>NC_064928.1:79208636-81708636 GCF_023897955.1 Schistocerca gregaria
CTTCCGAAAATTGCTGCAGATTTCAGTGCTGGGCCATCAACAAGTGTCAGCGTGCGAACCATTCAACGAAACATCATCGAAATGGGCTTTCCGTGTCGAAGAACCATTCTGTACCATTCTGCACGACACAAAGCTTTACGTTTCGCCTGGGCCCGTCAACACCAATATTGAATTGTTGATGACAGAAAACATATAGCTGATCGGACGAGTCTCGTTACAAATTGTATCGAGCGGATGGACGTGCACGGGTGTTGATACAACCTCAAGAACCCACGGACCCTGCACGTCAGCAGGGGACTGTTCAAGTTGGTGGAGGCTCTATAATGGTGTGGGGCGTTTGCAGTTGGAGTGGTACGGGACCCCTGATACGTCTAGACACGACTCTGACGTGTGACACGCATGTCTGATCACCTGCATCCATTCATGTCCATTGTGCATTCCGACAGACTTGGGTAATTCCAGCAGGACAATGCGACATACCACACATCCAGAATTGCTACAGAGTGGCCCCAGGAACACTCTCTTGAGTTTAAACACAATGGTGGGGCAATCCTGCCTCTTGCGGGGAGCATATCTTCTGTATACAGAAGATACAAGCAAATCTGTGGCATTCCTGTCTTTTGCGGCGAGTGTATCTTCAAAAACAGGAAGAATTTTAAATAATTTTTGTATTAAAAGTGTATTCCGTCCGCCAGCTAAGACTAGAGCTCTGATGGACTCAATGAAGGATGATCTGGGTTTGAGAAAGCCCGGGTGATACGTGTTACAAACCGGACACAATGGGAAGGACCAGGTCACTTTGCTGTTTTTCTTTTATCACTCGTTTATTACATCAGAGAAATACACATTTAAAGACAAAATTTAACTACATGAAATATTGCTCCCAGTAAAGGTTAACATAAGCAGTGACCAAACTTAGTTCTTTTAATGGTTTTTGCTGGCAACAAATTTTTACGAGCCAATGTAAAGTTTATATCATCAATTTATCCGAAACACGTAGCTAGACACTTCAACAATTTCGGCAACAAATAAATAGTTTGAATTTGTACTCACAGTAACCAACTAGTCCACAGCCTTGTCATTGTATAAGTAGTAGGTCATTTGGAACGAATTAGCAACAACCCGCAACTAGGGGAGTTAAAACCAATAGTATTTAAATGTCTTGCTCCCCATTAAATAAACAAACTTACAGTAATTAAATGAATAACAAATTAAACACACTACGCTCCACTCAAATTCTTCAGTGAAATCCAAGCCAAAATGAAGATTCCATTAACTGACTAGCACTGAAGTCACACTAAAGCTCATCTCTGTGTTCCCAGATACACATGAGGCAAACTTATATAAGACAAGATTTTGAAGGGAGCACATTAGTAAAACCGGTAATGGAGCTAACTCGTGCCACTGAAAATTAAGGTACTAGACCGGGGCACGAGGTGGTATACAATGAGGATGCCTTAGTGCTATACTGCGCTCCAAAATATTAATTCAAATGGCCGATTCAAAATTAAGTACACATAAACCAGCTTTAATTAACGAGGAGTGACACCAGGTCACTCGAAGGGATGATAACACTTAATTGAAAAGACAAATACCGGAAGCGGCAGTAACATCAAACACCTTCTCCGAGCTTTAATCAGGAGTCACTTCCCGCTATACAAGTAAACATTTAACCAAGCACAAGGAAGGAACCCCAAAGAGAAAATTCAAATAAACCCCCCAAAATATTATAAAGGACAGGGAACACCAACTATTTAAATTTAAAAGAATTAGCTCTCCCCAAAGGCAGTGTAAACGGGAAGGCCACGCTTAAGACGCCATCGAAATTGCTTACAAAAGGTCTTATACATTTGCTCCTTTTCTTTAAAGAAACACAAGGCTGCTTCACTTCTGCTGGACGTCCGGTATGGCTCGTATAGAATACACCAGGCAGCAACCCAAGCTAGGCGGTCGCAAGGCACGGCGAGCAAAATCAAGAGAGCAGACAGGCAGGCAGCCAACACATATCATCCATCCTGAACCGGCAGATCACGTACACCCAACTCCACATATACGTGCTTGCTTCCCACCTCGTACGTCGCGGCGTCTCAGCAGGTAGCCCGAGCAAACATCAACTGCCACTCGCCCCGCGAATGCCGAAAACAACAAGGCAAGCAAAGACAAGAAGCGTCGAAGGATCGATAGCGGACATCCAAGAGACTGGCGTGCCAGTAACAAGCGCCACGGCTCACAGGGGTCAACAAGGTTTCCCACCATTGTGGAAAAGCCTGTATTGGACAAACGATTCGTACGGTCCAGGATCGTTGAGAGGAGCATCATCGCCACACATGTTTGTTTCAGCCAGAAAAATCTGTAGTGGCGGAACATTGTCTTATTGAAGGACACAAAATGTACGATGACACACAAGTAGTCCCCCCTGCGTCGCGGAGTTGGGATTGTGTAGTGAAAAAGAAGCCATTGAAATATGGCTATCTGACAATATTATAAACCAGAGATAAGGGGTATCCTTTAAGTGAGAGTTGGATTCCTGTACTGTTTGACATTAAAAAACAACGATTCTTGTTTTGGTCTTCAAAAAGTGTCAATAGTGTTTGATATCGACTTATCGTATCGGCGAGTTTTCACCACCGGTGAGCTGTTGCGCCTGTCGCCAGAGGGTAATTATCTTCAAGCACCCGCGTTGGACCCACGGCCGGCGTTTAAAGGAACCGCCGCGGAGTGTTGGATTTCAGTTCCAGCGATTTAGTTTAAAAAATGTTCAAATGTGTGTGAAATCTTATGAGACTTGATTGCTAAGGTCATCAGTCCCTAAGATCACACACTACTCAACCTAAATTATCCTAAGGACAAACACACACACCCATGCCCGAGGGAGGACTCGAACCTCCGCCGGGACCAGCCGCACAGTCCATGACTGCAGCGTCTCAGACCGCTCAGCTAATCTCGCGCGGCTGCGATTTAGTGCGACGGCCTACTCACCTGAACATGGCTGCCAGGGGTACCGCCGAAACATTGTGTCCAGATGAGGATATGTTCTGGCTGGAGACCCGAGATGAGGTTAACCAATTATTACGCCGGGAAAGTATACGCAGCCACATAGCTGAGATGGCTTTTGGCTCCGATGATGGTCTGATGCCACACAGATATCGATCGTCTCTAATAAAATATACTTTTATAGCTGTGTATTGCATAATGCAGTTCTGAACAACCATTAAAGTTGTACAACACCACCTCCATAAAATATATTTAATTATGTATATGTATTGTCATGTATATGTATTATCAAGGGGATCGAGAAAATCGAAGATTTTTGCCTGTATCGACTTTGATACTGAATAATATAGATCCAGAGAATTCCACAGCTTTCGATAATGTTTTAATATTGAAGTCGTTCGACACATGTCGAAAGAAATGACTTCTTCGTATGATATAATTATAAATGAACAAATTTCTGATGCTTGTACTGTCATTCCTTGCTTCTTGCCATATTACAAGACTCTAGGTCAACCGGAATTAAGCTTTAGGTTTTTGATGAGTGAGTTTGCGAGTATAAAAAAAGATCACATAAATGGTCTTATCTTTTTATTGCATTGATTTAGAAGCTTCAATTTTTTCCACCTCCAAGGGACCACAGACCTTCGTATGTGATCCAAATTTGTATGTGATACAGCCGGCCGGTGTGGCCGAGCGGTTCTAGGCGCTTCAGTCTGGAGCCGCGCGACCGCTACGGTCGCAGGTTCGAATCCTGCCTCGGGCATGCATGTGTTTGATGTCCTTAGGTTAGGTTGAAGTAGTTCTAAGTTCTAGGGGATTGAAGACCTCAGATGTTGAGTCCCATAGTGCTCAGAGCCATTTGTATGTGACACAAATTTCAACTTGGTAGGTCTACGCGTTCCTGAGAAAAGAGATTTTTAACAGTCGGACAGGCATCCAGACATACAAACGGACAACAGAGTCATTCTATAAAGGTTCCGTTTTTATCACATGAGGTACAGAACCCTAAAAGACGTGGGCAGGGGAGTATTAGTGGTCAGTTACTAATTAACGTGACAAAGACATGTTCTTATAACGAACTGGTGAGTAAGTAGCTGTGCTGATGTCTGTAGTTCCGAAACCGGTACTAAGGCGGGAAGGGAGAGGAGGGAAGAGAACAATGACGTATTCAGAGAGAGAGAGAGAGAGAGAGAGAGAGAGAATGGCTGTACAACAGAAAACTCTTAAGAGCTCCCATTAATGCTGCGTTGTCCCGGCACCTTAGCAGGGGGAGTGAGTAAGTGGGTAGGCCAGCTTGTCTCTGTGTGTGTGCGTGTGTGTGTGTGGAGACGAGTTTTCAGTCCGCTGCATGAGGCGAGTGCGAGGATATTTTTGCACGACGAGCTAAATGGTTTATCTCCCGTTACCATGTCAAATTTATTGGCCGCACACGTGCAACAAATGGGCGAGCATGTAAAAACTTGGCGACGGAGAGAAATGGAGCGAAGAAAAAGAAAATAAGGTATGCAGTGTGATGGAAAACCAGACCGTCGAGATACGTGCTCATGAAAGCTTGTGTTCATTCAAAACTGAGTCCACTTCTCTGCAAGTGAATAGCAGACAGCGTTTCTTACCGCACTGAACGTAAATGTGTATATACACTGAAGCGCCAAAGATACTGCTATAGGCATGCGTATTCAAATACAGAGAGATATGTTAACAGGCAGAATATGGCGCTGTGGTCGGCAACGCCTGTATAAGACAACAGTGTCTGGCACAGATGTTAGATTGGTTATTGCTGCTGCAATGGCAGGTTATCAAGGTTTAAGTGAGTTTGAACGTCGGCGCACGAGCGATGGGACATCTCCGTACGACGATTTTACGAGTGCACCGTGAATATCAGGAATCAGGTAAAACATCAAATCTCCGACATCGCTGCAAGAACGGGACCAACGACGACTAAAGAGAACCTTTCAACATGGCAGAAGGGCAATCCCTGCGCAAATTGCTGCAGAATTCAATTCTGCGCCATCAACAAGTGTCAGCGTGGGAACCATTCAACGAAACATCGTCGATATGGGCTTTCTGAGCTGAAGTCCCACTCTTGTACCCTAGATGACTGTACGATGCAAAGCTTTACGCCTCGCCTGTGTCCGTCAACACCGACACTGGACTGTTGATGACTGGAAACATGTTGCCTGCTCGGACGAGTCTCCTTTGAAATTGTATCGAGCGGATTGACGTGTACGGGTATGGAGATAACCTCACGAATCCATGGACTCTGTATGTCTGCAGGTGACTATTCAAGCTGTTGCAAGCTCTGTAGTCGTGTGGGGGTAGTGCAGTTGGGGTCATAAGCGACCCCTGATACGTCTAGATACGACTCTGACACGTACGTAAGCATCCTGTCGGGTCACCTGCATCCATTCATGTTCGTTGACTTGGGCAATTCCAGCAGGACAATGCGATACCCCACACGTCGAGAAATGCACAGAATGACTCCAGGAACACTCTTCTGATTTTAAACACTTTCGGTGGCCCCCAAACTCTCCAGACGTGAACATTACTGAGATTATCTGGGATTTCTTGCAATGTGTTGTCTAGTAGTGGTCTCCACCTCCTCGTACTCTTACGGACAGCCCAGCAGGATTCGTGGTTTCAGTTCCCTCCAGCAGTACCTCAGACGTTAGTCGAGTCCATGCCACGTTGTGTTGCGACACTTCTGCGCCATCGCGGAGCCCCTATATGATGTTAGGCAGACGTACCAGTTTCTTTGGCTCTTCAGTGTATGGTGCAAGAGGAATCCGAAAGGCAACCGCGCGAGGATATTAAAATAATTCAGTGCTGACAAATCATAGGTGAATATTTGTGCATAACTGGTTCTCGTACTCGGATCTCCCACTTTACGCGAGCTATTGCCTTAGCAGATTCGGCTATCCAATCATGCTTCCCGGCCAAACCAAATCCCAAAACTGTCGCACACTGGCTTCATAGCGTCCTCCCCCCCCCCCCCCCCCAATATCCATTTTCCTCGTTGGTTTCAGCATCTTGGACAATTCCTGGTAAAGGTGGAACCTAGGGAGCATCCACTCTGAAATATCATGAAATGCAGTCAAGGCTTTACTATTACGTGCTTATCTCTGCTCAGTTTGTACATAGTGTCATTTACCTTGGTTACTGCAAGTTTATTTTTACTAGCCGGTCGGAGTGGCTGAACGGTTCTAGGGGCTACAGTCTGGAAACGCGCGACCGGTCCGGTCGCAGGTTCGAATCCTGCTTCGGGCATGGATATGTGTGACGTCCTTAGGTTAGTTAGGTTTAAGTAGTTCTAAGTCCTAGGGGACTGATGACCTCAGAAGTGAAGACCCATAGTGCTCAGATCCATTTCTTATTTTTTTATTTTTACTATTCGAATTTGGCCAATTTAGGAGTACGTAAAAGAACTGATTTATGATAAATTCTATTTGTTTTTGTTTTGCTTTCCCCTGCACCTTAATCCTTGCTCTGTTGTTCTCTTCTTTCTTCGGTCCACATCCCATCTCTCTACTTTCGTGTTTTCTTCTAGGACTGACTCTCCTTTTCCCCGAGGCAATAAGAAGACCGAGATTGGGAAGGCCCCAGGCATTAGACATGATACCAGCAGAGCCCATCAAAGAAGGGGGAGACAAGACATATGGAGGGATAGCCGAATTGATAAAAGAGGTGTGGAGGAAAGAAGTAATGCCGGAGGAATGGACTTAACTTGTGAGGTCATCAGTCCCCTAGAACTTAGAACTACTTAAACCTAACTAACCTAAGGACATCACACACATCCATGCCCGGGGCAGGATTCGAACCTGCGACCATTGCGGTCGCTCGGATCGAGACTGTAGCGCCTAGAACCACTCGGACACTCCGGCACGTAAAAAAAAAAAAAAAAAAAAAAAAAAACCACTGGCGGTGCACAACGTAAGCAGGCGTCACCAACAGCACATGTTCCCACATGTTCCCTGTGTTGCTAACGTTGTGTCCTTGGGTGTTTCCCATGATTAACGACTTGGAGAAAATGAGTTGAAACGTTGAAACACAGCGTTTCCTGGCCCTTGTTCGTATAAAATAATTTCTTCTTCTGCATATGAGGAATGTGTAGTGTAATTTGTGCCGTACAATTTTGTTGCACCCTGTATAATATTGCGAGAGTAACAACGGTATTTTGGTCTGCACTCTTCTAACGATTTTCTGCTGAACGCCAAGGTTGCTGTCTTCCTGCCCGAGTTATCGGTGTTGAAATGTTCCCGGCTGGCTGTTGTTGATACTTCGGCGTGCTTGACAAGGAGGGGTCACGACGTTGGTATCAGGGATTTACTGCAGACTTCAGACATATTTATCAGGCCATTAAAACAAGATACTGTGCAGGTAGTAAAGTGGCAATTCCGCGAAATTCGCAAGAGAAGTTTTGTGCGTCTTTCATACACCTGATGTATCTGTCCGAAGATGCTGGTCAGAGGTTATTGTGGTCAAGTGTTGTGTTCGGTCAGAGGGCTAGCTGTCATTCGTATTTTTTTAAAGAGTGAATGGATCAAAGACGAACATGAACGGATATCATGATACATCCGCCCCGAACAAATGCAACGAACAACAGCAAACAAAACGATATTAAAAAATGCGATTAGCTTTTGAGCTGCACAAGAGGGTCGTGGACGAAAAGGCGGTTCGAATCCCGCCAGGATCTTCATCTATATTTTCTTCATCACTGGTAAAATTATTTGCCGCAGTGGACACACCGGTTCCCGTGACATCACCAAAGTTAAGCGCTATTGGGCGTGGCCGGCACTTGGATGGGTGACCATCCTGCCACCTGCGCTGTGGCTATTTTTCGGGGTGCACTCAGCCTTGTGATGCCAATTGAAGAGCTACTCGACCGAATAGTAGCGGCTTCGGTCAAGAACACTATCATAACGACCGGGAGAGAGGTGTGCTGACCCCAAGCCCCTTCTATCCTCATCTTCCCCTGAGGATGACACGGCGGTCGGATGGTCGCGGTAGGCCACTCGTGGCCTGAAGACGGAATACTGGTAAAATTATTTAATGTGTATGACATTTGAGAGGTAATATAATAAAAAATACCATTTGCGTTTTCATGAAGTTGTAGCGAATTTCATATGTAATTTTATTGTTGACTATTTTTAATTATATTTTAAGGACGAGTGACAGGCTTGGAAGGCCCAAGTCAAACATCGATGAATGATGATACGAATTACGTTCTTCACAATCTGTAATACAGTAAGCCGCAATGCGTCAGACCACAAGATTCATGTACAACTACTCATCGGATGTGCACGCGACGTCACACGTCACTGGATGGAATTTGTCATTGTTGTGGTCATCAGTCCTGAGACTGGTTTGATGCAGCTCTCCATACTACTCTATCCTGTGCAAGCTTCTTCATCTCCCAGTACCTACTGCAACCTACATCCTTCTGAATCTGCTTAGTGTAGTCATCTCTTTGTCTCCCTCTACGATTTTTACCCTCCACGCTGCCCTCCAATACGAAATTGGTGATACCTTGATGCCTCAGAACATGTCCTACCAACCGATCCCTTCTTCTGGTCAAGTTTTGCCACTAGCTTCTCTTCTCCCCAATCCGATTCAATACTTCCTCATTAGTTATGTGATCTATCCATCTAATCTTCAGCATTCTTTTGTAGCACCACATTTCGAAAGCTTCTATTCTCTTCTTGTCCAAACTATTTATCGTCCATGATTCACTTCCATACATGGCTACACTCCATACAAATACTTTCTGAAATGACTTCCTGACACTTAAATCCATACTCGATGTTAACAAATTTCTCTTCTTCAGAAATGCTTTCCTTGCCATTGCCAGTCTACATTTTATATCCTCTCCACTTCGACCATCATCAGTTATTTTGCTCCCCAAATAGCAAAACTCCTTTACTACTTTCTGTGTCTCACTTCCTAATCTAATTCCCTCAGCATCACCCGAGTTAATTCAACTACATTCCATTATCCTCGTTTTGCTTTTGTTGATGATCACCTTATATCCTCCTTTCAAGACACTATCCATTCCGTTCAACTGCTCTTCCAAGTCCTTTGCTGTCATACGCACATGAAAACATAAACTGGAACGGCGTCTACTATATCGAATGAATGGAGTTTTCCCTCATTTACAGGGAATGTTTACAGTTTCTAAGTGAAAACACATCTTGCTGACATTTCGAAAATTCAATAATATGACCAGCAACGAAAAGAAATTTATGGTTGTCGCGGGAGTCGGATCGTCGCCTCATACACGTTCGCCTTACAAAGTTCAAACGCTAATCACTTTTTTTAAAAAAAATCACGTTGTTCATGGCATTTGTTAGGGGCGGTAGTCCCATGACACCCGTTCAAGTTCATCGTTAATCCATTCACATTTTTTTTTTTTTTTTCAGAGGGCAGCTAACGCTCTGACCGAACATGCTAAGCCACCGTGCCAGCTGTCTCGTACACGTTTGGCTTACGACGCTCGAATGCTAACCACCTGACCACTTCTGTGGAATGCTTCACGTTTTGGGGTGTCATCCTTACGCAGGAGCCACGCCAATCTTCACTGTATCGTTTCAATTTTAGTATATGTAACACCGAAGCGAGTACTTTCGCGACTTTGCTAGTCTTCTCTGTATCGTTCCAAATTTAGTATGTGTACCGCCTAAGCGAATACAGTCACTTGATCAGCATGAACTCTAACGCCCAGTACCTACGTACAGAGAAGCTCTCGGAACTGCCTGAGTAGTGCACATCACATTATGTCATTTCGATGGTCTACTAAAAGTGTACGAAGTTTGAAGTAAATCCGTGCAGTTGCATAAATCTGAATTCTTCTTCTAATATTTCGGCTGAATACCGTCCAGCCATCTTCAGAGTGAGCCGAGGTGACTGACGCTCCAGCATTTGCTCCGTCCTGTTAAAAGTCTTGGACCGCAACCACTGCGTATGCGGCCACAGATAAACAAGGCGCCAGAGACCTTCGACCATAAATATAATAGACTGGCCCTGAAGTCTTTTCGTGGCTCCAACATCTCTGGGGTAAAGTCACGTGAATGTTGGCAAAACATGGTTGTTTCGTGTTGCGCTTATGGCTGTACTCACAGCCTTTTGTCGGGGGAAATGGCATTACATTTCACGTGTAAGTGTTTCTATGATAGTGCAGATGTGTTTATTGAAATCTGCTGAAGTGACTTTTATATGTTTTTTACACTTGAAATAGAGTACCACGTAAATTAAAGCGTTGAAAGTGATGAGGCAGACTCATATTACATTTTGGAAAGTATCTGTGATAATTCGGTTACAGAAGTAAGTATAACTGTTTCTCGTTCCTACTCATAGGTTCCCTAAGGATGAAAACCGTAGGCAGCTTTGGATACAGGCCCTGAAACGGAAAAACTTTAAGTCATCTGCACATACGCGTCTTTTTGTATATACAAGTGAGATTATAATAAGGTAACAGCACCTATAGTCGACACATGAAGAGAATTTTTTCTACCTTCTAATATTATTAAATAAATGCAGGCTCCAAAATTATTTTCTGAAACTTCAAAGTCGCACCTTTCATCTAAAATATCATTTTTTTAAAACTGATAATTTAAACTTTTGTAAAAATAGTAGGAACTGAACCTTTGAAGTGCATCTAAAATTCACTTGACGCCTTCCTGAGAGACAATCTCCACTCCATCCAGATTAACAACGTAAGTGTAAACCAGATACGGCTTAAATTCGAAGGAATAGTGTGGACAGCATTTGAGGGATTTGTACCAAATAAATTAACAAAAGAGAGAGCTGATCCCCCTTGGTACACAAAACGGGCCAGAACAATGTTGCAGAAACAATGAAAAAAGCATTCCAAATTTAAATAAATGCAACATTTCCAAGTTTGTTGATCTTTTACAGAAGCTCGAAATTTAGCGCGGACTTCAATTCGAGATGCTTATAATAGTATCCACAAAGAAACTTTGTCTTGAAATCTGGAAGAAAATCCGAAGAGAGTCTCGTTGTATGTAAAATATGCTGGCGGCAACACACAATCACTGTCTTTTCTGCGCGATAGCAGTCAACATAGTATGGAAGACAGTGCTGCGAAAGCAGAGTTACTAAACACAGCCTTTCGAAATTCCTTCACCGAAGAAGCCGACGTAAATATTCCAGAATTCGAACCAAGAACAGCTGCCAACATGAGTACCTTAGAGGTAAATATCCTCTGAGCAGTGAAACAACTTAAATCACTTAATACAAGCAAGTATTCTTGTCTAGACTGTGTACCAATTAGATTCCTTTCAGACTATGTTGATGCAATAGCTCCATACTTAACGATAATATACAACCGTTCGCCGGACGAAAGATCCATACACAAAGACTGGAAAGTTCCACAGGTCACACCAATATTCAAGAAAGGTAGAAGTTGTAATCCATTAATTTACAGGACCACATCATTAACGTCGATATTCAGCAGGATTTTGGAACATATACTGTGTTCGAAGATTATAAATTACCTCGAAGAGAACGGTCTATTGACGCACAGGCAATTGACCCTAAATAACGAAAAATGTGAGGTTCTCCACATGAGCGCTGAAAGTAATCCTTTAAACTTCGGTTACACGAAAAATCAGTCAAATCTAAAGGCCGTAAATTCAACTAAATACCTGGGAATTACAATTACGAACAACTTATGTTGGAAGGAATACATAGAAAATGTTTTGGTGAAGGCTAACCAAAGACTGCGCTTTATTGGTGGGACACTTAGAAAATGTAACAGATCTACCAAAGAGAATGCCTACACCACGTTTGTCCGTCCTCTTTCAGAATACTGCTGTGTGGTGTGGGATCCTTCTCAGAAAGGATTGCGGAGTGGATCGAGAAATTTCAGAGAAGGACAGCACGTTTTGTATTATCGTGAAACAGGGGATAGAGTGTCACTGAAATAATTAAAATAAAGGTGTTTTTCGTTGCTACAGAATCTTCTCACTAACTTTCAGTCACCAATTTTCTCCTCCGAATGCGAAAATATTTTGTTCACGCCGAACTATTTGGGGAGTAACGATCATCATATTAAAACTGGGGAAATCAGAGCTTGCACGGAAAAATATAGGAGTTCGTTTTATCCGCGCGCCGTTCGAGAGTGGGATAATAGAGAATTATTGTGAGGGTGGTTCGATGAACCCTCTGCCAGGCACTTAAGTGTGATCTGCAGAGTATCGATACTGATGTAGATGTAGATGCGATAGTTATGCTGCATGAACAGCGAAAATATATTAAGCGATAAACTTTTTTCCTTTCACATTCTGTGGTGATTATCAGCGAGAAAAAAAAAAAAATGTTGTGAAGGTTTAATATTTCATGTTCGGTATGTTGCAAATCACTACGTGCTCTCATTCTCAAATACTGGATGAATAAAATACGGGTATTCACGCATCGTGGACTATACTTATTTTTCACCCCCCCCCCCCCCCCTTCCCCGATATCCTATGTTTCAGTTCAGGATATAAGCTATCTCAATTCCAAATTTCGTCCAAATTTGTCCAGTTGTTTCAGCTTCAAAGAGTATGAAACATACTAATTTTCTTTCACAGACAAAATTTCGCATCTATAATATATATAAAATTAAATTACACAATCACTGATTTTTCTTTTCTAGCCTCGTCCCTATCACAGGTGATTGACACCAAAAGATCTGTTTAATCACACCAACTCTAAGGCTTGACAACAACAATTTTAGGTTTCCAACCAAACTGGTCAGTATTACCACAATCATAGTAAATTTAAAACTCTCCCAGATAAGTATTAATTTTTAAAAATCTTGCTCAATAGTTTTTCTGTGAAAAAACACAAATTGCCTTCTGCAAATAACAGTAACGAGAACTACTACTGACATTATGCAGCGTCAGTTCAGACACAGTGGTATGGCTTTTGAAATGTGAACCACTTCATTTTCCTTTGCTATTTCGGAATTGAACAGAATTGCGGAGAAGAGGAATTTGTGGTACAACTTGACTATAAGAAGGGATCGGTTGGTGGGACATGTTCTGAGGCATCAAGGGATCACTAATTTAGTACTGGAGAGCAGGGTGGAGGGTAAAAATCGTAGAGGGAGACCAAGAGATGAGTACACTAAGCAGATTCAGAAGAATGCAGGCTGCAGTAGGTACTGGGAGACGAAGAAGCTTGCACAGGATAGAGTGGTATGGAGAGCTGTATCCAGCCCGTCTCAAGACTGAAGACCACAACAACAACAACAACAACATTTCGGAAATAATTTATTGCGTATTACACAAAGGTGGCAAAGTCATTTATTATTCAATGAACATCATACAAACACGCTGATGTCTATTTCTCAACCACTCCTAAGCAGAAATTAACAAAGTATATCCATAGAGTGGAATTTTAGGCATCTCTTTGCCTGTTTCGTTTTGCGTCATAGATATGTTAACAGAAAACTATTTATTGTTGTCTCAAGAGAAAATCTCCGTAAAGAGATGTTTCCTGTATTCTCCATTTTGGTACTTCATTTTCAGAATTCTTGAAAATTTAAAACTTCAGTAATTTTACAATATGAAGATTTTCACAAAACCTGTATGTAGCCTTATGTTCATACAACTTATGGCTATGAATCAAGTGGTCACAAATTCAGAAATATGAATTTTAAATTTTTTTGGCTTTCGCAATTACAATTTCTACAAAGGAAAAAGTGGTTTTTTATTGTTTGCACTAACAAAATAGTAGATTAAGTTCACTGATAGCTTCAGCTTTCCTTTTCAATGTATTTAGATTTCTTTTGGTGTAGTTATCAAATTTAATAAGCTCTTCAACAATATTGCAAGTAGTAGATATAGGCGGCAAAAAAGTGGTCACATCATAACAATAGCCGTTCAGATTGTTCATCACCTTCGACACCTTTTTTTTAATGTCTACAGGGTGTTACCACTGGCTACAAAAGCGTATATTGTGGGAGATAACATCGTGTATTTGACAAGTTTAAAGCAATGTAGCTAACCAGTGCCTCCTACAAAGATAGGTATCACGAGAAAAAAATGAATGCTTGTTGGCCCGGGTCCGTTTGGTCAATAATTCATTACCTATCACAGATAGTATGAAAGTAGGCGTTCCTAACTGTCACAGACTGCCTGCAAACAACTGCACGTCGGATATACTAGTTATGCTATCTGCAGGTACAGATCATATTTTCGAATGTCAGTGCAACGCCATCTTGACGGCTAGGCGGACCGTGATAATCTACACAGGTTAGGTTCACACAGCACATGTCGGATGAAAATAAATTTTTCAGGAGTGACTTATTAACTGCAAAACATCTTTTAGCAAATGTGCCATGGCAATCTGCATTCTTATTAACATAACTTGCTAATTGTTCTTAAGCTATTCTAATATATTTTTAATTGCGCTTCTATGAAAATTGTACATTGATGGATTCATTCAGTCAAGCTTTAACTGGCTTATCTTTGGGAAACAATTGCCCCCTTATTCTCCACATCCACAAAACCTTGAACTGATACTCCCATATGAACAAATGAACAGGATTTTGTCGTTTCAAATGCTATTACTCCGTGAGTATCTGAACGCTGTGTATTACACCATACTTTATTACTTTCTGCATCTCCTTGCTCTTATTGACAGAAAATGACAGTCATGTAAAATATCACCCTTCCTCTACGCTCCTCTAGCAAAGTCAAGATGCTCAAAGTACGAACAATTAAAGATGTATACCAAGTCGCAAAGTAACAATAACAACGATTTCAGAACAAACAAATACAAAAGGAATGAGAGCATTTTGTTAAAATTTGTTAAAGCTTTGCATAGATGGTGGTATGGTTCAAATGGCTCTAAGCACTATGGAACATAACACGTGGGGTCATCAGTCCCCTAGACTTAGAGCTACTTAATCCTAACTAACCTAAGGACATCACACACATCCATGCCCGAGGCAGAATTCGAACCTTCGACTGTAGCAGCTGTGCGGTTCCGGACTGAAGCGCCTAAAACCGCTCGGCCACAGCGGCCGTCAGATGGTGGTATGAAAGTTATAAATAAATGTTCAGTGATTAATTTTCAGGTTACACACTTCTCTCAACGGTCTTTCTAGAGTAGAAATCACATTATTGTTAATGTTGAAAGACTGAAGACACAGGTATCTTTTATTTTATCAAGGAGTCTGTAGCTCCTTTGCTTGTCAGTATATGAACAATGTTTCCTAATAATAGACTGACCCTTAAAAAGACTCTCTCATCCACACTTTTATATTCTATCGAACGTCACTCATAAGCCATTGCTGTATGTTAGAAAGACATGAGCATGCTAGATTCACGTCCAGTTTAGCGAACTATCAGAAAGACTAAGAAAGAGAAATAAATAAATATTTAATCTGAGCTGTTGCATGCATATACCAGAACTTTTTAATTAAATGCAGTTCGGTTGCGGCTGTCCAATGCCATCAGAACTGCTTTGCTAGAAATCATAAATAAATCACTTGTTTATAATGAATATTCAGGAAAATAATTAGGATAGTGCTAATTATCTTTTGTTATTGTTCATGGATGGTCGTTAATAATAAATCTTACGAGAGAGTAGATACTATTTTCTAAAAAGCTCTATGGTCATTCTTTTTGTACTTTTGCAACTAAAGCTTTTCTCAGTGCTAGAAAGCTCTCTGCTGCTAGGATTCAATTGTTAGTGGAAAAGAAGAAAAAAGGAAAACGACTTAACAGGGCAGTTTGGCTCTCCTTTCGCGTATCATAACTTTCCATAATGTTGAAATAAATATATGTTTAACATTCAAGGTACTAGTAACAACAACTGAAAGAAGAGGAGCGTTAAGTTTCCTAAGTACGAATAAGCCCTACTGCTATCAGAACTACATTTAACCCTTCAGTTTCTCAGCAAATAAAGAAAAAGTTAATTATCTGTCGAACGTGTAAAATTTACAAAAAAAATTTTACTTCGCAGTTTACTTCGAACATTTACGATGCCAATATCGACGAAACAACATGACAGAGGTTTACCAGGCCCAAATCTCGGAGATCAGTGCCATCTGAAGACGGAGCTGAAGACGCAGGTGTCATCCAGCGGCAAACCTAATCTTGGAATAAATAGTCCATGCTTATTGTAGTTTTCTGGCCGTTCGAACCAATGATCCACTGGATGGACTGTCACCAAGACTCACGAGCAAACGCTGCCCATAGTAGACACGCATATTAAGATAAGGTCCGTAATGAATATATTGATTTAGTCTAAATGTTTGTCACGGTTTCAAAAATTATTATATACAATGCAAATCATGTAGCAATATGAATATTATTTTATTGTGCAGCGTAGTTCATGAACCTTCTTTTTCCACAGTTTTTCCACACACATTACAAATTCACATTATACGCTTCCCTTTTCACTCGACATACAGCTACGTGATAGTTCATGGCTTTTGACATGTCAGCGGTGGTCTGTAGGATGGCGATTCGAATAAGCTCGTTCCAGAATATTCGCCTATACACGAGGGACAAAAACTGAATTTTTAACGTACCCCACAGGAAACAATCCCACGTTTCCAGGCCTGAAGAGCGTTGTAGCCAGGGTTCGTGCGATCCACTGCTGTGGCAGTTGCCGGGTTAAAAACCCGGTGCCTTCTCTGTGGAAATGGTTTACCGTCATGTTACAGTGTGAGATTGTCATTCAGCTGGGGTAACACTCTTCGTCTTGTTCTTCTGATTCAAAATAAATGATAATAAATGTTGGCAACTGGACTGAACTGGTTTCCTGTTCTTAATTTCACGCTCGTGTGTGTGTGTAATCCTGTACAATGCAAGAGGTGTAATTACGAAATTCTATCAGATAAAACACGTCACCAAGTATCTGAAATTGTATGACCTTATTTGAAGAGACCTTTACCAAAACAACCAGAAAAACTAATACTGAATGCTAAAGAAATTGTCTGTGAAATTCTTTATTGTGCAGTACAATCATCAGTGATTGTGACGTCTCATGGGGAACCCTATAAAAATTACCCTAAACCTATTCTAGACGCGTAATGTGGAATGTGAAGAAAGTACAGAACTGAGTGTATTTCTGTCGACAAAGACCGTAGCTAATACGACATTTAACTAAAATACCTAAACACGTCAATATATTTTTTGTGTTAAATATGTTAATAAAACATGTATTTTAGTATCAAAGAGTAAGTATGGAATGCAAAGACAATCTTTGTAACCATGGATATCTATCTCATATCTCATTAAGGTTAAAAGAGACTTGATTCAAAGATGGACTACTACTTTTGTCTTTGGTGTAGAAGAAATAAGCCGCTTAGCTGCTTTGACGCACTAAGTGTTTGATGTTCGTATTTTCTGTTACAATATATGGTGAAAAGTGAATTACTCCTTTTCTTATTCAAAACCTCTCCCTCCCTGTGAAAGTATGTAAATGAAAATAATTACTTAAATTAGGTTGTATAGAAGATTACCCATATGGCGTACAGGCGGCCATTACGTGGAATTTAATTAAAATATTAAATATTGGGCATCACGCTCAATTTAACATAATAAGTACTTTGAATAATGATAATAATTTTCAAGCATTAATATTTACAAAATTCATTTTATCAGAATTTTTACGAATTGCATGGATAGATTTGACTGCAGCAGGCAACAAGGCTTAAGTTTACTTCACGAAATCTTTGAGTTCGCAATTAAATTTATTTGTCATGGAAATGCTTAACTTAAAATGAACCCAGTGTGATATCAATGAAATTATTTATCGGGAGTACAAATCCTTACGCTACATAGGTGGTTATATCGCCTCTCTCTTCGCAACGGTTAATTCAAAGGGCAATAACAATAATAGTTTCATGCTACTTTTGACTATCTTTCAGCTACCCGCGAATTTGGACAGCTTAATAAAACCACTACAAGCAGAACTATACCAATTGTGCGTCCTTAGCAACCGTGATTACCGTCGGCACGTATGTAAGCCGCAATTACGAGCGTGCAGATTACAAGCGATGCCAACAGTGCATTAAATGTCCTTCACCTTTTTCCCAACAATCCCAACCACATCTTAATTAAAATCAGACGATGTTAATACCAAAGAAGAGAGAGGACGACATATGCTACAATGCAGATTATCACCGTACGTGATTTGCAGTATAAAAATGCTTCGTGAAATTACAAAATGAATTTTGAAAGTATAAACAACTAAAAATGTTTCCCAAGAAATTCCCTGTGATTCTACTTAAGCAATTGTCTAAATAAAATTCAAGTCACTGTGTGATACACACGGGGATGTAATACTGCTTAGTAGGAATGTGGCTGTCTGACAGGAAATGTTTTTTAAACTCCTCATTATCTAAACCAAACCTGATATTAATTGAAGAGCGCCGGAACAAAACCCGTTAGACCCTCTTTCGCTGTATTCGTGTGTTTGAGCTGTAGGGGGGGGGGGGGGGGGGGAGAGTAATACACTCCTGGAAATTGAAATAAGAACACCGTGAATTCATTGTCCCAGGAAGGGGAAACTTTATTGACACATTCCTGGGGTCAGATACATCACATGATCACACTGACAGAACCACAGGCACAAAGACATAGGCAACAGAGCATGCACAATGTCGGCACTAGTACAGTGTATATCCACCTTTCGCAGCAATGCAAGCTGCTATTCTCCCATGGAGACGATCGTAGAGATGCTGGATGTAGTCCTGTGGAACGGCTTGCCATGCCATTTCCACCTGCCGCCTCAGTTGGACCAGCGTTCGTGCTGGACGTGCAGACCGCGTGAGACGACGCTTCATCCAGTCCCAAACATGCTCAATGGGGGACAGATCCGGAGATCTTGCTGGCCAGGGTAGTTGACTTACACCTTCTAGAGCACGTTGGGTGGCACGGGATACATGCGGACGTGCATTGTCCTGTTGGAACAGCAAGTTCCCTTGCCGGTCTAGGAATGGTAGGACGATGGGTTCGATGACGGTTTGGATGTACCGTGCACTATTCAGTGTCCCCTCGACGATCACCAGAGGTGTACGGCCAGTGAAGGAGATCGCTCTCCACACCATGATGCCGGGTGTTGGCCCAGTGTGGCTCGGTCGTATGTAGTCCTGATTGTGGCGCTCACCTGCACGGCGCCAAACACGCATACGACCTCATTGGCACCAAGGCAGAAGCGACTCTCATCGCTGAAGACGACACGTCTCCATTCGTCCCTCCATTCACGCATGTCGCGACACCACTGGAGGCGGGTTGCACGATGTTGGGGCGTGAGCGGAAGACGTCCTAACGGTGTGCGGGACCGTAGCCCAGCTTCATGGAGACGGTTGCGAATGGTCCTCGCCGATACCCCAGGAGCAACAGTGTCCCTAATTTGCTGGGAAGTGGCGGTGCGGTCCCCTACGGCACTGCGTAGGATCCTACGGTCTTGGCGTGCATCCGTGCGTCGCTGCGGTCCGGTCCCAGGTCGACGGGCACGTGCACCTTCCGCCAACCATTGGCGGCAACATCGATGTACTGTGGAGACCTCACGCCCCACCTGTTGAGCAATTCGGCGGTACGTCCACCCGGCCTCCCGCATGCCCACTATACGCCCTCGCTCAAAGTCCGTCAACTGCACATACGGTTCACGTCCACGCTGTCGCGGCATGCTACCAGTGTTAAAGACTGCGATGGAGCTCCGTATGCCACGGCAAACTGGCTGACATTGACGGCGGCGGTGCACAAATGCTGCGCAGCTAGCGCCATTCGACGGCCAACACCGCGGTTCCTGGTGTGTCCGCTGTGCCGTGCGTGTGATCATTGCTTGTACAGCCCACACGCAGTGTCCGGAGCAAGTATGGTGGGTCTGACACACCGGTGTCAATGTGTTCTTTTTTCCATTTCCAGGAGTGTACATGCTGCCACAAAATAATTTTCAGCGCAACGCGACATCAAGTGTTTTATGGTGTGTTTCTTCTTTTTATAGCTCGTGGAGCCATTTAGAGATCACTATTTGTTACTTTCTGTATTAACAGCAAATGCCGATTTATCGGTTTTTGTTCCGGCGCTCCTCAATTCTGAAATGCAACACATAACTATGAATGATCTTTTTGTCATGACTGTGATGTAAAACTGCCTCTAACAAATTTTCATGGCGTACCTGTAGCAAAGTAAAGTCGGTACTGCTCGAAGTAATGGGAATAAAAAAAGGCTGAACAGCAATATACTAGCTAAAAGGGTAAAAGAAAACCTTGAGTAGTGAATTGTAAGAGCGTGTAACTATTCTAAGCAGATGATGTTTCCGTTTTGTTCCGCGAAGTGCAATGCAATGCGCCAACAGCGAGCGCGGTGGCGCTGTGGTTAGTACACAGGACTCGCATTCGGGAGGACGACAGTTCAAATCCGACCATCTTGATTTAGGTTTTCCGTCATTTCCCTAAATCGCTTCGGGTAACTCGCGGGATGGTTCCATTATTTCCCAATCCGATGGGACAGATGACCTCGTTGTTTGATGCCCTCCCTCAAATCAACCAACAAATCAATGCGGCAACGCACACAATCAAAAAAATAAAATCCGTAAGGAGATGATGCACAATATTGCGGTTACTGGACAATGTAAAGAGACTACTATTTAAAAACTATACTGTGGATCATGGAACTCTTTCTTTGACTATTGCAATCTGATACGTCGAGCGGCTGGCGGCAGTAGCCTTTCTTGTAGGCTCATCTTTGCTATCGGTTTCGCTTTGGCCGGCCGCGAGTCAGTTGTTAACCGCGGATTCGGTTATTTAAGTCTGCAGCGTCGAGGCACCAGGGCTCATTGTATGGTCTGTCGGCTGCGGCTACAACCAATACCGACTCAGAGGAAGGCCTCGGCGCTTGTTGATGACGTCACGTCAGCTAGGCACGGCGAACGCCAGGTCTGTTGCAGGCATACTCATAATGGTGGTGTCTCCCTCCCTGACACAGGAAAATGCGAAACTATTGGCGGTAGTTGACCAACACACATTGTTCTGAGAGATTTCTGCAATCGATTAATTGTGCAACTCATTACACTTCTTAACAAATAGTGTACTCCAGAACTTAAATTTCCACCTGTTTTAAGGATTGACATACAAAAGCAACTTCATGGTCCAGCAGCAACAGAATTCGTGCTTCTTTACCTTATTTGTAAATCTGAGGAAGCTACGTTTGTACTGGGTTGCTTTTACAAGAAACTTTGACCATATTGGTGCTGCTCTTCTTTAGGTATCTTGGTTGACTATGAGGTGAGGAGCACTGAATGTTAATGAAATATCTTGCGATTGTACAAGTTGTAGGAGGGGATGGTGGACAGAAGAAGAGGCAAAAGAGAGATGCTTGTTTTATCAAATAAAATTTGTTTATCTTATAAAGTTTCTAAAAAAAAAAAGGTTCAAATGGCTCTGAGCACTATGGGACTTAACATCTGTGGTCATCAGTCCCTTAGAACATAGAACTACTTAAACGTAACTAACCTAGGGACATCACACACATCTATGCCCGAGGCAGGATTCGAACCTGCGGCCGTAGCGGTCACGCAGTTCCAGACTGAAGCGCCTAGAGCCGCACGGCCACACCGGCCGGCTGTATAAAGTTTCTCCTTTCAGTTGCAAGATGGAATTATTTATCTTTTCTAATGTGCAAGTTTAAAAAAGTTTGAGCTCAGCAGTATTTTCGATGTATGAAGCTATTTTGTTTCCTGATTAGAATTCCTTCCGTTAAAAACGACTGTAATCTAATGACTGGCAACAGTTGGACATTTACACATGTAAATTAGTTAACATTTGTAGTGACGATGTCAAACGAAAATAAAAAAATAATTAAAAGAAACGAGTTAATTGTAAGGGGGTTGACGTAAGTTTCGATGACAAAATGAATTAAGTAAATATAGTTATTTGAATGTAAAATTTCCGAAGCTTGGAATGATGCAAAGCATCTTCTCATATTGACCTCCGCTTGTTTCGACAGGATTCAGTAATACAGAACTATGATCTTCATTTGTAGCTTTACGATAGTAAGAAAATCTTTCATGTAAATAAAACTGCAGAATCCAAAACAATACATATTGTCCAAAAGTAAGAGATTTATAGTGATAAGCACGCCCAGGCGTTTTTGCCTGCAACAGAGCTGTGCCTAGCCGTGCCTAGCTGACGCGACGTCACCAACAAGCTCCGAGGCCTCCCTTTGAGTCGGTGTTGTTACAACACGGTCGGGAGATTGGCGCTTATTTGGTGCGCATGGTCTTACTGGAGTGCTGCGACCGGAGACGGCAGAAAGGTTTTGGGTTCCGGTACGAGGAGTGGTGTTTGGCTTTTCTCGCAACGCACTGCATGTTGAGAAGAAGAGCTTGCCTGAGCGTCGTCTCGCATTAACAGTTCGCCTGGGCATATGGTGTGTTTTTGATTTAAACGGGCGCAATTGTGTGCTTATACGAGGTTAATCCCAGAAGCAAGGTCTCCTATTTTTTTACAAGTACAGAACTGTGTGTGTGGCAGTTGGTCACACTGTTATGAGGAGTGCTTCACGCGCTGTGTGTAAACGTGCTCACGCCGCGCTTGGCAGTCGTTGAGGATGGAGCTACCGCTGGATGTAACCGCCAAGTGCGAATTGCGATAAGTTATTCGGTTTTTGAACGCAAGGGGCGCTGCGCTGATTGAAACCCATCGCCAATTGCCGGAAGTGTGTGGTGAGTCGTGCACGGATGTCATAAATGTTCTAGAGAGGTGTAAAGAGGTTGCAGCTGGTCGGACCGAAATTCACGATGAACAAAGCCGCGTGGGATTAGCCGAGCGGTTTTAGGCGCTGCAGTCAGGGACTGTGCGGCTGGTCCCGGCGGAGGTTCGAGTCCTCCCTCGGGCATGGTCTGTGTGTGTTTGTTCTCAGGATAATTTAGGTTAAGTAGTGTGTAAGCTTAGGGACTGATGACCTTAGCAGTTAAGTCCCATAAGATGTCACACACACACGACGAACAAAGGAGCGGGAGACCCTCAATTTCTGAGGAGACAGTGTTGAAGGTTGAGCAAAGCAAGCGTGAAGATCGGCGGGTCACCCTGGATGATCTCTGCACGTTAGTTCCTGAGTTTCCTAGCAGGATTGAACTAGCGTAAAGTGTGCGCAAGATGAGTGCCACGCATGCTGACTGAGGGCCACATGCGGCAACGAGTTTCAGTGGAACATAATCACCCACCCACGCTGTAGTCCTTACTTGGCGCCCAGTGGCTATCACACATTCCCTCGGTTAAAGGAACTTTTGGTCGGAAATATATTCACAATATATATAAATGACCTGGTGGATGACATCGGAAGTTCACTGAGGCTTTTTGCAGATGATGCTGTGATGTATCGAGAGGTTGCAACAATGGAAAATTGTACTGAAATGCAGGAGGATCTGCAGCGAATTGACGCATGGTGCACGGAATGGCAATTGAATCTCAATGTAGACAAGTGTAATGTGATGCGAATACATAGAAAGATAGGTCCCTTATCATTTAGCTACAAAATAGCAGGTCAGCAACTGGAAGCAGTTAATTCCATAAATTATCTGGGAGTACGCATTAGGAGTGATTTAAAATGGAATGATCATATAAAGTTGATCGTCGGTAAAGCAGATGCCAGACTGAGATTCATTGGAAGAATCCTAAGGAAATGCAATCCGACAACAAAGGAAGTAGGCTTGTTCGCCCACTGCTTGAATACTGCTCAGCAGTGTGGGATCCGCACCAGATAGAGTTGATAGAAGAGATAGAGAAGATCCAACGGAGAGCAGCGCGCTTCGTTACATGATCATTTAGTAATGGCGAAAGCGTTACGGAGATGATAGATAAACTCCAGTGGAAGACTCTGCAGGAGAGACGCTCAGTAGCTCGGTACGGGCTTTTGTTAAAGCTCCGAGAACATACCTTCACCGAAGAGTCAAGCAGTATATTGCTCCCTCCTACGTATATCTCGCGAAGAGAGCATGAGGATAAAATCAGAGAGATTAGAGCCCACACAGAAGCATACCGACAATCCTTCTTTCCACGTACAATACGAGAGTGGAATAGAAGGGAGAACCGATAGAGGTACTCAGGGTACCCTCCGCCACACACCGTCAGGTGGCTTGCGGAGTATGGATGTAGATGTAGATGTAGATGTAGATGTAGAAAGCGATTCAGCTCCGACAACGAGGTGAAAGAAGAAGATCATAACATTTTGAACAGCATGGAGGCGAGCTGGTATGACATGGGCAAACAAAAACTGCCACAGCGTCTACAAAAGTGCACCGACAGAAACAGTAATTATGTCAAAAAATAGCTAAATGTTCGAGCTGTAAACTGATGTAAACCATTGTAGAAATAAACATGTCTATGTACTTACAAAAAAATAGAAGACCTTTCTTTTCGGATTACCCTCGCATGTGTCTGTTAATGGTTGACTAAAGTTGTCTTCTGTGATGAGTATGATATTGAAATGTCCCCTTAGAAAAACTTATGAATGACTGTGCTGATAAACCTCTTACATTATTTGATTTTCAAACAGCTGAGCAGAACAGAACGTACTCAGACATTTCGCTCTTTACCTATTCTGATCAACACTAAACTGACACACAATATTTTTAGCGCAATGCAATCTGACTTTCAAAAATCCCTAGAAAAGAATTTCCCTGACTAACAATAACCTATACCTTTCATGAATCACTTACCTCACAAAAATCTTCGTTAATCCAACTACTGCAATACAGCTAGCGCCACTACTGCCAGCTAAATAAAAGATTCTAACTACTGATAGGCATAGTTAGCAAATGAAAGATTTTGATAGAGAACAAACATTATTTTTACCTTAATAAAGTTCCAAAGTCATATATATATATATATATATATATATATATATATATATATATATATATATTAGTTCATGATATCCAGTATTACAAATTTACTCTTTCTGATGGACACACGTCCAGATCGTCCGCTCTCAAAACTCCGCCATCTCTCTCCCCACGTCCACCACTGCTGGCGGCTCACCTCCAACTGCGCAACGCTACGCGCTGTTCACATCCAACTGCCCAACACTACAATGGCGAATATTCCAACAGTGCCAACCAGCCACAGACTGCACATAGCACAGCCAGTGATTTTCATACAAAGTGCTACGTGGCGTTACCAACATAAAAACCTAAACAGCCTGTTCACAATATGTCAAGGTTACGTTACGCGTGACATGGAATGGGACTTGGCCTTTTCATCTTAGTTCCCTACCACTTGATGACGGGTCCGCAGCTATACGTAAGGAAACCCTCATTATTGAGTGGGTGGTATATCTAAAAATTGCTATAACCTTGGTGATTAAGTACCAAAATTTGTACCTTAATTAACGAGTAACGAAATACTACGTTATCTCGTAAAATTACGTCAGATTCCGTGAAAGTAAAATTCTGCTTGGCTCTTGCCATTTACGGTAATACTCGGCTGTTGCTATTACGTTTGAAGAAAGAATCTTATTTACGATTGTATTGCAGTGTTTGAATGAATTCTTAAGGGTTGAGAGCCAGTCGCTGTGGCCGAGCGGTTCGAGGCGCTTCAGTCCGGAACCGCGCTGCTGTTACATTCGCAGGTTCGAATCCTGTCTCGGACATGGATGTGTGTGATGTCCTTAGGTTAGTTACGTTTAAGTAGTTCTAAGTCTACGGGACTGACGATCTCAGATGTTCAGTTCCATAATGCTAAGAGCCATTTGAACCAATTTTTAAGCGTTTAGCTAAAAAAAAAAGAAAACGTTTTGACAAGCCTTCCTGTTTCAATGTTATGTTTCATTCTTTAACAATCGCAAGTGTGCTGTTGTAATTGATTTATGCTTCAGTTGGGCGGAGCGCAGTGTAGTCAGTCCGGTACGGTGGGACTTGGCACCAGAGTTTGACGACTCGGCCGTTGCCAGTGGAACTGTGTTTCCCTAGACCATCTCGTCCTTAAATTGTGTATTGCTGTTTTCTTTGGTCCTTGCTTTGTCGGGCCGTTAACCTTTATAGCTCGTTCCTTCGCTGCTTTAACGGATGCACCTTTCGCTCGAAATATGAATTTAAACCTGTAAAGCTGGGTCACTCTGTTATTATTGCCCGATCAGATTGCTAGAGGCTCAGCCATATTAATTCTGTATGCCCTTATCAGCCATTTGTATCTCCTTTGTACCTTGTATGCTGATTGTGAAGTTTAATTCTTACAAAGGAGGGTTTCATGATCGTATATTCTCAGGGAATATTTAGATGCCGAGGCGCAGTTTTTTATTAATTGTTTGTTATTTACTTAGTGCCTACCTGTACTGGCATCAACTGGATTATTCCTTAGTCAGAAGTTGGTGTGTCCAGTGTCTTCACTGCCGAGCGTTCAAGCTTTAAAAGTTGCCTTATTGTTACTTGTGTGTATTATGCTATGCCTCAATGTTATACCTCGGTACGAATTGATATTGCAAAAGAGAAGTCATTGTACAGGATAATCTTGGTGGTTCAGAGTTTGGCAAGTTCTGATTGTATTAAGTATTTATACCAACAGAGATTTTTCTTAATGTTTTATGCATTTGTTATGCAGATTTCAACAAAGAATTACGATGAAGTTTCGAAGCTGATAAACACTGTTTAACACAAGCTGTGTATGTTTGGTAATCATGGTCCTGCTGCTTCCTGTCATATTATTCGACGCAAATAGCACGCTCGACAATCATCTTCACAAAAATTATTTGTTATTAAAAACATGGCTCTGCCTTGAAATTAATTACTGAAATTACTGAGAGGTAGATTTGTGACATGAAGCCACGTGAACTGAGGACTTTATCCCGTCTGAACAATGGAACTAACCAACCCAAACACATACAATACAATACGATTCAAAAAATCTTTCCCGTTTCCCAAACACGTAAGTTACATGCAGGCAAGCAGCAACATCACCTGAAAATTTCGCACTATCCAAATCCATCTTTGCCAAATCATACTTCTCTTTATCTCTATGCTCTGTAACTTATTTCCAGACCGCTCAGTAATGTGATCAACACGCCACTCACACAGTTCTCACAGAATGCCACTCCAAGGACAACGTTTCTCCGAACCAAACATCACATTCCTTGTAGTCAGACCCTCTGCGGCGTAACATATGGACTAAAGAAGATTATGCTTTGAACAAAGTGTAGAGTAAAATTCTGACGTATGACACATCGAATGAAAATATACAGCTCACACCAAACTCATTGAATACCAAAAATAAGGCCGGTCCTGGTGGCCGAGCGGTTCTAGGCGCTTCAGTCTGGAACTGCGCGACCGCTACGGTCGCAGGTTCGAATCCTGCCTCGGGCATGGACGTGTATGATGTCCTTAGGTTAGTTAGGTTTGAGTAGTTCTAAGTTCTACGGGACTGATGACCTGAGATGTTCAGTCCCATAGTGCTCAGAGCCATTTGAACATTTTTGAACCAAAAATAAACAAGAAACCTTAGCCTCCGAAACAGCACAGAACACACTTTGGGGGAGTCATATAGATGTTCAACAAAAAAAATGCGATCGTTTTATTTGTAAACTGTTTCACTCACTGACATGGAAGGTTGGTTCATCCCCGGAAACCACCTTCTTCCAGACTTCTTACATCGAATGCATGCTTTTGTCATTATATGTCAAAGCTTTGACTCAGTTGTAAGTGGTATGTCTGCACCTTCAGGCTCCTTAGTAACACATGCTATAATGTGGTCTGAGGCACATTCAGTTCTCTGCTGCCGCTTGAGCCTATGTTAGGGCTATGGAGGTACGTTTTACTAATGTGGTTCACTACCGTTCCTCATTCAGTGTGGTATCCACTGGTCGGCTCTTTATACAAACAGTGTCCATGAATTTAGCATACCATCTGTATACATTGTCAGAATAGCACCCATTAAAGATAGGAGTATAGAGTCCGGACTGATATGGTACGGAAATGCCTTACAAAGAGAAGACGACTATATTGCAAAGAAAATGGTCTCCATCGTTACACGTGCATCAGGGAGAGTGAGGCCTATGGCTACGTGGCAGATAACTGTCCGACATGGAGGTGACAATGTTGACTGGAATACTCTCTTTGAAATTCTGAAAGTGGCAGGGCTAAAATACAGGGACCGAAAGGCTATTTACAATTTGTACAGAAAACAGATGGCAGTTATAAGAGTCGAGGGGCATGAAAGGGAAGCAGTGGTTGGGAAGGGATGAGACAGGATTGAGCCTATCCCCGATGTTATTCAATCTGTATATTGAGCAAGCAGTAATGGAAACAAAAGAAAATTTCAGAGTAGGAATTAAAATCCATGGAGAAGAAATAAAAACTTTGAGGTACGCCGATGACATTGTAATTCTGTCAGAGACAGCAAAGGACTTGGAAGAGCAGTTGAACGGAATGGACAGTGTCTTGAAAGGAGGATATAAGATGAACATCAACAAAAGCAAAACGAGGATAATGGAATGTAGTCGAATTAAATCGGGTGATGCTGAGGGAATTAGATTAGGAAATGAGACACTTAAAGTAGTAAAGGAGTTTTGCAATTTGGGGAGCAACATAACTGATGGTGGTCGAAGTAGAGAGGATATAAAATGTAGACTGGCAACGGCAAGGAAAGAGTTTCTGAAGAAGAGAAATTTGTTAACATCGAGTATAGAATTAAGTGTCTGGAAGTCGTTTCTGAAAGTATTTGTATGGAATGTAGCAATGTATGGAAGTGAAACATGGACGATAAATAGTTTGGACAAGAAGAGAATAGAAGCTTTCGAAATGTGGTGCTACAAAAGAATGCTGAAGATTAGATGGGTAGATCACATAACTAACTAGGAGGTATTGATCAGAATTGGGGAGAAGAGGAGTTTGTGGCACAACTTGACTAGAAGAAGGGACCAGTTGGTAGGAAATGTTATGAGGCATCAAGGGATCACAAATTTAGCATTGAAGGGCAGCGTGGAGGGTAAAAATCGTAGAGGGAGACCAAGAGATGAATACACTAAGCAGAGTTGGAAGGATGTAGGTTGAAGTAAGTACTGGGAGATGAAGAAGCTTGCACAGGATACGGTAGCATGGAGAGCTGGATCAAACCAGTCTCAGGACTGATGACCATAACAACAACAACAGCACCAACATGGAGGTGGCTGGTATGGTCGAATAAGACTATAGGTGGACTACAGGAGGAGAAGGAAGAAGAAATCTGAGAAATAAGGTAAGAATAACGTTAGGGTCATTGTCCGTCTATTCACAACAAGTTTCCTTGCGTTCCCCCCCCCCCCCCCCCAAATCACTTCAAGCGAATGCCAACGTGGCCAGGGGGGATTTTGCCTTCACCGTTGTCGAGCAGACCTAGGGTCCCATCACTAATGGTGTCCCGGTCGAAGCAACAAACAGGAACCTGATATAAGAACGTAGGCTTCCGCGGCCGGTGTCATAGTGATTAAAACTCTTCTGTCTATTATGCCGCGTCATTGGTAAAAAACTAATAACAATAATAAACTAAAACCGACATTGCGCCCGAATTGCACCGGCCTTCTTCAGTGCACGGCTGCAGTCGTGCCCTGAGGAAGGCCGCCGCAATTCGGCTGAAACGTCTGTTTCAGTTTGTTATTGTTGTTAGTCTTTTAGCAGTGACGCGGCATAATACCCAGAAGACTTGAATCACTAAACAGGAAAAAGAAGTCAGGAAGCGTATTCGCAATTACGAATACGAACAACCACAGCTAGATAATGAAAATTTGTGCCAGAACGGGACTCGAACCCGAATTTCGTGCTTTACACGAGTGGTCACCGTAATTGCTTCGGCTATCCGTGCACGTATCACAGCCAGCCCCTAAATTCCATATTTCGTCGTCCATGCGTCACAGTACACAGTCGTACGTTACGTCTAACAAGGACATATTTATTGAGAGTCGAGGGCATGGTATTGACGAATAAATGCGAAATAGCGGTGTCTGTGTTATTAAGAAGTACAATGAGTGTCCCGAGAAAAATTGCATCGTACTTCTTTTTCGCACAAAAAAAGGCACTCAAACTACTCTACTTAACATATTCCTGCGAAATTGTTTCGTAATATATGGAAATTTTAGCTTTATGTGTGAGTTTCTTGACTAATGTTAGGTGAGCAGGAAGTTGAGGTATGGGTTTTCCAATACCACAGCGAGCGCAGAGTGTGCTGAGTGTTGTGGTATGGGTTCTACATTTTGGGAAAATTTCGTTTCCGAAGTGAGTAAGGAGAACCTATACATCTGACAAGGATATCTAGTAGCAACCCGCCAAGTATCATTAATAGTGTCTCCATTGATGATATTCCAAAGGCTCCTGTGAACCCCAGGAACACTTCTATGCCTACGCCTTAGGACTGATTTATGTAGATTGTATTGTAGTTTGTGCAGCAACGGCATTGCCGCAGTGGATACACCGGTTGCCGTCAAATCACTGAAGTTAAGCGCTGTCGGGCGTGGCCGGCATTTGGATGGGTAACCATTTGGGCCACCATGCACTGTTTCCATTTTTGGGGGTGCAGTCAGCCTCGTGATGCCAATTGAGGAGCTACTCGACCGAATAGTAGCGGCTCTGGTCACAGAAAACCATCATAAAGACTGGGAGGGCGGTGTGCTGACCACACGCCCCTCCTATCCGCATTCTCAGCTGAGGATGACACGGCGGTCGGATGGTTGAGATGGGCCACTTGTCGCCCGAATACGGAGTGCATTGTAGTTTGTGTGCCCAAACGCTGGCTGAAAATCTCGCGTTTGTATCGCAATAGTGTCTAAGCAGTTGCAATGGTAACCTGAAGTCAAGGGTAGCAAGCCCTTATTTGTGCATAACTCTGGCAGATTCCTGATATGTCTTTGCATGTGTGCGAAAGTTACGCTTCTGATCCAAGTGTACAGCCAAATACTTACATATCTTGCTGTGGCGCACTGCAGCTGACCCGAGTTTCAGGTTAGGATACTGTGACGGGGAGAGCCTGCCTCTGAGTAGCAGGTAGGTAGTCTTCTTTGCTGCAGTACTTACAACTTCTGACAGATGCTCCTACTGGGCGCAGGCTACGACTCATGACAATTGAAAGTTTCCACTCAGTGTTGCTAGCTATGGCTCAATGGTAAGCTCCCATAAAATTGGTCCGCATGTAGATCCCTGTGGACAACCATTAGTGATTCGCCTCACTACTTCACTGGATTCACTAGACATTGCTAACGTGTTTCAAAAAGTGGTCATTACAGCTTCTGACAGTTGTTCTTTCTGGCCGTAAGCTATGACTAGCGACCAGATTTGTTAAACTACCATATGCAACCATAGACTATCACAAGTAAGTGTAGACTGCAAGGCTTTTCATAGTAGCCTTGAACAGTTAAGATCGTACCCATGTTAACTGTACACTGGTGTGTTTCATAACTGTTAGGCGTTACGTCATTTAGATCGCTCAATTTGCGCATGTGATGCATGCCTCCCTAGATTATTTCGGAAACGGGAAGTTAAGAACCGTCTCGAAACTGAGAAAGTATAAAGGGTCCCATAACCTAACGAAAATTTTGATTCTACATAGCTATACTACAGTCTGTTACTTGGAAATAAATTTTCAGTGTTTAGTACTGATTATGTTCTAAAACTGTTGATTTTTAACGTGAAGAGGGATGTTTCACTAAAAATTTAAAAAATAAGAATTTATCATATAATGCTAGAAAAGGCTGCCCCCTAAAACAAGGTAATATTAAGAAAAAACACAAACAAAAACATATCAAAGAACATTTAAATTCTTCGTAGAGGTTTATATATAACATTCTTCTGTTATTCATAAACAACTTTCGCACTTATTAATAATAACCGGAATTTATAGCTTTTGATAATAATGAAGAACGTTCTATTGAGTAAAAAATTACAATAATAATTACATAGAACTTTTTATGCTTTTACATGTAAACTGTACTTGCATCAAAAGGAAATGCTTTTGTTACATAAAGTCCCAGAAAGTTACCCAATCAACTAATTGTTATTACTTATAAAATGCAATGTATATTTTGTAAAAATATAAATTACACAGTATACTAACACTAAATTATGTGGTGTTCTAATTATGAGCAAACAAATTAAACAAAAAACGAAAAGCAAATCGTTGGCTTCCTGTTTATCTTTCACGCAATCATTTGTGTTTCTTTCCCTACGAATTTTGCCAATGTTACCGGTCATCCAACAATTTACTATGTCATTAATGTACTATACTAAAACTACTGAACTGTAGATTTGGTAGAGCGCAGCTCTACCCATGACTAATGAGCTTTTTAATTCGCTGTTGTTAGCAATGGCTCAAAGTTAACATCTGACAAAAATTGGTCCACATATAGAGCCCTGTGGACAGCTATTAGCGATTCTCCTCGCTATTGTACTGGATCTGCTAGAGATTGCTGACTTGATCTAAGAAGTGGTCACTATAGCTTTTGGGAGATTTTCTCACTGGAAGTAACCTGGGACTAGTGATAGTTGAGCATTTACATTCAGAATTGTTAACAATGGCTCAAGGATGAGGCAGCAGAAAATTTTTCTGTATATAAATTCCCTTGGACAAACCTTAGCAATTCAGCTAACTTCTTTACTGGAACCCTTAGTGATAGCTAACTTGATGTAAAAATGGGTCATAACAGCTTCTGACAAATGATCTCACTGGATGTAAGATCTGACTGGTGACACTTGAGCATTTACATTCATACTTGTCAGCTGTGGTTCAAGGGTGAGGTTCCAGATAATTGGTTCACATATAGACACCTGTGGACAACCATAAGTGATTCTCCCTACTACTTTACTGGATCCACTCGAGATGGTTTGTTACACCAAGTCAGCAGTCAGTATAACTTCTTTCATGTACTCACTAGACGTAAACTATTATTCATGACACTTGGGCGTTTTGATTTAGACTTGTTACCAATGGTCCATCTACATCTACATCTACATATATACTCCGCTAGCCACGAAGCGGTGTGTGGCGGAGGGCACAATTCGCACCAAAGTCATATTTCCCCTCTCTATTCCACTCGCGGATCGCACGAGGGAAAAACGGCCGTCTGAATGCCTCAGTACGAGCTCTAATTTTCCTTATGCTTGAATGGTGATGATTGCGCGATTTAAAATTTTATGGTAATAATATATGCTCTATGTCAATGGTTCAGATGGCTCTGAGCACTATGGGACTTAACATCTGAGGTCATCAGTCCCCTAGAACTTAGAACTACTTAAACCTAACTAACCTAAGGACATCACACACACATCCGTGCCTGAGGCAGGATTCGAACCTGCGAACACAGTAGTCGCGTGGTTCCAGACTGAAGCGCCTAGAGCCGCTCGGTTGCTCTATATCCCCGGTGAAGATCGGGTTTCGCAATTTAGTGATCAGCCCCTTCCGTTTAGCGAGCGCCGGCCGGAGTCGTCGAGCGGTTCTAGGCGCTACAGTCTGGAACCGCGGGACCGCTACGGTCGCAGGTTCGAACCCTGCCTCGGGCATGGATGTGTGTGATGTCCTTAGGTGAGTTAGGTTTAATTAGTTCTAAGTTGTAGGGGATTGATGACATGAGCAGTTAAGTCACATAGTGTTCAGAACCATTTTCTGTTTAGCGCGCCATCTATCTACAAGCGTGTCCCACTCCAAACTTTCTGTGAGATTTGTAACGCTAGGAAGGCTCCAAATAACTGGTCCACATATAGACTCCTGTGGACAACCCTTAGAGATTCTTTCTGCTACTGTACTGGATCCACTCCAGATGTCTTGTTACATCAAATTGGCAGTCAGTATAGCTTCTGTCATGTTCTCAATGGACATAAGCTATGGATCGGGAAACTTGAGCGCCGTCCAGGGTGGCCGAGCGGTTCTAGGTGCTACAGTCTGGAACCGCGTCCACTCCGGTCGCAAGTTCGAATCCTGCCTCGGGCATGGTTGTGTGTGATGTCCTTAGTTTGATTAGGCTTAAGTAGTTCTAAGTTCTAGGGGACTGATGAACTCAGCAGTTAAGTCTCATAGTGGTCAGAGCCATTTTTTGAACACTTGAGCGTTTTCATTCAGAGTTGTTAGCAATGGATCAGGGGAAGGTTCCACAAAATTGGTCCACATACAGACCCCTGTGGAAATCCTTAGTGATTCGCCTCACTACTTTACTGGATCCATGCTAGACGGCTTTCTTCACCGTCAGAAGTCATTATAGCTTCTGACAGTTGTTCTCACTAGACATAAGCCATGATTCGTAACACCTGGGCGTTTTCATTCAGACGTGTTAGCAACGGGTCGATGGTAAGTTCTCAGAAAACTGTTGTGCATAGGCGTCCCCATGGACGACCCTTACTGATTTACCTTATTACTGTACGGGCTCCACTAGAGACTGCTGACGTGATGTAAAAAGCGGCCATTACAGCTTCTGACAGAACGAGCAGTAACAGTGAAGGGACGTACGGCGGCCTGTGTGGGCAGTGACCCCGGTGAAAACCAGAAGACGTAGCGCCAGTTTCACAAGTGTCGCCGAAGCCAAAAAGCCGGCCGCGGAATCCCCGCCTAGGTGACTCTCAGACGCTCCGGCGATCCACAAAAGGGCAGTCCGGCCGCTCGGAATTCTGAGCGTTCGCCAGGCGTGACGGACGCAAAGTGGCGGCGGGCGGTCGCCATCCGCGCGCCGGCCGGAGTTCGCGCCGCTGTCTCGGCGGCTCCGCAAGTGTACGAGTGCGGACGCGGTGGCATCCTGTCGCGGGCGGCGGCGACGGCGACGGTAGCCAAGAGGCCGCTAATGTCTCCAGTCACCTACGTGATCCCAGGCATCAACTATCTTTTCCGACCGTACCTGACACGATGCAGTTCAAACACGCCGCACAAAAAACTAGTCACCACCAGGAAACATCACGCAATTAACGTGTAACAACGCCTCAAGTCTCGATAACGGCCTCAATTTGCGAGAAGGGCGATCGATAACTTTCTACACTTGTGACATAAACCGCTTCTACTGGTACTCATGCACTGTACTGTAGTATAGATTAATCGGATTGATATACCGGGTGATCAAAAATTTGAAAACTTAATTAACCACGGAATAATGTAGATAGAGAGGTAAAAATTGACACACATGCTTGGAATGACATGGTGTTCTATTAGAACAAAAAAAAAAAAAAACCAAAGTTCACAAAATGTCCGACAGATGTCGCTGGACAGCAAAACGTCAGTGACTGCGCATGACAAACGTGTATAACAGGAGCTGTAATGAGAGAGAGAGAATCAGATGCGCCAGCAGTTGCAGCATGGCGCTTTTAGTGAAGCTGTATTATCAGAATGGGGAATGTGCTAGTTCAGCGTTACGATCCTATCGCCATAGGAAGGGGATTTGAACGGCTAAAAGTCCGTTGACAAATGCAGCTGTGGCGAGAATGATTTCGTTGCCACGGGTTGTTTAGACGATAGACCCCGTAGTGGCCGGCCGAGCACAAGGCGTAATGCTGCTGAGACAGTTCAGGAAGAAATGGAGACTGTAGCGGGTTCGTCTATGCACGGGGAAGTCAGCGCTCGTGCAGTCGCACGTCTCACCGGCATTCCATACACTACTGTTAGGTTGGCACTTAGGCGTACCCTCCGATGCTATCCGTACAAAATCCATCGGCAGCATGAACTATTACCTGGCGATTTAGTGAAGCGGAGGGCATCTGCGGTGTGGGCGTTTCAAAAGATGGCGGAAGATTACGATTGGTTGAGTAACGTGTTGTTGACCGACGAAGCTCATATTCTTGTAACTGCTACCGTGATGGGTGAGAGGTACGCCGATATGTTACAGAATCACATCATCCCCAGCCTGGCTGGTAAACACCTGCTGGAACGTACGATGTTTATGCAGAATGGCGCTCCACCCCATATTGCTAGACGCGTCAAAGATCTCTTGCGCGCGTCGTTTGGTGATGATCGTGTGCTCCGCCGACACTTTCGTCATGCTTGTCCTCCCAGGTCCCCAGACCTCAGAGCGTGCGATTATTGGCTTTGCGGTTACCTGAAGTCGCAAGTGTATCGTGATCGGTCGACATCTCTAGGGATGCTGAAAGACAACACCCGACGCCAATGCCTCACCATAACTCCGGACACGCTTTACAGAGTTGTTCACAACATTATTCCTCGACTTCAGCTATTGTTGAGGAGTGGTGGACTCATTGAGCATTTCCTGTAAAGAACATCATCTTTGCTTTGTCTTACTTTGTTATGCTAATTATTGCTATTCTGATCAGATGAAGCGCCATCTGTCGGACATTTTTTGATCTTTTGTATTTTTTGGTTCTAATAAAACCCCATGTATGCCAATTTGTACCTCTCTATCTACATTATTACGTGATTTATTCAGTTTTCAAATATATACTGACTTTTTGATCACCCGGTACTAAACCACACAGTTCTGTTCTGTTGCTTACAAGATATATGGTCATATTTTTATGTTTTGACTTATTATACTGAAGCACGAAAGAAACAGGTATAGGCAAGTGTATTCAAACAGAGAGATATGTAAACAGACGGAATACGGCACTACGTTCGGCAACGTCCGTATAAGGCAACAAGTGTCTAGCGCAGTTGCTAAATCGGTTACTGCTGGTACAATGGCAGGTTATCAAGATTTAAGTGAGTTTGAATGTGGTGTTATCGTCGGCTCACGAACGATGGGACACAGCAACTCCGAGGTACCGGTGAAGTGGACATTTTCCCTTACGAACATTTCACAAGTGTGCTGTGAATATCTGGAATCCGCTAAAACATCATATCTCCGACATCGCTGAGGCTGGGAAAAGATCCTGCAAGAACGGCATCGACGACGACTGAAGAGAACCGTTCAGCGTGACGGAAGTGCAATCCTTCCGCAAATTGCCGCAGATTTCAAATCTGGCCCACCAACAAGTGTCAGCGTACGAACAATGCAACTGAACATTATCGATATTCGCCCGGAGGCGAACGCTTACGCGAGTACCCTTGATGACCTTGTATTGTATTGTATTGTATGTTAACTGGGTGGCTAGAAACGACGGTGAGGGTCTGTCCCCGCCGCAGCCGCAGTGGTCCACAACCCCACGACGACTACCGCAGCCCACTTCACCCCTCCGCCGCGCCACACCGAACCCAGGGTTATTGTGCGATTCGGCCCCCGGTGGACCCCCCAGGGAACGTCTCACACCAGACGAGTGTATCCCCTATGTTTGCGTGGTAGAGTAGTGGTGGTGTACGCGTACGTGGAGAACTTGTTTGCGCAGCAATCGCCGACATAGTGTAACTGAGGCGGAAAAAGAGGAACCAGCCCGCATTCGACGAGGCAGATGGAAAACCGGCTAAAAACCATTCACAGACTGGCCGGTTCACCGCATCTCGAGATAAATTAACCGGACGGATTCGTGCCGGCGACCAGGCGCTCCTTCCCGCCCGCTTGGTGACCTTACGACACAAATCTTTACGCCTAGCTTGGGCCTGTCAACACAGTTGATGACTGGAAGCATGTTGCCTGGTCGGAATAGTCTCGTTTCAAATTGTATCGAGCGGATGGACGTGTACGGGTATGGAGACAACCTCACGAATCCATGGATCCTGCGTGTCAGCAGGGGACTCTTCAAGCTGGTGGAGGTTCTGTAATGGTGTGCGGTGTGTCCACATGGAGTGAAATGGGACCCCTGATACCTCTAGATACGACTCTGACAGGTGACGCACACGTAAGTATCCTGTCTGATCGCCAGCATCCATTCATGTCCATTGTGCATTCCGACGGACTTGCGAGATCCCACACATCCAGAATTGCTACAGAGCGGCTCCAGGAACACTCTTCTCAGTTTAACCATTTGCGCTGGCCACCAAACTCCCCAGAAATGAACATTATTGAGCATATCTAGGATGCCTTGCAACGTGCTGTTCAAAAGAGATCTCCACCTGATTTATGGACAGCTCTGCAGGATTCATGGTGTCAATTTTCTCCAGCACAACTTCAGAGATTTGTCGAGACCATGACACGGCGTGTTTCGGAACTTCTGTGGCACGCGGGTGTCTTACATTATGTTAGACAAGTGTACCAGTTTCTTTGACTCTTCAGTGTATTAATGATAAAGTTACATGAGTTGAATCTTTGTCCAAACTTGGCATGTCTAATTGTTTGCAATCTAAACAGATGCTACATGTATAATCTTCAGTGCAAACTGTAATGAAGTGATTTGAATAAAACAGTACTAACTAACATGAGAAGTTACTGCAATTGGATGCGAATGAAATTATAACATAATTTTGTTGAAATTAATACTTTTAATACTAATTGTTAAAAATACGCGCAATGTCATTTTTAGATTTTTGTATTTAGTAAAAATGACAAAAAACTACATTTATCTTACCAAACTTAGCAATTATACAGCCGACCGGTTGCGAACAACTATTTGGTACACTGACCTTGGTTTCGACACCTACTAATGGTGTCTTAATCAGAATGAAATTTTGAGAAACCCTACAAAAGACATAATTAATTATGACAAAACAAAACAAAAAAAAACACAATAACCAAGATCACAATTATCTTGACGTACAAACGTTACTTACTTATCATTACATTGCGAGAAAGCAATGGTCAAAATTTAGAGCAGCTAGTTTCATGTCAAAAATAAAATAAAACACGTTCCAGCCTTTGGCTCGTGCGCCTACATCATCAGACTAATCTGCCCAGTGGCTTACTTTGCTGCGACGATATCAATACAAGTTGCTCCGCCTATCGGGCGTTGACAGTGACATGTGCCCATTTGAAGTACTATAACAGAAATAATTGAAGAAACGACAGTTAATTACAAGACAAATTACAAAGGAAGAAAGCTGAAAGAAGTTTTTAAAGTACCCAGTAGTCAAGCAGATGTAGTATAAGAGCCCTCTGTTAGGCTTTACAGGGATTGCTTTTACGTAAGGGACAGAATAATATACAAAGTTTATACAAACATGTGTACGATTCAAAAAATATATATGTGAAGGTAACTATAGTAGTGAACATTTATGAGATTCAAAAGAATGTTTCGAAACTAGAGGTAGAAAAATATAGTAAGGAATAAAGGAATCAAATTTCCGCTAGTAGCGGATTAAAGCCACTGAAAAATGTTTTGTTACGTAATTATAATTGTTCACTGAGGATGAGCCCATTGTTCTTATAAATATGCTTGAAACTCTCCAGCTCTTCGAGTACATCGAGAATATGACCTTTCTTTTCTACATGTAAAATGGAATTTCCTTCAACGATTCTCGGTTTGTGACCGGAAATTAGCAGATGATGAGCCAAAGTGGAATTATGTAGATTAGTGCCCTCTTTTCCCAAAAAATGTTCTTTGTGCCTGACACTAAAAGATCTTCCAGATTCTGCTATATAATAAACGGGAGACGTATCACAAGCAATTCTATACACTCCAGTATTGTGTGAAGGAGCAACTATGGACCTTAGATTGTGAATAAGATTTTTTTGCAAATAATATTTGTCGTTAGTTTCAGAAAAAGGCACTGATGCCTAATTCGTCACTTTATCGTCAGTTGTAAGTTTGAAGATCTTGTCAACTACCGAGAGGTCATAGCCGTTATTAACTGCGGTAGTTTTTATTATGTTCATCCCTTCATCAATATTGTCAGGTGACAAAAGTACAGACACTGCGCGATGAATGGCTAAATTGAAAAATGCTTTTTTTTATGGAAATGAGGATGCACTGAACTAGCTGGCGCAATTTGATCTGTAGTAGTCGATTTTCGAAAAATACCGAAAGAAAGTCTGTCGTTGTCAATAGCAATATTGAGGACCAAGTAAAAAAGCCGACGATCGTTATTTTCTAGTTGACAAGTGAAGCTGATTTTTTCATGAAGGCTATTGAAAATTTCAAACAAATTCTGAGTTCCTTCCCAGGAACCACTGTATACGTTCAAAATGTCGTCTATATAGCCGGGCGGTGTGGCCAAGCGGTTCTAGGCGCTACAGTCTGGAACCGCGCGACCGTTACGGTCGCAGGTTCGAATCCTGCCTCAGGCACGGATGTGTGTGATGTCCTTAGGTTAGTTAGGTTTAAGTAGTTCTAAGTTCTAGGGGACTGATTACCTTAGAAGTTAAGTCCCATAGTTCTCAGAGTCATTTGAACCATTTTTCGTCTACGTACCGAGCATTTTTTTGTGATGCTGTGCGTAGCGTTACGCTTCAGTAATTTTTACATATGTCATCCGCCACTGTAAATTAAAATATCATATTTGATAATGCTTGATGCAGTTGCTGCTGTTATTTTATACAGGGTGTCCAAGGTGGAGTGGTCAGTATTGAGTGTAAGCAAAAAATTTCATATGGACGTATGTCCTGTTCCGAATGGTTTCCGAGACAGAATAAATCTAATGTACATTAAACAATGGCAAATACAGAATGTAATGTAATAATAACATGAAAATCCGGTATAACTCAGACAGCCGTTACAGATAGAAAAAGGTGAAAGATAAACGGTAAAAGATATTTGCTTGGAAAGTTGGTCAGAGGGAAATTAGAAAACGTGTAAGTAGGCTGTTTAGGTTTTTATGTTGGTAACGCCATGTAGCGCTCTATATGAAAATCACTGACTGTGCTGTGTGCAGTCTGTGGCTGGTTTGCATTGTTGGAATTTGCTATTGTAGTGTTGGGCTGTTGGCTGTTCACATCCAACTGCTCAACAGTACAATACCAATTCCAACAATGCAAACCAGCCACAGACTGCACACAGCACAGTCAGTGATTTTCATATAGAGCGTTACATGGCGTTATCAATATAAAATCCTAAACAGCCTACTTACAAACGGACTGGAACAGCGTGATTTGATTGAGGAAAGAGACTTCATTCTGAATGGATAAAGCAATTTTGGACACAAAGGAAGGCCAACAATCAAAAGTTATGGATTGTACCTCGAGTGCTCCTACTGGGCCCATACGTGAATAATAATAATAAATAATTATGAAAAGAATAGTTGCAACTCGCCATATAGCGGAGACGCTGAGTCGGAGATAGGAACAACAAAAAGAGTCAGAAAGTGAGCTTTCGACCAAAAAGGCCTTCGTCGGAAATAAACACACGCGCGCACACACAGACACACACACACACACACACACACACACACACACACACACACACAGACGACCACAGTCTCTCGCCGCTGAGGCCTCATCTGAAACTTGTATGAGTTATTTATCGGGCCTTATCTTCATCAGAACCAGACTTTTTAAGTTCCTTCGGCCTTATACGCTCAGTCATGGACCAGTACGTGGTAGGCTGCAACTGAAATATGCTGCAATTTAAAGGGTACACCCAATCACATTCATCACACATACTCCCAAGGGAATTAGAATTCAAGACACTGGAATGGACGAATCGCTGCGGTAATGAAGATGCTATCGAAGGGACGCTAATAATCACAGATTCGAGAATTATTAACGACGCCAAAACCGTGTGGCCGAAGACGCGCCCACAAACCCGCCGCCTGCCTCAACCACACGAGAACAGCAAAAGAATGGCGCAGAGCCGTGACGTCTGAGACGTCCCCTCTCGTCGGTCTTAATTCGCCGGATTACCAGGCAGCTAGCGGCTGCCTGCATCCGTTCAGGCTTGTCCGCTCACAACGAATGGTAATGAGCTCACAGGGGCTGTTCGGCCGAGCTGCCACCGTGTAATGAATACTTAAGCAGCCAGTTTTCCGCCGTTATCATTAATCGCTCGTACCTGTCGTTAATCTGTCAGCACAGCAGCGGGAGAACGGGCCTGGAAGGTGGGGAAACATAAATAGCCATACCGTACAAACGACACGTTCTAAGGTGTCCGACACACACACACACACACACACACACACACACACACGCACGCACGCACGCACGCAGAGAGAGAGGCAGAGAGAGAGAGAGCAATATAAAAATTTTAAATGCTGCACTTAAAAATACACTACTGCCCATTACAATTGCTACACCACGAAGATGACGTGCAACAGGAACAGGAAGAAGATGCTGTGAGATGCAAATGATTAGCTTTTTAGAGCATTCACACAAGGTTGGCGTCAGTGGCAACACCTGCAACGTGCTGACATGAGGAAAGTTTCCAACCGATTTCTTATACGCAGACAGCAGTTGACCGGCGTTGCCTGGTGAAATGTTGTTGTGATGCCTCGTGTAAGGAGGAGAAATGTGTACCATTACGTTTCCGACTGTGATAAAGGTCGGATTGTAGCCTATCGCGATTGCGGTTTATCGTATCGCGATATTGCTGCTCGCGTTAGTCGAGATCCAATGATCGTTAGCAGAATATGGAATCGGTGGGTTCAGGAGGGTAATACGGAACGCCGTGCTGGAACAGCCTCGTATCACCAGCAGTCGAGATGACAGGCATCTTATTCGCAAGGCTGTAACGGATCGTGCAGCCACGTCTCGATTCCTGAGTCAACAGATGGGGACGTTTGCAAGACTAAACCATCTGCACCAACAGTTTGACGTCGTTTGCAGCAGTGTGGACTATCAGCTCGGAGACCATGGCCGCGATTCCACTTGACGCTCCATCACCGACAGGAGCGCCTGCGATGGTGTACTCAACGACGAACCTGGGTGCACGAATGGCAAAACGTCATTTTTTCGGATGAATCCAGGTTCTGTTTACAGCATAATGATGGTCGCATCCGTGTTTGGCGACATCGCGGTGTACGCACATTGGAAGCGTGTATTCGTCATCGCTATACTGGCGTATCACCCGGCGTGATGGTATATGGGGTGCCATTGGTTACACGTCTCGGTCACCTGTTCTTCGCATTGACGGCCCTTTGAACAGTGGACGTTACTTTTCAATTGTGTTACGACCCGTGGTACTACCCTTCATTCGATCCCTGCGAAACTCTACATTTCAGCAGGATAATGCACGACCGCATGTTGCAGGTCATGTACGAGCCTTTCTGGATACAGAAACTTTTCGACTGCTGTCCTGGCCTGCACATTCTCCACATCTCTCACCAATTGAAAACGTCTGGTCAATGGTGGCCGAGCAACTGGCTCGTCACAATACGCCAGTCACTACTCTTGATGAACTGTAGTATCGTGTTGAAGCTGCATGGGCAGCTGTACCTGTACACGCCATCCAAGTTCTTTTTGATGCAATTCCCAGGTGTATCGAGGCCGTTATTACGGCCAGAGGTGGTTTTTCTGGGTACTGATTTCTCAGGATCTATCCATCCAAATTGCGTGAAAATATAATCACATATCAGTTCTACTATAATATATTTGTCTAATGAATAACCATTTATCATCTGCATTTCTTCTTGGTGTAGCAATTTTAATGGCCAGTAGTGTATGTTTACTACCGTACTAATATCTGACTGCCGTACAAACACAACTGACGGGTTGTCGCACTGCTGGCATTCGAAGACAATTGGGCAATGCAAACAGAAAGTGTTCCAGCTACTATTGTGTTTTACCAAAACGCGTTTTCAGTGCTATTGTGTTTTATATGCTTTGTTGCTTGTCTGGGTGCCAAACCAGAGAAAGTCTTTTACAAATGCTTTAGTAGATCGCGCTTGGTCTTTGTTCTTATCCATGCTACCCTTTGAAGTCTCAAAATTTAACAAACATGAGAACTGTTTTCTGTTGATTACACCTCTACATTGAAGGGCCAAAGAAACTGGTGTAGGCATGCTTTTTGAAATACAGCGATATGTAAACAGGCAGTATACGGTACTGCGATCGGCAACGCTTATATACACACATCACAAAAAGTTTTGCATCGCCCCGGTTTCCAGAACTCTTGAAGACTGTGGATATTGTATCACAGACACAGTCCCTCTGACTGTTCAGAGATGTCACTAAACCTGCCCAAAGATGTAAACAACCGTGCATGAGCAGCGCCTATCAGTTCTCGTCATTCCACTATGAAGGAGGCACACGACTCGTGTTGTCTGTAGTTCAACCATGCGTAGACGTTCTGTATTGTTCAAATGGCACTGAGCACTATGGGACTTAACTTCTAAGGTCAGCAGTCCCCTAGAACTTAGAACTACTTAAACCTAACTAACCTAAGGACATCACACACATCCATGCCCGAGGCAGGATTCGAACCTGCGACCGTAGCGGTAGCGCGGTTCCGGACTGGGCGCTTTAACCGCGAGACCACCGCCTCCGGCGCCTGTATTGTTACTTTGTGCCAGGAAGAGCTCTCAACAAGGGAATTGTCCAGGCGTCTCTGAGTGAAAGAAAGTAATGTTGTTTGGACATGCAGGAGATACAGAGAGACAGGAACTGTCGATGACGTAGCTCGCTCAGGTCGCCCAAGGGCTACTGCTGCAGTGGATGACCGCTACCTACGGATTATGGCTAGGAGGAACCCTGACAGCAACGCCACTATGTCGATTAATGCTTTTCGTGCAGCCACAGGACGTCGTTTTAGGACTCGAACTGTGCACAATAGGCTGCATGATGCGCAACTTCCCTCCCGACATCGCTGGCGAGTCCATCGTTGCAACCACGACATAATGCTGCGCAGTACAAATGGTCCAACAAGATGCCGAATGGACCGCTCCTGATTGGCATCACGTTCTCACCGATGAGTGTCGCATATGCCTTCAACCAGACAATCGTCTGGGACGTGTTTGGAGGCAACCCGGTTGGGCTGAACGGCTTAGACACAGCGTCGAGCGAGTGCAGCAAGGTGGAGGTTCCCTACTCTTTTGGGGTGGCATTATGTGGGGCCGACGTACGCAGCTGGTGCTCATGGAAGACGCCGTGAGGGCTGTACGATACGTGAGTGCCATCCTCCGAACGATAGGCTTCTCGGATGAAGATCCATGGAGAGCCCGATCGAGGTGGTGCCACAGATTTTCGATTGGGTTTAAGTCCGGGGAGTCTAGTCGCCATGGTGATAGAGTCAATTCATCCTGGTGCTCTCTGAACCACACAGGTACAATGCGAACTGTGTGATACCGTTGCATTGTCCTGCTGGTAGATATCATCGTACCGAGGAGGAAACAACAGCATGTATTGGTGGACATGGTCTTAAAGGATACATGCATACTTATGCTGATCCAGAAAATGGTTCAAATGGCTCTGAGCACTATGGGACTCAACTGCTGAGGTCATCGGTCCCCTAGAACTTAGAACTACTTAAACCTAACCAGCCTAAGGACATCACACACATCCATGCCCGAGGCAAGATTCGACCTGCGACCGTACCGGTCTCGCGGTTCCAGACTGTAGCACCCAGTAGCGCACGGCCACTCCGGCCGGCTATGCTGATCCATTGTTCCTCCCAGAATGACGAGACCACCCAGAAAATACCACGAAAACGGCCCGCAGGCCGTAATGCTCGCTCCTCCGGTCTGTATCATTTGAATCTGGTAAGGCCACCGATCTCCGCTCATTGGGCGTCCAGTTGGAGTATCGGCGTGCAGATTCCGCCCTTCGTCGCCGATTAACGGCAGTCAGAACGGGTGCATGGACCAGGCGACTGCAGTGGGGGCCCGTTAGGACGGTCGCTGAGGAGACACTGTCGTTAGCCCCTTTGTTCATCTGGGCGGTCACTTGCTTAACAGTTTCACGTCTCCTCGTCCGTATACAGCTTCGCAGCCGTCGTTCACCCCTGTCATCTTTGGCCCGTCGTCTGCCACCGCTGCCTCGGCGCCAGTTTGGATTACGTCGTTTTACCATGCACGGTATACACTAACCATGACGACACGTGACCAGCTTACAAACTTAACCGTCTTTGGGAATGCTTCCGTCTTTGGCCTCAAAGCAATAATCAAGCCGTTTTAGATGAGCCGTGGTAAAAAAACTGCTGTTTTGAAGAGTGCACCGCAGCGCGTTGTGCGAAGCAGTCGCCCTGCATTTCTGACGGTGACGCCCCTGTGGCAATCACAGCTTTGGTGTCTCCCTCTGGTGGGAAACGGGAAAGGTTGGCTGTTCACGTGCATTTAAGGGGCGCTATCAGCTAGCCAGAGGCAGTTGGCCAATCCGAGTGAGGCTGGGTCAGTCTCGCGTCACCAGTTGCTGGTCTGTCTCTCGTTCGCATAGGTGCGGCAGTTAGTGTCTGTCTGTCTTCGGAATGCGAGTATGCCTGTCGTTTGGATCAAACTTTAAGCCAGAAAATGAGAGTCTTGCCACTCCGCCAGTAACAGAACTCAGCTAGTGGTCGCCCGGTCGGGGCTGAGTTCCTGAATCTGAGTCTGCGCGTTAGGCCGCCAGTCTGCTCGAGTTGTTCGGGCAACGGTCATTGGCGGTCGGATCGGTCGGTTGGTCGGTCGCGCACTGGGACACAAGATGACTTGTCCGCCTGGAGCGTCGGCGCATGTGAGGTCCCCACGTGAGTCCAGTGGGCAGCGCCGTATAGAAAGGGGTAGTGGCTTCGCGGTTCACAAGAGAGCAACAGGAGCGAAACCACGACATCGGTCTGGCCGGGGCGAGCTGCGACGCCGTGAGACGGGAGATCGGCGCGCCTTCCTGCGTCCGTTGAAGCGGCTGGCAGCGGACGGTTCGGGAGAGCGTTGGGGGGTGCTGCGCCAGGTCTTCGCCAGAAATCGCAGTTTATTACAAGTTACTTGATTGGAGATATGTTGTTTCATATACTTGTTAAATAGTACTTGTTTTCTTGGTGAGGTCACCAGCCGCTTTGTTTTGCGGTCGTCCCACCATTCTTCTCCGTTTGCTCACCCGCGGGAAGGTGGTTATCTGTGAATTGGGTGGTCCGTTTTTCCCTTGTGGAATTGGGGAGGTTTAGAGCAATCTGCGGTTCGGGTTGTTTATTAACACCCCCACCTCCCCTGTCAATTTCCCATACGTTAATAGCTGCCTCTGTCATGTTTGTCGGATTCGGTGTTAACGAATTTATTGCTAAAAGGCCGAATTCTTGAAATATGTTTTTATCTTTCGTATCTTCTTGCAAGGTGGTATATGTGTAATGTAGAGCACGTGGTACATTTTATGTAAGTATGCATTTTGTGGGTTTTATTTAAATAGTTATTTTAGGTTATAAGGTTGCCACCCTTCCACCGCAATAGTCCTTAAAAAAGCAAAAAAAAAGAAAAAAAGAACTGCACATTCGGTGGGAAATAATTTGAGTCTTGTACCATTTCCATCCCTCTTACTGGGTGCATAGTTTACTTGTTTGTGTGAGATGTTAAAATATTTTTGGTTTAAAGTAATCTGGTGTGTTGTAGATTTTGACCAGTGTACTCTTTCAGAGTTTGTTGTGAGCGGTCATGACTACGGCCGTATTGAAAAGGAGCAGGCAAGCTTCTCAGCCCGAAGGCTCCTACTGTTAATATTGTTCTTTGTCTCTAAATAAAACTGTAACTTGATATTTCGAGGGTGCTTTTCTGCTTATAATTTTAAATCTGTTTTTGGAACGCTTTTAGGAATAAAATTCACATTTGTTAAAAGTAATTTCATTTTCCATCAGTTACTTCCTGGCAACTACTTCCACGCTCACCTAGGGTGATTAAATGTCTTAATGTTCTCGATGAATCGCTAGTAAATAAAGCAAATTCTTTAAGAGAAGATTTTGAAAGTAAATGTACGGTTCATTGGACTTGGGATAAATCGTCCCGGGCCCTCTGTACGAAAACCACCACAACCTTTGCCCCCCCCCCCCCGACACGCCTTATATACCCTGCGTGCTACTAGGGGTGCCGCCTCCCGGATGTGAGCCGTTATTGCAGGTTGGCGTCGAACGCTGGCGGTGCTCACATTAATGGCACAGTGCGGGTCATGTACAGTATGTACAAGAGTCAAGAGAGTGAACGACCAAGAACTAAATACTCGTATTAAAAAGGGTGTCAGACCCTATTGTTCAATCTGTACATCGAGGAAGCAATGACGGAAATGAAAGAAAGGTTCAGCAGTGGAATTAAAATACAAGGTGCAACGATATCAGTGATAAGATTCGCTGGTGACTTTGCTATAGCGAGTCAATGTGAAGAAGAATTACATGATCTGCTGAACGGAATGAGCAGCCTAATGAGTACAGAGTATGGATTGAGAAGTAATGAGAAGTAGTAGAAATGAGAACAGCGAAAAACATTGATGGTCACGAAGTAGATGAAGTCAAGAGATTTGCTACCTAGCCAGTAATATAACCAATGACGGAGCAAGGAGGACATAAAAGCAGACTAGCAATGGCAAAAAGGGCATTCCTGGCCAAGAAGAGATTACTAATATCAAATATCAGCCTTAATTTGAAGCCAGCCGCTGTGACTGAGCGGTTTTAGGCGCTTCAGTCCGGAACCGCGCTGCTCCTACGGTCGCAGGTTCGAATCCTGCCTCGGGCATGGATGTGTGTGATGTCCTTAGGTTAGTTAGGTTTACGTAGTTCTAAGTCTAGGGGACTGATGACCTCAGAAGTTAAGTGCCATACTGCTCAGAGCTAATTGAACCATTTTTTTCAACCTTAATTTGAGGAAGAAATTTCTGAGGATGTACGTCTGGAGTACAGCATTGTATGCTAGTGAAACAGGGATTGTGCGAAATCCGGAAGAGAATAGAATCGAAGCATTTGAGATGTTGTGCTTCAGACGAATGTTGAAAATTAGGTGGACTGATAAGGTTGTGAATCAGGAAGTTCTGTACAGAATCGGAGAGGAAAGGAATATGTGCAATACACTGATAAGGAGAAGGGACAGGATCAGAGGACATCTGTTAAGCCATGACGGAATTACTTCCGTGGTACCAGAGGCAGCTTTAGAGCGTAAAAATCTAGATAAAGGCAGAGATTTGAATACATCCAGCAAATAATTGAGGGCACATATGTTGCAAGTGCTACTCTGAGATGAAGAGGTTAGCACAGGAGAGGAATTCGTGCCTGGCCGCATCAAACCAGTCAGAAGACTGATGAAGAAGAAAATAAAAGTATTTATTGCCCATCCCGTAGTACTGCAGGCCTCTCTTGCATCGAGTATCTTCTCACACTCTTTTCCGTGCGTTACAAGCTCTCGGTTTATATTTAAGGATGTTGACGGATGCGTGGGAAAGAAAGGGAACGTAAGTAACCATTGTTGGTTGAGGCCTTTGCGTGGCGGCCCGCAACATTTTCTTGTTGGGTCGTTGGTGTGATGCAATTAAGAGAAAACCTGCCGACACACCATACTGAAATGCACAGAAAGAGGATTTCTGGTCAAAAGAGTATAGGGTAATGCCAGCAGCAGCAGAAAATGGTATAAAAGCAGCACATTTCGTTATGAATAGGGTTTGGAGATAGTGAGTTACTGTGAACATTTCAGTGGTAGGGTGGTTCTCATAAGAACAGACAACAAACCCACACCAACAACATTAGCTCAGGTATACACGCCGACGTCGCATGCCGAAGTATATGAGGATATTGAACGGGTAATTCAGTATGTAACGCGAGACGATAACCTAATGCGGTTGTAGAGGAAGGAATAGAACAAAGGGTTACGGGAGAGTATGGGCTTGGTAGTAGAAATGAGAGGGGTGAAAGAATAATTCAGTTCTGCAATGAATTTCAGCGAATAGTAGCAAATATTACGTTCAAGCATCACAAGAGGGGGAGGTATACAGGATGTTACAAAAAGGTACGGCCAAACTTTGAGGAAACATTCCTCACACACAAATAGAGATAAGATGTTATGTGGCCATGTGTCCAGAAACGCTTAATTTCCATGTTAGAGCTCATTTTAGTTTCGTCAGTATGTACGCTCAATGGAGCATGTTATCATGATTTCATACGGGATACTCTACCTGTGTTGCTAGAACATGTGCCTTTACAAGTACGACACATGTGGTTCATGCACGATGGAGCTCCTGCACATTTTAGTCGAAGTGTTCGTACGCTTCTCAACAACAGATTCGGTGACCGATGGATTGGTAGAGGCGGACCAATTCCATGGCCTCCACGCTCTCCTGACCTCAACCCCCTTGACTTTCATTTATGGGGGCATTTGAAAGCTCTTGTCTACGCAACCTCGGTACCAAATGTAGAGACTCTTCGTGCTCGTATTGTGGAAGGCTGTGATACAATACGCCATTCTCCAGGGCTGCATCAGCGCATCAGGGATTCCATGCGACGGAGGGTGGATGCATGTATCCTCGCTAACGGAGGACATTTTGAACATTGCCTGTAACAAAATGTTTGAAGCCACGCTGGTACGTTCTGTTGCTGTGTGTTTCCATTCCATGATTAATGTGATTTGAAGAGAAGTAATAAAATGAGCTCTAACATGGAAAATAAGCGTTTCCGGACACATGTCCACATAACATATTTTCTTTATTTGTGTGTGAGTAATGTTTCCTGAAAGTTTGGCCGTACATTTTTGTAACACCTGTACAGGCAAAACACCGGGAGACACGACAAGAATACAGAAAGATTACATCATAGTCAGGCAGAGAGCCGAAAATCAGATATTGGACAAGCGTGCCCAGGAGCACATACAGATTCATCTCACAATTTAGTAATGACGAAGAGTAGCCTGAAAGACTAGTCACTAAGAATCAATGCGCAAATAAGTGGGATACGGAAGTTCTATGGAATGAATAGATACCCTTGACGTTGTCTGAGGCTATAGATACTGCGATAATGAATAGCTCAGTAGGCAGTTCAGTTGAAGAGGAATGTACATCTCTAAACAGGATAATCACAGAAACTGGAAAGAAAACATGGTACAAGAAAGGTAACATCAAGAAAACCGTGGTAACGTACAAAATACTTGGTTGACCGACGACAGAAGGAAGTACAGAAATGTGCAGGGATATTGAGGAATACAAAAATACAAGACACGTAGAAATGAAATAAATGGGAAGTGCACAGCAGCTAAGGCGAAATGGCTCCATAAAATTGTGATAAACTCGAAAGAGAAATGACTGTTGGATAGACTGTTAGCATATAGCAAAGAATAAATAAATAAGTAAACACCTTCGGTGAAATTAAGAGCAAGGGCTGGAACATTAAGAGTGCAGTGAGAATTCCACTGTTAAACGCAGAGAGCGGATAGGCGGAACCAGCAGATTGAGGGCGTCCTTGAGGGAGAGGATTTGTCCGCTGACGTGATGAAGAAACAGGAGTCGGCAGTGTAGAGATAGGGGAACAAATGTTAGAATAAGAATTCAAAAAAGCTTTAGAAGACTAGATATCAAAAAAGGCAGAAGGGATGGTTAACGTTCCACCAAACTTGGTGTGTAGAATTTAGGAGACAGGCGATATGTCATTAAACTTTCGGAAAAACATCATCCATACAATTCCGAAGACTGCAAGAGTGTACAAATACGAGAATTATTATACAATCAGCTTAAAAGCTCATGCGTCTAACTGGCTGACAAGAACAATATACAGGAAACTGGAAAAGAAAATTGGGGATTCGTTAGATGATGGTCAGTTCGGCTGTAGGAAAGATAAAGGCACCAGAGAGGCTGTTCTGACGTTGTGGTTCACAGGTTTCGTTGAAGAGGAAAAAGGGTTCGATAGTGTGATGTAGCGCAGGATGTTCGAAATTGTGAGAAAAGCACGAGTGTGCTATAGGGAAAGAGACTGAAATGTAATACACTGGTGTCCACAATTAAAGCAACAAAACGCTGTTTCCCAGTTCTATGTCTAATCCACGATATAATCGTACACACTTTCAACCAGATGTCCGTATGATCATGTTGTGCACCGAAGATGGCATTCCGGTCGACGGACAACCATGCGAACGACGCCATCAAGGTACCTACTGAACGGCGAAGTTTTTGCCGGAGAGCCCCAAAATCATAGTCACTATGTGCACAGTCACATGTTGTGAAGTATGACACGCCTACCAGACACTCTGCGGTGGAGGGCCTCAGGAAGAATGGGAGCAGGCTTAATGTGAATCGTTCTGTTGTTTCTCGGATGTTGTGACAGTTTATACGGCCCGAAACTGTACCCCGAAGACCAGGGAAGGGCCGACCACGTGCGATATCAGATGGCTCTGAGCACTGTGGGGCTTGACATCTGAGGTCATCAGTACCCTGGAACCTAAAACTACCTAACACACATCCGTGCCCGAGCCAGGATTCGAACCTGCGACCGTAGCAGTCGCGCAGTTCCGGACTGAAGCGTCTAGAATGGCTCGGCCACCGCGGATGGCTGTGACATCAGAGAGAAAGAGGGAGAGATAGAGAGAGGACCGTTATTTGGCTGTAAGAGCACGACGCTACCGCGTTAGTACTACACTTGATGTGTAGTACCGAGGCAAACGTTGTACAGTAGACTTCAGCAGAGTGGCTTTAATTGTTGGAGACCTGCTGTCTATTTCCCTCTGGCGTGTCTGCACAGAAGGGAAGATCTAGAGTGGAGCCGTCAGGCGAAGCTAATGAGAATAAGCAGAAATGAGAATAGCGAGAAACTTATCATCATAAATGGTGATAACGAAGTAGATGAAGTTAAGGAATTCTGCTACCTAGGCAGCAAAATAATTCGTGAAGGACGGAACAGAAATGACATAAAAAGCAGACTGGCACTGGCAAAAAAGGATATTCGTGGCCAAGAGAAGTCAAACAACGGTTCTAATTTGAGGAAGAAATTTCTAAGAATGTACGTCTGGAGCGCACCATTGTAGGCTAGTGAAACATGGACTGTGGGAAAACCGGAACAGAAGAGAATCGGTGGATTTAGCGAGTGGTGCTACACAGCAGTGTTGGAAATTAGATGGAGTGATAAAGAAGAAGGAGGTTCTCCACGGAATCAGCGACGAAAGGAATATATGGAGAACACTAACAACAAGAAGGGACAGGATGACATGACATCTGTTAAGAAATCAGGGAATAACTTCCATGGTTCTGGAGGAAGCTTGGAGGGTAAAAAATGTAGAGGAAGACAGAGCCAGAAAATAGCTGAGGAAGCTATTTTCTTGTGCTACTGTGAGATGGAAACATTAGCACAGGAGAGGAATTCATGGCTGACGGTATCAAACCTGACAGAAGAATTTTTTCACTGATATTCTGTCCCTATGAATTGCAGTTCGACGTTTTATCCTTTCTGTGTATATCATATACTCTACTTACGATATACAGATCAAACAGTGCAAGAGAAAGATGACTTCTATGCCTTACGCCCTGATGTGTGAATCAAAGCTTATTATGCACTCATTTTCGACAGTTTTAGATAATAATGTAGGTCGTTTATGGTTTTTACAGGTTAAACAAAATTACATCCTTCATAAGTTGTACTTATACTTGTCTATTACAATGACGTGTGGAAGTGAGTGGGGCTTTCTCCCGTGCAGAGGCAATTGCACGGACTAGGGAAAGTGTTGTTGCAGAAGCGGAGAAAATGGAACGGGAGCTGCAGTGTGTAGGAGTGGCCCAGTAGCGCTCCTGGTGTACAGGAAGCGGACTGATTTACGCAGACAGCGTACTGAGCAGCGGGGGTGTGGCCGAGCAGTTCCGTTCGAGCACTGCAGAGCCCGACGGACTGACTTTCTCTCCCAGCTGCCTGCTACGGCGTAGTAATAACGCTCGCCAGCCTAGCGCTGAGACGTGATTCATAAAACCCCACCACGACCGCCAGGCATCGTCTCGCATTGCTGCCGTGTTAACCCACACCTAAACAGCACATATCAAAGAGCACAGGCGATATTAAGCTGTGCGTCGGAGTGGGGCTCGAACCCGGTCCCTTGCCTTTCGCAGGCCACGCCCTTACCAAGTGAGTCATCCAGGACGACTCGCCCTCAGTTTCACTTCTGCCAGCCCCTCAGTCCCATTTTCCGAGCTTCGTGGAATTGCACAGGTTTCCATGTGCAGAGTGTCTAACTATCACGAGTGCGTGCTGGAAAGTGGTGGCTCAAAATTTTTTATTCCGCAGTCAATATCGGTTAAGGTATTACATGTCAAACATACACTCCTGGAAATTGAAATAAGAACACCGTGAATTCATTGTCTCAGCAAGGGGAAACTTTATTGACACATTCCTGGGGTCAGATACATCACATGATCACACTGACAGAACCACAGGCACATAGACACAGGCAACAGAGCATGCACAATGTCGGCACTAGTACAGTGTATATCCACCTTTCGCAGCAATGCAGGCTGCTATTCTCCCATGGAGACGATCGTAGAGATGCTGCATGTAGTCCTGTGGAACGGCTTGCCATGCCATTTCCACCTGGCGCCTCAGTTGGACCAGCGTTCGTGCAGGACGTGCAGACCGCATGAGACGACGCTTCATCCGGTCCCAAACATGCTCAATGGGGGACAGATCCGGAGATCTTGCTGGCCAGGGTAGTTGACTTACACCTTCTAGAGCACGTTGGGTGGCACGGGATACATGCGGATGTGCATTGTCCTGTTGGAACAGCAAGTTCCCTTGCCGGTCTAGGAATGGTAGAACGATGGGTTCGATGACGGTTTGGATGTACCGTGCACTATTCAGTGTCCCCTCGACGATCACCAGAGGTGTACGGCAAGTGTAAGAGATCGCTCCCCACACCATGATGCCGGGTGTTGGCCCTGTGTGCCTCGGTCGTATGCAGTCCTGATTGTGGCGCTCACCTGCACGGCGCCAAACACGCATACGACCATCATTGGCACCAAGGCAGAAGCGACTCTCATCGCTGAAGACGACACGTCTCCATTCGTCCCTCCATTCACGCCTGTCGCGACACCACTGGAGGCGGGCTGCACGATGTTGGGGCGTGAGCGGAAGACGGCCTAACGGTGTGCGGGTCCGTAGCCCAGCTTCATGGAGACGGTTGCGAATGGTCCTCGCCGATACCCCAGGAGCAACAGTGTCCCTAATTTGCTGGGAAGTGGCGGTGCGGTCCCCTACGGCACTGCGTAGAATCCTACGGTCTTGGCGTGCATCCGTGCGTCGCTGCGGTCCGGTCCCAGGTCGACGGGCACGTGCACCTTCCGCCGACCACTGGCGACAACATCGATGTACTGTGGAGACCTCACGCCCCACGTGTTGAGCAATTCGGCGGTACGTCCACCCGGCCTCCCGCATGCCCACTATACGCCCTCGCTCAAAGTCCATCAACTGCATATACGGTTCACGTCCACGCTGTCGCGGCATGCTACCAGTGTTGAAGACTGCGATGGAGCTCCGTATGCCACGGCAAACTGGCTGACACTGACGGCGACGGTGCACAAATGCTGCGCAGCTAGCGCCATTCGACGGCCAACACCGCGGTTCCTGGTGTGTCCGCTGTGCCGTGCGTGTGATCATTGCTTGTACAGCCCTCTCGCAGTGTCCGGATCAAATATGGTGGGTCTGACACACCGGTGTCAATGTGTTCTTTTTTCCATTTCCAGGAGTGTATTACTCCGTCGACTTCATCACATCGCTGTCGAAAGTTAAAACCCTCTGCTGTAAAACGGTTCCGAATTGTGCGTAAAAATTCGATGCGTAAGGTAACTACGTGTCCTCAACGACCAGTTGCGGCTCACGTGTTTACATCCTGTGTGTTCACAAATCATTTAGTCTCAGAAAAATTTGAGAGTGTGAAACTAATCGCATCAGCTGTATAACAGCTATGGTTATCAACAGGTTTATACAACTACAGCTACTGCCAATAACAACATTAATAATATAGTAATAATAATATGGATAACACATCTGGTGAAAGAAAGAATTGTTTTTGTCGAATTTTGTTGTTTTGTAGATAATTAAGCACAGCTTAGGGCATGAACGAAATAATATGCAAACTTTCGTAACTCTCCATATCGAATTTTTGTGTAAGTGGGAGTTTTTGTGCTGTTGCATTTTTTCGAACAAATGTACGAAAACACTGACAGATCTGTTAGTTCATGAATTTACTTCTGGGCTGAAAATCAGATAATCTTACGCTGCACCCAACAACTTGCGCTAACGGTACATTTCCTTGTTAAATGTTCGCTTGTAGCCGGGGTTATCTGATTTCATCACTCTCTCAATCAGCCCGGCTGTTTTGACCGTGCGGTTCTAGGCGCTTCAGTCGGGAACCGCGCTGCTGCTACGGTCGCAGGTTCGTATCCCGCCTCGGGCATGGATGTGAGTGATGTCCTTACGTTAGTTTTGTTTAAGTAGTTTTAAGCGTAAGGGACTCATGACCTCAGACCATAATGCTTAGAGCCATTTGAACCATTTTTTCTCTCAATCACAGGCTCTTTTGTTTTATTTATTTACACGTCAAGTTCCGTAGGGCCAAATTGGGGAGCAAATCTCCGCGGTCATGGAACATGTCAGTAGATGAAATCACAACATAAAAGTAATAACAGATAAAAATAAAATGCTTATAACCCGAAAAAAGTCAGTCGATAAGTTTAAGTAAACGCAATCAATAATACAACCAGAATCAGCTTAATTCTTCAAGGAACTCCTCGACAGAATAGAAGGAGTGACCCATGAGGAAACTCTTCAGTTTGGATTTGAAAGCGCGTGGATTACTGCTAAGATCTTCGAATTCGAGTGGCAGCCTATTGAAAATGGACGCAGCAGTATACATAAGAGTTAAGGAAGTCCGATCCAAATGAAGGTTTGATTTTTGCCGAGAATTAACAGAGTGGAAGCTGCTTATTCTTGGGACTAAGCTAATACTGTTAACAAGAAATGACAGTAATATATATATATATATATATATATATATATATATATATATATATATGAGAGAGAGAGAGAGAGAGAGAGAGAAAGAGAGAGAGAGGCCAATGTCAAATACCCAGATTTGTGAACATGGGGTGAAAAGAGGTTCGTGAACTTACTCCACTTACTGCCCGAACCGCCCGCTTCTGAGCCAAAAATATTTTAGAATGGGAAGAGTTACCCCAATATATAATACCATACGACACAACCGAATGAAAATAAGCAAAGTAGACTAATTTTCGCGTCGAACGATCACTCGCTTCAGATACCGTTCGAATAGTAATAATGTCTTTGAACAAAATCCTGAACGTGGGCTTTCCACGACTGTTTACTATCTGAACAGCTAAAAATTTGAACTCTTCAGTTTCACTAATCATAAGGCCATTATATGAAATTAAAACGTCAGGTTTTGTTGAATTGTGTGGCAGAAACGGTAAAAACTGAGTTTTACTGTGATTTAACGTTAGTTTATTTTCTACAAGCCATGAACTGCACTATTTGAAACCGAGCCAATGTGGCACACAGCATCCTTTACTACCAAGCTAGTGTCATCAGCAAACAGAAATATTTTACAGTTACCTGTAATACTAGAAGGCATATCATTTATATACATAAGTAACAGGAGTGGCCCCAACATTTGTCCCCACTTGACTGTATCCCATGACGCCACATCATAGCCATTCTCGACATTGTGAATAATGATGACCTTTTGCTGTCTGTTGCTAAAGTAAGAGGTGAACTAATTATGAGCTACTCTCTGTATTCCCTAATGGTCCAACTTCTGAAACAATACTTTGTGATCAGCACATTTTTCAAACGCCTTAGTTAAACCAAAAAAATAAACCTTTTGTTGAACCCATCCAGTACCTCACACAGAAATCTTAATATAGTATTTTCAGTTGTTAAACGACTTCTAAAGCCGAACTGTACATTCGATAGCAAATCGTGAGGTATAAACTGATCAATTATCCTTACATAATAAATTTAGCAAACACTGATGGTATAGAAATAGGTTTGAAATTGCCTAGATTATTCATTTCTCCCTTATTATAAAGCGGCTTTACTACTGAGTAATTTGATCATTGAGGAAACTGACCATTCTTAAAGGAAAAATTACAGCTGTGACTAAATACAGGGCTAACATGTGCCGTGCAGTACTTCAATATTCTACTAGACACTCCATCATAACCATGAGAGTCCTTAGTCTTCAGTGATTCAATTATTGACTCCATCTCCCTCTTGTCTGTATCACAGAGGAATGTTTCAGACATCAATCTCGGAAAGGCATTTGATAAGAAAGCTATATGATTCCCTGTAGCAACTAAATTTTTATTCAGTTCACCAGCAATTGCCAGAAAATGAGTGTTAAATACTGTACATATATCTGATTTATCAATAACAGAAATATTTTTACTACGAACTGACTTTATATCGTCGACCTTATGCTCCCGACCACACAGTTTCTTAACAACTGACCACATGGTTTTAATTTTATCTTGTGAATTAGCTGTTCTATTTGCATACTACATACTCCTTGTCTTCCTAATAACATTTTAAGCACATCACAGTACTTTTTGTAACGGGCTACTGTATCTTGATTGTGACAACTTCTATCATTTTGATACAATTCCCACTTTGTTCTACATGATATCCTTGTTCCACTAGTCAGTCACCTGGGCTGCCTTTTACTGCTAGTACCACGTTTAGAACGTTCAAATGGGAAGCAGCTCTCAAAGAGCATGAGAAATGTATTAAGGAAAACACTATGTTAATCATCTATGTTACCGGTACTATAAACATCCTGTCACTCTTGTTCCTTGACAAAGTTTAAAAAAAATTCTCTATTGCTGTTGGATTAACTTTTCTACATAGTTTGTAATTACATGAGGCATATAAGTACAAAAGCCTTTTAGTGTTAAAATTTGTGCATCATGGTCTGGAAGGCCATGCACCGTTTTTCTAACAGAATTCCCATCTAGTAATTAAGAATGAATAAAAATATTGTCAATGGCCGTGCTACTGTTCCACTGCACCCCAGTTGGAAAAAACACAGTCTGCATCAAATCATATGAATTTAAGAGGTCTACCAACATCCTTTTTGTTGCACCAACATATACAAAATTTATATTGAAGACACCACTTATAACTAATTTCTGATACTTCCTACAAAGTGAACCACGAACCCTCTCTAGCTTGAGCAGAAATGCACTGAAGTCTGAGTTAGGGGACCTGTAAACAACAACAATTAGAAGTTCAGTTTTACCAATTCGACCGCCCCTGCACAACATTCAAATACCTGTTCAGCGCAGTGCCGTGTTAGGGCTATGGACTCAAATGGAATACTGTTTTTTACGTACATGGTCACTCCCACACCCTGCAAGGAACTCCTTGGAAAACAGCCAGCTAATCTGTATCTTGGTGGTTGAGGCCCTTGTTCGTTTGTGGCTAACTTTTGCTGGTAACTTACTTCTCTGTTCCCAGGATGAGATTTTCACTCTGTAGTGGAGTGTGCACCGATATGAAAGTTCCTGACATATTAAAGGTTCATGCCGGACCGAGATTTGAACTCTGGACCACTGCCTTTCGCGGGCAAGCGCTGTAGTGTCTCAGCTTCCCAAGCACGACTCACGACACAGCCTCCGAAATTTACTATTCTGTTGGTATTTAAAATAGATTCCACACAGTTCATCTTTACAATGCATACGAAAGGCGATTCCCGCATAGTAAACAATCAACTCTTACCATAGTGATCCAAATGTTTTTTGCAGATCTGTGAGATGCAACTGTGTGAGATGTTTGGGGACCAATTTTGCACAAAATTTTATACACCAACATCTGTTGTGTATGATTTCATAGGCCGAACTGTGACTAATTTGAAGACTATGTGCCACTTTATCAATATTTAATCGTCTGTCTAAGAGAATCATTGCAAGTGAACGCTCAATGGTTTCTTCATTTATGGCGGTAAATGGTCGCCTGGCTCCTTCATCCTGTGTAACACTAGTGCGAGCATTTCGGAATTTTTCAATTCATTTGTAGACACTCCGTTATGGCAAAACACTAATCCCGTACTATATCGAAATGGTTCGATGAATTTTGGCCCCTGACAGAAAGAAAACGGATCGCTGAACGTGGCTTTTCTTTGGTGCAAATAGACAACGGAGAAGCCATGATTAACAGCACGGCAGCGGTAACAAACCTAACCTAGATGCTTGAAAATTGCAAAGATATAACAACAAATAGGCGTCATCAACGTAAAACGGCAGTACAACGAAAATAAACCAAAATATAACTAAATTGCGGATAATGATTTACTTTCCCTCGTACTGTTGTTGTTGTTGTTGTGGTGGTCTTCAGCCCTGAGACTGGTTTGATGCAGCTCTCCATGCTACTGTATCCCGTGCAAGCGTCTTCATATCCCAGTACCTACTGCAAGCTACATCCTTCTGAATCTGCTTAGTGTATTCATCTGTTGGTCTCCCTCTACGATTTTTACCCTCCACGCTGCCCTCCAGTACCAAATTGGTGATCCCTTGATGCCTCAAAACGTGTCCTACCAACAGGTCCCTTCTTCTTGTCAAGTTGTGCCACAAACGTTCTCAGAAGTTTCTTCCTCAAATTAAGGCCTATTTTTGATACTAGCAGACTGTCTCTTGGACAGGAACGCCCCTTTTGCCAGTGCTAGTCAGAAAGGCAAACCTACGTTTCTAGCATTTGTAGATTTCGAGAAAGCTTTTCACAATGTTGACTGGAATACTCTCTTTCAAATTCTGAAGGTGGCAGGGGTAAAATACAGGGAGCGAAAGGCTATTTACAATTTGTACAGAAATCAGAAGACAGTTACAAGAGTCGAGGGACATGAAAGGGAAGCAGTGGTTGGGAAGGGAGTGAGACAGGGTGGTAGCCTCTCCCCGCAGCTACTCAATCTATAAATTGAGCAAGCAGTAAAGGTAACAAAAGAAAAGTTCGGAGTAGGAATTAAAATCCATGGAGAAGAAATAAAAACTTTGAGTTTCACCGATGACATTGTCAGAGACAGCAAAGGACTTGGAAGAGCAGCTGAACGGAATGGAGAAGTCTTGAAAGGAGGGTATAAGATGAACATCAACAAAAGTAAAACGAGGATAATGGAATGTAGTCGAATCAAGTCGGGTGATGCTGAGGGAATCAGATTAGGAAATGAGACACTTAAAGTAGTAAAGGAGTTTTGTGTATTTAGGGAGAAAAATAACTGATGATGGTTGAAGTAGAGAGGATATAAAATGTAGACTGGCAATGGCAAGGAAAGCGTTTCTGAAGAAGAGAAATTTGTTAACATCGAATATAGATTTATGTATCAGGAAGCCGTTTCTGAAAGTATTTGTATGGAGTCTAGCCATGTATGGAAATGAAACATGGACGATAAATAGTTCGGACAAGAACAGAATAGAACCTTTGGAAATGTGGTGCTACAGAAGAATGCTGAAGATTAGATGGGTAGATCACATAACTAATGATGATGTATTGAATAGAATTGGGGAGAAGAGGGGTTTGTGGCACAACTTGACCAGAAGAAGGGATCGGTTGGTAGGACATGTTCTGAGGCATCAAGGGATCACAAATTTAGCATTGGAGGGCAGCGTGGAGGGTAAAAATCGTAGAGGGAGACCAAGAGGTAAATACACTAAGCAGATTCAGAAGGATGTAGGCTGCAATAGGTACTGGGAGAAGAAGAAGCTTGCACAGGATAGAGTAGGATGGAGAGCTGCATCAAACCAGTCTCAGGACTGAAGACCACAACAACAACAGTCTGCTTTTGATGTCTTCCTTCTTCCGTCTGTCGTTGGTTATCTTGTTGCCTAGATATCAGAATTCCTTAGCTTCATATACTTCGTGACCGTCAATACTGATGTAAAGTTTCTCGCTGTTCTCATTTCTGTTGCTTCTCATTACTTCTCTCTTTCTTCGATTTACTCTCAATCTATATTCTGTAGCCATTAGACTGTCATTCCGTTCAGCAGATTATGTAATTCTTCTTCACTTCCACTCAGTAATGGAATGTTATTAGCGAATCTTATCATTGATAAGCTTCCATTCTTGAACCTTTCTTCTATTTCCATCATTGCTTCTTCGACGTAGAGATTGAACAGTAGGGGTGAAAGAGCATAACCCTGTCTTACACCCATATTAATCTCAGAAATTTTTTTTGTCGTCCAGTCATATTATTCCCTCTTAGGTCTTGTACATATTGTGTATTACTCGTCTGCCCCTATAGTTTACTCCTGTTTTTCTCAGTATTTCGAAAATCTTGCATCATTTTACATTGTCGAACGCTTCTTCTAGGTCGACTAATCCTATAAACGTGTTTTGATTTTTCTTTAGTCTTGCTTCCATTATCAACCTCGGCGTCATTATTGCCTCTCTGATGCCTTTACCTGTCCTGAAGTCAAACTGATCGTCATCTAACACATCTTCAATTTCTCTTCCTTTGTTTAACAGTCGTGAAAAGAACTTAAGCGACAAGGGCAGAAAATTAGTGGCATTCCTTTTCAATGACAGTCGGTTTCAAGTTGCTGTTCAAAATCTGTGTGAATTCCTAAGAGACCAAACTGCTGAGGTCATCGGTCCCTAGACTTACACACCACTTAAACCATCTTATACTAAGAACAACACAGACACACCCATGCCCGAGGGAGGACTCGAAGCTCCAGCGGGAGGGGTCACGCAATCCGTGACATGGCGCCGCATACCGCGCGGTCACTCCGCACAGCTCAAGTTGCTGGGGTCAGTGAATAAGGACATATCGAAACCTGTTCCCGCGCGAATGTTACAAAGGCATTTGCATGCAATGGGTGTTTGGAGTCGGACACCTCCCAAAAGACCATTGCTCACAGTGCCGTATAAGGCTGCAAGCATTCAGCGCGTCAGACGACACAGATGCTGAATAGCAGCTGACTAATGACGTGTCGTCGGATGTGTCTTTACTTCGCATGTTTGTAAACGGTGTAACGACTGCAGTGCACCGACAGCTCAATGGAGCTTTCAGCCCACAGTATGTGGAAAATTTAGTTCAGGCCAGAGGTTTTGCTATGAATGACCGCAGGAATAACTGCGACCAGCGGCCTTTTGTGATGGTTCAGATTTTATTCTACCTTGGCCGTTTTCAAGTAGCTTAGGGAATTCTAATCTGATGGTACACAGTTGCTAGCGATTGTTTGTAGCATTGTGAGGGTCATTGTGGAGCTGTGGCAAGAATAAAAACGTTGTCCAAGTGCGAGCTGGACTCGCTCAATAAAGGTTCTTTACGAACTTTATTATGTACGACGATCATTTCGTAGGTTTAGGCAACTATGATATATAGTGAAACATGTGCTGTCAGCGTAATCGCAGTAAATACACTCGAAAGCTTGTAGCAAACAGCACTGAAATCAACAGACAGATTGCGATCACGTGCGAGGATGGCTCAGTACCAGCGCCTGAAATATTCGGTGTGGGCTTGCCCGTGCTACAAGATGGATGTAAGCAGAGTGGACCAGCGAGTATACGTGAAAATTGCTACTCACAAGGAGACGTCCCAAGCGATGCTATCCACTTTTAGGAACTATCTACACGGTGACGTATCTTTACATTCAAAATATCACAGATTGCAACCATTCATCCTGGTGGGCCATCGTTTACAAGTAACTAAAAATGTTGAAATGTCTGTGAAATCGTATGGGACTTAACTGCTAAGGTCATCAGTCCCTAAGCTTACAGACTACTTAACATACATTATCCTAAGGACAAACACACACACCCATGCCCGAGGGAGGACTCGAACTTCCGCCGGGAGCAGCCGCACAGTCCATGACAGTAGAGCCTGAGACCGTTCGGCTAATCTCGCGCGGCTACAAGTAACTGATGGAAAGGAAAAAAAAATCGAAATTTTGTGTGCCACTCACTGGCATTAAAAATGTAACATTACTGACTCTGGTTGCATGGTATAATGGGTAGTTAAGACATTAATGTACAAGAGCTTCAGGTGAAGTAAATTTTTTTATTTTTAAATCTTTATAAAAGTAACTTCGATCATCATTTTTATTCAATTAACTGGTTTAAAAGCAATTTTTTTTATTTCATTCCTTTGTCACATACTTTTAATCATAACATCAACATCTTCACTTGCTCTTATTTTTCCTATTATTATTTCAGCACTGGCAATCTTTGTTCATATGTTTTAATTAATTTTATTTATTAATTTCGATTTAATCTCTTTTGTTTTATCAACCCGTTTTACGGTTACGTTAGCGCGTTCATTATACTGTATCTATTTCTCATTTTGCTTAAATTTAGTTTTATTTATGAATCCGTCTTTCATTTCAATTTTCATCTGTGTTATTTTTTGCCATAGCGCAATAGGTATTTAGGTTATGTTTTAAATACTTGTACGATGATTACAGAGCAAAAAAAAGTACAAAAAACACACATCTGGTACCAAAAATGCGTTTTTCACACTATTGCACAAATATAGATGGATTATTTCGTCTTTCCTTTTTAACTCATAGCTCGGAATTTTCAAGTAATTTACCTTTATAATAGATAAATGTATTGAAATACATACTTACAAAAAATTCCGATTGGAAAAAGAATTATTTATTTATTTTTAAATATATTTGAAATTTGTATTTACTTTATACCACACCGAAAATAAATGTACCTAGCACTGCATAGTGCTCTGAGTGAACAAAACAAATATCTCGGTACTTCCCTACACCGAGGTAAGATATACGGGCAAACGAAAAATGTACTTCGTACACGATGCAGGAGGGTGTGTCGCTACTCTCCTTACGCTTCATCAACCAGATACGTCTTCAAGCATATCACATGTTATTCCACCGATACTCGGACATGTTCGTGTCAGCTCAGTCAATGGGTATCTTCTCCTACCGATTGATGATCCAGCGTCCGCAGCTCGTGGTCGTGCGGTAGCGTTCTCGCTTCCCACGCCCGGGTTCCTGGATTCGATTCCCGGCGGGGTCAGGGATTTTCTCTGCCTCGTGATGACTGGGTGTTGTGTGCTGTCCTTTGGTTAATTAGGTTTAAGTAGTTCTAAGTTCTAGGGGACTGATGACCTAAGATGTTAAGTCCCATAGTGCTCAGAGCCATATTTTGATGATCCAGCAGCGTGGAGGGTCACGCAAGTAAGTAAGTAAGTCACGTAAGTAAGTAAGTCACGTAAGTAATAAGAAAAATACTGCCCATATTTTGGGTTCCGTACAATCTTGCAATGATATTCTTGTAGGTAGTTCCAAAAGTCCAATACAGTTTTAGGTCCATAGTGAAATTGGTATTGTACCGCATGCCCAAGCACTCAAGTGACGGCGTTGGTTTTGGTGCGCGGGAAATGGTGTTCATCAGGGAACAATAGAAGCTGATGTGTGATGTGTTCCGCAGACGGTCGTAGGAAATACGACCAAGTGAGTGTCGCACCACTTGTGAGATGGTGCTCGTCCGTGTCCAGCACTCCGCAGACTGCACTTAGAACGAGTCCCCCATATTTATCTTGTGGAGGCGTCATCAAATGATTCGAATGTCTCTGAGCACTATGGGACTTAACTTCTGAGGTCATCAGTCCCCTACAACTTAGAACTAATTAAACCTCACTAACATAAGGACATCACACACTTCTATGCCCGAGGCAGGATTCGAACCTGCGACCGTAGCAGCAGAGCGGTTCCGGACTGAAGCGCCTATAACCGCTCGGCCACAGCGGCCAGCGATTGCTTACTGTGATGGCGGATAGTCGTCTTCTGTTCATTGGTAGAATTTCGTGAAGATGTGGTTCATCTGTAAAGGAGACCGCTAATAAAACACTAATACTACCTATTCTTGACTACTGCTCGAGCGTTTGGGATCCCTATCAGGTCGGATTGAGGGAGGACATACACTCCTGGAAATGGAAAAAAGAACACATTGATACCGGTGTGTCACACCCACCATACTTGCTCCGGACACTGCGAGAGGGCTGTACAAGCAATGATCACACGCACGGCACAGCGGACACACCAGGAACCGCGGTGTTGGCCGTCGAATGGCGCTAGCTGCGCAGCATTTGTGCACCGCCGCCGTCAGTGTCAGCCAGTTTGCCGTGGCATACGGAGCTCCATCGCAGTCTTTAACACTGGTAGCATGCCGCGACAGCGTGGACGTGAACCGTATATGCAGTTGACGGACTTTGAGCGAGGGCGTATAGTGGGCATGCGGGAGGCCGAGTGGACGTACCGCCGAATTGCTCAACACGTGGGGCGTGAGGTCTCCACAGTACATCGATGTTGTCGCCAGTGGTCGGCGGAAGGTGCACGTGCCCGTCGACCTGGGACCGGACCGCAGCGACGCACGGATGCACGCCAAGACCGTAGGATCCCACGTAGTGCCGTAGGGGACCGCACCGCCACTTCCCAGCAAATTAGGGACGCTGTTGCTCCTGAGGTATCGGCGAGGACCATTCGCAACCGTCTCCATAAGCTGGGCTACGGTCCCGCACACCGTTAGGTCGTCTTCCGCTCACGCCCCAACATCGTGCAGCCCGCCTCCAGTGGTGTCGCGACAGGCGTGAATGGAGGGACGAATGGAGACGTGTCGTCTTCAGCGATGAGAGTCGCTTCTGCCTTGGTGCCAATGATGGTCGTATGCGTGTTTGGCGCCGTGCAGGTGAGCGCCACAATCAGGACTGCATACGACCGAGGCACACAGGGCCAACACCCGGCATCATGGTGTGGGGAGCGATCTCCTACACTGGCCGTACACCTCTGGTGATCGTCGAGGGGACACTGAATAGTGCACGGTACATCCAAACCGTCATCGAACCCATCGTTCTACCATTCCTAGACCGGCAAGGGAACTTGCTGTTCCAACAGGACAATGCACGTCCGCATGTATCCCGTGCCACCCAACGTGCTCTAGAAGGTGTAAGTCAACTACCCTGGCCAGCAAGATCTCCGGATCTGTCCCCCATTGAGCATGTTTGGGACTGGATGAAGCGTCGTCTCACGCGGTCTGCACGTCCAGCACGAACGCTGGTCCAACTGAGGCGCCAGGTGGAAATGGCATGGCAAGCCGTTCCACAGGACTACATCCAGCATCTCTACGATCGTCTCCATGGGAGAATAGCAGCCTGCATTGCTGCGAAAGGTGGATATACACTGTACTAGTGCCGACATTGTGCATGCTCTGTTGCCTGTGTCTATGTGCCTGTGGTTCTGTCAGTGTGATCATGTGATGTATCTGACCCCAGGAATGTGTCAATAAAGTTTCCCCTTCCTGGGACAATGAATTCGCGGTGTTCTTATTTCAATTTCCAGGAGTATAGAAGCAATTCAGGGGCGGGCTGCTAGATTTGTTACTGGTAGGTTTGAACGTCATGCGAGTGTTACGGAAATGCTTCAGGAACTCGGGTGGGAGTCTCTAGAGGAAAGGAGGCGTCCTTTTCGTGATTCGTTACTCAGGAAATTTAGAGAACCAGCATTTGAGGCTGACTGCAGTATAATTTTACTGCCGCCAACTTATATTTCGCGCAAAGACCACAAAGATAAGATAAGAGAGATTAGCGCTCGTACAGAGGCATATAGGCAATCATTTTTCCCTCGTTCTGTTTGGGAGTGGAGTATGTAAGTAGATGTAGATGTAGATGTTTAGTGTGATGTACCGTGTGAATAGGACGTCTGTATCCAATGTAACCGCGTGTATCGTCCTCTTCACCACCTTCCGACTAACGTAAGGGTTTTTGGCCTCCTCCATGTTTAGTGGGCGCCTCTGCTGTAGGACGCGAAGTATGTCCCAAGCTTTCGCCTGTTTCGTCAGTGGTACTGCGATACAGAGATAACTGTGTTCATTGTAAAAGAGTCCGAAGTAGTATGTCTTGATCCGTCAGTGGGGGCATAAGAGGGGACGGAGCTAAGGACTCCAGCACCAAACCTGTCAAAGTTTGCGAGTGGTGCGCCATAGCTTGATATTCGAGCTGACATACAGGGCCACAGCTCTGTCGTGGACGTGGACTAGACCAAGACCTCCCCTTTCTGGGGGAAGGGTCAGTGACTCATGACTTTGAAGAGCATGCCTGTACTGACTTAGGCTCCGAATGCCGCTAATAGACGTCGAGCCATCAGTAACGCTATTGGAAGCGCACGTGCTGTGTGTGGAAGGCGCGATGCGAGGTAAACATTGACGAATTGCGTTTTTTGAAGAATGTCGAGGGTCCGCAGACGAAGGTTGGAGATCTGGACCCAAATTTGTTGCAATAAGCGGCGGTAGTTAAGGGCCGCATTGCTTCATGTGTCGGCGTGAAACTATTCCGAGACATCTGATAGTGCCACGAAGCTGTAGGGGTTCGACACACGCTGGGGTCAACCCGTCTCCTATGGCCATGGCGACCGATTTGGTGACGTTGAGACAGCTGCCGGAAGCCACACCGTACGTGGCAATCCATTATAGTGCGTTGGTTACACCGTCGCGATTGCGGAACACGAGAACCGGGTCGTCTGGGTATGCCGTACTGCGAAATGTGACGTCACGTAGGGTGAGTCCGTTGAGGCGTTGACGGAGGCCACAGAGGAGCGGTTCCAGTGCCAGGGTGTAGAGTAAGGTCGACAGGGGGGGCAACCTTGACGCACCTATCTGAAAATCGGGAGGGACTGCGTCAGACTTTTGGACAACATGACCCTGCAGATGAAGTAGCGATTAGTATGATTAATCAATTATTAAAAAACAGTCTTAATCGCATTTATTGTTATTATTATACCGCCAACCGGTTTCAAACCGACGTGGGGGTCATCTCCTGGGCGTTTACACCATTGGTCGACTGCTGGTTTCCTGCCCTTATGTAGACGTGAGTGACACCACCAGCAGTCTACCAATGGTGTAAACGCCCAGAAGATGACCCCTACGTCGGGTTGAAACCGGTTGGCGGTATAATAATAACAATAAATGCGATTAAGACTGTTTTTGAACAATTGACTGCGTGAGACGCCCGTTAACACCTGGGAAGTCGTTCCTCGCAGGGGGACCACACAACCGAACTATACAATATATGTTACGTTGTTTTATATGAGTGATTGTATAACAATTCATTCTGGTAAGAATCCAATAAATGGAGACCACTAGTGATCATGGGATCCTAACCTACATCGCCATATAGATGTTTCACTGCTGGGGACCTCTCCTCGCCAGTGTGATGCGTAACTATGAGCATCTGTGGGTAACATGGCAACATCTACGAAGATCGTACTCACTGCCGCATATAACACCCACGGTATTCTTGACACCCTGGTAGGGACGGTCACACTACCAATGCTCAATACCACCACAACTTTCTGCTGTACCACCTGTGATGTAGACTTCTGCAAAAACGTCCGCTCCGCCACTGCTATATAAAGCAATCATAATCCACGATAACGTTACAGAACACACTGCAGGCATCATCAATAATTGTGTACTGCGTTGGGAGGATGGAAAATCCTCCCCCACCCTTGCAATCACCAGACCACATAGTCCATGCGACTTCGACCTCATTCCACAACTGACGAAACCATTGCTTGGGAGGAGCTTTGCAAACAGGACGGACCTCACGGCATTTCGGCGAAAAGTAGCACACATTGATGACAATGACAATGGCGTTCAGCACCTTCCACATCGTTGGCAACGCTGTGTGGATGCACTGGGAGACTATTGTGACGGACAGTAATTCAATTTGATTAATTTTTGTTCACTTTGTACTGGTGACAAGTAAATTTAGACAGAGTTCCAATGTGTGTGTTTCATTTCAAACTTTGCCGTGACCTCTTGTACTGGAACGCTATTGTACGTTGGCATTCAGATACACCTTGCTATATCGTTTTAGATCACACCGTGGAAGCCCATGTTGTCACATTATCGCAAGGTACAGTTGCCGTGACCTATGGAATGACCCTCGCGTTTAAGTACCATAATTATCCCACCCCCGGCTACCAGAATCCCGACACTTTTTGCCAGTTGTCGATATCAACACTGGCAAGATGTCAGTCTCGGGAATTCCAAGACCGTACCAAATTCAGTACAGTGGCTCCTCAGACATACAAATAGAAGCGAACTGGGGACTTCAGAGTATATGAATAGAGAGAGAAGATTTAATGAAATGTTTTTATATACTTACTTATATATGTATATTTTAATGAAATGTTTTTATATACTTAATAAAACTTGACTTTAATATGTATTACCTAGGTTTCAGTCCAAGCAATTGAGCCTTCTTTAGAACATATACCTGAATCTGTAATTGGTCTAAGAGGGCATGGTCTAGAAATAAAACTGAAATAGCTTGAATAGGCGTTGTCACAATTTTTAAAATGCGGTACATGTACTAAGTCAACACCAAGACTTGACTTAATGTATGGCGTGCGCCTCGTCTCTATGGGCCTCGGGAGCTGACGTGAAACTAAGTAGGACTAGATGACGCGCTGCAAATCAACACGGCGGGGAACATTGCGCATGTCTAACAGAGACCACGACTGTCAAAGATAAAAGACCAACGCAGTTATATCTTAAAACAAATAACTCACAGAATAGTTGAGAGTCTGAAACATAGAGTCTCTGCACCAGGTTATGACTAAAATGTAGCAAACAATTCATGGATTTATATGAGTGCGAACACACTACCCCGACTTACACGTTTAGAATATATCGGCCGTTTCACAACGAATTCTGCATAACGTAACCATCGTTATTAATGAAGTATGACATAAAACAGCGAAACTGTAACATGTAAACGACAAAATGCAATAAATTCGGATAACCTGTACACAGATGGCCGAGTAGGTGTTTTTATTGCTGACACGCACTGAATGAAGAATATTATCAACATTAATTTTTATCTTATTACTAAAAATAACGCGTGAGTACTAAAACTTACATTTTATGTTTGCATGCGTAATATTTTTCTATTAAACTTTTGATAGATGATGAATGCAACTTGCGTTCTAGTAGCAAAAAGATACTTTTTATGTTATGTAGGCCCAGTTACAATACAACAGTTGTAGGATTTTTCCTGTACTTGCACTGTGAGATCATTCTTCTTGCCAAATTTCCTGATTCTCAGACAACGGGAAATACTCTACATGTTTTGGTGAGTGAATTTGCGAGTATCAAATTATTTGACATAAATGGCCATACTTTTTGATTACTCTGACTTACATGCTTAAATGATTAATACCGCTAAGGGACCGTAGGCCGCACTGTGTGACAAAAATTTGAACCTGATACGCCCACTCGTTCCTGAGAAAAAGGGTTCCTAGCAGTCGGACAGATAAACACACGGACAGCTGGAGAACACTTGACAAAATAAAAAATAATAAGTCCATGTGATATAATTACGAAATAACCATCGTAGAATTTCTCCCATCACCTTGCTTCTTGTCCAATTTTATGATTCTAGGTCAACAGGAAGCAATCTTAGTTTTGAATGAGTGAGTTTGCGATTATTACAATATGTGACATAAATGGCCGTATTTTTTTTTATGGTACTGACTTTGAAGCGTTAACAGTGAATGGCTTGCACATGGATCTTTTCTTTATGTCTGATGAAGCCTGGTTTCACCTGAGTGGTTACGTCAAAGAATCACATAGTCTGGACGGTGGAGACTCTGCACAGCTTCTAAGAAGCAGCAGTGGCTAATCAGGAGGTCGTGGTTCGGTGGAGAGCGTCTGGGAGCCGCATTATTGGTACCATATTCTTTCATTGGACATTGATTTCGGCTCGTTACATTACCAAAATTTTGAAACCGTTTGCGGCAGCATTGCCAGAGGAGGAAAAGACGAACAGTTACATCCAAAAGGATGGAGCAACTGCCCACGTATCCAGCCGAACCTTGGAGCACATTTACAAAGTCTTCACACCTGACGGAGTTGTTAGCATAGGTCAGTCTGGCCAGCCAACTCACGTGATCTGTCATTGAGTGATTACTTCGTGTGGGGAGCCATCAAGTCTAAGGTGTATCGCAACAACTCTCATAGTCTTCAAGAACTGCGGCAGAACATTTCGGATGAGACTGCAGAAATTCCTGCAGCAACTTGCTGACCATGCCCCAGAAGTGTCAACAGATGAAAGGTAATCACTTTCAGCATCTGCTATAGTCAGGTTAGTACTGTATTTCTTTTCCTCTGCTGTGTTTCTTTGCACCCTGTAACTCTGTTTTCCTGACCACTTTGATTTGCCTCACCCTGTATTTTGTTCACCGCCAAGTCATAGCGGAACAAACACTGGTAGCTGGTTACTTCTGTAAAATATCTGGGAGTATGCGTGCGGAACGATTTGAAGTGGAATGATTATATAAAATTAATTGTTGGTAAGGCGGGTACCAGGTTGAGATTCATTGGGAGAGTCCTTGGAAAATGTAGTCCAACAACAAAGGAGGTGGCTTACAAAACACTCGTTCGACCTATACTTGAGTATTGCACATCAGTGTGGGATCCGTACCATGTCGGGTTGACAGAGGAGATACAGAAGATCCAAAGAGCGGCGGAGAGAAATACAGCTGGCACCCACAGTTGAGTACTCCAGCTGGTAGAGGGTTGTGTCAGGACTGGCAACAGAGACGTCCAGTCGAGCAGCGATCATGATTATGATGATGTTTGGTTTTTTGGGGCGCTAAACTGCGCGGTCATCAGCGCCCTTACTATGTCTCAATGTTTTCACATTTCAATGTCCTATGCAGTCTAATCTAACGAACTACCACGAATGATGATGATGATGATAATAAAATGACGTGGACAACACAAACACCCAGTCTACGGGCAGAGAAAATCCAAACACGGCAGGCAATCGAACCCAGGGATAAAGAGCGAGCAACGCTAGCCACTAGACCACGAGCTGCGGACGTTGAGCTGTAAGGTGTTTGCTTGTGATCCGTCTGTCTCCTCGAATGAGAGCTTTTGTATGTCCATCCGTGTGTCTGGAGGATTGAGGGACTACAGCCGTTCACTACTGTAAGCAACTGAAACTCCTGCAGCCGTCCTTATGATGTGATTTATTGTATGGCTACCAGTTTTGGCGTTTCAGTGAACCATCTTCAGATCTTAGCTCATGTTGACGGGGTGTGAAGCGCCAAAACTGTTAGCCACACAATAACTGTAAAATATCTGGGAGTATGCGTACGGAACGATTTGAAGTGGAATGATCATGTAACATTAACTGTTGGTAAGGCGGGTGTCACGTTTGATTCATTGAGAGAGTCCTTAGAAAATGTAGCCCGTCAATAAAGGAGGTGCCTTAACAAAACACTCGTTCGACCTATACTTGAGTATTGGTCATCAGTGTGGGATCCGTACCAGGTCGGGTTGACAGAGGAGATAGAGAAGATCCAAAGAAGAGCGGCGCGTTTCGTCACAGGGTTACTTGGTAAGCGTGATAGCGTTACGGAGATGTTTAGCAAACTCAAATGGCAGACTCTGCAAGAGAGGCGCTCTGCATCGCGTTGTAGCTTGCTGTCCAGGTTTCGAGAGGGTGCGTTTCTGAATGAGGTATCGAATATATTGCTTCCCCCTACTTATACCTCCAGAGGAGGTCACGAGTGTAAAATTAGAGAGATTAGAGCGCGCACGGAGGCTTTCCGGCAGTCGTCCTTCCCGCGAACCATACGCCACTGGAACAGGAAAGGGAGGTAATGACAGTGGCACCTAAAGTGCCCTCCGCCACACGCCGTTGGGTGGCTTGCGGAGTATAAATGTAGATGTAGATGTAGATGAAGGGGTCGTACGCGTTAGTCTTCTTCCTTTGCCACTACATCTTTTGGTCTCCTCGATAATTTTCTTCTTTCTCTGGACTTCGCTGTAGACCTCCAGTTACGGCAACCGAATCGGGCAGCGTCTTCTCCAACCACATCACTTCTTCTCAACCATGGTGGTCCTCTTGCTCTTCTTCCTCCGGCTTCACAAAGCTTTCTTCGCACGATCTGTCTCATCGAGTCGTATAACATGTCCATTCCATCTCAATCTACACAATTTAATAAACGTGACCACCTCATTCTCCTCATGGCAGCCATAGAACTCATTACTACTTCGCCTTCTTCAACTCCCACTTCCATACACAGGTCCAAAGGGTCTGCTCAGTATACCTCTTTCGTGTGATCTCAATCTACTTTCACCCAGCTATGCAGTCGTCCATGGTTCTGAGCCAAACGTAAGTACTGGGCGTATCAGCATTTTATGGCGTGGGTACTTAGTATCTCGTGGTAGAAGCTTGGATTTAAAATGTCGAAGCATTCCAAAATAACATTAATTAGAAGCAGTTGTGCGGGCCATAATACCACTCGAAGTGCTGACATTTGCTTCTATATTTGCGCCCAGACAAATCAAACATGAAACTCGCTCAAAAGTCATTCAATAGGTTACTGTGGGCTGTAAAGGTTCATTTGTACTATTATACATATACCTACTTGGTCTTTCCTTCGTTAACTTTCAGGCCGATCTTCTCTGCCTTCCGTTTTAGAGTTGAGAAGCCACTTTGTAGATCTCTAAACGTACCATGCATTAGTTCCAAACCGTCTGCATACCCCAACAGTTGTATGGACGTACAGTAGATAGTACTTCTTGTCTAGATACCTGATTCACGCACCACTTTTTCGAGTTCCAAATTGAAGAGGAAGGAGGAAAGTCCATTTCGTATGGCAAACCTGGCGTGATAGCTTAGACTGCACTCGCACAGTAAACTGAGGTTGCCTTAGGGTGACATCTATCAAACGCACCAGTTTCTCAGGCACCAGAAATTCCCGCATTGCCTCATAAAGTTTAGCCCTACATATTGTGTCATACCAGATTTGAAATAAATAAAAAAAAAACGATGGTGCACATCAACATTAAACTTGTTGGTCTTTCCTACTATTTGTCGGAAGTAACTATCTGGTTCACAGTTGACTTTCCTGATCTGAATCCAGATTGATAACTTCCAATAATGTTTTCTTCTGTGGGTAAGAGTCTACTAAACAAGACATTTGACAATACTTTATATGCGATGTTCCGGAGTGTTATGCCTCTGTAGTTGCCGCATTTGAATATATCTTTTTTTTTGTGTGTCGAACACACTCTCCCTATATTTCGTTCTTCTAGCAACTCCCTTTCCCTGATAAGGCACAAAATATTGTATATCCTGCGATTTAACTCAACTCCTCCGGCTTTAAATAGTTGTTGTTGTTGTTGTTGTTGTATTCAGTCCTGGGACTGGTTTGATGCAGCTCTCCATGCTACTCTATCCTGTGCAAGCTGCTTCATCTCCCAGTACCTACTGCAACCTACATCCTTCTGAATCTGCTTAGTGTACTCATCTCTCGGTCTCCCCTACGATTTTTACCCTCCACGCTGCCCTCCAATGCTAAATTTGTGATCCCTTGATGCCTCAAAACATGTCCTACCAACCGGTCCCTTCTTCTAGTCAACTTGTGCCACAAACTTCTCTTCTCCCCAATCCTATTCAATACCTCCTCATTAGTTACGTGATCTACCCATCTAATCTTCAGCATTCTTCTGTAGCACCACATTTCGAAAGCTTCTATTCTCTTCTTGTCCAAACTAGTTATCGTCCATGTTTCACTTCCGTACACGGCTACACTCCAAACAAATACTTTCAGAAACGTCTTCCTGATACATAAATCTATATTCGATGTTAACAAATTTCTCTTCTTCAGAAACGCTTTCCTTGCCATTGCCAGTCTACATTTTATATCCTCTCTACTTCAACCATCATCAGTTATTTTACTTCCTAAATAGCAAAACTCCTTTACTACTTCAAGTGTCTCATTTCCTAATCTAATTCCCTCAGCATCACCCGATTTAATTTGACTACATTCCATTATCCTCGTTTTGCTTTTGTTGATGTTCATCTTATATCCTCTTTTCAAGACACTGTCCATTCCGTTCAATTGCTCTTCCAAGTCCTTTGCCGTCTCTGACAGAATTACAATGTCATCGGCGAACCTCAAAGTTATTACTTCTTCTCCATGAATTTTAATACCTACTCCAAATTTTTCTTTTGTTTCCTTTAAAACTTGCTCAATATACAGATTGAATAACATCGGGGAGAGGCTACAACCCTGTCTCACTCCTTTCCCAACCACTGCTTCCCTTTCATGCCCCTCGACTCTAATAACTGCCATCTGGTTTCTGTACAAATTGTAAATAGCCTTTCGCTCCCTGTACTTTACCCCTGCCAACTTTAGAATTTGAAAGAGAGTATTCCAGTCAACATTGTCAAAAGCTTTCTCTAAGTCTACAAATGCTAGAAACGTACGTTTGCCTTTTCTTAATCTTTCTTCTAAGATAAGTCGTAAGGTCAGTATTGCCTCACGTGTTCCAACATTTCTACGGAATCCAAACTGATCCTCCCCGAGGTCCGCATCTACCAGTTTTTCCATTCGTCTGTAAAGAATTCGCGTTAGTATTTTGCAGCTGTGACTGATAGTTCGGTAATTTTCACATCTGTCAGCACCTGCTTTCTTTGGGATTGGAATTATTATATTCTTCTTGAAGTCTGAGGGTGTTTCACCTGTCTCATACATCTTGCTCACCAGCTGGTAGAGTTTTGTCATGACTGGCTCTCCCAAGGCCGTCAGTAGTTCTAATGGAATGTTGTCTACTCCGGGGGCCTTGTTTCGAATCAGGTCTTTCAGTGCTCTGTCAAACTCTTCACACAGTATCTTACCTCCCATTTCGTCTTCATGTACATCCTCTTCCATTTCCATAATATTGTCCTCAAGTACATCGCCCTTGTATAAACCCTCTATATACTCCTTCCACCGTTCTGCTTTCCCTTCTTTGCTTAGAACTGGGTTTCCATCTGAGCTCTTGATGTTCATACACGTGGTTCTCTTCTCTCCAAAGGTCTCTTTAGTTTTCCTGTAGGCAGTATCTATCTTACCCCTAGTGAGATAAGCTTCTACATCCTTACATTTGTCCTCTAGCCAACCCTGCTTAGCCATTTTGCACTTCCTGTCGATCTCATTTTTGAGACGTTTGTATTCATTTTTGCCTGCTTCATTTACTGCATTTTTATATTTTCTCCTTTTATCAATTAAATTCAATATTTCTTCTATTACCCAAGGATTTCTAGCACCCTTCGTCTTTTTACCTACTTTATCCTCTGCTGCCTTCACTACTTCATCCCTCAGAGCTACCCATTCTTCTTCTACTGTGTTTCTTTCCCCCATTGCTGTCAATTGTTCCCTTATGCTTTCCTTGAAACTCTGTACAACCTCTAGTTCTTTCAGCTTATCCAGATCCCATGTCCTTAAATTCCCACCTTTTTGCAGTTTCTTCAGTTTTAACCTACAGGTCATAACCAATAGAGTGTGGTCAGTGTCCACATCTGCCCCTGGAAATGTTCTACAATTTAAAGCCTGATTCCTAAATCTCTGTCTTACCATTATATAATCTATCTGATACCTTTTAGTATCTGCAGGATTCTTCCATGTATACAACCTTCTTTTATGATTCTTGAACCAAGTGTTAGCTATGATTAAGTTATGCTCTGTGCAAAATTCTACCAGACGGCTTCCTCTTTCATTGTTATATTATCAGTCCGTGGTGCTTCTATCTTTGCGCCCAGACAAATGAAACATGACACTCGGTAAAATGTCATTCAATAAGTTACTGTGGGCTCTAAAGGTTCATTTGTACCATTATGCATATACCTACTTGGTCTTTCCTTCGTTAATTTTCAGACTCATCTCTCTGCCTTCAGTTTTAGAGCTGAGAAGACACATCGTAGATCTGTAAACGTACCATGCATTAGGTCCAAACCATCTGCATACCCCAACAGTTGTATGGACGTACAGTAGATAGTACTTCTTGTCTAGATCCCCGATTCACGCACCACTTTTTCGAGTGCCAAATTCGAGAGTAAGAAGGAAAGCCAACCTCCTTGTCTTACTCCATTTCGTATGGCAAACTGGCGTGACAGCTTAGACTGCACTCGCTCAGTGAACTGGGGCTGCCTTAGGGTGACATGTATCAAACGCACCAGTTTCTCAGGCACCAGAAATTCCCGCACTGCCTCATGAAGTTTAGCCCTATTTATTGTGTTATATCAGATTTGAAATAAATGAAAAGATGGTGCACATCAACATTAAACTTGTTGGTCTTTCCTACTATTTGCCGGAAGTAAATATCTGGTTCACAGTTGACTTTCCTGATCTGAATCCAGATTGATAACTTCCAATAATGTTTTCTGCTGTGGGTGAGAGTCTCCTAAACAAGATATTTGACAATACTTTATATGCGATGTTTAGGAGTGTTTTTCCTCTGTAGTTGCCGCATTTGAATATATCTTCTTTTTTGTGTGTCGAACACACTCTCCCTAGATTTCGTTCTTCTGGCAACTCCCTTTCCCTGATAAGGCACAAAATATTGTATATCCTGCGATTTAACTCAACTCCTCCGGCTTTAAATAGTTATGATGTTATATTATCAGTCCATGGTGCTTTATTGCTTTGTCTGCTTCTCCCTGAGAGAGGGAGAGGGGGGGGGGGGGGGGGGAGCTGCTATAGCCGCGTCATCTGCCTCTGGGTGGATTATGATCACATCAATAGCGTCCAACAGTTCACTCAAATGTTCTATCCATTTGTTCAATATCTCTTAGTAGACATTAGTATGTGATATTAATTTCTCCTTGATAAGTCAAACCGTCTCTGAGAAAAATGGTTAACAATCAGATCGATTGACAAGACGGGAAGACAAGAAACGGACAGGAAAGTGATCATATGAGGATTTGTTTGTAGCGACTGAGGTACGGCATCCTGAAAATAAAAACAAGTGAGCACTGACTGTACCGCGGTATCAGAAATTATTTAAATCGTAACTTCGACTTGAGGGCATTGCAAAGGTCGACAGTTTGTTGTTTCTTTCCGAATAGCTTTGTTCATCAAAGTGTTGCACATCCATAATGGAAAAAAAAATCGTTTGTCTTTGATATTTTGGGTGTCCTTTTCGCACCATGACTTGGGCACAGTTATTCGCGTTACCGTCAAGATGATCCTGACTGTTCAGTTCAACATTATCATCAGCATTTTCACGATGAGTATGCTGTGCGCACGTCCGTCTTCCAAGACAACAGATGGCACAGTAAGCGTCAGAAAATATTGTTATTCTGCAACGCTGCTAGCTCTTTATTCCCATGAAGTAATGAGTGCTGTCGACAAGGGATCTCAGATCGATTCCATATTCCTAGATTTCCAGAAGGCCTTCGATACCGTCCCTCACAAGCGAATATTAGTCAAATTGCGTGCATATGGAGTATTGTCTCAGTTGTGTGAATGGATTCGTGATTTCCTCTCAGAAAGTTCACAGTTCGTACTGACAGACGGTAAATCATCGAGCAGAAGAGAAGTGATATCTGTGATATCTGGCGTTCCGCAATGGCCCTCTGCTGTTCCTGATTTACATAAATGATCTCGGTGATAATCTGAGCAGCCCCCTTAGATTGTTTGCAGATGACGCTGTAATTTATCCTCTATTAAAATCATCAGACGATCAATTCCAATTGCAAAATGATCTATGGAGTATTTCTTTACGGTGCGAAAAGTGGCAATTGGCACTAAACAAAGAAAAGTGCGAAGTCATCCACATCGGTACTAAAAGAAATCCGACAAATTTTGGGTATACGATAAATCGCACAAATCTAAGGGCTGTCAATTCGACTAAACACCTAGGGATTACAATTATGAGCAACTTAAATTGGAAAGAACACATAGATAATATTGTGCGGAAGGCGAAACAAAGACTGCGCTTTGATGGCAGAGCACTTAGAAGATGCGAAAAACTCACTATAGAGACAGTCTACACTACACTTGTCCGTCCTCTGCTGGAATATTGCTGTGCGGTATGGGATCCTTACCAGATAGGATTGACGGAGGGCACCGAAAAAGTGCAAAGTAGGGCAGCTCGTTTCGTGTTATCGCGCAATAGGGGTGAGATTGTGTCTGATATGATACGGGAGTTGGGGTGGCTGTCACTGCAAAAGAAGCGGTTTTCTTGGCGGCGAGATCTATTTACGTAATTTGAATCACCAATTTTATCTTTCGAATGCGGAAATATTTTGATGACACCCACCTACATAGGGAGAAGTGATCATCATAATAAAATAAGAGAAATCAGAGCTCGAACGGAAAGATTTAGGTGTTCCTTTTTCCCACGCGCCATTCGAGAGTGGAACGGTAGAGAAGTAGTTTGAAAATGGTTCGTTGAACACTCTGCCAGGTACTTAAGTGTGAATTTCAGTGTAACTATGCAGATGCACATGTAGCTGTAGAATATGTACACGGCTGTTCCTTATTTTTCGTCCGAGATGCCGAACGTGGCTGTCTCGAAGACGAATGGTGCGTTGTTGGTAACCAGAGGGGTGATTGTGCGCCAGTAGCCCTGCAGAAGTTCCAGACACTCAAGGGTACAAAAAAAGCATTGTTCCGATGTCTGCCAAGGGTCTGCACAAAACGATTACAAAATTAGAAGAGACTGGTTGTTTTGAAATGCAGTGTGGCAGAAGGAGGAAAACAGTTGATCCGATGTCTATCAAAGATGTCGCCACAGCATTACAGGAGGGTCCGAGCAGCGGTGTGCAAACGTGGCCGCACGGGGAATTGCCTGAACGTTGGTCATGCCTGCGAGCACAATGCATAAAATCCTACGAAACACGCTGCGTTGCCATACAAAATCACTCAATTCCTGAAGACCCGCCAGCAAGGAAGCGTTCGCTCTAGAATTTCTTGCTCTCCGAGAAGCGGACCATGAACGGCTATCGAAAATTCTGTGGACAGACGAAGCCCATTTCCATCTCCGAGGACATATCAATACGCAGAACTGCAGAATATGGACAACGGAAAATCCGTACGCACATCAACCGGTACCACTTCATTCTGCAAAAGCGAATGTATGGTGTGGTCTGACGGCATCGTCTATCGTATTGTTTCGAGGATATGAGTACTCCGAGTTCTGGTACCTGTACCGTCATTGGTAAACGCTACGAGAATCTTTTGTGTACCAACGTCATTCCACCTCTTCAACAACGCCGATGTGTGGGTAGGATCATTGTTACGCAAGATGGCGCTCCTACGCGGTTTGCACACACAGTGAGACGGCTGCTGCAGACGCATTTCGGAAGAGCTATCAAAAAAAAAAAAAAAAAAAAAAAAAAAAGTTCAAATATGTGTGAAATCTTACGGGTCTTAACTGCTAAGGTCATCAGTCCCTAAGCGTACACACTACTTCACCTAAATTACCCTAAGGACACACACACCCATGCCCGAGAGAGGACTCGAACCTCCGCCGGGAGCTAGAATTATCAACTGTTATTTCCCTACAGCCTGACCGTCCAGATCGCCTGATCTAAATCCACGTGACATCTGGCTGTGGGCTTATCTGAAAAGTGTTCAGTGCTCTAAATAGGAACGTAGCCGAACTGAAGGCACGCTTTTGCGCAGCACATTTGGAACATGACCGCGGGGACATTCCTGTGTTGTGGACCATGCTGTTGCTTCACTCCTACTCTTGTGATAGGGAACAGTGGACAGCACATTGAGCATGTTCTGCGTCAGTCTCACGACAATTATAGCCGGGTGTGATTTTGCTTTCTATGCGTTTTTTGGCCCCAGTAGAATTCAAAACCAATTTTCCCTATCCAATGTTGTATGGCCCTGCAGTGGCAGTTGAACACCTGGCCGAAAATGACTAACAAGTTTGCGGCGCCCTCCATCGGTAATGCTGGAATTCAGTATGATGTTGGCTCACCTTTTGCCTTGATGACAGCTTCGACTCTCGCAGGCGTACGTTCAATCACGTGCTGGAAGGTTACTTGGGGAATCGCAGCCCATTCTTCACGGAGTGCTGCACTGAGGGGAGGTATCGACGTCGGTCTGTGAGGCCTGGCATGCTGTGGGCGTTCCAAAACATCCCAAAGGTATTCTACAGGATTCAGGTCAGCACTCTGCGCAGGTCAGTCCATCACAGGGATGTTATTGTCGTGTAACCACTCCGCCACAGGCCGTGCATTATGAACAAGTGCTCGATCGTGTTGAAAGATGCAATCGCTATCCCTGAATTGCTCTTTAACAGTGGAAAGCAAGAAGGTGTTTAAAACATCGATGTAGGCGTTTGCTGTAATAGTGCCTCGCAAAAGAACAAGGGGTGCAAGCCCCTTCATTGAAAGCACGACCACACCATAACACCGCACTACACACCCTGGCAGAAAACGTTCACCGGGCATTCGCCGTACCCACACCCTGCCATCGGATGGCCACATTGTGTACCGTGATTCGTCACTCCACACAACGTTTTTACAACGTTCAATCGTGTAATGTTTACGCTACTTACACCAAGCGAGGTGTTGTTTGGCGTTTACCGGCGTGATGTGTGGCTTATGAGCAGCCACTCGACCATGAAATCCAAGTTTTCTCACCTGTTGCCTATCTGTCATAGTACTTGCAATGGATCCTGATGCAGTTTGTAATTCCTGTGTGATGGTCTGGATAGATGTCTCCCTACCACGTATTACGACCGTCTTCAAATGTCGGTTGTCTCTGTCATTCAACAACGCTTTTGTGCTGTAGGTGCCCTTCACGTTTTCACTTCACTATCAGCGGACCTAGGGATGGATGGAAATGTCACGTGGAGACGTACGACACAAGTGACACCCAATCACCTGACCACGTTCAAAGTCCGTTAGTTCCGTGGACCGCCCCATTCTACTCTCTCACGATATCTGATGACTTCTGAGGTCGCTGATATGGCGTACCTGGCAGTAGGTGGTAGTACAATGCACCTAATATGAAAAACGTATGTTTTTGGGGATGTCCGGATAGTTTTGATCACATAGTGTACCTGATTGTCGACTGCCGTACATGTGGCGTCATGCACGTTTTACAGTACGAATGGTATAATGCGCAACTCAAATCATAGCTATTGTAACGCGATTCATCTGTCATTTTTAGCCGACCACACTTACTTTAGCATAGAGCGCCATCTACTGGTAAATTTTTTTTTTTTTTTGGTCATATGTTTCCGTCTGTGTCAGCAGTTATATGCTGTTCAAATTTTGTTGTCATTCTGAGCAGGGTTGTCTTCGTATAGCATTTTGAAACTGGAACTTTAATTATGGACACCCTTTATTGTAGAAATTGATGTACGTATATCGGCCATATGTATGGAAACGTACCATATCGTCTCATATGCAACTCAACCGACTTCAACCAAACTTGACACACAGGTCACTTACTGCCTGAAAATCTTCGCTGTGCGGTTAAGAACCACCCGACTTTCAAAGGGGTGGGGATGAAAGAAGGAATACAGCTCACGTCGCGTGATTACGCATGCTTCAGTCATGCAGTATTTGAGAATGAGAGCACTTAAACACTTGGAACAAAGTTTACAAATAATCTCATACTTTTGCGACCCCCACAAAGCAACGAGACAAACAAAAGAAACTTCGTCGCTTACTACGTTTTCCCTGTGAAACAGAAACAAGCAGCACGTTGAGATTAAATGTTAATTGTGACGTGACAGCAGTCTGACAGTTCCACTATTACGTCACTATATTCGTAAACATATATCCTCGCATTAATAGAACTGTCGACCTACTGTCACGTCGTAATTAACATTTAATTTCAACATCTTAACAACATTTATGGTCTTATTAAAGCAGCGAAAGTTACAAAACAGTGCACTAATGACGCAATATGGACGTCATGTCAACCTAGACGTACTTGAAAATTGGGACTAAGCCGAAACAGCCGGCCGCTGTGGCCGAGCGGTTCTAGGCGCTATAGTCGGCAAGCGCGCTGCTGCTACGGTCGCAGGTTCGAATCCTGCCTCGGGCATGGATGTGTGTGATGTCCTTAGGTTGGTTAGGTTTAAGTAGTTCTACGTCCAGGGGACTGATGTCCTCAGATGTTAAGTCCCATAGTGCTCAGAGCCATTTGAACCATTTTTTAAAGCCGAAACAGTCTGTCGTAGCTGTAAATATAGATTACTTATTATAAGCAGCCATTAGGTGTATCTGTCGTTAGGCAGAATCTAGTAGTTCAAGAGCCTGGCGCTCCAACGCATCTTCCAAATACACTCCTGGAAATGGAAAAAAGAACACATTGACACCGGTGTGTCAGACCCACCATACTTGCTCCGGACACTGCGAGAGGGCTGTACAAGCAATGATCACACGCACGGCACAGCGGACACACCAGGAACCGCGGTGTTGGCCGTCGAATGGCGCTAGCTGCGCATCATTTGTGCACCGCCGCCGTCAATGTCAGCCAGTTTGCCGTGGCATACGGAGCTCCATCGCAGTCTTTAACACTGGTAGCATGCCGCGACAGCGTGGACGTGAACCGTATGTGCAGTTGACGGACTTTGAGCGAGGGCGTATAGTGGGCATGCGGGAGGCCGGGTGGACGTACCGCCGAATTGCTCTACACGTGGGGCGTGAGGTCTCCACAGTACATCGATGTTGTCGCCAGTGGTCGGCGGAAGGTGCACGTGCCCGTCGACCTGGGACCGGACCGCAGCGACGCACGGATGCACGCCAAGACCGTAGGATCCTACGCAGTGCCGTAGGGGACCGCACCGCCAGTTCCCAGCAAATTAGGGACACTGTTGCTCCTGGGGTATCGGCGAGGACCATTCGCAACCGTCTCCATGAAGCTGGGCTACGGTCCCGCACACCGTTAGGCCGTCTTCCGCTCACGCCCCAACATCGTGCAGCCCGCTTCCAATGGTGTCGCGACAGGCGTGAATGGAGGGACGAATGGAGACGTGTCGTCTTCAGCGATGAGAGTCGGTTCTGCCTTGGTGCCAATGATGGTCGTATGCGTGTTTGGTGCCGTGCAGGTGAGCGCCACAATCAGGACTGCATACGACCGAGGCACACAGGGCCAACACCCGGCATCATGGTGTGGGGAGCGATCTCCTACACTGGCCGTACACCTCTGGTGATCGTCGAGGGGACACTGAATAGTGCACGGTACATCCAAACCGTCATCGAACCCATCGTTCTACCATTCCTAGACCGGCAAGGGAACTTGCTGTTCCAACAGGACAATGCACGTCCGCATCTATCCCGTGCCACCCAACGTGCTCTACAAGGTGTAAGTCAACTACCCTGGCCAGCAAGATCTCCGGATCTGTCCCCCATTGAGCATGTTTGGGACTGGATGGAGCGTCGTCTCACGCGGTCTGCACGTCCAGCACGAACGCTGGTCCAACTGAGGCGCCAGGTGGAAATGGCATGGCAATCCGTTCCACAGGACTACATCCAGCATCTCTACGATCGTCTCCATGGGAGAATAGCAGCCTGCATTGCTGCGAAAGGTGGATATAGACTGTACTAGTGCCGACATTGTGCATGCTCTGTTGCCTGTGTCTATGTGCCTGTGGTTCTGTCAGTGTGATCATGTGATGTATCTGACCCCAGGAAAGTGTCAATAAAGTTTCCCCTTCCTGGGACAATGAATTCACGGTGTTCTTATTTCAATTTCCAGGAGTGTAGTTCGCTCGGGACACTAGTCGAGCCGTACACGTTGATGCCGTGCCGTGAGTGGAGGACGGGCTAGAGGTGTGCGCGCCCGTAGTCTCCATGAAGCTGGGCTACGGTTCGTGACAGTCCCTACTGACACGCCTGGCCTCACAAGCCCTCTCATCTGTGCTGCAGTAGCTGTACGATCTGCCACTAGCCCTTACAACACGACAATTCTGATGGGTGTCTCTGCGGCGTGGGCATCTAGAACGTCTTCTACGGGTGTGAGATTGCCCTCCTGACCACTGATACCAATGTCGTTGCACAACTAATGCGGAATGTTCAAAGTCTGTGGCAATTCACCGAAAAGACAATCCCGCCCCTCGGGACACCTGTCAGAACCACTCAGTTGGCTGTAGGAAGCACGAGTGCATCTCTGCGGCGTTGTTGCCTGCTTGCTCCAGACATCTGCACCGCGTTGATCCTTTTGGCTGTGAGTATTCCCTCTTAGAGAGCAGACACAGGAAGTGCTCTGACAGGCGTACCTCGCCCGGTATTTGTTTGCGGGCGACGTTGAAGCCATTATCAGTACATTTTCTGTCCTTCAGGGGGCATATGCCGTCATTGGATCAAAATCGACGTCTTTCCAGGTGTACTAGTTCATTTCCGGCAGTGTAGCTCATGAGGTATGATGTCATTTACACCGAGATACGTGAAAAACTGCTGCTTCATGCAAGACTTTTAAATGTATCACTCCTTTGCTGTTAACTGTATTCGCTACACATACAGTACCTCCCACTGAATGTAGATGCGAAATTATATAACTCTAACGCAAATAGTTCAGAAGATACGATGTCACAAACACGGAGCTGAGAGGAAATGAAAATCGAAGGCGTAATTCGCTAGAGATACAGGTCAAATATGTACACAAATACGTGCGAAACATATACATGAATTGGAAAAGTATTGACACAGGTGTGTATGTGGGGAAATCCAATGGTAAAATGCTCATCCTATAGCCAGGGAAAGATTTCAACCGAATTTGGTACTCGTATTAGTTGCAGTCTGGAAAGGAATGCTGTGGCGGTAAAAACATCCATCCTCCTGCTGGGGCGAGGAAGTGAGCAGAGAAGTTTAAATGTTTTACATCTTTGCTAATAACTCTATTCACTATCGACTCAGAGGGGGGAGAGGGAAAGGAATGAGGAGTTTGACAGAGGCAGGGGGGAAGATATGGGCTGAGAGGAGCAGAAAGAGGAGATGCACAAAGGATGAGGGGGAGATGGAACTAGGAGGAGGAGGAGGAGAAAGACAGTGTGGGGAGAAGCAGATGGACAGAGTGAGGGACAAGAGGGGATGGACAGAGAGAGGGGCAGGAGGAGATGGACAGAGAGGAGCAGGAGGAGATGGACAGACAGGGGGAGCAGGAGAGATGGCCAGGAGGAGATGGACAGAGAGAGGGTCAGGATAAGGAGGCGATGGACAAGGTGGAGGCGATGGCAAGGTGAGTAGCAGATGGATAGAGAGAGAGGCTGGAGGAGATGGACAGAATGATGTAGGAGATGGATAGAGAGGGTGTGATGGGCAGTGGGAGAGAGGAGGAGGAGATGGACTAATAGATATTTGGAATGAGTACATACCCAGACAGTGTCGGGTACTCAGCTAGTATAATACAGTGGCTTCTAAAAAAGATCTTGAATGGCTTCTGAAGGGAGTTTTCACGTACCTACATCAAAGACTTGGTAGTATTTAGATTTACACTGGTGCAACTAAACATTATGGCCACATGCTTAGGTTAATAGCACTGGTCCACCTTAGGAACGCAGTACAGTATGAGTTCGGCACCAAATGTCAATGTACAGCTCAAGTAGTTCCTATAAATTATGGGCCAGTGGTTGTGGGTGCGGAGGCGGTGGCCGACAGTGCGCCAGGTATGTTCCTCAGGGTTCAGTGTGGTGACCACGTCTTCAATCCGAGTTCACTTTCAAGTGTCTCAATCTGCTGTAGCATGATGCTGGTCGGGTGACGTGGGCAGTTCACCTACTGGAGAATGCCTTCGCCATTGGGGAAGTCGTCATGCATTGAGGGATGCAGTAATGTTCACTTAATCGATAACTGTCATGGTTCATTCGATTACTAGCACAGCTTCCATGGACACTGAGGTAAATGTCCATGAAAGGTACAGTTAACGTTTTGAGCAACTATTTACCTAGATGATGGCGTGTCTAGATTTGACCATCAAACTCGTGTAACAAAAAACATGACTCATTCCACAGCTCCCTGCATTCACCATATGTAAGGGGAGTCCTGCAACACTGGCTCCACAAAGCTCTGAACAAGCAATGTGTACAATAATTCGATAACGCATTCCCATGCACAGATGGGGAATTATGCTGAGTCACTTTCCGATTTTCAATACAACTGTTGCCGTTTAGTGCATCCGCTTCTGTTCTGAGGACATAATAGCAGCTCGCAGATCATGGACTTTTTAAATAGTTGGATAGTGGGGTTTTAACATATTTGACGATCTTGGCGAAGTGTACTTAAAGGCAATAAATTTAGTTTGATACTCTTGGAATCAACTGTCATATTTTTGTGTGACTTGTGGTCCATTGACTAGCATCCTTTTCCTCAGAGCTTTTGCCCCGTATGTATTTGACACATACGTTGACACATCTCCTCCTCCCGCTCTCTATTTCCGCCTCTTCTTCGCTCTGTCTGTTCACCTCAACCTTCCGCTTCTATCTCCTCCCCCCCCCCCCATTCTCTCTCTTACCCTTCTCTTTCTCCATTTCCTCCTCCCCCTCTCTCTTTCCACCTCTGCCTTTTCCTCTTCCTTTTCCATCTATCCTCCACCCTTCGAAAACTTGCACCAACCTTGAACTGTATCATCTTCATCTTTGCCTAGGTGTGGTGTGTCATCTTCCGGAGCCTTGGCTTTGCTCTGCCGCGATTGGTCAGTTTGATTTTAAATTTCGGAAGGAGCTGCGTTCTGGGGAGAGACCTGCTGACGACGAGAGTGTCGAGTGCTGCTGCCTGAGTGAGACGGGGAGTTTAGTTTCCGGTTGTGTGGCAGCGCAATGTTGTGGGAAAGGTGGTATAACATCCTGTGAACGCACGCGGTTGCTACAAGCGGGTGTACGCGGGACGGCGGCAGTCGTTCTGGACGGGCTGTGTGGTGAGGGAGCTCGGCGTGGCAACTGTTGACGCTGCGTGTCCGCGTTGCTGTGGCGGAACCGGGGCGACTGACATAACTTGAGTTGGTGCTGGTTGCAGCCTGTTCGCCGAATGCTTGTCTGCCTTCTGGACTAACGGTGAGAATTTCTTGACTTGATGTGTCTCACTCAATTCCTGCCCGTGTCGTCGGGTGTGTTTTGCTCTAAGGTCGGGTGCCATAGTGTTTCGCAATTTTAGTAAGCTCAGGCGTGCCCGAAATCCCGATTCAGTGATCTGCTGTTATATTGTCAAGTGTAACTATCACTAGAAAAGAATGTTAACTCTCTGTTCCTTAATAACTGAACCTAAAATATTTTATGTGGTCGAAATTTTGTTCTGACCCAAGTGCAATAACGATCTTGTATTTTACAATTCTTTGAGTGGTATTATTATTTAGTACTGGCCGTCACATTTACTAAGTCGAAGATTTACGAAGGCCGGTGGCCGTCATTAACAGTTCCTGCCTAGATAGGAGTTATATTTTAAACCGTGTGTTTCAATGTTTAGTAATTTTTATTTTATGTGTTATAGAGAGTTGCTGTCATGCCCTATGTGGACGATTCGCCACGTTGGTGAAGTTTCTAGATATTCTGCTGCTCTGTGCCATATTGCTAAAGCAGGCAGTCGTAGCACAGCTGATTGTAAATTTTTCCTAGTGGTGAATACCAGTGAACATGTGTTTTTTAATGTTTAATAAAATTAAATTTTGTTTGAAACTGTAACCTCATTTGGGTCTACGCTTTCACTCCCTGCAGCCTTTGTGCTCTGCTTACCGTACGTTTTGGTTAAGTTTTCCCATAGCACGACGTATCAAACATCATGCATCCTTCTCTCTTCTCTCTGTTCATATCCTTCTCCTCCTCAGTTCATGAAAAGCACGTCGATAAAGCAGGCCGATACTACACCACCACAATCTCATTGTCATGCAAGGCAGCCTACATGTCTGGGCCCAAAGAACCATTTCTTGCCCCTGACATGTAGACTGCTGAAAAGCAGGTTGTTTCGGCAAGCTGATACTGTTGCTACACAACAACCGTGTCATTCAGGGCAGCCTATATGCCAGATGCTGGAAAAATATGTTTTTAACTCTATCACTGCTCCTATTTGAGGTAGGAGATTGTAAACCATACAGTTGATGATACTGATCAGGACTGCCATTTGTGTGCTGAATAGTGATTGAAATCGATCCGGGGATTTGGAAGGAAATCCTGGACATACACAGATATACTCTCATTTGTATATACATAAAAATGATATGTCGTAAGGAATTGTTTTTGTGGACATTATCAGCATAAGTTTCTAGATGCTAATTGGAGGTGGTGTACTGACTTTAAGTGTCAAACAGTGTGAAATTCAGTGTTCAGATGTCGGACAATACTCGGTATAATCAGACAGCTGAAGTTCAATGATTACTAAGTTTGTTGTATAGACAAGTTTAGGCCTATATCGTAATAAAACAAACATCAGCTACATTTCAGGTATGTGTATTATGCCTCAATGACTTCGTTCTAAATGAGTATATTAAGGTGACTGTGTGTCTTGTTGAATTGCAGGTAGGAGAGAACCTGTGGTCCAGGGGTAGTCTCACTGATAAGTTATCAAAACGTCCTCTGTCCTGGGTTCGAGCCTAGCCAATGCTTGAATTCATACATGTTGTAATAGTGGACGTATGTACGTATATTCCACATCTCCTCTTAAACCACTGAATTGATTTCATCCAAACTTGGCACATGTGTTACTTATTGTCCGGAAATAGTCACTATAGGGGTAAGTGTCAACTACATCTCAAAGGTGTCGAGAAGGGAGTGGAGAAGAAAGAAACAGGCGTACCTCCCATCGCAAAATCAGAAAATATTGCTCCATTATTTGAGAATGAGAGCGTGCCTCGCACCCAGCTTTGAACATAATTTTAGATCTTTATGAGACTTTCTCTCGGTGACATCCCCACAAAATGAAGAAAAGAAAAAAACTACTTTTTCTCTATTCACGCAGTAAAACTGCTGCATCAGGCATGACCTAACTCATTATTTCTTGACTACTTACTCTATTTACCGCTCATTTTGCGGACAGAATTCACATGTATGACTGGACGTGCCTGCAACATTATAAGTAAGGAGAGGCGCACAGCAGTCAGTCGCAATACCAGTAATTTTAATTATGCTTGCAAACCGATATTTCGACTGTAAGTAGCCATCTTCAGTGCATTTTCGTTACAATTCAATAGACTCACTGCAGTTAGCGTCCACATATGATCTTCAACGTGTATAGGCAGAAGGGCACTGAACGACATATCGTTCAAGAGATATGATGTCATAATGACTGAGATGCATGAAAGCGAAACAACAGGGCGAAATTCGATAGAGATACAGTTGAAATGTGTACAAATATAGAATGAAATTTTCACTCTACAGCGGAGTGTGCGCTAATATGAAACTTCCTGGCAGATTAAAACTGTGTGCCGGACCGAGACTCGAACTCGGGACCTTTGCCTTTCGCGGGCAAGTGCTCTACCGACTGAGCTATCCAAGCACGACACACGCCCCGTCCTCAGAGCTTTAATTGCGCCAGCACCTCGTCTCCTACCTTCCTAGACCACTTGCCCGCGAAAGGCAAACGTCCTGAGTTCGTGTCTCGGTCCGGCACACAGTTTTAATCTGCTAGGAAGTTTCATGTACAAATATGCTTGGAAATGTTGAATATAGGTGACATGTAACAACGTGGGCAAAGCCAATGCTATAAATCTCCTACTAAGCTCGTGGGTCGATTTTAATCAAAATTGGCCCACATATAACTTACTATCTCGAAAGAAATACTGTAGCCATAAGAAAAAGGAACTTTCTATCACCTTCGAGGTGATAACATGAAGAAAGGACTGACAGACAGACAGGCAGGCAGACGAAGAGGAGGAAGGTGCAGATGGACAGAGAAGGAGGGGCCGAGGTGGACACTGAGAGGGAAAGTGGCAAATGGACAGAAAGGGACAAGTAGGAAGAGATGGGCAGGGAGAGGGGAGAGCAGGAGGACAAAAGGAAAGAGAAGGATATTGAGTAAATAGAGAAAGGAGGAGATGGACAGAAAGGAGAAGGAAAAAATGGAGGGAGAAGGAGGGAGGAGCGGATGGACAAATACAGGGCGGAGGGGAGATAGAGGGGAGGAAGGAGTATACGGAAAGTAGGGGCGAGAAACTGTGGAGGAATGGACAGTAATCAACGGCAAGATTATGCAGAAGGAAACCACTGCGTTAAAGTGGTACAATGTGGAGCCACAGGACATTTGACTTGTATATGAAAACACGTCATCATAATCTCTTTACTGGCAAAAGATTCCAGATTAGTCCTCCGTTCGCACCTTCCGCAGGGCGTTGCCAAGGAGGAGTTGACCATGAGAAAAAAATTAAATGGCCAGCGACGGGACAATACAATGCGAATCAGAGCATGGTACATCACAACTTCGAACGGAGTAAGAAAAATATAAAATGTGAAAAGTGGAATCCAATGGCTCAATATGGACATATTCGGGAACAGAGAAATCAAATGGAAAAAAGATAAGGATAACTGGCCAGGCAAATAAGGGTAATATTAACAGCAGCAGAAAACGGTATAGTAGGAGTAGGTCTCTTCATGAATACGAAAGTAGGACAGAAACTGATCTACTGTGAACAATTTAGTGATATCTTTGTTGTCTTCAGATTCAATAGTAAACCAACGCCGACGGCGATAGTTCAGTTATACATGCCGACTTCGTTAGAAGAAGATGAAGAAACGGGGAAACTATATGGCGATATTGAACTGGTAATTCAGTACGTAAAGGGAGATGAAAATAGAATAATCATGCGAGCTTGGAATGAGATTGTAGGAGAAGGAATAGAAGAAAAGGTTGCGGGAGATTAGGATCTTTGTAGTAGCAATGAGTTCTGCAATAAATTTGAGCTAGTAATGTCGAACAATCTAATCAAGAATCACAAGTGAAGGAGGCATACTTGGAAAAGACCCGGATATATCTGCTCTTGGCTACTCATCATTTTGGAATCTTTTTCTGACAGTGATGTAATCCAGCTAGAATCTTCGAGTGCGGGAGTACCCAAGAGCAGATATAGTCTCAGATCAGAATTAATTAGTGACGAAGAGAAGAATGAAGTTTAAGAGAATCGTACAGAAGGATCAGTGTCCAAAGAAGTGGGATTCTGAAGTGCTGATGGTTGATTAGAAGCGTTTGAAGTTCGCTAAGAATGTGATTACTGCGATAAGAAATACAAGAGAAGGCAGTTGCCTTGAAGAGTACTGGACATCTCTAAACAAGGCAAACACGGACGCTGGACAGTCAGGCATAGATACAAGGAAGATAACAGCGAAGAAAGCTTGTGTAACAGAAGGAGTGCTTCAAATGATCGAAGACAGAAGGAAGTAAACTGTCCAGGGGATGTGAGGAATGCGCGAATATAAATTATTAGGACGAAGTAAATAGGAATTTCACAGAAACTATGGTGAAATGGTTGCGTGAAAAAGAAATCGGAAGGTCTGATCTAGGGCGAAATTAAGAAAAGGGCGGTAATATTGTGAGTGCTGTGGGAATTCTACAGGTGAATACAAACGAGAGAGCGCATAGGTGGAGAGAGTTCTGATGAAGCGACAGAAAAAGAAATTGGAGTCGCTAGAGCACAGAGATGAGATCAGAATTTAAAAGAGCTTAGGAAGACTTGAGATCAAGTGAGGAAAAAGGAATGATAACATTCGATCGGAATTTCTCAGATCATTGGGGGGAAGCAGCCACCGAAACGACCATTCTTGTTGATGTGTGGAATTTATGAAACTGGTGGCGTACCATCAGACTTTCTGAAAAACATCAATTCCAACGATAGCAAGGGCAGATAGGTGCAAAAACCATGGCACAATCAGCTTAACAGACCATGCATCCAAGTTTCTGACAACAATAATATACAGAAGAAAGGAAAAGCAAACTGACGATGTGATAGATGACTATCAGTTTTGCTTTAGGAAAGGTAAAGGCACAAGAGAGGCAGTGCTGACTTTGCGGTTAATAATGGATGCAAGACTGAGGAAAAATCAGGATACACCATAGGATTTTTCGATCACGAGAAAGGGTTCGACATTGTCAAATGGTGCAACATGTTCGAAATACTGAGAAATGTAGGCTGCAGTGAAGGACTGGTTATATACAACTTGTACAAGAATCTAGGGGACGGTAAGAGTGGGAGACCAAGAACAAAGTGCTCGGATTAAAAAGGGTGTAAGACTGGATGTAGTCTTGAATCTGTGCATTGAAGAATCAGTGAAGGAAGTAAAAGAAAGTTCAGGAGCGAGATTAAAATAAAAAGGAAAGGCTATCAATGATGAGTGTTGTGGTTGGCAGGAGAGCCAACACTGTGTTACTAGAGGAGTTCGAAAGGCACGCGATTTAGCTCACGCAGGCTGGCGTGAGGTGTGGAACAGGACAAGGAAATTAGAATTTAGAAAAACGGACGTAGCTGGTGGAATGCTTAACTTGAATCCATTAATGACGAACGTCGCTGTTGACGGTACATGATTGAATATCAATAACAAGTGATAATGGCGCCTTGGTAGGTCGTAGCAAATGACGTAGCTGAAGGCTATGCTAAACTGTCGTCTCTGGAAATGAGAACGTATGTAGTGAGTGAACGATAGCTAGCAAAGTCGGCTGTACAAGTGGGGCGAGTGCAAGGGAGTCTCTCTAGACCTGCCGTGTGGCGGCGCTCGGTCTGCAATCACTGATAGTGGCGACACGCGGGTCCAACGTATACTACCGGACCGGGGCCGATTTAAAGGCTACCACATAGCAAGTGTGGTGTCTGGCGGTGACACCACAATGAGATTTAGTGGTGACATTGCTATCCTTAGTGAAAGTGAAGAAGAGTTGCTGGATCTGATGAATGGAATGTTCGGACTAATCAGTACAGATTATGGATGAGAGTGAACCGTAGAGAAACAGAAGTACTGAGAAGTAGCAGAAAGAAGAACAGGAAGAAACTTACGAAACTCTGTGAGGCGAGTACATCTACATCTACATCTACATCCATACTCCGCAAGCCACCTAACGGTGTGTGGCGGAGGGAAAATATCTAGAAGAAATCAAGGAATTCTGCTACCTTGGAAGGAAAATAGCGGCTAACGGTCGAGGCAGGAAGGACATAAAAAGCTGGTTAGCACGGGGAAAGAGAGCATTACTCGCCAAGAGAAATCTACTGATATCAAATATTGGCCTCAGTTTGGGGAAGAAATGTACGACTGGTGCACAGTCAGAGTAGAAGCGAATCTAAGCGTCTGAGACGCGCTGCTACAGAAGAATGTTGAAAATTAGATGGACTGCGAAGAAAGGCATGAGGAGATTCTTCGCAGAATCGGGGAAGAAAAAAGCATGTGGGAAACACTGACATGAAGAAGAGACAGGGTGATAGGAGACATCTGATAAGACACCAGGGAATAACTTCCATGATACTAGAGGGATCTGCAGAGGGTAAAATCTAAACGGGAAGCCAGAGACTGGAAAACGTCCAGCAAATAATTGAGGACGCAGGTTGCAAGTGATACTCTGATATGAAAAAGGTTGGCACAGGAGAAGGAGTTGTGGAAAGCCCCATCAAACCAGGCAAAAGACTGATGACTCAAAAAAAGAAGTGCCTGAAACACAGCTGAGATCGCTTTTATCAAGAATTACGTAATTCCGCTCTGGAGCACCAAACGATCGCGATAACGTATAACCTCCGTCATAGGTCAGAGTGCCCGTGGAGACTTATTTAGACTTGAAACTTCCTGCCAGATTAAAACTGTGTGCCCGACCGAGACTCGAACTCGGGACCTTTGCCTTTCGCGGGCAAGTGCTCTACCAACTGAGCTACCGAAGCACGACTCACGTCCGGTACTCACAGCTTTACTTATGCCAGTATCTGTCTCCTACCTTCCAAACTTTACAGAAGCTCTTGTTTCGATAGTGTAGTAGTGCACGGAATTAATTTTAATCCGTGAGAAAAAAACACGTTTCCGAGTAAATCTGCGTAGCAGAACGTCGTGTGATTGGCCTTGCGGAACGTAGTTAAGACTAAAATGAAATCCAGACCTTTAGCTGAAACTCCCTGGTAGATTAAATCAATGTCCCGGACCGAGACTCGAAATCGAGACCTTTGCCTTTCATGGGACAATGCTCTACCAGCTGAGCTACCCAAGCACGTACGTCGTCTCATAGTGGTGGAAGTAAAGCTGTGAGGACGGGGCGTGAGTCGTGCTTGGGTAGTTCAATTGGTAGAGCACTTGCCCGCAAAAGGCAAAGGTCCCGAGTTCGAGTCTCGGTCCGGCACACAGTTTTAATCCGCCAGGAAGTTTCATATGAGCGCACATTCCGCTGCAGAGTGAAAATCTCATTACAGACCTTTAGCTGCTTACAGGCGTTGATAAGTATCAACGGGGACAGTTGAAATGCCCCGGCCGGGACTCGAACCCGGGAATGGTGCTTACAAGGCAGACGCTCTATCCGTCTGAGCCATCGAGGATACTGCTGGGACTTATCCCTTGCACGCTCCCCGTGAGACCCACATTCCCAACTCAATGTCCACACACTACATTCGTAGTGACCCTGCCCATTACACTCTTTACTCGCGGTAGACAATCTACCAATTCCCGTAAGAGTTCGGGCAATGTGAATGTATCCACACTGAAGAAGATCATTGGCCGATAATCCTTATTTATATGGAGATGGTAGCTGTTCTTTCGGACATGATCGATCACCAACGGTATCTGTTCTTTCGGGCATGTTCGAAAGAACAGCTACCATCTTCATTTCGTTAAGACTCAGTGGACTCCGCCCGCGAGTGGGACTTCAGTCTGACGCTTCGCAAGCTCCGATGTCGTGACGAGAGAAACTTTTCACTGTAACAAATTTCGTTTAATTATTTGCAGGTGTGTTAGACACATTGATGGTGACAGCGTCTTGCGAAACGAGGGCGCCTTCGACGAACCGCAGGAACAATGCTGCCATTATTCTGCAGCGCAGCGAAAGTGAGGCAGATCGTATCGGATCCGGAACCACTAAAGTTCTCAATGCCGCCGTAACAAGGGTTTCCAAGTCGGCCACTTCTTCGTCTGTCGTGAAACATCCCTCTGAAAAATGTGCCTCTGAACATGTGCGTCTAATCGTCATCACCAATTTCGTACAAATTTATGGTATATGCAGGGCTTGGTCAGAAATATTAGCGACAGAAATGAGAGCTCCAGATAGCCAAGAGTCCGTATCGGGCAAAGCGTCAGCCATTTACGTTTGCGTAGTTGCCACTTAGCGGTTGGAGCAGCGGGAAGAGAACCATACGGTTATCCGAGGCTCACGAAGTAGAGTTCCCATGCAGAAATTTTTTCATTGTTTCTATATTCAGTTTTTGCGTTACTCACGCTGTACGTGAAACAAAAATGACGCTCACAATAGTGTATCTATTGATATTTTCATAAAAGGCATGAAAAGGAAAGGCGCAATGAAAATTATGATTGTAAACACATTTCCAAGAAAGGATTGCACTTACAGTGTCCACTACGACTCTTAAAGTAACATTCCAGGAAGGAAGTGATGTCACAGCAGAGCACCACTCTGGCTAGGTTGCAAGCTTCACATCGGCCGCGGTCCGTGGCCGCCACTGTCTACGCTAGCAGACCGAGCGCCGCCACTCGGCTGGTCTTACGAGACCAGCTGGCGCACTCGCCAGTTCAACAGCCGACTTTAATAGGAATGACTCACTTGTTATAGCTCCAGAGATCTCATTCGCAGAGACGCTAGATAGCGTAGCCTTCAGCTAAGTCAGTAGCTACGACCTAGCCAGGCACCACATACAGTTTATGCATTGACAATTGACCTATATGTGTGAAGCACTCAGAATTGTAAGGAATTATTTGCAGTTCATTCTATAACTGCACTTGTACATATTATTGTACAAAGTCAAGATCGACATTCACTGCTGAGGCAGAATTAAAGCTATGTTGTTGTTGTGGTCTTCAGTCCTGAGACTGGTTTGATGCTGCTCTCCATGCTACTCTATCCTGTGCAAGCTTCTTCATCTCCCAGTATTTACTGCAACCTATATCCTTCTGAATCTGCTTAGTGTATTCATCTCTTGGTCTCCCTCTACGATTTTTACCCTCCACTCTGCCCTCCAATGCTAAATTTGTGATCCCTTGATGGCTCAGAACATGTCCTACCAACAGGTCCCTTCTTCTTGTCAAGTTGTGCCACAAACTCCTCTTCTCCCCAATTCTATTCAATACTTCCTCATTAGTTATGTAATCTACCCATCTAATCTTCAGCATTCTTCTGTAGCACCACATTTCGAAAGCTTCTATTCTCTTCTTGTCTAAACTATTTATCGTCCATGTTTCACTTCCGTACACGGCTACACTCCATACAAACACTTTCAGAAAAGACTTCCTGACATTTAAATCTATACTCGATGTTAACAAATTTCTCTTCTTCAGAAACGCTTTCCTTGCCATTGCCAGTCTACATTTTATATCCTCTCTACTTCGACCATCATCACTTATTTTGCTCCCCAAATGGCAAAACTCCTTTTCTACTTTAAGTGTCTCATTTCCTAACCTAGTTCCCGCGGCATCATCCGACTTAATTCGACTACATCCATTATCCTCATTTTGCTTTTGTTGATGTTCATCTTATATCCTCCTTTCAAGACACTGTCCATTCCGTTCAACTGCTTTTCCAAGTCCTTTGCTGTCTCTGACAGAATTACAATGTCATCGGCGAACCTCAAAGTTTTCATTTCTTCTCCATGGATTTCAAAACCTACTCCGAATTTTTCTTTTTTTTCCTTCACTGCTTGCCCAATATACAGATTGAATAACATCGGGGAGAGGCTGCAACCTTGTCTCACTCCCTTCCCAACCACTGCTTCCCTTTCATGCCCCTCGACTCTTATAACTGCCATCTGGTTTTTGTACAAATTTTAAATAGCCTTTCGCTTCCTGTTTTTTTACCTCTGGCCCCTTTAGAATATAAAAGAGAGCATTCAAGTCAACATTGTCAAAAGCCTTCTCTAAGTCTACAAATGCTAGGAACGTAGGTTTGCCTTTCCTTAATCTCTCTTCTAAGATAAGTCGTAAGGTCAGTATTGCCTCACGTGTTCCAACATTTCTACGGAATCCAAACTGATCTTCCCCGAGGTCTGCTCCTACCAGTTTTTCCATTCGTCTGTAAAGAATTCGCGCTAGTATTTTGCAGCTGTGACTTATTAAACTGATAGTTCGGTAATTTTCACATCTGTCAACACCTGCATTCTTTGGGATATGGATTATTATATTCTTGAAGTGTGAGGGAATTTCGCCTGTCTCATACATCTTGCTCACCAGATGGTAGAGTTTTGTCAGGACTGTCTCTCCCAAGGCTGTCAGTAGTTCAGATGGTATGTTGTCTACTCCCGGGGCAACAGTTACTAAATACCGATAACCGCCGCTGCTGCCACTAGCGGACAGGCAACGCTTGCGAAACCTAGTGGCGCCAGTCAACCATGCCAACTAAACGATACCGTCTGGCCTCCGACAGAGACGGGAAATCTACAAACAGCACCAACGACAGCCGTAGCACAGCTTCATGAACGAACGTTGTAGCTTATCACACCCCAGAACATAAGGCCTGGAGTGAGGTCAGTGAATTTTGGATGAATGCACTCCACGAGACAGCGCTCGCCAGCTCTACGCCCATCCCTTACGTGCGGGCAGAATCTGCTTTAATTGCTGAAGACCAAGGCGCGCTATTCCTCCTTCCAAGTGATCCTCTGACGGCACCAGTTGTACCTTGTACGTCGATGCTGTGACGCGAGTGGTAGATGGGCTAGAGAGGTGCTTGCCCGTAGTCCCGCTGTTAATAAACAGTTCGTGTTGAACATCTGGGCTCACAAGCTCTCATATCTGTGCTGTTGTAATTGTACTATCTTCCACTGCTGCAGTTACAATACGACAGTTCTGAGCTCCATGGATGTCTAGAACCTCGTGGTTTGGTGTGATAATCTTCACTTGATCACTGAGACCACCATCGTTGCAGAACTGACGCACCACATCAACTTGGGAGGGAAATCTGCGAAGGGACCATTTTACTACTCGGAAGGCCACAATACGACCCTGTTCAAACTCGCTCAGTTGCCTGTAGGAAGCACGAATGCATCTCTGTGGCAAGGATGTCTGCTAGCGTCATACATCTGCTCCACAGTAAGCCTTCCGGCTGTGATCATTTACTATTAAAGGGTAGAACCTTCGACCATAGATATTAATAGACTGGCCTTGCTGTGCAGAAGCTATAGAGCTGGTGTGGCTCCAACATAAACCACGTGACTGTTACCAAAACGTGGCGGGATTTCAAATCAGCGGTCTGCCATCTTATGTTTGTATCGTAATTTACCCACATTTCTCAATTGACTGCCAAACGCTTCCAACAAAAATTACTTTTTTATTTGAGAAAAATTGTCAGAACCACATTTGTTGACAGTACCATTTATAAAATCTAACAAATACACCGAACGCCCCTCTAGTGGGCAGCGGGACGAAATTACTATAAATTACCAATTAAAGTAAAATGCCGTTAAAAATCTTTTAAACAGTAAGAGTGGGCTCGTGTCAAATCTTTAAACGTTGGATTGCCGCGTTTTGAGCTCTAGTCACTTTTAAAAGAAAATGGGATATGGGAATTATGTCAACTATAGGTGCCAAAATTGTCGACTTTAGGAGCAGATCCATTTTAGAGTATAAATTTTAGGTGCACTTCAAAGGTTCAGTTCCTACTATTTTTTATAAAAGTTTAAACTATCAGTTTAAAAAAAATGATATTTTAGATGAAAGGTGAGACTTTGATGTTTCAGAAAATAATTTTGGAGCCTACATTTATTTGATAGTTTTAGAAGTTAGAAAAAAATTATCTTCGTGTGTCGACTATAGGTGCTTTTGCCTTATTATAATCTCACTTGTATATACAAAAAGGCGCGTATGGGCAGAAGGCTTAAAGTTTTTCCGTTTCAGGGTCTGTATCCAAAGCTGCCTTCGGTTTTCATCCTTAGGGAACCTATGAGTAGGAACGAGAAACAGTTATACTTATTTTTGTAACCGAATTATCGCAGATACTTTCCAAAATGTAATATGAGTCTGACTTTACAGGCATCACTTTCAACACTTTAATTTACATGATACTCTATTTCTAGTGTTGTTGTTGTCTTCAGTCCTGAGACTGGTTTGATGCAGCTCTCCATGCTACTCTATCCTGTGCAAGCTGCTTCATCTCCCAGTACCTACTGCAACCTACATCCTTCTGAATCTGCTTAGCGTACTCATCTCTCGGTCTCCCTCTAAGATTTTTACCCTCCACGCTGCCCTCCAATACTAAATTTGTGATCCCTTGATGCCTCAGAACATGTCCTACCAACCGATCCCTTCTTCTAGTCAAGTTGTGCCACAAACTTCTCTTCTCCCCAATCCTATTCAATACCTCCTCATTAGTTACGTGATCTACCCACCTTATCTTCAGTATTCTTCTGTAGCACCACATTTCGAAAGCTTCTATTCTCTTCTTGTTCAAACTAATTATCGTCCATGTTTCACTTCCATACATGGCTACACTTCAAACAAATACTTTCAGAAACGACTTCCTGATACATAAATCTATATTCGATGTTAACAAATTTCTCTTCTTCAGAAACGCTTTCCTCGCCATTGCCAGTCTACATTTTATATCCTCTCTACTTCGACCATCATCAGTTATTTTACTTCCTAAATAGCAAAACTCATTTACTACTTTAAGTGTTTCATTTCCTAATCTAATTCCCTCAGCATCACCCGATTTAGTTTGACTACATTCCATTATACTCGTTTTGCTTTTGTTGATGTTCATCTTATATCCTCCTTTCAAGACACTGTCCATTCCGTTCAACTGCTCTTCCAAGTCCTTTGCTGTCTCTGACAGAATTACAATGTCATCGGCGAACCTCAAAGTTTTTACTTCGTCTCCATGAATTTTAATACCTACTCTAAATTTTTTTTTGTTTCCTTTACTGCTTGCTCAATATACAGATTGAATAACATCGGGGAGAGGCTACAACCCTGTCTCACTCCTTTCCCAACCACTGCTTCCAGAATTCGCGTTAGTATTTTGCAGCTGTGACTTATTAAACTGATAGTTCGGTAATTTTGACATCTGTCAACACCTGCTTTCTTTGGGATTATAATTATTATATACTTCTTGAAGTCTGAGGATATTTCGCCTGTCTCATACATCTTGCTCACCAGCTGGTAGAGTTTTGTCAGGACTGGCTCTCCCAAGGCCGTCAGTAGTTCCAATGGAATGTAGTCTACTCCGGGAGCCTTGTTTCGACTCAGGTCTTTCAGTGCTCTGTCAAACTCTTCACACAGTATCGTATCTCCCATTTCGTCTTCATCTACATCCTCTTCCATTTCCATAATATTGTCCTCAAGTACATCGCCCTTGTATAAACCTTTTATATACTCCTTCCACCTTTCTGCCATCCCTTCTTTGCTTAGAACTGGGTTGCCATCTGATCTCTTGATATTCATACACGTGGTTCTATTCTCTCCAAAGGTCTCTTTAATTTTCCTGTGGGCAGTATCTATCTTACCCCTAGTGAGATAAGCTTGTACATCCTTACATTTGTCCTCTAGCCATCCCTGTTTAGCCATTTTGCACTTCCTGTCGATCTCATTTTTGAGACGTTTGTATTTCTTTTTGCCTGCTTCATATTTCAATAAACCCATCTGCACTACCATAGAAACACACGTGAAATGTAATGTCATTTCCTCCGACAAAACGCTGAGTACAGCGATAAGCGCAGCACGAAACAACCCTGTTTTGCCAACATTCACATGACTTCAGCCCAGAGATGTTCGAGCCACGAAAATGACGTCATGGCCAGTCTACTATATTTATGGTCGAAGGGTGGAACAGAAAGCGCCGCGCCAGCTGTACCGCTTCGTACGTCTTCTGCCCCCCAACTGGAGGATCAAAATCGACGTCGTCTTTCTAAGTGTACTAATTTTTTTCCCACAGCGTGTTTCTTGAAATGCATGATTAACACAATGCTATGGTGTAGCGGATAAACTGATTTATAAAACAGCGTTGTGTTCATACGACACTCAGCAAAAAAGATTGGAATTAAACCGTGTGGATTTTCGCATTCCGTTAGTTTCATTTTAACTTTAGATCAGACCTCAGGAGCTGTATGCTGTATGTTTTCGATGTAGATAACATCGGCCCATCGAGGGAGAAAAGGGAATCACATGCGGAGAAACCTCAACCAAAGTACACTCCACTGTACATCACCAGCTATTCTCGCCAGTATTTGGTGACATAATGCGTTACAAGTGATCTGCTGTCAAAGTTTGTGTTGAGACAAAACATTTTATTAAGGTAAAAAAAATTAGTTTCTTTACAGAAACTTTAAAACGACGGTGTAACTGCACAAATTCGCCGTTTATAGCGTGTGAAATATGCCGAAATAATTACTGTTCAGTCATACAATGTAAGATTTCACGGCTAGTAGTGACATCCCTTAAAACTTCCAGGCTAACAGGTCATGCTCGGTGTAGAAAACATTTTGGGTTGGGAGATTGGCGCTGTTTGGGGGAGGAGACCATACAGCGAGATCATCGGTATCATCGGATTAGGGAAGGACGGGGAAGGACGTGGGACGTGCTCTTTCAAAGGAACCATCCCGGAATTTGCCTGGAGTGACTTTGGGAAATCACCGAAAAACTAAATCAGAATGGCCGGACGCGGGATTGAACCGTCGTCCTCCCGTATACGAGTTCAGTGTACTAACCACTGTGCCACCTCGCTCGGTAAAAAACCTTTTCTTAATGTTTTCTCCCGGTTGATGATGACGATGACGATGATGTTTGGTTCGTGGGGCGCTCAGCTGCGCTGTTATCAGCGCCCGTAGAAATTCCCAATCGTTACTCAGCGCAGTCTCTTTCCTCCCCGTCAAGGGAGGTATCTATGAGGTGAACTGCAACCAGAGAACTCGTGGCGGGAGGGGGGGGGGGGGAGGGGACCGAATAAATTGGCAGTGCAGAGGGCACCAGAGTCCATCACGTGACGTCGGCTATGAGATTATCTCTGGCAGTGCCAACATTCCCGATTGAAGGTACCGGTAACCGACCGTCATTCTTACTTTGGAATGTTTAACATCTAAATTTTATCTAATTTAACTTCTTCCTTTATTCTGATAAACTTATTACGGGATTTATAAATCTCAATGGTCTCTTTAAACATACGGGCATAATATTTTTTCAATATGACACTCGTCTTAGTGAATTTTATTTCTTGATCATCCTCCTGGTAAAGATGTTCCTCTATGCCTGATTTCCCCTTATGTCCCATGTGGCAATTCCTCTTGTGTTCAACAAGATGTGTGCTAACACTTCTTTTTGTGATACATAAACCAGCCGGCAACTACAAGGAATTTTACATACAACCCGTGTAGCCAAAGGACGTCGTATATCTTTCGCTGATCTTAAGTATTCTATGTTCCTGGTGGGTTTGAAGGTAATTTCCATACCGTACTCAACACCTTCCTAATGGGTTCTGTAATCGTACCAATGAACGGAGGAAAACTTTCCCTTTCGGCGGTTTTCGTTCATCACGGATCTTTATTCTCTACCTAGGCCGAAGTGCTCGATCTATCGCCTTGTCTAAATGACCACTTTTCTGTAACGTTGACGCTAGATGTTCAAGCTCATCTTTTATATAAGTCGGTTCACAAATTTTTGAGTGCCTTGTCCACCAAGGTTTTAATCACACCTCTTTTTTATGTGTGGTTGTGTCTAGTATCTTTATGCATGTACTGGTCCGTATGCGTGGCTGTTCAGTATACTGCAATGACCAAAGTCCCGTCCCCTCGCTTGGTAACACACATCCAAGAAATTCAGTTGGCCATTATTCACCGTCTCCGTACTAAATTGTATTTTTCGATTGGCACTGCTGACATGTTTCAGTAAGGCATCTCACTCCTCTGCACCATGTGTCCATCCTACGAAGGCATCATGAACATAGCTCGTTGTTCAAGGTTCTCATGCCCAGTTGTCAATATAAAATAATGTGGGTAGCGCTGCAAAAGGTAATTTTATGACATTTTCGACCGGTGTAATGACATAAATCGACTTAAAACTGCCATTGTTATTCTAAATCGTTGGCTACAAAATTTCCTGTGCGTGGCTCCACTTTTGTAAATGTTTCTCCTACTACTACCTAAGTAGCACATTTAACTAGTTCAAATATATATGTGCGCACTTATTTGTGCTCTTTTTGTGAACAGTCTCCTCTGTACTGTGTGGCAGTACTATACGGTTGGCAATTATCGTGCAGTAACGCCCAATATTCCGCAATAATGCCCGGTGACACGTCCACATGGTTTTGATGAGCGGATACGCCACAATCGCAGCTTGTCGGTTGCCGATTGGCCGGCTATCTAAAGATGCGCAGGGAGCTCAGGATAAGGGTAACCGACATTACCAAGAAAATTTTACGCACAAATATTCCCATAAGAAAACGGTGCCTGACGTATTCCATCGGCATTGCATCTTCGAATCGACTCACCTCAAGGGTATAGCGAATGACAGTTGAAGAAGATAAATTAATGGCATCCGAGGTAAAAGACGTGCTTTTCGAACCGTCTTTAACGGATAACCCGACAGAGACCCTCCTGATAGGAATGACGATGCAAGTGAGAAATGTGAGTATGATTTAGACTGAAAGATGTAAGATATTGGATGAGACATTTCCGTACGGCAGTTCGGAATTGTAATTCGTTTTCGGCGACCTCAAAATACGGGGTGTGAATGAAGCCCGGAAACATATTCAATTATTTATTGAACAAGAGCCAAACATTGTACAGATATCATACATATGTCATTTGGAAGAGAAATCTTGAAAGTATTTATTTTTTTTATGTATACCGTCAGAGCGTAGTTTGGTAATTTGCCGATAGTCAGCTCTAGTCGCAAACGTGGCGAGCTCAGGTGTGGAGCGAGCTTTCTGTGTGTTGGAGTTCGACAAAAGCCAGTAGTTAAGAATTTGTTGAGGCAGTGGTAAATGGCCATCCTTGGTTATAAACATACACTGAACAGCTGTAGCACACTTGTTTTTGTCGAACTCCAACACACAGAAAGCTCGCTCCACACCTGAGCTCGCCACGTTTGCGACTAGCGCTGACTATCGGCTAATTACCAAACTACGCTCTGACGGTATACATGAAAAAAAAAAAAAAAAACTTTCAGGGTTTCTCTTCAAAGTGACATATGTATGATATTTGTGCAACGTTTGGTTCTTGTGCAATAAATAACTGAAAGTATTCCCGGACTTTATGTACACCCTGTGCTTTATACGCTAAATTTTACTCGAATCCGCTATATTAATAGGTTTTTGATCCGCTAAATTAGATAGGCCATTTTGAATTTTCTGATTCCGACGAAGGATTAGTAATCAGCGACTCAAAAAATAAAAAAACACAATTTTTTGAAGGATTTTTGTATCCATATTTTTCAAAATTTTGTCCAGGTTTTGAAGCGAGTCGCCCCACTGGTCGTGGGAAGGATACAAACACCCATATGTTGGCCAAGAGTACCAAATATCAGAAACCATGCGACTCAGGTAAAGTTGGTGTATTTATTGTAGTGACTATTGTATCTAGTGTTCTGTATCAACTCTACTTTCTGTTTCCTCGTATGGTACTGTCAACAAATGTGGTTCTGACAATTTTTCTCAAATAAAAAAGTAATTTTTGTTGGAAGCGTTTGGCAGTCAATTGAGAAATGTGGGTAAATTACGATACAAACATAAGATGGCAGACCGCTGATTTGATATCCCTGATGCACTGATGCAGCCCTGGAGAATGGCGTATTGTATCACAGCCGTCCACAATACGAGCACGAAGAGTCTCTACATTTGGAACCGGGGTTGAGTAGACAAGAGCTTTCAAATGCCCCCATAAATGAAAGTCAAGAGGGTTGAGGTCAGGAGACCGTGGCCACGCAATTGGTCCGCCTCTACCAATCCATCGGTCACCGAATCTGTTGTTGAGAAGCGTACGAACACTTCGACTGAAATGTTCAGGAGCTCCATCGTGCATGAACCACATGTTGTGTCGTACTTGTAAAGGCACATGTTCTAGCAGCACAGGTAGAGTATCCCGTGTGAAATCATGATAACGTGTTCCATTGAGCGTAGGTGGAAGAACATGGGGCCCAATCGAGACATCACCAACAATGCCTGCCCAAACATTCACAGAAAATCTGTGTTAATGACCTGATTGCACAACTGCATGCGGATACTCGTCAGCCCACACATGTTGATAGTGAAAATTTACAATTTGATCACGGTGGAAGGAAGCCTCATCCGTAAAGAGAACTGAAATGAGGATTGACACATTGTTGGATGAACCATTCGCAGAAGTGTACCCGTGGAGGCCAATCAGCTGCTGATAGTGCCTGCACACGCTGTACATGGTACGGTTCTCCCGTAGCACTCTCTATACAGTGGCGTGGCCAACGTTACCTTGTACAGCAGCAACTTCTCTGATGCTGACATTGGGGTTATCGTCAACTGAGCGAAGAATTGCCTCGTCCATTGCAGGTGTCCTCGTCGTTCTAGGTCTTCCCCAGTCGCGAGTAGTAGGCTGGAATGTTCCGTGCTCCCTAAGACGCCGATCAATTGCTTGGAACGTCTTCCTGTCGGGACACCTTCGTTCTGGAAATCTGTCTCGATACAAACGTACCGCGCCACAGCTATTGCCACGTGCTAATCCATACATCAAATGGACATCTGCCAACTCCGCATTTGTAAACATTGCACTGACTGCAAAACCACGTTCGTGATGAACACTAACCTGTTGATGCTACGTACTGATGTGCTTGATGCTAGTACTGTAGGGCAATGAGTCGCAAGTCAACACAAGCACCGAAGTATACATTACCTTCCTTCAATTGGGCCAGCTGGCGGTGAATCGGGGAAGTACAGTACTAAAATGAGCTCTAACATGGAAATTAAGCGACTTCGTAGGCTTTCCCGGCGTAATAAGTCTTGAAAATCTCTTCGGGTTTGCTGCCGGATCCTAAAGTCAACTTGACTCGATATTTCGGCGATCCAACTGGTCGCCATCTTCAGGAGAATGCTGCTTGCTGATGAGTCCCGCTGAGAACTAACGCCTGGCTGCAAAACGACGTCCTATATAGCCCACCGTGCAGTACACGGCGCGTGCGCCGCCCGTCACAGTTGCTGCCCTCCAAGACAGGGAAGGGGCGCCGCCCCTGGTAGAACTTTGCGGCAACGATATATCGCACTCATGGTCGCACCGAACAACGTTCAATTTTGATGCGGGATAGTACCGGTTCCACGTCCTGCTAAGAGGAAACCCATTGTTGGCGAACTGTTCGCACAGTTCATGACTGGTGTGTGGATCACCGACGCCATACGAGGCTACAACAGCCGGAAAAATCGGCAGTAGCAGAACACTGTTTAAATGAGGGACACGGCATGAAATATGACGAAACGGTGGTAGTTGCCAACATTTCCAGTTTTTGGAATAGTGTTTATAAAGAGGCAATTGAAATTAGGTTGGCGGATAATTTAATCCATAGAGACAAGGGGTTTCCTCTTAGCAGGACGTGGAATCCGGTACTATCCCGCATCAAAATTGAACGTTCTTCAGTGCGACCATGAGTGCGATATATCGTTGCCGCAAAGTTCTACCAGGGGCGGCGCCCCTTCCCTGTCTTGGAGGGCAGCAACTGTGACGGGCGGCGCGCGCGCCGTGTACTGCACGGTGGGCTACATAGGACGTCGTTTTGCAGCCAGGCGTTAGTTCTCAGCGGGACTCATCAGCAAGCAGCATTCTCCTGAAGATGGCGACCAGTTGGATCGCCGAAATATCGAGTCAAATTTCATGGAAATTAAGCGTTTCCGGACACATGTCCACATAACATTATTTCTTTCTTTGTGTGTGAGGAATGTTTCCTGAATGTTTGGCCGTATCTTTTGGTAACACCATGTATAAGCGAGAAACCGTAGCAGCCCCGGCAGTCAGTGAACTCCTGACGACGATGACGGAGATGGTCGTCGAAAGCTCGTGGATTTTATTCGAATTGACGCGGCTTGAAAACAGAGAACGTTTTATTCTTGTGGTTAATGACAGTATCTAAGCTGCAAATATGGCGGGTTGTTATCACACACACATTAATATTATTTTACGTCTGTATTTTAGAATGTCTAAGTTCCTGACCAGTGAATCATGTGAAGCATCTCGATTAGCCAGTGGTATCGCAATTGAAACTTATTCTGTTTGACTTCAGTTGAAATTTTTCATTGTATTTTTGACTTCCATACGTTTATCGAGGAACTTGGTCATTGTAATAAAGTGTATTTTAAATTTATCTTTGTCAAGAGTGGCGTTCAATCACCATTTGCCCAGTCCTTCCGTCTTCAAGGCAACCAAGCAGCATGTTGCTTTACATATAATGGTAATTAAGCTAAGTTTATAGAGTAAAAGCATGTGACAGGTATTTGTAAATCATAAATTGTAGTAATTTTGATAAGGCGTCTCATAAATTATGGCCATTAAGGTAACCTGGAATCCATGCAGGCAGCACCAGCTCCCCCAGCCAGTAGGATAACACTCCCTTATATTTCCCTCCTAATTGGCACAGAATGGAAAGGGTGGCCGAGGGGGACTGGGAAAGGTGGAAGGGAGAGTGAGAGGTGCCCTTGACCTTGACCCTGCCGTTGGCTAACACCTGGAAGCAATGCAGGCTGCAGCAGCTACCGCTCTGCCCCACTATTGCTAATTACGTCTTCCTCTCCGTTCTGTTGCTTGAGGCACTTGTTTTCTGTGGTTGTCTATTGATTTCCAGTGTGCATCTTCCTGTTGCTCACCAAGCAACACATTGTCGATGAATGTTCACAAGAAATCACTTTGTCTTACTGCCAGTTGGCAGTGGACACTGATTGTAAAACCTCTATTTCTGACCCACCAAAAGCATAGTTTTGAAAACCCGAAAGAGTTCAACAAATGCATATCACAACAATTCTAGTTTTCTGTTAATTTCTTAGTAATCCATCCAGTGGTCATCAGCTACTGTAAATGTTTTAAAACTTCGTTGTTGATGTGGACTATGCTGGCTAAAAACATGGTATGGTGGGCTCAGAACCTCTGTAATGACCTTAGAGCCCATGACATCTGCCCACTACGTCAGTTAAAACTACGTTTACCCCTCAGACCGGATAAATGGTTCAAATGGCTCTGAGCACTATGGGACTCAACTGCTGTGGTCATTAGTCCCCTAGAACTTAGAACTACTTAAACCTAACTAACCTAAGGACATCACACACATCCATGCCCGAGGCAGGATTCGAACCTGCGACCGTAGCAGTCGCACGGATTCGGACTGCGCGCCTAGAACCGCGAGACCACCGCGGCCGGCTCAGACCGGATATTTCATCCATAATTTAAGTGCAGAAGTGCTGTAACTTTGAACCTCTGGACCTCGGTAATGAAAATTGATTCCGAAAAAAAGTGTTTTTTGGTTCCTCGAGATCATAGTCCTAAAAACCGATGGTAAACAATTTCGACTGTTTTCGATGAAAAGATATTATAGACGTTTTACGATATATTCATAACTTCTTGAACAGCCTTGAAAATTTCTTTGATATTTTTATCCGTTTCTAGGTACAGAGATTCAGAGTTATGCTACTTCTACGGGTAAAACACGAAAATAAAATCCTGTATCTAAGGCGAAATCTAAATAATAAGTAATCGCAACAAATTAATCAAATTTTAATGGTATGTTCTCTATGCATTTATCTGCAATTTACGTCTTCCCCTTTTCAAAAATCTCGATTAGGTCATGAGTGGTGCCACTGAAAGCCCCAAAAGCGCTTATTACCATTTTTTCGTGCGAAAACAAAGGTATGGATTTCAAGAAGACTATGCACAACAAATGGCTGAAATTTTTACAGTATATTCCTGGGAACCTGATTTCGAACAGTTCAGAAAATTTAATTGGTATTTTTTTGTTTTCTGTAATACAGAGGTTGAAATTTACCGAACATGACCATGTCAAATACACATGTAAAATTCGGTAAGAGGTGGAAACGTAGTTTCTAAAGTGATGTATACGGATAAATATACTGTACTATACTATTAGCATCATAAGGGTTTTGAAAACCCCATGTTGTAATACTGAAGTAAAAGCAAATTTTTTCATGTGAAGTTTAGTATGATGTGTAAAATTAGTTTTGTGTTATTTCACTTTCACTTAACACAATTATCAAAATTTTACTGACCCATAAAGTTCTTTTCATATGAGTTAAATGTCCTACTGTTGCAGGGATACGATGGGAGCAAGAGGAAAATATTCTTATATCGGAGGACATAGTATGAGCGAAGGAGATAGTGGTAATGTGAGAGAAAGAGAGTGGCAGAATGGCAGTGGAATACAGTTGACAGTGGCAGAACAGTACTATAAAAGAGTGAAGAAGACGGTGCCAGAGGGAGAGGAGTAAAGAGAAGGAGAAAGAGGATGTGTGTGAGAGACAGTGCTGATGAGAGAGACAGTCTATGATAGTAGCAACGAGAAAAAAAAGAGACAGTCACAGTGATAAAACACAGCAGCAGTGGGATGAATTGAATGAGATAGTAAATGTGAGAAAGACCAAGAGGAAGAAGAGACATTAATAGTAGGACAGAACGTAGGAGACTGTGGATGTGAGGCAGAAGACAGACAATTAGACAAATACAAAGAGATAATGACAATGAGTTGGGCTGAACGAACGAATGAGACTGGTATTGGATGAGTATGAACGACAAACTGTGGTGGACTACTAGATGTGAGCGAGTTGCAGTTAGGGGAAGTTGTGGGAATCAGCGGTGAGTTGCATATGAAGAAGATTGTGAATAAGCATGACAAACATTTTTGGGGGAAATTTTTAAAGGTGGAAGGTAGAGTGAGGCAGGTGGTATCCCGCTTTTCAACAGGAGAATATTCCCCATATTGTGCTCCGATAGGAGTATTTTTCCGCTGGTGTGTGTTAAAGTGGCGAAAGGTCACGTATCTTTGTAAAAACTTTCCTTGTACGACTATAAACTCTCGCTGATGTTGCTTGTACAATATTTTTAGTCTCAAGTTCTCTGAGGATGGATTCTAAATCCGAAAGCCGGTTGACAATGAAATACAACAAAGACATTGTCCGCCCGGTTAGCCGTGTGGTCTAACGCACTGCTTTCCAGAATGGGAAGGAGGGCCTGGTCCCCGGCACGAATCCGTCCGGCGGGCTCGTGTCGAGGTACAGTGAGCCGGCCAGTCTGTGGATGGTTTTTAGGCGGTTTTTCATCTGCCTCAGCGAATGCGGGCTGGTTCCCCTTATTCCGCCTCAGCTACACTATGTCGGCCGTTGCTGCGCAAACAAGTTCTCCACCTACTTGTACACCACCATTACTCTACCACGAAAACATAGGGGTTACACTTGTCTGGTGTGAGACGTTCCCGGGGAGGGGGGGGGGGGGGTCCACCGGGTGCCGAACCGCACAATAACCCTGGTTTCGGTGTGGGGCGGCGGAGCTGTGAAGTGGACTGCGGTAGTCGTCGTGGGGTTGTGGACCACTGCGACTGCGGCGAAAACGGAGCCTCTCCGCCGTTTCTAGGCCCCCGGTTAACATACAATACAATACAACGTAGACATTTCTTTAAGGTGACAAAGGTCATGGCCATAGGTAAGCACATGTACAGGTGGCAGCAGTATCGCATACGCAAGGTATAAGAGGGTAGTGTATTGGCAGAGCTGTTGTTTGTACTCAAGTGACTCATGTGAAAAGCTTTGGACGTGATTATGGCTTCACAATGGGGATTTACTTACTTTGAACAAGGAATGATAGTTGGAGCTAGACGCATGGAAGACTGAATTTCGGAAATCGTTGGGGAATTCAGTATTCCGAGAGCCACAGTGTCAAGAGTGAGTCTACAATACAAAATTTCAGGCAGTACCTCTCACCACGGATAATGCAGTGGCTGACGGCCTTCACTTAATGACCGAGAGCAGCGGCGTTTGCATAGAGTTGTCAGAGCTAAGACACAAGTAACTTTGCGAGAAATAACCACAGAAATCAATGTGGGACTTTCAACGAATTTATCCGACATGTAAGCAACGGTCTTGCCGCAGTGGATACACCGGTTCCCATCAGATCACCGAAGTTAAGCGCTGTCGGGTGTGGCTGGCGCTTGGATGGGTGACTATCCAGGCCGCCATGTGCTGTTGCCATTTTTCGGGGTGCACTCCGCCTCGCGATGCCAATTGAGGAGCTACTCGACCGAATAGTAGCGGCTCCGGTCACAGAAAACCCTCACAACGACAGGGAGAGCGGTGTGCTGACCACGCGCCCCTCCTATCCGCATCGTCATCTGAGGATGACACGGCGGTCGGATGGTCCCAATGGGCCACTTGTGGCCTGAAGTCGGAGTGCTTTTATCCGATATGACAGTGCGGCTAAATTTGGCGTATTTGTGCTGAGGCAGCAGACGAGCGACTCGAGTGCCTTTGCTGAGAGCATACGTCACCTGCACCTCATCTACTGGGCTCGTGACCATATCGGTTGGAACCTAGTCGACTGTAAAACCTTGGCCTGGTCAGACGGATTCCGGTTTCAGTTGGTAAGAGCCGACGGTAGCATTCGACTGTGGCGCAATCCCTACAAAGCTATAGATTCTGTTTGTCAAAAAGGGACTTGACAATTTGATGGTGGCTCCTTAACGGTGTGGACTGTACTTGGAAGCAGAGACAGCGTTGGTCGTATTTTGTTGTTTTATTAACCGCAAAATCGATTTTCGGTCACTTAGTGCCCATCCTCAGTGCTGTAATATACTGCTATTGGGCTGTGTTTACATGGAATGGGCTTGGTCATCTGCTCAAACTGCACCATCACTGACTGGAAATACCAGGTGTACCGGTATGTAATGAGCGTTTTTTTTTGTGAAAGTGAAACACTAATTTTGAACTGAAAAGTAAAAAAAATTATTCAAAGTGCTGACAATTGCTTTTTCTTTATTTTGACCACCTTTCTGGCAATTTGTGGACACCACGACAATAGAAATGTTCGTCTTTCAAAGCAAACCAATCAGACACCCAATTTTCGACTTCTTCGTAGGAATCGAAGTGTTCCTCAGCCAATGCGTGTCCCAGTGATGGAAACAAATGGTAGTCGGAAGGGACCAAGTCTGGTGAACACGGTGAGTGGGGTACCAGCTCCCAGCCAAGTGTTTTTATTTTATCCTGAACCAGTTTTGCTTTGTGTGCAGGTGCATTGTCGTGTAAAAAATTACTTTTCCATGTCTTCTGGCCCATTCTGGTCTTTTTTAGATCAATGCCTAGTTCAAATTGATCATTTTCTGTCTGTAGCGATTAGTATTCACAGTTTCACCGGATTTTAGAAGCTCATGATACACCACACCTTTCTGATCCCACCAAACACAGAGCATTGTCTTCTTGCCGAATCGATCTGGTTTTGCAGTCGATGTTGATGGTTGTTCCGCATTAACCCATGATTTTTCTCGTTTAGGATTCTTAAATCCATTTTTCATCGCCAGTAACAATTCGATGCAAAACTGATTTTCTTTCATGTCTTTGAAGCAAAATTTAACAAATGGTATTTGGTTTTCCATCTGTCATTCATGTGAAACCCATTTTCCACACTTCTGGATCTTTCCCATAGCTTTCAAACAGTCATAAATTGTTTGTTGTGCAACATTTAGCATTGCTGCCGTTTGCTTCTCACTCGAAGTATCATCTTCATCTAATATTGCTTGCAATTCGGCGTGTTCGAACTTTTTTCGTGGTCTTCCACGTTCTTCATTTCTTACGTAAATCATTATTTTTGAACCGTTGAAACCACCTTTTACATGTTGCTTCTGATAGAGCATAATCACCATATGTCTCGACAAGCATTCGATGCGACTCTGCAGCGTTTTTTTTTTTTATTATTTTCAAATGAAAACAAAAAATAAATGCTTTCCGCAGATCATCACTTTCTGGTACAAAATTCGACTTCGTTAACACGATTAAAACATATGATGTTGTTTGTTCCATGACTCGATGTATACTACATATCTTTCACAGATGTCATACCAACCAAACAAACAAAAATTAAGGCTCGTTCACAACAAATGTTCCCTATCGACACATTTGTATCTTAACGCTCATTTCATACCCGAACACCTGGTAGCTACTTTTCGCTACTTGAGGACAGTTTGCAGCAATTAATGAACTTCATGATAATGCAATCGAATGATTTGGCCATCCAGGTCGCTCTACAGTTTGCACGAGCAAACACTTTCGCAAATATGGACGGCTGTAGAGGCAGTATGGCTCAGTATTTTTGCAGCAGTCTTCCAACGACTTGTTGAGTCCATGCCACGTCGAGTTACTGCCCTTGGCCGAACAAACGGAGGTCCGACACAATTGCAAGAGGAACACCATGACTTGTGTCAACTCGGTGTATTGTTGACCAGCGATACAGTGTATTTCAGTTTTTATCCTTCATGATGAGTATGCTGTGGTCACTGCCCCCCCCCCCCCCCCCCCTCTGTGATGACAGTATCCATGTACACAGGGCTGCACGCAGGCGTTTCTGGTTCGACACACGGACACCCTGATGCACCGCTAATGGATCACGAAGTCACTCGCCCATGAAAAAAAACGTCTGGTTTGCATTGGGAATAGCGGATGAACGTATCAGTTTGGTGGGTCTGCAGGGTATGATCATCAATGAGTGGCATACCTGATGATACACGTGGAGGCTCCCCGCCCTCATTATCAAAGCAAGATTTCCACCACGTCTTCTGAGCTGACTCATTGTTTGTTCGGAATGAAAATGCTTGCGTTGCCGGACGAATAGCGGTAGGCTCGGAGGTGATATACCAAGCTGTCGGGCGGCGGCTTGGGATATGCGACCGGGGCTGGTTTTCTCCTGTCGCTCCAGCAGCTGTTCCGGGCGCGGCCCACGCTGCTTCCAGCGTCGGCTGGAGTCCAGAACCGCCTCTCCGGCACGCGTCGGCATCTCGTGACGCCGGAAAATACACCGGTCGCTTTCTACGGTGCACCTGGTAATCGCGATGGTCCTTGCGTCGCAAATTTCTCCTTAACACGGAGAATGTACGTTGTGACGTTATTAAAAAGTTCCGACACGTTTTTGCTCACATGTTGATATACGCATACTAAATTAATGTGCCTGGGCTCATTAAGAGTGAGCGGGAAAGCATAAAAAGCATATGTACCTAAGACAAGCCTCTATAATAACATATAAGTATTTTTTCTTGTTTTTCCTGTGTTAGCAAAAGTACTTGTTTTCTACATATAATGAACTACTTGTTATTACATTATGTTTACTTTTGTGCATTAACATACAGCTATAATCGGGGGTGGAAATATATTTGCAGAAAAAAGCGTATAATGATAGGCCAATAGACATAATTAGTTATTGTAGTGGTTTTGAATACCTTTACTGGTCAGGAATTTTACGCCTCCTGTGTGCGACTGTTTCTTGTTGAATCGTCTGATCAGTCGGATGTTGCTTTGCAGAGCAGGGTAAATGACTGTTGAAAATATAATTGTTTTTGGATAGCTCAACATGAATTTTCCAAGGGACCGAAGTTTATCATGCATTTACCAGTAGATGTCCGCAGCTCTTGGTCGTGCGGTAGCGTTCTCTCTTCCCACGCCCGGCTTCCCGGATTCGATTCCCGGCGGGGCCAGCGATTTTCTCTGCCTCGTGATGACTGGGTGTTGTGTGCTGTCCTTAGGTTAGTTAGGTTTAAGTATTTCTAAGCTCTAGCGGACTGATGACCATAGATGTTAAGTCCCATAGTGCTCAGAGCCATTTGAACCATTTTTTAGTCCATACACAAGTTCCATTTAACTTTGAATTTATGGCACTCAATAGATAACGAGCTTAGAATGCTCTGAAGGCCCAACTACACGTCACACAATATAGCTTCTCACATAAATCTACTGCTTTGCAGTATGGCATTTTCACATTACACTAAAATAATATTTTTAAACAATAATAATACGGTGGCAAAGACATACCTGTTCGACACAAATTATAAGACACAGAAGAGTGAGTAACTGCTCATCGACAATATCTCGTACATCAAAAGAATGTGAAAAAGTGTTCTTCTTTTGTCTGCCTTTCGCGCAGCGGCTTTCAAAGTCAATAGCTCGCAGTATCTCTGACGGCGCCCCACAATAAACACGTCACGACACAGGACGTTCGTTTTTTTTACATTCTCGCAACATTACTTGCTGTTGCCGAGCGACTGCTCGGTTAGTGAATCATTTAAAATGATAGGGCAATCACATAAGGTTACATTGTGCATTATGCCACTGATGATAAAGAAAAAGAGTCTTATATGTAAATATGAATCCACAACGTTTTAAAATTTAGAAGAATAAGTTGAAATTACGATATCTTTATGAAATAATCTGTATCATTCGTCTGACAGTCTTTTGTTACTTCCTTCATTACCTTTCCTTTTCCTGTCCTTGTACGCTCATGTAACTGGGAAAGATTACATATCTTCGATCAAGCATAAACTCCTTTCTTATTATTTATAACCTCTAACCTCTTCTTACGTAACAGAACCCAGTACGATGTCCTCGATGGTGAGTGTTCATCGGAGGTGGGGGTATCATTTGGAGTGTCCCAGGGAAGTGTGGTAGGTCCGCTGTTGTTTTCTATCCCCACTAAATGATCTTTTAGATGAGGTGAATAGCAATGTGTGGCTGTTTGCTGATGATGCTGTGTTGTACGGGAAGGTGTCGTCGTTGAGTGACTGTAGGAGGATACAAGATGACTTGTACAGGATTTGTGATTGGTGTAAATAATGGCAGCTAACTCTAAATATAGACAAATGTAATTTAACGCAGATGAATAGGGAAAAGAATCCCGTAATGTTTGAATACTACATTAGTAGTGTAGCGCTTGACGCAGTCACGTCGATTAAATATTTGGGCGTGACATTGCAGAGCGACATGAAGTGGGACAAGAATGAAGTGGCAGTTGTGGGGAAGGCGGATAATCGTCTTCGGTTCATTGGTAGAATTTTGGGAGGATGTGGTTCATCTGTAAAGGAGACCGCTTATAAAACACTAATACGACCTATTCTTGAGTACTGCTCGAGCGTTTGGGATCCCTATCAGGTCAGATTGAGGGAGGACATAGAAGCAATTCAGAGGCGGGCTGCTAGATTTCTTACTGGTAGGTTTGATCATCACGCGAGTGTTACGCAAATGCTTCAGGAACTCGGGTGGGAGTCTTTAGAGGAAAGGAGGCGTTCTTTTCGTGAATCGCTACCGAGGAAATTTAGAGAACCAGCATTTGAGGCTGACTGCAGTACAATTTTACTGTCGACAAATTACATTTCGCGGAAAGACCACAAAGATGAGAGAGGTTAGGGCTCGCATAGAGGCATATAGGCAGTAATTTTTCCCTCGTTCTGTTAGGGAGTGGAACAGGGAGAGAAGATGCTAGTTGTGGTACGAGGTACCCCCCGCCACGCACCGTATGGTGGATTGCCGAGTAAGAACGCGAATAAACGGTTTGGGCGATATCTGTTTAAACGCCATTGCGGCCACCTCACAGAGATACTTACAAATTGTACTAACTGCTTAGCGCCAGCGTATCATTTAATTAAAAGCTCCAGTGGTCCAGTGAATCAAATTAGCGCATTTTAACTATTTCACTTTTTCACATTCTGGGTATCACAAAATATCAATCTCAAGACTTTTCGCCAATTTAATTCAACCCGTTCTAAACAGGGAGAGCTACATCAGCTAAACAGATGTAGAACTTTTTCCTGCGGCTGCAGTCACGTAACAATAGTTCTGTTATGATGAGTGATCGTAAGTAAGCTATTGTACATGCAATTGCTGTTGTACCTCGAAGAGAGCAGTCTATTGACACGCACAGACAACACGGATTTAGAAAGCATCGTTCTTGTGAAACGCGACTGCCTCTTTACTCACATGAAATGTTGAGTGCTATAGACAAGGGACTTCAAATTGATTCCTTATTTCTAGTTTTCCAAAAGGCTTTTGAACTGTACCACACAAGCGGATTGCTGTGAACTTATTGCTTATTGAATATCATCACAGTTATATGAATAGATTTGTGATTTCCCGTCAGAGACGTCACAGTTCGTAATAATTGATGGAAATTTATCGATGAAAATCCGGCCACTGTGGACGAACGGTTCTAGGCGCTTCAGTCCGAAACCGCGCTGCTGTTACGGTCGCAGGTTCGAATACTGCCTCGGGCCTGGATGTGTGTGATGTCCTTTACGTTTACGTTTTTCTAAGTCTAGGGGACTGATGACCTCCGATGTTAAGTCCCATAGTGCTTAGAGCCATCGAGTAAAACAGAAGTAATCTCTGGCGTTCCCCAACGTAGTGTTATAGACCCTCTGCTGTTCCTTTTCTGTGTAAACGATTTAGGAGATCTGAGCAGTCATCTTAGGTTGTCTGCAGATGATACTGTCGTCAGATCAAACCAAATTGCAAAACGATTTACAAAAACACATTTGTATGGCGCTAACATTGGCAGTTGACCGTAAATAATGAAATTTGTGAGGCCATCGACATGAGTGCAAAAAAAAAAAAAAAAAAAAAATCCGTTTAATTTCGGTTACCGACAAATCGGTAAAATCTAAAGGCGTAAATTCAACTAAATGCCTTGGAATTACATTTAAGAACAACTTAAATTGGAAACGACACATAAAAAATGTTGTGGGGAAGGCAAACGAAAGACTGCGTTTTATTGGTAGAGCATTAGAAAATGTAACAGACCTACTAAAGAGATTGCTTACACTTCTCTTGTTCGCCCTCATTTGCAGTACTTCTGCGCCGTCTGAGATCCTTACCAGATAGGATTAACGGAGTACGCCGAGAAAGTTCAAAGAAGAGCAGCACGTTTTGTATTGTTGGGAAATAGGGGAGAGAGAGTCACTAACATCAAACAGGATCTGTGATGGACATCATTAAAACAAAGTGGAATTATCTCACGAAATTACAAATTTTCTCCTCCAAATGCGACATTATGTTGTTGGCGCCTACCTACATACGAAGAAACGATCATCACAATAAAACATGGGAAATCAGAACTCGCACGGGAAGATATAGGTGTTGGTTTTTTGCGCGCGCTGTTCGAGATTGGAATAATACAGAATTATTGTTAAGGTAGTTCGATGAATCCTCTGCCAGGCACTTAAGTGTGATTTGCAGAGTATCTACGTATATGTAGAATAATGTTAGCTGACATAATGTGTGTGCCTGTTCGGGTAAGCACAGCTCGCAATGCGCGCCATCCGCCAACTGCCCCAAAACACGATGACGTGTCACGCATAGCATAGCTTCCGAGCTCTGTGCGTGGGTGGATGTGGGCGTAAAACGGTGATAAGGAAGTAGCCAGGAAACAAACCCAGGACCCCGTGTTTGTTAGCAACGTGAACCTCAAGACCACGACCGGCTGATGCGTATCAGCAGTTTCGTTACGATGCGTCATTGAGACGGTACTGTGATTGTGGTGTCATCGAGAGCGGCGTAAGAAATATCGACGACCGCAGAGACACTGAACGGCAAAGCAATATCACGAGGAGCCATGAGATACCAGGAAGCTGTGCCTTTGGCTTGAAACAGCGTCGCCAGAGGCCTGGAAGGCCACTTCTGTTCGAAGTCGGAACCTGTGCACTTCCAGGAAGTTCCTGCCGCAGTGACAGCATTCTGCTGGCTACTCGCTGTGACACAGCCCTTGTCGGCAGTTGCTGAGTAAAGAGACTTTGTCACCTGTGAACTGTGCCTACCCGCCAGCGCCATAAGAACTGCAACAAGTTGCTCGCAACACACCATAGCTCACAAACATGCAGCTTTCCACTCAATGGTACACCGGCTCCCATCTATCCCCATCTCCAGAGATGATTTTAAACCAGAGTTAGATACAATAAAATTTATTGTCACAGCCAATGGCTACAAGCTGATCAGAGGTTGGGTGCATCTCTCGCACTGATAAGATATTTGAGGTGGTCCGTAAGCCTGACTATTACTGTTAAAAGAAGAGCTTGTTTATCGTATAAATTATTGAGTCTCTTAGTAAAGTTGGACAGCACATTATTTATGTCGAAATTATTTACTGCCGTTGTCTGTCAAGAAATATCGTAGGTGTCAGCTGCAAGCACAAACATATTCATGCGCTTAAAAGTCACCATCTGCTGTTTGTTCTTTTATGCTTTGCAATGAATAAGTCATGTATATTACACCATGAGCAGACAAGCCTCATACAGAAATCTGATTCGTGCGGATTTTTCTATTTAGAGATTTAGTTGCGGATATGTAAATAACCATAGATCTGCCGTATGGTGAGAAGGCGCAACTGGAATCAGCGCAAAGTATGAGGTTGAATTTTGACATAGGGACTATTGCTTAAATTATTTATCTTGGTATCTACAGCCAGAATTATACACTCCTGGAAATGGAAAAAAGAACACATTGACACCGGTGTGTCAGACCCACCATACTTGCTCCGGACACTGCGAGAGGGCTGTACAAGAAATGATCACACGTACGGCACAACGGACACACCAGGAACCGCGGTGTTGGCCGTCGAATGGCGCTAGCTGCGCAGCATTTGTGCACCGCCGCCGTCAGTGTCAGCCAGTTTGCCGTGGCATACGGAGCTCCATCGCAGTCTTTAACACTGGTAGCATGCCGCGACAGCGTGGACGTGAACCGTATGTGCAGTTGACGGACTTTGAGCGAGGGCGTATAGTGGGCATGCGGGAGGCCGGGTGGACGTACCGCCGAATTGCTCAACACGTGGGGCGTGGGGTCTCCACGGTACATCGATGTTGTCGCCAGTGGTCGGCGGAAGGGGCACGTGCCCGTCGACCTGGGACCGGACCGCAGTGACGCACGGATGCACCCCAAGACCGTAGGATCCTACGCAGTGCCGTAGGGGACCACACCGCCACTTCCCAGCAAATTAGGGACACTGTTGCTCCTGGGGTATCGGCGAGGACCATTCGCAACCGTCTCCATGAAGCTGGGCTACGGTCCCGCACACCGTTAGGCCGTCTTCCGCTCACGCCCCAACATCGTGCAGCCCGCCTCCAGTGGTGTCGCGACAGGCGTGAATGGAGGGACGAATGGAGACGTGTCGTCTTCAGCGATGAGAGTCGCTTCTGCCTTGATGCCAATGATGGTCGTAAGCGTGTTTGGCGCCGTGCAGGTGAGCGCCACAATCAGGATTGCATACGACCCAGGCACACAGGGCCAACACCCGGCATCATGGTGTGGGGAGCGATCTCTTACACTGGCCGTACACCTCTGGTGATCGTCGAGGGGACAGTGAATAGTGCACGGTACATCCAAACCGTCATCGAACCCATCGTTCTACCATTCCTAGACCGGCAAGGGAACTTGCTGTTCCAACAGGACAATGCACGTCCGCATGTATCCCGTGCCACCCAACGTGCTCTAGAAAGTGTAAGTCAACTACCCTGGCCAGCAAGATCTACGGATCTGTCCCCCATTGAGCATGTTTGGTACTGGATGAAGCGTCGTCTCACGCGGTCTGCACGTCCAGCATGAACGCTGGTCCAACTGAGGCGCCAGGTGGAAATGGCATGGCAAGCCGTTCCACAGGACTACATCCAGCATCTCTACGATCGTCTCCATGGGAGAACAGCAGCCTGCATTGCTGCGAAAGGTGGATATACACTGTACTAGTGCCGACATTGTGCATGCGCTGTTGCCTGTGTCTATGTGCCTGTGGTTCTGTCAGTGTGATCATGTGATGTATCTGACCCCAGGAATGTGTCAATAAAGTTTCCCCTTCCTGGGACAATGAATTCACGGTGTTCTTATTTCAATTTCCAGGAGTGTATTTTCATTGAAAGATACAAGACTTGAGAGCGCAGATTTAAAGCTAGAGAGCTCTCCAACTTTAGGTGGACTGTATATTACACAGAAGAACGGTTTCTACTGAGCGGTTTAATTTTGATCTACATCTACATCTACTTGATTACTCTGCTATTCACAATAAAGTGCCTAACAAACGTTTCAAAAACCACCTTCAAGCTGTCTCTCTACAGTTCCACTCTCGAACGCCATGCGGAAAAAACGAGTGCTTAAATTTTTCTGTGCGAGTCCTGATTTCTCTAATTTTATCGTGATGATCATTTCTCCCCATGTAGGTGGATGCCAACAGAATGTTTTCGCAATCGGTGGTGGTGGTGGTGGTGGTTAGTGTTTAACGTCCCGTCGACAACGAGGTCATTAGAGACGGAGCGCAAGCTCGGGTTAGGGAAGGATTGGGAAGGAAATAGGCCGTGCCCTTTCAAAGGAACCATCCCGGCATTTGCCTGAAACGATTTAGGGAAATCGCGGAAAACCTAAATCAGGATGGCTGGAGACGGGATTGAACCGTCGTCCTCCCGAATGCGAGTCCAGTGTGCTAACCATTGTTCGAAATCGGAGGAGAAAACTGGTGATTGAAATTTCATAAGAAGATCCCGTCGCAACGAAAAACGCCTTTGTTTTAATGATTGCCACTCCAATTCACGTATCATGTCTGTGACACTATCTTCCCTATTTCGCGATAATACAAAACGATCTGCCCTTCTTTGCACTTTTTCGATGGCATCCCTCAGTGCCACCTGATGCGGATCCCACACCGCACAGCAATCCTCCAGAACAGGGCGGACAAGCGTGGTGTAAGCAGTCTCTTTAGTAGACCTGTTGCCCATTCTAAGTGTTCTGCCAATGAATCGCAGTCTTTGGTTTGCTCTACCCACAATATTATCTATTTGATCGTTCCAATTTAAGTTATTTGTAATTGTAATCCCTAAGTATTTAGTTGAACTTACAGCCTTCAGATGTGTGTGACTTATCGCGTAATCCAAATTTAGCGGATTTCTTTTAGTACTCACGCGAATAACTTCGCATTTTTCTTTATTCAGGTTCAATTGCCACTTTTCGCACCATACAGATATCTTACTTAAATCATTTTGCAAGTCGTTTTGATTATCTGATGACTTTACAAGACAGTAAATGACAGCATCATCTGTAAACGATCTAATACTGCTTCTGAGATTGTCTCCTATGTCGTTAATATAGATCAGGAACAATAGATGGCTTATAACATTTACTTGGGGGACGCCGGATATTACTTCTGTTTTACTCGATATTGGTGTGACTTGGGCGGTTTTCCAGTCTTTACGCACGGATATTTCTGTGAGCGAGTGGTTGTATATAATTGCTAAATATGGAGCTATTTTATCAGTATACGCTGAGAGGAACCCGACTGGTATACGATCTGGACTGGAGGCCTTGAACATGTATTCGGGTTGTTTATTCTCGTAATATCTGTTTGTGCAATAACGTCAGTATCACATGTCTGCCTGTTACCTGCGACTGCACTCACATGTCATAAACAAATGCAACCTCACTAAAAACCATCCCAAGTTCTACATGTAAAATCATGACGTCTCTCTGTTTATCGTACAGCATATAAATGACGCGGTTTTTTGTTAGTCTTCAAGCATCTTAGAAACTGTAAGAGACGACTGACGCCTGACGCTCGGCAGCTAAAATGTGATGGGCTTGTGGCTGATATTAATATGAAAGTATGATTTAAACACGTTGAGCGTTGTATAAGTATTGTATTCATTATTTTCAACCGTATTGTGTCGAACATATTGCAAACAATAAAAGCATGTTCACAGATATTATTAAGTTCAAAAATGAAAGAGGAAATACCAATTCACAAAAGTAATTATTGTCCATATTTCGTATTATATTTTTCAAATCAATAAAGACCTTATACTACACACTTCCTAAAGCATCATATGTACTTTCCGAGCGCTGAAACTTTCTCCATTCCATATTTCATCAAAATCTGTTCAATGGTTTAGTAGTGAAAGTGTAACATACAAAACTACTTTCGTATTCATAAAACTAGTATGGATTATCTGCAGAATGATTTTGCTGAACGGGCACTAACTGCAGAAAACAACCGCTGAGCAGATAAGGAGCAAAGAAGGGCATATAGGCACACGGCCGGAAATGCGTTCCATGGGAGCTAGCACGCACTTAAAGGTGGAGATAAAAAGAGTCGAATAACTTAAGGAAATGCAGCCGGGTGACGTCTTCGACAAACGCAGACATTTCGACCAGTCCATACCACATCATTTTCAAGACACGAATACAGACCTGTGACTTCTTCCAGTCATTGTAGAGTTTCTCTTCGAGGAATTTACGGTACATAATGGTTAAAAGAAGGGCAAATTCTGTATACAATCTGACAGGGATTCTCACTGACCGTTAATCCTGGTTGAATACAAACGATTTAGGTTCTTCCTCAATGACGCTGACACTAATATCTACATTAACTCATCTCTTTCGTGGCTCAAGAAGCGGGACAGTATTTACTGTATCTCATGCTGTAAAGGAACATTTGAAAAGCAAGTTCAGAATTTCTACAGCCAGAATTGCTAAGTTCAAATTTGTATCTTTATCGTCCTCTGGAAGTTGGAACAGTTCTTGCACTCAAATATCATGTAAACGAAAGAATTTCTGGTGTCTACAGAAATTCGGCACCTCCACCCAAAACAGAAGGACATGATCCAGAATAATAACCCTGCAGTACCAGTGTGCAGAAACGGTACCTTGAGCTGACGATATGGAGTGGTGTTTCGCCATTGCGCATAATGCCACTCCACATCATAACCCCGAAGCCATATCTACATCTACATCTACATCTACATCCATACTCCGCAAGCCACCTGACGGTGTGTGGCGGAGGGTACCTTGTGTACGTACCTCAATAGGTTCTCACTTCTATTCCAGTCTCGTATTGTTCGTGGAAAGAAGGATTGTCGGTATGCCTCTGTGTAGGCTCTAATCTCTCTGATTTTATCCTCATGGTCTCTTCGCGAGATATACTTAGCAGGGGGCAATATACTGCTTGGCTCCTCAGTGAAGGTATGTTCTCGAAACGTCAACAAAAGCCCGTACCGAGCTACTGAGCGTCTCTCCTGCAGAGTCTTCCATATCATCTCCGTAACGCTTTCGCGATTACGAAATGATCCTGTAACGAAGCTCGCTGCTCTCCGTCGGATGTTCTCTATCTCTTCTATCAACCCCATCTGGTATGGATCCTAACCGCTGAGCAGTATTCAAGCAGTGGGCGAACAAGGGTACTGCAACCTACTTCCTTTCTATTCGGACTGCATTTCCTTAGGATTTTTCCAATGAATCTCAGTCTGGCATCTGCTTTACCGACGATCAAATTTATATGATTATTCCATTTTAAATCACTCCTAACGCGCACTCCCAGATAATTTATGGAATTAACTGCTTCCAGATGCTGACCTGCTATTTTGTAGCTAAATGATAAGGGATCTATCTTTCTATGTATTCGCAGCACACTACACTTGTCTACATTGAGATGCAATTACCATTCCCTGCACCATGCGTCAATTCGCGGCAGATCGTCCTGCATTTCAGTACAATTTTCCATCGTTACAACCTCTCGATATACCACAGTATCATCGGCAAAAAGCCTCAGTGAACTTCCGACGTCATCCACAAGGTCATTTATGTATATTGTGAATTGCAACGGTCCTACTACACTCCCTGCTGCACACCTGAAATCACTCTTACTTCGGAAGACTTCTCTCCATTGAGAATTACATGCTGCGTTCTGTTATCTAGGAACTGGTCTGATAGTCCGATAGTCCATATGTTCTTACTCTGTTCATTAAACGACTGTGGGGAACTGTATCGAACGCCTTGTGGAAGTCAAGAAACACGGTATCTACCTGGGAAACCGTGTCTATGGCCCTCTGAGTCTCGTGGACGAATAGCGCGAGCTGGGTTTCACACGATCGTCTTTTTCGAAACCCATGCTGATTCCTACAGAGTAGATTTCTAGTCTGCAGAAAAGTCATTGTACTCGAACATAATACTTGTTCCAAAATTCTACAACTGATCGACGTTAGAGATATAGGTCTATAGTTCTGTTCGACGTCCCTTCTTGAAAACTTTGATGACCTTTGCCTTTTTCCAATCCTTTGGAACGCTACGCTCTTCTAGAGACCTACACCTATGACATTAGCCGGGTATTCTGTAGTAATTTTAGGGTGTTCCGTAGCAATTGGCAGTTGTTCCTCACTATGTTTCAGTTGCTCCTTACCAACTGTTAGAAGGGTACGCTGATAAGCCAAACCATTATGACCACTGACAACCGCAACGTTAGATGCCGCGTGTTGGAGTTGCGGGAAGGTGACTCTGTAACAGAAGTATGTAGGCGGAGCAGACACGGACGGGGGATCACGCTAGCGAAGATATGGAATGCAAATGGGTAAATACTTTGCGACAAGGAACTTTGCCAAAGGGCAGATCATCATTACGCAGAGCCTGTGAGCGAGTACCTCGAAAACCTCGTAGTTGGTCGAATGTTCACGCGCTACTGTCAGTGAAAATACCACCAGGCGCAAAATAGTTGGACGTGCACGACTATTCGGAGAACGTGGGGTTCGGAGGCTTGTCTGCTCTATAAAGCAGGACAGATGGTGATCTGTGGAAGCTCTGCCGACAGAGCACAATGCTGGTGATCGCACAAGTGTTTCGGAGCACACCGTTCACGTACTCGTACATTGTTCGGTAAGGGCTCCGCACAGACCATCCCTACGCGCTAACATCTTGACACAATGACATCGTCAATTACGGCTGCAGTGGGGCCGGGACCGTCGGGATTCAACAGCCGATCAATGGAAACGCGTCCGCTCTTCGGATGAATCACATTTTCGCTAGGCTAGGTCGACGATCGTCTCCACAAACGCCATCGTTGAGACGAACGGCGGCTCGAAACGTGCAGCCTACTACGGAAGCATGCTGGTGGAAGCTTTATTATGCTTTTGGAGACATTCTGCTGCTTTTGCATCGGATTTGTGGTACTAATCGAAAGCATGCTCACAGCTGCGAACCACCTGCATGCACTCACGATGTCTTCCCCGACCGCGATTTTAAGTTCCAGCAGTATAATTGTCCGCGTCTCGGAGTCAGAAGACTGCTACAGAGATTTGAGGAGCATTACAGGGAACTGACGATGTCTCGGCGACCAGATGCAGCTGAGGTAAATCCTATGCAACCCAATCTGGGTCGCTATCGAGCAATATCACCGCGTACGCAAATGAGTAGATTTTTATTTATGCAAATTACATGACCTCTTCATAGATGCCTATTGTCACATACCTCCAAAAACTAACAACAAACTGTCGAAGCCCAGATAATTCAGAATCAGTTATGTATTTTGTTACAAAAACTGACAGACAAGGTATTAAGCAGTTGATCATAAAGCTCCGACCCATGCTAACTTATACTTGAAATTAATATTTTTGGAGGTAATTCAAAAAAGTATGTAACTGTACTGAGCAGTGCTGATCGCAGCCTACGCGTTGCTTTAAAACTTGGCTGTTACTCTGCGTTTTGTTTCCCGTAGTCATTGCGGTTATGCCGCTGTTCTTCCTCTTCCTACGTGTGGCAGCAGCGGTGTGTATCCATATTTGCACTGTATACCATCTTCTGCTTCTAGTGCTTATAGTTCCAGCTTGGCGGTGTGCAGGGAGTCGGTCGGGTGGAGCGAATCAGCAAGCAAATCTCCGCGCGGTGCAATCGTCGCGGCCCGCAGGCGGTCTCTACGCAGTGCCAGAGTTAGTGGGTGCTGTTTCGAGTGCTACGAGGTCCGTGGCTCACCGACTCATTACATGAGGCGGCCCGCGGTGGTCTCGCGGTTTAGGCGCTCAGTACGTAACCGCACGACTGCTACGGTCGCAGGTTCCAATCCTGCCTCGGGCATGGATGTGTGTGATGTCCTTAGGTTAGTTAGGTTTAAGTAGTTCTAAGTTCTAGGGGGCTGATGACCACAGATGTTACGTCCCATAGTTCTCAGAGCCATTTGAACCATTACATGAAAGTTGAGTTAATTACCGAAGCCAAGTCTGTTCGCGTTGTCCCCTTGGTTGGTGGTTCGCTGTTGGCGGTATTCCTGGGAGCAACAGCGAGTGTTGGTGAAGATTTAGCTGCCATGTGGTGGAATTAACTATATTTTTCACTTTGAAATTCAAGAGCACAAGCGGAATTTTCTGTCTTGTGGCCGTTAGTGTTCCGGTAACCTGCCCTGGTTGCTGACGTCAATTCAGGCAGTGTCCTTTCCTCACCTGTTGTCGCTGTCCAACATGGTGTCTACTTTTTGATAGTTCATTGTATATTTGGTTGTGGACGGCGGTGTCTAACGTCTTGGCTTTGGAATTCTCGTATACTGGTCGGTGGTTAGCAAGTCGTCTTGTCGGTGGATCCCTGACTGTCCCTTGGTTGTGTTGCTGGCGGATCGAGTATAGTTGGGCAGACTTCTCTCACCTAAGCAACCGTTAAGATTTCAAGGACAGACCGAGCTCCCTGGAAATTTCTGAGCACCGTTGCCTGTACTGCTTTGTTGGCGTTTAATTGTGCATTTTTAATGTCTCATAGCCGATGGATGGAATTTACATGCTTGTACTTGTGCTTTTAAAAACAAAGGCCTTCAGCCATTTTAAAGGAAGTTGTTCTAAATTGGGCAAGTCTTACGTTGTCTTAAGATAAAGCTTGGGACTTCTGCATGTAGAAAATTTATTGTGGTGCATTGTTTTTAAAAGCATCGGCCTTCAGCCGCTTTGAGTTTTAAGGACCCTACTTAGCAAGTGTTACATATTTGAGCATAAAGCTGTGGGCTTTCTGCCTGTTGAAAATTTATTGTCGTTGTATTGTTTTTAAAAGACCTGGACCTTCAGCCGCTTTAAGTTTTAAGGCTCTTATGTATCAAGTATTACATTCTTTTAAGATAAAGCTGTGCGCCTACTGCTTGTTGAAAATTTATTGTAATTGTTTTTTTCTTAAAATGATGGTTCTTCAGCTGCTTTAAAAGTTTGGACTCTTACTTATCAAATCTTACATCACTTGGGATTAAATACTATTTAAGGTTAAAAGCTTTGGTCCTTCTGCCTTGGAAAACTGGCTACTATCAACTACAGGAGTCATATCACACAGTATCCACCAGTACATCAATGCAATACAGCTACATCCAAACTTACATATACAACTACAGAAATCCGTGATTATTGATACATGTTCAATTACCCGAAAGTTTCTAAATGCAATATAACATATACCGTACAGTCAAAAGGAAGTCACGCTTGAACAAGGTCCGTGTCACTTTCCATTTTTGACCACACATAACGTCTGAGAAAAGAATGATTAATCATACTAACAATAATAATAATAATCGAAGTGTGGCTGTGTTAGATGATACGGGTGCTTGCCGTGTAGTGTTTTCTTTTTCCAATTTACTTTCTTCGTATCTGTTGATGTTATATGATCTAAAGGGTTGTAGGAATGGTTATGAAGTTGCAGTGGTGTAGCCGATGTATTTATATGAGTGATTGCTTTGTGTATTTTGCTAGTTTCTGCTCGTTCTAGAAAGAATTTTCTTAAATTGTCTACCTGTCCATAATATAGGTTTTTTATGTCGATAAATCCCCTTCCTCCTTCCTTTCTGCTTAATGTAAATCTTTCTGTTGCTGAATGTATGTGATGTATTCTATATTTGTGGCATTGTGGTCGTGTAAGTGTATTGAGTGCTTCTAGGTCTGTGTTACTCCATTTCACTACTCCAAATGAGTAGGTCAATATTGGTATAGCATAAGTATTTATAGCTTTTGTTTTGATTCTTGCTGTCAATTCTGTTTTCAGTATTTTTGTTAGTCTTTGTCTATATTTTTCTTTTAGTTCTTCTTTAATATTTGTATTATCTATTCCTATTTTTTGTCTGTATCCTGGATATTTATAGGCATCTGTTTTTTCCATCGCTTCTATGCAGTTGCTGTGGTTATCCAATATGTAATCTTCTTGTTTAGTGTGTTTTCACTTGACTATGCTATTTTTCTTAGATTCGTCTGTTCCAAAAGCCATATTTATATCATTGCTGAATACTTCTGTTATCTTCAGAAATTGGTTGAGTTGTTGATTTATTGCTGCCAGTAGTTTTAGATCATCCATGTATAGCAAATGTGTGATTTTGTGTATGTTCAAGTAATATTGTATCCATAATTCGTATTATTTAGCATGTTGGATAGTGGGTTCAGAGCAAGGCAGAACCAGAAAGGACTTAATGAGTCTCCTTGGTATATTCCACGCTTAATCTGTATTGGCTGTGATGTGATATTATTTGAATTTGTTTGGATATTAAGTGTGGTTTTCCAATTTTTCATTACTATGTTTAGGAACTGTACCAATTTAGGATCTACTTTGTATATTTCCAATATTTGTAGTAACCATGAGTGGGGTACACTATCAAAAGCTTTTCGGTAATCAATGTATGCGTAGTGTAGCGACCTTTGTTTAGTTTTAGCTTGATATGTTACCTCTGCATCTATTATCAGTTGCTCTTTACATCCTCATGCTCCTTTGCAACAGCCTTTTTGTTCTTCATTTATAATTTTGTTCTGTGTTGTATGTGTCATTAAATTTCTGTGTCATGTTGTGGGGCGGTATTTAGCTGGGTTTGCTGTGTCTGCTTGATCTTTAGGTTTCATGTAAGTTATTCCATGTGTAAGTGTATCAGGGAATGTGTATGGATCTGCAATGTAACTGTTAAATAATTTAGTTAGATGTGAATGTGTTGAGGTGAACTACTTTAGCCAGAAATTTGCTATTTTATCTTTTCCAGGGGCTTTCAAATTGTGAGTAGAATTAATTGGTTTGACTTCATGTTGCAAAATTATCACTTGAGGCAATTGTGATATCATCTTGTATGTCTCTGTTTCTGCTTCTATCCACCGTGCATGCCTGTTACATTGTACTGGATTTGACCATATGTTGCTCCAGAAGTGTTCCATGTCTGTTATGTTTGGTGGATTCTCTATTTTAATGTGTGTGTTATCTATTGTCTGGTAAAATTTCTTTTGGTTTGTGTTGAATGTTTGGTTTTGTTTCCTTCTATTTTCCCTTTTTTTGTATCTTCTTAGTCGTTTGGCCAATGCTTGTAATTTCTGCTTCTTTTCATCTAATTGTTCTATCGCTTCTTGTTGTGAGATTTTACCTAACCTTTTTCGTTTTTTTCTGACATTTGTGGTCTTATAAATTGTGTTAGCTGTCCAATGTCTTTACTCAGTTTTTCTATTCTGATCTGTAGCCTGTGTTGCCATGCTGGTTTTGTGGGTTTCTTCTGTGTGTTGGTTGGTTCTGATCTCTGCCTAGTGTATATATTTAGTGTAGTGAGTGCTCCTATATAAACCAGTAGTTGTAACTGTTCCATAGTTGTGTTTTCATTTATTTTGTTGTGTATGATTGTGTTGATAGTTTTTATTGTTGTTTCGACTTGTGGGTTATTTGGCGGTCTATGCAAGAATGGTCTAATGTCTGTATTTGTGTCTTTGTATTCTATATATGTCAGCTGAAATTTTTCCTCTATATCTAACATGTGTGTCACTTCGTGTTCTATTTGTACTTGTTCTGGTGGCAGTCTTAAGATTTCGTTTTCCTCTGATTGTTTAATTGATGCGTGTTGTTCTTTGTTTGTTTGCTCTGGGATGTTTTGAGTCCATTACTGTATTTTCTTCTTTTTCTGATTGCACATTATTTTGTTCCAATATTTGTTGTACTTGTTGTTTGATGTTTTCTAATTCTGACTGGGGTATCCTGTTATTTTTTATTATTACACGGATCTGATCAGCTAGTCATTGTTCTGTTAAAAATTTTAATTCTGGGTATCTGGTAATAAATGTTGTGTATACTTGTGATCTGTATCCAGTTGTGTTGGTTCCTAGGTTTGTTGCTTGGTAATAACAGAACATGAGGTGTCGATTAACTTCATCTGACCATCTCATCCTCTGTCTTTGTTTTCCTTCTAGGGTAGTTGCAGGAAGCATATCCTGCAAAACAACTCTATTTGGATTTAAATCATTTTCCAGTTGGCTAGCAGTGTCGTTACAATTGTGGGAGGACATAGGGTTCAATCGTCGTCCCCGACCATGACGGCGCTTGTCTGAGGCTTCTTTAGTTGTGTCCTGAACCAACTAATCACACTAAAAGGGGGTTAGCCCTATTAGTGGTTTGTTCTTTTCGTCGCCTTTTACGACTGGCAGAAAATACCGGAGGCCTATTGTTTTCCTGGGCCTTATTATTATTATTATTATTATTATTATTATTATTATTATTTTTCTTTCTTTTTCTCAGACGTTATGTCTGGTCAAAAATGGAAAGTGACGCGGACCTTGATCAAGCGTGACTTCCTTTTTATTATTATTATTATTATTATTATTATAGCAGTTGTATTTAATTCATGGGCCTTCAGCCGCTAGAATTGAAACGTTTTCTGTCAATAGACAAGCTTAGAAGTTGCGCTGTAAAATTTGGACAACTAAATAAACTGTTATGTTTGGAGTGTAACTGACAGCCGCTCATTCTGATCCCCTTCCAGAATTCCTGCTACTTTTCCTGTCCCGCGGCTTTATCAGGGCGTCTCAACCTGTTCGTGGACGTCTGTTTTTCACGTACCTTCGAAAAACTAACAACAAATTGTCGGATCCCTGATATCGCAGAATCAATGATGTATTTTGTTCCAAAAACTGACAAACGAGGTATTAAGCAGGTGATTATGAAGCTTTGACTAATACTAACTTATATTTGAAATTAATACACTACTGGCCATTAAAATTGCTACACCAAGAAGAAATGCAGATGATAAACGGGTATTCATTGGACAAATATATTATACTAGAACTGACATGTGATTACGTTTTCACGCAAATTGGGTGCACAGATCCTGAGAAATCAGTACCCAGAACAACCACCTCTGGCCGTAATAACGGCCTTGATGCGCCTGGGCATTGAGTCAAACAAGCTAGGATGGAGTGTACAGGTACAGCTGCCCATGCAGCTTCAACACGATACCACAGTTCATCAAGAGTAGCGACTGGCGTATTGTGACGAGCCAGTTGCTCGGCCACCACTGACCAGACATTTTCAATTGGTGTGGGATCTGGAGAATGTGCTGGCCAGGGCAGCAGTCGAACATTTTCTGTATCAGAAAGGCCCGTAGAGGACCTGCAACATGCGGTCGTGAATTATCCTTCAGAAATGTAGGGTTTTGCAGGGATCGAATGAAGGGTAGAGCCACGGGTCGTAACACATCTGGAATGTAATGTCCACTGTTCAAAGTGCCGTCAATGCGAACAAGAGGTGACCGAGACGTGTAACCAGTAGCACCCGGAACCATCACGCCATGTGATACGCCAGTATGGCGGTGACGAATACACGCTTCCAATATGCGTTTACCGCGATGTCGGCAAACACGGATGCAACCATCATGATGGTGTAAACAGAACCTGGATTCATCCGAAAAAAATGACGTTTTGCCATTCGTGCACCCAGGTTCGTCGTTGAGTACACCATCGCAGGCGCTCCTGTGTGTGATGCAGCGTCAAGGGTAAACGCAGCCATGGTCTCCGAGCTGATAGTCCATGCTGCTGCAAACGTCGTAAACTGTTCGTGCTTATGACTGTTGTCTTGCAAACGTCGCGATACGTTGACTCAGGGATCGAGACGTGGCTGTACGATGCGTTACAGCCATGCCGATAAGATGCCTGTGATCTCGACTGCTAGTGATACGAGGCCGTTGGGATGCAGCACGTCGTTCCGTATTACCTTCCTGACCCCACCGATTCCATATTCTGCTAACAGTCATCGGATATTGACCAACGCGAGCAGCAATGTCGCGATACGATAAACCGCAATCGCGATAGGTTACAATCCGACCTTTATCAAAGTCGGAAACCTGATGGTACGCATTTATTCTCCTTACACGAGGCACCACAACAACGTTCCAGTAGGCAACGCCGGTCAACTGCTGTTTGTGTATGTTAAATCGGTTGTAAACTGTCGTCATGTCATCACGTTCTAGGTGCCGCCACCGGCGCCGATGTTCTGTGAACGCTCTGGAGAGCTAATCGTTTCCATATCACAGCATCTCCTTCCTGTCGGTTAAATTTCGCGTCTGTAGCACGTCATCTTCGTGGTGTAGCAATTTTAATGGCCAGTAGTGTATTTGAAATTCATTTTTTTGCAGGTAATTCAAAAATGTATGTAAGTGTACCGTTACAGTACTGTGAAACGAAGTGAAGAAAACTGGGTGTAATGTAGCGCTGGAATATTAAAGTGAGAGTCGGTGTGTAAGTCCGCATGACTCACCAGGCATTTGCCTTGCTGCTGGAGCGCCTAGCTGGCTGTTGGCTGTGTACACAGTGTCATAAAGTGCCAGTGGTGTGCTGCGTTGAGGCAGAGACAAAGGGGCCCAGGTAGCCGTCGGCTGCTAACGAGGGTCCGGAGCTGCGTGAAGGATGGCGGCTGTCCCCGGCTGGTGACGTCAGCCGGTGCTTCATCACTGGCGCGGGGGCGACGCAGAACTGGTCTGGGGCACTACCTGTCTCTGCCAGGCCGAGATAATCACAGATAACGCCTCGCTCCTCAGAGCACTGAACTGGTGCACCAGGACGCTGTGGCGCGGACTAATTTGAGGCAAACGCAGTTCACACGAGTACCACGAATCACCGCCAGAGAGCGAAAACTCTGCATTCTCCGGCGGAGAGTAATATACGTACGAGGTTGTGCTTCAAAAGCCGGCCGCGGTGGTCTCGCGATTCAAGACGTGCAGTCCTGAACCGTGCGACTGCTACGGTCGCAGGTTCGAATCCTGCCTCGGGCATGGATGTGTGTGATGTCCTTAGGTTAGTTAGGTTTAAGTAATTCTACGTTCTAGGGGACTGATGACCACAGATGTTAAGTCCCATAGTGCTCAGAGCGCTGAGGGGAAGGCCTGCCAGAAACAAACTAGAAAACAAGTTCCCCAATCACAACTGGCCACAGATATGGAAAAAACATCACGGAAACCACGCTACCAAAGCAAGTGAAGGCGAGCTGGTACCGTATAGTAAACAGAACGGTACCAACAAACGAAAAATTAGCCCGGATCAAACTGAGAGATTCAGATAAATGTGAAGCATGCAACTGCGTCGACACACTAGAGCACCGCTTCACATGTAGAAACGGGGTCAGCATATGGTAAACGTGCCAGAGAATGGTGGCAAAAATAAACAGAACGGACCCGCGAGCTATAACAACTACACTCATCACTGCGACCGACATCAAACCATTTCCCAGGCCGAAAGGGCTGGCAACCCTATGGATCCTCGGCATGACAGGCCACGCCATCGTGACGAAGCGGCAGACGGAACACGTCGACTTCCTGATGGACCTCTGGGAGGAACACAAGGAAGCCCAGCAGCACAGGCGGTACGGCGAGAACTTCCAGAACTTCCTCCGGATACCCCTGCAGGCAGCCATCGACGACGTCTTCCCCAGCGGCACGTGAACACCAGCGAGCCTCCCCACAGCACCACAGCAACCTCCACAGTGCAGTGCAATGATAAAAGTGAAATAATACAAATCAAAAAGGAAAGTGAAAGTGGAAGTGTGCCAAAGTGTTTTAACAAATGCAGCAAAAAGAAAGAGAGACTGTTTATCTGTGTGAACATCTTAGGGAACAACAGGTACAGATTAAAGTGTTATTTCCCTTCCTAAGTGCCACAAAGTCATAATATGTACCAATAAACCTTTGCACTCATCTCTACTTTCACCTTTCGTCCTTCAGCTATCAGATATGTCCTTCTATGTAAATAATATGTGATGCATGCTTGAACGCGAACTGAAACTGGACCTCCTTGGTTTCAAACATCCTTTCATGCCTCAAATGAAATATGTATTTTTAAGGTATGTAACTTAATGTAATCAGTATCTACATAACTATGCTCATATTTTTTTGTATGCACATTGCAAGTGAATAACTCTGACATCGGAGAAATGCCAGTCGTGTCATTATTGGCCAAATAGGAATAACTTATCGAAGTGCTTAAAAACGAAAAGAATGAAAGGAAAATTAGCAAATGGACACCATGTCCTACAAAATAAATAGGAGTAAAAAATAACATAGACATATGATCAAAAAAAAATTTGCAATGAAATCTTGTAATTTACAACCATAGAGATGATTTATTTGTTGTTTCTTCTATTTCTGAAATAAATATTTTGGTTACAAAAAAAAAGAGCCATTTGAACCATTTTTTTGTGCTTAAAAAGTAATGCCTTCGAATTTTTTGTGTGAAACCAAGTTCCATGTGGCTTTTCGCAGATGATGCTGCAGTTTACAGAGAAGTTGCAGCATCAGAAAATTGCGGCGAAATGCAGGAAGATCTACAGCGGATAGGCACTTGGTGCAGGGAGTGGCAACTGACCCTTAACATAGACAAATGTAATGTATTGCTAATACATAGAAAGAAGGATGCTTTATTGTATGATTATATGATAGCGGACAAACACTGGTAGCAGTTACTTGTAAAATATCTGGGAGTATGCGTGTGGAACGATTTGAAGTGGAATGATAATATAAAATTATTTGCTGGTAAGGCGGGCACCAGGTTGAGATTCATTGGGAGAGTTCTTAGAAAATGTAGTCCATCAACAAAGGAGGTGGCTTACAAAACACTCGTTCGACCTGTACTTGAGTATTTGCTCATCAGTGTGGGATCCGTACCAGGTTGGGTTGACGGAGGAGATAGAGAAGATCCAAAGAGGAGCGGCGCGTTTCGTCACAGGGTTATTTGGTAACCGTGATAGCGTTACGGAAATGTTTAGCAAACTCAAGTGGCAGACTCTGCAAGAGAGGCGCTCTGCATCGCGGTGTAGCTTGCTCGCCAGGTTTCGAGAGGGTGCGTTTCTCGATGAGGTATCGAATATATTGCTTCCCCCTACTTACACCTCCCGGGAACATGGCGGATGTAAAATTAGAGAGGTTCGAGCGAGCACGGAGGCTTTCCGGCAGTCGTTCTTCCCGCGAACCGTACGCGACTGGAACCGGAAAGGGAGGTAATGACAGTGGCACGTAAAGTGCCCTCCGCCACACACCGTTGGGTGGCTTGCGGAGTATAAATGTAGATGTAGATATAATTTTTTTTAAATAAAACGAATTACATTAACATTCTGCATCTCTATTCTTCATGTCTACATAATTACTTCTCAACACAGTCACCCTGGCGAATGACATGTTTCTCCGAACAAGAGACTAGTTAGTTGATACAGCCACTGTATAATGTTTGTTTTTGTTGACGGATACGCTACCTCACTTCTGCCTGCACCGCCTCATTGCTTTCAAAGTGGAGTCCATGCAAGTGTTCTTTAAGTTTTGGAAACATTTGGAAGTCGGATGGGGGTCAATTCGGGACTGTATGGAGGAAGAACGATGGCCGTGAACCCGAGGCGACGGATTGCTGTAGATGACGCAGCGCTCGTGTGGTGTCTAGCTGAAGCAGAGTGTCCTGCATGTGTGAACTAACCCTTAGATTACGATCTTTTAGTTTTCTGAGGGCCTCGCAGTACCTTGCATAGTCTATGGTGGTATCTCTAGGCACACCCTTCAAATGCACCACACCTTGAACACCCTATATAACACTGTATGTAAGCATGATTTCGAACGCTGATAGCACAATTTTGATAGTTTTTGGCGTCGGAGATCGTTTGTTCAAAAATGGTTCAAATGGCTCTGAGCGCTATGGGACTTAACATCTGTGGTCATCAGTCCCCTAGAACTTAGATCTACTTTAACCTAACTAACCTAAGGACATCACACACATCTATGCCCGAAGGAGGATTCGAACCTGCGACCGTAGCAGTCGCGCGGTTGCGGACTGAGCGCCTTTAACCGCGAGACCACCGCTGCCGGCGATCGTTAGTCTCGGCGTGAAAATGGTGAAGCCAGCTTTCATCACCTGTCACAGTGTCGTTAAGGAACCTGTAACCTTCACATTCAAAACGCAAAAGAAAGTGTTGCAAGTGTCAGTTTCCTCTGTTTGATATCAATAGTAGGTCTGCTGATATTTTTAAAGGTTTCGGACAGCCGATTAATCGATTTTTAAAATAATATCACTATCGTGGCTCGATATATAGAAAAAGTGACATATATCGACATATCGATGGGAAAAATATCGACGTACTGGCCTATATAAATATTAGCTGCACATTGTAAATATACTGGCGGTTTTAGAGCTACGCAGGGCTGTTCATTGGTAAGTACAGGGCCAAATATTTCAGGAAGCATGCATCAAACGATAAAACTACAAAGAACGAAACTCGTCTAGGGGGAAACCAGACAACGCTATGGCTGGCCCACTAAAGGGCGCTGCCATAGGTCAAACGGATATCAACTGAGTTTTTTTAAAAATAGGAACCCCATTTTTTATTACATATTCGTGTAGTACGTAAAGAAATATGAATGTTTTAGCTGGACCACTTCTTTCGCTTTGTGATAGAGGGTGCTATAGTAGTCACAAAAGTATAAGTTCGTGGTATCACGTAACATTCCGCCATTGCGGACGGTATTTGCTTCGTGATACATTACCCGTGTTGAAATGGAACGTTTACCAATTGCGGAAAACGTCGATATCATGTTGATGTATGGCTATTGTGATCAAAATGTCCAACGGGCGTGTGCTATGTATGCTGCTCGGTATCCTGCACAACATCATCCAAGTGTCCGGGCCGTTCGCCGGATGGTTACGTTATTTAAGGAAACAGGAAGTGTTCAGCCACATGTGAAACGTCAACCACGACCTGCAACAAATGATGATGGCCAAGTAGGTGTTTCAGCTGCTGTCGCGGATAATTCGCGCATCAGTAACAGACAAATTGCGCGAGAATCGGGAATCTCAAAAACGTCGGTGTTCAGAATGCTACATTAACATCAATTGCACCCGTACCATATTTCTATGCACCAGGAATTGCATGGCGACGAATTTGAACGTCGTGTACAGTTCTGCCACTGGGCCCAAAAGAAATAACGGGACGATGACAGATTTTTTGCATGCGTTCTATTTACCGACGAAGAGTCATTCACCAACAGCGGTAACGTAAACCGGCGTAATATGCACTATTGGGAAACGGAAAATCCATGATGGCTGCGACAAGTTGAACATCAGCGACCTTGGCGGGTTAATGTATGGTGCGGCACTGTGGGACGAAGGATAATTGGCCGCCATTTTATCGATGGCAATCTAAATAGTGCAATGTATGCTGATTTTCTACGTTATGTTCTACCGATGTTACTACAAGATGTTTCACTGCATGACAGAATGACGAAGTACTTCCAACATGATAGATGTCCGGCACATAGATCGCGTTATTGAATAGCGTATTTGATGACAGGTGGATTGGTCGTCGAAGCACCATACCATGGCCCGCACGTTCACCAGATCTGACGTCACCGGATTTCTTTCTGTGGAGATAGTTGAAGGTTATTTGCCATCGTGATCCACCGACAACGCCTGACAACATGCGTCAGCGCGTTGTCAATGCACGTGTGTGAACATTGCGGAAGGCGAACTACTCGCTGTTGAGAGGAATGCCTTTACACGTATTGCCAAATGCATTGAGGTTGACGGACATCATTTTGAGCATTTATTGCATTAATGTTGTATTTACAGGTAATCACGCATGCGTCGTGAGAAATGATACGGTCACAAAGGTACATTTATCACATTGGAACAACCGAAATAAAATGTTCAAACGTACCTACGTTCTGTATTTTAGTTTAAAAAACCTACCTGTTACCAACTGTTCGTCTAAAATTGTGTCATATGGTTTTGACTATTACAGCGCCATCTATCACAAAGCGAAAAAAGTGATCCAAGTAAAACATTCATGTTTCTTCACGTAGTACACGAATATGTAATAAAAAATGGAGATTTAGTTGATATGCGTTTGACCTATGGCAGCGCCATCTACCGGGCCAACAATAGCTTCATCTGGTTTCGCCCTATAAGCTAGACGAGTTTCGTTCTTTGTAGTTTTTTCGTTTGACGCTTATTTTGAGAGATATTTGACCCGGGTCAAGATAAATGGACCACCGTGTATATTTAAGTATTGATTCATTATTAGATATTCTGTACATCAACAAGCTAGCAGCCAGCTTATCCCCTTTACAGCAAGAACTGCAAGGAAAACGATGCACATTCACGCTTGGCGGTCACCACTTTACTTACAATAGTGCACGTATGTGACACAATAAAAGGTATCCGATGGGTGCGTCGTTCAGTTTCGACACTTATCGGATACTTTCGGAACACTTCCCGTCGACTTCCCTTTTTTTGTTTCGATTTTTGCCAACGCCACATTGCCAATCTTGTTATTCGATTCACACCCCCCACCCCCCCACCCCATCCCCCAGTTCAATCGTACTACTACTTTGTGCCAGGTATACTTACGCCCTAGTATCATTTCAAAAGAACGATTTTAAACATTTTCCGAAAATTACGAAAAAAAATAAAATAATATAAAGATATCGGCACAGGGTATTGCCATTTCGATATCGATATATCGGTGAATCGGAAATTGTTTGCAGTGCGATGTATCGACGTTTTTCAAGGGTAACGATACATCGAGATTTTACATACAGCCCTTGTCAGGAAAGAGCATTCCAGAGACCCACCGTGCGCACAGATTTTTGTTCTGCAGTTCTGCAGTGATGGTCTGTACAGGCTCTCGTGATACAGCAAACTCCCTTGAGAGCTATTCTCTCTGTGATTCTCTCTGCTGAGTTCATCAGCGCGATTCCGATTAGTCTTGTTGGTCCCTGTAGGCGGTCGTCTTCTCACAGCTCAGTGAGACACGGTGATGTTAGCACCACCGTTTCCTTCATTACGAGAACGAAGAACACAACGACGCTCGTTACTGGAGTCTATATAATCATCACCGTACACAGCATTCACTCTTCTATGGATTTCAAGTGCAGCTAGAAACTCGATTACAGCACGCTGTTTCTCACGCACCAACATAGTTACGTCACACATCGCCATGTTACAGCCTACAATTCAGACTTGTAGTGACACAGTGATGCAGCTTGCGTCAGAACGTTATGGCTGAAACGTGGGACTTAGGGAAAGCAGAAAAAGGTGTGGACGGGGCCTAATCAGTTTCCGTTGGTTGCACAGTATACACATACACTTTATTTAAGGAAATAATTAAAAAAATCATTTTTTTTTTAAAAAAAGGCTCTAACATAAGTTATACTGGCGGCTGAAGGCCTTATTAAGAAGAATTCAAAACATTTGTCGGCTGAAGGCCACAAGCAATAGGAATAATTTAAACAAAAAGTTATTCTTAAACAACTGACACAATTAGACTAAATAAGAAGGTAGTAATATACAGACAGTGCTCCAAGGATCGACCTGAGAAAAGCCCCTACACCTGCGTAAGTGGTGAGACAGGCACCCAAGGGTTATGCTCACGTAACAGGATGGCAACTCAAACTCGGGACATTCTAACGCCGATCAGTCCTTTTACCAAATCCACCTAACGTGTGATAACCAGTACAACGATGGATTTATTCAAGCGAGGGCGAAGTGACAGACAGCGTCTTCAGGATCCGGTGTTTTAAACATCGAAAAGCAAAGTGAACCACTACAACGAAGGTAGACAAAAGAAAAAGAAACCACAACTCACACCGCAATCAAGGAGGGTGTCGCACAGCATCGGCAAGACGAGGAAAAGTAGACGACCGCAAAAATACGCTAACCTCCAGGGCACTAGGCAGTAAAATACCGCTGGTTCCACTTCACCAATAATAACACAAAATTCCAAAACTAATAACAGGCAATAGAAGACGGCTAATAAATTCCACCAACTCGACACACTCCACATGTTGCTGTTAGTCTCACAGCAACCCTACGAGCAGATGAGATGTGTTCCCAGTATTAAGTTCCTCATCTGTTCTGACTCCCTGAGTGCCCTTCAGACCATTCAATACTTGTACCCAGCGGATACGGTCGTCCAGAACATCCATGATGCCCTACTCCACCTGCAACGGCAGGGGAAGGAGATTTCTTCTGCTGGGTGCCGGGGCACGTGGGTATTAGGGGCAACGAACTGGCGGATGTGGCTGCCAAAGATGCATGTTCCCTCCCTCACGTTGTTGAATGTGCCGTCCCCCTCCATGCTGTAACCTCCCTTTTGCGTTTTCGTGTTATGCATCAATGGGAAGAGGAGTGGTTGGCAGTTTCTGACAATAAGCTGCGTCTGGTAAAGGCCACCACGCGACCATGGCGTACGTCCTACCAGTCATACAGGCGGGATGAGGTTCTCCTCACTCGCCTCCGCATTGGACACAGTCCCTTCACGCATGGTTTTTTACTCCGGCGGGAGGACCCCCCAATCTGCAGTGCTTGTGGCGTCCAGATTACTGTCCGCCACATTTTACTTGACTGTCTTTTATTCTCTGACCAGAGGGCGGTGGTTTCCTTGCCACCGGATTTGCCCTCTATTTTGCAAGAGGACGCAGCGACTGTCGTTAAAGTTTTACGGTTTTGTGTCCTGTCCAATCTGTTGCCTCGGATTTTAGGGAGAAGGTTTTAATGTGCTGCTGGGTGACTGGCTCACCCAGTTTTTAGGTAAGAGGTCCGCCAGTCACGATTACCTCCTTGTTTCACTTCGGTATCTGTTCTCTTTTCCTTGTGTTTCCTTTCCTTTTTTAGTGTGTTTCTTCTCCTCTTGTTTTGCCTCTGTATGTGCGCATTTGGAACTGCGTCAGGCCTGTGTCTTTTAGCCGTTCTCCTTGTTCGGCGTCCGTCTTCGTCCCTTCACCGCCTGTGTTCCTGTTTCTATGCGCTTGGGCGCTGATGACCACGCTGTTTAGCGCCCGTAAACCTCAAACACACACACACACACACACACACACGAGCAGAAACTCACGAACAAACGGCGTGATCACAAATAGTCGAGGTTTCACTACTCGAGTAATGTTCACTCAACTCAACGTTCTGGGTCCGGTGGACAAGGAGGTTGTAAGCCACGCAACTACAGCCCCTCGATCCGGCGATACCTGTGTGCCGCCAGCGGCCCCTGCGTGTCTCCACACTGCCGGCTCTTCGTCCCAACCGAACTACTGGCACACCCCACCCGGAAAAAAAACACCTCACGTCCTTGCAAAGATAGCATGAGTACTAGATATCGATAAACGCTGCTGCTGCCATTCGTGGACAGACAACGCTAGCAAACGTAGTGGCGCCAGTAAACACAAGAAGAAAACGAGACGCCACTATCCCTATTGCACGATGCCAACTTACCAATGGCACCAACGCGAGCCACACACGGCTCAATGGCCACTGTCCACCGCAAGTTTGAAGGCCTCCTCGTGGTGTTTCTCGTGACGCAGTAAGGAAAGAATGTAAGCGAGACAGAGACGAATGGGCACTCGTTACAGCAAAGAGACGGGCCGCAAATGCGGATATCCCCTGATATAAGCGGTTCTGACAAAGTGCACATTGTTGTGGCGCTGCTTGTGGAAACGAGAATGTCTGAAACGGCTGAGGTGGTCGGCTGTTGGCATACTACCGTCGTGAGAGCCTATGGAAAGTGGTTGAAGGATCGTGAAATAGCGACGAGGCCGTATGGTATCGCACGTCCATGTCTCTTTACAAAACATAGAGGTTGTAGGATCCCACCTGTGTAATCCAGGAAAGGCAGAGGTCTGTGGCAGGTCTGACGGCAGGGTATAATGCTGGTGCAGCACAAGTGTTTTGGAGCTCACCGTTCAAGCGTCATTGCTGAACATGGAGCTCTAAATCACACGCCCCCTGTGTGTTCAAATGGTTCAAATGGCTCTGAGTACTATGGGACTTAACTTCTGAGGTCATCAGTCCCCTACAACTTAGAACTACTTAAACCTAACTAACCTAAGGACATCACACACATCCATCCCCGAGGCAGGATTCGAACCTGCGACCCTTACAGTTACGAGTTTCCGGACTGAAGCGCCTAGAACCACTTGGCCACCGCGGCCGGCTCTATGTGTTCCTGTCTTAATCCACCGACGTCGTCAGCTATGACTGCAGTGGACACAGCATCACTCAGTTTTCACTGTGGATCAGAACTAACATGTCGCCTGTCAAATGAATCGCATATCGATGGTTGAATCCCTACACGTCGTCATCGAGGCGAATGACACCGTGTCACAGATGGAGGCCTGTGGGAGTAGAAATATGCTGTGGGCTGCACTGAGTTGGGCTTCCGTGGGATCTGCGGTCGTAATCGAAGGCGTCACGGCAGTAGTGAACATTACTGCGGACCGCCTGCATCGCCGGCCGGAGTGGCCGAGCGGTTCTAGGCGCTACAGTCTAGAACCGCGCGATCGCCACGGTTGCAGGTTCGAATCCTGCCTCGGGCATGGATGTGTCTGACGTCTTTACGTCAGTTATGTTTAACTAGTTTTAAGTCTAGGGGACTGATGACTTCAGATGTTAAGTGGCATAGTGCTCAAAGCCATTTGAACCATTTTTAACCACCTGCATCGCTTCATGCTTGAAGTCTCCCTACAGCGATGACATCTTCCAGCAGGATAACTGTCAGTGTTGCGAGGTCACAATCGTGCTACAGTTTTTTCAGGGGTATTATAGTGAATTCACACTGATGTCTTGGCCAGAAAATGTACCTAATCTGTACGCACTGGAACACACATCGGGCGCCAGCTGCATGCCCATAAACCACCATCCCGTAATTTGCAGGAATTGCTGGTACTGTGCTTAGACATCTGAAATCCTGTCCATGACTTGTAGAATCCATGTCAAGCACAATCGCTGCTGTATTGTGTTTTCATTGTGGACCAAAGAGGTGGTCATGATGTTCTGACTCTTCTGTGTACGTCGGGACTTTAGAATGTAAGTTAGAATGTCATTCCAGTGCACAATCAATGCACAACAAGAGTGGTGCATTATCAACAGAGAATACAAGTCCGATTATACTCCAAATAATTATCTGCCGCGGTACGGATCACAGGCGAATCATAATGTGCGAGTAATATGTGGTGGACACTGAAAGCGTACTCCGAAGTTGAAGTGCAGTAGACGGAAAGTACGACAGTTGTGGGCAAACGTCTAAATTACACACAGATCCACCGAGATATTCTCGCAGTGTATTTGCCATATACAGTGCCACGTCCACCTTCAGTGAAACTGCGACAGCGAGTTGACGGAGACCACACAGGAGTCTGTGGTGCTGACCTCGAAGGAAAGCCGCCGACATCGACCACAGGCGACAGCGTCCAGGCTATGGAGGAACCGATCCGCAGCCGTCGCACAGTGAGTGTCGCAGGCACCACTCAACAAATTCGCATGTGAATAGGTTCAAATGGCTCTGAGCACTATACGACTTAACTTTTGAGGTCATCAGTCGCCTAGAACTTAGAACTAAGTAAACCTAACTAACCTAAGGACATCACACACATCCATGCCCGAGGCAGGATTCGAACCTGCGACCATAGCGGTCGCTCGGTTCCAGACTGTAGCGCCTAGAACCGAGCGGCCACTCTGGCCGGCGCATATGAATAGTCAGTGCCCATTCCATCGTCCGCGACCGACTGCATTATCTGAAATTGCGTTCACGATTGGTTCCACGGCAACTTTTTTTTTTATTCATTAGTCTTCTAAATGATTTGATGCGACCCGCCACAGATTCCTCTCCTGTGCTAACCTCTTCATCTTGGAGTAGCAATTGCAACCTATGTCCTCAAGCCATCTGGCCACGTGGGGTTTCGTACAAGGGTGCAGCAGGTAGCGAAGCTGTCCCGAGCAACCGGTTGCCTAACGAGGTCTTTGTGAGCCTCCCCCCCCCCCCCCCTCTCCCCTCTGTGTGCCTACCCCAGCCGCTCACCCTCAGTGCAGGTGTTGTCACCGTTTCTCAGAGTCGTCGTCGATAGCTTTCGTTCCATGCGTTTTCGTATACGTCTTTTGTACTTTGCAGTGTACGCGATGGAAGTGATAACAACTACGAAAGGGAGGCCGTGTCTTATCAAGGATGGTCATCGCTACCGTATTCATAGGAAAAATGAAGAATATACGAACTGGCTGTGCGTCAATTATTAACGGAGTAGGCGCAAAGGCCGTTCAAAAAATTGCAAATGGTGAAATAGTTGCCCAACAGCAACATTCTTATCCACCTGACAAAACAGATGTGGAGATAAAGAGAAGACTACATAATTGCAGAAAAAGAGTTCGTGAAGAAAAGACAGTTCCTGTAGCCCAAATTTTTAAGCAGCAATTTCAAGATTTGAAAGCTGTATTAGAATTCGTGGCACATACTCCGAATTATGACAGCTCCATGACTAAATTGTGTAAGGCAAGAGGAGGAGCTCTTGGGACAACCCAGAACCCTGTCTCTAGTTCGGAATTTCAACATAGCGAAGACCTTTTGAAATTAACGGAAGGTACTAGCTATTTGAAGACTGATGATAGCTCTGTTCCAGGCAAGAGACTTCTACTATTTGCTTGTGAAGAAGCAGAGAAAATCCTTTGTGATAATGGAACTGTGCTTATGGATGGGACATTTGACAGCTCTTCGAAACAGTTCAAACAACTGTACACAATCCATGTCGACACCGAAACTACAGAAGAGGCAACTAAGATATTTCCTGTTTGATTTGCTTTGCTGCCAGACAAAAGTGAAAATTCATATGGAAGACTTTTTTTCTGGATTGAAATCTAAGATTCCTGGGTATCACCAAAAACTGCAGTGCTAGATTCTGAAATGGCTACAATTAAACCAATGAATTAAGTGTTCCCTGAAACACAACTTTCCGGTTGTAATTTTCACTTTAACCAGTGTCTGTGGAAGAAGATAATACATGAATTGGGATTAACGGAAGGCCACAGGGATAGGGAGAAAGTCCAACTGTTTTGTCGCATGTGTGCTGAAGTGGCACATCTTCCACAGAACACTGTCGATGAAGCGTGGATTTTAATAATGGAACAAATGCCCAGTGGAGAGAAGATCACAGCATTTTCAGACTATATGGTTCGTGGTGGAACCTAATATACCTATTGAAATGTGGAATGTTTTTAACCAACGACACAGAACGACGAATGCTGTCTAAGGTTGGCATAGAAAACTGAACTCAATAAATCAGAAACATCTGAATGTGTACTTTCTGATTCAAAAGCTGAAGGAGGAGGCAGTGAACCCTGTTTTGTAAATTAAAAAAGATTCCATTGGCCTACCTCTTCAAAAAAGAAACAAAAGGTACATAGATCTTGACAAAAGATTAAAAGACATTATGAAAACATATAAAGACTGGAGATTTAAAAAGGTGTTTCAAATCTCTAGGCCTTTTCCAAAAATTGAATAAGAAATTACGATTGATAAAAAAAGCTTATCAGTTTGCACTGTAATGTTGAACAACAATAATAACAACAAAAAATAAACAACAACAACAAATAAATAAAAATAAATAAAATGAAAAAAATGAAAAAAAAACATTTAAACATGCCTATGTACTACGTGCACAGCCAGTCCTAAGCCTGTATAAAATGTGAAGGGATGTTCTTATATTCATGTCAGTGGGAAAGTTAACAGTTACGATATTTGTTTGTAGTTGGAAACACGAGCGTCACCACGGAGGGGATCTAGAGATTCGAAAAGTTGGATGATAAAAAGTTAACCGTGATGTTCTGTGTGAAAAATTCTGGGATTTGCTGTAGGACTTAAAAATATTGTTGTTTCAAAACGGTATGTTAAATACAGCACACATTTTACCAGCATCAACAATTTCGCAAAGTTAACTTGCCGAGTCTTGAGTTTCGTCATGTATGGCATACGAAACTAATTATTTTTATTTAGCGGCTCTCATTCACAAAAGTACGCTTTTAACGGTATTTCTAAAGTTCTAATACAAAATCTGCTATTTATTGAATTTTTAACTCAACAAAACTGAAATTTTACTTGGTAAATTTCTTACAGAACATGGTCACACGTCCTTTGAAGCTTCCAGAATTTTTGGTGAGGAAGACGGAATGAGGACTCAGACAGATGGTTGCCCACTTTTGTGTCAGAGTCTTTTAAACACGATCATATTTGCCTTTATTTTGCTCCAGCAGGAGCAATTTTCAGCTGATTATTGTGTAGTTCATTTTATACAGATGAAATTCTAGTTAGATGGAGTTTGGTGGAGTCATCTATATTAAGCAACGAATTTTATCATCTGTAGACATAAAGAACAACACTCTAGTTATCGAACTTTATACGCCGTATCTAACCATAGGGAAATATTCTGTAATTTCTTTCAGATGAACATGCCCACTGTCGGGGAAATCTTTATCTAATTACTAACAGTAAACTCGGCGTTGCCCGGATATTTATTCATTCCAGTTTTACGTCAGTTTATCCCCTCTTCCCTCATCTCTCTTGTCCATTTAGTCCTATCTCGTCTCTCTATCCACCTCCTCCTTCCGCACATCCGTCTCTCTTTCCATCTTCTCCATCTGCCCCCCCCCCCCCTCTCTCACAACACTTCCTCCTCCTCTCCATCCCCCTCTACCTCTCCATCCATCTTCCCATCTCTGTCCACCTCTTCCTCCACGTTTTCTAATAGTACCTCGAATTCACAATAACACCCCTAATGTATGTCTTTATTACAGTGTTCCATTAGTCATTCACCACCTTCCCCCTTTCTCTGTTTACCTGCTGCTCCCTCTCTCGTTTAATCTGCTTCTCTCACTTCTCTGGATGCACCTCCTCCCCTCTCCCCGCCTCCATTACGTTCTGCTCTCTCGGTATATCTCCTCCTTCGGCTCCGTTATGCCATCTCCTCTTTCCCCGTCTATGAAAAAATACGTATATCTGCCAACTTTCATGCTGATTGACGAGATGATGTTGAATTTGTTTAAAGGTAGGGCAACCCTCCGCCATCCAGGCTTGTACAAATGCCTTCACAATGAAAACATACATACGTGACCTGATCAGTCAAACGGTGTGTAATTCTACCGTAAGGTACCCTCCGCCATACACCGTATGAAAGTTCACGTAGACGGTGAGGTTCTCCTTGCTTGAAAGATCAAATGAACAACATTTCATCAAAATCGGAGCAACACTGTGGCTTTTGTTGAAATCCGTAAGTAAAGTACCCTCCACCATGCACTGAACGAAGTTTTAGTAGACAGTTACCTTCGTCTTGTCTTGGGAAATAGGGATTCATTTTTATACACCCCGCTCGCTCTATGCCGATTTAGTTGCGAAACATAAATAATAGATTCGAACAGCAGAAAACATGTAATGACTTCTGTCGGATGAGGAACACAGCTATTAAATAATAACAACGAGATTACGACAGCAGTCGCTTTCAGTGTTACGTAAAATAACGTTATACCTTGTAAATTGTCACGACACAAAATGAAGATGATAAGCAATGTGACCTTCCTCTTGGTTTGGGAAATAGGGATTCCTTTTTATATACCCCGCGTTGTTTGCATTTGAAACTCTCGGAGAACTCCTGTGCGGTGAGGAGGGTGGGAAGAGGCGCCAAGGGGAGCGTCAATTTGTTTTGCCGGCCCGAGCCTCTGACAGGTTTAATGCGCCACTGCTCGTAGGAAACCCCACGACACCAATTATCTGTTAATGTTTTCTCGTCTTAGTCTACCTGCTTAGCTGGGTGGCATAGCCGGATGCAGGACCGAGCGGTTCTAGGCGCTTGAGTCCGGAACCTCGTGACTGCTACGGTCGCAGGTTCGAATCCTGCCTCGGGCATGGATGTGTGTGATGTCCTTAGGTTTGTTAGGTTTAAGTAGTTCTAACTTCTAGCGGACTGATGACCTCAGATGTTAAGACCCATAGTGCTCAGAGCCATTTTTCGCTGGCACAGTAACTCAGCGTGTTCGGTGAGAGGGTTAGCTGCCCTCTATATATAAAAGCTGAGTTAATGGATCAACGACGAACTGAAACGGGTGTGTTGTGCCGTCCACACTGAGCAGATGCAGCGAACGAAATCGAACAAAATAAGATTAAAAACCTAAAAAAGGTGGTAACGTGCTTGCCTGCCATGCACTGGGCCTGGGTTCGATTCCCGGCTGGGTTGGAGATTTTTCTCCACTCGGGAACAGGTTGTTGTTTTGTCTTCATCATCACTTCATTCTCATCACCGGCCGCAAGTCGCCCAGTGTGTCGCCGACTGAAATGCACTGGGCGGCCGAGACCTAATGGGACCTCCCGGCCAACAGTGCCGTATGATCTTTTCAATTCGTTTTTTATTCCAATCTCTGTCTTCCTCTACAGTTTTTGCCCTCCACAGCTGCCCCCTCTACTACGTTGGAAGTCCGTCCCTGATGTCTTAACACAGGGGCGGGCAAACGCTGCACGCGGCTTGTGAGCGCACAGCGCTGCACGTGTGCTGCTCGCGTGCAACCGTCGAATGGGACAGTGGCGACAGGCGGCAGGTTGCTGCAGTGTAGTGCCAGGCTTTAAGCTACGTTGTGCAAGACGCGACAGTTGGCTGCGACTGCGTCGCTCCCCCCTCCCCTCCTCTTTCCCCACCCAGGCAGACGGCGGCAAGGCCGCAGCGCGACAGGAGTCGTCGCTGTTTCCCAAACTCTGGTCGGCGGCGGCGGATTCAAATACATGAGAAAAATAAGAATTCCGATTTTCATGCTCTAAAAAATACTGTATGTTAATGGAACAAAGTTACATCGGCTCCCAGAGTTAGTTTTTCGATACAGATTCTCCTTTTACATTAAAAAATTGAAAAGTATCTCTTCCGCTTTTGCGTGTTTTTTTCACTGTATATCACTTCTCTATCGATTGTAAGGAAAGTAAAAGGCGCAAAAAATTGATGTTTGCGTATCTTACAGTTTCAGATCACAGCTTGATAATGAGGTCTCTATTTTTCCGATATTCGTCACAATTATTCCGATACTTAATTTACAAGTAACCTACTGCATAAAATTTGAATTGTGTACAGTCAAAAATGTGGTCGCTGACTACTTTGCGTATGGTTCACGTTAGGTCATACATCGTTGCCGATGAAAAGAAGCTAACGTATCGAAATTATTTTTAAAGTTGAGATCAGAATGATATCGATCTCCGTTTCCGAGATTTGGGCTCACATATCTCCGGGAGCGTCGCGACTGGCCGCCAGTTCTGTCGACGCGCAACGTGAATCGTGTGGCCATCACACGACAGAGAATGCAGTTGTTTTGTTTCGCTGACACATTTGGACCTAGTGAAACCATTTTATGTCATATATTTCTCCGGTATGAGTTACTAATATGTCTCCATATGCTCTTGACAATTTCATTTAAAATGCCACGAAATGTAGGTTTCCTAAAAGTAAAGACATGCTGCCTAACGACACTAGGTTTGGGTATTATTTCCCGTGAGTATTGCATTGTCGCTTCACAGTACATCATGCGATAAGTACTGGGTCGACATCTTCCTGGCAGCCGTACGTCTTTGTGTCGCCCGACTTCCGTCGCAGCACAGCTCACTCGTGCTGGCAACTTCTGACGTCACGTAGCGACCCGTCGCAGTCGCTGGTGTGCGTCGCGTCTTGGACAACGTACCTTAAGCTGCGGATGTCGATGCGAAGCGCCCATTACGTAATGAACGTTATGTTTCAAGAACCGGAAAATGCAGAGTGAAAAAAGGAAACGAAGATGTGGAGATTTGCTATCTTTTAAAAAGGAATGGGAGAATCATTTTTTCTTTGAGCAAAAATTTGAAAATTTAAAATGTTTAATATGTGGCAGTATTCTCGCTGGTCAGCGGAAGTTTAGTACTGAACGCCATTATAATAAATTTCACAAGGACGAGAACAATTTATTGTCGGATTCTGAGTTGATGGGGAAAATGACTGAGCTTAAGAAGAGCGATCAGACGATACTAGATGAACCTGACGTGAGTTGCCGTTGTCACGAGAGACCTGCGACTTTCTTTCGTCACGTCTCTCATCTAACTGATTTAACATTTTATGGAGCACTGTTTTCAATATTTCAGGATGACAACAATGATAGTCAAGCGGTGCGTGCAAGCTAGTCCGTGCAAACTAGTTATCATCCATGTTTCACTTCCACACATGGCTACACTCCATACTAATACTTTCAGAAATGACTTCCTGACACTTACATCTATACTCGATGTTAACAAATTTCTCTTCTTCAAAAACGCTTTCCTTGCCATTGCCAGTCTACATTTTATATCCTCTCTACTTCGACCATCATCAGTTATTCTGCTCCCCAAATATCAAAACTCCTTTAATACTTTAAGTGTCTCATATCCTAATCTAATTCCCTCAGCATCACCTGACTTAATTCGACTACACTCCATTATCCTCGTTTTGCTTTTGTTGATGTTCATCTTATATCCTCCTTTCAAGACACTGTCCATTCCATTCAACTGCTCTTCCAAGTCCTTTGCTGTCTCTGACAGAGCAAGCTTGAAGTGTGGGAACTACAGCTCTCGTCAGGGAACGCAGTGCATTCCCCTACTCTGTCTATTGTGCGAGAACAGAATTGCAAAGAATATGTTTCCGTAGCTAGTGCAATAAAAGAGGAATTTCTCAAGCGATTTGGGGATATATGATATTTATTCCAAGCTTTGGAATCGCTCTCCAGACCATTTTCTGTAGATGATATTCATCCCAAGTTGAAAATGGAATTGATAGATCTACAATGTAATTCTCGTCTGAGAGGCAAGTTCCTTTAGGCAAGACGTGTAATAGACTTTTATCACGACTTTCCACAGCAGCAACAGAGTCTCCACCGTGAAGCCTCGAAGATAATGTCAATGTTTGGCTCGACATACGTTTACGAGAGAATTTTTTCTGTTATGAAAATTAATTAGTATAGGTTAATAGCAAACATCAGTAGTGAAAATTTACGTAACTGTTTGCGTTTGTCTGTATGTAGAAATTTTGTTGCAGACATTAAACGTATTGTAAACTCCACCTGTGATAATTAAATACAACGTGTCGTAAGTAATAGGTACTCTTACAAACCATGATTTCTTTCAACCACTCGTACTAACCTTATTCCTTTATTCCATAAAGCAGGCCAGGAAACAAAACTTATTACAGAGGAAGAAGCGGTGAGACGGTATGGTGGGGAGGGGGGACAAGCGGGTGGCCAGCTTGCCCCTGTTAACTGCACGTGTGCAAGTGCACCGCACACGTGCAGGATTCCTGCCCGTCCCTGTCTTAACATATGTCTTACTATCCTGTCCCTTCTCCTTGTCAGTGGTTTCCACATATTCCTTTCCTCTCCGACGTTGAGGAGAACCTTCTCATTCCTTACTTCGTCAGTCCACCTAATTTTCACCAGACGTGTGTAGCACCACGTCTCAAATTCTTCCATTCTCTTCTGTTCGGGTTTCCGCACAGCCCATGTTTCACTACCATACAATTCTGTGCTCCAAACGTACATTCTCAGAAATTTCTTCCTCAAATTAATACCTATGTTTGATAACAGTAGACTTCTCTTGGTCAGGAATGGCCTTTTTGCCAGTGTTAGTCTACTTTTCATGTCCACCTTGTTCCGTCTGCCATCGGGTCTTTTGCTGTCTAAGTAGCAGGACTCCAAAACTTCATCTACTTCATGGCCATCAATCCTGATATTTTCTTGCTGTTCTCATTTCTGCTATTTCTCACTACTTTCGTCGTTTTTTTCGATTAACTTTCAATCCATATTCTGTACTCATTAGACTGTTCATTCCATTCAGCAGATCATGTAATTCTTCTTCACTTTCACTCACGATAGCTACGTCATACTCAATAGTGTCGTTGGTATCCATTCACCTTGAATTTTAATCCCACTCCTGAACCGTTCCTTAATTTCCATCACTACTTCTTCGATGTTCAGATTGAACAGCAGGGGCGAAAAAACTACATCCGTGTCTCGCAACCTTTTTAATCCGAGCACTTCTTTCTTGGTCGTCCACGCTTATTATGCCCGCTTTGTCCTTGCGTATACTGTATATTATCCAGTCTCTCCCTATAGCTTTTCCTAACACACAAAGACGCAATGTTTCTAGCGACTCGAGACTTCCTTGAAAATTACTCCGCGGAAGGCAATGATCTCCAAAGCCGGATCATTACGGGCGATGAGACCAAGGTCTCTCATCTGCAACAGAGAGAGCGTCTATGTGGATTGGTGACGTACCTCGTCGCCTGAGCAGAAGCAATGCGAAGGTTGCGGATTCAACAATGAAGGCCACGACCACCATTGTCTTCGACTCTGCAGAATTTGTGTACACAGAGTGTATGACAAAGGGCACAACGTTTAATGCCGGTTCGCACTGTGCAGATCTGATAGCCATTAAGAACGCGACGCGTTGAAAATTTAGCAAAGGCATTGTCCTAATTCACAACACAAGCCTTGCTTCAGCGTTTTCGAAGGGAGGTTTTAAGGATCCACCGAGCTGTCCAGATCTTGCACCTTGCGATTTCCATCTTAGGGAAAGAGATTTTGGAAGGATGAATACGCTTAAGCGGCGGTTCTTGAGTAGCTCCGTAGCTGAAGAGCGGATGTCTGCCGTAGAGGGAGCGGAACATCGGTAGAACATTCCGACCGCTGTTGACAAAGACTTGGTGACGATCAAGGCGGTCAGAATACAGCGAAGACAGCGTTATCTGAGCCGACTGCAGACGCGACTTCCAACCGGTCCGCCGTCTTGGTGAGTCTTACAAGTCTGTTTCCCCGTCAAAGCCCTGTGTTAAACATATCCTCTCAGCATCAATGCGCTCAATTGACACTCAGCTCCGAATATGTACTTTGAAACAATATACTTTCTTGCATGAATACTCATCATCAGACAGTTAAAAAATTAATTTTTTGGCGCCAGTTTTGACACCTTCGAACATGATGTACATCACAGAAAAACCGACGACCGACTTATTACTTTTTTAAGTGACATAAAGAGCAGCAGTGCCACACGAGCACTTCACATTTCACACAGTCTCGGCAAAGTGTCAGAGGCAGGATTCGCTTTTTCAGTATAGGTGCGTCTCCCTGTTTCCTAATCTTCTTGCTGACTTTGTCGAAAGAAACAAAATGAACAAACAACCCCATTTTCTGAAGTTTACACGTAGCAGAGACAATACGATAGGAAAATGAATAAAAATATCCGTTGTTGAAAAACGTATTTTGTTAATCAAACGAAGGAAAAGGTATAACAGTGAGTTCAAAAGTTTTTAAGGCATGGCTTGATGTTGGACATTATTTCATTGCTTCAGACAAATGAACATAACTCTAGCGTTACAGTCAGGGTTTCTCCGAGCCATAATCCGTAGATGGCGGTCATCCACTGCAGTAGTAGCCCTGTCTCTCTTTATCTCCTCCACGTCCGAACAACATCGCTTTCGTTGACTCCAAGACGCCTGGACACTTCCCTTGTTGAGAGCTCTCCCTGGCGCCAAGAAACAACGCGGACGTGATCGAACCGTCTAGGCATGGTCGACCTACAGACAACACGAGCAGTGTACCTCCTTCCTGGTGGAATGACTGGAACGGATCTGCTGCCGGACCCCATCCGTCTCACATGCGCTGCTCATGCATTGTTGTTTACACCGTTCTTGTGCAACGCAGCTAGCTCCTTATTCGCACGAAGTAATGGCCGGTAGTGACAGGGGATGTCGATTCCGTATTTTTAGATTTCCGGAAAGCTTTTGAGACCGTTCCTCAGAAGCGACTTCTAATCAAGCTGCAGGCCTATGGGGAATCGTCTCAGTTGTGCGACTGTATTCGTGATTTCCTGTCAGGAAGGTCGCAGTTCGTACTAATAGACGGCAAATCATCGAGTAAAACTGAAGTGATATCAGGTGTTCCCCAGGGAAGCATTCCTGGGACCTCTCCTGTTCCTGATCTATATAAATAAGCTGGGTGACAATCTGAGCAGTTCTCTTAGCTTGTTCGCAGATGATGCTGTAACTTACCGTCTAGTAAGGTCGTCGGAAGACCAGTATCAGCTGCAAAGCGATTTAGAAAAGATTGCTGTATGGTGTGGCAGGTGCCAGTTGACGCTAAATAACGAAAAGTGTGAGTTGATCCACATGAGTTCCAAAAGAAATCTGTTGGAATTCCATTACTCGATAAATAGTACAATTCTCAAGGCTGTCAATCCAACTAAGTACCTGGGTGTTAAAATTCTGTTGGAAAGACCACATAGATAATACTGTGGGGAAGGCGAGCCAAAGGTTGCGTTTCATTGGCAGGCACTTAGAAGATTCAACAAGTCCACTAAAGAGACAGCTTACACTACACTCGTTCGTCCTCTGTTAGAATATTGCTGCGCGGTGTGGGATCCTTACCAGGTGGGATTGACGGAGGACTCGAAAGGGTGCAAAAAAGGGCAGCTCGTTTTGTATTATCGCGTTATAGGGGAGAGAGTGTGGCAGATATGATACACGAGTTGGGATGGAAGTCATTACAGCATAGACGTTTTTCGTCGCGGCGAGACCTTTTTACGAAATTTCAGTCACCAACTTTCTCTTCCGAATGCGAAAATATCTTGTTGAGCCCAACCTACATAGGTAGGAATGATCATCAAAATAAAATAAGAGAAATCAGAGCTCGAACAGAAAGGTTTAGGTGTTCGTTTTTCCCGCGCGGTGTTCGGGTGTTGAATGGTAGAGAGAGTCTATGATTGTGTTTCGATGAACCCTCTGTCAAGCACTTAAATGTGAATTGCAGAGCAATCATGTAGATGTAGATCTTTGGGCGGGTTTAGTGACATCTCTGAACAGTCAAAGAGACTGTGTCTGTGATATAATACCCACAGTCAACGTCTGTCTTCAGGAGTTTTGAGAACCGGGGTGATTCAAAACCTTTTTTGATGTGTGTATACACAGCGTGGTTATAATTAAAGTTAAACGTTCAAGACGCTGGTCAGAATGACATGAAATTGCAACGGAATATTATCGGAGTAGGGGGAAAACGTGTGGCAGAAGAAAAATAGTGTGAAAATCGATCAATACGTGGCGCTGCATGTGTCAGAACACGTAAACGGAAACACCCGACATGCGCACGACCCACTGAAGTTGGTCTAAACACGCCGGGCACACGGCTTTTCCTCCTTTCCCTCCTGCGACGTTCACCATGACTGTCCCAATGCAGGATCGCGCCCTGCTTGTAAAGCTGTATTACGAGGATGATGACTGTGCACACGTCGCTCTGCAGACGTTCCGGACACTGAAGGGTTTCAGAAACGGCGCTGGTCCGATGACTGCCGTGGGTCTGCAGAAAATGATTCGGAAATTCGGAAAGAAGTGTTCTTTTGGTGTGCAACCTGGTAGAGGGAGGAAACGAATTGATTCGACGTCAGTGGAAGCAGTGGCCACAGCAGTGCAGGAGGGGACGGGTGGTTGTGGGTAGACGTGTGGTGCACGGAGAATTGCCCGAACATTGGACATAGCCGTGAGAACGGTGCTTAAAATCCTACGAAGCATCCTGCTTTGCTAGTAATCAAAATTACCCATGTGCACGAGTTACTTCCTGTTGACCTGCCACCAAGACAGACCTTTGCTTTAGAACTTCTTGTTCGCAATGAACTGGACAGTGATTGGTCGCGGAAGATTTTGTCGACAGACGAAGCGCACTTCTATCTGACCGGATATGCCTACACACAGTAAAAAAAATAAAATAAAATAAAATAAGGTTTAAATGGCTCTGAACACCATGGGACTTAACATCTAAGGTCATCAGTCCCCTAGAACTTAGAACTACTTAATCCTAACTAACCTAAGGATATCACACACATCCATGCCCAAGGCAGGATTCTAACCTGCGACCGTAGCGGTAGCGCGGTTCCAGACTGTAGTACCTAGACCCGCTCCGCCACCGACGCACGGCTTTACGACATCATTTTTCATCGGGCCATCTTTTCTTCGAAGAGGTAGATTCTCTCGGTCCTGTTACCTGTACCGTTACTGGTAATCGCTACGAGTGTCTTTTGCGCAACCACGTCATTCCAGCGCTCCTACAGCGCGCATGTGTGGATTGGATCATTTTTGTGTAAGATGGCGCACCTCCGCACGTTGCAAATCCAGTTAAGCAGCTGATGAAGGGCCACTTCGGAAATGCTAGAATTATCAGCCGCCACTTCCCTACAGCCTGTCCGTCCCGATCATCGTATCTCAATGCGTGTGACTTATGGCTATTCCGACTGCGAAGTTTGCTGCATTGCGCAACACAGTTTGAACGTGACCGCGGAAACACTTCGATCAGTTATGGAACATGCTGTTTGTCTATTTGAACTTGTTGCAGGAAACTGTGGACAACATATTGAACACCTTTGACCTAGTCACACAGAAATTAATAATCCGTATGATTTTGACTTATTTGCCCCAGGACAACTAAAACCGGTGTGATTGATGATGCCGGCCGAGCGGTTCTAAGCGCTTCAGCCTGGTACCGCGCGACCGCTACGGTCGCAGGTTCGGATCCTGCCTCGAGAATGGATGTGTGTGATGTCCTTGGGTTAGTTGGGTTTAAGAAGTTCTAGGGGACTGATGACATCAGATGTTAAATCCCATAGTGCTCAGAGCCATTTGATCCATTTTGTTAAGTCCCATAGTGCTCAGAGCCATTTGAACCATTTTTGATTGGTGCTTTTCATGCGGTTTTGGGCTCAGGACAATTAAAAACCGATTTTTCCCACCCAATGTGGTACGACCTTGCCGTGGCGGAAGGGCTCACGTAACTAACAGCATCACACCTGTACACCCATGCACACTGAGTAGTACAGTTTGTTCAACGCCAAACATATACCTTACGCTTGGTTGTGTGATTCATTTGTCATTTGTAGTCGACCATTATTAAACTATGAAGCTTACAGCGCCATCTGTTGCTTCATTTTGTAACTATTTATTTTTCTTCTGCTATACATATTCTCCCATCTCAGAAAACATTCTAACCGTTGGTGTTATTTTTACAGTGGTTTGAAAGATTAACTTTAATAATAATCACCCTGTGTATAATTGAGTTTTTACGAAAACTTTGGTGTGTAAATGTTAAGCGCACATATCCGGATTTTCTGCACCTCTTTCATTGTTCACAGAGTTGTCCTCTGAACGCGAAAGACACTGATTAATAATGCTATACAGGGTGAATCACTTAAAATTTGCACCGCACATGTTTCGGTAATGGAAGACGGCTCTGGTACACGGATTACACATACTGGAATGGTATGCTAAGACCCTCCTATGCAGCCCACACAGAAAATATTATGAGCTTCAAATGTGTATTAAAAAAAAAAAATAACAGAACAAATATTTCAATGTAAGAATGTGTACGGACAGTACCACAGTGACAGTAGACTAAATTAGAACGTCAATAATGTTTGTTGCAGGAGTCTAGTGCAAGCAGTTTATGAGACATTGTAGTCTGTAAGCACCGACAGTTTTTGTGCCGTGTCGTAGCGCAAACGAATGTGAACTTTCCTTGTGTGTGTATGTGTAGCCCTACACAGATGTTAACAGGTCTCCCGAGGTTTCACGTTAAAGGGACAACCCCGCGACAAACGAAAGAGATTGGTGAATGCAGTACCTCTGTGTGGCGTGACGCTTACAGAACCGACGTACCCTCAAAGTCTGAGCTCCAAAAACGACTACCCCCAGCGCCAGTACAAGATCGCAGCCTGCCATGCAACGACAGCTGCACACGTTCCAGGATTTGCAGCGCAGGTGGCAGTAATACGCAATTCCGTACCACCTGTTTTTGTCTGAAGAGGTTGACGTCTATTACGTTAATTTCCAACGGACGCAAACAAACGGCATACTTCTTATATTCACCGTAAAGCAGAGCATTTCCGCTTTTTTCGCACTGGAAATTTCAAGCAAGTTCTATGCGTCCACTACCACACAATAAGCGACTGGATCGTTGCAGTGGCACATAAAAGACTATGTAAACAAACATAACACGGTCGCCCAGCATCTAACAAGGGAAGTTTCCTATTGCACGCCCCCACAGATTTAGCGGTAAAATGGTACAGTGGATACCCTGTCAAAAACTAAACACAGATCGAGCATGAAAATAGGAAGCACGTATACTGAACTGTGAGAAAAGGAGCAAAATAGAAACAGTGAAGGCCAAGCTCAAGATGTGCAACATCGAGTGAATTACATGAACCACGGCGATGTGGTTGTGTGGTCACCGTGTTGGATTGCAAAACTCCTCCACAGCTCCTCCTTTTCACAAAATTTTGAAATTTCCGTCCGGTGTTTGATGTGTATGTTCTCCTTCTGTAGTCGCGGCAGTTGTCATGATGTACATTAGTTAAAGAACATGAGTCACAACGAAAGAACATGTGACCGCAAGTAAAAGCGATGAATAGTGAGAGCTGGCGAGATGCGGCACAGACTGTCACAGAAATAAAAATAACAAATGAAAGGTGTGACCTTTGTTACAACAAAGGAATTCAAAGAGTCACAAATTCCAAACAGAATTCAAGAGTCATAAGATGTGGTACTTGTATAGAACAAATAGGAGGTAGGTACGTCTGGAGGTCCCTTTCCTACACGATACTGCTGCAAATGCACGTTACTCCACGACAGACATAAATTTGTATACAGCGAACAGACACGTTAGTGACCAAGCGGATAGCATATAATTTTACGAAAAAAAGAGCACGAGGAGGATCTCAACACGGGACAAACACGAAGGCATAGCAATTCAAGTACGCTCGATGTTCAGCTCTGACTGTTCACTGTTTCTGTTTTGGTTCTTTCTGTTCTCATGCTTCATCTGTTTTCAGTTTTTGACGGACTATCTACATAAATGATCTTTTGGATAGGGTGGATAGCGATGTGCGGCTGTTTGCTGATGATGCTGTGGTGTACGGGAAGGTGTCGTCGTTGAGTGACTGTAGGAGGATACAAGATGACTTGGACAGGATATGTGATTGGTGTAGGGAATTGCAGCTAACTCTAAATATAGATAAATGTAAATTAATGCAGATCAATAGGAAAAAGAATCCTGTAATGTTTGAATACTCCATTAGTAGTGTAGCGCTTGACACAGTCACGTCGATTAAATATTTGGGCGTAACATTGCAGAGCGATATGAAGTGGGGAAAGCATGTAATGGCAGTTGTGGGGAAGGCGGATAATCGTCTTCGGTTCATTGGTAGAATTTTGGGAAGATGTGGTTCATCTGTAAAGGAGACCGCTTTTAAAACATTAATACGACCTTTCTTGAGTACTGCTCGAGCGTTTGGCATCCCTATCAGGTCAGATTGACGGAGGACATAGAAGAAATTCAGAGGCGGGCTGCTAGATTTGTTACTGGGAGGTTTGATCATCACGCGAGTGTTACGGAAATGCTTCAGGAACTCGGGTGGGAGTGTCTAGAGGAAAGGAGGAGTTCTTTTCGTGAATCGCTACTTAGGAAATTTAGAGAACCAGAATTTGAGGCTGACTGCAGTAAAATTTTACTGCCGCCAACTTACATTTCGTGGGAAGGCCACAAAGTTAAGGTAAGAGAGATTAGGGCTCGCACATAGGCGTATACGCAGTCATTTTTCCCTTGTTCTGTTTGGGAGTGGAACAGGGAGAGAAGGCGCTAGGTGTGGTACGAGGTACCCCCCGCCACGCACCTTATGGTGGATTGCGGAGTATGTATGTAGTTGTAAATGTATATCCACTGGACCATATTACCACTAAATCTGAGAGGGCTGTGATGGGGAGTTTCCCTTGTAAGCAACAGGATGGAACTAACAGCCGCTGGTGTTGAAAATGTTCACAGAACGTTAACTCGTGAACTACTTGTACTATTATCCTGCAACGTACACCTCTGGCATTCTCATTTATACGGCTTTTAGGATTTAACTATCAATAGGCTTCGTCCCATTAAAAAATTTGGAACTGTTTCCAGAATGAGATTTTCACTCTGCAGTGGAGTGTGCGGTGATATGAAACTTCCTGCCAAATTAAAACTGTGTAAAAAACTGCGCTTTCGCCAACATCGGTATTGGCTGCAAATACAAGTTCTTGTCTACAATTGAGTTGGATCCTTTATTGTATGATTATATGACAGCGGAACAAACACTGGTAGCAGTTACTTCTGTAAAATATCTGGGAGTATGCGTGCGGAACGATTTGAAATGGAATGATCATATAAAATTAATTGTTGGTAAGGGGGGTGCCAGATTGAGATTCACTGGGAGAGTCCTTAGAAAATGTAGTCCATCAACAAAGGAGGTGGCTTACAAAACACTCGTCCGAGCTATACTTGAGTATTGCTCATCAATGTGGGATCCGTACCATGTCGGGTTGACAGAAGAGATAGAGAAGATCCAAAGAAGAGCGACGCGTTTCGTCACAGGGTTATTTGGTAAGCGTGATAGCGTTATGGAGATGTTTAGCAAACTCAAGTGGCAGACTGAGCAAGAGAGGCGCTCTGCATCGCGGTGTAGCCTACTGTCCATGGTTTCGAGAGGGTGCGTTTCTGGATGAGGTATCGAATGTATTGCTTCCCCCTACTTATAACTCCCGAGGAAATCACGAATGTAAAATAAGAGAGATTCGAGCGCGCACGGAGGCTTTCCGGCAGTCGTTCTTCCCGAGAACCATACGCGGCTGGAACAGGAAAGGTAAGTAATGACAGTGGTACGTAAAGTGCCCTCCGCCACACACCGTTTGGTGCCTTGCGGAGTATAAATGTAGATGTACAATTGAGTTCTGTGAAAACAGCGTAACGATACTGCGATCCATATCTGAAATATTTGTGGTGCAGGTGTGAGGTGATTCACAGTGTAATTATGGTGCCAAGCACCTTCTTGGACACATTGTACAATGGCTCGGTTATACAGTGGCTCACCTTCGTTCTTCGTTGTGGCAACGTACTCTTTGAGGCACTGCCCCCTCCCCTCCCCCACCTCTCCCCTCCCACACACAGGAAGAACAGAAAGGCATTACGGGCTCTGTAGGGTAAAGACAGTATCTGGGGCAGAGTTTTGTGGAAGGACAGGTTTCTGCAGAGCGTCTGTCAGGTGAAAGGGAGGGGCGCGCAACGAAAGGGCGAGGGCGGGACGCGAAATGTGACGAGCGGGCGCTAAACGCGGCGAGCGAACGGCCGCGTGAAAGGAAGGCCGGACCCAGAGAGGAAGCGTGCGGGACACCGCGCCACTGTTGCGCAATTGGCCGGCCACCGGGCAGTGCAGCTCTTCCAGGGGGCGAAAGCGCGGCGCGCGGGAACAGACGGCGCGTTAATTGCCGGCCGGCGGTGACGAGCGGCCAATTACTGTCCGCTGTCCGGGGACCGGGAAGTGCCGTGCCACACAGCCCACACGAGAGCCCGCTTTCCTCTCCCCAGTCGTCCTCTCTCTCTTTTCATACGAATTTTGTAGCTTCCCGTACTGGGCGTGGTGGCCGTTAGCGAACTGGCCGAGCAGCAAGTCATCCCGAGCGTTCTTGTGCTCTCTGTCTCTACAGACTCCACCGGCTGGAGTGGCCGAGCGGTTCTAGGCGCTTCATTGTGGGACCGCGCCTCCGCTACGGTGGCAGTTTAGAATCCTGCCTCGCGCATGGATGTGTGTGATGTTATTACGTTAGTTATACAGGGTGTTACAAAAAGGTAGGGCCAAACTTTCAGGAAACGTTCCTCACACACAAATAAGCAAAAGATGTTATGTGGACATGTGTCCAGAAACGCTTAATTTCCATGTTAGAGCTCATTTTAGTTAAGTCAGTGTCTACTGTACTTTCTCGATTCACCGCCAGTTGGCCCAATTGAAGGAAGGTAATGTGAACTTCGGTGCTTGTGTTGACATGCGACTCATTGCTCTATAGTACTGGCATCAAGCACATCAGTACGTAGCATCAACAGGTTAGTGTTCATCACGAACGTGGTTTTGCAGTCACTGCAATGTTTACAAATGCGGAGTTGGCAGATGTCCATTTGATGTACGGATTAGCACGGGGCAATAGCCGTGGCGCGGTACGTTTGTATCGAGACAGATTTCAAGAACGAAGGTGTCCCGACAGAAAGACGTTCAAAGCAATTGATCGGCGTCTTAGGGAGCACAGAACATTCCAGCCTATGACTCGCGACTGAGGACGACCTAGAACGACGAGGACACCTGCAATGGACGAGGCAATTCTTCGTGCAGTTGACGATAACCCTACTGTCAGGGTCAGAGAAGTTGCTGCTGTACAAGGTAACGTTAACCACGTCACTGTATGGAGAGTGCTACGGGAAACCCGTTGCTTCCGTACCATGTACAGCGTGTGCAGGCACTATCAGGCTACACTTCTGCGAATGGTTCATCCAACAATGTGTCAATCCTCATTTCAGTGCAAATGTTCTCTTTACGGATGAGGCTTCATTCCAACGTGATCAAATTGTAAATTTTCACAATCAACATGTGTGGGCTGACGAGAATCCGTACGCAATTGTGCAGTCACGTCATCAACACAGATTTTCTGTGAACGCTTGGGCAGGCATTGATGGTGATCTCTTGATTGGGCCCCATGTTCTTCCACCTACGCTCATTGGAACACGTTATCATGATTTCATACGGGATACCCTACCTGTACTGCTAGAACATGTGCCTTTACAAGTACGACACAACATGTGGTTCATGCACGATGGAGGTCCTGCACATTTCAGTCGAAGTGTTCGTACGCTTCTCAACAACAGATTCGATGACTGATGGATTGGTAGAGGCGGACCAATTCCATGGCCTCCACGCTCTCCTGACCTCACGTTTTTCGTCGCGGCGAGATCTCTTTACGAAATTTCATTCACCAGCTTTCTCTTCAGAATGCGAAAATATTTTGTTGAGCCCAGCCTACATAGGTAGGAATGATCATCAAAATAAAATAAGAGAAATCAGAGCTCGAACAGAAAGGTTATGTGTTCGTTTTTCCCACGCGCTGTTCGGGAGTGGAATGATAGACAGATAGTGCGATTGTGGTTCGATGAACCCTCAGCCAAGCACTTAAATGTGAATCGCAAGGTAATCGTGTAGATGTAGACGTAGAATGTAGATGTAGATGTAGATGTAGTTCTAAGTTCTAGGGGACTGACGACCTCAGATGTTAAGTTCCATTGTGCTCAGAGCCATTTTCTCTACACGCTCCTTTCTGAAGTTTGATGAATAGTAGCAGTATTTGTGGTGTGATGTATCGACACCACCCAACAGCCGTGGAAGCTGGCAACGTAACAGTAAGTTTCCATCAGACCCTACGGACCCAATGGTGGACGCCCGCTGAGCCACACCTCCTGTGGTTACGTACTACGAGCGCTCTCTGCTGCTGCAATATGGGATGGCCCATTCGCGTCTGGAGCCTCTTTGCTACATGAAGCTATGCAAACTTCCCCTACTTGTGACTCTGGCACTATGGGTCGTGCTATAGTTCAGAGTGTCTCATCCTTGTTGTCAATGAGAGCGGGACTCTATTTCTGATCACTTCTGCTCCCCTCCAGCTTACCTACAACGACAGTTGGTCTTCGATACAGTTCCGCAATGTCGCCTGATAAACAAAATAAGAGCCTACGGAATATCAGACCAGCTGTGTGGCTGGATTGAAGAGTTTTTAGCAAACAGAACACAGCATGATGTTCTCAATGGAGAGACGTCTACAGACGTTAATGTAACCTCTGGCGTACCACAGGGGAAGTGTTAGGGAACCATTGCTTTTCAGAACACACACACACACACACACAAATATATATATATATATATATATATATATATATATATATATATATATATATATATATATATATATATATGCGGCGATTTGAAGTGGAATGAACATATAAAATTAATTGTTGGTAAGGCGGGTGCCAGGTTGAGATTCATTGGGACAGTCCTTAGAAAATGTAGTCCATGAACAAAGGAGGTGATTTACAAAACACTCGTTCGAGCTGTACTTGAGTATTGCTCATCAGTGTGGCATCCGTACCAGGTCGGGTTGACAGAGGAGAGAGAAGATCCGAAGAAGAGCGGCGCGTTTCGTCACAGGGTTATTTGGTAATAGCGTTACGGACTCTGCAAGAGAGGCGCTCTGCATCGCGGTGTAGCTTGCTCGCCAGGTTTCGAGAGAGTGCGTTTCTGGATGAGGTATGGAATATATTGCCTCCCTCTACTTCTACCTCCCGAGGATATCACGAATGTAAAATTAGATAGATTCGAGCGCGCACGGAGGCTTTCAGACAGTCGTTCTTCCCGCGAGCCAACCGCGACTGGAACAGGAAACGGAGGTAGTGACAGTGGCACGTAAAGTGCCCTCCGCCACACACCGTTGGGTGGCTTGCGGAGTATAAACGTAGAATGTGGATGTAGAAACTTTTTAGCTGACCTCTCTTTGCCATCATGCATTTATTCATCTCTAGTGTGGTCGTCACGTCGTAATACAGTGTAAGAACAACACAGGTAAATTGCCTGACAAAAACGTGAAGCATCCAAAACGAGACAAGGAAATGAAATGATATGAAGCTTTGTGGGTGGATGGGGTATGTCGTCTTCTTTCAGTGATTATAAAATCGAGCCAAATTAACAAAGAAATTGGCAGTATGAGCCCACATATGGGTATAACGTTGGGGCCCCTCTGGCCAGGATGCATGCATCGACTCGGTTCAGAAGGGTTTTCAAAGCCATTGCATCCTCCCCTTTGGCAGGCTGGCCCACAACTCTTGATATCCTGGAAACTAGCACGGGAATGATGTTGACATCTAAGCCAGTCCCCACACACCGTCTAGTGCAGACAAACGGGGGGGGGGGGGGGGGGGGAGGGAGGGGGACACACCCTTAATGTCACAGGAATACCTCAACATAACAAAGACTAAACACAAATCAAATAAAATGGCTCTAAGCACTATGGGACTTAACACCTGAGGTCATCAGTCCCCTAGAAGTTAGAACTACTTAAACCTAACTAACCTAAGGACATCACACACATCCATGTCCGAGGCAGAATTCGAACCTGCGACCGTAGCGGTCACACTGTTCCAAACTGAAGCGCCTAGAACCTCACGGCCACTCCGGCCGGCGACTAAACACAGACTATTTGTACAGACACGTGCCTTGTGTGGATGAACATTGTTCTGTTGGAAAATGCCACTATGGTACTGTTGTGCGAAACATAACATGTGGGTCCATGATCTCTTTGACTTACTGTTCTGCCATCAGAGTTATCTTAGTCGCTGCGAGCTGTTCCCTGAAGTGATATTCAACGTCTCCTCTCAGCACGATACCAGGAGTAAAACCGTTGCGCCTTTACAATACATTGGAACAACTGGGCATCTATCCAGGGCACAGTCATACTCATTGATGATGATCATCTGAGGGAATACTTAATCACAGTTCATTGCTGAACAGAATGGAAGGCCATTCACCAGCAGTCTTGCTTCTCAGTCACAGAACTACGGGGCATTCAGAAAGTCTCTCCGCAGTGCCGTATGATTGTTAGCCTGCCTAGGTTACTTCCCTTCAAGTGGACTCTCCAAACATCCCACTGTTTCGTTTATCTCAGCCAGTATCGTTGGTGTGTGTCGTTACGTGTTGACGTGAACGTTTAGGTTTAGTTCCTCTGCTGTTTTTGTCAATGTTAAAATGCTAAGCACTGAAGAATGTGTGGTTTTAGTCGAACAACTGTTCAAAGCTGACCGTAAATACACAGTTTCAGTTCGTCAAACATTTCATTCAGTTTTCCCGTAGGCAACACTCCCACATCGCTGTGCGAGATCTGATTAACAAATTTCGAAGTACGGGTTTTGTCTGAGGATAAACTACTCGATATTTCCGATAAAATGTCCTTGAGTCCAAACAAGTCAGTAAGAAAACTCGCCCAGGAAATCGATGTTAGTGTCGGAACGGCACACACAGTTGTAATGAAAAATTAGAACTTTTGCCATACAAAGTGACAGTCGTGCAAAAACTGAAAAATACTGATCATAGCAAGAGTCTGCATTACTGTCAACGGTTCAAAAATTTCGTTCAATAAAAAATAAGGGATAATCTTAGTGAAACGTTTTTCAGTGATGAGGCGTGGTTTCATTTGCCCGGGTACATGAACGGCCAAAATTCTCGTATGTGGAGTACTGAAAATCAATTCTGTATTCATGAGGAACCACTTCATTCTGTGAAAATAGGAGTTTGGATTGCAATTTGTAGACGTCGGATTGTGGATCCTATATTTTTCAACGAAACAATAAACGCACAACGATACTTCAGTGATATTCTGAACCCATTCATAGGAGAACTTGTCTTAAGTGAAATACTGAACGGTTATTTTCAACAAGATGGTGCAACCGCGCATACAGCTCGCTTCTCAACGTCACTGCTTGCTGATGTTTTTGGTGATCGCATAATTTCACAGGGACTTTGGCCTCCACGATCGCCTGACCTAACACCACCTGACTTTTTCTTCTGGGTTCCATAAAAACCATCTAAAAACCATCGATGAATTGAAAACTGTAATATTCACTTTCACTGCTTCTGTTACGGGAGAAATGTTACAGCTTGTGTTTGGAAACATGAATAGACGAATTGATTTGTGTATTCAATAACAGGGGGGACACTTTCAACACTAAACGTGAAAATTTGTTCGTAAAAATGAATATTCAATAAATTAATAACTTTCACTGAGTTTCATTGCGTTATATTCACTGCGGCATACGGTAAGCGCGGCTTACAATCATACGGCACTGCGGAGAGACTTTTTGAACACCCCTAACTTCAAACACAGCCAATTACGTTGTGGTGTTAACAGCAGCCTACACACCAGATGGCAATTCCCTAGTCCGGCAGCTGCCGGTCTCCAACCAATGGTGCTGAATGACACCAAATGTTGCAGAGAGTGCATTACTCGCTCGCTGATGGGAGGCACCGATGTGAAAAGGTTGCGATGTGTTTGGTGCACAACATGACGATGTGGTGATCAGACATGTTCGACCGGAAGCTTGTCGATTAGTATGTCTGTACTCATAATCCCTTGCAATGCAATAACGGCCCACTGTCACCTCTGAACGCCTCCCAAGTCTCGATATTGCACGATTCGATCAGCCGGCCAAATGGAGATCCAAAATCAGGTCCTTTTCAACCTCTTTCAGGTGTCGATAACATTGCCACGCAAGCATTGGACAACACCGTGTCCTTTATAGTGATACTCAACATCTCACACTGTTCGCACCTGTTATATGCGCTAGAAGGCGTGGTGACAGCTTTGAACACGAACGTGCATTGTTCTGTTGGAAAACGGCACTACAGTACTGTCGCACGAAATATAACATGCCCTTGACATACCATTCTGCCATAGGAGCAACCCACTGATGGTCATTCTGGTGAGAGCTCTGTCACAGACAATTGCAGCTCTAATCATGTATGTACCCGTCGATGGGGGTGTACGTGAACGAAATTAGGTACAAAAAAAGTGGTCTGCATACAAGAACTATAGTTGTCATTGAGGAAAATCACACAACCGTTCGTATCAGTTGCAGTGCAATAATTTCGCTACTGACTTGGGAGAACTATTCACGCATCAGTTACCTACTGCAAGCGATTCACATTTTTCTTCTTAAATTTTCCAATTATTGTCACAGATATTAAAAATTCACAAGCACAGATTTTCAAGACTATTTGTATCAGCTTAAGAATCTGTATTGGACTAGTAGAAATTATTTCATATCTTTTAGTTAGTTCTGAAAACGTGTTGTGTTAGAACTTTTTTTATTTCATTTATTATTTTCCTCTTGGTAGCTCGTATGTGTGAAAGTTTTAAATCGATTGTAAATATTTTGATGGGATTACAACAGACGGTAAATATCAAGTTTATTTCGGTTTCTCTTGACCTGAGTCAGTCAATATACCGCTTCATCCTACGTATACCTCCCGAAAGGACCGTGAAGATAGAAAATCGAAAGACTGGAACTTACACTGAGGTTCAGGAGCAGTTGTTCTTCCCGCGAATCATTCGTGACTGAAATAAGAAAAGGGGAAATAGCAGTGGTGCACGAAGTACCCTCCGCCACAGACTAGACAAGAAATCCAGTTAATATTGTTATTGTCATACAGTTCTGACATACGTTGAAAGTTTTAAGTCTCTAGTTCATCGAGAAGTTAGTTTAAAATAAACTGCAAAATTTATACCGAAAAGACAAACAGAAAAGAAAGTGACCTAATAAAAACATGTTATAAACGGAGATCAAATTACGGCATTGTTTAAACGTGCTATGTTCAAGCCAGAGAGAAAATATACGAGAACGACCAAGATGTAGCGACTCTGTTCCTTGTTTGCATCAAACTAGATGGATCTCAAAATGATCTCTTATTATCATGGGAAATGTAGTCAAAAGAAATGGAGAATTTCGAAAACAAATTTACATTAAATTTTATGCAAATCCCGGCTGTTCCGGAAATTTCAAGAAAATAGAAGGTGATGTATTTTAAGAAATGTTTCCGTTAAGGCGAACCATGTTTTATCGACTTCATGATTACAAATTTCTTTGTATCCTAGACTTACAGATTGTTACCCGAAGAAATCTTCAGTGCCGTCGAAACTGGGTTGTTTAATCGCTGGTTATCCAGTGAAACTTCTTTAATGGACGGACTATCGTGTTCATTGGGGTAGACGTCCTAAGTAAAGAAAAACACCGCTGCGGCATCGTTAGGATACAACTCGGATGTATCAATGAAACTACTATTTGTTACTGGGAAACGTTTGAAATATGTAAGAACATTACCAACCGAGTATGTAGTGAATAAAACTTGCCTGGTCGGTGGCTGCAATGCTCGCAGAGTGAAAAAGCAATAGACTTAGTGATATTTCGGAAAAAAGTTTAATGTATATAGAATTTCAATGCCCATTATGTGCAGTATATACTTACAAGAGAGAATTTTAGCAGGAAATCATCGAATTACTGTTTTATCAAAATTTGTCGAAATAAAATGCGAGGTTTTATTCACATGCATCATAAGAAAAACTGTTTCCACCCTCTTAGTTTCTGAGTAAACATTTCTCACTATATGTAATAAATAAATCCATATCTACACCACTAAAACGACGAGGTTGCCCATCTAGGCGTTTCTAGGGGCAACAAAATATAATTTTCAATATTTTGTAAAATTGCTGAAAAAACTGAAAAATTTTAAATGCTGTCGTAAACAACTCATTAAGAGGTGTAATCTCACATTAAAGGTTTAACAGAATAAAACAAGCACTGAATCTAGAAACTGTACGTATGTATTAAGACAGATTCACTCATTACGTGCACAATACACAGACTGTATTCACCCAGTATTTGAGAATGAAGGCGACTTCCAATAAGTGTTCCACATAATCACGAACCTTCGCGAAAATTTTTCTCATGGATGTCCCTCCAAAATAGTGAAGGAAAGAAGGTCATTGTTTCCTAAATTTTCGCTGTTGATGCAGTAAAACTTCGGGAGCGGGCATAACGCTTTAGTTCATCGCTGCTTCGCTACCATCTCAATTTGGAACATATTTTGCAGACAGTTTCCACTTACACCACTGAATGTACCTGCAAGACTACGTCACTGTGCGACACATAGTTCAGGGGTTATGACGCGGTAAACAACGAGACGCGTGAAAAACTAGCATTTCTAAAAACGCAACGCAAATTAAGCAGAATATACTAGCGCAGTGATTGATAATGAAACCATTTAGCGACTTCCCTCGACCTTTAAACAAAATTCTCAAAAAAATGCTCACCTTCTCCCAGTTTACAGCACCACAAAATTAAGAAAGAAAGCTGAAACTTCCTGGCAGATTAAAATTGTGTGCCGGAGCGAGACTCGAACTCGGGCAAGTGCTGTACCATCTGAGCTACCCAAGCACGACTCACGCCCCGTCCTCACAGCTTTACTTCTGCCAGTATCTCGTCTCCAACCTTCCAAACTTTACAGAAGCTCTCCTGCGAACCTTGGATAACTAGCACTCCTGAAAGAAAGGATATTGCGGAGACATGGCTTAGCCACAGCCTTGGGGATGTTTCTAGAATGAAGTTTTCACTCTACAGCGGAGTTCCCGAGTTCGAGTCTCGATCCGGCACACAGTTTTAATCTGCCAGGAAATTTCATATAAGCGCACATTCCGCTGTAGAGTGTAAATTTCATTCAAGGAAGAAAGCTGTTTATCATATATATCAATTCTCAGTTCAAGATCCATTTTTCTCAACACATAATAATAGCACAGGGATGAATGAGGTATCGCTAAAAAGGTTTTTTAATCGGCTTGTGACTTTCCATACCGACTGCAGACTAAAACTTGGTATTTGTAGAAAATTTAACATAAAAGAGACTTAACTATCGTAGACAAAAGAGCATCATGGACGTCCAGATTCATACTTAACAATTTGCGAAGCTATCTTATGAATCAAGAATAGGAGACACTCTTTGCATATTATCGTTCTATAAATACCATACAGCGTTGTCATACATAATAATCGTGACCAATACCGGTCGTCTGTTATCCCTTCCCATTGTATAAATGGACTTTTCTGAACGAGTATGATTTCTGAAACGACAAACATATTTTTCACTTCCGCCGTGAATTGTGATTTATCTATTGCTACTACGGCCTAACGTTCTTACTGTGGTCAGTATTGTTCAAAATTATGTTCATGCAAATGGTACAAGGGGATTATTATTTCACGTTGTTCGGTTCATTTTTAAAGAAGTTTTCTCACCGTCCCCACAACTACCCTTATCTCAACGGTTACACTTATTCCATAGACTGTCATCATTCTGCCCCAAAACATGCGTTGCTAATGCGCTAAACGTCAGATCTAACTTGACGTTTCATTTTTGTTACTTATTTAGTACTAACTTAATTCGGTTACCATTTGTGCTACTGTTTCCACATGGTGAGGGGGATGTTGTTGGTGATATTACTCAAACACTTCACCTCCCTTCTCCATTCCACCCCTTCGGTTGCATCGACGAACACTACTAAACTCTAGTTTCTTCGGTAGTTGCCTCGCGGCATTAGCCGAGTAGTCTGAGGCGCTGCAATCACGGACTGTACGGCGGGTCCCGGCGAAGGTTCGAGTCCTTCCTCGGGCATGAGTGTGTGTGTTTGTCCTTAGGATAATTTAGGTTAAGTAGTGTGTAAGCTTAGGGACTGATGACCTTAGCAGTTAAGTCCCATAAGATATCACACACATTTTAATTTTTTCTTCGGCAGTTGTTAGCGTCAAATGTTGCTAAGAATGACAACCGATTTGAGGCGTTCACTTACCTTCAGCGCAGGACACACTAATGTTCAAGGAGTCTCCTCTCTCTAAGCGGCCTACTGGTAAAGGTTTATTGCACTCTTTCGCGTCCGGAATTTTCGGCAGAGGCGCCGTAATTTCACGATCACGCCCGGGAGAGACAAGCTAATCCTACTTAGCTGGCCTTTTGGGGCCGGGCGAAATTGTACGAAGCGACGTCGCGAATGCGCCACAAGCTCTTTCTCTTATTACGCCTGATGAGTAATAGAGCGGGAAATAACTCGCGACACAGGTAGGCATTACACACGGCGCCCTATAGCCCCAAACAGGTTTCCGAACTGGCATCCAGTCGCGTTGGTCGATTTTCGTCTGCGACGCAGCTGGACTCCAGACCAGATCTGGACCGCAGGTCGGCTGAGCGCCCTCTTCTGAGGCCAATCACAAATCTCAGTGGACTACGGAGCGATAATGTTCCAGTGAGGTGTCGAAAATCTCTCCTTTCTCACTCGAGGCATTTGATAAATCTCTAGTTTCGACACGATATGGCACTCTCTACAGCTGCATGTTTACTTCACAAGCTACACTACTGGCCATTACAATTGCTACACCAAGAAGAAATGCAGATGATAAGCCGGTATTAATTGGACAGATGTATTATACTAGAACTGACATGTGATTACATTTTCACGCATTTTGGGTGCATAGGTCCTGAGAAATCAGTACCCAGAACAACCACCTCTGGCCGTAATAACGGCCTTGATACGCCTGGGCATTGAGTCAAACAAATCTTGGATGGCGTGTACAGGTACAGCTCCCCAATGCAACTTCAACACGATAACACAGTTCATCAAGAGTAGTGACTGGCGTATTGTGGCGAGCCAGTTGCTCGGCCACCATTGACCAGACGTTTCCAGTTGGTGAGAGATCCGGAGAATGAGCTTGCGAGGGCAGCAGTCGAACATTTTCTTTATTCAGAGAGGCCCGTACAGGACCTGCAACATGCGGTCGTGCATTACCCTGCTGAAATGTAGGGTTTCGCAGGTATCAAATGAAGGGTAGAGCCACGGGTCGTAACACATCTGAAATGTAACGTCCACTGTTCAAAGTGCCGTCAATGCGAACAAGGGGTGAGCGAGACGTATAACCAGTGGCACCCCATACCATGACGCCGGGTGATACTCCAATATGGCGATGACGAATACACGATTCCAATGTGCGTTCACCGCGATGTCACCAAACACGGATGCGACCATCATGATGCTGTAAATAGAACATGGATTCATCCGAAAAAATGTCATTTTGCCACTCGTGCACCCAGGTTCGTCGTTAAGTACACCATCGCAGGCGCTCCTGTCTGTGATGCAGCGTCGAGGTTAACCGCAGCCATGGTCTCCAAGCTGATAGTCCATGCTGCTGCAAACGTCGTCGAACTGTTCGTGCAGATGGTTAATGTCTTGCAAACGTCCCCTTCTGTAGACTCAGGGATCGGGACGTGGCTGCACGATCCGTTACAAAAATGGTTCAAATGGCTCTGAGCACTACGGGACTTAACTTCTGAGGCCATCAGTCCCGTAGAACTTAGAAGTACTTAAACTTAACTAAGCTTAGGACATCAGACACATACTTGCCCGAGGCAGGATTGGAACCTGCGACCGTAGCGGTCGCGCGGTTCCAGACTGTAGCGCCTAGAACAGCTCGGATCCGTTACAGCCATGAGCATAAGATGACTATCATCTCGACTGCTAGTGATACGAGGCCATTGGGATCCAGTACGCCGTTCCCTATTACCCTCCTGAACCCACCGATTCCATATTCTGTAACAGTCATTGAATCTCGACCAACGCGAGCAGCAATGTCGCGATACGATAAACCGCAATCGCGATGGGCTACAATCCGACCTTTATCAAAGTCGAAAACGTGATGGTACGCATTTATCCTCCTCACAGCAACGTTTCACCAGGAAACGCCGGTCAACTGCTTTTTGTGTATGAAAAATCGGTTGTAAACTTTCTACATGTCAGCACGCTGTAGTTGTCGCCAACGGCTCCAACCTTGTGTGAATGCTCTGAAAAGCTTATCATTTGCATATCACAGCATCTTCTTCCTGTCGGTTAAATTTCGAGTCCTTAGCACGTCATCTTCGTGGTGTAGCAATTTTAATGGCAAGTAGTGTATTTTACCTTGTCTGGAAACCATACGACTATCATTTCCCCGTTGCCTCTTACACCACGAATTTCTGTCATGGAACAAAATTTATCAAGAACATTATTAATTATTGTACACAGTAATATTAGATCAAAAAACTAACGTTTACAGGTATAGTATAAAATTTGCCCCGTGTTGTAACTGGAGTTCCTTCCACGATTTCATTGATAGCTGGAGAAATTGAAACATTTTAGTCTTATTACTTATTGTTGTATCTTCCGTTTTCACTGTAAGTCATTCTGTATTTCTGAGGAGATATTGAGATACATTACTATGACAATGATTTGCATAAAATGATTGTCTAAAGTCATTAATAATGTGCAGACACTGGAATAGGCGTTCCTCTAAGTTTGTCTTGGTCACACAAGTGATGAGAACGAAAAAAAGAAATTATAGAATCAATTTTTGTCCGAACTGTCATAGGGGCACGAAAGTGGTGAAATGGATGGCAGAAAATGCAATTGACCAGCGTGTCGCCAGTTCGACAAAAAAGGTTGTAACAGCATGAAAACAAACATGGTAAAAAATGGTTCAAATGGCTCTGAGCACTATGGGACTTAACATCTGACGTCATAAGTCCCCTAGAACTTAGAACTATACTTAAAACTAGAACTATACTCGAACCTGCGACCCTAGCGGTCGCGCGGTTCCGGAGTGAAGCGCCTAGAACCGCTCGGCCACAACGGCCGGCTAAACAAGGTAACTAAGTAGTAGTTCACGAAAAATAAATAAAAACGCCTACAGCCGTTCTTATGATTTTATTTTACTTTGTAACTACGAGCTTCAACACTTCAGTGCGTCGTCTTCAGGCCTGTATGCATAAAACATTGAAGATAGCATTATCAACTTATCAATCAAGTTACATAAAAACAGGTTAAAACAGAATGAGAAACAATGGCAAGACTCCACAAATGCATTTACACCGCACATTTGACAGAAAGAACAGATACATTCATTGTCACATATCTAAAATATACCATCACGAATTTCACTCAATACATTGTACAATTATACTATCTATTAAAAATTCTTTAAATACTATTCATGATTTTTATTGGACAGTCGGACACTCATTATCTGCACAGTGCATTTAATAATAAAATCGTAAGGACGACTGTAGGTGTTTTTATTTATTTACCACGATAGTAAACGGCCGTCGTCACAGAGACCTCCTGCTAAAAGGATGAACATATAAAAGTAATACTTAGTGAGTAATTTCCGTGAACATTTTTCTCTGAACTTTCATTCCAAACGAACGGTGGGAAATAAGGTATCAAACTAAGTACCGTGAAGTCAAGTTTGAAAGTAAACCGAGTAATTAAAAAATTATGATTTTAAGAAAAGTTGAAAAGTCTCACGAATACCTGCTTTCTGAACAGAACTTTAAAATTAAAAACGCTGAAAAAAGCGGTCAAATGTTTTGTGAAATGATTTGTCTAAAAGTTTTGAATCATGTTCGAAATCGCATACAGCACATGAGGTCTCGACAGAGAATTTAATAATTTGCACAGCACTAGCATCTGAACTGTTAAAATATTTTACCGTTTGACTTCACATACCGTCAAGGACACACAACGGCAGACAGCCCGGTCTACATAATTCATGGCAAAAATATTCCTTAAGAGTCTTTAAAATTCTAAGTTAATCGTTGAACTTTAATTCTCAATTGGTACTTCACTATTTTTTGTAGCTACATGATTTCGAACAGCATTCAAATGCAAGTCAAGTGTTTCTCTAATCTACTCTATATCTGACTTTTATTTTATTTCTCGAAACATTTTCTTTCATTTTGTTTTACTTTCCTAATTATGGCTTTGTCACCATTATTATCTGCATGTTGCTAAACAGTTTTACGTAGTTTTTACGCCGACTTATTGTCGTTGTAATTCTGTGTGAGAGTACCACTGCTCAAAACGACAGGTCGGCCGTGAATTACGTTAGCAGTAAGTAGCTAAGAGTTCCATCATCTAAACTGCAGAGTTATGTAAGGATAGTAAGTATCGGAGATTTAGCGCCACTGTTTCCATTATGGCGATGCAGTGTGAAGTTGGGGGATTTATGATCGCAGTTTTTTTTTTTTTTTTTTCGGAGACAAGACCAGACCCCAGACACGGTTCTGCAGGTCAGCCTGTGAGTTAACGTACCAACAAGATCACGAGGTTCACACGTGAAAGTTGTTCTGAGGAGGAAGATGTTGCATAATTTTTCGTTAGATGATATTGTACCGCTCACTATCATGTAAGGAAGGCAATTTCGCACTATAGGTAATTTTGCGGTATTTTATTACAAGTTAGCTGCGATGATCCTATTCAATGTAGTGCCGGTACATGGCTTGATAATGTATTCTTGAGTATCTCTTCAGCAGCTCTCTCCCGCGGTTAAATGTATGCGCTGATGGAACACGTTACTGTTGTGTGGTAAATATAATAGTGGGGGCAGAGTGGTTATTCACTTCATAGTTATGACTTCAGTTTAGTTATGCAATAAGCAAGCGAAGTACACTTTATATCTATACAATACGAAGTAGGGCTGTTGACAAAATATCGAGATATCGACATTTTTCGCAAAGTCTATCGATTTATATCTATTTTTTATTTTTATTTTTTGGAAGTGAAACATTGACGATAAATAGCTTGGACAAGAAGAGAATAGAAGCTTTCGAAATGTGGTGCTAGAGAAGAATGCTGGAGATTATATGGGTAGATCACATAACTAATGAGGAGGTATTGAATAGAATTGGGGAGAAAAGGAGTTTGTGGCACAACTTGACTAGCAGAAGGGATCGGTGGGTAGGACACGTTCTGAGGCATCAAGGGATCACCAATTTAGTATTGGAGGGTAGCGTGGAGGGTAAAAATCGTAGAGGGAGACCAAGAGATGAATACACTAAGCAGATTCAGAAGGATGTAGGTTGCTGTAAGTACTGGGAGATGAAGAAGCTCCAACAGGATAGAGTAGCATGGAGAGCTGCATCAAATCAGTCTCAGGACTGAAGACCACGACAATAACATATTTTCATTTTATATTTAATTTTCAGCGAAATACCAATATCTCAATGACAAAATCGGGTGCAGATTTCTTTTAACTTACATTTCTTTTCACAATATTCAGTAAATTTTGAAGCTGTTCTGTTGAAACTGTAGTAAAACAAAATTTTACTTTCACTATGTGAAAGAGTCTGAACTACCTTTTGAGTTTTCATCACGTCCAATCTTCCTCTTTGACTGTGTCTACCAAGTGGGGTATTAGAACCGAGCGATGTGATGCAGTGGTTAGCACACTGGACTCGCATTCGGGAGGACGACGGTTCAATTACGCGTCCGGCCATCCTGATATAGCTTTTCTGTGATGTCCCTAAATCGCTCCAGGCAAATGCCGGTATGGTCCCTTTAAAAGGGCACGGCCGACTTCCTTCCCTAATCCGATGAGACCGATGACCTAACTGTTTGGTCTCTCCACCAAAACAATCCAATCAAATCCAAATGTATGTCGCACAAGAGAAGCAGCCCGATTACATTCGAAGGCGTTGTGTGAATGGAATAACAACATTTCCGATGTGAAGAAATAACACATGTGGCGTTAAGAAACAATTTTTAACACCTGGTGTGCTATTTCTTCACATCGGCATTCTTCAAAAACAATTGCTGCAAATGATGAACAAAAACCTAAACGACAAGCCCGGTCTTTGCGGTAGGCGGCGAGTTGTGAGGGGAAATGCTGACGTAGTCGGCGCTCGGCGCAACAGAATTTGAAACGTTTAACTTTACAATGTTAACACAACTGCTAGGTCGCTGGCGTTGGCAGAAATGAAAAAAAAATTGCGAAGGCGATATGAAGTTTTCTGGAGAAATCCGATATGTGTCGAAACCGAACGACGGACCCATGGGACAACTTTTATTGTGCCACTTGCTTGCAGTTACCATTGCTAGCAAAGCTAGAAGGTGCTTCGTTTTCCTTTCAATTCTTGCTCTGATGGGGATAGGCAGGCTGCAAGCTTGTTGATGTACAGAATAGCTAATAGTAAATCAGTATTTAAATAGACAGCTCTGAAAGCCAGCAGTATACTTACAAGGTGCAACCGATATTTTCATAGCCCGGTACCTCGATATTTCTTCTGTCCCTGTATCGCTATGTTCTATATATCCAGAGTAAATAATGATAATTTTTAAATATCGATTATCGAACTCCCCATATTTAAAAAAAATCAACGATTCTAAAACCTACTACGAGACCTATAGTAATACATAAGTAATTTGATTCATTTACTTTGAGAAATAAGTGACAAAAGGTACCTTGGGAAGTTAACATTTAGCGTTTCGACAGTAGGACTCCATCCTGGGTTATTAATCTGGACAGCTGTCAACATTGCTCTTTCATCGATTCTTCTTCTTTCTGCGAGAGTTTATAGCAAATTTTATTGGAGGTGAGTACTTCACACGTATGAGTAATGTGAAGAAAAAACAAGTGCATCATTAGCATAATGATCTTTTTCATTTATGCCCTACCATGACAGCTGGCAAAAACAACCGACTAAGGAAGCGGTCTACGTATCTTATGGACAGTGTCAATTATAAGGAGAGTGTAAAAAGTTTATGAAATGTGGCCCACATATGTAGTTACTTAATAAAATTAACTGCAACATTTTTTCTTATTTTGCTCTCGTTAAAGAATAGGTTTCTTTGAAAATACTGCCAGATTACCTTACCTTATGCTAACACATAGCTTTAGCGGTGGATGACTGGATGTTCCTGTATAGATTCCTCCAGATAATGTTCCTGTTTATCTTGCTCTAGATGAGTTTTTTGTTCTTCTTCGTTGAAATGTCCTAGATTAATGACTATCAGGTGCACATGAATAGGTGAAAGCATCCATTACTGTGTGATTACGATAATGGTGGTAAAAGACTAGAAACAGTAATAACCGTAAAATATTTACACACAACAGTCCGATGCGGCCGAAATTGGGATGATCACAGAAAAAACAATAGTTCTAGCTACAGCCACACCAAAATCATATCAAGTGAAGAAAAAGTGCTAATTGTCAGTAAATTAGCATATTACACAAAGTTCTCGCATTTACTTTTGACAAAATCGGATTATATGTTACATGTTCTGACGATTACTTGTGTTGTACTGAAGTCTAAAGACTTTTGATAATGGCCTCAGGCGTAGGTGGTGGAATTAAACCCTTTGTACAATCAAATGGCGTTTATATCTTTGGAAAAATTATACCGAAAGCTTTTGCCACGTTGAAATTGGTCGGATGAATCTAAAGGAAAAGTAAAGCACCCGCCAAGAAGATGGATCGCAAAACTTTTCACCCACCATACTCACCAGTCTGGCAATACATTAGTGAAAGGCTATGGTCCCAGGGTCCCACTTGCAAGTTTCGCACATACAGGCTATCAGGAGCAACCAAAATTTGATTTTCAGTATTTCACACAATAATTCTCAAAATTTAAAATTAGAAAGCGTGTATGTGTCTTGTGGCAGTACAACTCACGGCGAAGAACTTACCCAGACCATATTCTACATCTACATAGCAATCCACCGTACGGTGCATGGTGGAGGGTACTTTGGATGACTACTTGTCATTTCGTTTCCACTCGCAAAAAGAGCGAGGGAAAAATAACTGTCTACATGCCTCTATATGAGCCCTAATTTATTATACTACACCTTCGTGGTCCTTAAGCGCAATGTACTCGTATGTTGGTGACAGTAAAATAGTCCGGTAGTCAGCTTCAGATGCCGGTTCTCTAAATTTACTTGATAGTATTTCTCATAAAATAACATCGCCTTCCCTCCAGGGAGACCTATTTGAGTTCCCGAAGCATCTTACTTACGTGTTGTTCGAACCTACCGCTAACAAATCTATAAATTACTTCGATGTCTTCTTTTATTCGGATCCGATACAGTTCCTAAACAACTCGAGCAGTCCCGCCGCACAGGATTAGCCTATCGGTCTAAGGCGCTGCAGTCATCGACTGTGCGACTGGTCCGGGCGGAGGTTAGAGTCCTCCCTCGGGCTTGGGTGTGTGTGTTTGTCCTTTGGATAATTTAGGTTGAGCAGTGTGTAAGCTTAGGGACTGATGTCATTAGCACGTAAGTCCCATAAGATTTCACACATATTTGAACTTTTTTTTCGTGCAGTATCGGCGTCCTATTGCAGTCTCCTTTACAGGTGAACCACTTCTAATGGTTCTTTATTTACGTGACCATTACGGCACTCCAACCTCAGTTCTCGATACCAGTAATATCGTACTACTTTTCTGCGAAGTAACAGACATATTTTTGTGACAGCATTCACATTTGGTTTTATTAATGTATTGGTACTCCGATGTATCGCTATATTACAGTGATATGGTTCTTGTGTGTATTCATTTCTGTGAGACTGTCATAATCTTTGACTTGGTTGTAGCCGTTTTGGCACGAATGCGCACAGAGCAGTCTTTGTTTCACTTTGCAGAAGTTGTTATTTCGCTTTGTAAAAGACCAGTCAAGTCTTGTGTTTGGTTAAAGTGGAAATTAAATATATGGAGATTGATGCAAAACTGTTTTCTTGATGATGTGACAATTAAGAAGAAGTATATGTGAATTTACAAGAAGTTTAATAAAAATGTGGATCGTGAACACCAAGTTAAAAATTATTTCTACCATACCATTGTTCTGATCTGGGATTGTTGGATCATTAGGAATTTCCTGAAAAACGCATTTGTTAGGTCTTCAAATATTGCTAAAATACAGATCTAGATCTTCTAGCAGTCAAGGTGGAATCACCCTAGAATCAACAAGAGGAGCCATAACAACTTCGACGAAATCTACGTGGGAATCCATTCAAGATAAGTGCCAAAATTAATGACTTTTTTCAGCGATTTCATTATTTCCATTCTGACGATACCACCCACAGCCAATAACTTTCTTGTTGCCCGATAAAGCGAACATATGCTGCGTGAGAAACATTATTAATCTGATTTCTAAACTACTTTGCAAGTGGTGATATTGTTAGACACTCTTTCCTAAAATTCTCCCTACCACAATTCTCACAGGCTCATTCCATTTCATATCACTTCGTAACATTACAACAAGATATTTAAACGACGTGACTTTGTCCTGCAGGATACTACCAATGCTGTATCCCAACATTGCGGATTTGTTTTTCCTACTCATTCGCATCAAATTACATTTTTCCAAATTTAGCGCCAGCTGACATTCATCACATCATCTGTAAATTTCGTCTAAATCGTCTTGTATCTTCCTTCAGTCACTCAACTTCGACACTCTCCCGTACACCACGGAATCACCAGCAAACAACTACACATTGCTGCCAATCCTAACTAATTCATTCATATAGTGAACAAAAGCGGTCCTATCTCACTTCTAGGGGCCCTCCTGCCGAAACGCTTGTCTCTGTAAACACTCGTGTCGAAGACAACATACTGGGTTCTATTACCTAAGAAGTCTTCGAGTCACCCACAGATGTGTGAACTTACTAAATGAGCTCGTACCTTCGTTAACAGCTTGCACTGTCACATGCTTTGACACTGAGAGCACTTACCAATATCCAACAAACCTCGCCGAAACATTTTTTTCCTCATACCCTTCGTCCAAAATAATGATAGGAAAGAAGTCTATCGCTTGCTACATTTTGGATATTCATGCAGTGAAAGTTCAGCATCAAGCATTCAAATTTAATTTTTACTGCTTTACTATTAACCCTATTCGCAACACATTTTGCAGACAGCATCCATGTATACTACTGAATGACCGATAGAGGTGGTGCAGTGGTTAGCACACTGGACTCGCATCCGCGAGGACGATGGCTTAAACCCGCGTCCGGTCATCCTGATTTTGGTTTTCAGTGATTTCCCTACACAGCGTCAGGTAAGTGCCGGGATGGTTCCCTTGAAAGGGCACGGCCGACTTCCTTCTCTGTCCTTCCCTAATCTGATGGGACCGATGAAAATGGTTGAAATGGCTCTGAGCCCTATGGGACTTAACTTCTGAGGTCATCAGTCCGCTAGAACTTAGAAGTATTTAAACCTAACCAATCTAAGGACGTCACACACATCCATGCCCGAGGCAGGGTTCGAACCTGCGACCTGCGCAGTGGGACCAATGACCTCGCTGTTTGGTCCCCTTCACGCAAATCAACCAACTCTACACTGAATGTAGCGCCGATCTGCAAAATTATATCAACGAGCTGCACATAGTTCAGGAGATAGAGAAAATATTAATGCAACAGTATTTTCTACCTTAGGTGTCAAACATCATCACGTAAAGCTGTAATGTAATCGTGTAAAAAGTCTATGAGTATCAGTAATGACACCAGCAGATAAGTCTAGTGATTATAGTAACTACTACACGGTACAGTCACGTTAATGTGATCACCACCTATGTTCGACTTGAGAACGTGCAATAGCCAGTGATGGACTGCGGCTGGCAGAGCTAGCAGTGGAGGGTGTATAATGGGTGTCAGCGGAGCGTGAAACTGTCGGGTCGTTGTCCTAGTACGGCATGATCACTGGCTTTCCGACAAAGGGTGGAAGCATTTCAGAAGTAGCTAAGTTTGTAAACTGTTTGCTTGCCTCCAGCCGGAGTGGCCGAGCGGTTTTGGGCGCTACAGTATGCAACCACGCGACCGCTACGGTCGCAGGTTCGAATCCTGCCTCGGGCATGGAGGTTCGAGTCTTCCCTTGGGCACGGGCGTGTGTGTGTTTGTCCTTAGGATAATTTCGGTTAAGTAGTGTGTAAGCTTAGGGACTAATGACCTTAGCAGTTAAGTCCCATAAGATTTCACACACATTTGAACATATATTGATTGATCACAATTTAACATATTGTATATAAATAGCTGAAGAGATGTATTAATTTAGCTAAGTGCAACAGCTACATAAAACTAATTGCAGGACAGCAGATTCCAGGTTTTCAGTAAAAGAATGTTAAGGAAACGTAATTTACCCACGAAAGGACCGGACTATAAAGCATTTTTAAGGCCGATTATTGATTATTGCTCTTAATTCTAGCGCCGTTTGCACTTCGGATTAACAGAAAAGACAGGCAAGGTCCAAATATGATGATTGGTTTGTGGGGCGGTCAACTGTGTGGTTATCAGCTTTGGAATTTCGAGAGAGTACGCTTCACAATGAGTTGTATAACGGTACTTTGCGGGCAGGCGTGTCAATTAGCATCATATTAATTAAAATCGGGGAAGAATTAAAAACGGGAAACTAATACGAAACTGTAATAATTGCACAGTATTATTGAGAAGAAATATAATGAAAAGTAATAAAAAGCAAAGTAGCTAGTCGACGAAAAAGTGGTATGCGACTGCGAAATTCGTTAAGGAGATTATTTAAAGACTCTTCAAGCACGTTTAAAATACATTACGTTTGACGAAATGATCAGAGACGTTTATTGTCGGGTGGAGTGAAAATGAATCTGACAACATAATTCAAACTTTGTGTTAGCTGCGAAAAATACTCTTGGGAAACTATTATGATTGTGGAACCCACGGAAGTTGTGCGCAACGGAAAGCTATAGTTTACGTATTTCTGCATTTTATAAAATGGTGAAACGTGTGTGCGCGGAACATTAATAGAATCTGATGCTTGGACGGTTGTGGGGGTAACTGATAGAAACAACTGGCCAGCATAAAAAATAGTTTGCTTATTAACTACCAGATATTAATTAACGGGGACCTAAAATACTAAAAAAGAAGGATAGGATCATCACTTCCAATCCCGATTCGTATTTCATATTTAATTAGTGAAAAGAGAAGTTTTAATAAACAAACTACATTTCAATTTTATCCACTATTTTGGCTTCATTACGTAGTCTTGACTACATGATAAACAATATATGTGGAAGCTGTATGCAACGTATCGTCATAATATTTAGCCAACCAATATTGTGGAACACTAAAAATGTAAATGTATGAAATTGTTCTTACAGAAGAAGTATAATGTGTGAGTGCGACGAACTACATTGAGAAACTGAACATCCATTACGTATTTGGATGTTTATCTGCGAAAATGGTCCTTGTCGGTACATCAGCATAGAGTTCGAATAGAATCGCTGGAACATTACAAACCATTCAGATTAATCGAGCATCTAAATACGCCTAATGCTGGTACCACCAGGATGTGTTCTTTCTCATCATCCCCGTGGCAGCAATTGAATACAGCTGGGCGTACAGCTGTGAAATACATTTAAATTGTACGATGGCAAGAAGTATGCCACTTACATAAAGTCATTAAAGATCACCTAATTCACGTTGAGCGAACAGTAGGGCTGAACAAAATGACTGACAAAAAATGGCTCTCAGCACTATGCGACTTAACTTCTGAGGTCATCAGTCGCCTAGAACTGAGAACTAATTAAACCTAACTAACCTAAGGACATCACACACATCCATGCCCGAGGCAGGATTCGAACCTGCGACCGTAGCGGTCGCTCGGTTCCAGACTGTAGCGCATAGAACCGCACGGCCACTCCGGCCGGCAAAATGACTGACAAGGCACAATGCATCTGGTTGAGGGTATAGTATGGACGTATTGGAATAATTAATGTCGGTGATGGTTTTACAGTAATCCACACGACATGAAAACTTTGTGGAAATGAGTCGATTTACTGGACGCTAGTTTACCCCGGAGAAGTACTTAGAGCTGACTGTGGCCGGCTGGGGAATGGCGATGGGAAGCGACAATAGGCAGCTTAGGGCGGCTCAAGCTCTGAGAAAGCGGTAACGCGTCGCGGCCTCCAGCCACCTTAAGATGAGTGACAGTGAGTGGGTGGTTGACCCCGACTCCATGCTGGTGTACCGGGAAACAGACGGAGAACTTGTACGCCTGTTGATAAATTTACGTCTCGTCCCGGTTTGAGTGTAACATGCGAGAAAGACGCGCAAAGCTACGGTGGAGCGGTCAACAGAGGTCAAAATATGCGTGTTCGTGACTATAGCAACTTCACTGGGAGTCAGAATTCCGGAAAAAGTTGGTGTTTGTGCAGACGCTATCCTTGATGGGTGGCCTGGGAGGAACTAAATAACAGAAGTTGAGAGGAAGGGAAATTTTGTGGGAATTTGTTCACTTCGCAGAGCAGGTCTTCCATTCCCAGCTTGCCTAGAGTGCGGACGTGACGTTCTTTACTCAGCCTGCCTGAGAAAGAGTGATCATCTCTGCAGTTTAGGACTTAGCAAACGGAACGATTGAGCTTGGAGAAAGAAAGTTTTCGTTCAGCTATGTACTGAGCAAGGTTGCTAGAAGTGAATAGACGAGCGCAGCCTTGCAGCACCACGAGGTCGGCCGATGTCCACACAACGACGCCGCTCCGCCACGCTGTATTCGGTGATATTGCGCCCGCTCCGGCCACTGATTAATTTGTTGGATCACGTCGGCAAAGTTTCCACGAGGGTTTCATGGGCCGTGTAGTGTAGAATTCTTCTGGCACTTCGCATTACGCCTGGGTCAGTCGATAGGAATTACTTTTGAGTTATCGCGCTTTACTCCACACAAACGCAATTTACTACCACTGCCTGATAGGAGAGTCTTGTAATGTATCAGGTCGAGAGTTAAAATAAATCTGTGCTAATCGACTGCATCTGTTTTCAATCAAGTAGTTGAAATCCCAAGTCACTTTCTTAATTAATTTAATGTTCAACATTTGCATCTGGTGTTCAATAGCTGAATATAACATCAATGTGCACACCTTTTTAATTAAAAGTGATCAATTCTGAATCAATTAATGTCAACACTGCCACCGCAGTTCAATCAGGAGTCACAGGGCCATATTACTTTTTTTTGCGTTATCCGATATTGCGGCAGTTTTGCACTCTCTGTTGATCTGTTAGTCAATTAGTTGGGGTGAACACACGCCAAAACCAGCTAAGTGACGGGTGGGGTGTTACAAAAGCAATTGACGGCCATTGAGCTAGCGTCACGAATTTTCGAACGTCCAGTGCCATGTATGAAGGCGAGTGACACCACGAGTGTTAACGTCGATCGAGGGGTGTCGTCGTGATCATATTGAATGACATTGAGCAGTTACAGTTGTCAGACAGTATACTACGTACGTGCATATATGTCAACTGAAACTGTCACGACGGAGAAATCGAGAAAGTTCGAGCTCATACGAGGTTTAGCGGCAGTCGTTCTTCCCATTCGGTAATGGAACTGGAACGGGAGTGATGAGTTTGTGGAACCAGAGGTATATTCCGCTACATAACGTAAGGTGAACTCACACTACCTGACAGAAAAATGGAAGCACCCAGAAGACACGCTCGGACGTCGACGAAATTTCGTACAAAGCACATGGTTAGATGTGCAGCTCTCTGTGACTGGTCGAACGGCCAGCAGAGTGCTCAATGTTGTTACCAGGTAAGGCAGCGCATACAAGAAGCGTGAGCAGCGTCATATTTTATAACTTTTTTTAATTTTATTTTATCCTATTGCTAAGGGCGGTGGGCAACGGCCTTGCCGCAATGGATACACCGGTTACCGTGAGATTACCGAAGTTAAGCGCTGGGTGACCATCCAGGCCGCCATGCGCTGTTGCAATTTTTCGGGGTGCTCTCAGCCTCGTGATGCCAATTGAGGAGCTACCCGACCGAATAGTAGCGGCTTCGGTCAAAAATACCATCGTGACGACTGGGAGAGCGGTGTGCTGACCACACGCCCCTCCTATCCGCAACCTCCTCTGAGGATGACACGGCGGTCGGATGGTCCCGGTAGACCGCTCTTGGTCTGAAGACGGAGTGCTATGGCTAGGGGGCCCGCCTCGGGCATTGGGCACACCGTTCGTCGGGTGCCGGTCTTTCAATTTGACGCCTTCGACGACCTGCAGTCGATGAGGATGATAGGATGATGATGATGACTGCACAATACCTAGTCCCTGGGCGGAGCAAATTCCCCGATCCAGTCGGGAACCTAACCCTGCCCCAGAGGATTGACAATCCGCCACGCTGACCATTCAGCAAGTAGGGACGGTTATAACTGTGAAACACACAGAGTAGCCTCACACTCGTGTGGGATCAGCTCCTGTCAGTTTGAAATGGGTCTTACTGCGGACGTACATTTGGTTGGCTGATCGAGCCGTGCGATCAGATTTATGGAGCACTTGGATGTGACAGCAGCTCAGTGTTGGAGTGCATGGGGACATGGGGGCAGAGATGCTGGCATCAGTGTTCCAGTCTACTACGTTATCACATAGCACGGTCGCAGTGTTGAACACCAGGCCCACAGTAGCCCTTTCGCATCTGCCTTGTATAACGGATCTTTTACGTTGGGATAAATTTATTTTATTTTTTGTTAGATGTTTTCGTTAAATAGCTGAATAAATTGTGATTAGGAATAATTAAGCAGAGTAGAGAAGATAAAGTTAAAGAGGTGTTCATTGGGCGGACATTGTCGTAATGTAACGTCATTGCGTTGTTCGGTTGTTAAAACAAGTCGTTTGTGTTCCGTTCTGCTGTTCGGTCGTGCGCTTATCTGAAAGGAATTGATTCGGGGACTAGAATAAACTTTCACATAATAGTTACGATTCGATGTTCCGAGAAAAGGGGTTGACGTAAGTGTTAATTTGAATTGTGGGTGACATGATTAGTTTTGACAGATACGTGAAAACGGACGTAACGACTTTTTATTTAATTAACGATTGCGGGCTCATTAAAAGCTATTATCTCATGATTAGGATCAATCCCTCTTTCCTCCTAGATAGTGATCATTCATTAACATTTACGTCATAAGAAAAAGGATTATTAATAAAAGTGATGTTAAATGACAATTACGTGATATTCCGTTAGTGAGGAACCGACGTAATATCTCTGAAATGACATTGATATATAATTTGTGTTAAATACTGCACTGAGATAGGAAGTAAATTGAGATTAGTGAACATTTGATACTGAGACTATAGAAGCAGAAGCGCTTAAGGTTTCTCTTCTCTAAAATGGAAAAATAGGTACGAACTTTAACTCAATAGTCGACATTATGTAATGCAAAGACATTAGCGTTTCATACTTATTTTGACGACGCGCTGTTCAAATGGTTCAAATGGCTCTGAGCACTATGGGACTCAACTGCTGTGATCATTAGTCCCCTAGAACTTAGAGCTACTTAAACCTAACTAATCTAACGACATCACACACATCCATGCCCGAGGCAGGATTCGAACCTGCGACCGTAGCAGTCGCACGGTTCCGGACTGCGTGCCTAGAACCGCGAGACAACCGCGGCCGGCTGACGCGCTGTTAAACAAAGGAATGTTTAGTCTCCGTACGAGTAATAAAATTAAATCAAAAAACATAATTAATAACGGCGAACTCCGCTTTAACAAACTGTATTGCGTGTCGTCATCGGGCAATAACTGCTCAACCCTGGAGACTTGTGTGGTGAAGTTACAAGTCGGGCATATAAAACAAACTTAAAAATCCATTCAGGCTACAGTGGAGTCGGCACAACGCGACGTGGGCAATTGTATGTGCCATTGGTGAACAAGTAGTGGGCTCCCTGCAACATTGTCACCCTGCACCATTCTTTGCAGAGCAGCAGTAGCCACACAATGGAATCACGATCACATGCGTGGGCTGCCATTAAAACCACAAACGGCTTTGTGGAGTGCTTCTGTGACTGGGAAGCATGGACCTCACAAGGGGCATTACATTGTTTTCAACAGTTCTGCACTACAATTGATGACCATCCTCGGTGCGTATGGTAGTGACATGGAGAAATTTCATCGTTCCAGTGTTCTGGAGAGGCACAGCAGTTATACTGCTGATGTGGTGTGAGGAGGCATCGGGTATGACTTCAGTTCACAGCTGGTTGTAGACAAATGTTGATGGTGTTAGGACAGAAACCAGCCACAAATTTACTTTCAGTTCCTTTATTCAAAGGAAACCGTTACCGGTTTCGAATCGTTGTGATTCATCCTCAGACGGTTTACACGCTTTCTCTATGACATTTGGGGTGTTTTTACGTTTTAATGGTCCTAAAATATAAATGAAACATAATTATAAACACGCCAGTCACAGATGGTTGCGATACAGATTTTCGTTGCATGTGACTTACTTGAAACGTCGGTTTCGAGTGTTTGTTTTCATAACATTCGTCCAACAAATGTAAATGCATTCCCACTGCATCCTCGTTGTTGCACCCGTAAATAGTTCTGGCAGTACACTTTAGATTTGTCGCTGAGATCATTTCAACCACGCACCACATGTCTTGTGGTGGATGTGACACAGAGAGCTCTGACGACACAAAGGCACCTCGTGGACTTCCTGCGTCCTCATGCACTCGTGTGACAGTACCGCGATGTCACTTTTCAACAGGACAATACTCTTCCATAGATGGCATGTATCTCTACGATCTGTTTGCATGATATTGGGGTATTTCTGTGGGCCGGCCGCTGTGGCCGAACGGTTCTGGGCCCTTCAGTCTGGAACCGCGCGAACGCTACGGTCGCAGGTCCGATATCTACCTCGGGCATGGATATGTGTGATGTCCTTAGGTTAGTTAGGTTTCAGTAGTTCTAAGTTCTAGGGGACTGATAACCTCAGAAGTTAAGTCCCATAGTGCTCAGAGCCATTTGAACCATTTTACTCCTGTGGCCGCTCGATCACTATGTCTCTCCCTGGCAGAGCGTACAGAGATGGAAAAAAATAGCAACACCAAAAAATAATTAATTTAGAAGAATGAAAGTTCTTGAACACATTTGTCTAGGTGGCATATTAAAATCATTAACACTGTAAGATCAGAGGTTAATGCAAGCGTGAGATAAGGCATTACAAATGTAACCGCCAGAACATTAAATGCAAGCATGCAAACGGACATGCATTGTGTTGTAAAAGTGTCAAATGTCAGTTTGTGGGATAGAGCTCTAGACCTGTTGCACATGGTCAGTCAGTGCTGTTTGTTGATGACGCTGGAGTTTTCGTTTGATTACGTCCCATATGTGCTCGATTGGAGACAGATCTGGCGGTCGACGCCCTGTAGAACATTTTGGACTACAACAGGAGCGGTATGTGGGCGAGCGTTATTCTGTTGGAAAACACTGCATGGAAAGCTGTTCATGAATGGCGGCACGGAAGGTCGAATCACTAGACTGATGTACAGATTTTCAGTCAAGGTGCATGGGATAACTACAGGAGTGCTCCTACGGTCATACGAAATCGCACCCCAGACTGTAACTCAAGGTGTAGGGCCAATATGTCTGTCATGTAGACAGGTTGGTACAGGCACGCACATGGCCTCCTCCTAAGTCACAGCGATCGGTGACACTGAGGCAGAATCAGCCTTCATCAGTAAGCACAACAGGCCTCCACCCTGTCCTCCAGAAAGCATCCGCTTGACACCGCTGAAGTCGAAAATGGCGGTGTTCTGGGCTCAGTGGAGTGCACAGTACAGGTTATCTGACTCGGAGCTGTCCTTGAAGTAACCGATTTATAACAGTTTGTCTTGTCACGGTGGTGCTAAAGGCTGCTAAAACTGTTGCTGCATATGCACTGCGACACCTCACAGCCATAGGCCGAACATGACGGCCGTCACTCTCGTCAGTGCCACGTTGCCTTCCAAAGCCCTCTCTTCTTGCTATCGTTCATTTTTGTGACCACCGCTGCCAGCATTCATTTACAGTGGCTACTTTCCTGCCTGTAGTATCGGAGAAGGATCATCCAGCTCCTCGTTGCCGCATTGTACGACCTCGTTCGAGCTCAGTGATTTGTTGATAATGACGTCTTTGCCCCCTTAAAGGCATTCTTGAGTAACATCAACTCACCACACCCAGCCATAAAGACAGCTAACACTCACTACCAATATGATGATGAGGTCTTTTGACTAATAATAAAGAAAGATTAAATAATATAATAAATATATTTGATACAATTATGTAAATTAATATAATATGTTATTAGTATAAAATTAACTTGATATTAACTTAAATATTAATTAAGTAATCTAATTATAGATAATTATATAATTATTATATTAATAATCATTTATATTAATATAAGATATATTTATATTATTAATCTAATTTATTATATCCAATTATAATAATATTTAATATTAATTTACATATTATTATATAGTCCGAGGAGCGTAGGGGACGATGCTGGAGACGCACACCGCCGTACTAGGCAACGTCCTTCCTCCGACCGTAATGGGGATGAAAGATGATAAAGACGACACAGTAATCTCAAGGCAGGAAAAATCCCCGATCCCGCCGGGAATCGAACCAGGGACAGCGCGCGCGGGAAGCGAAAACGCTACCGCAATACCACGAGCTTTGGACTACGACCGATGTAGCGTGTATTTAAAGCAAATCTGATTTGCATCCTCATATGCGACTGGCGCGAAATGTGACTAGACATCATCCCTCAGATGTAGAAACACGCCTACCAACTTTCGTTCATGGTGCACAATTCTTTCTTGGTGCTGCGATTTCCTTTTCCGTTACTCTGCTCCAGGCAAGCTCAGACGTGGGTTCAGGTGCGTCCCAGTGTCAGTACTGAGGTTGCCGAGTACAGGTTTCAGCAGTTGTGAGGCAGTTTGTCTGAGGAAAGGCTGCAACAGCTCCATGACGCCCTTCCCAACCTAATCAGGTTCATTCTTACAGGTCAGAAGGAGTGTAACGTCATACCGTTAAGTAGCTCTACAACGTGAAAAGTATTTAAACGACAAACTCCGGAAGGTTGTAGGGGTCATCAAAACAAATATTTTCCCCTAATGTCATTTTTTCCTACAAGGAGTATTTACACTCCTGGAAATTGAAATAAGAACACCGTGAATTCATTGTCACAGGAAGGGGAAACTTTATTGACACATTCCTGGGGTCAGATACCTCACATGATCACACTGACAGAACCACAGGCACATAGACACAGGCAACAGAGCATGCACAATGTCGGCACTAGTACAGTGTATATCCACCTTTCGCAGCAATGCAGGCTGCTATTCTCCCATGGAGACGATCGTAGAGATGCTGGATGTAGTCCTGTGGAACGTCTTGCCATGCCATTTCCACCTGGCGCCTCAGTTGGACCAGCGTTCGTGCTGGACATGCAGACCGCGTGAGACGACGCTTCATCCAGTCCCAAACATGCTCAATGGGGGACAGATCCGGAGATCTTGCTGGCCAGGGTAGTTGACTTACACCTTCTAGAGCACGTTGGGTGGCACGGGATACATGCGGACGTGCATTGTCCTGTTGGAACAGCAAGTTCCCTTGCCGGTCTAGGAATGGTAGAACGATGGGTTCGATGACGGTTTGGATGTACCGTGCACTATTCAGTGTCCCCTCGACGATCACCAGAGGTGTACGGCCAGTGTAGGAGATCGCTCCCCACACCATGATGCCGGGTGTTGGCCCTGTGTGCTTCGGTCGTATGCAGTCCTGATTGTGGCGCTCACCTGCACGGCGCCAAACACGCATACGACCATCATTGGCACCAAGGCAGAAGCGACTCTCATCGCTGAAGACGACACGTCTCCATTTGTCCCTCCATTCACGCCTGTCGCGACACCACTGGAGGCGGGCTGCACGATGTTGGGGCGTGAGCGGAAGACGGCCTAACGGTGTGTGGGACGGTAGCACAGCTTCATGGAGACGGTTGCGAATGGTCCTCGCCGATACCCCAGGAGCAACAGTGTCCCTAATTTGCTGGGAAGTGGCGGTGCGGTCCCCTACGGCACTGTGTAAGATCCTACGGTCTTGGCGTGCATCCGTGCGTCGCTGCGGTCCGGTCCCAGGTCGACGGTCACATGCACCTTCCGCCGACCACTGGCGACAACATCGATGTACTGTGGAGACCTCACGCCCCACGTGTTGAGCAGTTTGGCGGTACGTCCACCTGGCCTCCCGCATTCCCACTATACGCCCTCGCTCAAAGTCCGTCAACTGCACATACGGTTCACGTCCACGCTGTCGCGGTATGCTACCAGTGTTAAAGACTGCGATGGAGCTCCGTATGCCACGGCAAACTGGCTGACACTGACGGCGGCGGTGCACAAATGCTGCGCAGCTAGCGCCATTCGACGGCCAACACCGCGGTTCCTGGTGTGTCCGCTGTGCCTTGCATGTGATCATTGCTTGTACAGCCCTCTCGCAGTGTCCGGAGCAAGTATGGTGAGTCTGACACACCGGTGTCAATGTGTTCTTTTTTCCATTTCCAGGAGTGTATTTAAACCGGCAGAGGAAGATTTCTCTGGCGGCAAATTAAATAAAACTACAAACACTTTTTCATTTTTTATGATCAAGAGACAACACATTAACGCAACCCAATTTCAATTACAGTAGATTTTGAAAAATCCCTCCATTGACACCAGAAAAATGTTACACCGTCGGATCATGTTCTGTCTGACACGGGCAAAAACCCCAGGAGTATCCTGAACTGTTCCTGCTGGTGCTACTATCCGAGCAACCAGATCCTCTTCTGATGCAACAGGAGTTGCGTAAACAATGTTGTGCATCTCTCCCCACACAAAAAAATACCAGAGGGGACATATCTGGGGATTGTGCAGGCCACTGTACAGGACCACCTCTGCCAATCCACGTGTCTGGGAACCGTCGGTCCAGGAATCGACGCACACGACGACTGAAATGTGCCGGCGCCCCGTCATGTTGGAACCACACACACTGTATTGTAGGGAGCGGGACGTCCCCCAGCAATTCTGGCAATGCTCTGGCGAGAAAATTGTAATAGTGCCTGCCATTTAATGGCCTAGGTAGCAGATACTGCCCAGTTAAACAGTCCCCAACAACACAGACCCACACATTAACGAAGAACTGCACTTGATGAGCGTTAGTAATTGTGGCATGTGGGTTATCCTCACCTCAAACGTGCGAATTGTGCATGTTGAAGACTCCACTACGCCCGAACGTTGCTTCATCGGTAAACAACACAGAGGATGAAACTTCCTGGCAGATTAAAACTGTGTGCCGGACCGAGACTCGAACTCAGGACCTTTGCCTTTCGCGAGCGAGCGCTCTGCCGACTAAGCTACCCAAGCACGTATCACGCGCCGTCCTCACAGCTTTACTTGTGCCAGTACCTCGTCTCCTACCTTCCAAACTTTACAGAAGCTCTCCTGCGAACCTTTCAGAACTAGCACTCCTGAAAGAAAGGATATTGTGGAGACATGGCTTATCCACAGCCTGGGGGATGTTTCTAGAATGAAATTTTCACTTTACAGCGGAGTGTGCGCTGATATGAAACTTCCTGGCAGATTAAAACTGTGTGCCGGACCGAGAAAGGCAAAGGTCCCGAGTTAGAGTCTCGGTCTGGTACACAGTTTTAATCTGCCAGGAAGTTTTATACAGCACACACTCCGCTGTAGAGTGAAAATTTCATTCTAGAAACACAGAGGATGCAAATGTAGGATGCATTACACACTGTTCCAGATACCACTGCAAAATCTGTGCTCTGGTGGATAATCAACTGGTTCCAGGTTGTGGACATGCGCTAAGTGAAATGGACGTAACATTTTCTCTCGAAGGACTGTTCTTACATTCGTCTGATTAGTCCCCATGTTACGAGCGATTGCATGAGTGCTGACTGAAAGATTCCACTCCATATGCCGCAAGACAGCTTCATCCAATTGCATCGTTCTTACCATGCGACGGCGCCCCTTACCAGATAATCTGCTAAATGATTCGGTTTCACGCAGACGTTGGTACACAGCAGCAAAGGTCGTATGATGAGGGATACGGCGATTAGGATATTGTTGTTGATAAAGCCGCTGTGCAGCTCGTCCGTTGTGATGCGCTACGTAGTACGCACCAACCGTATCAGTGTACTCACTCCAGGTGTATCGCTCCGTTAGTGAACAGAGACAATGCACTACAACACTGGTGGACAGTAGTTGCCTACAATTGAAGAGAGTAATACGACCTCCACCGGTTTAAATAATCGTCATAGGAAAAAATGACATTATGGAAATTTGTTTTGGTGTCCCCTACAACCTCCCAGAGTTTGTCGGTTTAAATACTTTTCACCCTGTATAATACCAAGTTCTTTGTAACGGTCACTCTAATCTGTAATCACTGAAAGTATGTCAATAGATAAAGTTTCATTTCCTTTCCTCTTCCCATTCTGGGTGCTTCCCTTTTTTTATTATCAGTCAGTGTAGATGCAATGTCTATAGTCCTCCTTTACTCACTAAAATGTTCCTCTTACAATCACTACAGCTGCGCCATTTCCATTCCCACACCTAGGTTTTCTGGTTCTTGTACCGCCTGTTTTTCCTGTTGCTGCCACAAGAGGCAGCACCTTATGGCACTAGGCTATGTTCTCGTGTTGGCAACACTGTTACACCGGAAATGGCGAGGCCATTTGCTTAGACACGTATATGTTATGTGAAGAATACATACACACAGCGTTTCACAAATTGTGGCAATTTTTATTCCACCACATACTATGCCCTCATTTTATTTATAATATCTTTTAAACACATTTCATTTGCAAACATTGTAGTATCTTTCTGGGTATGTATGTCGGCGTGAGTCACTACACGGAAAGCTGTATCTGCGAGTAAAATGATACACCATGCTTGGCGGTTAAATGATGAAGGTATTGTATTTTACCCACAGCCGCATTTTACACTTTCTGTCTTTCCACTCGTTGTTGCTTATGGCACTATAACATGTAGTTCTTCGTTTTCCTTTTATTACTACGATATTGTTATTAGTATTTCAGCAATAACGGTGGGAAATGATAAGAGTATCAGTGATCGGCTGTCGTGGGATTCAGAGGGAAAGCAGAAGGCTACTGGTGCTGTCAATAACAAGCAAATGACAGCGTGTCTCAAAAATGTTTTCTGTTCCTCAAGCTACTTTAACCAAGTTGTAGTACTTGATAAGGGTTTAGGTATATTCCAACAAACGTTTCTAACAGAGCTAGAAATTTAGCTGCTACAGCACACTGAAGATCCTGAATCCTATTTAGACTCAAATTGAATGATGTAAGGAAAATAGCATTCGAAGCAGCCAAGAGGAATGAATCTGGCAATAGATGAGCAACCAGATGGGCCGGCCGGTGTGGCCGAGCGGTTCTAGGCGCTTCAGTCTGCAACTGCGCGACCGTTACGCCACAGGTTCGAATCCTGCCTCGGGCATGGATGTGTGTGATGTCCTCAGGTTAGTTAGGTATCAGTAGTTCTCAGTTCTAGGGGACTGATGACCTCAAATGTTAAGTCCTATAGTACTCAGAACCATTTGAACCACTTAGATATTGATGGCAGGTGAATACCAAATTAATATAATAAAACAATGAGGCCTACCTATAATTCGATAAACCACAATTTTCAGTTATTCACAGGTGACGTTTACAAATAAAAGTGAATGTCTATAGGATATGTACACCTGACATAGTGTAAGCTTTCTGATAATATATCTTAATAACCATGGGAAGTATAATATAGTTTCCTTTCATGAATCACCGTTGAAACGTCCCCTTAGAAAAATTGTAGAGGACTGTGCTTAAACTGACACACAACATTTTTAGCGAAACGCAATCTGACTTTCAAAAATCTCTACAAAAAATGGCCCTGACTAACATTAACCTATACGTTTCACAAATCGCTTACCTCACAAAAATCTTGGTTACTCGAACTACTGCAATAAAGCGAGCGCCACTACTGACAGATAAATAAAAGATTCTAACTACTGAAGGCACTAACTACTGACATCCATAGTTAGCAAATGAAAGATTTTGATAGAGAACAAACAATGTATTTACCTTAATAGTCATAATATATATAGCAGTTCATGACATCCAGTATTACAAATTACAAAACTCCGCCATCTCTCTCTCCACGTCCACCACTGCTGGCGGCTCACCTCCAACTGCACAACGCTATGCGCTGTTAGCATCCAGCTGCCGCTGGCCAACACTACAATGGCAGACAACGATGCAAACCAGCCACAGACAGCACATGGCACAGCCAGTGATTTTCATACAGAGCGCTACGTGGCGGCGGTGTTACAAATAAAAAAAACCTAAATAGACTACTTACATAGCCCCCATGCTCCCCACAAAAAAATTTACAAGTTGTTTTGGGCAGCGGCCAATACAGATTTGAAAAAATTTTTCATAATTACAATAACAAAGAAATGAAATGCAAACACTTATCGATACAATGTTGGTCAAAAGCTAAAATTTTCTCACAGCCCATAAAGACAGTCATGATCATTTATCACAGTAAAATTACAGTGTTTTTTTCCCTCAGAGTCTGTGTAGTAAAAAAGAATGCACACCAAAGTAGTGGATTTCCATTCCATCTTGAAGTAGTGTTGTCCTTCCAACGGAAAGACAGTGCTCACTCTTGACATGCAGACAGGTAATGGGCCAAAACAGAGAAAACCCACAGCAGAGTCAGTCGAAGTTTTGAAGAATATTGGTAGGTATGTCGCCACAGAGTAGACCCACTGTAGTCCTGGTAGGGAGTATTGTAGTGGTTAGTCACCAGAGGTGCAGACCCACTGCAGTCCTTGTAGAAATAATGGTATTGGTGGTTCATCAAAGGTGCTGACACACTGAAGTCCTTGTAGAAATAATGGTATTGGTGGGTCATCAAAGGTGCAGACCCACTGTAGTCCTTGTAAAGACAGCCAGCAGCCATCTGTTGCAACTGTGCAGGTGCACAATCACCATCGAAGAGTCTTGCAGACAATATCGCAAGTCCTTGAACCACCACTTGTGCACTCACAATTTTTTTTGTAAATGTCCTTAGAACCAGCAATGCTGTTATCCAGTCCCTTGCTGAATTGTCAACACACGTGCAAACACTAACATTCCTTTTTTTCACATATTGTGCATATATTATGACCAACAGAAATGTGTGCAGTGAAATGTAACTTACAAGTTACTTAATTTGATGAACTGGTGTCAATTATAATTTTATAACATAAGAATACAATAACAAAGGTACAAAATACATCATTAAAGGACATAACAATACAGATAACATTTGTAGTAATACAGGCTTTACAAAAAAATCGAAATAACATATACATCAGGGATACAAACATTATGACATAAGTACATACATAAAAGATAGGGATTAACTTTTGAAACATCAACTTCACACATGAGCATTAAAACAAAACAGAATAAATAATTTCTAAGCATATTTACAAAGAAAATGACATATTATTAATGCAAATTATATTTGAGGATAACAGTATTCCTCATCATAGTGAATGTAGCAGAGTGTTAGAAGAGAAAAAATTCTATGAAACAGTACACAGAGACAGGAAGAAAATAAATACACAAGGGTACAAAAACACATAGTAGGATAACAAAAGGAAAGGACAGGGTTTGTTTTCAGGGTAACATTTGATACTGCAGGCCTACCCAAAACTTCATTCCATAGATCGTCCCTCTTATTTCAACAATTGCTCCAGCCAAAAAAAAATCCTATCCAAGCATGCTTTCTGTATTATGTTCACATCCTCTTTCAAAAATAGTTTTTCTCCACTGTACACTACTTTTTTTTGGCCAAACCATTTTCTTATAGCTTCTCAATGCTTTTCTTCCAATTCATCATAGTTAGTTTCTTACATAGTCTATCCCCTCTTAAGCTAACTTAAACCTATTGAGCTCAGATGCTAAACTAAGGGATGATGCAATGCAGCAGGACAAAACAATTAACACAAACAACAACGACAAAAAATGGAAATTGACAAAGCAGTTGCAATATTATAACTAATACAAGACACTGTGCAACAAACAAGAAAAATAAATCCGTAGTAAAACTGGCTTAACAGAGTAATAAAAAGTGAAATTCAGTAGCACTATGCCTGGCAAACAGCAGCATCAAATGCAATAACTTATATCTAAACATGACAGAGCTGAAGCAGAAAAAATATTACAGTAAAAATGCTTAATACCTATGTCACATCTTAACACTAGAGTGATGCATCACGAGAACATACACTAGCAGATAAATTATTTTTGCAATTCCTGTGAAGGGAAATGTCTATTTGTGCTCTCTTTTCTAAGAAAGTACATCATAAAATGATTCGTTACTGGGTCTGTAGACAGAAAATAGTGATATTAGTACATCTATTAAATTTTATTTTAACCAATGCTGCAGTGCAGATAGAAACTGGATATTAAACAAAATGAGCAATCTCTCAGCTAGAAAGACAACAGATATAAAATGTTTCTCATCATTTCATTTCAGTAAATATCATAAATTAAGAGCTTCACATTGCAATCGTATGTTTTCAAGTTTGGGCGTGTCGTACTTGCGATGCTTTCTACAAAGGAATGTCAATAGCGAGGTTAATGGCCTCCTTTTTTCTCCACCTGTGCCTCTGAAAGGCACACACTAATGACATTTTCTCAAGGCCGCTGGCACACCTGGACGCTCACAAGGCATTACGTCACGGTCACTTACTTTTCATACCAAAATATTTACCACAGCAGTTTCCGCTACAGTGACAGTCTCATATAAAAATATTTTCACAGGTTGAGAATTTGCGTTACAAATGTGTAGAAAATAAAATTGTATAAATATAACAGTGTCCAAAAAATTTTCGACAGCATTGTAATACATTCACACATGTACACACATTTCATAATTCTTAAAGTACGATTCTTGGTTTCCAACATCCTTTTCCACAAATCAGAGTCCCTACCCACTACTCATTATTCCTTACCTTATTATACATATACATACTCGTAGACACTTCTTCAATATTTCATCATAATAAATACGTAGCATAATCAAATTCCTCACATAGCAACAGCCTATTGATCATAAACATACCGCAACAGCGTAATACACATCGTCATCATAACATCATAAAACCTCAGCCAAATCTCAAAATCGTCGTGGCTTCCTTCAATAATTTCAAAACCTAAAAAAATTCTCTGCTCATGTCAAAAGTGTCATCTACCTCAAACGTACTTTAAAATCATGATCCCACACCAAATACATCATCCAAAGCTCTCATAGTATCACAACGGTTCCGAAAAAAATATGAACATTTCAAAAAGTACAGACAAAATACAGTTACATAAGTCTGAAGTTATCCAACTGTGTAATTACATAAACATCTGTCCCTGATGTAGTATAATAAATGTTTGTTTCTCTCAGTTAAATGATCATATTGCTGTGTAATTTATGTGTTAGAGAAATATGGTACCGATGTGTAAAATTGTATAAGCAAATACCATATTAGCTAGGGCTCCTTGTGCTTGCCATACACATGGTACACAAAGTAAGCGTGTACCCCCCTGAGGATTAATGTAATTATATCCTCAGGTGTTACAGATTACAGCAATGGAATGAAATGTATCATGGAAAACCTTTGTATCATTGTACTTCAAATATCTTTGAAAATAAATATTTTAAGTACAAAATTAATCACTCAAATACGTGTACTGTAGCGCTAAACTGTGCGTCTTGTTGTAAGATAATCTCTGTGGAAGTGTCCAAAATCTACGTTCTGCAGAAGTCAATGTACTTACCTCATGATAAACAAAAGTGAAATGCTTTGGTTATAGATATCGTAGTTACTATGCTTATTGCCGTGATGAAGTAAGTACTGTACTGTAACGTATTGTCGTGCTACAGAAAAGGCTGTCTCATTGTAGCTATACCACAAAGTTACTACTAAAACATGTTTTCCTTTCCAGAAGAATTCAAAAAAACTGTGCAGATATAAAACAGATACACCGAAAAAGCACAATGTAAATTGTGTCACACATTAGTAGCGTCGTGATAAAATCGTGTAGCTGTCACATAAACAAACCACTGTGTCATCTGGTATCTCACAGAAAGTACTTTAAATCCAGAATGTATTTTCAAGTAAATCCAAAATGTTGCATTAAAATCTCATTAACAGTACTGGTAAATGTTCTAAGTATGTGAGCCTTATGTTCGTTACGTAATTGTGCCACTAACAAGCAAGAATGTACACACACGCAATAACACTCTGTCATCTGTCACTATAACGATGCATTCGTAGTTTCTGTTTAAATACGTTCTCTTGGTTCTTGACTGGATATTTAACTTCAAACATTGTTGCATGTTAACAGATTCTAAGTCTGACAAAGCATACTAGTAATGTAAAGTGAAAAGTTATATGACAAAGACGAAGTTAAAAAGCAGATTATCTTTCAATAAACGATTTTACATGTGAAATGTAGTACAATCCTTTACTCTTCCTAGTGCTCAGAGTTAACTTGGACGCAATTATCATGTTTTATACGTCGGTAAAGCATACTAGAATTTTTCTGAAGGTTAGCGTCTATGTTATTTTACTCTGAGCCAGCCGGCGCACGCGGCTGCCTGCGGTGCGAGTCATTGTCTGTCTCTTTGTTGGCGCGCGCCGTTATTGGGATTAGGAGACCTTAACTTCTACAAATTCATCTTGTCGAGAGGGCCCTGCTCTGTTTGAAGCTTGCCAGTTCTGATTCAATTCAGATCTGTCGTTTTGTAGGTAGTTTACATGGTTTCTTGTTTGTGGGTCATGTGGTGGAGAATTTCTTCCGTAATCGTAACTGCGTGGTGGACCGTTGCGTCGAAAGTTATTCTGTCTCCCTTGATAATAATTATTTCGGTTCCCGTATTGTCTGTTTCTTTGATTGTATCTGTCATAGTCATTACCGCGGAAATACGATCTTTCTCTGTAACTATTACTCTGCCAGTGGTTGCCATATGGTTGGTGTCTGTTTTGGTCACGATTTGTGTTGTGAGAATAGCCTTGTCGTGTCCAGTTATTATTTCTTTCATCGCGGAATTGCGACTGATGTGACCAGTAATTGTTGTGTTCCTGTTTTCGCGTTCCGCGATTGTCAGTGTCAATTTCTAATTCTTGTTAAGAGTCCCTGAAAAGCTTCAATGTCGTATTTGCAACGTCCTGCCAAAATAATATACCGTAAATGTTCCGGTAATTTGATTAAGCAAATGCGGATGAGTTCTGAGGGGCTGTATGGGTTTGACAGGTACTGATTCTTGTGCAACAGGTCTTCAAAATATTTCACAAGACTGGGAAATTCAGATTGTTCGAAATGTTTCATCATTATGATGCTATGTTTTACTCGGTCTTGTGTGGCTTGAGACCAATATGCTGAGAGGAAGGCATGATAAAATTCTCCTTCACTGTGGCAATCGTGAATGACCGATCGCATTCTTACAGCTGGTTCATCCTCAAAGTAGCCACACATAAATTCTAATCTTTCTAATGACGAGTTTGGAGGAAAACAATGAGAGCATTGATGAAGCCACGCTTATGGATGAATGTCGTTGCCAGAATTTTTAAATGTTTTGAATTTACGTGTACTAATGATCAGCTTATAGTCAAAATCATCATGTCGGCGAGACGCATGTCGGTCATTGTTACGTCGTTTCGGCGGTTCCATCTCAAAATTCGGTGTACCTTGCCAATTTCTTTCATAATCTCCGAAGTGCCCTGTGTTATTATTTTGTGGCTGTTCCGTATTTTTATGTCCCTCTTCCCGTATTGGATCGCGAGTGTCCTCTGAAATACGTAATTCTTGTATTACCTGTGTCAGCTGATCTTGTACTTCCCGGATTTCTCTTTGGTGTTGCGTATTAATTAGATTCAGATTTTGTTTGAATTTCCTAATTTGTTCGCACTATTCTGTGTCATTAAAGGCTACCGGTTTTGTGTCATTCAGATTATCATCTACCTTCGTAGATAAATTAGTTAGCTGATCCGAAAGTTCAACTACTTTCTCTGATAATGAACTAATTTCCTGCATGTGTCTTTCTGAACCAATTTTCAGAGTATCTACTGTGTCCTTTAAGTTCGCTTGAGTTTTTGCAAGTTGCGTAACCGAATCTGTAGACGCAACTGAGTCAATTTTAGCTTGCAAGGTCTCATGATTTTCATGAACAATAGTTTGCAGTTCTTTTATGGCTGCTTCGTGATTCTGTAACGCATTTTCATACTGCGAAAAAATAGGTTGAAAATGCTCACAAATTTGTGTTTTTATGTCATTACAGACTTTCTGACATTTCGATTCAATGTTATGTAACTCATTAGTTAAATCTTCACGTATTTGTTCAAGCGTGGTGTCTAACTTTTGTAGCCTTTGTCCCATTTGTTGCATTAACTGTAATAACAGTGCACTGGTGTCTGAAACATGTTCCTCAGTGCTATTCAGCAGTGCATTTGAACCGGCTATATTCGCAGTTTGGAAAACAGAAAATGTGTCTTGACGTATTTGAGAAAACGGCGAGGACGCAAAACCTGAATCTACAGTATTTGCAAGATTGCGTCCTGTCATTTCGGAATTCTGAGGCGAGCTGTTGCCGACCGATCGATCGATAATGCTTCCCTGTTCACTAATTGTTTCACTGCCTACACCATTATTTGCAACCCGCTCCATTTCCCAATGCACAATTGCGAAATTACTACTTTGAACATTAGTTAATTCATTACATGGTGGCGCTAACACACTGCTTTCTTCTCTGTCATTTCTCAGTTTACTTTGGAGCCTAGTATTACGTTTTTCACACGCCATTATTGTCACAACATTACACAATAAAACAGAAAAGCACAATTTGAAGAGCAAAAATAAGAGAACACATTAACATAGCAAATAATATCTAGGTAATTGCAAGCACAGCTGCGAAATACTTGGTGAAAATCTACATGCATGCCACAACTGTTTTACTGAACAACAATGAAAGACTACAAACGAGATTCTCTCTACAATTACGCGCTAGCAATAAACAAAATCTACACTAATTACACAAACTACAAGAAAAAATCAGAAGATTCCAGTGAGGTATCCTCGGCTAAGGGTCGACATTTGAAACGTCCCCTTAGAAAAATTGTAGAAGACTGTGCTTAAACTGACACACAATATTTTTAGCGCAACGCAATCTGACTTTCAAAAATCTCTACAAAAAAATGGCCCTTACTAACATTAACCTATACGTTTCACAAATCGCTTACCTCACAAAAATCTTCGTTACTCGAACTACTGCAATACAGCGAGCACCACTACTGCCAGCTAAATAAAAGATTCAAACTACGGAAGTCACTAACTACTGATAGGCATAGTCAGCATATGAAAGATTTTGATAGAGAACAAACAATGTATTTACCTTAATAGTCATAATATATATATAGCAGTTCATGACATCAATTCTTACAAGTTTCAAAACTCCGCCATCTCTCTCCCCACGTCCTCCACTGCTGGCGGCTCACCTCCAACTGCGCAACGCTACGCGCTGTTAGCATCCAGCTGCCGCTGCCCAACAATACAATGACAGACAACAATGCAAACCAGCCACAGACTGTACATGGCACAGTCAGTGATTTTCATACAGAGCGCTACGTGGCGGCGGCGTTACCAATAAAAAAACCTAAACAGCCTACTTACACCGTGTAGTTAACACTTTCAATGCTAACTTACAAAGCACAAGGCCTATGCCAACACTAGAGCTTTTCTGTCATTTTAGAACACCCTCCCCTGCTGTAACAGCCATCTATTTTTGTCTTATGCTTCCTCGTGAGTAGTTCGCACTATCTGAATAAAGAACTGCATGTACTAGTGAAGGATACTGTGATGGTTTCCTGTTATCTACATCTACATCTACATCTACATCCATACTCCGCAAGCCACCTGACGATGTGTGGCGGAGGGTACCTTTACGTCTATCGGTTCTCCCTTCTATTCCAGTCTCGTACTGTTCGTGGAAAGAAAGATTGTCAGTATGCCTCTGTGTGGGCTCTAATCTTTCTGATTTTATCCTCATGGTCTCTTAGCGAGATATACGTAGGAGGGAGCAATATACTGCTTGACTCCTCGGTGAAGGTATGTTCTCGAAACTTCAAGAAAAGCCCGTACCGAGTTACTGACCGTCTCTCCTGCAGAATCCTCCACAGGAGCCTATACATCATCTCCGTAACGCTTTCGCGATTACTAAATGATCCTGTAACGAAGCGTGCTGCTCTCCGTTGGATCTTCTCTATCTCTTCTATCAACCCTATGGATCCCACACTGCTGAGCAGTATTCAAGCAGTGGGTGAACAAGCGTACTGTAACCTACTTGCTTTGTTTTCGGATTGCATTTGCTTAGGATTCTTCCAATGAATCTCAGTCTGGCATCTGCTTTACCGACGACCAACTTTATATGATCATTCCATTTCAAATCACTCCTAATGCGTACTCCCAGATAATTTATGGAATTAACTGTTTCCAGTTGCTGACCTGCTATATTGTAGCTAAATGATAAAGGATCTCTCTTTCTATGTATTCGCAGCATATTACACTTGTCTACATTGAGATTCAATTGCCATTCCCTGCACTATGCGTCAATTCGCTGCAGATGCTCCCGCATTTCAGTACAATTTTCCATTGTTACAACCTCTCGATATACCACAGCATCATCCGCAAAAAGCCTCAGTGAACTTCTGATGTCATCCACAAGGTCAGTTACGTATATTGTGAATAGCAACGGTCCTACGACACTGCCCTGCCACACACCTAAAATCAGTGTTACTTCGGAAGACTTCTCTCCATCTCACAGAACTACGCCCCTGCAACTGTCCCGACTGCACCTATACGTAACATAATAGTTCTCAAAAAGATTGAAATGGCTCAGAGCACTATGGGACTTCTGAGGTCATCAGTCCCCTAGAACTTAGAACAACTTAAACCTAACTAACCTAAGGACATCACACACATCCATGCCCGAGGCAGGATTCAAACCTGCGACCGTAGCGGTCGCGCGTTTCCAGACGGTAGCACCTAGAACCGCACGGCCATTCTGGCCGGCCATAGTTGTCGATTCAATATCTTTCATGTACGCGAACTGAGAGACCTCAGGTAAGAAGATTCCGTAGCTATACTCGACAGACATAGAGGAGGCTTTTGAGACTCCTAAACTTGGAGAAAGAAGGATAAATACCTCATACAATGTAAGCTTTCACGGCCGGTATTGTCTTCTCTTAAAACTTCCGGCTGATAGGACGTGGTCGAAGTATAAAACTCTCTCCTGACGTTTCGTCTCCGACTGCGGGAGACATCCTCGGAGGTAAAGCGGCGAACTGCGAAGAGAACTCGCGGAAGCGCTGATTATATAGGCAGTACAGAGGGCGCCACTGTTGATCACGTGGCGTCGGTTATGAGATTGTCTCTGGTAACATCCTCACTCTTACGGTGCAACGCTGACATCCAAATTTGATCCAGCTTAACACCTTCGTCTTTCCTGTTAAAATTATTACGATGTTTATCAATCTCGATAGCCTCTCTATACAAGCGTGCGTAATAATGCGAGGTTTTTGATATGACGCTCGTCTCGCTAAATTTTATTTCATGATCACCTTTCTGGTAAACATGTTTCGCTACGGCCGATTTATGCGCGTGACCTAGGCGGCAATTCCTCTTATGTTCAACAAGACGGGTGTTCACACTTCTCTTAGTGGTACCGATGTAAACCTGTCCACAACTACAATGAATTTTATATACCCCTGGTGTAGCCAAAGGGTGTCGTGCATCTTTTGCCGACCTTAAAAATTCTTTTATTTTCCTCGTGGGACTGAAAATAGTTTCCACCCCATACTTGCCTAAAACTTTCCCAATGCGGTCTGTGACCTTACTAATGAACGGAAGAAAAATTTTGCCCTTGGACCACTGTTGTTCGTCGTTACTCCTTATTCTATGCCTAGAGCGCAGTGCTCGATCAATATCCTTGTTAGAATAGCCATTCGTCACGAAAGTTGAGCGTAGATGTTCAATCTCTTCTTTTAAATAAACAGGTTCACAAAGTTTGTACGCCCTGTCTACCAAAGTTTCCATTACACCTCTTTTTTGTCTAGGGTGGTGGTTTGATTCTTTGTGTAGATAACGATCAGCATGTGTGGACTTTCTATGCACCTTATGGCCCAACGTTCCGTCCCGTCGTTTAGCCACAGACACATCCAGGAAGTTCAATTGCCCATTCCTTTCCGTCTCCATGTTGAATTGGATTTTCGGATTAATGCTGTTTAAATGTGTCAGGAAGGCATCCAGCTCCTCTGCTCCGTGTGTCCATACTACGAACGTGTCATCGACATAGCGATAACATCTGGTTGGTCTCTTACTGGCAGTCTGCAACGCCCGTTGTTCAAAAGTCTCCATAAAGAAGTTAGCCACAGCAGGACTGAGAGGACTGCCCATAGACACCCCGTCAGTCTGTTCGTAAAAGTTATTATTGTACTGAAAGTAGGTTGTGGTGAGGCAGACAAAAAAGAGGTGTAATGAAAACTTTGGTAGACAGGGCGTACAAACTTTGTGAACCTGTTTATTTAAAAGATGAGATTGAACATCTACGCTCAACTTTCGTGACGAATGGCTATTCTAACAAGGATATACATCGAGCACTGCGCTCTAGGCAGAGAATAAGGAGTAACGACGAACAACAGTGGTCCAAGGGCAAAGTTTTTCTTCCATTCATTAGTAAGGTCACAGACCGCATTGGGAAAGTTTTAGGCAAGTATGGGGTGGAAACTATTTTCAGACCCACGAGGAAAATAAAAGAATTCTTAAGGTCGGCAAAAGATGCACGACGCCATTTGGCTACACCGGGGGTATATAAAATTGCTTCCAGTTGTGGACAGGTTTACATCGGTACCACAAAGAGAAGTGTGAACACCCGTCTTGTTGAACATAAGAGGAATTGCCGCCTGGGTCACACGGATAAATCGGCGGTAGCGGAACATGTTTACCAGGAAGGTGATCATGAAATAAAATTTAGCGAGACGAGCGTCATATCAGAAACCTCGCATTATTATGCACGCTTGTATAGAGAGGCCATCGAGATTGATAAACATCGTAATAATTTTAACAGGAAAGACGAAGGTGTTAAGCTGGATAAAATTTGGATGTCAGCCTTGCACCGCAAGAGTGACGATCGATTACTTTCAATCGAGAATGTTGGCCTTACCAGAGACAATCTCATAGCCGACGCCACGTGATCAACAGTGGCGCCCTCTGTACTGCCTATATAATCAGCGCTTCCTCGAGTTCTCTTCGCATTTCGCCGCTTTACCTCCGAGGATGTCTCCCGCAGTCGGAGACGAAACGTCAGGAGAAAGTTTTATACTTCGACCACGGCCTATCAGCCCGGAAGTTTTAAGTGAAGGAGAAATACCTGTTAATCGAACGCATCTTAATCACTTGTGTTTCCCGATGAGTTCCTTCTGTTTACCTCAACTGCAGAGAAACAAAAGCAACGAATGGAGAAAAAACTTAATGGAGAAAGTGATGTACGCGATCTCAGAGCGTGTCTTGTCCTGTATCCGGGAGACAGCTTTGTGGCCTTTTTGCTCTTGGCTTGCAAGCGGCAGAAGCTGTGCGCCTGTGCACTTGGATGAGCCTGGCGCACGTTCGAAGCGTACATTCACACTCTCTATGAGTCTGAAGAAATGTTACTAAACTCATCAAATTTATTTCATATTACGGCCACAGTCGTACGTTCCTAATAGAAATAAATTGTTAAAATTCCATACCATTATCTACGGTACTTTAAGGAACACAAAATTTCACTTAAAAATAACAATGTAATACGAAATAGAGTTAGTGATTGTACTATACTTAACTGTAACTTCGTCTGAACTGGGCGAAATTACGCACCTAGAATGCTTTTTAGTTTCGACTACATTAACTTGCTGCCGTAAAAGAAACTATTTCAAAATTATTGTTTGAGTAAATTTTGTTATGTGATTGTTTTAGAAAGAGTGAGAGAATGTATGGAAGACGTACCTGAAATATCGCTGTTTATTTTTTTGGAAATAATGTAAATGCATGCGAGGGAAAATTTTGGATAATCGTGTGGTACAAGTTACGTACATTCTGTCTGAACGTTTTTGTATAAAACGAGCCAGAAGAGGTGTTAGGAGCAAACTGGCTTAATATTTAATTTTTGGCGGTAAGTCTAACTTTGTGTTTTTCTTTGGATTTTGTAATACTTTCTTTCATTTTTAACTTTCAGCAATCCTCTTGGTTGCGTTAGGTATTAACTTTGGTATCTGAGAGCACGAGCCTTTCTTATTAGCCGTTCAGTTTACGTGGCAACGAGAATTAAGCGTTTACCGCGCTTAGAACGTGTCTGTGCTTCTAGTTGGTGAGAAATCGCTCGGTAGCCGTCTTACACGCTGTGTGTTACATGTGGAGCAGCTCTAAACAAATCTCGGATGTAGAATCACTTTTTTCGGTTATTTTGCCGTAAAACGGGAAGCGACTAAAATTTGTGATCATTTGTAGAAATTCTAAATTTTTTTGTGTTGTATAGTTGGCAAATTATTTGCACGTGAAATTTTTGGTCGGTTGCCAACTACGCATGCCGGGGTACGCAAAATTTAAGGAACGTTATGGTGAGCACTTCTTTTCCATTGCAGAACGAAGGGGATTGACTTCAGAAAGCCAGTCGAGATAGGTGGTCTGAATTTTCTACACCGAAACTAAAGCATGGACGTTTTTGGCCGAGCTATTATACGAAGTAGTATAGGAGAGTACGAGAAATGACTACGAACCTCTGTATCTCTAATCAATAGTCAGAACGTTCTACCAATGGTTCAGTTCCTCGATGATAGGAAGCCATTACTTAGATACTGAGCCATTCGTTAACCGCTGCATGAAAGACCACACAGTTGGAAAAACTCTTTTCCTCCTCCCCACCCCTGCCCACCAGAGAATGTTGTTTCAGCTTGCTGGAAAGACGGAAAAACCACGGTGCAAGGTATGGCCTTCTAGATCCACCTCACCCACGCTTCTACTGCCCTATTCTCATTCTTGACCCCAAGTACTACGGCTGGACGCGACTTTGTATTTGGTTCGTACACCGGCAGAACTTCACGGCGAATTCGTGGGCAGTTTAGACATTTGTCCACAAGAATCGTACTGCTCCTACTGTCGTGTCGGACCTGCTTCTGACCGGCATATTGCAGCCACTCGACTTACCTGGGACTTAACAAGTCGTTGGAAGTCGCATGCAGAAATATTGGACCATGCGGCCCCTATACCACCTACATCGACATCTACATACATACTCCGCAATCCACCATACGGTGCGTAGTGGAGGGTACCTCGTACTGCAACCAGCATCTTCTCTCCCTGTTCCACTCCCAAACAGAACGAGGGAAAAATGACTGCCTATATGCCTCTGTACGAGCCCTAATCTCTTATCTTTGTGGTGTAAGTTGACGGGAGTAAAATTGTACTGCAGTCAGCCTCAAATGCTGGTTCTCTATATTTTCGCAGTAGCGATTCACGAAAAGAACGCCTCCTTTCCTCTAGAGACTCCCACCCGAGTTTCTGAAGCATTTCCGTGCCACTCGCATGATGATCAAACCTACCAGTAACAAATCTAGCAGCCCGCCCCTGAATTGCTTCTATGTCCTCCCTCAATCCGACCTCATAGGGATCGCAAACGCTCGAGCAGTACTCAAGAATAGGTCGTATTAGTGTTTTATTAGCGGTCTCCTTTACAGATGAACCACATCTTCCCAAAATTCTACCAATGAACCGAAGACGACTATCCGCCTTCCCCACAACTGCCATTACATGCTTGTCCCACTTCATATCGCTCTGCAATGTTACGCCCAAATATTTAATCGACGTGACTGTTAAGCGCTACACTGCTAATGGAGTCTTCAGACATTATGGGATTCTTTTTCCTATTCATCCGCATTAATTTAAATTTATCTATATTTGGAGTTAGCTGCCATTCTTTACACCAATCACAAATCCTGTCCCATTCATCTTGTATCGTCCTACAGTCACTCAACGACGATACCTTCCCGTACACCACTGCATCATTAGCAAACAGCCGCACATTGCTATCCACCCTATCCAAAAGATCATTTATGTAGATCGAAAACAACAGCGGACCTACCACACTTCCCTGGGGCACTCCAGGTGATACCCTCACCTCCGATGAACACTCACCATCGAGGACATCGTAGTGGGTTGTATTCCTTAAGAAGTCTTCGAGCCACTCACATACATGGGAACCAAACCCATATGCTCGTACCTTAGTTAGGAGTCTGCAGTGGAGCACCGAGTCAAACGCTTTCCAGAAGTCAAGGAAAATGGCATCCGTCTGATACCCTTCATCCGCAAGATATTATGTGAAAGAAGGGCGAGTTGCGTATCGCAGGAGCGATGCTTTCTAAAGCCGTGCTGATGCATGGACAGCAACTTCTCTGTCTCAAGGAAATTGATTCTATTCGAACTGAGAATATGTTCGAGAATCCTGCAACTAACCGATGTTAAGGATATTGGTCTGTAATTTTGAGGATCCCTCCTTCCACCCTTCTTATATATAGGCGTCACCTGCGCTTTTTTCCAGTCGCTCGGTACTTTATGTTGGGCAAGAGATACGCGATAAATGCAAGGTAAGTAAGCAGCCAATGCACTAGAGTACTCTCTGTAAAACCGAATTGGAATCCCATCAGGACCTGGCGATTTATTTATTTTCAACCCACTCAGCTGCTTCACAACCCCACGGATGTCTACCACTATGTCCTCCATTCAGGAATTTGTACGAGACTCAAACGGCAGTATGTTTGTACGATCCTCCTGCGTGAAAGATTTCTCAAATGCTAAATTTAAAATTTCAGCTTGGCACTCCATAATTGCGAAAATGTTGCCGGTGCAGGATTTTATGCACGAACTGACCTCTCGATTATGTTCACAAATGTTCGTTGGGGATTCATGTCGGGCGATATGGGTGGCCCAATGATGCTCTCGAGTTGTCCAGAATGTTATTCAAACCAGTTGCGAACAATTGTGGTCCGGACATGGACATCCGTGAAAATTCCACCTTTTCTGGTAACATGAACTCCAGGAATGAATGCAAATAGTCTCCAAGTAGCCGAATGTAACCGAGGACCCAGTCGTTCCATGTAAGCACAGACCACACCATTATGGAGTCACCACCAGCTTGCAGAGTGTCCCGTTGACAACTTGAATCCGTGGCTTCGTGACGTCTGCCCACATACAGATCCTAGTGTTGTGACTCGGTTCGCTAGACAATCAATCAAACAACTTTGATTAATGTTGGAATTGATTGGATTGTTTTCGGGGAAGGAGACCAAACAGCGAGGTCATCGGTCTCACCGGGTTAGGGAAGGACGGAGAACGATGTCGGCCGTGCCCTTTCAAAGGAACCATCCCGGCATTAGCCTGGAACGATTTAGGGAAATCACGGAAAACCTAAATCAGGATGGCCGGATGTGGGATTGAACCGTCATCCTTCCGAATGTGAGTCCAGTGTGCTAACCACTGCCCCACCTCGCGCGGTTCGTATTAATGAGTTTTATTACAACAAGTACAAATAGACCTACTTAATTTTGATCTGAGATTTATTACACTCCTTTATACATGGTCATCCACAAGTGCAATTAGATGTGTCGCAGGCTAAAGGCGACATACAAAATAATCAGTCTTCTTCGGAAGAGACAGACAAGTAACACTTCTGGTCCTAGCGACCGGTAGTAATAAAAGTCTGTCAACTGAGCTTGTAACTCCTGTTTTCGACCTATTTTATAACTGTATCGATAATCCTATGTCAATTTGTAGTATTCCTTATATAGAATGTTCTATCTATTATGGAAATTCTTTGAATATGTATACATATTTCAGCCACGTGAACTTCAGAACGATGTTATTTAAACTGTGCTTGTGAATTTAAATAGCTATTGGAATAATTGTTATGTAATGTACTGTAAATGACTTCGACCCAGGTTAGGGAACAGGGTTGAATGTTAAGAAGTGGGGGGAGCCCTGCAGCTGCGGAAGTAGCCTGGTGGAGTGGAAGAGGTGTGGTTAGCACGCGAGTGGCAACTCGTCCTCTATAACGGGTAAGGAGTCTGGGCTGAGCAGTCCTGTGGTTAACACAGCGTTAGCAGTAGCGGATCAGTGTGGCTCATATTCCCCGAGCTTCTAGGACAGAGGAGCTTGAGGGCAGTATTTATGTGCCTCGGATGCTGCATCTGGTGATACTATTATCACGGCATGGTTTTTGGCCCTATAAATATAATTCCGACGCCAAGAAGGCAAGTAACAGGGCGAGGCCAAAAGTACTGCTATGACGGCATGGCCGCCAGGTTAACAGCCACTGCAAATTGCGCCACCAGCCTTGCACTAAATTGTTTACATTTGGCACTCTGTAAATGGATCAGGTATTTGTGAAATTTGGTTTATTTTAATAATAAGCGAGGCGTTTCTGAAAACTCTTACACCCGTGATTATCCCAAATCACAAACCTGGGCAGGAATCCTATTCTAGTGAATTTAATTCCGAATGTCCTAATTTATCACGAGAAAGTGGTCGAACATGAATTTAATGCTGTGTTGTCATTTGCACAGCCAATTATAAATTTTGAGTAGTTCAAGATACTGCTTATGAAAGCACATTTGTTATTTAAGAGTTTGTTGTGCACTATTTAATTAATAATGAAATATAGGAATACGTACCATTTCTCATATACACTATGCGGTCACCCGGCTCAAAGTAACTTACACATTCGTGGAGCCCTCCATCGATTATGCTAGAATTCAGTATTGTGTTGGCCCGCCCTTAGCCTTGATGACGGCTTCCACTGCCGCAGCCTTACGTTCAATCAGATGCTGGAAGGTTTCTTGGAGAATGGAAGACCATTCTTCACGGTGTGCTGCACTGAGGAGACGTATCGATGTCGGTATGTGACGACGCACGAAGTTGTAGGATTCAAGTCACGACTCTGTGCAGACCAGTCCTTTACAGGTATGTTATTGTCGTATAGCCACTCCGCCACAGGCCGTGCATTATGAACAGGTGTTCTATCGACTTAAAAGATGTAATCGCCATCCTAGAATTGCTCTTCAACAGAGGGAAGCAAGAAGGTGCTCAAAACATCAATGTAGGCTTGTGCTGTGATAGTGCCACGCAAAACAACAAGGGGTGCAAGCCCCCTTCATGAAAAACACGACCACATCATAAGAGCATCGCCTCCGAATTAAAAAAAAAAGAAAAATGTATGTGAAATCTTATGGGACTTAACTGCTAAGGTCATCAGTCCCTAAGCTTACACACTACTTAACCTAACCTAAATTATCCTAAGGACAAACACAGACACACCCATGCCCGAGGGAGGACTCGAACATCCGAATTTTGCTGTTGGCAGTACACACGCTGACAGATGACGTTCACTGGACATTCGCCATACCCACACCCTGCCATCAGATCGCCACATTGTGTACCGTGATTCGTGACTCTACTCAACGTTTTTCCACTGTTCAATCGTCCAATGTTTAGGCATCTTACATCAAGCGAGGCGTCGTTTGTCATTTACCGGCGTGATGTGTGGCTTATGAGCAACCGCTCGACCATTAAATCAAAGTTTTCTCATCTCCCGCTGTAATGCCACTTCCTCGGACGAAAAATAAAAATCAAAAATTAGCTCCCAATACCCCAAATATCCCCCCCCCCCCCCCCCAAGTCCCAAATTCCCAGAAAGGTGAATAAGCGAACGAAGTTCCATTTATCACTATTATCAGGACAATAACAAGTAATTAAATCAGGAATCTCAGACTTGACAATTTAGCAATCTACGAAAGAAAGATTAAATTTCAGTAAAACTAAAATCAAAATCATAATAATTAGCATAAATTAACATTCGCAAAGTAGAACCAACGATCCCAAAGGATACTCTGTGTAAGTACTCTTTGGGAATCGTGAGTAATGACTAAGTATAATTCAATGCATTGTCACTACGTTACGAGAGTTAGCCCAAGCAGGTCATATATTTGAATGCTCGTACATGTAGGAGCGCTTAGATTGTTTTTGAGATTGAATAATTGCGATCTATTATGACGCAGTAATACGATCTCCTGACTTCAAATATCACGGCATTAGAATTCGAACGGAGGAGTTTTACCTTCTAGGATAAAGTGAACTTTTAACTAGATTATTGAACTAAACATTACTTACACAGTGATTTAGGCAACGAACACTGATAGACAATTTTCATTCATAATAGCCAGTGGTTTATGGAACTTCAGTGAGAGGTCCGAAGCATATAATTTAAATCCCCCCCAACACCTGGGAAAGTTTTCTTCTCAAGGCTCGGTTAGGAAGTGACTGATATTGTGCAATAAAACTCCCTCTCGTGCCAAGTCGCGCATTTGTGATTTAAAATTCTATCAAATTATTGACATGAAACTCCCGAGTAATAATTACGGGCAGCGATAATATTTGACTGTAGCGCTCAGCGCTTGTGTAGAATCTTTGACTCAAATAACAAGCCCACTGTTACGATTTCTTAGATACTTGAAATTACGACCAGCTTGTAGGGAATTTGTTGTGGATGTGATTGTATTGGTTTTATCATTAATATTTCATCATTAATCAGTTAAACATCGATTACGAACGATTAATTATGATTCTTGGTGAAGAAAATATCTCACGCACATCGACATCAGCAGTGCTTCTAATAATTTCCGGGTATGCAGCCGGATCCCGTCGACATGTTGTTGTTGTCTTCAGTCCTGAGACTGGTATGATGCAGCTCTCCATGCTACTCTATCCTGTGCAAGCTGCTTCATCTCCCAGTACCTACTGCAACCTACATCCTTCTGAATCTGCTTAGTGTACTGATCTCTCGGTCTCCCTCTACGATTTTTACCCTCCACGCTGCCCTCCAATGCTAAATTTGTGATCCCTTGATGCCTCAAAACATGTCCTAACAACTGATCCCTTCTTCTAGTCAAGTTGTGCCACAAACTTCTCTTCTCCCCAATCCTATTCAATACCTCCTCATTAGTTACGTGATCTATCCACCTTATCTTCAGTATTCTTCTGTAGCACCACATTTCAAAAGCTTCTATTCTCTTCTTGTCCAAACTAGTTATCGTCCATGTTTCACTTCCATACATGGCTACACTCCAAACAAATACTTTCAGAAACGACTTCCTGATACATAAATCTATATTTGATGTTAACAAATTTCTCTTCTTCAGAAACGCTTTCCTTGCCATTGCCAGTCTACATTTTATATCCTCTCTACTTCGACCATCATCAGTTATTTTACTTCCTAAATAGCAAAACTCCTTTACTACTTTAAGTGTCTCATTTCCTAATCTAATTCCCTCAGCATTACCCGATTTAATTTGACTACATTCCATTATCCTCGTTTTGCTTTTGTTAATGTTCATCTTATATCCTCCTTTCAAGACACTGTCCATTCCGTTCAACTGCTCTTCCAAGTCCTTTGCCGTCTCTGACAGAATTACAATGTCATCGGCGAACCTCAAAGTTTTTACTTCGTCTCCATGAATTTTAATACCTACTCCAAATTTTTCTTTTGTTTCCTTTACTGCTTGCTCAATATACAGATTGAATAACATTGGGGAGAGGCTACAACCCTGTCTCACTCCTTTCCCAACCACTGCTTCCCTTTCATGCCCCTCGACTCTTATAACTGCCATCTGGTTTCTGTACAAATTATAAATAGCCTTTCGCTCCCTGTATTTTACCCCTGCCACCTTTAGAATTTGAAAAAGAGTATTCCAGTCAACATTGTCAAAAGCTTTCTCTAAGTCTACAAATGCTAGAAACGTAGGTTTGCCTTTTCTTAATCTTTCTTCTAAGATAAGTCGTAAGGTCAGTATTGCCTCACGTGTTCCAACATTTCGACGGAATCCAAACTGATCCTCCCCGAGGTCTGCATCTACCAGTTTTTCCATTCGTCTGTAAAGAATTCGCGTTAGTATTTTGCAGCCGTGGCTTATTAAACTGATAGTTCGGTAATTTTCACATCTGTCAGCACCTGCTTTCTTTGGGATTGGAATTATTATATTCTTCTTGAAGTCTGAGGGTATTTCGCCTGTCTCATACATCTTGCTCACCAGCTGGTAGAGTTTTGTCATGACTGGCTCTCCCAAGGCCGTCAGTAGTTCTAATGGGATGTTGTCTACTCCGGGGGCCTTGTTTCGACTCAGGTCTTTCAGTGCTCTGTCAAACTCTTCACGCAATATTGTATCTCCCATTTCGTCTTCATCTACATCCTCTTCTATTTCCATAATATTGTCCTCAAGTACATCGCCCTTGTATAAACCTTCTATATACTCCTTCCACCTTTCTGCCTTCCCTTCTTTGCTTAGAACTGGGCTGCCATCTGAGCTCTTGATATTCATACACGTGGTTCTCTTCTCTCCAAAGGTCTCTTTAATTTTCCTGTAGGCAGTATCTATCTTACCCCTAGTGAGATAAGCTTCTACATCCTTACATTTGTCCTCTAGCCATCCCTGTTTAGCCATTTTGCACTTCCTGTCGATCTCATTTTTGAGACGTTTGTATTCCTTTTTGCCTGCTTCATTTACTGCATTTTTATATTTTCTCCTTTCATCAATTAAATTCAATATTTCTTCTGTTACCCAAGGATTTCTAGCAGCCCTCGTCTTTGTACCTACTTTATCCTCTGCTGCCTTCACTACTACATCCCTCAGAGCTACCCATTCTTCTTCTACTGTATTTCTTTCCCCTATTCCTGTCAATTGTTCCCTTATGCTCTCTCTGAAACTCTGTACAACCTCTGGTTCTTTCAGTTTATCCAGGTCCCATCTCTTTAATTTCTCACATTTTTGCAGTTTCTTCAGTTTTAATCTACAGGTCATAACCAATAGATTGTGGTCAGAGTCCACATCTGCCCCTGGAAATGTCTTACAACTTAAAACCTGGTTCCTAAATCTCTGTCTTACCATTATATAATCTATCTGATACCTTTTAGTATCTCCAGGGTTCTTCCACGTATACAACCTTCTTTCATGATTCTTAAACCAAGTGTTAGCTATGATTAAGTTGTGCTCTGTGCAAAATTCTACTAGGCGGCTTCCTCTTTCATTTCTTAGCCCCAATCCATATTCACCTACTATGTTTCCTTCTCTCCCTTTTCCTACACTCGAATTCCAGTCACCCATTACTATTAAATTTTCGTCTCCCTTCACTATCTGAATAATTTCTTTTATTTCATCATACATTTCTTCAATTTCTTCATCATCTGCAGAGCTAGTTGGCATATAAACTTGTACTACTGTAGTAGGTGTGGGCTTCGTATCTATCTTGGCCACAATAATGCGTTCACTATGCTGTTTGTAGTAGCTTACCCGCATTCCTATTTTCCTATTCATAATTAAACCTACTCCTGCATTACCCCTATTTGATTTTGTGTTTATAACCCTGTAGTCACCTGACCAGAAGTCTTGTTCCTCCTGCCACCGAACTTCACTAATTCCCACTATATCTAACTTTAACCTATCCATTTCCCTTTTTAAATTTTCTAACCTACCTGCCCGATTAAGGGATCTGACATTCCACGCTCCGATCCGTAGAACGCCAGTTTTCTTTCTCCTGATAACGACATCCTCCTGAGTAGTCCCCGCCCGGAGATCCGAATGGGGGACTATTTTACCTCCGGAATATTTTACCCAAGAGGATGCCATCATCATTTAATCATACAGTAAAGCTGCATGTCCTCGGGAAAAATTACGGCTGTAGTTTCCCCTTGCTTTCAGCCGTTCGCAGTACCAGCACAGCAAGGCCGTTTTGGTTAATGTTGCAAGGCCAGATCAGTCAATCATCCAGACTGTTGCCCCTGCAACTACTGAAAAGGCTGCTGCCCCTCTTCAGGAACCACACGTTTGTCTGGCCTCTCAACAGATACCCCTCCGTTGTGGTTGCACCTACGGTACGGCCATCTGTATCGCTGAGGCACGCAAGCCTCCCCACCAACGGCAAGGTCCATGGTTCATGGGGGGGCCCGTCGACATTCTGCCACGATATTTCGGCCCAGTGACGTCCGGCCATCATCAGGTGAGTACACAACTACTGAAGAGCCCAGGTGCAATCGCGGTATTTATACCGATTGTCGCGCACGTGTTCACATGCGCGGCATAGCCGAGTTGTACGTGCTGCCCTCGGTGGTGAAAGTAAAAGACCATCTAGTCATTGAGTATCGAATGACGCTGTCTATTCCGCTGTGAATGTATAATTTTAATAACAGGATTCCAAGTTTTATCCAGATGAAAGCCGTTGTCACGATTTATAAGATTATCGGCAAGACGTATTTCCACTGATTCCTTGATTACGGAATTCCAAAATCCGGAAACCGGAGCTAAAATTTTTGTTGCATTGTATTCCATTGAATGTCCCAATGAAATACAGTGCTCTGCTACTGCCGATTTTGACGGTTGCCGCAGACGGGTGTATCTTTCATGTTCTGTACATCGTTCATGGACAGTTCTTGTCGTCTGGCCAATATGTGCAGAGCCACATTCACAGGGAATTTTGTAGACGCCTGCTTTCTTCAGTTGTAAGTCGTCTTTAACGGATCCAACCAGGGCCCGGTTCTTTGCTGGTGGACGGAAGATAACCTTGATTTTATTCTTCTTCAGTAATCGGCCTTTCTCGACGACACATTCCCAGCGTATGGAAGAAACGCAGTTGATTTAAAGTCGTCATCAGCGTCCTCAGTGCGCTGCTTCTTGTTATGACAGTTGCGCATGGCCTTTCTTATTTGGCGTGAAGTGTAGCCATCCTCTTTAAAAACCTTCTCTAAGTGTTCTAATTCTGCGTGGAGGTTTTCATCGTCCAATATTACATGCGCTCGATGTATTAAGGTACTGAGAACACCGGCTGTTTGTGCTGGGTGGTGGCAGCTTGACGCCTGGAGATACAGATCTGTGTGAGACGGTTTCCTGTACACAGAATGTCCTAATGACCCATCATTTTTACGGCATACTAGCACGTCTAGAAATGGTAAAGTGCCATCTTTTTCAATCTCCATCGTGAATTTGATGTTCTCATGTAAAGAGTTTAAATGATGAAGGAATTTCTCCAGTTCCTGTCTGCCATGAGGCCATACAACAAAAGTATCATCTACGTACCGCCAGAAGACCGTAGGCTTTAAGACAGCAGACTCAAGTGCTTTCTCCTCAAAGTCATCCATAAAGAGATTAGCTACCACAGGGGACAAACGGCTCCCCATGGCGCATGTCAACACGTACTCGAGAATCGGTATAAATACCGCGACTGCACCTGGGCTCTTCAATAGTTGTGTACTCACCTGATGATGGCCGGACGTCTCTGGGCCGAAATATCGTGGCAGAATGTCGACGGGATCCGGCTGCATACCCGGAAATTATTAGAAGAACAAATACGCCGGGAAAATTTCAGAAGTCACATCAGCAGTGCTATTTTGTGTAACGTCTTCTTCGTAACTCGGTATCGACCTCAACACTCTACCGACTGTCAGCGAGTTTTAGCCGAGGCTAAGTACAAATCAAACCAAATCATCAAGAAGAGGCGTTATACCGCCTGACTGTCATAGTCCTTGCAGTGTATTCCTGTGTGATGGTCTGGATAGATCTGTGCCTATTACACATATGAAGAACGTGTATGTTCTTGGGGTGTCCGGATACTTTTGATCACATAGTGTATACTGGTATAGTTTTGTTAATGAGCATGGTACTAGGCTAGTTAGTTAATGAAGCAATGGAAAGACTCCTTCAGAGCTAATGTAGTTAGATTTTCATTCTGTTTAGTTATTTCAAATAAAGTTAAAGAAAAAACTGTTTGCTGTGTTATCTATTCCAATGCAAGTTGGTTAATGCACAGTCATAGATACCATATACTAAGCAATTAAGTTACAGATTATTAACAGACTCCCTGATTTAAATTCAGAATGATTTCAATCTTTTCCTGTTCAGTATTGCTATTAGCTTCATGTGTGTCAGCAATTTATTTTATAAACTGTTGCACATAGTAAGTGTTGTTGAGAGGCATATGTTGCTGTTTACTATCTCATTGGCCATTCGTTTATCTGACTTACTAGTTGGTAGCACATTTATCTGCAAGGTTAGGTTATCGTGTTGTTGTGTGAACAGATATAAGGATTGAGTCTAGGTGTGTGTGTGTGTGTGTGTGTGTGTGTGTGTGTGTGTGTGTGTGTGTGTGTGTGTGTGAAGGAAGGTTAGGTTAGCCTTAACACTGCTTCTACTTTATTATATTGCTTGACACAAGAATGCCTAATTAGGCTGGCTATCGATTGTAATACGTAATGTTACAACTTTCTTTTGTGCTGGGAGAACGTCTGTTCCTGACCCACCTGTTTACTCTTGGTTATACTCTGTCTGAGTGCTTCGGAAACGAAACCCAGTTCGATTGTTATGTTTCCATTAGGTTATTTCACTGTCACAACTATCAAAAAAACCTCGTAGAGCTATTACATTAGCATCGATTGCCGTTTAAGGTGGCGGTACCTTTACGATCTGGAGTGACTGCTGATCTCTAACTGTGCTACGTTGAGATCGCTAATGAACAGGCTATGATGCGTCTGCTAACGAAGTGGCTAACGTTGAGGCTGCTATCGAAGTGGTCTGCCACCAGCCCGACGTGGCCCTTATGTCGTCTTCACCTAAGGGCCGTTGCTGTCGTGTTGTCGTCCTGGAAGGTGGTCGGTCAGCGTGCAAATGGCTGACATACAGTCACAGCCTTCTCTTCTCCGTCGTTCTCGACTGGCGTGCCAGCGTTGACTTTACGCCGTAACACCTACCATCATTGCTTAGCAACCGAAATCGGGACTCATCTTACCAATCGTCTGGTTTCTAACTGATAAAGTCTCGAGTCTAGAAGATTCGCTGCAGGCGATGTCGTGCTGTTAGCAAAGGAGCTCGCGTCGGTCGTCTGCTGACATGACCCATTAAAGCCAAATTCCGCCGCACTGTACCGAAGGATACGTTCGTCGTATATCCTATATTGATTTCTGCGGTTATTTCACGCAAAGTTGCTTGTCCAGCAGCGCTGACAACTCTACGCAAATGTCGCTACTCTCTGTCGTAAAGTGATGAAGTTTGGTATTCTCGGCAAACTCTTGACACTTCGGATCTCGGAATACTGAGTTCCCTAACGACTTCCGAAATGGAATGTCCTATGCGTCTATCTCCAATTATCATTGCACGTTCAAAGTCTGTTAATTCCCGTCGTCCGGCCATAATCACCTCGGAAATCACCTGAGTACAAATAACAGCTCCGCTAATACTGCGCCCTTTTATAACTTGCGTAGACGATACTATCGTCATCTCTATACGTGGATATCGCTATCCCATGACTTGTTCCAAGTTGCCACGCCATGCCACTTGCTCTCTGTAGCACAAGTTATCTATAAAGCGACAAAACTGTCTCTTGAGGAAATCTAGAACATATACTATTTTATGATAATGGGCCGGCCAGAGTGGCCGAGCGGTTCTGGGCGCTACATTCCGGAACCGCGCGACTGCCAAGGTCGCAGGTTCCAGTCCTGCCTCGGGCATGGATGTGTGTGATGTCCTTAGGTTAGTTAGGTTTAAGTAGTTCTAGGCGACTCATGACCTTAGCAGTTAAGTCCCATAGTGCTTAGAGCCATTTGAACCTTTTTCTTGTGATAATGCGCCTGTGTTGTTGATCAATTCTCTTGGGGTGGAACGAGAAATACAAATTACTTTTTATAGTCCTTACGTACCGAATATTCCCATAACCCTGATGCTATTTACAAAGGAATATGGTTCGAGAGATAGATTAAATAAATTTTAAATGAAATACGTTTCTAAAATCTGTAGCGGATAACCGCAGCAGTCCATATCACGTTTACCTGGTCTTGTATGTTGTCCGATTCTATGCTTCTTCGATACACAATTGTGGCGGATATCTGCAGCATTCCTTATCACTTTTACCTGTTCTCGTATGTAGCCTAATTCTGTGTTGCTTCTGTAGACAATTGAAACAACAGTGCTGTTCATGAAGAACGCAGCGTTAAACTCTTCTGAAAATTACGACGGGGGACCCAAAAGAATCCGGATTGTTGTCATAAAAATTTATTGATGAACCTTTTTACAAAATTATTTCAGAGACCTTCAAAATACTCTCCATTACATGCGATGCACTTGTCAACTCTCTTTTCCCACTGTTAGAAGCATGTTTGGAACTCTTCGACTCTGATATTATCCAGTGCCCTTTGAGAAGCTGTTTTTACCGCTTGCACATCGTCATAACGCTCCACTTTTAGTGTTTTTTTCATTCGTGGAAATAGGAAAAAGTCTCACGGGGCTAGGTACGGCGAATACGGAGCGTGGGGAACCGCAGACCACCTCTGAGATGCCAAATAGTGGGTCACTCGTAAGGCCGTGTGTGCTGGAGCTCGCGTTTCCTCCTCACATCCTCTCGCAGACGCCTTAAAACGTCCAACTAAAAGTGCTGGGTAACAGTCTGGCCAGGGGGTACGAATTCCCGATGCACAACTCCACGAACATCAAAAAAGACAATGATCATCGTCTTCAAATTTGACCTCACTTGTCTTGCTTTTTTTTGGTCTCGGAGAGTTGGGAGTCCTCCACTAGCGTGACGCTTGCTTGATTTCTGGGTCATACCCGTAACACCAACTCTCATCCCCCGTAATGACTTTGTTCAAGAAGTTTGTATCACGTGCAATCTCTGTTTTCAAGTCCTGACACACATTCGTGCGGATGGTTTTTTGCTCGTGTGTTAGAAGGTGCGGAACAAATTTGGCAGCAACGCATCTCATGTGCAAATCCTCACTCAAAATCCGCTGGCACGAGCTCCAACTCATTCCTGTCTCTGCTGAAATTTAGTCGATCGTTTGGTGACAATCCTCGTTGATCTTTTGGCGGACCTTTTCAATGTTCTCCTCATTTGGCGGTGTTGAAGGGCGTCCAGAACGAGCTTGGTCTCCAACATACATCTCACCACGTTTAAAGCGCCCAAACCACTCGAAAACCTGTGTGCGGCTCATAGCGTCCTCCTGGAAAGCTTCCTGTGGCATTTGGTGTGTCTCCGTTGCAGGTTTTTAAGCAGGAAACAAAATTTCACGCACACTCTTTGTTCTTTTAAAGTTGCCATAACGACTTCGCAGAGGTAACCCGCCAATAGTCAGAGAAACACAATACCACACTCGCACGTTCAGCTGTACACTGACGCCGTCTGCACAGCTGTTTCATGAAGGTCTCTACTAACACCCTCTAGCGTGAGAACCCCGCACTACGTCTACGGGTGGCAGCGCCCTCGGAGTCTGGTTTCTTTTGGGTCCCCTCTACTAATCCGTTTCTTTTAGTGAACCTCCCGCAGGAAACAACTTTTGCTATCTCTCCCCCCCCCTCTCTCTCTCCCTCTCTCTCTCTCTCTCTCTCTCTCTCTCTCTCTCTCTCTCTCTCTCTCTCTCTCTCTCTCTGTCTCTCTCTCTGTCTCTCTCTCTCTCTTTCTCTTTGCGACTTTCACGGCAGTCCAGTGTCCCCATACAAGACGCAGGGGAAATACGTTGTACTTACATAAAATACGGATATAGTAGTTCACTTGCAACAGGTAGTCTTAACGAGTGCGGCGACTATCTTCAATGCGAGCAGACATCTCCTAATTGATTGCCTTTCTCCTCGGGAAAAACACGCGCGCTAAGAAATTAGGAACCAGTTCTTCCCGCTTCTCGCGGACATTTCGGTCGTAACGTGTTTTCGCTTTCCGCGCTGGCGGCCAGTTCGGCCCTTTTAAGTGGACGCTTTCGGGAGGAGTTACTTCCGCACAGATGCATCCGACTATCAGGATTAGGAAGCGGAATTTCAGGCTGTGACGAGGCGTGGTTTCACGTAGTGCGGTGTACGTAGCACTAACAAACTGCGTGGGCCCTGCGCAACTGTATGTGTAAGTAGGCTGTTTAGGTTTTTATGTTGGTAACGCCACGTAGCGCTCTGTATGAAAATCACTGACTGTGATGTGTGAAGGTTGTGGCTGGTTGGCATTGTTGAAGTATTCGCCATTGTAGTGTTGGGCAGCTGGATGTGAACAGCGCGTAGCGTTGCGCAGTTGGAGGTGAGCCGCCAGCAGTGGTGGACGTGCGGAGAGAGATGGCGGAGTTTTGAGAGCGGATAATGTGGACGTGTGTCCATGAGAGACAGTCAATTTGTAAGATTGGATGTCATGAACTGATATATACTATGAATTTTGAATACTGTTAAGGTAAATACACTGTTTGTTCTTTATAAAAATCTTTCATTTGCTAACTAGGCCTATCAGTTGTTAGTGCCTTGTTAGTGTGAATCCTTTAGTTAGCTGGCAGTATAGGCGCTCGTTGTATTGCAGTAGTTCGAGTAGGTGGTGGTGGTTAGTGTTTAACGTCCCGTCGACGACGAGGTCATTAGAGACGGAGCGCAAGCTCGGGTTAGGGGAGGATTGGGAAGGAAATCGGCCGTGCACTTTCAAAGGAACCATCCCGGCATTTGCCTGAAACGATTTAGGGAAATCACGGAAAACCTAAAACAGGATGGCCGGAGACGGGATTGAACCGTCGTCCTCCCGAATGCGAGTCCAGTGTGCTAACCACTGCGCCACCTCGCTCGGTGTAGTCCGAGAAACGAAGATTTTTGTGAGGTAAGCATTTGTGAAAGGTATAGGTTAATGTTAGTCAGGGCCATTCTTTTGTAGTGATTATTGAAAGTCAGATTGTGTTGCGCTAAAAATGTTGTGTGTCAGTTTAGTGTTGATCAGAATAAGTAAAGAGCGAAATGTCTGAGTACGCTTTGTTATGCTCAGCTGTTTGAAATCCAAATAATGTAAGAGGTTTATCAGCACAACTGATTCACAAATTTTTCAAAGCGGACGTTTCATACGTAATCACACTTTGAAAGGTATCCCACACACATGATCCGGTCACAATGTGACCACCGCCTGTGTTCAACATCAAAGGGCAATAAGCACTCGCACGCCGCTTGTGGCAGCACCAGCAATTGAGGGTTTCTAAAGCAAGGCGGGGGTGGTGGGGAGAGGGGCGGAAACCAGAGCAGTCGTTCTCATAATGGGGAAACGGAGCGATATATCCGACTTCCAAATAGGGATGATCTTTCCGGCCGAGAGTGTTTCTCTTTGCATTGACAAGCCTCATCTCCTGCCTCAGGATGCTCTAGAAAAGCTTCACCTCCCCTTTCGTAACACACAAGGAAGGGCAGTGCTCCTACAGTACGCTGAGATTTTTGTTTTCCAGAAAGAAGGATAGGCAATCATCTGGCATTAAACTTCCGGTAGCCCAAATCTTTGTTAATCATTTTGTACAGAAGAATGCGATGAACCTGTGGCAAATGAACAAAAAGTTCAGATGCAGTGAATTTGTGGTTTTGTATAACCCTTAGATCAACCAAACGAATCAGATTTGCATTCATGACACTCGCTGGACCTTTTTCTCTTCACCATAAACATTTCTGAACATAGGGCACCATATGCCACTTCCTGGCAGATTAAAAGTGTGGCGGCCGGGGTGGCCGAGCGGTTCTAGGCGCTACAGTGTGGAACCGCGCGACCGCTACGGTCGCAGGTTCGAATCCTGCCTCGGGCATGGATGTGTGTGATGACCTTGGGTTAGTTAAGTTTAAGTAGTTCTAAGGGACTGATGACCTCAGATAGTCCCATAGTGCTCAGAGCCATTTGAACCATTGAAACTGTGTGCGAGACCGAAACTCGAACTAGAGACCTTTGCCGTTGGCGGGTAAGTGCTCTACCATCTGAGCTACCCAAGCACGACCCATGCCCAGTCCTTACAGCTTCACTTCTGCCAGTACCTCGTCTCCTACCTTCCAAACTTCACAAAGGTCCGGAGTTCGAGTCTCGGTCCAGCACACAGTTTTAATCTGCCAGAAAGTTTCATATCACCGCACTCTTCGCTGCAGAATGAAAATCTCATTCTGGAAACATCCCCCAGGCTGTGTCCAAGCCATGTCTCCTTGTCTCTAGTAGTGCCAGTTATGCAAGTTTCGCAGAAGAGCTTCTGTAAATTATGCAAGGTAGGAGACGAGGTACTGGCAGAAGTGAAGGTGTGAGGACAGAATGTGAGTCGTGCTCGGGTAGCTCAGATGCTAGAGCACTTGTCCGCGAAAGGCAAAGGTACCGACTTCGAGTCTCGGTCCGGTATACAGTTTTAATCTTCCAGAAAGTTTCATATCAGCGCACAGTTCGGCGCAGAGCAAAATCTGAATCTGGATATTTCACCATAGTTTTACAGGGGCTTTCCTTCACGAAGATTTCGATGTGTATCACTAGCTTTGTAGTTTTTATCACAAGAATCCATATTACAGAACGTACCCCAAAATTAGCATCACACATTTTGAAAGACGTGACTGGGAATGGAACAAACACACGATGTTACTAGTTCAAGATGCATCCCACTAGAAAAGTGGTATCCCCATCTGTTCTACTAAGAAAGCTATATGAAAACTGAATAGCAGTTCTGTTTCCTGTACTTGTGTCCTACCCCTAAATTTCGCCCTAGCATGAACATACAAGTTTTCTTGCCTCAGTTATGTGAATACCTTATTAATTTTTTACACAGTCCAGTCGCATTAATGTGAATACCACCACCTACGTTCGACGTCAGCGTGTAATAACAACTGACAGCTCACACGTGGCAGCACTAGCAGTGGAGGGTATATAAGGCGCGTCACGGGAACGCAAAGGCAGTGCAGTCGTCGTCATGCGGAAACGGAGCGATTTTCCTGACGTCCAGAAGAGCACGGTCATTCACCATGGTTGGAAACATTCCGGAACGGCTGTTGTGTTGTTGTTGTTGTGGTCTTCAGTCCTGAGACTGGTTTGATGCAGCTCTCCATGCTACTCTATCCTGCGCAAGCTTCTTCATCTCCCAGCACCTTTTGAATCTGCTTAGTCCATTCATCTCTTGGTCTCCCTCTACGATTTTTATCCTCCACGCTACCCTCCATTACTAAATTGGTGATCCCTTGATGCCTCAGAACCTGTCCTACCAACTGATCCCTTCTTCTAGTTAAGTTGTGCTACAAACTTCTCTTCTCCCCAATCCTATTCAATACCTCTTCATTAGTTATGTGATCTACCCATATAATCTTCCGCATTCTTCTGTAGCACCACATTTCGAAAGCTTCTATTCTCTTCTTGTCTAAACTATTTATCGTCCACGTTTCACTTCCTTACATGGCTGCACTCCGTAAAAATACTTTCAGAACGACTTCCTGACACTTAAATCAATACTCGATGTTAACAAATGTCTCTTCTTCAGAAACGCTTTCCTTGCCATTGCCAGTCTACATTTTATATCCTCCCTACTTCGACCATCATCAGTTACTTTGCTCCTCAAATACCAAAACTCCTTTACTACTTTAGGTGTCTCGTTTCCTAATCTAATTGCCTCAGCGCCACCCGACTTAATTTGACTACATTCCATTATCCTCGTTTTGCTTTTGTTGATGTTCATCTTATATCCTCCTTTCAAGACACTATCCATTCCGTTCAACTGCTCTTCCAAGTCCTTTGCTGTCTCTGACAGAATTACAATGTCATCGGCGAACCTCAAAGTTTTTATTTCTTCTCCATGGATTTTAATACCTACTCCGAACTTTTGATTTGTTTCCTTCATTGTTTGCTCAATATACAATCCTGTCTCACTCCCTTCCCAACCACTGCTTCCCTTTCATGTCCCTCGACGCTTATAACTGCCATCTGGTTTCTGTACAAATTGTAAATAGCCTTTCGCTACCTGTATTTTACCCCTGCCACCTTCAGAATTTGAAAGAGAGTATACCACTCAACATTGTCAAAAGCTTTCTGTAAGTATACAAATGCTAGAAACGTAGGTTTGCCTTTCCTTAATCTTTCTTCTAAGATAAGTCGTAGGGTCAGTGTTGCCTCACGTGTTCCAATATTTCTACGGAATCCAAACTGATCTTCCCCGAGGTCAGCTTCTACCAGTTTTTCCATTCGTCTGTAAAGAATTCGAGTTAGTATTTTGCAGCTATGGTTTATTAAACTGATAGTTCGGTAATTTTCACATTTGTCAAGACCTGCTTTCTTTGGGATTGGAATTATTATATTCTTCTTGAAATCTGAGGGTATTTCGCCTGTCTCATACATCTTGCTCACCAGATGGTAGAGTTTTGTCAGGACTGGCTCTCCCTAGGCTGTCAGTAGTTATGATGGAATGTTGTCTACTTCCGGGGCTTTGTTTCGATTCAGGTCTTTCAGTGCTCTGTCAAATCTTCATGCTGTATTGTGTCTCCCATTTCATCTTCATCTACATCCTCTTCCATTTCCATAATATTGTCCTCAAGTCCATTTCCCCTGCATAGACCCTCTATACACTCACTCCACCTTTCTGCTTTCCCTTCTTTGCTTAGAACGGGGTTTCCATCTGAGCTCTTGATATTCATACAAGTGGTTCTCTAAACTTATAAAATGTTTGGTTGCCGCTGTGGTTTAAATGTACTCTGCTTGGCAAAACGGCGCTATCCAAAATCGGCGGCAAGGCTATTGTGGTACACCACAGGCCAGATGTGACACCGGTGAAGGTAGAGATGTTTTCGGGTGGACAAACGTGCAACTCTCGAGCAACTGACCGCGAAGGTGAAGCAAAGGGCTATCAATAGTGACTCCTCAGCGACGGTTCAGTGGACGTTCCTGCTGCGTATTACCCTTCGTAGCAGGCACCTGGTTCTGGCACACATGTTGACTGCTATTAATCAGCGGCGAACGTTGGAGTTCGCACGCCAGTAGCGCAACTGGACTTTCACTGTGTGACGACAGGTGGCCTTTTCAGGTGAATCACGCTTTATGCCCCTTTGGATAAATGGTCGTTGGCGTGTGCGGCGTGGAACCCCTGAAAGCGAACACCATCCAAAAATCGTCGGAAGGGACCAGGCTGGAGGATGGAGCGTTGTGGCTCTGGAGAGCACAAGGGATCAGCACAAGTATGCATCCATCCTTCGGGACCAGGCCGGCCCGTACATCCAGCTCTTTTTTCCTCGCCACAATGGCATCTATCAGCAGGACAATGCAACATGCGACACACATCACAGTGTGCGTGCGCGGTCCGAAGACCACCAGCATGAGTCACGCTACTCCCCTGGTCGCGACACTCCCCGCATTAAAACCCAACCCAGAATCTATGACGTCACCTCGATCGGGGTGTTCGCACCATGGATACTCAACCCAAAAAACTATCATAGTGCTGCAGAACCTGCACGGCTCTCTTCTTGCACTCCCTAGCAACGGCCTCAACTGAGAAAGGTGGTCATTTAGCCTTATGACAGGTGCACACATTAATGTGATTATCCAGTGTAATGTAAGAATCATATTTACTTTGCATTTGAAATAATGATCTTTTGGATGTTGATTTTCTTCTTTCTTCAGATCCTTATTCCACTTTATACTATGCAAGCTCTGTTCTAACAGGAAGTGTTGAGTGCTATTGACAAGGAATTTCAAGCTACTTACTTATTTCTAGATTACCATAAAGCATTTGACCCTGTACCACACAAGTGGCTTTAGTGAAATTGCGTGCTTATGGAATATCGTCTCAGTTATGTTGCTGGATTCGTGATTTCCTGTCAGAGGGGTCAAGTTCGTAATAATTGACAGCAAGTCATCGAGTAAAACAGTAATGCTCTCTGGAGTTTCCCAAGGTAGCGTTATAGGGCCTCTGCTGTGCCTTGTCTACGTAAACGATTTAGAAGGCAATCTGAGCATCCCTCTTATGTTGTTTGCAGATGACGCTGTCGTTTATCGTCCAGTACAGTCAACGGAAGATCAGAACATATTGCAAAACTATTTAGAAAAGATATTTGTATGGTGCGAAAATTGGCAATACACACTAAATAACGAATAATGTGAGATCATCCACTTGACTACTAAAAGCAGCCGGTCGGAGTGGCCGTGCGGTTTTAGGCGCTACAGTCTGGAACCGAGCGACCGCTACGGTCACAGGTTCGAATCCTGCTTCGGGCATGGATGTTTGTCATGTCCTTAGGTTAGTTAGGTTTAATTAGTTCTAAGTTCTAGGCGACTGATGAGCTCAGAAGTTAAGTCGCATAGTGCTCAGAGCCATTTGAACTAAAAGCAATCGGTTAAACTTCGGTTGCATCATAAATCAGTGTAATCTGAGGCCGTAAGTACCTAGGAATTACAATTTCGAACAAAGAACACATAGAAAATGGTATGAGGAAGACAAAACAAAGTCTGCGATTTATTGGCAGAACACTTAGAAAGCGTGACAGATCTACTAATAACACTGCCGAAACTACGCTTGCCCGTCCTCTTTTGGAATACTGGTGCGCGGTCTGGAATCCTTACCACACAGGAGAAAGTTCAAAGAAGAGCAGCATGTTTTGTACCATCGAGAAACGGAGGAGAGGGTGTCACTCACACGATACAGAACTTAAGGTGAAGACCATTAAAGTTAAGACTTTTTCGTTGAGAAGAAGCATAGCCGTGTTGATCTATTGTGCCTTCCAGAATGATATCACCCAGGGAGGTTTTTTTTTCACTTGCTGCTTTTGTTTTGTGACCCACCCTCTGATTGCCTGTGGTGGGTCTGTAAGAGCCTCTTGGCCGCTGTGACTGGGTTCGGACTCTGAGGTCGCTGCGTAATACTACCACGACATCGGACTCCAGCCACAGGTGTCCCGCGACGTGGAGCCGAGCTTTTGCTTCTCTTTTTTTCTGCAGCTCTGAATGCTGATAGTGAAGGGAAGGCAGGGTTCGGTTACGATTGTGGACGAGGCCGTAATCAGTTACTGTTGGTTGCCTTTTACAGTTGCACACAATTTACTTTAAGCCAATAGTTCAAGACTCAATAACAAATAAAAATACCACACAGTATTAATGAAGGAATAAACAACTGTGTAAATAGTAGTGTTTTCAGTGAGTTACAATTTAGCAATTAGCCATTAAACACAGATACAGCAGATAATTTTTTTAAAAGCAAGTCACTGTGATCTGAGCAGAAGGTCTTACATGCCAGGCACGGCAATAAATTAAAAATTGTTTAAAACTCGCTGCAACTTACAAATTACAGTATTGAAATATTAAAGGCAATTCGCCACAAACACAGCAGAAGGCATCAGACGCCAGGAATGGCAGTAAATAATGTTTTAAGGCTTAGTGCTAAAATACAAATACCATATTAGAATTTTAACGCAAATGACCACAAACACTGCTGAAGGCCTTACACGCCAGGAACGGCAATAATATAAAAAATTTAGAAACCTGCTGTAAAAGAGCAAATACAATAGCAAAACAAGTAACTGATCACCAAACGGGTGAAATAAGATGATGGTAAACTTTGTAACACAACCCTCAACATGCACTGAACACTACACTGCTAGATTTATTGCAGAAGGCGACCAGGGCTACCAGCTAGACATATCTAACCTTTAATGTGGACATCAAAAGGTATTGTAATAAATAATACAATAATAAAACACAAGGGCCTGTATGTAAGTTCCTTAAAGGGTACCGAGGCAGATTGTACCCGAAGAAGGTGTGGACTGAAGGAGCGTTACACTGATCTACTGGCCATCAGACCATCTTTTAGAACAAAAGAACCAAGGCGCCACTGACTGTGCTCCAGGACTCGACCTCTGAGAAGGTCCGGCAACAAACTCACTCGCGAGCGATGAGATAGGCAGCCAGGGGTTGCATTCACTTCACAAGATGGTAACTCAGACTAGTGGCAGTCTAAAAAGTGAAGGTACCTGACGTCCGATAAACTAAATGCAACAATGGATCAATACGCCAAAGCCGGAACCGACGGTCTGCACTACGTCCCCAGAATACTGTGCTTAGAGCGCCTGGAACGAGAAAGGAATCACTACCACCAGAGTAGAAAAAACACCAACCCCGCCCCCCCCCCCCCCCCACTAGGCAAGAAAAATTACCTCTGATTGAACTTAAACTGTAACAAGCTGTACGCATTAAATAGTAATAAGAAGTCGAGAAGGCTGAGGGGGGCCAACACCATATTGAACTCCAGCATTGCCGATGGAGGGCGCCACGAACTTGTCCGGATACTTATGATAACGTAGTATATATGTCTCACTATCAGTTTCGGCGATGTATGGGGCGAAGGACAACATACACTACTGGCCATTAAAATTCCTACACCGCGACGATGACATGCTACAGACGCGAAATTTAACCGACAGGAAGAAGATGCTGTGATATGCAAATGAGTACCTTTTCAGAGCATTCACACAAGGTTGGCGCCGGTGGCAACACCTACAACGTGCTGACATGAGGAAAGTTTCCTACCTATTTCGTATACACAAACAGCTGTTGAGCGTCGTTGCTTGGTGAAACGTTCTTGTGATGCCTCGTGTAAGGAGGAGAATTGCGTACCATCACGTTTCCGACTTTGATAAAGGTCGAATTGTAGCCTATCGCCATTGCGGTTTATCGTACCGCGACATTGCTGCTCGCGTTGGTCGAGATCCAATGACTGTTAGTACAATATGGAATCGGTGGGTTCAGGAGGGTAATACGGAACGGCGTGCTGGCGTCGTAACACTAGCAGTCGAGATGACAGGCATCTCATCCTCACGGCTGTAACGGATCGTGCAGCCACGTCCCGATCCCTGAGTCAACAGATGGGGGCGTTTGCAAGACAACCATCTGCACGAACAGTTCGACGACGTTTGCAGTTGCATGGACTATCAGCTCGGAGACCATGGCTGCGGTTACGCTTGACGCTGGATCACGGACAGGAGCGCCTGCGATGATATATTCAACGACGAACCTGGGTGCACGAATGGCAAAACGCCATTTTTTCAGATGAATCCAGGTTCTGTTTACAGCGACATGATGGTCGCATCCGTGTTTGGCGACATCGCAGTGAACGCACACTGGAAGCGTGTATTCGTCATCGCCATACTGGCGTATCGCCCGGCATGATGGTATGGGGTGCCATTGGTTACACGTATCTGTCACCTCTTGTTCGCATTGACGGCATTTTGAACAGTGGACATTACCTTTAAGATGTGTTACGACCCGTGGCTCTACCCTTCATTCGATCCCTGCTAAACCCTACATTTCAGCAGGATAATGCACGACGGCATGTTGCTGGTCCTGTACGGGAATTTCTGGATACAGAAAATGTTTGACTGCTGCCCTGGCCAGCACATTCTCCAGATCTCTCACCAACTGAAAACGTCTGGTCAATGATGGCGGAGCAACTGGCTCGTCACAATACGCCAGTCACTACTCTTGAGGAACTGTGGTATCGTGTTAAAGGTGCATGGGCAGCTGTACCTGTACACGCCATCCAAGCTCTGTTTGACTCAATGCCCAGGCGTATCAAGGCCGTTATTACGGCCAGAGGTGGTTGTTCTGGGTATTGATTTCTCCGGATCTATGCACCCAAATTGCGTGAAAATGTAATCACATGTCAGTTCTAGTATAACATATTTTTTCCAATGAATACCAGTTTATCACCTACAATTTTTCTTGGTGTAGAAATTTTATTGGCGAGTAGTGTATGTGTGTAGTGAGTGGAGTATGTGAGGAACCTGTAACCTCCACTGCATTAATGCTACTTATCATTAATGACACCTTGTATAAAAGTATTAGAGTGTTATTGTCATATTAGTAATGATTTTTTAAAAATAATTTGGTTTCTTGACTGAAACAGAACTGAAAAAAAGTGTGTGGATTCCGAAAGGACCAAACTGCTGAGGTCATCGGTCCCTAGACTTACATGCTACTTAAACTAGCTTAAACTACCTTATGCTAAGAGCAACACACATCCATGCCCGAGGGAGGACTCGAACCTCCGACGGGAGGGGCCGCGGAATCAGAAACGTGGCGCTCTAACCGCGTGGCCACTCCGCGCAACTAAAAACAATTGAATCGTTTAGTTTTTACCCCGAATCTCATTTTACCCCCTGGGGTAATTAGCCCCATGTTGGGTACCGCTGCACTAGCAGTAGCGTGTCAAAACTACCAACTCGTGGAAACGAGCTTTGTCGTTACGTGACGGCTCTGCCAATTGCTCACACTGTTGTGGGTGTTGGCGGACTGGATAAACTCTTTCCTCTCAGTTAAGCGCGACAAAAATTGGAACAACACGGATCAACATATGTACATTGTAGCACCAACTCGCAGATCGATTTAAATACATGTGTATCCATATGTAGATTTAACCAGTAGTCACCCCGTTTCGATAAAACAGATTCAAATGAGCACTTATGAATAATAGAATAGAGATGATTAAGTAGGCTTATGGCACTTTGCAATTTATCTAATTTTTCAACTCCCTCACATGCTTTTCTGTGAGTCAACGTCAGAAAGAAAATGCAGCCATTTTCATTGTATATTTTCTGCTCCCACTAATAACATTACTCGCCAAAGTGTTTCTTCCTGGCAGAGCTTTTCAAAAGTTTATTTCCAGTATGCTATAGCGCACAACTGCGTTGATGGGGAAATCAGCGCTTGAGCCAGCAAAGTAGGTGCCGACTACAGCCCATTTAGGCGGATTACAGAAAGATGGGAAGGTCATCTGTGGACTGAGCACATCCAGCAACCCCTAGAACCCGGGAAGTCACTCTGGCGTCCACAAAAGCCGAAGGATGAGCCCAATCATACGGCCAGAAATAATGTGTCACATATGTCCATCCGAGAAAGTACTGGTGTAGCATTAAAGGAAAAATTGGCGAGGTGCCAGTAGGATTCCCGCTCTGAGATCCCGCACTAGTTAATTACGTATAGACCATACATTTCAGTAATGGAGAATCTCGACGAATTTTGACTGTTATCGACATTGATAATGGCAAGATACCGACCCTCGGAGCTCCATGGCATTGCAGCAGCTTCAATTTTAAGTTCGGAGTCGGACGACAAATGACAAAACAGAAATATTTTTTTCGAGTTATGTAGTTACAAATTAACAGTTTTATGATTTTTTCCTTTTATTGTACTGGGAATTCTTGCGTCCTGGGTAATTTCATAATTCTAGGTCAACGGGAAGTATCCCAAAGGCTTTAATGAATTGCGAGTATGAAAATATGTTACATAAACGGCCGTACCTTTTCACTGCATTCACTTAGATGCTTACTATTTTTACAACACGAAGAGACCATATACCTTAGTAAATGACATAAAGTTGAACACGACTCATATATCCGTTCCTGAAAAAAAAAAGGCGTCTTAACAGACGGACGGACAGACAGCAGACAGTCGGACGAAAAAATAAAAAAATAAAAATACCTTGATACAATTAATATTTTTCGAATTTTTTCCTATATTTATGCTAATTAACCTTACTTCTTGCAAATTACAGGATTCTAGGTCAATTGAAAGTACACTACAGCTTTTGAGGACTGCATTGACTTAGAAGCTTACATCACGAAATCGTAGATTTTAATATCTGACAGAAATTTCAACATGACACTACTAGCCGTTCCTGAGAAAAAGGTTGTTTAACGGTCGGATGGACAGACACACATACACACAGGTAGACGCACAACAAAGTGATCCTATCAGGTTCTTTTTACTGGTTAGCTTTCAGAACTCCAAAAAAGGCCTGAAACCTGGGGCGGCGGAAAATCCGTCCCTGATGTTGTCAGGATATATCCTTTATACAGTCCTGGAAATTGAAATAAGAACACCGTGAATTCATTGTCCCAGGAAGGGGAAACTTTATTGACACATTCCTGGGGTCAGATACATCACATGATCACACTGACAGAACCACAGGCACATAGACACAGGCAACAGAGCATGCACAATGTCGGCACTAGTACAGTGTATATCCACCTTTCGCAAGCAATGCAGGCTGCTATTCTCCCATGGAGACGATCGTAGAGATGCTGGATGTAGTCCTGTGGAACGGCTTGCCATGCCATTTCCACCTGGCGCCTCAGTTGGACCAGCGTTCGTGCTGGACCGCGTGAGACGACGCTTCATCCAGTCCCAAACATGCTCAATGGGGGACAGATCTGGAGATCTTGCTGGCCAGGGTAGTTGACTTACACCTTCTAGAGCACGTTGGGTGGCACGGGGTACATGCGGACGTGCATTGTCCTGTTGGAACAGCAAGTTCCCTTGCCGGTCTAGGAATGGTAGAACGATGGGTTCGATGACTGTTTGGATGTACGACGATCACCAGAGGTGAGCGGAAGACGGCCTAACGGTGTGCGGGACCGTAGCCCAGCTTCATGGAGACGGTTGCGAATGGTCCTCGCCGATACCCCAGGAGCAACAGTGTCCCTAATTTTTTGGGAAGTGGCGGTGCGGTCCCCTACGGCACTGCGTAGGATCCTACGGTCTTGGCGTGCATCCGTGCGTCGCTGCGGTCCGGTGCCAGGTCGACGGACACGTGCACCTTCCGCCGACCACTGGCGACGACATCGATGTACTGTGGAGACCTCACGCCCCACGTGTTGAACAATTCGGCGGTACGTCCACCCGGCCTCCCGCATGCCCACTATACGCCCTCGCTCAATGTCAGTCAACTGCACATACGGTTCACGTCCACGCTGTCGCGGCATGCTACCAGTGTTAAAGACTGCGATGGAGCTCCGTATGCCACGGCAAACTGGCTGACACTGACGGCGGCGGTGCACAAATGCTGCGCAGCTAGCGCCATTCGACGGCCAACACCGCGGTTCCTGGTGTGTCCGCTGTGCCGTGCGTGTGATCATTGCTTGTACAGCCCCCTCGCAGTGTCCGGAGCAAGTATGGTGGGTCTGACACACCGGTGGCAATGTGTTCTTTTTTCCATTTCCAGGAGTGTATGCAGACTGCTAGTAATGTGGTGCCACTTAGGAACAGTGGTGCAACAAGGTTTTATGAACACCATTATTAACCAGATAATCATTGCCAGTTAAAAATCAAGAGGCGGGCCCCCAGCAAACCTTTTCACTGCACCATAAAATTATAGTGACCTCAAAACGTGGCCGTTACAAGGAAATACAAAACAGCATGAGTTTTATAGAAAGCGATCAGATTCAATCCTCACAGCAGCAAGTTTCCAATGCAGCAATTATAACAACTCTATGAATGAAACTCCCTGGCAGATTAAAACTGTGTGCCAGAGCGAGACTCGAACTCGGGACCTATGCCTTCGAGTCTCGCTCGGGCACACAGTTTTAATCTGCCAGGTAATTTCATATTAGCGCACATTCCGCTGCAGAGTGAAAATTTCGTTCCAGAAACCCTAAGTATCTCAGGTCTGTCATGCCATTTATATTTGCTTTTTAAAATAATAACATAACTCGCATGATGATTTTAAATGCAGATAGATCCTTCCAGAAAAATTTACTTCAAACAGCAGTCACCAGAGGCTTCAAGAAACTCAGTATAATCTAAACAGGGCCACCTGAATAAGTCAATACTCAAAACATGAGCAGTAATGATGGCTACGAATTATAACAGACAGTCTTGAGAAAAAGAAAAAAACACAGTTGGCATTAAAATGGCCATGTCAGTTAAAGTAGAGCTCAGATTAGTAGTCAATAATGAATAGAAAACATTTGTACAAATAAGAAACACAGTCACCTTTAAACTTCTTAACAACGAAGTTTGGTTCAAATGGCTCTGAGCTCTATGCGACTTAACTTCTGAGGTCATCAGTCGCCTATAACTTAGAACTAATTAAACCTACCTAACCTAAGGACATCACACACATCCATGCCCGAGGTAGGATTCGAACCTCCGACCGTAGTGGTCACCCGGTTCCAGACTGTAGCGCCTAGAACCGCACGGCCACTCCGGCCGGCACAACGAAGTTTATAAGATATCCGGGACCGAGTGCCCATCACGTTTGCCCATCATGTTCCTAGTGACTCAAAAGTACAGTACACTTCAGCTCCATTTCATACTCGCCAAAGTGATCCGACACTGACCCGGAGTAATAAAGCGGCGGCAAATCTTGTTGGTAAGGGCAACTGCAGGTCAGATGGACAGATGGAGGCAGGCTCAGCTCACGGAAGACAAACAGACGATGGTCCTTGCTGATCGCTCGACAGCGAAGAAAACTCTCGAAAACTGCGTCATCGAAGAGGGACCTCCCCCCTCCCCCCCCCCCCCCCCCTACTCTCCCGCGATGCATGCAGAACGCGCCAGACCCCTTCGACTGGTGTTCAGAATGGCTAGCTAGGTGACGTGACGGGACAGTCACAATTAATAATAATGGAACACCTTAACTTAGCATCCGGCATTTCCATGTTGGACTGTGCTCAGCTGAATAGCTTTTTCAGATCCGAAGATGGTCTGATTCAGCAACGCAGTCGACTGTCTTTAGCGAAAAAAAAAGTACAAGTGAGTATTACACAACACAATTTCTAACTTTCCTTAGATGGGTCACGCACAACCTACACAAAAATTTATAGGTCGTAGATTCAAACAAATAAAGAGAGATTGCAATTACGAACAGCTTAAATTGGAACCCTCGTACAGGATATGTTGCAGGGAAAACAACCCAAAGGGTGAGTTTTCTTGACAAAACACTTAGAAGAGAAAACAAATCTATTAAAGAAACTACCTACACAGCTCTTGTTTACCCTCTTCTGGAGTATTATTGTGTATCACGTAATCATTACCATGCAAGACTGATGGAGGACATTCTATTCGAGATGGACAACTCGTTTTGTGTGGGGGCGTACTGGTAAGTAATTCCTCCGAGTGAAAACTAGAAATGGTTTTTCAGTAAAGCAAACGTTTTTCACACTTAGCACCTCTGTTCTTCACGTCAGCACATTTGCAGTGTTCCGGCGTTAGAGGCTCCGAACTGAAGCTTGTAACACGGCGGTGCGTAACGTAACTAAGTTGGTGCGTGAGAAACGTCGTGCTGTCATCGAGTTCTGAATCTGAGGAGTTCGTCCACTCGTGCAGCACCTCTTCTTCTGCGTGACACAATCCGACGCTTCGGGTTCATTGTCATCGACCATCATCATCTATACAGTCCCAAGTTGGCTCAACCCAAATTTGATCTCTTATCAAAACTTAAAGAAGACTTTTGAGGACTTCACTTTGCTCATGTGATATCAAATGCCGAACAGCGCTGCTGCTATGGTCGCAGGTTCGAATCCTGCCTCGGGCATGGTTGCGTGTGACGTCCTTAGGTTAGTTAGGTTTAAGTAGTTCTAAGTCCAGGGGCTCCCCATGAACCATGGACCTTGCCGTTGGTGGGGAGGCTTGCGTGCCTCAGCGATACAGATAGCCGTACCGTAGGTGCGACCACAACGGAAGGGTATCTGTTGAGAGGCCAGACAAACGTGTGGTTCCTGAAGAGGGGCAGCAGCCTTTTCAGTAGTTGCAGGGGCAACAGTCTGGATGATTGACTGGTCTGGCCTTGTAACAATAACCAAAACAGCCTTGCTGTGCTGGTACTGCGAACAGCTGAAACCAAGGGGCAACAACAGCCGTAATTTTCCCGAGGGCATGCAGCTTTACTGTATGATGTTAAACGATGATGGCGTCCTCTTGGGTAATATATTCCGGAGGTAAAATAGTCCCCCATTCGGATCTCCGGGCGGGGACTACTCAAGAGGACGTCGTTATCAGGAGAAAGAAAACTGGCATTCTACGGATCGGAGCGTGCAATGTCAGATCCCTTAATCGGGCAGGTAGGTTAGAAAATTTAAAAAGGGAAATGGATAGGTTAAAGTTAGATGTAGTGGGAATTAGTGAAGTTCGGTGGCAGGAGGAACAAGACATTTGGTCAAGTGAATACAGGGCTATAAATACAAAATCAAATAGGGGTAATGCAGGAGTAGGTTAAATAGTGAATAAAAAAATAGGAGTACGGGTAAACTACTACAAACAGCATAGTGAAAGCATTGTTGTGGCCAAGATAGACACGAAGCCCCCACCTACTACAGTAGTACAAGTTTATATGCCAGATGATGAAGAAATTGACGAAATGTATGATGAGATAAAAGAAATTATTCAGGTAGAGCAGGAAAAGGGAGAGAAGGAAACATAGTAGGAGAATATGGATTGGGGACAAGAAATGAAAGAGGAAGCCGCCTGCTAGCATTTTGCGCAGCGCATACTTCAATCATAGCTAACACTTGCTTGAAGAATCATGAAAGAAGGCTGTATACATGGAAGAACCCTGGAGATACTAAAAGGTATCAGATAGATTATATAATGGTAAGACAGAGATTTAGAAACCAGGTTTTAAATTGTAAGACATTTCCAGGGGCAGATGTGGACTCTGACCACAATCTATTGGTTATGAACTGTAAATAAAAATTGAAGAAACTGCAAAAAGGTGGGAATTTAAGAAGATGGGACCTGGATAAACTGAAAGAACCAGAGGTTGCACAGAGTTTCAGGGAGAGCATAAGGGAACAATTGACAGGACTAGGGGAAGGAAATACAGTAAAAAAAGAATGGGTAGTTTTGAGGGATGAAATAGTGAACGCAGCAGAGGATCAAATAGGTAAAAAGACGAGGGCTAGTAGAAACCCTTGGGTAACAGAAGAAATATTGAATTCAATTGATGAAAGGCGAAAATATAAAAGTGCAGTAAATGAAGCAGGCAAAAAGGAATACAAACGTCTCAAAAATGAGATCGACAGGAAGTGCAAAATGGCTAAGCAGGGATGGCTAGAGGACAAATGTAAGGATGTAAAGCCTTATCTCACTAGGGGTAATATAGGTACTGCCTACAGGAAAATTAAAGAGACCTTTGGAGAAAGGAGAACCACTTGCATGAATATCGAGAGCTATGATGGAAACCCAGCTCTAAGCCAAGAACGGAAAGCAGAAAGGTGGAAGGAGTATATAGAGGGTGTATACAAGGGCGATGTACTTGAGGACAATATTATGGAAGAGAATGTAGATGAAGATGAAATGGGAGATATGATACTGCGTGAAGAGTTTGACAGAGTACTGAAAGACCTGAGTTGAAGCAAGGCCCCCGGAGTAGACAATATTCCATCAGAACTACTGACAGCCTTGGGAGAGCCAGTCCTGACAAAACTCTACCATCTGGTGAGTATGAGACAGGCGAAATACCCTCAGACTTCAAGAAGAATATAATTATTCCAATCCCAAAGAAAGCAGGTGTTGACAGATGTGAAAATTACCGAACTATCAGTTTAATAAGTCACAGCTGCAAAATACCAGCGCGAATTCTTTACAGATGAATGAAAAACTGTTAGAAGCCGACCTCGGGGAAGATCAGTTTGGATTCCGTAGAAATGTTGGAACAAGTGAGGCGATACTGACCTTACGACGTATCTTAGAAGAAAGATTAAGGAAAGGCAAACCTACGTTTCTAGCATTTGTAGACTTAGAGAAAGCTTTTGACAACGTTGACTGGAATACTCTCTTTCAAATTCTGAAGGTGGCAGGGATAAAATACAGGGAGCAAAAGGCTATTTACAATTTGTACAGAAAGCAGATGGTAGTTATAAGAGTCGAGGGATATGAAAGGGAAGCAGTGGTTGGGAAGGGAGTGAGACAGGGTTGTAGCCTATCCCCGATGTTATTCAATCTGTATATTGAGCAAACAATGAAGGAAACAAATCAAAAGTTCGGAGTAGGTATTAAAATGCACGGAGAAGAAATAAAGACTTTGAAGTTCGCCGATGACATTGTAATTTTGACAGAGACAGCAAAGGACTTGGAAGAGCAGGTGAACTGAGTGTATAGTGTCTTGAAAGGAGGGTATAAGATAAACACCAACAAAAGCAAAACGAGGATAATGGAATGTAGTCTTATTAACTCGGGTGACGCTGAGAGAATTAGATTAGGAAATGAGACAAGTAGTAAAGGGGTTTTGCTATTTGGGGAGCAAAATAACTGGTGATGGTCGAAATAGAGAGGATATAGATGTATATTGGCAATGGCAAGGAAAGCGTTTCTGAAGAAGGAAAATTTGTTAACATCGAGTATAGATTTAAATGTATTGAGTGTAGCCTTGTATGGAAGTGAAACGTGGACGATAAATAGTTTAGTCAAGAAGAGAAGCTTTCGAAATGTGGTGCTACAGAAGAATGCTGAAGATTAGATGGGTAGATCACATGACTAATGAGGAGGTATTGAATAGAAATCGGGAGAAGAGGAGTTTGTGGCACTATTTGACTGGAAGAAGCGATCGGTTGGTAGGACGTGTACTAAGACATCGAGGGATCATCAATTTAGTACTGGAGGGCAGCGTGGAGGGTAAAAATCGTAGAGGGAGTCCAAGAGATGAATACGCTAAGCAGATTCATAAGGATGTAGGTTGCAGTAGGTACTGGGAGATGAAGAAGCTTGCACAGGATAGAGTAGCATGGAGAGCTGCATCGAAACAGTCTCAGGACTGAAGACCACAACAACAACAACAACAACAACAACAACAAGTCTAGGAGACTGATGACCTAAGATGTTCATTCATAGTGCTTAGATCCATTTGAATTTTTTCGCAATCAATTATCGACAGCGCGCTAGGGGTGTCAAAGTTAGCAATGGAATTCCGAATTTCTGTCTGGTGCCCAATGGAGCACTCTCGCTGAGCCATGTCGTTGATGATGCTTCAGAACCGAAACCAGCAACAAAATAAAATTGCAGTATAGCAGACAGCCCTGTGTCGTGCATTTTGTAACATTAAAACAAAGGCATTTCTCGTTGCAACGAGATATTTTTGCGAAATGTCAGTCACCCACTTTCTCCACGAAATGTGAAATCATTTTCTTGACTCCCACGTACACAGGGAGAGATGAAAATCGGAATAAAATAAATCCGAGCTCGCATGGATATTCGATAGAGGAGCGGCTGAGAAGCCGTCTAACATTGGTTTTATGGACCACCTGCCAAGAACCTAGGTGTGAGTACCAAAAACCCCCAGATAAACACCCGATTCTTCATAAAACCGAACTCCCATGTGTACATCAGAAAAGCTAGTTTTTCGCGCATCTCAGTGTTTGTGATATAGGCCTACCTTCCCAACTATGTGACGTACAATGATGACGGTGTTTCAAGTACGTACAGTAGTATATGTGGACCCTGTCTGCAAATCGCGTTGGGCACAGAGTTAGTAATGAAGAAGTAATAAAAGAATTTTTCGTGTCTGACGCTGAAGATTTACTGCAAGTACAACGAAAATGTAGCAAGTAATAAACTTTTTTCCTCCCATTATTTTGCGGGGCCTGTTGAAACGTCCCCTTAGAAAAATTATGAAAGACTGTACTGGTAAACTCTACGTTATTCGATTCAGAGATAGCTCAGTAAAACTCAACGTAATCAGACAGTTCTCTCTTTCCAGAATGAGATTCTCACTCTGCAGCGGAGTGTGCGCTGATATGAAACTCCCTGGCAGATTAAAACTGTGTGCCGGACCGAGACTCGATCTCGGGACCTTTGCCTTTCGCGTGCAAGTGCTCTACCAAGCACGACTCACGCCCCATCCTCACAGCTCTACTTCTGCCAGTACCTCGTCTCCTACCTTGCAAACTTTAGAGAAGGTCCCGAGTTCGAGTCTCGGTCCGGCACACAGTTTTAATCTGCCAGGTTTCAGTTCTCTCTTTACTTATTCTGATCATCACTAAACTGACACACAACATTTTTTTAGCGCAACGCAATCTGACTTTCAATAATCCCTAAAAAGAATGGCACTGACTAACATTAACCTATACCTTTCATGTATCATTTACCTTACAAAATTCTTCGTTACTCGAACTACTGCAATACAGCCAGCGCCAATACTGCCAGCTAAATAAAAGATTCTACCTACTGAAGGCACTATCTGCCGATAGGAATATTAGCAAATGAAAGATTTTGATAGAGAGCAAACAATGTATTTACCATTCAAAAGTCATCATATACACATCTATCAATTCGTGACATCCATCTTTACAAATTTCCTTTTTCTGGCGGATACACGTCCAGATCGTCCGTTCTCAAAACTCTGGCATTTCTCTCTCCACATCCACCACTGCTGGCGGCTCACCTCCAACTGCACAACGCTACGCACTGTTCATATCCAACTGACCAACACTACACTAGCGAATATTCCAACAATGAGTCCAACCAACCACAGACTGCTCACAGCGCAGTCAGCGATTTTCATACGTGGCGTTACCAACATAAAAACCTGAACAGCCTACTTACACTGTCAGCAAGGAAAAAGTTTTGAAAACTACGAGTAAGTTTAGCTGAAAGTCACTAAATGCTCTCACTATGAACTACTGCATGAACAAACTCTGCTTAATATGCGCGCCGTGAATTTACACAGCTTGAAGACATATACAGGGTGTTTCAGAAATGACCGGTATATTTGAAACGGCAATAAAAACTAAACGAGCAGCGATAGAAATACACCGTTTGTTGCAATATGCTTGGGACAACAATACATTTTCAGGCTGACAAACTTTCGAAATTACAGCACTTACAATTTTCAACAACAGATGGCGCTGCAAGTGATGTGGGAACGTGACGAATGAACGTGCTGGAAAAGTAGGGCGACGACGTACGGCAACCACAGAGGGCAACGCGCAGCTAGTGCAGCAGGTGATCCAACAGCGGCCTCGGGTTTCCGTTCGCCATGTTGCAGCTGCGGTCCAAACGACGCCAACGTCCACGTATCGTCTCATGCGCCAGAGTTTACACCTCTATCCATACAAAATTCAAACGCGGCAACCCCTCAGCGCCGCTACCATTGCTGCACGAGAGACATTCGCTAACGATATAGTGCACAGGATTGATGACGGCGATATACATGTGGGCAGCATTTGGTTTACTGACGAAGCTTATTTTTACCTGGACGGCTTCGTCAATAAACAGAACTGGCGCATATGGGGAACCGAAAAGCCTCATGTTGCAGTCCCATCGTCCCTGCATCCCCAAAAAAGTACTGGTCTGGGCCGCCATTTCTTCCAAAGGAATCATTGGCCCATTTTTCAGACCCGAAACGATTACTGCATCACGCTATCTCGACATTCTTCGTGAATTTGTGGCGGTACAAACTGCCTTAGACAACACTGCGAACACCTCGTGGTTTATGCAAGATGGTGCCCGGCCACATCTCACGGCCGACGTCTTTAATTTCCTGAATGAATATTTCGATGATCGTGTGATTGCTTTGGGCTATCCGAAACATACAGGAGGCGGCGTGGATTGGCCTCCCTATTCGCCAGACATGAACCCCTGTGACTTCTTTCTGTGGGGACACTTGAAAGACCAGGTGTACCGCCAGAATCCAGAAACAACTGAACAGCTGAAGCAGTACATCTCATCTGCATGTGAAGCCATTCCGCCAGACACGTTGTCAAAGGTTTCGGGTAATTTCATTCAGAGACTACGCCATATTATTGCTACGCATGGTGGATATGTGGAAAATATCGTACTATAGAGTTTCCCAGACCGCAGAGCCATCTGTTGTTGACAATTGCAACTACTGTAATTTCGAAAGTTTGCCTGAAAATGTACTGTTTGTCCCAAGCATATTGCAACAAACGGTGTATTTCTATCGCTGCTCGTTTAGTATGTATTGCCGTTTCAAATATACCGGTCATTTTTGAAACACCCTGTACAAGCTTATAGCTGTAGTACTTGCACTATCACGATAAACACGTAACGTAAGATAATGTAGACGGCCTCACGAAGAGTCGGTCCCGAGTACAGTCTGCTCGTCAATTACGCACGACTTTTTGCCCTCTACGAGCAGATACAACAACAGATAAACATGTATTACCTGGCTAATGAAGAAATAACAAATAAGATTCACATATGCATAGCAATGTTCACTGTTGTTTCAAAAATATGGAACCTACAAACCGACAAGCTGACACGCTACACTACTCCCCGATTTTTTCAGTGTGAAGAGATTCCTCAGTTATCGTTTAGGGATTGTTTGTTGGCCAGAATCTGTTGTCCTGGGAGTTCACATGTCCTGTTAGGTTGAACCAGGTTTCATCGCTTATGAAATGCAGCATTACACTCTCTTTTGTTTGACGTAGCCATCTATAGCTATCCACGCGTTTTGCCTTATGTTCCTCCTTCAGTTCCTGGACACGTCATTTTGTAGGGCTTCATCACTGCACGGTGCAAAACACGTCGACAATACCTACGCAAACCGTTCGCTAGTTGCGACAATTTACGTGTCGACTTTTTTGGACTCTGGATCATTCATGCTCGAATATCTGCGATCACAACAGGTGTACGAATGAATGGGGCTCGGTAATTTTTGCGTTTGCAACTGACCCTATAGTAAACCACTTTCTCAGCAAATCATGTTTACTGCCCTTTGTTAGTATTGAACCCCAGGAAACTTCTTTGGAAAGATGTCGCACGTACGTTACCTTATAGCGTGTACACCTCCACTATTGCGATTCGTTCTTGAAGAGGATTCATGTAGCTGAGATATTTACGTCATACGTCTTAACCAAGACGCAACGGCTTGCGTACTGGCAACAGTTTCGAAACAGTAGATGACAATTGGCGGGCAGCAATGAGCACTCTAGAAAACAGGGCCGATTTTTTTCCCCAATCCTGTACCTCTTAAAGAATAAATTATGACAGCTTTTGTAATTTTTAAATTTGGTCAGCAATTACTAGAAATAATGAGAATACAATTTTTATTGCCCTGGAAGTCGTTGTTTAAGCGGCCTGCAGATGGGTTTCGCAGACTGTTTTAGCCGATTAGATGTGGAATATAGTCCTTTTGAAACAATGAAGCTGGAACAGACTGACAGGTCGCAACTGAGACAACTAAAAGGGCCGAGAAACGAGGAGAGTTATACCACAAGACATTATCCCGTATGCGCCCTACGCATTGCAACTGGTTCGGGTTGCGAACAGTTACGTGAAGGCGCCGGAGAAAGGACTTCGCCGGTTGGTTTAAAATGGGTGGGATTCCTGTGGGACTTTCATTTCCGACGGTGACCCCGTCCCCTAAAGGCAGGCGGGTCCAGAATTATCCAGCCGGTGCCTCGCCACGCTTCCGGGAGCAACACACACACACACACACACACACTGCTGTCCGGACCGGTCTGACAGTCCGCCGGTTTTGGGTGTGGCCAGCGTCCTCCCTCGCAGTGACGTCACGCGCACACAGTAATCTCGCCCGCTGTCCGAGCGTGACGGAAGAGATCAGCATCTAGATTTCCTGAAAGAGAGATAGAGAGAGAGAGGGAGAGAGAGAGAGGAAGGGGGCGGTGGAGGAGAGAGCGAGAATGCATGTCTGCTGGTCCGAATTTAACATATTCTGCCGGAACTAAAAGTAAGTAGTACGCCCCTTTTAGATGTTCCCAATTCATTCAAGATTTATTGTTCATACAGTGCATATGGAGTTCACGAAATGATTACATTTACAGGTCAATAGCACAAGCATTACTGAGGTGCTAGGTGTCGACCAATGCTGAAACACCTAGCGTTGCTAACTCTGGGACCCGGGTTCGATTCCCGGCCGGGGTGGGGATTTTTCTCTGCCCGGGGACTGTTGTCCTCGTCATTTCATCAACAACATCATTCGTGACAGTGGCTGGATTGGACAGTGAAAAAAAAAAATTGGGACTTTGCTCGGACGCTGATAATTACGCAGTTTGTAACACTACCGTCTGCTATTGCTGTACCATAACCTTAAAGTTCGAGGCAGGTCCTGAAATAAACTATCTTGTTTAAGCAACTGTGGTATAACGCAACAGAGCAGTGTTACCCTCTGAGAGGAATTTTGTTGTGTTGACCGTGTTGTACCTAACGGAGGTGGCTTATCGGAAGTGAAAGTCAGAATTACGTTAATATTTAAACAGTAACAAATAATGTTTTACCTAGCTACACTGTTTAAAGAGTAAGGAAAACGGTCGCCAGCCTAATTAGGCAAGAGAAAGATTAACGTTCTTCTTTAAGAAAGTACGTATGAGTAACTTTAACGAACAAACACAACCTATATTTTGCCACACGCGAGTGCAATGAACTCTGACATCTACATATGTTCACGGTTAAGACTGGAAGCTGACAGAGCAGAACAGACTATTTGCATAAATATAACAGATGAAGAAACACACTATTACTTTCAGGGCTTATTCAAACCGAATAAGTTTTATAACATTACTATTAATATTCCCTGCAGAATCATAAATGGGACACAGGTTAAGTATTTTTTTCAAACACTTCCCTAGTTGACATGAAATTATAAATGTAGTTCACTGCAAAATTATGAGCTGGTCACAGGTTAAGTCTCACTCAGTTAAATACTTTACTATTTAAAATGAAAGTTAATAGGAATTCACTAACAGGTTACTTCTCACTATCTTTCTAATGAAGAAATTATTGTTTTCATAAATAGTGGTCTTCCCGTTATTTGTTACCTAGTATTAGTACAATAGACAAACCTTGCATCGTGTTATACTATGAATATGCACTTCCAAGGCACAAGAGAGAGAAACACTTAGCAGACATGAATATATAACTTTCCACTATAGCAGTTTTCCACTTTCACTACAGTGAAATACAATGTTGACAAATTTGCAAGAAACTGACTCACCTTTTAAAATTTACTACAGGCAGCACTATATTCATCAACTAAGCAAAACTTTATAAGCCTCAGTTTTAAGAACTTTTGATCTTTAAAAGAAACAGCAAGTTGTTTTCATTCCCACAGTCTTCTACTTTCAAGTAAATGATTAAATAGGTGGCTTTGAAACTGCACAAAGCTAGATTTACTACTTCCCACAATTTCACTAAATCCACAGTAAATCTCAATATTCCCTTCTTACCAAAGATCAAACAACATTATTTAATTAAGTATTTGGCTTTGAGGCTTTTTCCACAAACTAGGACATTCGGTAATTATAGTTCAAATGGAGAGGAACCTGAGAGGTGTTGTCATAGGGAAAAAAAATCAAGGTAGATACATAAATTCAGTTATAAGTTACCTTATATTTGTGCACACTAAAACATCCAATAAGCTGATCCTTCACTGTACATTATCATAGTATTCCGTTACAGTGATTGCGCAATATGGTGGCAACTGCATGTTGGTAGGTGGATTTGCAGGTAGAATTGCCGGACTCTGTCATTTCTTGGTGGCGATGATAGACATCAATTCCAGAATAGTTCCAGCTATTTATCCATCCATCCGAGGCATTGGAAAGCGGCAGGAAAAGCCTCTCTCGGAACCAGCACAATATACAACTTTTACATGGCAGTGCTCAGTTTGGTAGCTCGTCCCCGACTGACTCTTGTTTCCACCTTTTCTACCTAGGCCAACCACAATTTGCGCGCGATACACAGTTCCGTTCCCGAGGGGAGCCACTACACCTTTTACACACAAATAACTAAGAACCCTAAGTGAAGGTCAGCAGTTTACATAGCAGAGAACAAACTTTTTAAATAAAACAGAACCTTTGCACATATTGGTATTTCTATAAAAAAATTATTCACCCAAATTCCAAAAGTATACAGTAAGTTTTGTCTCCCTCCAACTGAGACAAAGAATTTAAATAACAGATACTACATTGCATAGAATCAAACCATGACATCAAAGATTTTTTTACAAAGAAAGGAGTATACAATTTTGTGTTATCGATTCAGTCCAACAACCTTTACAGTTACTCAATGTTGTAACATTAAACCAAAACAAAAAGGTAAAGTAAATCAGTAGAGCATTAGAGGTATGGTGTTCCAAGTTGATCGCCTCAGAAACCAAACATCATCACCATCAAAAAATCTGAAACACCCACCCTTGTAAGTGATGTCGCCTCCACTGGTGACAAAGCAGACGCTGACTCACGCATCTAGTCGACCGTCCCAGATAGCGAATGCTGTCCTGGGACGCGTTATTCCACGCCTATTCACGTAATTCTGTAAGAGTTGTTGGGTGACGAGTCGCTTGACTCACTTCTCGTCCCGTCATATCCAACACATGCACGACTGGAGACACTTCCAGAGATCGCACTTGTTAGGGAAGTTGCTGCAAATCCTGCAGAGGACGTTGAGTTTCACGGGCAGTGTGTGGCAGAGCTTTATCCTGTTGGAACAACACATCACCTACATGGTTCTAAAACAGTAAAAGAACGTGTCTGGCAGTGGTTTGCGTCCCCTCCAGAAACACCAAAGGTGTACGAGAGATGTAGCATATCGCACAGCAGATCATAGGGAGCGGGGTGCGGCCAGTGTGGTTCAAACGGTTCTGAACACGATGGGACTTAACATCTGAGGTCTTCAGTCCCCTAGAACTTCGAACTACTTAAACCTAACTAACCTAAGGAAATCACACACATCCATGCCCACGGCAGGATTCGAACCTGCGACCGTAGCGGTCGCGCGGTTCCAGACTGTAGCGCCTAGAACCGCTAGACCACGGCGTCCGGCGAAATAAATGATACATACGTACTATGACAAGGTAATGACAAGGTATTGCACAAAAGAAAAAAGATTATCGACTTTCGGGGAAAGCAATGTCTTTACAGTGATCACTGATACTAGCCTCGTTGCACAACGGACACAGCACGTCCAAATTGTGTGGAAATTCACGGCAAGGACCATTAAGCCACTCTGAACGGCACAATTTGACGCCTTTCAGACTCTCTCAGTTGGCTGTAGGAAGTATGAGTGCGTCCCCATGGCAATGTTGCCTGCTTGCTTCACGGCTCTGCATCACACTGAGTCTTCTGGCTGTAACCATTCTCTACTACGGGTAGGCACATATGGCGGTCTGGTAGTTATCCCATTTCGTGGACGACGTTGAAACCGTTATCAGTACATAGACTCTCCTCCAGGTAGCATATGCCGCCACCGTATCAAAATCGACGTCGTATTTTTCCGACAGTGTATGTATGGACACTATCAGAAGTGTTCACTACTGGCCATTAAAATGGCTACACCATGAAGAAATGCAGCTGATAAACGGGTATTCATTGGACAAATATATTGTACTAGAACTGACATATCATTATATATTCACGTAATTTGAGTGCGTAGATCCTGAGAAATCAGTACCCAGAAGAACCACCTCTGGCCGTAATAACGGCCTTGATACGCCTGGGCATTGAGTCAAACAGAGCTTGGATGGCGTGTACAGGTACAGCTGCCCATGCAACACGATACCACAGTTCATCGACAGTAGTGACTGGCGTATTGTGACGAGCCATTTGCTCCGCCATCATTGACCGGACGTTTTCAATTGGTGAGAGATCTACAGAATGTGCTGGCCAAGGCAGCAGTCGCACATTTTCTGTATCCAGAAAGGCCCGTACAGGAAATGCAACACGCGGTCGTGCATTATCCTCCTGAAATGTAGGGTTTCGCAGGGATCGAATGAAGGGTAGAGCTACGCGTTGTAATACATCTGAAATGTAACGTCCACTGTTCAAAGTGCCGTCTATGCGAACATGAGGTGACCGGTACGTCTAACCAATGCCAACCCATACCATCACGCCGGGTGTTACACCGGTATGGCGACGACGAATACGCGCTTCCAATGTGCGTTCACCGTGATATAGCCAAACACCAATGCGACCATCATGATGTTGTAAACAGAACCTGGATTCATCTGAAAAAATGACGTTTTGCCATTCGTGCACCCAGGTTCGTCATTGAATATACCATCGCAGGCGCTCCTGTCCGTGATTCAGCGTCAAGCGTAACCGCAGCCATGGTCTCCGAGCTGATAGTCCATGCTGCTGCATACGTCGTCGAAATGTTCGTGCAGATGGTTGTTGTCTTGCAAACGTCCCCATCTGTTGACTCAGGGATCATGACGTGGCTGCACGATCTCTTACAGCCATGCGGATAAGACGCCTGTCATCTCGACTGCTAGTGATACGAGGCCGTTGGGATCCAGCACGGCGTTCCGCATTGCCCTCCTGAACCCACCGATTCCATATTCTGCTAACAGTCATTGGACCTCGACCAACGCGAGCAGCAATGTCGCGATACGATAAACCGCAATCGCGATAGGCTACAATCCGACCTTTATCAAAGTCGGAAACGTGATGGTAAGCATTTCCCCTCCTTACACCATGCATCACAACAACGCTTCACCAGGCAACACCGGTCAACTGCTGTTTGTGTATGAGAAATCGGTGGGAAACTTTCCTCATGCCAACACATTGTAAGTGTCGCCACCGGCGCCAACCTTGTGTAAATGCTCCGAAAAGCTAATCATTTGCATATCACAGCATCTTCTTCCTGTCGGTTAAATTTCGCGTCTGTAGCACGTCATCTTCGTGGTGTAGCAATTTTAATTGCCAGTAGTGTAGTTTATGTGATTAATAATTCTTGTTTACAGAAAAGCACTCTTTTGCCATCAGCTGAATATATTTACTTTTACCCGGTCTCTATTATTTCATCCATGATCACTGGAAGAAAAAGTAAACATCTGTTGCAAAATAAAAACGGTAGTTTACGTTAGGTTAGTATTGTTTAACGTCCCGTCGACAACGAGGTCATTAGAGACGGAGCGCAAGCTCGGGTTACGAAGGACTGGGGAAGGAAATCCGCCGTGCCTTTTCAAAGGAACCATCCCGGCATTAGCCTGAAACGATTTAGGGAAATCACGGAAAACCTAAATGAGGATGACTGGAGATGGGATTGAACCGTCGTCCTCCCGAATGCGAGTCCAGTGTGCTCACCACTGCGCCACCACGCTCGGTTAAAAACGTATTCCTCACAGAGGACACATTAGCATTCCAGATGTAACGATGACAAACTGTGGAATGTAAGTTAACCGTAATTTGGCAATATCTAGAAAACTACAGGCAAGATGTATAAAAAGCTCTGTCAGTTACTAAGGGCTATTCAGAAAATAAAGAACAATCGATCGCGAAATGGAGACTACAGTGAAAATCAAACGTGTTTTATTTTCAACAGTTAGCTACACCTTTCAGCCATTTCTACACAAAGTCGCCAGTCCGTCTTATAGACATCTGTCGCAGTGTTGTACGAACTTTCCAATATCCTTGTCATATAATGCAACGTCAGTGCTTTCTAACAATTTTCTAAGCTGCAATGCAACTCATATCCTGTTCCATAGTGTTACCTTCATAGGAAGCGGCTCATTTGGGCGCTGTTTGCTGAATGACCAAACACGTCCCATGGGAAACGTCGCAGGTGCGTCCCTACAAAGTGCGGCCGAGACCTGTCACGAAGAAGGAAATGCACGACAGTTACGTTATGTGGGGCTGCATGAAATCAGGCGAAATCTCATCGCAGGCACCCTATTCTGTAGGTGTCTTTACGCTTGCTCACTATGCGCTCAGAACTGAGAAGAGCGACGTGACGTTATTCTCGGGCATACCAGATACACCCACCACCATATCTGTGCAATGATTCATCACTGTGGCTTCCATTTCGCGACAGATCGTTCCTTACTTCCCGAATAGCCTTTCGTCACTGTAACAAATGATCTAAAGATTGGCAGCTGAACCGAAACCGGTTATTTGAGAACAAAGGAAAGTGATCTGTAAAATGAAATTTGACGATTTTATGCAAATAAAGATCTCGGACCCTCCCTAATGGGGAACATGTCTGACTGCTTTTCACAGTTGCTTCTGTTTGCAGATATTTTTCACCAACAGCGTACTGAAAAGCAATGAGCCTCTTCACTTATTTATACGAATATGGTAACCTTATTTACATTGAGGGTCAATTGCCTGCCCCTCTGATGTCGCTTGTCTCCAAGATTTCCTAAATATTCTGTCGTTACAAAGCAAATCATCTACAGGACACTGTAAAGAGTAGCGGGCCTATAGCACCCCCTTGGTGTACTCAAAAAAAATTATCTTTACAGTTGTCACTTTCTACTCATTATTGACAACGAATTGATTTATTTATCTTCAAAAGTTACAAAATCAGTACGATACTCTGCACCCTCGTATTTTTTTTTCTTTTTCTTCTTTTTCTCACTAAATGGTAGTGCGGAACTGCATCTACTACCTTCCTGAAGTCAAGGAACACCCCACCAAACTGGGAGCCTTTGTTTACGGCGCTCTGGATTACACGAACGAACACGTATTGCGAGATTTCTGTACACGAAATCCGCGTGGACTTTTAGAGGAGAGATTTTGGTTCCACGGAAATGTCACAATGCCGGGATATAAAGCATGTTCTATAATTCTATTACACATTGCCGTCCGCGTGCAGCTTTTGGACGAGCGAACTTTAAAAAGTTTGACCTGCGTTTTTAGTCTCAAGGCACCCTTCGTTGATTCAGCGACGCACGATAATCTCTGCTCTAAGAGGAGCAAGTTGCTTCGCATAATCTCTATACAATCTCACGGGCATCTGATCCGGTCCAGACGACGTAATATACATAAGCAACACAATTCCGAAGGCACCAAGAGCGAACAAGCGCGAGAATTAGTGCACAGTCACATTAGCAACTCATGCATCCAAGTTGCTAACACGAATATTATACAGAATAGTGGAAAAGAAGATTGCTAATTCGTTAGATAACGATCTGAGTGGCTTTCGGAAAGGTAAGGATCCAGAGACGCAGTTTTGACGTTGCGGTTGGTAATGGAAGCAAGAATGAAGAAAAATCAAGACATTTTCATGGCATTTGTGGAATTGGAAAAAGCATTCAGCAGTCTACTATAATGTAAGACGTTCGAAACTCTGAGTGACATTGGGGTAAGCTACAGGGTTCAAAATGGTTCAAATCTCTCTCAGCACTATGGGACTTAACATCTGACGTCATCAGTCCCCTAGAACTTAGAACTACTTAAACCTAGCTAACCTAAGGACATCACACACACCCATGCCCGAGGCAGGATTCGAACCTGCGACCGTAGCAGCACCGCGGTCCCGGACTGTAGCGCCTAGAACCGCTCGGCGACAGGGTCCGGCTGAAAACATTGACAGGAAGAAGGGACTGGATTACTAAATATGTGTTAGGAGAGCGGATATATCTTCCTTGATGTTGTAGGCAGCTATAGAGCGTAAAAACTGCAGAGGAAGGCAGATTTCAATACGTCCAACAACTAATTTGCTAAACAGGTTGCAAGTGATTTTCTGAGTTGAAGTGGTTGGCACGGGAGAGAAATTCGTGGTGGGCCGCTTTAAACCACGAAGAAGACTGACGACAAGAAAAGGCCATGAGCAACAGGTGATATGTATTAGCCAATTTTTCGTACGAGAATATGGTCTTAGACCGAAACCGGTACAATCTCCAAACTTAAAATAATTGAACTCAGTTATTTCAAGTTTGGAGATTGCCACTGTAACGTCTTTCTTCGGTCTTAGCTAACACTCTGCGGTAGAGCAATGAGATTGTTATTTCTTATGTTTCGGTATCGACGTTACAAACAGCACATAGATGAACTGAACTCGCAACTTGTGTGAGATATTTACTTCACCAAATGTCATAATTAAATCGTTTGTAATCGATGATTTATCAGTTGCTATTTAAATATTAATGATAAGTTCAAATTAGTTCAGCGATACCAAATTCCCTATAGACTGGTTGTAATTTCAAAATTAAAATCAGTCGTAACAGTGTTATTAATTCCTAACGTCAAGAAGTTTCTATATAAGCTTCAGTCAAATAACATCGCAGCACATTATCTCTATAAATAATATTGTAAAACTTGAATGATAATTGCGTGAATTGACACGATGTGCTGGTTTATTACACAATATTAGTCACTTCCTAACAGAGCCGTGAGGAAGAAGCTTTTCCAGGTATTGGGGGGAATTATAAATTATATGCTTCGTAACTACCGCCAAGTTCCATAGTTCACTAGTTATTACGAATGAAATTGTCTATCTGTGTTCACTTCCTAAATAGTGTTAATTTCTAAATAAGGTAATATTTGAAATCAAAGTATCGTTTCACTGCGTCATAGTAGATCGCAATAACCAGTTCTGGAAAAAAAAATCTAATTGCGCCTACATATACGAGCATTCAAAAGTATGGCCTGCTTCGGCTAACTATCGTGACGTAGTGGCAATGCATTGAATTACCCTTAGCCATTACTCACGAACCTCAAAGAGTACTCACACAGAGTATTCTTTGGGAACGTTGGTTCTACTTTGCGTATTTAAATTATAATGATTTTGCGATTTAATATGATTTGGAATTTTGAGTTTGATTTTACTGGAATCCTATCTTTCTTTCGTATGTTAATAAATTATTAAGATTCCTGAATGTGGACTCTGACCACAATCTATTGGTTATGACCTGTAGATTAAAACTGAAGAAACTGCAAAAAGCTGGGAATTTAAGGAGATGGGACCTGGATAAACTGAAAGCACCAAGGGTTGTACAGAGTTTCAGGGAGAGCATAAGGGAACAATTGACAGGAATGGGGGAAAGAAATACAGTAGAAGAAGAATGGGTAGCTTTGAGGGATGAAGTAGTGAAGGCAGCAGAGGATCAAGTAGGTGAAAAGACGAGGGCTAGTAGAAATCCTTGGGTAACAGAAGAAATATTGAATTTAATTGATGAAGGGAGAAAATATAAAAATGCAGTAAATGAAGCAGGCAAAAAGGAATACAAACGTCTCAAAAATGAGATCGAGAGGAAGTGCAAAATGGCTAAGCAGGGATGGCTAGAGGAGAAATGTAAAAAAGTAGAGGCTTATCTCATTAGGAGTACATCAAGAGCACAGATGAAAAACCCAGTTCTAAGCAAAGAAGGGAAAGCAGAAGGGTGGAAAGAGTATATAATGGTCAATACAAGGGCGATGTACTTGAGGACAATATTATGGAAATGGAAGAGGATGTAGATGAAGATGAAATGGAAGATACGTTACTGCATGAAGAGTTTGACAGAGCACTGAAAGACCTGAATCGAAACAAGGCCCCCGGAGTAGACAACATTCCATTGGAACTACTGACGGCCTTGGGAGAGCCAGTCCTGACAAAACTCTACCACCTGGTGAGCAAGATGTATGAGACAGGCGAAACACCCTCAGACTTCAAGAAGAATATAATAACTCCAATTACAAAGAAAGCAAGTGTGACAAATGTGAAAATTACCGAACTATCAGTATAATAAGTCACAGCTGCAAAATACTAACGCGAATTCTTTACAGACGAATGGAAAAACTGGTAGAAGCCGACCTCGGGGAAGATCAGTTTGGATTCCGTAGAAATATTGGAACACGTGAGGCAATACTGACCCTACGACTTATCTTAGAAGAAAGATTAAGGAAGGGCAAACCTACGTTTCTAGCATTTGTAGACGTATAGAAAGCTTTTGACAATGTTGACTGGAATATTCTCTTTCAAATTCCGAAGGTGGCAGGGGTAAAATACAGGGAGCGAAAAGCTATTTACAATTTGTACAGAAATCAGATGGCAGTCACAAGAATCGAGGGGCATGAAAGGGAAGCAGTGGTTGGGAAGGGTGTGAGACAGAGTTGTAGCCTATTCCCGATGTTATACAATCTGTATATTGAGTAAGCAGTGAAGGAAACAAAAGAAAAATTCGGAGTAGGTATCAAAATCCATGGAGAAGAAATAAAAACTTTGAGGTTCGCCGATGACATTGTAATTCTGTCAGAGACAGCAAAGGACTTGGAAGAGCAGTTGAACAGAATCGACAGTGTCTTGAAAGGAAGATATAAGATGAACATGAACAAAAGCAAAACGAGGATAATGGAATGTAGTCGAATTAAGTCGGGTGATGCTGTGGCCATTAGATTAGGAAATGAGACACTTACAGTAGCAATGGAATTTTGCTATTTCGGGAGCAAAATAACTGATGATGGTCGAAGTAGAGAGGATATAAAATGTAGACTGGCAAATGGCAAGGAAAGCGTTTCTGAAGAAGAGAAATTTGTTAACATCGAGTATAGATTTAAGTGTCAGGAAGTCTTTTCTGAAAGTGTTTGTATGGAGCGTAGCCATGTGTGGAAGTGAAACATGGACGATAAATAGTTTGGACAAGAAGAGAATAGAAGCTTTTGAAATGTGGTGCTACAGAAGAATGCTGAAGATTAGATGGGTAGATCAGCTAACTAATGAGGAAGTATTGAGTAGGATTGGGGAGAAGAGAAGTTTGTGGCACAACTTGACCAGAAGAAGGCATCGGTTGGTAGGACATGTTCTGAGGCATCAAGGGATCATCAATTTAGTATTGGAAGGCAGCGCGGAGGGTAAAAATCGTAGAGGGAGACCAAGAGATGACTACACTAAGCAGATTCAGTAAGATGCAGGTTGCAGTAGGTACTGGGAGATGAAGAAGCTTGCACAGGATAGAGTAGCATGGAGAGCTGCATCAAACCAGTCTCAGGACTGAAGACCACAACAAACAACATCCAAATAATAGTGTTACATGGAAATTTGTTTGCTTGTTCATTTTTCATGGAATTTGGAACTTGGTTTGGGGATATCTTTTTTTGGAGCTAATTTTTGATTTTCATTTCTCGTCCTAGGAAGTCGCATTGCAACACACAGCCAAGAGAATGGACTTGCAATGGGTTCCTTTTTGTCTTGCTCTCTTGCGAAGGTCTACAAGACGTTCTTTGAGCATCAGTATGTTCGCCAAGCCACAGAGCACAATGAATGGATTATTTTGTGGCTGCGATATGCAGATGATTTATTTATATGCTATACAGAGGTTAAACAATGTAAAAACCTGAACTCTGCATGATGAAATTCAATTTTCAATAAAACATTTTGTGGATAACTCCTTAGCGTATAACACTACTTGGCGCCGCCTTATTCTCAATCAACTCCATTAGTGGAGCTTTCGTGGCCGTCTCCCCATATTAATTCGGTCCTTTCTTTCTCACCGCCTCTTTCGGTATCGGGTTGGTAATGTGTTATCTGATTTGTACGTGCAGGAGAACGGTGTTCCTCAGGGAAGCGTTTTAAGTGTCACCCTCTTTCCCATCCCCATTAACAGTATCACGTCCACTATCCGGAGTCCGGCCCAGAGCTCCTTGTTTGTAGACGATTTTTCTGTTTTCTGTTCTTCCTCCAGTCTTGTCACTGCTAGTCGGCAGCTGCAGCTCACGATAAAGCGATTTGAGGCATCAAGTGCGAAGACGGGTTTTACCTTTTCTGCACACAAATGTGAGTGTGTTCGTTTTAATCCTTCTCGACGTGTTTTTACCTCCCCTGAATTGCTTCTGAGAGACACCAGTCTTCCTTTTAGAGACACTGTGAGGTTCCTGGGCCTCACTTTTGATTCCAAGTTGTCGTGGTTGCCGCACCTTAAAGACCTCCAGGTGCGGGCCCTGAAGGCGCTGAATATTTTGAAGTGTCTGAGCCATCGGTCCTGGGGAGCAGATCGGGCGCGTCTGCTGCAGTTTTATAGGGCTTTCGTCTGGTCGCGTCTTGTCTATGGATGCACTGTGTACGGGTCAGCGACGCCTTCGTATCTGAAGGTCTCTTTTGCAGTCGTCCCAGGGCTACGAGACCATTTGGGATTCGTTGCAAGCATTTCCTTGAGTCCCTTGGTGTGGAGCGTGTGGCACCCCAACTCCACGGTTTTACCCGCCTGCCTCCCTGGTTGCTCCAGAGGCCCAGCGTCCTTTTAGACTTGTCAGAGCGTTTGGGCGCTGATGACCATGCTGTTTAGCGCCCGAAAACCCCAAACCACACACACACACACACACACACACACACACACACACACACACACACACACACACACACACACACACTATTTGGACCTGCGTGCAACGAAGCAAGGTGCTACTTTCTCTTTTGATGTTTTTCGGAAGCCTACTACTACTTGTATGACTAACCATATGTCATCAAAAATGGTTCAAATGGCTCTGAGCACTACGGGACTTTACATCTGAGGTCATCAGTCCCCTAGAACATAGAACTACTTAAACCTAACCAACCTAAGGACATCACACACATCCATGCCCGAGGCAGGATTCGAACCTGCGACTGTAGCAGCAGCGCGGTTCCGGACTGCAGCGCCTAGAAAACGACAGCGGCCGGCCATAAGTCATCAAATCATCCCATGAAGTAGGGAAGGGCAGTTTAAAGGTCACTGTTACACCGAATACATAGCTTACCGCTTAGAAAGGAAGTCTTTCAACGAGAATTCCGCACTATTCGGTATCTAGCGACATCGAATGGTTACCATAGCGATTTTGTGGCGGAGCTCAATCAAGAAGTCCTGAGGAAGGATAGATCCGCTCGCATTGTCCATTCGGCGAGCAATATTGGCTCGGCCACAACGTTAATTCCATTTGATCAAAAGATGTTAGGCCAGATTATTACAGCGTGCCGTATTTTGATAGTGTATCGGAATACAATGGCAGAAGGTTAAAAAGGGCAAAATATCCGTCCAGTATTCATTATCCCATGGAATGCTGGGAGTAGATGCAGACATAGTGAAAAATAAAAGTAAGGGCGCTGGAGCTTATGAGACTGCGGGCAATGACTGCCCCCCCCTCCTCCCACCCCCCATACTTTTAATATTCGGTTTATATTACACCTCAACTTGGCGGCACCAACTCAGCCCTCTCTGCTCATCTGAAAGAAGTGGGTCGCTCTATATCCAAAACTGAGAAATATTTGCGTGGTATAAGGAAACAACAGGAAGTGTTTTAAATGTTTTGGAAGAAAAACATATCACAAAGGCATTAAAGCGAGCCCCAGGTTAAACTCTGAATAATAAGACTGAATTGAGACCCTACAATATCCTACCGAATTATGATTACTTGAATTGTAGCCAGTGTTACTGGAAAATTTTCACGTAAATTTTTTTTTTGTTTGGTCATCAGTCTACTGACTGGTTTGATGCGGCCCGCCACGAATTCCTTTCCTGTGCTAACATCTTCATCTCAGAGTAGCACTTGCAACCTACGTCCTCAACTATTTGCTTGACGTATTCCAATCTCTGTCTTCCTCTACAGTTTTTGCCTTCTACAGCTCCCTCTAGTACCATGGAAGTCATTCCCTCATGTCTTAGCAGATGTCCTATCATCCTGTTCCTTCTCCTTATCAGTGTTTTCCACATATTCCTTTCCTCTCCGATTCTGCGTAGAACCTCCTCATTTCTTACCTTATCGGTCCACCTAATTTTCAACATTCGTCTATAGCACCACATATCAAATGCTTCGATTCTCTTCTGTTCCGGTTTTCATTTATCAATTGCATAATACTCAAATACTACTCGTTTCATAATTTTACAATACTGAGGTACTGACGTGAAGCAGATTACATTTTATTTTTCGTAGATGACTACAATAAACTACTGAGTTTTAAAGTTATGTAATGTGGTTCCCAGGTGTGAGCCTACAAGCTGTGCGGGCAGTGGCGTGCGGCTAGAGATTAAGCGGCCTCGGAACAACCCCAGCGGGAGCTAGGCAGGGGAGCGTATGGCCGTGTTTGCGTGTTTGGAGGAATTTATATGCCAGAGAAAAATGGATAAAAACAGAACTGAGAGTGACACGGAGGTGCGAGTAGAGCTAAATTATCTAGACGCGCCACAAAAATACACTCCTGGAAATGGAAAAAAGAACACATTGACACCGGTGTGTCAGACCCACCATACTTGCTCCGGACACTGCGAGAGGGCTGTACAAGCAATGATCACACGCACGGCACAGCAGACACACCAGGAACCGCGGTGTTGGCCGTCGAATGGCGCTAGCTGCGCAGCATTTGTGCACCGCCGCCGTCAGTGTCAGCCAGTTTGCCGTGGCATACGGAGCTCCATCGCAGTCTTTAACACTGGTAGCATGCCGCGACAGCGTGGACGTGAACCGTATGTGCAGTTGACGGACTTTGAGCGAGGGCGTATAGTGGGCATGCGGGAGGCCGGGTGGACGTACCGCCGAATTGCTCAACACGTGGGACGTGAGGTCTCCACAGTACATCGATGTTGTCGCCAGTGGTCGGCGGAAGGTCACGTGCCCGGCGACCTGGGACCGGACCGCAGCCACGCACGGATGCACGCCAAGACCGTAGGATCCTACGCAGTGCCGTAGGGGACCGCACCGCCACTTCCCAGCAAATTAGGGACACTGTTGCTCCTGGGGTATCGGCGAGGACCATTCGCAACCGTCTCCATGAAGCTGGGCTACGGTCCCGCACACCGTTAGGCCGTCTTCCGCTCACGCCCCAACATCGTGCAGCCCGCCTCCAGTGGTGTCGCGACAGGCGTGAATGGAGGGACGAATGGAGACGTGTCGTCTTCAGCGATGAGAGCCTTCTGCCTTGGTGCCAATGATGGTCGTATGCGTGTTTGGCGCCGTGCAGCTGAGCGCCACAATCAGGACTGCATACGACCGAGGAACACAGGGCCAACACCCGGCATCATGGTGTGGGGAGCGATCTCCTACACTGGCCGTACATCTCTGGTGATCGTCGAGGGGACACTGAATAGTGCACGGTACATCCAAACCGTCATCGAACCCATCGTTCTACCATTCCTAGACCGGCAAGGGAACTTGCTGTTCCAACAGGACAATGCACGTCCGCATGTATCCCGTGCCACCCAACGTGCTCTAGAAGGTGTAAGTCAACTACCCTGGCCAGTAATATCTCCGGATCTGTCCCCCATTGAGCATGTTTGGGACTGGATGAAGCGTCGTCTCACGCGGTCTGCACGTCCAGCACGAACACTGGTCCATCTGAGGCGCCAGGTGGAAATGGCATGGCAAGCCGTTACACAGGACTACATCCAGCATCTCTACGATCGTCTCCATGGGAGAATAGCAGCCTGCATTGCTGCGAAAGGTGGATATACACTGTACTAGTGCCGACATTGTGCATGCTCTGTTGCCTGTGTCTATATGCCTGTGGTTCTGTCAGTGTGATCATGTGATGTATCTGACCACAGGAATGTGTCAATAAAGTTTCCCCTTCCTGGGACAATGAATTCAAGGTGTTCTTATTTCAATTTCCAGGAGTGTACATAACAGTTTAAAAGTTACTCTTGTCTAAAAATTTGTAAATTTATTAAAGTTCAAAAGCTAATGTCTCGGCAAAGCTTTGGCCGAGTAATATGATAAAAGTGTTTACGGATTCGGCTATTACTGCTGCATCCAGCAATCATAGCCGATTTAGCATAATGTGTACCATTCTTGAATGAGAGGTCGGAATATGAGATTCGAATGAGAGAAACTGTGTTTTTGGTAATAAATAGAGAGACCAAACTAGCGGCAGCATTCGAAAGTTTAAACAGTAAGTAAAAAAAAAATGGTTCAAATGGCTCTGAGAACTATGGGACTTAACGTCTGAGGTCATCAGTCCCCGGGAATATAGAACTACTTAAACCTAACTAACCTAAGGACATCACACACATCCATGCCCGAGGCAGGATTCGAACCTGCGGCCGTAGCGGTCGCGCGGTTCCACACTGTAACGCCTAGAACCGCTCGGCCACTCCGGCCGGCAAACAGTAAGTGAGTAATCGGGTATGTATTTTTATTTGATTATTAATGTTTAGTATAAAAAAAAATTCTGGGAGAAGCAAAATAACGACACAAGAACATTATTTGTGAAACATCGGTGGCAGATACAAAAAATTGGACTTCAAATTAAAAATTAAATGGCTCTGAGCACTATGGGACTTAACATCTTAGGTCATCAGTCCCCTAGAACTTAGAACTACTTAAACCTAACTAATCTAAGGACATCACACACATCCATGCCCGAGGCAGGATTCGAACCTGCGACCGTAGCAGTCCCGCGGTTCCGGACTGCAGCGCCTAGAACCGGACTTCAAATTGTTATTGCCCAAAAAGTTTCCATATTTTAGAATGTATCGTATTGTTTTTGTGTTTAGTTTTGGAATATTCGCAATTTTTTTTTTTTTTGTCAAACATTGTTTGGAGTTAGGTAGTTGTTTCCAGGGTGTATAGCGGCCATCTTTTGGGGGGGGGGGGAGGGAGTTGAGTTTGAGTGACGCTTAGTGCCGGATGTTCCCCCCATCTGGAAGTAGTATTGGTTTGGTAGCCACGATAGGGGACAAGTAAGTATGTAACGACGTTCGAAATAGATCTAGTTGAGCGCAATATAGTGGTTTAGGAGAGCATACAAGAGCGAATTTTGTGAACTGTGAACAGACTGTCGAGTGCCGTGATCACGATATATGAATTTTATAGTCAGCTGTTATAGCATCAGTTATTAACGGCCGCGCATACGTAAAAGCCTTCAGACTGCATTTTTAAGTGTTTAGTCACTATATTTTAGATTCGTGGAAAAATAGAAATAAACTACTTATTCAAATTATAAATCAGCATGAGTGACTCAATATTCTAGATTTCACAGCAATACCTATCGTAGAAATGTGGAAACACGTGAGGCAATACTGACCTTACGACGTATCTTAGAAGAAAGTTTAAGAAAAGGCAAACCTACGTTTCTAGCATTTGTAGACTTAGAGAAAGCTTTTGACAATGTTGACTGGAATACTCTTTTTCAAATTCTAAAGGTGGCAGGGGTAAAATACAGGGAGCGAAAGGCTATTTACAATTTGTACAGAAAGTAGATGGCAGTCATAAGAGTCGAGGGACATGAAAATGAAGCAGTGGTTGGGAAAGGAGTGAGACAGGGTTGTAGCCTCTCCCCGATGTTATTCAATCTGTATATTGAGCAAGCAGTAAAGGAAACAAAAGAAAAATTTGGAGTAGGTATTAAAATTCATGGAAAAGAAGTAAAAATTTTGAGGTTCGCTGATGACATTGTAATTCCGTCAGAGACGGCAAAGGACTTGGAAGAGCAGTTGAACGGAATGGATAGTGTCTTGAAAGGAGGATATAAGATGAACATCAACAAAAGCAAAACGAGGATAATGGAATGTAGTCAAATAAAATCGGGTGATGCTGAGGGAATTAGATTAGGAAACGATACACTTAAAGTAGTAAAGAAGTTTTGCTATTTAGGAAGTAAAATAACTGATGATGGTCGAAGTAGAGAGGATATAAAATGTAGACTGGCAATGGCAAGGAAAGCGATTCTGAAGAAGAGAAATTTGTTAACATCGAATATAGATTTATGTATCAGGAAGTCGTTTCTGAAAGTATTTGTTTGGAGTGTAGCGATGTATGGAAGTGAAACATGGACGATAACTAGTTTGGACAAGAAGAGAATAGAAGCTTTCGAAATGTGGTGCTACAGAAGAATACTGAAGATAAGGTGGATAGATCACGTAACTAATGAGGAGGTATTGAATAGGATTGGGGAGAAGAGAAGTTTGTGGCACAACTTGACTAGAAGAAGGGATCGGTTGGTAGGACATGTTTTGAGGCATCAAGGGATCACAAATTTAGCATTGGAGGGCAGCGTGGAGGGTAAAAATCGTAGAGGGAGACCGAGAGATGAGTACACTGATTCAGAAGGATGTAGGTTGCAGTAGGTACTGGGAGATGAAGAAGCTTGCACAGGATAGAGTAGCATGGAGAGCTGCATCAAACCAGTCTCAGGACTAAAGACAACAACAACAACAACAACAACAACCTACCTGCATTGTTTTCTTTATATTTTATTTGACTTTGAAAATTGTGTTTACGCCAGCTGTGGGCTGGCACCCTATGACGAAAAGCATAACCTAACATTGAGACCAGCCACATCTCTGTGGCTGCTCAATTATACTGATTGTTGAGTGTAAAAAATATATATATTCGTGCCATAGCACTTGAGTGCTCGAGCTAACTGTTCAATCTAAACTAACGTCATTCTTACAACGCTTGTGACTGCCTGGTTTCTCGCCACCTGGAGCGCTAGTGTTGCTCCAGCTGTCAAAAATCTACATCATACTCTGCAAGACACCTAATGGTGTGTGGCGGAGGATACTTTCTGTGCCACTAACTGAGCCCTGCAACCCTGTTGCACTCGCAAGTAGCTCTGGGAAGAATTGATTGTCGGTAAGCCTCTGTACTGGCTATAATTTCTCGAATTTTCTCCTCATGGTCGTTACGTGAGGCGTATATAGCGGGAAATAACATGTTGTCCTACTCTTCCCGGAAAGCGCTCTCTCGAAATTTCAATAGTAAATCTCTCTGTGGTAAACAACGCCTCTCTTGTACCGTCTGCCAGTGGAGTTTGTTTAGCATCTCTGTAATTTATGTATATTGTCCTATCACTGTATATTGTCCTATCATACTTTCGGACCAGACAGCATCGCGACTGTATGTATTACACTGCCTGAGAACACTTTCTTCGCCAGCAACGCAGACGGAGAGAGGAGCAACCGCCTTACCAAGTACGTTCACGACCTCGTACAATTAGCACGCGCGGACACTCGCCAATATACGCGCCGCCGCCGTCCGGCTGTGCTCGTTTTCTTCTGGTCGCAGTACCGCGGGCAGAAGCTGTCACGAGCCGAGGAATGCGGGTTGACGAGTGAGGTCGGCTGGGCACTCTCCTCCATCCAGCTCTGCGCCCGCACTCGCTCACGAGACGATCCGTACGTGATCAGAGTTGCCACCGCAGCGAACATGCCCTGTACGTAACAGCATGCTGCTGTGCTATGCCCTCCAAGGGATGGCAAAGTGATACTGATAATTGGACAATCCTCGCCGATAGCTGAGTGCTCAGTCCCGTGAAGGGGCTCGGGGTCGATTCCCGGCTGGGACGAGGATTTTCTCCGCTCAAGGACCGGTGTTGTGTTGTCGTCATTCCCATGTCATCGTCATCAGCGGAAGACAACGGAAAACCACCACTGGAATCACTTGCCTAGACATATGGTGGACCTCTCTGACGAGGCTTCCCCCATGACAAGACCTGCCGTGAGGCAGAACACAAAATTAATATTGGACAATATGAAGCACTTGCGGCTTAGGCGCTTTCGTAATTAATGACAGGGATACATGGTCCAGTCACATCAATGTGACCACCTGTCAAAAGCCTATGTGCCCACCTTATGCAGTGGGGACGCTCAGGAAGAGAGTTAGCGATATTCTGGAGGTTACTGACATGGATGTGGAACCATGCTTATTCCAGGTTCCTAGGTTGAGCCTTCTAGACGTGATCAGCTGGAGCGAAATAATCGCACAAATTCCCGATTGAGCTTACATCCGGGCAGTCTGGTGGACATGGGAGAAGGGTAAACTCATCCTGGTGTTCTTCGACTCATTCAGAACAACACACATACACAGCGAACATGGGTTCAAAATGGTTCAAATGACTCTGAGCACTTCTGAGGTCATCAGCCTCCTAGACTTAGAACTACTTAAACCTAACTAACCTAAGGACATCTCACACATCCATGCCCGAGGCAGCATTCGAACCTGCGACCGTAGCGTTCGCGCGGTTCCAGACAATAATTAATTATAATCAGGATTCATAATAAGGATTCATGATTGCAATACAGGATCAAACAATAAACACCAGATATTACAGCAAGCATATCATTAAAGAATCCAATACCACAACAGATAAATGCAGACTTTGTAAACAACAAATAGAAACAGCAGATCACATCACAAGCGGATGTACAATACTAGCAAATACAGAATACCCCAGAAGACATGACAATGTAGCAAAAATAATACATCAACAGCTTACCTTACAACATAAACTTATAAAACAACACGTTCCCACATACAAGTATGCACCACAAAATGTACTGGAGAATGATGAATACAAATTATACTGGAACAGAACCATTATAACAGATAAAACAACACCACATAACAAACCTGACATCATACTCACCAATAAAAAGAAGAAATTAACACAACTAATCGAAATATCCATACCCAATACAACAAATATACAAAAGAAAACAGGAGAAAAAAATTGAAAAATATATCCAACTGGCTGAGGAAGTCAAGGATATGTGGCATCAGGATAAAGTTGACATTATACCAATTATACTATCAACTACAGGAGTCATACCATACAATATCCACCAGTACATCAATGCAATACAGCTACATCCAAACTTATATATACAACTACAGAAATCCGTAATTATTGATACATGTTCAATTACCCGAAAGTTACTAAATGCAATATAACATATACCGCACAGTTAAAAGGAAGTCACGCTTGATCAAGGTCCGCGTCACTTTCTACTTCTGACCAGACATAACGTCTGAGATAAGAAAGAAATAATAATAATAATAAAAACTATTATTATTCTTCTTATTATGGCAGTTGTATTTAATTCATGGGCCTTCAGCCGTTAGAATTAAAGACGTTTTCTGTCGATAGTCAAGCTTAGAAGTTGCGCTGTAATCTTTGGACAACAAAATAAAGTGTTATGTTTGGAGTGTAACTCACAGCCGCTCATGCTGGCCCCCTTCTACTTGTCCTTGTACAAGAGGAGCCAGAAGAGGTGTTAGGAGCAAAGTGGCTTAATATTTAATTTATGGAGATAATTCTAACTTTGTGTTTTTGTTTGGATATAGTAATACTTTTTTCTATTTTTAAATTTCTGCAACCGTTTTAGTTGGATGCCCGAGGCAGGATTCGAACCTGTGACCGTAGCAGTCATGAGGTTCCGAACTGAAGCGCCTAGAACCGCTCGGTCCCGCATCCGGCCGAGCTTTGTGATACAATGCATTGTATTGCTGGTAGGTGCCAACGAAAAGAGAAACTGCATGTAGGGATGCACATAGTCACCAAGGACGATTCATATTTGTGTAGATCCACTGTACCTTCCAGGAGGACGAGGTCAGCCAGGGTATGCCACGAAAATATTCCCTGGACCATAACGTTCCGTCCTCCAGCCTGGACCCTTCCGACGATTGTTGCCGTCCATCTGACGGAGCATAGCACGAGATTCATCTTAAAAGGTGACCTGTCACCACTTAGTGGACATCCGGGTGTGGTACGGGCATGCAAATCCAGCCATCATTGCCGATAAACAGCAATCAGCATGAATGCGTAAAAAAGGCGACTACTGCGGAGACCCATACGCAGTTACAAACACTGTTCTTTTAACTGATTCTTATTCTTATCTGTGGGGTTTAGATTATTTATTATTATGCGATTCTCTCACTGTCACTTGTTTGGACTTGTCCCGTTATAAGAGACCAGAATAGCACAGAACAGCATGAAAAGGAAGGGAGAAGATAAGGAACACAGGATCCAAGAACATTATGCAATTGGAGGGCCTCAATAGCAACAGAGGTGACTAACGCAAGAAAAGGAAGAGAGATGACGAACACACAAACCAAGAATTTTATGCAATTGGAGTGCCTTAAGATCAACAGCAGTGAGTAAGAGGTGAAGTGTACTTGAAACTGAATTTCCCAAGAATCAAATGTTCTGCAAAAAAACAAATATTTGAGTTAGAGGTTCTAACAACCCTACCACAACAAAGGTCAAAATTTAATAATGATCATGGTGTTGCTCACGCTGCTAAATACTGCATTTTTGGGCAACAACAAAGTTATTAAGTGGCAGGTGTCATTAGAGCACAGTTAATAGTCATTTCATGTTCGTATTTGCCACGCTGGTCTCGTTGTAAAATCATGGCTCAATCGTCGAAAATCTAGCTGGTGATGATTCCAAGCTCGGATGCAAAAAGGCCTAGGTTTTATTCTGCTATATTGAAAAGTTTTGTAGATGCGCTTCACAAACCATTCTTGAAGATTAAACCTTTCAAAGTTAGCACAATCGTGATGTAAAAAAATAATCAGCACTTCGAATTTAAGTTACACTTCTTTTTTATTGCTTTTGTTGCGATAGCACGTAACACACAAAACATCACTTCACGATACAAAACATGCTTGAAAACATCTTCCTCACTGTTAAAGTTCACATTTTATAAGCTGACTACGGTATGCGTCTTTCCAACATGACGTCCAAGACTTCACTTATTCAAGGTCCGACTCTCTAACAACTGCTTACGCGCCCAAAAATCAAGAGTTACAAGTACGTCAAAGATCATAGTGACAAAAGAAAGAATACACATTAGAATAATATCATTGCCATGCAAACTTATCGATGTATCAAAGTACCTCTACATTAATGAAATCAAATCTGAATGTTGTCTCAGAAATATGTCAACTATTCTACAGAAACACAGTAGAATATTGCTGGTATCGAGAGGTTCAGTTGAGGTGCCGTAATGGTTACGTAATTCAAGTAGCATTACAAGGTCTGAAATTTTTTGTGATATTTCAGGCTACCATTTTGAGAAAAGCAGACTACAGACACCATATTACTATCACCAGGAGTAAAAATACACCCTTATTAATTATAAGAAAAAAATTTTGATTGTCTAATTTATGTATTTATATGGTTTCGGGGAATGCAATATATGATTTGGAGCACTTTGGAGAGCCATCGCCGGCCGCGGTGGTCTAGCAGTTCTAGGCGCTCAGTCCGGAACCTCGCGACTGCTACGGTCGCAGGTTCGAGTCCTGCCTCGGGCATGGATGTGTGTGATGTCCTTAGGTTAGTTAGGTTTAAGTAGTTCTAATTCTAGGGGACTGATGACCACAGATGTTTAGTCCCACAGCGCTCAGAGTTATTTGAACTATTTGGAGAGCCATCGGCTTCTGTGACGCGGTTATTGCGTCTTCGTTAAGGGTGTCGTTTTTATATGTTTAAAGTGCAAGTCACTTAGCTATTTGTATGTAGAATGGCACGCCCAACGCTGTGAAATGGTGCCACGTCTGAGTCCTGCCCACATTCAGTTGATTGTTAAACGAAGTCATTTGGACTCGTGCTCGCACTTATAACTGCACTATAAAATTTCGGGCGTTCTGTTGTATTTTAATACTTGTTAGCACAATGATGACTTATTTTAATGGAGCTATTGTTGTGGGAATGACGTTTATATCACACTCTAGACCTACGACTCCTCAAGTACGTAGCTCACCGGGAATTTCACATGTTCTGCTATTTCCCGTTCTCTTACTTTTCCTATTATGGAATTCAAGTGCTCCAGCTAAATTAAATTTTCGTCTCCCCTTAAGTACTCAGTAGCTTAGCTTATCTCATCATACATTATTTCAATCTCTTCTGCACCTGAAGAACTACTGGGTATTAAAACTTTGAAACACGTCAATTTTCGCAAGAATATCGTACGTATCGCTTACTTGCGCGGCGTGCACTTGCCAACTGAAAGACGACACGACGCTAACCGGCTCTGTCTCCAAGAGAGCTGCTTCTTTGCAAAGGACTCGGCAGTTATCTCTTAGGGGCACGCAGAAGCTTCTACCAGTGGGCGCCAATATTTGGTATAGCACGTTTTGTAGAGCTACGAACAAGACTCTCTCACAAGGCTCACTTATTGCTGGCTGCTATGAGCTGGAGCCGGCCTTTGTGGCTGACCGGTTCTAGGCGCTTCACTACGGAACCCCGCGACTGCTACGGACGCAGGTTCGAATCCTGCTTCGGGCATGGATGTTTGTGACGTCCTTAAGTTAGTTAGGTTTAAGGAGTTCTAAGTTCTAGGGGACTGATGACCTCAGATGTAAAGTCCCATAGTGCTTCGAGCCATTTGAACCATCTCTTCTTTTCGAGATGGGTACATTGAGCTGACAGCTTTCAGCAGTATAGCGAGATCGCAACGAATTGTATTTGGGCTACATTAAAATCCTCAAGATTTACGCGTGCTTTAAGTTTCAAATGGTTCAAATGGCTCTGAGCACTATGAGACTTTACATCGGAGGTCATCAGTCCCATAGAACTTAGAACTACTTAAACCTAACTAACCTGCGGACATGAAACTTCCTGGCAGATTAAAACTGTGTGCCCGACCGAGACTCGAACTCTGGACCTTTGCCTTTCGCGGGCAAGTGCTCTACCGAAGCACGACTCACGCCCGGTACTCACAGCTTTACTTCTGCCAGTATCCGTCTCCGTGCTTCGGTAGCTCAGTTGGTAGAGCACTTGCCCGCGAAAGGCAAAGGTCCAGAGTTCGAGTCTCGGTCGGGCACACAGTTTTAATCTGCCAGGAAGTTTCATATCAGCGCACACTCCGCTGCAGAGTGAAAATCTCATTCTGGTAACCTGCGGACATCACACACATCCATGCCCGAGGCAGGATTTGAACCTGCGACCGTAGCGGTCGCGCGGTTCCAGACTGAAGCGCCTAGAACCACTCGGCCACTCCGGCCGGCCGTGCTTTAAGGTTGTGCAAAATTTTGGTCCTTTTCCCTTAGCATTTGCATTAGAACTAACCATGGGGAACGTTATCTCTTTGTTCTCTCTTTTAATCTCATCAGAACGCTTTATTATTGTTATCAGTGACTAATTTAACCATCCGTGAATTCAAGAGAGCTACGATCAGTTTTAATAACTCGTATGGTTATGGTTCGGAATATCACACTGAACCAGCTAATAAACAGGGCACTGCCAGAGTATTCGTTTTACCAATTTTCTATTAGAAACGAAAACAAAACTTGAACTGGGCTTGTAGTGTAATATCCCGGACGGCTTCTGTAGGCTCGTTCAGTTGCTTCACTTACGGCTACGCGATGAACGTGTCTTTAGCAACGTCTCTTCATAGTTCTGTAGATGACAACTGTTTCGACTGTTTAAGTCTAAACTTTTAGGCTGTAGGTTTTAGTGTATTGCAGAGTGGCTGACTCCTCCCCTTTTTTCCTTGCGGCCAGCCAGCCACTTCCATCTGCTACAATGTTTTAGCTCCTAACATTTTCTTCCTGTGTTGTCCATGTTTTACTGCTGACGCTCTGCTTCATCCCACGCTTTGGTGTGGGTGAGCACATGTTTTTCAACGATTGTTATCCATGTTTTCTGTTCCGTTTTATATTCCTGTTCTGGGATTTTTCTTGACACCCGTCTCACTATGTTACTGAACGGGCGCTGAAGACCTTGCTGTCGTGCGCCCAAAAATCCTCTACTACTACTACTACTACAACTGTTTAAGCCTACAGCTGTTTGCACTTCGCTGTTAAAAGCAAACAAAAGCGCCGCCAGGCGTCAGGGATTTCCTCAAGTTGATTTGACTGTAGTAGTGTCTTCAACTGTTCAAATGTGTGTGAATGTGAATTCCGAAGGGACCAAACTGCTTAGGTCATCGGTCCCTAGACTTACAAACTACTTAAACTAACTTGAATTAAGAGCAACGCACACACCCATGCCCGAGGGAGGACTCGTATCTCCGGCGGGAGGGGCCACGCAGTCCGTGACATGACGCCTCAAACCGAGCGGCCACTCCGCGCGGATTGGAGTGTCTTAGTTGTAAGGAATAAATGTATAATAACTGCAGGCATGATACGGCATTTACTGACACATCAAAGTGTTTATAACGTCATATCTCTTGAAAAGTTTTGGAAATTTGTGGCAAGAACTTACGGGACCAAACTGGTGACGTCATCGGTCCCTAAGCTTACACACTACTTAATCTAACTCAAAGTAACTCACGCTACGGACAACACACACACCCATGCCCTAGGACTCTAACATGCGACGCGGGAAGCCGCTCGAACCGTCACAGGGCGCCTAAGACCGCGGGGCTCTCTCTTGAACTATGTGTGGTACCATGATATAATTTTGTAGATGCATTTATCTGAGTATGTGGCTATTGTCTGGGAATTTAGTTGTGAACAGTTAGTAGCACGCAAGTAATAAATTTTGACGTCATACACGATGCGGCGGTTTTTCACACATCTCATTGTCTACGATGACATATCTCCTGAACTATGACAGGTAGTTGGTTATTACCTCGATAGCGACTATTAGCTACCTAACTGTGAAGGACATGTGTACCACGTTTGACTGAAATCGGTTCAGTAGTTTAGGAGGAGATGTGGAACAAACACACGCATCCATTTTTTATAATATGTATGGATTTTGTTTCGCGGAATGTGCCCAGTGAGGATGTTGAACGATTCAATCAGATATTTTGTATTTTTCCACGACTGAGAACCTTATGTATGTTGTATCATTCAAGCACTACAATAAATTTTTCATACGCTTGTTCTTCACGGATATATTATCTTGCATATCTTTCTTTCTGCACGAGAGTCATCACGTATCTCAAAATACGTGGACGCTTAAGATCTGGTTGATAAAAACGTGCCCCATTTATTTTCTTTGCTATTAATTCAATGGTGGCGGAGCGTGACTACGGAGCTCCTGCAATTATTCTCTGGAAGAATTTTACAGCATTACAGGTAAGACTACATACTGTTGTACTTCGAGGCACACGGTGGCGGAGAGCAGCCACCGGAAATTATTACCTTCGCCATAGCAGCTCATAGATTTATGGCTTTTTAGGTGATTTACGTCACAGATGACAAAGATATTTGTCCTGCACAAGCTGAACGTATAAGGATTAACTTATTTTATTTGGAGCAGTAGTAGGGTGTTTGCAGTTAACGTTTTGTATTGCTTCCGAGTAACCAACCACACCCTCTTGTGTATTGTGCATTAAGCTGGAGACCTAAAAACGATGGAGAGGCTTCGTGCCGCTGACCTCAACACGGTTACCGGCGGAGTACGAACCATAACCATTCTTACTACGTACAATGTCCATGACTTGTAAGTGGCAAGCGCGCCTGCCATGGATATTCACCGTAATCAAGCACCTCAGTGGCGAGAGGCTAGTGGACTCACCTAAATCGACCAGCACAAGGGTGATAGGCAAGGGAATTCACCTAAATCCAGGTCCCTATGGTGATGGGCAAGGAGGTTCACCTAAATCAAGCACCCCCCCGGGTGATAGGCAAAAGGATTCAGCGAAATGAAGCGTCCCAGTGCTCAGAGGCAAGTAAGTGACTCACCGATATCAAGCATCCCGATGTGAGCAGAAAACTATTAGAGGAACACGGGGCAGAACGGGATAGCGGGGGGCAATGGGTAATTTCAATTTTCTGGACTGGACAGTGCTGCAACCTGTTGTATGGGCATGTAACTATTTCTCCGAATGGAAGTCAGGGCAGCCATTTTGATTTAGTGCGAGATCTAAGTGAAGTGCTGTCCGTCACGTTACCGCTTGCGTTGTTCTAACGTTTGGTGAATTTCAACGCCAGGAAAGCTGTTTATACCCTAAAATGACACATTCCCTTAAAGTGCAAGGCATTTGTTATACTTTAGTTATTTAATGCGTTTAAATACGTCAGTTATTACACTCCATAAAAGTTGTTAACCTCAAAAGTGCTCTTGGGGCGGAACGGGATCGGGCAGAATGGGATAGTGTCCCGTTCTGCCCCGTCATACTTTGATACAAGTAGAAAGGAAACTGCCGGCCTCGGTGGCCGAGCGGTTCTAGGCGCTACAGTCTGGGACCGCGCGACCGTTATGGTCGCACGTTCGAATGCTGCCTCGGGAATGAATGTGTGTGATGTCCTTACGTTAGTTAGGTTTAAGTAGTTCTAAGGTCTAGGAGACTGAAGACCTCAGAAGTTAAGTCCCATAGTGCTCAGAGCCAATTTAGACAGCAAACTATATTCTTTTTCCTTTCCCCCTCGCTGTTCCAGGTGGTACGAACGTACATGAAAAAGTCTGATAGACAGCAATGGGAGGTAAAAGCGATGGAAATGGCAGTTTCAGCCGTTTCATGTTCCCAAATGGGATTTTTAAAAGCATCTAAGCAATTCGACGTACTGACATCAACATTGGAAAGATATGTGCGAAAACCTACGAATGATCCTGTCTACATAATTGGCAAATCAGATGGGAAATTTAAAAAGGTGTTCACTGCAGAACGAGAACATGAGCTGGTAATATATCTCAAGTCAATGGAACGCAGACGTTTTGGTCTAACAATGAAAGATCTCAGATCACTAACCTATCAACTAGCGACAAGAAATGGCTTACCACATCGATTTGACAAACACATTTGTCTAGCTGGACAAGACTGGGTTAAAGGATTTATTATGAGGCATCGTACACTGTCTATTTGCAAGCCAGAAAATACTTCTGGTGCTCGAGCAATGGGATTCGACAAAGTAGCAATATCACAGTTTAACTCTCTTCTCAATAATTTTATTGATAAGTACAAGCTGACTGCTGATAAAATATTTAACTGGGATGAAAGTGGCTTGACAATCTTACGGCAAACAGGCAAGTAGGAGCGGTAACATCTACAGAACGTGGAGAAACCGTTACAGCGGTCATGTGCATGTCTGCATCTGGGTTATACATGCCGCCCATGCTTATCTCTCCAAGAAAGAAGAAGAAGAATTTGAGCTTGGATTGCCTCCAGGAGGCTGGTCTGAAGTTCACCCCTCAGAGTGGATTAGTAGCGAATTATTTCTAGTATGGTTTAGAAAGTTTGTGGGATTTTCTAAGGCTACGAAAGAATCACCTGCGCTTCTAATTGTTGACGGACATTCAACCCACACTAAAAACCTGGAGCTGCTTGATATGGCTAGAGACAATGGTGTAGTCCTCCTTTGTTTACCGCCACACACTTCACATAAATTACAACCCCTGGACGTAACGTTTTTCAAGCCCCTGAGTTGTTATTACAGTGAAGGGATAAAAATATTGCTACGGAGCCATCCAGGAAAAGTCATCACTCTTTTCCAAATATTATCGCTGTTTGGGGCAGCGTTTTTACGGGCTGCAACGATGCCGTCGGCTATAGATGGCTTTAAGAGAACTGGAATATGGCCGTCTGACCTGAATGTGTTTTCAGGCGCAGACTACCTACCATCAGCGCCAACAGATATTCAGTTCGAAAGCTGCGAAAGTCCGACTACAAACTCTACAGATGGGCAACCTAAGACATTGATCGCAGGCCCTCCGGAGTCTACTGAATGTGCCACTAAGGGGCCTGCGGCTAAGACTGACCAAGGTTCAATCATTGACCCCCAGCCTGGATGTTCATGGATGCCATCCTCTCCCAAGCAGCTATGATCACCGAACAACTCAGCTTTCCAGATATCGCCCGAGGCTGTCATTCCAATCCCACTAATCTGTCAAAATACTCGGCGGACTACAAGACGAAAAGGAAAAACAGTCGTATTAACAGGTTGTCCTTATAAGAAGGAACTGCAGAATGCTGTCGCTCGTAAAGCAGGCCTACAGGAAGGAGGAGGGTGCACAAGTATAAACGCCGTCAGGACAGAGACGTCAGGTGCAGTGCAACTTAAGGCAAAAATATCAAACTTTACACCCAAAAAAAAAGAGGACATCAAAGACCTTAAGAAAAATAAAAGGAAGAAGATGATGGAGAAGAGAGAATCAGAGAGAGAGGATGCTGAGTGTCTACTGTGGGGACTTCTAATCCTTTTCTAATGAGGGCTGGGTGGCATGCCAGAGTGGGCACACAATCCACGTGCTGGCATAGACAGTGAAGACGAAGAGGAAATACTGATTTGTGACTATTGTCGAAAGCACTAGTGGTTAGTGGTTTGGTGGCTGTTAACCATTGTACATTTTTCAGGACGACGTTAATATGTTTTCTTATTTTGAAGAATGCGTTTTTAATTGTTTAAATTACACATTCCTTAGTCTGAAATGCCTTTTATAGAAAAATTTGTCATAATTTAACACGATATTCGTAATTTAGATTTAACTTTTATGCAATAATTTAACAAAAAATACCCTTATCCCATTCTGCCCCGTGGGTAGGGCGGAACGGGAAATATGCAAGACTTTCTTTGAAAAATTGTAAAAAATGCAAAATGTATTATTTTAAGTGATTTTAAAATAATGTACCTTGGGTTACACTACAAGTCGTTTTTTATAACTTTGAGAAGTGTTTCCTTGTGTTAGCTTATTTTATACAAATTGTTAAACATTAAGTATCCCGTTCCGCCCCGGGTTCCCCTACATCCAGGCCGTTGTTTCTAGATCACGCTAAACGTAGTTTCTAACCAACTGAAATGACTAACCATACTGTACCGTACAATCAAATTTGCAACGTTACAGTAAATTTCAAACATAAATATCAACCGTTACAGCACAAGGGTTTACATTCCCGTTGTAAATGGAATGCACAATCAAATGCATCAGTTCTTCAGTGCAAAACCAGACCCATTAAATGTTACTTTACAAATGAATAAAAAGTGAACCTAATTTTAATTAATTAATTTTAATTAATGCCTGAAAATATTGTAAATAATTTTATGTATATAAATAAATTTGAATATTAATTGAAAGAACGTATATGCTAATGAGACTATGTATTTTTAATTATTCGTGAATTATTTGGTAAAAAAGGTATCTTTCAGTTACAGTGTATGAAGAAAACTCTGTGAAACAAAACGTAGCAAGTACCACCGTTTGTCTTGCAACATAAGAAAGCGTTGTGTAAGTCTCACTTGTACGCTTTTGTTGAATAATTATGTTAATTTGATATTAAGTAGCCGTGTTTCATTTGAAGATCCCTTTCGTTGCTATTCATGCTATGTGTGATTTTCTTTTTAGTCCAGTTTCAGATTTCATCTAAGAGATGATGCTACCCCATTGTTTGGTGGCTAAATGCTCTGAGCAGTATGGGAATTAACATCTGAGGTCATCAGTCCCCTAGACTTAGAACTACTTAAACCTTGCTAACCTAAGGAACACACACACATCCATGCCCGAGACAGGTTTCGAACCTGCGACCGTAGCGGTCGCTCAGTTCCAGACTGAAGCGCCTAGAACCGCTCAGCCACCGCTGCCGGCATTGTTTGATGGTCATAGCCGAACACTGTTAGTGTTCTTTCGCCATTTAGTAAATCAGATTATTATTTATACGTACGTGAGACTATTTTTACCGCTCTTTTTATCTCAAAATCCGGGCAATGTTGTTATGCGAACCAAGTAATATTCAAATCGGTCGTTGTCCTCCAAACAATGTTGCCTACCAACGTACTCGCCAGTCTGATGTACTGACGATGCTGAAAGGCAGAGTTCAGCTTAATTAGAACAGGGAGTAAAATTTCTGTGTGCCATGTTTTATCATTTGAATAGTATTGCCTCCAGCAAAGCATGGAAACATTCATGTAGTGTTCTCAACCAGTACATACCAATTATTCAGTGCTTTCATAAAAAGTCGTGTTTAGTAGCAGAGATATAATCCATCAATATGTCGTTTTAATTAATTAAATCATTTCTGTCTAACCAATAGTAATAATAAAAAAAATCCCTGTGGAGGACCGGGAAAAGAATAGGCCTCCGGTATGTTCTGCCAGTCGTAAAAGGCGACGAAAAGAACAAACCACTAATAGGGCTAACCCCCCTTTTAGTGTGATTAGTTGGTTCAGCACAGAACTGAAGAAGCCTCGGACAAGCGCCGTCATGGTCGGGAACGACGCTTGATCCCTATGCCCGCCCACAAAGGTAACGACACTGCTGGCCAACTGGAAAATGATTTAAATCCAAATAGAGGTGTTTAGCAGGTTATGCTTCCTGCAACCACCCTAGAAGGAAAACAATGACAGAGGATGAGATGGCCAGATGAAGTTAATCGACACCTCATGTTCTGTTATTACCAAGCAACAAACCTAGGAACCAACACAACTGAATACAGATCACAAGTATACGCAACATTTATTACCAGATACCCAGAATTAAAATTTTTAACAGAACAACGACTAGCTGATCAGATCCGTGTAATAAAAAAAAATAACAGGATACCCCAGTCAGAATTAGAAAACATCAAACAACAAGTACAACAAATACTGGAACAAAATAATGTGCAATCAGAAGAAGAAGAAACTACAGTAATGGACTCAAAACATCAGAGACCAAACACACAAAGAACAACACGCATCAATTAAATAATCAGAGGAAAACGAAATCTTAAGACTGCCACCAGAACAAGTACAAATAGAACACGAAGTGACACACATGTTAGATATAGAGGAAAAATTTCAGCTGACATACATAGAATACAAAGACACAAATACAGACATTATACCATTCTTGCATAGACCGCCAAATAACCCACAAGTCGAAACAACAATAAAAACTATCAACACAATCATACACAACAAAATAAATAAAAACAACACTATGGAAGAGTTACAACTACTGGTTTATATAGTAGTACTCACTACACTAAATATACACACTAGGCAGAGATCAGAACCAACCAACACACAGAAGAAACCCACAAAACCAGCATGACAACACAGGCTACAGATCAGAATAGAAAAACTGAGAAAAGACATTGGACAGCTAACACAATTTATAAGACATCAAATGTCAGAAAAAAACGAAAAAGGTTAGGTAAAATCTCACAACAAGAAGCGATAGAGCAATTAGATGAAAAGAAGCAGAAATTACAAGCATTGGCCAAACGACTAAGAAGATACAAAAAAAGGGAAAATAGAAGGAAACAAAACCAAACATTCAACACAAACCAAAAGAAATTTTACCAGACAATAGATAACACACACATTAAAATAGAGAATCCACCAAACATAACAGACATGAAACACTTCTGGAGCAACATATGGTCAAACCCAGTACAATGTAACAGGCATGCACGGTGGATAGAAGCAGAAACAGACACATACAAGATGATACCACAAATGCCTGAAGTGATAATTTTGCAACATGAAGTCACCAAACCAATTAACTCTACTCACAATTTGAAAGCCCCTGGAAAAGACAAAATAGCAAATTTCTGGCTAAGAAAGTTCACCTCAACACATTCACATCTAACTAAATTATTTAACAGTTACATTGCAGATCCATACACATTCCCTGATACACTTACACATGGAATAACTTATATGAAACCTAAAGATCAAGCAGACACAGCAAACCCAGCTAAATACCGCCCCATAACATGCCTACCAACAATATACAAATTATTAACTTCAGTCATTACACAGAAAAGACACATACAACACATAACAAAATTATAAAGGAAGAACAAAAAGGCTGTTGCAAAGGAGCATAAGGATGTAAAGAGCAACTGATAATAGATGCAGAGGTGACATATCAAGCTAAAACTAAACAAAGGTCGCTACACTACGCATACATTGATTACCAAAAGCTTTTGATAGTGTACCCCACTGATGGTTACTACAAATGTTGGAAATATACCAAGTAGATCCTAAATTGATAAAGTTCCTAAACATAGTAATGAAAAATTGGAAAACCACACTTAATATCCAAACAAATTCAAATAATATCACATCACAGCCAATACAGATTAAGCGTGGAATATACCAAGGAGACTCATTAAGTCCTTTCTGGTTCTGCCTTGCTCTGAACCCACTATCCAACATGCTAAATAATACAAATTATGGATACAATATTACTGGAACATACCCACACAAAATCACACATTTGCTCTACATGGATGATCCAAAACTACTGGCAGCAACAAATCAACAACTCAACCAATTGCTAAAGATAACAAGTATTCAGCAATGATATAAAAATGGCTTTTGGAACAGACAGATGTAAGAAAAATAGCACAGTCAAGGCAAAACACACTAAACAAGATCACATATTGGATTACCACAGCGACTGCATAGAAGCGATGGAAAAAACAGATTCCTATAAGTATCTAGGATACAGACAAAAAATAGGAATAGATAATACAAATATTAAAGAAGAACTAAAAGAAAAATATAGACAAAGACTAACAAAAATCCTGAAAACAGAATTGACAGCAAGAAACAAAACAAAAGCTATAAATACTTATGCTATACCAATATTGACCCACTCATTTGGAGTAGTGAAATGTAGTAACACAGACCTAGAAGCGCTCAATAGACTTACACGAAGATTCACATTAACCCGAAAGGAAGGAGGAAGGGGATTTATTGACATAAAAAACTTACATTATGGACAGGTAGACAATTTAAGAAAATTCTTTCTAGAACGAGCAGAAACTAGCAAAATACACAAAGCAGGCACTCATATAAATACATTGGCTACACCACTGCAATTTCATAACCACTTCTACAACCCTTTAGATCACATAAGATCAACAGATAGGAAGAAAGTAAATTGGAAAAAGAAAACACTACATGGCAAGCACCCGTATCGTCTAACACAGCCACACATCGATCAAGACACATCCAACACATGGCTAAAAAAAGGCAAAATATACAGTGAGACGGAAGGATTCATGATTGCAATACAGGATCAACCAATAAACACCAGATATTACAGCAAGCATATTAATAAAGATCCCAATACCACAACAGATAAATGCAGACTTTGCAAACAACTAACAGAAACAGCAGATCACATCACAAGCGGATGTACAATACTAGCAAATACAGAATACCCCAGAAGACATGACAATGTAGCGAAAATAATACATCAACAGCTTGCCTTACAACATAAACTTATAAAACAACACGTTCCCACATACAAGTATGCACCACAAAATGTACTGGAGAATGATGAATACAAATTATACTGGAACAGAACCATTATAACAGATAAAACAACACCACATAACAAACCTGACATCATACTCACCAATAAAAAGAAGAAATTAACACAACTAATCGAAATATCCATACCCAATACAACAAATATATACAAAAGAAAACAGGAGAAAAAATTGAAAAATATATCCAACTGGCTGAGGAAGTCAAGGATATGTGGCATCAGGATAAAGTTGACATTATACCAATTATACTATCAACTACAGGAGTTATACCACACAATATCCACCAGTACATCAATGCAATACAGCTACATCCAAACTTATATATACAACTACAGAAATCCGAAATTATTGATACATGTTCAATTACCCGAAAGTTCCTAAATGCAATATAACATATACCGTACAGTTAAAAGGAAGTCACGATTGATCAAGGCCCGCGTCACTTTCAACTTTTGACCAGACATAACGTCTGAGATAAGAAAGAAATAATATAATAATAATAATAATGAAATAGCTCGTAATTGTTTTATTATTATTTTTTATTGAGAGACGGAGCACGCATCTGATATTTGTCAATTACAGTGGCATCTACAACGAATCTAGAGATGGAAAAGAGCTACCGTGGTACAACAACCAAGTTAGAAAACTGCTGCGGAAGCAAAGGGAGCTTCACAGCAAACATAGACATAGCCAAAGCCTTGCAGACAAATAAAAATTACGCGAAGCGAAATGTAGTGTGAGGAGGGCTATGCGAGAGGCGTTCAATGAATTCGAAAGTAAAGTTCTATGCACTGACTTGGCAGAAAATCCTAAGAAATTTTGGTCTTATGTCAAAGCGGTAGGTGGATCGAACAAAATGTCCACACACTCTGTGACCAAAATGATACTGAAACAGAGGATGGCAGACTAAAGGCCGAAATACTAAATGTCTTTTTCCAAAGCTGTTTCACAGATGAAGACTGCACTGTAGTTCCTTCTCTAGATTGTCGCACAGATGACAAAATGGTAGACATCGAAATAGACGACAGAGGGATAGAGAAACAATTAAAATCGCTCAAAAGAGGAAAGGCCGCTGGACCTGATGGGATACCAGTTCGATTTTACACAGAGTACGCGAAGGAATTTGCCCCCCTTCTTGCAGCGGTGTACCGTAGGTCTCTACAAGAGCGTGGCGTTCCAAAGGATTGCAAAAGGGCACAGGTCATCCCAGTTTTTAAGAAGGGACGTCGAACAGATGTGCAGAACTATAGAGCTATATCTCTAACGTCGTTCAGTTGTAGAATTTTGGAACACGTATTATGTTCGAGTATAATGACTTTTCTGGAGACCAGAAATCTACTCTGTAGGAATCATCGTAGGTTTCGAAAAAGACGGTCGTCTGAAACCCAGCTCGCGCTATTCGTCCACGAGACTCAGAGGGCCACAGACACGGGTTCCCAGGTAGATGTCGTGTTTCTTGACTTCCGCAAGGCGTTCGATGCAGTTCCCCACAGTCGTTTAATGAACAAAGTAAGAGCATATGGACTGTCAGACAAATTGTGTGATTGTATTGAAGAGTTCCTAGATAACTGAACGCAGCATGTCATTCTCAATGGAAAGAAGTCTTCTGAAGTAAGAGTGATTTCAGGTGTGCCGCAGGGGATTGTCGTAGGACCGTTGCTATTCACAATATACAAAAAAGACCTTGTGGATGACATCGGAAGTTCACTGAGGCTTTTTGCGGATGATGCTGTGGTATATCGAGGGGTTGTAACAATGGAAAATTGTACTGAAATGCGGGAGGATGTGCAACGAATTGACGCATGGTGCAGGGAATGGCAATTGAATCTCAATGTAGACAAGTGTAATGTGCTGCCAATACAAAGAAAGACAAATCCCTTATCCTTTAGTTACAAAATAGGAGGTCAGCAACTGGAAGCCGTTAATTCCATAAATTATCTGGGAGTACGCATTAGGAGTGACTTGAAATGGAATGATCATGTAAAGTTGATCATCGGTAAAGTAAATGCCAGACTGAGATTCATTGGAAGAATCCTAAGGAAATGCAATCCGCAAACAAAGGAAGTAGGTTACAGTACGCCTGTTCGCCCACTGCTTGTATACTGCTCAGCATTGTGGGATCCGTACCAGATAGGATTGATTGAAGATATAGAGAAGATCCAACGTGGAGCAGCGCGCTTCGTTACAGGATCATTTAGTAATCGCCAAAGCGTTACAGTGATAATAGATAAACTCCAGTGGAAGACTCTGCAGGAGAGACGCTCAGTAGCTCGGTACGGGCTTTTGTTGAAGTTTCGAGAACATACCTTCACCGAGGAGTCAAGCAGTATATTGATCCCTCCCACGTATATCTCGCTAAGAGACCATGAGGATAAAATCAGAGAGATTAGAGCCTACACAGAGGCATACCGACAATCCTTCTTTCCACGAACAATACGAGACTGAAATGGAAGGGAGAACCGATAGAGGTACTCAAGGTACCCTCCGCCACACACCGTCAGGTGGCTTGCGGACTACGGATGTAGATTTAGATGTAGATGTAGAATGATTTGAGTAAATTGTACGTATTTTTAGGCGCAGAATGCGACTGTGGAATTAAAATGCTTGGGGTTCCGATTTGAGAAGCTGCCTCCCCCCCCCCCCCCCTCGGCGCCTAGAGTTATAGGAATGATAACACAGACAGGTGTCACCTGTAGCAATACTTAGTTTTCTGAAACCTGGTAGTTAAGGATGGCAGGATTGGGTTAGGACTGTGGACGGGGCCCGAAACAATTACTATTGGTTTGGTTGACCGCTACGGTCGCAGGTTCGAATCCTGCCTCGGGCATGGATGTGTGTGAAGTCCTTAGGTGAGTTAGGGGACTCATTACATCAGAAGTCGCATAGTGCTCAGAGCCATTTGAATCATTTGATTTTGCTTTGTAATTTCACTCATTTATTTTAGTAAATAATTTTTGAAAGGAAGCCAATGAGGTCGCAATCAGAATTTTAAGCAAGTCAACACAACCACGGCTGAAGGCCTTTTAACGGCAAAATGGCAATTGTAAGAAGAATTAGCAAACGTACTTAAAATACAGACAGCAAATAATTTTGGAAGACAAGTTAATGTGGCCGCAATCAGAATTTTAAGGCAACTATCACGGCTGAAGGCCTTTGACGCCCAAAATAGCTATTATTGAAAATTTTGGAAAACATGCAGAAAATAGAGGCAGCAAATAATTTATGAAAACAACGAAGTGTGGCCGCAATCAAAATTTTAAAGCAAGTAACCACAATCACAGCTGAGGTCCTTTAACGCCAGAGTGGCTATTATTAAAAATTAAACAAACATACTGTCAAACGGCGAATGGTACAGAAAAAGTTAATTTTACAAAAAACAAACAACATGTCACCAAACAGGTGAGACAAATGATGGTAACTTAATAATACAATAATAAAATAAAACACAAGGGCCAGTGAGAGACAGTGCTCCAGGAATCGACCAGTGAGTAGATCGCACGAAAAACATTTTCGCGAGTGAAGAGAAAGGCAGCCAAGATGGTGATTGAGGACGTATCAATAATTACGGATTTCTGTAGTTGTGTATATAAGTTTGGATGTAGATCACTAGATGGTAACTCGGACCAGCGTCAGTCTAACGAGCGACTAGTGATCATCTTGGTGAGGCTACCTGACATCCAACAAAACAAATGCAAGGTGTAAAATTACGACAAAGCCGGACCCAGCGGTCTGGGTTCCGCCCACAGAATACTGTGCTTAAATCGCCCAGAACAAGGAGGAATAACTCCCACTAAGGTGCGAGAGCGCCACCCAACCTACAATCAAAAAGCTGTCAAACTTATACACCTCACCGGACAGCAGTCGCAAGGAGAGGAAATGCCCACTGCCGTTACATACACCAACACCTACGGCAAGTAACTAAGGCGTTAGCGGCCACAAGACAGAGAAGTTCCACTGGTTGAAATTAACAATGTAAGAAGCTACAAATAGTAAATAGTAATTAGAAGCTCAGGAAGGCTAATCAGATCCGCCTTCCCGAGGTACTCGACTCGCTGCTCTCCGCCTCGGCGACACTACGAGCAGCAACACGACCCGAGTCATTCCAGAATCGCGAGATGTCACAATGGTGGAGGATTCTCTACGCGAATTGCAATGCACTAAACTTAAACATGCAGGATCCGGTTTCGTCGATGTCGTGCACTCTCGTCACCACTGCCCTTGCCGTCCGGGGTGGCCGAGCGGTTCTAGGCGCTTCAGTCTGGAACCGCGCGACCGCTACGGTCGCAGGTTCGAATCCTGCCTCGGGCATGTATGTGTGTGATGTCCTTAGGTTAGTTAGATTTAAATAGTTCTAAGTTCTAGGGGACTGATGACCACAGATGTTAAGTCCCATAGTGCTCAGAGCCATTTGAACCATTTGAACCACTGCCCTTCGTTCAGGCAGTCCATACACTCAGCTAGTGGTCCCGGCGTACTGTTGCTCTGCTGGACCAGATAGGCAATTCAGAGGCTGGCTGCTAGATTTGTTACTGGTAGGTTTGATCATCACGCGAGTGTTACGGAAATGCTTCAGGAACACGGGTGGAAGTCTCTGTAGGAAAGGAGGCGTTGTTTTCGTGAATCACTACTGAGGAAATTTAGAGAACCAGCATTTGAGGCTGACTGCAGTACAATTTTGCTGCCGCCAACTTACATTATGTATGTAGATGTAGATGTAGACCTCGCTACTCTGCGTCTACAACCGAACTCTCCCCTCAAACCACACGGAAAAACCACAACATCGCCCCAAATATAGTACCACATTTACTAGATATCGATAACCGCTGCTGCTGTCACTAGCAGACAGACAACGCTTGCAAATGGAGTGGCACCAATTAACACAAGAAGAAGACGACAACCGCAACTATACCAACTTAAGGGCAGCTAGAGGTGCCTATGCTGGCCATGTTAAAATCATGTTTGAGGAACATTTGTGAATAAACTACCAAATAGAAAAATTTGAATTTTTTTTTTACATATAGTTTAGTATTCAGTTATGACAGAGGGATTTTGGAGTATCTTTTCTAGTTTCCTTCCAATTATTTTTTTTATTGATGACCCAATTTTTTTTACAAATAATTGCTTTATAATTAAACTGAAATGAAACTACTGAACATATTGCAAAATGGCTGTGTTACAATGTAAGTTTGACCACTAGGAGCGCTGTAAAAAATTTCATCTCTCTAGCTTGAGTGGATTTTGAGAAAATGTTCCTTATATTCGAAAAATTCTAATTAACGGTAAATGGCTATCAAAGTTTCTCAATACATTCTTGAGCAATGGGATGGATTATCAGGGTCTTCTTCTTCATCCTCCAAAAGCTTCCTCTTCTATCTTCTTTTCTGGCCTGTTGTTCCATTATGCTTCATATGCCTTTCTCTTCTTCCTGCTCGTCTTATCCTTTGCCTGTCAATATATCTTAGTGTTCGTACAGTGTTCACCCGAGCTGTAAATCCTAATGCCTTCAGAACTTCACACTTAACACTGTTCCCTTGGTTATAGGTTGCTATTGCATCATAAATGCCAAAGTGCAGTGTTTTTATGCTTACATACACCGTTTTAGGAATCACTTTCCAAATCAAATTGTTTACGCTCTCATTAGGATCTTGCGTCTTTCCGTGTAGACATTTGTGTAACAATTCTGGCTGTGCTAAGTCATGAAAAATTGGTTTTATTGCATTTATCACAGCTGCTGGCAAACCATGTTTGTGATCATAGTCCTTTTTTGCATTATATTTGCTCCAGAAATCTTTTGGGCACAAGCTGTGTTGAGGGTATTCATTGGAAGAGGCAGTATGAAGGAACAATGCCCACACTGCTTTTCGCATGTCACTAACATTACTACTATTTTGCCTTGTAACATACCCATAGTATCTCTGTAGACGTTCAATCACCTCATCAGTGAGCCTGCCTCTCCTTCCTATTGTCTTTCCATCACTGAGCTTACTTGAACCCAAAGTTTGTTTGAGCTTTCGAAGCCGTGCACCCATACGCTTTTGCACATGCTGAATGCATTCCAACTTTTCAACTACAACCCTTGCACACTCGCTGTATGCGCAACATAAGGCGCTGTATGCGTAACAGGCCGAGAAAATCCCAAGCAGTTCGCCAGGAAGTCACGAGAGGGTGTTAGCCGCATTAAGTGGCTGCCCATTTCCTCTGCAAGCGTGGTGAAAAATGGTAATAACTCCATTTCTAGGGCGAGTAGAACAATAATTCAAAGTTTACATTAAAGAGGAATGTTCCAATTAATTTTCGGTAGCAAAAAAATCGTAACTTTTTGGATTTGACCACCTCCGGCTCCCCTTAACGATACCAACCCAGCAACGGCACCAACGCGAGCCGCAGCACCGCTCATAGAGCAAATTTTCCGTACGAGGTATGTACAGGGTGTTTCAAAAATGACCGGCATATTTGAAACGGCAATAAAAACTAAACGAGCAGCGATAGAAATACACCGTTTGTTGCAATATGCTTGGGACAACAGTACATTTTCAGACGGACAAACTTTCGGAATTACAGTAGTTACAGTTTTCAACAACAGATGGCGCTGCAAGTGATGTGGAAATATAGAAGACAACGCAGTCTGTGGGTGCGCCATTCTGTACGTCGTCTTTCTGCTGTAAGCGTGTGCTGTTCACAACGTGCAAGTGTGCTGTGGACAACATGGTTTATTCCTTAGAACAGAGGATTTTTCTGGTGTTGGAATTCCACCGCCTAGAACACAGTGTTGTTGCAACAAGACGAAGTTTTCAACGGAGGTTTAATGTAACCAAAGGACCGAAAAGCGATACAATAAAGGATCTGTATGAAAAATTTCAACGGACTGGGAACGTGACGGACGAACGTGCTGGAAAGGTAGGGCGACCGCGTATGGCAACCACAGAGGGCAACGCGCAGCTAGTGCAGCAGGTGATCCAACAGCGGCCTCGGGTTTCCGTTCGCCGTGTTGCAGCTGCGGTCCAAATGACGCCAACGTCCACGTATCGTCTCATGCGCCAGAGTTTACGCCTCTATCCATACAAAATTCAAACGCAGCAACCCCTCAGCGCCGCTACCATTGCTGCACAAGCGACATTCGCTAACGATATAGTGCACAGGATTGATGATGGCGATATGCATGTGGGCAGCATTTGGTTTACTGACGAAGCTTATTTTTACCTGGATGGCTTCGTCAATAAACAGAACTGGCGCATATGGGGAACCGAAAAGCGCCATGTTGCAGTCCCATCGTCCCTGCATCCTCAAAAAGTACTGGTCTGGGCCGCCATTTCTTCCAAAGGAATCATTGGCCCATTTTTCAGATCAGAAACGATTACTGCATCACGCTATCTGGACATTCTTCGTGAATTTGTGGCGGTACAAACTGCCTTAGACGACACTGCGAACATCTCGTGGTTTCTGCAAGATGGTGCCCGGCCACATCGCACGGCCGACGTCTTTAATTTCCTGAATGAATATTTCGATGATCGTGTGATTGCTTTGGGCTATCCGAAACATAGAGGAGGCGGCGTGGATTGGCCTCCCTATTCGCCAGACATGAACCCCTGTGACTTCTTTTTGTGGGGACACTTGAAAGACCAGGTGTACCGCCAGAATCCAGAAACAATTGAACAGCTGAAGCAGTACATCTCATCTGCATGTAAAGCCATTCCGCCAGACACGTTGTCAAAGGTTTCGGGTAATTTCATTCAGAGACTACGCCATATTATTGCTACGCATGGTAGATATGTGGAAAATATCGTACTATAGAGTTTCCCAGACCGCAGCGCCATCTGTTGTTGACAATTGCAACTACTGTAATTTCGAAAGTTTGTCTGCCTGAAAATGTACTGTTGTCCCAAGCATATTTCAACAAACGGCGTATTTCTATCGCTGCTCGTTTAGTTTGTATTGCCGTTTCAAATATACCGGTCATTTTTGAAACACCCTGTAGTTGTGGCAAGTTATACGTAACATCCTGTAGGCAAATGTGCAGCGTTGCCTCGAACCAGTCTTCTAAATGAAGGACACAGCAACAACAATGCAACGTACTGAGATTTGTAGTCACTGGGTGATGTACGAATCATGTAACTTTCCGTTTAAGATGTTCGCATGCTTTCCTATCGAGTAGCACTCCAGTTGACTAATGCCATCCAGCGTTAAGTCGTGTTCAAGCGTTTGGGAACGTCTCGAATTTCCAAGATATGGGACAGCCACGGTATCTGAAAATGTTACTAAGATCATTACTGCTTCAGCACGCCTCGTAATTTCGATATCAGACGATTTCGGAAGCATGAGGTCATAGTTTATGCTAATTGGGAAGAAACAAGTGGAGGCTGTGAGTAAAAGGTGTTATGTAAATTCACTTTGCGTTCGGCACACTTTCGCTGGCACACCTATCGTGTGTGAACCAATGCGAAGTTTTGACCTCGCCGAGAAATATAGCTCCTTTTTAACCTTTACTCAGGTCGCGGAATATACGCTTCCCATTGATTTCACAATTTTATCGTGATCACGGCAAACCTTTTTACCGCCTCTGGCACCACCTGGTATCTAGGGAAGAACAGCCAAGTTGCTGCGTCAGATACGTTGATCGATACTCAAAGTCACCTTTTTCGAACATTATCCCAACAGAATTCGCTTTTCCCCACTCGTTTCTTTAATTGAAAAAAAAAATTAGTTCACCGTCTCATTTTGTACAGCATGTAAGTTATTATACGTATATTCTTATAAACCACGCTCTCTGTTTTGTTTTCGAGTGCAAAGTAGATTGCGTTTTGCGATTGTCTAACAGCCGGCCGATGTGACCGAACGGTTCTGAGCGCTTCAGTCCGGGGAAGCGCGACTGCTACGCTCGCAGGTTCGAATCTTGCCTCGGGCATGGATGTGTGTGCTGTCCTTAGGTTAGTTAGGTTTAAGTAGTTCTACGTTTAGAAGACTGATGACCTAAGATTTTAAGTGCCATAGCATTTAGAGCCATTTGAACCATTTTTTTTTTCTAACTAACGTTGGAGGGTTGGAACTAAAATAGTGACAACTATTTATTCACAAAATAAAAAAAAATTGTTACATGTCTGCGCCTGTTACTGTTCTTCAAAGTAGTCACCAGCGTTGTGTAGAACCCGTTTCCAGCGATGTGGATGGCGTAGTATACCGTTAGCAGAGCCTGTTCCGTTGATGGTGCCAATGGAGCGGTCTACTACCTGTCGAGTCTATGGAACAGTTCTGAAGCGAATGCCACGAAGTGGTTCCTTCATCTTCGGAATCAAATCAAAGTCGCAAGGACTTAAGTCCGGGGAGTATGGTGGATGGTACAGTACTTGCCAGTCCCATCGCCGAACAGAGCTGCCACAGCTTGCACTGTATGCGCCCGTGCATTGTCGTGCAAAATGATGGGTGGGTTGCGCAGAAAGTGTCGCCGCTTCTTTCGCAAAGCTGGTCGCAGGTGAGGCTCCAAAAACGAACAATAATACTGTGCCCTGAATGATATTTTCACTATGCAGTGGAGTGTGCGCTGATATGAAACTTCCTGCCAGATTAGAGCTGTGTGCCGGACCGAGACTCAAACTCGGGACCTTTGCCTTTCGCGGTCGAGTGCTGTGAGTATACCACGAAAGGCAGAGGTCCCGAGCTCGAGTCTCGGTCCGGCACACAGCTGTCAGGAAGTTTCAGTAACACTGTGCATTGGCGGTGAGCTGTGGAGGTACGTACTGCGTTAGAAGAAAATCATCAGAGTCGTGCAAGAGAATCACCATAACTTTAGACCACTCCATTCGCACCATCAACTGAACAGGCTCTGCTAACGGTATACTACGCCTTCCACATCGCTGGCAACGTGTTCTACACAACGCTGGTGACTACCCTGAAGGACAGTAACAGGAGCAAACATGTAACCCTTCTGTATAGGTTGTTAATAAATAGTAACCAGTGTTTAAGTTCCAGCCCTCGTATAACTGTCCGTGCGAGAAATATGATTACATTGACGGGAAAAAATCGCAACACTAAAAAGTAAATAATGTAATGAAATTTCTGGAATATATTTATCTAGGTAATATATTTAAGAGAGACTGCAAGATCACAGGTTCATGTAAACTCGAGATAAGCCATTGCAAATGTGAAATGCCGGCAAATAAATATCCGGTGTAAGTGTCAGAATGTTGAATGCAGACAGACAAACGTGCATGCTTCGTACTGTACAGGTGCAGGATCCGGAACAGCGGTAGCAGGTTCGAATCCTGCCTCGGGCATGGATGTGTGTGTTGTCGTTAGGTTTAAGTAGTTCTAAGTCCAGGGGACTGATGACATCCCATAGTGCTCAGAGCCATTTGAACCATTTCTTTTTTGTTACTTTGCGGGATGGAATTCCATGCCTGTTGCACTTGGTCAGTCAATACGGGGACAGTTAACAATGTGTGACGGTACGTAACATAAAATTGACATTTTCAGCGGTTGTAAATCGTAGTTTACGTATTTTATGAATCTAATTAGTGTAAAATATATAGTTAATGTTCTTGAAACAATTTATATGCAGCAATAGCATCTTTATTTAATGTCTATGATAATAAAAAAAAGGATCAAAAGAGACGCGATTGTACGGTCGAGGAGGTAGGACGTATTTTGTAAGAGACACACTGTTTTGTTTCGCTATGAGGAAGGCAGCCATTGAGTGGCTATACCTATTGTATGTAAGTTATTCGTCTTTATTGCTAAAATAAACTTGTTATTATTATTACACAATGAATTTCTTTGTAATAGTTGTCACCTCAAATTCTCGCAGTGGCTAATTATTTTTAATAAGCATTTTTTCAGTAATTTGCGCTGCGAGAAGCTCATCTTCCGATGCATCCTCTGGTCAGCCATTGCGCGCCGAAGTATTAGTTTATTTTTCAGTGTTAACAGTAACTGTAAATGCGAGAGATTTCGTTATAAGAAGCCTTTTAAATTGCAACAGATAATTAATTTACGTTAAAGTTCATGTTTTTAAATTATACAGGTTCCATGAGTTCAGTAAGTTTTATCTTGGCCGCTCCACGGCAACAATCGAAACTCTCTCAAGCCTTGCTTTGCAGGCAATAAACATAAATTAACAAAATTATATTCAATTCAGTTAACAGCAACTATATTTTAGCCATCACGTTCAAAATCTAAAGTTGGCACATGAATAACTCAGGCCCATCAAGAACCTGTTACATACTTACTTAAGCACGTAAGTAAAAGTGATAAGAAAAGACAATACCCCTGAGAGAAAGAATCATGCTGATAAATTAAAAATATATAAAATATATTTGTAATTTCCTTTATATGTGACGTAAAGAGTGGCCACGGACGTCACAAATGTTTGTGGATGACGCTGGAGTTGTCGTCCGATAATGTCCCGTATGTGCTCGATTGTAGAGAGATATGGTAATCTAATAGGCCAAAGCAACATGTCGACACTATGTAGAGCGTGTTGACACAATGTAGAACATGTTGTGTTATAGCAGCGATATGTGGGGGAGCGTTATCCTGTTGGAAAACACACCCAGGAATGCTGTTACTCATGGCAACACAACTGGTCAAATCACCAGACTGATGTATAGATTTGCGCGTAGGGTGCGTGAGACAGCCACGAGTGTGTTCCTGCTATCATACGAAATCGCACACTAGATCATAACTCGAGGTGTAGGTCCAGTGTGCCTTGCACGCAGCAGACAGGTTGGTTTCAGGCTATCAACTGGCCTCCTAACCAACACGCGCCCATCATTAGCACTGAGGCAGACCCAACAGACAGACCTCCACCCTGCCCTCCAACAGGGTCTCGCTTGACACAGCTGAAATCACAAACGGCGGTGGTGTACGGTCAGTAGAATGCACGGTACAGGGCACCTGGCGCGAAACTGTCCTTGGAGCAACCGATCTGTAACAGCTGGATGTGTCACTATGGTCCCAACTGCTGATCTGACTGCTGCTGCAGACGCAGTACAATGCACCAGAACCTTTCGCTGACACGACTGTCTTCCCTCTCGGTAGTGTCAATTGGCCAGGCCCTCCGGATCCCGGTCTTCTTACGACCGTATATTTTCGTGACCATCTCTGCCGGCAATCATGTACAGTGGCCACACTCCTGCCAAGGTTTTCTGCAATATCTCACAAGGGAACCTCCCCATCGCACCCCTCTCAGATTTAGTTATAAGTTGGCACAGTGCATAGGCTTTGAAAAACTGAACACAGATCAGTCGAGAAAACAGGAAGAAGTTGTGTGGAACTATGAAAAAATAAGCAAAATATACAAAGTGAATAGTCCATGCACAAGACAGGCAACATCAAGGATAGTGTGAGCTCTGGAGCCCCGTGATCCCGTGGTTAGAGTGAGCAGCTGCGGAATGAGAGGTTCTTGGTTCATGTCTTCCCTTGAGTAAAAAGTTTAATTTTTTATTTTCAGAAAATTGTCAAAGTTCAGACACTCACACATAATCAACTTCGCTCTCCAAAATTCGAGAACGTGTTCAGATTTGCTTGGCCATATGCAGGATTTGATGGTCTACACACTGAAAAATTTGAAAACTTTAAAAACATATGATTTGACAGAGCACAGAGAAAACTGTGCGACTGTAAAACTGTGGCATTCATTTGTTTCAGTTCATGTGACAAACTCTTATGTTTCATCACTTTTTTTGGGAGTGATTTTCACATCCACAATAAAACCTAAATCGGGCAAGGCAGAATAATCTTTTTACCCATTCTCCAAGTGTACAAGTTAGGTGGGTTGACAACATATTCCTGTCATTTGACGGACATGCCGCCACCAGTGTCGTATAGAATATATCAGACGTGTTTTCCGGTGGAGGAATCGGTTGACCTATGACCTTGCGATCAAATGTTTTCAGTTCCCATTGGAGAGGCACGTCGTTTCGTCTATTAATCGCACAGTTTTGCGATGTGGTCGCAAAACACAGACACTAAACTTATTACAGTGAACAGAGACGTCAATGAACGAACGGACAGATCATAACTTTGCGAAAATAAAGTAAGTAAACTTTTCACTCGAGGGAAGACTTGAACCAAGGACCTCTCGGTCCACAGCTGCTCAAGCTAACCACGGGACCACGGTGCCCTAAAGCTCAGAATACCCTTGATGTTGCTTATCTTGCACATGGACTACTCAGTTTGTATATTTTGCTTATTTTTTTCATAGTTCCACATAACTTCTTCCTGTTTTCTCGATTGATCTGTGTCCAGTTTTTCAAGGCCTATCCACTGTGCCAACTTATAACTAAATCTGAGGGGGATGCGATGGGGAGGTTCTATTGTCAGTGGAAACGCCCAGCTTCTCGTAGCCCTATTAGACGATCTCTTTCAAACTCAGTGAGGTGTTGATAATGGCGTCTATGTCACCTTAAAGGAATTCTTCACAAACATCAAATCACCGCGTCAGTCTCAAAGATAACTGACGCTCACAACCGTTACAGCGTGTATTTAAAGCAAACCTGAGTTCTATCCTCATAGTAGTGCTACTAGCGTGAAAGTTGATCACGCATCATTTATCAGGCACAGAAACACGCCTACCGGCTTTCGATTATGACGCATCTATCTACATCTACAGCTACATGGATACTCTACAAATCACTTTTAAGTGCCTGGCAGAGGATTCGTCGAACCATCTTGTAAGAGGTCCATGGTTAAGGAATTTGTAGCTAGCGCACTCGAGCTGATGTACTTTCGATGGATTGCTCACGTGCTGCCTGCAATACGTAAGCTATAAGAGAATCTCAGACCAGAGAGCAGTGTTGTATGCAGTAAGAACAGTGTCTAATAGTAGGAGTAAGTAGTAGCTAGCGGTCGTGTGTGTGGAGTTGGCTGGGCCGGTCGTGGGGAGCGATGGTGGAGACTGAGCGTTGTAGTATAAGGTAAAAGCAGCCTCGCGCATATGTACTATTGTCATATCAGGTCCCTTGTAAATGTTTTAAAGAAGTATCTTAATAATAATCTTTCTTATCAAAATTAACTTTTGACAATTATTCAGCTCAATTTACAGAATTTACTAATTTCTCCCGTGATGGCTGGGTGTTGTGTGATGTCCTTAGATTAGTTAGGTTTAAGTAGTTCTAAGTTCTAGGGGACTGATGACCATAGATGTAAAGTCCCATAGAGCTCAGAGCCATTTGAAACATTTGAACTAATTTCTCCAGTCATTGGTCATCGCGATTATTGCAAAGAAAAATCAGCTGTTCTTTTTATACATGGCAAATATATCAGCCAGCATTGCGCTGGGCTGTACCAGAAAAATTTATTGTAGGAGCAGACATATACGCGTCATCCGGCTACTTAATTGAGGTGGGAATTTAAGGAGATGGGACCTGGATAAACTGAAAGAACCAGAGGTTGTACAGAGCTTCTGGGAGAGCATAAGGGAACAACTGACAGGAATGGGGGAAAGAAATACAGTAGATGAGAATGCATATCTTTGGGGGATGAAGTAGTGTAGACAGCAGAGGATCAAGTAGGTAAAAAGACGAGGGCTAGAAGAAATCCTTGGGTAACAGAAGAAATATTGAATTTAATTGATGAAAGGAGAAAATATAAAAATGAAGCAGGCAAAAAGGAATACAGACGACTCAAAAATGAGATCGACAGGAAGTGCAAAATGGCTAAACAGGGATGGCTAGAGGACAAATGTAAGGATGTACAGGCTTATCTTACTAGGAGTAAGATAGATACCGCCTACAGGAAAATTAAAGACACCTTTGGAGAAAAGAGAACCACTTGTATGAATATCAAGAGCTCAGATGGAAACCCAGTTCTAAGCAAAGAAGGGAAAGCAGAACGGTGGAAGGAGTATATAGAGGGTTTATACAAGGGCGATGTACTTGAGGACTATATTGTGGAAATGGAAGAGGATGTAGGTGAAGATGAAATGGGAGATACGATACTGCGTGAGAGTTTGACAGAGCACTGAAAGACCTGAGTAGAAACAAGGCCCCGGAGTAGACAACATTCCATTAAAACTACTGACGGCCTTGGGAGAGCTAGTCCTGACAAAACTCTACAAATCTGGTGAGCAAGATGTACGAGACAGGCGTGAAAATTACAGAACAATCAGTTTAATAAGTCACAGCTGCAAAATACTAACGCGAATACTTTACAGACGAATGGAAAAACTAGTAGAAGCCGACCTCGGGAAAGGACTTGGAAGAGCAGTTGAACGGAATGGATAAAGGAGGATATAAGATGAACATCAACAAAAGCAAAACAAGAATAATGGAATGTAGTCGAATTAAGTCGGGTGATGCTGAGGGAATTAGATTAGGAAATGAGACACCTAAAGTAGTAAAAGAGTTTTGCTATTTGGGGAGCAAAATAACTGATGATGGTCGAAATAGAGAGGATAGAAAATGTAGATTGGCAATGGCAAGGAAAGCGATTCTGAAGAAGAGAAATTTGTTAACATTGAGTATAGATTTAAGTTTCAGGAATTCATTTCTGAAAGTATTTGTATGGAGTGTAGCCATGTATGGAAGAGTCACATGGACGATAAATAGTTTGGACAAGAAGGGAATAGAAGCTTTCGAAATGTGGTGCTACAGAAGACTGCTGAAGATTATGTGGGTAGATCACATAACTAATGAGGAAGTATTGAATAGGATTGGGGAGAAGAGAAGTTTGTGGCACAACTTGACCAGAAGAAGGGATCGGTTGGTAGGATATGTTCTGAGGCATCAAGGGATCACCAATTTAGTATTGGAGGGTAGCGTGGAGGGTAAAAATCGTAGAGGGAGACCAAGAGATGACTACACTAAGCAGATTCAGAAGGATGTAGGTTGCAGTAGGTACTGGGAGATGAAGAAGCATGCACAGGATAGAGTAGCATGGAGAGCTGCATCAAAGCAGTCTCAGGACTGAAGACCACAACAACAACAACAACAAGAATTGACGTAAGAATTTTCATTTTCATTCAGAATGATCTTTCAGGGCCATGACGCACCGCTGTTGACATCCAAAATTTACCAGATTGAATTCACAGTCAATTATTAAAAGGTTATAAGTGAACCACAGTTTTATTGAGAGATTAGTCACATTTTTATTATTGGTAGGTTACGGAAGTTTTCTGTTGCGGTAGTTACACTAAATGTCAATGCTACACATATTTTTACTGTTGGGTAGTTACGCTAAAATGTGAATGACATATAATTAATATATTTTTTACTGTTGAGTGTTTATTATATTTTTTTACTGTGGGGAGGTTTCAACCTTCACAATTCTCTGTTACTCCAATCACGTGTAGCGCGCGGAAAGAATGAACACCTTTATCTTTAAGAACGAGCTCTAATTTCCATTATTTTTTCGTGCTGATCTTTCTTCCCTATGTACGTCGATGTCAACAAAATATTTTCGCAATCGGAGGAGAAAGTTCGTGATTGGCATTTCCTGAGAAGATTCCGTCGCAACGAAAAACGTCTTTCTTTTAATGATGTCCAGCCGAAATATTGTATCATTTCTGTGACACTCTCTCCCACATTTCGCGATAATACAATACGTGCTGCCTTTGTTTGATCTTTTTCGATGTACTCCGTCAATCCTATCTGGTATGTATCCCACACTGCGCAGCAGCATTCTAAAAGAGGACGGACAAGTGTAGTATAGGCAGTCTCCTTAGCAGATCTGTTACATTTTCTAAGTGTCCTGCCAATAAACCGCAGTCTTTGTTTAGCCTTCCCCACAACATTATCTATCTGTTCCTTCCATTTTAAGGTGTTCGTAATTGCAATACCTAAGTATTTAGTTGTATTTACGGCTTTTAGATTTGACTGATTTATCGTGTAATCGAAGTTTAACGAGTTCCTTTTAGCTCTCATGTGGATGACCTCAACACTTTTCGTTGTTTAGGATCAACTGCCACTTTTCGCGCCATTCAGATATCTTTTCTAAATTGTTTTGCAGTTTGTTTTGATCTTCTGATGACTTTATTAGTCGATAAACGACAGCGTCATCTGCAGACAACGGAAGACGGCTGATCATGTGATCTCCCACATCGTTTATATAGATATGGAACAACAAAGGGCCTATAACTCAACTCCTTCTTGGTGCAGCGATTTATTTTTCCGTTAGTGTATTTTAAAGTCATTCCGCAACATTGGTGTGTACGCTGTTGACTTGTATTGACAATTATATTGGTATTAATATTGTATAATAATCCTAATAGGAACTGGAGCCTCTTAAAGCTGAATGGTGACTTAGCTGAAATGATGGCAATTCATGGAATGAATACTGACTTTCCCTTTTCTTATCCGGCTAATATTGCCATTTCTACGATGCAGTTTACACACTTTTTGTGCGAGGCCATACCGGGAATGTGAAGCGAATTTATTAGTACTTTTAGAAAGTTTACTCTTTCGTCTTAGTTCGTCATCGTATCAACGCATTTAAATAATTTTTCTTGCCCTGATATATTCTGTATTCAGTAATTTGTTTGTTGAAATAAATATTTTTGTTTTTGCTACAACTGTTCACTGAAAGAACCGCATCATGTTTACGTAGTTTTTGTCTGTAAGTGGATACACTTTTTCGATGAATTGTTTCTCTCTCTTTACTATGCTCCACAGTTAAGGCGATCTTGGTGGAGTGCGAAACAGTGCGATATGTACAGTCTCCAAACAGTATTCTAGAACATTCGAGAATATTGGTGAAAGCTTAAGAACATTATAGAAAACCTCATAAATTTTCCGCTTGAAAAATAAATTCATTCGAAGCAGTCAGACGTCCTGGTGACCTCTGCAGAGACTTATAAGGTGTTACTAAGCTGCCTGTACCTGTGTGTTGTATGCAAAAATCACACACGAGATTTTCATATTCTCTCGCTCGATACATGCAAACTGTTAGTCCTGCAGAAAAAAAGAAGGCGCCTTTTTGTAGGAACCTGAATATAGTTAAATTTTGGACTAGATACGTTTTCATTGGAGTTGTTGTTGTTGTTGTTGTTGGTTGATTTGGGAGAGGGGACCAAACAGCAAGGTCATCGGTCCCATCGGATTAGGAAAGGGTGGAAAGGAAGCCGGCCGTGACCTATCAAAGGAACCATCCCGGCATTTGCATGAAACGATTTAGGTAAATCGTGGGAAACCTAAATCAGTATGGCCAGGCTCGGACTCGAACCGTCGTCCTCCCGGATTCGAGCCCAGTGTGCTAACCACTGTGCCACCTCGCCCGGTCTTCCATTGAAGGCCACTGTTATCGAGTTACTCAAGAAAAATGTGTTTTTACAGTAAATTTTCTACAAAAATATCCTGTTCGCTTATGCTGTAGGACTAAAAGTTTGCATGTACTGAAAATCTTGCCCGTCGTATTGAAGGGGCTGCGGGGTTGCAGCTGACTCGCGCTATGTATCTCCACAAACATCTGGGCTGGCCGGAGTGGCCGACCGGTTCTAGGCGCTACAGTCTGGAACCGCGCGACCGCTACTACTAACTACTAATGTAGTTCTGTGTCATAAGTTTCATTTTATTTAGATGGAGATACAACTCATCTCTGAAAAAAGGATTTTAATATCACGCCACTCCCCGATTTTGAGACGCACCTTTTATTACAGAGGCCATTGACGGCGCTGGCGTGAGAACACGAATGGAGAATGTGGGTAAGACGTTACATAAATTGTGTTTCATTGGATTTCGCGAGGTTCACTTTCCCCTGGCACTCCTATCCGGCGTGAAACAGCGCGAGGTGTTGAGCCGGCTGATACCGTGGCGCCTTTTATAATGTGGACCGCAGCTTGAGCCGCCTACCGCCGCTTTCAAGCGCGTGCATCTGGAGACGCCGCCCAGGTGATTACGGACGTGCTCGACCCGGTCAGCTAGTTTTCCCCAGCAGGCGGTTCTCCCGCCGGCCGGTGTTAACATTAAGAGGTTGACCCTCCCCAGTGCCGCACCGCTTGCTCCGAGCTGGTCAGCGGCGATCCGCTGGCGGGCGGGCGGGCGGAACCCACGTACTGCTTTCTCTGTCTCGCCTCTGTTCGTGAACTGTCAGCCAGCCGGGTCAACTCGACGGGGGTCCGAGACTCGTAAACTGGCGCGGCGAAATTTACCGACGTATCTCTTCCCTGGCCGCTTCATAATTAACGAGGCAAATCCAGCACCCAGATATTTGCGCGGGTCGGAGAAACGGTACCCGCCTACGCACCTGCAATACTAACAGCAGCATTCGCAGATTTTAGTACACTGTGAATCACTTCAGAACCCGCAGTATGCCAGAGCTCTGACGGTGCGTTTGCGCTTCCACACCCACATCGATACTCCGCAAATCACACTTAAGTGTCTGGCACATGGTTCATCGAACCATCTTCACAGTAATTTCCTGCAATCTGAATTTCGAACAGCGCTCGGGAAAAACGATAAGCTACATCTGAGACAGGTGTTACGATAACCAAGGAAAACCCCAAGTTGGGAAACGGGGCCAAAATTAGCTGGTTACTGTCGAGTTGCATATTACAAATTCTTTATTGATTACTTCAACCATTAAAAGTCATTTCTTTACCACTTGACCAGGAACCGATCCAAAATGCTAGCAGGCATGAGTTCCTTTTCAAAACAATTTGCTTTACACTTAACGGCCAACCCATTTTACTTAAAACTGGCTTTGATAAAACATTTGATAACAAATCAAAATTTTCCAAGTAATGAAATTTAAAAACTTAACTTTACCGTTAATAGCCAAGCCATTTTACTTAAAACAGACTTTGATAAAGCATTCAATAACAAAATTAAAAATTTCCAAGTAATGAAACAAAAACACAAATTTGCATAGAATTTTGCTACCGAACATATAGGGAGCCACTTCTTTCAAACAAGATATTAAATTACAAGGGCTCGCTAACAGCGAGGCAGAACTAGCATTTTCATAGAATACCTATTAAAACAAAGTAAAGATACAGTCATTCACCCTTTACAATAGCTAACAATTTTAAATCCACGTAATTTTAAAAAAATCCACCAATGAAAGGCAAACTTAACCTTTTTAAACAGTGGCCAAAAACAGTCAGAGTAAAACACAACCATTTAACATTTTACAGTAACCAACAACTTTAATAGCATGTCCTTCCACCAAAATGTCCTGGGATAGAAATAATTAACCGACCGGTTGTAAGGGCGGCCACAATTGCCTCCCGAAGGATGCTCAGGCTAGAAGCGGACTAACAGACCCACAACGCCTCACATCGACCTCACGCGAGGCCAGGGGAGGAGGAGGAATCAAATCAGGAACCATAATCCCTGCCCAAAAATACACTTGCTCCCAGGCAGTATTAATAAGAAGTCTAAGATCACTGTCTATAAATACACCGGCGAAAGGGACAGGAAACCCGAACGCAGGAGGCCACAAGGCAGAAAAGACGCTGGTTACACAAACCAAAATTCTTCAATTAACATCTAAATCTTTAACCAACTTAACTTGCAGTTTATCAGAGAAATAGCACGTGCAAAGGTTCCTCACAGCCGACCGCGTCCACGTCGCCAGCGTACCCAGCTGGGCACAGTCACGCAGCCACGCGCTCTGTCACCGGAGCCCTCGTCTTCTCTGCACCCACGGCGGCGAGATACCACTCCGCGGGTTAGGCGAGTTGCTAGTCCGTCATTCCCGCCTCCAGACGGAAAATTTGAAGCCATCCGTTTCCGCTCCCACCAAGTAGTGACTCGGAACCACAGCCGTGGCGCCCGGGTGTTCACAGCAAGAGCTTACAGCCTTGTCCCGTCAACTCGTCCCACACGTCTAACGATAAATATGAAAGAATCAATTAACGATGGAATGGAAGGACTCAGAACAATCTTAACAGCACGATATATGTTGAGAGCCGACACACGGCTCAGTATCTCTCCGTACGAGCATAGATTTCCGTTATTTTATGATGATAGTATCTCCCCCGGTGTCAATAAAATATTTTGCCATTCCGAGGACAAAGCTGGTGACTGAAGTTTCGTGAGTGGATTCCGCCGCAATGAAAATCGCCTTTTTTTTTTTTAAATGATGTCCACCCCATATCCTGTATCATGTCAGTGACACTCTCTCCTCTATTTCTCGGTAATATAAAACGTACTGCCCTTCTTTGAACTTTTTTGATGTACTCCGTTTATACTATCTAGCAAGGATCCCAGACCGATAAGCAGTACCCCAAAAGAGAACGGACAAGCTTACTGTAGGGAATCTCTTTAGTAGATTAGTTGAATTTTCTAAGTGTTCTGCCAATAAAACGCTGTCTTTGGTTCGCCTTCCAAAAAAATTTTTGTGTCTGTTCTCTCCAATATAAGTTGTTCGTAATTTTAATTCCTACATATTTAGTTGAATTTACGGCCCTTAGATTGGACTTGGTACCCGTGGTCTAAAGGCAGTCCGCTGTTAGCAGCGGTGAGGCAAGGTCGCCGCGCCTGCGTCCCCCTGTTAGCGCACCGCGCGCGCCAGTGTTTACTGTTTACCTTCCGCTGCGGCGAGTGTCACGCGTCCGTGTCTCGGTAGTGCCATGGCGCACTCGTATCGCAAGTCCACAATTAAGATCACATTTCAAGCGGACTACGCAAGACCTCGAGCACTTGACGTTGAACGTTTCATCCGAGAAGAACTGCATACTGCACCTCAAGACATCATTGGGATCCACTTTTCTATAACACAAAGTGTCGTCTACATAAAAATGATCAATGAAAAGGCGTGCACTGATGTTGTGTGCCGACACGCTCGTGGACTTAAATTTAAGCATTCTGATGGTCACATAGGAACTGTCACGATCGACCAAGCTGGATTAGGCCTTCGCACTCTGAGGGTCTTCGAGCTGCCATTCGAAGTCCCGCCAGATGTTGTGATGACAGCTTTCCAACCGTACGGCAACGTGCTAAGCCACTTGGCTGAAAAATGGCAAACGTTTGAGACGTACCCCGTCTTAAATGGAGTGAGACAAATTAAGATTGAACTGACGAAGCATGTGCCATCCTATCTTGTAATTGGCGGCTGCAGAGCCATTGTCATGTACGACGGACAACCCCGTACTTGCGCCGGCTGTGGCCACGAAGGACATGTCCGATCGGCATGCATTCAACGCCGACTGACTCAGACACCGGTTGGTGAAGTTCCATCCCCGGCGACGCCTACTTCACTTCCCATCACGTATGCAGCGGCTGCAACCGCAACAGCTGTTCCTGCCCAGGATCGTAGCACCATATTGCAGTCAGTGGTCGATGACCGTGTGGCGGACAGAATATCCCCCTCTACGACGCCTTCGGCAGACTTGCCTCAAGACGGTGATCAATTGTGCCACCAAGACGAGCCTAAAGAGAAGATGGAAGTAGAAACTAAAATTGTCCCGACCTCTGCCTTCCTACCAATGGAGACCGCATCAGATGATTGTCGCCCGCACTCTGACACAGAACAACATGTCCGGAAACAACGGTCCCCTCGAAAACGCAAGAAACGGCGCCATACGTCGTCCGATGATTGCCTGCTTCGGATGTGCGACCCAGACGAATATCCGGCGTCGGACGACGCTCAGGACTCTACCACCACAACTCACCCTTCCCATCACGATGCTACGGCGGATACAATTTCTGAGCCTCGGTCTGACAACATCACTTCTGCTACTGAACATACGCGCAAGCGCTCTACTGACAGCACTAATCAACAGTTACCAATTGCTGCATCTGATTCTTGGGCGGATGATATCGAGGATGAGCCACAGCACCAGGAGGATGCCGAAGGCAGAGATGCTCCCTCGGCTGCACCCAGCACCAGCCAACAACAGTGACTACGGCTGTATCGTCAGCCTCTGTGGGGCCGCCCCTGCCGCCCACACCTGGCCTCCTACACAACCCAGTTGCCGACCTGGCTGACCAAACATACCGTCTAGCGACGATTAACATCAACAACATACGTGCCCGACATAAACTAGCGATGCTACAGGATCTACTCAACGCAGCAGACATCGACATTGCGCTCCTTCAAGAGGTGTATGTCGCCGACTTCAAGGGACCCTATGGCTACCAGACTTGGGTCTCACATGCGTCTGCCAATGGTAGTGGTGTGGCGATCCTCCTCCGCGACGGTATATCCGCAGAAGACGTCGAGTATCTCCCTGACGCCAGAGGCATGGCTCTTACTATCCAAGGAGTCAAACTTACTAACATCTATGCACCGTCAGGATCTGGTCGGCGTCGCGAACGATCCACCTTTTTCGCTCATACAATCACGCCCCTCTTTATGGGCCGTCAGGACGCCTTGATAATGGGAGGGGACTTCAACTGTAGCCAAGCACCTAAGGATCAGTTACCACATCATTCTCCATGCGCAGAACTTACGACAATTAAAAATAATCTTCAATTGGTGGACTCGTGGGAACATGTTTGTGGCGATCGGCCCGGATTTACTCACTACACCAGCCATTCCTCCAGCCGCATCGACCGGATTTACATCTCGCGCTCCATAGCTGTGGGGACAAGAGCTGCCGAAGTTTGGCCCACAGCTTTTTCTGACCACGACGCCTACGTCTGCGCTATTACCCTCGGCCGCCAGAAGATATGGCACAGCCGTGGTCCTTGGAAGTTGAACGTCGCTCACCTAGCTTCTCAGGAATGCCGCCGCCTTATAGAGAACACGTGGGACTCTTGTAGCCGCCGGCGTGGCACCTACCGGTCTACACTGTCGTGGTGGTTACTCTGCGCCAAACCAGCCCTCCGGAAGACCTTGATAGGCTACGGCAGAGATGTTGCAGCATGGAAGAGACATACCATGGACTTTTACTACAGCATCTTAAGGGAATGTGCAACACTGCCGTACTCACCTGCACGGCAGGTGACGGTGAACCGTGCCAAGGCACAGATCATCAGATTAACACGTTGCCACCTTGAGGGTGCTATCGTCAGAGCGCGCACTCAAGACAGAGTGGCACAGGAGGAACCGCCTATGTACCACCTCATTGCAGAACGACGGCGCCGACGCAGGACACTGATCCAAGCTATCACGGCGGAAGACGGACGACGCCTTGATACCCAGCGCGACATAGGAAACGCCCTTCATGCTCACTACACTAGGCTGTACTCGGAGCATCGACATCCCCCACAGGTGATCGCCGAAGTCTCTCAACTCACTTATGGCTCGATCTCTCCGACAGTTGCGGTGGATTTGTCTGCAGATGTAACGGAAGAGGAAATCATTGAAGCAATACAGGCTGGGGCTGCTCATAAGTCCCCGGGACCTGATGGCCTTCCTCTGGAATTTTACCGGACGTATCAACAATTGCTGGCACCAGCATGGACTGATATTTGCCGCGATCTTATGTCTCCCACGACGCAGATACCTGGGGCTTTCCTAGAAGGACTGATATTGCCCATACACAAACCACGAGGTGGATCCAGGATCAGTGACTATCGGCCCTTGACCTTACTCAACAGTGACTTGAAGATTTTCATCCGGCTTCTGGCGGCACGCCTAAAGTGATCAGTACTATGTGTTGTGTCGCAGGACCAGGCATCGTTAGGTGGTGACCATAATATTCGCACTGCATTGTGCCGATATAGAGATATGATCGCGCTAGCCAAAGCTCGCCAACTGCCAGGAGTTTTGGCCTCACTCGACTTTAGCCAGGCCTTTGACAGAGTCGACCACACATTTTTGATGGAGGTATGGCGACACATGGGGTATCCGGACGTCATAGTTAATGTACTGATGCGTCTCCTACGCGGCGCGACGTCCAAGGTGTTATATAATGGCCGTCTTACGCCGCCGATACAGATCCAGCGATCGGTGCGACAAGGCTGCCCTCTTTCGGCGATATTGTACGCCCTCGTCTTGGAACCACTCCTCTGCGGCCTCCGACAACGCCTGACCGGGATGTCCCTCGGTGGACACACTTTCTGCTGCACTGCCTGTGCAGATGATCTGGTACTCCTTCTACGCAATAATGACGATGTTTGTGCAGCACTGGCGTGGGTGGCGACCTACGGCGCAGCATCTGGGAGCCATCTCAATCTCCACAAATCACACGTTCTGTCTATAGGCAGAGGCCTACCCGGCGAGAACGTCGCACCGCTACGAATCAGTGACACAATCCGCTGTCTTGGCATTGATTTCACATCTGACATGAAACGTTCAACAGCCCTTAACTACAGGCGTTTATTGAATCAGATGAGAGCAGGAATAAGTGACCACCGTTTGAGGCATCTAGACCTCCTGCAACGGACACGATATGCTAACGTCTATTTGGCGTCACGTATCCCCCATTTTGCACAGATACTCCCCATACCACCTACCCTGGCTCACCGCATGTTGGCGGTTTTGGGATCCTTTGTTAATACGGGCATGTTATTTAAGATTCGTTACGAGTCCCTAACCCTCCCGAGGAGCAGAGGGGGTTTAGGCCTTTGTCATGTCCAGAACAGAGCAAAGGCCCTGTTTGTCAGCTGTCACCTGCAACTGTGGCGACGAAGTCCGACGTGCCTCACAAGTCTCTTACTGGAGGCCTTACGACCAATCTCAGTCGCACCCCCTGTGATGATATCGGACATCCCAGCACCTTTCTTCTACATTAGCCAGTTCTTCTTTGAATTAAGCTACATCCGCACTGAACTACTACCCACACGCTTGATGATGACGAGGGCGATATATGCTGCCATGCAAATGAACATGACGCCGAATGTGATTGAAAGCAAACACCCCAATACAAAGTGGCGCGCTGTGTGGCAGGCAGTGAATGCCACCACCCTTGATACTGAGGTGCAATCTGCATGGCACGTAACTGTTAATGGGAAACAGTTGTGCCAGTCCCGCCTACATCACATCCACTTCGCTGATTCCCCCTTGTGTGTCACATGCCAAGTGACTGACACAGATGAACATCGTTTCGAATGCGGGTCGGCAAAGGACGTATGGTATTTGGTGCGTCAGATATTTGCTTTTCTCACACGCACGACTCCTGACAGGATAACTACCCGATCACTTCTTTTCCCCGATAAGATTTATTTCCCAAGAGCAAAAACGAACTCTGTGACGTGGATCAGCGGCCACGCTGTTCACTACCTCTTCGGTAATGGCGAAAAGACAGTACCCGATTTTTGGTATTACCTCAACGAACGACATTGTGCGATCGTCAAGAACCCTAAATATAGGCAATATTTTTCTAATTTCCTTTGGAGCGCATTCCATAATCCGCCTCGCAGCTGGATTATCGATGACATGAGATGATAACCATAGCACCTCTTCCCAGTTCCATTTTTTTTATGAGATTTGAACAAACAGCGGAAACAACACAGCAACGAGAAGACAGTCATCGAAAAATTCGCAGCGGGCTATAGTATGGAGCATCCTTTGTCGTAACGGGACGACTTCCTATTATTCTGTTTATGTAGCCGAAGAGGAACGGCCTTCCTTTTAAACATTTGTATAAAAATAAAATGAAATAAAAGTAAAAAAAGCAGAAAAACAAACCTTCCAAAATCCTTTTTTTTCTCATTTTTGTTAAAAAAGTGGCCAGGATAGCTGGCTATTAAAAAAAATGCCTATTTGTGTTACGTACGCATTTTCTTATAAAAAAAATTAAAAAAGGAAAAAAAAAACAGGGGGTAGCGTAAAAAAATAAAAAAATAAAATAAAATAAAATAAAAAAGGTAACTGGCTGGGAGTCTGAGAACCCGGGTTCGAATCGCGAGGAAACCCAGTGGATGTTATTATTTTTGTTTGTAAAAAAATTAAAAAAAAAAATTAAAAACTAAACAAAAAAAAAGGTTGCGTCTTAGATTCATGATCAAAACGCCTTCGGTCCCGCGTTCGATCCCCGCCACTGCCTAAATTTTGATAAATAATCAGCATTCGCGGCCGAAGACTTACTGCATAAGAAGTCAGCCTCATTCTGCCAACGGCCTTGTCAAAGAGGGCGGAGGAGCGGATAGAGGTTCAGGGCACTCTCTTGTCCTAGGGGTGGGAAATTGCCCCTAAAGGCGGAAGAATTATCAATGATCAACGACATGAGGATGCAGAAGGCAATGGAAACCACTGCATTAAAGACACGTAACGTGTATCCACAGGACATGTGGCCTGTAGTTGAAGAAGTGTCATGATGATCTCTCCATTGGCAAAAGATTCCGGAATAGCCACCCATTCGGATCTCCGGGAGGAGACTGCCAAGGGGGAGGTTACCATGAGAAAAAGATTGAATAATCAACTTAAGGATAATGTTCTACGAGTCGGGGCGTGGAATGTCAGAAGCTTGAACGTGGTAGGGAAACTAGAAAATCTGAAAAGGGAAATGCAAAAGCTCAATTTAGATATAGTAGGGGTCAGTGAAGTGAAGTGGAAGGAAGACAAGGATTTCTGGTCAGCAGCAGAAAATGGTATAACAGGTGTAGGATTCGTTATGAATAGGAAGGTAGGGCAGAGGGTGTGTTACTGTGAACAGTTCAGTGACCGGGTTGTTCTAATCAGAATCGACAGCAGACCAACAACGACAACGATAGTTCAGGTATACATGCCGACGTCGCAAGCTGAAGATGAACAGATAGAGAAAGTGTATGAGGATATTGAAAGGGCAATGCAGTATGTAAAGGGGGACGAAAATCTAATAGTCATGGGCGACTGGAATGCAGTTGTAGGGGAAGGAGTAGAAGAAAAGGTTATAGGAGAATATGGGCTTGGGACAAGGAATGAAAGAGGAGAAAGACTAATTGAGTTCTGTAACAAGTTTCAGCTACTAATAGCGAATACCCTGTTCACGAATCACAAGAGGAGGAGGTATACTTGAAAAAGGCCTGGAGATACGGGAAGATTTCAATTAGATTACATCATGGTCAGACAGAGATCCCGAAATCAGATACTGGATTATAAGGCGTACCCAGGAGCAGATATAGACTCAGATCACAATATAGTAGTGATGAAGAGTAGGCTGAAGTTCAAGACATTAGTCAGGAAGAATCAATACGCTAAGAAGTGAGATACGGAAGTTCTAAGGAATGACGAGATACGTTTGAAGTTCTCTAACGCTATAGATACAACAATAAGGAATAGCGCAGTAGGCAACACAGTTGAAGAGGAATGGACGTCTCTAAAAAGGGCCATCACAAAAGTTGGGAAGGAAAACATAGGTACAAAGAAGGTAGCTGCGAAGAAACCATGGGTAACAGAAGAAATACTTCAGTTGATTGATGAAAGGAGGAAGTACAAACATGATCCGGGAAAATCAGGACACAGAAATACAAGTCGTTGAGGAATGAAATAAATAGGAAGTGCTGGGAAGCTAAGATGAAATGGCTGCAGGAAAAATGTGAAGACATCGAAAAAGATACGATTGTCGGAAGGACAGGCTCAGCATACAGGAAAGTCAAAACAACCTTTGGTGACATTAAAAGCAACGGTGGTAACATTAAGAGTGCAACGGGAATTCCACTGTTAAATGCAGAGGAGAGAGCAGATAGATTGAAAGAATACATTGAAAGCCTCTATGAGGGGGAAGATTTGTCTGATGTGATAGAAGAAGAAACAGGAGTCGATTTAGAAGAGATAGGGGATCCAGTATTAGAATCGGAATTTAAAAGAGCTTTGGAGGACTTACGGTCAAATAAGGCAGAAGGGATAGATAACATTCCATCAGAATTTCTAAAATCATTAGGTGAAGTGGCAACAAAACGACTATTCACGTTGGTGTGTAGAATATATGAGTCTGTCGACATACCATTTGACTTTCGGAAAAGCATCATCAACACAAGTCCGAAGACGGCAAGAGCTAACAAGTGCAAGAATTATCGCACAATCAGCGTAACAGCTCATGCATCGAAGCTGCTTACGAGAATAATATACAGAATAATGGAAAAGAAAATTGAGAATGCGCTAGGTGACGATCAGTTTGGCTTTAGGAAAAGTAAAGGCACGAGAGAGGCAATTCTGACGTTACGGCTAATAATGGAAGCAAGGCTGAAGAAAAATCAAGACACGTTCATAGGTTTTGTCGACCTGGAAAAAGCGTTCGACAATATAAAATGGTGCAAGTTGTTCAAGATTCTGAAAAAAGTAGGGGTAAGCTATAGGAAGAGACAGGTCATATACAATATGTACAACAACCAAGAGGGAATAATAAGAGTGGACGATCAAGAACGAAGTGCTCGTATTAAGAAGGGAGTAAGACAAGGCTGTAGCCTTTCGCCCCTACTCTTCAATCTGTACGTCGAGGATGGAAATAAAAGAAAGGTTCAGGAGTGGAATTAAAATACAAGGTGAAAGGATATCGATGATACGATTCGCTGATGACATTGCTATCCTGAGGGAAAGTGAAGAAGAATTAAATGATCTGCTGAACGGAATTAACAGTCTAATGAGTACACAGTATGGTTTGAGAGTAAATCGGAGAAAGACGAAGGTAATGAGAAGTAGTAGAAATGAGAACAGCGAGAAACTTAACATCAGGATTGATGGTCACAAAGTCAATGAAGTTAAGGAATTCTGCTACCTTGGCAGTAAAATAACCAATGACGGACGGAGCAAGGAAGACATCAAAAGCAGACTCGCTATGGCAAAAAAGGCGTTTCTGGCCAAGAGAAGTCTACTAATATCAAACACCGGCCTTAATTTGAAGAAAAAATTTCTGAGGATGTACGTCTGGAGTACAGCATTGTATGGTAGTGAAACATGGACTGTGAGAAAACCGGAACAGAAGAGAATCGAAGCATTTGAGATGTGGTGCTATAGACGAATGTTGAAAATTAGGTGGACTGATAAGGTAAGGAATGAGGAGGTTCTACGCAGAATCGGAGAGGAAAGGAATATGTGGAAAACACTGATAAGGAGAAGGGACAGGATGATAGGACATCTGCTAAGACATGAGGGAATGACTTCCATGGTACTAGAGGGAGCTGTAGAGGGCAAAAACTGTAGAGGAAGACAGAGATTGGAATACGTCAAGCAAATAATTGAGGACGTAGGTTGCAAGTGCTACTCTGAGATGAAGAGGTTAGCACAGGAAAGGAATTCGTGGGTGGCCGCATCAAACCAGTCAGTAGACTGATGACCAAAAAAAAAAGATTACACTGATTTATCGTCTAACAGAAGTTTAACGGATTCGTTTTAGCACTCACGTAGATGACCTCACACTTTTGATTATTTTGCAACAACTGCCAATTTTCGCACCATACAGATACCTTTTACAAATCGTTTGGGAATTTATCTTCGTCTTCTATTGACTTCGGTAGACGATAAACGACAGCATCATCTGCAAACAAGCTAAGTCGGCTGCACAGATTGTCTCCTAAATCTTTTATATAGATACGTAACAGCTAAGGACCTCGGGGAACGCCAGAAATCAGTTCCGTTTTATTCCGTCAATGACTACAAATTGTGACACCTCTTGCAGGAAACCACTAATCCACTGACATATCTGAGACGAAATTCCATAATAACGCAAGTTCACAACAAGCTACTTGCGTGGTGCCGTGTCAGAAGCTTTCTGGAAATCAAGAAATACGGAATCAATTTGAAATCCCTTGTCAATAGCACTCAGGACTTCGCGTGTGTTAAGAGCTAGTTATGTTTCACAAGAACGCTGGCAAGAATTTTCGTCTTCTGAAAGGAAACTTCGTAATTTAAAATCTGTAGGTACAAGGAAGGTAACCGTATCGAAACCTTGCGTAAATGTAAATGTCGTGTGACTAGGGCCTCCCGTCGGGTAGACCGTCCGCCAGGTGCAAGTCTCTCGATTTGTCGCCACTTCGGTGACTTGCACGTCGATGAGGATGAAATGATGATGATTAAGACAGTACAACACCCAGTCCCTAAGCGGAGAAAATCTCCGACCCAGCCGGGAATCGAACCCGCGCCCATGGGATTGACATTCTGTCGCGCTGACAGCTACCGGGGGCGGACGAAAACTTGAGTGACAGAAGAAATCGGTACGCATGCGACGACATGCTCCACGTAATGTCTACCAAAACGACTCGCATAAAAATGATTTTTCCGCACCTCATACCTTTGGTTCTAATAGTGGTAGAAACCGAGCGTGAAGTGCCTTTCGTAGTCAACTTTAGGCAAGAATTATCATCCTGGAACCATCCTGCGCTACAGTGTGGAAGTTTAAATATTCCACACTTCCTCCAGCTTCGGCATACACCTAAGTAGGAAATCGGTTGGTTCTTTTTGCATTACATGTGGTCTATGATGCAACTTAAGAGGCTTGCGGAGGCAGAATATAGGTCATGGGCATTTCCTGAAAAAACCCGAAAAACAAGGTTTTGGGTACTGAAATTGAGCCGCGTATTCCAGAAGGCTACACTCAGAAAATGCCAGTAATTTATACGATGTATTCCTAAGATCTCGATCTCTAAAATTTTCTTGATATCCTTTACTCGTTTCCGAGATGCAGAGGTCCGAAGTTACCCTACTTATACGTGTAAAATTCGCACGTAATATCCGATGTGCTTCGAAAACTTAGTTTATAAAGTGGCTTAGCATTGCGAAATCTGCTGTAAAGTGTCTCTGTTGCCATCGGAAGGGTCCTGGGAACCGCATCTCTTAGTGCTGAAGCACAAGCAAAATTTTTGTGTATGTAAAATACAGTTTGAGGTGTAAAATTAGTTTTGCGTTATTTCGGTTTCAAGTAAGTATACTACCAAAATTTTTCTGACCATAAAGTTCTTTTCATATGAGTGTCATGCCCTGCTGAAGCAGGGAAAAGAGGAGAACCAATGCAAAAATGCTTGTATTGGAGCACAAAAAATGCGAATATGTTCCTATTTATTTAACGGCTCTGACCGAAAGCTGGGGTACCAGCTGCCTCATTTTGCCTTCCTCTACACCTTTAAAAGCTTCCCAAAAATTTTGGCATGGAAACATATACGCCCTTTTTTTGTGCTGCGAAAGGAGACAGTGACAGTGGGAAAGAGACGGAAAAGTAATAAGGAAGATAGTAGACAGTGGCTATAGTATAGAAAGAGCGAAATGGGCAATGACAGTGTGAGAGAAAAAGAGGGACACAATGACACTACCAGTGACAGAGCAGTGCTAGCAAAAGAGAGAGAGGGAGACAGTGAAAGTGGGAGAGGAATGGAGAGGATGAGGAAATGGAAGTGGATGGGAGGAAGAGATAGAGACAGAGCGTATGGGAATTTCGACGAGGAAGACAGAGAGTAACAGTAAGAAGAAACAGCAGCAGTGGGAAGGACTGGATGAGATAGTAGCAGTAAGGGAGAGGAAGAGGGGGTTAATGACAGCGAGAGGAGATAGTAGAACTAGGACAGAACGAAGGAGACTGTGGCTGTGAGCTGGGGGAAAGTGCCGCAGAGAGAGGAAGAGAAAATGACAATGAGTTTGCTGAACGCGTGAGTGAGAATGGGCAAGTGAGAGTGGAAGGTTGTGAGCAACTTACAGCGATGAAGTAGTAGGTGTGAGCGAGCTACAGTTACGGGAGTTTGTGGGAGTGAAATGTTAGTTGTACCTTAAAAGGAGCGCGAATACGTTCGCATGCCTAAATTGTTAGGAAGGCTTATACGGGTGCTCAGGAAGATAGAGTGATGCAGCTGGCTCCACACTTTTTAGTCACGTTTTTTTTAAAAGAGGAGCATTTTTCTGCTAGTACTTCAACTATTAGACTAAAGAAATAAAGATATGTGAAACGCCCTTCTTAAACCCCGCAGGACAGGACAGATGTAATAAATTGCGGAAAGGGGCCAAAATAAGGGGCTCTCAGTTACACTCAAACATACAACTTTATTATTTGACAAAACATTACAAGAGCTCCAATTTTTTTTTAAAACAAAGAGCTTTAATCTTTGGGACTTAATTACCGGCTGAAAGCCACTTTAGTTTACAAACAGCTTAAGGTCAATAACTTAAAACGCAAGCATAATCAGGAATTTAAAAGTCAAGCCTTATCTTTAGGCAGTTCTTCAGTTAGGCTGAAGTAAACAAGTTAAATTCAAATCGGCTGAAGGCCAAAGATTTAAAAATTCAAGAATTTTTTTTAAAATGCCAAAGGTCGACGTGAATCTTTAAACTAGGCTGAAGGCCTTAATAGTAAAACAACTCTAATTTACCAACCTCATTCCGACGGCATCCCAAACGACATACCGTCAACAGACCAATGCTCAAGGTGAGTTCCGCTGCACACTTGCAACGAGGCTCCGCTTCGCACTTGTGGAACTAAACAAAACGGATCCCAGAACCCACAAAGGGTGGATCACCAGAAAACCCAAGTCGTTTAACTCAGAGGCAGTACGCCAACAACACTTGAAGTAGCTTGTCAATGAAAATCACGTACTACACACAGCCCCACGAACATCTGCACGAGGACTAGACGATGCTCACGGCAGTGGCCGTGCAATAACGAGAACGAACCACGAGTCGGCGCACACAGCCAACACTTAGGGGTCCTGCCGCACTGGGATGCCACGGCATCTCTGCTGGCAGAGACGCCCCATACAATACATTGGGCTCCGTGGGCCCCCCGCACCTGGCATCCACCAGACGCTGGCGGCGACACAAGGCGGCTTATGGGAGCTCCAGCACACCTGCCACGCGCTACCTGCCGCTCACCTGTGCTCAGTTTCGTTGCAGTTTTGCACGTGTGCCACCGTGGATAGTTTCGATACGGAAGCTTTTATATGTGAAATTCAGGCGAGACCAGCAATTTGGTGCACAACATCCGTGCATTATTCGAACCGCGAACTGAAAAAAAGAACTCTTGTTGATATTTTCAGAGGAAAAGAATCGTCTTTGAAAGCGAAGAAAGAACTCGGTAAGTGCTTCAAAAACATTTTATTTTTCATTACTAAACTTTACTGAACGTAAGTACTTCGCCAATTGAGGGGATGTTGATTAACAAAACAGTCTGAAAATTTGTCTCTCACTAGAAGTGCATATCTACCGCCTCTGCCTGAATGGCCTGGACATTCATTGTTGTCGAAACCAATTACTTCAAGTGAGTCTTCATAGACGAATCCATCTCTTGCACGTACAAAATTATGCAAAGCACAACAAGCTTTAACTATATCTTGCGCAAAATCAATGGCCACATTTAGTGGACGATGAAAGATTCTCCACTTGTTGGAGAGGATACCAAAGGCACATTCCACATAACGCCTAGCCCTGGATAATCTGTAATTGAAGATCTTCTCCTCGTAACCAAGATTATTTCCACCGTATGGACGCATCAAATTTTCACTCGTGCCAAAAGCCTCGTCTCCTACTAACACATAAGGAAAAACAGTTGAATGTTTTTCTGTCAGTGGTGAAGCTTTAGGTTTCTTCAGGGAATTGTTCATTAGTTTCTTGTAAAACAAACTGTCTTTGAAAATTGCCGAATCATTACTTTTTCCATAAGCTCCGACGTCTAGGAAAGTAAAGTTATAGTTGGCATCGCCAGTAATGGAAAAGTAATTTTTGTAGTTGTAATACAAGGAACCTGAGTGAGCGGGCTTAATCACTCGTACATGTTTGCCATCAATTGCTCCAATGCAGTGAGGAAAGTTGGCATTCTTTTCGAAGTTATTTGCTATTTTTAACCATTTCTCTGTTGTCGGGATAGCTTTACTTCCATACAGTTTCTGCCATAACAGGATACACACTTCTCGAACAATTTCTGTGATTGTTGTGTGCCCGAGACGGTATCCATAATGCAGTTCCATGAACTGAACAGCCAGTCGCCAGATACCTGTAATAAATTAGCCAACATGAGCACAACAAGTGTTTCGTCATCTCGTGGTCGTGCGGTAGCGTTCTCGCTTTCCACGCCCGGGTTCCCGGGTTCGATTCCCGGCGGGGTCAGGGATTTTCTCTGCCTCGTGATGGCTGAGTGTTGTGTAATGTCCTTAGGTTAGTTAGGTTTAAGTAGTTCTAAGTTCTAGGGGAATGATGACCATAGATGTTAAGTCCCATAGTGCTCAGAGCAATTTTTTGAAGCGATTCGTATGACTAGTTTTCTTTTTATATAAGGTAAAATGCCACATGAAAGTAAACGACTTTTCTGTGAAATATTAAAAGCTGTGCTATAATGGACGCGAAAAGCAACTATACAAAGCCTCTTGCAAAAGTTAATTTTTCTGTATTCATCACTTTTCGACATTTACTCGCGTCTACATTACCAAGTTTGCATGTGTACATCAAAATTGAATAGGTATTCATCTTAGTGTCTCTTATGGTAGAAAAGAACCTACTGTACATCGTACTTATCGACTAACTCAAGACCAGTTTCTCCCCTTTTTTTAATGAATTATTAGTAATGTTTATCTTTAAGCGATAACGCCATTCTCTCACGCTTTCGCGTATTTAAGAACTAACGCGACACGGCGCCGCGATTGCCAACTGTCTAATCAAAGAATAATCTAAAGCGCATGGAGCAGGGATCGCACGACTCTCAGACGGGTGGTACCAGCCCGACATGTCCGTTACAATTCGGATAATTTTGAACAGAATACCTATCACTGAGGTCCGTATAACGCAGTTTCCACCGTATATTTGAACTTAAAAAAGAATGATGGGACTATTTCTGACAAATAACACGGATCATCAGAAAACGTACATATACAGGGTGTTTCAAAAATGACCGGTATATTTGAAACGGCAATACAAACTAAACGAGCAGCGATAGAAATACACCGTTTGTTGCAATATGCTTGGGACAACACTACATTTTCAGGCAGACAAACTTTCGAAATTACAGTAGTTACAATTGTCAACAACAGATGGCGCTGCGGTCTGGGAAACTCTATAGTACGATATTTTCCACATATCCACCATGCGTTGAAACCTTCCCGTCTAATATTGGATGAACGTTTGCTTGCTGACTGAACGCTGCGTCTCTTAAAATCTTTTAACTGCTGCTCTGTCAAGACTACCTGCTGATTATTACGACGAAACATAAAATGTGTTGTCGCCGTGGCCCTCTGTCGTTACCTGAAATTATTAAGACTGATTCTTACCTTTAATTATTTATACTGGATCGCCATCTGACTGCTACAGCAAACTGTGGAATGAATATACTTACTTCTCTTTAACATAATTATAAGCTGCTGGTGGAGTTTCATAATACTTTGTGACTGGAATTCTTTAAGTTGAAGTTAATTTAGATTTGATAAAAGCTGAAGCTCAGTTTAGACTTTTCTTTTAAGATAACAATAAATTCCGTAAAGCATTTACGTGAATGATTTTGGGATAGAAAATTCTTAATGCAATTAATCTGGTAGAAGTTAACTATATTCTGAGAACGATCTTGACAAACAATTACAAGGGGTATAGTTCTTTACAAAAATTCTTAAAAACTAGCATTGCGCTACATATAGCGAGTGGCTGGCGAGCACACCGCTTCTTTCAAAGTGTTAATTCATACCTCGCTTACAGCGACCTCCTCTCATGTCTCGCGAGCTACGACTGCCTCGTCTCACATCTTACTCGCAACTGCTCGCTTCCAACGCTCGATGCTACAAAAGTGCGGTCTCGTCGCCAACAATGGTTTTTGGTGCAGACAATCCCTGCTACCATTACAGATGTATTACTGCGCGCTGTTTCCCGCTCTTTCTCAAAATGTATCTATGCGCGGTTTCCCGCTCTTTCTCAATAATACACAATGCAATTTAATTAACAAAACAATTTAAATAAGAAACAGTTCAGATAATTACATGCTAAAACAATTTAAATACGCCTATTACATAATTACATATGCCGCTACTCGGCTTTCTTAAAATTTTACTACGTTGTTGAGTCATATGGACTCAAAATAAGTATAAAATTTGATTATAGAAAATAGTTTGAACAAAGTGTATACACAAATGCTGTCATACGAAATGATTTGTCTATCTCTAATAAAGAGCATATGTAAATAGAAAGGGTTTTAGTAGGAATTGTACATCAAGTAAAATTTGGTTCCCTTAAATTTAACAACAAGAATAAGAGTAAATGTGAAAATCAATATACAGATCATATGAAGCAATTGAAAGTTTACATTATGAAACATTTAATTCAAATTGGCATCTCTTAGTACCACAATTAAGGAAGGTACAAAAGGAATTGGATAGCATGGTCAAAGCACTGGCAACTGTCTGTGAATGCACTCAAAAGTCTGTTCCTTTCCCTCACATAGCACAACACCAGGTTTCGCCATGTGGTTCCATCATCGCCTTGCTCCATAGTTTTAGTGTACCCAAACACTAAGTACGTCGTCGAATAGCCTGAGTTGCCGCAGCCACATCAGGATTAAGTTCCATCTCCAATGGTCCATTAAGGTTGGTGGTGTGCATCTTGGTATGCAAACACCTATTGTCGTACATCATACTGTGGTGTGTATCTAGGTATGCAGGCACCAATTGACATACATCGGGCTGTGGTGTGCATCTAGGTATGCAAACACCTCGTCGAGAACATCATTGGTTGAAGTCACGTGTTTCACAATTCACTGATTCTGTGCTCAATAACCATGGGGATGCACAGGAATTAAGGTACGGGTAAAATTGTTTTGGCAATGGGTTCACGGACATTGTTGGTACCATAATTTGACTACCAAATAATTTTCCCTATGACAAAATATGTTGTGTCGTAATTTGTAACAATATGTAGTTTTAATTTAAGAATTCTTCCAGAAAATTATTCCCATATATAAAAGACATAAAAGTTCCTACTTATTCAGTATTTGATAGTATACAGATTTGTTATAGACAAGTACATTATTACTTATTCTGTATTTACATATCTTAGTTTCTTACATCATTAATTATAAATTTTGTTGACAATGCATTTCTTGACTTACTGTCCTAAAATTTTATCTTCCATTCAGGGGTGTAGTCGTCAGTTATGAGTCGTCAAATGTCAGGTCAGAATATACAATAAAATTACTGTCATAAAATTATTTAAAGTATTCTTTTGCAGCTGAAAATTAAGGTAAACATTATTCTGGTTAGACATTGTAATGTGTGGTCCCCATCCATAGTGTTGCAATGTGTCACATGCTAGCAAAATTATTTCTTAACATTATACATTTCTTATATACTAACATAACATACACATTCTTCTTCTGCATCTGTGTCAACTCTCTGCATAACCTGTTATAAACATTCAGCATTAATTAACGTCAGCGCACGGCATGACTTATTATAAAACATTCAGTATTAATTATCGTCAGTGCACGGCATGACTTCAATAAACATCTTCTGGTACTTCTCGTCCGCTCCTGGCATGACCTATAAAACACTTTATCATAATATTAACTGCTGCAAAATCACGTCAGCTCCCGGCATGACCTATAAAATTTCTGTAATGACAATTAGCGTCAGCTATCTGCGTGACCTAAAGATTCACATCCTTATTCTAACTAAAACTACGTTTCATTTTGATGACGTGTGACAACAATGCTGCATTCTGGAATAAAGAGTACATGTTAATGTTACCACTAAAATAATTGATTAATGAACGATCTATATTATCAGTTTAGCTATTGCAAAAATCGACATTTTCTTAAGTAATTATGTCACGTTATAAAAAAAAATTTCTTTCATTTATGAGCTCTCAGTGCACAAATTCATACGTCGTGTCGTTGTCTGCATGTTCTCTTTAAGTTAGGAAATGTTTCTCGTGTTTTTATTTGTCTTGGCTGGCGTAGCATCATTAAGTACTGCTGTGTTCTTTAAGGTACGGTGAAATATTAGCGGCCCGCTGCGTGTCGCGGCTTTGTTTGTTACTGAAGCGCGCTGAAACTACCATTGTTGCATACTTACGTGTCACGCCGTCCTTTCGTCAGCTGAAATGCAAAAATTTAAGTCAAGAAATGTTTCACGTTGGATACATGATGATTCCCTAATGATTTCTTCTTACGTAGCGTTTCCACATGCACTACATTAGCGTGTGGAATATTACGAACTCTGTAAGGGCCTGCATACAGAAGTTCGAATTTACGGCATCTGTGCTTACCTTTGTTGGAAAGAAAATGAGTGCGAATCAGTACTTTGTCGCCAATCTCGTACTTCTGTAGTCGACTTATCTGCTTCTGTTGTTTCTTCCGCCGATCTGCAGCTCTTTTAGTGTTTGCTAATGCTGTGTCTATTATTTCACAATGTCGAAGCCTACGCATCTTAGGAAAAGTAATTAGTTCGGTAATTTTGTTCGGTGGGTCTTTATTTGTCAGTATTACGGTTGGTGATAGCATCGTAGATTCATTGGGTATTGCATTTATCACTTCTTGAAACTGTAAAATATATTTATCCCATGTTGTATGTCTTTTATGACAATAAATTCTGCATAACTTCCCGATCTCTTTCATTATTCTTTCTGATGGGTTGGAAGAACTGTGATATCTTGATATGTAAATAGGTGTTATGTTCTTACTTTCTAACATTTTCTTCCATACGTCTGACCTAAACTGCGGACCGTTATCCGAAATAACCTTCTGTACACGTCCTACTACTGATAGAAAATCTCTTACAAACGCTCTTGATACTGTTCTTGCTGTTGCTTTCCTTAGTGGAGAAAATGTTACAAATTTGGATGTTAGTTCTACAGCTACAAAAATATAACTATAACCATTATTTGTTCTGGGGATTGGACCGAAAAGATCCACTGCTGCCATGTGTCTTAACTTAACCGGTATGATGGGATACAATGGTGGAATGTGTGACACTGTTGATGATTTAGCTTTTTGACATATCTTGCATGATGCTATTACTTTTCTTATGTGTTTTTCCATGTTATTAAAGTGGCAATTTTGTCGCAGAATCAGAAAGCATTTCCTCGCTCCATAGTGTCCATAACTTAGATGTGTATACCATATCAGTTTATTTACGATCCCTTCCGGAATGCATAAAAGCCAATTATTACCGTCTCGGTATGATCGAATAAAGAGTATATTTTGATGTACAGTGTAATGAAGTCTGACTTTAGCGTTACTTCTGTCTTTCCAAAGCGTTACAATCTCTTTCAGTGTTTCATCTTTCTGCTGTTCTCTCTCTATATCCTGTAATGCTGCTGATATAAAGTTTTCGAAAGCTACTTGTTTAATATACATAATACTATGGTTGTTGTAGCAAAAGGTATTTTCTTTCTCCATGCGTTTATTGTGAATGGACCTCGACAATGCGTCGGCAACAGTATTCTGCGTGCCTGGAATGTGTATAATGGTAAAATCAAACTCTTGTAAGTATAATTTCCAGCGGCTTAATCTATCGTGCGTAAGTTTTGCTGACAATAAAAACTGGATTGCTCGGTGATCGGTATATATTGTTGTATGTCGGCCATATAGAAAATGACGGAATCGCTTAAAAGCGTAAATTACACATAGTGTCTCTAATTCTGTTACAGAATAATTGCGCTCTGCTGGAGAAAGTATCCTGCTTGCAAAAGCAATGTGTTTCACGACTGTCTTATCTTCTTCCTTTATTTCTTGGAAAATATGTACTCCTAGTGCTGTGGTTGAACTATCTGTTGCAACGGAAAAGTTTTGTGTTGGGTCAGGGTGTGATAACAAAGGTGCTTTTAATAACGCTTCTTTCAAGTTCTCGAATTCAGCTTCAACGTCTTCATTCCATGACCAAAGTGTGTTTTTACTTGTAAGCTGGTATAGCAAGGGCGTGTCTAATGCTTTGTAGTGGATAAATTTTCTAAAATAATTAATAAGACCTAAAAAGCTCCGAAGTTCCTTTTTGTTTGTTGGCACGTCGATGTCTTTCAGTGCTTGCAATTTGTCAGGGTCTGGTGCGATACCTGTTTGTGAGATAATGTGCCCTAGAAATTTTATTGACGCTTTACCAAATTCAGATTTACGCAAGTTTATAGTTATACCATTCTGCTCGAATGTATTCAGTAATTGTTGAAGAGTATGATTGTGTTGTTCCCAGTTTTCTGCTGCAATTAAAATGTCATCGACATATGTAGTAATTTTGTTTTTCAGATCTTGTGGTAGAATAGTATTCATGCCTCGTATAAAGGCGGCAGACGAAATCGTTAGTCCAAACGGAAGTTTACAAAATTGATAGCATTCCCCAAAGCAAAGGAATGCCGTATATTTTCGGCAATTTGGGTGTAGTTGGATTTGCCAAAACCCTGATTTGAGGTCGAGTGTAGTATAAATGGAGGTGCCATGAAATTTTTGCAGTAACTCTTCTAACGTCTGTGGTCGGTCGGTTTCTGTAATGATTATTTTATTAACTTGACGTGAATCTAAAACTAAACGTAGTGATCCATCCTTCTTTTCAACAATGTGTAGTGGATTTATATATTGGCTGGCTGCTGGTTCTATTATTCCTTGATCGATCATTGCTCGTAATTCTTTCTTAACTGCTTCTGTGTGTATGTGTGGGATTGGATAATGCTTTGCTTTGAAAGTCTCGTGTGGTTTCACCTGAAATTCGTACATAAATCCTGTCATTGTTCCTGGAACATTGGCAAAAACTGCTTTGTGTTGTACCAGAATATTTTCAAGTTCTGTGCGTTCTGCGTCGCATTTTGCTACACTATTGTCTACCTTGCGTGTAATTGTCTCGAACATATTGTACTCCTGTTCCTCTACCAAGTCATTATTAAGTGTGTTCGTGTATAGTGCGATATAACAATCGTTATCTTGAGAATCAGTAATAATCTCGATCCTGTGCATATTTTGTTCTTCGGAGGATACTGTGTTTTGAAATCTTACGATCACTTCCCTGTTTTCCTTTTGTAGTGTGAGGTATGACGATTTGAAGTCAATCTTCGCATCGTACTGAACAAGAAAATTTATTCCTAATATCATGTCTGTTGTTAAATTCGGAACTATCCAACAATCACTGTGGAACGTTTCCCCTGCAAAAACAAATGTTAATTGTGTCTGTCTTTTAACTTCAATGCCTTTTCCTGCAAAAGCTCCCTTGACCTTCGTTCTGTTTAAAGGAAATACTGGGTAATCATTATTGCTATTGCATCTGTTAAATGTGTCTTCGTTAATTACGCACATAGGTGAACCTGAATCAATTATCGCTAAAATATTGTGCGACTGTAAATTTATCTCTATTATTGGGTGATATATTGTTTTCTGTAGGATTGGTTTTTCCTGTAACAATGTGTCTCTCACGTCGTCAAATGTAATGGCATTTTCGGTCGTTATGTTTTCTCTGTGTGATTTCATAGTATCGACATTAAGAGATTCATTGCAGGTTTTCTCTAGTCATAATTCTTCCGATATGTGATTTTCAGCTTGGGAGTTTGGTATGTGTTCTATCAACTGTACAGTTCTGCCGTTTTGATTATTAGCAGTGTCTGGTGGATGAAATCTGGTGTCTGGTACATTCATACGGTAACGCAGCTGTTGGGCCCTGTTGTAGTTTCCGTTAAAATTGTCATTGTGGAACGTCCTCGGCGGTCTGTGTTCGTTTTCTTTTCTCCTGTCGTTATAACTGTGACTGTACGGCAGCCCACCTGCACCCCGTAGAAACGTTTGTTTTTGTTCATTTTGCGGTCGACCCGCGTAATGGCCTTCCCCGGTCGCATTATCTGAGCGATGATTCATATGGAAATTTGACCTATTCGGTTGCGTGTTAAGTCTCGGATTCTGTTGCTGTCCTGAATATAAATTTACCGTGTCAGTATAATGTTTTTCATTACTCCTGTTTTCGTTGTCATTTTCGCTGCGAAAGCGTTTACTCGGATTGTTATTACCAAATCGTGTTTGTTCAAAAGTAGCTGAGTTTGTTTGTTTTCCGTTCTGTCGTGAAAAATTTTTGTTAACAAATGCGTAGTCTGCCTGGTGTGCTTCTAATAGTTGTAAGATGTCTCTAAAAGCGGATACATTGTCCTTTTGTTGCCCTGTCAGTAATGACACTTTCAAAGCTCTGGGCAGTTTTGAAATGCAAAGCTGTATTAATGCCGATTGACTGTATGGCTCGTTGAGGTACTGGTTCTGTTCCACCATGTACTCGAAAAATTGTGTGATTGTTGGAAAGGTAGAATTTTCAAAGTTTGGCAAACTAAGTAGCCGATCTTTGATGCTGTTTTGTGTAGTGTCAGACCAATATGCTGATAAAAATGCTTCCTCAAATGCTTCTACGGAAAAACATTGTCTAGCAATTGGTCGCATTCGTCGTGCTGGTTCTCCTTCAAGAAAACTGACAATAAATTCTAACTTATGTTGTACTGGCCATGATGGTGGAAGTGCTCCCCTGAACTGTTGGATAAAATCCAACGGATGTATTTGCGCCCTGTCGTTTTTAAATGTTTTAAACCTTTTAACTGAAAGAAAATGTTTGTGATCAAAACTGTCATGTCTGTGTGTGTAAGTGTTGTCGTATTGTCTTGAATATGGATTCGGGTGTCTTTCTTCCTGGGTAAAATCTCTTACTCTCTGAAGTCTACCAACATTATATGTATTATGGATCTGAGGCATTTCGTAACGGTGTGTGTTCTGTTGAAAATGATTATGTGCGGCGGTTTCTTGTGCGTCCGCTATCTCTTGCTGTAGAGAATTTATTTGCTGATGCAATGAATCATTACGCGATTTTAGATCTGTGATAGCTTGTTGTATATTTGTCAATGGCGTGTTATTACTATTAGAGTTCTGTTGCACTGGGACTGGTGCAGTGTCGTCTGATCTCTCGTCATTGTTAGTATCTAAAAGATCTATTCTTGTAGTGAGTTCATTGATCTTTTCTGTCAGTTCGTTTCGTAATTTACGGTTGCTTTTGGTGACTTTCTTAAAATCTGCCTTTAAATTTTCTGTGTCATGGTTAATTTCTATGTGTTCTATTTTGTCAGTTAGTGTCTGAACGTCCTCTGTTAATTTATCTTTAACATTCTGGATTTCAGTGTCTGTAGAAGTTTTCACATCGATTGTCTGTGTTTGGATTTCTGTAAGCCTGTCTTGTATTTGATTATTTGTTTCTTTGACCGTTTCGATTTCTTCCGAGATCGACTGTATGTGATTGTCTACATATGTTTTGCCCTGGGCAAACACTTTCTTTTTGTCGTCCTGACGCTGTTTAGTGATTGTTTGTAGTAATTCTTTTCGTTCTTTATCCTGCGATCGCACCAGTTTACGGTGACGTATCAAACAGTTTTCTGTGTGATTGTTAAAACGTTCATCTGTTAAAGTTTTGATTCATGTCTTGTCTCATTTGTAGCAAAAATGCCATTATTGGATCCGTTTCGGATTGACTTCTGTGTGTATTTGTATTCGTTGTTAAAGGCTGTAGATCTGTGTTCATTTGAACATCCTCAGATGATTGTGACTGCGTCACGTTTTCCGTAATTTCGGAATTTTGGTCATGAGAACTGTTGGATCTGCTACGCAGGTTGTGTAGCTGTGTACCGTTTGAATCTAAATCAGTGCTTAATGGAGTCTCTCTGTCTGACTGCATTGTAGTGGTTTCGTTACTGAAACTGTTATGTCTACTATGCGGAATTTGTGACTGTGAACCGTCTGTTGCATTTAATGCCAAATTATTTTGCACTACCGTTTCATTGTCTGTGGGCATTTCTGAAGTTACTTGTTCGTTAAACGCTTCCATATTGTTACAGTTATTAAATGTCTGTTTACCTAACGTTTCAGAATCAGGGTTTTCACACGTATTATTACTGCTTATTCCAGAAAAGAATCTCTCGTCAGTATTTTGTACAGTTTTATCAGTTTGAGAACGAGTAATTATTCTGCGGGACATTGTCTATAATCATCACACGCAACAAAATATATCACTGTTCAAAGCGGATTCAACACTGAACAAACACTTTTCAACGCCGAATCAATAAAGCAAACAGAATTGCCGATGACCTGTGAATAAAAGTTATACACTTTAGTATATGCGTTGCGCCACTTAACAGTAAATTATTCACACTATTATCAAAGTCAGTATATTCATATCCACAGTAGATTCACTAAAATGTCGTACTGAATGGATATCGCCAAGTGAAACCTTCCCGTCTAATATTGGATGAACGTTTGCTTGCTGACTGAACGCTGCGTCTCTTAAAATCTTTTAACTGCTGCTCTGTCAAGACTACCTGCTGATTGTTACGACGAAACATAAAATGTGTTGTCGCCGTGGCCCTCTGTTGTTACCTGAAATTATTAAGACTGATTCTTACCTTTAATTATTTATACTGGATCGCCATCTGACTGCTACAGCAAACTGTGGAATGAGTATACTTACTTCTCTTTAACATAATTATAAGCTGCTGGTGGAGTTTCATAATACTTTGTGACTGGAATTCTTTAAGTTGAAGTTAATTTAGATTTGATAAAAGCTGAAGCTCAGTTTAGACTTTTCTTTTAAGATAACAATAAATTCCGTAAAGCATTTACGTGAATGATTTTGGGATAGAAAATTCTTAATGCATTTAATCTGGTAGAAGTTAACTATATTCTGAGAACGATCTTGACAAACAATTACAAGGGGTATAGTTCTTTACAAAAATTCTTAAAAAGTAGCGTTGCGCTACATACCTAATTTTCCATCAAAATTACATAACTATATTCTGAGAACGATCTTGACAAACAATTACAAGGGGCATAGTTCTTTACAAAAATTCTTAAAAACTAGCATTGCGCTACATATAGCGAGTGGCTGGCGAGCACACCGCTTCTTTCAAAGTGTTAATTCATACCTCGCTTACAGCAACCTCCTCTCATGTCTCGCTAGCTACGACTGCCTCGTCTCACATCTTACTCGCAACTGCTCGCTTCCAACGCTCAATGCTACAAAAATGCGGTCTCGCCGCCAACAATGGTTTTTGGTGCAGACAATCCCTGCTACCATTACAGATGTATTACTGCGCGCTGTTTCCCGCTCTTTCTCAAAATGTATCTATGCGCGGTTTCACGCTCTTTCTCAATAATACACAATGCAATTTAATTAACAAAACAATTTAAATAAGAAACAGTTCAGATAATTTCATGCTAAAACAGTTTAAATACGCCTATTACATAATTACAGCGTAGCAATAATATGGCGTAGTCTCTGAATGAAATTACCCGAAACCTTTGACAACGTGTCTGGTGGAATGGCTTCACATGCAGATGAGATGTACTGCTTCAGCTGTTCAATTGTTTCTGGATTCTGGCGGTACACCTGGTCTTTCAAGTGTCCCCACATGGATAGAGGTGTAAACTCTGGCGCATGAGACGATACGTTGACGTTGGCGTCATTTGGACCGCAGCTGCAACACGGTGAACGGAAACCCGAGGCCACTGTTGGATCACCTGCTGCACTAGCTGCGCATTGCCCTCTGTGGTTGCTGTACGCGGTCGCCATACCTTTCCAGCACGTTCATCCGTCACATTTTTCAAACAGATCCTTTATTGTATCGCTTTTCGGTCCTTTGGTTACATTAAACCTCCGTTGAAAACTTCGTCTTGTTGCAACAACACTGTGTTCTAGGCGGTGGAATTCCAACACCAGAAAAATCGTCTGTTCTAAGGAATAAACCATGTTGTCCACAGCACACTTGCACGTTGTGAACGCACACGCTTACAGCAGAAAGACGACGTACAGAATGGAGCACCCACAGACTGCGTTGTCTTCTATATCTTTCACATCACTTGCAGCGCCATCTGTTGTTGAAAATTGTAACTACTGTAATTTCGAAAGTTTGTCCGCCTGAAAATGTACTGTTGTCCCAAGCATATTGCAACAAACGGTGTATTTCTATCGCTGCTCGTTTAGTTTTTATTGCCGTTTCAAATATACCGGTCATTTTTGAAACACCCTGTATTTTGTTTCAGGCTTGGCGTTGCAGAAGAGGTGGAAGAATATCAGAGGTTCTTTTGCGCGTGAGTTACAATGCAGGAAATCCTTAAAGTCAGGATCGGGAGCCACAAAGGATGAGCCAACACATTAACTTTAACCAACTGTCGTTCCTTCAGATCGTTGTCAGCATAAGGGAATCTGAACTAGCTGAGGATCCGCACGAAAATGAAGAAGAAGTAGCTGCATCTCGTGCAGGTGCGGTTCCGTTAAGAAGAAATAGAAAAAGGAGGAAAGAAGATGACGAAGACCAACTGATTAAGCTACTTCATGCTTGTATTCAGCAAAGACAATTACGGGAGCGGCAAGCAGAAGAGGATGAAGTCAGAATGTTTTCGTTGTCTCACTTAAACCCACATCGTGGTATTTCCAAGAAAAGGAAAATGGAGACGAAAATTAAAATAATGAGTATGATAAACGAAGCTCAGTACCGACCACGCTATTTATAGAGTAATGTTCATTCAGGACACTGGCCAATAGGAAATTATCGTCCTACAGTTTCCTGTTACCCTGTACCTGATGCTCCACTGCAGTCGCAAACTACTAACACAGTAAATTACTATTCACATCATGCACCTCCAGAACAAAATTACACAGTTACGTCTCCAGTTGCAGCAAGTGATGTTAATAGGTCAGAGTCGTCAGACGTTGTTGATTTGTTTTAAGTCTTTTTTTATATTGCTTTGTCTCATTTGTAGTATCGCTTTAAGTTTAATTGTAATATTGTTTCAAGTTTTATTTGTAATATTGAATTTTATTTTGTAATAAAGTACTTTTCGGATTAAACTGATGAAACGCTTCTACATATATGTTACAGTTACAACTCAAACTGCAAGTATCACTGAATGAAACAAATAAGTAGCTACTGAGTAGACAGGTACTTAGTTACCTTAATGTCACGAAAATCTTGGCTTTCCTTAAAACAGTGTCCTTTTTCTTCAGTTCATCTCGACAGATCTCCACTAATTCGTTTAATGAACGTACTGACATTCCCAAGTAATTAAAAAATTTATCACTGTAATTTCTCAAATCATTGTATAGTGTATGAAATAATCCGTTTACATCACGATCAGCAATGAAGGGGTGTACCCAGAAAATCTTCTTTCTCTGCATACTCTTCCTGTGTCGACGACGCACACGAAGCACAGTTACTAGCTCCTCTACGTCCATTTCGACACTGAGCGCAGACTGAAGGAGTCCCCCCTGTGGCGTCCCTGCTGGCAGCCGCAGCGGCAGACCGTGGCATCCCACTGCGGCATGGCCCTTAAGTGATCACCGGCCAAATACACATCGTCTAACAAGACGACCGACCGACGGTCAACCAAGGTCGTCCCCACACAAAACGTGTGTGTCGGCAACGGTCGGGCGAGTGGTAGCTATCCGCATCTTCAAAATGGCTCTGAGCACTATGGGACTCAACTGCTGTGGTCATCAGTCCCCTAGAACTTAGAACTACTTAAACCTAACTAACCTGAAGCGCCTAGAACCACGAGACCACCGCGGCCGGCTACTGCAGGGCTTATATCGATAAGCGCCCCGATTGCCAACTAGGATAGATGACACTTTTAAAAATATCAGGAAATCGATATATCAATATTTAAAAAATATCATTATCGGCACTCAACATATGGAAAAAATGTATCGATATAGCTACGGGAAAAATATCAACTTACTTGTCCAAGGCCCCGGGGTTAGACAACATTCAATTAGAACTACTGAAGGCCTTGGGAGAGCCAGTCCTGACAAAACTCTACCGTCTGGTGAGCAAGATGTACGAGACAGGTAAAATACCGACAGACTTCAAGAAGAATATAATAATTCCAATCCCAAACAAAGTAGGTGTCGACAGATGTGAAAATTACCGAACTATCATTTTAATAAGTCACAGCTGCAAAATACTAACGGGAATTCTTTACAGACGAATGGAAAAACTGGTAGAAGCCGACCTCGGGGAAGATCAATGTGGATTCTGTGGAAATGTTGGAAGACGTGAGGCAATACTGACCTTACGACTTACCTGAGAAGGAAGATTAAGGAAAGGCAAACCTATGTTTCTAGCATTTGTAGACTTAGAGAAAGCTTTTGACAATGTTGACTGGAATACTCTCTTTCAAATTTTATGGGTGGCAGGGGTAAAATACAGGGAGCGAAAGGCTAGTTACAATTTGTACAGAAACCAGATGGCAGTTATAAGAGTCGAGGGGCATGAAAGGGAAGCAGCGGTTGGGAAGGGAGTGAGACAGGGTTGTAGCCTAGCCCCAATGTTATTCAACCTGTATATTGAGCAAGCAGTAAAGGAAACAAAAGAAAAATTCGGAGTAGGTATTAAAATCCAGGGAGAAGAAATAAAAACTCTGAGGTTCGCCGATGACATTGTAATTCTGTCAGAGACGGCAAAGGACTTTGGAAGAGCAGTTGAAAGGAATGGACAGTGTCTTGAAAGGAGGGTATAAGATGAACATCAACAAAAGCAAAACGAGGATAATGGAATGTAGTCGAATTAAGTCGGGTGATGCTGAGGGAATTAGATTAGGAAATGAGGCACTTAAAGTAGTAAAGGAGTTTTGCTATTTGGGGAGCAAAATAACTAATGAAAGTCGAAGTAGAGAGGACATAAAATGTAGACTGGCAATGGCAAGGAAAGAGTTTCTGAAGAAGAGAAATTTGTTAATATCGGGTATAGATTTAACTGTCAGAAAGTCGTTTCTGAAAGTATTTGTATGGAGTGTAGCCATGTATGGAAGTGAAACAAGGACGATAACTAGTTCGGACAAGAAGAGAATTCAAGCTTTTGAAATGTGGTTCTGCAGAAGGATGTTGCAGATTAGGTGGGTAGATCACGTAACTAATGAGGAAGTATTGAATAGGATTGGGGAGAAGAGAAGTTTGTGGCACAACTTGACTAGAAGAAGGGATCGGTTGGTAGGACATGTTCTGAGGCATCAAGGTATCACAAATTTAACATTGGAGGGCGGTGTGGAGGGTAAAAGTCGTGGAGGGAGACAAAGAGGAATACACTAAGGAGATTCAGAAGGATGTAGGTTGTAGTAGATACTGGGAGATGAAGCAGCTTGCACAGGATAGATTAGCATGGAGAGCTGCATCAAACCAGTCTCAGGACTGAAGACAACAACAACAACAACTAGTCCATATAAATTACGGTTGCACCTTGTAAGTATACTGCTGGCTTTCAGAGCTGTCTATTTAAGTACTGATCTACTATTAGCTATTCTGTACATCAACACGCTAGCAACCTGCCTATCCCCCTCAGAGCAAGAATACGAAGGAAAACGGTGCGCCGACCATTGTGGCCGAGTGGTTCTGGGCGCTTCAGTCCGGAAACGCGGTGCTCCTATGGTAGGTGGTTGCAATCCAGCCTCGAGTATGGATGTGTGTGATGTCGTTAGGTTACTTACGTTTAGGTAGTTCTAAGTCTAGAGGACTGATGACCTCAGATCTTAAGTTCCATAGTGCTCAGAGCCATTTGAGAAAACGATGAACGTTCACTTCGCTAACAATAGTGACTGCAGGTAAGTGGCACAATAAAAGGTGTCCGATGGGTATGAAGTTCGGTTTCCTCACATATCTGACATGCCTGGACATTTCATGTTGACAAGCCTGCCTTTTTTTTAAAAAAAAAATTGTCAATGCCAGCGACGTAGCAGTTGTAGTGTCAAAACTTCCTAGTGAGGTTAAACGTTGGTAGCTCCGAGCGCCGATTACGTCAGCATTCCCAGTCACACGTCTTCGCCCACTGTAAAGACCAATCTTGTCATTTAGAGTTTTGTTTTTTTAACGCAACTTTTGAGCGATTTCTTCACTTAGAAGAACTTGTTATTCCATTTACACCGCCACCCAACCAGTGTAATTGGTGTTTTTCTTTCGTGTCGCATATACTTGTTTCATACAGTCTAAGAGTACGATTGGATGTGATGGAAGCTGAAAAAGTTGTAAGACTCCTTCAGACAGTGAAAATAAAATTATGTTTTACGCTCTCTTTCCAAGCATTAATCCCGACTTGCGGGGTGTGCTGATTAATCGGATGTGGTATGTTAATTTTAAGGGGTGGCCGGATGTCCATCCTGCCGCCACCTCGTACCCCCCCCCCCCCCCAGGAAGGAATTAGTGCACCCCAACTGTCTGTGTCTAGTGTAATTCATGGAATAGTGCAAATGAGCTCAGATATTTGCGAGCCGGGGAACTGAGGCGAATCGTGGGGACCAGCCCGTTATTGACCTAGCAGGATGTGGAAAACTGCCAGGCTGGCCGCCACACGGGCCCTCGTCGTTAATCCGCTGGGCGGATTCGGTCCGGAGCCAGCGCGCCTACCCGAGTCCAGGAAACAGCCCGTTAGCGCTCTCGGCTACCCCGGCGGGCTTAAAATTATGTACTACTACAATTCCATAACGTTTCAAATATTTACGAAAAACTGTGAAAATGTATAATACAAAATAAAAATGTCGGTTCTGGATATTATCATTTTAATCTACATCTACATCTACATGACTACTCTGCAATTCACATTTAAGTGCTTGGCAGAGGGTTCATCGAACCACAATCATACTATCTCTCTACTATTCCACTCCCGAAGAGCGAGCGGGAAAAACGAACACCTAAACCTTTCTGTTCGAGCTCTGATTTCTCTTATTTTATTTTGATCATCATTCCTACCTATGTAGGTTGGGCTCAACAAAATATTTTCGCATTCGTAAGAGAAAGTTGGTGACTGAAATTTCGTAAAAAGGTCTCGCCGCGACGAAAAACGTCTATGCTGTAATGACTTCCATCCCAACTCGTGTATCATATCTGCCACACTCTCTCCCCTATAACGCGATAATACAAAACGAGCTGCCCTTCTTTGCACCCTCTCGATGTCCTCCGTCAATCCCACCTGGTAAGGATCCCACACCGCGCAGCAATATTCTAACAGAGGACGAACGAGTGTAGTGTAAGCTGTCTCTTTAGTGGACTTGTTGCATCTTCTAAGTGTCCTGCCAATGAAACGCAACCTTTGGCTCGCCTTCCCGACAATATTATCTATGTGGTCCTTCCAACTGAAGTTGTTCGTAATTTTAACACCCAGGTACTTAGTTGAATTGACAGCCTTGAGAATTGTACTATTTATCGAGTAATCGAATTCCAACGGATTTCTTTTGGAACTCATGTGGATCATCTCACACTTTTCGTTATTTAGCGTCAACTGCCACCTGACACACCATACAGCAATCTTTTCTAAATCGCTTTGCAGCTGATACTGGTCTTCGGACGACCTTACTAGACGGTAAATTACAGCATCATCTGCGAACAACCTATATAGATATATCGAATATTGGATTGCTATTGCCGATTTACTTCGATGTCTTTGGACGAAATGTATCGGTATTTCAACGAGTTTACTGCGAGCAGCAATCGGCAGTCCTGTTCAGGACTAAGTTATGTGGCCTGACGGGAGCCGGTATTGCCACTGCAACATGGCCGTTGGCCCCACACAATGAAGCCATTGGAAGAATTGAAGCCCTCCTCATGTTGCCACTATACTCATCATGTTGAGCCAAGGTAGTGCAGAGCGGTGATTCTTTGTTGAAAACGATATGACGCCATTCATCAGCAGACCATGATGCCCAGTCACGCCTACATTCCAAAAGCAGTAGTCTGTGTTTGTGTGGTACTAATAGCAGCAAACTTCTTGCATAGCAAGTGGTTGTAGTTTACAGGTATTGTCATGTGGTCGTGTAATACAATGATATGGTTTTCACCCACATATGTTATCGTTTTCATCCACATACAGTATTGAATATGGACTATGTAAAATGCAGCCATATGCACCCAAGAACCAAAAAAACTGATACACGTACCTAATATGCCCTTGTGAGCACCTAGAAGGGCCGCAACAAGACGTGGCCTGCACTCGACTAATCTCCGAAGTAGTTTTGTAGGTAACTGACGTCATGAATCCTGCAGGGCTGTCCATAAATGTCGTATGCACAGAATGTTGTAAGGCATCGCAGGTATGGTCAATAATGTTCATGTCTGGCGAGTTTGGTGACCAACGGTAGTGTTTGAACACAGAAGGTTCTTCCTGGAGTCACTCTGTAGCAATTCTGGACAGCGCGGTGTTGCATTGTCCTGCTGGAATTGCCCAAGTCCGTCAGGACGCACAATAGATGCAGGTGATCAGACATGATGCTTACGTACGTGTCACCTGTCAGAGTCGTATCTTGACGTATCAGGGGTCCCGTATCACTCCAACTGCACACGCCCCACGCCATTACAGAACTTCCACCAGCTTCATCAGTACCCTGCTTGAATGCAAGGTCCACGGAGTCATGAGGTTGTCTCTATACCCGTACATGTCGATTCGCTCGATACAATGTGAAACGAGACTCGTCTGAGCACGCAACATGTTTCCAGTCATTAACAGTCCAATGTCGGTGTTGACGGGCACAGTCGGGGTGTCATGCAGTCATCAAGGGTACATGAAGGAGCCTTCGGCTCCGAAAGCGCATATCAATGATGTTTCGATGAGTGGATCGCACGCTGACACTCACTGATGGCCCAGCATTAAAATCTGCAGTAGTTTGCAGATTGGTTGCACTTTTGCACTTCTGCCACGTTTAATGGTGTTCTTCAGCCGTCGTCGGTTCCGTTCTTGCAGGATCTTTTTCGGGCCGCAGCGATGTCGGATTTTTGATGTTTTGCCTGGTTCCTGATATTCACGGTAGACTCGTGAAATGTCCGTACGGAAAAATCCCCACTTCATCGTTACCTCGTAGATGCTATGCCCCATCCATCGCTCGTGCTCCACTATAACACCACGGCCAAATGTTGATAATGTGCCATTGTACCAGCAGTAATCTGCCTAACACCTACGCCAGACACTTGCTTTGTAGGTCAGTAAAACTTTGAAACATGTATCTATTTTGTACGAGCTGTAAATAAATAGTTGCCTGTATTAAAGTTCCAAGCCGTGTATAATGCTTCAGTTTTAGATAATTGCAAATGGCGTAAGGCCGAAATTGCACAATCTTACATGAAATAAAGAGAATATCAGCTGAAAGCATAACGAAATCATTCACAAAATGATCCATCATAGGCGAACCCAATGTTCTTATGCAAGGTATTGGCACTCTGAAAATATTGCCAATATTTAAAAAATAGATGAGCGCCGGATAATGTAGAAAGCGTTCGATGTGCTATCCTCTAGCCAGGTACCAGAGGCTACTACGCGAACCAGCTTTTGAGTTATGCTCAGCTCGTCTACTTTTTAAATATTGACAATATTGCCACATTGTGAATACCTTAGCTGAGAGCGTTGGGTTCACCAACGATGGATTAATGTAATAATTTTTGCTGTACCTGAAGATGTGGTAGTGTCGTCAATTGAAAGCAAGGTTTACTAACTGTCAGCAGTGCTTTCATTCGTCGTGCACATTTAAGCATTAAGAAGTCTTCTACAGAGCTATTTGCCTGGAGTTTAGTCTCGAGCGGAATTGCAAACGTCAATGATAGAGTTTGCTTTAGAAATGTGATGCTGCGGAAAACTGTTGAAGATTAGATTGGTAGATCAAAAAATTGATGAAGAGGAAAGATCTTAAGGTACAAGGAAACTAACAGATATGGTAAGTAGATAGGACACGTCCTGAGGCATCAGACAATTATTTGCTACATGAATGTGAAAAGATTCGATATTATGGCGTTTGTCGTACCCATCATTCATGAAACATGAAGCTAACTAAGTCAGCTTGGTAACGGAGGGAAATGTGAAGGAGGTAGGGGATAAGGGAAGGAATTTTATAGGAATAGGAGTGCCTGTAGTTATGCAGTGAAAGTTGTTGTTCAAGCCTGCCCGCTATACATTAGCACTGTGTATTGTACCATATATGGACACTTACTCTGTGTAACGTCTACTATTTTTAATTGATCTCTCCATATCTGAGGACGCTGGTTTCTGAGCTAAAATTCTTTCAGACTGTTAGTACAGCAGCATTTAGTGAACGAAACAGATTGATTAGTGACGCCTGCAGATCGGGGTAGTAAAATTGTTCTAAGGTATATTAGGCTTGGTGATAGCTCTGATTTCCTCCAATTCTGCAGTTCGATAAGAAGTGTGGACACTATTAACTATGATAAATTTTCATCAGGTTATCCTCCATTCAGAGGCTTTTGCACGCAGCGACTGTGACATTGACTTGTAAATAATAGATTTCAGCTATCAGTCGACCTTTTGGAATTTTTATTGGCAGATCTAAATTTCAGCTAGAAACTAGCCATTTGCGATCAATGCATGTAATGTCTGTTGGTCGGTCTTCATCCGCAGTTCATTGAATACTAATGTTTGCCGCGAACAGTATTCAATGAACTGTGGATGAAGACCTACCAACAGGCATTACGTGCAACTTCCTGGCAGATTAAAACTGCCCGCAAAAGGCAAAGGTCCCGAGTTCGAGTCTCGGTCGGGCACACAGTTTTAATCTGCCAGGAAGTTTCATAGCAGCGCACACTCCGCTGCTGAGTGAAAATCTCATTCAGGCATTACATGCATTAATCAAAAATGATAATGCATTGAGAATGGCTAGTCTCTAGCTGAAATCTAGATCTGCCAATAAAAATTCCAAAGGACGACTGATAGCTGAAATCTGTTATTTACAAGTTTTAATAAATTTCTTGAGTAGTTTGAGTCTCTCGTATAGTGTGATTCTATTTAGCCTCTGGTTTCATTTGCTGTGAGCGTACTGTCACTCTTTATATTCTTTCAGAATTGTTTTAATACTGTGGCTTTGCGTAGTGCATATTAACTGCCTGATTTTTAATATTCTTTTAGTCTTTCGTGCCTTGAATTTTAATTATTGTTCAAATCATTTATGCATTCTGCCTTAATTGAGAAAGCCATGGTTTGTTACTAGATATTTCTTTTTATTTTCAACCCTGGTGGTCATTATGGCGTCCCTATAAAAGGTTTGAATTTATTGCAAATAAAAATTCATGCACGTCTTTACGTAAAACATTAAAGTTTATGTTCACTCACGGTTCTACGTAGCCATTCCATTTCTCAGTCCCACTATAACAAGAACAATTAAAGCAGTATGACTAGGCCCCATAATAAACCCAATAGATATAAAGATAGGTACCACTGTCCCTGATGACGTCATCGACGATAGCACTTTGTATCGTAATCATCCTTTTAGTTTCCGGAACACAGATGTCTGATCGTTTCAACCCTAAGAATTAAGCACAGTGATGGTATAAGTTGTTTCTGGAGTTAGAGATTTTAAAAGCTTTATTTGTGCCTGTGTAGGCGGATTCTGTAACCTATGTAATCCAGTGGGTGGACATCTGTCTTGTAGTGCTCAAGCGTAAGTAACTCTAACCCAGAACTTCACCTCCTTGTCTGTCGCACAACGGATACAGTCAAGAACCTAAACACAGTGTAAGCAACCACGTCCTACCAATCTATGCCTGCTTCTAGTCAAACTGGGCCACAAAATTTTCTCTTCTTCCCAATTCTAAATAGTACCTCCTCATTAGTTATGTGATCTACCTATCTCATCTTCAGCATTCTTCTGTAGCACCACATTTCGAAAGCTTCTATTCTCTTCTTGTCCAAACTATTTATCGTCCACGTTTCACTCCCGTACATGGCCACACTCCATACAAATACTTTCAGAAACGACTTCCTGACACTTAAATCTATACTCGATGTTAACAAATTTCTGTTCTTCAGGAACGCTTTCGTTGCCATTGCCAGTCTACATTTTACATCCTCTCTACTTCGACCATCATCAGTTATTTTGCTCCCCAAATAGCAAAACTCCTTTACTACTGTAAGTGTCTCGTTTCCTAATCTAATTCCTCCAACATCACCCGATTTAATTCGACTACATTCCATTATCCTCATTTTGCTTTTGTTGATGTTCATCTTATGTCCTCTTTTCAAGACACTGTTCATACCGTTCAGCTGCTCTTCCAAGTCCTTTTCTGTCTCTCACAAAATGTCATCGGCAAACCTCAAAGTTTTTATTTCTTCTCCACGGATTTTAATGCCAACTCCGAATTATTCTTTTCTTTCCTTTACGCCTTGCTCAATACACAGATTGAATTACATCGGGGATAGGCTAAAACCCTGTCTCACTCTCTTCCCAACCTCTGATTCCTTTCATGCCCCTCGACTCTTATAACTGCCATCTGGTTTCTGTACAAATTGTAATTAGCCTTTCGCTCCCTGTATTTTACCCCTGCCACCTTTAGAATTTGAAAGAGAGCATTCCAGTCAACATTGTCGAACGTTTTCTCTACGTCTACAAATGCTAGAAATGTAGGTTTGCCTTTTCTTAATCTAGCTTCTAAGGTAAGTCGTAGGGTCAGTATTGCCTCACGTGTTCCAACATTTCTACGGAATCCAAACTGATCTTCCCCGAGGTCGGCCTCAACTACTTTTTCCATTCGTCTGTAAAGTATTCGTGTTAGTATTTTGCAGCCGTGACTTATTAAACTTATAGTTCGGTAATTTTCGCATCTGTGTTAGTGCATTACTTTGCGGAAGCTAATCTACAGAGTCCACCAGAGAAATGTATACACTCTTTCTCAGGCTCTATCAAGATATCGATATTGTCGTTCGATCTGAGTTACGAGTGTGTTGTTGTATGGTATTTGCCTCAATAGACGTTAGTACTTTCATCTCGGTATTGAGAAAACAAGATGGCTGTAGCACGCTTGACATTCGAGCAACGAAAATGTATTGTGAAGTCGTTTTTCAAGGTTGATAATGCCGTTGAAGTGCAACGTCAGTGGAGGTGGGAGTCTGAACAAAGACCGCCAACCCGCCTAACAATTAAACGCATTATTGACGAGTTTGAATTGCATGGACCGATTTGCGATATTCACAAAGGAAGATAAGGAAGACTGAATACAGCTACAAGTCCAGCTTCGTCGGCTCTCGAGTTGGAAACGTTTGCTAATTTTCCACAGAAGTCTGCTACGCCATGTGCATGTGAATCGGGTGTTAGTAGGCCAAGTGCACGGAGAATTCTGAACGCTGCAAAGTGGAAAGTTTACGTTCCACGATTACTGAACGCTATTAATGATGACGATCTTGATCGCCGAATGCAATTTTGCGAATGGTATGAGCAAATGGTACCTGACGGCGAACAATTTGTGACGAAGATAGTGTGGAGAGGCGGTGCACAATTGAAACTTAATGGAACGGTGAATCGCCATAACAGTGTGTACAGGGCACCGGAAAATCCGCATGTTTACGTGGATAAAGCGGTAATTCTCCAAGGGTTTGATTTGTGGTGTGGACTATGATCTAGGGGCTTAGTAGCACTTTTTTTTTTGACGTTACTGTCACTGGAGAAGTGTACCTGGAAATGTTATGCACATGAAGTTTGCTCGGCACATATGGAGCTGATGAAGAGGTCTTCTACCAACAGGATGGGGCGCCACCACACTGCCACCTAGCCAGCTTTCCTGAGTGACAATTTTACCGGGGCATTGGATTGGACGAGTTCCCTCCACGGTCACCAGATCTAACACCTATGGACTTTTGGGGAACTGTGAAAGATAACGTCTATGACGTGAGCCAACCACTCTGGAGGAACTTCGCCAGAAGTTTATACAGCGACATGTGCAGCGATCTCCACCGTAACATTGACTGACGTAGCTGCAGCGACCATTCGTCGTTCTGTTATGTGTATAGCAGCCAACGGTGAACATTTTGGACATTTAAAGTAACCATGTGCTAAACTGAAGGTTGTACAACATGAGTGATCAATTATTATATGTAACATAAACACATAAGAAATAAGTTTCGTTCCTTAAATTGTGTATACATTTTTCTAGCGGACTCTGTCCTGACTGATTGACTAACTCACCATCACCCAGCCCAAACCGCTAAGGATAGAAACTTGAAATAAAGGTGTCGATCTTGTACTGTGGGCGTCGTAAGATAAAGGATTTTTCGAAATTCTAACCCTAAGGGGGCGAAGTAGGGGATGAAGGGATTTTTGAAAAATGTCGCTGTTAAGGTAATTTTGAAGCTAGACTTACGAAAATTGGTTTTTTGTTTCCCGGTCAGAAATAAAGCAGTACGTATTTCAGCATTCTTAGAAATTTAACACTCTGGGGGTGAAATAGTGGATGAAAGCTTTTTTTTTTGAAAATACGTTATTATTAAAGAACTGCTGCAGTATTTTTAAAGGTACATCTATGAACAGTGATATTTGAGTTGTCGGTTACAAATAAAAAAATACGTATTTCAGAGTTTTTGGAAACTTAACTTTAAGGTGTGAAATTGGGGATGACATTTCTTATGAAATATTTTATTATGAAAGTGCTTCTAAAGCTAGAGCTATGAAAATTTAAATTTCGCTTCTCAGATAGAAACAAAAAATATATGTTTCACTGTGCTCTACGCGCAGAGTGGCCGTGCGGTTTGTCGCGCCATGTCACGGATTGTGCGGTTACTCCCGCAAGAGGTTCGAGTCCTCCCTCGGGTATGTGTGTGTGTGTGTGTGTGTGTGTGTGTGTGTGTGTTGTTCTTATCATAAGTTTAAAGTACTTTTACCAGTGTGTAAGTCGAGGGACCGAAGACCTCAGCATTTTGGTCCCTTAGGACTTCACACACACATCATTGTGTTCAGAAATTCAACCGCTGCAGGGCTCACAAGGGGCATGAAAGTTTTTGTGGAACTATTTCATTGTGCAAGCATTTTTGAAACAAAATCTAAGAAAATTTGTATTTGCTTTCTCTTTCAGAAATCAGATATACGCACGTCAATGTCTTTTGGTGAAAATATTTCATTGCGAAAGTATTTTTAAAGCTGAATATTTGAAAACTGTTGTTTGGATTCTTGGTTATACACGAAGAAATATTTTTCACTGTTTATGGAAATTCAGGCCTTAAGTATCTGAAATAGGACAGACTCATGCACTGACTCAACATCGACCAAACAAAACCGCTAAGGAGTGTGGATCTTACACTGTAGGCATCGTTTAATTTGGGATTGTCCGAAATCCCACTCTTAAAGGTAAATCATTAGTACAGTACTACTAAAGGGTTTTTAAGGCTACATGTATGACAATTGGTATTTGTCTTCTCGGTTAGAAATAACAAAATTACTGTTTCAATGTTTCTGGAAATTCAACAGTTAAGGGAGTGTAGTAGGGGCTGAAAATTTTTTAGAATATAGGTAGATTAAAAAATTCTGAAGCTAAATTTATGAAAATTGTTACTTCACTTCCCGGTTAGATACAAAGAATTATTTGTTACGTGAAGAAAGTTTCTATGGAAACATCTCTACAAGAACACAAAGGCAAGATTATCAAAAACTTTGGACTCCAGTTACCAGAATCGCTTTCTGGTCTGAAGTACATTCGGAAAAGACCGTGCTCATAATGCCGTAATTAGGGTGAAAAGCTTAGAAGGTGTTTCGTTTGTTGAACAACATAAAAATACAATTAAATAAAAACAAAAAAGTATCTGCAGGCCAAACAATCTACGCGAACGAAACAGCGGGCACTGAGCTAGTTGCCTGTATTACCGAAACGCTATCGCGGAATCCAGAACCAGTCAAAGAGTAGGGACAACTTCCAAGAAAGACTACGTGTAATTTCAAACATTCACGATACGTTCTATTGCAGACGTCCACCTCCCCCCCCCCCCCTCCCCATGCATAATATGATAAAAAGAAAAATGTTTATCGGTTACTACATTTTCGATGCACATACAGACTTCAGTGTCAGATATGTCCGTTTAATTTATTCCTTCTTTACTACAAATTCCGTTTCCAAAACAGCTTGCAGACAAAATCGCCATGAACTACTCAATGTGTCTGCAAATTATATAATTCTACGACACAATGAAGATGCAAATACTTGAGAAACTAGTTTTTAATTTAAAATGGCGCGCAATAAAACTGCAACACAGACACGACGTTTTAATTTCTTACTTCTGCAATAGAAACTCTATTTGAAAAACGGTTTGCAGACAATAACTGCATATTTCACAAAAAATACCTGCAACATTAAATCATTGTACTTTGCGCAGATCAGCAGATACAACGTCATAAATATTGAGATGCGCGGAAGACTAGTTTTTGCTTAAAATGTAGCGCTAATTACGCAGCGTATGAGAGCACTTTCCACCTAGTAACAAACTTCAAGCATAATTTCAAAACGTCCCTAAACTCATACAGAGTGAATAACATCGGAGATAGGCTACAACAGTGTCTCACTCCCTCCCAAAACACTGCCTCCCTTTCATGCCCTCGACTCTTATACCTGCCATCTGGTTTCTGTACAAATTGTAAATAGCCTTTCGCTCCCTGTGTTTTACCACTGCCACCTTGAGAGTTTGAAAGAGGGTATTCCAGTCAACATTGTTAGAAGCTTTCTAAGGTGTCAGGCAAATCCAAAACCTTCCATGTAAACCCTGACATACACTCCTGGAAATTGAAATAAGAACACCGTGAATTCATTGTCCCAGGAAGGGGAAACTTTATTGACACATTCCTGGGGTCAGATACATCACATGATCACACTGACAGAACCACAGGCACATAGACACAGGCAACAGAGCATGCACAATGTCGGCACTAGTACAGTGTATATCCACCTTTCGCAGCAATGCAGGCTGCTATTCTCCCATGGAGACGACCGTAGAGATGCTGGATGTAGTCCTGTGGAACGGCTTGCCATGCCATTTCCACCTGGCGCCTCAGTTGGACCAGCGTTCGTGCTGGACCTGCAGACCGCGTGAGACGACGCTTCATCGAGTTCCAAACATGCTCAATGGGGGACAGATCCGGAGATCTTGCTGGCCAGGGTAGTTGACTTACACCTTCTAGAGCACGTTGGGTGGCACGGGATACATGCGGACGTGCATTGTGCTGTTGGAACAGCAAGTTCCCTTGCCGGTCTAGGAACGGTAGAACGATGGGTTCGATGACGGTTTGGATGTACCGTGCACTATTCAGTGTCCCCTCGACGATCACCAGAGGTGTACGACCAGTGTAGGAGATCGCTCCCCACACCATGATGCCGGGTGTTGGCCCTGTGTGCCTCGGTCGTATGCAGTCCTGATTGTGGCGCTCACCTGCACGGCGCCAAAAACGCATACGACCATCATTGGCACCAAGGCAGAAGCGAATCTCATCGCTGAAGACGACACGTCTCCATTCGTCCCTCCACTCACGCCTGTCGCGACACCACTGGAGGCGGGCTGCACGATGTTGGGGCGTGAGCGGAAGACGGCCTAACGGTGTGCGGGACCGTAGCCCAGCTTCATGGAGACGGTTGCGAATGGTGCTCGCCGATACCCCAGGAGCAACAGTGTCGCTAATTTGCTGGGAAGTGGCGGCGCGGTCCCCTACGGCACTGCGTACGATCCTACAGTCTTGGCGTGCATCCGTGCGTCGCTGCGGTCCGGTCCCAGGTCGACGGGCACGTGCACCTTCCGCCAACCACTGGCGACAACATCGATGTACTGTGGAGACCTCACGCCCCACGTGTTGAGCAATTCGGCGCTACGTCCACCCGGCCTCCTGCATGCTCACTATACGCCCTCGCTCAAAGTCCGTCAACTGCACATACAGTTCACGTCCACGCTGTCGCGGCATGCTACCAGTGTTAAAGACTGCGATGGAGCTCCGTATGCCACGGCAAACTGGCTGACACTGACGGCGGCGGTGCACAAATGCTGCGCAGCTAGCGCCATTCGACGGCCAACACCACGGTTACTGGTGTGTCCGTTGTGCCGTGCGTGTGATCATTGCTTGTACAGCCCTCTCGCAGTGTCGGGAGCAAGTATGGTGGGTCTGACACACCGGTGTCAATGTGTTCTTTTTTCCATTTCCAGGAGTGTAATAAGAAAATCTAGTAGTATATCACATAGCTCCGAATAAATCGTGACATTAAATTAACCAAAGTAATACGAGTAACGAGTGAGCAAATGGAATACCACAGACTAACACAAGAATACCTAAATGCATGTCGCACCTTCCCACCGAGAGACCGACGCAGTCCCGAGGGGAGAAACGAGACCAGAAGTCGAGAGCAGAACCGTGTTAAGCTAGAAGGCCCTACGATAAGGGACGGACTAGACACCCACGTCGCCAGCTTACCACTAGGGCTCACCACCCGCACCTTTCAGCGTGAGACTTTTTTGCGTCTCAGGTACGTCAAGGACCACCCCCCAGCCCATGTTAAAAGATAGAGCCCTCCAAAAGAACAGTATAGATCTTACGATAACGCTAAAAGGACCACACCAGCTGCAGGTTTTAGCGTGAGATTTTTTAGCGTCTCTGGTAAGTTGCAAGCTTTAAAAACATTGCCCACCACGAAAAGTATAACGTTTCTCATTGGATAGACAGAATTTTTGTAGGCGGAGCTTAAGGTTAACATTGAGACCCTGATTGGTCAGATGGTAACACAGCCAGATAGTTTTTTTAAACCAACTTCGGTAAATGTAGTAAGGAGAAGTTAGAGAAGAGTTGCTTCCGAGATGGCGAGGTGAGCGGAGCTGTGCTGCCCGCCGCTGCCCTGACGCTGCCTAAACACTGACAAGGTAATGAACGCACGCTATGCCGCATTTTTGTGTCCATAAGGCTTCACTCAGAACCGCAGAAGTCTCATCTGTTACACCCCCCTTTTTGCGTAATACTAGTGTCGATCGTCAATTAAAGCTCATGTTGTTTACATTTGCCACTTGAAGTAAAAATCTGAAACGCGATGATTTTTCTGTTATATAGTTATTGAGAAGCCACATCAGCCACTGTAATTTACGACAAGTTAGATAAGTAATTAAAGATAATTGAGGGTCACTGTTGACCATTTTGATAGTTTGCTCTTTTATGAAACTTAAATTAAACCTAGATTATAGATGTGATATGTCATAGGCCATCCTTCGATCCTTTGTAGAACTTGGAAACCCATTCAGGGAATATTCGTTCACATTTTTGTTGAACGCAGTTGGTTTTTACCATCCTGTATTAAAACATTTCCTTTTATCAATAGTGCAATTTATAAACGATGTTTTGTGAGTAGAATAAAAATTTCCAATGGTAAACTTAACTGCTTTTTCGACGTTTTTTTACCAGCTAACTAAAAATAGGAAAGCCTTGAACCCCTTCCAGTAAATTTAGTTAGTATTAAGATTCTTTTACAAGGAGTGCAGTGGAGCTGACGCTGAGATCATTAAGTATTTGGTTATATCGTCGCTAGTCTCACTGAACTCTTCTGAATTCTACATGTCATGTGTGGTCTGGCGCCTCCTTACCAGCAACAGGTCCCAGGTTCAAACTAGTCAATTCCCTAAAAAACACGCTCAGAGCGTCGTTGTGCGAAAGTGGTAGGGAGACACGATATAGAACAAACAGACACCACCATGAATGTTTAGAAAATGGCGACCCTGCTAGCATGGTAAAATATCATGATTGAAGGTCGACCGCATGCCTAACTAGGTCAGAAAAATACCTGCTAAAATTTTTCGTTGTTAGAAAATTTTTTTCTAAAGTTATACTTAGTCGAAAACAGTAGCTGCAGCGATAGATAGTAAAAGTGTTCAAGAAAAAGTGTGAAGTCTGGCAGAGACAATAGCAGAATTAAGTTATGAATTTTAATATTGTTAGAATTAAGTTTTCTCTCCAATGCAATCGCGCAGGTGGCGGATACAACATTGACAAGTTGGTTCTGACCCAACAAGTAAGTGAATTATTTGTCAAATCGTGTGAACAAAAAGTTTATGAAACGCGTGAGATCGTATGAGCGCATGTTGACGCGAAGTAGGGCACGTGAATTGCTTTTAAAACAGAAAATAAGGGATTCGGAAGAATTAGCAATGGCAGATCGAGACCTTGACCGAATTGAGGTAGAGACCCAGCATGAAAATGGACAGAGAATAGAGAACAGTACAACAGACGATGCAGTATCGAGAGAAATAGGACAGATAATGCACCATAACGAGGATAATGTACACCAAGGCACAGAAACCTAGGTCAGCATACGACAGAGGAGCAGGAAAGTAGTGAGACAGTCGATGAGGATTCTAACTTCCGTCTTGAATACGTAGAACTCATAGTACAAGTAATCAGAGCTCCCTCACCACAGAGTACAAGGAATGCGAGCATAAACGTGTCGCAGCACAGTTCAATGCAATCGGTTGCAAACCAATAATTGGGCGAAAACACAGAGCGTAGGACGTCGGAAGAAAACGCAATAGGACCCACAAATCTGGCAGAATTATTACAACAAATTACGGAAACCATGACAAGGCAAAATAAAGACATAGCGAACCAAATTCAAATTCAGAATGCAGAAACCACGAGACAAATGCGTGAGATTAAAGAACAAAACAAAAAAAATTCAGTTACACCTATGTCATATTGAAGACGAGGCAAAAGAATTTCGAGAAGTGATAGGAAACTTAATATCAGGTCACAATCAATTGAGAACAGACACTGACAAGGTACAAGCGGACGTTCAAACATTGCGTAATGACATTCAGGACGAGATCAAAATATTACGTAACAACACCCACGGAGAAGTTAAGAAACTAGAGAAACAGATAAACGTAATTACTAGACAATCAGCAGGTACAGCGCGTGAAATTGTTGAAAACAGTGTTTAACACAAACGTATCCCAAAAGCAGCGTTGAAAAGATATGATAACCGCATAGTCAAAATAGAAGCGCAAACGAAGCGACAATTGTAGAATTTGCGAACAGAGTTGTTGCAAACAATTGAAGAGCGTAGTGAACAGGATCGAACAAGCACTGAGTCTGCAACCACATCCGTATCTGTAACAGCACCGGAAAAACAAACAATTATCGAAGATATTACGCATTTGCGATTACAAGCACAGGCGGAAAGTAACATATGTGAAATCAGACAGCCTGCACCAAGGGCAGGCGAAAGTTACAGTGGACAATATCCAATGGATCTGCCACAACAGGAAAGAACGACGGGAGAAATGATCAGAAACAAAAGTGGCGAAGAATAGCGAATTTCATATGGTACTATGACGAAGTACGACAACGATCATTTCCTCACAGTCAGAAAATTTCAACACTTTCGAGAAGGAAACTCATTACATCCACGAACTTTTATTGACCAATTCCGAGTAGGATTACCAGAACACTGGACGCTAGCACACAAATTAGACTTTATATGTGCACACATGTCAGGAACAGTCGCAGAAACCATGCAGAATGTTGCAGCGACATGCTGATCGTACGAAGATTTCAGAGAGAAGTTTCTCTCACGATACTGGTCCAGCGAAGCACAGAACAGAGTGAAGTACGGATTATTACAGAACCCATATTCTGAAAATTCAGGAGAGAAGAGTCCCGTGAAATTTTTCGAAGTAATGGCAAACAAAAATCAATGCTTGGATGTACCATACAGACGGAGAGTTGATTAAATTATACGCGATGAAGCTACCATTGAAATACCAGCTATCATTAGTAGGTCGCAGAGGCAATGACGTCGAAGCATTTAAAGGTATTCTAAGGGAACTAGAGTTCATATTTTCGGAAGATGACGCAAGAAAAAGACGAAGCGCACGTGAAAACGAAATCAAAAAGCAGTGGAATCCACAAGACACAGTACGAAGAAACAATAATTACGAACCACGTGATAGATTTCAACAAAGAACCGGTTATGGATTTAAAAGAGAATATGGCAATAAGTATAATTCACCCAGGAACGGCAACAACTATTACAGAGGGAATAACGACAACTGGAACGGGTACTGGAGAACCAATAGACCGACAAATTATCAACAAAGAAACCACTATCAACAAGCTGAACAAGAAAAGCGAATACAGATAGAAGACGTGGAGGTAAGACCACCAAACCCCAATAAACGTTCGAGTTGACAGCTAGCCGCCCATGCCAAAGAAAATGACGCACCGACCCAGGACAATTGCAGCACCTTGAACAGAGAAGTAAAAATCTTATCACGAGAAGAGAAGAAGGAAGAAACAAATCCGCAGGGACCAGATGAAAACGAAGACAGGAAAATAACAATATCGTGTTGGGACGAAATTAATTCGGAGAATACTGACGAGGAAGATGAATTACCAGAGGCATGCACAACGAATGTAGGAGGAAAGGACGAAGTAATGAGTATTGCAGAGCTATTTGAGATGGAAACCAGGGAAAGCGAATTCAATGGGGTAATGCACAGTCGACAGAAGTTGAAACTAAGTTACTAGTGGGCACACAACCCAACGTATATAATGAAGGAAGTTATGAAGCGATAATTAGTGCATTTAGATGCGATTATGTGGAAGTAGCGACGAAGAAGGAGAAGATAGACGAGGATGAGGAAAAAAGTAGAGGATGTTGAAGAAAGTGTAGATGAAGGAAGAAATAGAGAAGAGGAAATAAAAGAGAGAGAAGTAGTAGTCGAAGCTTTTCCTACAGAAAGTTCGAATACACGAGGGAAATTCCTAAAAAGACTCATGTATGACTCAGTGGAGGATTCGTTGATGCAAGAAGAAGAAGAAGAACAGAACCAACCTTTTCAAGTTCAACCAATTGTGAAGGCCATGGTAAAGAATATCCCAGTCAATATTGTAATTGATAGCGGAAGTGAACTGACTGCGATCTCAGAAAATTTATTCATGCAGTGTAATGCCAATGAGGAATTGCCAGTTCTGAAAACACGTATGATTAAAGTAAGAGGTCCTATTAGAAACAATGCTGCGGAAGTTACGAGACAAACAAGGTTAACTCTTTAGTGCCAAGGTCAAAAGATCGAAGCCAACTTCGTGATTATACCTAAACTAAATGTAGATTTGATTATAGGTGCAGATTTTTTAAATGAGGGACGAGCGATAATAGATATGGGGAAAGGTAGCGTAACATTCGGGAATGTCACACTTCTCTTTGAGCAAAAGCTAAAATTAGAAGAGATACCAGTTATAAACAAACAATTAAGAATGACGCGAGATAAAAAGGATGAAGTATTAGAATGGTATGCACAAAAGGTGGAATCGCCTCAACTCATGTTAGAAGTCCATAAAGAAATCGACGAAACATTACAAGAAGTTCAAGGTATTTCGGAACACAGTAAAAGAGAATTAGAGGATATTTTACGAGATAAAGCAGAAGTATTTTTACCTAAGACTGGCAGTATTAAACACTTACAGTACAAGTTTGAAGTAAAACAGCACAAACCATTTAGAGTGCCACCCTATACAATCCCATTAAGCTACAGGAATAAAGTATTCCAGGAGATATCTAAAATGTTAGATGATGATATTATTGAACCAGCTTCCTCCACATATAACAGCCCGCTCCATATTGTACAAAAACGAGATGGGAGCATCAGGTTAGTGCTTGATTCCAGACAGATCAACACAATCATAATCACTGAGACAGATCGCCCAGAAAAATTAGAGGAATTGATACAAAACTTCCACGGTGCTAAGATATTTTCATCAATTGATTTACGGAGTAGTTTCTGACAGATAGAATTGGCCCCAGAATGTAGAAAATTTACAGCATTTATCGTATTCGGTAGATGTTACCAGTTTAAACGACTGCCATTTGGTTTAAACATATCATCAGCAGCGTTTATTAGGGGATTTAATACTATACTCAGTCCTGAAATTTTACAAAAAATTACTTGTTATGTTGATGATGTGATTATAGCAGAACCCTCTGGGGAACATCACAACGACACATTAAATCAGTTTTTACTGATCATGAAAGAGCATGGAGTCACAGTAAATATCACAAAATCCAAATTTGGAAGGCGAGAGGTCAAATTTCTAGGACACATTATTTCCGAGAAAGGGGTAATGCCCGATCCAGAAAAACTAACGGCAATCAAAGAATTCTGTACTCCATATAATAAGAAAACTCTCAGAGGATTTCTAGGTCTCACCGGATTCTATAAAATATTTATTTGGATCGTCTCTCTCGCAACACCACGCCTATGTGCATTGACTGGAAAAAACACGCCATGGGTATGGGATCAACAAGCCAATGAAGAATTTTTAAAAGTGAAAAACGCACTAAGAACAGCACCGATTTTAGCACATCCTGATCTAACACAAAAATTTTGTATGGCCACTGATAGCGCGAAAACAGGTTTAGGAGTTATGTTATTCCAAGAATACGAACAGGCAGGGCTAAGATCATATAGAACAATTGCCTTTGCCAGTCGGGTACTCACAAAAAGCGAGAAAAACTATTCAGTCACGGAGGTGGAAGCATTGGCCATTGTATGGGGCTTCCAACGTTTTCGATACTTCTTATTCGGAAGAAAAACAAAAGTATATACTGACAACAAAGCATTAGAATTTCTGTTATCCGCCAATCTAACTCTTGGGAGGTTAGCCAGATGGATGTTAATACTACAAGAATTTGACTTCACTATTACACACATACCAGGACCAGCGAATGTATTAGCAGATGCTTTATCACGATGTCCACAGGGTGCATCCAATAACATAGGTTTGGAAGCAGCAGAAGACCAGTTTACAATGTACTATATGAAACAAGTACCTTTCGAAAACTACATTACGATAGCATTGAAAAACATAGGCAAAGAACAGGACAAGGATCCCGAAATACTAGGAATCAAACACAAGCGGAGAAGTAAGGATTTTCCAGACATTCGACAGCATTATCTCGTAAAAAACAATGTTTTATTTTTTAGACGAAATGTTGCAACGAATGAATGGTTAATTTATATCCCAGATGAACTAATTAATAAGTACATATGGTATACACATTTAAGTAATGGCCACTTTGGACCAAAGAAATGCTTTTTAAAAATAAAACAAACAAGCCATTTTCCTAATATGGAAAGACGAATTAGAAAAGTATTAGTCAAATGCAAAACATGTATGAGGGCTAAAAACGTCACTTTCCAAACCAAACCACCTATGTTTCCAATAATACCTAAAAGATTAAAACAAATAGCTGCAACAGATTTGATAGGGCCCCTCCCACGCACAAAAAATGGATATATTTTCATATTTGTCGTTTTGGAACTTACTTCTAAATATGTTACCTTGACACCATTAAAACGGGCAACAGGTCTTGCAATAAGTAAAGCCTTTAGACAAGATTTTCTCAGACAAGTAGGTCGAGTGGAACGAATAATTTCTGATAATGGCCCACAATACAAATCAGTGCAATGTCAGAACACGTTAAAACAACACAAAATAAAACCCGTCTACATATCTAAGTACAAACCTAGCGTAAATCCAGCACAACTATCTATGAAGGACATAGGCACTTTATGCCGATTATATGCAGGCAAAAGACACAACACTTGGGATATATACCTGAAAGATTTTCAAGAAATAATAAATGAGATGCCACATAGCACTACACATCTACCTCCAGCTACTGTACTTAAAATATTGAACCCCCAAACATAACCAGAGAAAATGTTAGATTTCCTATTGTACCACGTAGACAGCACAAACAAGTTATAGCAACAGCACTCTCCAACATCAGAAAGGCAGCCATTAAAAGAAAAGAAAGAGGAGATAGAACAGCAATTAAAAGAACATTCTCAGTAGGCCAGAAAGTATTTGTAAAAACACACCACCCCCCCTCAAACAGAAACACAAAATACATAAGTTTTACGCTGCATACAAAGGACCTGTCATAATTAGCCGAATTGCTCATGATAATGCTGTGGAACTGATGAACCCAAAAACAGGCAAAACCTTAGGACTTCACCATGTGAGCCATATCAAAAAGTTTGAAGATTAATTTTATTACTGGTAAATAATCAGCACAATATTGCAAGATTATGTTGCAGGTAAGATCGTCAGGAGAAAGAAGAATGAAGAGAGAGGAAGGTGGGAAAAAGAAAGTAGTTTCAATAATAACACCAATAGTACGATAGATTAAGGTGAATGGATAAAGCGTAGATAGTCTAACAGCACGAAATACTAAAATGCTATACACCATGACACTACACAAAAATAAAAAACGAATTTGAGGATTCTTGAGTAGACGTTAAGACTCCAAATATCTTAGAATTGTAACATGGAAAGGGCGCCGAAATTTGTAAAGCTTTTTAAGAAGCCGTAAAACAAGTAGGTACTAGATATATGTTAGATGATTATAAGTAAAATTTTTTGTAAGAACCATTGTAAAAACTCCAACAAAGACCAGATGCAACGACCCACAAGTTGCAACGCGAGAAGTATCAAGAAAGAAAAGCACGTAATTAGCAAGACACGAGGACAGTGAGGTCAACAGAGTGGGCGATAAATTTTCCCGCTACGGGGAACCCTGCTGAGACGCGACGGGACGCCTTTGGGACGGCGAACGCCGGAAGGGTCTCCGAGTCCCGAATGAACGGAGCGAGCAAAAACGGCCCGACGAGAAGACCGCTTGGGCAAGCCACCGCTGGCAAAAAATATGTGTAAAAGTCACACTACTGCTATTAAACAGCACGCTGATGCACGAAACTGAAGAAGAATTTCCACTAATTAAAAATGACACGCCCAAACAATTTATCAAACTGTTACTAGGTGGAGAACATCAAAGCGACCAGTTATCAATAAATATTTCCATATCCTGCCCAGAGAAGAATCAAGAGGCAAGTAAGAAGCAGAGAAAAAGCAGAAAGAACAGAAGTTGAAGATTCACAAGATTGAGACCAAGAAAGAAGATGGGTGAAGAATAGACGACATACCTTCCCAAATCCCTATCCTATTATAAACTAGTCGTCTGTGAAGTATTACAAACGAAAAACGACCGCATTCAGCGACACATAACGATGACTTTCACGCATACAAAGCCAGTAAACCACGAGATTCTGCACTCACAGCTCCATTCCATTATGGCACCTCCACAACATCGACACACACTTACAAAGCCAACAAGGAACGACGAACGAAGCTGTACATCAAATACTTGCCCACATCCATCTCGCTCAAGTCCATCACCTTCGTGCAAAAACATTCGCCAACCTCATGCTTAAACATTCATAGGATTGTGTGAATGCGTGAAATCAAATTATGTGATGTAGGAATTGTGCAAAAGAAACGTGTGAAAAATTAAATAAGTTAAGCACACCAGACAGCTAATAAACTACAAAATAACAGTCATTGACTATGGACTTAAGTAAAAAATAGACTATCGATAAATATAAGTCATTAGTTCTGAAATGGACAGTATATAAAGAAACTATATACCACTTATTTTCTCCTCATGAAAATAAAAGAATAACTATATTTTACTTATTTTCTCCTTATAAAAACAAAGAATAAAAAAATATCTTGTTGGATGTTTTCCCTTTTTTTTTAACATTTGTACCATTTGTTAGGATAATATTTCAATACTTGTGTATGTATATTTCTTTGTCAAAGCAATTCTTGGAAATAATTCTTATTTGTTAGTGTAACAATGTTGAAATGAGTGTCTAGAAACAATAACATTTTTACTTGTACATGATATTTAAAAAATGAGTTAGGAATATATTTTACTTAATTACTACATTTATAAAAACAATATTTCTAAAAAAATCAATGTGAAAGACTCCTCACTTTCGATAACAAACTTCTTAAAAAACAAACTTCACACTTAAATAGAGAAATAAAATAATTAAAAATTAATAATAGCATAAAAATATTCTTCTCTTGTCATTTTTAATTATAATGTGGAAGAATATAAAAATATAAATTAGTAATACAAACTAGCATAGAACAGAATAATGTGGCTGAACAGTGCGCAACAAAATTTAGATAAATTAGAAAATTTTTGACTGACTTAGACAACGATTCAATCATTGCCTAAATTCAGAGCAAAAATTAAGTTCGAAGGGTGGTGATATGTAAGGTGTCAGGTAAATCCAACACCTTCCATGAAAACCCTGACATAATAAGAAAATCTAATAGTATGTCACATAGCTCCAAATAAATCGTGACATTAAATTAACCAAAGTAATACGAGTAACGAGTGGGCAAATGGAATACCACAGACTAAGACAAGAATACCTAAATGCATGTCGTACCTTCCCACCGAGAGACCGACGCAGTCCCGAGGGGAGAAACGAGAACAGAAGCCGAGAGCAGAACCATGTTAAGCTAGAAGGCCCTACGATAAGGGACGGACTGGACACCCACGTCGCCAGCTTACCACTAGGGCTCACCACCCGCACCTTTCAGCGTGAGACTTTTTCGCGTCTCAGGTACATCAAGGACCACCCCCCAGCCCATGTTAAAAGATAGAGCCCTCCAAAAGAACAGTATAGATCTTACGATAACGCTAAAAGGACCACACCAGCTGCAGGTTTTAGCGTGAGACTTTTTAGCGTTTCTGGTACGTTGCAAACTTTAAAAACATTGCCCACTACGAAAAGTATAACGTTTCTCATTGGATAGACAGAATTTTTGTAGGCGGAGCTTAAGGTTAACATTGAGACCCTGATTGGTCAGATGAAAACACAGCCAGATAGTCTTTTTAAACCAACTTCGGTAAATGTAATAAGGAGAAGTTAGAGAAGAGTTGCTTCCGAGATGGCGAGGTGAGCGGAGCTGTGCTGCCCGCCGCTGCCCTGACGCTGCCTAAACACTGACAAGGTAATGAACGCACGCGATGCCGCATTTTTGAGTCCATAAGGCTTCACTCAGAACCGCAGAAGTCTCATCTGTTACACCCCCCTTTTTGCGTAATACTAGTGTCGATCGTCAATTAAAGCTCATGGTGTTTACATTTGCCACTTGAAGTAAAAATCTGAAACGCGATAATTTTTCTGTTATATAGTTATTGAGAAGCCACATCAGCCACTGTAATTTACGACAAGTTAGATAAGTAATTAAAGATAACTGAGGGTCACTGTAGACCATTTTGATAGTTTGCTCTTTTGTGAAACTTAAATTAAACCTAGATTATAGATGTGATATGGCATAGGTCATCCTTCGATCCATTGTAGAACTTGGAAACCCATTCAGGGAATATTCGTTCACATTTTTGTTGAACGCAGTTGGTTTTTACCATCCTGTATTAAAACATTTCCTTTTGTCAATAGTGCAATTTATAAACGATGTTTTGTGAGTAGAATAAAAATTTCCAATGGTAAACTTAACTGCTTTTTCGACGTTTTTTTTTACCAGCTAACTAAAATAGGAAAGCCTTGAACCCAATCCTGTAAATTTAGTTAGTATTAAGATTCTTTTACAGGGAGTGCAGTGGAGCTGACGGTGAGATCATTAAGTATTTGGTTATATCATCGCTAGTCTCACTGAACTCTTCTGAATTCTACATGTCATGTGTGGTCTGGAGCCTCCTTACCAGCAACAGGTCCCAGGTTCAAACTAGTCAATTCCCTAAAAAACACGCTCAGAGCGTCGTTGCGCGAAAGTGGTAGGGAGACACGATATAGAACAAACAGACACCACCATGAATTATTAGAAAGACTTTCGCCGAAAAGTGCAGTACGAACTGCCTTATTCTACCTTCCTTAGCACCTTACAAAACTGCCCAAAAATTTGGGCAAGCGAAAATATTGGTGCTCTTTTTAACATGCAACTCACCTCTCACTGCCATACGCTCTCCTAACAGTAACTCGCTCACAACCGCAAGTCAGTCGCTGTAAGTTGCTTGTATACATCAACTCCCACTTACCCATTCTCTCTCTCTCATTCAGTCCAAGTCATGGCATTACCTGCTTGTCTCCTGTCTCTCAGCTACAGACCCTGCGTCCTGTCCTACTACTATTATCATTGTCGCCTCTCACTGTCACAGTCTCCTTCTTGCTCCCTCTTACTGCTGGTATCTCGTTCATTCCTTCCCTTTGCTGCTGTTTTTCTCACTGTCACTATCTCTCTCTTCCTCGATGTCATTCTCAAACACTATGTTTCTCATTATCACCGACCCGTATGCACTTCCTGTTTGTCCTTCTCTTTCTTTCTCTCGCAATGGCACTGTCTCCACCCCTTTTCTGTGTTTCACTGCCACTGTGTCACCCTGTTTTTCTCACACTGCCACCGTCTCCTTCGGTATTCCTATACCACAACAATTATCTGCTATCGTCCAGTACGTATTACATCTCCGTCTCTCTTTCTCTCTCAGCAGATAAAAAGCGCGAATATGTGCGTAGATCAAAAGTTGCACATGATTGAGTACTACAACATGGGGTTAGCACAACACTTCCGACGATAACAGACACACTTTACAGCATATGTCTCCTCGCTACGTCACTTTATAAAATATGTTTTGGCCGCACACCGGATTTTGCGTACCGGTACGTATTTTAAGTGTACGAATAGAGTAATTTTCAACCTATGTATCTCGGAAACGGATAAAGATATCAAGAAAATTTTCAAAACTGTTCGAGATCGGCAACTTAGGAATACAGGTACATTCTAAAAATTACACCTGTTTGGCTGTGCATGGCCGTCTTCGAATCTGCGGCTCGGCTTTGGTAGCCAAAAGCCACGTTTCGGGGTGTTTCTCGGTAAGTGATTAAGCTTTTCCGAATCTGGAAGAAGCTGCCTCCAGATAAACACGTAGACAATATCACAATAAAATCTGACAATTTAATCGGGTTATTTATTACTTAGGTTTAGTCTCACACCGCATTTCATGATCGTACTTTTCATATACATGTAAGGTAACTTTGAATCTCTGCATCTCGGAAACAGATGAAGATGTTAATAAAATTTTCAAGACTTTTCGAGATCTGGATCATAGGAATAAATCGTAAAATTTTCAGCTATTTGCTGTTCACAGCCGTCTTGGGACTTGCCGCTCGATTTTTATACGAAAAAACGGTGAAAACAATGTTTTTTTCGAATTTTCTAAGGAACAGCACTTAAACTAATAGTGTCGCCATAAGAGCCTTAGCGCTGACTGCAGAGCACATCAAATGCAAAAAGAACAAAAGATTTTCTCGGTGTGGCCAAGCAGAAGGAAGTAATATTCGTACTTTGACATGTCCTGTAGGGTAGTGACACTAAGACGATCCTTCTGTTAGGCATACAGATGGTCCCTAGTCCAAAGGCTGCCGGAACACTTGACCGCATCTTTCTATCGGCAACATAAAGCGAAATATGAAACTCGGAAGAACCCATTTTTATGAGCGACGTTTTGGATCTTATTAGGTAGCGCATGATGTTGCGTGTGTACCGGCACTAAGTGGGATATAAGCAATTTGACTGCAGGGCTGTGATACGTGGGATCCATTTTTTGACGGACTTGAATATTTCTTAGGCGCAAGACTTTCTATAGCTTCTTTGATAGGCAGTCAACGGTTAAGCCAGGCGAAATAACATTTCGTTCACAAAGGGCTGCCGTTTCTTCCCCGGGCAGCATCTCTGGCCGACTGTCCACTGCGGCGTCGTCGACCCTCAAACCATTTCTGAACGCAAACAAAGCTTTTTATTTCCGCTGTCAGATTAAAGGCACACAGACACTCTGTAACACCTCGGTTTAGTTCACAGTGATAAAAGCTATAGAAAGTATAATTTAAAATTAAGAATAGAATTTTTGGAGGGGAAAATCCCGCGCGGCAAGAGCAAAGTGGGTCGGTGAAGAGTCTCAGTGTCTTCGAAGGTGGACCAGTAATTCCGCGTCACTTGTGTAACAAATCCAGCAGGGACATTTAAATCCTGCTAAAGCTGCCCAAGTCAACAACTGCTGGTGACGTGACTGCGGAATGGAACCGCGAAGTAACAAGGACGGCCAAAAAAACACCAGGCAGAAATCACTGACAGGGAATGTCGATAATTGTGAAGCGTGGTTGTAAAGTTACATTAAATATGTGAATGGGATCACTTGTGACTTGCAAAGTGTCACTAATAATCGAAGTAGACCTGTTCGTAGGGAGCTGATCGGGGATCAGTGGCCGAACGTTTGTTTATAAGCCACACATCTGGGGCGTAAAGAGCGACGTCCGTGATGGCTAAAAATGACAGTTTGGAGTGATGTGTCCCCAATCTGTGGCAACCAAATGAAAGGATTTTGGTTTGGTGAATGCCTCCAGTGTGCTACGTGGCAACATTTTTAGCGAAATATGGAGAAGGTGGTGTTATGGTATTCGATAGTTATTCGTGGTTAGTTATGGTTCCCTTATTGCCCTTATGCAAACCCTAAATGCAGAAGGAAAGGAACAAATTATACAGCACTGTATGTTGTGGTCTGTAGATGAACAGTTTAGAGACATGCCCTGTTTTAAAGCGACACCTGCGGATACCAGCGTTCTACACTGAAGCGCCAAAGACACTGGTTTAGGCGTGCGTATTCAAATACAGAGATATGTAAACGGGCAGAATACGGCGCTGCGTTCGGCAACGCCTGTATAAGACAACAAGTGTCTGGCGCAGTTGTTAGATCCATTACTGTTGCGACAATGGCAGGTTATCAAGATTTAAGTGAGTCTGAACGTGGTGTTGTAGTCGGCGCACGAGCGATGGTACACAGCGTATCCGAAGTAGCGATGAAGTGGGGATTTTCCCGTACGACCATTTCACTAGTGTACCGTGAATATCAGCAATCCGGTAAAACGTCAAATCTCCGACATCACTGTGGCCGGAAAGAGATCCTGCAAGAACGGGACCAACGAAGACGGAAGAGAATAGTTCGAGACAGAAGTCCAACCATTTCGCAAATTGCTGCAGGTTCAATGGTGGGCCATCAGCAAGTGTCAGCGTGCGAACCATTCAACGAAACATCATCGATATGGGCTTTCGAAGCCTAAAGCCCACTCCTGTACCCTTCATGTCTGCACACCACAAAGCCCTTACGCCTCGCCTGGATCCGCCAGCAGCGACACTGAACTTTTGATGACCGGAAACGTGTTGCCTGGTCGGACGAGTCTCGTTTAAAATTGTATCGAGCGGATGCACGATTACGTGTATGGAGACAACCTCATGAATCCTCGTGACAGCAGGGGAATGTTGTAGCTGCCGGAGGCTCTGTAATGGTGTGTGGACTGTGCAGTTGGAGTGATATGGGACCCCTGATACGTCTAGATACGACTATGACAGGCATCCTATCTGGTCACCTGCATCTATGTCCATTGTGCATTCCGATGGTCGTGGGCAATTCCAGGAGGACAATGCGACACCCTAAACGTCCTGAGTTGCTGCAGAGTGGCTCTTGGAACACATTTCCGCTGTCCACCAAACTCCCCAGGCATGAACATTATCGAGCATATCTGGGATGCCTTGGAACGTGCTATTCTGAAGAGATATCCACCGCCTCGTATCTTACGGATTTATGGACAGCCCTGCAGGATTCTTGGTGTCAGTTCCCTCCAGCACTACTTCACACCTTACTCGAGTCCCTGCCACGAAGTGCTGCCGCACTTCTACATGCTCGCGAGGGCTGAAACGATGTCAGGCAGTTTACGAGCTTCTTTGGTTCTTCAGTGTAGAAATGGACTGGACAGACCAAAGCTCTGAGCTGACCCAGTGGACCATGACTTAGAACATCGACTTAGAACATGCGCTCCAGGCCGCAACGTCCAACCTCGCTGTCTTCTCTGCTTCCAGCCGCTGATGAAGAATGGGCTGCCGCTCCTTCACAACTGGACATTGAATGTGTCCCCAGCAAAGTTCAGGACGCCAAAAATCCTAAGGTTGGACAAAGCCCACAATAATGTCCACTAACAGGTTTCGGGATTCTATTGATCACGCAGCGTACGTATTCTGTTCAGCTAGAAGACGAAAACTAAAATAGGTTTCTGTAATTCGATTTTTGCCTCCCAGATGTGTTGCCGGTGAACGAAGCAACAGAGACGTGCGGACTCCGGCGAATACACGTGTAGGAAGACGGTGCTGTGCTGTGCTGTGCTGTTTGACAAGGGAACAGAAGGGAAACAGGTTTCCTTTGGCGGGGCGCCGACCGCGAGATGTATGAGGCGCCTGCGGCGAGAAGACGCAAAAGGAATTTTCTGAGGCAAAGCTGCGGAAGCAGTTGACTCGCTTCCGAGAAATCTTTCCCGAGGCATTTCCACTTTCTCGGAAGTGGAGGGATATTTCAGTAACGTGGACTTGTCAGGCTACAGGCATTACGTGGCTAGTTAGGATTTGCTCTGACAGATATTGCCTGTAGAGAGTTTGTCACGTGATTTAGGGCGCGGTAAGGCGACAGGCGCGATGGAAACGTAACATGCCGTCTCTCTCCATCTCTCTCTCTTTCTTTCTCTGTATCTCTCTCTCTCTCTCTCTGTCTCGTAGTCTACCAAAAGGCGACTGTCAGTGGGCAGATATCAGAATACCTCAGAATATAAAACTTTGAATATAGATGCTAAGGTTCAGTGACCGTGTCATAATTATATTGGAACAAATAAGCCCTCGGTCTCAAATATTAAGTCAAAATTGACCAGGTTTGGACGCTACTATGTGCCTCGTCTTCAGAATTAAACTAACTGTTCTAAAACGTATTAGGTATATAATACATTAATAAAGTTGAAGTTTGTACTGAGGCGACGTCATGAATAGTTATAAATAAGATGGCGAGCCGCTAAGGGCTGCTCGTACTTGAGTGAATAAGGGTTTCAACCAGACTGAGGTGCCCACGTTAGAAAGTGTGGGCAAGTAAACAAGGTGTTGCTACGAGCGCCAACTAGTAGCCGCAGAAACAACTAGGCTACTGTATATTCAGAATTAGACACATGAAATTGTCATGCAGCTCATTCAGGCATAAAGTAAGCACTAATAATAATAGGATGAAGTTACATATTTATCTACTTTAAACAGAGATACATTTCGTAACGTAAAAAAAAGGTCAGTTATGACATACAAGAAAACAGCAAAGATGTAACACGAAAACAACATTTCGGTAAACTGCATGAGTAAATCAGAATCAAAGATCAAGCAATGGCTTTATACAGTCGAAAAAGTTTTTATTTCCCAGCTGCAGCTGTTCGTTGAGAATGAGGCCATCCTGACGAGAGAGATGTTTGAAAATTTCCAATTTCTCTAAAACATCTAACCTACGCCCCTTGTTTTCGGTATGCAGAACATTGCTATCGCCTATGGCTTTAGCCACGTGTCCAGTAATTAAGAGATGATCGGCAAAGGATGAATTTAGGAGCCTGATGCCGTTCATTGTCAAAAGATGTTCTTTATATCTGATGGTGAAAGCACGTCCACTTTTCCCTATACAATAGGAGGAGGAGGTATCACAGGTGATCTTATAAACGCCAGAACTTTCTGTAGGGGAGCGAATGGATTTCGAATTATGAATGAAGTTTCTCTTCAGATTGTTATTAGTAGAGAAGGCACCATTGCAGTTGTATTTGTTGCGAAGCATGCGTTGAATCTGATAGGAAATGGGTCCTACGAACGGAATAGAAAAACGTTTTTTGGCGTTAATTTCAGTGCATGAGGTGTTGAGCGTGGTAGTTCTTGCAGTTTTCTTTTTTAGGATATCGTCCACTATGTTAGGCGTATATTCTTTCAACAGAAAAGTTTAATGAGGAGATTAATTTACTTAAAACCATAGCAGTCAATAATGAATACGTTTACTTGCCCACACTTTCTAACGTGGGCACCTCAGTCTTGTTGCAGCCCTTGTTCACTCAAGTACGAGCAGCCCTTGGCGGCTCGCCATCTTATTTACAACTATTCATGACGTCGCCTTTCCGGCTTAGATTTTTTTTTTAATATGTGACTTGTAAGTACTGCATCTCTTCCCAGTCAGTACAAACTGTAATTTTATTAATATACCTTATGTTTTAGAACAGTTAGTTTAATTCTGAAGACGACGCTCATGGCAGCATCGAAACCTGGTCAATTTTGACTTAATATTTGTTCCAATATACCTCAAAATGTTGTTAAACCACTTGACAAGAAAAGTGACAGGCTTAAACAATATCGAAGGATTCTTGACGGCGGGAAAAGAAACAGTTGGCATGGGCCAAAATATATAAATCTTGGACCTCAAATGACTAGAAACGTGTAATTTTCAGCGTCATATTGTATCGTTAAGCGATAAAGAACAAGGGCAAAGCAGCCACGAGGCACTGAGAGCAGGGCATCTGGAACAGAGTGTAATATACGCTGCGAAAAAAGGTTTTGGGGTTTCTTCACCGCAAGTGCCTCTTGGGCAGTGGTTCCACGTGATGTCATGATTAATTCAACCAAATACACGGAAATTCTTAGGCGCAGAATTGTAGCATTCCTACAGAACTCTGCGGATTGTGGAGGTACATTTCAACATGGTCTGGGCCATTGTCACACTTGTAAAGCAGCCGAGACGGTCCCATCGAGAATTTGCGAAGTACTGTAAAACATTTCTTCGTTAAATTGACTATTCAGCAAAAGAATGCCTGTCAGTAAATGTGATACAAGTGTGGTTTCATGACTACGAACTACCAAACATTTGTTCTCATCTGGTCCAATCTATACTACAATGTGTTCAGAAGCGCAATAGTGCAAAAAGAGGACACATTAGTTATTAATATTCTGTGAGCTACTTACTGTACAGGGTGTCCGAAAAGACTTTCCCTGATTACATTAATTGATAACTCAGCCAGAAGTAAGATACAAATATGAAACTGCTGTCGAATTGCTTACAACTATCGACGTTCTTTTTTCTGTTTTAGGTCCGCCGTACGTAAGAAGTGGATGAGATGCAATGCCCAAGAAGCCATGTTAACCAATCAGGAGAAAGCACAGTGTGTCCTGTGGTACCATGAGACACGATCACCAACCACAGTGCAGAGACACTTCCAGACAACATTTGGAAGGAATCCACGTGATGTCAAGAGGATTAAAGCCTGGTATGAGAAGTTCCAGAACACAGGATCGGTTTCTGACCTTCCGAGGTCTGATCGACCAAGAACCTCAGCAGACAGCGTGGAAGCTGTAAGGCAGTCTTTTATGAGAAGTCCGAAGAAATCGGTGCGCAGGGCCTCACGTGAATTACAGGTGCCAAAAAGCTCTCTGCATGACATTTTACACAAACGTTTATTGTTTCGTGCATACAAAGTGCAAATCGTTCAGGCCTTGTTGCCCAATGGCAGTACACGTCGATATGACTTTGAGGTCGAAATGCTATCACGTATTGAGGGCGATGATGGTTATCACAGACGAATTGCCTTTTCCGACGAAGCGACCTTTTTTTGTCAGTGGAGTAGTGAATCGCCATAATAGTAGCATTTGGGGTTCACAACACCTTGGCGAGGTCATGGAGTGCACCAGAGGCAGTCCAAAGGTGAATGTTTGGTGCGCGCTATTGCACAATCGAATTATCGGGCCATTCTTCTTCGCTGATGCTACAATCACATCTGCAGTGTATCTGGACATGTTGCAACTGTATGCTGTTCCTCAGCTGCTTCAGTATCACCGCGATGTCTTGTTTCAGCAAGACGGTGCACCACCTCATTGGGGTTTGGACATCCGTGCCTATCTCGATATGACCTTTCCTGGGCGATGGATTGGTCGTGATGGGCCAACGGTTTGGCTTCCACGCTCTCCTGACATAACCCAATCAGACTTCTTTTTATGGGGTTATGTCAAGAACGAGGTCTACCGAACACGTGTACCAGATCTTGAAACCCTGTGGCAAAGGATAATCACAGTCGTTGAATCTATCCCTCCAGTGATGTTGGCCAATGTGTGGACGGTAATTGAATATCGCCTAGACGTGCCAGGTGCTACCAAGGGTGCTCATGTGGAAGTTATCTGATGTGTGAAAAAACTTTGATAGTTTGTAAACAATTAGACACCAGTTTCATATTTGTATCTTACTTCTAGCCTGAGTTATCAATTTATGTAATCAGGGAAAGACTTTTAGGACACCCTATATTATACGGATAGTAAAAAACGTGCACAGTTGAAGTTATTATACCAATTAATTTGCACACTACTGTAGATGTAAGTTGTAAATGTTTATTGTGTAATATTTACAATATTTCGTTAGGTGTAAGCCAGACCATGAAAACCCTAATCTTGCTAGGATAAATGAATAAATAATTTTTGCGACACTCTTTATTTATTTAATTTTGTGTTACTTAGTGATATCTAGCTTTCACCGTCCTGCCAGCTCATTCGTATACATGTGTTTTTGTTGTGCAACGACGATACAAGGCGTATAACACGAAAGGCGTACAGTAATACAAACACTCATTTTTCAGTAGTTACACGGACGGGTTTTAAATATCTATAATACTAGCTTCCATGTCTGATTTTCTAATGCAACTGCTGCAACGTCACCTGTTCTAATTTGAGATCATTTCATTGTCCTTATTTTACTTTCCCTGATATTTTCAAAATACTATCCATTTCGTTAAAGTATCTTCCATATCCTTCTAGCCTCAGAGAATTAAGAAATCAGTTGCAAACCTTAAATTTTCTATTAGTCCTTCAGTTTCTTTTCAAAATCTCTGTTTACTCACGTTCAGCGGCTGCTCTACGTACAGTCTGCGTAACACGGCGGCCAGGCCACAAGTCTGTGTCACTCCCTTCTCAATTACTGTCTCCCTTTCACGCGCTTCGACCGCAGGTTGGATTTGTGTACCAGTTGTAGATAATCTTTCGCTTCCTGCATTTTACTCCTGATGGCAACGGAATTTCAATGAGTGTCAACGTTGTTGATTGTGTTTGTAGATCTGTAAATACTACAAATGCAGGTGTACATTTCTTCAATATACATCCGAAGATAAGTCGTAACGTCAGTATTGGCTCTCCTTGGCCAGCATTTACCCAGAAACAAAACTGTCTCAATTCCCTAGATAATTGAGAGTAAAAACTAGAGACTTCCACCATTACCGCCTTCGTGAGGAACAACGGAGGCAATTGAAATCGTCGTAAAGGCTTGAGATTTTACCTTAATACGAAGCGATAAAAAGACCAAGAACAATGCAATTTGATGTTACCAAATTTGATAACGCGATCTATTTTGCAAAATACTTTTTTTAATTTACCACTGTCTTAACTGCGCTGGATGGAGTTACAAACCTTTGCCGGTTTTATCTCTTTTGATCCATCGTCAGAACAAAAAATTAAAAAGCTACAAGACAAACACAAAAATTAAAATGTAACCAACACCTTGTTACAAATGTAACTCGTCACATAATGTCCATCTTCGTCACTTGAACTCCATTCGCCTATCCATTCAAGGCGATCAAGACAATTGAGAATAAAAAGAGCTAAGAACATTTTTTATCGTCGCGAGAAACTTCGTTCTTAGTGAACAAATTTATGTAATTGGTTGCATTATAGCTGCACACCAGGGCTGCTTCGTGTTACATATGGATGCGTGCAACGGCCGCATACCTAAAATCTGTGGTCCTGCGACGCCAACACGGATGGATGTCTGCGGCCGACCGAGCTAGGCTACTTCATGGAAGAACACTGCCGTAATTTCACGTCGTCTGGAAAGCCTAGGTACACATGGTCTGCATGGTCTTAACAATATCATAAGTGGCAGACATCAGTATACAGAGCCAGTAAAGATAACTGCGAAACGGCCGTGTATAAACTCCGGTTTAGCTGTTGCCATTTCGTTTTTGCAATGTCCAGATGGCATCGTCCCAGACAAATACTGTTCATTACCTTTTTCATGTCACATTCGTGTTGACGAAAAGTGTTGTTTTCTTTCCCACTACAAACAAAATTATTTTTGAAGCGAAATTTTGCGTACCCATTCAACAGAGGTGTCCCAAATTACAGTGCGATATTTGTGTTATCGACATTGTAAAACATTTTTTTCATAATTCTACACACATCAAAAAAAGTTTTGCATCACCCCAGTTCCCAGAACTCCTGAAGATAGATGTTGACTGTGGATGTTGTATCGCAGACACCGTCCCTTTGACTGTTCAGAGATGTCACTAAACGCGCCCAAAGATGTAAACAACCATGCATGAGCAGCGCCTATTTGACGGAGGGGTCCGACACCCGATCAGTTCCAGTCATTCCACCAGGAAGGAGGTACACGGCTCGTGTTGTCTGTAGTTCAACCATGGCTGGACGGTCAATACCGCGGTTCGATCGCGTCCGCATTGTTACTTCGTGCCAGGAAGGGCTCTCAATAAGGTAAGTGTCCAGGCGTCCCGGACTAAACCAAAGCTATGTTGTTCGGACATACAGGTGACACAGAGAGAAAGGAACTGTCGATGACATGCCTCGCTCAGTCCGCCCGAGGGCTGCTACTGCAGTGGATGACCGCTACGTGCGGATTATGGCTCGGAGGAACCCTGACAGCAACGCCACCATGTTGAATAATGCTTTTCGTGCAGCCACAGGACGTCTTTATACGACTCAAACTGTGCGCAATAGTCTGCATGATGCGCAACTCCACTCCCGACGTCGATGGCGAGGTTCATCTTTGCAACCACGACTCCATGCAGAGTGGTACAGATGGGTCCAACAATATGCAGAATCGACCGCTCAGGACTGGCATCACGATCTCTTCACCGAGGGGTGTAGCGTATGCCTTCAACCAGACAATCGTCGGAGACGTGTTAGGAGGCAACTCGGTAAGACTAAACGCCTTAGACACACTGTCTAGCGAGTTTTGGGGCGGCATTATTATGGGTCCGACGTACGCCGCTGGCGGTCATGAAAGGCGCCGTAACGGCTGTACAAAACAAATGCTGCAAGTAGCTCTAAGCACTATGGGTTATCACTCCTCATAGACTTAGAACTACTTCAACCTAACTAACCTAAGGACATCACACACATCCATGCCGGAGGCAGGATTCGAACCTGGAACCATAGCAGCAGTGCGGTTCCGGACTGAAGCGCCTAGAACCGCTCGGCCACAGCGGTCGGCTAACGGTTGTACAATACGTGAATGCCATCCTCGGACCGGTAGTGCAACCATATCGGCAGCACATTGGCGAGGCATTCGTCTTCGTGGGCGACAATTCGCGCCCCAGTCGTGCAGATCTTGTGAATGACGTCCTTCTAGATAACGACATCGCTCAAACTAGAGTGGCCAGCATGTTCTCCAGACATGAACCCCACCGAACATGTGTGGAATAGATTGAAAAGGGCTACTTATGGACGAAGTTACCACCAACCACTCTGAATTATCTATGCCGAATTACCGTTCAGGAGTGGGACAATCTGGACCAACAGTGCCATGATAAACTTGTGGATAGTATGCCACCACGAATACAGGCAAGCATCAATGCTAGAGGACGTGCTACTGGGTATTAGAGGTACCGGCGTGTACAGCAATTAAGACCACCCACTCTGAAGTACAGCATGCAATGTTTGGTTTTCATGAGCAATAAAAAGGGTAGAAATGATGTTTATGTTAATCTCTATTCCAATTTTCTGTACGCGTTCCAGAACTCTCGGTACCGAGGTGGTGCAAAACTTTTTTTGATGTGTGTATTAATAGGGACAGGACACGAAGAATGACCAGTAATCCCGCAACGACTGCATAGACCTGTCCCGCGCTGACTGCTCGTGCTATGTGGAAGCGCTGGTTATTCTTCCTGTTTTACTCTCCCTGCTAATAGACATCGATAAAAGAAATATCGCACCAGCCAATTTTTGAACCGCTCCATGGAATGGGCACCTAAAATTTAGCCTGAAAAGTACTTTTGTTTGTGTTAGGAAACAATTCAACGCTTTTCGTTGACACTGGTCATCGCACGATGTACGTGAAGAGCAGTATCGGTTTGGGCTAACTCCAGCTACAGAATGAAAAACTGAAGTGGCAGTTATCTGTCGAAAAATCAGACTAATTGCGCCTGACATATACACTATGTGATCAAAAGTATCCGGACACCTGGCTGAAAATGACTTACAAGTTCGTGGTGGCCCCCACCGGCAATGCTGGAATTCAGTAAGCTGTTGGCCAACCCTTAACCTTGATGACAGCTTCCACTCTCGCAGGCATACGCTCAGCCAGGTGCTGGAAGGTACCTTGGGTAATGGCAGTCCATTCTTCACGGAGTGCTGAAGTGAGGAGAATATCGACGTCGATCGGTGAGGCCTGGCTCGAAGTCGACGTTCGAAAACATCACAAAGGTATTCTATAGGATTCAGGTCATTACAGTCCATTACAGGCATGTTATTGTCGTGTAATCACTCCGCTACATGCCGTGCGTTATGAGCAGGTGCTCGATCGTGTTCAAAGATGCAGTTGCCATCGCCGAGTTGGTCATCAACAGTGGAAAGCAAGAAGGGCTTAAAACACCGATGTAGCCGTGTGCTGTGATAGAGCCACGCAAAACAACAAGGGGTGCGAGCCCCCTCCATGAAAACACCACATCATAACACCACCGCCTCCGAATTTTACTGTTGGACTACACACGCTGGCAGATGCGTTCACGGGGCGTTAGCCACACCCACACCCTGCCATCGGATCGCCACATTGTGTATCGTGATTCGTCACTCCGCACAACGTTTTCCAATGTTCAGTCGTCCAATGGTTACATCAAGCGAGACGTCATTTGTCATTTACCGGCGTGATGCGTGGCTTATGAGCAGCCGCTAGACCATGAAATCCAAGTTTTGTCACTTCCCGCCTAACTGTCATAGTACTTGCAGTGGATCCTGATGCTCTTTGGAATTTCTGTGTGATGGTCTGCTTATTACACATTACGACCCTCTTAAACTGTCGGCAGTCGGCAGTCGACAGACGAGGTCGGCCTGTGCGCTCTTGTGTTGCACGTGTTCCTCTACGTTTCCACTTCACCATCACATCGGTAACAGTGGGCCTATGAATGTTTAGGAGTGTGGAAATCTGACGTATACACGTATGACACAAGTGACACCTGACTACAATCGAAGTCTGTAAGTTCCGCAGAGCGCCCCATTCTGCCCTCTCAAGATGTCTAATGACTACTGAGCTCGCTGATATGGAATACCTATCATTAGGTGGCGGCACAAAACACCTAATACCAAAATGGTATGTTCTCCTGGAAATGGAAAAAAGAACACATTGACACCGGTGTGTCAGACCCACCATACTTGCTCCGGACACTGCGAGAGGGTTGTACAAGCAATGATTACACGCACGGCACAGCGGACACACCAGGAACCGCGGTGTTGGCCGTCGAATGGCGCTAGCTGCGCAGCATTTGTGCACCGCCGCCGTCAGTGTCAGCCAGTTTGCTGTGGAATACGGAGCTCCATCGCAGTCTTTAACACTGGTAGCATGCCGCGACAGCGTGGACGTGAACCGTATGTGCAGTTGACGGACTTTGAGCGAGGGCGTATAGTGGGCATGCGGGAGGCCGGGTGGACGTACCGCCGAATGGTTCAACACGAGGGGCGTGAGGTCTCCACAGTACATCGATGTTGTCGCCAGTGGTCGGCGGAAGGTGCACGTGCCCGACGACCTGGGACCGGACCACAGCGACGCACGGATGCACGCCAAGACCGTAGGATCCTACGCAGTGCCGTAGGGGACCGCACCGCCACTTCCCAGCAAATTAGGGACACTGTTGCTCCTGGGGTATCGGCGAGGACCATTCGCAACCGTCTCCATGAAGCTGGGCTACGGTCCCGCACACCGGTAGGCCGTCTTCCACTCACGCCCCAACATCGTGCAGCCCGCCTCCAGTGGTGTCGCGACAGGCGTGAATGGAGGGACGAATGGAGACGTGTCGTCTTCAGCGATGAGAGTCGCTTCTGCCTTGGTGCCAATGATGGTCGTATGCGTGTTTGGCGCCATGCAGGTGAGCGCCACAATCAGGACTGCATACGACCAAGGCACACAGGGCCAACACCCGGCATCATGGTGTGGGGAGCGATCTACTACACTGGCCGTACACCTCTGGTGATCGTCGAGGGGACACTGAATAGCGCACGGTACATCCAAACCGTCATCGAACCCATCGTTCTACCATTCCCAGACCGGCAAGGGAACTTGCTGCTCCAACAGGACAATGCACGTCCGCATGTATCCCGTGCCACCCAACGTGCTCTAGAAGGTGTAAGTCAACTACCCTGGCCAGCAAGATCTCCGGATCTGTCCCCCATTGAGCATGTTTGGGACTGGATGAAGCGTAGTCTCACGCGGTCTGCACGTCCAGCACGAACGCTGGTCCAACTGAGGCGCCAGGTGGAAACGGCATGGCAAGCCGTTCCACAGGACTACATCCAGCATCTCTACGATCGTCTCCATGGGAGAATAGCAGCCTGCATTGCTGCGAAAGGGGGATATGCACTGTACTAGTGCCGACATTGTGCATGCTCTGTTGCCTGTGTCTATGTGCCTGTGGTTCTGTCAGTGTGATCATGTGATGTATCTGACCCCAGGAATGTGTCAATAAAGTTTCCCCTTCCTGGGACAATGAATTCACGGTGTTCTTATTTCAATTGTGGTCTTCAGTCCTCGCGTTGGTCGAGACCCAATGACTGTTAGCAGAATATGGAATCGGTGGTTTCAGGCCTCGTATCACTGGCAGTCGACATGACAGGCGTCTTATCCGCATGGCTGTAACGGATCGTGCAGCCACGTCTCGATCCCTGAGTCAACAGATGGGGACGTTTGCAAGACAACAACAATCTGCACGAACAGTTCGACGACGTTTGCAGCAGCATGGACTATCAGCTCGGAGACCATGACTGCGGTTAGCCTTGATGGCTGCATCACAGGAGCGCCTGCGATGGTGTGCTCAACGACGAACCTGGGTGCACGAATGGAACGTCGTTTTTTTAGATGAATCCAGTTTCTGCTTACAGCATCGTGATGGTCGCATTAGTGTTTGGCGACATCGCGGTGATCGCACATTGGAAGCGTGTATTCGTCATCACGATACCGGCGTATCACCCGGCGTGATGGTATGGGGTGCCATTGGTTACAAGTCTCGGTCACCTCTTGTTCTCATTGACGGCACTTTGTACAGTGGACGTTACATTTCACTCGTGTTACGACACGTGGCTCTACCCTTCATTCGATCCCTGCGAAACCCTACATTTCAGGAGGATAATGCACGACCGCACGTTGCAGGTCCTGTACGGGCCTTTCTGGATACATAAAATGTTCGACTGCTGCCCTGGCCAGCACATTCTCCAGATCTCTCACCAATTCAAAACGTCTGGTCAATGGTGGCCGAGCAACTGGCTCGTCACAATACGCCAGTCACTACTCCTGATGAACTGTGGTATCGTTTTGAAGCTGCATGGGCAGCTGTACCTGTACACGCCATCCAAGCTCTGTTTGACTCAGTGCCCAGACGTATCAAGGCCGTTATTACGGCCAGAGGTGGTTGTTCTGGGAACTGATTTCTCAGGATCTATGCACCGAAATTGCGTGAAAATGTAATCACATGTTAGTTCTAGTATAATATATTTGTCCAATGAATACCCGTTTATCATCTGCATTTCTTTTTGGTGTAGCAATTTTAATGACCAGTAGTGTAAATGAAGATCGTTTAACCGCATTAACCCAGAATGATCCAGGTCAGTGTACTGTAGAACTGGCATATGTGATGAACTGTGCTCATTCCACCATCGTGCGATATTTGCATGCAATGGGGTAGATTAAATAGTTGTGTGTTTGGGCACGGCATGCTGTAAGCCAAAATCGCAAAAATCATCGGGTGGCGACATGTGCATCTCTGCTCGATCGTCATCAGTTGGTTCGTCCACAATATCGAACATTCCTATCCTGTGTCGATATTTGGGACGAGGAATGGTGTATTTATGGTAACGTAAGGAAAAGAAAGGAACGGCTGAGCGCAAACAAAGCAGCAACGCCCCGTATCTTATGCATCTGGTGAACAGTTTCAGTGCGGTGTTAGACGAAGTGCTTCCCCCAAGTGTAGTCATCACTACTGACGATTACTGTCATCAACTGGGGCGTTTAGTAGACTCAACCCAAGGACAACGAACGGGAAGGCTGTGTGAAGTGATGGTATTCAAATACGACACCCGCCCGCATTCGACAAAAAATACTGTACAGGAGTAGTTGTTGGCAAGGCCTTCTGCACCCACCTTATTCACCTGATCTTGCACCCTCAGACTTTCGCTTTTTCCGCTCTCTATCTAACAACGTCCATGGAAATTCCGTTCCGAACGTGCCTCAACGAGTTCGCCTCAATTTCACGTGATTTCAAGAGTCGTGGAATCGGAAACTTATTCCAGCGTTGGCAGACTATTGTAAACAGTGAAGAAGAATACATTATTGTTTACTAATATCTCTGTAATGTACATCTGTTTCGTTTATTAAACTTGTGTGAAAAATTACGAACTTATTTCTTTCAACCAACTCATTACTTACATATCCTGCACAAGAAGAAGATTGTGTCCAACAACAATAAAAACAGTAAAAAACACTGGAAATCTGCTTAGTGAGTGAGCTGTGCTGCGGCTCGCGTTGGTGCTGTTTGTAGGTTTTTGTCCTCCGTTAGAGGCCAGACCGTATCGTTTAGTTGGCATGGTTGCGGTTGTTTGTCTTCTTCTCGTGTTGACTGGCCCCACTTGGTTTCGCAAGCGTCGCCTGTTCGCTAGTGGCAGCAGCGGCGGTTACCGATAAATTGCGTGGCTGGTCCGCTGTTGTTTTCTATCTACATAAATGATCTTTTGGACAGGGTGGATAGCAATGTGCGGCTGTTTGCTGATGATGCTGTGGTGCACGGGAAGGTGTCGTCGTTGAGTGACTGTAGGAGGATAGAAGATGACTTGGATAAGATTTGTGATTGGTGTAAAGAATGGCAGCTAACTCTAAATACAGATAAATGTAAATTAATGCAGATGAATAGGAAAAAGAATCCCGTAATGTTTGAATACTCCATTAGTAGTGTAGCGCTTGACACAGTCACGTCGATTAAATATTTGGGCGTAACATTGCAGAGCGATATGAGGTGGGACAAGCATGTAATGGCAGTTGTGGGGAAGGCGGATAGTCGTCTTCGGTTCATTGGTAGAATTTTGGGAAGATGTGGTTCATCTGTGAAGGAGACCTATTCTTGAGTACTGCTCGAGCGTTTGCGATCGCTATCAGGTCGGATTGAGGGAGGACATAGAAGCAATTCAGAGGCGGGCTGCTAGATTTGTTACTGGTAGGTTTGATCATCACGCGAGTGTTACGGAATTGCTTCAGGAACTCGGGTGGGATTCTCTAGAGGAAAGGAGGCGTTCTTTTCGTGAATCGCTACTGAGGAAATTTAGAGGATCAGCATTTAAGGCTGACTGCATTTCAATTTTACTGCCGCCAACTTATATTTCTCGAAAAGACCACAAAGATAAGATAAGAGAGATTAGGGCTCGTACAGAGGCATATAGGTAGTCATTTTTCCCTCGTTCTGTTTGGGAGTGGAACAGGAAGAGAAGATAATAGTTGTGGTACGAGGTACCCTCCGGCACGCACCTTTTGGTGGATTGCAGAGTATGTATGTAGATGTAGATGGTAACTATTGCCCTATCTTTGGAGCGACGTCGTTGGTTTTCCAGGTCGTGTACCGGATGGAAGGGCTGTGGTTACGAGGGTGTACGACCTCGTCGTAAACCGGATACAGCAAGCTTTAAGATGAGTTCATTTCAATCCAAGTAGACAAACCTCCACCATTGTGACATCTCGCGATTCTCCAGTGAGTTGGGTTCGTGTTGCTGCTCGTAGTGTCGCCGAGACTAAGATCAGCGAGTGGAGTGCTTGGGGAAGGCGGATCTGATTGGCTTTACTCGACTTCTCGTTACTATTTACTGCGTTCAACTCGTTACGATTCGTTAAGTTCAACGAGCGGTAATTTATCTTGCCTGGTGGCCACTAACGCCCCAGTTACCTTCCTTGGGGGTTACTGTATGTAACGACAGTGTACGTTTCCTCATCTTGCCGCTGCTGTCCTGTTAGGCGTGTAGATTTGACGCCTTTGTTGGTTGTAGGCCGGTGGGTGATTCTTCTACTCTGGTGGTAGTGGTTACTTTCTCATTCCAGGCGCTCTAAAAACAGTTTCCTGGGGACGTAGTGCAGACCGCCGGATCCGGCTTTGGCGTATTGTTCCATTGTTGCATTCGCTTTATCGGACGTCAGGTAGCTTCAGCAAGATTATCATTAGTCATTCGTTAGACTTACACTAGTCTGAGTTACGATCTTGTGAAAAGAATGCAACTCTTGGCTGCCTATCTCATCGCTCGGGAAAGTGTTTGTTGCCGGACCTTCTCAAAGGTCGATTCCTGGAGCACCGTCTGTGGTCCCTTGGTTCTTGTAAGACATGTGTGACCTAAAAGGAGGTCTGATGGCCAGTGGTTCAGTGTAACGTTACTCCAGCCCACGCCTTCTGCGGGTATAATCTTCCTCAGTACCCTTTAAGGGACTTATCTACTGGTACTTTTATTTTATTATTGTATTATTTATTACCTTCTAATGCCTACATTAAACGTTACATATATGTCTAGTTAATAGTTCTGGTGGCCTTATGGAATAAATCTAGCAGTTTAGCGTTCAGTGGGTATTAAGGGTTGTGTTACAAAGTTTATCATCATCTTATTTTACTTGTTTGGTGATCAGTTGCTTGTTTTTTACCAACCTATTCATTGTTTTACAGCAGTTTCCTAAATTTTTTATGTTATTGCCTATCCTGGTGTGTAAGGCCTTCTGTCCAGATCACTGTGGTTTGCTTTTAAAACATTATCTGCTGTATCTGTATTTAATGGTGATTTGCTAAATTGTAACTCACTGAAAACACTATTATTTACTCATTATTTATACGAAGACCGCAACTTGTTCTCGAAAGAAAAGTTACTGTTGATGACCATGCAGCTTTTCCCTGGAATAAACGATGAATGACAGCCTCAGCTGCCGACAGGTGTTGTTGTTATACCTCGACGTGGACAGCTGAAACTGTGTGGCCCGAACGGGACTCGAACCCGGGAAGCGTGCAAGGGATAAGTCCCTGCAGTCGCGCTATTCATCTGTGTCCTCGGTGGCTCAGATGGATTGCAGGCACGGTAGCTCAGCGTGTTCGGTCAGAGGGTTAGCTGCCCTCTGTAATAAAAAAAAAAAAAAAAAAAAAAAAACTGAGTGCACCGATCAACACCGAACTGAAACGGATGTGTTACGGCGTCCGCCCCGAGCCAATGCAATGAACGAAAGCGAACAAACTGAGATTAAAAAATAAAAGAAAGAAAAAAAAGATGGATAGAGCGTCTGCCATGTAAGCAGGAGATCCTGGGTTCGAGTCCCGGTCGGGGCACACAGTTTCAGCTGCCCACGTCGAGGTATAACAACACCTGTCTTCAGCTGAGGCTGTCAGTTAGTCACCATTTATTATTTACTCAGTTGGTTACACCTTTATCAATAACGTGTGGTATTTTTAATTATTGTTGAGTCTGGAATTACAGGTTGAAAATAAATTGTGTGTAACTGTAAATGGCAACCAATAGTAACTGATTACGGCCCCGTCCACAATCGTAACCGAATCCCGCCTTCCCTTGGCCACCAGGTTTCAGTGGGCATTCTTCACGCGATTCTATGATCAGTGACTGAAGTGAGGCACCAGCCGAAATGTATATGTGTTCCTAGGTGCACTGTCCTCTACGTAAAATACTTCCCCTACGACTGATACGTTTCTTGTCAGATGAATGCGGGAAAGGAAGACGTTCAGCGAGAGGCAATCCACACTTCTCGCAAATACTCTCGAAATTTCAGCGGGTACAATGGAAAATACCAGCGTCAAGAAGAGAGAGAAAGTTTGTCCAAGCAGAGTCTCCAAGTACGTCGCTGCAATATGTGTGACTTTCAGTTGATGTTTCTCTGTGATAGTGGTCCGAAAATGCACTAAAGTGGGAAACGTGCATAAAAACTTCGCTGCCGCCCAATTAGGGGGCGAGAGTGACGTAATTTACTGAACGCCTGCCAGTGATTACCGACATCAGCAGGTTCTGTCGGCGGGCCACCGTCTGCAGATGTTCCCTGCTGAACTTTACACACACTACCAGTCAGTTTTATGTGTGTCCCCTGACATTTTCCACAGTGCTTCGGAGGACACATCAGGTATCTAACTCACGCATTATATTACACGGGCGAATGTCTTGGACACCATCCTGTAAACATCATACATGTTGGATTGTGGATACACGTCACATTAAAAGATGTCGTATAAATAATGTAACAGCGCTTTTCATGAAAGGAATTGAATGATTTACCAGACGTGGCGTGGAATCTGATGAAAACTGTGTGATATGAGATGAACATGAGAATTTCATAGGACGATATGATAATTTAATGGACGGTTAAAAAAAGAGTTTTCCGCGTGTCTGCAGAGTTTCTTTCTTCCTTTTATAGTGTTCCTTCGAAACCACTCTATCATGTGAATAATCTCCCTGGCATTGCGATTACGAACAACCCACATGAAAAAAAAACACCAGCTTTTTGATACGTTGGATACCAAGCGTGTTTTCTAGAATACATATTTAGTGTTGTTATGAGCGAAAAATCTATTTTTCACTTCTTATTTTTGGTAAATGTATTTTTCAGAGTTTTTTTATACAGGCGAAATAAATACAATAATGATTTGTAAATAATCTATTTGTTTTCGATATGTCACAAAAACTGCAGGGGAGAATGTTGTAGCTGGAGAGTAGGATGCCTTGCAACACATGATATTTCCCATGCATAGTGAAATGTACCTGACCACAAGTCATCCATTTGAAGACGTGCCAAAAAATAGTGGGCAAAGTCATGGCGTTGTAATCTTGGATCCTCATATGGTACACATTGTGAATCTTGCAGGGACACCAGTTTAAAATGCGTCGCAAAATCATTTGGACTGTTGTCCAGGTGAGAGACAGTACCCGTGAGCGTCTCGAGCACTGGCTGCAGAATTTTTGAGGCATGTGCTACACGGTCGGTTGTAACTACACCAACTAAATCTACTGCTGCCATGGGCATGGGTCGCCTCTATCTACCTGCTGCACCACCTAATTCACATACTTCTTCAAATTTCTTGATCGTACACTCCTGGAAATGGAAAAAAGAACACATTGACACCAGTGTGTCAGACCCACCATACTTGCTCCGGACACAGCGAGAGGGCTGTACAAGCAATGATCACACGCACGGCACAGCGGACACACCAGGAACCGCGGTGTTGGCCGTCGAATGGCGCTAGCTGCGCAGCATTTGTGCACCGCCGCCGACAGTGTCAGCCAGTTTGCCGTGGCATACGAAACTCCATCGCAGTCTTTAACACTGGTAGCATGCCGCGACAGCGTGGACGTGAACCGTATGTGCAGTTGACGGACTTTGAGCGAGGGCGTATAGTGGGCATGCGGAAGGCCGGGTGGACGTACCGCCGAATTGCTCAACACGTGGGGCGTGCGGTCTCCACAGTAAATCGATGTTGTCGCCAGTGGTCGGCGGAAGGTGCACGTGCCCGTCGACCTGGGACCGGACCGCAGCGACGCACGGATGCACGCCAAGACCGTAGGATCCTACGCAGTGCCGTAGGGGACCGCACCGCCACTTCCCAGCAAATTAGGGACACTGTTGCTCCTGGGGTATCGGCGAGGACCATTCGCAACCGTCTCCATGAAGCTGGGCTACGGTCCCGCACACCTTTAGGCCGTCTTCCGCTCACGCCCCAACATCGTGCAGCCCGCCTCCAGTGGTGTCGCGACAGGCGTGAATGGAGGGACGAATGGAGACGTGTCGTCTTCAGCGATGAAAGTCGCTTCTGCCTTGGTGCCAATGATGGTCGTATGCGTGTTTGGCGCCGTGCAGGTGAGCGCCACAATCAGGACTGCATACGACCGAGGCACACAGGGCCAACACCTGGCATCATGGTGTGGGGAGCGATCTCCTACACTGGCCGTACACCTCTGGTGATCGTCGAGGGGACACTGAATAGTGCACGGTACATCCAAACCGTCATCGAACCCATCGTTCTACCATTCCTAGAGCGGCAAGGGAACTTGCTGTTCCAACAGGACAATGCACGTCCGCATGTATCCCGTGCCACCCAACGTGCTCTAGAAGGTGTAAGTCAACTACCTTGGACAGCAAGACCTCCGGATCTGTCCCCCATTGAGCATGTTTGTGACTGGATGAAGCGTCGTCTCACGCGGTCTGCACGTCCAGCACGAACGCTGGTCCAACTGAGGCGCCATGTGGAAATGGCATGGCAAGCCATTCCACAGGACTACATCCAGCATCTCTACGATCGTCTCCATGGGAGAATAGCAGCCTGCATTGCTGCGAAAGGTGGATATACACTGTACTAGTGCCGACATTGTGCATCCTCTGTTGCCTGTGTCTATGTGCCTGTGGTTCTGTCAGTGTGATTATGTGATGTATCTGACCCCAGGAATGTGTCAATAAAGTTTCCCCTTCCTGGGACAATGAATTCACGGTGTTCTTATTTCAATTTCCAGGAGTGTATTCCTTACCTCATCTATTGATATGGGGGCTCTTCGCAGTTGTTTCCGTCGGCGATAACTCCCACCATGCAACGCTGCTGCTGTTCTGATAAAACAACTTTACCGACAGGGCAAGATCTTTCTTCTCCGTAGCCATTGGATTTCGTTCGCAAAACTACAAACCTCTTAACCGTTTGCACCAATAGCCACGCCGCAAAAGAAATCAACACGCGTCACCAAGCGACAAACAGCATGCTGACATCGACACAGGAAACGTTTTTAAATTCTCACTGCTTACAGCGCCATATTTGCACCTGGTGGCAGAAAGTTGAACTGTTATTGTTTTTAGCATATTCCGTGAGTGACTGATTAAGGAACACACCTATGATGTTTCATCGTCCCGTGATGTATATACTCCGCCCTTCAACACTCGGAAAAATCTCACTTTAATTGTAGCCGCCCAGTATAAACTGAATAAACATTTGCACTGCACAGAAGATCGTCTGTTAGGCGATCTCCATGACAGTAAGAGTTTCATAATCCTTGTACCCCTTCATTGTATATATGCCATTTGTAGTGATTAGTAAAATCACTTCTTTGTGAGATTCACGAGTGTGTTTTCTTCTGCACTTGGATTTGTTGAATTTTGTGGCGTTTTCACTAGGGCTTGCTAGTAAAATGGATGTCATCGGTTGTATGTAATTCATATTTTTTAGTTTGGGGAGGTAATATTAGTTTCTTCGTCCCCTCGATCCACACATATGGACTTTCTCTTTATTTCTCCGTAAACAGGCGTATATTTTCCCCTTACAGACCGATGGTCCGCGAGTGTGAATCCTCTAGTTATTATTTTTAAAACCAGACAGCACCGCCTAGCATTGAACAACTGCTGTATTAGTCTACTGCTGATCGTTACGCACAAAACGGTTACATCTACAGACTAAAACGTCAGTTATTATGACTAAGCATTAGATTGATAACGTTCGCTAACTTTTATAAATGAAGAGAATTAGTTCAAGAACCGCATAAATTTTGTTTCTTATTATGAAATAACACATTTTCTGAAGGTTCTCGTGTATAGACCTCGGGTCATATTGCATATCTGCTAATTTCAACTTGGTCTTCGATAACGGAATACTGAAATAACCGTTATTTCTACATTCAATGGCATTACATGAAATATTAACTGATGAACCATTAAAAGCTCTTATTAACGACAGCAACGTGGAATTATGTGACAGAGAAGAAGACGAATTCTCAGCTCGACGAAGGTGACTGGTAAACAATAAGAACGTGAATATGTCGTACCAGCAGTTGGGATAAGAGGAGGTCCTCGTACAGAGGAATCCTCTGACAGAGAAGACGTTAATGATATAGAAACTGTCACAAAAAAGCGAAGAAGTGCTGAGCTGCAACGAATTCCAGAAGTTAGGTTACATAAAGTTGGCCAACTACCAAAATTTGTTGAGGCAAGGAATACCTCATAGTGCTGGAGACCTGTCTGCAATTCCACAGTAAGAGATATTTGGGTGAAATTCCGAATGTATTTATGTATTGCGGAAAATAATTGTTTAAAAGCTAGTCAAAAAATGGTTCAAATGGCTGTGAACACTATGGGACTTAACTTCTGACGTCATCAGTCCCCTAGAACATAAAACTACTTAAACCTAACTAACCTAAGGACATCACACACATCCATTCCAGAGGGAGGATTGGAACCTGCGACCGTAGCGGTTGCGCGTTTCCACCGGCCCTTTAAAACTAGTGATAACATATTTATTTATTGGTAATAGCAAATTATTACTTGACAGAAATTATTGTTTTACAATTATTTTCTTGCATTTATGAAGTTGTTTCAGACCATCAGGGAAAAACGTGTTTTGAAATTTATGTATTTCAAAATTACTAACGGTAGGAATTCTGTTTCATTCATACACTGGCATATACATTGCTGAAAAATGTTTTTATTAACGAAAGGGAAAAGACAGTACAAAAATTTCACAAGAAATGAGACCTGAGATCCACATACAATGATAAAAAAAACGAAGTACCACGAAAAAGAAGTGCGAAAGTTGGTGAGCGTGTTTCTACATCTGAAAGATGATGTATGTTCACATTTCGCGTCAGTCACATAACAGTGGCGCTGGTAGCGTCATTATTAGCGTACAGATCAGGTCTGCTTTAAATACGAGCTGTAACGATCGTGAACGTTCCCCCTCCCAGAGGATGCCCTCTCTCCCTCCATTTACTCCCCCTATCCACTATGATCCTCACCTCCCCCTCATCCCCTTCCCTCACTCTGTCCTTTTCCAAGACTCCATCTCCCCCCCCCCCCTTTCAACCTGGTTTTTCTTCACCTACCCAATCCTCAATCTGTATATTGAGCAAGCAGTGAAGGAAACAAAAGAAAAATTTGGAGTAGGTATTAAAATCCATGGAGAAGAAATAAAAACTTTGAGGTTTGCCAATGACATTGTAACTCTGCCAGGGAAAGCAGGATATAAGATGAACATCAACAAAAGCAAAACGAGGATAATGGAATGTAGTCGAATTAAGTCGGGTGATGCTGAGGGAATTAGATATGGAAATGAGACACTTAAAGTAGTAAAAGAGTTTTGCTATTTGGGGAGCAAAATAACTGATGATGGTCGAAGTCGAGAGGATATAAAATGTAGACTGGCAGTGGCAAGAAAAGCGTTTCTGAACAAGAGAAATTTGTTAACATCGAGTATAGATTTAAGAGTCAGGAAGTCATTTCTGGAAGTATTTGTATGGAGTGTAGCCATGTATGGAAGTGAAACATGGACGATAAATAGTTTGCACAAGAAGAGAATGTGGTGCTACAGAAGAATGCTGAAGATTAGATGGGTAGATCACGTAACTAATGAGGAAGTATTGAATAGGATTGGGGAGAAGAGAATTTTGTGGCACAACTTGACCAGAAGAAGGGTTCGGTTGGTAGGACATGTTCTGAGGCATCAAGGGATCACCAATTTAGTATTGGAGGGCAGCGTGGAGGGTAAAAATCGTAGAGCGAGACCAAGAGATGACTACACTAAGCAGATTCAGAAGGACGTAGGTTGCAGTAGGTACTGGGAGATGAAGAAGCTTGCACAGGATAGAGTAGCATGGAGAGCTGCGTCAAACCAGTCTCAGGGCTGAAGACCACAACAACAAGAACAACCCACTCCTTGACTCCATTCTCCCCCCCCCCATTTCTTTCTCCTTCACTGTCTTACCCACTTCTTTCTCGCGTCCACCCTGCTCCCCCCCTTTTTCTGTGCCCTTTCCCTCCTTCGGCTCCCCCGCTTCCCCCCTTTCGACTGACAGGTCTCCCCCACCCTATACCCATATGCCTTCGTACTCTATTGTGCAGTGTTTCCCACGAGTGTTCAATGCATCCCCTTATTAAAGTGCTGCGATCAAGAACCAGATTGTCGCTGTGTTTTTCAATTGCATCTGTGTATTTCCTCTGGGGGAGGGGGGGGGGGGGGGGGGGGGAGGAATCGAAATAAACGGAAAAATAAAGGAAAAAAGTCATGAGCGTTAGTGGACTTTGAGATTGGGCGTGGTGAGTTGATGCCTTTAAGGCTACAAAGGCGGCATTGTAAACAGCTCACTGAGTTTTAAATGAGGTCGTGTAATGGGGCTACGAGAAGCTGAATGTTCCTTCTGCGACACTGCAGAAACACTTGTGACCAAGGTTCAAATGGCTCTGAGCATTATAGGACTTAACGTCTAAGGTCTTCAGTCCCCTAGAACTTAGAACTACTGAAACCTAACTAACCTAAGGACATCACACACATCTATGACCGATGCAGGATTCGAACCTGCGACCGTAGCGATCGCTCGGTTCCAGACTGTAGCGCCTAGAACCGCTCGGCCACTCCGACTGGCGCTGGATGTTCCTTCTGCGACACTGCAGAAAGACTTTGAAGGACTGCAGTCACTGTACATCACTGCCGGTAGCAGCGGTGGCTAGAACGTACGGTCGATAGGAGACCGAACTCCTAAGAGCCACGTGGCACAGCGTACAGAAAAGATCAACGTCTCCGGCATACGGCTCTGGCGCTTCTCACCGCATTTACGGCACCAAATAGAGCAATAGCTGCCACCTCAGTCCCACATCGAACTTTTACAAGTCGATTACTTCAAGGACAGATCCGTGTAGCGTGCATTACACTGACTCCAAATCACGTCCGTTTTCGACGTCAGTGGTGTCAAACATGGGCTCATCAGAGGACAGGGCGGAGGTCTGCTGTGTTTTCTGATGAAAGCTGGTGGTCTGTCTCAGTGACTGACGGCCGTGTATGGTTTAGGAGAAGGCGGGTTGAGGGCCTGCAACCAACCCGTCTGCGTCCTAGACACTCTGGAGGAACACTTGGAGTTATCACCTGGATGCGATTTAGTACGACAGCAAGAGCACTCTCGGACCTATCACACGCACTCTGGTGATTCGACCTGTTGTGCTGCCATTCATGAACAGCGCGCCAGGGGATGTTTTCCAACAGGATAACGCTCACCCACATACTGCTGTTGTAACCCAATACGCTGTACAGAGTGTTCACATGTTGCCTTAGCCTGCTCGATCACCAGATCTGTCTCCAATGAAGCACGTATGAGACATCATCGGACGACAACTCCAGCGTCCAGAATGAGCCTTTTCACTCTGCAGCGGATTGTGTCCGCAGATATGAAACGTCCTGACGGATTGAAACTGTCTGCTGGACCGAGACTCGAACTCGGGACCTGTGCCTTGTGCGGGCAAGTGCTCTATCAACTGAGCTACTCAAGCACGACTCACGATCTGTCCTCACAGCCTCATTTCTGCCAGTACCTCGTCTCCTACCTTCCAAATTTTACAGAAGCTCTCCTGCGAACCTCGCAGAACTAGCACTCCTGAACGAAAGGATATTGCGGAGACATGGCTTAACCAAAGCCTGGGGGATGTTGATTGGCGACTCCATGGAGTGTTCTGTGCACCACAACCACATAGTGGATAGAATTGGAAGGAGAATCAGCATTGGTCGTACTTTTTTTTTTGTTTCAGTATCCGCAAAATCGATTTTCGGTCACGTAGTGACCATCCTCAGTGCTAGAAGTTAAAAATTTCACACAACGATCAGAGTATAAAACAGAAAATTACAACTTCACCTGCGTATGAACGTAACAGTTGGTATGAACATACCTGTAATATACAACTGAAGTTGGTATGCACTGGTGTCAACAAGCTTAGAGCGATCACATAAACTGAGGCCGCTGTTTACATGCACCTGTTCAGCAGACCTCGGTGTGACAGGGCTTGGAACGCCCTCTATGTGACATGCGTCACGTGAAGACTTAATATTACTGGTTTTGGAAGATATTAACACAAAATAACTTTTGTGAATTTGTGACACATGAATTTCCAGAATACGATTTTCACTCTGCAGCGCAGTGTGCGCTGATATGACACTTCCTGGCAGATTAAAACTGTGTGCCGGACCGAGGAGACTCGAATTCGGGAGCTTTGCCTTTCGCGCGCAAGTGCACTACCATGTGGCAGGAAGTTTAATATCAGCGCACACTCCGCTGCAGAGTGAAAATTTCGTTCTGGAAACATCCCCCTGGCTGTGGCTAAGCCATGTCTGCTCAATATCATTTCTTCCACGTGTGCTAGTTCTACAAGTTTCGCAGAAGAGCTTCTGTGAAGTTTGGAAGGTAGGAGACGAGGTACTGGCAGAAATGAGGCTGTGAGGACGGGTCGTGAGTCGTGCTTGGGTAGCTCAGATGGTAGAGCACTTGCCCGCAAAAAGGCAGAGGTACCGAGTTCGAGTCTCGGGCCGCACAGAGTTTTAATGTTCCAGGAAGTTCCAACTCCAGCGTCGTCCACAAACAGCATTGCTGTCCCTGTGCTGACTGAAGAAGTACAACAGGCATGGACTTCCATCTCACAAACTGAAATCCGGCGCCTGTACAAAAAAATGCATGCACATCTGTATGCTTGCAATCCATATCGTGCGGTTACATCGGTGATAAGTCTGCATTTCACATTCTCAATGACTTATCTCGTGCCTAGATAAAGCTGTGAGCTTGCAATGTTAATCACATAAATATGGTACATAGGCAAATGTATTCCAGAATTGTATTACTCAGTGCATTCAGACCTCCAATTATGCGTTAGGGAATCATCAAAACAATATTTAATTTGAATTTATGTCATGCTTGTTTGTTAATTTACTGAAAAACATGAAAAGAAAAATTTCGTTCGAGTTTATCTCAGGAGTGACGAGGTTAAATGAAGATAACGGTTGGCTTTCAGGGTTAGTAGCAGAGCACTCAGTGTTCCCTGTCATCAGCAGTCCGTTCCCACCCATCCATCACAGAGAAGTGCAAAAGCAGCCATGGACAGCGCAATCTAGGTGAAGGGAGTAGCCGGCAGCTGGCAGTTTTTCTCAAGTAATGCAGAGGCGAGAGGCAGAGTCCACGGACGTTTACTTCCGGAGTGTCGTAATTAACGGCGCTTAACAGCCAAGCAACGGATGCCATTCACCGCTGCACTAAGGATGAAGAAACAAAAGACTAAAGGCAGAGACTGAAAGTCACCTCATCGTTTTCATTTTATTTATTCATTCCGTAACCCTAGTCACATTTCCCACCTCACGCTTTCTGTAGATTGCGCTAGGCATTTTACTTACTACAACGTTGTGGCGGTATGCCTGCCGAGACGTGATCTATTGAAAGCTGTTACAGTGTCGGCGTAATTTCGCACCTGTTCGATCACTGACGCACAATGCATATTAATATTGTTGGATATGAGGTCCGCCAGTTATGCAAAATACCGTTTTTTCTCAGTATCCAAACATGCTTTGGTACCAATGTGCCATCATCAGTGGGTTTTCGTTTTTACACTCCTGGAAATTGAAATAAGAACACCGTGAATTCATTGTCCCAGGAAGGGGAAACTCTATTGACACATTCCTGGGGTCAGATACATCACATGATCATACTGACAGAACCACAGGCACATAGACACAGGCAACAGAGCATGCACAATGTCGGCACTAGTACAGTGTATATCCACCTTTCGCAGCAATGCAGGCTGCTATTCTCCCATGGAGACGATCGTAGAGATGCTGGATGTAGTCCTGTGGAACGGCTTGTCATGCCATTTCAACCTGGCGCCTCAGTTGGACCAGCGTTTGTGCTGGACGTGCAGACCGCGTGAGACGACGCTTCATCCAGTCCCAAACATGCTCAATGGGGGACAGATCCGGAGATCTTGCTGGCCTGGGTAGTTGACTTTCACCTTCTAGAGCACGTTGGGTGGCACGGGATACATGCGGACGTGCATTGTCCTGTTGGAACAGCAAGTTCCCTTGCCGGTCTAGGAATGGTAGAACGATGGGTTCGATGACGGTTTGGATGTACCGTGCACTATTCAGTGTCCCCTCGACGATCACCAGAGGTGTACGGCCAGTGTAGGAGATCGCTCCCCACACCATGATGCCGGGTGTTGGCCCTGTGTGCCTCGGTCGTATGCAGTCCTGATTGTGGCGCTCACCTGCACGGCGCCAAACACGCATACGACCATCATTGGCACCAAGGCAGAAGCGACTCTCATCGCTGAAGACGACACGTCTCCATTCGTCCCTCCATTCACGCCTGTCGCGACACCACTGGAGGCGGGCTGCACGATGTTGGGGCGTGAGCGGAAGACGGCCTAACGGTGTGCGGAACCGTAGTCCAGCTTCATGGAGACGGTTGCGAATGGTCCTCGCCGATACCCCAGGAGCAATAGTGTCCCTAATTTGCTGGGAAGTGGCGGTGTGGTCCCCTACGGCTCTGCGTAGGATCCTACGGTCTTGGCGTGCATCCGTGCGTCGCTGCGGTCCGGTCCCAGGTCGACGGGCACGTGCACCTTCCGCCGACCACTGGCGACAACATCGATGTACTGTGCAGACCTCACGCCCCACGTGTTGAGCAATTCGGCGGTACGTCCACCCGGCCTCCCGCATGCCCACTATACGCCCTCGCTTAAAGTCCGTCAACTGCACATACGGTTCACGTCCACGCTGTCGCGGCATGCTACCAGTGTTAAAGACTGCGATGGAGCTCCGTATGCCACGGCAAACTGGCTGACACTGACGGCGGCGGTGCACAAATGCTGCGCAGCTAGCGCCATTCGACGGCCAGCACCGCGGTTCCTGGTGTGTCCGCTGTGCCGTGCGTGTGATCATTGCTTGTACAGCCCTCTCGCAGTATCCGGAGCAAGTATGGTGGGTCTGACACACCGGTGTCAATGTGTTCTTTTTTCCATTTCCAGGAGTGTATTTATTCTTTACATTCGGTGTGTGTGAATTCTCTGTATTACATGTGTGTCAATTACTACAGAGAGCTTGTCATGTTTTCGTGTGGCAAGCACCTCCATTATCCGCGTAATGCTGAGGTGTTGCGATGCACACCTAACTATAACCAGTATTTTCCACAAAATAATGTAGTAAAAACACTTGTCACTTCACCAAAACACACATGTGATCCAGAGAATTCCTAAACACCAAATGTAAAGAGTAAATAAAAACGAAAACCCACTGATGACGGCACAGTGGTGCTGAAACGTGTTTGGGTACTGAGAAAAAACGGTGTTTTGCATAACTGACGGACCTCACATCCAATAATTTTAACTGCAAACACGGCCAATACAAGGACCTGCAAAACAAAATGATGAAGGCATATTAAGATGGGTCCAGGTGCGATCTGCAACCTTGGGCGCCTAAAGAAATCCCAAATCAGCGCGCAGTGGTCAGTTAAATGTTAACCCCCACTAGAGCGATTATCTGACTACGTTAAATTAAAATATATGCCTCTGCTTACGACATGTAAAATTTGCAAATCATTATGAATTCCAAGTCTTACACTGTTAGTGGTTACTTTTAAGAAGATAAAATTCAATAAATCTAAGTCACTGGTCTGAACACACATCAGTTCCACCCACTAAGAGGCTAGCGTAGCTGTCTCTGGGTCACGGGGTACCGCGTTCGATTCCTGGCCGGGTTGGGGATTTTTCTCTGCCCGGGGACTGGGTGTTTGTGTTGTCCTCATCATTTCATCATCATCGTCATTCGTGACAATGGTTAGATTGGAATGTGAAAAAATTGGACTGGGTGAAAACTGAGACTTTGTATAGGCGCTGATGGCCGCACAGTTGAGCGCCCGACAAACCAAACTTTCATCATCATCATCATCATGATTCAGACACTACGAAACGCCGCTGTACTGCCGTAACACATGCCCAATTTCCGTACATATTAAAACAACGTGTGTATTTATGTTCTGCATCTTCTCCTAAACCATTGGACCGATTTCAATCAAACTTGGCACACAATCACAGATTGTCTGAAAAGAGTCGCTGTGAGGCAAGAACCACCTACGTGTCAAAGGCGTGGGGAGGGGGGGGGGGGTGAAAAAGGAGTGGAGCCCACAGCACGTGAATTTCCAGGTTTTATTCATGCAGTTGTAAGTAGGCTGTTCAGGTTTTTATGTTGGTAACGCCACGTAGCGCTCTGTATGAAAATTACTGACTGTGCTGTGTGCAGCCTGTCGCTGCTTTACATTGTTGCAATTTTTGCTATTGTAGTGTTGGACAGTTGGATATGAACAGCACGTAGCGTTGTGCAGTTGGAGGTGAGCCGCCAGCAGTGGTGAATGTGGGGAGAGAGATGGCGGAGTTTTGAGAGCGGACGATCTGGACGTGTGTCCATCAGAAAGAGTAAATTTGTAATACTGGATATCATGAACTGATATATGAGACTTCTGAACACTGTTAAGGTAAATACATTGTTTGTTCTCTATCAAAATCTTTCATGTGCTAACTATGCCTATCAGTAGTTAGTGCCTTCAGTAGTTAGAATCTTTTATTTAGCTGGCAGTGGTGGCGCTCGCTGTATTGCGGTAGTTCGAGTAACGAAGGTTTTTGTGAGGTAAGTGATTCATGAAAGGTATAGCTTATTGTTAGTCAGGGCCATTCTTTTGTAGGGATTACTGAAAGTCAGATTGCGTTGCGCTAAAAAAAATATTGTATGTCAGTTTACTGTTGATCAGAATAAGTAAAGAGAGAAATGTCTGAGTACGTTCAGTTTTGCGCAGTTGTTTGAAAATTAAATAATGTAAGAGGCTTATCAACACTGTCATTCCTAAATTTTCTAAGGGGACGTTTCACAGTATGTGAGAATGAGACCACTTAATGCCTTGCAACAACATTTCTTGCTGACAAGCCCCACAAAAAGTACAAAGGGAAAAGCTTTATTCGTTACTACGTTTTCACCGTCCGCGCAGTAAAACTGCTGCATTAGTCATAAATTTAAACGTCATTACTTCTTTGCTACTAACTTTATTCGCGACACACTTATCAGACTGCATCCACATGTCTCATTAAATACACGTACATCTGCAAAATTGAGTCGTTGTACGTCACAGAAGTCGAGAAATACAGTAACAATTACTGAACTATATGAAAAAAAAAACGTAAATTAGTTCCAAATTACGGCGTGTACACACTTCATTCGCCATGTAAACGTCACTACAGATATTCTGATTTAGGTTCTGACACGTTCGACATGCCTGCCATCATTGGCGATAATGTGGTGCAGACGAATATCGAAATTCTGGATGTTCCCCTGAAGTGACGGAGCATCGATGGTGTCGATGACCTCATGAACGGCTGTTTGTAGCTCGGCAATGGTTTTAGCGTTATTACTGTACACCTCGCCTTTAATATAGCTCCAAAAAAAGGAGTCGCATGGGTTCAGATCCACAGAATATGGCGGTCAATCGAAACCCATGCCAGTGGCCTCTCGGTACCCCAGAGCCAGAATGCGGTCCCCAAAGTGCTCCTCCAGAACATCAAACACTCTCCCGCTTCGATGGGATAACGCTCCGTCTTCCATGAAGCACATCTTGTCGAAATAAAGGTCACTTTGGATAATGGAGATGAAATCATCTTGCAAAACCTTCACATACCGTTCGGTAGCCACTGTGCCATCAAGGAATATCGCACCGATTATTCCGTGACTAGACACTGCAGACCACACAATCACTCGTTGATGGTTTCTCAATCGTGAAATGCGGATTCTCTGTCCCCTAAATGCGCCAATTTTGCGTATTGGCGAGTCGCTCCAAGCGAAAGTGGGCTTCGTCGCTAAGCCAAACCATATTCACATCAAAGTCCTGTTGGTCAGTTCTGTGGAAAGTGGCGTTCGCGAAACGCAGCCCCTGTTCCATGATCCTGGGGATTAATGGGTGATGGGTTTGAATTTTGTGTGGAAAGAGATGGAGGTCTTCAACAAAAGTTTGTTGCAGTGTCTCCCGGTTGATTCCCACCTGTTGTAGACCTCGTCTGATCGATTTCCTGCGGCTGGTTTGAAACACAGCGGGCGTCTTCTCGATGTTTACAGGCGTTTTCACGCTTTTTGGATGACCGACATTGCCACCACTATCATCAAGAACACTCCCCATTATCTCGAACTTGCGAATCAAAGTCTTCATTGTTAGCACATGTTGACCGGTTGTCTTCAGCTTGAACTCGGTAGCAAACTTCGTTTGAGCTGCAATAGGGCTCTTATTAATCGCATAATAAGCTTTCAAAACCGCCATAAGCTCAGTCACACTGTACTGTAACATTCGGACGTGCAAATGGCTGACAACATGGCGTATACTAATTGCCATCGTGCCCTCCAGCCAGTCGCACAGTTTGAACCTTCTAATGCAAACCTTTCAGAAGGTATGACGATTTTGTTTCATATAGTTCAATAACTGTCATCCTATGTCTATGGGTGTGAAAAAGGAGCCTAGCCCATGAAGCTCGAATACCCAGATTTCATTCGTGCAGTATCTGAGAATGAGATCTCTTACTGCTTTGCAACAAACTTTTCTCGCTGACAACCCCTACAAAATATACAAAGGGAAACAGTTTATTGGTTACTATGTTCTCTCTATTCGTGCAGTAAAACTGCCGCATTAGGCATCACGTTTAAATTAATTACTTATTTGCTACTAGCAGCATATGCAATGCATTTTGCACACAATATTGACGCACGCCGCTGATTGTAAATAGAAATTTATATAATTGTGCGACACACAGATGAGGAAATATCTGTCATGAACACTGAGTTGCGTGAAAACTATACTTAATGGCGAAATTTGCCAGACATACGCGTGAAATGTGTGTACACATATGTGTGAAATACGTCAAATATATGAAAAATATATATGTGGCTAACACGAATGCGAGCAAAACTGCCGATAGAAAAACTCTCAAACCCCTGGATCGGTTTTAACCAAACTTGGTGCACATATTACCTACTATCTGGTGAGAGATACTGTGGGAGTACGAACCCGAAGCCTGCTGTTGGTTTTGGGGAGGAAGAGATGAATAGACATAGAAGACGAGAGGGGTAGAAGGACCCAGAAACGAGGGAGAAGAAGAAGGCAGAATGTGGAAGTGCAGTACGGGAAAATGGACAGAAAAAGGGAAGATGAGAAGATGGGTACAGAGAGAGAGAGAGAGAGAGAGAGAGAGAGAGAGAGAGAGAGGGAGAGAGAGAGAGAGAGGAGAAGATGAACTATCTGTAACAGAATTGGAACAAATAAATACCTGCGCAACGCCAGAAACTTAGCTTGTATGATCCATAAAACAACGTAAGTATGTCCCTAACTATCTTTTAAGTAATTCAAGTATGGGTATGTTTATAAATAACTTTTCTGCTATCAGTTAAATTTTTCTTTCATTTATATTTTAGGCTAAGCTTTCGGGAAATGATTTCCATTTTCAAGCACATTTTTCTCTGTGTACTGTTACATTTTCGTAATGTTTTTGATGTGTGACATTCTGCATTTTTCTGCTGACTTTACTGCAATTCACGGAATTCCTCTAGCTAGCCCTAAGTTACATCTACTTTTATTTAATGACAACGCTCATAAGCAGCCAGATGGATAGCAACGGGATCGTGTACATCTCTTTCCATAACTGAAGTAAATGTAAAGCACTCGGAAAAAAATTATTTAACAGCCAAGAACGCTACCTAAATAAAACTGAATTTTGTAGGGGATATGTAAATGATGCAAAAGACATAACAGGTATTCTATATTGCTTCAGCAGTCTACATGAGAAAATCTCATTTACATTGGAACATGAACAAGACAAAAGCATCAGTTTCATGTTACAAGATACATAAACACATGCAATTTCAAGCTTGATAGGGAAAATACAATGACAGCAAAATCCTTGCAACCTTATGTCACCCAAACGTCCATAAACAGGCAGCAGACAGGTCAGACCTACATAGGGCAACTAAAATACCTTTGAACTGAGAGAAAATGCAACGCGAAATAAACAAAGTGAAACAGATTGTAGTTGCCAATCATTATAGTGCTTCCATGATTGGCATAGTTCTAGATGAAGCAGATATAGATAAAGGCACAAACCATGCCGTAGAAAAACAGACGGAAACAAATTCAAATCTAGCAATGAATACATTGGCAAAGTATACCAGAAGACAAACAGGCCGAAACTTCAACACCAGATACACAGAACACATTAATGCCTAAACACACAACAGACACATATCGTGAGCAATAGTCATACACACCACAGGACAACAATTTGGGAAAAAAGAGCAAACTGTTAATGTGATCCAACGACTACATAAAGGCCATAAAATGGATTTGTTAGAAGAACTGGAGATATATTCACATTGCAGAAAACAAGAAGATAAAATATTACACGATACACTTGGAGGCCAAGCATTGAATTTTTACAGATGCTTCGGCAGTATACTTAAATAAAAATAGTAACATATATAAATAAGCACAATTGTCAATTAATGTAAGAAAATCACTATCAAGACTGTCAATATAACTACCTTCTGTAAGTAAGTACATCATACTCTGTGGATGACCCTTAACATTAACTCAGTAAACTATATCCAAAAACAGAGAGAGAAAACAAAGAGAGAAAAACGCACTTGAAGATGGGAGTTATTTCTCCAAACGTCTCGCGTAAAATATAAATGAAAGAAAATTGTGACTGGTAGTAGAAAAAGTTATTTATAAGGAGACCCATTACTTTCACAGTAGCATTTCTAATGGACGAAATGAGAAAATTCAAGTGTTTCCAACCAACTATCAATTATGTTGAAACTGGCCTGGCGGAAATATGAATGACCCAGATGAGTCTACCAACACTACAGTACAAAGAATGCCTGAATAAAATTTGATTTTTTCCTGTTCTTCTTTGGCGCTGGCGTTCTTAAGCCCTGCTATTGTTCCTCACACAGCCGAATACAGCTAACCTCTTCTTCCCCCAGCACTTCCGAATACTACGTGGATTATTTTCTTCTGCGTGCACCCCGCAGTCTCAATAAATTTTAAGAACGGTATTCTTCCACCGGACGGTCTACAAAATATTTTATTTATTTTGGGAATTGCCAATTCTCAAGCGTGTGTTTAGCAACATATTTGGCTCCATTTACTAATTTAAAAATTCGAGTGCCATGCATAACTGTGAGAAAGAACAGTCGTGAAACGTCCTCATCTTGCAATATTTCCTGCGAAATACACTGTATACATTTACTGCAACAGTTTGACTCGAACGATAGCAGAGATACATTCCCCTAGTTGTGGTTAGCCTGGCCGCACAGCAGCATTGCTCAGTAAAATCCCCTGTCTTTACGAACCGTCACAAAGGACTTCTTCACAATTTCAGATATAAGTAATAATAATGCATGGCATTCGGTTTTATTGCAATTGCTGTTTTGATGCAGCCATCTTTCCTGTGAAGGGTTCTTCGTCTCCGCAAAACTATTGTAACTGCAGAGAAAACTTCGTGGCTGAGATGACGTGATCGGTACACAAATCCATTGCTTAACGTTTCCTCTGCGGCTGCAGGAGACGTCCTCGGAGGTAAAACTGCAACTGCAAAAGGTCTCGAATTTATGAAGCTGCAGACACGGCACCACCATTAGTTACGTAGGGTCGATTGCGTGACTGTGTCTGGCTTGTGTCATCTCGATTAAAAGTAATCTATTGACTTGCTGTTGCCACAGAGACGGCACCCACATTTTCTTTAGCTTAACACCTTCTTCTTTTCTGTTAAAATTATTACGATGCTCGTAAACACACATGCGCGTATGGTTACGCGACCTCTTGGCTAAACCCTCGTCACACGGAATTTTCGGTCGTGGTTTCCATCTTGGAAAACACGTTCCGCTACGGTCGGTTACTAAGTATGCCCTCCCACGCAGCAGTAAGTTTTGTGTTCGGCTAAACGGGTGTTAACACTTCTTCTTTGTGATTCCAGTGTAAACTCGCCCACAACTTTTCGCAATTTTGTATGTCCGAAGAGTCGCTAGTGGATGTCATACCTCTTTTGCCGTTCTTAAGCATTCTTTTTATCTTCCTCGTGGGTCTAAAGATGGTTTCAACTCCCCCCCCCCCCCCCCCTCGCCGAATATTTGTTCAGAAACTTGGCTTTTACTTGAACAATATATTTTAGGATGCTCTTTTTACACTGTAATATACCACCGTAACTTACCAACCTATGCATCACTTTAGTATTTTTGTAGATGATTTTATCGTACAACGTCAGAAAAGACGGTGGTTCAGATGCGTTATAGAGGACGTATATAAAATATCTGCACTAAAAATTTATTACATAGCCAAACTTCGTTCGTTTTTGTACTATGCACTCAACACTTACTAAACGTTCTAACCACACTACATTTGTGTGTGTCCAGGTCGCATAACGGCTAATCCTGAACAGAAGGGGAAGACACAGCATGTACCAAGGTCAATAGAAACAAAATCGGACCTTCAGTTCAACGAAACTTTAGAACTAAATATGGAACACCGATGAAAAATGCAAAGCAGGATAACTGTGTATTTCGTCACGTCCATAGTACATACATGGCAAAACAAAATATTTGTGGAGAAAGGGATTGTTTGTGAAATAAAGCCGTGTAATATAATCGTTGTAACTGATGCTAAATGCCGTAATAAGTAAGATAGAAGTGAAAAATTGGAAAATAACCAACGACCACAAATGCTGCGTCCCCAAACACATAGGTATCGAAAAAGCTCCCAAAAGTGTTTTTTTTTGTTAACACTTGTTTTTTGAACAGACACAGTATGCTTTGCAGCTCTCCACTTTATGTGACAGCATTTGGCAGTTCACAGTCTAACAACAAATTATGCTACTATTTACGGTCGTTGGTTGTCTTCAGTTTTTCGCTTTTATCTTGCTTGTTAACGTTCTTAGCAACAATTGCGCCAAAAATACGACAACTGAACATGCTAGTAGCTGAAGTATAAGGCAATTCGTATACATTATTTCTTCTCGGCAAAGAAGACACTGCAATTCAAACCATACTCTTAGTTTAACTAAGATGATCCTGTTACGTTGACAGATGGGACTTTAATACTTATTGTATACGAGTGGTTCCTCTAGGCTTTAATCAAAATATACACATCAAAAAAAGTTTTGCATCACCTCGGTTCCGAGAGTTCCGGAACCCGTACATAAAATTGGAATAGAGATCAACATAAACATCATTTCCGCCGTTTTTATCACTCATGAAAACCACACATTGCATGTTGTACCACCATACAGCGAGACCTTCAGAGGTGGTGGTCCAGATTGCTGTAGACACCGGCACCTCTGATACCTAGTAGCACGTCCTCTTGCATTGATGCATGCCTGTATTCGTCGTGGCATGCTATCCACAAGTACATCAAGGCACTGTTGGTCCAGATTCTCCTATTCCTCAACGGCGATTCGGTGTAGATCCCTCGATCCGTTAGAGTGTAGGTGGGTTACGTCGTCCGTAAACAGCCCTTTTCAATCTGTCCCAGGCGTGTTCGATAGGGTTCATCATGTCAGGAGAACATGCTGGCGATTCTAGTCGAGCGATGTCGTTATCCTGAAGGAAGTCTTGCACAAGATGTGCGCGATGGGGGCGCGAATTGTCACCCATGAAGACGAATGCCTCATCAATATGCAGCCGATATGGTTGCACTATCGATCGGAGGATGGCATTCACGTATCGTACAGCTGTTAGGGCGCCTTCCAAGGCCACCAGCGGCGTACGTAGGCCCCCATATAATGCCATCCCAAAACAACAGGGAACCACGTTGCTGCACTCACTGGACAATGTGTCTAAGGCATTCAGGCTGACCGGGTTGCCTCGAAACATCTTCGACGATTGTCTGGTTGAAGGCATCTGCGACACTCATCGGTGAAAAGAACGTGATGACAATCCTGATAGGTTCATTCGGCATGTTGTTGCGTCCAATTGTACCTTACTGCATGGTGTCTAGTTTGCAAAGATGGACCTCGCCATGGACGTCGGGAGTGAAGTTGCGCATCATGGAACTCGTTGCGCGCAGTTTTAGTCGTAACACGACGTCGTGTGGCTGCACGAAAAGCATTATTCGACATGGTGGCGTTGCTGTCAGGGTTCCTCCGAGCCATAATCCGTAGGTAGCGGTCATCCACTGCAGTAGTAGCCCTTGGGCAGCTTGAGCGAGAGATGTTATCGACAGTTCTTGTCTCTCTGTATCTCCTCCATGTTCGAACAACATCGCTGTGGTTCACTCCGAGACGCCTGGACACTTCCCTTCTAGAGAGCCCTTGCTAGCACAGAGTAACAATGCGGACGAGATCGAACCGCTGTATTGACCGTATACGCATGGTTGAGCTACAGACAACACGAGCCGTGTACCTCCCTCCTGGTGGAATGACTGGAACTGATTACCTGTCGGACCCCCTCCGTGTAATAGGCGCTGCTCATGCATGGTTGTTTACCTCTTTGGGCGGGTTAAATGACAATTCTGAACAGTCGAAGGGAGTGTATCTGTGATACAATATCTTCAGGAGCTCTGGGAACCGCGGTGATGCAAAACTTTTTTTTTTATGTGTGTAGAATTATGAAAAAAATGTTTTACAAAATTTAAGTTTTTCCACATTTGTTTACTAGTGAAAACTCAATGTTTTGTAATTTTTTTAACATGTGGTTTGCTTTACTGCAGAATTGTTAATTTAAATAAAAGGTTACTTGGTTTAAGTTTTTAAATGTAATATCATTTTTTCCAACAAAAAAAAGTTGTGCTGATAATTTTGCGTTGATGTTAGTAATGCAGTGGACGTCACGCTACCCACGTGGGTTAGGTGGCGCTGCTTGAACTACCGTGTAAACAACAGCAGCGTCTGGAGTCTGGCGATGTGCCTTCTGGAACCGTATAATGACACACGTTGGCAAAAGCTTGACCAATCTCTATGACTCGATTTACACCGTACGTCACCTTTGTCAGTACTACTTCATGATGTGGTTTCAATTTACATCTTTTAAACACTGCTCGTTGTATAATTTCTTCTTCTTTCTTACAGAACCAAAGATAGGTAATAGACAGCTGAAATCTAGACAAAAATAAAAAATAAAAATAAAAATAAAAAATACAGATTTGATTTGTGACATTTTTTTGTGTTCCTTTGTTGAGATTATAACTGTGTGCTGCCCCATGACTTGAAACTGGAACCTCTGCCTTTTGCGGGCAAGCGCTCTGTCGGCTGAGGCATCCAAGCAAGACTTACGACACGTGGTCATGTCTTTATTACCGCCAGTGCCTCACCTCCTGTCTTCCAACTTGCCATACATACTCAGCTGTACTCGATACCTAGACAGGTTAGAAGAGATCTTGCTGCGAGGGATGGCATCTCTGAGTAGTAAATTTCGTACAATTCATAGCACCGAATCACCTACAAATATAATGATGTGCTGCTTCTCCTGTACTGCACAAGCAAAATAAATAATTTTTTTGTCCTTCCTATGCGCTCCAGTTTTAAAAGGGAAGCAGCATAGTTGCAACTGCCGAAGTACGACGAAGGTGCGATAAACAATGAACCAAATTTTTTTTTCCGAAAGCAGGTTGGTTGTATTCAGTATTCCAATACACCGTTGTATTCCTCGCTCTTTTGGCTGCAAAATTCTATTTATCCAACATATCTCCGTTCAATGCGACGGCATTAAGCAGCTGCACTGGATGCCCTGTATGCCCGCATGGAGCCACTCCACTCGTCTACGTCGGAGCCAAAGTCATGCTCCATCAATAGCGTCCCCGTCATCAACGCACTGCATCCTTCATCGTGCCGCACAGATGGCAGTCAGAAAGTGCGAAATCCGGGCTATAGGGTGGATGAGGAAGAACTGTCCAGTCACGTTTTATGAGCCTCTCTCAGCTGCGCAGACTTCCGTTAGGCCTTGCGTTGTCGCGGACAAGGAGAAGTTCGTTTGCATTTTTGTGTCAACGAACACAATAAAGTAACTTCATCACTTTCCTGAGAATAGTATAATCACTTCAGAGTGGTTCACGGCGCCATGAGGCCGGGTTGGGTTGTTTTGGGGAGGAGACGAGACAGCGAGGTCATCGGTCTCATAGGATTAGGGAAGGACCTGCGAAGGCAATCGGCCGTGCCCTTTGAAAGGAACCATCCCGACATTTGTCTGGAGAGATTTAGGGAAATGATGGAAAACAGTCAGAGTCCCTGAAGGAAGAAGCCACGACTTTAGTACCTGAGGGTGTGACTTCCAGTTTTTTCTTCGCAGTAGAGAAATATTGAATTTAATTGATGAAAGGAGAAATTATAAAAATGCAGTAAATGAAGAAGGCAAAAAGGAATAGAAATGTCTCAAAAACGAGACCGACAGGAAATGCAAAATGGCTAAGCAGGGATGGCTAGAGGACAAATGTAAGTATGTAGAGGCTTATCTCACTAGGGGTAAGATCGATGCGGCCTACAGGAAAATTAAAGAGACCTTCGGAGAGAACCACATGTATGAATATCAAGAGCTCAGATGGAAACCTAGTTCTAAGCAAAGAAGGGAAAGCAAAAAGGTGGAAGGAGTATATAGAGGGTCTACACAAGGGCGGTGTACTTTACAATATTATGGAAATGGAGAGGATGTAGCTGAAATGGGAGATATGATACTGCTTGAAGAGTTTGACAGAACGACCTAAGTCGAAACAAGGACCCGGGAGTAGACAACATTCCATTAGAACTACTGACGGCCTTGGGAGAGCCAGTCCTGACAAAACTCTTCTATCTGGTAGGCAAGATGTGTGAGACAGGCGAAATACCTCTCAGACTTAAAGAAGAATATAATAATTCCAATCCCAAAGCAATCAGGTGTTGACAGATGTGAAAATTACCGTACTATCAGTTTAATAAGTCACAGCTGCAAAATACTAACACGAATTATTTACAGACGAATGGAAAAACTGGTAGAAGTCGACCTCGGGGAAGATCAGATTGGATTCCGTAGAAATGATGGAACACGTGAGGCAATACTGACCCTACGACTTTCTTAGAATAAAGATTAAGGAAAGGCAAACCTACGTTTCTAGCATTTGTAGACTTGGAGAAAGTTTTTTACAATGTTAACTGGAATAATCTCTTTCAAATTCTAAAGGTGGCAGGGGTAAAATACATGGAGCGAAATGCTATTTACAATTTGTACAGAAACCAGATGGCAGTTATAAGAGTCGAGGGACATGAAAGGGAAGCAGTGGTTGGGAAGCGAGTGAGACCGGGTTGTAGCCTATCCCCGATGTTCTTCAATCTGTATATTGAGCAAGCAGTGAAGGAAACAAAAGAAAAATTCGGAGTAGGTATTAAAATGCAGGGAGAAGAAATAAAAACTTTGAGGTTCGCCGATGACATTGTAATTCTGTTAGAGATGGCAAAGGAGTTGGAAGAGCAGTTGAACGGAATGGACAGGGTCTTGACAGGAGGGTATAAGATGAACATCAACAAAAGCACAACGAGGATAATGGAATGTAGTCGAATTAAGTCTGGTGATGCTGAGGGAATTAGATTAGGAAATGAGACACTTAAGGTACTAAATGAGTTTTGCTATTTGGGGAACAAAATAAGTTATGAGGGTGAAGTAGAGAGGATATAAAATGTAGACTGGCAATGGCAAGGAAAGCGTTTCTCAAGAAGAGAAATTTGTTAACATCGAGTATAGATTTAGCTGGAAGTCTTTTCTGAAAGTATTTGTGTGGAAGAGTTTGTGGCACAACTTGACAAGAAGAAGGGACCGGTTGGTAGGACATGCTCTGAGGCATACAGGGAACACAAATTTAGCATTGAAGGGGAGCGTGGAGGGTAAAAATGGTAGAGGGAGACCGAGAGATGAATACACTAAGGATATTCAGAATGATGTAGGCTGCAGTAACTACTGGGAGATGAAGAAGTTTGTACAGGATAGGGGAGCGTGGAGAGCTGCATCAAACCAGTCTCAGAACTGAAGACCACAACAACAACGCCGGCCGCGGTGGTCTAGTGGTTCTAGGCGCGCAGTCCGGAACCGCGGGACTGCTACGGTCGCAGGTTCGAATCCTGCCTCGGGCATGGATGTGTGTGCTGTCCTTAGGTTAGTTAGGTTTAAGTAGTTCTAAGTTCTAGGGGACTGATAACCACAGCAGTTAAGTCCCATAGTGCTCAGAGCCATTTGAACCATTTGAACCACAACAACAACAACAACAGAGCTGGGCCGGCGCAGCTCCGTGGACTGCCGATTTTTGTTTGCGGCTGGGATTGATGACTTCAAGTTTCATCGCCTGTGACGGTGTTCAACAAAAGATTGTCATGGTCAGCCTCGTAACGCACAAGCAGCGCCGCGCAGATGGTCCTTCGGTGCTCTTTATGATCTTCTGTCAGGCGGAGAGAAATCCAGCTGGCACCCACAGTTGAGTACTCCAGCTGGTAGAGGGTTGTGTCAGGACTGGCAACAGAGACGTCCAGTCGAGCAGCCATCATGATTATGATGATGTTTGGTTTTTTGGGGCGCTAAACTGCGCGTTCATCAGCGCCTTTACAATCTCCCAATGTCCTATGCAGTCTAATCTAGCGAACTACCACGAATGATGGTGATGATGATGATGATAAAATGACGTGGACAACACAAACACCCAGTCTACGAACAGAGAAAATCCCAACCCGGCAGGCAATCGAACCCGGGGATAGAGAGCGAGCAACGCTAGCTACTAGACCACGAGCTGCGGACGTTGAGCTGTAAGGTGTTTGCTTGTGATCCGTCTGTCTCCTCGAATGAGAGCTTTTGTATGTCCATCCGTGTGTCTGGAGGATTGAGGGACTACAGCCGTTCACTACTGTAAGCAACTGAAACTCCTGCAGCCGTCCTTATCATATGATTTATTGTAAGGCTACCAGTTTCGGCGTTTCAGTGAACCATCTTCAGGTCTTAGCTCATGTTGACGGGGTGTGAAGCGACAAAACTGTTAGCCACACAATAAGTGTAAAATATCTGGGAGTATGCGTACGGAACGATTTGAAGTGGAATGATTATATAAAATTAATTGTTGGTAAGGCGGGTGCCAGGTTGAGATTCATTGGGAGAGTCCTTAGAAAATGTAGTCCATCAATAAAGGAGGTGGCTTAACAAAACACTCGTTCGACCTGTACTTGAGTATTGCTCATCAATGTGGGATCCGTACCAGGTCGGGTTGACAAAGGAGATAGAGAAGATCTAGAGAAGAGCGGCGCGTTTTGCCACAGGGTTATTTGGTAAGCGTGATAGCGTTACGGAGATGCTTAGCAAACTCAGGTGGCAGACTCTGCAAGAGAGGCGCTCTGCATCGCGATGTAGCTTGGTGTCCAGTATTCGAGAGGGTGCGTTTCTGGATGAGGTATCGAATATATTGCTTCCCCCTGCTTATACCTCCCGAGGAGATCACGAATGTAAAATTAGAGAGATTCGACCGCGCACTGAGGCTTTCCGGCAGTCGTTCTTGCCGTGAACCATGCGCGACTGGAACAGGTAATGACAGTGGTACGTAAAGTGCCCTCCGCCACACACCGTTAAGTGGCTTGCGGAGTATAAACGTAGATGTAGATGTTGATGAAATGACATTATAAGGATGACTGTAAGTGTTTAATTTTCTTACACTGCAAGAGTCAGAGCTGTGTGCAACCGGATGACACGTGGAAGATTGGAAAGGTTTCTTGTTGTGAAGATGACAGACGCCTCGCCCAACGACTCATCAAGCTTTTGTTCACCGCTAGGTCTCCGTGGACATTCTGGAAGCGCCTATGAGCATCTGCCATCCTTTTGTATTCCGTCAGAAGAAACTCAGTGGTAGCTCTCTGCCCCGTTCTCCGGCCATAAATATAATAGAGTGACCCTGTCGTCATTTTCGCGGCTCCGACATCTCTGGGCTAAAGTCACGTGAATGTGGCAAAACATGGTTGTTTCGTGCTGCGCTTATGGCTGTACTCAGCGTTTTGTCGGGGGAAATGGCATTACATTTCACGTGTGTTTCTATGATAGTGCAGATGCGTTTATTGAAATCTGCTGAAGTGACTTTTATATGTTTTTTACACTTGAAATAGGGTACCACGTAAATTTAAGTGTTGAATGTGATGCCTGTAAAGTCAGACTCTTATTACATTTTGGAAAGTATCTGTGATAATTCGGTTACAGAAGTAAGTATAACTGTTTCTTTTTCCTACTCATAGGTTCCCTTAGGATGAAAACCGAAGGCAGCTTCGGATACAGGCCTTGAAACGGAAAAACTTTAAGGCAGCTGCACACACGCGCCTTTTTGTATATACAAATGAGATTATAATAAGGTAAGAGCACCTATAGTCGACACATGAAGAGAATTTTTTTCTACCTTCTAATACTATTAATTAAATGTTGGCTCCAAAATTATTTTCTGAAACTTCAAAGTCTCACCTTTCATCTAAAATATCATTTTGTAAAAATAGTAGGAACTGAACCTTTGAAGTGCACCTAAAATTGATACTCTAAAATGGACCTTCTGTTAAAGTCGACAATTCTGGCATATATATATATATATATATAGACATAATTCCCATATCCCTTTTTCTTTTATAAGTGACTAGAGCTCAAAACGCAGTGAATCCAATGTTTAAAGTTTTGACACGAACCCACTCTTACTGTTTAAAAGAATTTTAACGACATTTTACTTTAAATGATAGTTTATAGTAATTTCGTCCCGCTGCCCACCAGAGGGGCGTTCGATGAATTGGTTAGATTTTATAAATGGTACTGTGGACAAATCCAGATCAAATGTAGTTCTGACATAATTTTTCGCAAATAAAAAAGTAATTTTTGTTGGAAGCGCTTGGCAGTCAATTGAGAAATGTGGGTAAAATACAATACAAACATAGGATGGCAGACCGCTGATTTGAAATCCCGCCACGTTTTGCCAACAGTCACGTGGTTTATGTTGGAGCCACACCAGCCCTATTCCTTCTGCACAGCACGGCCAGTCTACTAGTATCTATGGTCGAAGGCCCCGTTACAGACGCCATTTTGGAGACTACATACAGCGCTGCCATCTATCGGAACTTTCCGAAACTAAGAGGCTGAAGCAGGGATATTCCACAACGTAACAGAACAAATTTCGCGTTTTATCAATCGGAACTGGCGAGGAAAATAATGTGTTGCGTTACTTATTGAACTCCCCTGGTATGTTCGAAAGTGAGGCAGGCCTTCTCTCGGTCAGATCACATCGCTGACTTCAGTAGCAGTTAAGCACGTGTCGAACAGATGTGAGCGTGTCCGGGGAAAGTGAGCCGGCGTGCAGACGGACGAGTGAATGATGCGCTGTCGTCGGACCGGACTGGACCCCAAGAGCTGGACTGGTTTCGCCAGCAGCCGCTACGAGCTCACTCCCTTTAGCGAGCGGCCGGCCGCGTGTGGTCTGGTATCTCCAGCTAGCGCGGCTATGCGGCTCCCGCTCACGCACACACGCACACACACAGTACTATGCTCCTGTTACATGATCACCGTCTGGGCTGGACAGGCGTAATCCTCCAGTAGCCAATGTTACGAGGGATAACAGTTGTTCATACCGCATACCGATTCATTTCTACATCCCTGGAAATTGAAATAAGAACACCGTGAATTCATTGTCCCAGGAAGGGGAAACTTTATTGACACATTCCTGGGGTCAGATACATCACATGATCACACTGACAGAACCACAGGCACATAGACACAGGCAGCAGAGCATGCACAATGTCGGCACTAGTACAGCGTATATCCACCTTTCGCAGAAATTCAGGCTGCTATTCCCCCATGGAGACGATCGTAGAGATGCTGGATGTAGTCCTGTGGAACGGCTTGCCATGCCATTTCCACCTGGCGCCTCAGTTGGACCAGCGTTCGTGCTGGACGTGCAGACCGCGTGAGACGACGCTTCATCCAGTCCCAAACATGCTCAATGGGGGACAGATCCGGAGATCTTGCTGGCCAGGGTAGTTGACTTACACCTTCTAGAGCACGTTGGGTGGCACGGGATACATGCGGACGTGCATTGTCCTGTTGGAACAGCAAGTTCCCTTGCCGCTCTAGGAATGGTAGAACGATGGGTTCGATGACGGTTTGGATGTACCGTGCACTATTCAGTGTCCCCTCGGCGATCACCAGAGGTGTATGGCCAATGTAGGAGATCGCTCCCCACACCATGATGCCGGGTGTTGGCCCTGTGTGCTTTGGTCGTATGCTGTCCTGATTGTGGCGCTCACCAGCACGGCGCCAAACACGCATACGACCATCATTGGCACCAAGGCAGAAGCGACTCTCATCGCTGAAGACGACACTCCATTCGTCCCTCCATTCACGCCGGTCGCGACACCACTGGAGGCGGGCTGCACGGTGTTGGGGCGTGAGCGGAAGACGGCCTAACGGTGTGCGGGACTGTAGCCCAGCTTCATGGAGACGGTTGCGAATGGTCCTCGCCGATACCCCAGGAGCAACAGTGTTCCTAATTTGCTGGGAAGTGGCGGTGCGGTCCCCTACGGCACTGCGTAGGATCCTACGGACTTGGCGTGCATCCGTGCGCCGCTGCGGTCCGGTCCCAGGTCGACGGGCACGTGCACCTTCCGCCGACCACTGGCGACAACATCGATGTACTGTGGAGACCTCACGCCCCACGTGTTGAGCAATTCTGCGGTACGTCCACCCGGCCTCCCGCATGCCCACTATACGCCGTCGCTCAAAGCCCGTCAACTGCACGTACGTTCACGTCCACGCTGTCGCGGCATGCTACCAGTGTTAAAGACTGCGATGGAGCTCCGTATGCCACGGCAAACTGGCTGACACTGACGGCGGCGGAGCGCAAATGCTGCGCAGCTAGCGCCATTCGACGGCCAACACCGCGGTTCCTGGTGTGTCCGCTGTGCCGTGCGTGTGATCATTGCTTGTACAGCCCTCTCGCAGTGTCCGGAGCAAGTATGGTGGGTCTGACACACCGGTGTCAATGTGTTCTTTATTCCATTTCCAGGAGTGTATATTTGAGTCGTCAGTCTTCTGCTGGTGGAATGGGGCCCGCTACGAATTCCACTCCTCCACCAACCTCTTCATGTCAGTTAGCACGTCTTCACTTCGGTTTTTCCCACAGCTGCCTCTAGTACCGTGAACGTTATTCTCTAAAGCGTTAACACATTTCCTATCATCCTGTCCCTTCTCCTTGACATCATTTTCGGTACAGAGGTTACTCCCTGATACATTATCATATGTCCTATCATACTGCCCCTTCTTCTTGTTGCCCGCATCTCGTGGTCGTGCGGTAGCGTTCTCGCTTCTCAAGCCCGGGTTCCCGGGTTCGATTCCCGGCGGGGTCAGGGATTTTCTCTGCCTCGTGATGGCTGGGTGTTGTGTGATGTCCTTAGGTTAGTTAGGTTTAAGTAGTTCTTAGTTCTAGGGGACTGATGGCCTAAGATGTTAAGTCCCATAGTGCTCAGAGCCATTTCTTCTTGTTACTGTTTTCCGCGTGCTCATTTCTGCACCGCGTAAGAGGAGAACCTCGTCACTCTTCGTTTTATCAGTCCACCTAATTTTCATCATTCTTCTGTTGCACCAAATTTCAAACGCTTCGAATCTCTTCTGTTCCGGTTTTCTCACTGGCCATCAATCACTACCATACAATTCCGTGCTCCAAACGGACGATCTTAGAAATTTATTCCTCATATTACGACCTAACTAATGAGGAGGTATTGAATAGATTTGGGGAGAAGAGGAGCTTGTGGCACAACTTGACTAGAAGAAGGGATCGGTTGGTAGGATATGTTCTGAGACATCATAAGATTACCAATTTAGTACTGGAGGGCCGCGTGGAGGATAAAAATCGTAGAGGTAGACCAAGAGATGAATACACTAAGCAGATTCAGAAGGAACAACCATCTGCACGAACAGCTGGACGACGTTAGCAGCAGCATGGATTATCAGCTCCGAGACCATGGCTGCGGTTACCCTCGACGCTGCACAGAGAAAGGAGCGCCTGCGATGGTGTACTCAACGACAAACCTGGGTGAACGAATGGCAAAACGTCATTTTTTTGGATTAAACCAGGTTCTGTTTACAGCATCATGATGGTCGCATCCGTGTTTGGCTACATCGTGGTGAACGCATATTGGAAGCGTGTATTCGTCATCACGATACTGGCGTATCACCCGGCGTGATGGTAAGGGGTGCCATTGGTAACACGTCTCGGTCACCTCTTGTTCGCACTGACAGAACTTTGAGCAGTGGACGCTAAATTTCAGATGTGTTCCGACCCGTGGCTCTGCCCTTCATTCGATCCCTGCGAAACCCTACATTTCATCAGGATAATGCACGACCGCATGTTGCAGGTCCTGTACGGGTCTTTCTGGATACAGAAGATGTTCGACTGCTACCCTGGACAGCACATTCTCCAGATCTCTCGACAACTGAAAACGTCTGGTCAATGATGGCCGAGTAACTGGCTCGTCGCAGTTAGGAGTAGGTAATAAAATCCATGGAGAAGAAATAAAAACTTTGAGGTTCACCGATGACACTGTAATTCTGCCAGAGACAGCAAACGACTTGGAAGAGCAGTTGAACGGAATGGACAGTGTCTTGAAACGAGAGTGTAAGATGAACATCGACAAAAGCAAAACGAGGATAATGGAATGTTGTCGAATTAAGTCAGGTGATGCTGAGGGAATTAGATTAGGAAATGAGACACTTAAAGTAGTAGATGAGTGTTGCTGTTTCGGGAGCAAAATAACTAATGATGGTCGAAGTAGAGAGGACATGAAATGTAGACTGACAATGGCAAGGAAACTCTTTCTGAAGAAGAAAAATTTGTTAACATCGAGTATAGATTTAAATGCCAGGAAGTCGTTTCTGAAAGTATTTGTATGGAGTGTAGCCATGTACGGAAGTGAAACATGGCCGATAAATAGTTTAGACACTACAATACAATTACGTGTTCCAAACGGACGATCTTAGAAATTTCTTCCCCACACAAAGGCCTATACCAGCAGAATACTCTCGCCCAGGAACGCCATATTTACCTGTGGTAGGCTGCAATTTATCTCCTCCTCGCTTCGACCGTCGTGGTTTATTTTGTTTCCCAGGCAGCAGAGTTCTTTCCCTTCGCCTACTTCGTGACCGTATATTCCAATGTTAAGTATGTCGCTGTTCTCGTTTCTTCTACTTGTCATAACTGATACGTGTTACAAACCGGACTCAATGGGAAGGACCAGGCCCCTTTGCCTTTTCCTTTTATCACTCGTTTATTACATCAGAGCAATACACATTTCAAGACAAAATTTAACTACATGAAATATTGGTCCCAGTAAAGGTTAATATAAGCAGTGACAAGGGTTTCTGGTGGCAACAAATTTTAAGGAGGCAATGTAAGGTTTATATCAATTTAGCTCAGACACGTAACTAGTGATTGAATCACGACATAGACACTTCAACAATTTCGGTAACAAATAAATAGCGCGAATTTGTACTCACAGTAACCAACTAATCAACAGCCTTGCCATTGAGTAAGTAGAAGGCCATTTGGAACGAATTAGCAACACCCAGCAACTAGGGGAGTTAATACCAAGAGTCTTCAAATGTCTTCCTCCCCCTTAAATAATCAAACTTACAGTAATTAAATGAATAACAAATCAAACACACTACGCTCCACTCAAACTCTTCAGTGGAAGCCCAGCCAAAATGAAGATTCCATTAACTGACTAGCACTGAAGTCACACTAAAGCTCATCTCTGTGTTCCCAGATACAGATGGGGCAAACTTATATAAGACAAGATTTTGAAGTTAGCACATCAGTAAAACCGGTAGTGGAGCTAACTCGTGTCACTGAAAATTAAGGTACTAGACCGGGGCACAAGGTGGTATACAATGAGGATACCTTAGTGCTATACTGTGCTCTAAAATATTAATTCAAATGGCCATTTCAAAACTAAGTACACATGAACCAGCATTAATTAACGAGCAGTGACAGAAGGTCGCTCGAAGGGATGACAACACATAATTGAAAATACGAATGCCGGAGGCGACAGTAACATCAAACACCTTCTCCGAGTTTTAACCAGGAGTCACTTCCCGCTATACAACAAAACATTTAACCAAGCACAAGGAAGGAACCCCAAAGACAAAATTGAAATAAAACACCCAAAGGTTATAAAGGACAGTGAATACCAACTATTTAAATTTAAAAGAATTAGCTCTCCCCAAAGGCAGTGTAAACGCGAAGGCCACACTTGAGAGACCACCAAAATTGGTTTCAAAAGGTCCTATACATTTGCTCCTTTTCTTTAAAGAAACATAAGGCTGCTTAATGCTGCCGGACGTCCTGTATGGCTCGTGTAGGATACACTAGGCAGCAACCCAAGCTAGGAGGTCGCAAGGCACGGCGAGCAAAATCAGGAGAGCAGACAGGCAGGCAGCCAACACATATCCTCCATCCTGAACCGGCAGACCGCGTACAACCAACTCCACATGGTTGCTTCCACCTCGTACCTCGCGCCGTCTCAGCAGGTAGCCCGCTCAAACGTCAACTGCCATTTGCCATATGCCGAAAACAACAAGGCAAGCAAAGATAAGATAGTGGACATCCAAGAGACTGGCGCGCCAGTAAGGAGGGCCGCGGCTCAAAATCTTTTGTCTTTTTTACTGTTTACTCTCCACCCATATTCTGTACTCATTAGACTGTTCGTTCCATTCAACAGAGCCTGTAATTCTTCTTCACTTCACTGAGAGTAGCAGTATCATCTAGAAATCTTATCACCGATATAGTTTCACCTTGAATTTCAATCCCATTCTTTTGATTTCATCATTGCTTCTTCGGTGTACAGATTGAACTGTAGGTACAGAAGACTACATCCCTGTCTTACAACCTTTTCAATCCAAGTACTTCTTCTTGGTCTTTTAAACTTATTGTTCCCTTTAGATTCTCATACACATTGTATACTAGTCGCTTTTTCCTATAGCTTACCCGTATTTTTCTCAGAATTACGAACACATTGCACCATTTTATATTATCGAACGCTTTCTGTAGATCGATAAATCCTATGAACGTATCCTGATTTTTCTTCCGCGCAACGTAAGAACTGCCTCTCTGGTGCCTAAAGTGAAACTGATCGTCATGTAACGAAGCCTCAGTTTTGTTTTTCATTCTTCAGTATTTCACATCTGTCAGCAACTAGAATCCATGAGCTTTTAAACAAAGGGTGTGATAATTCTCACTTATCTCCCTTTGCTGTCTTCCAAATTGTGTGGATGACTTTCCGAAAGTCTGATGTTATGTCACCAGTCTCTCAGATTCCACACACCAACTAGGATAGCCGTTTGGTTACTTGTCCCCAATGATTTTAGAAATTCCGGTGGAATGTTATCCAACCCTTCTGTCCTATTTTGTCTCAAGTCTTCTAGAGTTCTTTTAAATTCTGACTCATATTGGAACTCCCGAGTCTTTCATGTTTCCTGCAATGGTATTGCTCTGGTTGTCTGACACTTGCTATTTATATCTCTGCTAAGCGATTCATATTGTCGCATTCTTATTTTTCCCTAAACATTATGGTACTTCCTTCTTTTGTTGATCAATTGAAGTATCTCTTCTCATCATCATCATTTAAGACTGATTATGCCCATCAGCGTTCACTCTGGAGCATGCTGGCAACAATCAGAGTAGTTCTTTTGTTACCGAAAATTTCTTCTCGGTGTGTCTGTCTGTCAAACAGCTTTGACTACCCTTTCTAGAGGTGTCAGCTCTTCTTCGACTGAACTAACACCGGTATTCCACATCCTTAGTGAAATCAGGCGCATCCCAACATTCGACAGTACTTCAGTAGCCCACTTCCTTCCACACTGACTCTTCCGTACGATTCTTTTGAACTTCAGTCTACTCTTCGCTATTATTAAATGGTGATCTGAGTGTATGTGTGCGCCAGGGTACGCCTTGCACTCTAGTATCTGATTTTGGAGTCTGTAACCCAACTGGAACCTTCGTGTGCCTCCCAGCCTTTTCCTAGTATGCCGCCTCCTCTTGTTATTCTTCAACAGAGTATTCGGTATTGAACTAAACTAAACGCCGTCCGAACAGGTCTTGGAAGACCCTAACGGTACTGACCGACCGCCGTGACATCCTCAGTCTATAGGCGTCACTGGATGCAGACATGGAGTGGTATATGGTCGGCAAAACACTCTTCCGGCTGTTATCAGTTTTCGAGACCGGAGCCGCTGCTTCTCAATGAAGCAGCTCCTCAGTTTGCCTCAAAGGGCTGAGTGTACCCCGCGTGTCGACATCGCTCGGCAGACCGGACGGTCGCCCATCCAAATGCCGGTCAAGCCTGACAGCGCTTAAGATTGGTTACCGCTGCGGCAAAGCCGTTGGGCGTATTCGCTATTACCAGCTGAACTTTATTGGAGTATACATTTCTCTTTGCGGTGGCGCGGTTATTGCCGTCCCTTTCCGACGAACCTGCACCTACCTGTGAACATTGTCTCAGCAGATCATCAGCAGGGAAGCCAAGCGAAACCTACTGTACTTCGACGTGAACCAGACTGCAATTAAAGTCACTAATCTACGTTTTGGCAGAAAGTTTTCACACAAAATGAAAGGTTGGAAATTTTGTCCTTAATTAATAAATTCTGAAACTTAGGTGAAGAAGTATCACTACCAAGTGCTAGTCTTAACACACTCAAGCACAATCCCTTTCACTCACGTCAGCAAGTTTATTGTGTTGCATTTCCAGAAAACGTAATAGCTACAAAAATACTGAAAATACTGATTGAGAATGCTGGCCAAATATTAAGTCTGTCGGTACCAAATGCTGTCGCAGTTTTTGCCACCAACCTGCTCAATGCGCCACGCGGAATATGTCTTTTCTCGTCACAAAATCCACTTAAAAATTCCGAAATTTCTACACGCCCATCGGAATGATTATGCCGTCGCTTTACCACACTTGTGATGTATGTATCACTGCTAAATCCAGCAACTTATCATTTCCATCAGAACTACTACTACACACGTCCGAACTGTTTCATGGCTAGGTTCCCACTCCTCTTTAGAATACTCTGTCTTCTCTACAAGCAGAGAAAGGCGCGCGAAGAATAGTGCTTTACCATTGGTCAGTTTACTCAACAGCCTATAGCAAAAAAACATTCTCCCGCGTCAATACGCGCTTTTCATCAATAACCAATCACAAAATAGTAAACATAACGACTGCACTTTTTACCGACTTAATTATCTAATATGCTGAAGTTTTGCTAATGCATAAAGTTATTTACTGTCGTTATTTATACCTGAATTAACTTTCCCTTTACCATAAACTTATTTTACAAATCTATTCTACAAAAATCCCCTTTGTCCATATCCATACTTCATTGAAATGTTCCCACACTGAAGCCTACTACACAACTCGTTAAACAATTATCTTCATATTCACCTTAAACAACACTCACGCATCATTCATACTGCTAAAACACACTTATAACATTTTTCATACACAAAAAAACATAATAACACTTTATAAAAATACTAGAACAGTTTATGAAAACATTCTCTTACTTTAGTGCACTCTAGCGGGCACAATCGAAACTAAAATCACAGTCTCCCTATTCAGTATTGACCTCTATCGGCTGATACACAAATTACGTGCGCGTCGATTCTCGCGTCGCCATCTGTCACTATCCAGCTCTGAGACACATCTCCCACTTAACCGCCTCAAAGGCAGGATCGTTATACGGCGCTGCGCCTCATCTTCTCTCGTTCCAACTGCCAAGCTCATATTCTCCCACAATAATTTGTTCTATTCCTTTTCCTACAAGAGCGTTCAGATCCCCACGACTATTAGATTTTCATCTCCCATCACGTACTGAATTATCGTCACATGCTTTCTCTATCTCTTCACCTTGAGCTTGCAGCGTGGGCCAGTATATGCGAACTATCGTTCTCGGCTTTGGTTTGGTGCTCATTCTTGCGAGAACAATCTGTCATTCAACTGTTCACAGTAGCTCACTCTCTGCCCTACTTTCCCATTCTTCACAAACCCTGTTCCAGTTACACCATTTTCTACTGCTGTTGATATTACTCTACATTCGTCTGACCAGAAATCTTTATCTCCTTTCCATTTCACTTCACTGACTCCTACTACATCTAGACTGAGCCTTTTCTAGCTATCTATTACGTTCAAAACCTCCGTCATTCCACGCTCCAACAGGAAGGATCTTACGCCGTCTTTGGTTCATCTACATCTACATTTATACTCCGCAAGCCACCCAACGGTGTGTGGCAGAGGGCACTTTACGTGCTACTGTCATTACCTCCCTTTCCTGTTCCAGTCGCGTATGGTTCGCGGGAAGAACGACTGTATGAAAGCCCCAGTGCGCGCTCTAATCTCTCTAATTTTACATTCGTGATCTCCTCGGGAGGTATAAGTAGGGGGAAGCAATATATTCGATACCTCATCCAGAAACGCACCCTCTCGAAACCTGGCGAGCAAGCTACACCGCGATGCAGAGCGCCTCTCTTGCAGAGTCTGCACTTGAGTTTGTTAAACATCTCCGTAACGCTATCACGGTTACCAAATAACGCTGTGACGAAACGCGCCGCTCTTCTTTGGATCTTCTCTATCTCCTCCGTCAACCCGATCTGGTACGGATCCCATACTGATGTGCAATACTCAAGTATAGGTCGAACGAGTGTTTTGTAAGCCACCTCCTTTGTTTGATGGACTACTTTTTCTACGGACTTTCCCAATGAATCTCAACCTGGTACCCGCCTTACGAACAATTAATTTTATATGATCATTCCTCTTCAAATCGTTCCACACGCATACTCCCAGATATTTTACAGAAGTAACTGCTACCAGTGTTTGTTCCGCTATAATATAATTGATACAATAAAGGATCCTTCTTTCTATGTATTCGCAATACATTACATTTGTCTATGTTAAGGGCCAGTTGCTACTCCCTGCACCAAGTGCCTATTCGCTGCAGATTTTCGTGCATTTGGCTACAATTTTCTAATGCTGCAACTTCTCTGTATACTACAGCATCATCCGCGAAAAGCCGCATGGAACTTCCGACACAATTATTCCACATTTTTCTCGGGGTCATCTCCCTCTCGACGGTGCCGTTCTGGACATTCGAATGGGGGACTAATCCGAAATCTTTTGCGAGTGGAGATGTTATCGCGACGCTTTTTCAACTACAGGTCACATGTCGTCTGAATATACCGGGTGATCAAAAAGTCAGTATAAATTTGAAAACTTAATAAACCACGGAATAATATAGATAGAGAGGTAAAAATTGACACATGCTTAGAATGACATGCGGTTTCGATAGAACCAGAATGCAGGATGGCGCTCCACCCCATCTTGCTGGACGCATGAAAGATCTCCTGCGCGCGTAGTTTGGTGATGATCGTGTGCTCAGCCGCCGCTTTCGTCATGCTTGGCCTCCCAGGTCCCCAGACCTCAGTCCGTGCGATTATTGGCTTTGGGGTTACCCGAAGTCGCAAGTGTATCGTGATCGACTGACATCTCTAGGGATGCTGAAAGACAACATCCGACGCCAGTGCCTCACCATAACTCCGGACATGCTTCATAGTGCTGTTCATAACATTATTCCTCGACTACAGCTATTGTTGAGGAATGATGGTGGACATATTGAGCATTTCCTGTAAAGAACATCATCTTTGCTTTGTCTTTCTTTGTTATGCTAATTATTGCTATTCTGATCAGATGAAGCTCAAATGGCTCTGAGCACTATGGGACTTAATATCTACGGTCATCAGTCCCCTAGAACTTAGAACTATTTGAACCTAACTAACCCAAGGACATCACACAACACCCAGTCAGATGAAGAGCCATCTGTCGGACATTTTTTGAACTTTTGTATTTTTTTGGTTCGAATAAAACCTCATGTCAGGTAACAATCGCTATTGGGGTAATAACCATCTAGCTTTCATGGGTCAGGAGATAATGACGCCATAAACAACGAGGTGCGTCAAAAGTTGCCGCGTCATGCATATTTACATTGCTTACTGCTGAGACACTCCTATAGTCGAGTCAACTTACGGAAATTCCTGGCACCTGGCAGAGCAATTGACGGCTTTCAACTGCGGAGAGCAAACGGCTATAAGCAAGAACAATCGCCGTCTACAGAGCTGTGAAGAGGTGTTGCCAATCGACGATTTAAAAATCGCTTTGTAGGCAGGCGAGGCATCTGGGATAAATTCTAGGGTCCGATTCCACCCGTCAGCTTTGACCAATGACGTCATACGTAAGGCAAAGGTGCTGCATATCGGCAATCTATGAAGGAATGGACCATACTAGTAAACAAACGAACATAGTCTGCGATAAAATAATACATTTAAAGCGATTATTATTTAGGCACGAATTACGTATAAAGCAGTTGAAGTAAATAAATAGTAAGAAAAGTGAAAAAAGTTTGTATCTAATTAGAATTATTATCATAATTTATGCGAGTGGAGCGGCACAGAAAAACATAAACTATATTGCAGTATAGCGCATAGTGAAATCGTCCTATTCCAAAATTACGGTAATTCTATTATTGATTATTAATTCAAACGGCAGAAGCGAAGGAAAGGTGGGGTTTTGGGAGGGGATAAATTAGATTACTCAGGTAGAGAAGGGAGACGAAAATTTAATAGTCATGGGTGACTGGAATTCGACAGTAGCAAAAGGGAGAGAAGGAAACATAGTAGGTGAATATGGATTGGGGCTAAGAAATGAAAGAGAAAGCCGTCTGTTAGAATTTTGCAGAGAGCATAACTTAATTATAGCTAACACTTGGTTCAAGAATCATAAAAGAAGGTTGTATACATGGAAGAATCCTGGAGATACTAAAAGGTATCCGATAGATTATGTAAAGGTAAGACAGAGATTTAGGAAACAGGTTTTAAATTGTAAAACATTACCAGGGGCAAATGTGGACTCTGGACACAATCTAATGGTTATGCACTGTAGATTAAAACTGAAAAAATTGCAAAAAGGTGGGAATTTAAGGAGATGGTACCTGGATAAACTGACTAAACCAGAGGTTGTACAGAGTTTCAGGGAGAGCATAAGGGGACAATTGACAGGAATGGGAGAAAGAAATACAGTAGAAGACGAATGGGTAGCTCTGAAAGGTGGAAGTAGTATATAGAGGGTCTATACAAGGGCGATGTACTTGAGGACAATATTATGGAAATGGAAGAGGATGTAGATGAAGATGAAATGGGAGATACGATACTGCGTGAAGAGTTTGACAGAGCACTGAAGGACCTGAGTCGAAACAAGGCCCCGGGAGTAGACAACATTCCATTGGAACTACTGACGGCCTTGGGAGAGCCAGTCCTGAAAAAACTCTACCATCTGCTGAATAAGATGTATGAGACAGGCGAAATACCCTCAGACTTCAAGAAGAATACAATAATTCCAATCCCAAAGAAAGCAGGTGTTGACAGATGTGAAAATTACCGAACTATTAGTTTCATAAGTCACAGCTGCAAAATACTAACACGAATTCTTTACAGACGAATGGAAAAACTGGTAGAAGCCGACCTCGGGGAAGATCAGTTTGGATTCCGTAGAAATATTGGAACACGTGATGCAATACTGACCTTACGACTTATCTTAGAAGAAAGATAAAGGAAAGGCAAACCTACGTTTCTAGCATTTGTGGACTTAAGAGAAAGCTTTTGACAATGTTGACTGGAATACTCTCTTTCAAATTCTAAGGGTGGCAGGGGTAAAAGACAGGGAGCGAAAGGCTATTTACAATTTGTACAGAAACGAGATGGCAGTTATAAGAGTCGAGGGACACGAAAGGGAAGCAGTGGTTGGCAAGGGAGTGAGACAGGGTTGTAGCCTATCCCCGATATTATACAATCTGTATATTGAGCAAGCAGTGAAGGAAACAAAAGAAAAATTCGGAGTAGGTATTAAAATCCATGGAGAAAAAATAAAAACTTTATGGTTCGCCGACGACATTGTAATTCTGTCAGAGACAGCAAAGAACTTGGAAGAGCAGTTGAACGGAATGGACACTGTCTTGAAAGGAGGATATAAGATGAACATCAACAAAAGTAAAACGAGGATAATGGAATGTAGTCGAATTAAGTCTGGTGATGCTGAGGGAATTAGATTAGGAAATGAGACACTTAAGGTAGTAGATGAGTTTTTCTATTTGGGGAGCAAAATAACTGATGATGGTCGAAGTAGAGAAGATATAAAATGTAGACTGGCAATGGCGAGGAAAGCGTTTCTGAAGAAGAGGAATTTGTTAAAATCGAGTATAGATTTAAGTGTCAGGAAGTATTTGTATGGAGTGTAGCCATGAATGGAAGTGAAACATGGGCAAAGACACAGCAACTTCCCTCGGCCCACCGTTGTAACCAACAAATATTAAAACGACAGAAAAACCACCCCCCAGGAAACCAAAAACGTAGCAAACACACAGTACAGTAACAGAAAAAACTTGACGTAAAACAAGATAAAAATATCAGACCACCAACACCTAATTAATAAAACGGGGCTTATACATTTTGCTGACTATTTTCATAAATGCAAGAATTACACACTAACCTTTAGGAATACTCTTCCTCCAACAGTACTCATCCAGATGGCCTTGAAACACTAAAATCTTTGCCTTTCCCCGCCCGACGACAGATTTTACAGGCCCTCAGTACGCCTCGATAGTATTGGTACATGCCCCCATCTTGTAATCTTTAAAGTGAAAATTGTGATTCACGACCGAATGATGATAATCCCTTTCACCCAACGCCTTGCACAAAGCAAACCCATCCATCAAGACTACGGAGCCTTCTTCCACATGTTCTTGTATTAAAGATGTTAATACTTCCTTTGCACGATTTGGTCTTCCCCTATATACATCAGCACAATCCCCTCCAGAAACCACTACTCCAAAAACCCAAAGCCCATCAACTTCATGCCCCCTTTCTTACTTTCCAAAATGTGACTCATCTACTTCAACTGCAGCCCGTGCCGCCGTGCCGCCGTGCCGCCCCCCCCCCCCCCCCCACAACGCCACAATAATCCCCTATACTTTATAAATTCCCCTCAGATTCTACAAACTTAAAACCAGTCCACTACAGTGCCACACGAAACCCCTGCTTCGTGCATGACACATTTACAAGAATATTGATAGCAAAAATAGTGGGTTAACGTGACTATTATGTCCAAATTCACCCTCGATCTTTCGAACCAGGTTCTCCTGCGTGTAGACCTCCACACACTATTTCTTCTGCACCTCCACGTGTATTCATCGAAAGTTCGTGAAGGCGGAACCTTTGTCAAAACTGTTACGCTGCTCGCATGTTTCCAAGTCCGTATCGATCTTAGTGCTGAGTTTTCACTCAGACGGCGCCTAGGCGCTAGGTGGTTGTTTCCGTGTGTGGTCGCTGGCTGGAGCTTAACTGGAGGCGTGTCTGGAGGTAAGAGGTGGCCGCCTTGGCGCGAAGGCAGTTCGGCTCGGCTGGGGTTGTTTGCGTGTTGGAAGCCGAGTGGGGCCCGATGGGCAGACCGGACCGTGATTTCACGGTTAACAGTGTGGACAGCGGCGTGGTGTGCCGTTTAACTTGATTCGCAAGGGGAGCAAAAGCTCGGCTGTGCTAGTTTGTCGAGCCTCAATTTGAAATACCTTCTATGTGCGGCGGGATGTAATATCGTCCTCACCGGCCGGATTGGCCGAGCGGTTCTAGGCGCTATAGTCTGGAAGCGCGCGACCGCTACGGTCGCAGGTTCGAATCTTGCCTTGGGCATGGCTGTGTCTGAAGTCCTTAGGTTAGTTAGGTTTAAGTAGTTGTAAGTTCTAGGCGACTGATGACCTCAGCAGTTAAGTCCGTTAGTGCTCAGAGCCATTTGAACCATTTCGTCGTCCTGTCTCTCCGTCGCTGGGATTGCTATCCTCGTTTACCGCCCCACGGATGTACACTCCTGGAAATTGAAATAAGAACACCGTGAATTCATTGTCCCAGGAAGGGGAAACTTTATTGACACATTCCTGGGGTCAGATACATCACATGATCACACTGACAGAACCACAGGCACATAGACACAGGCAACAGAGCATGCACAATGTCGGCACTAGTACAGTGTATATCCACCTTTCGCAGCAATGCAGGCTGCTATTCTCCCATGGAGACGATCGTAGAGATGCTGGATGTAGTCCTGTGGAACGGCGTGCCATGCCATTTCCACCTGGCGCCTCAGTTGGACCAGCATTCGTGCTGGACGTGCAGACCGCGTGAGACGACGCTTCATCCAGTCCCAAACATGCTCAATGGGGGACAGATCCGGAGATCTTGCTGGCCAGGGTAGTTGACTTACACCTTCTAGAACACGTTGGGTGGCACGGGATACATGCGGACGTGCATTGTCCTGTTGGAACAGCAAGTTCCCTTGCCGGTCTAGGAATGGCAGAACGATGGGTTCGATGACGGTTCGGATGTACCGTGCACTATTCAGTGTCCCCTCGACGATCACCAGAGGTGTACGGCGAGTGTAGGAGATCGCTCCCCACACCATGATGCCGGGTGTTGGCCCTGTGTGCCTCGGTCGTATGTAGTCCTGATTGTGGCGCTCACCTGCACGGCGCCAAACACGCATACGACCATCATTGGCACCAAGGCAGAAGCGACTCTCATCGCTGAAGACGACACGTCTCCATTCGTCCCTCCATTCTCGCCTGTCGCGACACCACTGGAGGCGGGCTGCACGATGTTGGGGCGTGAGCGGAAGACGGCCTAACGGTGTGCGGGACCGTAGCCCAGCTTCATGGAGACGGTTGCGAATGGTCCTCGCCGATACCCCAGGAGCAACAGTGTCCCTAATTTGCTGGGAAGTGGCGGTGCGGTCCCCTACGGCACTGCGTAGGATCCTACGGTCTTGGCGTGCATCCGTGCGTCGCTGCGGTCCGGTCCCAGGTCGACGGGCACCTTCCGCCGACCACTGGCGACAACATCGATGTACTGTGGAGACGTCACGCCCCACGTGTTGAGCAATTCGGCGGTACGTCCACCCGGCCTCCCGCATGCCCACTATACGCCCTCGCTCAAAGTCCGTCAACTGCACATACGGTTCACGTCCACGCTGTCGCGGCATGCTACCAGTGTTAAAGACTGCGATGGAGCTCCGTATTCCACGGCAAACTGGCTGACACTGACGGCGGCGGTGCACAAATGCTGCGCAGCTAGCGCCATTCGACGGCCAACACCGCGGTTCCTGGTGTGTCCGCTGTGCCGTGCGTGTGATCATTGTTTGTACAGCCCTCTCGCAGTGTCCGGAGCAAGTATGGTGGGTCTGACACACCGGTGTCAATGTGTTCTTTTTTTCCATTTCCAGGAGTATATATCGATGGGCTACGCTGCTCTCCGTGCTCTACTAGACGCTGGTGTTGGAAGTGCGTGGTTCAGCGGCACGTTAGTCTGGCTGCTTTACGTCTGCTCCTCAAGTGCATAGTCTTCGAGTGGCACTCCTTAGAGTTCGCCTTGCGCAGTCAGATCGGAGTTTAATTTGTCTTCTGGTGCTCCATCAACGAAGGTTAAACTTGATTCGGCACTCCGTACGATGCTCGGCACCTCAGCAGGCGGGTCGGAGCCACCTTTGCTACTAAACGGAAGCCTTTGGACTGAGAGGTCTGGTGTTTTGCATATTCTTCATAAATTGTTGTTTTGGTATTAAGCTGGCTGAGGTTTCTTATGGATTTCCCGGCATTTGGTCTGTTGTCCGGCCCGGGCTAGGTCTCGTTATTTTAAAAGTCGGTCCTTGTTTTGGCTGAGTACGATTCTGGTTCACTGCCTGGTGGTTCTGGCAGTACGCCGGGTGGTTGTGGTTGTGTTGCATTCTGTGTGGGGCTGTGTGCTCGGAGCCGTGGAGTACCGTATGTGTGAACTGCTTAACTGGGGAGTACTGATCGCGCCATTCTTGGTCCTCTGCTGTAGGAAATGATTTTATTATTATTTTAAAGTAACATTATCACTTGTTGCATTAATTGCAACTTGGGTACTGAGAAATTTAGTAGTGTAATTACGCAAGATTTAATAGTGGCACATTACCTGTGTCGTAATCTGTTAATTACCGAAAGATCTTAAGCTCACAGTCATATTATGTGATTTTCTTAAGTTATTGTATTTTTATGTCATGTTATTGTTTTTTTTTAATTTGCTGATCACTGGTGTACTGTTCCAAGTATTAAAATGTTTCAGGTAGCTACCACTTGGGTGGAACGCACGGAACCGCAACGGAGAGAGTGGTTGCTTGCCTTACGTGTCCGTTGTTGGCGCTGCCTGGTGTCCGTTGTTTGTTTTTGTGCACCTGAGTTAAGTACTGTGTTGCCTCCTCCCTTGCGGCCCCGTCCTGTTTTTCCCATAAACATTTCCTTCAAGGCATTTTAGTTAATTTTATGCTAGTATTATTTTAATTTCTTACATTGGTAAAATTGTGCGGCCGTCTTTATGCACACTGTTTGTCACAGTGGAGTTGATGTGCCATTGTAATTTCTTAAACTCCATTGTGTGTGCCCTTCGTGATACATGTTGTTTTTCATAATAGATATGAGTATGGCAATTATAATGCCTCATATATCATGATGTTTGTGTGTAATGGTGCAATAAATGGATGATCGTTACTTCTGTTTTTGGCGCCCTTCATGCCTCCTTTCTTGTTCCTATTGGTACGCTATCCTTGTACTTGTGTTGGTAGACCACAAACACTGCATTTCCAAAATTCTGCAATGACGCTCAGTAATTGCTAAAGTCTTGTAGTACATTTACGGTCAGTCATTTTCTCAAGGAGACTTTTCGCTGTAAACAAAGATGGCTCATACATAACGAAAAGCAATTGCGTGAGAAATCAAGATATTATAAATCACGACTATTTTCATTAACAAAAGATGCCGACGACAAATTACGATATGAAAACAGAACAATGTACATCGAATTTTTAATATACGCGTGTAATGAGGGTATCCAGAGAAATCATTTAACGTTCATTGAACCCAATCTGCGGCACAAACAAAATAACATCATACATTACGTCATTGGTAAAAGCCGACGGGTGGTATCGGAGACTGGGTTTGAACCAGGCACCTGTACTTATCTATCTGTAGAATAAGCATATTTCTTTGTACGACCGATTCATTTCAAAGGTGCTTCCACGAATACATGGAAATAAAATCGTTTAGATATTACATTACAAAAACAGTTCATTTTTCGTTTCTGTTTCTAATACATGATTGGCAAAATATAATACATGGGTAATTTCGGACTTGTCTTGAAACATAATTTCTTACCAAACATTTTTCCGTTCACGCCGCACAAAATGGTGAAAGGAAAACAGTTTATCGTTTACTACATTTTCGCTGATAATGCACTAAAACGTCACAGTCAGGAATGACGTTTTAATTTATTCCTTCCTTACTGCTACATTCACAACACATTTTGTACAGAATTCCTACATAAACCACTGAATTTAGCTGCTAAATTAACACTGAGATGGCCGGCCGCGGTGGTCTCGCGGTTCTAGGCGCGCAGTCCGGAACCGTGCGACTGCTACGGTCGCAGGTTCGAATCCTGCCTCGGGCATGGATGTGTATGATGTCCTTAGGTTAGTTAGGTTTAAGTAGTTCTAAGTTCTAGGGGACTGATGACCACAGCAGTTGAGTCCCATAGTGCTCAGAGCCATTTGAACCATTTTGAACAATGAGATGCCAGAAAAACTAACGTTTGCTTCAAAAGGAGCCCAATTTACCCACGCTATATTCACTCAGTGTTTGAAAACAACAGGCCTCAGCGACTTGAACAAACATTAAACGTAATTTCAAACCTTTTATATGTTATTGTCGCTACCACGCTGAGCGCAAATACTTAACATTTTTCTAAAGTATACGTTTGAAATTGTCTTATACATAAGAGTTTGATTGATTAAATACTCTAGGGTGGAGGGTTTATTGATAGATCATAATCGATGAAAACGCATGAGGTAATTGAGCTGGTGTTCAATTATAAATTTTGGATATATAAAATGGGACGCGGATGTTAAAAGTTGTTATAAGGCTTCGATGGCCAGTGTCATTTTCAATAAAATAATTTTGTATATTAGACTGTGATATTGTAAAAAACTAAAGCATCAACATTGCTGACGTTTCACCCGACTTGGTGTGGTCCCCTTCAGGGAGTTAACAGCTCTGGAAAGAACCGCAGCAAGTCGGTCAAGACGTCGGCAATTTAGTTGCTTTAGTGTTTTACAATGCCACAGTGTACTATATAAAATTATTTAACTTAAACGATGTTGTCTACATAAACGCTTAATCTCAGCAACATGTTTTATGACCTTATTCTTGATACGCACCATTTTCTTTCTGATATGTTGGTAGTACAGACAGTAACTGGTGATCGGGTCTAGCTTCATACTAGCTCTATTAAGTTCTTCCATTTGAGCTGAAGCTCATCTGCACTGGAGTCAAAGAGTAGAAAGTCATCAGCAAAACAAAGTTGCTTTACATATGTTGCAGAAACACGTATTCTTTTGCCCCTGATATCTTGTAAATAATGTCAGCGGCATATCCCACTCTCAATAAATATTGATAGCATCATTAAGAGTTCCATTCGGTCTCTCAGCAGAAGTGTTAAGCCTATACAGTAATTCTTTGTAGCAGTGAGGTGTGTCTATATTTTCCTCTCTCTTTCATTGTATGTGCTATATTTTTCATAGCGTGTAGAAATAAGACACTGGAAATTGTATAGTTAACATCTTGAACCATTCTTCGTTAGCTGGGACGCCAACGTGCGTGAGCGAACCCCCCCCCCCTCCCCCACCCCCACTCCGCTACTCCCCCCCCCCCCCCCTCACACACACACAAAGCCAAACAGGTTAGAAGTATCCCTATTTCCACACCACCCTTCCTCCCAACCACTCTCCCACGCTCCTTCCCTCCGTATATTTATAATGACATATCTGAAATGATGTTTTAAACTGAGGAATGCAGTGTAGCATGCTCAACACAATTTGTTCTAACGTGTGTGAATTCCTACTTGCTGAGGTTATCGGTCCCTATACTTACACACTACTCAAACTAATTTATGCAGGTTCCCGGGTTCGATTCCCGGCGGGGTCAGGGATTTTCTCTGCCTCGTGATGACTGGGTATTGTGTGCCGACCTTAGGTTAGTTGGGTTTAAGTAGTTCTAGGGGACTGATGACCATAGATGTTAAGTCCCATAGTGCTCAGAGCCATTATTAAACTAATTTATGCTAAGAACAACACACACACACCCATGCCCGAGCGAGACTCGAACCTCCGGCGGGAGGGGCAGCGCAATCCTTGACATAGTGCCTCAAACCACGCGGCCAGTCCGCGATGCTGAACTCAATTTGAAAACCTTTTAGTTCCATCCCAATGCGCTTCAGTTTTCGTGGAACATCATATGTCAGAGTTCTTAAATCCTTTTTGCTTGTTTTCTTCATACAACGCCTTAAGCCGTCCTGGTTGGAACTTCAGTCAGCCTTTCATTTGCATACGATTTCTGCACACACCGAATTGCGTCAAGCCTTGGGGAGGAACACAACATCGAAACAAAGCGTTTTGTACATCAAAAAGAGACGCATGACGCTTACGTCACTACTTCGTTAAAAGAGAGTGTGACTGGCAGTGTTTGGAAGTAATCACTATTCTCGCGGCAGTCCACACAGGGCGCAGCAAGGGCTGCTGTTAGATCTGCCAGTAGCGGAGGAGTCAGAGAGCACCACACGACGACGCGAGGAACGAATGACCTGTTCAGTTTGACTAAATTACCACCACCGATTCATACGAAAGTACGGCTAATGAATAATTTCGCAAAGGCAGTAGACATATGTTATTCAATCTGAGCCCTGAACAAGCGGTAAAGGAAAACACATACGAATTTGCAGTAGAAATTAAATTCCAGAGAGAAAAAATAAAAAAAATTGTTTGGTTAGTTGATATGTGGGAGGGGACCAAACAGCGAGGTTATCGGTCACATCGGATTAGGGAAGGACAGAAAAGGATGTTGGCCGTGCCCTTTAATAGACACTATCCCGGAATATACCAGAAGTGATGTAGGGAAATCAGGATGGCCCGATACGAGTTTGAATCGTTGTCCTCCCGAATGCGAGTCCAGTGTGGAAAAAAAAAGTTTGACATTTGCCAACGACATTGTAATGTCAGAAATGGGAAATGACTTGGAAGGGCAGCTGAGCGGAATGGACGGTGTCTTGAAAGGAGGCTATAAGATGAACATAAACAAAAGCAAAACAGAAGTAATCGATTGACGTCGAATTGTATCAGGTGATGCCGAGGGATTTAGAGTAGGAATCGAGACACTTAAGGTAGTAGATGAGTTTTGCCGCTTGAGTAGCAAAATAACTGCTGATCGCCGACGTAGAGGCGATGTAACACGTAGACCGGTTATGATAAGAAAAAGGTTCCTGAAGAAGAGAAACTTGTTAGTACCTAATACGGATTTATGTGTTTGGAAGTATTTTCTGGAATTATTGGTATGGATTGTAGCTGAATGATTAGGTTTAGACGAGAGTAGAAGTTTTTGAGATGTTGTGCTACAGAAGAATGCTGAAGATTAGATGGGTAGATCACGTATCTAATGAGGTCGTACTGAGTAGAATGAGGAGAAAATAAATTTGTGAGACAATCCAACAAGGTCACATTCAGCGACATCAAGGGGTCACAAATTTAGAACTGTATGGAAGTGGAGGGAAATAAAAATCATTGAGGGAGACCAAAGCAGATTCAGAATGATGTAGGTTTCAGTAGTTATTCGGATATGAAAAGGTTTGCACTGGATGGAGTAGCATGGAGAGTTGCATCAAACCAGTCTTCAGACTGAAGACACAACAACAACAATAACAACAACAACAACAACTATAGACAAAGACTCTGATGCGTTTTGGTACCTGTGTGCTATATGTTTGCGGACCTGAGTTATGCGAAATTGAAATATGCTCTAGGTCAACTGACAAGTATAAACATCTTTGACAGGCAGTTCCAAAACTTTGTGAGTCGTGCTATAAGGACGTACACAGAGAGCATTCATATCCGTACCAGCCAACTCTCTCGGAAATTAAACATCTACCACGTGAATGTTCCATAGAAATGTATACAAGTTTACAGACGACTAGATTACAATATTTCCCTCAAAATTCATCATCTCCACTATTTTTTTGGATATCTTTCCCGAGAACCTAGGTTCTGACAGTGACGAACATGAACTTCCACATGCAGGCATCTCACATGTGATGGAGCCAGGCTGTCACGCATGATGGAACGCGACGATGCTGGTTGACTGTTGCAGGACATTTCAGTGCGACATGTGACATTGGAGAAATGCAGGTCTGCAGCCTAGCTCTACAAATGAAGGTTTGACCCTTTATTAGAAAATTTGTAATGGCAACATGATCAAATCTATCACTTCAAGGAGGAGCTTCACCATTAACGGAGCAATTACCATTCTTCCACGAAGATATTTATATCAATTCCTTAACTGCATGGACTGACTGTTCCGTCGGCTCTTGGTAGAATATTTTATTCATTGCGAGTGAAAACACACGTGTCGAATGAAAACGCAAATGACACTCGTGTAATATTCTACCACGTTTATTATTTTTACAAATCGATTTGTGGGTGTTACGCAATCATCGGGTACAAAGCTAGATTCGAGGCATGTTCAGATAGGAAGTGTACTAGATTTTTGTATTTTCTTAGAAAAATTATATTTGAAAAAAATTTCACGTTATTGTTGTACACTTGTTGACTATTTTTCCACATAAGTGTTATATCGTTTAACGCACGTGGTGAGCCGAGGCACAATGTGTTTTATGCACTTCTGAATAAATTTCCCGTCAGCTCCTTCCCCCACCGCAAAACCTCTTTGTGCAACTGCTCGTCGATTGAAAATTTAATTACATTCATGTGTACCTCCAAAGATGTAACAAATTGAAAATCTGAAAGCGCAAAGCAATATGGGGGGGGGGGGGGGGGTTCAGAACGTCGCAACCAAAACAGTTCAAGAGCACCTTGGTCCCTAAGGCAGTTTGAGAATGGGCGTTGTCGTGTAACAAGCACGCTACTCTCGTCAGTGTTACCTCTTTTTATTTTGAATATTCCTGTTCATTTGTCTGCCGAAGTGGCCGTGCGCTTCTAGGCGCTGCAACCTGGAACCGCGAGACAGCTCCGGTCGCAGGTTCGAATCTTGCCTCGGGCATGGATGTGTGTGATATCCTTAGGGTAGTTAGCTTTAACTAGTTCTAGGGGACTAATGATCTCAGACGTTGAGTCCCATAGTGCACAGAGCCATCTGAACCATTTTGAACCTGTTCATTTTCAGTGGTCTCATAATATTATGATACGTTGATGGAGTCCCCCTGAGGCAGAAGTTCGATCAGTATGATGACATTTTTGAGTTCCAAAACCCTGGGGTTTGGGTTAATGATACATAATTTGCGATGGACATCATTAAAAGAAAGGCGTGTGTTCTTGAGGAGGGAACTTCTCACGAAAATCCAAACAGCAGCTTTCTACTCCGAATGCGAAAATAGAGAGAAACGATCATCACGATAAAATAAGGGAAATCAGAGGTCGTACGGAAAGATATAGGTGTTCGTTCTTTCCGGGCGCTATACTAGATTGGGATAATAGAGAACTGTGAAGTTGGGCGCTATACGAGATTGGGATAATAGAGAACTGTGAAGTTGGGCGCTATACGAGATTGGGATAATAGAGAACTGTGAAGTTGGGCGCTATACGAGATTGGGATAATAGAGAACTGTGAAGTTGGTTCGATGAACCCACTGCCAGGCATTTAAATGTGATTTGCAGAGTATCCATGTAGATATAGACAATCTGACTGTCAACAATGAACCGACACCTCAAATAAGCTTCCCAAGCTTCAGGCGCCAAAAGGAGCCTTGGCAGTATTACGGTCTCCGTCGAAAATCATGCTGTGGAAGTAGTAAACGAATGCCTTTATACGAGACGTAAAATCGAATTTGGAAAAGTTAATAGGCAGCAGAGTTCATCAGGCGAGATGGCCCCGCCTGGTTGTCTTTCGGGAAACATTGTTACTTTCTCCGCAAACCGATTATCGTTATAAATTTCAAAACGAAGGTTTATGACACACTCTTGCTACCAACAACAACAGACGGTCTCAAAACAATGACACTTACAACAAGTAGTGTACATCAACTTCGGGTATGTCAAAACTCACTTGACTAGAGAGAGCAAAACTTCGAGTGATTCTGACTAACAGTATCAAGAACGAAGAGAAAAGTACGAGAACGTATGTCTGTGACATTTTTGAATGGATATAGAGAACGAAGTGGCGTTGGGCGGGATAAGTGGCAAAGAACAACGTCAGATGGAACCGCGGCACTGATCCAGTGGCCTCAGGTAGTGAAAGAAAAGTTTCAGACGTACTGTGACGAGATGGAAGAGACGACATTGAACGGCATATGAGAAAAAAAATTGGATCCATTCCGCCCAGCAAAGACCGACATGGAAATCTTTGGAAGACGTATATGTCAAGGAATAGATATCCAGTTGCTGAAGAAGAAGAAGAAGAAGAAGAAGTAGAAGAAGAAGAAGAAGAAGAAGAAGACGAAGAAGACATTTTTAATAGAGCTGTTGCTTTGGTTAGTTTATAAGTGGGACAGATAGGCAACTAAAGGTTGTTAAATGCTGTCATGTCTTCCATCTAATAAAAAGGGCATTTAATTGTCTGACCAATGTATGACATGCCACAATCAGGACTGTGGAAGACCGGTGTATTGAACATAAGCGTTACACACGCTTGCGACAGCCGAGAAAATCCGCTATTGCAGCTCTCTGCCTTGACACCGGTCATCCTATGGAATACAACAACACGGAGATTCTGGCTTGCACGTAAAGCTATTGGGATAGTGTCATTAAGAAAGCTGTTGAAATCAAACTATCAAGCGACCTTATTAACAGAGATGGTGGATTTTGTTTAAATGCTGCTTGGAATCCGGCTCTGTCTCACATCATAAAACACAGGGACAGAATTAGTGCTACCTCACCTGTTGATTAGTCACTATCGATATTTCTGCTGTTGGTCATATTTGTGTTGACACTGGTTCTGTGTGTGGTATTTTCGTTGTTTCTCCTCTATGAACCGAGGTATTAAATTACGTTGCAGATTTCTTCTTCCTTGCGTTTGTGCCTTGATAATGGCAAGGTGTGCCCCTGTTGAAATATCGGCGGTGGTAGAGGACGTCACCCAAAAGTTAATGTCTCACAGTCTGCAAGTTTCTTCACATATGCCCCATCAGGCAAAAGCCACTCGTTGATCTCCCAGAGCTACCAAACTGGAAAGATACTGACTGCTGCATTGCACCTGCTGGTTCAAATAGCCCGGACATTTTGTGTAGAATTCAGACCGGATGATCTAGAGGGCCAGTCAAAGTGCGATGATGTGTCCAAGTGTTTCTCAAACCAGGAACGTATGCTGTGCAGACCTGTGAACACATCTATTGTTATAATGGAAGACAAGAATGTCCATAGCATACTGGATCATGAAGATGTAGAAGCAAGGAGACAAGTGGTCCACGGCAATGTACTGTAACGGCGCAACAACACCGACAGGAGGGATCGCAGCCCTCCAAGGGATTTACACCGCCGGAGGAACGAGCAGGAAAGTCCATTCTCTGAGTATCTTCTTACTCCAAATGCTCTTCCACCTGCGATGTTCGATGCGGTCACACATGGTCGTCCATAAAAATGAAGTCAGGGTTAAAAACTCCCCTGAAAAAACCTGCATACGGCACTGCAAAAGTTCCACCTACTTCAGTAAGGCGGCAGATCACCAGCCCGTTTCTCTGCATACGTATGTACTGCGCTGACGACGCAAAAGCAGCGTCAATACTTACGTTGTTAAGTCTGCGTAAACTCTGGTAGCAAGCTATCCTCTAAATGTCTTATAATAAATTTCGGCCAGAAAGTGGTTGCTTCGTTCTCTCAGTAAAATGTCAAAATTCTGAAACGAGTCTTTTATTCCATTTCAGTTTAAAAAAAAATACCTGCCATCAGGCCACATGTAATTAGCGAACAACGTCACTGTCCTCAGTTCACATTTCATGCAACCCACTACACACGTAAGGCAGCCAGAAATGTTCTTAAGTCCAATCCGGAAAATTACGCGATTTCACAGTCAATACTCCTCCACTACATCCGAGTTTCACTCTCGATCCTTTTGAGTGGATTTCTATTAAAGAAACTGATCGCTAAATATTCGATATACGGATTTGAAACATACCACTAAGAAATTAACAAACGCCGAAAGTTCACACCGTTTATCTTTCCAACAAAAAAATTCCAAACTTCGCAATACTGTTCGTAAATGCAACTGCTTCTACGACAACACATTCTGGACGCGAAATAACAATAGCTTCTTCATTTTACGCATTATGCAGACGGACAGGTTCAACATGACCTGCTCCTCCCACGGCCTGTAACTAGCCACACTGCGCGGGAATTGCTAAATTCTGATTGTTTGATCAAAATGACGAGCCAATCAGAACAATCTTTCGAGATTATTCTCGCGCCAAAACTGTCCTACGGCAATCACTATTCCCAGTTGCATTCACTTCATTTCAATAAGCAAATATTAATATAATGTTTAACAAAACCAAACGAAAAGAAAACTCATCTGGGAACATATTTAGAAAACTATTACTCTGCAGACGGCTATTGTGGCCGCCTTCTTACAAGAGCAAGTGCTCTCAGACATACGTCATCAGCAATCAGGGGAAAACACAACTTTCCCACTACACATTTATGTAATGCGGTACAATATCCAATATTGAATTTCTATGTATGTCCCACTTACACACTCTCACTCGTTCTTCTTCATTCCATAAGGTCAAAACAAATAGATATTAATTAAATAATAATCTTTTCTGGATTTTATATTATGAAAATGAAAAGTACTTAACGCGTTTAATATGAAAATCCAAATAAATTGCCCTGACATTTTGTGAACTCCAGTAAGGATTTCAAATCATACTAAAAGACAAACTGTTATTATTCCTAAGTGTTGGTTCAAATGGCTCTGAGCACTATGGGACTTAACTTCTAAGGTCATCAGTCCCCTAGAACTTAGAACTACTTAAACCTAACTAACCTAAGGACATCACACACATCCATGCCCGAGGCAGGATTCGAACCCGCGACCGTAGCGATCGCGCAGTTCCAGACTGAAGCGCCTAGAAACGCTAGGCCCGTTCGGCCGGTCTCCTGTGTTGGTTTGGGGTGTTTTAGGTAAGTAATCTGAAACTATGACAGATAGAGGGCTGAAATTCTTATACCATGTTCTCTTGAACAGAAAAAGGCAGAGTATCGACTTTAAAAAATATCAAATAATATTTAATACAGTTTACTTAGGTTCTTATGAGTTTGAATACTCAGTCCCTCGAAGTGACACTGATACCGCTTCCCACGGCTGGCACAGCGACAGGTGCGAAGGAGTCATTGCTAAGGCCGGTATTACACTGTCCAATTTCTTTGTCCAATATCTTTGTCCAGTTTCTTTGTCAAAGATATTTGATAGTGTAATAAGGAACTTTGACAAATGTCGTCCAATATTTGATCAAATCTAGGGCGAGGCCGTATATTTGATCAAAGAAATCGCCTGTCTTCTGTTCACTGCAATGCGATATGTTACCACGCGGAGAGCCAGCATCGCTGGAGCGTTCTGTCATCTTTTGTGTTTGTAAACATGGCTGCTAAAAACAGTTGGTGTGTGGCGTCTACCACAAAATTAATTGAAATGTATGAGGCGGATGAGGCGCTTTACAATGTGAGGCACCCTGATTACAAAAACAGATTACGAAGATTGGAGAGTTATAAAAATATAGCAGAGATCATTAGCCGTGACATACGGCCTGGATGTAAGGCCGAGGACATCAAGAGGAAGATAAATGGCCTCCGCACTAGCTACTCGTACGAGAAAGCAAAAGTACGTATTGACATATTCATTTATATTTATTTATGCAAGTAAAGTTTGCATGTCATACAAATGGTTAGCATTAATTTGTTCACTGCAGCGACTTAAAGCATACAATAATGTTTACGTAACCTACAAGTAGTTTAAATTATTTTCATTACTAATATTTCAGATGCATAAAAGCAAATGTGGAGTCGGTGTGCAGGCGGCGTACACACCACAAGTGTACTGGTTTCCAATGCTCAAATTTCTCGACCAAGCAACCGAGGCAGACGAGAGTGTGTGTAATATAGAGAGCACGGAAAGTGAGAGTGAACGTGCCACACCGACGTTTGAGGAAATGTTTGAGGTATGTGCATTTGTTTACATTTTACGTTACTAAATGTGATTGTCTTGCCAGGGCACTTTCCCAGCGCCAATGTAAAATGTCTTAAAGTATTCCCTAACTGCTCTTCCGTGTACTGAACGTCCAGAAGCAGCTTGGCAAGCTATTGGTTCCATTCGCTGTAGGTCCTCAGTGCTTTGTGTCTCAAGATAAGTGCAGTCTCCTACTATGGCAGACACTGTTTCCTGACGAGTGTACAAGAGTTTTCTTCTCTCAGTTAATAAGTTGTGCAATGTGCAGGCAGCCAGTGTTATAGTGGTAACTTTTTCAGGAGGCAGATTAATGGTAGTAAGAAAAATCCTGAAACGACTTGCAAGAATGCCAAAGCTGCTCTCCACTAATCTTCTCCCTCGTGACAGTCGGTAATTGAAAACCTTTTCTTCTTTTGTGATCCCTTTTAAGGGGCATGGCTTCACAATGTTATAACTGAGAGGAAAAGCATCATCTGCCAGTACTACCATTGGAGTTGTAATGTTTGTGTTCCCAAGCTTCCTGCTTTCAGGAATGTTGAGCATAGATCGGTCAATGAGACACTCACGTAGTTTGCTTTTTGAAAACACTCCAGCATCACCAACACGCCCATTAGTTCCTACAACTACATACAAAAATTTGTAGGAAGCATCTACCATGGCAAATAAAATGACACTGTTGAAGGACTTATAATTGAGAAAGTGAGATCCACTAGCTTGTGGACATTTGATATGAATGTGCTTTCCGTCCATTGCTCCTATAGTGTTATAACAGTTCTACTTCTTCTCGAAATCCTCTGCAATTTGCTCCCACTCTCCTCTGCTTGTGGGTGCTTGTAAATAAATAAGATTTATGTATGTGCAAGGAAGTACGTAACTAATGGCTTTTATCTTTTATTTATAGCATGAGATGCAAGAGCCTGTCGCATGTAGCGAGGCACAGCCACAGCCCCAGCGTCAAGAGCGGCCTCCCACTAAAAGAAGGAAAGTCACGCCAGACGTGGCAACAAACGTCATGGAGGAGGCCAGCAGGACACTTAAGGCTATGGCTAATGCTGCCAGAACCATGCCTGTCCATGAAGACCGCTACAGCACCCTTGGCGCCCACATCGCAGCAGAACTGCCTGACATGGAGAAACTGGGCGGCAGGGAATACACCACTGCCACTATGCACGGTCTGGAGCGGACATTAATGGACAGGTGGGATTTTCTGCATGCGAGAGCCCGTGCACAACCGTCGACCTCTGGATATATCCAGGCTGCCTTGCAACTGGCTGGAATAGAGGAAGAGGATTCTATTCTTTAAATATGTAAGCACATAATTTTTGTATCTCTCCAATCTTCGTAATCTGTTTTTATAATCAGGGTGCCTCACATTGTAAAGCGTCTCATCCGCTTCATACATCTCTATTAATTTTGTGGTATCATACATCAATTGTAATTTGATATGTAATTAAAATAAAATAATAACAATTTATCTTCATGGACATAAAGTGTATCGTACATTTATTTACCTTCAGACAATGGTCCTTTAGCGCTTTATAAATTGCTTCACACGTTTCAGGTATTATTTTACTTAATGTGCATTGTGGAATTGAAGTGCTGTACTGTAAGCAAGAGTAACTTTCTCCTGTAGCAAGGAATCGAAGTGTTACTGTGAGCCTGTCTTCTGCACATAATAGCAGTTCTTAGGTGAGTATTGTGTTTTGAGATATGAGGTATCACTTCACTGAGAAAATACTGAAAAGTATGCTCATCCATTCGCAAGAAATTGATGTATGACTTGACGTCTTCCACTATTAGCTCACGTAACAAGTTTTGCTGAATGATTTTTCGTCTCGTCGTGAAACCCACGGCTTCACCCAGGTACGTTTCCTTTTTTTCCCCGCTTCTGTATCACATGTGCACACACAGCAATTGTGGCACAAGCAGCCGCTGCTGCGGTTAAAAATAACAATTTGTTTTTGTCAGCCATCTTGAACTTTGACGAAAACTTTGATGGCAGTGTAACACCCCGTCTAGCACTATGTCAGAGATCTTTGTTAAATATACTGGACGGAATATTGGATCACATCTTTGATCAAATCTTTGACAAAGAAATTTGATAGTGTAATACCGGCCTAAGGCACAACTGGCTGTCTCCCTCACAGTCAACGGCTCCAATGGTACGGGCTGTTCTGAAAAGCAGCTTACTGCAATAAAGTTGTCGTGTATTGACTCACGACGATACACGTGTACCACGTTCAAAGATACAGCACACTTACGCAGTATAATGCGTTCAGAAGCCACCAAACAGTCATGTCCAACAACGTTCCTGGGTCATTCCTTGTTCACCCCTCTCTCCTTATAAGGATCTGCTCTGTCCTAAGAGGAGCGTGAGTCCTACTCCACATTGGTACAGTCCATACTCTCTTGGCACTACTCTAAACGGTGCCACCAATACGCAAGTGTCAACAGAACGCCGTACGTACTGGACGTCAAGCAAAGACGCCAGCCCCTTGCATTTGCCGTGCCACAGTGGAGTGTGAGATTGACTGCCTTTCAATCCTGTTAAATGTGGTTGCAATTACATCCGCTGTGTGACAGAGGTCCGTTCTTGCCCGTCGCACAGTGTAGCGGTCATTTGCAGCTGTAGTTGACCATGGGTGACCACGCCCTACCCTACAGACAACAGTGCTTGTGTTTCTGAACGCTACCAAAGCACAAGAGACAATGCTTACCGAAAGCACTCTTCGTGTTTCGTCCTCTCTCCAGTTTCCTTATGCGTCTTCTCTGTGTGAAGTCATCCTAATGTTTTCCCCAGACCACGTTCCATTCAACTGCCCCAGTGGCGGCGCCATCCCCATCTGGCGCTATAGACACACTGACATTACGCTACGTGACGTCAAGCTTTCCGTGCACGACAGATATCTCTAGTACTATGATCGGGCACTTTTGTTCATTCATTCACTGATTCACTTATTAATAAATTACGAAGGCCGTTAAATTACTAATGCAACACTTTTTTTTCTGAAACCCACTTCGTTGTATTCAGGATTCTAATACACCACATTATTCCCCACCCTTTTGGCTTCAAAACTATATTTAACAATATAATCCCCGTTCAGTGCGATGGCCTCACCCACCTTGTTACGAGGGCCTGTATGCCCACTTGGTACCACTGTACTCGTCGACGTCGGAGGCAACGTCTTGCTGCATCAGTAATTTCTCTGTCAGCCACTTACTGCTTCCCGCAGGGTGCATCCTTCATCGGGCCACACAGATGGAACTCGGAGGTTGCGAGATCTGGGACGTAGGGTAAATGGAAAAGAAGAGTCCAATGAAGTTTTGTGAGCTCCTCTCACGTGCGCAATTAGTGTCATGGAGAAGGTCAAGTTCGTTTGCATTTCTGTGGAGAGGAACACACCGAAGTCGTTTCTTCAGTTATACACTTTGGAGTTGGTAGTTACATACTGAAGGAAGACATCAAACTCCTTCAGAGTCCCAGAAGACGGTCACCTTCACCAGCAGAGGGTACAGCTTTGAACTTTTTCTTCGGAGCAGAGGTAGTGTGGCGACACTCTATGGATTGCCCTTTTGTTCCCAGTTGCAAATCATGAGCCCTTATTTGATCACTGGTGACTATGTTCGACAAGAAATTGTCACTATCCCCCCTTGTAACGCGCAAGCAGTTCCGCACGGAATAGTACTCCTCCCGCGCTCCTTGTGTCACGAGGGGTGGCGCGCAACCCCGTGGGCACACACTTCAGACTACCACAACTGGTGGACGAGTGTGTCAGCACTGACAACAAAGACAACCAGTTTTGCTACGATGTGTTTGATTGTCATCCGTCGATCACCTCAAGCGAGATTTTCCACACGTTCCATATTGCAGGGATCACAGATTTGTGCGGTTGGCCGGTTCGCGGATGGGTTTGCACGCGGATGGGTTCGATAGTTGACGGTTAGAGATGATGGTCACAGAGACCTCGCCCAACGACTCACCACGCTTTTGTTCACTGCCAGGTCACTATAGATATTCTGCAGATGCCTATCAATATATGTGATGACCTGGCTTTCCTCCAAAAGAAACTCAATTATAACTGTAGATCTGTTCTTGGAAAGCTCCTCCCACTGGAGGCTACATATAGCTTCGCCACATATCGGAACTTCACAAAATTATTGCGGCAGAAGAGAGTATGTCACAAGCTCTACAACAAATTTCGAATTTTTTTTCACCCTAGACTGGAGGACGAACAATGGTGTTGCATTACGGTGTGTTGGTCCAGACTACTGTACACACCAGTACCTCTAAAATCCAATAGCACGACCTCTTGCATTGATGCATGCCTGTATTCGCCATGGCATACTATCCACTATCTCATCAAGCCACTGTTGGTCCATATTGTCCCAACCCTCCACGGCGATTCGGCGTAGATCCCTCAGAGTGGTTGGTGGGTCACGTCGCCCTTAAACAGCCCTTTTTGTACTATCCTAGACATGTTCGATAGGGTTCACGTCTGGAAAACATGCTGACCACTCTAGTCAAGCGATGTCGTTATCCTGAAGAAAGTCATTCGAAAGATGTGCCTGATGGGGGCGCGAATTGTCGTCCATGAAGACGAAAGCCTCGCCAATGTCCTGGAGATATGGTTGCGCTACCGGTCCGAGGATGATATTCACGTATCGTACAGCCGTTACGGCGCCTTCCATGACCACCAGTGGTTTACGTCGGACCCACAATATGCCAGCCCAAAACAGCAGGAAACCTCCACCTTGCTGCACTCGCTGGCCAGTGTGTCTAAAGCGTTCATCCTGACTGGGTTTCCTCTGAACACGTATTCGACGAAGACGGCACATGCGACACTCATCAGTGAAGAGAACGTGATGCCAATCCTGAGCGGTCCATGGGGCATGTTGTTGGGCCCATCTGTACCGCGCTGCGTGTTGTCGTGGTTGCAAAGACGGACCTCGCCATGGACGTCGGGATTGAAGTTGCACATTATGGAGCCTACTGTGTACAGTTTGAGTCGTAACACGACGTCCTGTTGCTGCGCGAAATTCAATATGATGGCACTGCTGTCAGGGTTCTCCGAGCCATAATCCGTAGGTAGCGGTCATCCACTGCAGTAGTAGCCCTCAGGTGGACTCAGCGAGGCATGTTACTGACAGCTCCAGTCTCTCTGTATGTCCTCCATGTCCGAACAACATCGCTTTGTTTCACTCCGAGACGCCTGGACACTTCCCTTGTTGAAGGCCCTTCCTGGCACAAAGTAACAATGTGGACATCATCGAACCGCAGTAGCCGGCCGCGGTAGCCGTGCGGTTCTGGCGCTGCAGTCGGGAACCGCGGGACTGCCACGGTCGCAGGTTCGAATCCTGCCTCAGGCATGGATGTTTGTGATGTCCTTAGGTTAGTTAGGTTTAAGTAGTTCTAAGTTCTAGGGGACTTATGACCTAAGATGTTGAGTCCCATAGTGCTCAGAGCCATTTTTTTGAACCGCAGTATTGAGCTCCTAGACATGGTTGAACTACAGACACCACGAGCCATGTACCTCTTCCTAGTGGAATGAATGGAACACTGATTGTCTGTCGGACCCCTCACCTAATAGGCACTGCTCATGCATGGTTGTTTACATCTTTGGGTGGGTTTAGTGACATCTCTGAACAGTCAAAGGGACTGTGTTAACATATATATATATATATATATATATATATATATATATATATATATATATATATATATATGTTTCTATCCTTGTGACTGGAGGTCCTTATAATGATATCCTTGTTATTGGAGGACTTCTTCCGTTCACATATGTAAGAAAATGACACCTACAGTGTCTTTACGATGTCATTTATTGTATGACTATCAGTTTTGGTGCTTCAGTGCACTGTCTTGAGGCTGACGTCGTTAAGACCATCCATATAAACGACGCATCAGTGGTCAACATCTGTCACTGTTAAAAACAGACATACTGTGTGAAGCGATAGCAGCAATCAGTGATTGTATATTGTTACTTATAATCCGTCTTGATTGCAAATTGTTTTTATTCATATGACCGGTTACTGTTCATCCAAAATCATCTTCAGATCTGATATTTCAGTGACAGGAGTAACCCGTCCAAATCCAGCAACTTTCACATGCTGCATCACATTAAAAAAAGTTGCTGGGTTTGGACGGGTTACTCCTAAAACTGAAATATCAGATCTGAAGATGATTTTGGATGACCAGAAATCGGTCATATGAATAAAAAAAATTTGCTGATGGATTACAACTAACATTATCTGTAACTGGCTTTCGCAGACCACCTATAACTGTGATGTCTCTCCAGGCATGAGCTGTAGTTGATAGTTGATGGTTAGAGATACGATGATTGGCGATGATCTGGCGCAGGTGAATAGCGAAATTCTGCATGACCCGCTGCATTGTCGGACCATCGATTCTGTCGATGACATCCTGAATGGCTGTTTTCAGCTTAGCAATGGTTTTGGGGTTATTTCTGTACACCTTGCCTTTAATATACCCGGACGAAAGGTAGTCGCATGTGTTCAGACCCAGAGAATATGGCGACCAATCGAGCCAAGTACTCCAGAGCCAGAATGAGGTCCCCACCAAGTGCTCCTCCAGGACATCACTCTCAGGCTTCGATGTGGTCGAGATCCGTGAACCACATCTTGTCCAAATCAGGGTCACTTTGGATAATGGGGATGAAAATGTCTTCCAAAACCTTTATGTACCATTCAGTACTCACCATGCCCTCAAAGAACACCGCCCCGATTATTCCGTGACTGGACATTGCGCACCACACAGTCACCCGTTGAAAGTGAAGAGACTTCTCGGTCGCGAAATTCTGATTCTCAGTCCCGTAAATGCGCCAAGTATGCTTAATGACGAACCCTTCCAAATGAAAGTGGGCTTCGTCGCTAAACCATACCATACTGCCCGTACTAATTGCCACCATGCCCGACGGCCAACCGTACAGTTTGGACGTCCTAACGCAAACCGTTCAGAAGGTGTGACGATTTTATTTCATACAGTTCAGTAATCGTCACCCTGTATTTTCCCTTTCTTTCAACAGCTTCCTGTTGCTGGGCCACCGGTAGAGAAACGCTGACATAACGCCACGTGACGTCCGGCTTTGTGTGCGTGACAGAGAGACCTCTAGCACTATGCTCCGACTCTTTCATTCATTCATTCATCAGTTCTTAATGCTACTTTACTTTCCCTTATCCCGTTATTATGTTTTGCAGAGCAGTGTATCTGTGAGTAGTGTAAGAGCTGCAAGGTAAAAAGGTTATGAACACCAATTAAGAAGATAATAACTGTACTGGGAGAGCAGATAAGAACTTGCACTCAGACGGCAGTAACTGCTCTGTTTTTCTAGCTCTCGAGTAGGAAGCGGCGCCGTCCTTCGTCCGCCAAAGGATTCCGCAGTGAAAGTGCAGTTCGCACGCTCGGACAGATAAGGACAAGGAGGCCTATCTGGACTCCAGTCGCGCACTGACTGCACGAATTCCTTTCTAAAGCGACGCTGGATATCTGGGGCAGTCCGGTGGTCAACTGGTCGCGGCTGTCTAGGAGATGCCGTTCCGGCGTCATCGCGGGCGACTCTAGTCGCTCCAGAATCCCAAACGACCTCGCCCCCACTCCAGTGCCGTTTGTTCCAGTGCAAGTGATCGGTATATATACCGCCGAAGGCGACGAGACAGGCACATCAGTTCCAGTCCTCTGGAAGAAGAGGACTCAGGGTACCGTCAAGGATCCACCGTCAGGACTACGAGGATCGTCATGAGGACCACAGTACTGGTAAGCGTCCGAAAATACTCGGTGTCAACTACCACAGGGCTCAATACTGGAACCCAAGTTATCTCTGGTTTCCCTGGCCGCTTGTGTGAGTTCCTTACTATCAAAACAGTAGCATCAAAGTATAAAGATATTCATTTGGACATCTCATTGGAGCAAACCAACGTTTTATTTTTACAGTAAATGAAATGAAATGTCGTGTGACGAGGGCCTCCCGTAGGGTAGACCGTTCGCCTGGTGCAAGTCTTTCGATTTGACGCCACTTCGGCGACTTGCGCGTCGATGGTGATTAAATGATGATGATTAGGACAAGACAACACCCAGTCCCTGAGTGGAGAAAATCTCCGACTCAGCCAGGAATCGAACCCGGGCCCTTTGGATTGACAGCCTGTCACGCTGACCACTCAGCTAGCGGGGCGGACATTTTTACGTTATGTCATAAGAGATGTTCAGTTGCGTATCACGGGGATTAGAATGAGGCTCCTGTCTCTCGTTGTTGCCCCGTTCTGCACGAAGACACTCGGCGGAAATTAACTAAATTGTTACCCGTTGTCCTTTTGTCGTCACTTTCTTCTTGGAAGGAAACACCCTGTCAGACTCTGCTCATTACTTAAGGCAAAACTTCAGGGCTACAGAATTTCATTTAAGTCGCGATTCTTCTTATTTTTGATTGGTAAATCACACTTTTTATCTTGTTTATTTGTAGGACAATGAGTGCTTCTTCAAGATAATAATGTGTCGTATTGCGCAAGAATACTCAGATGCGTCCATCCCCTAGAACAAGAATGCAAGAGAACGATGTATTAGTCTGCCAGGATCGCCATTTGTCGGAAAGAAAAAGAAGATACCTTAGAAATATTTAAACGTTGTCGAAAATTATTAAAAAGTCTAGTACATATTCCGCAAGCGTCCGTACGATGCATGCGGAGGGCACCCTGTGGCACAAGTAGTCATTTCCTTCCCGCTCCCCTCACAGATAAAGTGAGGGAAAAATTACTGTCTGTGTGTCTCCGTATCAGGATGCGTTTCTCGTGACGTACCTTCATGGTACTTGCGCGAAATGTATGTTGACGGCAGTCAGCTTCAGATATCGTTTCCTCAAACATTCTCAGTAGTGTTTCTCGAAAAGAACGTCGCCTTTCCTCCACGTATTCCCATTTGAGCTCCCGACGCATCTCCGTAACTCTTGCATGTAGTTCGAACCTGCCAGTAACAAATCTAGCAGCCCGCCTCTTTGTTTAATCCGTCCTGATGCGGGTCGAAAACACTCGGGCGGCGCTCACGAATAGGTCGCATTAGCGTCCCGTGTGCGGTCTCCCAGATATTTAAAGGACTTTACTGTGTCAAGCAGGACACTAGGGATGCTGTGTTGGAACATTACGTGTTTGTTTTTGTAAATTTAGATCTAGCTTCCATTCACCACACCAAATCAGACATTTTGTCTATGTGATCTTGCATTCTCCTAGAGTCACTGAACTTCCCCATATACCACACATCATCAGCAAACAGCCGCTGATCGCTCTCTACCCTGTCCCCCAAATATTTTACGTCGGAACCGCACAGTGCTTATCGCAGCTGAAGACTGCTCCGTTCACACCTTTACGTTAAGTGAGTGTACTTCCTATACGTTTCGATGGAATGAATTAATTTTGGTTATTTTAGATGCGATGAGCAAACAACACCTAAATTTCCGCATTTTGAGGTAAAACAGTGTTGGGCTTTACGGAGATGAAAAATCGTGTGCTGATCAGTGTATGAATCCTGTCGGCTCTGTCTAGTTCTGTATTGCTGCTGTTCGTATAGAGGCTTCCGAGTATCTTTTAATAACTACAACCAATGTGTCTGCATCTGTACCTGAGTATTCGATGAACTATGGATGAAGCCCGAACAACAGGCATTACACGCAATGATCAAAAATGATAGTGCATTGAGAGTGGCTAGTTTCTAGCTGAAATGTAGATCTGCGTATAAGACTTCAAAAGGACGACTCATGGCTGAAATCTATTATTTACAAGTCAGTATAACAGTCGCTTCGTGCAACAGCCTTCTGAACGGAAAGTAACCTGAGAAACACTTGATTATTAATCAAAGCCCACCGAAAATGGTTCAAATGGCTCTGAGCACTATGGGAGGTCATCAGTCCCCTAGAACGTAGAACTACTTAAACCTAAGGACTTCTCACACATCCATGCCCGAGACAGGATTCGAACCTGCGACCGTAACAGTCGCGCGGTTGCGGACTGAAACGCCTAGAACTGCTCTGCCGCACCGGCTGGCTTCTTGCAAGGAACGAACGCTCAAATGCGCTGTTTGAATAATAAACCAGTAGTGTAATATTTCCACATTCACAGAATTTAGGCGAAGTTATATTTACTAACATGTGTTGTTGTACTGAAATTGTAAACATTAGCACATACTCTTAAAATCTATCCCTGTGCTGACATTCCACGGCGCGCCAGACCTCACTGCGCTGCCTGTATGGATGTACATCTAAATCTACATTTATACTCCGCAAGCCACCCAACGGTGTGTGGCGGAGGGCACATAACGTGCTACTGTCATTACCTGCCTTTCCTGTTCCAGTCGCGTACGATTCGCGGGAAGAACGACTGTCTGAAAGCCTCCGTGCGCCCTCGAATCTCTCTAATTTTCATTCGTGATATCCCCGGGAGGTATAAGTAGGGGGAAGCAGTATATTCGATACCTCATCCAGAAACGCACCCTCTCGAAACCCGGACAGCAAGCTACACTGCGATGCAGAGCGCCTCTCCTGCAGTCTGCCACTTCAGTCTACTAAACATCTCCGTAACGCTATCACGGTTACCAAATAACCCTGTGATGAAACGCGCCGCTCTTCTTTGGATCTTCTCTATCTCCTCCGTCAACCCGAACTGGTACGGACCCCACACTGATGAGCAATACTCAAGTATAGGTCGAACGAGTGTTTTGTAAGCCACCTCCTTTGTTGATGGACTACTTTTTCTAAGGACTATCGCAATGAATCTCAACTTGGTACCCGCCTTACCAACAATTAATTTTATATGATCATTCCTCTTCAAATCGTTCCGCACGCATACTCCCAGATATTTTACAGAAGTAACTGCTACCAGTTTTTGTTCCGCTATCATATAATCATACAATAAAGGATCCTTTTTTCTATGTATTCGCAATACATTACATTTGTCTATGTTAAGGGGCAGTTGCCACTCCCTGAACCAAGTGTCTATCTGCTGCAGGATCTTACTGCATTTCGCTGCAATTTTCTAATGCTGCAACTTCCTGTATACTACAGCATCATCCGCGAAAAACCGCATGGAACTTCCGGCACAATCTACTAGGTCATTTATATATATCGTGAAAAGAAATGGTTCCATAACACTCCCCTGTGGCACGCCAGAGATTACTTTAACGTCTGTAGACGTCTCTCCATTCAGAACAACATGCTTCGATCTGTTTCGTAAAAACTCTTCAATCCAGCCACAGAGCTGGTCTGATATTCCATAAGCTCTTACTTTGTTTACCAGGCGACAGTGCGGAACTATATCGAACGCCTTCCGGAAGTCAAGGAAAATGGCATCTACCTGGGAGCCTGCATCTAATATTTTCTGGGTCTCATGAACAAATAAAGCGAGTTGGGTCTCACACGACAGCTGTTTCCGGAATCCATGTTGATTCCTACATAGTAGATTCTGGGTTTCCAGAAATGACATGATACGCGAGCAGAAAACATGTTCCAAAATTCTACAACAGATCGACGTCAGAGATATAGGTCTGAGGTTTTGCGCATCTGCTCGACGACCCTTCTTGAAGACTGGGACTATCTTTGCTCTTTTCTGATCATTTGGAACCTTCCGTTCCTCTAGAGACTTGCGGTATACGGCTGTTAGAAGGGGGGCAAGTTCTTTCGCGTACTCTGTGTAGAATCGAATTGTTATCCCGTCAGGTCCAGTGGACATTCCTCTGTTGAGTGATTTCAGTTGCTTTTCTATTCCTTGGACATTTATTTCGATGTCAGCCATTTTTTGGTTTGTGCTAGGATTTAGAGAAGGAACTGCAGTGCGGTCTTCGTCTGTAAAACAGCTCCGGAAAAAGGTGCTTGCTATTTCAGCTTTACGTGTGTCATCCTCTGTTTCAATGCCATCATCACCCCAGAGTGTCTGGATATGCTGTTTCGAGGCACTTACTGATTTAACGCAAGACCAGAACTTCCTAGGATTTTCTGTCAAGTAGGTACAAAGAATTTTACTTTCGAATTCACTGAACGCTTCACGCATAGCGCTCTTTACGCTAACTTTGACATCATTTAGCTTCTGTTTGTCTGAGAGGTTTTGGCTGCGTTTAAACTTGCAGTGAAACTCTCTTTGCCTTAGCAGTAGTTTGCTAACTTTGTTGCTGCAAGCAAGGTACATGACATGGTTGTACAGTCCAGCAGACACAAGTGAGCAAGGTCTCCTCTCGGGCGCTAGTCGCTTGTGGCCGTTGAGATTCTGCATGGGGTCACGCAGTACGACGTTGTTGCATGCTGTCTTCATGTAGTTGCAATTTGAAAGATCAACAGTGTAGCAGTGATCGACTGAGAGAGCAGGTGCTTCTTTTTTGTGCAGAAATAGACGTCGCCGTTTGCGTGGCAGCCATATGCTGAGGATGTGGATGTTGCAGGTTCTGGGATGGGCGCTGCTTGCGGCAGCTGTGGTGTACGCTGAGGAGGCTCCGGTCAACAAGAAGGTTGACAAGCGAGGCATCTTCACCATCGGCAGCGGCTACGGCCTCGGCGGCGGATACGGCTATGGTGGCGGATATGGGGGCGGATATGGCGGCGGATATGGGGGCGGATATGGCGGCGGCTACGGAGGCGGCTACGGAGGCGGCTACGGATATGGTCTGGGTAAGTAAACTAACAAATACAGAAGAAAGAAAAAGAATATCGTGGAGCTGTTAGACGACGGTCAGTTTCGTTTCCAATAAAGGTGACGCTACAGTAGTTGGGCTTGATAATGAAAGCACTACTGCAGAAAAGTCATGACGCGTTCATTGCCAACAGTATCCCTAGAAAAAACATTCGATGGTGTAAATGGTGCAAGACCCTCGTAATCCCGAGAAAAAATAGGAATAGAACTGGAAGGAAAATCAGCATTGGCAGTATTTTGTTGTTTTATTGTCAGCAAAATCGATTTTCGGTCACTTGGTGACCATCCTCAGTGCTGTAATATACAATTAATATTGGTAGGCACTGGTGTCAAGCTATACCCACAAGCTTAGAGCTAGTTTATGTGATCGCTCTGTGGTTATAGCTTGATACCAGTGCCTACCAATTTCAATCGCGGAACTTATCATAAAACTGGCAATACTTTAAAGACGTTGTTGCAGACAGTGAGATAAAATGTTTTATACGCACAGAAAAAAAATATCCACAGGTTGAATTTAACCAGTAGTTCCACTTGGTATGAACCACAATCTCACACACTTTCCAGGAATGATAGTTTGCTCTGAAAGAGTAAATATCAAACCAGTAATCAAGCAAAAGCAAGTTATTTCGATCACCCATAGGCCACAAGCAGTACTCCTACTGTAGTTACAGTTCTCTCAACTCCATTTTCCCACTCCTCCTTCCTGTGACGTAAATTCTTATACATATATACTTCACATATATCCATACAGTGAGTACCAGTTTTTCAAGGGTTCTTAAATATTTTGCACAACTTTACATTCTCGAACATCTTTTATAGGTCTGCATATCCGATGGAATTCTTGCTTCAGCTTACAATCTCAACAACAGAACAACCTCTTCGACGGCTTCACTTTTCCGAAAGCTAATTTGCTTCCATTACCAGACTTTTGTGAAAATACGTGTCAGCCACTTTCATTCATGTCTCAGCTGCTTGCTACGCACAAGTGTAGAAATGATCCTGGAGGAAGTAAAGCATTGAGGACGGGTAGTGAGTCGTGCTTGGGCAGTTCAGTCGGCAAAGCGCTTCCCCGCGAAAGGCAGCGGTGCCGAGTTCGAGTTTCCGCCCGGCACAGAGTTTTAATCTGCCAGCAAGTTTCGTATCAGCGCAAACTCCGTTGCAGAGTGAAAATTTCATTTTGTAAAAATTTTAGTTTACCCATTGTGAAAGACGTCTCTGGTACGAGACTTTTAGATTGCGTTATTAGACGATTTTCTCGCGAATCAGAAGCAACGTCGTTCAGCATGTACTTGACATTCGAGTTAAAAAATGCACGCGTATACTATGGAAAAACGTGTTTGCACTGTCAGGTGGTACACTGCTATACAAGGGTGATTCAAATGGAAACCTTAACTGTTTACTATTCAGCAGCTTGACGTGAAACGCGTGCATTGCGCAGCTTCAAAAGTGCACAGATAGCTTGTGAAAAGAATTATTTTGTTTGTGAATACAACCACTCGCACACTGAGGTTTTCAACTCTTCATTCGTGTAGAAATGCTTGCTTCTCACCGTTTCTTTGAGCCCTGCGAACACACGAAAGACACTAGGGGGCGAGGTCAAATTTCATATCGTGGAAGTTGCTACGGTTGAACGGATATTTTGGGGACAAACATCGGCACGTTGCAAGGAAATATCTACAATCTGGCTGACTCGTTAACTCCAAACTACAAGGTAAAGATAACTTCGTAGCAGATTTCAGTGTAAAGTTAATCACATTTTCATACAGCGTTCTAAAAATACGCTTTCGCCATCCAAAAGAGAGTTGGCACGAGCGTTCTTGCTGATCTCTGAGTGTGGATTTTGTTTATTTCGATTTGGCGAAGATCCGTAACGTCATTCCTTGCTTGACCTATTCATTTCAGTACGGTGATAATGCATTCAGGTCTCTTCTCCTCTAACGTATGCAGAAATCCAGTAAGTTGTATTCTTGAAAACGATTCAAAAGTCCCACACATGCATCGAAGCGACGTATTATAAATTCAGCACTCAAATGACGTGACACGCACCTTCCTTACACAGCGAAACTTCATGGACAGTACTGAGTGCTCAACCAGCAACAGTATCAAAAGTAGAAGCCATTTCACCTACAATAATAGGCCTTCTCTCTTTCGCAAGCTCTTCTACTATTGTAGCGTTTTCTTTTCTTTCGTCACTGAACGTTTTGCCTGGCGCAGGAGAGGATAATCTTCCAAGAAATTTAAAGTTCCTGTACCACTGGTGACAGGACTCAGACAAGGAGATGGGTTGTCCCCCATCCTGTTCAACTTTGCCCTCAAGAAGATCGTACGCGAGACCTTCCAAGATAACGAAGAGACTGAAATCGAAGGAAAGGGGCTGGCATACTTAGCCTATGCAGACGACATCTGTTTACTCTCTAGGTCTGAAGAGGAGTTGGAGCGAATGACCAAAGCACTAAAGGAGGCTGCCAGCAAATTTGACAGAGTACCTCGTTATGACGCGTGGTCATTGTCAGACTGCTCATCATCTACAATCACTGCAGGTTGGGGACTATTCCTACAAGAGAGTGCAGGAATTCAAATACCTAGGGGCACTTTTCACTGAGAACTCGTCATGTGAAGCAGAGATCAATGCCAGACCACAAGCATGAAACCGACCTTACCACAGCCTAGCACAACTGCTTCAGTCCAAATATCTCTCCAGACAGTTCAAGGTTCGACTGTACAAAACCCTGATCCAGCCTGTTGTTCTATATGGCTGTGAGACATGGAGTACATGGAAACAGGACCCATAAGCTCCTTGTTTTTGAGAGAAAAGTACTTCGGAAGATCTTCAGTCCGGTTCTGGATGCAGATACAGGGGAATGGAGGATTAGATACAACCAAGAGCTTGAGGAACTATACCAGCAGCCCAACAAAGCAGGAACTGTCAAAGCCAGACGAATGCAGTGGGCTGGCCATGTGGCCCGGATGGAGGATCACAGATGGCCTCGGAAGCTCCTGGATTTCACACCTACAGGAAAGAGACCGGCAGTGAGACCCAAGAAGCGTTGGAGGGATGCACTCCATGAAGATTTAAACCACGTGTCAATAGATGTGAACGGATGGCGGATAGCAGCAATGGACAGAATACAGTGGAGGAGGAAACTTGTGTGCAGTCCACTGGGCCTGATCACGTAGTAGTAATAGTAGGAGTAGTAGTAGTAGTAGTTGTTGTTGTTGTAGTTGTACCACTCATGTGCTTGCTGCAGGGGCACACAAGAATCACCGTACTGTGCTTTCACTGTGCGATGCATTTCCTCGCATTTTACACCTTCACTGCACAAACGCAGTGCAGGTCGTCAGTGGGACACTCATATTTCCATTGACTTAACTTCTTTCTCTGTGGTGCAACAACAGGCTGGTAACTATTGACCATTTGTCGAAACGAAAGGAAAGTGGTGCTAAATCGGTAGTACAGCATTTAGGAATGTTATTGATTTCAAGGTTTTCATATGAGTCGGCGTCTTATATCCTTAGGAACAGAAATGAATGTGTCAGAATCAGAGGACGCACCTAGCTGGCAATTACTGTGTGATTAATTGATCTTCGTCTTGTCCACAGGTGGTGGTCTCTCCTCTGGTGCCATAGGAGGCGCAGTAATCAGTGGTGGAGGCTTGGGAGGCTCTTACGGTGGCGGCCTGGGATTAGCCGCGGGCGGTATCGGAGGCGGCATCGGAGGTGGAGCTGGCGGTCTGGCGCTGGCTTCTGGAGGGGGACTGGGTCTCGCTGCCGGAGGTCTCGCAGGCGGTGCCGCCCTGGGTGGTGGAGCTGCCGCAGTGGGCGGGGTGTCTCAGACCGTTCTGAGGACAGTTACCGTCCCGGTACCCGTGCCACAGCCGGTCCCCGTACCGGTGTCCCGCCCCGTTCCAGTGTCCGTACCCGTACCCCAGCCGTACCCCGTCAGAGTCCCGGAACCGGTGCCTGTCAGAGTGCCTCAGCCGTACGCCGTCAGGGTACCGCACCCCGTACCCGTAACAGTGGACCGCCCCGTTCCCGTCCCCGTACCCCAGCCCGTGCCCGTGTCCCGGCCAGTGCCCGTCCCCGTACCTGTACCCCAGCCGTACCCCGTCAGAGTACCCCACCCCGTGCCGGTCTCCGTCCCCCAGCCGTACCCCGTCCCTCAGCCCGTACCGGTGCCAGTGTCCACTGGCGTTAGCGCTGCAGTGGTGCCCGTCGCCACCACCGGCATCATTGCCGGAGGCGGAGGACTCGGAGGAGGATTTGGAGGCGGCCTGGGAGGCGGCATCGGAGGCGGCCTGGGAGGCGGCCTGGGAGGAGGCCTGGGAGGAGGCCTGGGAGGCGGCCTGGGAGGCGGCCTGGGTGGAGGCCTGGGTGGCGGCGCTATCATCTCCGGAGGTGGAATCGGGGGCGGTCTCGGATACGGCTACGGAAGTGGTGGGCTCGCGTACGGAGGTGGTAGCCTCATCGGTGGCGGAATTGGTGGATCCTACGGAGGCGGTACCATCGTGAAGGTACTCCCGGCAGCCACCAGTTTCTCCTCAGGAGGCAGCTACGGCTCTATCTACAAGACCTACCTCAAGCACTGATTGATCCATACACCATGAGATTCATGCCACATTAGACAACAGCACTGGATCTCTCTAGCACTAGAAACAATTCAAATTACTATAATTATCACAAGTCACTCCTGCCAAATATTTCAGCGGCATCCATTAATTGGACTCCAGAGTACTCGAACTCCAGGTGTTCTTCCAGAATGAAATTTGCTTAAACGTCACATCCCATGATCTCGTTGTTGATGGGAGAATTGATTTCATATAGACTACATTTGAAATTTATACTGCATAAAGTCCGTCGAATTTTCAGTTATAACAGGAGTGAAATAGAGATTTTTGTGGCCAGTAAATCATCTTGATATATTAGGGTGTGGAAAAAAAAGTCGCGAGGCGATTCCCAGTGCTGTTGTCCAGAACTGAGTTGACGACATTTTGCATATATATTTCACTACTAACACAGCGATTCATTTTGCAATTCGTTTATAATAACTGTACGATACTTCATTATTTTCTACATGTATCTATTTATGTGTGACGCACAGAATAAAATAAAGTTGATGAGCTTTGTACCAAAAGAATTTGTTATTGTGCTGCCTATATTACAACGTACATTCTTGTCTGTGAACTTACGCAGTACTGCTGTCACAACGATTTCATGATAAACAGAAGTGTTATAGTGTACACAACAAACAAGAAATTGGCTGTGTTTGTCAGTCTCATCATTTATTAACAGGGATGGATTTTCTTCTCCATGGATGATAATGCACAACTTTAATTTTCCTCCAATTAAAGCAGGCCTAGATGAGAAAAAAGGATGCACTTTCTGATCAAAAATGTCATGACACCCTATGTAATGCTGTGTTGAACTCTGTAGGTCCTGAGAGAAGGGATCTCTTGAGCGCTGTATGGCAATATCGAAGAAGTAACAGCAGAATGATCGATCAGGAGAGTTCAGTGACTTGTAACCTGGACTAATCCGATGTTACCTGAGAAACAAATCCATCCGGGACATTTCAACCCTTCACGTATCACGTCTCTGGTACTGTTGTTTTGGTCGTCAGTTGTTGTGGTCTTCAGTCCTTAGACTGGTTTGATGCAGCTCTCCATGCTACTCTATCCTGTGCAAGCTTCTTCATCTCTACTCTATCCTGTGCAAGCTTCTTCATCTCCCGGTACCTACTGCAGCCTACATCATTCTGAATCTGCTTAGTGTCTTCATCTCTTGGTCTCCTTCTACGATTTTTACCCTCCACGATGCCTTCCAGTACTAAATTGGTGATCCCTTGATGCCTCAGAACATGTCCTACCAACCGATCCCTTCTTTTTGTCAAGTTGTGCCACAAACTCCTCTTCTCCCCAATTCAGTTCAATACCTCCTCATTAGTTATGTGATCTACCCATCTAATCTTCAGCATTCTTCTGTAGCACCACATTTCTGAAGCTTCTATTCTCTTCTTGTCTAAACTATTTATCGTCCACGTTTCACTTCCATACATGGCTACACAATACACAAATACTTTCCGAAACGACTTACTGACACTTAAATCAATACTCGATGTTAACAAATTTCTCTTCTTCAGAAACGCTTTCCTTGCCATTGCCAGTCTACATTTTATATCCTCTCTACTTCGACCATCATCAGTTATTTTGTTGCCCAAATAGCAAAACTCCTTCACTGCTTTAAGTGTCTCATTTCCTAATCTAATTCCCTCAGCATCACCCGACTTAATTCGAGTACATTCCATTATTTTCGTTTTGCTTTTGTTGATGTTCATCTTGTACCCTTCTTTCAAGACACTATCCATTCCGTTCAACTGCTCTTCCAAGTCCTTTGCTGTCTCTGACAGAATTACAATGTCATCGGCGAACCTCAAAGTTTTTATTTCTTCTCCATAGATTTTAATGGCTACCCCGAACTTTTCTTTTGTTTCCTTTACTGTTTTCTCAATATACAGATTGAATAGCATTGGGTAGAGGCTACAACCCGTTCTCACTCTCTTCCCAACCACTGCTTCCCTTTCATGTCCCTCGACTCTTATAACTGCCATCTGGTTTCTGTACAAATTGTAAATAGCTTTTCGCTCCCTGTATTTTACCCCTGCCACCTTTAGAATTTGAAAGAGATTATTCTAGTCAACACTGTCAAAAGTTTTTTCTAAATCTACAAATGCTAGAAACGTGGGTTTGCCTTTCATTAATCTATTTTCTAAGATAAGCCGTAGGGTCAGTATTGTCTTTCGTCTTCCAACATTTCTGCGGAATCCAAACTGATCTTCCCCGAGGTCGGCTTCTACCAGTTTTTCCATTCGTCTGTAAAGAATTCGAGTGAGCAATTTTGCAGCTGTGACTTATTGGACTGACACTTTGGTAATTTTCACATCTGTCAACACCTGCTTTCTTTGGGAATGGAATTGTTATATAGTCTCTGGCACTATCTACCCTATTTCGCAATAGTAAAAAACAACGAGCTGCCCTTCTTAGAACCTTTTCGATGTCATCCGTCAGTCCCCCCTGATGCGGATCCCACACCGCACAGCAGTACTCCACAATACGGCGGACAAGCGGGTGGTGGTGGTCGTGGTGATGGTGGTGGTGGTGTTGGTGGTGATGATGATGATGATGATGATGATGATAATCGGTTTGTGGGGCGCTCACTGCTCGGTCATCATCGCCCGTGCAAAGTCCTAATTTTTACACAGTCCAATTTTTCACGCAACCCAATCGATCCACTGTCACGAATGATGATGATTATGATGAAATCATGAGGACAACACAAACACTCAGTCCCCGGCAGAGAAAATCCCCAACCCGGCCGGGAGTCCAACCTGGGACCCCGCGATGCTGGGGCACCAGCACTAAGCACTGGACCACGAGCTGCGGACGAACAATGGTGGTGTAAGCAGGCTCTGTAGTAGACCTGTTGCACCCTTTAAGTGTTCTGCCAAAGAATCGCAGTCTTTGCTTTGCTCTGCCCACAACACTATCTACGTGATCGTTCCAGTTTGTGTTAACTGTAATTCTAATTCGTAAGTACTTAGTTGAATCTGCAGCTTTCAGGTTTGTCTGACTTATCGCATAATGGGAATGTAGCGGATTTCTTTTCGTACTCATGTGAATAACTTCACACTATTCTTTATTCAGAGTCAATTACCACTTTTCGAAGCATACAGATATCGTATCTAAATCATTTTGCAATTCGTTTTGGTCATCTGATGATTTTACCAGAAATGACAGTGTCATATACAGACAGTCTAAGAGCGCTTCTCAGATTGTCTCCTAATACGTTAATATAGATAAAGAACAATAGAGGGCTTGTAACACTTCCTTGGGGAATGCCGGATATTACTCTTATTTAACTCCATGACTTTCTATCTGTTACTACGAACTGTGAACTGAGGCGACATTGCATAGGCCCGCAGTTTGGTTAGAGGGGGGGGGGGGGGGGGGGGGGTTGTTTGGGGGAAGGAGACCAAACAGCGAGGTCATCGGTCTCATCGGATTAGGGAAGGAAGTCGGCCATGCCCTTTCAAAGGAACCACCCCGGCATTTGCCTGGAGGGATTTAGGGAAATCACGGAAAACCTAAATCAGGATGGCCGGACGCGGGATTGAACCGTCGTCCTCCCGAATGCGAGTCCAGTGTGCTAACCACTGCGCTACCTAGCTCGGTAGTTTGGTTAGAAATCCCTCATGAGGAACACTGTTAAAAGGCACCTGGAAACCTAAAAATATGGAAGAGGGATAGAGGAACAATTAAAATCGCTCAAAAGAGGAAAGGCCGCTGGTCCTGATGGAATACCAGTTCGATTTTACACAGAGTACGCGAAGGAACTTGCAACCCTTCTTGCAGCGGTGTACCGTAGGTCTCTGGAAGAGCGTAGCGTTCCAAAGGATTGGAAAAGGGCACAGGTCATCCCCGTATACAAGAAGGGACGTCGAACAGATGCGTAGAACTATAGACCTATATCTCTAACGTCGATCAGTTGTAGAATTTTGGAACACGTATTATGTTCGAGTATAATGAGTTTTCTGGAGACTAGAAATCTACTCTGTAGGAAACAGCATGGATTTCGAAAAAGACGTTCGTGTGAAACCCAGCTCGCGCTATTCGTCCACGAGACTCAGAGGGCCTTAGATACGGGTTCACAGGTAGATGCCGTGTTTCTTGACTTCCGCAAGCCGTTTGACACAGTTCCCCACAGTCGTTTAATGAACAAAGTAAGAGCATACGGACTATCAGACCAATTGTGTGATTGGATTGAGGAGTTCCTAGATAACAGAACGCAGCATGTCATTCTCAATGGAGAGAAGTCTTCCGAAGTAAGAGTGATTTCAGGTGTGCCGCAGGGGAGTGTCATAGGACCGTTGCTATTCACAATATACATAAATGACCTTGTGGATGACATCGGAAGTTCACTGAGGCTTTTTGCAGATGATGCTGTGGTGTATCGAGAGGTTGCAACAATGGAAAATTGTACTGAAATGCAGGAGGATCTGCAGCGAATTGACGCATAGTGCAGGGAATGGCAATTGAATCTCAATGTAGACAAGTGTAATGTGCATAGAAATATAGATCCCTTATCATTTAGCTACAAAATAGCAGATCAGCAACTGGAAGCAGTTAATTCCATAAATTATCTGGGAGTAAGCATTAGGAGTGATTTAAAATGGAATGATCATATAAAGTTGATCGTCGGTAAAGCAGATGCCACACTGAGATTCATTGGAGGAATCCTAAGGAAATGCAAGCCGAAAACAAAGGAAGTAGGTTACAGTACGCTTGTTCGCCCACTGTTTGAATACTGCTCAGCATTGTGGGATCAGTACCAGATAGTGTTGATAGAACAGATAGAGAAGATCCAACGGAGAGCAGCGCGCTTCGTTACAGGATCATTTTGTAATCGCGAAAGCGTTACGGAGATGATAGATAAACTCCAGTGGAAGACTCTGCAGGAGAGACGCTCAGTAGCTCGGCACGGCCTTTTGTTAAAGTTTCGAGAACATACCTTCATCGAAGAGTCAAGCAGTATATTGCTTCCTCCTACGTATATCTCGCGAAGAGACCGTGAGGATAAAATCAGAGAGATTAGAGCCCACACAGAAGCATACCGACAATCCTTCTTTCCACGAACAATACGAGACTGGAATAGAAGGGAGAACCGATAGAGGTACTCAGGGTACCCTCCGCCACACACCGTCAGGTGGCTTGCGGAGTATGGATGTAGATGTAGATGTAGAATCAATTTGCGGTCCCCTGTCGATATCACGCATTACTTCATGAGTATAAAGAGCTACACATTCAGACACTTAAATGAACGTGTCCCAGCAAAGCCGACGTAAAGGCAAAAGGTAGACATACCTCATACTAATGTCTACCAACAGGTGTCCCGATACTTTTGATCAGTGTACGTTGCCGAGTCACATATACAGTACATTATAACTTGTCAGCAGTTTCACAGTGAGTACATCACTTGCCGAGTACCCAGCAGAATTTTTCGCTATTTTTCTTCTTCAGATTTGCCTCACTTCCATAGAATGCTGTCCTCAAGATGAACGCTTGGAGGTGCTGCTTCCTCGTTTTCGCATTAATGTGTGATACGTGTACAAGTCTCTTATTGGAGAAAGGTTTCTTTGATAGTACTGATCTACTTCAGACGTCTTGCTTGTTTTGCAATCTTTGTATAATCATTATTTATAAGTAGGAGTATCCTTTAATATCATCCACCACTATGTTTCCTCATTGGTGATATTATGGAAATCATACACCACTCTTTTACCAATCATCACCTTCATCTTTGTTTGGTTCATTCAGTATGCGTCTCAATAGATGTAAGTCTGCCTTACATTGGACAAGATGGATAAAGTCTCCGAATGTTAATTCTGGCATCTCGAATTCCTTTCTCAGTGTCGAGTTTCTTTTATTTCCTGCGACTATGCCCTGGAGGCCAATGTGAAGTGCATGATGGAGGGTACTTCTCTGTATTCCTCTTATTAGGTTTATTCGATTTTTATCAACAGTGTGGTAAGAAAGACTGCTTAAATACCTCTACAATTCTAGTCTTGGAAATACATATGGTAGTAGCTCCTTCCCTTAATGTTAGTTCTTGAAAACCTTGTAAGTAGAAATTCGTGGGATGGCTGGTGTTTACCTTCAAGCGTCCAACATTTTGGGATTTTTTAACGTCCACATGGCGCTGTTCCACGCGTCAAAAAACCTGTGACAGGCCGTGCTTCCCTTCTCTGTATATTTTCAATATCAACTGTTAGTCCTACCTCGTATGTGCCCCATACACCTGAGCAATGTCCTAGGAAGGAACACACAGATGTCTGAATAAATCTTCTTTGTAGAATGGCTGCGTTTTCCCATTATCCTAGCGCTGTCATTTGACCTATCTACGATTGCTCAATCAATTTCGTAGCATCATGAATTGTTATACCCAGGTGTCTGCACAAGCTGACTGTTTCCAAATGCGACTCATTGATGTTGTAGTCACAGGGTAGTACATTGCTATTTCCGATATGCACTATTTTATCTCTTGTGAAGCCATCGGACAACCGACTAATAAATCAGTACCGAGAATGATGCGCATAATTGGTCAAATGTATGATATATTTACCATAACATGTTTCATGACTACGTTATTCCATTTTCAGGTACCGGGTGATCAAAAAGTCAGTATAAATTTGAAAACTGAATAAATCACGGAATAATGTAGATAGAGAGGTACAAATTGACACACATGCTTGGAATAACATGAGGTTTTATTAGAACAAAAAAATACAAAAGTTAAAAAATGTTCGACAGATGGCGCTTCATCTGATCAGAATAGCAATAATTAGCATAACAAAGTAAGACAAAGCAAAGATGATGTTCTTTACAGGAAATGCTCAATATATCCACCATCATTCCTCAATAATAGCTGTAATCGAGGTATAATGTTGTGAACAGTACGGTAAAGCATGTTCGGAGTTATGGTGAGCCATTGGCGTCAGATGTTGTCTTTCAGCATCCCTAGAGATGTCGCTCGACTACGATACAGGTAACCCCAAAGCCAATAATCGCACGGACTGAGGTCTAGGAACCTGGGAGGCATGACGAAAGTGGCGGCTGAGTACACCATCGTCACCAAACGACGCGAGCAAGAGATCTTTCACGCGTCTAGCAATATGGGGTGGTTCTAATAAAACCCCATGTCATTCCATGCATGTGTGTCAGTTTTTACCTCTCTATCTACATTATTCCGTGGTTTATTAAGTTTTCAAATTTATATTACTTTTTGGTCACCCGGTGCTATAAAACAACAAATCAGTACATTTGCATATACTGATAAATATTTAAATTTAGTATTTTATCCGTCCTCAGCAACTGTAGTTATATACCCAAAGCAATCAAAAACATGTTGCATTAAATAAATTTAATTTCTTAGCCTAATTTGAGGCACTTAGCTCCCTTCTTCTCAAGTTTATAACTATAGCATTATTTGCGAGTGTCAACATTATCTTATTGTTAACACTCGCAAATAATGCTATAGTTAGAACGTTCTGAAGACGAGTACTAAGTACCTGAAACCGGTTAAGGAATTAAATTCGTATTATGCGACCGGTTGCTGATTATCTTGACAGAACTATGTAAGCATTTGTACCTGTTACACAGAATCGCTCACGTAAAACCAGCCCGAATCGGACTGCGAACGAGCGTGAGTAGCAATACTATCTTCTCAGTTTCTTTGCCACCTTCCAACAGCAGTAGCGTGTGAGCAGTTCATACGGAAAGTAATCGTTATACACTGTGTACTTCACTGTCATGCCTTACTCCATTGAAGAACGTGTGTTCATTGTTGAAGAATATGTGCGGTCTGAATCCATTAAAGTTGATCGTGACACGTTTCATGAGAAGTTTTCTGAAATTAACGTTCCTGCAAAATCAACGATTCAGGATCTAGTGAATAAGTGGCGTTCGACAGGCCGTGTTATTAATTCCAAGAGACGTGGCAAATGTGACGCGACACACTGAAAGAAGTCCCTACATGTCAACACGACGATTATCACAGAAATGTGGAATATCTCTCAGGTCATGTCAGCTCATTCTTCATGGCTTGAAAATGAAACCTTACCTTGTGAGTGTTGTTCAGTAAATAAAAGAAGCGGACAAGGGTAAGCGTACACATTACTGTAATTGGTTGCTGGAAAATGTCGCTGGGAGAGATCTTGATCAGTTCCTCCTTTTTTCGACGGATGAAGCTTGGCTTCGTCTGTCAGGTTACGTTAACTCACAAAACACAAGATACTGGGCTATAGATAATCCCAATGGCATACTGCAAAAGCCGTTACGTGATTTAAAAATTGGAGTATGGTGTGCTGTATCTGGTAACAGAATTATCGGGCGATTGTTCTTCAACGAAAGTGTCAACACACATGCATACTTGCAACTCTACAATGAATTTTCAGCTCTGTTAACACTTTGACATCCGGCGACACCACAGGGGTGTTTTGAGCAGAGTATCGTGCAGTGACCGGCGAAAGCACTTTAGTATCTTTTGCATTCTGTTGAAGCTTTGTTTAGGTAACAATTAGTTACACACGTCAACAAGTTTTTTGTTTTTATAAGTACTTGGGCACTTTCATCATGGCAGACGAAAGAGACGATACGAATATTTACGATGAATGCGTGGACGTCTTGTCTGACGTTCCGGACGACTTGGTTCACTGGGAAGAAGGCATTGGATATTTAAAAAAATGAAAGTGAAGCGGAATGGCCGGAAGATAGCGAAATACGTCCAAGAAGAATCCGGGGAATGCTACGGTTGCCAACTTATTCGGATGAATCAGACGAATAAGACAGACTATGACTTACTGAGGACCAATAATAAATTTAGAGGATCTCCGGGTCCACACATATTTCCCAAAGATACTCAGAGCGTCGTGGATATCGTAGGATTATACAGGGTGTTACAAAAAGGAACGGCCAAACTTTCAGGAAACATTCCTCACACACAAATAACGAAAAAATGTTAAGTGGACATGTGTCCGGAAAAGCTTACTTTCCATGTTAGAGCTCATTTTAGTTTCGTCAGTATGTACTCCAACGTGATCAAATTGTAAATTTTCACAATCAACATGTGTGGGCTGACGACAATCCGCAAGCAATTGTGCAATCACGTCATCAACACAGATTTTCTGTGAACGTTTGGGCAGGCATTGTTGGTGATGTCTTGATTGGGCCCCATGTTCTTCCACCTACTCTCAATGGAGCACGTTATGGTGATTACATACGGCATACTCTACCTGTGCTGCTAGAACATGTGCCTTTTCAAGTACAACACAACATGTGGTTCATGCACGATGGAGCTCCTGCACATTTCAGTGTAAGTGTTCGTACGCTTCTCAACAACAGATTCGGTGACCGATGAATTGGTAGAAGCGGACCAATTCCATGGCCTCCACCCTCTTGACTTTCATTTATGGGGCATTTGAAAGCTCTTGTCTACGCAACCCCGGTACCAAATGTAGAGACTCTTCGTGCTCGTATTGTGGACGGCAGTGATACAATACGCCATTCTCCAGGGCTGCATCAGCGCATCAGGGATTCCATGATGCGACGGAGGGTGGATGCATGTATCCTCGCTGACGGAGGACATTTTGAACACTTCTAATAATTTCCGGGTATGCAGCCGGATGCCGTCGACATTCTGCCACGATATTTCGGCCCAGAGACGTCCGGCCATCATCAGGTGAGTACACAACTACTGAAGAGCCCAGGTGCAGTCGCGGTATTTATACCGATTCTCGCGCACGTGTTGACATGCGCGGCATAGCCGAGTTGTACGTGCTGCCCTCGGTGGTGAAAGTAAAGATCATGTAGTCATTAAGTATCGAATGACGCTGTCTATTCCGCTGTGCATGTATAATCGGCAGTAGCAGAGCACTGTATTTCATTGGGACATTCAATGGAATACAATGGAACAAAAATTTTAGCTCCGGTTTCCGGATTTTGGGATTCCGTAATCAAGGAATCAGTGGAAATACGTCTTGCCGATAATCTTATAAATCGTGACAACGGCTTTCAACTGGATAAAAGTTGGAATCCTGTTATTAAAATTATATAATCACAGCGGAATCGACAGCGTCATTGGATACTCAATGACTAGATGATCTTTTACTTTCACCACCGAGGGCAGCACGTACAACTCGGCTATGCCGCGCATGTCAACACGTGCGCGAGAATCGGTATAAATACCGCGACTGCACCTGGGCTCTTCAGTAGTTGTGTACTCACCTGATGATGGCCGGACGTCTCTGGGCCGAAATATCGTGGCAGAATGTCGACGGCATCCGGCTGCATACCCGGAAATTATCAGAAGAACAAATACGCCGGGAAAATTTCAGAAGTCACATTTTGAACACTTCCTGTAACAAAGTGTTTGAAGGCACGCTGGTACGTTCTGTTGCTGTGTGTTTCCATTCCATGATTAATGTGATTTGAAGAGAAGTAATAAAATGAGCTCTAACATGGAAAGTAAGCGTTTCCGGACACATGTCCACACAACATATATTCTTTCTTTGTGTGTGAGGAATGTTTCCTGAAGTTTGGCCGTACCTTTTTGTAACACCCTGTATAACGGGAACGATCTATTTGAAAATATTTGCAACGAAACCGACAAGTACTACAGTCAAAATTGCTATAGGAGGAAACTGGATTTAAAAAAAATATTAAATGGTTTTGGCTTGCTGTCCTTGTGGGAATTGTAAAACAAAGCAAGGATCGATGATTACTGGTCAACAAATCCGTTGATAGACACACCGATATTTCGCAAAACGGTGCCCTGCAATCTACTCAGACAAAAAGTATCATTTTTACATTTTTCTGACAATAACAATAAACCGGATAATGCTGACCGGCTTTTCAAAGGGCAATTCGTAATTGTTTATCTTTCCAAAAAGTTTAAAGAAACGTTTAATCTAAGTCAAAACATCTCAATTGATGAAGGAGTGATACCGTGGCTTGGAAAGTTTAAAATTTAAAGTTTACAATCCGTCTAAAATTACGAAATACGCCATACGGATGCTGTGTGATTCGAATACGAGATACATTTCGTCATTCGAGATATATTCCGGCGCTGGACAACCTTTAACAAAACCAGTGATGGAATTATTGACACCTTCTTATGGAAAGTGGCATCACCTCTACATGAATAATTATTATAAGAGTGTAGAACTTGCAGAGAAGTTACTTGAAAAGAAAATTTGTGTATGTAGAACGATACGGCAAAATAGAGAATTTCCGGAAAAATTAAAGCGCGCCAAAGTTAATGGGTTTGAAGCTTGTCATCAACGGAAAGGTGACAAGCGGCCGGCGACAAGGCAAGTAATTCGAATCAGCGAATAAATTTGCACGAGACATGCGGACGGCAAAGTGTTAACTCCAAACGAAAAATGTTGCGCATATTTCCAGCAAGATGGGGCAACTTCTCATACGTCGGATTTGTCCTTAGCTCGTTTACATACTGATTTTATGGAAGAGAGGACCATTTGTAAGGGCTTGTGGCCATCTCGCTCTCCCAACTTGTCACCATCTGGGGATTTCTAAAGGCTAGAGTCTACCGCAACAGTCCCAGAACATATTAAAAAACAACGTATGTGAAGAAATTTGGAACATTCCTCAATGAGTACTGAAAAGTGTTTTCCTTAAGATGCTTCGACGTGCACAACTTTGCTTGGATGTTGGCGGAGAACATTTTGAACACAGACTTTAAATTCCTTCCATTCTAAAATACGCTTATAAAACTAATAAAAGTAAATCTGTTAGTTAAACTGTTAATTACATAGTTAATAACGAAACTGGACAGTAAAAATGTAAGAAAGCGATGATGTACGTTGATTTTCTTCATACATATTCCTTTCAGTGCAGGGGTTGGTTTTATGTGTGCCACTCCGTATAACAAACTTTAAAGCTTCATTGCCACTAGGAACCGGCAAAAGTAAAACTCCAGCAGCTAACGTGCATTGTCAAAGATATGACTCTTCTTTGAACGTATCATGTTGTTGCGCCACACTCTTACAAGGCTCAGTTGATAGCTAAGGGCAGCTGCCTTCACCTCGTAATGGTACTTGAATTACGTTACCATTACGGCACCTCACCTCAACCTCTCGATACCAGCAATATTCTACTATGTTTCTGTAAAATAGTTAACATATTTCTGTGACAACATTCAGATTTGATTTCATTAATGTAGGGCTACTTCGATACATCGATATGTATATATTGAAATGATATTATCGTTATGTGTGTTCTTTCTTTTGTCACTATGATCTTTGACGTACTTGTAACTCTGATTTTTGGGCGCGTAAGCGGTTATTAGAAAGTTTTGGTCGTCATGTTAAAAAGACGCAAATTGTAGTCAGTTTATGAAATGTCAACTTTAACAGTGAGGAACATATTTTCAAGAATGTTTTATATTGTGAAGTGATGTTGCAACAAAAGTAATAAAAAAGAAGTGTAACTTAAAATCGGAGTGATGATTACTTTCTTGCATTACCATTGTCTTAACTTGCAAAAGTTTAATCTTCAAGAATGGTTTATGAAAAACTTCTATAAAACTTTAGAATATCGCAGAATAACACCTAGGACTCTTTGCAACCGAGCTTGGAATCATCACTATCTAGATTTTCGACGATTGAGCCACGAGTTAACAACGAGACTAGCGTAGGAAACACGAAAAGATGAGTGCCTAGTTTTTCCATTATTTCAAGAAATGACTTTATTATCTGTGTTCTAATGACACCTGCCACATAATATAACTTTGTTGTTGCCAGAAAATGCAATATTTAGCAGCGTGAGCAACACTATGATCATTATTAATTTTTGACCTTTGTTGTGGTAGGGTTGTTAGAACCTGCCGAAGGTAGTACTACTTTTAACGCATGTGTCTTAGCCCCGCCGAGCGGTCTAAGGCGCTGCAGTCAAGGACTGTTTTGCTGATCCCGGCGGAAGCTCCAGCCCTCTCTCGGGCATCGGTGTGTGCGTTTAGGTTAAATAGTGTATAAGCTTATGGACTGATGACCTTAGCAGTTAAGTCCCATAAGATTTCACACACATTTGAACATTTTTCTTAGCCCTTTATATTGCTATTGTTTGTCATAAAATCTTTGAACGTTACATATCAAATCCTAGCGAATGTGTGCATCCGTACAGAATGATCAAAGAGACACATTAACACACAACTCTGCTATTGACAATAAACCGGTGTGTGGTTTTCAAGGAGGAGACCGCTGAAGTGGGTCCAGAAATGCCTCATTTAACATGCTCACTCATTCCTCTCTTAGAGTACAAAAATCTCAACTTCCTCCACTTTGAGAGCAACTATTCTTCATCCTCAACAAAGTGGTTAAAATTCTATTCAGAACGGAACACGAACTGCAGCCGAGACCAGAGCACAAGACTGTCACAGGGGAGAACTGGATGCGGAGTGCGGGAGTTTGTGAAGTACAGTGTTGGGACTGGGAAATGAAGTACTTGGGGTGAACGGAAAGAAACTGTAAAGTAAGGCTTGAAGAGCATAATGATAAAGGGAATGGCTCACAGAGGTGGCGAAGCACCTTACGCATGTGCAGCATTTGTTGATAATATCACAGAAAGCATGAGTCTATTGCACTTCTTGGATAACGAGTGGTTGTTGTAATAATAACTTGAAGTTGAGATGTTTTAACGCTTTAAGAGGGCAATGCGTAAGCGTCTTAAATGAGAAAAAAGAAGTGTCAAACGGACATTTCTGTCCCGACGTCAGCATGTCTCCCTTGAGAAGTAGCCACCAATTTACTCCAAGTAGTGGCGTTATGTATAATACTTTCTGTTGGTCATTCTATATACAATCCTGGAAATTGAAATAAGAACACCGTGAATTCATTGTCCCAGGAAGGGGAAACTTTATTGGCACATTCATGGGGTCAGATACATCACATGATCACACTGACAGAACCACAGGCACATAGACACAGGCAACAGAGCATGCACAATGTCGGCACTAGTACAGTGTATATCCACCTTTCGCAGCAATGCAGGCTGCTATTCTACCGTGGAGACGATCGTAGAGATGCTGGATGTAGTCCTGTGGAACGGCTTGCCATGCCATTTCCACCTGGCGCCTCAGTTGGACCAGCGTTCGTGCTGGACGTGCAGACCGCGTGAGACGACGCTTCATCCATTCCCAAACATGCTCAATGGGGGACAGATCCGGAGATCTTGCTGGCCAGGGTAGTTGACTTATACCTTCTAGAGCACGTTGGGTGGCACGGGATATATGCGGACGTGCATTGTCCTGTTGGAACAGCACGTTCCCTTGCCGGTCTAGGAATGGTAGAACGATGGCTTCGATGACGGTTTGGATGTACCGTGCACTATTCAGTGTCCCCTCGACGATCACCAAAGGTGTAGAGTCAGTGTAGGAGATCGCTCCCCACACCATGATGCCAGGTGTTGGCCCTGTGTGCCTCGTTCGTATGCAGTCCTGATTGTGGCGCTCACCTGCACGGCGCCAAACACGCATACGACCATCATTGGCACCAATGCAGAAGCGACTCTCATCGCTGAAGACGACACGTCTCCATTCGTCCCTCCATTCTCGCCTGTCGCGACACCACTGGAGGTGGGCTGCACGATGTTGGGGCGTGAGCGGAAGACGGCCTAACGGTGTGCGGGACCGTAGCCCAGCTTCATGGAGACGGTTGCGAATGGTCCTCGCCGATACCCCAGGAGCAACAATGTCCCTAATTTGCTGGGAAGTGGCGGTGCGGTCCCCTACGGCACTGCGTAGGATCCTACGGTCTTGGCGTGCATCCGTGCGTCGCTGCGGTCCGGTCCCAGGTCGACGGGCACGTGCACCTTCCGCCGACCACTGGCGACAACATCGATGTACTGTGGAGACCTCACGCCCCATGTGTTGAGCAATTCGGCGGTACGTCCACCCGGCCTCCCGCATGCCCACTATATGCCCTCGCTCAAAGTCCGTCAACTGCACATACGGTTCACGTCCACGCTGTCGCGGCATGCTACCAGTTTTAAAGACTGCGATGGAGCTCCGTATGCCACGGCAAACTGGCTGACACTGACGGCGGCGGTGCACAAATGCTGCGCAGCTAGCGCCATTCGACGGCCAACACCGCGGTTTCTGGTGTGCCCGCTGTGCCGTGCGTGTGATCATGGCTTGTACAGCCCTCTCGCAGTGTCCGGAGCAAGTATGATGGGTCTGACACACCGGTGTCAATGTGTTCTTTTTTCCATTTCCAGGAGTGTAGATGCACTGAGGTAGTATAGGTGTGTATTGAACAGGCGACCTAGAAACGACGGAGAGGCTGCGTCCACGCTGTGGTTCACAACCCCACAACAGGCCACAGCAGTCCACCCACCCCACCGCCGCCCCACACCAAACCCAGAGTTATCGTGCGGTTTGGCTCCGGTGGACACCCCCCCACCCCCGGGAACGTCTCGTACTAGACGCGTGTAACACCAAATGTTTGCGTGGTAGAGTAACTATGGCGTTATGTATATTTTGGATAGGATCCGCCTTTAGCAAAACACATTTTTGTTTTTTAAACCCAAACATGTTTCAATGCAGTTGCAGCATCTTCAGTGGGCTTTTATTTTCCATATGTTCAAGATAAAGAGTGTTCTTTGGTGCTTGTATACATGTAGCTATTAGTTTTTAAATCGTAATTACAGCTATTTGAAAAAAAAAACACATAAATTACGAATTCATTCCTTTTTACCATATGGTGTGGTTCTTCTGATGTGTTGCGTTTCTACAGTGGCCGTTTTTTTGCACAGTTTGTCATCTGCATCCACTTAATACCTTAAAGTAGACAATTTTTTTAAGCCAAAATTACGATTTGACAACTTATTTTTATGTCTGAAATTATTTAAGTCTATGTGTGTGTCTATTTACATAATGTTTCACTTACGTTTTCCTTTTAATCATCTTCATCACTGTTGAACACTATACAGTGAGTTGTCACTGTCACCGTAACTGTTTCACAGCTTTACCAGCTGTAAAAGCAAACAGTGGAACAATTGAAAGTGTAAAAACAAGATGGCTGACAGTGGAACAGTTGAAGGTGTTCCTGGGTTTGTTTTGAATCTTTCAGAGGTGTTAGTGATTCTTTCTTTCTTTGTGTGTATGTGTGTGTGTGTGTGTGTGTGTGTGTATGTGTGTGTGTGTGTGTGTGTGTGTGTTTGTGTGTGGGGGGGTGAGATGGTGCGGGGGGGGGGGGAATTGGTCTTGCCTGATAATTCCTTGAGGGCAGAGAACAGAGTGCCATTGCAGAGAGCTGTGTATACATTTATCATTTGTTTGCTTTCCACTAGAGCTTTTTGTATCTGATAATTTCCTTCAATAATTAGTTTTTGTGGGAGGGCTGTTGCTGCATTTGAGAATTTTCAAATCCGTACTGATGTTTGTTGGGTTATATTTCATGTCCATGAGTTGTTCGGCAAATGTGGAAAGACAGCTGTTACTTTTTAATGCTCTTCTGTGTTCTGTGTATCTGGTATTAAAGTTTCTGCTTGTCTGTCATATATGTGTACGTGGAGAAAGTGTTTGCGCAGTAATCGCCGACATAGTGTAACTGAGGCTGAATAAGGGGAACCAGACAGCATTCGCCGAGGCAGATGGATAACCGCCTAAAAACCATCCACAGACTGGCCGGCACACAGGACCTCGACACTAATCCGCCGGGCGGATTCGTGCCGGGGACCGGCGCGCCTTCCCGCTCGGGAAGCAGCACGGTGGACCGCACGGCTAGCCGGGCGGACAGTATATTTGGATTTGTTTTTACCGTAGACCTGATTGTTACATCGGCAATATCATCGTAGGGGCTGTGACACAACCGTTACGGGACTCTTTGAGAGGTGAAGGAAACTAGCTTAGGTTTTCAATTGCCTATTGAGAGAGTATGATGCATGCTCGAGGAAGAGTTTTATTTTTGACGCTGGACGTTTGGTGGTGGCGTTTTACTTTCGATAGTACCTAATGGCGCAGAAGCTTTAACGTATGGTGTACTAGAGGACGATGGAGATATTTCCGTACACTGCAGAAAAAAACTCGCAACACCAAAATGTTAATGTATAGTAATGAAATTTCGGGAATATATCTGTCTAGGTAATATACGAGGATTGGAACTTAAACAGTGGCAACTATTTATTCACAACCAATTCAAAAGTGTCACATGTTTGCACCTGTTACTGCCCTTCAAAGTAGTCACGAGCGTTGTGTAGAACCCGTTGCCAGCGACGTGGAAGGCGTAGTATACCGTTGATGGTGTGAATGGAGCGGTCTGCTGCTGTCGAATCTCTGGAACAGTTCTGAAGCGAATGTTAAGAAGTGGTTCCTTGATCTTCGGAATCAAATCAAAGTCACAAGGACTAAAGTCGTGCAAAAAACTGATGGGTGGGTTGCGCAGAAAGTGTCGCCTCTCCTTTCGCAAAGCTGGCCGCAGGTGATGCTCCAAAAACGAACAGTGATACTGTGCATTGACGGGCTGCCGTGGAGGAACGTAATCCGTTTGGATAACGCCATCAGAGCTGTACACGAGAATCACCATAACTTTGGACCGCTCAATTCACAGCATCAACAGAACAGGCTCTGCTAACGGTATACTATGCCTTCCACATCGCTGGCACCGGGCTCTACACATTGCTGGTGACTACTCTGAAGGACAGTAGCATGTAACTCTTTTCTATCGCTTGTGAATAAATAGGTGCCACTGTTTAAGTTCCAAATCCTCGTATGTAGGTGTATAATACTGCAAGACCACAGCTTAATGTACGTGTGAGATAAGCCATTTCCAATATGGAATGCTGGTACATAAATAACAGGTAAAACGGCCAAGAATGTAGAAGTTGGCGCTCAAATCTGCGTACATTGTACTGTAAAGATGGCGGATGTCAATTTGTGGGGCTGAGTTCCATGCCTGTGGCACTTGGTCGGTCAATACAGGGACGATTAATGCTGGTTCTGGATGACGGAGTTGTCATCCGATGATGTCCCATATGTGTTCGATTGAAGACAGGTGATCGAACACACCAAGACACCATGTTGACACTCTGTAGAGCGTGCTGGGCTACAATAGCGGTATGTTGGCAAGAGTTGTCCTGTTCGAAAACACCCCCTGCAGTGCTGTTGATGAATGGCAGCACAGCAGGACGATTCATGAGACTGACGTATAATTATGCAATCAGGGTGCGTGGAATGAGAGTACTCCTGCCTGTCATACAAAATGGCAGCCCAGACCATAACTGCACTAGCTTCAGTGTACTAGTATGTAGCACTCAGATGGACTCTCAACTAGCCAGTTTGTAACAAACACATGGCCATCAATGACATCTTTCATCATAAAACACAACAGACCTCCACCCTCCCATCTACTGAGCTCTCTCTTCACACGAGTGTTGTTGTTGTCTTCAGTCCTGAGACTGGTTTGATGCAGCTCTCCATGCTACTCTATCCTGTGCAAGCTGTTTCATTTAGCAGTACGTACTGCAACCTATGTCCTTCTGAATCTGCTTAAAGTATTCATCTCTTAGTCTCTCTCTACGATTTTTACCCTCCACGCTGCCCTCCAACACTAAATTGGTGTTCCCTTGATGCCTCAAAACATGTCCTGCCAACCGATGCCTTCTTCTAGTCAAGTTGTGCCACAAACTCCTCTTCTCCCCAATTCTGTTCAATACCTCCTGACCGAGCGAGGTGGCGCAGTGGTAAGACACTGGACTCGCATTCGGGAGGACGACGGTTCAATCCGGCGTCCGGCCATCCTGATTTAGGTTTTCCGTGATTTCCCTAAATCACTGCAGGCAAATGCCGGGATGGTTCCTCTGAAAGGTCACGGCCGACTTCCTTCCCCATCCTTCCGTACAACGATGAGACCGATGACCACGCTGTCTGGTCTCCTTCCCCAAAGAACCAACCAACCAATACCTCCTGATTAGTTATGTGATCTTCCCACCAAATCTTCAGCATTCTTCTGGAGCACCACATTTCGAAAGCTTCTATTCTCTTCTTGTCCAAACTAGTTATCGTCCATGTTTCACTTCCATACATGGCTACACTCCAAACAAATACTTTCAGAAACGACTTCATGACACTTAAATCAATACTCGACGTTAACAAATTTCTATTCTTCAGAAACGCTTTCCTTGCCATTGCCAGTCTACATTTTATATCCTCTCTAATTCGACAATCATCAATTATTTTGCTCCCCAAGTAGCAAAACTCCTTTACTACTTTAAGTGTCTCATTTCCTAATCTGATTCTCTCAGCATCACCCTACTTAATTCGACTACATTCCATTATCCTAGTTTTGCTTTTGTTCCTGTTCATCTTATATCCCAATAATGCGTTTATTATGCTGTTTGTAGTAGCTTACCTGCATTCCTACTTTCCTATTCATTATTAAACCTACTCCTGCATTACCCCTATTTGATACTGTATTTATAACCCTGTATTCGCCTGACCAAACGTCTTATTCCTCCTGCCACCGAACTTCACTAATTCCCACTATATTTTTAACCTATCCATTTCCCTATTTAAATTTTCTAACCTACCTGCCGGTTAAGGGATCTGACATTTCAGTTTTCTTTCTCCTGATAACGACGTCCTCTTGAGTAGCCCCAAGTCGCAAATGTTGGAGAGGATGGGGGAGGGGGGGGCGGTAGTGGAATGCAAGCTACAGGGCGTCTGGCCGGAGCTGTCCTCGAAGTAACCGATTTGTAACAGTCCGTTGTGTGTCTGTGGAGCCAACTACTGTTGAGATTGCTGCTGCAGATGCATTACGATGCGCCAGAGCGAAAACCCAAACACGACGGTCTGCAATCTCGGTGTCCGTCCAGAGCCCGCTCTTCTTGAGACCGCACATTCTCGTGACAATCGCTGTTAGTAACCATGTCCAGTGGCTACATTGCTGCCAAGTTGGCAATACCTCAGAAGAGACGTAGAGCTTCTCGTAGCCCTGTTATACGACCTACTTCAGACTCAGCGAGCTGTCGATATGGCGTCTTTGTGTCGAAGAAGCGTTCTTGACTGAAGTTACCTCATCACGTCCCACGTCGAAAGTAACTAATGCTCACGACCATTACAGCGTGTATTTAAAACAGACCTGATTTGCATCCTCATAGTGCCCTCACTATCTAGCGCCACTCTTTCCACTCTTATGCTACTGGTGCAAAATATAAATAGAATAATCTTTGAGATATTCAAACAGTCCTGCCAACTATCGTTTTCGTCGCACAACTTCTTCTTGGTGTTGTCTTTTTTCTCCCATCAGTGTGTTTGTAAGTGTAGTATTGCGGTGTACTGATTTGGTTTCATGTTTCTTAGTGCATGATAATGAGATGTGGTACATATGTCACAAGACTGAAAACTGATGCTAACATTCTCAGCACCGATGCAGTGCTTCACACTTCTGAGAATTTACTGGAAGTTGCCACTGTTTGCATCTTACTGAAATCTTTTTACATCCAACTGATTATTGTTTAGCCTTTTCCTGATAGTACTTCACTATAGATAACTGTATCATATGCAAAAAGATGTCTTACATTACAACTAAAATTACAATGAAATGAATACCCCTAGCTGGATTTAGGCGTTGATATAACTCATTGGGGACAGTTGAAAATGCCTGACTTGACCAGGACTCGAACCCGGGATCTCCTGCTTACATGGCAGACGCTCTATCCATATTTTTTTCTTTCTTTCTTTTTTTTGTATTTTGTCCATTGTTGCTCGTTGTGTTAGGTCGTTGCGGACGTCACATGATATCTGTTCAAATTCGTTTGTTGATCCTTTCACTCAGTTTTTTTTTATTACAGAGGCCAACCAATTCTTGGACCGAACACGCTGAGTTGGATTTAAGTGTTGATATAACTCATTGGGGACAGCTGAAAATGCCTGACTTGACCAGGACTCGAAACCGGGATCTCCTGCTTACATGGCAGACGCTCTATCCATATTTTTTTCTTTCTTTCTTTTTTTTTGTATTTTGTCCATTGTTGCTCGTTGTGTTAGGTCGTTGCGGACGTCACATGATATCTGTTCAAATTCGTTTGTTGATCCTTTCACTCAGTTTTTTTTTTTTATTACAGAGGCCAACCAATTCTTGGACCGAACACGCTGAGCTGGATTTAAGCGTTGATATAACTCATCGGGGACAGTTGAAAATGCCTGACTCGACCAGGACTCGAACCCGAGATCTCCTGCTTACATGGCAGACGCTCTATCCATATTTTTTTCTTTATTTCTTTTTTTTGTATTTTGTCCATTGTTGCTCGTTGTGTTAGGTCGTTGCGGACGTCACATGATATCTGTTCAAATTCGTTTGTTGATCCTTTCACTCAGTTTTTTTATTACAGAGGCCAACCAATTCTCGGACCGAACACGCTGAGCTGGATTTAAGCGTTGATATAACTCATCGGGGACAGTTGAAAATGCCTGACTTGACCAGGACTCGAACCCGGGATCTCCTGCTTACATGGCAGACGCTCTATCCATATTTTTTTCTTCCTTTCTTTTTTTTGTATTTTGTCCATTGTTGCTCGTTGTGTTAGGTCGTTGCGGACGTCACATGATATCTGCTCAAATTCGTTTGTTGATCCTTTCACTCAGTTTTTTTATTACAGAGGCCAACCAATTCTTGGACCGAACACGCTGAGCTGGAGTTAAGCGTTGATATAACTCATCGGGAACAGTTGAAAATGCCTGACTTGACCAGGACTCGAACCCGGGATCTCCTGCTTACATGGCAGACGCTCTATCCATATTTTTTTCTTTCTTTTTTTTGTATTTTGTCCATTGTTGCTCGTTGTGTTAGGTCGTTGCGGACGTCACATGATGTCTGTTCAAATTCGTTTGTTGATCCTTTCACTCAGTTTTTTTATTACAGAGGCCAACCAATTCTTGGACCGAACACGCTGAGCTGGATTTAAGCGTTGATATAACTCATCGGGGACAGTTGAAAATGCCTGACTTGACCAGGACTCGAACTCGGCATCTCCTGCTTACATGGCAGACGCTCTATCCATATTTTTTTCTTTCTTTTTTTTTGTATTTTGTCCATTGTTGCTCGTTGTGTTAGGTCGTTGCGGACGTCACATGATATCTGTTCAAATTCGTTTGTTGATCCTTTCACTCAGTTTTTTTTATTACAGAGGCCAACCAACTCTCGGACCGAACACGCTGAGCTACCGTGCCGGCTCCATCTGAGCCACCGAGGACACAGGGACTTGTCTCTGGCACGTCTCCCGTGAGACCCACATTCCCACCTCATTGTCCCTCACTATATTCATTGTGGCCCTGCCCATTATTATTCGTGGACTTAAGCATGAAACGAAAAAACTACCAAGAACGAAACTCGTCTAGCTTGAAGGGGGAAACCAGTTGGCGCTATGGTTGGTTCGATAGGTGGCGCTGCCATAGGTCAACCACATATCAACTGGGTTTCTATAAATAGGAACCCCATTTTTTATTACATATTCGTGTAGAACGTAAAGAAATTTGAATGTTTTAGTTGCACCACTTTTTTTCGCTTTGTGATACATGACGCTGTAACAGTCACAAACGTATAGTACGTGGTATCAGGTAACATTCCGCCAGTACGGACGGTATTTGCTTCATGGATCATTACCCGTGTTGAAATGGACCGTTTACCAATTGCGGAAAAGGTAGATATCGTGTTGATGTATGGCTATTGTAATCAAAATGCCCAACGGACGTGTGCTATGTATGTTGCTCGGTATCCTGGACGACATCATCCAAGTGTCCGGACCGTTCGCCGGATAGTTACCTTATTTCAGGAAACAGGAAGTGTTCAGCAACATGTAAAACGTCAACCACGACCTGCAACAAATGATGATGCCCAAGTAGGTGTTTCAGCTGCTGTCGAGGCTAATCCGCACATCAGTAGCAGGCAAATTGCGCGAGAATCGCGAATCTCAAAAACGTCGGCGTTGAGAATGCTACATTAGCATCGATTGCACCCGTATCATATTTCTATGCACCAGGAAGTGCATGGCGACGACTTTGAACGTCGTGTACAGTTCTGTCACTGGGAACAAGGGATGATGACAGATTTTTTGCACCCGTTGTATTTAGTGACGAAGCGTCATTCACCATCAGCGGCAACGTAAACCGGCATAATATGCACTATTGGGAAACGAAAAAATCCACGATGGCTGCGACAAATGGAACATGTAATGTATGGTGCGGCATTATGGGAGGAAGGATAATTGGCCCCTATTTTATCGATGGCAATCTAAATTGTGCAGTGCATGCTGATTTCCTACGTAATGTTCTACCGATGTTTCTACATGTTTCACTGCATGACAGAATGGCGATGTACTGCCAACATGATAGATGTCCGGCACATAGCTCGCGTGCTGTTGAAGAGGTATTGAATAGCGTATTTGATGACAGGTGGATTGGTCGTCGAAGCACCATACCATGGCCCGCACGTGCACAGGATCTGACGTCCCCGAATTTCTTTCTGTGGGGAAAGTTGAAGGATATTTGCTATCGTGATCCACCGACAATGCCTGACAACGTGCGTCAGCACATTGTCAATGCGTGTGCGTCCATTACGGAAGGTGAACTACTCGCTGTTGAGAGGAATGTCGTTACACGTATTGCCAAATGCATTGAGGTTGGCGGACATCATTTTGAGCATTTATTGCAGTAATGTGTCATTTACAGGTAATCACGCTGTAACAGAATACGTTCTCATAAATGATATGTTCACAAAGGTACATGTATCATATTGGAACAACCGAAATAAAATATTCAAACGTACCTGTGTTACGTATTTTATTTTAAAAATCTACATGTTACTAACTGTTCGTTTAAAATTGAGAGCAATATGTTTGTGACTATTACAGCGCTATCTATCGGAAAGCGAAAAAAGTGGTCCAACTAAATCATTCATATTTCTTTAGGTACTACACGAATATGTAATAAAAAATGAGAGGTTCCTGTTTAAAAAAAACGCAGGTGATATACGTTTGACCCATGGCAGCGCCATCTAGCGGGCCAACCATAGCGCCATCTGGTTTCCCTCTTCAAGCTAGACAAGTTTCGTTCTTTGTAGTCTTTTCGTTTGATGCTTATTTTTTTGAGATATTTGGCCCGGTCACGATCATTGGACCATCCTGTATATTGTTGTACGGCAGTAATCGCCAGGCAAGTGAAGTGTAAATGCCGAATGACATCCACATTACGCCATTTACGCTGCAAGAATGTTCATAAGGCTATTCTAACGTCTTGCAGACAGCAAAAGCAACAGAGCGCCGTCAGTTCCTCACAGTTCCCACGCCACAGATGGAGGAGCAGGTGTTGCGACATGTGGCACATGACCCTGAAGAACAAAAAAATGTGCGGAGAAGTGGAGCTGCTGGGGCGTGGTCAGTTGTGCACGAATAGTTGCTTTGCCCTTACTATACGCAATGCGCACTAGTTCTTTGGCCAGCAGGCTACCACACGGATTCCAGTTTTGCCAACGGTTTCTGCAGCAGATTGCTCAAGATCCACTGTCCACAGCTGGCGTTTTATTTGTACATCGGATTAGTGCCCGCTGCTTCGCTAACGTAGTCTGTATGGCCAGCAGAGTTTTTTTGTTTTGTTTTTATTTAACAGAATTTGTATTCATAAACTAAAACACCGTCTCAGCTTTTCATGTTTATTAAGGCCATATAAGCATTGTCTTTTCCAAATGTTCTTCTGACCAAAAAGCGACTCTGGTAGCTGGAGTCCAACGTTTTTGTTAACCATGTCTTTTGCATTCATGTGGAGTTATATCCATACCAACTTTCATATCGTTATAAATATATCTTTATATATAACCGAGAAGGGAAAAATTTAGCTTTAAAATTTTTTTAATGTAACGAAATATATTCATATAAATTTTCATCCCCCTATTGTACTGCCTTAAGGGTTGAATTTCTAGAAACACTGAAATATGTATTATTTATTTCTAACCGAGAACTCATACACTAGTTGTCATAGATGTAACCTTAAAATACATTAGCAGTTGTTTAGTAAATATTTGTTTTCAGAATTTCACGCGCTATTTTACGCCTTGAGCGGTTGAACTTCCAAAAACGATGAAAAACGTAGTTTTTCTTTTCTGACGGAGAAACCATATACCAGTTTTCGTAGTTCTAGCTTCAAAATTCTCTTAATAGCCATATACTTTCAAGAAGCCTTTCAACCCCTCTTTCACCCCTTTAGGAGTGTAATTTCGGACAATCAATCTTTAACGGATGCCTACAGTGTAAGATCCACACTGTCTGCTAACTTGAAGTTTCTATCCTAGGCAGCCGCGCGGGGTAGCCGTGCGGTCTAGGGAGCCTTGTCACGGTCCGTGCAGCTCCCCCTGTCGGATGTTCGAGTCCTCCCTCGGGCATGTGTGTGTGTTGTCCTTAGCGCAAGTTAGTTGAAGTTAGATTAAGTACTGAGTAAGCCTAGGGACTGATGACCTCAGCAGTCCGGTCCCATAGTCCTTACCACAAATTTCCAAAATTTTCTATCCTTACAGGTTTCGGTTGGATGACTCAATAACCCAACGTGACTGTTTTAACTCCTTAGGCGCTGAATTTCCATAAACAGTGAAACACAATATTTTTTTTATTGCTGAGAAGACAAATCCCATTGTTCATAGACATAGCTGCAAAGCATTTTAGTAGATTTTTAATACTGATATATTTTTAAAAAAAATTTCACCAACTATTTCATCCCCATAGGGTTAAATTTCCTAAACGCCTGAAACAAGTTTTTCTTTATTTCTGACCGAGAAACCAAATACACTACTGGCCATTGAAATTGCTACACCACGAAAATGACGTGCTACAGACACGAAATTTAACCGACAGGAAGAAGATGCTGTGATATGCAAATGATTAGCTTTTCAGAGAATTCACACAAGGTTGGCGCTAGGGCGACACCTACAACGTGCTAACATGAGGAAAGTTCCCAACCGATTTCTCATACACGAACAGCAGTTGACCGGCGTTGCCTGGTGAAACGTTGTTGTGATGCCTCGTCTAAGGAGGAGAAATGCGTATCACCACGTTTCCGACTTTGATAAAGGTCGGATTGTAGCCTATCGCGATTGCGGTTTATCGTATCGCACCACTGCTGCACTCGTTGGTCGAGATCCAATGACTGTAAGCAGAATATGGAATCGGTGGGATCAGGAGGGTAATACGGAACGCCGTGCTGGATCCCTACGGCCTCGTATCACTAGCAGTCGAGATGACAGGCATCTTACCCTAATGGCTGTAACGGATCGTGCAGCCACGTCTCTATCCCTGAGTCAACAGATGGTGACGTTTGCAAGACGACAACTATCTGCACGAACAGTTCGACAACGTTTGCAGCAGCATGGAATATCAGCTCGGAGACCATGGCTGCTGTTAGCCTTGATGCTGCATCACAGACAGGAGCGCCTGCGATGATGTACTCAACGACGAATCTGGGTGCAAGAATGGCAAAACGTCATTCTTTCGGATGAATCCAGGTTCTGTTTACAGCATCGTGATGGTCGCATCCGCGTTTGGCGACATCGCGGTGAACGCACATTGGAAGCGTGTATTCGTCATCGCCATACTGGCGTATTACCCGGCGTGATGGTATGGCGTGCCATTGGTTACACGTCTCGGTCACCTCTTGTTCGCATTGACGGTACTTTGAACAGTGGGCGTTACATTTCAGATGTGTTACGACCCGTGGCTCTACCCTTCATTCGATCCCTGTGAAACCCTCATTTCAACAGTATAATGCACGACCGCATGTTGCAGGTCTTGTACGGGCCTTTCTGGATACAGAAAATCTTCGACTGCTCTCCTGGCCAGCACATTCTCCAGATCTCTCACCAACTGAAAACGTCTGCTCAATGGTGGCCGAGAAACTGGCTCAGCATAATACGGCAGTTACTACTCTTGATGCTGTGGTATCGTGTTGAAGGTGCATGGGCATGTGTACCTGTACACGGCATCCAAGCTCTGTTTGACTCAATGCCCAGGCAAATCAAGGCAGTTATTACGGCCAGAAGTGGTTGTTCTGGGCACTGATTTCTCAGGATCTATGCACCCAAATTGTGTGAAAATGTAATCACATGTCAGTTCTAGTATAATATATTTGTCCAATGAATACCCATTTATCATCTGCATTTCTTCTTGGTGTAGCAATTTTAATGTCCAGTACTGTACCAATTTTAGTAGGTCTAGCATCAAAATTGCCTTGATAGCGACATTTTAATTAAAAAAAATACACCCTTCGTCGCTTTTCACCTCCTTTGGGTTGGAGTTCCGAAAAATCCCTTCTTTAACGACGCCTGCAATATACCATCCACACCATCGCCATATTTCAAGTTTCCATCCTTAGCTGTTTGGGCTGGGTGATAAGTCAATCAGTCAGAACATCGACTTTTATATACAGCGATGAGGCAGCATACACAAGAGTTGGGGTAGAAAACTACCACAACACACACGTGTGGGCAGATTCAGGTTCTTGAGCCGACAGAATTCCAGAGGTGATCTATTAGGATCAATGTAGGGGCAAAAATTGTCAGTGGCAGACTCATAGGGCTCTACGAAACAGACAAACAGGTGTTGTGTGCCGTACCGAGGCACTTATATCAAAAGTGGAATGGGAAGTCCACTGTTAAATGCAGAGAAGACAGTGTATAGGTGGAAGCTGTACACTGAAGGCGGCTAGGAGTGGAAAAACTTGTCGGATGAAGTGATGGAACAATAAGCGGTAGTCGACAGGGAAGATACAGGGGATCAAGTATCAGGGAAACTGGAATTGAGATCATCGGTCCTTAGGCTTACACAACACTTAGTCTAATTTAAACTAGAACTAAGGACAACACACACACCCATGCCCGAGGGAGGACTCGAACCTCCTAAGGGTAGAGCCGCGCGGACAGAGGCAACGTGCCCAGACTGCGCGGCAAAAAGCAGGGTTTAATAGAGCTTTGAAGGACTTAAAATCAAATATGGCAGAAGAGATAGCTAACAATCCATCGGAATTTTTGAAGGGTGGGGGGCGACAAAATGACAATTCACGATGGTGTCTAGAATATATGAGACTGGCGACGTACGATCACACTTTCGGAAAAGCATCATCGACACAATTCCGCAGAAAGCAAGGGCCGACAAGAGAGGTGCGGAAGAATGGAATAGGAAATTGAGGACATGCTGGGTGACGATCAGTTTGGCTTTGCGAAAGATGAAGACATAAGAGAGACGGCTCGGACGTTGCGATTGATAATGGAAGCAAGACTAAAGAAAAATCAAGAAAGGTTTATAGCATTTGTCGATCTGAAAAACATTTCGACCATGTAAAATGGTGAAAGATTACCGAATTTCTAAGAAGAATATAGGTAAGATATAGGCAATGACGGCTAAGATAAAAAACCTAAAGTGGATTACCATGACGAAGTGCTTGGAATAAAATGGGTGAAAGATAGGAATGTAGTCTTTCGGCCCCTTCGTTCGATCTCTGTCTTGAAGAAGCAATGACGGAAACAGAAGAGAGATTCGCTGATGACATTGCTATCCTCAATCAGAGTGCACAAGAATTGCAAGATCTGTTCGATGGAATGACTACATAATATGGACTGAGAATAATCCGAGGAAAGGGGAAAGTAATGAGAAGTAGCCGAAATGAGAACAACGAGAAACTTAACGTCAGAATTAAGAATCACGAAGTAGCTGGAGCTACGGAATTCTGATACCTATGTAGCGAAATACCGCATGATGAACAGAGCAAGGACAACATAAAAAGCAGACTATCACAGGAAAGAAAAGGCTTTCCTGGTCAAGCCTACTAGTATCAAAGATATACTTCAATCTGAAGAAGACAATTCTGAGAAGGTGTGTTTGCAGCACAGAATTGCGCAATAGCGAAATATAGACTATGGAAAAATCGGAACAGAAGAAAATCGAAGCATTTGAGACGTAGTGTTGCAGAAGAACATTGAATATTAGGTGGACTGGTAAGGTAAGAGATGAGGAGGTTCTCTGCAGAATCGGCGAAGAAAGAAAAATATGGAAAACACTGAGAAGAAGAAGGGACAGGAAGATATATTAGGAAATACGTCCACGTTGCTAGAGAGGACTGTAGAGGATAGAAGCTATAGGGGAAGATAGAGACAGTTGCAAGAGCTACTCTGCGGTGAAAAGACTTGGAGAGGAGAGGGATCACGGCGAGAGGCATTAAACCAATCATAAGACGACTAAAAGAGAAAAACACCATAAAGTCATTCCATGACCATGATCCGACAGTCCAAACATAATCGACAATAGGCCCGGCTTGTTCCCAGTGCCAGGTGGTATTTAGGCTAGTGCTGGCGTCGGATCAGAGCATTTCGCTCCGAATGAATTTTCCTGGGCAGCGCGCCGATAACACAAGGATTCCATCAGTCACGATTCTATCTCAAGAGCAGCCTCCAGGACGTCGGTGCCGTTCACATCTGACTTCGCAACCCCTCGAGCTGTCAGATGTGGACTTACAGTATGTGTCGTTGTTCTCGCCGTAGAAGGCATGGACTCGGTCGTCGAGGCAGACTTGTGGACTTGCAGATTTATTCCGGAACATGTGAGTTTTCTAAACAGCCGCGCGGGATTAGCCGAGCAGTCTTGGCGCTGCAGTCATGGACTGTGCGGCTGGTCCCGGCGGAGGTTCGAGTCCTCCCTCGGGCATGGGTGTGTGTGTTTGTCCTTAGGATAATTTAGGTTACGTAGTGTGTAAGCTTAGGGACTGCTGACCTTAGCAGTTAAGTCCCATAAGGTTTCGCACCCATTTGAACATTTTAGTTTCCTAAGCTTCATCTAAGCATACTTAATTTTTCATTTTTCCGGCAAAATCTTCTGAATAATTGTAGAATCCGCGTGTAGCTGCCAGTCCTTGTTTAATGTGTTTCGCGATGAAAATCACATCTCCAAGTGAAATATACAAGGTTCACTGACGGAAAAAAATCGTAGCCGCGCCGTCTTGGACATCTACATCTACATTGTCAAAGTTAAATTCAGGCTTTATTCGAAAATTGTTGGTTATAAAGTGAAACAGACTAATGTTGTAGTGATAATAAAGAAAACAATACAGTTTTATCATGAAGCGCTAGAAAACGCAAAGTTCTCAACAAAAGAAAGAAATTGAAAACATTTGCAAAATAAAAAATATATCAATACTTCGCCGAACTTCTATAAAAAATGTTTCTGTAATTCACAAACCGCTTTCGCATTAATAGGAAACTCTTTCCTTTGATCATGATGAAGAACGCTCTGTTGAGTATATAACTGGTGTGGTTGCATAAATGCGCAGAAATTGCCTGGTCAATTAATTTGCATTATTGCCGCTTACTATGTCATTTACTTAGTGCACCGAAAGGATCGATCCGTAGTTTTGGTAAAGCGCAACTTTAGCTACAAAGTTGTCAGAATACCAACTGCGGCTATGGCCTTCTTTCATCTAGGAAAGGCTAAATATATTTTTGTGTCTCCTTAGTTATTCTCGCTAATCACTAGATTCTTATTATTGGTGTATTGCGTAATATTCTACATCTACATCTACATCCATACTCCGCAAGCCACCTGACGGTGTGTGGCGGAGAGTACCTTGAGTACCTCTATCGGTTCTCCCTTCTATTCCAGTCTCGTATTGTTCGTGGAAAGATGGATTGTCGGTATGATTCTGTGTGGGCTCTAATCTCTCTGATTTTATCCTCATGGTCTCTTCGCGAGATATACGTAGGAGGGAGCAATATACTGCTTGACTCTTCGGTGAAGGTATGTTCTCGAAACTTTAACAAAAGCCCGTACCGAGCTACTGAGCGTCTCTCCTGCAGAGTCTTCCACTGGAGTTTATCTATCATCTCCGTAACGCTTTCGCGATTACTAAATGATCCTGTAACGAAGCGCGCTGCTCTCCGTTGGATCTTCTCTATCTCTTCTATCAACTCTATCTGGTGCGGATCCCACACTGCTGAGCAGTATTCAAGCAGTGGGCGAACAAGCGTACTGTAACCTACTTCCTTTGTTGTCGGATTGCATTTCCTTAGGATTCTTCCAATGAATCTCAGTCTTGCATCTGCTTTACCGACGATCAACTTTATGTGGTCATGCCATTTTAAATCACTCCTAATGCCTACTCCCAGATAATTTATGGAATTAATTGCTTCCACTTGCTGACCAACTATTTTGTAGCTAAATGATAAGGGATCTATCTTTCTATGTATTCGCAGGACATTACAGTTGTCTACATTGAGATTCAATTGCCTTTCCCTGCACCATGCGTCAATTCGCTGCAGATCCTCCTGCATTTCAGTACAATTTTCTATTGTTACAACCTCTCGATACACCACAGCATCATCTGCAAAAAGCCTCAGTGAACTTCCGATGTCATCCACCAGGTCATTTATGTATATTGTGAATAGCAACGGTCCTATGACACTCCCCTGCGGCACACCTGAAATCACTCTTACTTCGGAAGACTCCATTGAGACTGACATGCTGCGTTCTGTTATCTAGGAACTGTTCAATCCAACCATATAATTGGTCTGATAGTCCGTATGCTCTTACTTTGTTCATTAAACGACTGTGGGGAACTGTGTCAAACGCCTTGCGGAAGTCGAGAAACACGGCATCTACCTGTGAACCCGTGTCTATGGCCCTCTGAGTCTCGTGGACGAATAGCTTGACCTGGGTTTCACACGACCGTCTTTTTCGAAACCCATGGTGATTCCTACAGACTAGATTTCTAGTCTCCAGAAAAGACATTATACTCGAACATAATACGTGTTCCAAAATTCTACAACTGATCGACGATAGAGATATAGATCTATAGTTCTGCACATGTGTTCGACGTCCCTTCTTGAAAACGGGGATGACCTGTGCCCTTTTCCAATCCTTTGGAACGCTATGCTCTTCTAGAGACCTACGGTACACCGCTGGAAGAAGGGGGGCAAATTCCTTCGCGTACTCTGTGTAAAATCGAACTGGTATCCCATCAGGTCCAGCGGCCTTTCCTCTTTTGAGCGATTTTAATTGTCTCTCTATCCCTCTGTCGTCTATTTCGATATCTACCATTTTGTCATCTGTGCGACAATCTAGAGAAGGAACTACAGTGCAGTCTTCCTCTGTGAAACTACTTTGGAAGAAGACATTAAGTATTTCGGCCTTTAGTCTGTCATCCTCTGTTTCAGTACCATTTCGGTCACAGAGTGTCTGGACATTTTGTTTTGATCCACCTACCACTTTGACATAAGACCAAAATTTCTTATGATTTTCAGCCAAGTCAGTACATAGACCTTTACTTTCGAATTCATTGAACGCCTCTGGCATAGCCCTCCTCACACTACACATCTTGCACGGTTCGCGTGACTCTCGCCGTCGGAGGTTCGAGTCCTTCCTCAGACATGGTGTGTGTGTGTGTGTGTGTGTGTGTGTGTGTGTGTGTGTGTGTGTGTGTGTGTTGAAGTTAGATTAAGTAGTGTGTAAGTATAGGCACCGATGAACTCAGCACTTTGGTCCCATCGAAGCTTTCCACAAATTAAAAAATAAATAAATAAAGAAAAAAAATTAAAAACTGCAATTGCGAAAAACAATTAATTTAGGGTAACGAAATTTCGGGAGTACTTTTGTGTAGGTATTACATGTGATTATTATTGCAAGATCACAGGTTAATGTAAGCGCGAGATATACCATTGCAAATATGAAATGCTGGTCCATTAATAACCGGTGTAAGCAAAAGAATGTTGAGTCCAAGAATACGGACGTGTCTGATTTGTGTTGTAGAGGTGCCAGACGCCAGACGCCAGTTTGCGGGGTAGAGGTCCAAGCCCGTTTCACTTGGTCGAACAATACAGAGACGGTTAATGCTGTTAATGGATGACGCTGGAGTTGTCGTCCGATGATGTCTCATATGTGCTCGGCCGGAGGAAGATCTGTCGATCGACCAAGCCAAGATAACAAGCTGACACTCTGTAGAGCATGTTGGGTTACAACAGCAGTAACTACCTGGAACGCTGTTAATGATTGGTAGCTCAAGAAACCGAAACACCAGATTGGCGTTCAACGTTACAGTCAGAGTGTGTGGGATAACCACAAAAGCCCTCCTGCTGTAATAAGAAATCACACCCTAGACCATCAATCTACACCGTACCCATGGAATATGCTCCCGTTTGACACCGCTGAATTCGCAAATGGCCGTAATTCGTGGTCAGTGGAATGCTAGGTACAGAGCGTCTGGCTCTTGAACCTTTCATAGAATAAGAAGCGAAATATTGCAGTCAGTTTCGACCTGGACGATTGGTATATAAGTACCATTATTCTTATTAATTGAAGCCAAAAAGAGGCGTATTACTGTTAATAATATAATTGAACTATAAAGTTCCAATTAAGGAAATGTAAAGCCAATATGAAAGCTGCTAACTTTTTATATTAGCGGTTAAACTCCGTTAAAATTTCTAAAATTTATATAGTTTAAATAAAACATTACATTTTCACTGTAAAAATAATATATCTATATTTATAAATACCTAAAAGTAAAAATACTTCCTTAACATCTTCAGTGTCACGCTCTAATTATAAGCTATTTAAGTAAACGAAAAATAATATTACCAAAATAAATATTCAAAAAATAAAAGTTAAAAGATAAATCTTGAAATTAGAATCATATCAACCCTGAATATAACTAATTAAATAAATAAATAATCTATATAAATCTTGACCACCAAGTAATTCACCTCAACCATAATCAAATGATTTAGACGAATAATAACCTATTTTTAAAGGAACATATCTAATAAACTTAGTTGAAAGAAAAGGTATAAATCATATAGAACCAGCAAATCTAACAAAAGAAAGTATACTTAAAGAAAATAAATTATGAGAAAAATCAAAATTGGAAATAAGATAACCTAAATAAGCACCTAAAACAACAAACTGTAATAGTTAAAAACTTTAAATAATAAGGCAAAGCAATCACATCAGGAATAGGAAAAAATTAATCAACACTAAAGACTACCACCAAAAACAGCATCAAACAATAAACCAATTATACGAAACGAAATACACTCCTGGAAATTGAAATAAGAACACCGTGAATTCATTGTCCCAGGAAGGGCAAAACTTTATTGACACATTCCTGGGGTCAGATACATCACATGATCACACTGACAGAACCACAGGCACATAGACACAGGCAACAGAGCATGCACAATGTCGCCACTAGTACAGTGTATATCCACCTTTCGCAGCAATGCAGGCTGCTATTCTCCCATGGAGACGATCGTAGAGATGCTGGATGTAGTCCTGTGGAACGGCTTGCCATGCCATTTCCACCTGGCGCCTCAGTTGGACCAGCGTTCGTGCTGGACGTGCAGACCGCGTGAGACGACGCTTCATCCAGTCCCAAACCTGCTCAATGGGGGACAGATCCGGAGATCTTGCTGAACAGGGTAGTTGACTTACACCTTATAGAGCACGTTGGGTGGCACGGGATACATGCGGACGTGCATTGTCCTGTTGGAACAGCAAGTTCCCTAGCCGGTCTAGGAATGGTATAACGATGGGTTCGATGACGGTTTGGATGTACCGTGCACTATTCAGTGTCCCCTCGACCATCACCAGAGGTGTACGGCCAGTGTAGGAAATCGCTCCCCACACCATGATGCCAGGTGTTGGCCCTGTGTGCCTCGGTCGTATGCAGTCCTGATTGTGGCGCTCACCTGCACGGCGCCAAACACGCATACGACCATCATTGGCACCAAGGCAGAAGCGACTTTCATCGCTGAAGACGACACGTCTCCATTGGTCCCTCCATTCACGCCTGTCGCGACACCACTGGAGGCGGGCTGCACGATGTTGGGGCGTGAGCGGAAGACGGCCTAACGGTGTGCGGGACCGTAGCCCAGCTTCATGGAGACGGTTGCCAATGGTCCTCGCCGATACCCCAGGAGCAACAGTGTCCCTAATTTGCTGGGAAGTGGCGGTGCGGTCCCCTACGGCACTGCGTAAGATCCTACGGTCTTGGCGTGCATCCGTGCGTCGCTGCGGTCCGGTCCCAGGTCGACGGGCACATGCACCTTCCGCCGACCACTGGCGACAACATCGATGTACTGTGGAGACCTCACGCCCCACGTGTTGAGCAATTCGGCGGTACGTCCACCCGGCCTCGCGCATGCCCACTATACGCCCTCGCTCAAAGTCCGTCAACTGCACATACGGTTCACGTCCACGCTGTCGCGGCATGCTACCAGTGTTAAAGACTGCGATGGAGCTCCGTATGCCACGGCAAACTGGCTGACACTGACGGCGGCGGTGCACAAATGCTGCGCAGCTAGCGCCATTCGACGGCCAACACCGCGGCTCCTGGTGTGTCCGCTGTGCCGTGCGTGTGATCATTCCTTGTACAGCCCTCTCGCAGTGTCCGGAGCAAGTATGGTGGGTCTGACACACCGGTGTCAATGTGTTCTTTTTTCCATTTCCAGGAGTGTATAATAACCCTTATCCTCAAAAGAAAATCTGGAATAAAAATTATTATCACCAGATATTGAATAATAAAACAAACGAAAAGAATAAGAAGCAGTTAAACCAGTAGAAAAAAACTGCTGCTCAGGTTGTTGGTGCAGATGCAGTAAGATGCGCCACAGCCATAGGCCGACTACGGGCGTCTTCCCCATAGGTAGTGCCTCGTGGTCGTCCGATTGCCGGTCTTCATGCAGTCGTGACCACCGCTGCCACCAATCACGTACAGTGGCCACATTCTTGCCATGTCTTTGTGCAGTACCGTAGAAGCAACGTGAGGTTCCTCGTAGCCTTATTTGACGACTCCGTTCCAACTCAGCGAGGTGTTGTAATGGCCTGTTTGTCGCCTTAAAAACATTATCGACTAACATCAACCCTCCACGTCCAGTAACTAACTCTTTCGACAGTTACAGCGGATATTTAAAGCAAACGTGCGTCTGGCGCGAAATAGATATAGAAACACGACTGCCACCTGCTGGTGTTGCGATTTGGTCCAGTCAGTACACATACGATTTCGAGCCCGTTAAGTGAAAAAACTAATTGTGCCTACTATGAAGGAGATAGAAAAGTACTCACTTGGCTGCATTCATCAAACCGTAACACAAAAACGATCTCCCACCGTTCTACAAGGCACGTATCTTGGATTCATAAAATGAAACCCATGTTGAAAACTCATTAGCAGTGTCAACAGAATCTTCCGTCGGTTCTTGGTAGAACAACATTACAATAAATGAAAAGCACAAGTTTTGTTCTACAGTATTAATTTTTGTTATGTTAACCGGTTTTCGGCTTACAAGGCCATCTTCAGACACTGAGTATTGTCGCCAGAAAAGTACTGTTGAGGGTCACAACTATCAGCCAGTGTCCCATGTACTTCACTTTGCAAACAAAGGCCATAAACTCAACCTCCTGGAAGCCCTGGAAATTATCAAACATCTGGATCACAGTCCAGATCTAATCCTAAATGACCAGACACAACTAAACACTTCCCCTCCCCTAACCTTCATATAATCATGTCTGTTGTTCATGACTTCCCACGCTGTCTGTTCTTACATACTCCCAGTTTCCTGTATTCATTAAGTTCTTTTGTTTTGTTGAAGCTGTCTATGTATTGCATATAGACTGTAGTCTTAATAGTTAAGGCTTTCTTTTAATTGGTACTTGGATACATGCGCATTTTTAACACCACTTGTAGTTGGCTCATCAAATATTGTTTATGTTTTACTTGGTTCATTTATTTAATGCAAAGTGTTACATAGCCACCGTTTTGAATATAATGTTAATGTTAAAACTCAGTACCACCACACTCTAAAAGACTGCAATTGCTGTATGTTCCCTCAAACTCCTCCATTTTCCTGCATTTCTTTATTTCTGTTTAGCTTACTAATACTGCTTAAGCTCCTTATGTATTCTGTAGTTACAATGATAATTGTTTCTTTTTTTAATTGGTTTGTGTATCAGTCTCCATGTTTTATATCTCCTGATGTAGCCTTGTCAAGTGTTAATTTTGTTTTATTAGTTTTGTTTATTAATAGAAACTTATGTAGGCATGCTGTTCCTATTTTGTGTTAAAGTTTTTCCTGTCTACTCCATTTTTATTTATTTACTGTTCAATTGTTTGCTTCTTCATTGCATTACTACCACACTGTCAAATATGTTCCTGTATGTTTCTGCTTCAGTCTAGAAGTGTTACTTCTCTTCCAATATTGTTTGCAAATATTGCAACTTCTTTGGTAACAGTACTCAGTAAATGTCTGAAAATGACCTTGTAAGCCCAAAACTGGTTAACACAATGAAAATAAATACCGGTACTGCAGAACAAAAGTAAACTGGTGCTTTTCATCAGCAATCTTAGATTAATCGAGTTAGGTCTTTTTCTAAGTACTATCGGGGATTTAACACTGAGAAGTTGCTGCCGCACTATATTCAAGGGATTCCGATGCCACAGTTTCGTGTTCTTCCGCTTTCAGCCCTATTTTTGAGGCCCAGATTAGAATGTTCCTCAGTGATAACCCGTAATTGTCTAAAATTATTGATGGACCTTGTAACATCAATTGCATTTGACGATGCCTTGACAGATGCCTTGTAGAACGTTGGGAGCTTAATGGCTTAATGTAATCCAGTCAAGTGCTTTTCTATCTCCTTCATAGTAGGCACTACTAGATTTTTGACTTAGCGGCCACATTTCTTTTAATGTTGTTCTAGATTTAACATGGAGATGACATCCATTATCGCAAAACCGGCTCCACAATAAACTAGTATTACCAGCTACAAGCGGCCTCTACAATTATTTAGAGAGTCTTAGCAGAAAACTGTTTTAACTAAGTCGAGGGTGTATCAAAAAGAATCATTCAGTTTAAAAAAATCATAACTATTATGTCATTTGAGGTATGTGAGTGAACAACGTACTCTTGGAAAGAGCAAACTGTCGAGTTTTACATGGTCCCCGCTAGGTAGCAGCACTGTTCGCCAAACCTCAGTTCTAGTAAATATGGTCTCGGGACAGCAGAAAGCGTTTTGTGTTCAACGTTTGGCGCACTGTGGTCAGTAATAACTGTTGAGGGTGACTTTCGTAATAGGTATGGTATGGATCCTCCTACAGCACACAGCATTAGACGATGGCACGAACAATTCCGAGAAAGAAGTTGTTTTTGTAGTGGTAAATCGCCTAGACGTACCGGAGTGTTGACAAGACGTCGAACCCATCCGCCATATTTTCACAAGGAGTCCGCAGAAACCCGTTCGCCGTGCAGCTCGACAGCTCAGCATTCCCTGATGTCCGTCTGGCGTGCATTAGGTAGACATTTACACATGAAAGCATGCAAAATTCATCTACTGGAAGCTCTTCGTGAAAGTGACATACAACAACGTGAACAGTTCTGTAACTTCGTTCTTCTCAAGATGGAGGAGACAGTTTTCTTCCGCGCTTAGTGTTTAGTGATGAGGCGACATTCCATTCAGATGGAAAGGTGAATCATCATAGTGTGAGAATATGGGGTACGGAACAACCATATGAAGTTGTACAACGTGAAAGGGATTCTCCAAAATTTAATACGTTTTGTGCAGTTTCACGGGAAAAGATGTATGGACGAACCATTTTTCTTTGCCAAGAACACTGTTACAAGAAGCACATATCTTGATATGCTTGAGAACTTTCTTTTGCCACAGTTGGAGGGATGGAGCACCGCCACACTGTCATCTGGAAATGCAGGAATTTTTAAATCAAAGGATTACTGAACGATCGATCGGTCGAACTGGACCAAATGATTCAGCCTTATATTACTGGCCTCCATGGTCACCGGACATGACTGTATGTGATTATTTCTTGTTGAGATTATAAAGGCTCTGTTTATGTGCCTCCGTTACCAACAACAATGAATGAAATGAGACTTTCCCTAACAGCAGCTGTGGAAGCTGTAACTCAAGACATGGTCGCTGCAATGCGGAACAATTTGATTGCCGCATTGACATATGCCTTGCGTCTCCAGGACGCATGTTGAACATCTATGGAAGGGTATAAAAAAAAAACCTTTTTGAGTTTCCCGTTCATGAAAAAGCAAATTTCATTCTATATGTTTATTAGTGTCAGAAATATAGACGTGCCAAATCTGATGATTGTTTCTGATACACCCTGTATATTTCTGTTTAACTTTCAAACGTCCTCAGTTTTTCCACAATCTTGTTCCCCTCAAATGGTTCAAATGGCTCTGAGCTCTATGGTACTTAACATGTGAGGTCATCAGTCCACTAGAACTTAGAACTAGTTAAACCTAACTAACCTAAGGGCATCACACACATCCATGCCCGAGGCAGGATTCGAACCTGCGACCGTAGTAGCAGCGTGGTTCCGGACTGAAGCGCCTAGAACCGCTCGGCCACACCGGCCGGCTTGTTCCCTTCGGGACTTAAAGTTTGTTCATTCCGTTTATACTTAGATTTTGAGTGCCCTAGGGCACTTGGACTTCTATAAAGCCTGTGTTTAACGAAGTTAGATATTATCTCCAGTCGCCAAAAGTGTTATTCTTCTATTTCAAGAAGTGATTTATTTTATTTTTGTTTGAGTCCTCGTCTGAGTAGACGTGGTATTACTCTTCGAGTTCTAAAGCTGTTCACTCATTGCTACATGGATATTTTTTATGCCAACGTAAGCGAATGAATCACTGGGCGTCACCGCTTTCTGAACGTTGACCTACGAGAGCTACTGGAGACCGTTATCCTTCCAGAGCGACGATTACTGTGCTTTATTCGCGACTGCATCATCAGCTCACCGCAACGTTTCACGGTCGGTAGGCTGGTCGCGGAGGTCCGATAACATGACCTCTCATTGCCCCGATAGCTGAATCGCCAGCGCGACGGAATGCCGTGTAGAGGGGCCCAGTTTCGATTCCTGACGGGGTCGGAGATGTTCTGGGTGTTGTGTTATCTTCATCGCATTCCCATCGACACGCGAGCGACGTAAAATGAGTTTAACAAGGCGATCGGTCTACCCGACGGGAGGCGCTAGCCACACGACATTTCATTTCACCTCTCATTTCAAAGGAACTGCATCGTTTACATTTCTGGTTTTGGGGACATTTAAGGGCGCTGGTGTATGTCCAGTCCATGGAGAATGAGCGCACGGTACAGTGCCGTGTTTCAAAGCGCGTAACTGTATGCGAATACAGGTAGGTCTATTTGTAAGACAGCGTGATTCATTACGAAAAAGGGCCGAAAGGCGTACCAGGATGCGCAAACGTAACAGTTGGCAGACAGAGAACTGATAGGCCAATTTCTCAACATGATGGACTCTACTGGCTTCCGGACATATGAATATGAGGCCTTTACTTCTACGAGTTTGCTGCATAAGGTCGTGGCGTTTTCATTTCGCATGTTGGTATTCCGGATGCTATGAGTTTATTTACCGACTGTCGTGTTTATCTGTAGTTTACTTTCGCTATTTGAATTTGCATTTTTTTTCATTTTGTCGTCTGGAGATAGTGAGTGGAGCTGTGGACGCTAGGAAATGGAGTACCAAGTGGAGAAATCGGAATATTTCCGACATATTCTTCTGTCTGAGTTCATTAGAGGGCTGACAGCAGCGGACGCAGCCAAGAACAGTTGCTCCGCATATGGGAATAATGCCACTGGAGACAGCTTCGCAAGAAAACGATTTTCTCGTTTTAAAGAGTATCGTCTTGACATAGGAACTCACCACTTTCAGGAAGATTTCGAGGTTTGGTGAACATCGTTTGAACGCATTAATCCACAATGATCCACGTCAGCAGACTCGAGAACCAGCAAATGACCTGTCATCATTTCACCATCGTTCGACATTTGCATACAATGGGAAAGGTTCAGAAAACTGGTTTATGTGTACCGCATGCTCTGAACCAAAATCACAAAAATCAGGGGGTGGCCATACGGATGTGCATCTCTGCTTGCTCGTCATCAACTGGCTCATGAACATAGGAACTAAGATCTGAAAGATGTTTGGGATCACATGCGGCTCCTCTTCGTCGAAATGTCTTGGCTCATAGTCGTCTAGGGATTGAACCGCAAGTGTCGCATTACACACCCTAAATTAGACACTTGTGACCCCTGTGAACTATTCAAACCTCTTTCAAAGCTTTTAATAGTTCATGCGATTTCTCCTGACATCGCGTCGTACCTCGTTATGCGCGGCGTAATCCAGCAACGCGTAGTGGCATGGATTCTGCAAGTTGTTGGAAATTATCTGCAGAAATAGTCGGCCATGCTGCGGCTATAGGAATCGCACCTCAGAGTATTTAAAAGATGTTACTAAATATAACATAAAAAACAAGATGGGGGGATTATTACTAAAAGCTCCGAAATTATGTCCTACACCCATTTGGCGATCGTAGAGCCAATAGCGCTCAAAAGAGCCCTCTATGGGCTGAAACAGTTCATATATAAAAATGTTCCTAAACGTAACAGGTAAAGCATAAATCAGAGTTTTAGTATCACTAACAAATTTAAAAGAAACTTAAGAAAATTCCAAAAACGTCTTCCCTTACTGTTATCTGGTGATCGCAGAGGGTGTTTCTGCTGCTCCAGGCCGAACACCTCGCCACGTTGAAATGAAAGTTCCTCAGCCATGTCCAATTCACCGCTGCCAGAGTGCCGAGGGGAACCGCAGGCGATGTTTGGTAGAGAGTTCTACCCAGCCCCAAAGTGAGGTCAGTATATGTCCGTAAAAATTTCGTAATACATACTACACATGAAGTCAATTTGAAACGTCCCCTTAGAAAAATTATACACGACTGTGCTTAAACTGACACACAATATTTTTGGCGCAACGCAATCTGACTTTCAATAATCCCTACAAGAGAGTGGCCCTAACTAAATTAACCTATACGTTTCACAAATCACTTACCTCACAAAAATCTTCGTTACTCAAACTACTGCAATACAGCGAGCGCCACTACTGCCAGCTAAATAAGAGATTCAAACTACTGAAGGCACTAACTACTGATAGGCATAGTTAGCAAATAAAAGATTTTAATACAGAAAAAGCAATGTATTTACCTTAAAAGTCATAATATATATATATATATATATATATATATATATATATATATATATATATCAGTTCATGACACCAATTCTTACAAATTTCAAAACTCCGCCATCTCTCTCCCCACGTCCACCACTGCTGGCGGCTCATTTCCAACTGCGCAACGCTACGCGCTGTTAACATCCAGCTGCCGCTGCCCAACACTACAATGGCAGACAACAATGCAAACCAGCCACAGACTGCACACGGCACAGCCAGTGATTTTTATACAGAGCGCTACGTGGCTGCGGCGTTACCAATAAAAAAACCTAAACAGCCTACTTACAAATTTGCTCATTGAACAATTTCTCTCGGTGTTGCACTTGATGGACGCAAATTTCCAAATTTTGGAGCTCTATGCAGCACTTCCATTTGTTCCTTTTTTGTGCGACCTTATACTTGATATATTTCGTATGCGCTCCAAATGATGTACACTCCTGGAAATAGAAATAAGAACACTGTGAATTCATTGTCCCAGGAAGGGGAAACTTTATTGACACATTCCTGGGGTCAGATACATCACATGATCACACTGACAGAACCACAGGCACATAGACACAGGCAACAGAGCATGCACAATGTCGGCACTAGTACAGTGTATATCCACCTTTCGCAGCAATGCAGGCTGCTATTCTCCCATGGAGACGATCGTAGAGATGCTGGATGTAGTCCTGTGGAACGGCTTGCCATGCCATTTCCACCTGGCGCCTCAGTTGGACCAGCGTTCGTGCTGGACGTGCAGACCGCGTAAGACGACGCTTCATCCAGTCCCAAACATGCTCAATGGGGGACAGATCCGGAGATCTTGCTGGCCAGGCTAGTTGACTTACACCTTCTAGAGCACGTTGGGTGGCACGGGATACATGCGGACGTGCATTGTCCTGTTGGAACAGCAAGTTCCCTTGCCGGTCTAGGAATGGTAGAACGATGGGTTCGATGACGGTTTGGATGTACCGTGCACTATTCAGTGTCCCCTCGACGATCACGAGAGGTGTACGGCCAGTGTAGGAGATCGCTCCCCACACCATGATGCCGGGTGTTGGCCCTGTGTGCCTCGGTCGTATGCAGTCCTGATTGTGGCGCTCACCTGCACGGCGCCAAACACGCATACGACCATCATTGGCACCAAGGCAGAAGCGACTCTCATCGCTGAAGACGACACGTCCATTCACGCCTGTCGCGACACCACTGGAGGCGGGCTGCACAATGTTGGGGCGTGAGCGGAAGACAGCCTAACGGTGTGCGGGACCGTAGCCCAGCTTCATGGAGACGGTTGCGAATGGTCCTCGCCGATACCCCAGGAGCAACAGTGTCCCTAATTTGCTGGGAAGTGGCGGTGCGGTCCCCTACGGCACTGCGTAGGATCCTACGGTCTTGGCGTGCATCCGTGCGTCGCTGCGGTCCTGTACCAGGTCGACGGGCACGTGCACCTTCCGCCGACCACTGGCGACAACATCGATGTACTGTGGAGACCTCACGCCCCACGTGTTGAGCAATTCGGCGGTACGTCCACCCGGCCTCCCGCATGCCCACTATACGCCCTCGCTCAAAGTCCGTCAACTGCACATACGGTTCACGTCCACGCTGTCGCGGCATGCTACCAGTGTTAAAGACTGCGATGGAGCTCCGTATGCCACGGCAAACTGGCTGACACTGACGGCGGCGGTGCACAAATGCTGCGCAGCTAGCGCCATTCGACGGCCAACACCGCGGTTCCTGGTGTGTCCGCTGTGCCGTGCGTGTGATCATTGCTTGTACAGCCCTCTCGCAGTGTCCGGAGCAAGTATGGTGGGTCTGACACACCGGTGTCAATGTGTTCTTTTTTCCATTTCCAGGAGTGTATTTACAGTGATAACAGCGTTTCTCTTACCAAACTTCGAAATGTCGCCCCGTCTGTCCTATGTAATAACTCTCCCAGTCCGCACATTTGATCTTATACACTCCGATGTTGCTGTACTTATTCTTCTTCGTCGCCGTTGGTCTATGCTTTATTCTATGAGCTATTTGCTCTTCAATTTTAAATGCCATGTTAATGAATGTTGTTTGGTAAGAATAGCGTAATTATCTCCGAAACACGCCCTTTGGACGTCAGAATGACGGATTTACTCTTAACTTTACTCCTATTATTCTCCTCACTTTTACTGACGAAGTTTGTCTTTTTTAAAAATTTCATTAAATATACGCATGACATCTAATGTCCTATTCCCAATGGCTGTAACTAATTGTTAAATAACACATATTAATCTTCGTAATTGTTTTTCCTCGATGCCCAGTTTCAGTGCTCTACTGCACATTCCATAAAAGTACGCTCTCTGATACTCGGCCGGATGGCGTGAGGTCGTTCCTGTATTACTGTCTGACCATGTATCCTTTTCAAAAACTTCTAGTTTTGACAGTATTAGGCCTCCTGTAGAAAAAACGAACACCTATATGTTTTCGTATGAGTTCTATTCGTGGTGATCGTTTCTCCATATGTAGGTTGGTATCAACAAAATATTTTCGCGTTTGGAGGAGAAAGTTGCTGACTGGAATTTCGTGAGAAAATTCCGCCTTTGTTTTAATTATGTCCACCCCAAATTCTGTATCATTTCAGTGACACTCTCTCTCTCCTATATCGCGATAATACAAAGCGTCCTGCCCTACTTTGAACTTTTTCAGTGTACTCCGTAAATCCTATCTGGTCAGAATCCCTCATCACGCTGCAATATTCTAAAAGAAGGAGGACAAACCGTAGTGTAGATACGTTACATTTTATAAGTGCCCTCCCAATAAAACGCAGTCTTTGCTTAACCTTCCCTACATTTTCTATGAGTTCCTTCCCAGTTAGTTCGTTCATAATTGTAATTCCTAGGTATTTGGCTGAATTTACGGCCTTCAGATTTGATGGATTTATCGTGTAAGCGAAGTTTAACGGATTGTTTTAGTACTCATGTCGATGACCTCACAATTTTCGTTATTTAGGGTCAATTGCCAGTTCTCGCACCACACGGATATATTCTCTAAATCGTTTTTCAATTTATTTTGATCATCTGATGACATTATTAGTCGATAAACGACAGTGTCATCTGTAAACAACCTAAGACGGCTGCTCAGATTGTCTCCGTCTATATAGATAAGGAAGAGGGATGGGCCTATAACACTATCTTCGGGAATGCCAGAAATCATATTTGTTTTACTCTATGACTTTCTCAATTTCTCTGACAAGAAATCACAAATCCAGTCACATATCTGAGACGATATTCCCCAAGTAGGCAATTTCACTACAAGCTGCTTGTGTGGTACAGTGTCAAAAGGCTTCCGGAAATCCGGAAATAAAGTATCAATGTGAAATTCCTTGCCAATAGCACTCAACACTTCATGCGAATAAGGAGCTAATTGTGTTCCACAAGAACGATGTTTTCTAAATCCGTGATGACCTCTTCGAGGTAATTCATAATGTTAGAACACAATATATGTGGCAAAATCCTGCTGGATATCGACGTTAACGATATGGGCCTTTAACTTAGTGGATTACTCCTACTACCTTTCTTGAATATTGGTGTGACCTGTACAACTTTCCTGTCTTTGGGTATGGATCTCTCGTCGAGCGAACGGTTGCATATGATTGTTAAGTATGGAGCTATTGCGTCAGCATACTCTGAAAGGAACCTAACTGGTATACAGTCTGGACCAGAAGACTTGCTTTTACTAAGTGATTTAAGTTGCTTCACTACTCCGAGGATATTTACTTCTACGTTACTCATGTTGGCAGCTCTTCTTGATTCGAGTTCTGGAATATTTACTTCGTCTTCTTTTGTGAAAGCATTTCGGAAGGCTGTGTTTAGTAACTCTGCATTGGCAGCACTGTCTTAGATAGTGTTTCGATTGCTATCGCGCAGATAAGGCATTGATTGCGTCTTTCCACTAGCACACCTCACATATGATCAGAATCTCTTTGGATTTTCTGCCAGGTTTCGTGACAAAGTTTCGTTGAGGAAACTATTATAAGCATCTCGCATTGAAGTTTTGGTTCACAGTGGTTGATAGACATCCTCATTTGCTTAGTAATTTAGGAAAAATACAGTAACGTCATTAACATCTTCTAAATCTGTTCATAAATTACTACGCCGCAGTTTGATCGGAGAGAGAAATTTGGGCCTGACGGCGCACCGTTCTGTAATCATTCCGTCACGTTTGGACAGGTGCCCCGCATTCGGTCGATGGAGGCAAATTACAGCCGTTCAGCCTGCCGCGATCTTCGGCTTTCACCTGAGAAACAGAAAGCACCTGCAAAATGCTGCGTTTCCTCCGCGAGGGAATCCGACGGTTACATCAGAGCCTGCCAGTTTTCGCGGCTGGGGAGTCCTATCTGATTGTATCCCTCTCCGAACCGCACATTCCTTTTATCTTCCCCGTTTACGGTTTGCAGTATCTCAATCAAAATCTTAATGTTGCTGATGATGCTGAGTGATACCGGAACGATTCTCTCCGGTCGAAATTTCGGATCCAGCGCAGGCCCCTTTTCTTAACCACCGTTTTCTCGATGCGATCCGATCGGCGTACTGCAGTGCTTTCATCTGGTGTAGGGCACTCCTCCACTAGTTATTCAGTTTTCTCCTTTTTTCTGTGGATCATTACCTGAGGTTTCACTTACAAATGACTCTGGAGAAGCCGCACGGCAGATACCAGAAGAGCTCCAACTAGAATTGTAAAACTACCACAGGCTACCGCAAGCGACTAATAGTACTTTTCCTACTAGCTTTAGTCAGTTGTGCTCGTACTTGCATTACCTGTACGTTAGGAGCTTTCTATTCCTATCGCTTTCTTTACGTATCCGACCAGTGTATCACTACATTTCCCTTAAAATTGGAAGTGGTGAACCATCTTGATACTGATGCTGTATGAAGGGTAGGGTAACCTAGGAAACATGTTTGTCCTAGATAATCTCTCGTACGTTACTTAATAATAAACAGTATATACATTCCTGGAAATGGAAAAAAACAACACATTGACACCGATATGTCAGACCCACCATACTTGCTCCGGACACTGCGAGAGGGCTGTACAAGCAATGATCACACGCACGGCACAGCGGACACACCAGGAACCGCGGTGTTGGCCGTCGAATGGCGCTAGCTGCGCAGCATTTGTGCACCTCCGCCGTCAGTGTCAGCCAGTTCGCCGTGGCATACGGAGCTCCATCGCAGTCTTTAACACTGGTAGCATGCCGCGACAGCGTGGACGTGAACCGTATTTGCAGTTGACGGACTTTGAGCGAGGGCGTATAGTGGGCATGCGGGAGGCCGGGTGGACGTACCACCGAATTGCTCAACACGTGGGGCGTGATGTCTCCACAGTACATCGATGTTGTCGCCAGTAGTCGGCGGAAGGTGCACGTGCCCGTCGACCTGGGACCGGACCGCAGCGACGCACGGATGCACGCCAAGACCGTAGGATCCTACGCAGTGACGTAGGGGACCGCACCGCCACTTCCCAGCAAATTCGGGACACTGTTGCTCCTGGGGTATCGGCGAGGACCATTCGCAACCGTCTCCATGAAGCTGGACTACGGTGCCGCACACCGTTAGGCCGTCTTCCGCTCACGCCCCAACATCGTGCAGCCCGCCTCCAGTGGTGTCGCGACAGGCGTGAATGGAGGGACGAATGGAGACGTGTCGTCTTCAGCGATGAGAGTCGCTTCTGCCTTGGTGCCAATGATGGTCGTATGCGTGTTTGGCGCCGTGCAGGTGAGCGCCACAATCAGGACTGCATACGACCGAGGCACACAGGGCCAACACCCGGCATCATGGTGTGGGGAGCGATCTCCTACACTGGCCGTACACCTCTGGTGATCGTCGAGGGGACACTGAATAGTGCACGATACATCCAAACCGTCATCGAACCCATCGTTCTACCATTCCTAGACCGGCAAGGGAACTTGCTGTTCCAACAGGACAATGCACGTCCGCATGTACCCCGTGCCACCCAACGTGCTCTAGAAGGTGTAAGTCAACTACCCTGGCCAGCAAGATCTCCGGATCTGTCCCCCATTGAGCATGTTTGGGACTGGATGAAGCGTCGTCTCACGCGGTCTGCACGTCCAGCACGAACGCTGGTCCAACTGAGGCGCCAGGTGGAAACGGCATGGCAAGCCGTTCAACAGGACTACATCCAGCATCTCTACGATCGTCTCCATGGGAGAATAGCAGCCTGCATTGCTGCGAAAGGTGGATATATACTATACTTGTGCCGACATTGTACATGCTCTGTTGCCTGTGTCTATGTGCCTGTGGTTCTGTCAGTGTGATCATGTGATGTATCTGACCCCAGGAATGTGTCAATAAAGTTTCCCCTTCCTGGGACAATGAATTCACGGTGTTATTATTTCAATTTCGAGGAGTTTATATAGCAAAACTGAAATTCTCAAAGTTAAATTCACGCTTTATTCGAAAATTGTTGGTTATATAGTGAAACAGACTAATGTTGTAGTGATAATATAGAAAACAATACAGTTTTATCATGAAGCGCTAGAAAACGCAAAGTTCTCAACAAAAGAAAGAAATTGAAAACATTTGCAAAATAAAAAAATGTTTCTGTAATTCACAAACCGATTTCGCATTAATAGGAAACTCTTTCCTTTCATCATGATGAAGAACGCTCTGTTGAGTATATAACTGGTGTGGTTGCAAAAATGCGCAGAAGTTGCCTGGTCAATTAATTTGCATTATTGCCGCTTACTATGTCATTTACTTAGTGCACCGAAAGGACCGATCCGTAGTTTTGGTAAAGCGCAACTTTAGCTACAAAGTTGTCAGAATAGCACCTGCAGCTATGGCCTTCTTTCATCTAGGAAAGATTAAATTCATGCCCTTCCTTTCCCTGCAGTAAATATATTTTTGTGTCTCCCTAGTTATTCTCGCTAATGACTAGATTCTTATTATTGGTGTATTGCGTAAAATTGCGAGGGTTATTTGGAAAGTAAGGAATGATTGGTCGCGAAATGGAAAATACTGTGAAACTCCGATGAAGCTTTGCACAGATGCGTTGGACACTGTATCTAGAACGCCTGTCGATGGCATCATGTCGCTCTTTTCAGTTCTGACCTCACAGTGAGAACGTAAAGATGGCTGGAAATTAGTGTCTCCCACCAAGCATGAGGGCCTGGTGACAGATTTCGCCTGAAGCTATGCAATCCACATAACTGTCATCCGGTTCGTTCTACAAGATAATTCTCGGCCGCACTCTGCAGGGGCAATGAAGAGGCTCCTGCAGGCCTTTTCGATGGGGACTCTTTGAGCACCCACAACCCGTAATTGGCTACCCCTGAGATTCATCTCTGCTCACGTAAACCGCTGGCTATGAAGACAATATTTTGACACAGACGAGCTGCAGTCCGCAGTAGAAAATTGTCGAAAAGCATTGGCGGCTGTCTTTTATACCGAAGGAATTGAAAAGTTAGTACGACTCTATGGCTGATGTCTAAGTCTGAGCGGCGACTGTGTAGCGAAGTAGATGGAAGCTACAGCTAACCGTCGCAAATAAAGAAGTTTTGATTTTCAATTTGATTTCCATTTCGCAACCTATCGTTCCGTACTTTCCGATCAGTCCTCGTATTTGCTTATTTACTCGTGTCGGGACGAAGGAAACTGTACCACATTGTGTACAAAAGGAAAAAAGTGACACATTGAGTCCCTGGCCCAATTATTAGCCGCACTGCACATTTTTAATGTTATCGGTTCAAAAAATGGTTCAAATGGCTCTGAGCACTGTGGGACGTAACTACTGAGGTCATCAGCCCCCTAGAACTTAGAACTACTTAAATCTAACTAACCTAAGGACATCACAAACAACCATGACCGAGGCAGGATTCGAAGCTGCGACCGTAGCGGTCGCGCGGTCCCAGACTGTAGGGCCTAGAACCGCTCAATGTTATTGGTAGTAATTACATGTTGCGTACCTTATTTAATGCGATAATGTATGACTGTTATTCAGGGCACTTATTACATTGTTGAATTTTATATCTATTGTTGCTACATGACATTCCATTGTTAACTTGTTGTAGGTATCGATGTGCAGAGTACAGCGTACAGGAAAGGACCTGTTCAGTGGCGTTGTTACGTGTGAGTGGTGTAATACTCTGTTCGCTTTGATTATCAATTTCGTAATATCGACATCACAACTGATTGCTTAACAACCAGATATTACTAAATGTGACCTTTAAAAATGAGTAAAAATGGGGAAATTTCACCACACAAAAAAGCTGAGGTCAAAGCCCTCGTTAATACGAAAATGTGTTCCAGTCAGGAAATTTCACGGAGACTGGAAATGTCAGAAGCTAGCGTGAGGCGCATGAAGAAGAAAATTGATTCAGGTGAACAATTGAGCCGCAAAAGGAAGAATAAATGTGGAAGAAAACCAATATTCACCGTAAGGTCAGAAAGATTCCTCAAAGGAATTTGCCTAGAAAACCTGTTTGCAACAACGAATCAGATAAAATGTCACCTGGAAGAGGCCAATATGAATGCATCTGAACACACTATTCGCAGTAAGTTTAACTGATTTCAAGGCCTCTCACCCCGCGAGAAAACCAACGTCAACAGCCACAATGAAAGGGAAGCGTCTGAAGTGGGTTGAACGATGGTGTGATAAGTATGTGTACTTCTGGAGATAGGTAATTTAACTTTAAGATTATTATTTACGATTTGATACATCCTATGTGCCTTCATTCATAGTATACTAATCGTGTTTCTTGATCTTTACAGGTATGCTGCTCCGATGAAAGCATGAACCGCATAGAAAATATATGGGAACTAATGAAGAGGGAGGTGTCAAATTTTGTCATCTCAACAAAACCGCAGTTCTTAGAAAAGATCATCCATGTATGGTATCATGATCCACAAATGCAGGACATACCACAGTCCTGCATCGACAGCATGCCACGTCGTATTAAGGCTCTCATAGCTGCAAAAGGTGGCTCAACAAGACATTAAAACTAATGTTTTCACTTTCACAGTATTTTAATTTTTACTGTAATTATTGAAATAAAATATTTTCAACAAATACTACGTCATTTTTTTGTTATGTTACCTTGGTTATGAAGTAGACGACACGTAGTCATTCTATCACAATTTATGTATTAAGAAAATTTCTTTAGACACAAATCAAAATTTTATTAAAAACTGTAGTGCGTCTAATAAACTGGCCAACGACTGTATAGGTAGACAATGCTCGTAGAAAAAGAAATGTAGCAATGTTGTAACGTCGTCTACGTCCTGTATCTTGATTCACTGACCTTTAGCTGGCTGTCCTCCTAGTGGCGTGTGTAGAGTTTTGTGTTACAGTACGCGAAACTGAGAGTTCGGTTCTCGTTCTAGGTTTACTTTTTCAGTGATTTTTGATAACATTTTTCGAGGAGAATATCAATAGTCTTGAGACATTATTTTAAAATTCGATTAAAAACAGTCTTTACCGCAATAAAATATTTTTTTGGCGATGGTCTAAAAGTGACCGTCTTCAGACCGTATTCCATAATGATGGCAGTTGGTGGCGCTGAAAAGAGCATCTTGACTGCTAGTGATACGAGGCCGTTGGGATCCAGCACGGCGTTCCGCGTTACCCTCCTGTACCCACCGATTCCATATTCTGCTAACAGTCATTAGATGTCGACCAACGCGAGGAGCAATGTTGCGATACGATAAACCGCAATCGCGATAGGCTACAATCCGACCTTTATCAAAGACGGAAACGTGACGGTACGCATTTCTCCTTCTTATACGAGGCATCACAACAACGTTTCACCAGGCAACGCTGGTCAACTGCTGTTTGTGTATGAGAAATCGGTTGACAACTTTGCTCATGTCAGTGCGTTGTAGGTATCGCCACCGGCACCAACCTTGTGAAAATGTTCTGAAAAGCTAATCATTTGCAAGTCACAGCATCTTCTTCCTGTTGGTTAAATTTCCCGTCTGTAGCACGTCATCTTCGTTGTGTAGCAATTTTAATGGCCAGCAGTATAAATTTAGGAGACGGAGCAATGAAATGCACATTCCTATTAGACAAAGGATTACGCAAATTGAAGGTGGAGGGGGGGGGGGAGAAAGGAAAAGGAAGGAAGTACTGATACCAGCTACACCGGAGCCTTGTGCGGTATCAGCAACGACGAGTGGAAATGTGCGCTGGACTGTGATTCGAACACGGGATCTCCTACTTACGAGGCAATTGCGTTAACCACTGCGCCATCCGGGCACAGTGTTTACAGCAACTGCGTGGACTATCTTGCATCCAGCCGGGCCGACTCACATTCCCAGCTACAGCCACCTATGCGCATTCTCCGCCCTTCCCCTCCGCGCTTGCTAATCTTACGTTCCCTCTGAAATTCGGACGTCATTGTGCACCAGCATCGAGGGTTGTGGATTCATTGCCCATCGAGGCGAATCAGTGGTGTGAATGTCCGAAAGAATAGAGACGACGTATCTACATCAGACGAAGGATTATTTGCATATAGGTTTAGAATTTTTGCGAGAGAGGAACAGTGTCACTGGCTTGTCAAGTGATGATTGGATACAGACTGTTAATGGGGGAGTAGTCACTGTAGATTTATTAAAAACAAAAGCAAAGAATGGCAGATATTGCAAGAATGACAGACGTAGACTTATACGCAAGGAATTGCTGTATACTGACGATGTTATCTTTCTTCTTTATTGTCATTTTATTTTTGAGGCGGGCCAGCAGCGGCCTACATACGCCGCTCTTCGGCCAAAAGACACAACATACATACACGGAAGACATAGAAAACATAAAAAACATGGTGAACACTGTACAAGAAATCAGAAGTCGTTCGACGGAAGGCACTGTACATAAAGGGGGCACCAGTTGAACAGACGTAGACATCCAGGTGGAGAAGCGAACATAGTAAAAAACACTGATGAAGACACTGTACAAAACACTGATTTAGACACTGTACACAGATGGAGAGACACAGACACACAAAAAACTGATGCAGAAAAAACACGGGCGACGATCATCGGCGAAGCACTTACACTGACGAAGAGGGGAGCTGCCTCCAGGTCAAAGGGAGAGGTAGAAGGGTAGGAGTGCAGGAAGGCTGGGAGTGGAGCCAGGGGGAGGAAGAAGAGTAGGTGGGAGGAGAGAGGGGAGAGGTTGAAAGCCTGGGGAGAGGGGGGGAGAGTGGAAGACACAGGAGAGAGGAGAGGGGGAAGGAAGGTGAGAAGGGAGAGAGGGAGCGCCCTGGGGGAAAAGGGGGTGAATGGGAGAGGAGAGTCATAGCTGGTAGGAGGGGCAAACGGACGGGACAAGGACCTCATGAGGAAGGGCAGTTGGTGGAAGCCACCTTGGAAGAGGGTATGGATGGTGTGAAGAAGGAGAGCAGGTGGGATGCAAGAATACAGGTGTGGCAGTGGGCTGGGATGGGCGAGGATGGAAGAGACAAGCAGGTATGGGGGATCGAGCTTGTGGGAGGTGTAAATGACCCATATCCATTTGAGGAAAAGGAGGTGCAAGAAGGGAATCAAGTCATGTAGGATCCACATGGGGGATGGGAGATGGATGCAGTAGGCGAGGCAGTGTGTGGTACTCGAGGATTTGGAGGGACTTTAGGAGGTGGGAGGGGCGGAGATCCAGGTGGGATGGGCATAGCAGAGGATGGGGTGGATGAGAGATTTGTAAGTGGGTCGGATGGTGGAGGGATCTAGACCTCATGTGCCACCAGAAAGGAGTTTGAGGAGCGGGGTCAGGAACGGACCTTGGCTTGGATCAACTGGAGATGGGGGGGGGGGGGGGGGGGCATGAAAGGCGATGGTCAACGGTGACACCAAGGTACTTGAGGGTGGGGGTGAGGTGAATAGGATGGCCATAGATAGTGACATAAAAATCAAGGAGGCAGAAGGAAGGGGTGGTTTTGTGGTTTTGCCTACAATGGTTGCCTGGGTGTTGGAAGGATTGACCTTGAGCAGCCACTGGTTGCAGCATATGGTGAACCAGTCAGTATGGGATTGGAGAACGTACTGGTAGCATCGCAGGGTGGGGGCGAGGGCAAGCAAGGCAGTGTCATCGGCGTACTGGAGAAGGTGGATGGGGGGGGGGGGGGGGAGGGGGGTGAAGGCGGCGGCATGTCCGCTGTCTACAAGAGGTACAGAAGAGGGGAGAGGACGGAACCTTGGAGTACACTGGGGGAGGGGAAGAAGGTGTAGGAATGTGTGTTGTGGATGGTGACATTGGAAGGACGGTGGGAAAGATAGGAGGCGATCAGACAGACCTAATTAATAGGAAGGGCGAACGTTCCAGACCGGAATGCCATAAACGGTCGTAGGCTCGTTCAAAGTCGCGGGAGAGGAAGATGGCGGAGCGACGGTAGTTGAGTTGTTCGGCAAGGAGGTGAGTGAGATGAAGGAGGAGGTCATCGACAGAGAAGGACGGTCGAAAGCCACATTGGGTATCGGGAAGGAGGTGACGATGTACAACCTCACTGTTTTAATGAAATAAGGTAATGCAATAATGGGGTGAGTGTGGAATTCAAATGGGGCCAGTGCAAAACGAGGTAACAGAATTACAGCGCAGCACAGCAAACTTAACTGGGCAATCTGATGAATAAATACATCGATGTCTTTCCTGGTAGCACAATTGTTGAAGGCTATCAACACAGTATCTACTACCTATATACTTGCTCCACTTCGTGAACGCAACACTAACATGTAAACGCAGATATGAGGAAAGTGAGCACCGCCGCATGAAGACGTGATTAGTTAAGTACAGCAGCAAAATATATTTTATGATTTGTCCCTTTACATTATTTAATGTGATATCATATGTTTGTATTGAAAATCTGTACAGTAATAAGAGATGAAACTGTCCGATATACAAAGCTCTTGGATATAAGAACCTTGTATATTAATGGCAACGTAATGATGTGAACACATGATAGTGTGAGGGATCCTCTTCTACGTGGAGCCCGATTTTGTAATACAATTCATGAAAAAGACTGTCATTTGTAGAAGCGATTGTATCTTTGACACCACTGAAACAGAGACGTTGCCTGAGTGTCAGAATGGATTGTAAGTAGGGGCACACGGACCGCAGTAGCAGTTGCCGTTGCACTGTGTCATAGGCAGAACGTAAGACTTAAAGCTAGTGGCTAGCTGGCAGAATTTAGTTGCTGGTCTATGGACGCAGCATAATATAGATTTTATAAAATGAAGCGATGAATGGTATTGCATGTGCTAACACAGAGCCCGTAAATGTCAGGTCGTTGCTATTTTTATAGAAGTGTAAAGTATGTTATTAATTTGTGAAGCTGTAAGATAATCAGGAAGTGATAATGATCGTTAACAAAAACCGAGCACTGCCTATGGCAATTATAGGAGAGTAATGAATTTATACTGTAACTCAAAGCAACTGGAAGAAATCTGTGAGGTAATGAAATTTTGTATATTTAGTTTTAAGCATGCAGCAACGCAAAGTGGCATTCCCTAACTTTTACAGGGCTGACCCCTGAATGTAGGAAACAAGTATTTTCCATCAGATTTAATGTATAGGTAGATCAGGTACACCCGATTTGTAATATTCTTCGTGTTTTGTAATTCTGATACAGAGCAGTTAAATATTGGAACCCATTTTGTCAAAGAATGTCAGACTTTTGTCATGTAACAATCCAAGTGTTTTCAGTTATGACAGTAACTGAGAATTGGAGAACAGTTGACATGTACGCTGATTTTGAAGTTAATGCACAATGTTTCATAACAGATTTTATGAAGGAGAAACTTTCTTTTGAATACAATTTTCAAACGGAAGCATTCGGTCTTAGGATATACTTTTATAAGTACCTCATCCTCTTCCATGTCGTGTTTATTTAAATCGAATGAATATTTTTGAAAGAAATCATTTTTCAGTCAGAATAAGAAAAATATTAATGCACCAGGATCAGAAAAGTATTAATGTTTGTAACAGTTTCAATGCAGGCAGCACTGCTCGGCGCGGAGCCAATATAGAGGATTTTCACTGAATATTTGCGAAGTTTTATTCATTTATCCGCCAATCTACCGATATTATTTGCATTAAGCTATTTTACGGCCGGTATTGCATCTTGCTGTGCCAAGATTTAATATTTTCTATGCCTACTGTGGAGAGAACAGAATACCAAGATTACATCAGTTGCGACTCTAGAGGTAAGGAAAATTTATTTCGTTATTTATTTGCGTAGGAAAGTTTATCAGTTTATTTATTGTACATGCCCATAGAACTCTGTGGTCACCAGACTGGGAAAATTTCAGAGGGATTGATTTAATTGTCAAAATTGCGTACTGGGTTTGCAGATTAAGTCATTTGCTCAACAACACATTACATTTGCGTAAGACAAACATTACGCATTGCATATCCATTGGAAAACAAAAACAACGAAACTTTTAGAAAAACCGTAACAATAGTTATCACAACTAACTACAAGAACGTAGTAAACGTTACATCTGAAAGAATATACGCGCATAGCACTTTAGAAGAAGTGTTAAATAAAATGTACCAGACTATTTGTTTTGCAAAAAAAAAGTAGACAAATAATGTAGTCACTACATATTTTTACTATTTTCTCATGTTTCATAGTCTAAGATTCACTCCAGCGTTTATGTGTATGTAGGATGAAATACTGCTTCTGAAGACGGAGCAATGGTTTCACAAATATTTATTTGCCGTATGTAGATAAAATAGTACTTTGAAAGTACAGACATGTTGAGTAACAATCATCGGTGGCGCGACGTAAAGTTATTAACTAACTAGCGGAAATTCAGAGGTTAACGAGCTGTACAGCCGGACTTAATGCTGATGACAGCAGTTGATGTTGTCAAAGCTATAGATAAAAATAATACTGGAGTAATGAAGAAATCAATATCCACGGCAGAAATACAGAAAAGTGTAAACAGAACTGTACATAAACTAGGTATCAAAAATTTACACACGTAGTAAATGTAGATTCAAATGTATGCAACCGGATGGGCTATGATGGTCTTCGGTAAACATCGGATACAATAGTACCAAGTAGGACACGCCCTTTCGTGCTATCGCTTTTGTGTCTTTTAAGGCTTCTTGGCAGTCATGAGAACAAACAAGGATATCCTACTAGAGTGCAATGTGAAATACATAATTCAATATTTGTGCGTATACATTTACACTAAGAGCCTGAAAAACTAAATAAAGCAATGCACGAAGACAAATGAGTACGTATTAAATCCATGGTCGCATATGGAAGCCATTTCTATGACTGTACAGATGTAAACTGTCAATGTAAGTAGTAATGTCAAACTGTTAAGAGAGAATTTTTTTTATAAAACTATAAGGTTATTCTAGGGAAGAGTAAAAACTTCCGATCCGTTGGGAACATGCAAATTAGTAAACTGCGAGTTCTATAATAAAGCACGACTGTATGAGCCAAGTATACGTGTTAACGCACGTAAGGCAACTGTGTACGCTCACGTGAGTCATAAACACAAGTGGTATATGTGCAGTTGAAACGTCCCCTTAGAAAAATTATACAGAACTGGGCTTAAACTGGCACATAATATTTTTATTTAGCGCAACGCAATCTGACTCTCAGTAATCCCTACAAAGGAATGGCCCTGACTAACATTAACCTATACGTTTCACAAATCACTTACCTCACAAAAATCTTCGTTACTCGAACTACTGCAATACAGCGAACGCCACTACTGCCAGCCAAATAAAAGATTCAAACTACAGAAGGCACTAACTACTAATAGGCATAGTTAGCAAATGAAAGATTTTAATAGAGAACAAACAATGTATTTACCTTAGTAGTATTCAAAAGTCATAATTTATATAGCAGTTCATGACATCCAGTCTTACAAATTTCAAACCTCCATCACTGCTGGCGGCTCACCTCCAACTGCCCAACGTTGCTAACATCCAGCTGCCCATAGCATAATCAAATTTCTCCTGTAGCATCAGCTTATTGATCATAAACATACCTCAGCAGCATAATACACATCGTCGTCGTAATAATAACATCATAACACCTCAGTCAAATCTCAAAATCGTCGTAGCTTCCTCCAATAATTTCAAAACCAAAAAAAATTCTCTGCTCATGTCAAAAGTGTCATCTACCTCAAACGTACTTTAAAAATCATGATCCCATACCAAATATATCATTCAAAGCTCTCATAGTATCACAATGGTTCTGAAAAACATGAACAGTTCACAAAGTACAGACAAAATACAATTTCATAAGCGTGAAGTTATCCAACGGGGTAATTACGTAAACACCTGTCACTGATGTAGTAAAATAAGTATTTGTCTCTCTCAGTTAAATGATCAGATAGCTGTATAATTCTGTGTTAGAGAAATATGGTACCGATGTGTAAAGTTGTATAAGCAAATACCATATTAGCTAGGGCTCCTTGTACTTGCCATACACATGGTACACAAAGTAAGCGTGTACCCCCCTGAGGATTAATGTAATTATACCCTCAGGTGTTCCAGATTACAGCAATGGAATGAAATGTATCATGGAAAACTTTGTTTGTAATTGAAAAATCTTGAAGAATAAATGGTTTAAGTACAAAATTAATCACTCAAATGCGTGTTCTGTAGCGCTAAACTGTGCGTCTTGTTGTAAGATAATCTCTGTGGAAGTGTCGTAGTTATCGTCCTCTGAAAGCTACGTTCTGCAGAAGTCAATGTACTTACCTCATGATAAAAGTGAAATGCTTTGCGTATAGATATATTCCTTATTACGCTTATTGCCGTGATGAAGAAAGTACTGCACTGTAACGTATTGTCGTGCTATGGGAGAGCCTGTCTCATTGTAGCTATACCACAAAAGTTACTACTAAAACATGTTTTACTTTCCAGAATAATACAGAAAAACTGTGCAGATATAAAACAGATATAGTGCAGATATAAAACAGATACAGTGCAAAAGCAATAATATAAATTATATCACTCATTAGTAGCGTCGTGATATAATCGTGTAGCTGTCAAATAAACTAACCACTGTGTCGTCTGGTATCTCTCAGAAAGTACTTTAAATCCAGAATGTATTTTAAAGTAAACCAATATGTTGCATTCAAATCTCATTAGCAGTACCAGTATATGTTCTAAGTATGTGAGCCTTACAATCGTTACGTGATAGTGCAACTAACAAGCAAGAATGGACAAATAAAAACACTGTGTTGTCAGATCACTATGACAATGCACTCGTAAATACTGTCTAAATATGTTCCCTAGGTTCTACACTGGATACTTAACTTCAAAACATTGTTACATGTTAACGGTTTCTCAGTGTGCCAAATAGTTCTAGTAGCGTGAAGTGAAAAATTTTATGTCAGAGAACAAGTTAAAACAGATAATCCCTCAATAAGCGGTTTTATATGTGAAATGTTGTGCAATCCTTTACTCTTCATAGTACTCAGTTTCAACTTGAACCCAGTTATCATGCGGTATACATCGGTAAAGAATGCTGGAATTTTTCTCAAGGTTAGCGTCTATGTTATTTTTCTCTGAGCCAGCCGGTGCATGTGACTGCCTGCGGTGCGAGTCACTGTCTGTTTCTTTGTTGGCGCGAGTCGTTATTGGGATTAGGAAACCTAACTTCTACAAACTCGCCTTATCCAGAGGCCCCCTGCTCTGTTTTAATCCCGCCAGTTCTAATGCAATTCAGTTCAGTCGTTACGATCATATCGTCTGTCGTCACGTCGGTAGATTCCATGGTTTCTTTCTTGTCGGTCACGTGGTGGAGAATTTCTCCCTGAAATGTAACTGCGCGCTGGACCGTTGCGTCTAAAGTTATTCTGTCTCCCCTGATAATATTTATTTTGGTTCCCATATTGTCTGTTTCTCTGATTGTCTCTGTGATAGTCATTACCGCGGAGAGGTTATATTTCCCTGACTTCGTTGACTTATTGATGGCCCAGCACTGAAATCTGCAGCAGTTTGCGGAAGCGTTTCACTTCTGTCACGTTGAACGATTCTCTTTAGTCGTCGTTGGTCCCGTTCTTGCTGAGTCTTTTTCCGGCATCAGCGATGTCGGAGATTTGATGTTTTACCGGAATACTGATATTCATGGTACACTATTGAAATGGTCGTACGGGAAAATCCCAACTTCATCGCTACCTCGGAGATGCCGCGTCCTATCGCTCGTGCGCCGACTATAACACCACGTTCAAACTCACTTAAATCATGATAACGTGCCAATGCAGCAGCAGTAACTTATCTAATAAATGCTCCGGACACTTATACAGGCGTTGCCGACCGCAGCGCCGTATTCTGCCTATTTACATATATTTGTATTTGAATACGCATGCCTGTACCAGTTTCTTTGGCGCTCAGTGTAGAAGATATTACGTCGGTGAAGTGATCTCGCGCTTCCCAGCATTGCGGTTGCAGTATGTAAGTGTGTTTCAGAGGAAAGGGGAGAATACAATGGTGTACCAAAGAATCTTTTATGATGGCAAGTTTAAAACTGAACAACGTGAATCTTTTTTTCCCACTCGGTAAAACAGCTTACCAAAATGATACTACAGGGAAAACTCAAGTGTACGAGTGGTTTGCTAGATTTAAAAATGTCGACATGTCGACTGGTGACAAACTTCGTTCTGGACGTCCATCAGGTGCCAGAATAGACGGAAAAATTGGAAAAAAAGAATTAGATGTTGTGTTGTGCTCACAGACTGTAGACAGACAACTGATCAACTGTCAGAGATTATGCAACAGTGACCCCATATGTGGCAGGAAGGAGACTATTTCTTCCACCATGACAACGCACCTGCATACACAGTCGCTTCTATTAGGCAGCTTTTACTAAAATGGCATGGTTCCGCTGCGCCACGCACCTTACCCGCCTGACAGGGCTCGTTCGCCTTTTTCTTATTTCCACGTGTGAAAAGTAGCATGAAAGGACACCAGTACAAAACACTGAAGAAGTCAAGAAAAAAACTAGAGAGGGTGTGTCAGCCATTTCTAAAGATGACAACAAAAAATGTTTCGACCAATGGAAGCATCGTTGGAACAAATGTATTGAAACGTCCCCTTTGAAAAATTATACAAGACTGGGCTTAAACTGACACACAATATTTTTTTAGTGCAACGCAATCTGACTCTCAGTTTTCCCTACAAAAGAATAGCCCTGACTAACATTAACCTATACGTTTCACAAATCACTTACCTCACAAAAATCTTCGTTACTCGAACTACTGCAATATAGCGAGCGCCCCTACTGCCAGCTTAATAAAAGACTCAAACTACAGAAGGCACTAACTACTAATAGGCATAGTTAGCAAATGAAAGATTTTGATAGAGAACAAACAATGTATTTACCTTACTAGTATTCAAAAGTCACAGTTTATATAGCAGATCATGACATTCAGTCTTAAAAATTTCAAAACTCCACCACTTCTGGCGGCTCACCTCCAACTGCCCAACGCTGCTAACATGCAGCTGCCCAACACTACAATGGTAGACAAAAATGCAAACTAGCCACAGACTGCACACATCACAGTGATTTTCATACAGAGCGCTACGTGGCGTTACCAATAAGAAAACTTAAACAGCCTACTTACATAGCCCCCATGCTCCCCACAAAAAATTTTACAAATTGTTTTGGGCAGTGGCAAATAATGATTTGATAAATTTTTTCATAATTACAATAACAAAGATATCAAATGCACACACATATTGATACAATGTTGGTCAAAAGCTAAAATTTTCTCACAGTCCATAAAGACAGTCCTCGTCATTCATCACAGTATTTATTACAATTTTATGCACAAAGTCTGAGCATTAAAAGAAAATGCACCCGGAAGTAGTGGATTTCCATGCAGTCTTGAAGAATTAGTGTTGACCTTCCAACAGAAAGACAGTGCTGACTCTTGACATGCACACAGGTAATGGGCCACAACAGAGCAAACCCACAGCAGAGTCGACGTTTTGAAGAATATTGGTAGGTAGGTCGTCACAGAGTAGACCCACTGCAGTCCTTGTAGAAATAATGGTATTGGTGAGTCATCAAAGGTGTAGACCCACTGTAGTCCTTGTAGAAATAATGGTATTGGTGGGTCATCAAACGTGCAGACCCACTGTAGTCCTTGTAGAGATGACCAGCAGCCATCTGTTGCGACTGTGCAGGTGCACAATCACCATCGAAGAGTATTGCGGAGAATATAGCAAGTCCATAAACCACCACTTGTGCACTCACAAAAAATTTGTGTGAAATGTCCTTAGAACCAGCAATGCTGTTATCCAGTCCCTTGCTGAATTATTAACACACGTGCAAACACTATCAGTCCCTACTTCTCGCATATTGTCTATATACTATGACCAACAGAAACGTGTGCAGTGAAATGTAACTTACAAGTTACTTCATTTGATGAACTGGTGTCAATTACAATTTTATAACATAAGAATACAATAATAATGGTACAAAATACATCATTAAAAACATAACAATACAGATAACATTTGTAGTAATAGGGGCTTTACAAAAGAATAGAAATAAACATATGCATCAGTGTTACAGGAATTATGAGATATGTGCATACATAAAAGATCAGAATAAACTTTGAAATATCAACTTCACATATGAGCATTAAAACAAAACAGAATAAATAATGTCTAAACAACTTAACGAAGTCAGTAACATAGTATTAGAGAAATTCTACAACACAAAGACAGTAAGAACACAAATACACAAGGGTACACAAATACATAGTGGAACAATACAAAAAGAAAGGACAGGGTTTGTTTTACTGAAGTATTTTGCAAACAAAACTTTCTTTACTTCTCAGAGATCTCCCTTTGTTCTTCATTATTTCTAAAAAGTCCTATCTATACCTGCTTTCTTTACTTTTTCGTATAACTTCTCAATGCATTTCTTCCGGTTCATAGCAGCTCATTCTCTTATATAGCCTACCCCTCTTAAGCTAACTTAAATCTACTGAGCTCAGATGCTAAACTAAGGGACGAGATAATGCAGCAGCGCAAAACAATTAACACAAACAGCAATAATAAAAATTGCAAATTGGCAAAGCAAGCAGCATAAATTAGCAAAGCAAATATAAGGCATTGCGCAGCAAACAATAAAAATAAATCATTAGTAAAACTGGCTTAACAGAGTAATACAAAGTCAAATTCAGTAACACTATGCCTGGCAAACAGCAGCAGCAAATGCAATAACTTATATCTAAATATGGCAAGGCTCAAGCAGAAAAAATATTACAGTGAAAATGGCCATGTTTAATACCTATGTCACATCTTAACACTAGAGTGATGCATCACGAGAATTTACTGTAGCAGACAAGTTACCAAAATGTAAAAAAATTATTTATGCAATTCCTGTGAAGGGAAATGTTTAATATGTTCCCTCATTTTCTTGGAAGTATATCATAACATTATTTTTTACTGGATCTGTAGGCATAAAAAACTATATTAGTACATCTATTAAATTTTATTTTAACCAATTCTGCAGTGCATGGTGTGGGTTCCTGTAGTCATGTCCTAGTTCATGAACCACGGGCAACATATGAGTGGTCAAGTAAGTGGTCCCAACAGTCGGGATACCAGTTACTTTGGAATAAGTCAGGGCATCTCGGACATATTCTGAGTCGTGGTCACCTTTGTGCTCATACGGCAAAGGCTACCAAATCCACCGGTTAGTCCCTCAACCGTTAGGGGCATTACCCAATGGAACTCAGGGCAAGTAAGGCTAGCAACATGCTTCCCTGGTACTTTAAATATGATGCTGGCAACAATCAGAGCAAAATGCCTCGAACCTTTGGAGGTGACGGAGTCCCACCTCTAACTGACAAACCAGGGACTCCTAAGATACGACTTGGCAAAGAAATGGTAATGAGACGGGGAGCTATTAATATCAATGGGGGCTACTCTTGGAAGAAGGTAGAGCTGGCAGAGGCTGCAAGTAAGATGGGGCTGGACATTTTACCTGTTAGTGACATTCGGGTAAGGGGTGAGAAAGAAGAGGAAGTGGTAGAATACAAGGTCTACCTGTCAGAAGTAAAAGCAGGAATAGCACAATGGGGTGTAGGGCTTTACATCAGGAAAGAAATGGAACCCATCTTAGTTGCAATAAGGTATGTAAACAAACGACTGACTTGGCTAGATTTGATGGTGTCTAGCAAGAAAATTAGGATAGTGTCAGTATATTCGCATTGTGAAGGGACAGATAAAGATAAGATGGATAGTTTTTTTGAGGCACTCAGTGATGTAGTTGTTAGAGTAAAGGACAAGGACAGTGTTCTGCTCATGGGTGATTTTAATGCCAGGATTGGAAATCGAACAGAAGGGTATGAAGAAGCTATGGGTAAATTTGGAGAGGATATGGAGGCCAGCTGGAACGGGAAACAACTCTTGAATTTCTGTGCCAGTATGGGCTTAGTAATCACAAACTCCTTTTTTAAACATAAGAACATTCACCGGTATACTTGGGAAGGCAGGGGAACCAGATCTGTCATTGACTATATAATAACAGATCAGGAATTCAGGAAGGCTATGAGGGACACACGTGTGTTCAGGGGATTCTTTGATGACACTAATCATTATTTAATCTGCAGTGAAATTGGGATTGTGAGGCCGAAAGTGCAGGTGGTAAGGTCCATATGTAGGAGAATAAGAGTGAAGGAACTTCAGGATAAGGAAATCAGGCACAAGTACATAACAGCGATCTCAGAAAGGAACCAGTTAGTTGAATGTAGTCAATTACAGTCATTGGAAAAGGAATGGACAAGGTACAGGGACACAGTACTAGAAGTGGCTAAAGAATGTCTTGGAACAGTAGTGTGTAAAAGCAGGAAGAAGCAAACAGCTTGGTGGAATGACACAGTCAAGGCAGCTTGTAAAAGGAAAAAGAAGGCATATCAAAAATGGCTACATACTAGAACTTAGGTAGACAGAGAAAGTTATGTTCAAGAAAGAAACAAAGCCAAACAGATAATTGCAGCGTCCAAGAAGAAATCTTGGGAAGACTTTGGAAACAGGTTGGAGACTATGGGTCAAGCTGCTGGAAAACCATTCTGGAGTGTAATTAGCAGTCTTCGAAAGGGAGGTAAGAAGGAAATGACAAGTATTTTGGACAGGTCAGGAAAACTGCTGGTGAATCCTGTGGATACCTAGGGCAGATGGAGGGAATATTTTGAAGAGTTGCTCAATGTAGGTGAAAATACAATCAGTAATGTTTCATATTTCGGGGTACAATGGCATAGGAATGATGACGGAAATAGGATCACATTTGAGGAAGTGGAGAAAATGGTCAATAGATTACAGTGCAATAAAGCAGCTGGGGTGGATGAAATTAAGTCAGAACTCATCAAATAGAGTGGAGTGCCAGGTCTTAAATGGCTACACAGGATAATTGAAATGGCCTGGGAGTCGGGACAGGTTCCATCAGACTGGACAAAAGCAGTAATCACACCAATCTTTAAACATGGAAACAGAAAAGATTGTAACAACTACAGAGGTATCTCTTTAATCAGCGTTGTGGATAAAATCTTCTCAGGTATTGTTGAAAGGAAAGTGCGAGTATTAGTTGAGGACCAATTGGATGAAAATCAGTGTGGGTTTAGGCCTGTTAGAGATTGTCGGGACCAGATCTTTAGCTTACGGCAAATAATGGAGAAGTGTTATGAGTGGAACAGGGAATTGTATTTATGCTTTATAGATCTAGAAAAGGCATATGACCGGGTTCCTAGGAGGAAGTTATTGTCTGTTCTACGAGATTATGGAATAGGAGGCAAACTTTTGCAAGCAATTAAAGGTCTTTACATGGATAGTCAGGCAGCAGTTAGAGTTGATGGTAAATTGAGTTCATGGTTTAGAGTAGTTTCAGGGATAAGACAAGGCTGCAACCTGTCGCCACTGTTGTTCATATTATTTATGGATCATAGGTTGAAAACAATAGACTGGCTGGGTGAGATTAAAATATGTGAACACAAAATAAGCAGTTTTGCATATGGGGATGACTTAGTTGTGATGGCAGATTCGATTGAAAGTTTGCAAAGTAATATTTCAGAGCTAGATCAGAAATGTAAGGACTATGGTATGAAGATTAGCATCTCCAAAACGAAAGTAATGTCAGTGGAAAGAAATATAAACGGATTGAGTGCCAAATAGGAGGAACAAAGTTAGAACAGGTGGACGGTTTCAAGTACTTAGGATGCATATTCTCACAGGATGGCAACATAGTGAAAGAACTGGAAGCAAGGTGTAGCAAAGCTAATGCAGTGAGCGCTCAGCTACAATCTACTCTCTTCTGCAAGAAGGAAGTCAGTACCAAGACTAAGTTATCTGTGCACCGTTCAATCTTTCGACCAATTTTGTTGTATGGGAGCGATAGCTGGGTGGATTCAGGTTACCTTATCAACAAGGTTGCAGTTACGGATATGAAAGTAGCTAGGATGATTGCAGGTACTAGTAGATGGAAACAATGGCAGGAGGGTGTCCACCAAGAGGAAATCAAAGAAAAACTGGGAATGAACTCTATAGATGTAGCAGTCAGGGCGAACAGGCTTAGATGGTGGAGTGGTGTTATACGCATGGGAGAAGCAAGGTTACCCATGAGACTCATGGGTTCAGCAGTAGAGGGTAAGAGGAGTCGGGGCAGACCAAGGAGAAGTTACCTGGATTCGGTTAAGAATGATTTTGAAGTAATAGGTTTAACATCAGAAGAGGCACCAATGTTAGCACTGAATAGGGGATCGTGGAGGAATTTTATAAGGGGTCTATGCTCCAGATTGGACGCTGAAAGGCATAATCAGTCTTAAATGATGATGATGATGATGATGATGCAGTGCAGCTAAAAACTAGATATTAAACAAAATGAGCAATCTCTTAACTAGAAAGACAATAGATGTCAAATGTTACTCATCATTTCATTAGGCATTTTAGTAAATACCATAAATTAAGAACTCCACAGTATAATCATATGTTTTCAAGTTTGAGCGAGTCGTATTTGCGATGCTTTCTACAAAGGAATGTCAATAACGAGGATAATGGCCTCTTTCTTTTCTCCACCTGTGCCTCTGAAAGGCACACACTAATGCTTTTTCCCAGGCGTCTGTCGCGCAGCTGGGTGCCCACGACGCATTACGTGCAGGTCGTCACTTAACTTTCTTACCGAAATATTTATGACACCAGTTTGCACTACAGTGACATTCTCATATAAAAATATTTTCACAGGTTGAGAATTTGCATTACAAATGTGTAGAAACAAAATCCTGTAAATACTACAGTGCCCAAAAAATTTTCGCCAACATAGTGATATATTCACGCATATACACACATTTCATAACTTTTAAAGTACGATTCTCAGTTTCCAACATCCTTTTTCACAACCAGATCGCTAACCACTACTCATTATTCCTTGGTTTATTACACATATACATATTCGTCGACATTCTTCAATATTTCATCATTATAAATATGTTGTTGTTGTTGTCTTCAGTCCTGAGACTGGTTTGATGCAGCTCTCCATGCTACTCTATCCTGTGCAAGCTGCTTCATCTCCCAGTACCTACTGCAACCTACATCCTTCTGAATCTGCTTAGTGTACTCATCTCTCGGTCTCCCTCTACGATTTTTACCCTCCACGCTGCCCTCCAATGCTAAATTTGTGATCCCTTGATGCCTCAAAACATGTCCTACCAACCGATCCCTTCTTCTAGTCAAGTTGTGCCACAAACTTCTCTTCTCCCCAATCCTATTCAATACCTCCTCATTAGTTACGTGATCTATCCACCTTATCTTCAGTATTCTTCTGTAGCACCACATTTCGAAAGCTTCTATTCTCTTCTTGTCCAAACTAGTTATCGTCCATGTTTCACTTCCATACATGGCTACACTCCAAACAAATACTTTCAGAAACGACTTCCTGATACATAAATCTATATTCGAAGTTAACAAATTTCTCTTCTTCAGAAACGCTTTCCTTGCCATTGCCAGTCTACATTTTATATCCTCTCTACTTCGACCATCATCAGTTATTTTACTTCCTAAATAGCAAAACTCCTTTACTACTTGAAGTGTCTCATTTCCTAATCTAATTCCCTCAGCATCACCCGATTTAATTTGACTACATTCCATTATCCTCGTTTTGCTTTTGTTAATGTTCATCTTATATCCTCCTTTCAAGACACTGTCCAGTCCGTTCAACTGCTCTTCCAAGTCCTTTGCCGTCTCTTACAGAATTACAATGTCATCGGCGAACCTCAAAGTTTTTACTTCGTCTCCATGAATTTTAATACCTACTCCAAATTTTTCTTTTGTTTCCTTTACTGCTTGCTCAATATACAGATTGAATAACATCGGGGAGAGGCTACAACCCTGTCTCACTCCTTTCCCAACCACTGCTTCTCTTTCATGCCCCTCGACTCTTATTACTGCCATCTGGTTTCTGTACAAATTATAAATAGCCTTTCGTTCCCTGTATTTTACTCTTGCCACCTTTAGAATTTGAAAAAGAGTATTCCAGTCAACATTGTCAAAAGCTTTCTCTAAGTCTACAAATGCTAGAAACGTAGGTTTGCCTTTTCTTAATCTTTCTTCTAAGATAAGTCGTAAGGTCAGTATTGCCTCACGTGTTCCAACATTTCGACGGAATCCAAACTGATCCTCCCCGAGGTCTGCATCTACCAGTTTTTCCATTCGTCTGTAAAGAATTCGCGTTAGTATTTTGCAGCCGTGGCTTATTAAACTGATAGTTCGGTAATTTTCACATCTGTCAGCATCTGCTTTCTTTGGGATTGGAATTATTATATTCTTCTTGAAGTCTAAGGGTATTTCGCCTGTCTCATACATCTTACTCACCAGCTGGTAGAGTTTTGTCATGACTGGCTCTCCCAAGGCCGTCAGTAGTTCTAATGGAATGTTGTCTACTCCGGGGGCCTTGTTTCGACTCAGGTCTTTCAGTGCTCTGTCAAACTCTTCACGCAGTATCGTATCTCCCATTTCGTCTTCATCTACATCCTCTTCCATTTCCATAATATTGTCCTCAAGTACATCGCCCTTGTATAAACCTTCTATATACTCCTTCCACCTTTCTGCCTTCCCTTCTTTGCTTAGAACTGGGCTGCCATCTGAGCTCTTGATATTCATACACGTGGTTCTCTTCTCTCCAAAGGTCTCTTTAATTTTCCTGTAGGCAGTATCTATCTTACCCCTAGTGAGATAAGCTTCTACATCCTTACATTTGTCCTCTAGCCATCCCTGTTTAGCCATTTTGCACTTCCTGTCGATCTCATTTTTGAGACGTTTGTATTCCTTTTTGCCTGCTTCATTTACTGCATTTTTATATTTTCTCCTTTCATCAATTAAATTCAATATTTCTTCTGTTACCCAAGGATTTCTAGCAGCCCTCGTCTTTGTACCTACTTTATCCTCTGCTGCCTTCACTACTACATCCCTCAGAGCTACCCATTCTTCTTCTACTGTATTTCCTTCCCCTATTCCTGTCAATTGTTCCCTTATGCTCTCTCTGAAACTCTGTACAACCTCTGGTTCTTTCAGTTTATCCAGGTCCCATCTCCTTAATTTCCCACATTTTTGCAGTTTCTTCAGTTTTAATCTACAGGTCATAACCAATAGATTGTGGTCAGAGTCCACATCTGCCCCTGGAAATGTCTTACAACTTAAAACCTGGTTCCTAAATCTCTGTCTTACCATTATATAATCTATCTGATACCTTTTAGTATCTCCAGGGTTCTTCCACGTATACAACCTTCTTTCATGATTCTTAAACCAAGTGTTAGCTATGATTAAGTTGTGCTCTGTGCAAAATTCTACTAGGCGGCTTCCTCTTTCATTTCTTAGCCCCAATCCATATTCACCTACTATGTTTCCTTCTCTCCCTTTTCCTACACTCGAATTCCAGTCACCCATTACTATTAAATTTTCGTCTCCCTTCACTATCTGAATAATTTCTTTTATTTCATCGTACATTTCTTCAATTTCTTCATCATCTGCAGAGCTAGTTGGCATATAAACTTGTACTACTGTAGTAGGTGTGGGCTTCGTGTCTATCTTGGCCACAATAATGCGTTCACTATGCTGTTTGTAGTAGCTTACCCGCATTCCTATTTTCCTATTCATTATTAAACCTACTCCTGCATTACCCCTATTTGATTTTGTGTTTATAACCCTGTAGTCACCTGACCAGAAGTCGTGTTCCTCCTGCCACCGAACTTCACTAATTCCCACTATATCTAACTTTAACCTATCCATTTCCCTTTTTAAATTTTCTAACCTACCTGCCCGATTAAGGGATCTAACATTCCACGCTCCGATCCGTAGAACGCCAGTTTTCTTTCTCCTGATAACGACATCCTCCTGAGTAGTTTCCGCCCGGAGATCCGAATGGGGGACTATTTTACCTCCGGAATATTTTACCCAAGAGGATGCCATCATCATTTAATCATATAGTAAAGCTGCATGTCCTCGGGAAAAATTACGGCTGTAGTTTCCCCTTGCTTTCAGCCGTTCGCAGTACCAGCACAGCAAGGCCGTTTTGGTTAATGTTGCAAGGCCAGATCAGTCAATCATCCCGACTGTTGCCCCTGCAACTACTGAAAAGGCTGCTGCCCCTCTTCAGGAACCACACGTTTGTCTGGCCTCTCAACAGATACCCCTCCGTTGTGGTTGCACCTACGGTACGGCCATCTGTATCGCTGAGGCACGCAAGCCTCCCCACCAACGGCAAGGTCCATGGTTCATGGGGGAGGTATAAATATGTAGCATACTCAAATTCCTCCTATTGCATCAGCTTATTGGTCATAAACATACCTCAGCAGCATAATACACATCGTCGTCGTAATAATAACATCATAACACCTCAGTCAAATCTCAAAATCGTCGTAGCTTCCTCCAATAATTTCAAAACCAAAAAAAAATTCTCTACTCATGTCAAAAGTGTCATCTACCTCAGACATACTTAATAAATCATGATCCCATATCAAATACATCATTCAAAGCTCTCATAGTATCACAATGGTTCCAAAAAAATATGAACAGTTCACAAAGTACAGACAAAATACAATTTCATAAGTGTGAAGTTATCCAACTGTGTAACTACGTAAACATCTGTCACTGATGTAGGAAAAGTAAGTATTTGTCTCTCTCAGTTAAATGATCAGATAGCTGTATAATTCTGTGTTAGAGAAATATGGTACCGATGTGTAAAGTTGTATAAGCGAATACCATATTAGGTAGGGCTCCTTGTGCTTGCCATACACATGGTACACAAAGTAAGGGTGTACCATCCTGAGGATTAATGTAATTATACCCTCAGGTGTTCCAGATTACAGCAATGGAATGAAATGTATCATGGAAAACTTTGTTTGTAATTGAAAAATCTTGAAAAATAAATGGTTTAAGTACAAAATTAATCACTCAAATGCGTGTCCTGTAGCGCTAAACTGTGCGTCTTGTTGTAAGATAATCTCTGTGGAACTGTCGTAGTTATCGTCCTCTGAAAGCTAAGTTCTGCAGAAGTCAATGTACTTACCTCATGATAAAAGTGAAATGCTTTGCGTATAGATATATTCCTTATTACGCTTATTGCCGTGATGAAGAAAGTACTGCACTGTAATGTATTGTTGTGCTATGGAAAAGGCTGTCTCATTGTAGCTATACCACAAAAGTTACTAGTAAAACATGTTTTACTTTCCAGAATAATTCAGAAAAACTGTGCAGATATAAAACAGATATAGTGCAGATACAAAACAGAAAAAGTGAAAAAGCAATAATATAAATTACATCACACATTAGTGTAGTTGTCAAACCACTGTGTCGTCTGGTATCTCTCAGAAAGTACTTTAAATCCAGAATTTATTTTCAAGTAAACCAAAATGTTGCTTTAAAATCTCGTTAGCAGTACCAGTATGTAAGCCTGATAATCGTTATGTAATCGTACAACTAACAAGCAAGAATGTACACACACAATAACACTGTGACGTCTGTTCACTATAACAATGCATTCGTAATTTCTGTGTAAATAAGTTCTCTTGGTTCTTGACTGGATATTTAACTTCAAACATTTTTGTATGTTAACAGCTTCTAAGTCTAACAAAGCATACCAGTAACGTAAAGTGAAAAGTTTTATGGCAAAGAAAAAGTTAAAAAGCAGATTATCTTTCAATAAACGGTTTTACATGTGAAATGTGATGTAACCCTTTATTCTTCCTACTATGCAGAGCTCCAGCTTCAACGGAATTATGATGTGGTATATGGTACATTGGTAAAAAATGCTCAAATTTTTCTCAAGGTTAGAGTCTATGTTATTTTTCTCTGAGCCAGCCGGCGCACGTGGCTGCCTGCGGTGCGAGTCATTGTCTGTATCTCTTTGTTGGCGCGCGTCGTTATTGGGATTTGGAGACCTAACTTCTAGAAATTCACCTTGCCGAGAGAGCCCAGATCTGTTTAATGTCGCCAATTCTGATGCAATTCCGGTCTGTCGTTACGATTATATCGTCTGTCGTCATGTCGGTAGTTCCTGTAGCTTCTTTCTAATCGGTTAAGTGATGGAGAATTTCTCCCTGAATCGTAACTGCGCGCTGGACCGTTACATCTAAAGTTATTCTGTCTCCCTCGATAATAAATATTTTGGTTCTAATGTTGTCTGTTTCTCTGATTGTCTCTGTGATAGTCATTACCGTGGAGAGGTTATATTTCCCTGTAATTATTACTACTCTGCCAACGGGTGTCATATGGATGGTGTTTGTTTTGATCACGATTTGTGTTGTGAGAATAGCATTGTCGTGTCCAGTTATTATTTCATTCATCGCGGAATTGCGACGGATGTGACCTGTAATTGTTGTGTTCCTGTTTTCGCGTTCCGCGATTGTCAGTGTCAATTTCCAGTTCTTGTAACACTCCCTGAAAAAGTTCAATGTCGTCTTTGCAGCGTCCTACTAAAATGATATGTCGTAAAAGATTAGGCAATTGGATTAAGCAAATGCGGATGAGTTCTGAGGGGCTGTATGGGTTTGACAGGTACTGATTCCTGTGCAACATGTCTTCAAAATATTTCACAAGACTGGAAAATTCAGATTGTTCGAAATGTTTCATCATTATGATGCTGTGTTTTACTCGGTCTGGTGTAGCTTGAGACCAATACACTGAGAGGAAGGCATGATAAAATTCTCCTACACTGTGACAATCGTTAATGACCGATCGCATTCTTACAGCTGGTTCATTCTCCAAGTAGCCACACATAAATTCTAACCTGTGCTCCAATGACCAGTTGGGAGGAAAACAATGAGAGAATTGATGAAGCCATGCCAGTGAATGGATGTCGTTGTCGGAATTCTTAAATGTTTTTAAGTTACGTGTAGTAATGAACAGCTTATAGTCAAAATCATCGTGTCCGCGAGTAGCATATCGGACACTGTTACGTCGTGTCGGCGGTTCCATCTCAAAATTCGGTGCACCTTGCCAATTTCTTTCGTAATTTCCGACATGCCCTGTGTTATTATTTTGTGGCTTTTCCTTATTTCTAAGTTTCTCTTCAAGTGTTGGAGCGCGGGTGTCCTCTGAAATGTGTAATTTTTGTATTACTTGTGCCAACTGATCTTGTACTTCCCGGATTTCTCTTTTGTATTGCGCATTAATTGGATTCTGATTTTGTTGGAATTTCTTAATTTGTTCATACTCTTGTGTGTCAGTGATCACTACAGGGCTTGTGTCAACCAGATCATCATCTACCTTTGCAGAAAAGTTAGTGAACTGATCCGAAAGTTCGGCTACTTTCTCCGATAGTGTACTTATTTCCTCAGCGTGTTTTTCTGAACTAATTTTCAGAGTGTCCATTTGTGTTGAAATCGTATCTACTGTGTCCTTTAAGTTTTCCTGAGTTTTTGCAAGTAGCGTAACCGAATCGGTAGATGCAACTGAGTCAATTTTAGCCCACAAGGTCTCATGATTTTCATGAACAATGGTTTGCAGTTCTTTTATGACTGCTTCGTGATTCTGTAATGCATTTTCATGCCGCGAAAAAATAGGTTGAAAATGCTCACAAATTTGTGTTTTTACGTCATTAAAGACTTTTTAACATTTCGATTCAATGTTATGTAACTCTGTAGTTAAATCTTCACGTGTTTGCTCAAGTGTGGTGTCTAACTTTTGAAGCTTTTGCTGTGTTTGTCTCTGATTTTGTTCCATTGTGTCTAACTGTTCCTGTGTTTGTCTCTGGTGTTGTTCTATTGTGTCTAACTTTTGCAGATTTTCCTCTATTGTTTCTAACTTTTGAAGATTTTGTTCCATTGTGTCTCACTTTTGAAGATTTTGTCCCATTTGTTTCTGATTTTGTTCAAGCGTTGTGTCTAACTTTTGTAGCCTTTGTCCCATTTGTTGCATTAACTGTAATAACAATGCACTGGTGTCTGAAAAATGTCCCTCAGTGCTTTTCGGCAGTGCATTTGCACCGGCAACATTCACATTTTGACAAGCGAAAAATGTGTCTTGACTCATTAGAGAAAACGGTGAGAACCCAAAACCTGAGTCTACAGTATTTGCAATATTGTGTTCTGTCATTCCCGATTCCTGAGGCGAGCTGTTGCAGACCGATCGATCGATAATGCTTCCCTGTTCACTACCTGTTTCACTGTTTACACCATTATTTGCCGCCCGCTCCATTTCCTTATGCATAGTTACCAAATTACTACTTTGAATGTCTGTTAATTCATTACACAGTGGTGATGGTAAGCTACGCTCGTTGTCACTATTATTTCTCAGATTACTTTGGAGCCTAGTGTTACGATTTTCACACGCCATTATTGTCACAATATTTCACACGATAACACAGAAAAGCACAATTTGAAGAGCAAAAATAAGAAAAACACATTAACATAGTACTGAAAATAATATCAAGTTAATCGCAAGCGCAGCTGCGAAATACTTGGTGCAAATATACAAGCATGCCACAACTGTTTTACTGTACAAGAATGAAAAACTACAACTACAAAGGAGATTCTCTCTACAACTACGCGCTAGCAATAAACAAAGGCTGCACTAATTGCACAAACTACAAGAAAAAATCACAAGATTCCAGTGAGGTATCCTCGGCTAATGGTCGACATATGAAACGTCCCCTTTGAAAAATTATACAAGACTGGGCTTAAACTGACACACAATATTTTTTTTAGCGCAACACAATCTGACTTTCAGTAATCCCTACAAGAGAATGGCCCTGACTAACATTAACCTATACGTTTTACAAATCACTTACCTCACAAAAATCTTCGTTACTCGAACTACTGCAATACAGCGAGCGCCACTACTGCCAGCTAAATAAAAGATTCAAACTACTGAAGGCACTAACTACTGATAGGCATAGTTAGCAAATGAAAGATTTTTATAGAGAACAGGCAATGTATTTACCTTGCTAATATTCAAAAGTCAAAATGTGTATAGCAGTTCATGACATCCAGTGTTACAAATTTCAAAACTCCGCCATCTCTCTTCCCACATCCACCACTGCTGGCGGCTCACCTCCAACTGCCCAACACTACGCGCTGTTAACATCCAACTGCTCAACACTACAATGGCAGACAACAATGCAAACTAGGCACAGACTGCACACATCACAGCCAGAGATTTTCACACAGAGCGCTACGTGGCGTTACCAATAAGAAAACCTCAACAGCCTACTTACAGTATGAGTTGCAATGGAGAGTATTTTGAGGAGCAGCCTTGCTGCAGTGGGAACACCGGTTCCCGTCGCATCACCGAAGTTAATTGCTCTCGGGCTGGGCCAGCACTTGGATGGGTGACCATCCGGTCTGCCGAGCGCTATTGGCAAGCGGGGTGCACTCAGCTATTATCGGCAAACTGAGGAGCTACTTGATTGAGAAGCAACGGCTTCGGTCCCGGAGACAGACATACGGCCGGGAGAGCTGTGTACTGACCACGTGCCACTTCATATCCGCATCCAGTGACGTCTATGGGCTAAGGATGACACGGCGGCCGGTCAGTAACCGCTGGGCCTTCATGGCCTGTTCGGGAGTAGCTTAGTTCTGTTTAAAGACTGTCTTGTATTCATTTTGAAAACATGTAGCTTTTAAAAAATAACTGCGGTTGTTCTCAGTAGCTCCTAGAATTTCCGCCTACTGCTTGTAGCGAGTTTGTTGTTAGCAGGCCGACGATTGCACTCGACTTTCGCGCAGAAAGTCACACCAAGCGCCGCGGAACCTCCAGTAAATTCCTTCTTGATGCTCTGTAATGTGTTGTTCTTGACAGTTACTACCGCTTTCACCGAACAAGTCCTTTAGCGGAGCAGACTATTGCAACGGCTGCATCCACAGACACTCATTACCGTATGTTACGCAGAGACGTAATTACGCGCTTCGTTAGAACCTGCTACAGCGGAAACCCTCGTGTTGGTTTGAGTACCACTTCTTTACAGGCCTCGAAGACCTAATACTGTCTGCGCTGACGGTATTATTAATATTAACGAGCGCGCTTCGCAGCGTTACGACGAGCGAGTACACATAGCGCGCGAAGTGATAGTCTGGGTGCGTTTATAGCTCAAGTCCTGGTCTACTCACTACGGTGAGCTTTGTGTTGACTTCCGGAACGACCAGCGCCGCTGGGTTTATTGCTTACCTTAAATGTCAAGCGTAACATTAGTCTAGTTCATATTGCAGGCGGACGAGATTCACGGGTTAACGAACACTCGAGGAGACTGGTGTTCGAATACCTGTGAGGGTAAACACAGGCGGGCAAAATAGTGAATCACCCGGGAGGAAACGAAATGAAACTTGGGGCTAAGGTGGTAGGTCCAAAACATTCTCGGACTTCTTGCCGCGTCGGTTCAGATTAAACCTCAAGCTTTCGAGGATTTCCACCGTTGTCTTCCTCAGGAGCAGCTGACGGTCAGGACTGCTGCTACGGTAGCCTTGCATAGACCATAAACAACTTCCGAATGATTGGTAGTTACGTCATGCTGTCGCCGATGGTGTCATCGTCTGCTTTGATGACACCATCGCTCGGCGCGATAGCCTAAACATTGCGACGAATACCTCTGGCTCTTATCTGCTTCGAGAGCTCGATCCCATGCACCATTAAGATTATATCCGCCGTCAGGTTGAAGGTTCTCTCACATATTCTTACTTCCACAGCCTCTTCAATTACAGAGACCCAGTATGTGGGAGACTGGCACAAAACTTTAGTTTCGTCAAACAGTATTTTACGTTTCCTTGTGAGGCTGTGCTCAGATGTTGCGGATTTCTCCAGCTCCGGATTTTTAATGTGGCGTTGATGTTCTGTTCAGCGGTCTGAAACGGTGCGGATGAACTGACCGATGCAATTCTTCTGTATTCACATGGCATGTAAATTCCACTTATCCCAAGGCCAAGACTGTCTTCACCAGAGCGTAGCATTTGCTGTATCTTGTTGTTTTGTTGTTGTTGTGGTCTTCAGTCCTGAGACTGGTTTGACGCAGCTCTCCATGCTACTCTATTCTGTGCAAGCTTCTTCATCTCCCAGTACTTACTGCAACCTACATCCTTCTGAATCTGCTTAGTGTATTCATGTCTTGCTCTCCCTCTACAATTTTTACCCTCCACGCTGACCTCCAATGCTAAATTTGTGATCCTTTGATGCCTCGGAACATGTCCTACCAACCGGTCCCTTCTTCTTGTCAAGTTATGCCACAAACTCCTCTTCTCCCCATGTTTCACTACCATACAAATACTTTCATAAACGACTTCCTGATACATAAATCTATATTCGATGTTAACAAATTTCTCTTCTTCAGAAACGCTTTCCTTGCCATTGCCAGTCTACATTTTATATCCTTTGCACTTCGACCATCATCAGTTATTTTGCTCCCCAAATAGCAAAACTTCTTTACTACTTTAACTATCTCATTTACTAATCTAATTCCCTCAGCATCACCCGACTTCATTCGACTACATTCCATTATCCACATTTTGCTTTTGTTGATGTTCATCTCATATATCCTCCTTTCAAGACACTGTCCATTCTATTCAACTGCTGTTCCAAGTCCTTTGCTGTCTCTGACAGAATTACAATGTCATTTGGGAACCTCAGAGTTTTTACTTCTTCTCCATGGATTTTAATACCTACTCCGAATTTTTCTTTTGTTTCCTCTACTGCTTGCTCAGGATAAAGACTGAATAACATCGGGGAGAGGCTACGACCCTGCCTCACTCCCTTCCCAACAACTGCTTTCCTTTCATGGCCCTCCACTCTTATAACTACCATCTGGTTTCTGTACAAATTGTAAATAGCCCTTCGCTCCCTGTATTTTATCCCTGCCACCTTTAGAGTTTGAAAGAGAGTATTCCAGTCAATATTGTCATAAGCTTTCTCTAAGTCTACAAATGCTAGAAACGTAGGTTTGCCTTTCCTTAATCTTTCTTCTAAGATAAGTCGTAAGGTCAGTATTGCCTCACGTGTTCCAACATTTCTACGGAATCCAAACTGATCTTCCCCGAGGTCGGCTTCTACCAGTTTTTCCATTCGTCTGTAAAGAATTCGTGTCAGTATTTTGCAGCTGTGACTTATTAAACTGAGAGTTCGGTAATTTTCACATCTGCCAACACCTGATTTCTTTGGGATTGGAATTATTATATTCTTCTTGAAGTCTGAGGGTATTTCGCCTGTTTCATACACCTTCGCACCAGATGGTAGAGTTCTGTCAGAACTGGATCTCCCAAGGCTGTCAGTAGTTGTAATGGAATGTTGTCTACATCCTGGGCCTTGTTTCGAATCTGGTGTTTCAGTGATCTGTAAAATTCTTCACGCAGTATCGTATCTCCCATTTCATCTTCCTCCCCCCATGAACCATGGACCTTGCCGTTGGTGGGGAGGCTTGCGTGCCTCAGCGATACAGATGGCCGTACTGTAGGTGCAACCACAACGGAGGGGTATCTGTTGAGAGGCCAGACAAACATGTGGTTCTTGAAGAGGGGCAGCAGCCTTTTCAGTAGTTGCAGGGGCAACAGTCTGGATGATTGACTGATCTGGCCTTGCAACATTAACCAAAACGGCCTTGCTGTGCTGGTACTGCGAACGGCTGAAAGCAAGGGGAAACTACAGCCGTAATTTATCCCGAGGACATGCAGCTTTACTGTGTGATTAAATAATGATGACGTCCTCTTGGGTAAAATATTCCGGAGGTAAAATAGTCCCCCATTCGGATCTCCGGGCGGGGACTACTCAGGAGGACGTCGTTATCAGGAGAAAGAAAACTGGCATTCTACGGATCGGAGCGTGGAATGTTAGATCCCTTAATCGGGCAGGTAGGTTAGAAAATTTAAAAAGGGAAATGGATAGGTTAAAGTTAGATATAGTGGGAATTAGTGACGTTCGGTGGCAGGAGGAACAAGACTTTTGGTCAGGTGGATACAGGGTTATAAATACAAAATCAATTAGGGGTAATGGAGGAGTAGGTTTAATAATGAATAGGAAATAGGAATGCGGGTAAGCTACTACAAACAGCATAGTGAACGGATTATTGTGGCCACGATAGACACATAGCCCATGCCTACTACAGTAGTACAAGTTTATATGCCAACTAGCTCTGCAGATGATGAAGAAATTGATGAAATGTACGATGAGATAAAAGAAATTATTCAGGTAGTGAAGGGAGACGAAAATTTAATAGTCATGGGTGACTGGAATTCGTCAGTAGGACAAGGGAGAGTAGGAAACATAGTAGGTGATTACGGATTGGGGCTAAGAAATGAAAGAGGAAGCCGTCTGGTAGAATTTTGCACAGATCATAACTTAATCATAGCTAACATTTGGTTCAAGAATCATAAAAGAAGGTTGTATACATGGAAGAATCCTGGAGATACTAAAAGGTATCAGATAGATTATATAATGGTAAGACAGAGATTTAGGAATCAGGTTTTAAATTGTAGGACATTTCCAGGGGCAGATGTGGACTCTGACCACAATCTATTGGTTATGACCTGTAGGTTAAAACTGAAGAATCTGCAAAAAGGTGGGAATTTAAGGACATGGGATCTGGATAAGCTGAAAGAACCAGAGGTTGTACAGAGTTTCAAGGAGAGCATAAGGGAACAATTGGCAGCAATGGGGGAAAGAAAGACAGTTGAAGAAGAATGGGTAGCTCTGAGGGATGAAGTAGTGAAGGCAGCAGAGGATAAAGTAGGTAAAAAGACGAAGGGTGCTAGAAATCCTTGGGTAACAGAAGAAATGTTGAATTTAATTGATAAAAGGAGAAAATATAAAAATGCAGTAAATGAAGCAGGCAAAAAGGAATACAAACGTCTGAAAAATGAGATCGACAGGAAGTGCAAAATGGCTAAGCAGGGATGGCTAGAGGACAAATGTAAGGATGTCGAAGTTTATCTCTCTAGGGGTAAGATAGATACTGCCTACAGGAAAATTAGAGAGACCTTTGGAGAGAAGAGAATCTCGTGTATGAATATCAAGAGCTCAGATGGCAACCCAGTTCTAAGCAAAGAAGGGAAGGCAGAAAGGTGGAAGGAGTATATAGAAGGTTTATACTAGGGCGATGTACTTGAGGACAATATTATGGAAATGGAAGAGGATGTAAATGAAGACGAAATGGGAGGTAAGATACTGCGTGAAGCGTTTGACAGAGCACTGACAAGGCCCCGGAGTAGACAACATTCCATTAGAACTACTGACGGCCTTGGGAGAGCCAGTCATGACAAAACTCTACCAGCTGCTGAGCAAGATGTATGAGACAGGTGAAATACCCTCAGACTTCAAGAAAAATATAATAATTCTAATCCCAAAGAAAGCAGGTGCTGACAGGTGTGAAAATTACCGAACTATCAGTTTAATAAGTCACAGCTGCAAAATACTAACGCGAATTCTTTACAGACGAATGGAAAAACTGATCGATGCAGACCTCGGGGAGGATCAGTTTGGATTCCGTAGGAATGTTGGAACACGTGAGGCAATACTGACCTTACGACTTATCTTAGAAGAATAAGAAAAGGCAAACCTACGTTTCTAGCATTTGTAGACTTGGAGAAAACTTTTGACAATCTTGACTGGAATACTCTCTTTCAAATTCTGAAGGTGGCAAGAGTAAAATACAGGGAGCGAATGGCTATTTACAATTTGTACAGAAACCGGATGGCAGTCATAAGAGTCGAGGGGCTTGAAAGGGAAGCAGTGGTTGGGAAAGGAGTGAGACAGGGTTGTAGCCTCTCCCCAATGTTATTCAATCTGTATATTGAGCAAGCAGTAAAGGAAACAAAAGAAAAATTTGGAGTAGGTATTAAAATTCATGGAGAAGAAATAAAAACTTTGAGGTTCGCCGATGACATTGTAATTCTGTCAGAGACGGCAAAGGACTTGGAAGAGAAGTTGAACGGAATGGACAGTGTCTTGAAAAGAGGATATAAGATGAACATCAACAAAAGCAAAACGAGGATAATGGAATGTAGTCAAATTAAATCGGGTGATGCTGAGGGAATTAGATTAGGAAATGAGACACTTAAAGTAGTAAAGGAGTTTTGCTATTTAGGAAGTAAAATAACTGATGATGGTCGAAGTAGAGAGGATATAAAATGTAGACTGGCAATGGCAAGGAAAGCGTTTCTGAAGAAGAGAAATTTGTTAACATCGAATATAGATTTATGTATCAGGAAGTCGTTTATGAAAGTATTTGTTTGGAGTGTAGCCATGTATGGAAGTGAAACATGGACGATAACTAGTTTGTACAAGAAGAGAATAAAGCTTTCGAAATGTGGTGCTACAGAAGAATGCTGAAGATTAGATGGGTAGATCACGTAACTAATGAGGAGGTATTGAATAGGATTGGAGAGAAGAGAAGTTTGTGGCACAACTTGACTAGAAGAAGGGATCGGTTGGTAGGACATGTTTTGAGGCATCAAGGGATCACAAATTTCGCATTGGAGGGCAGCGTGGAGGGTAAAAATCGTAGAGGGAGACCCGGAGATGAATACACTAAGCAGATTCAGAAGGATGTAGGTTGCAGTAGGTACTGGGAGATGAAGCAGCTTGCACAGGATAGAGTAGCATGGAGAGCTGCATCAAACCAGTCTCAGGACTGAAGACAACAACAACAACATTTCATCTTGATCTACATCCACTTCCATTTCCATAATATTGTTCTCAAGTACATGCCCTTGTATAGAACCTCTATATACTGCTTCCACCTTTCTGCTTTCCCTTCTTTACTTAGAAATGGGTTTCCATCTGAGCTCTTGATATTCATACAAGTGACTCTCTTTTCTCCAAAGGTCTCTTTTTCCTGTAGGCAGTATCTTTCTTACCCCTTGTGAGATAAGTCTCTACATCCTTACATTTGTCCTCTAGCCATCCCTGCTTAGCCATTTTGCACATCCTGTCGATCTCATTTTTCAAAAGTTTGTATTCCTTTTTGCCTGCTTCATTTACTGCATTTTTATTTTTTCTCCTTCGCCTTTTTACCTACTTGATCCCCTGCTACCTTCACTTCTTCTTCTACTGTATTTCTTTCCCCCATTCCTGATAATTGTTCCCTTATGCTCTACCTGAAACTCTGTACAACCTCTGGTTCTTTCAGTTTTTCCAGATCCCATCTCCTTAAATTCCCAACTTTTTGCAGTTTCCTTAGTTTTAATCCACAGTTCATAACCAATTGATTGTGGTCCGAGTCCACGTCCGTCCCTGGAAATGTCTTACAATTTAAAACCTGGTTCCTATATCTCTGTCTTACCATTATATAATCTATCTGATACCTTCTAGTATCTCCAAGATTCTTCCATGTATACAACCTTCTTTCATGATTCTTGAACCAAGTGCTAGCTATGATTAAGTTATGCTCTGTACAAAATTCTACCAGAGCGCTTCCTCTTTCATTTCTTACCCCCAATCCATATTCACCTATTATGTTTCCTTCTCTCCCTGTAATGTGTCAGGCAAATCCAACACCTTCCATGAAAACCCTGACATGATAAGCAAATCCGGCAGTATGTCACATAGCTCCAAATAAATCCTGACATTAAATTAACCAAAGTAATACGATCAACGAGTGAGCAAATGGAATACCACTGACTAACACAAGAACATCTATATGCATGTCATACCTTCCCACCGTGAAACAAACGCAGTTCCAAGGGGAGAAACGAGAACAGAAGCCGAGAGCAGAAACCTGTAAGCTAGGAGGCCCTACGATAAGGGACGGACTCCCACGTCGCCAGCTGACTGCCAAAACCACCCCACAGACCATGTTAAACGATAGAGCCCTCCGGAAGAACAGTATAGATCTTACGATAACACTAAAAGGGCCACACCAGCTGCACGTTTTAGCGCGAGACTTTTTCGCGTCTCTGTTACGTTGCAAACGTTAAAAACTTTGCCTCACCACGAAAAATATATAACGTTTCTCATTGGATAGACAGAATTTGTAGGCGGAGCTTAAGGTCCACATTGAGACCCTGATTGGTCAGTTAAAAACACAGCCAGATAGCTTTTTTTTTAAACCAACTTCGGTAAATTGTAGTAAGGAGAAGTTAGGAGAGAGTTGCTTCCGAGATGGAGAGGTGAGCGGAGCTGTGCTACCCGCCGCCGCCCTGACAAGGTAATGAACGCACGCGATGCCGCATTTCTGAGCGCTAAGACTTCACTCAGAACTGCAGAAGTCTTATCTGTTACACTCCCTTTTTCCGTAATACTAGTGTCGATTATCAATTAAAGCTCATGGTATTGACATTTGCTACGTGAAGTAAAAATCTGTAACGCAATGATTTTTCTGTTATCTAATTATTGAGAAGGCACATCAGCCAGTGTAATTTGTGACAAGTTAAATAAGTAATTAAAGATAATTGAGGGTCACTGTCGATCATTTTGATAGTTTTCTCTTTTATGAAACTTAACTTAAATCTAGATTATAGATGTGATATGGCATAGGTCATCATTCGATCCATTGTAGAACTTGGAAACCCATTCAGGGAATATTCGTTCACATTTTTGTTGAAAGCAGTTGGTTTTTATCATCCTGTATTAAAACATTTCCTTTTATCAATAGTGCAATTTATAAACAAAGTTTTGTGAGTAGAATAAAATTTCCAATAGTAAACTTAACTGCTTTTTCGACGTTATTTTACCAGCTAACTAAAAATAGGAAAGCCTTGAACCCCTTCCACCAAATTTAGTTAGTATTGAGATTCTTTTACAGGAAGTGCACTGGAGCTGACGCTGAAATAATTAAGTATTTGATCGCTAGTCTCATTGAACTCTTTTGAACTCTACATGTCATGTGTGGTGTGGCGTCTCCTTACCAGCAACAGGTCCCAGGTTCAAACTAGTCAATTCCCTAAAAAACGCGCTCAGAGCGTCGTTGCGCGAAAATTGTAGGGAGACACGACTTAGAACAGACAGACACCACGCAGAATATTAGATCCCTTTTCCTACTCTCGAATTCCAGTCACCAATGACTATTAAATTTTCGTCTCCCTTCACTACCTGAATAATTTCTTTTATCTCATCATACATTTCATCGATTTCCTCATCATCTGCAGAGCTAGTTGCCATATAAACTTGTACTACTGTAGTAGGCATGAGCTGTGTGTCTATCTTGGCCACAATAATGCGTTCACTATGCTGTTTGTAGTAGCTTACCCGCACTCCTATTTTTTTATTCATTATTAAACCTACTCCTGCATTACCCCTATTTGATTTTGTATCTTCTTAGGAGGTCAGAAAGTAGATCTGCTGCCTCGTCTTTACAGGACTCTGACTATTTTACTGAATGCAAAGCCGTAGAAGCGAAGGCATGCAATCGATGACTCATCACATGAATGTTCAACATTTCCACGTCTGACTTGACATCATGTGACCCATAGCCGTTCTTTCGGAACTTCCGGAACACATACCTCAGACGATTAATTTCGGAATCCAAGCTCTCCTCGGCAGGAACGGTTTTTGCTTTGCGTAGCAGTGTTTTTAAAGCTGTTCCCTTCTGAACTGGACGCTAAGATATAAATCAGTGTCCGCCCGTCTGATTCCGATTGCACCAGAACACCTAAAAACTCGCAGCCTGTGGAACGAATCCGCCGGCGGATTAACAATGATGGTCGGTCTGCCGGCCAGCCTGGTTGTGGTTTTTAGGCGGTTTTCCACATGTCGCTAGGTGAATTCGGGCTGGTCTCCTTGTTCCGCCTCAGTTACACGACTCCCAGACATTTGACAACGTTCGCACTATTTCGTGGCTTACACTAGAAATAGACAGCTGGGATAAACTCAGTCCGGGGGGGGGGGGGGGAAGGGGTGGCGACAGGAAGGCCATCCAGCCACCCTCTGCAACTAACACCGCCAAATCCGTAGTTACACGACCCACCCCGAGTTGAAGCGGGACAGAGACCCAAAGGAAATGAATGAATGAAGGGACCTGAAAACGGCAGCCGCCCCACTTTCTGTCTCTCGATGGTGAACTGGATATTTATCTGCATGCTGTTCACAGTGTTCAAGCAAAAGCTCGGAAGCTTCTGCGCCGTGTGGCCAGACCTTAAACGTGTCATCAACATAACGATAAAATGGACGAAGGGGAGCCGAATTTAGTGTACGTTCCTCAAAACATTCCATAACAAAGTTGGCCATTGCTGTATACGATGGAGAACCCATATCCATTCCCTTCGTCATATCATAAAATTTACTGCCGAAAAAGAAGTACGTGGTCGTCAAAAATTACGTGATCAAAAGTAGTCAGTCACCCCCAAAAACATACCTTTGTCGTATTAGATTCATTGTGCTGCCACGTACACAATATCACAGAGCTCAGTAGTCCTTAGAAATCGTAAGAGAGCAGAATGGGGCGCTCCGTGGAACGCACGGCTTCGGACGTGGTCAGGTGACTGGGTGTCACTTGTCTGTAAGCGAGGTTTCCACACCCCTAAACGTACGCAGGTCCACTCTTTCCGACGCGATAGTGAAGTGGAAACGTGAAGGAACACGTACAGTACAAAAGCGTACAGGCCGACCTCGTCTGTTGACTGACGGAGACCGCCGACAGTTGAAGAGGGTCGTAATGTGTAATAGGCAGACATCTACCCAGACCATCACCCAGGAATTCCAAACTGCACCACGATCAACTGCAAGTACTATGACAGTTACTTGGGAGTGAGAAAACTTGGATTTCATGGTCGAGCAGCTGTACATAAGCCGTGCCAGTAAATGCCAAACGACGCCTCGCTTGGTGTAAGGAGCGTAAACACTGGACGATTGAATGGTAGAAAAACGTTGTGTTGTGTGACGAATCACGGTACACAATGTGGCGATCCGATAGCAGGGTGTGGGTATGGCGAATGCCCGGTGAACGTCATCTGCCAGCGTTTGTGGTGCCAGCAGTAAAATTCGGAGGCGGTGGTGTTATGTTGTGGTCGTGTTTTTCGTGGAGGGGGGCTTGCAAACCTTGTTATTTTGCGTGACACTATCACAGCACAGTGCACCACTGATATTTTAAGCACCTTTTGCTTTTGACTGTTGGAGAGCAATTCGGGGATGGCGATTGCATATTTCAACACGATCGAGCACCTGTTCATAATGCACGGCTTGTAGCGGAGCGGTTACACGACAATGACACCCCTGTAACGGACTGGCCTGCACAGAGTCCTGACCTGAATCCTATAGAACACCTTTTGGATGTTTTGGAACGCCGACTTCGTGCCAGGCCTCACCGACCGACATCGATACCACTCCTAAATGCAGCACTCCGTGAAGAATGGACTGCTATTCCCCCAAGAAACCTTCCAGCACCTGATTGAACGTATGCCTACGAGAGTGGAAGCTGTCATCAAGGCTGAGGGTGGGCCAACACCATATTCAAATCCAGCATTACCAATGGAGGGCGCCACGAACTTGTAAATCATTTTCAGCCAGTTGTCCGGATACTTTTGATCACATAGTGTAACATGTAGGAACAACACGGTGCAAAATGCTCCGCCAACAATTTCATTGTGTCTTCATTTGAACTTTAGTAAGTACGGAGACCACTTCTGGGCTGAATAATTTCTTCAATTTTCTCCATGAACATGTCAAATGTTTTGAAACGACGCTTACATCGGCCAATTATCGGGATCGTCAACTTAGTTAAATATTTGGCCAGAATGTAGGTAGGAGAATCTATGGCGCAAAGAGTTGGCCTCAGTGAAATACCTTCCTTGTGGACTGCACAGCCTAGGAGGTCTAGGAGCTCGTGCTCTAAAATTTTTGATGACATCCTCAGGTAGTACAAAATTGTTCAGGAGCTCTAGTCTACCAGAGGATGTCCTCCTGAAGAGGACAGTGGTGGAAACCTTTGAAAGATCGATTTTTTACCCTGAACTGTTGCGGCAAGAAGCCCAGAATGTTTTACAGAACAGTGCCGTTGCGAAAGACTTCGTTCTCAAGAAGGTATGTGTTGTTGTATCGCTGATTACAGTATCGAGCCAAATTTATAAATAACTTGGCAGCATCTGCCCATTTACCTGTATGAAGTTGCACCCTCTCTGGCCCAGATACATGCGCCGATTAGCTTGGGAAGGGTGTCGCAGCTGTTGTCACTGGTCATTGATATCCTGGATAACGGCAGTGAGACAGAGTTGGCGGCCAAACTGGCCTGACGCACAATATACAAATGTGTGTGAAATCTTATGGGACTAAGGTCAGCAGTCCCTAAGCTTACACACTACTTAACCGAAATTATCCTAAGGACAAACACACCCACTCATGCCCGAGGGAGGAGTCGAACCTCCGCCGGGACCAGCCGCACAGGCCATGATGTCGGGTATAGATCTGTGAATCTTGCTGGCCACGTCCGTACATCAGTATCATGGAGGCATTTCATAGAGGTATGTGACATGTGTGGAATTCTTTACTATTCAATATCGACGAACTGCCCATATCCAGCAGTGTGTAAACAGGTTTACTTAGAGCTCCGTGAACATAAAAAGGAACTCAGGTTGCAGTATGTACATGGTGTTTCAAAAATGACCGGTATATTTGAAACGGCAATACAAACTAAACGAGCAGCGATAGAAATACACCGTTTGTTGCAATATGCTTGGGACAACAGTACATTTTCAGGCAGACAAACTTTCGAAATTACAGTAGTTACAATTGTCAACAACAGATGGCGCTGCGGTCTGGGAAACTCTATAGTACGATATTTTCCACATACCCACCATGCGTAGCAATAATATGGCGTAGTCTCTGAATGACATTACCCGAAACCTTTGACAACGTGTCTGGCGGAATGGCTTCACATGCAGATGAGATGTACTGCTTCAGCTGATCAATTGTTTCTGGATTCTGGCGGTACACCTGGTGTTTCAAGTGTCCTCACAGAAAGAAGTCACAGGGGTTCATGTCTGGCGAATAGGGAGGCCAATCCACGCCGCCTCCTGTATCTTTCGGATAGCCCAAAGCAATCAGACGATCATCGAAATATTCATTCAGGAAATTAAAGTCGTCGGCCGTTCGATGTGGCCGGGCACCATCTTGCATAAACCACGAGGTGTTCGCAGTGTCGTCTAAGGCAGTTTGAACCGCCACAAATTCACGAAGAATGTCCAGATAGCGTGATGCAGTAATCGTTTCGGATCTGAAAAATGGGCCAATGATTCCTTTGGAAGAAATGGCGGCCCAGACCAGTACTTTTTGAGGATGCAGGGACGATGGGACTGCAACATGGGGCTTTTTGGTTCCCCATATGCGCCAGTTCTGTTTATTGACGAAGCCGTCCAGGTAAAAATAAGCTTCGTCAGTAAACCAAATGCTGCCCACATGCATATCGCCGTCATCAATCCTGAGCACTATATCGTTAGCGAATGTCTCTCGTGTAGCAATGGTAGCACCGCTGAGGGGTTGCCGCGTTTGAATTTTGTATGGATAGAGGTGTAAACTCTGGCGCATGAGACGATACGTGGACATTGGCGTCATTTGGACAACACGGCGAACGGATACCCGAGGCCGCTGTTGGATCACCTGCTGCACTAGCTGCGCGTTGCCGTACGCGGTCGCCCTACCTTTCCAGCACGTTCATCCGTCAAGTTCCCAGTCCGTTGAAATTTTTAAAACAGATCCTTTATTGTATCGCTTTTCGGTCCTTTGGTTACATTAAACCTCCGTTGAAAACTTCGTCTTGTTGCAACAACACTGTGTTCTAGGCGGTGGAATTCCGACACCAGAAAAATCCTCTGTTCTAAGGAATAAACCATGTTGTCCACAGCACACTTGCACGTTGTGAACAGCACACGTTTACAGCAGAAAGACGACGTACAGAATGGCGCACCCACAGACTGCGTTGTCATCTATATCTTTCACATCACTTGCAGCGCCATCTGTTGTTGAAAATTGTAACTACTGTAATTTCGAAAGTTTGTCCGCCTGAAAATGTACTGTTGTCCCAAGCATATTGCAACAAACAGTGTATTTCTATCGCTGCTCGTTTAGTTTTTATTGCCGTTTCAAGTATACCGGTCATTTCTGAAACACCCTGTAACTGCAACCTGATACAGCTCTCGGCTATCTTTCTGCTTGTCAAGGCAGCTCCTGGGCAAACGACTGGGGCGGTTACACCCGTATCGCCTTACATTCTCCCTTTTATATCCCCTATTTTAAAACTGTTTTCTCTTCTGCGTACCAGTCCTACGTTATTTTCCTCTCAACACTTCTTATAAGGCTCCCTAATATCTCCGGCCTGCCTCAAGAGATGTTCTAACTGCACAAAATTCTTTGATGAGGTAGTAAAGGGAACTCGGGCAGAACGGGATAGCGGGGCACAATGGGAAATTGCTCGTCTTGACTCTACAGTGCTGCAACCTGTTGTATGGGCATGTAACTATTTCTCCGAATGGAAGTCTGGGCAGCCATTTTGATTTTCTTTGAAGTGCGAGATCTAAGTGAATTGTTTTCCGTCACGTTACCGCTTGCGTTGTTCTAACGTTTGGTGAATTTCAACGCCAGGTAAGCTGTTAATTGTTAATTGTATACCCTAAAATGACACATTCCCTTAAAGTGCATGACATTTGTTATACTTTAGTTATTTAATGCGCTTAAATACGTCGGTTATTACACTCCATAGAAGTTGTTAACCTCGTAAGTGCTCTTGGAGCGGAACAGGACGGGGCAGAATGGGATAGTGTCCCGTTCTGCGCCGTCATATTTTGATGCAAGTAGAAAGCAAACTATATTGTTTTTTCTTTCCCCCTTGCTGTTCCAGATGGTGCGAACGTATATGAAAAAGACTGATAGACAGCTATGGGACGCGAGAGCGATGGATATGACACTTTCAGTTCGTTTCATTTTCCGAACTGGGATTTTTAAAAGCATCTAAGCAGTTCAACGTACCGAAATCAACATTAGAAAGGTATGTGCGTAAAGCTACGAATAATCCTGACTACATACAAATCAGATACGAAATTGAAAAAGGCGTTCACTGCAGAATAAGAACATGAGCTGATAACATATCTCAGGTCAATGGAAAGCAGACGTTTTGGTCTAACAATGAAAGATCTCAGATCACTAGCCTATCAACTAGCTGAAAGAAATGGATTACCACACAAATTGGACAAACAAACTTGTCTAGCTGGACAAGACTGGGTTAAAGGATTTACTATGACGCATCCTACACTGTCTATTCGCAAGCCAAAATATACTTCTGGTGCTCGAGCAATGGGATTCAACAGTTTCACAGTTAAACTTTCTTCTCAATAATGTTATCGTAAGTACAAGCTGACTGCTGACAAAATATTCAACTGTGATGAAAGTGGCTTGACAGTTATTCCTAAAAGTCAGTCGAAAATAATAGCACTTAAGGGGAAAAGGCAAGTAGGAAAGGTAACATCTTCAGAACGTGGTATAGAGAGTGAAGATGAAGAGGAAATACTGATTTGTGACTATTGTCGAAAGCACTAGTAGTTAGTGGTTTTGTAGTTATTAAGCATTGCACATTTTTCAGAATGACATTAATCTATTTTCATATTTTGAAGGATGACTTTTTAATTGTTTACATTACACATTCCTTAGTGTGAATGACCTTTCATACGACATTATTTCATAGTTTATACGATATTCGTAAATCAAATTCAACGTTTATGCAATAATTTAACAAAAAATAATCTTATCCGATTCTGCCCTGTAGGTGGGGCAGAACGGTATTTATTCAAGACTTTCTTTGAATAATTGTAAAAAATGCAAAATGTATTGTTTTAAGTGATTTTAAAATAAGGTACATTAGGTTACACTACAAGGTGTTTTTTATGACTTTTAGAAGTGTTTCCTTGTGTTCTCTTATTTTATACAAATTGTTAAACGTTAAGTATCCCGTTCCTCCCCGAGTTTCCCTACATGAGCCGCATCTATCCTCAGAGCACATACTATGTAAGGTGTTACTAATGATCTCTCCTCTGCAAATGGAAAGGGACGTGCATTAGGCAGGTCTTTTCTTTCTACTAACACGATCTTCTAGTGGCTAGTCACAATTCTGTACCCCAAATTATAATTTACCGACTGGATCTTGGCGCGTACTACCAGAGAAATGCTTGTTGCAAATGAGTTCAAAAACTGCGCAAGCTGTAACTTTCTCACCATGGTTTTCTGCAAACACCTGTTCTAAGCGGCCAGAAAGCATCAGCACCATCAGCTGCTAAAACTGAAAATCCTTCAATCCCAGCAAATGGCTCCGAGCACTATGGGACTTAACTTCTGAGGTCATCAGTACCCTAGAACTCAGAACTACTTAAACCTGACTAACCTAAGGACATCACACATCTATGCCCGAGGCAGGATTCGGACCTACGACCGTAGCGGTCGTGCAGTTCCAGACTGTAGCGCCTAAAACCGCTCTGCCACCTCGGACGGCTCCAATCCCAGCATCTCTTCCTGATCCTGTAATCCTATAAGGAACTGTAATGTATTTTAGATATCCTTGCTGACTTTAAATGATAGGGCCCGACCTTCACACAATAATCCTACTAAGGCATTTTCTACCTCACCACCAGAATACCTTTTACTTTCGAAACACTTGGGTTCCATATTGTCATAAAACACAACTGCGACCTAACTCTACAAACTTGAGAGCGCAACGGCTCTCTCACTTCTATTATACCCATCACTGAAGCTAGCTCAGCCAGACCACAGTAGATATTGGAGGTGGCCTCGTTCACCTCTGCCAGTATCATGTCCGGTTGTGCCTCTGGGCGATAGATGATGATGATGATGATAATGTTTGGTTTGTGAAGCGCTCAACTCCACCGTTATCAGCGCCCGTACAAATTCCCAGTCTGTACACAGTGCAATCTCACGACTTTCAAGAATGATGATAAAATGATGAGAACAATACAAACACCCAATCACTGGGCCTATCTTTTGGATAGGGTGGACAGCAATGTGCGGCTATTTGCTGATGATGCTGTGGTGTACGAGAAGGTGTCGTCGTTGAGTGACTGCAAGAGGATACAAGCTGAGTTGGACAGGATTTGTGATTGGTGTAAAGAATGGAAGTTAACTCTAAATATACATAAATGTAAACTACTGCAGATGAATAGGAAGAAGAATCCTGTAATGTTTGAATACTCCATTAGTAGTGTAGCGCTTTACACAGTCACGTCGATTAAATATTTGGGGGTAACAATGCAGAGTGATATGAAGTGGGACAAGCATGTAATGTCTCTGCAATGTTACGCCCAAATATTTAATCGACGTGACTGTGTCAAGCGCTACACTACTAATGGCGTATTCAAACATTACAGGATTCTTTTTCCTATTCATCTGCATTAGTTTACATTTATGTATATTTAGAGTTAACTGCCATTCTTTACACCAATCACAAATCCTGTCCAAGTCATCTTGTATCCTCCTGCAGTCGCTCAACGACGACACCTTCCTGTACACCACAGCATCATCAGCAAATAGCCGCACATTGCTATCCACCCTATCCAAAAGATAGGCCCAGTGATTGGGTGTTGGTAGAATTTTGGGAAGATGTGGTTCATCTGTAAAGGAGAACGCTTATAAAACACTAATACGACCTATTCTTCAGTACTGCTCGAGCGTTTGGGATCCCTATCAGGTCGGATTGAGGGAGGGCATAGAAGCAATTCAGAGGCGGGCTACTATATTTGTTACTGGTAGGTTTGATCATCACGCGAGTGTTATGTAAATGCTTCAGGAACTCGGGTGGGAGTCTCTAGAGGAAAGGAGGCGTTCTTTTCGTGAATCGCTACTGAGGAAATTTAGAGAACCAGCAATTGAGGCTGACTGCAGTACAGTTTTACTGCCGCCAACTTATATTTCGCGGAAAGACCACAAAGATAAGCTAAGAGAGATTAAGGCTCGTACAGAGGCATATAGACAGTCATTTTTCTCTCGTTCTGTTTGGGAGTGGAACAGGGACAGAAGATGCTAGTTGTGGTACGAGGTACCCTCCGCCACGCACCGTATGGTGGATTGCGGAGTATGTATGTAGATGTAGAAGTAGATCCTGCGAAGATGCTGCACCTTTTGAGCTGTGGTATCTTCACTCCTGCTTTGTAATTCATTCTGCAATTGTTCCAGCACAAACTGATGACTCACTCTGGCCCTTCTGAAACGGAAGATTAAAAACAGTAGTACTTGTTACAGTAAGGAATCCACACCAAATCACTAAAACACCAAACTACTAAAGTATCCTGTTTACCACCCACAGCTTGCCATACCCTTAACTACAGTCTGCAACCAATATGAGCTACTTAAGGGAGTTGTAGAAGTGGGGTGAGGTGTGAATGGTCTGTTACCCTTAAAATTTTTATTCGGCACATTCTAAAAATTAATTTTACAACAAATATTCAGCAAATTGCCCGACCGGTTGGCCGTGCGGTCTAACACGGGAAGGAGCGCCTGATCCCGGCACGAATCCGCCCGGCGAATTTGTGTCGAGGTCCGGTGAACCGGCCACTCTGTGGATGGTTTTTAGGCGGTTTTCCATCTGCCTCGGCGAATGCGGCCTGGTTGGCCTTATTTCGCCTCAGTTACACTATGTCGGCGATTGCTGCACAAACAAGTTCTCCACGTACGCGTACACCACCATTACTCTACCACGTAAACGTAGGGCTTACAATCGTCTGGTGTGAGACATTCCCTAGGGCGGCCCACCGGGGGCCGAACCGCACAACAACCCTGGGTTCGGTGTGGGGCAGCGGAGGGGTGAAGTGGACTGCGGTAGTCGTCTTTGGGGTTGTGGACCACTGCGGCTGCGGCGGGGACGGAGTCTCTCCGTCGTTTCTAGGTCCCTGGTTAACATACAATAAAATACAATTCAACAAATTTATGTGGCACGGATTACGTTTGTACTATACAGCGTAATTTCTCTAATAATTCAACACTGAAGAGACCCACAATCACTAAAAAAAGATCAAACTTCACAGTAAATAAAACAAGAAATACACCCCTGATATCCCTCAATAACCTTAAAAAGTTATGAGCAACAAATTCCTTGACTAATTCTACAAGTTCTTGAATCATAAAGATTTTCCAAAGGCAGTATACAAAAATATATATTTACTATTAAAAACAGTCTTGATCACGATTTATTTATCAAGGTGACCAGTTTCGACCAGTACTGTGGTCATCTTCAGACTATTGATTCTCCAACAGATAGAGGTTCCTACTCAATGGTCTGAAGATGACCACATAAGTGGTCGAAACCGGTCACCATGATAAATAAATAGTGATCAGGACTGTTTTTAATAGTAAATATTTATAAGACATTGATCACTGCCTCTCCCATAATGTATTCAAAAGTAATATAAAATATATTAAGTACAACCCTTTGAAATACAACTAAAGTTCAGTCACGCAAGATGTGTAACACTGAACACACGAGATTTAATAATTACGGAATTACTCTAACGTGGAGCTATTTCAAATATTGTACACACCATCTGGCCACTAAAGCAACTTGAATCAACAGACCATCTGGTCAGGTGCCAATACACCTCCAGGTACCATAACTGGTCGAAAAATTTAAAAACGCCCGATATAAATTGAAATTTGTGCTTGGCGTAGGTTCAATGGAAGACATTAAACAAAAGACGCAATCTTATCACACAGTTAAATGAGAGGGAAGCCGGTCAGTGTAAGTTTATTATGAAACAATGATGCAATGGGTATGTTGCCAGTATGTGTGTACACATGTCGAGATAATGAGTACTTAATAAGCGTAGTTTGCCAACTACTGCTGCACTACTGCAGTGACTGACCAATGTATCTTGCACAGGGGTCACGCTATTTCATAACCAATCTGCGTAAGATACAGTAATCAGAGCTCAGCCTAGTACCAGCAAGAAATGTTGCACCGAGAAATCAACTCCGGGCTCCCCAGTCGAACACATTAATGTTTACAACAGGGTGAGAGCTAACCATAAATCGCCATGGAAAGTAAGAAGAGCTTGTCTGACGACTCACTCACACCCAGGCTAAGTCACTGTCTACGACACACAAAAAACTTCTGCATCACCCAAGTTTCCAGAACTCCTGAAGATAGACGTTGACTGTGGATATTATGTCATAGAAACAGTCCCTTTGACTGTTCAGAGACTTCCTATTACATCACAGGAATCAACAGCAGCGAAGGCACCAGAGAGCCAATTCTGATAATGGAAGCGAGACAAAAAGAAGAGACGTTCATAGGACCTGTCAACATGGAAAAAGCGTTCTACAATGTAAAATGGTGCAAGACGTTCGAAATTCCGAGGAAACTAGAAATAAACTATAGGAAAATATGGATAATACACAGGGTGTTACAAAAAGGTACGGCCAAACTTTGAGGAATCATTCCTCACACACAAATAAAGAAAAGATATTATGTGGACATGTGTCCGGAAACGCTTAATTTCTATGTTAGAGCTCATTTTAGTTTCGTCCACCTACGCTCAATGGAGCACGTTATCATGATTTCATATGGGATACTCTACCTGTGCTGCCAGAACATGTGCCTTTACAAGTACAACACAACATGTGGCTCATGCACGATGGAGCTCCTGTACATTTCAGTCGAAGTGTTCGTACGCTTCTCAACAACAGATTCGGTGACCGATGGATTGGTAGAGGCGGACCAATTCCATGGCCTCCACGCTCTCCTGACTTCAATCCATTTATGGGGGCATTTGAAAGCTCTTGTCTACGCAACCCCGGTACCAAATCTAAAGACTCTTCGTGCTCGTATTTTGGACGGCTGTGATACAATACGCCATTCTCCAGAGCTGCATCAGCGCATCAAGGATTCCATGCGACGGAGGGAGGATGCATGTATCCTCGTTAACGGAGGACATTTTGAACATTTCCTGTAACAAAGTCTTTGAAGTCACGCTGGTACGTTCTGTTGCTGTGTGTTTCCATTCCATGATTAATGTGATTTGAAGAGAAGTAATAAAATGAGCTCTAACATGGAAAGTAAGCGTTTCCGGACACATGTCCACATAACATATTTTCTTTCTTTGTGTGTGAGGAATGTTTCCTCAAAGTTTGGCAGTACCTTTTTGTAATACCCTGTATATTATGTGCAAGAACCAACAGCGAATAAAATGACTGGCAGGCTAAGCACGAAGTGCTAAGATTAAAAATGGTGTAAGGCAGGGTTGCAGTCTTTCGCCCCTACTGTTCATTCTGTACATCGAAGGACCAACGACGTAAAAAAAGTTCAAGAGCAAAATTCAAGGTCAAACGATATCGATAGTAAGATTCGCTGGTGACATTGCTATCCTCCACGAAAGAGAAGAAGAATTACAACATATGCTGAATGGAATGAACAGTGTAATGAAGAAAGATAAAAGTAATGAGAAGTACCAGAAATCAGAACAGTGAGAAAGTAAACATCAGGATTGCAGATGACGAAGTAGATGAAGTTAAGGAATTCTGCTGCCTAGCCAGTAGAATAACTCACGACGGACGCAGCAAGGAGGACATGAAAAGCAGACTAGCACTGGCGAAAAGGACAAGCCTGGCCACGAAAAGACAACTACTGTCAAACAAAGGCCTTAATTTGAGGAAGAAATTTCTGAGAATGTACGTTTGAAGTACAGTATTGTATGGCAGGGAAACATGCACTGCGGGAAAACCGTAAAATAAGAGAACTGAAGCATTTCTTATGTGATCCCAGAGAAGAACGTTGAAAATTAGGTGGACTGATAGGGCAAGGAATGAGGAGGTTCACCGTAGAGTCAGCGGGGGAACTAATATATGGAACATGCTAACGAGAAGAAGGGATAGGGTGGTAGGGCATCAGTTAAGACATCAGGGAATAACTTCCATGGTACTGGAGGGACGTGTAGAGGGTAAGAATTGTAGAGATTCGAATACATCCAGCGAATAACTGAGGATGTAGCCTGTAAGTGATGCTCCGGTATCAAGTATCCTTTGTTGTCTGCTCCGCTGACGATTTTCTGTCCTTTTCCGGTATTCTTTCTGCTGTAGATCTCTAGCATAATAAATTGCTTGACCTCAGCCAATAAAAATGTTTAAAATTTCAAGTATTGATTACTTATAAAATGCCGTTTATACTTCGTAAAGACAAAAAACACACAATGAATTAACATTGAGCCATGTGAAGATCTAAATATGTGCTAAACAGACGAACAAACAAACGAAAAACAAACAGAAATCGTCGGCTTCCATCTTCTCCCACGCAGTCATTTATATTTTTTCCCCTGTTAATGCTGCCAATATTACCGGTAATCTTATCATTTTCTACATCATCCTGTACCATAAGTACCGAACCGTAATTATGGTACAGCACATTCTAGTAACAATAGTGGCGCTGGACAGAGAGGAAGCTAGAGGGAAGCCTGCCGAAAGGCATTCCCTGTATAATGCGATCCAACATGTACCCTATGTGATCAAAAGTATCCGTAAACCCCCAAAATCAGACGTTTTTCATAATAGGTGCGTCGTTCTGCCACCTGATGCCAGGCACTCCATATCAGCGACATCAGCAGTCATTAGATGGTTGGTTGGTTGTTTTGGGGCAGGAGACCAGACAGCGACGTCATCCGTCTCATCGGATTAGGGAAGGATGGGGAAGGAAGTCGGCTGTGCCCTTTTAAAGGAACAATCCCGGCATTTGCCTGGAGCGATTAAGGGAAATCACGTAAAACCTAAATCAGGATGGCCGGACGCGGGATTGAACCGTCGTGCTCCCGAATGCGAGTCCAGTGTCTAACCACTGCGCTACCTCGCTCGGTAGCAGTCATTAGACATCGTGAGAGAGCAGAATTGAGCGCTCCGCGGAACTCGATGACTTCGAACATAGTCACGTGATTGGATGTCACTCGTGTCATACGTCTGTACGCGAGATTTCCACTCTCCTAAAAATCCCTAGGCCTCCTGTTTCCAATGTGACTCTGAAGTGGAAACGTGAAGGGACACGTACAGCACGAAAGTATACAGGCAGACTTCAGGATTCACTGCAAATACGCTACTGGCCATTAAGATGACGTGCTACAGACGCGAAGGAAGAAGATGGTGTGATAAGCAAATTATAAGCTTTTCCGAGCATCCACACAAGGTTGGCGCCGGTGCCGACACCTACAACGTGAAGACATGAGGAAAGTTTCCAACCTATTTCTCACATACAAACAGCAGTTGACAGGCGATACCTGGTGAAACGTTGTTGTGATACCTCGTGTAAGGAGCAGAAATGCGTACGATCACGTTTCCGACTTTGATAACGGTCAGATTGTAGCCTATCGCGATTGCGGTTTATACTATCGCGACATTGCTGCCCGCGTTGGTCGAGATCCAATGACTGTTAGCAGAATGTGGAATCGATGGGTTCAGGAGGGTAATACGCAACGTCGTGCTGGATCCCAACTGCCTCGTATCACTAGCAGTAGAGATGACTGGCATCGTATCCGCATGGCTGTAACGGATCGTGTAGCCACGTCTCGATCGCTGAGTCAACAGATGGGGTCGTTTGCAAGACAGCAACCATCTGCACGAACAGTTCGACGACGTTTGCAGCAGCACTGACTATCAGCTCGGAGGCCGTGGTTGCGGTTACCCCTGACGCTGCATCACAGACAGTAGCGCCTGCGATGGTGTACTCAACGATGAACCTGGGTGCACGAATGGCAAAACGTCATTTTTCGGATGAATCCAGGTTTTGTTTACAGCAACTTGATGATCGAATCCGTGTTTGGCGACATAGCGGTGTACGCACATTGGAAGTGTGTATCCGTCATCGCCATACTGGCGTATCACCCGGCATCATGGTATGGGGTGCCATTGGTTACACGTCTCGGTCACCTCTTGTTCACATTGACGGCACTTTGAACAGTGGGCGCTACATTTCAGATGTGCTACGTGGCTCTACCCTTCATTCGATCCCTGCAAAACGCTACATTTCAGCAGGATAATGCACGACCGCATGTTGCAGGTCCTGTACGGGCCTTTCTGGATACAGAAAATGTTCAACTGCTGGGTTGGGCAGCACATTCTCCAGATCTCTCACCAATTGAAAACGTCTGGTCAATGGTGTCCGAGCAACTGGCTCGTCACAATATACCAGTCACTACTCTTGATGAACTGTAGTATCGTGTTGAAGTTGCATGGGCAGCTGTACCATACATGCCATTCAAACTCTGTTTGACTCAATGCCCAGACGTATTAAGGTCGTTATTACGGCCAGAGGTGGTTGTTCTGGGTACTGATTTCTCAGTATCTATGCACCCAAATTGTGTGAAAATGCAATCACATGTCAGTTCGAGTATAATATATGTGTTCAATGAATACCCGTTTATCATCTGCATTTCTTCTTGGTGTATCAATTTTAATGGCCAGTAGTGAACTATGACAGTTAGGCGGGAGGTGAGAGAACTTGGATTTCATGATCGACCGGCTGCTCATAAGTCACATATCACTCCTGTAAATGACAAGCGACGCCTCGTTTGGCGTTAGATGCGTAAACACTGGACGATTGAACAGTGGAAAAGCGTTGTGTGGAGTGATGAATCACGGTACACAATGTGGCGGTCCGAGGGCAAGATATGGGTATGGTGAATGCCCGCTGAATGTCATCTGCCAGCGTGTGTTGTGCCAACAGTACAATTCGGAGGCTGTGGTGCTATGGTGTGTTATGGTGTGTTTTTCATGGAGGGGGCTTTCTCCCCTTGTTGTTTTGCGTGGGACTATCACAGCACAGGCCAACATTGATGTTTAACGCACCTTCTTGCTTCCCAGTGTTAAAGAGCAATTCGGGGATGGCGATTGCATCTTTCAACCCAATCGAGCAGCTGTTCATAGGCCGGCCGCAAAGACAGAGCGCTTCTAGACGCTTCAGTCTGGAACAGCGCAACCGCTACGGTCACAGGTTGGAATCCTGCCTCAGGCATGGATGTGTGTGATGTCCTTAGGTTAGATAGGTTTAAGTAGTTCTACGTTCTGGGGGACTGATGACCTCAGATGTTAAGTCCCATAGCGCTCATAGCCATTTTTCAACCTGTTCATAATGCACGGCCTGTGACGGAGTGGTTACACATCAATAACACCCTGTAATGGACTGGGCTCCAGAGAGTCCTGACCTGAATGCTATAGAACACATTTGGGATGTTTTGGAACGCCGGCTTCGTGCCAAGTCTCACCAATCGTGGGCTGCCATTCCCCAAGAAACCTTCCAGCACTTGACCGAACGTGTGCCTGCGACAGTGGAAGCTGTTATCAAGGCTAAGCGTGGGCCAACACCACATTGAGTTCCAGTGTTACCGATTGCGGGGGGTCACGAACCTGAGTCATTTTCAGCCAGGTGTCCGGATACTTTTGATCACGTAATGTGTAATAGCGGGTGTGGTGAGGGGAAGGATGTATAAGCTTTTATTAGACATACGGATGCATGTGTCGATAGGCAGTAGATGAGTAATGGGTCAAGGACGATGGAATCCCGCCCCGCCACCCTGCACTATACAAGGTGTTACAAAAAGGTACGGCCAAACTTTCAGGAAACATTCCTCACACACAAAGAAAGAAAATATCTTGTGTGGACATGTGTCCGGAAACGCTTAATTTTCATGTTAGAGCTCATTTTATTACTTCTCTTCAAATCACATGGAATGGGAACACACAGCAACAGAACGTACCAGCGTGACTTCAAACACTTTGTTACAGGAAATGTTCAAAATGTCCTCCGTTAGCGAGGGTACATGCATCCACCCTGCGTCGCATGGAATTCCTGATGCGCTGATGCAGCTCTGGAGAATGGCGTATTGTATCACAGCCGTCCACAATACGAGCACGAAGAGTCTCTACATTTGGTACCGGGGCTGGGTAGACAAGAGCTTTCAAATGCCCTCATAAATGAAAGACAAGAGTGTTGAGGTTAGGAGACCGTGGAGGCCATGGAATTGGTCCGCATCTACCAATCCATTGGTCACCGAATCTGTTCTTGAGAAGCGTACGACCACTTTGACTGAAATGTGCAGGAGCTCCATCGTGCATGAACCACATGTTGTGTCGTACTTGTAAAGCCACATGTTCTAGCAGCACAGGTAGAGTATCCCGTATGAAATCCTGATAACGTGCTCCATTGAGCGTAGGTGGAAGAACATGGGGCCCAATCAAGACATCACCAACAACGCCTGCCCAAACGTTCACAGAAAATCTGTGTTGATGACATGATTGCACAATTGCGTGCGGATTCTCGTTAGCTCACACATGTTGATTGTGAAAATTTACAATTTGATCACGTTGGAATGAAGCCTCATCGGTAAGGAGAACATTTGCACTGAAATGAGGATTGACACATTGTTGGATGAACCATTCGCAGAAGTCTACCCGTGGAGGCCAATCAGCTGCTGATAGTGCCTGCACACGCTGTACACGGTACGGAAACAACTGTTTCTCCCGTAGCACTCTCCATACAGTGACGTGGTCAACGTTACCTTGTACAGCAGCAACTTCTCTGGCGCTGACATTAGGATTATCGTCAACTGCACGAAGAATTGCCTCGTCCATTGCATGTGTCCTCGTCGTTCTAGGTCTTCCGCAGTCGCGAGTCATAGGCTGGAATGTTCCGTGCTCCCTAAGACGAGGATCAATTGCTTCGAACGTCTTCCTGTCGGGACACCTTCGTTCTGGAAATCTGTCTCGATACAAACGTACCGCGCCACGGCTATTGCCCCGTGCTAATCCATACATCAAATGGGCATCTGCAAACTCCGCATTTGTAGACATTGCACTGACTGCAAAACCACGTTCGTGATGAACACTAACCTGTTGTTGGTACGTACTGATGTGCTTGATGCTAGTACTGTAGAGCAATGAGTCGCATGTCAACACAAGCACCGAAGTCAACATTACATTCCTTCAATTGGGCCAACTGGCGGTGAATCGAAGAAGTACAGTACATACTGACGAAAGTAAAATGAGCTCTAACATGGAAATTAAGCGTTTCCGAACACATGTCCACATAACATATTTTCATTCTTTGTGTGTGAGGAATGTTTCCTGAAAGTTTGGCCCTACCTTTTTGTAACACCCTGTATATTGATGAGGTGGGGAATATAGATATAAGCCCATTAGGGACGGCTGGGAACACATTTAACTGATTTTCTGGTAGAGATAGTCGGGTTTAAACGGTATGTGGAAGTAGTCCCTAACGTAAGTAACGGCTACATCGTGATTATGGGGTTAGACATTGTTCATCAACATCTGCCATAATTGATCTTCGGCACTGTGTGATGGAACTTAAGTGGGATCCGATGGAGAGACGCCATGAAACCACACTGACTGATGTAACTGCATTCTCCAGTAGGTTAACAGGCACTGCCACACCAGATGTGCAGTGAATGCTTGGCAGGATTTCAGACTCGCTGATTTAGGAGAATATGCTAGATTATACATAAACACAGATGTACCGGGTGATCAAAAGGTCAGTATAAATTTCAAAACTGAATAAATCACAGAATAATGTACCCTCCTGGAAATGGAAAAAAAGAACACATTGACACCGGTGTGTCAGACCCACCATACTTGCTCCGGACACTGCGAGAGGGCTGTACAAGCAATGATCACACGCACGGCACAGCGGACACACCAGGAACCGCAGCGTTGGCCGTCGAATGGCGCTAGCTGCGCAGCATTTGTGCACCGCCGCCGACAGTGTCAGCCAGTTTGCCGTGGCATACGGAGCTCCATCGCAGTCTTTAACACTGGTAGCATGCCGCGACAGCGTGGACGTGAACCGTATGTGCAGTTGACGGACTTTGAGCGAGGGCGTATAGTGGGCATGCGGGAGGCCGGGTGGACGTACCGCCGAATTGCTGAACACGTGGGGCATGAGGTCTCCACAGTACATCGATGTTGTCGCCAGTGGTCGGCGGAAGGTGCACGTGCCCGTCGACCTGGGACCGGACGGCAGCGACGCACGGATGCACGCCAAGACCGTAGGATCCTACGCAGTGCCGTAGGGGACCGCACCGCCACTTCCCAGCAAATTAGGGACACTGTTGCTCCTGGGGTATCGGCGAGGACCATTGGCAACCGTCTCCATGAAGCTGGGCTACGGTCCCGCACACCGTTAGGCCGTCTTCCGCTCACGACCCAACATCGTGCAGCCCGCCTCCAGTGGTGTCACGACAGGCGTGAATGGAGGGACGAATGGAGACGTGTCGTCTTCAGCGATGAGAGTCGCTTCTGCCTTGGTGCCAATGATGGTCGTAAGCGTGTTAGGCGCCGTGCAGGTGAGCGCCACAATCAGGACTGCATACGACCGAGGCACACAGGGCCAACACCCGGCATCATGGTGTGGGGAGCGATCCCCTACACTGGCCGTACACCTCTGGTGATGGTCGAGGGGACACTGAATAGTGCACGGTACATCCAAACCGTCATCGAACCCATCGTTCTACCATTCCTAGACCGGCAAGGGAACTTGCTGTTCCAACAGGACAATGCACGTCCGCATGTATCCCGTGCCATCAACGTGCTCTAGAAGGTGTAAGTCAACTACCCTGGCCAGCAAGATCTCCCGGATCTGTCCCCCATTGAGCATGTTTGGGACTGGATGAAGCGTCGTCTCACGCGGTCTGCACGTCCAGCACGAACGCTGGTCCAACTGAGGCGCCAGGTGGAAATGGCATGGCAAGACGTTCCACAGGACTACATCCAGCATCTCTACGATCGTCTCCATGGTAGAATAGCAGCCTGCATTGCTGCGAAAGGTGGATATACACTGTACTAGTGCCGACATTGTGCATGCTCTGTTGCCTGTGTCTATGTGCCTGTGGTTCTGTCAGTGTGATCATGTGATGTATCTGACCCCAGGAATGTGTCAATAAAGTTTCCCCTTCGTGGGACAATGAATTCACGGTGTTCTTATTTCAATTTCCAGGAGTGTAGATAGGTAAAAATTGACATGCATGCTAGGAATGGCATGTGGTTTTATTAGAACAAAAAAAAGAAAGAAAATACAAAAGTTCAAAAAATGTCCGACAGGTGGCTCTTCATCTGAACAGAATAGCATTAATTAGTGTAACAAAATAAGACAAAGCAAAGATGATGTTATTTACAGGAATTGCTCAATATGTCCACTATCATTCCTCAACAATGGCTGTAGTCGAAAAATAATGTTGTGAACAGCACTGTATAGCATGTCCGGAGTTATGGTGGCGTCGGATGTTGTCTTTCAACATCCCTAGAGACGTCGGTCCATCACGATACATTTGCGACTTCAGGTAACCCCAAAGCCAATAATCGCACGGACTGAGGTCTGGGGACCTGGGAGGCCAAGCAAGACGAGAGTGGCAGCTGAGCACACGATCATCACCAAATGACGCGCGCAGGAGATCTTTCACGCGTCTAGCAATACTTTGTTTTTGTTCTAATAAAACCCCATGTCATCCCAGCATGTGTGTCAATTTTTACCTTTCTATGTACAGTATTCCGTGGTTTATTAAGTTTTTAAATTCATACTGACTTTTTGATCACCCTGTATACATAATCGCGGACATCTTCAAAAAGTTCTGGAGTATACACTTGGGCAGATACTATCCCGATCCTACCTTCTATTTGACTGCGCTAGGCCTTTCGTGGGACGCAGTATACACTTGTTAGCATCAAACCGTTGACCAATATTGACCTGCTGCTCTTCTTCGAATGCAATATTCGTAGCGGACTTTGCTAGTGCATGCACAGGTATGTCAAGGTGAATAACCTGCGAACAAGTGACGAAGAATGCAGACCATGTGACGATTTAAGTTACATCGCTTTACCTGGATGTAAACAACGTCTACGGGTACACATTGCAACAAAGTCTACTATTTGGAGGGGAAAAAGCCTGACTGTGGGCAGAGATCCGTGATGGCCCTGTGAATGCTGGTGCAGGATATGTTCTGGCGGTAGGACTGGGATACCCTATCCATTTTCATGACGAGCAGAGTGACTTGCTGCGATGTCCGGTTCCTTTTGTCGCACAGAATGGTTCCATTCCGAAACTGTTGGCAAGGCATGGCGGACAAAAAAAGGTTAAAATAGCTAAGAGCACTGTGGTACTTAACACCTGTGGTCATCAGTCCCCTAGAACAGAACCACTTAAACTTAACTAACCTAAGGACATCACACACATCCATGCCCGAGGCAGGATTCGAACCTGCGACCGTAGCGGTCACGCGTTCCAGACTGAAGCGCCTAGAACCGCACGGCCACACCGGCCGGCCATGGGGGTCAAGCAGCGATATATTCTACAGTACAGAAATCTCCAGCAATGTCTTAGGCTGGTGATGGAACATTTATAGGACCACCTGTAGCATCTCCTTCAAGTAGCTTTGCTGGTGGAAGGAGTACATTGATGTAAACACCTGACACAGAACTCTCGCAACTTGCGATTTTGAAAAAGACCTTTTCAAGTTAACAAACTGTTCAGTTTTCCAAAAACCTTGGGAAATGTTAAGAGAATATCCAGAAATCCATTTTGTTCATCGGTAGGATGGATGATATGTCGTATCAGATTACATCACCCCCAATTTTGAATGGGTCACCACATTCACTGTGGAGATTTGCTTAGGTTTTGGTGCACTTCACGAAGCCTGCCTATATCGGTGTCTGATTCGAAGTTTCTCTAAACTCCACCCGTACCGCTTCCTCTATGAGTGTGAAAAGCAAAACTTCGCAGACTCCAAGTTTCTTTACGTACTGACACTTTCATCTACTGGGCGAAAGGTTGCGATCCATGTGAAGTAATCAAGTACAGTTCGGAAATATTCGACACATCTGGATATGTGGCTGATAATCCTTGTACAATAACAACTCAAAACAAGAACTTTATCGGTCCCTGATGAAAGGCGAGGCAAATGGGATGCAGATTGTGGGGTTTGTGAGACTCAGATCAAAGACATACACGTATGTGGGTGCAGGTGCGACCGATGGGCTGGCTAAGGGTGTCCATCATGCTGCCTCAAAGATTTGCGCGATCGAAGATTACAAGAGGTGTCTGCTCGATGGCGTTGGCGCTGCTCCACATATTGAACGACACGTTATGTTTCGATCGAGAGGCCACGAAGCGCATACTGTGTTAGTAGCCATTTTATATGTATGTGTGTTGGCAGCGCAATAGACAGCATTAGTATCACTGACAGCGCTCTGCGCTAAGAGACTCTGTGGCTGGAAGGACTCGCAGTTGGGAGATAATAGTGGGCAGTAATGGAGGTGAGAAGTGTTAGTGGCTAGCGAGCGAACGGTTTGGACGTGTGTCCGCCATGAAGATTTAGTATTGGTTGGAAATGGATTGTAAAATGTTGATCGATGTATGTTGATTGATGTGTTTGGGAAATGTAATTATTGACAGTACAAACGGCTCTAAGCACTATGGGACTTAACAGCTGAGGTCATCAGTCCCCTAGACTTAGTACATAAACATAACTAACGTAAGGACATTACACAAATCCATGTCCGTGGCAAGATTCGAATCTGCGACCGTAGCAGCAACGCCGTTCCCGACTAAAGAGCCTAGAACCGCTCGGTCACAGCGGCCGGCTTATTGACGATTACTTAATTTTTGGAACTGGATGTCACATGAGTAAGGTAAAATATGCTAAATAGATTGTTTGCACCGCAACAAAATCTTACCTTTGCTGACGACATGATTATTAGTAGTTAGAGCCTATAGTCGTTAAAACCTTTTTATTTAGCTGGCTGTAGTTGCTGCTTGCTCTATTCGTTGTAGTTAGTGTCTTGAAGGTTTTCTGTGAGGTAAGCGACTTATGAAATGTATGGGTTATTGTTACGATCTCTTCTAATTCAGGGTGTTCCTTTTGTGTTAATTAATTGCATATTATTTGCAGTCAGATTCCGTTGCGCCTGTATATCGTGGGCAATAAATGAATGAGATAAGTTTGAGTTGTATTTGTCAAGGAAAATTCTGTAGGTCAGTCTAATGATAAAAAATAGCAGTGAGACTGTACGTTCAGTTTCACTCAGCAGTTTAAGAAGATTCAGCTGCATTCAGCATTTTCAGAATTTAACGAAGAAGTTTGATTTGCACTGCAGATGAAAGTACGACTGTCTCGTCATGGCGACGAACGGTTCATCTGTGGACACAGGATAGCCACCAAACTGTACTCAACACTATTCAGTAGAGTGACTAAGTGTGTTTCTATTTCTAAATAGTTGATGTGTGTGTGTGTGTGCGGAATAGTTGAATGGAACGTTTGTCAGAGTTGTTTTGTGTGTGTGAGTGTGTGTGTGTGTGTGTGTGTGTGTGTGTGTGTGAGAGAGAGAGAGAGAGAGAGAGAGAGAGAGAGAGAGAGAGAGAGAGAGAGAGTCGACCTAAGTGGCCGAGCGGCTCTAGGCGCTTCAGTCCGGAACCGCGCGACTGCTACGGACGGAGTTTCGAATCCTGCCCTGGCATGGATGTGTGTGATGTCCTTAGGTTATTTCGGTTTAAGTAGTTCTAAGTTCTAGGGGAATGATGACCTCTGAAGTTAAGTCCCATAGTGCTCAGAGCCAGAGAGAGAGAGAGAGAGAGAGAGAGAGAGAGAGAATGAACGTCTAATTGCACACTGCACACGGCATACTATGTGGGCGTGTAGATACTGCATCGCTATGAAAGTTTTCAGGGTATGTTACCGTGTCATAATGTATGAAACTACTGCTGCTGGAGAAAAACCAACGTTTCGGCCATGGTTGCAGCTGATTTCTTCTGGGTCTAGACCCGGAAACCGTGGCCGAAAAGTTGACTTTTCTCCAGAAGCAGTAGTTTCATACATCATGACGCGGTACCATACCCAGAAAACTTTTATGTCGACTGACTCTGGTGACGGAAGCCTACGCAGTTACAAATATTTTACATATACTGGTGTGTAAGTTTTTCATCTTCTGCTGCTAATGTTCTCACTTCCATGTAAATATCATACGCAGAAAAAAATGATCAAGAAGAAATGGATAAAATTTAAATATTGTATATAGAATGATCAGAAAGGAAAAAATGTAACTACTGTATATATTAAACGACGTACGCCACCGGTATCTGCGTGGTCAGTGCGACAGAATGTCAATCCTCAGGGCCTGGGTCCGATTCCCGGCTGAGGAGTCGGCGATTTTCTCTGCTCAGGGACTGCGTGTTGTGTTGTTCTCATCATCATCATTTCATCCGCATCGACGCGCAAGTCGCCGAAGTCTGAGCAAACGGTGCATGTTTGGTCAGAGGGCTGAGTGCTCTCAGTAAAACAAAAAAAATGAAAAAAAAGAAAAACACGGAGTCAAGGAATCAACGATCAACTTGAAAGGATGTCTTGTGACGCCAGCCTACACCAAACGCAACGCACAATACCAAAAAAAAAGAAAAAAAGAAAGTGACTTCAAATCATAAGATTTGCACCCGGCGAAATGTCTACCCGACGGGAGGCCCTAGTCACTAGACATTCATTTTTATTTATTAAACAATGATCGAATCATACAGAAAAAATTAAATGTTATATAAAAAAGTAACAAGTCGATATAGAATAGAAAACGGAAATGGAATATTTAAGTTTTTCTCCTCTACACCTGAATTAATTCAAATAAACGTATCTGACAGTCATAAGTGTGGAAGAAAAAATAACGTTGCGAATAAAAGCATTGTCTGTACATTGTTACATGCCAACCTTGTGCACGGAGCAAACGGTTAAAATGTTCTAAGTCTTAGAGCGAACCTACCTTGCTTACATTACGGAACCATGCGGACTTTTCTCCATGGGAGTAATGTCTCAAACTGACTACGCTTTGATCTTTCCCTGGAAACCCAGTAATAGTTTCCGAAGCTCATCTGGAAGCATTCTGCAATCTGTTGACCTTCAGAGTGTTGATGAAACACAGAAATTGCATCGGGATTAAATACAACAGGCACCATGCGGACTTTTCTCCATGGGAGTAATGTCTCAAACTGTCTACGCTTTGATCGATTCCTGAAAGACCAGTAGTAGTTTCCGAAGCACATCTGGAGGCATTCTGTAATCGGTGGACTTCAGAGTGTTGATGAAATACAGAAATTGCATCGGGATTGAATACAGCCACCATGCGGACTTTTCACCATGGGAGTAATGTCTCAAAATGTCTACGCTTTGATCTATTCCTGGAAGACCAGTAGTAGTTTCCGAAGCACATCTGGAGGCATTCTGTAATCTGTGGACCTTCAGAGTGTTGATGAGACACAGAAATTGCATCGGGATTGAATACAGCAGGCACCATGCGGACTTTTCTCCATGGGAGTAATGTCGCAAACTGTCTACGCTTTGATCGATTCCTGGAAGACCAGTAGTAGTTTCCGAAACACATCTGGAGGCATTCTGTAATCTGTGGACCTTCAGAGTGTTGATGAAACACAGAAATTGCATCGGGACTAAATACAAACAGGCACCTTGCGGACTTTTCACCGAGGGAGTAATGTCTCAAACTGTCTACGCTTTGATCTATTCCTGGAAGACCAGTAGTAGTTTCCGAAGCACATCTGGAGGCATTCTGTAATCTGTGGACCTTCGGAGTGTTGATGAAACACAGAAATTGCATCGGGATTGAATACAAGAGGCACCATGCGAATTTTTCTCCATGGGAGTAATGTCGCAAACTGTCTACGCTTTGATCGATTCCTGGAAGACAAGTAGTTGTTTCCGAAGCACATCTGGGGCATTCTATAATCGGTGGACCTTCAGAGTGTTCATGAAATACAGAAATTGCATCGGGATTGAATACAACAGACACCATGCGGACTTTTCTCCATGGGACTAATGTCGTAAACTGTCTAAGCTTTGATCGATTCCTGGAAGACAGGTAGTAGTTTCCGAAGCACATCTGGAGGCATTCCGTAATCTGTGGACCTTCAGAGTGTTGATGAAACAGAGAAATTGCATCGGGATTAAATACAACAGGCACCATGCGGACTTTAATCCATGGGAGTAATGTCTAAAACTGTCTACGCTTTGATCTATTCCTGGAAGACCAGTAGTAGTTTCGGAAGCACATCTGGAGGCATTCTGTAATCTGTGGACCTTCAGAGTCGTAATGAAACACAGATATTGCATCGGGATTGAATGCAACAGCCACCTTGCGAACTTTTCTCCATGGGAATAATGTCTCAAACTGTCTACGCTTTGATCGATTCCTGGAAGACCAGTAGTACTTTCCGAAGCACATCTGGTGGCTTTCTGTAATCTGTGGACCTTCAGAAGGTTGCTGAAATAGAGAAATTGCATCGGGATTGAATACAACAGGCACCATGCGGACTTTTCTACATGGCAGTAATGTCTCAAACTGTCTACGGTTTGATCGATTCCTGTAAGACCAGTAGTAGGTTCCGAAGCACATCTGCAGGCATTCTGTAACCTGTATACCTTCAGAGTGTTGATGAAACACAGCAATTGCATCCGGATTGAATAAAACAGGCACCATGACGACTTTTCTCCATGGGAGTAGTGTCTCAAACTGTCTACGCTTTGATCGATTTCTCGAAAACCAGTAGTAGTTTCCGAAGCACATCTGGAGGCATTATTTAATCTGTGGACCTTCAGAGTGTTGATGAAACAGAGAAATTGCATCGGGATTGAATACAACAGGCTCCATGCGGACTTTTCTCCATGGGAGTAATGTCGCAAACTGTCTACGCTTTGATCGATTCCTGGAAGACCAGTAGTACTTTACGAAGCACATCTGTAGGCATTCTGTAATCTGTGGACGTTCAGAGTGTTGATGATACACAGAAATTGCATCGGGATTAAATACAAACAGGCACCTTGCGGAGTTTTCAATAAGGGAGTAATGTCTCAAACAGTCTACGCTTTGATCTATTCCTGGAAGACCAGTAGTAGTTTCCGAATCACATCTGGAGGCATTCTGTAATCTGTGGACCTTCAGAGTGTTGACGAAACACAGAAATTGCATCGAGATTGAATAAAACAGGCACCATGCGGTCTTTTCTCCATGGGAGTAATGTCTCAATTTTTCTACGATTTGATCGATTCCTGGAAGACCAGTAGTATTTTCCGAAGCACATCTGGTGGCCTTCTGTAATCTGTTTACCTTCAGAATGTGACTGAAACACTGAAATTCCATCGGGATTGAATACAACAGGCACAATAATGACTTTTCTCCATGAGTGTAATGTCTCAATCTGTCTACGCTTTGATCAATTCCTGGAAGACCAGTAGTAGTTTCCGAAGCACATCTGGAGGCAGTCTGTAATCTGTGGACCTTCAGAGTGTTGATGAAACACAGAAATTGCATCGGGATTGATACAACAGGCTGCATGCGGACTTTTCTCTATGGGTGTAATGCCTCAATGTGTCTACGCTTTGATCGATTCCTGGAAAACCAGTAGTATTTTCCGAAGCACATCTGGATACATTCTGTAATCTGTGGCCCTTCAGAGTGTTGATGAAACACAGAAATTGCATCGGGATTGAATACAACAGGCACCATGCGGACGTTTCGCCATGGGTGTAATGTCTCAATCTGTCTACGCTTTGATCTTTCCCTGGGAGACCAGTAGTAGTTTCCGAAGCACATCTGGAGGCAGTCTGTAATCTGTTGACCTTCAGAGTGTTGATGAAATACAGAAATTGCATCGGGATTGAATACAACAGGCACCATGCGGACTTTTCTCCATGGCAGTAAAGTCTCAAACTGTCTACGCTTTGATCGATTCCTGGAAGACCAGTAGTAGTTTCCGAAGCACATCTGGAGGCATTCTGTAATCTGTGGACCTTCAGAGTGTTGACGAAACACAGAAATTGCATCGGGATTGAATACAACAGGCACCATGCGGACTTTTCTCCTTGGGAGTAATGTCTCAAACTGTCTACGCTTTGATCGATTCCTGGAAGACCAGTAGTAGTTTTCGAAGCACATCTGGAGGCATTCTGTAATCGGTGGACTTCAGAGTGTTGATGAAATACAGAAATTGCATCGGGATTGAATACAACAGCCACCATGCGGACTTCTCTCCATGGGAGTAATGTCGCAAACTGTCTACGCTTTGATCGATTCCTGGAAGACCAGTAGTAGTTTCCGAAACACATCTGGAGGCATTCTGTAATCTGTGGACCTTCAGAGTGTTGATGAAACACAGAAATTGCATCGGGATTAAATACAAACAGGCACCTTGCGGACTTTTCACCAAGGGAGTAATGTCTCAAACTGTCTACGCTTTGATCTATTCCTGGAAGACTAGTAGTAGTTTCCGAAGCACATCTGGAGGCATTCTGTAATCTCTGGACCTTCAGAGTGTTGATGAAACACAGAAATTGCATCGGGATTGAATACAAGAGGCACCATGCGAACTTTTCTCCATGGGAGTAATGTCTCAAACTGTCTACGCTTTGATCGATTCCTGGAAGACAAGTAGTTGTTTCCGAAGCACATCTGGGGCATTCTGTAATCGGTGGACCTTCAGAGTGTTGATGAAATACAGAAATTGCATCGGGATTGAATACAACAGGCACCATGCGGACTTTTCTCCATGGGACTAATGTCGCAAACTGTCTAAGCTTTGATCGATTCTTGGAAGACAGGTAGTAGTTTCCGAAGAACATCTGGAGGCATTCTGTAATCTGTGGACCTTCAGAGTGTTGATGAAACAGAGAAATTGCATCGGGATTAAATAGAACAGGCACCATGCGGACTTTACTCCATGGGAGTAATGTCTAAAACTGTCTACGCTTTGATCTATTCCTGGAAGACCAGTAGTAGTTTCGGAAGCCCATCTGGAGGCATTCTGTAATCTGTGGACCTTCAGAGTGTTGATGAAACACAGAAATTGCATCGGGATTAAATACAAACAGGCACCTTGCGGACTTCTCACCAAGGGAGTAATGTCTCAAACTGTCTACGCTTTGATCTATTCCTGGAAGACCAGTAGTAGTTTCCGAAGCACATCTGGAGGCATTCTGTAAGCTGTGGACCTTCAGAGTGTTGATGAAACACAGAAATTGCATCGGGATTGAATACAACAGGCACCATGCGGACTTTTCTACATGGCAGTAATGTCTCAAACTGTCTACGGTTTGATCGATTCCTGTAAGACCAGTAGTAGGTTCCGAAGCACATCTGCAGGCATTCTGTAACCTGTATACCTTCAGAGTGTTGATGAAACACAGCAATTGCATCCGGATTGAATAAAACAGGCACCATGACGACTTTTCTCCATGGGAGTAGTGTCTCAAACTGTCTACGCTTTGATCGATTTCTCGAAAACCAGTAGTAGTTTCCGAAGCACATCTGGAGGCATTATTTAATCTGTGGACCTTCAGAGTGTTGATGAAACACAGAAATTGCATCATGATTGAATAAAACATGCACCATGTGGACTTTTCTCCATGGTAGTAGTGTCTCAAACTGTCTACGCTTTGATAGATTCCTGGAAGACCAGTAGTAGTTACCGAAGCACAACTGGAGGCATTCTGTAATCTGTGGACCTTCAGAGTGTTGATGAAACAGAGAAATTGCATCGGGATTGAATACAACAGGCACCATGCGGACTTTTCCCCATGGGAGTAATGTCGCAAACTGTCTACGCTTTGATCGATTCCTGGAAGACCAGTAGTACTTTACGAAGCACATCTGGAGGCATTCCGTAATCTGTGGACCTTCAGAGTGTTGATGATACACAGAAATTGCATCGGGATTAAATACAAACAGGCACCTTGCGGAGTTTTCAATAAGGGAGTAATGTCTCAAACAGTCTACGCTTTAATCGATTCCTGGAAGACCGGTAGTAGTTTCCGAAGCACATCTGGAGGCATTCTGTAATCTGTGGACCTTCAGAGTGTTGATGAAACACAGAAATTGCATCGGGATTAAGTACAACGGGCACCATGGGGACTTTTCTCCATGGGAGTAATGTCTCAAACTGTCTACGCTTTGATCTATTCCTGGAAGACCAGTAGTAGTTTCCGAATCACATCTGGAGGCATTCTGTAATCTGTGGACCTTCCGAGTGTTGACGAAACACAGACATTGCATCGAGATTGAATAAAACAGGCACCATGCGGACTTTTCTCCATGGGAGTAATGTCTCAATTTTTCTACGATTTGATCGATTCCTGGAAGACCAGTAGTATTTTCCGAAGCACATCTGGTGGCCTTCTGTAATCTGTTTACCTTCAGAATGTGACTGAAACACTGAAATTCCATCGGGATTGAATACAACAGGCACAATAATGACTTTTCTCCATGGGTCTAATGTCTCAATCTGTCTACGCTTTGATCAATTCCTGGAAGACCAGTAGTAGTTTCCGAAGCACATCTGGAGGCATTCTGTAATCTGTGGACCATCAGAGTATTGATGAAATACAGAAATTGCATCGGGATTGAATACAACAGGCAACATGCGGACTTTTCTCCATGGGTGTAATGTCTCAATCTGCCTACACTTTGATCGATTCCTGGAAGACCAGTAGTAGTTACCGAAACACATCTGGATACATTCTGTAATCTGTGGCCCTTCAGAGTGTTGATGAAATACAGAAATTGCATCGGGATTGAATACAACAGGCACCATGCGGACGTTTCGCCATGGGTGTAATGTCTCAATCTGTCTACGCTTTGATCTTTCCCTGGGAGACCAGTAGTAGTTTCCGAAGCACATCTGGAGGCAGTCTGTAATCTGTTGACCTTCAGAGTGTTGATGAAATACAGAAATTGCTTCTGGATTGAATACAACAGGCACCATGTGGACTTTTCTCCATGGCAGTAAAGTCTCAAACTGTCTACGCTTTGATCGATTCCTGGAAGACCAGTAGTAGTTCCCGTAGCACATCTGTTGGCATTCTGTAATCTGAGGACCTTCAGAGGGTTGATGAAACACAGACATTTCATAGAGATTAAATACAAACAGGCACCTTGCGGTCTTTTCTCCAAGGGAGTAATGTCTCAAACTGTCTACATTTGATCGATTCCTGTAAGGCCAGTAGTAGTTTCCGAAGCACATCTGGATACATTCTGTAATATGTGGACCTTTAGAGTGTTGATGAAATACAGAAATTGCATCTGGATTGAATACAACATTCACCATGCGGACGTTTCTCCTTGGCAGTAATGTCTCAAACTGTCTACGCTTTGATCGATTCCTGGAAGACCACTAGTACTTTCCGAAGCACATCTGGTGGCTTTCTGTAATCTGTGGACCTTCAGAGTGTTGATGAAACACAGAAATTGCATCGGGATTAAATACAACAGGAACCATGCGGACTATTCTCCAAGGGAGTAATGTCTCAAACTGTCTACGCTTTGATCTATTCCAGGAAGACCAGTAGTAGCTTCCGAAGCACATCTAGAGGCATTCTGTAATCTGAGGAACTTAAGAGTGATGATGAAATACAGAAATTGCATCGGGATTGAATACAAAAGGCACCGTGTGGACTTTTCTCCACGGGAGTAATGTCTCAAAGTGTCTTCGCTTTGGTCGATTCCTGGAAGGCCAGTAATAGTTTCCGAAGCACATTAAGAGGCATTCTGTAATATGTGTGACCTTCAGAGTGTGGAGGAAACACAGAAATTGCATCGGGATTAAATACAACAGGCACCATGTGAACGTTTCTCCATGGCTGTAATGTCCCAAACTGTCTACGCTTTGATCGATTCCTGGAAGATCAGTAGTAGTTACTGAAGCAAATCTGGAGGCATTCTGTAATCTGAGGACCTTAGGAGTGTTGATGAAATACAGAAATTGCATCGGGATTGAATACAACAGGCACCATGTGGACTTTTCTACATGGCTGTAATGTCCCATACTGTCTACGCTTTGATCGATACCTGGAAGACCAGTAGTAGTTACTGAAGCACATCTGGTGGAATTCTGTAATCTGAGGACCTTAAGAGTGTTGATGAAATACAGAAAATGCATCGGGATTGAATACAACAGGCACCATGCAGTCTTCTCTCCATGGCTGTAATGTCTCAATCTGTCTACGCTTTGATCGATTCCTGGAAGACCAGTAGTATTTTCCGAAGCACATCTGGAGGCATTCTCTAATCTGTGGACCTTCAGAGTGTTGATGAAACACAGAAATTGCATCGGGATTAAATACAACAGGCACCATGCGGTCTTCTCTCCATGGCTGTAATGTCTCAATCTGTCTACGCTTTGATCGATTCCTGGAAGACCAGTAGTATTTTCCGAAGCACATCTGGAGGCATTCTCTAATCGGTGGACCTTCAGAGTGTTGATGAAATACAGAAATTGCATCATGATTGAATAAAACATGCACCATGCGGTCTTCTCTCCATGTCTGTAATGTCGCAATCTGTCTACGCTTTGATCGATTCCTGGAAGACCAGTAGTATTTTCCGAAGCACATCTGGAGGCATTCTCTAATCTGTGGACCTTCAGAGTGTTGATGAAACACAGAAATTGCATCGGGATTAAATACAACAGGCACCATGCGGTCTTCTCTCCATGGCTGTAATGTCTCAATCTGTCTACGCTTTGATCGATTCCTGGAAGACCAGTAGTATTTTCCGAAGCACATCTGGAGGCATTCTCTAATCGGTGGACCTTCAGAGTGTTGATGAAATACAGAAATTGCATCGGGATTAAATACAACAGGCACCATGCGGTCTTCTCTCCATGTCTGTAATGTCGCAATCTGTCTACGCTTTGATCGATTCCTGGAAGACCAGTAGTATTTTCCGAAGCACATCTGGAGGCATTCTCTAATCTGTGGACTTCAGAGTGTTGATGAAACACAGAAATTGCATCGGGATTGAATACAACAGGCACCATGCAGTCTTCTCTCCATGGCTGTAATGTCTCAATCTGTCTACGCTTTGATCGATTCCTGGAAGACCAGTAGTATTTTCCGAAGCACATCTGGAGGCATTCTCTAATCGGTGGACCTTCAGAGTGTTGATGAAATACAGAAATTGCATCATGATTGAATAAAACATGCACCATGCGGTCTTCTCTCCATGTCTGTAATGTCGCAATCTGTCTACGCTTTGATCGATTCCTGGAAGACCAGTAGTATTTTCCGAAGCACATCTGGAGGCATTCTCTAATCTGTGGACTTCAGAGTGTTGATGAAACACAGAAATTGCATCGGGATTGAATACAACAGGCACCATGCAGTCTTCTCTCCATGGCTGTAATGTCTCAATCTGTCTACGCTTTGATCGATTCCTGGAAGACCAGTAGTATTTTCCGAAGCACATCTGGAGGCATTCTCTAATCGGTGGACCTTCAGAGTGTTGATGAAATACAGAAATTGCATCGGGATTAAATACAACAGGCACCATGCGGTCTTCTCTCCATGTCTGTAATGTCGCAATCTGTCTACGCTTTGATCGATTCCTGGAAGACCAGTAGTATTTTCCGAAGCACATCTGGAGGCATTCTCTAATCTGTGGACCTTCAGAGTGTTGATGAAACACAGAAATTGCATCGGGATTAAATACAACAGGCACCATGCGGTCTTCTCTCCATGGCTGTAATGTCTCAATCTGTCTACGCTTTGATCGATTCCTGGAAGACCAGTAGTATTTTCCGAAGCACATCTGGAGGCATTCTCTAATCGGTGGACCTTCAGAGTGTTGATGAAATACAGAAATTGCATCATGATTGAATAAAACATGCACCATGCGGTCTTCTCTCCATGTCTGTAATGTCGCAATCTGTCTACGCTTTGATCGATTCCTGGAAGACCAGTAGTATTTTCCGAAGCACATCTGGAGGCATTCTCTAATCTGTGGACCTTCAGAGTGTTGATGAAACACAGAAATTGCATCGGGATTAAATACAACAGGCACCATGCGGTCTTCTCTCCATGGCTGTAATGTCTCAATCTGTCTACGCTTTGATCGATTCCTGGAAGACCAGTAGTATTTTCCGAAGCACATCTGGAGGCATTCTCTAATCGGTGGACCTTCAGAGTGTTGATGAAATACAGAAATTGCATCGGGATTAAATACAACAGGCACCATGCGGTCTTCTCTCCATGTCTGTAATGTCGCAATCTGTCTACGCTTTGATCGATTCCTGGAAGACCAGTAGTATTTTCCGAAGCACATCTGGAGGCATTCTCTAATCTGTGGACTTCAGAGTGTTGATGAAACACAGAAATTGCATCGGGATTGAATACAACAGGCACCATGCAGTCTTCTCTCCATGGCTGTAATGTCTCAATCTGTCTACGCTTTGATCGATTCCTGGAAGACCAGTAGTATTTTCCGAAGCACATCTGGAGGCATTCTCTAATCTGTGGACCTTCAGAGTGTTGATGAAACACAGAAATTGCATCGGGATTAAATACAACAGGCACCATGCGGTCTTCTCTCCATGGCTGTAATGTCTCAATCTGTCTACGCTTTGATCGATTCCTGGAAGACCAGTAGTATTTTCCGAAGCACATCTGGAGGCATTCTCTAATCTGTGGACTTCAGAGTGTTGATGAAACACAGAAATTGCATCGGGATTGAATACAACAGGCACCATGCAGTCTTCTCTCCATGGCTGTAATGTCTCAATCTGTCTACGCTTTGATCGATTCCTGGAAGACCAGTAGTATTTTCCGAAGCACATCTGGAGGCATTCTCTAATCTGTGGACCTTCAGAGTGTTGATGAAACACAGAAATTGCATCGGGATTAAATACAACAGGCACCATGCGGTCTTCTCTCCATGGCTGTAATGTCTCAATCTGTCTACGCTTTGATCGATTCCTGGAAGACCAGTAGTATTTTCCGAAGCACATCTGGAGGCATTCTCTAATCTGTGGACTTCAGAGTGTTGATGAAACACAGAAATTGCATCGGGATTGAATACAACAGGCACCATGCAGTCTTCTCTCCATGGCTGTAATGTCTCAATCTGTCTACGCTTTGATCGATTCCTGGAAGACCAGTAGTATTTTCCGAAGCACATCTGGAGGCATTCTCTAATCGGTGGACCTTCAGAGTGTTGATGAAATACAGAAATTGCATCGGGATTAAATACAACAGGCACCATGCGGTCTTCTCTCCATGTCTGTAATGTCGCAATCTGTCTACGCTTTGATCGATTCCTGGAAGACCAGTAGTATTTTCCGAAGCACATCTGGAGGCATTCTCTAATCTGTGGACCTTCAGAGTGTTGATGAAACACAGAAATTGCATCGGGATTAAATACAACAGGCACCATGCGGTCTTCTCTCCATGGCTGTAATGTCTCAATCTGTCTACGCTTTGATCGATTCCTGGAAGACCAGTAGTATTTTCCGAAGCACATCTGGAGGCATTCTCTAATCGGTGGACCTTCAGAGTGTTGATGAAATACAGAAATTGCATCATGATTGAATAAAACATGCACCATGCGGTCTTCTCTCCATGTCTGTAATGTCGCAATCTGTCTACGCTTTGATCGATTCCTGGAAGACCAGTAGTATTTTCCGAAGCACATCTGGAGGCATTCTCTAATCTGTGGACCTTCAGAGTGTTGATGAAACACAGAAATTGCATCGGGATTAAATACAACAGGCACCATGCGGTCTTCTCTCCATGGCTGTAATGTCTCAATCTGTCTACGCTTTGATCGATTCCTGGAAGACCAGTAGTATTTTCCGAAGCACATCTGGAGGCATTCTCTAATCGGTGGACCTTCAGAGTGTTGATGAAATACAGAAATTGCATCGGGATTAAATACAACAGGCACCATGCGGTCTTCTCTCCATGTCTGTAATGTCGCAATCTGTCTACGCTTTGATCGATTCCTGGAAGACCAGTAGTATTTTCCGAAGCACATCTGGAGGCATTCTCTAATCTGTGGACTTCAGAGTGTTGATGAAACACAGAAATTGCATCGGGATTGAATACAACAGGCACCATGCAGTCTTCTCTCCATGGCTGTAATGTCTCAATCTGTCTACGCTTTGATCGATTCCTGGAAGACCAGTAGTATTTTCCGAAGCACATCTGGAGGCATTCTCTAATCTGTGGACCTTCAGAGTGTTGATGAAACACAGAAATTGCATCGGGATTAAATACAACAGGCACCATGCGGTCTTCTCTCCATGGCTGTAATGTCTCAATCTGTCTACGCTTTGATCGATTCCTGGAAGACCAGTAGTATTTTCCGAAGCACATCTGGAGGCATTCTCTAATCGGTGGACCTTCAGAGTGTTGATGAAATACAGAAATTGCATCGGGATTAAATACAACAGGCACCATGCGGTCTTCTCTCCATGTCTGTAATGTCGCAATCTGTCTACGCTTTGATCGATTCCTGGAAGACCAGTAGTATTTTCCGAAGCACATCTGGAGGCATTCTCTAATCGGTGGACCTTCAGAGTGTTGATGAAATACAGAAATTGCATCGGGATTGAATACAACAGGCACCATGCAGTCTTCTCTCCATGGCTGTAATGTCTCAATCTGTCTACGCTTTGATCGATTCCTGGAAGACCAGTAGTATTTTCCGAAGCACATCTGGAGGCATTCTCTAATCTGTGGACCTTCAGAGTGTTGATGAAACACAGAAATTGCATCGGGATTAAATACAACAGGCACCATGCGGTCTTCTCTCCATGGCTGTAATGTCTCAATCTGTCTACGCTTTGATCGATTCCTGGAAGACCAGTAGTATTTTCCGAAGCACATCTGGAGGCATTCTCTAATCGGTGGACCTTCAGAGTGTTGATGAAATACAGAAATTGCATCGGGATTAAATACAACAGGCACCATGCGGTCTTCTCTCCATGTCTGTAATGTCGCAATCTGTCTACGCTTTGATCGATTCCTGGAAGACCAGTAGTATTTTCCGAAGCACATCTGGAGGCATTCTCTAATCTGTGGACTTCAGAGTGTTGATGAAAATACAAAAATTGTATCGGGATTGAATACAAGAGGCACCAGGCGGACTTTTCTCCATGGGAGTAATGTCGCAAACTGTCTACGCTTTGATCTATTCCTGGAAGACCAGTAGTAAGTTCCGAAGCACATCTGCAGGCATTCTGTAATCTGTGGACCTTCAGAGTGTTGATGAAACACAGAAATTGCATCATGATTGAATAAAACATGCACCATGTGGACTTTTCTCCATGGTAGTAGTGTCTCAAACTGTCTACGCTTTGATAGATTCCTGGAAGACCAGTAGTAGTTACCGAAGCACAACTGGAGGCATTCTGTAATCTGTGGACCTTCAGAGTGTTGATGAAACAGAGAAATTGCATCGGGATTGAATACAACAGGCACCATGCGGACTTTTCCCCATGGGAGTAATGTCGCAAACTGTCTACGCTTTGATCGATTCCTGGAAGACCAGTAGTACTTTACGAAGCACATCTGGAGGCATTCCGTAATCTGTGGACCTTCAGAGTGTTGATGATACACAGAAATTGCATCGGGATTAAATACAAACAGGCACCTTGCGGAGTTTTCAATAAGGGAGTAATGTCTCAAACAGTCTACGCTTTAATCGATTCCTGGAAGACCGGTAGTAGTTTCCGAAGCACATCTGGAGGCATTCTGTAATCTGTGGACCTTCAGAGTGTTGATGAAACACAGAAATTGCATCGGGATTAAGTACAACGGGCACCATGGGGACTTTTCTCCATGGGAGTAATGTCTCAAACTGTCTACGCTTTGATCTATTCCTGGAAGACCAGTAGTAGTTTCCGAATCACATCTGGAGGCATTCTGTAATCTGTGGACCTTCCGAGTGTTGACGAAACACAGACATTGCATCGAGATTGAATAAAACAGGCACCATGCGGACTTTTCTCCATGGGAGTAATGTCTCAATTTTTCTACGATTTGATCGATTCCTGGAAGACCAGTAGTATTTTCCGAAGCACATCTGGTGGCCTTCTGTAATCTGTTTACCTTCAGAATGTGACTGAAACACTGAAATTCCATCGGGATTGAATACAACAGGCACAATAATGACTTTTCTCCATGGGTCTAATGTCTCAATCTGTCTACGCTTTGATCAATTCCTGGAAGACCAGTAGTAGTTTCCGAAGCACATCTGGAGGCATTCTGTAATCTGTGGACCATCAGAGTATTGATGAAATACAGAAATTGCATCGGGATTGAATACAACAGGCAACATGCGGACTTTTCTCCATGGGTGTAATGTCTCAATCTGCCTACACTTTGATCGATTCCTGGAAGACCAGTAGTAGTTACCGAAACACATCTGGATACATTCTGTAATCTGTGGCCCTTCAGAGTGTTGATGAAATACAGAAATTGCATCGGGATTGAATACAACAGGCACCATGCGGACGTTTCGCCATGGGTGTAATGTCTCAATCTGTCTACGCTTTGATCTTTCCCTGGGAGACCAGTAGTAGTTTCCGAAGCACATCTGGAGGCAGTCTGTAATCTGTTGACCTTCAGAGTGTTGATGAAATACAGAAATTGCTTCTGGATTGAATACAACAGGCACCATGTGGACTTTTCTCCATGGCAGTAAAGTCTCAAACTGTCTACGCTTTGATCGATTCCTGGAAGACCAGTAGTAGTTCCCGTAGCACATCTGTTGGCATTCTGTAATCTGAGGACCTTCAGAGGGTTGATGAAACACAGACATTTCATAGAGATTAAATACAAACAGGCACCTTGCGGTCTTTTCTCCAAGGGAGTAATGTCTCAAACTGTCTACATTTGATCGATTCCTGTAAGGCCAGTAGTAGTTTCCGAAGCACATCTGGATACATTCTGTAATATGTGGACCTTTAGAGTGTTGATGAAATACAGAAATTGCATCTGGATTGAATACAACATTCACCATGCGGACGTTTCTCCTTGGCAGTAATGTCTCAAACTGTCTACGCTTTGATCGATTCCTGGAAGACCACTAGTACTTTCCGAAGCACATCTGGTGGCTTTCTGTAATCTGTGGACCTTCAGAGTGTTGATGAAACACAGAAATTGCATCGGGATTAAATACAACAGGAACCATGCGGACTATTCTCCAAGGGAGTAATGTCTCAAACTGTCTACGCTTTGATCTATTCCAGGAAGACCAGTAGTAGCTTCCGAAGCACATCTAGAGGCATTCTGTAATCTGAGGAACTTAAGAGTGATGATGAAATACAGAAATTGCATCGGGATTGAATACAAAAGGCACCGTGTGGACTTTTCTCCACGGGAGTAATGTCTCAAAGTGTCTTCGCTTTGGTCGATTCCTGGAAGGCCAGTAATAGTTTCCGAAGCACATTAAGAGGCATTCTGTAATATGTGTGACCTTCAGAGTGTGGAGGAAACACAGAAATTGCATCGGGATTAAATACAACAGGCACCATGTGAACGTTTCTCCATGGCTGTAATGTCCCAAACTGTCTACGCTTTGATCGATTCCTGGAAGATCAGTAGTAGTTACTGAAGCAAATCTGGAGGCATTCTGTAATCTGAGGACCTTAGGAGTGTTGATGAAATACAGAAATTGCATCGGGATTGAATACAACAGGCACCATGTGGACTTTTCTACATGGCTGTAATGTCCCATACTGTCTACGCTTTGATCGATACCTGGAAGACCAGTAGTATTTTCCGAAGCACATCTGGAGGCATTCTCTAATCTGTGGACCTTCAGAGTGTTGATGAAACACAGAAATTGCATCGGGATTAAATACAACAGGCACCATGCGGTCTTCTCTCCATGGCTGTAATGTCTCAATCTGTCTACGCTTTGATCGATTCCTGGAAGACCAGTAGTATTTTCCGAAGCACATCTGGAGGCATTCTCTAATCGGTGGACCTTCAGAGTGTTGATGAAATACAGAAATTGCATCGGGATTAAATACAACAGGCACCATGCGGTCTTCTCTCCATGTCTGTAATGTCGCAATCTGTCTACGCTTTGATCGATTCCTGGAAGACCAGTAGTATTTTCCGAAGCACATCTGGAGGCATTCTCTAATCTGTGGACTACAGAGTGTTGATGAAAATACAAAAATTGTATCGGGATTGAATACAAGAGGCACCAGGCGGACTTTTCTCCATGGGAGTAATGTCGCAAACTGTCTACGCTTTGATCGATTCCTGGAAGACCAGTAGTAGTTTCCGAAGCACATCTGGAGGCATTCTGTAATCTGTGGACCTTCAGAGTGTTGATGAAATACAGAAATTGCATCGGGAATGAATAAAACAGGCACCATGTGGACTTTTCTCCATGGCTGTAATGTCCCAAACTGTCTACGCTTTGATCGATTCCTGGAAGACCAGTAGTAGTTACTGAAGCACATCTGGAGGCATTCTGTAATCTGAGGACCTTAAGAGTGTTGATGGAATACAGAAATTGCATCGGGATTGAATACAACAGGCACCGTGTGGACTTTTCTCCACAAGAGTAATGTCTCAAAGTGTCTTCGCTTTGATCGATTCCTGGAAGACCAGTAGTAGTTTCCGAAGCACATCTTGAGGCATTCTGTAATCTGTGGACCTTCAGAGTGTTGATGAAATACAGGAATGGCTTCGGGATTGAATACAACAGGCATCGTGCGGACTTTTCTCCACGGGAATAATGTCTCAAAGTGTCCTCGCTTTGATCGATTCCTGGAAGACCAGTAGTAGTTTCCGAAGCACATCTTGAGGCATTCTGTAATCTGTGGACCTTCAAAGTGTTGATGAAACACAGAAATTGCATCGAGATTGAATACAACAGGCAACATGCGGTCTTTTCTCCATGGGAGTAATGTCTCAATTTCTCTACGATTTGATCGATTCCTGGAAGACCAGTAGTATTTTCCGAAGCACATCTGGTGGTCGTCTGTAATCTATTTACCTTCAGAATGTGAATGAAACACAGAAATTGCATCGGGATTGAATACAACAGGCACCGTGTGGACTTTTCTCCACGATAGTAATGTCTCAAAGTGTCTTCGCTTTGATCGATTCCTGGAAGGCCAGTAATAGTTTCCGATGCACATTAAGAGGCATTCTGTAATATGTGGACCTTCAGAGTGTGGAAGAAACACAGAAATTGCATCGGGATTGAATACAACATTCAACATGAGGACATTTCTCCATGGGTGTAATGTCTCAATCTGTCTTCGCTTTGATCGATTCCTGGAAGACCAGTAGTAGTTGCCGAAGCACGTCTGGAGGCATTCTCCAATCTGTGGACCTTTAGAGTGTTGATGAAATACAGAAACTGCATCGGGATTAAATACGACTGGCACCATGCGGTCTTCTCTCCATGGCTATAATGTCTCAATCTGTCTACGCTTTGAACGATTCCTGGAAGACCAGTAGTATTTTCCGAAGCACATCTGGAGGCATTCTCTAATCTGTGGACCTTCACAGTGTTGATGAAATACAGAAATTGCCTCGGGATTGAATACAAGAGGCACCATGCGGACTTTTCTCCATGGGAGTAATGTCTAAAACTGTCTACGCTTTGATCCATTCCTGGAAGACCAGTAGTAGTTTCCGAAGCACATCTGGAGGCATTCTGTAATCGCGTGGACCTTCGAAGTGTTGATGAAATACGGAAATTGCATCGGGTTTGAATACAACAGGCACCATGCGGACTTTTCTCCATGGGAGTAATGTCGAAAACTTTCTACGCTTTGATCGATTCCTGGAAGACAGGTAGTAGTTTCCGAAGCACATCTGGAGGCATTCTGTAATCTGTGGACCTTCAGAGTGTTGATGAAACCAAGAAATTGCATCGGGATTAAATACAACAGGCACCTTGCGGACTTTACTCCATGGGAGTAATGTCTAAAACTGTCTACGCTTTGATCCATTCCTGGAAGACCAGTAGTAGTTTCCGAAGCACATCTGGAGGCATTCTGTAATCGGTGGACCTTCAGAGTGTTGATGAAACACAGCAATTGCATCCGGATTGAATAAAACAGGCACCATGACGACTTTTCTCAATGGGAGTAGTGTCTCAAACTGTCTACGCTTTGATCGATTCCTGGAAGACCAGTAGTATTTACCGAAGCACATCTGGAGGCATTCTGTAATTTGTGGAACTTCAGAGTGTTGATGAAACAGAGAAATTGCATCGGGATTGAATACAACAGGCACCATGCGGACTTTTCTCCATGGGAGTAATGTCGCAAAATGTCTACGCTTTGATCGATTCCTGGAAGACCAGTAGTACTTTACGAAGCACATCTGGAGGCATTCTGTAATCTGTGGACATTCAGAGTGTTGATGATACACAGAAATTGCATCGGGATTAAATACAAACAGGCACCTTGCGGAGTTTTCACCAAGGGAGTAATGTCTCAAACAGTCTACGCTTTAATCGATTCCTGGAAGACCGGTAGTAGTTTCCGAAGCACATCTGGAGGCATCTGTAATCTGGGGACCTTCAGAGTGTTGATGAAACACAGAAATTGCATCGGGATTAAATACAACATGCACCATGTGGACTTTTCTCCATGGGAGTAATGTCTCAAACTGTCTACGCTTTTATCTATTCCTGGAAGACCACTAGTAGTTTCCGAATCACATCTGGAGGCATTCTGTAATCTGTGGACCTTCAGAGTGTTGATGAAACACAGATATTGCATTAGGAGTGAATACAACAGCCACCATGCGGACTTTTGTCCATGGGAGTAGTGTCTCAATTTTTCTACGATTTGATCGATTCCTGGAAGACCAGTAGTATTTTCCTAAGCACATCTGGTGGCCTTCTGTAATCTATTTACCTTCAGAATGTGAATGAAACACAGGAATTGCATCGGGATTGAATACAACAGGCATCGTGCGGACTTTTCTCCATGGGAATAATGTCTCAAAGTGTCTTCGCTTTGATCGATTCCTGGAAGACCAGTAGTAGTTTCCGAAGCACATCTTCTGGCATTCTGTAAACTGTGGACCTTCAAAGTGTTGATGAAACACAGAAATTGCATCGAGATTGAATACAACAGGCACCATGCGGTCTTTTCTCCATGGGAGTAATGTCTCAATTTTTCTACGATTTGATCGATTCCTGGAAGACCAGTAGTAGTTACTGAAGCACATCTGGAGGCATTCTGTAATTTGTGGACCTTCAGAGTGTAGATGAAACACAGAAATTGCATCATGATTGAATAAAACAGCCACCATGCAGACTTTTCTCCATGGCTGTAATGTCTCAATCTGTCTACGCTTTGATCGATTCCTGGAAGACCAGTAGTAGTATCCGAAGCACATCTGGAGGCATTCTGTAATCTGTGGACCTTCAGAGTGTTGATGAAATACAGAAATTGCATCGGGAATGAATACAACAGGCACCATTTGGACTTTTCTCCATGGCTGTAATGTCCCAAACTGTCTACGCTTTGATCGATTCCTGGAAGACCAGTAGTACTTTACGAAGCACATCTGGAGGCATTCTGTAATCTGTGGACCTTCAGAGTGTTGATGATACACTGAAATTGCATCGGGATTAAATACAAACTGGCACCTTGCGGAGTTTTCACCAAGGGAGTAATGTCTCAAACAGTCTACGCTTTAATCGATTCCTGGAAGACCGGTAGTAGTTTCCGAAGCACATCTGGAGGGATTCTGTAATCTGTGGACCTTCAAAGTGTTGATGAAACACAGAAATTGCATCGGGATTAAATACAACAGGCACCATGCGGACTTTTCTCCATGGGAGTAATGTCTCTACGATTTGATCGATTCCTGGAAGACCAGTAGTAGTTTCCGAAGCACATCTGGAGGCATTCTGTAATCTGTGGACCTTCAAAGTGTTGATGAAACACAGAAATTGCATCGAGATTGAATACAACAGGCACCATGCGGTCTTTTCTCCATGCTAGTAATGTCTCAATTTTTCTACGATTTGATCGATTCCTGGAAGACCAGTAGTATTTTCCAAAGCACATCTGGTGGCCTTCTGTTATCTATTTACCTTCAGAATGTGAATGAAACACAGAAATTGCATCGGGATTGAATACAACAGGCACAATGCTGACTTTTCTCCATGGGTGTAATGTCTCAATCTGTCTACGCTTTGATCTATTCCTGGAAGACCACTAGTAGTTTCCGAATCACATCTGGAGGCATTCTGTAATCTGTGGACCTTCAGAGTGTTGATGAAACACAGATATTGCATCAGGCGTGAATACAACAGCCACCATGCGGACTTTTCTCCATGGGAGTACTGTCTCAATTTTTCTACGATTTGATAGATTCCTGGAAGACCAGTAGTATTTTCCTAAGCACATCTGGTGGCCTTCTGTAATCTATTTACCTTCAGAATGTGAATGAAACACAGAAATTGCATCGGGATTGAATACAACAGGCACAATGCTGACTTTTCTCCATGGGTGTAATGTCTCAATCTGTCTACGCTTTGATCTATCCCTGGAAGACCAGTTGTAGTTTCCCAAGCACATCTGGAGGCATTCTCTAATCTGTGGACCTTCAGAGTGTTGATGAAATACAGAAATTGCATCGGGATTAAATACAAACAGGCACCTTGTGGACTTTTCTCCAAGGGAATAATGTCTCAAACTGTCTACGCTTTAATCTATTCCAGGAAGACCAGTAGTAGTTTCCTAAGCACATCTAGAGGCATTCTGTAATCTGAGGACCTTAAGAGTGTTGATGAAATACAGAAATTGCATCGGGATTGAATACAACAGGCACCATGCGGACTTTTCTCCATGGGAGTAATGTCCCAAACTGCCTACGCCTTGATCGATTCCTGGAAGACAGGTAGTAGTTTCCGAAGCACATCTGCAGGCATTCTGTAATCTGTGGACCTTCAGAGTGTTGATGAAACATAGAAATTGCATCATGATTGAATAAAACAGGCACCATGCGGACTTTTCTCCATGGGTGTAATGTCTCAATCTGTCTACGCTTTGATCTATTCCTGGAAGAGCAGTAGTAGTTTCCGAAGCACATCTGGAGGCATTCTCTAATCTGTGGACCTTCAGAGTGTTGATGAAATACAGAAATTGCATCGGGATTGAATACAACAGGCACCATGTGGACTTTTCTCCATGGGAGTAATAACTCAAACTGTCTACGATTTGATCGATTCCTGGAAGACCAGTAGTTGTTTCTGAAGCACATCTGGAGGCTTTCTGTAATCTGTGGACTTTCAGAGTGTTCATAAAATAGAGAAATTGCATCGGGATTGAGTACAACAGGCACCATGTGGACTTTTCTACATGGCAGCAATGTCTCAAACTGTCTACGCTTTGATCGATTCCTGAAAGACCTGTAGTAGTTTCCGAAGCACATCTGGAGGCATTCTGTAATCTGTGGACCATCAGAGTATTGATGAAATACAGTAATTGCATCGGGATTGAATACAACTGTCAACATGCGGACTTTTCTCCATGGGTGTAATGTCTCAATCTGCCTACGCCTTGATCGATTCCTGGAAGACCAGTAGTAGTTACCGAAACACATCTGGAGCATTCTGTAATCCGTGGACCTTCAGAGTGTCGATGAAACACAGAAATTGCATCGGGATTAAATACAACAGGCACCATAAGGACTTTTATCCATGGGAGAAATGTCTCAAAATTTCTACGATTTGATCGATTCCTGGAAGACCAGTAGTAGTTCCCGTAGCACATCTGGTGGCATTCTGTAATCTGTGGACCCTCAGAGTGTTGATGAAACACAGAAATTTCATAGAGATTAAATTCAAACAGGCATCTTGCGGTCCTTTCTTCAAGGCAGTAATGTCTCAAACTGTCTAGGCTTTGATCGATTCCTGTAAGGCCAGTATTAGTTTCCGAAGATCATTTGGAGGCATTCTGTAATATGTGGACCTTCAGAGTGTGGACGAAACACAGAAATTGCATCGGGGTTGAATACAACAGGCACCGTGTTGACTTTTCTCCACGGCAGTAATGTCTCAAAGTGTCTACGCTTTCATCGATTCCTGGAAGCACAGTAGTAGTTTCCGAAGCACATCTGGAGGCATTCTGTGTAATGTGGACCATCAGAATGTTGATGAAACACAGAAATAGCATATGGATTGATACAACAGGCACCATGCGGACTTTTCTCTATGGGTGTAATGTCTCAATATGTCTACGCTTTGAACGATTCCTTGAAGACCAGTAGTAGTTTCCGAAGCACATCTGGAGGCATTCTCTAATCTGTGGACCTTCAGAGTGTTGATGAAATACAGAAATTGCATCAGGATTAAATACAACAGGCACCATGCTGACTTTTCTCCATGGGTGTAATGTCTGAATCTGTCTACGCTTTGATCTTTCCCTGGGAGACCAGTAGTAGTTTCCGAAGCACATCTGGAGGCATTCTGTAATATGTGGACCTTTAGAGTGTTGATGAAATACAGAAATTGCAATTGGATTGAATACAACATTCACCATGAGGACGTTTCTCCTTGGCAGTAATGTCTCAAACTGTCTACGTTTTGATCGTTTCCTGGAAGACCAGTAGTACTTTCCGAAACACATCTGGTGGCTTTCTGTAATCTGTGGACCTTCAGAGTGTTGATGAAACACAGAAATTGCATCGGGATTAAATACAACAGGAACCATGCGGACGTTTCTCCGGGGGAGTAATGTCTAAAACTGTCTACGCTTTGATCGATTCATGGAAGACCAGTAGTATTTTCCGAAGCACGTCTGGAGGCATTCTGTAATCTGTCGACCTTCAGAGTGTTGATGAAATACAGAAATTGCATCGGGATTGAATACAACCGGCGCCGTGTGGACTTTTCTCCACGGGAGTAATGTCTCAAAGTGTCTTCGCTTTGATCGATTACTGGAAGGCCAGTTATAGTTTCCGAAGCACATTAAGACGCATTCTGTAATATGTGGACCTTCAGAGTGTGGAAGAAACACAGAAATTGCATCGGGATAGAATACAACAGGCAACATGCGGACTTTTCTCCATGGCTGTAATGTCTCAATCTGTCTACACTTTGATCGATTCCTGGAAGACCAGTAGTATTTTCCGAAGCACATCTGGATGCATTCTCTAATCTGTGGACCTTCAGAGTATTGATGAAACACAGAAATTGCATCGGGATTGAATACAACAGGCACCATGCTGACTTTTCTCCATGGGTGTAATGTCTCAATCTGTCTACGCTTTGATCTTTCCCTGGGAGACCAGTAGTAGTTTCCGAAGCACGTCTGGAGGAATTCTGTAATCTATGGACCTTCAGAGTGTTGATGAAATACAGAAATTGCATCGGGATTAAATACAACAGGCACCATGCGGACTTTTCTCCATGGCAGTAAAGTCTCAAACTGTCTACGCTTTCATCGATTCCTGGAAGACCAGTAGTAGTTTCCGAATCACATCTGAAGGCATTCTGTAATCTGTGCACCTATAGAGTGTTGACGAAATACAGAAATTGCATCGGGATTGAATACAACAGGCACCATGTGGACTTTTCTCCGGGGGAGTAATGTCCAAAACTGTCTACGCTTTGATCGATTCATGGAAGACCAGTAGTATTTACCAAAGCACGTCTGGAGGCATTCTGTAATCTTTGGACCTTTAGAGTGTTGATGAAATACAGAAATTGCATCGGGATTAAATACAACAGGCACCGTGCGGACTTTTCTCCATGGCTGTAATGTCTCAATCTGTCTACGCTTTGATCGATTCCTGGAAGACCAGTAGTAGTTTCCGAAGCACATCTGGAGGCATTCTGTAATCTGTGGACCTTCAGAGTGTTGATGAAATACACAAATTGCATCGGGATTGAATACAACAGGCACCATGTGGACTTTTCTCCATGGCTGTAATGTCTCAATCTGTCTACGCTTTGATCGATTCCTGGAAGACCAGTAGTAGTTTCCGAAGCACGTCTGGAGGCATTCTGTAATCTGTGGACATTTGGAGTGTTGATGAAATACAGAAATTGCATTGGGATTAAATACAACAGGCACCATGCGGACTTTTCTCCGGGGGAGTAATGTCTCAAACTGTCTACGCTTTGATCTATTCCAGGAAAACCAGTAGTACTTTCCGAAGCACATCTGGTGGCTTTCTGTAATCTGTGGACCTTCAGAGTGTTGATGAAATACAGAAATTGCATCGGGATTGATACAACAGGCACCATGCTGACTTTTCTCCATGGGCGTAATGTCTAAAACTGACTACGCTTTGATCTATTCATGGAAGACCAGTAGTATTTTCCGAAGCACGTCTGGAGGCATTCTGTAATCTGTGGACTTTTAGAGTGGTGATGAAATACAGAAATTGCATCGGGATTAAATACAACAGATACCATGCGGACTTTTCGCCATGGCAGTAATGTCTCAATCTGTCTACGCTTTGATCTTTCCCTGGGAGACCAGTAGTAGTTTTCGAAGCACATCTGGAGGCATTCTCTAATCTGTGGACCTTCAGAGTGTTGATGAAATACAGAAATTGCATCGGGATTGAATACAACAGGCACCATGTGTACTTTTCTCCATGGCTGTAACGTCTCAATCTGTCTACGCTTTGATCGATACCTGAAAGACCAGTAGTAGTTTCCGAAGCACGTCTGGAGGCATTGTGTAATCTGTGGACCTTTAGAGTGTTTATGAAATACAGAAATTGCTTCGGGATTAAATACAACAGGCACCATGCGGACTTTTCTCCATGGCTGTAATGTCTCAATCTGTCTTCGCTTTGATCGATTCCTGGAAGACCAGTAGTAGTTTCCGAAGCACATCTGGAGGCATTCTCTAATCTGTGGACCTTCAGAGTGTTGATGAAATACAGAAATTGCATCGGGATTGAATACAACAGGCACCATGTGGTTTTTTCTCCATGGCTGTAATGTCTCAATCTGTCTACGCTTTTATCGATTTCTGGAAGACCAGTAGTAGTTTCCGAAGCACATCTGGAGGCATTCTGTAATCTGTGGACCTTCAGAGTGTTGATGAAATACAGAAATTGCATCGGGATTAAATACAACAGGTACCATGCGGACTTTTCTCCGGGGGAGTAATGTCTCAAACTGTCTACGCTTTGATCTATTCCTGGAAGACCAGTAGTATTTTCCGAAGCACGTCTGGAGGCATTCTGTAATCTGTGGACATTTGGAGTGTTAATGAAATACAGAAATTGCATCGGGATTGAATACAACAGGCACCATGTGGTTTTTTCTCCATGGCTGTAATGTCTCAATCTGTCTACGCTTTGATCGATTTCTGGAAGACCAGTAGTAGTTTCCGAAACACGTCTGGAGGCATTCTGTAATCTGTGGACCTTCAGAGTGTTGATGAAATACAGAAATTGCATCGGGATTAAATACAACAGGTACCATGTGGACTTTACTCCACGGCTGTAATGTCTCAATCTGTCTACGATTTGATCGATTCATGAAAGACCAGTAGTAGTTTCCGAAGCACGTCTGGAGGCATTCTGTAATCTGTGGACCTTCAGAGTGTTGATGAAATACAGAAATTGCATCGGGATTAAATACAACAGGTACCATGCGGACTTTTCTCCATGGCTGTAATGTCTCAATCTGTCTTCGCCTTGATCGATTCCTGGAAGACCAGTAGTAGTTTCCGAAGCACATCTGGAGGCATTCTGTAATCAGTGGACCTTCAGAGTGTTGATGAAACACAAAAATTGCATCGGGATTAAATACAACAGACACCATGCGGACTTTTCTCCATGGCTGTAATGTCTCAATCTGTCTACGCTTTGATCTTTCCCTGGGAGACCAGTAGTAGTTTTCGAAGCACATCTGAAGGCATTCTGTAATCTGTGGACCTTCAGAGTGTTGATGAAATACAGAAATTGCATCGGGATTGAATACAAAAGGCACCATGTTGACTTTTCTCCATGGCTGTAATGTCTCAATTTGTCTACGCTTTGATCGATTCCTGAAAGACCAGTAGTAGTTTCCGAAGCACGTCTGGAGGCATTCTGTAATCTGTGGACCTTCAGAGTGTTGATGAAATACAGAAATTGCATCGGGATTAAATACAACAGGTACCATGCGGACTTTTCTCCGGGGTAGTAATGTCTCAAACTGTCTACGCTTTGATCTATTCCTGGAAGACCAGTAGTATTTTCCGAAGCACGTCTGGAGGCATTCTGTAATCTGTGGACATTTAGAGTGTTAATGAAATACAGAAATTGCATCGGGATTAAATACAACAGGCACCATGCGGACTTTTCTCCATGGCTGTAATGTCTCAATTTGTCTACGCTTTGATCGATTCATGAAAGACCAGTAGTAGTTTCCGAAGCACATCTGGAGGCATTCTGTAATCTGTGGACCTTCAGAGTGTTGATGAAATACAGAAATTGCATCGGGATTGAATACAAAAGGCACCATGTTGACTTTTCTCCATGGCTGTAATGTCTCAATTTGTCTACGCTTTGATCGATTCATGAAAGACCAGTAGTAGTTTCCGAAGCACATCTGGAGGCATTCTGTAATCTGTGGACCTTCAGAGTGTTGATGAAATACAGAAATTGCATCGAGATTGAATACAACAGGCACCATGCGGCTTTTCTGAATGGCAGTAAAGTCTCAAACTGTCTACGATTTTGATCGATTCCTGGAAGACCAGTAGTAGTTTCCGAAGCACATCTGGAAGCATTCTGTAATCTGTGGACCTTTACAGTGTTGATGAAACACAGAAATTGCAGCGGGATTGAATTCAACAGGCACCATAATGACTTCTATCCATGGGAGAAATGTCTCAAAATTTCTACGCTTTGATCGATTCCTGGAGGACCAGTAGTAGTTCCCGTAGCACATCTGGTGGCATTCTGTAATCTGTGGACAGTCAGAGTGTTGATGAAACACAGAAATTTCATAGGGATTAAATACAAACAGGCACCTTGCGGACTTTTCTCCAAGGGAGTAATGTCTCAAACTGTCTACGCTTTGATCTATTCCAGGAAAACCAGTAGTACTTTCCGAAGCACATCTGGTGGCTTTCTGTAATCTGTGGACCTTCAGAGTGTTGATGAAATACAGAAATTGCATCGGGATTAAATACAACAGGTACCATGCGGACTTTTCTCCGGGGGAGTAATGTCTAAAACTGTCTACGCTTTGATCGATTCATGGAAGACCAGTAGTATTTTCCGAAGCACGTCTGAAGGCATTCTGTAATCTGTGGACCTTCAGGGTGTTGATGAAATACAGATATTGCATCGGGATTGAATACAACAGGCACCATGCGGACTTTTCTACATGTCAGTAATATTTCAAACTGTCTACGCTTTGATCGATTCCAGGAAGAACAGTAGTAGTTTCCGAAGCACATCTGGAGGCATTCTGTAATATGTGGACCTTCAGAGTGTTGATGAAACATAGAAATTGCATCTGGATTGAATTCTACATTCACCATGCAGACATTTCTCCATGGGAGTAATGTCTCAAACTGTCTACGACTTGATCGTTCCCTGGAATACCAGTAGTAGTTTCCGAAGCACATCTGGAGGCATTCTGTAATCTGTGGACCGTCAGAGTGTTGATGAAATACAGAAATTGAATCGGGATTCGATACAACAGTCACCATGCGGACTTTTCTCCATGGCTGTAATCTCTCAATCTGTCTACGCTTTGATCGATTCCTGGAAGACCAGTAGTAGTTTCCGAAGCACTACTGGAAGCATTCTCTAATCTGTGGACCTTCAGAGTGTTGATGAAATACAGAAATTGCATCGGGATTGAATACAACAGGCACTATGTGGACTTTTCTCCATGGGTGTAATGTCCCAAACTGTCTACGCTTTGATCGATTCCTGGAAGACCAGTAGTAGTTACCGAAGCACATCTGGAGGCATTCTGTAATCTCTGGACCTTCAGAGTGTTGATGAAACACAGAAATTTCATAGGGATTAAATACAAACAGGCACCTTGCGGACTTTTCTCCAAGGCCGTAATGTCTCAAACTTTCTACGATTTGATCTATTCCAGGAAGACCAGTAGTAGTTTTCGAAGCACATCTAGAGGCATTCTGTAATCTGAGGACCTTAAGAGGAGTGTTGATGAAATACAGAAATTGCATCGGGATTAAATACAACAGGCACCATGCGGACTTTTCTCCATGGCTGTAATGTCTCAATCTGTCTACGCTTTGATCGATTCCTGGAAGACCAGTAGTAGTTTCCGAAGCACATCTGGAGGCATTCTGTAATCTGTGGACCTTCAGAGTGTTGATGAAATACAGAAATTGCATCGGGATTGAATACAACAGGCACCATGCGGTCTTTTCTCCAAGGGAGTAATGTCTCAAACTGTCTACGCTTTGATCGATTCCTGGAAGACCAGTAGTAGTTTCCGAAGCACATCTGGAAGCATTCTGTAATCTGTGGACCTTTACAGTGTTGATGAATTACAGAAATTGCAGCGGGATTGAATTCAACAGGCACCATGCGGACATTTCTCCATGGGAGTAATGTCTCAAACTGTCTACGTGTTGATCGATTCCTGGAAGACCAGTAGTAGTTTCCGAAGCACATCTGGAGGCATTCTGTATTCTGTGGACCGTCAGAGTGTTGATGAAGTACAGAAATTGCATCGGGAATGAATACAACAGGCAGCATGCGGACTTTTCTCCATGGGTGTAATGTCTCAATCAGCCTACGCTTTGATCGATTCCTGGAAGACCAGTAGTAGTTACCGAAGCACATCAGGAGGCATTCTGTAATCGGTGGACCTTCAGAGTGTTGATGAAACACAGAAATTGCATCGGGATTGAATACAACAGGCACCATAATGACTTCTATCCATGGGAGAAATGTCTCAAAATTTCTACGCTTTGATCGATTCCTGGAGGACCAGTAGTAGTTCCCGTAGCACATCTGGTGGCATTCTGTAATCTGTGGACCTTCAGAGTGTTGATGAAACACAGAAATTTCATAGGGATTAAATACAAACAGGCACCATGCGGACTTTTCTCCAAGGGAGTAATGTCTCAAAGTGTCTACGCTTTGATCTATTCCAGGAAGACCAGTAGTACTTTCCGAAGCACATCTGGTGGCTTTCTGTAATCTGTGGACCTTCACAGTGTTGATGAAATACAGAAATTGCATCGGGATTAAATACAACAGGTACCATGTGGACTTTTCTCCGGGGGAGTAATGTCTAAAACTGTCTACGCTTTGATCGATTCATGGAAGACCAGTAGTATTTTCCGAAGCACGTCTGAAGGCATTCTGTAATCTGTGGACCTTCAGGGTGTTGATGAAATACAGACATTGCATCGGGATTGAATACAACAGGCACCATGCGGACTTTTCTACATGGCAGTAATATTTCAAACTGTCTACGCTTTGATCGATTCCAGGAATAACAGTAGTAGTTTCCGAAGCACATCTGGAGGCATTCTGTAATATGTGGACCTTCAGAGTGTTGATGAAACATAGAAATTGCATCTGGATTGAATTCTACATTCACCATGCAGACATTTCTCCATGGGAGTAATGTCTCAAACTGTCTACGAATTGATCCATTCCTAGGAGACCAGTAGTAGTTTCCGAAGCACATCTGCAGGCATTCTCTAATCTGTGGACCTTCAGAGTGTTGATGAAACACAGAAATTGCGGCGGGATTGAAATCAACAGGCACCATGCGCACATTTCTCCATGGGAGTAATGTCTCAAACTGTCTACGTGTTGATCGATTCCTGGAAGACCAGTAATAGTTTCCGAAGCACATCTGGAGGCATTCTGTAATCTGTGGACCGTCAGAGTGTTGATGAAATACAGAAATTGCATCGGGATTGGATACAACAGGCACCATGCGGACTTTCCACATGGCAGTAATGTCTCAAACTGTCTACGATTTGATCGATTCCTGTAAGACCAGTAGTAGATTCCGAAGCACATCTGGAGGCATTCTGTAATCTGTGGACCGTCAGAGTGTTGATGAAATACAGAAATTGAATCGGGATTCGATACAACAGTCACCATGCGGACTTTTGTACATTGCAGTAATGTCTTAAATTGTCTACGCTTTGAACGATTCCTGGAAGACCAGTAGTAGTTTCCGAAGCACATCCGGAGGCATTCTGTAATCTGTGGACCTTCAAAGTGTTGATGAAACACAGAAATTGCATCGGGATTAAATACAACAGGCACCATGCGGATTTTTCTCCGTGGGAGTAATGTCTAAAACTTTCTACGCTTTGATCGATTCATGGAAGACCAGTAGCATTTTCCGAAGCACATCTGGAGTCATTCTGTTATCTGTGGACCATCAGAGTATTGATGAAATACAGAAATTGCATCGGGATTGAATACAACAGGAAGCATGCGGACTTTTCTCCATGGGTGTAATGTCTCAATCAGCCTACGCTTTGATCGATTCCTGAAAGACCAGTAGTAGTTACCGATTCACATCTGGAGGCATTCTGTAATCGGTGGACCTTCAGAGTGTTGTTGAAACACAGAAATTGCATCGCGATTGAATACAACAGGCACCATGCGGCTTTTCTGAATGGCTGTAATGTCTCAATCTGTCTACGCTTTGATCGATTCCTGGAAGACCAGTAGTAGTTTCCGAAGCACATCTGGAGGCATTCTCTAATCTGTGGACCATCAGAGTGTTGATGAAACACAGAAATTGCGGCGGGATTGAATTCAACAGGCACAATGCGCACATTTCTCCATGGGAGTAATGTCTCAAACTGTCTACGTGTTGATCGATTCCTGGAAGACCCTTAATAGTTTCCGAAGCACACCTGGAGGCATTCTGTAATCTGTGGACCGTCAGAGTGTTGATGAAATACAGAAATTGCATCGGGATTGGATACATCAGGCACCATGCGGACTTTCCACATGGCAGTAATGTGTCAAACTGTCTACGCTTGATCGATTCCTGTAAGACCAGTAGTAGTTTCCGAAGCACATCTGGAGGCATTCTGTAATCTGTGGACCGTCAGAGTGGGTATGAAATACAAAAATTGAATCGGGATTCGATACAAAAGGCACCATGCGGACTTTTGTACAGGGCAGTAATGTCTCAATCTGTCTACGCTTTGATCGATTCCTGGAAGACCAGTAGTAGTTACTGAAGCACATCTGGAGGCATTCTGTAATCTGAGGACCTTAAGAGTGTTGATAAAATACAGAAATTGCATCGGGATTGTGTACAACAGGCACCATGTGGACTTTTCTCCACGGAAGTAATGTCTCTAACTGTCTTCGCTTTGATCGATTCCTGGAAGGCCAGTAATAGTTTCCGAAGCACATTTGGAGGCATTCTGTAATCTGTGGACCTTCAGAGTGTTGATGAAACACAGAAATTGCATCGGGATTCAATTCAACAGGCGCCATGCGGAAATTTATCCATGGGTGTAATGTCTCAATCTGTCTACGCTTTGATCGATTCCTGGAAGACCAGTAGTAGTTTCCGAAGCACATCTGGAGGCATTCTCTAATCTGTAGACCTTCACAGTGTCGATGAAATACAGAAATTGCATCGGGATTGAATACAACAGGCACCATGTGGACTTTTCACCATGGCTGTAATGTCCCAAACTGTCTACAATTTGATCGATTCCTGGAAGACCAGTAGTAGTTACTGAAGCACATCTGGAGGAATTCTGTAATATGTGGACCTTCAGAGTGTGGAAGAAACACAGAAATGTCATCGGGATTGAATGCAACAGGCAACATGCGGACGTTTTTCCATGGGTGTAATGTCTCAATCTGTCTTCGGTTTGATCGATTCCTGGAAGACCAGTAGTAGTTTCCGAAGCACATCTGGAGGCATTCTCTAATCTGTAGACCTTCACAGTGTCGATGAAATACAGAATTTTGCATCGGGATTAAATACAACAGGCACCATGCGGACTTCTCTCTGTGGGAGTAATGTCTAAAACTGTCTACGCTTTGATCGATTCATGGAAGACCAGTAGTATTTTCCGAAGCACATCTGGAGGCATTCTGTAATCTGTGGACATTTAGAGTGTTGATGAAACACAGAAATTGCATCGGGATTGAATACAACAGGCACCGTGCGGACTATTCTCCATGGGAGTAATGTCTCAAACTGTCTTCGCTTTGATCGATTCCTGGAAGGCCAGTAGTAGTTTCCGAAGCACATTTGGAGGCATTCTGTAATATGTGGACCTTCAGAGTGTGGATGAAACACAGAAATTCCATCGGGATTCAATACAACAGGCACCATGCGGAAATTTCTCCATGGGTGTAATGTCTCAATCTGTCTACGCTTTGATCGATTCCTTGAAGACCAGTAGTAGTTTCCGAAGCACATCTGGAAGCATTCTGTAATCTGTGGACCTTTACAGTGTTGATGAAACACAGAAATTGCAGCGGGATTGAATTCAACTGGCACCATGCGGACATTTCTCCATGGGAGTAATGTCTCAAACTGTCTACGTGTTGATCGATTCCTGGAAGACCAGTAATAGTTTCCGAAGCACATCTGGAGGCATTCTGTAATCTGTGGAACGTCAGAGTGTTGATGAAATACAGAAATTGCATCGGTATTGAATACAACAGGCAGCATGCGGACTTTTCTCCATGGGTGTAATGTCTCAATCAGCCTACGCTTTGATCGATTCCTGGAAGACCAGTAGTAGTTACCGAAGCCACATCTGGAGGCATTCTGTAATCGGTGGACCTTCAGAATGTTGATGAAACACCGAAATTGCATCGGGATTGAATACAACAGGCTCCATAATGACTTCTATCCATGGGAGAAATGCCTCAAAATTTCTACGCTTTGATCGATTCCTGGAGGACCAGTAGTAGTTCCCGTAGCACATCTGGTGGCATTCTGTAATCTGTGGACCTTCAGAGTGTTGATGAAACACAGAAATTTCATAGGGATTAAATACAAACAGGCACCTTGCGGACTTTTCTCCAAGGGAGTAATGTCTCAAACTGTCTACGCTTTGATCTATTCCAGGAAGACCAGTAGTAGTTTCTGAAGCACATCTGGAGGCATTCTCTAATCTGTGGACCTTCAGAGTGTTGATGAAACCCAGAAATTGCGGCGGGATTGAATTCAACTGGCACCATGCGGATATTTCTCCACGGGAGTAATGTCTCATAGTGTCTTCGCTTTGATCGATTCCTGGAAGGACAATAATAGTTGCCGTAGCACATTAAGAGGCATTCTGTAATATGTGGACCTTCAGAGTGTGGAAGAAACACAGAAATTGCATCGGGATTGAATACAACAGGCAACATGAGGACTTTTCTCCATGGGTGTAATGTCTTCGCTTTGATCGATTCCTGGAAGACCAGTAGTAGTTGCCGAAGCACATCTGGAGGCATTCTCTAATCTGTGGACCTTCAGAGTGTTGATGAAACACAGAAATTGCGGCGGGATTGAATTCAACAGGCACCATGCGCACATTTCTCCATGGGAGTAATGTCTCAAACTGTCTACGTGTTGCCGATTCCTGGAAGACCCTTAATAGTTTCCGAAGCACATCTGGAGGCATTCTGTAATCTGTGGACCGTCAGAGTGTTGATGAAATACAGAAATTGCATCGGGATTGGATACATCAGGCACCATGCGGACTTTCCACATGGCAGTAATGTATCAAACTGTCTACGCTTTGATCGATTCCTGTAAGACCAGTAGTAGTTTCCGAAGCACATCTGGAGGCATTCTGTAATCTGTTTACCGTCAGAGTGGGTATGAAATACAAAAAAGGAATCGGGATTCGATACAACAGGCACCATGCGGACTTTTGTACATGGCAGTAATGTCTCAATCTGTCTACGCTTTGATCGATTCCTGGAAGACCAGTAGTAGTTACTGAAGCACATCTGGAGGCATTCTGTAATCTGAGGACCTTCAGAGTGTTGATGAAACACAGAAATTGCATCGGGATTCAATTCAACAGGCGCTATGCGGAAATTTATCCATGGGTGTAATGTCTCAATCTGTCTACGCTTTGATCGATTCCTGGAAGACCAGTAGTATTTTCCGAAGCACATCTGGAGGCATTCTCTAATCTGTAGACCTTCACAGTGTCGATGAAATACAGAAATTGCATCGGGATTGAATACAACAGGCACCATGTGGACTTTTCACCATGTCTGTAATGTCCCAAACTGTCTACGCTTTGATCGATTCCTGGAAGACCAGTAGTAGTTTCCGAAGCACAGCTGGAGGCATTCTCTAATCTGTGGACCTTCAGAGTTTTAATGAAATACAGAAATTGCATCGGGATTAAATACAACAGGCACCATGCGGACTTATCTCTCTGGGAGTAATGTCTAAAACTGTCTACGCTTTGATCGATTCATGGAAGACCAGGAGTATTTTCCGAAGCACATCTGGAGGCATTCTGTAATCTGTGGACATTTAGAGTGTTGATGAAATACAGAAATTGCATCGGGATTAAATACAGCAGGCACCATGCGGACTTTTCTCCATGGCTGTAATGTCTCAATCTGTCTACGCTTTGATCGATTCCTGGAAGACCAGTAGTATTCTCCGAAGCACATCTCGTGGAATTCTGTAATCTGTTTACCTTCAGAGTGTTGATGAAACACAGAAATTGCATCGGGATTGAATACAACAGGCACCGTGCGGACTATTCTCCATGGGAGTAATGTCTCAAACTGTCTTCGCTTTGATAGATTCCTGGAAGGCCAGTAGTAGTTTCCGAAGCACATTTGGAGGCATTCTGTAATATGTGGACCTTCAGAGTGTGGATGAAACACAGAAATTGCATCGGGATTCAATACAACCGGCACCATGCGGAAATTTCTCCATGGGTGTAATGTCTCAATCTGTCTACGCTTTGATCGATTCCTTGAAGACCAGTAGTAGTTTCCGAAGCACATCTGGAGGCATTCTCTAATCTGTGGACCTTCAGAGTGTTGATGAAATACAGAAATTGCATCGGGATTGAATACAACAGGCACCATGTGGACTTTTCTCCATGCCTGTAATGTCCCAAACTGTCTACGCTTTGATTGATTCCTGGAAGACCAGTAGTAGTTACTGAAGCACATCTGGAGGCATTCTGTAATCTGAGGACCTTAAGAGTGTTGATGAAATACAGAAATTGCATCGGGATTGAATACAACAGGCACCATGTGGACTTTTCTCCATGGCTGTAATGTCCCAAACTGTCTACGCTTTTATCGATACCTGGAAGACCAGTAGTAGTTACTGAAGCACGTCTGGAGGCATTCTGAAATCTGAGGACCTTAAGAGTGTTGATGAAATACAGAAATTGCATCGGGATTGAATACAACAGGCACCGTGTGGACTTTTCTCCACGGTAGTAATGTCTCAAACTGTCTTCGCTTTGATCGATTCCTGCAAGGCCAGTAATAGTTTCCGAAGCACATTTGGAGGCGTTCTGTAATATGTGGACCTTCAGAGTGTGGAAGAAACACAGAAATTGCATCGGGATTGAATACAACAGGCAACATGCGGACTTTTCTCCATGGGTGTAATGTCTCTATCTGTCTACGCTTTGATCGATTCCTGGAAGACCAGTAGTAGTTTCCGAAGCACATCTGGAGGCATTCTCTAATCTGTGGACCTTCAGAGTGTTGATGAAACACAGAAATTGCGGCGGGATTGAATTCAACAGGCACCATGCGCACATTTCTCCATGGGAGTAATGTCTCAAACTGTCTACGTGTTGATCGATTCCTGGAAGACCCTTAATAGTTTCCGAAGCACATCTGGAGGCATTGTGTAATCTGTGGACCGTCAGAGTGTTGATGAAATACAGAAATTGCATCGGGATTAAATACAGCAGGCACCATGCGGACTTTTCTCCATGGCTGTAATGTCTCAATCTGTCTACGCTTTGATCGATTCCTTGAAGACCAGTAGTAGTTTCCGAAGCACATCTGGAGGCATTCTCTAATCTGTGGACCTTCAGAGTGTTGATGAAATACAGAAATTGCATCGGGATTGAATACAACAGGCACCATGTGGACTTTTCTCCATGGCTGTAATGTCCCAAACTGTCTACGCTTTGATTGATTCCTGGAAGACCAGTAGTAGTTACTGAAGCACATCTGGAGGCATTCTGTAATCTGAGGACCTTAAGAGTGTTGATGAAATACAGAAATTGCATCGGGATTGAATACAACAGGCACCATGTGGACTTTTCTCCATGGCTGTAATGTCCCAAACTGTCTACGCTTTTATCGATACCTGGAAGACCAGTAGTAGTTACTGAAGCACATCTGGAGGCATTCTGTAATCTGAGGACCTTAAGAGTGTTGATGAAATACAGAAATTGCATCGGGATTGAATACAACAGGCACCGTGTGGACTTTTCTCCACGGTAGTAATGTCTCAAACTGTCTTCGCTTTGATCGATTCATGCAAGGCCAGTAATAGTTTCCGAAGCACATTTGGAGGCGTTCTGTAATATGTGGACCTTCAGAGTGTGGAAGAAACACAGAAATTGCATCGGGATTGAATACAACAGGCAACATGCGGACTTTTCTCCATGGGTGTAATGTCTCAATCTGTCTTCGCTTTGATCGATTCCTGGAAAACCAGTAGTAGTTTCCGAAGCACATCTGGAGGCATTCTCTAATCTGTGGACCTTCAGAGTGTTGATGAAATACAGAAATTGCATCGGGATGAAATACAACAGGCACCATGCCGACTTCTCTCCATGGCTGTAATGTCTCAATCTGTCTACGCTTTGATCGATTCATGGAAGACCAGTAGTATTTTCCGAAGCCCTTCTGGAGGCATTCTGTAGTCTGTGGACCTTCAGAGTATTGCTGAAACACAGAAATTGCATCGGGATTGAATACAACAGGCACGATGCGGGCTTTTCTCCATGGGTGTAATGTCTCAATCTGTCTACGCTTTGATCTTTCCCTGGGAGACCAGGAGTAGTTTCCGAAGCACATCTGGAGGCATTCTGTAATCTGTGGACCTTCAGAGTGTTGATGAAACACAGAAATTGCATCGGGATTAAATACAACAGGCACCATGCAGATTTCTCTCCGTGGGAGTAATGTCTAAAACTGTCTACGCTTTGATCGATTCATAGAAGACCAGTATTATTTTCCGAAGCACATCTGGAGGCATTCAGTTATCTGTGGACCATCAGAGTATTGATGAAATACAGAAATTGCATCGGGATTGAATACAACAGGCAACATGCGGACATTTCTCCATGGGTGTAATGTCTCAATCTGTCTTCGCTTTGATCGATTCCTGGAAGACCAGTAGTATTTTCCGAAGCCCTTCTGGAGGCATTCTGTAGTCTGTGGACCTTCAGAGTATTGCTGAAACACAGAAATTGCATCGGGATTGAATACAACAGGCACCATGCGGGCTTTTCTCCATGGGTGTAATGTCTCAATCTGTCTTCGCTTTGATCGATTCCTGGAAGACCAGTAGTATTTTCCGAAGCCCTTCTGGAGGCATTCTGTAGTCTGTGGACCTTCAGAGTATTGCTGAAACACAGAAATTGCATCGGGATTGAATACAACAGGCACGATGCGGGCTTTTCTCCATGGGTGTAATGTCTCAATCTGTCTACGCTTTGATCTTTCCCTGGGAGACCAGGAGTAGTTTCCGAAACACATCTGGAGGCATTCTGTAATCTGTGGACCTTCAGAGTGTTGATGAAATACAGAAATTGCATCGGGATTAAATACAACAGGCACCATGCAGATTTCTCTCCGTGGGAGTAATGTCTAAAACTGTCTACGCTTTGATCGATTCATAGAAGACCAGTATTATTTTCCGAAGCACATCTGGAGGCATTCAGTTATCTGTGGACCATCAGAGTATTGATGAAATACAGAAATTGCATCGGGATTGAATACAACAGGCAACATGCGGACATTTCTCCATGGGTGTAATGTCTCAATCTGTCTTCGCTTTGATCGATTCCTGGAAGACCAGTAGTAGTTTCCGAAGCACATCTGGAGGCATTCTGTAGTCTGTGGACCTTCAGAGTATTGCTGAAACACAGAAATTGCATCGGGATTGAATACAACAGGCACCATGCGGGCTTTTCTATATGGCAGTAATATTTCAAACTGTCTACGCTTTGATCGATTCCTGGAAGAAAAGTAGTAGTTTCTGATGCACATCTGGAGGCATTCTGTAATCTGTGGACGTTCAGAGTGTTGATGAAACACAGAAATTGCATCTGGATTGAATTCTACAGGCACCATGCGGACATTTCTCCATGGGAGTAATGTCTCAAACCGTCTACGTTTTGATCGTTCCCTGGAAGACCAGTAGTAGTTTCCGAAGCACATCTGGAGGCATTCTGTAATCTGTGGAGCTTCAGAGTGTTGATGAAAAACAGAAATTGCATCGGGATTAAATACAACAGGCACCATGCGGACTTGTCTCCGTGGGAGTAATGTCTAAAACTGTCTACGCTTTGATCGATTCATGGAAGACCAATAGTATTTTCCGAAGCACATCTGGAGGCATTCTGTAATCTGTGTACCTTTAGAGTGTTGATGAAATACAGAAATTGCATCGGTATTAAATACAACAGGCACCTTGCGGACTTTTCTCCATGGCTGTAATGTCTCAATCTGTCTACGCTTTGATCGATTCCTGGAAGACCAGTAGTATTTTCCGAAGCAAACCTGGAGGCATTCTGCAGTCTGTGGACCTTCAGAGTGTTGATGAAACACAGAAATTGCATGGGGATTGAATACAACAGGCACCATGCGGCTTTTCTGAATGGCAGTAAAGTCTCAAACTGTCTACGATTTTGATCGATTCCTGGAAGACCAGTAGTAGTTTCCGAAGCACAATTCGAAGCATTCTGTAATCTGTGGACCTTTACAGTGTTGATGAAACACAGAAATTGCAGCGGGATTGAATTCAACTGGCACCATGCGGACATTTCTCCATGGGAGTAATGTCTCAAACTGTCTACGTGTTGATCGATTCCTGGAAGACCAGTAGTAGTTTCCGAAGCACAACTGGAGGCATTCTGTAATCTGTGGACCGTCAGAGTGTTGATGAAATACAGTAATTGCATCGGGATTGAATACAACAGGCAGCATGCGGACTTTTCTCCATGGGTGTAATGTCTCAATCAGCCTACGCTTTGATCGATTCCTGGAAGACCAGTAGTAGTTACCGAAGCCACATCTGGAGGCATTCTGTAATCGGTGGACCTTCAGAGTGTTGATGAAACACAGAAATTTCATAGGGATTAAATACAAACAGGCACCTGGCGGACTTTTCTCCAAGGGAGTAATGTCTCAAACTGTCTACGCTTTGATCTATTCCAGGAAGACCAGTAGTAGTTTCTGAAGCACATCTGGAGGCATTCTTTAATCTGTGGACTTTCAGAGTGTTGATGAAACCCAGAAATTGAAGCGGGATTGAATTCAACAGGCACCATGCGGACATTTCTCCACGGGAGTAATGTCTCAAAGTGTCTTCGCTTTGATCGATTCCTGGAAGGACAATAATAGTTGCCGTAGAACATTAAGAGGCATTCTGTAATATGTGGACCTTCAGAGTGTGGAAGAAACACAGAAATTGCATCGGGATTGAATACAACAGGCACCATAATGACTTCTATCCATGGGAGAAATGTCTCAAAATTTCTACGCTTTGATCGATTCCTGGAGGACCAGTAGTAGTTCCCGTAGCACATCTGGTGGCATTCTGTAATCTGTGGACCTTCAGAGTATTGCTGAAACACAGAAATTGCATCGGGATTGAATACAACAGGCACCATGCGGGCTTTTCTCCATGGGTGTAATGTCTCAATCTGTCTACGCTTTGATAGATCCCTCGAAGACCAGTAGCATTTTCCGAAGCACATCTGGATACATTCTGTAATCTGAGGACCTTCAGAGTGTTGATGAAACACAGAAATTGCATCGGGATTCAATTCAACAGGCGCTATGCGGAAATTTATCCATGGGTGTAATGTCTCAATCTGTCTACGCTTTGATCGATTCCTGGAAGACCAGTAGTATTTTCCGAAGCACATCTGGAGGCATTCTCTAATCTGTAGACCTTCACAGTGTCGATGAAATACAGAAATTGCATCGGGATTGAATACAACAGGCTCCATAATGACTTCTATCCATGGGAGAAATGCCTCAAAATTTCTACGCTTTGATCGATTCCTGGAGGACCAGTAGTAGTTCCCGTAGCACATCTGGTGGCATTCTGTAATCTGTGGACCTTCAGAGTGTTGATGAAACACAGAAATTTCATAGGGATTAAATACAAACAGGCACCTTGCGGACTTTTCTCCAAGGGAGTAATGTCTCAAACTGTCTACGCTTTGATCTATTCCAGGAAGACCAGTAGTAGTTTCTGAAGCACATCTGGAGGCATTCTCTAATCTGTGGACCTTCAGAGTGTTGATGAAACCCAGAAATTGCGGCGGGATTGAATTCAACTGGCACCATGCGGATATTTCTCCACGGGAGTAATGTCTCATAGTGTCTTCGCTTTGATCGATTCCTGGAAGGACAATAATAGTTGCCGTAGCACATTAAGAGGCATTCTGTAATATGTGGACCTTCAGAGTGTGGAAGAAACACAGAAATTGCATCGGGATTGAATACAACAGGCAACATGAGGACTTTTCTCCATGGGTGTAATGTCTTCGCTTTGATCGATTCCTGGAAGACCAGTAGTAGTTGCCGAAGCACATCTGGAGGCATTCTCTAATCTGTGGACCTTCAGAGTGTTGATGAAACACAGAAATTGCGGCGGGATTGAATTCAACAGGCACCATGCGCACATTTCTCCATGGGAGTAATGTCTCAAACTGTCTACGTGTTGCCGATTCCTGGAAGACCCTTAATAGTTTCCGAAGCACATCTGGAGGCATTCTGTAATCTGTGGACCGTCAGAGTGTTGATGAAATACAGAAATTGCATCGGGATTGGATACATCAGGCACCATGCGGACTTTCCACATGGCAGTAATGTATCAAACTGTCTACGCTTTGATCGATTCCTGTAAGACCAGTAGTAGTTTCCGAAGCACATCTGGAGGCATTCTGTAATCTGTTTACCGTCAGAGTGGGTATGAAATACAAAAAAGGAATCGGGATTCGATACAACAGGCACCATGCGGACTTTTGTACATGGCAGTAATGTCTCAATCTGTCTACGCTTTGATCGATTCCTGGAAGACCAGTAGTAGTTACTGAAGCACATCTGGAGGCATTCTGTAATCTGAGGACCTTCAGAGTGTTGATGAAACACAGAAATTGCATCGGGATTCAATTCAACAGGCGCTATGCGGAAATTTATCCATGGGTGTAATGTCTCAATCTGTCTACGCTTTGATCGATTCCTGGAAGACCAGTAGTATTTTCCGAAGCACATCTGGAGGCATTCTCTAATCTGTAGACCTTCACAGTGTCGATGAAATACAGAAATTGCATCGGGATTGAATACAACAGGCACCATGTGGACTTTTCACCATGTCTGTAATGTCCCAAACTGTCTACGCTTTGATCGATTCCTGGAAGACCAGTAGTAGTTTCCGAAGCACAGCTGGAGGCATTCTCTAATCTATGGACCTTCAGAGTTTTAATGAAATACAGAAATTGCATCGGGATTAAATACAACAGGCACCATGCGGACTTATCTCTCTGGGAGTAATGTCTAAAACTGTCTACGCTTTGATCGATTCATGGAAGACCAGGAGTATTTTCCGAAGCACATCTGGAGGCATTCTGTAATCTGTGGACATTTAGAGTGTTGATGAAATACAGAAATTGCATCGGGATTCAATACAACCGGCACCATGCGGAAATTTCTCCATGGGTGTAATGTCTCAATCTGTCTACGCTTTGATCGATTCCTTGAAGACCAGTAGTAGTTTCCGAAGCACATCTGGAGGCATTCTCTAATCTGTGGACCTTCAGAGTGTTGATGAAATACAGAAATTGCATCGGGATTGAATACAACAGGCACCATGTGGACTTTTCTCCATGCCTGTAATGTCCCAAACTGTCTACGCTTTGATTGATTCCTGGAAGACCAGTAGTAGTTACTGAAGCACATCTGGAGGCATTCTGTAATCTGAGGACCTTAAGAGTGTTGATGAAATACAGAAATTGCATCGGGATTGAATACAACAGGCACCATGTGGACTTTTCTCCATGGCTGTAATGTCCCAAACTGTCTACGCTTTTATCGATACCTGGAAGACCAGTAGTAGTTACTGAAGCACGTCTGGAGGCATTCTGTAATCTGAGGACCTTAAGAGTGTTGATGAAATACAGAAATTGCATCGGGATTGAATACAACAGGCACCGTGTGGACTTTTCTCCACGGTAGTAATGTCTCAAACTGTCTTCGCTTTGATCGATTCCTGCAAGGCCAGTAATAGTTTCCGAAGCACATTTGGAGGCGTTCTGTAATATGTGGACCTTCAGAGTGTGGAAGAAACACAGAAATTGCATCGGGATTGAATACAACAGGCAACATGCGGACTTTTCTCCATGGGTGTAATGTCTCTATCTGTCTACGCTTTGATCGATTCCTGGAAGACCAGTAGTAGTTTCCGAAGCACATCTGGAGGCATTCTCTAATCTGTGGACCTTCAGAGTGTTGATGAAACACAGAAATTGCGGCGGGATTGAATTCAACAGGCACCATGCGCACATTTCTCCATGGGAGTAATGTCTCAAACTGTCTACGTGTTGATCGATTCCTGGAAGACCCTTAATAGTTTCCGAAGCACATCTGGAGGCATTGTGTAATCTGTGGACCGTCAGAGTGTTGATGAAATACAGAAATTGCATCGGGATTAAATACAGCAGGCACCATGCGGACTTTTCTCCATGGCTGTAATGTCTCAATCTGTCTACGCTTTGATCGATTCCTTGAAGACCAGTAGTAGTTTCCGAAGCACATCTGGAGGCATTCTCTAATCTGTGGACCTTCAGAGTGTTGATGAAATACAGAAATTGCATCGGGATTGAATACAACAGGCACCATGTGGACTTTTCTCCATGGCTGTAATGTCCCAAACTGTCTACGCTTTGATTGATTCCTGGATGACCAGTAGTAGTTACTGAAGCACATCTGGAGGCATTCTGTAATCTGAGGACCTTAAGAGTGTTGATGAAATACAGAAATTGCATCGGGATTGAATACAACAGGCACCATGTGGACTTTTCTCCATGGCTGTAATGTCCCAAACTGTCTACGCTTTTATCGATACCTGGAAGACCAGTAGTAGTTACTGAAGCACATCTGGAGGCATTCTGTAATCTGAGGACCTTAAGAGTGTTGATGAAATACAGAAATTGCATCGGGATTGAATACAACAGGCACCGTGTGGACTTTTCTCCACGGTAGTAATGTCTCAAACTGTCTTCGCTTTGATCGATTCATGCAAGGCCAGTAATAGTTTCCGAAGCACATTTGGAGGCGTTCTGTAATATGTGGACCTTCAGAGTGTGGAAGAAACACAGAAATTGCATCGGGATTGAATACAACAGGCAACATGCGGACTTTTCTCCATGGGTGTAATGTCTCAATCTGTCTTCGCTTTGATCGATTCCTGGAAAACCAGTAGTAGTTTCCGAAGCACATCTGGAGGCATTCTCTAATCTGTGGACCTTCAGAGTGTTGATGAAATACAGAAATTGCATCGGGATGAAATACAACAGGCACCATGCCGACTTCTCTCCATGGCTGTAATGTCTCAATCTGTCTACGCTTTGATCGATTCATGGAAGACCAGTAGTATTTTCCGAAGCCCTTCTGGAGGCATTCTGTAGTCTGTGGACCTTCAGAGTATTGCTGAAACACAGAAATTGCATCGGGATTGAATACAACAGGCACGATGCGGGCTTTTCTCCATGGGTGTAATGTCTCAATCTGTCTACGCTTTGATCTTTCCCTGGGAGACCAGGAGTAGTTTCCGAAGCACATCTGGAGGCATTCTGTAATCTGTGGACCTTCAGAGTGTTGATGAAACACAGAAATTGCATCGGGATTAAATACAACAGGCACCATGCAGATTTCTCTCCGTGGGAGTAATGTCTAAAACTGTCTACGCTTTGATCGATTCATAGAAGACCAGTATTATTTTCCGAAGCACATCTGGAGGCATTCAGTTATCTGTGGACCATCAGAGTATTGATGAAATACAGAAATTGCATCGGGATTGAATACAACAGGCAACATGCGGACATTTCTCCATGGGTGTAATGTCTCAATCTGTCTTCGCTTTGATCGATTCCTGGAAGACCAGTAGTATTTTCCGAAGCCCTTCTGGAGGCATTCTGTAGTCTGTGGACCTTCAGAGTATTGCTGAAACACAGAAATTGCATCGGGATTGAATACAACAGGCACCATGCGGGCTTTTCTCCATGGGTGTAATGTCTCAATCTGTCTTCGCTTTGATCGATTCCTGGAAGACCAGTAGTATTTTCCGAAGCCCTTCTGGAGGCATTCTGTAGTCTGTGGACCTTCAGAGTATTGCTGAAACACAGAAATTGCATCGGGATTGAATACAACAGGCACGATGCGGGCTTTTCTCCATGGGTGTAATGTCTCAATCTGTCTACGCTTTGATCTTTCCCTGGGAGACCAGGAGTAGTTTCCGAAACACATCTGGAGGCATTCTGTAATCTGTGGACCTTCAGAGTGTTGATGAAATACAGAAATTGCATCGGGATTAAATACAACAGGCACCATGCAGATTTCTCTCCGTGGGAGTAATGTCTAAAACTGTCTACGCTTTGATCGATTCATAGAAGACCAGTATTATTTTCCGAAGCACATCTGGAGGCATTCAGTTATCTGTGGACCATCAGAGTATTGATGAAATACAGAAATTGCATCGGGATTGAATACAACAGGCAACATGCGGACATTTCTCCATGGGTGTAATGTCTCAATCTGTCTTCGCTTTGATCGATTCCTGGAAGACCAGTAGTAGTTTCCGAAGCACATCTGGAGGCATTCTGTAGTCTGTGGACCTTCAGAGTATTGCTGAAACACAGAAATTGCATCGGGATTGAATACAACAGGCACCATGCGGGCTTTTCTCCATGGGTGTATTGTCTCAATCTGTCTACGCTTTGATAGATCCCTCGAAGACCAGTAGCATTTTCCGAAGCACATCTGGATACATTCTGTAATCTGTGGACCTTCAGAGTGTTGATGAAACACAGAAATTGCATGGGGATTGAATACAACAGGCACCATGCGGCTTTTCTGAATGGCAGTAAAGTCTCAAACTGTCTACGTTTTGATCGATTCCTGGAAGACCAGTAGTAGTTTCCGAAGCACATCTGAACGCATTCTGTAATCTGTGGACCTTTAGAGTGTTGATGAAATACAGAAATTGCATCTGGATTGAATACAACATTCACCATGCCGACGTTTCTCCTTGGCAGTAATGTCTCAAACTGTCTACGCTTTGATCGATTCCTGGAAGACCAGTAGTACTTTCCGTAGCACATCATGCGGCTTTCTGTAATCTGTGGACGTTCAGAGTGTTGATGAAACACAGAAATTGCATCGGGATTAAATACAACAAGAACTATTCGGACTTTTCTCCAGGGGAGTAATGTCTAAAACTGTCTACGCTATGATCGATTCGTGGAAGACCAGTATTATTTTCCGAAGCACGTCTGGAGGCATTCTCTAATCTGTGGACCTTCAGAGTGTTGATGAAATACAGATATTGCATCGGGATTGAATACAACAGGCACCATGCGGGCTTTTCTATATGGCAGTAATATTTCAAACTGTCTACGCTTTGATCGATTCCTGGAAGAAAAGTAGTAGTTTCTGATGCACATCTGGAGGCATTCTGTAATCTGTGGACGTTCAGAGTGTTGATGAAACACAGAAATTGCATCTGGATTGAATTCTACAGGCACCATGCGGACATTTCTCCATGGGAGTAATGTCTCAAACCGTCTACGTTTTGATCGTTCCCTGGAAGACCAGTAGTAGTTTCCGAAGCACATCTGGAGGCATTCTGTAATCTGTGGAGCTTCAGAGTGTTGATGAAACACAGAAATTTCATAGGGATTAAATACAAACAGGCACCTGGCGGACTTTTCTCCAAGGGAGTAATGTCTCAAACTGTCTACGCTTTGATCTATTCCAGGAAGACCAGTAGTAGTTTCTGAAGCACATCTGGAGGCATTCTTTAATCTGTGGACTTTCAGAGTGTTGATGAAACCCAGAAATTGAAGCGGGATTGAATTCAACAGGCACCATGCGGACATTTCTCCACGGGAGTAATGTCTCAAAGTGTCTTCGCTTTGATCGATTCCTGGAAGGACAATAATAGTTGCCGTAGAACATTAAGAGGCATTCTGTAATATGTGGACCTTCAGAGTGTGGAAGAAACACAGAAATTGCATCGGGATTGAATACAACAGGCACCATAATGACTTCTATCCATGGGAGAAATGTCTCAAAATTTCTACGCTTTGATCGATTCCTGGAGGACCAGTAGTAGTTCCCGTAGCACATCTGGTGGCATTCTGTAATCTGTGGACCTTCAGAGTGTTGATGAAACACAGAAATTTCATAGGGATTAAATACAAACAGGCACCTTGCGGACTTTTCTCCAAGGGAGTAATGTCTCAAACTGTCTACGCTTTGATCTATTCCAGGAAGACCAGTAGTAGTTTCTGAAGCACATCTGGAGGCATTCTTTAATCTATGGACTTTCAGAGTGTTGATGAAACCCAGAAATTGCGTCGGGATTGAATTCAACAGGCACCATGCGGACATTTCTCCACGGGAGTAATGTCTCAAAGTGTCTTCGCTTTGATCGATTCCTGGAAGGACAATAATAGTTGCCGTAGAACATTAAGAGGCATTCTGTAATATGTGGACCTTCAGAGTGTGGAAGAAACACAGAAATTGCATCGGGATTGAATACAACAGGCAACATGAGGACTTCTCTCCATGGCTGTAATGTCTCAATCTGTCTACGCTTTGATCGATTCCTGGAAGACCAGTAGTATTTTCCGAAGCACATCTGGAGGCATTCTCTAATCTGTGGACCTTCAGAGTGTTGATGAAATACAGAAATTGCAACGAGATTAAATACAACAGGCAGCATGCAGACTTTTCTCCATGGCTGTAATGTCTCAATCTGTCTACGCTTTGATCGATTCCTGGAAGACCAGTAGTATTTTCCGAAGCACATCTGGAGGCATTCTCAAATCTGTGGACCTTCAGAGTGTTGATGAAATACAGAAATTGCAACGAGATTAAATACAACAGGCAGCATGCGGACTTTTCTCCATGGCTGTAATGTCTCAATCTGTCTACGGATTGATCGATTCCTGTAAGAGCAGTAGTATTTTCCGAAGCACATCTGGATACATTCTGTAATCTGTGGACCTTCAGAGTGTTGATGAAAAACAGAAATTGCATCGGGATTAAATACAACAGGCAGCATGCGGACTTTTCTCCATGGCTGTAATGTCTCAATCTGTCTACGCTTTGATCGATTCCTGGAAGACCAGTAGTATTTTCCGAAGCAAACCTGGAGGCATTCTGCAGTCTGTGGACCTTCAGAGTGTTGATGAAACACGGAAATTGCATGGGGATTGAATACAACAGGCACCATGCGGCTTTTCTGAATGGCAGTAAAGTCTCAAACTGTCTACGATTTTGATCGATTCCTGGAAGACCAGTAGTAGTTTCCGAAGCACAATTCGAAGCATTCTGTAATCTGTGGACCTTTACAGTGTTGATGAAACACAGAAATTGCAGCGGGATTGAATTCAACTGGCACCATGCGGACATTTCTCCATGGGAGTAATGTCTCAAACTGTCTACGTGTTGATCGATTCCTGGAAGACCAGTAGTAGTTTCCGAAGCACAACTGGAGGCATTCTGTAATCTGTGGACCGTCAGAGTGTTGATGAAATACAGTAATTGCATCGGGATTGAATACAACAGGCAGCATGCGGACTTTTCTCCATGGGTGTAATGTCTCAATCAGCCTACGCTTTGATCGATTCCTGGAAGACCAGTAGTAGTTACCGAAGCCACATCTGGAGGCATTCTGTAATCGGTGGACCTTCAGAGTGTTGATGAAACACAGAAATTTCATAGGGATTAAATACAAACAGGCACCTGGCGGACTTTTCTCCAAGGGAGTAATGTCTCAAACTGTCTACGCTTTGATCTATTCCAGGAAGACCAGTAGTAGTTTCTGAAGCACATCTGGAGGCATTCTTTAATCTGTGGACTTTCAGAGTGTTGATGAAACCCAGAAATTGAAGCGGGATTGAATTCAACAGGCACCATGCGGACATTTCTCCACGGGAGTAATGTCTCAAAGTGTCTTCGCTTTGATCGATTCCTGGAAGGACAATAATAGTTGCCGTAGAACATTAAGAGGCATTCTGTAATATGTGGACCTTCAGAGTGTGGAAGAAACACAGAAATTGCATCGGGATTGAATACAACAGGCACCATAATGACTTCTATCCATGGGAGAAATGTCTCAAAATTTCTACGCTTTGATCGATTCCTGGAGGACCAGTAGTAGTTCCCGTAGCACATCTGGTGGCATTCTGTAATCTGTGGACCTTCAGAGTGTTGATGAAACACAGAAATTTCATAGGGATTAAATACAAACAGGCACCTTGCGGACTTTTCTCCAAGGGAGTAATGTCTCAAACTGTCTACGCTTTGATCTATTCCAGGAAGACCAGTAGTAGTTTCTGAAGCACATCTGGAGGCATTCTTTAATCTATGGACTTTCAGAGTGTTGATGAAACCCAGAAATTGCGTCGGGATTGAATTCAACAGGCACCATGCGGACATTTCTCCACGGGAGTAATGTCTCAAAGTGTCTTCGCTTTGATCGATTCCTGGAAGGACAATAATAGTTGCCGTAGAACATTAAGAGGCATTCTGTAATATGTGGACCTTCAGAGTGTGGAAGAAACACAGAAATTGCATCGGGATTGAATACAACAGGCAACATGAGGACTTCTCTCCATGGCTGTAATGTCTCAATCTGTCTACGCTTTGATCGATTCCTGGAAGACCAGTAGTATTTTCCGAAGCACATCTGGAGGCATTCTCTAATCTGTGGACCTTCAGAGTGTTGATGAAATACAGAAATTGCAACGAGATTAAATACAACAGGCAGCATGCAGACTTTTCTCCATGGCTGTAATGTCTCAATCTGTCTACGCTTTGATCGATTCCTGGAAGACCAGTAGTATTTTCCGAAGCACATCTGGAGGCATTCTCAAATCTGTGGACCTTCAGAGTGTTGATGAAATACAGAAATTGCAACGAGATTAAATACAACAGGCAGCATGCGGACTTTTCTCCATGGCTGTAATGTCTCAATCTGTCTACGGATTGATCGATTCCTGTAAGAGCAGTAGTATTTTCCGAAGCACATCTGGATACATTCTGTAATCTGTGGACCTTCAGAGTGTTGATGAAAAACAGAAATTGCATCGGGATTAAATACAACAGGCACCATGCGGACTTGTCTCCGTGGGAGTAATGTCTAAAACTGTCTACGCTTTGATCGATTCATGGAAGACCAGTAGTATTTTCCGAAGCACATCTGGAGGCATTCTGTAATCTGTGTACCTTTAGAGTGTTGATGAAATACAGAAATTGCATCGGGATTAAATACAACAAGCACATTGCGGACTTTTCTCCATGGCTGCAATCTCTCAATCTGTCTACGCTTTGATCGATTCCTGGAAGACCAGTAGTACTCTCCGAAGCACATCTTGTGGCATTCTGTAATCTGTTTACCTTCAGAGTGTTGATGAAATACTGAAATTGCATCTGGATTGAATACAACAGGCACCATGTGGACTTTTCTCCATGGTTGTAATGTCCCAAACTGTCTACGCTTTGATCGATTCCTGGAAGACCAGTAGTAGCTACTGAAGCACATCTGGAGGCATTCTGTAATCTGAGGACCTTCAGAGTGTTGATGAAATACAGAAGTTGCATTGGTATTGAATACAACATTCACCATGCGGACGTTTCTCCATGGCAGTGATATTTCAAACTGTCTACGCTTTGATCGATTCCTGGAAGACCAGTAGTATATTCCGAAGCACACCTGGAGGCATTCTGCAGTCTGTGGACCTTCAGAGTGTTGATGAAACACAGAAATTGCATCGGGATCGAATACATCAGGCACCATGCGGACTTTTCTCCGGGGGAGTAATGTCTCAAACTGTCTACGATTTGATCGATTCCTGGAAGACCTGTAGTAGTTTCCGAAGCACATCTGGAGGCATTCTGTAATCTGTGGACCTTCAGAGTGTTGATGAAATACAGAAATTGAATCGGGATTCGATACAACAGGCACCACGCGGACTTTTCTCCATGGGTGAAATGTCTCAATCTGTCTACGCTTTGATCTTTCCCTGGGAGACCAGGAGTAGTTTCCGAAGCACATCTGAAGGCATTCCGTAATCTGCGGACCTTCAGAGTGTTGATGAAACACAGAAATTGCATCGGGATTAAATACAACAGGCACCATGCAGATTTCTCTCCGTGGGAGTAATGTCTAATACTGTCTACGCCTTGATCGATTCATGGAAGACCAGTATTATTTTCCGAAGCACATCTGGAGGCATTCTGTTATCTGTGGACCATCAGAGTATTGATGAAATACAGAAATTGCATCGGGATTGAATACAACAGGCAACATGCGGACATTTCTCCATGGGTGTAATGTGTCAATCCATCTTCGCTTTAATCGATTCCTGGAAGACAAGTAGTATTTTCCGAAGCACATCTGGAGGCATTCTCTAATCTGTGGACCTTCAGAGTGTTGATGAAATACAGAAATCGCAACGTGATTAAATACAACAGGAAACATGCGGACTTCTCTCCATGGCTCTAATGTCTCAATCTGTCTACGTTTTGATCGATTCCTGGAAGACCAGTAGTAGTTACTGAAGCACATCTGGAGGCATTCTGTAATCTGTGGACCTTCAGAGTGTTGATGAAATACAGAAATTGAATCGGGATTAAATACAACAGGCACCATGCGGACTTTTCTCCATGGCTGTAATGTCTCAATCTGTCTACGCTTTGATCGATTCCTGGAAGACCAGTAGTATTCTCCGAAGCACATCTCGTGGCATTCTGTAATCTAATTACCTTCAGAGTGTTGATGAAACACAGAAATTGCATCGGAATTGAATACAACAGGCACCGTGTGGCCTTTTCTCCACGGGAGTAATGTCTCAAAGTGTCTTCGCTTTGATCGATTCCTGCAAGGCCAGTAACAGTTTCCGAAGCACATTTGGAGGCATTCTGTAATATGTGGACCTTCAGAGTGTGGAAGAAACACAGAAATTGCATCGGGATTGAATACAACAGGCAACATGCGGACTTTTCTCCATGGGTGTAATGTGTCAATCCATCTTCGCTTTAATCGATTCCTGGAAGACAAGTAGTATCTTCCGAAGCACATCTGGAGGCATTCTCTAATCTGTGGACCTTCAGAGTGTTGATGAAATACAGAAATCGCAACGTGATTAAATACAACAGGAAACATGCGGACTTCTCTCCATGGCTCTAATGTCTCAATCTGTCTACGTTTTGATCGATTCCTGGAAGACCAGTAGTAGTTACTGAAGCACATCTGGAGGCATTCTGTAATCTGTGGACATTTAGAGTGTTGATGAAATACAGAAATTGCATCGATATTAAATACAGCAGGCACCATGCGGACTTTTCTCCATGGCTGTAATGTCTCAATCTGTCTACGCTTTGTTCGATTCCTGGAAGACCAGTAGTATTCTCCGAAGCACATCTCGTGGCATTCTGTAATCTGTTTACCTCCAGAGTGTTGATGAAACACAGAACTTGCATCGGGATTGAATACAACAGGCACCGTGCGGACTATTCTCCTCGGGAGTAATGTCTCAAACTGTCTTCGCTTTGATCGATTCCTGGAAGGCCAGTAGTAGTTTCCGAAGCACATTTGAAGGCATTCTGTAATATGTGGACCTTCAGAGTGTGGATGAAACACAGAAATTGCATCGGGATTCAATACAACCGGCACCATGCGGAAATTTCTCCATGGGTGTAATGTCTCAATCTGTCTACGCTTTGATCGATTCCTTGAAGACCAGTAGTAGTTTCCGAAGCACATCTGGAGGCATTCTCTAATCTGTGGACCTTCAGAGTGTTGATGAAATACAGAAATTGCATCGGGATTGAATACAACAGGCACCATGTGGACTTTTCTCCATGGCTGTAATGTCCCAAACTGTCTACGCTTTGATTGATTCCTGGAAGACCAGTAGTAGTTACTGAAGCACATCTGGAGGCATTCTGTAATCTGAGGACCTTAAGAGTGTTGATGAAATACAGAAATTGCATCGGGATTGAATACAACAGGCACCATGTGGACTTTTCTCCATGGCTGTAATGTCCCAAACTGTCTACGCTTTTATCGATACCTGGAAGACCAGTAGTAGTTACTGAAGCACATCTGGAGGCATTCTGTAATCTGAGGACCTTAAGAGTGTTGATGAAATACAGAAATTTCATAGGGATTAAATACAAACAGGCACTTTGCGGACTTTTGTCTAGGGGAGTAATGTCTCAAACTGTCTACGCTTTGATCTATTCCAGGAAGACCAGTAGTAGTTTCCGAAGCACAACTGGAGGCATTCTGTAATATGTTTACCGTCAGAGTGGGTATGAAATACAAAAAAGGAATCGGGATTCGATACAACAGGCACCATGCGGACTTTTGTACATGGCAGTAATGTCTCAATCTGTCTACGCTTTGATCGATTCCTGGAAGACCAGTAGTAGTTACTGAAGCACATCTGGAGGCATTCTGTAATCTGAGGACCTTAAGAGTGTCGATAAAATACAGAAATTGCATCGAGATTGTGTACAACAGGCACCATGTGGACTTTTCTCCACGGAAGTAATGTCTCTAACTGTCTTCGCTTTGATCGATTCCTGGAAGGCCAGTAATAGTTTCCGAAGCACATTTGGAGGCATTCTGTAATCTGTGGACCTTCAGAGTGTTGATGAAACACAGAAATTGCATCGGGATTCAATTTCAACAGGCGCCATGCCGAAATTTATCCATGGGTGTAATGTCTCAATCTGTCTACGCTTTGATCGATTCCTGGAAGACCAGTAGTATTTTCCGAAGCACATCTGGAGGCATTCTCTAATCTGTAGACCTTCACAGTGTCGATGAAATACAGAAATTGCATCGGGATTGAATACAACAGGCACCATGTGGACTTTTCACCATGGCTGTAATGTCCCAAACTGTCTACGCTTTGATCGATTCCTGGAAGACCAGTAGTAGTTACCTAAGCACATCTGGAGGAATTCTGTAATATGTGGACCTTCAGAGTGTGGAAGAAACACAGAAATATCATCGGGATTGAATGCAACAGGCAACATGCGGACGTTTTTCCATGGGTGTAATGTCTCAATCTGTCTTCGGTTTGATCGATTCCTGGAAGACCAGTAGTAGTTTCCGAAGCACAGCTGGAGGCATTCTCTAATCTGTGGACCTTCAGAGTGTTAATGAACTACAGAAATTGCATCGGGATTAAATACAATCGGCACCATGCGGACTTCTCTCTCTGGGAGTAATGTTTAAAACTGTCTACGCTTTGATCGATTCATGGAAGACCAGGAGTATTTTCCGAAGCACATCTGGAGGCATTCTGTAATCTGTGGACATTTAGAGTGTTGATGAAATACAGAAATTGCATCGGGATTAAATACAGCAGGCACCATGCGGACTTTTCTCCATGGCTGTAATGTCTCAATCTGTCTACGCTTTGATCGATTCCTGGAAGACCAGTAGTATTCTCCGAAGCACATCTCGTGGCATTCTGTAATCTGTTTACCTTCAAAGTGTTGATGAAACACAGAAATTGCATCGGGATTGAATACAACAGGCACCGTGCGGATTATTCTCCATGGGAGTAATGTCTCAAACTGTCTTCGCTTTGATCGATTCCTGGAAGACCAGTAGTAGTTTCCGAAGCACATTTGGAGGCATTCTGTAATATGTGGACCTTCAGAGTGTGGATGAAACACAGAAATTGCATCGGGATTCAATACAACCGGCACCATGCGGAAATTTCTCCATGGGTGTAATGTCTCAATCTGTCTACGCTTTGATCGATTCCTTGAAGACCAGTAGTAGTTTCCGAAGCACATCTGGAGGCATTCTCTAATCTGTGGACCTTCAGAGTGTTGCTGAAATACAGAAATTGCATCGGGATTGAATACAACAGGCACCATGTGGACTTTTCTCCATGGCTGTAATGTCCCAAACTGTCTACGCTTTGATTGATTCCTGGAAGACCAGTAGTAGTTACTGAAGCACATCTGGAGGCATTCTGTAATCTGAGGACCTTAAGAGTGTTGATGAAATACAGAAATTGCATCGGGATTGAATACAACAGGCACCATGTGGACTTTCCTCCATGGCTGTAATGTCCCAAACTGTCTACGCTTTTATCGATACCTGGAAGACCAGTAGTAGTTACTGAAGCACATCTGGAGGCATTCTGTAATCTGAGGACTTTAAGAGTGTTGATGAAATACAGATATTGCATCGGGATTGAATACAACAGGCACCGTGTGGACTTTTCTCCACGGTAGTAATGTCTCAAACTGTCTTCGCTTTGATCGATTCCTGCAAGGCCAGTAATAGTTTCCGAAGCCCTTCTGGAGGCATTCTGTAGTCTGTGGACCTTCAGAGTATTGCTGAAACACAGAAATTGCATCGGGATTGAATACAACAGGCACCATGCGGGCTTTTCTCCATGGGTGTAATGTCTCAATCTGTCTACGCTTTGATCTTTCCCTGGGAGACCAGGAGTAGTTTCCGAAGCACATCTGGAGGCATTCTGTAATCTGTGGACCTTCAGAGTGTTGATGAAACACAGAAATTGCATCGGGAATAAATACAACAGGCACCATGCAGATTTCTCTCCGTGGGAGTAATGTCTAAAACTGTCTACGCTTTGATCGATTCATAGAAGACCAGTATTATTTTCCGAAGCACATCTGGAGGCATTCAGTTATCTGTGGACCATCAGAGTATTGATGAAATACAGAAATTGCATCGGGATTGAATACAACAGGCAACATGCGGACATTTCTCCATGGGTGTAATGTCTCAATCAGCCTAAGCTTTGATCGATTCCTGGAAGACCAGTAGTAGTTTCCGAAGCACATCTGGAGGCATTCTGTAATCTTTGGACCTTCGGAGTGTTGATGAAACACGGAATTTGCATCAGGATTGAATACGACAGGCAACATGCGGACTTTTCTCCATGGGTGTAATGTCTCAATTTGTCTACGCTTTGATCGATTCCTAGAAGACCAGTAGTAGTTACTGAAGCACATCTAGAGGCATTCTGTAATCCGAGGACCTTAAGATTGTTGATGAAACACAGAAATTGCATCGGGATTAAATACAACAGGCACCATGCGGACTTATCTCCGTGGGAGTATTGTCTAAAACTGTCTACGCTTTGATCGATTCATGGAAGACCAGTAGTAGTTTCCGAAGCACATCTGGACGCATTCTGTAATCTGTGGACCTTCAGAGTGTTGATGAAATACAGAAATTGCATCGGTATTGAATACAACATTCACCATGCGGACGTTTGTCCATGGCAGTAATATTTCAAACTGTCTACGATTTGATCGATTCCTGGAAGACCAGTAGTATTTTCCGAAGCACACCTGGAGGCATTCTGCAGTCTGTGGACCTTCAGAGTGTTGATGAAACACAGAAATTGCATCGGGATTGAATACAACAGGCACCATGAGGCTTTTCACCATGGCAGTAAAGTCTCAAACTGTCTACGCGTTGATCGATTCCTGGAAGACCAGTAGTACTTTCCGAAGCACATCTGGATACATTCTGTAATCTGTGGACCTTCAGAGTATTGGTGAAACACAGAAATTGCATCGGGATTGAATACAACAGGCACCTTGCTGACTTATTTCCATGTGTGTAATGTCTCAATCTTTCTACGCTTTGATCTTTCCCTGGGAGACCAGTAGTAGTTTCCGAAGCACATCTGGAGGCATTCTGTAATCTCTGGACCTTCAGAGTGTTGATGAAATACAGAAATTGCATCTGGATTGAATACAACATTCACCATGCCGACGTTTCTCCTTGGCAGTAATGTCTCAAACTGTCTACCCTTTGATCGATTCCTGGAAGACCAGTAGTACTTTCCGAAGCACATCATGCGGCTTTCTGTAATCTGTGGACTTTCAGAGTGTTGATGAAACACAGAAATTGCATCGGGATTAAATACAACAAGAACTATTCGGACTTTTCTCCAGGGGAGTAATGTCTAAAACTGTCTACGCTTTGATCGATTCATGGAAGACCAGTAGTATTTTCAGAAGCACGTCTGGAGGCATTCTCTAATCTGTGGACCTTCCGAGTGTTGATGAAATACAGATATTGCATCGGGATTGAATACATCAGGCACCATGCGGGCTTTTCTATATGGCAGTAATATTTCAAACTGTCTACGCTTTGATCGATTCCTGGAAGAAAAGTAGTAGTTTCTGAAGCACATCTGGAGGCATTCTGTAATCTGTGGACGTTCAGAGTGTTGATGAAACACAGAAATTGCATCTGGATTGAATTCTGCAGGCACCATGCGGACATTTCTCCATGGGAGTAATGTCTCAAACCGTCTACGTTTTGATCGTTCCCTGGAAGACCAGTAGTAGTTTCCGAAGCACATCTGGAGGCATTCTGTAATCTGTGGACCTTCAGAGTGTTGATGAAAAACAGAAATTGCATCGGGATTAAATACAACAGGCACCATGCGGACTTGTCTCCGTGGGAGTAATGTCTAAAACTGTATACGCTTTGATCGATTCATGGAAGACCAATAGTATTTTTCGAAGCACATCTGGAGGCATTCTGTAATCTGTGTACCTTTAGAGTGTTGATGAAATACAGAAATTGCATCGGGATTAAATACAACAGGCACCTTGCGGACTTTTCTCCATGGCTGTAATGTCCCAAACTGTCTACGCTTTGATCGATTCCTGGAAGACCAGTAGTATTTTCCGAAGCACACCTGGAGGCATTCTGCAGTCTGTGGACCTTCAGAGTGTTGATGAAACACAGAAATTGCATGGGGATTGAATACAACAGGCACCATGCGGCTTTTCTGAATGGCAGTAAAGTCTCAAACTGTCTACGATTTTGATCGATTCCTGGAAGACCAGTAGTAGTTTCCGAAGCACAATTGGAAGCATTCTGTAATCTGTGGACCTTCAGAGTGTTGATGAAACACAGAAATTTCATAGGGATTAAATACAAACAGGCACCTGGCGGACTTTTCTCCAAGGGAGTAATGTCTCAAACTGTCTACGCTTTGATCTATTCCAGGAAGACCAGTAGTAGTTTCTGAAGCACATCTGGAGGCATTCTTTAATCTGTGGACTTTCAGAGTGTTGATGAAACACAGAAATTGCAGCGGGATTGAATTCAACTGGCACCATGCGGACATTTCTCCATGGGAGTAATGTCTCAAACTGTCTACGTGTTGATCGATTCCTGGAAGACCAGTAGTAGTTTCCGAAGCACATCTGGAGGCATTATTTAATCTGTGGACCGTCAGAGTGTTGATGAAATACAGTAATTGCATCGGGATTGAATACAACAGGCAGCATGCGGACTTTTCTCCATGGGTGTAATGTCTCAATCAGCCTACGCTTTGATCGATTCCTGGAAGACCAGTAGTAGTTACCGAAGCCACATCTGGAGGCATTCTGTAATCGGTGGACCTTCAGAGTGTTGATGAAACACAGAAATTGCACCGGGATTGAATACAACAGGCACCATAATGACTTCTATCCATGGGAGAAATGTCTCAAAATTTCTACGCTTTGATCGATTCCTGGAGGACCAGTAGTAGTTCCCGTAGCACATCTGGTGGCATTCTGTAATCTGTGGACCTTCAGAGTGTTGATGAAACACAGAAATTTCATAGGGATTAAATACAAACAGGCACCTTGCGGACTTTTCTCCAAGGGAGTAATGTCTCAAACTGTCTACGCTTTGATCTATTCCAGGAAGACCAGTGGTAGTTTCTGAAGCACATCTGGAGGCATTCTTTAATCTGTGGACCTTCAGAGTGTTGATGAAACCCAGAAATTGCGGCGGGATTGAATTCAACAGGCACCATGCGGACATTTCTCCACGGGAGTAATGTCTCAAAGTGTCTTCGCTTTGATCGATTCCTGGAAGGACAATAATAGTTGCCGTAGCACATTAAGAGGCATTCTGTAATATGTGGACCTTCAGAGTGTGGAAGAAACACAGAAATTGCATCGGGATTGAATACAACAGGCACCATGCGGACTTCTCTCCATGGCTGTAATGTCTCAATCTGTCTACGCTTTGATCGATTCCTGGAAGACCAGTAGTATTTTCCGAAGCACATCTGGAGGCATTCTCAAATCTGTGGACCTTCAGAGTGTTGATGAAATACAGAAATTGCAACGAGATTAAATACAACAGGCAACATGCGGACTTTTCTCCATGGCTGTAATGTCTCAATCTGTCTACGGATTGATCGATTCCTGTAAGAGCAGTAGTATTTTCTGAAGCACATCTGGATACATTCTGTAATCTGTGGACCTTCAGAGTGTTGATGAAAAACAGAAATTGCATCGGGATTAAATACAACAGGCACCATGCGGACTTGTCTCCGTGGGAGTAATGTCTAAAACTGTCTACGCTTTGATCGATTCATGGAAGACCAGTAGTATTTTCCGAAGCACATCTGGAGGCAACCTGTAATCTGTGTACCTTTAGAGTGTTGATGAAATACAGAAATTGCATCGGGATTAAATACAACAGGCACCTTGCGGACTTTTCTCCATGGCTGCAATCTCTCAATCTGTCTACGCTTTGATCGATTCCTGGAAGACCAGTAGTACTCTCCGAAGCACATCTTGTGGCATTCTGTAATCTGTTTACCTTCAGAGTGTTGATGAAATACTGAAATTGCATCTGGATTGAATACAACAGGCACCATGTGGACTTTTCTCCATGGCTGTAATGTCCCAAACTGTCTACGCTTTGATGGATTCCTGGAAGACCAGTAGTAGCTACTGAAGCACATCTGGAGGCATTCTGTAATCTGAGGACCTTCAGAGTGTTGATGAAATACAGAAGTTGCATTGGTATTGAATACAACATTCACCATGCGGACGTTTCTCCATGGCAGTGATATTTCAAACTGTCTACGCTTTGATCTTTCCCTGGGAGACCAGTAGTACTCTCCGAAGCACATCTTGTGGCATTCTGTAATCTGTTTACCTTCAGAGTGTTGATGAAATACTGAAATTGCATCGGGATTAAATACAACAGGCACCATGCAGATTTCTCTCCGTGGGAGTAATGTCTAATACTGTCTACGACTTGATCGATTCATGGAAGACCAGTAGTAGTTACTGAAGCACATCTAGAGGCATTCTGTAATCTTTGGACCTTCGGAGTGTTAATGAAACACGGAATTTGCAACGGGATTGAATACGACAGGCAACATGCGGACTTTTCTCCATGTGTGTAATGTCTCAATCTGTCTACGCTTTGATCGATTCCTGGAAGACCAGTAGTAGTTACTGAAGCACGTCCAGAGGCATTCTGTAATCCGAGGACCTTAAGATTGTTGATGAAACACAGATATTGCATCGGGATTAAATACAACAGGCACCATGCGGACTTATCTCCGTGGGAGTATTGTCTAAAACTGTCTACGCTTTGATCGATTCATGGAAGACCAGTAGTATTTTCCGAAGCGCATCTGGAGGCATTCTGTAATCTGTGGACCTTTAGAGTGTTGATGAAATACAATAATTGCATCGGGATTAAATACAACAGGCACCATGCGGACTTTTCTCCATGGCTGTAATGTCTCAATCTGTCTACGCTTTGATCGATTCCTGGAAGACCAGTAGTAGTTCCCGTAGCACATCTGGAGGCATTCTGTAATCTGTGGACCTTCAGAGTGTTGATGAAACACAGAAATTTCATGGGGAATAAATAAAAACAGGCACCTTGCGGACTTATCTCCAAGGGAGTAATGTCTCAAACTGTCTACGCTTTGATCTATTCCAGGAAGACCAGTAGTAGTTTCCGAAGCACATCTGGAGGCATTCTGTAATCTGTGGACCTTCAGAGTGTTGATGAAATACAGAAATTGCATCGGAATTAAATACAACAGGAACCATGCGGACATTTCTCCACGGAGTAACGTCTTAAACTGTCTACGATTTGATCGATTCCTGGAAGACCAGTAGTAGTTTCCGAAGCACATCTGGAGGCATTCTGCAGTCTGTGAACCTTCAGAGCGTTGATGAAACACAGAAATTGCATCGGGATCGAATACAACAGGCACCATGCGGACTTTTCTCCATGGGAGTAATGTCTCAAACTGTCTACGATTTGATCGATTCCTGGAAGACCAGTAGTAGTTTCCGAAGCACATCTGGAGGCATTCTGTAATCTGTGGACCGTCAGAGTTTTGATGAAATGCAGAAATTGAATCGGGATTCGATACAACAGGCACCATGCGGAATTTTGTACATGGCAGTAATGTCTCAAATTGTCTACGCTTTGATCGATTCCTGGAAGACCAGTAGTAGTTTCCGAAGCACATCTGGAGGTATTCTGTAATATGTGGACCTTCAGAGTGTTGATGAAACACAGAAATTGCATCGGGATCGAATACAACATGCACCATGCGGACTTTTCTCCATGGGAGTAATGTCTCAAACTTTCTATGCTTTGATCGATTCCTGGAAGACCAGTAGTAATTTCCGAAGCACATCTGGAGGTATTCTGTAATATGTGGACCTTCAGAGTGTTGATGAAATACAGAAATTGCAGCGGGATTGAATACAACAGGCACCATGCGGACTTTTCTCCATGGGTGTAATGTCTCAATCTGTCTACGCTTTGATCGATTCCTGGAAGACCAGTAGTATTTTCCGAAGCACATCTGGAGGCATTCTGCAGTCTGTGAACCTTCAGAGTGTTGATGAAACACAGACATTGCATCGGGATCGAATACAACAGGCACCATGCGGACTTTTCTCCATGGGAGTAATGTCTCAAACTGTCTACGTCTTGATCGATTCGTGGAAGACCAGTAGTAGTTTCCGAAGCACATCTGGAGGCATTCTGTAATCTGTGGACCGTCAGAGTGTTGATGAAATACAGAAAATGAATCGAGATTCGATACAACAGGCACCATGCGGAATTTTGTACATGGCAGTAATGTCTCAAATTGTCTACGGTTTGATCGATTCCTGGAAGACCAGTAGTAGTTTCCGAAGCACATCTGGAGGCATTCTGTAATCTGTGGACCTTCAGAGTTTTGATGAAATACAGAAATTGCATCGTGATTAAATACAACAGGCACCATGCAGACTTCTCTCCATGGCTCTAATGTCTCAATCTGTCTACGTTTTGATCGATTCCTGGAAGACCAGTAGTATTTTCCGAAGCACATTTGGAGGCATTCTGTAGTCTGTGGACCTTCAGAGTGTTGACGAAACACAGAAATTGCATCGGAATCAAATACAACAGGCACCATGCGGACTTTTCTCCATGGGAGTAATGTCTCAAACTGTCTACGATTTGATCGATTCCTGGAAGAACAGTAGTAGTTTCCGAACACATTCGGAGGCATTCTGTAATATGTGGACCTTCAGAGTGTGGACGAAACACAGAAATTGCATCAGGATTGAATACAACAGGCACCATGCGGACTTTTCTCCATGGGTGTTATGTCTCAATCTGTCTACGCTTTGATCGATTCCTGGATGACCAGTAGTATTTTCCGAAGCACATCTGGAGGCATTCTGCAGTCTGTGAACCTTCAGAGAGTTGATGAAACACAGAAATTGCATCGGAATCAAATACAACAGGCACCATGCGGACTTTTCTCCATGGGAGTAATGTCTCAAACTGTCTACGATTTGATCGATTCCTGGAAGAACAGTAGTAGTTTCCGAAGCACATCTTTAGGCATTCTAAAATACGTGGACCTTCAGAGTGTTGATGAAACACAGAAATTTCGTATGGGTTGAATTCAACAGGCACCATGCGGACATTTCTGCATGGGAGTAATGTCTCAAACTGTCTACGCTTTGATCGTTCCCTTGAAGACCAGTAGTAGTTTCCGAAGCACATCTGGAGGCATTCTGTAATATGTGGACCTTCAGAGTGTTGACGAAACACAGATATTGCATCGGGATTGAATTCAACAGGCTCTATGCTGACATTTCTCCATGGGAGTAATGTCTCAAATTGTCTACGCTTTGATCGATTCCTGGAAGACCAGTAGTAGTTACTGAAGCACATCTGGAGGCATTCTGTAATCTGAGGTCCTTCAGAATGTTGACGAAATACAGAAATTGCATCGGAATTGAATACAATAGGCACCGTGTGGACTTTTCTCCATGGGAGTAATGTCTCAAAGTGTCTACAATTTGATCGATTCCTGGAATACCAGTAGTAGTTTCCGAAGGTTATCTGGAGGCATTCTGTAATCTGTGGACCATCAGAGTAATGATGAAATACAGAAATTACATCGGGATTGAATACAACAGACACCATGCGGACATATCTACATGGCAGTAATGTCTCAAACTGTCTACGCTTTGATCGATTCCTGGAAGACCAGTAGTAGTTTCCGAAGCACATCTGGAGGTATTCTGTAATATGTGGACCTTCAGAGTGTTGATAAGACACAGAAAATGCATCTGGATTGAACTCAACAGGCACCATGCCGACTTTTCTCCATGGGAGTAATGTTCAAACTGTCTATGGTTTGATCGATTCCTGGAAGTCCAGTAGTCGCTTCCGAAGCACATCTGGAGGCATTCTGTAATCTGTGAACCTTCAGAGTGTTGATGAAACTCAGAAATTGCATCGGGATTGAATACAACATGCACCATGCGGACTTTTCTTTATGGGAGTAATGTCTCAAACTGTCTACTCTTTGATCGATTCCTGGAAAACCAGTAGTACTTTCCGAAGCACATCTGGTTTCTTTATGTAATCTGTGGACCTTCAGAGTGTTGATGAAATACAGAAATTGCATCGGGATTGAATTCAACAGGCAAGATGCGGAATTTTCTCCATGGGTGTAATGTCTCAATCTGTCTTCGCTTTGATCCATCCCTGGAAGACCAGTAGTAGATTCCGAAGCACATCTGGAGGCATTCTCTAATCTGTGGACCTTCAGAGTGTTGATGAAATACAGAAATTGCATCGGGATTAAATACATCAGGAACCATGCGGACTTCTCTCCATGGCTGTAATGTCTCAATCTGTCTACGCTTGGATCGATTCCTGGAAGACCAGTAGTATTTTCCGAAGCACATCTGGAGGAATTCTGTAGTCTGTGGACCTTCAGAGTGCTGATGAAACACAGAAATTGCGTATGGGTTGAACTCAACAGGCACCATGCCGACTTTTCTCTATGGGAGTAATGTCTCAAACTGTCTACGCTTTGATCGTTCCCTTGAAGACCAGTAGTAGTTTCCGAAGCACATCTGGTGGCATTCTGTAATATGTGGACCTTCAGAGTGTTGACGAAACACAGAAATTGCATCGGGATATAATTCAACAGGCTCTATGCTGACATTTCTCCATGGGAGTAATGTCTCAAACTGTCTACGCTTTGATCGATTCCTGGAAGACCAGTAGTAGTTACTGAAGCACATCTGGAGGCATTCTGTAATCTGAGGTCCTTCAGAATGTTGATGAAATACATAATTTTGCATCGGAATTGAATACAATAGGCACCGTGTGGACTTTTCTCCATGGGAGTAATGTCTCAAAGTGTCTACACTTTGATCGATTCCTGGAAGACCAGTAGTAGTTTCCGAAGCTTATCTGGAGGCATTCTGTAATCTGTGGACCATCAGAGTATTGGTGAAATACAGAAATTACATCGGGATTGAATACAACAGACACCATGCGGACATCTCTACATGGCAGTAATGTGTCAAACTGTCTACGCTTTGATCGATTCCTGGATGACCAGTAGTAGTTTCCGAAGCACATCTGGAGGTATTCTGTAAAATGTGGACCTGCAGAGTGTTGATGAAACACAGAAATTGCATCGGGATCGAATACAACAGGCACCATGCGGACTTTTCTCAATGGGAGTAATGTCTCAAACTGTCTATGCTTTGATCGATTCCTGGAAGACCAGTAGTAGTTTCCGAAGCACATCTGGAGGCATTCTGTAATCTGTGGACCGTCAGAGTGTTGATGAAATACAGAAAATGAATCGAGATTCGATACAACAGGCACCATGCGGAATTTTGTACATGGCTGTAATGTCTCAAATTGTCTACGGTTTGATCGATTCCTGGAAGACCAGTAGTAGTTTCCGAAGCACATCTGGAGGTATTCTGTAATATGTGGACCTTCAGAGTGTTGATGAAACACAGAAATTGCATCGGAATCAAATACAACAGGCACCATGCGGACTTTTCTCCATGGGAGTAATGTCTCAAACTGTCTACGATTTGATCGATTCCTGGAAGAACAGTAGTAGTTTCCGAACACATTCGGAGGCATTCTGTAATATGTGGACCTTCAGAGTGTGGACGAAACACAGAAATTGCATCTGGATTGAATACAACAGGCACCATGCGGACTTTTCTCCATGGGTGTTATGTCTCAATCTGTCTACGCTTGGATCGATTCCTGGAAGACCAGTAGTATTTTCCGAAGCACATCTGGAGGAATTCTGTAGTCTGTGGACCTTCAGAGTGCTGATGAAACACAGAAATTGCGTATGGGTTGAACTCAACAGGCACCATGCCGACTTTTCTCTATGGGAGTAATGTCTCAAACTGTCTACGCTTTGATCGTTCCCTTGAAGACCAGTAGTAGTTTCCGAAGCACATCTGGTGGCATTCTGTAATATGTGGACCTTCAGAGTGTTGACGAAACACAGAAATTGCATCGGGATATAATTCAACAGGCTCTATGCTGACATTTCTCCATGGGAGTAATGTCTCAAACTGTCTACGCTTTGATCGATTCCTGGAAGACCAGTAGTAGTTACTGAAGCACATCTGGAGGCATTCTGTAATCTGAGGTCCTTCAGAATGTTGATGAAATACATAATTTTGCATCGGAATTGAATACAATAGGCACCGTGTGGACTTTTCTCCATGGGAGTAATGTCTCAAAGTGTCTACACTTTGATCGATTCCTGGAAGACCAGTAGTAGTTTCCGAAGCTTATCTGGAGGCATTCTGTAATCTGTGGACCATCAGAGTATTGGTGAAATACAGAAATTACATCGGGATTGAATACAACAGACACCATGCGGACATCTCTACATGGCAGTAATGTGTCAAACTGTCTACGCTTTGATCGATTCCTGGATGACCAGTAGTAGTTTCCGAAGCACATCTGGAGGTATTCTGTAAAATGTGGACCTGCAGAGTGTTGATGAAACACAGAAATTGCATCGGGATCGAATACAACAGGCACCATGCGGACTTTTCTCAATGGGAGTAATGTCTCAAACTGTCTATGCTTTGATCGATTCCTGGAAGACCAGTAGTAGTTTCCGAAGCACATCTGGAGGCATTCTGTAATCTGTGGACCGTCAGAGTGTTGATGAAATACAGAAAATGAATCGAGATTCGATACAACAGGCACCATGCGGAATTTTGTACATGGCTGTAATGTCTCAAATTGTCTACGGTTTGATCGATTCCTGGAAGACCAGTAGTAGTTTCCGAAGCACATCTGGAGGCATTCTGTAATCTGTGGACCTTCAGAGTTTTGATGAAATACAGAAATTGCATCGTCATTAAATACAACAGGCACCATGCAGACTTCTCTCCATGGCTCTAATGTCTCAATCTGTCTACGTTTTGATCGATTCCTGGAAGACCAGTAGTATTTTCCGAAGCACATTTGGAGGCATTCTGTAGTCTGTGGACCTTCAGAGTGTTGATGAAACACAGAAATTGCATCGGAATCAAATACAACAGGCACCATGCGGACTTTTCTCCATGGGAGTAATGTCTCAAACTGTCTACGATTTGATCGATTCCTGGAAGAACAGTAGTAGTTTCCGAACACATTCGGAGGCATTCTGTAATATGTGGACCTTCAGAGTGTGGACGAAACACAGAAATTGCATCTGGATTGAATACAACAGGCACCATGCGGACTTTTCTCCATGGGTGTTATGTCTCAATCTGTCTACGCTTTGATCGATTCCTGGATGACCAGTAGTATTTTCCGAAGCACATCTGGAGGCATTCTGCAGTCTGTGAACCTTCAGAGAGTTGATGAAACACAGAAATTGCATCGGAATCAAATACAACAGGCACCATGCGGACTTTTCTCCATGGGAGTAATGTCTCAAACTGTCTACGATTTGATCGATTCCTGGAAGAACAGTAGTAGTTTCCGAAGCACATCTTTAGGCATTCTAAAATACGTGGACCTTCAGAGTGTTGATGAAACACAGAAATTTCGTATGGGTTGAATTCAACAGGCACCATGCGGACATTTCTGCATGGGAGTAATGTCTCAAACTGTCTACGCTTTGATCGTTCCCTTGAAGACCAGTAGTAGTTTCCGAAGCACATCTGGAGGTATTCTGTAATATGTGGACCTTCAGAGTGTTGATGAAACACAGAAATTGCATCGGGATCGAATACAACATGCACCATGCGGACTTTTCTCCATGGGAGTAATGTCTCAAACTTTCTATGCTTTGATCGATTCCTGGAAGACCAGTAGTAATTTCCGAAGCACATCTGGAGGTATTCTGTAATATGTGGACCTTCAGAGTGTTGATGAAATACAGAAATTGCAGCGGGATTGAATACAACAGGCACCATGCGGACTTTTCTCCATGGGTGTAATGTCTCAATCTGTCTACGCTTTGATCGATTCCTGGAAGACCAGTAGTATTTTCCGAAGCACATCTGGAGGCATTCTGCAGTCTGTGAACCTTCAGAGTGTTGATGAAACACAGACATTGCATCGGGATCGAATACAACAGGCACCATGCGGACTTTTCTCCATGGGAGTAATGTCTCAAACTGTCTACGTCTTGATCGATTCGTGGAAGACCAGTAGTAGTTTCCGAAGCACATCTGGAGGCATTCTGTAATCTGTGGACCGTCAGAGTGTTGATGAAATACAGAAAATGAATCGAGATTCGATACAACAGGCACCATGCGGAATTTTGTACATGGCAGTAATGTCTCAAATTGTCTACGGTTTGATCGATTCCTGGAAGACCAGTAGTAGTTTCCGAAGCACATCTGGAGGCATTCTGTAATCTGTGGACCTTCAGAGTTTTGATGAAATACAGAAATTGCATCGTGATTAAATACAACAGGCACCATGCAGACTTCTCTCCATGGCTCTAATGTCTCAATCTGTCTACGTTTTGATCGATTCCTGGAAGACCAGTAGTATTTTCCGAAGCACATTTGGAGGCATTCTGTAGTCTGTGGACCTTCAGAGTGTTGACGAAACACAGAAATTGCATCGGAATCAAATACAACAGGCACCATGCGGACTTTTCTCCATGGGAGTAATGTCTCAAACTGTCTACGATTTGATCGATTCCTGGAAGAACAGTAGTAGTTTCCGAACACATTCGGAGGCATTCTGTAATATGTGGACCTTCAGAGTGTGGACGAAACACAGAAATTGCATCAGGATTGAATACAACAGGCACCATGCGGACTTTTCTCCATGGGTGTTATGTCTCAATCTGTCTACGCTTTGATCGATTCCTGGATGACCAGTAGTATTTTCCGAAGCACATCTGGAGGCATTCTGCAGTCTGTGAACCTTCAGAGAGTTGATGAAACACAGAAATTGCATCGGAATCAAATACAACAGGCACCATGCGGACTTTTCTCCATGGGAGTAATGTCTCAAACTGTCTACGATTTGATCGATTCCTGGAAGAACAGTAGTAGTTTCCGAAGCACATCTTTAGGCATTCTAAAATACGTGGACCTTCAGAGTGTTGATGAAACACAGAAATTTCGTATGGGTTGAATTCAACAGGCACCATGCGGACATTTCTGCATGGGAGTAATGTCTCAAACTGTCTACGCTTTGATCGTTCCCTTGAAGACCAGTAGTAGTTTCCGAAGCACATCTGGAGGCATTCTGTAATATGTGGACCTTCAGAGTGTTGACGAAACACAGATATTGCATCGGGATTGAATTCAACAGGCTCTATGCTGACATTTCTCCATGGGAGTAATGTCTCAAATTGTCTACGCTTTGATCGATTCCTGGAAGACCAGTAGTAGTTACTGAAGCACATCTGGAGGCATTCTGTAATCTGAGGTCCTTCAGAATGTTGACGAAATACAGAAATTGCATCGGAATTGAATACAATAGGCACCGTGTGGACTTTTCTCCATGGGAGTAATGTCTCAAAGTGTCTACAATTTGATCGATTCCTGGAAGACCAGTAGTAGTTTCCGAAGGTTATCTGGAGGCATTCTGTAATCTGTGGACCATCAGAGTAATGATGAAATACAGAAATTACATCGGGATTGAATACAACAGACACCATGCGGACATATCTACATGGCAGTAATGTCTCAAACTGTCTACGCTTTGATCGATTCCTGGAAGACCAGTAGTAGTTTCCGAAGCACATCTGGAGGTATTCTGTAATATGGGGACCTTCAGAGTGTTGATAAGACACAGAAAATGCATCTGGATTGAACTCAACAGGCACCATGCCGACTTTTCTCCATGGGAGTAATGTTCAAACTGTCTATGGTTTGATCGATTCCTGGAAGTCCAGTAGTCGCTTCCGAAGCACATCTGGAGGCATTCTGTAATCTGTGAACCTTCAGAGTGTTGATGAAACTCAGAAATTGCATCGGGATTGAATACAACATGCACCATGCGGACTTTTCTTTATGGGAGTAATGTCTCAAACTGTCTACTCTTTGATCGATTCCTGGAAAACCAGTAGTACTTTCCGAAGCACATCTGGTTTCTTTATGTAATCTGTGGACCTTCAGAGTGTTGATGAAATACAGAAATTGCATCGGGATTGAATTCAACAGGCAAGATGCGGAATTTTCTCCATGGGTGTAATGTCTCAATCTGTCTTCGCTTTGATCCATCCCTGGAAGACCAGTAGTAGATTCCGAAGCACATCTGGAGGCATTCTCTAATCTGTGGACCTTCAGAGTGTTGATGAAATACAGAAATTGCATCGGGATTAAATACATCAGGAACCATGCGGACTTCTCTCCATGGCTGTAATGTCTCAATCTGTCTACGCTTGGATCGATTCCTGGAAGACCAGTAGTATTTTCCGAAGCACATCTGGAGGAATTCTGTAGTCTGTGGACCTTCAGAGTGCTGATGAAACACAGAAATTGCGTATGGGTTGAACTCAACAGGCACCATGCCGACTTTTCTCTATGGGAGTAATGTCTCAAACTGTCTACGCTTTGATCGTTCCCTTGAAGACCAGTAGTAGTTTCCGAAGCACATCTGGTGGCATTCTGTAATATGTGGACCTTCAGAGTGTTGACGAAACACAGAAATTGCATCGGGATATAATTCAACAGGCTCTATGCTGACATTTCTCCATGGGAGTAATGTCTCAAACTGTCTACGCTTTGATCGATTCCTGGAAGACCAGTAGTAGTTACTGAAGCACATCTGGAGGCATTCTGTAATCTGAGGTCCTTCAGAATGTTGATGAAATACATAATTTTGCATCGGAATTGAATACAATAGGCACCGTGTGGACTTTTCTCCATGGGAGTAATGTCTCAAAGTGTCTACACTTTGATCGATTCCTGGAAGACCAGTAGTAGTTTCCGAAGCTTATCTGGAGGCATTCTGTAATCTGTGGACCATCAGAGTATTGGTGAAATACAGAAATTACATCGGGATTGAATACAACAGACACCATGCGGACATCTCTACATGGCAGTAATGTGTCAAACTGTCTACGCTTTGATCGATTCCTGGATGACCAGTAGTAGTTTCCGAAGCACATCTGGAGGTATTCTGTAAAATGTGGACCTGCAGAGTGTTGATGAAACACAGAAATTGCATCGGGATCGAATACAACAGGCACCATGCGGACTTTTCTCAATGGGAGTAATGTCTCAAACTGTCTATGCTTTGATCGATTCCTGGAAGACCAGTAGTAGTTTCCGAAGCACATCTGGAGGCATTCTGTAATCTGTGGACCGTCAGAGTGTTGATGAAATACAGAAAATGAATCGAGATTCGATACAACAGGCACCATGCGGAATTTTGTACATGGCTGTAATGTCTCAAATTGTCTACGGTTTGATCGATTCCTGGAAGACCAGTAGTAGTTTCCGAAGCACATCTGGAGGCATTCTGTAATCTGTGGACCTTCAGAGTTTTGATGAAATACAGAAATTGCATCGTCATTAAATACAACAGGCACCATGCAGACTTCTCTCCATGGCTCTAATGTCTCAATCTGTCTACGTTTTGATCGATTCCTGGAAGACCAGTAGTATTTTCCGAAGCACATTTGGAGGCATTCTGTAGTCTGTGGACCTTCAGAGTGTTGATGAAACACAGAAATTGCATCGGAATCAAATACAACAGGCACCATGCGGACTTTTCTCCATGGGAGTAATGTCTCAAACTGTCTACGATTTGATCGATTCCTGGAAGAACAGTAGTAGTTTCCGAACACATTCGGAGGCATTCTGTAATATGTGGACCTTCAGAGTGTGGACGAAACACAGAAATTGCATCTGGATTGAATACAACAGGCACCATGCGGACTTTTCTCCATGGGTGTTATGTCTCAATCTGTCTACGCTTTGATCGATTCCTGGATGACCAGTAGTATTTTCCGAAGCACATCTGGAGGCATTCTGCAGTCTGTGAACCTTCAGAGAGTTGATGAAACACAGAAATTGCATCGAAATCAAATACAACAGGCACCATGCGGACTTTTCTCCATGGGAGTAATGTCTCAAACTGTCTACGATTTGATCGATTCCTGGAAGAACAGTAGTAGTTTCCGAAGCACATCTTTAGGCATTCTAAAATACGTGGACCTTCAGAGTGTTGATGAAACACAGAAATTTCGTATGGGTTGAATTCAACAGGCACCATGCGGACATTTCTGCATGGGAGTAATGTCTCAAACTGTCTACGCTTTGATCGTTCCCTTGAAGACCAGTAGTAGTTTCCGAAGCACATCTGGAGGTATTCTGTAATATGTGGACCTTCAGAGTGTTGATGAAACACAGAAATTGCATCGGGATCGAATACAACATGCACCATGCGGACTTTTCCCCATGGGAGTAATGTCTCAAACTGTCTATGCTTTGATCGATTCCTGGAAGACCAGTAGTAATTTCCGAAGCACATCTGGAGGTATTCTGTAAAATGTGGACCTTCAGAGTGTTGATGAAATACAGAAATTGCAGCGGGATTGAATACAACAGGCACCATGCGGACTTTTCTCCATGGGTGTAATGTCTCAATCTGTGTACGCTTTGATCGATTCCTGGAAGACCAGTAGTATTTTCCGAAGCACATCTGGAGGCATTCTGCAGTCTGTGAACCTTCAGAGTGTTGATGAAACACAGACATTGCATCGGGATCGAATACAACAGGCACCATGCGGACTTTTCTCCATGGGAGTAATGTCTCAAACTGTCTACGCTTTGATCGATTCCTGAAAGACCAGTAGTAGTTTCCGAAGCACATTTGGAGGCATTCTGTAATATGTGGACCTTCGGAGTGTTGATGAAACTCAGAAATTGCAGCGGGATTGAATACAACAGGCACCATGCGGACTTTTCTCCATGGGTGTAATGTCTCAATTTGTCTACGCTTTGATCGATTCCTGGAAGACCAGTAGTATTTTCCGAAGCACATCTGGAGGCATTCTGCAGTCTGTGAACCTTCAGAGTGTTGATGAAACACAGAAATTTCATCGGGATCGAATACAACAGGCACCATGCGGACTTTTCTCCATGGGAGTAATGTCTCAAACTGTCTACGTCTTGATCGATTCGTGGAAGACCAGTAGTAGTTTCCGAAGCACATCTGGAGGCATTCTGTAATCTGTGGACCGTCAGAGTGTTGATGAAATACAGATATTGCATCGGGATTGAATACAACAGGCACCATGCGGACTTTTCTCCATGGGTGTTATGTCTCAATCTGTCTACGCTTTGATCGATTCCTGGATGACCAGTAGTATTTTCCGAAGCACATCTGGAGGCATTCTGCAGTCTGTGAACCTTCAGAGAGTTGATTAAACACAGAAATTGCATCGGAATCAAATACAACAGGCACCATGCGGACTTTTCTCCATGGGAGTAATGTCTCAAACTGTCTACGATTTGATCGATTCCTGGAAGAACAGTAGTAGTTTCCGAAGCACATCTTTAGGCATTCTAAAATACGTGGACCTTCAGAGTGTTGATGAAACACAGAAATTTCGTATGGGTTGAATTCAACAGGCACCATGCGGACATTTCTGCATGGGAGTAATGTCTCAAACTGTCTACGCTTTGATCGTTCCCTTGAAGACCAGTAGTAGTTTCCGAAGCACATCTGGAGGCATTCTGTAATATGTGGACCTTCAGAGTGTTGACGAAACACAGATATTGCATCGGGATTGAATTCAACAGGCTCTATGCTGACATTTCTCCATGGGAGTAATGTCTCAAATTGTCTACGCTTTGATCGATTCCTGGAAGACCAGTAGTAGTTACTGAAGCACATCTGGAGGCATTCTGTAATCTGAGGTCCTTCAGAATGTTGATGAAATACAGAAATTGCATCGGAATTGAATACAATAGGCACCGTGTGGACTTTTCTCCATGGGAGTAATGTCTCAAAGTGTCTACAATTTGATCGATTCCTGGAAGACCAGTAGTAGTTTCCGAAGGTTATCTGGAGGCATTCTGTAATCTGTGGACCATCAGAGTAATGATGAAATACAGAAATTACATCGGGATTGAATACAACAGACACCATGCGGACATATCTACATGGCAGTAATGTCTCAAACTGTCTACGCTTTGATCGATTCCTGGAAGACCAGTAGTAGTTTCCGAAGCACATCTGGAGGTATTCTGTAATATGTGGACCTTCAGAGTGTTGATAAGACACAGAAAATGCATCTGGATTGAACTCAACAGGCACCATGCCGACTTTTCTCCATGGGAGTAATGTTCAAACTGTCTATGGTTTGATCGATTCCTGGAAGTCCAGTAGTCGCTTCCGAAGCACATCTGGAGGCATTCTGTAATCTGTGAACCTTCAGAGTGTTGATGAAACTCAGAAATTGCATCGGGATTGAATACAACATGCACCATGCGGACTTTTCTTTATGGGAGTAATGTCTCAAACTGTCTACTCTTTGATCGATTCCTGGAAAACCAGTAGTACTTTCCGAAGCACATCTGGTTTCTTTATGTAATCTGTGGACCTTCAGAGTGTTGATGAAATACAGAAATTGCATCGGGATTGAATTCAACAGGCAAGATGCGGAATTTTCTCCATGGGTGTAATGTCTCAATCTGTCTTCGCTTTGATCCATCCCTGGAAGACCAGTAGTAGATTCCGAAGCACATCTGGAGGCATTCTCTAATCTGTGGACCTTCAGAGTGTTGATGAAATACAGAAATTGCATCGGGATTAAATACATCAGGAACCATGCGGACTTCTCTCCATGGCTGTAATGTCTCAATCTGTCTACGCTTTGATCGATTCCTGGAAGACCAGTAGTATTTTCCGAAGCACATCTGGAGGAATTCTGTAGTCTGTGGACCTTCAGAGTGTTGATGAAACACAGAAATTGCGTATGGGTTGAACTCAACAGGCACCATGCCGACTTTTCTCTATGGGAGTAATGTCTCAAACTGTCTACGCTTTGATCGTTCCCTTGAAGACCAGTAGTAGTTTCCGAAGCACATCTGGTGGCATTCTGTAATATGTGGACCTTCAGAGTGTTGACGAAACACAGAAATTGCATCGGGATTGAATTCAACAGGCTCTATGCTGACATTTCTCCATGGGAGTAATGTCTCAAACTGTCTACGCTTTGATTGATTCCTGGAAGACCAGTAGTAGTTACTGAAGCACATCTGGAGGCATTCTGTAATCTGAGGTCCTTCAGAATGTTGATGAAATACAGAATTTTGCATCGGAATTGAATACAATAGGCACCGTGTGGACTTTTCTCCATGGGAGTAATGTCTCAAAGTGTCTACACTTTGATCGATTCCTGGAAGACCAGTAGTAGTTTCCGAAGCTTATCTGGAGGCATTCTGTAATCTGTGGACCATCAGAGTATTGGTGAAATACAGAAATTACATCGGGATTGAATACAACAGACACCATGCGGACATCTCTACATGGCAGTAATGTGTCAAACTGTCTACGCTTTGATCGATTCCTGGATGACCAGTAGTAGTTTCCGAAGCACATCTGGAGGTATTCTGTAAAATGTGGACCTGCAGAGTGTTGATGAAACACAGAAATTGCATCGGGATCGAATACAACAGGCACCATGCGGACTTTTCTCAATGGGAGTAATGTCTCAAACTGTCTATGCTTTGATCGATTCCTGGAAGACCAGTAGTAGTTTCCGAAGCACATCAGGAGGCATTCTGTAATATGTGGACCTTCAGAGTGTTGATGAAACTCAGAAATTGCAGCGGGATTGAATACAACAGGCACCATGCGGACTTTTCTCCATGGGTGTAATGTCTCAATCTGTCTACGCTTTGATTGATTCTTGGAAGACCAGTAGTATTTTCCGACGCACATCTGGAGGCATTCTGCAGTCTGTGAACCTTCAGAGTGTTGATGAAACACAGAAATTGCATCGGGATCGAATACAACAGGCACCATGCGGACTTTTCTCCGGGGGAGTAATGTCTCAAACTGTCTACGGTTTAATCGATTCCTGGAAGACCAGTAGAAATTTCCGAAGCACATCTGGAGGCATTCTGTTATCTGTGGACCTTCAGAGTGTTGATGAAACACAGAAATTGCAGCGGGATTGAGTTCAACAGTTACCATGCGGACATTTCTCCATGTGAGTAATGTCTCAAACTGTCTACGATTTGATCGTTTCCTGGAAGACCAGTAGTAGTTTCCGAAGCACATCTGGAGGCATTCTGTAATCTGTGGACCGTCAGAGTGTTGCTGAAATACAGAAATTGAATCGGGATTCGATACAACAGGCACTATGCGGAATTTTGTACATGGCAGTAATGTCTCAAATTGTCTACGCTTTGATCGATTCCTGGAAGACCAGTAAAAGTTTCCGAAGCACATCTCTGGCATTCTAAAATACGTGGACCTTCAGAGTGTTGATGAAACACAGAAAATGCATCGGGATTGAATTCAACAGGCACCATGCGGACTTTCCTCCATGGGAGTAATGTCTCAAACTGTCTATGCTTTGAGCGATTCCTGGAAGACCAGTAGTCGTTTCCGAAGCACATCTGGAGGCTTTCTGTAATCATGAAACCTTCAGAGTTTTGATGAAACTCAGAAATTGCATCAGATTGAATACAACAGGCAACATGCGGACTTTTCTCCATGGGAGTAATGTCTCAATCTGCCTACGCTTTGATCGATTCCTGGAAGACCAGTAGTAGTTCCCGTAGCACATCTGGTGGCATTCTGTAATCTGTGGACCTTCAGAGTGTTGATGAAACACAGAAATTTCATAGGGAATAAATAAAAACAGTCACCTTGCGGACTTATCTCCAAGGGAGTACTGTCTCAAACTGTCTACGCTTTGATCTATTCCAGGAAGACCAGTAGTAGTTTCCGCAGCACATCTGGAGGCATTCTGTAATCTGTGGTCCATGAGAGTATTGATGAAATACAGAAATTGCATCGGGATTGAATACAACGGGCATTATGCGGACGTTTCTCCATGGGAGTGATGTCTTAAACTGTCTACGCTTTGATCGATTCCTGGAAGACCAGTAGTAGTTTCCGAAGCACATCTGGAGGCATTCTGTAATCTCTGGACTTTGAGAGTGTTGATGAAACAAAGAAATTGCATCGGTATTGAATGCAACGGGCACCATACACACTTTTATCAATGGGAGTAATGTCTCAAACTGTCTACGCTTTGATCGATTCCTGGAAGACCAGTAGTAGTTTCCGAAGCACATCTGGAGGCATTCTGTAATCTGTGGACTTTGAGATTGTTGATGAAACAAAGAAATTGCATCGGGATTGAATACAACGGGCTCCATGCGGACTTTTCTCCATGGGAGTAATGTCTCAAACTGTCTACGGTTTGATCGATTCCTGGAAGACCAGTAGTAGTTTCCGAAGCACATCTGGAGGCATTCTGTAATCTGTGGACTTTGAGAGTGTTGATGAAACAAAGAAATTGCATCGGGATTGAATACAACGGGCTCCATGCGGACTTTTCTCCATGGGAGTAATGTCTCAAACTGTCTACGCTTTGATCGATTCCTGGAAAACCAGTAGTAGTTTCCGAAGCACATCTGGAGGCATACTGTAATCTTTGGTTTTTGAGAGTGTTGATGAAACAAAGAAATTGCATCGGGATTGAATACAACGGGCTCCATGCGGACTTTTCTCAATGGGAGTAATGTCTCAAACTGTCTACGCTTCGATCGATTCCTGTAAGACCAGTAGTAGTTTCCGAAGCACATCTGGAGGCATTCTGTAATCTGTGGACTTTGAGAGTGTTGATGAAACAAAGAAATTGCATCGGGATTGAATACAACGGGCTCCATGCAGACTTTTCTCCATGGGAGTAATGTCTCAAACTGTCTACGCTTCGATCGATTCCTCTAAGACCAGTAGTAGTTTCCGAAGCACATCTGGCGGCATTCTGTAATCTGTGGACTTAGAGAATGTTGATGAAACAAAGAAATTGCATCGGGATTGAATACAACGGGCTCCATGCGGTCTTTTCTCCATGGGAGTAATGTCTCAAATTGTCTACGGTTTGATCGATTCCTGGAAGACCTGTAGTAGTTTCCGAAGCATATCTGGAGGTATTCTGTAATCTGTGGACCTTCAGAGTGTTGACGAAACACAGAAATTGCATCGGGATTGAATACAACGGGCTCCATGCGGACTTTTCTCCATAGGAGTAATGTCTCAAACTGTCAACGCTTTGATCGATTCCTGGAAGACCAGTAGTAGTTTCCGAAGCACATCTGGAGGCATTCTGTGATCTGTGGACTTAGAGAATGTTGATGAAACAAAGAAATTGCATCGGGATTGAATACAACGGTCTCCATGTGGACTTTTCTCCATGGGAGTAATGTCTCAAACTTTCTACGCTTTTTTCGATTACTGGAAGACCAGAAGTAGTTTCCGAAGCACATCTGGAGGCATTCTGTATCTTTGGACCTTCAGAGTGTTGACGAAACACAGAAATTGCATCGGGATTGAATACAACGGGCTCCATGCGGACTTTTCTCCATGGGAGTAATGTCTCAAACTGTCTACGCTTTGATCGATTCCTGGAAGACCAGTAGTAGTTTCCGAAGCACATCAGGAGGCATTCTGTAATCTGAGAGTGTTGATGAACCAAGAAATTGCATCGGGATTGAATACAACGGGCTCCATACGGACTTTTCTCCATAGGAGTAATGTCTCAAACTGTCTACGCTTCGATCGATTCCTGGAAGACTAGTAGTAGTTTCCGAAGCACATCTGGCGGCATTCTCTAATCTGTGGACTTTGTGAGTGTTGATGAAACAAAGAAATTGCATCGGGATTGAATACAACGGGCTCCATGCGGTCTTTTCTCCATGGGAGTAATGTCCCAAACTGTCTAGGCTTTGATCGATTCCTGGAAGACTTGTAGTAGCTTCCGAAGCATATCTGGAGGTATTCTGTAACCTGTGGACCTTCAGAGTGTTGACGGAACACAGAAATTGCTTCGGGATTGAATACAACGCGATCCATGCGGACTTTTCTCCATGGGAGTAATGTCTCAAACAGTCTACGCTTTGATCGATTCCTGGAAGACCAGTAGTAGTTTCCGAAGCACATCTGGAGGCATTCTGTAATATATGGACTTTGAGGGTGTTGATGAAACCAAGAAAATGCATCGGGATTGAATACAACGGGCTCCATGCGGACTTTTCTCCATGGGAGTAATGTCTCAAACTGTCTACGCTTTGATCGATTCCTGGAAGACCAGTAGTAGTTTCCGAAGCACATCTGGAGGCATTCTGTAATCTATGGACTTTGAGGGTGTTGATGAAACCAAGAAATTGCATCGGGATTGAATACAACGGGCACCATGCGGACGTTTCTCCATGGGAGTAATGTCTCAAACTGTCTACGCTTTGATCGATTCCTGGAAGACCAGTAGTAGTTTCCGAAGCACATCTGGAGGCATTCTGTAATCTATGGACTTTGAGGGTGTTGATGAAACCAAGAAATTGCATCGGGATTGAATACAACGGGCTCCATGCGGACTTTTCTCCATGGGAGTAATGTCTCAAACTGTCTACGCTTTGATCGATTCCTGGAAGACCAGTAGTAGTTTCCGAAGCACATCTGGAGGCATTCTGTAATCTATGGACTTTGAGGGTGTTGATGAAACCAAGAAATTGCATCGGGATTGAATACAACGGGCTCCATGCGGACTTTTCTCCATGGGAGTAATGTCTCAAACTGTCTACGCTTTGATCGATTCCTGGAAGACCAGTGGTAGTTTCCGAAGCACATCTGGAGGCATTCTGTAATCTGTGGACTTTGAGAGTGTTGATGAAACAAAGAAATTCCATCGGGATTGAATACAACGGGCACCATGCGGACGTTTCTCCATGGGAGTAATGTCTCAAACTGTCGACGCTTTGATCGATTCCTGGAAGACCAGTAGTAGTTTCCGAAGCACATCTGGAGGCATTCTGTAATCTATGGACTTTGAGGGTGTTGATGAAACCAAGAAATTGCATCGGGATTGAATACAACGGGCTCCATGCGGACTTTTCTCAATGGGAGTAATGTCTCAAACTGTCTACGCTTTGATCGATTCCTGGAAGACCAGTAGTAGTTTCCGAAGCACATCTGGAGGCATTCTGTAATCTATGGACTTTGAGGGTGTTGATGAAACCAAGAAATTGCATCGGGATTGAATACAACGGGCTCCATGCGGACTTTTCTCCATGGGAGTAATGTCTCAAACTGTCTACGCTTTGATCGATTCCTGGAAGACCAGTAGTAGTTTCCGAAGCACATCTGGAGGCATTCTGTAATCTATGGACTTTGAGGGTGTTGATGAAACCAAGAAATTGCATCGGGATTGAATACAACGGGCTCCATGCGGACTTTTCTCCATGGGAGTAATGTCTCAAACTGTCTACGCTTTGATCGATTCCTGGAAGACCAGTAGTAGTTTCCGAAGCACATCTGGAGGCATTCTTTAATCTGTGGACTTTGAGAGTGTTGATGAAACAAAGAAGTTGCATCGGGATTGTATACATTGGGCTCCATGCGAATTTTCTCCATGGGAGTAATGTCTTAAACTGTCTACGCTTTGATCGATTCCTGGAAGACCAGTAGTAGTTTCCGAAGCACATCTGGAGGCATTCACTAATCTGTGGACTTAGAGAATGTTGATGAAACAAAGAAATTGCATCGGGATTGAATACAACGGTCTCCATGTGGACTTTTCTCCATGGTAGTAATGTCTCAAACCTTCTACGCTTTGATCGATTCCTGGAAGACCTGTAGTAGTTTCCGAAGCATGTCTGGAGGCATTCTGTATCTGTGGACCTTCAGAGTGTTGACGAAACACAGAAATTGCATCGGGATTGAATACAACGGGCTCCATGCGGACTTTTCTCCGTGGGAGTAATGTCTCAAACTGTCTACGCGTTGATCGATTCCTGGAAGACCAGTAGTAGTTTCCGAAGCACATCTGGAGGTATTCTGTAATCTGTGGACTTTGATAGTGTTGATGAAAAAAAGAAATTGCATCGGGATTGAATACAACGGGCTCCATACGGACTTTTCTCCATGCGATTAATGTCTCAAACTGTCCATGCTTTGATCGATTCCTGGAAGACCAGTAGTAGTTTCTGAAGCACATCTGGAGGCATTCTTTAATCTGTGGACTTTGAGAGTGTTGATGAAACAAAGAAGTTGCATCGGGATTGAATACAATGGGCTCCATGCGAATTTTCTCCATGGGAGTAATGTCTCAAACTGTCTTCGCTTTGATCGATTCCTGGAAGACCAGTAGTAGTTTCCGAAGCACATCTGTAGGCATACTGTAATCTGTGGTTTTTGAGAGTGTTGATGAAACAAAGAAATTGCATCGGGATTGAATACAACGGGCTCCATGCGGACTTTTCTTCATGGGAGTAATGTCTCAAACTGGCTACGCTTTGATCGATTCCTGGAAGACCAGTAGTAGTTTCCGAAGCACATCTGGAGGCATTCTGTAATCTGTGGACTTTGAGAGTGTTGATGAAACAAAGAAATTGCATTTGGATTGAATACAACATGCTCCATGCGGACTTTTCTCCATGAGAGTAATGTCTCAAACTGTCTACGCTTTGATCGATTCCTGGAAGACCAGTAGTAGTTCCCGAATCACATCTGGAGGCATTCTGTAATCTGTGGACCTTCAGAGTGTTGACGGAACACAGAAATTGCTTCGGGATTGAATACAACGCGATCCATGCTCACTTTTCTCCATGGGAGTAATGTCTCACACAGTCTACGATTTGATCGATTCCTGGAAGACCAGTAGTAGTTTCCGAAGCACATATTGAGGCATTCTGTAATCTGCTGACCTTCAGAGTGTTGATGAAACAAAGAAATTGCATCGGGATTGAATACAACGGACACCATGCGGACGTTCCTCCATGGGAGTAATGTCTCAAACTGTCTACGCTTTGATCGATTCCTGGAAGACCAGTAGTAGTTTCCGAAGCACATCTGGAGGCATTCTGTAATCTGTGGACTTTGTGAGTGTTGATGAAACAAAGAAATTGCATCGGTATTGAATTCAACGGGCTCCATGCGGACTTTCCTCCGTGGGAGTAATGTCTCAAACTGTCTACGGTTTGATCGATTCCTGGAAGACCAGTAGTAGTTTCCGAAGCATATCTGGAGGCATTCTGTATCAGTGGACCTTCAGAGTGTTGACAAAACACAGAAATTGCATCGGGATTGAATACAACGGGCTCCATGCGGACTTTTCTCCATGGGAGTAATGTCTCAAACTGTCTACGATTTGATCGATTCCTGGAAGACCAGTAGTAGTTTCCGAAGCATATCTGGAGGCATTCTGTAATCTGTGGACTTTGAGATTGTTGATGAAACAAAGAAATTGCATCGGGATTAAATACAACGGGCTCCATGCGGACTTTTCTCCATGGGAGTAATGTCTCAAACTGTCTACGGTTTGATCGATTCCTGGAAGACCAGTAGTATTTTCCGAAGCACATCTGGAGGCATTCTGTAATCTGTGGACTTTGAGAGTGTTAATGAAACAAAGAAATTGCATCGGGATTGAATACAACGGGCTCCATGCGGACTTTTCTCCATGGGAGTAATGTCTCAAACTGTCTACGCTTTGATCGATTCCTGGAAAACCAGTAGTAGTTTCCGAAGCACATCTGGAGGCATACTGTAATCTTTGGTTTTTGAGAGTGTTGATGAAACAAAGAAATTGCATCGGGATTGAATACAACGGGCTCAATGCGGACTTTTCTCAATGGGAGTAATGTCTCAAACTGTCTACGCTTCGATCGATTCCTGTAAGACCAGTAGTAGTTTCCGAAGCACATCTGGAGGCATTCTGTAATCTGTGGACTTTGAGAGTGTTGATGAAACAAAGAAATTGCATTGCGATTGAATACAACGGGCTCCATGCAGACTTTTCTCCATGGGAGTAATGTCTCAAACTGTCTACCCTTTGATTGATTCCTGGAAGACCAGTAGTAGTTCCCGAAGCACATCTGGAGGCATTCTGTAATCTGTGGACCTTCATGTGTTGACGAAACACAGAAATTGCATCGGGATTGAATACAACGGGCTCCATACGGACTTTTCTCAATGGGAGTAATGTCTCAAACTTTCTACGCTTTGATTGATTCCTGGAAGACCAATAGTAGTTCCCGAAGCACATCTGGAGGCATTCTGTAATCTGTGGACCTTCATGTGTTGACGAAACACAGAAATTGCATCGGGATTGAATACATCGTGCGCCATGCGGACTTTCTCCATGGGAGTAATGTCTTAAACTGTCTACGCTCTGATCGATTCCTGGAAGACCAGTAGTAGTTTCCGAACACATCTGGAGGCATACTATAATCTGTGGCTTTTGAGAGTGTTGATGAAACAAAGAAATTGCATCGGGATTGAATACAACGGGCTCCATGTGGACTTTTCTCCATGGGAGTAATGTCTCAAACTGTCTACGCTTTCATCGATTCCTGGAAGACCAGTAGCAGTTTCCGAAGCACATCTGGAATCATTCTGTAATCTGTGGACTTTGAGAGTGTTGATAAAACAAAGAAATTGCATTGGGATTGAATACAACGGGCACCATGCGGACGTTTCTCCATGGGAGTAATGTCTCAAACTGTCTACGCTATGATCGATTCCTGGAAGACCAGTAGTAGTTTACGAAGCACATCTGGAGGCATTCTGTAATCTGTGGACTTTGAGAGTGTTGATGAAACAAAGAAATTGCATCGGACTTGAATTCAACGGGCTCCATGCGGTCTTTCCTAGATGGGAGTAATGTCTCAAACTGTCTACGGTTTGTTCGATTCCTGGAAGACCAGTAGTAGTTTCCGAAGCACATCTGGAGGCATTCTGTAATCTGTGGACTTTGAGATTTTTGATGAAACAAAGAAATTCCATCGGGATTGAATACAACGGGCTCCATGCGATCTTTTCTCCATGGGAGTAATGTCTCAAGTTGTCTACGGTTTGATCGATTCCTGGAAGACCTGTAGTAGTTTACGAAGCATATCTGGAGGCATTCTGTAATCTGTGGACTTTGAGAGTGTTGATGAAACACAGAAATTGCATCGGGATTGAATACAACGGGCTCCATGCGGACTTTTCTCCATGGGAGTAATGTCTCAAACTTTCTACGCTTTGGTCGATTCCTGGAAGACCAGTAGTAGTTTCCGAAGCATATCTGGAGGCATTCTGTATCTGTGGACCTTCAGAGTGTTGACGAAACACAGAAATTGCATCGGGATTGAATACAACGGGCTCCATGCGGACTTTTCTCCATGGGAGTAATGTCTCAAACTGTCTACGCTTTGATCGATTCCTGGAAGACCAGTAGTAGTTTACGAAGCATATCTGGAGGCATTCTGTAATCTGTGGACTTTGAGAGTGTTGATGAAACAAAGAAATTGCATTGGGATTGAATACAACGGGCTCCATGCGGACTTTTCTCCATGGGAGTAATGTCTCAAACTGTCTACGCGTTGATCGATTCCTGGAAGACCAGTAGTAGTTCCCGAATCACATCTGGAGGCATTCTGTAATCTGTGGACCTTCAGAGTGTTGACGGAACACTGAAATTGGTTCGGGATTGAATACAATGGTCTCCATGCGGACTTTTCTTCATGGGAGTAATGTCTCAAACTGGCTACGCTTTGATCGATTCCTGGAAGACCAGTAGTAGTTTCCGAAGCACATCTGGAGGCATTCTGTAATCTGTGGACTTTGAGAGTGTTGATGAAACAAAGAAATTGCATTTGGATTGAATACAACATGCTCCATGCGGACTTTTCTCCATGAGAGTAATGTCTCAAACTGTCTACGCTTTGATCGATTCCTGGAAGACCAGTAGTAGTTCCCGAAGCACATCTGGAGGCATTCTGTACTCTGTGGAGCTTCAGAGTGTTCACGAAACACAGAAATTGCATCGGGATTGGATACAACGGGCTCCATGCGGAATTTTCTCCATGGGAGTAATGTCTCAAACTGTCTACGCTTTGATCGATTCCTGGAAGACCAGTAGTAGTTTCCGAAGCACATATGGAGGCATTCTGTAATCTGCGGACCTTCAGATTGTTGACGGAACACAGAAATTGCTTCGGGATTGAATACAACGCGATCCATGCTCACTTTTCTCCATGGGAGTAATGTCTCACACAATCTACGATTTGATCGATTCCTGGAAGACCAGTAGTAGTTTCCGAAGCATATCTGGAGGCATTCTGTAATCTGCTGACCTTCAGAGTGTTGATGAAACAAAGAAATTGCATCGGGATTGAATACAACGGACACCATGCGGACGTTTCTCCATGGGAGTAATGTCTCAAACTGTCTACGCTTTGATCGATTCCTGGAAGACCAGTAGTAGTTTCCGAAGCACATCTGGAGGCATTCTGTAATCTGTGGACTTTGTGAGTGTTGATGAAACAAAGAAATTGCATCGGTATTGAATTCAACGGGCTGCATGCGGACTTTCCTCCGTGGGAGTAATGTCTCAAACTGTCTACGGTTTGATCGATTCCTGGAAGACCAGTAGTAGTTTCCGAAGCATATCTGGAGGCATTCTATATCAGTGGACCTTCAGAGTGTTGACAAAACACAGAAATTGCATCGGGATTGAATACAACGGGCTCCATGCGGACTTTTCTCCATGGGAGTAATGTCTCAAACTGTCTACGATTTGATCGATTCCTGGAAGACCAGTAGTAGTTTCCGAAGCACATCTGTAGGCATTCTGTAATCTGTGGACTATGAGAGTGTTGATGAAACAAAGAAATTGCATCGGTATTGAATTCAACGGGCTCCATGCGGACTTTCCTCCATGGGAGTAATGTCTCAAACTGTCTACGGTTTGATCGATTCCTGGAAGACCAGTAGTAGTTTCCGAAGCACATCGGGAGGCATTCTGTAATCTGTGGACTTTGAGAGTGTTGATGAAACAAAGAAATTGCATTGCGATTGAATACAACGGGCTCCATGCAGACTTTTCTCCATGGGAGTAATGTCTCAAACTGTCTACCCTTTGATTGATTCCTGGAAGACCAGTAGTAGTTCCCGAAGCACATCTGGAGGCATTCTGTAATCTGTGGACCTTCATGTGTTGACGAAACACAGAAATTGCATCGGGATTGAATACAACGGGCTCCATACGGACTTTTCTCAATGGGAGTAATGTCTCAAACTGTCTACGCTTTGATTGATTCCTGGAAGACCAATAGTAGTTCCCGAAGCACATCTGGAGGCATTCTGTAATCTGTGGACCTTCATGTGTTGACGAAACACAGAAACTGCATCGGGATTGAATACATCGTGCGCCATGCGGACTTTCTCCATGGGAGTAATGTCTTAAACTGTCTACGCTCTGATCGATTCCTGGAAGACCAGTAGTAGTTTCCGAACACATCTGGAGGCATACTATAATCTGTGGCTTTTGAGAGTGTTGATGAAACAAAGAAATTGCATCGGGATTGAATACAACGGGCTCCATGTGGACTTTTCTCCATGGGAGTAATGTCTCAAACTGTCTACGCTTTCATCGATTCCTGGAAGACCAGTAGCAGTTTCCGAAGCACATCTGGAATCATTCTGTAATCTGTGGACTTTGAGAGTGTTGATGAAACAAAGAAATTGCATCGGACTTGAATTCAACGGGCTCCATGCGGTCTTTCCTAGATGGGAGTAATGTCTCAAACTGTCTACGGTTTGTTCGATTCCTGGAAGACCAGTACTAGTTTCCGAAGCACATCTGGAGGCATTCTGTAATCTGTGGACTTTGAGATTTTTGATGAAACAAAGAAATTCCATCGGGATTGAATACAACGGGCTCCATGCGGTCTTTTCTCCATGGGAGTAATGTCTCAAGTTGTCTACGGTTTGATCGATTCCTGGAAGACCTGTAGTAGTTTACGAAGCATATCTGGAGGCATTCTGTAATCTGTGGACTTTGAGAGTGTTGATGAAACACAGAAATTGCATCGGGATTGAATACAACGGGCTCCATGCGGACTTTTCTCCATGGGAGTAATGTCTCAAACTTTCTACGCTTTGGTCGATTCCTGGAAGACCAGTAGTAGTTTCCGAAGCATATCTGGAAGCATTCTGTATCTGTGGACCTTCAGAGTGTTGACGAAACACAGAAATTGCATCGGGATTGAATACAACGGGCTCCATGCGGACTTTTCTCCATGGGAGTAATGTCTCAAACTGTCTACGCTTTGATCGATTCCTGGAAGACCAGTAGTAGTTTACGAAGCATATCTGGAGGCATTCTGTAATCTGTGGACTTTGAGAGTGTTGATGAAACAAAGAAATTGCATTGGGATTGAATACAACGGGCTCCATGCGGACTTTTCTCCATGGGAGTAATGTCTCAAACTGTCTACGCGTTGATCGATTCCTGGAAGACCAGTAGTAGTTCCCGAATCACATCTGGAGGCATTCTGTAATCTGTGGACCTTCAGAGTGTTGACGGAACACTGAAATTGGTTCGGGATTGAATACAACGGTCTCCATGCGGACTTTTCTTCATGGGAGTAATGTCTCAAACTGGCTACGCTTTGATCGATTCCTGGAAGACCAGTAGTAGTTTCCGAAGCACATCTGGAGGCATTCTGTAATCTGTGGACTTTGAGAGTGTTGATGAAACAAAGAAATTGCATTTGGATTGAATACAACATGCTCCATGCGGACTTTTCTCCATGAGAGTAATGTCTCAAACTGTCTACGCTTTGATCGATTCCTGGAAGACCAGTAGTAGTTCCCGAAGCACATCTGGAGGCATTCTGTACTCTGTGGAGCTTCAGAGTGTTCACGAAACACAGAAATTGCATCGGGATTGGATACAACGGGCTCCATGCGGAATTTTCTCCATGGGAGTAATGTCTCAAACTGTCTACGCTTTGATCGATTCCTGGAAGACCAGTAGTAGTTTCCGAAGCACATATGGAGGCATTCTGTAATCTGCGGACCTTCAGATTGTTGACGGAACACAGAAATTGCTTCGGGATTGAATACAACGCGATCCATGCTCACTTTTCTCCATGGGAGTAATGTCTCACACAATCTACGATTTGATCGATTCCTGGAAGACCAGTAGTAGTTTCCGAAGCATATCTGGAGGCATTCTGTAATCTGCTGACCTTCAGAGTGTTGATGAAACAAAGAAATTGCATCGGGATTGAATACAACGGACACCATGCGGACGTTTCTCCATGGGAGTAATGTCTCAAACTGTCTACGCTTTGATCGATTCCTGGAAGACCAGTAGTAGTTTCCGAAGCACATCTGGAGGCATTCTGTAATCTGTGGACTTTGTGAGTGTTGATGAAACAAAGAAATTGCATCGGTATTGAATTCAACGGGCTGCATGCGGACTTTCCTCCGTGGGAGTAATGTCTCAAACTGTCTACGGTTTGATCGATTCCTGGAAGACCAGTAGTAGTTTCCGAAGCATATCTGGAGGCATTCTATATCAGTGGACCTTCAGAGTGTTGACAAAACACAGAAATTGCATCGGGATTGAATACAACGGGCTCCATGCGGACTTTTCTCCATGGGAGTAATGTCTCAAACTGTCTACGATTTGATCGATTCCTGGAAGACCAGTAGTAGTTTCCGAAGCACATCTGTAGGCATTCTGTAATCTGTGGACTATGAGAGTGTTGATGAAACAAAGAAATTGCATCGGTATTGAATTCAACGGGCTCCATGCGGACTTTCCTCCATGGGAGTAATGTCTCAAACTGTCTACGGTTTGATCGATTCCTGGAAGACCAGTAGTAGTTTCCGAAGCACATCGGGAGGCATTCTGTAATCTGTGGACTTTGAAAGTGTTGATGAAACAAAGAAATTGCATTGCGATTGAATACAACGGGCTCCATGCAGACTTTTCTCCATGGGAGTAATGTCTCAAACTGTCTACCCTTTGATTGATTCCTGGAAGACCAGTAGTAGTTCCCGAAGCACATCTGGAGGCATTCTGTAATCTGTGGACCTTCATGTGTTGACGAAACACAGAAATTGCATCGGGATTGAATACAACGGGCTCCATACGGACTTTTCTCAATGGGAGTAATGTCTCAAACTGTCTACGCTTTGATTGATTCCTGGAAGACCAATAGTAGTTCCCGAAGCACATCTGGAGGCATTCTGTAATCTGTGGACCTTCATGTGTTGACGAAACACAGAAATTGCATCGGGATTGAATACATCGTGCGCCATGCGGACTTTCTCCATGGGAGTAATGTCTTAAACTGTCTACGCTCTGATCGATTCCTGGAAGACCAGTAGTAGTTTCCGAACACATCTGGAGGCATACTATAATCTGTGGCTTTTGAGAGTGTTGATGAAACAAAGAAATTGCATCGGGATTGAATACAACGGGCTCCATGTGGACTTTTCTCCATGGGAGTAATGTCTCAAACTGTCTACGCTTTCATCGATTCCTGGAAGACCAGTAGCAGTTTCCGAAGCACATCTGGAATCATTCTGTAATCTGTGGACTTTGAGAGTGTTGATAAAACAAAGAAATTGCATTGGGATTGAATACAACGGGCACCATGCGGACGTTTCTCCATGGGAGTAATGTCTCAAACTGTCTACGCTATGATCGATTCCTGGAAGACCAGTAGTAGTTTCCGAAGCACATCTGGAGGCATTCTGTAATCTGTGGACTTTGAGAGTGTTGATGAAACAAAGAAATTGCATCGGACTTGAATTCAACGGGCTCCATGCGGTCTTTCCTAGATGGGAGTAATGTCTCAAACTGTCTACGGTTTGTTCGATTCCTGGAAGACCAGTAGTAGTTTCCGAAGCACATCTGGAGGCATTCTGTAATCTGTGGACTTTGAGATTTTTGATGAAACAAAGAAATTCCATCGGGATTGAATACAACGGGCTCCATGCGGTCTTTTCTCCATGGGAGTAATGTCTCAAGTTGTCTACGGTTTGATCGATTCCTGGAAGACCTGTAGTAGTTTACGAAGCATATCTGGAGGCATTCTGTAATCTGTGGACTTTGAGAGTGTTGATGAAACACAGAAATTGCATCGGGATTGAATACAACGGGCTCCATGCGGACTTTTCTCCATGGGAGTAATGTCTCAAACTTTCTACGCTTTGGTCGATTCCTGGAAGACCAGTAGTAGTTTCCGAAGCATATCTGGAGGCATTCTGTATCTGTGGACCTTCAGAGTGTTGACGAAACACAGAAATTGCATCGGGATTGAATACAACGGGCTCCATGCGGACTTTTCTCCATGGGAGTAATGTCTCAAACTGTCTACGCTTTGATCGATTCCTGGAAGACCAGTAGTAGTTTACGAAGCATATCTGGAGGCATTCTGTAATCTGTGGACTTTGAGAGTGTTGATGAAACAAAGAAATTGCATTGGGATTGAATACAACGGGCTCCATGCGGACTTTTCTCCATGGGAGTAATGTCTCAAACTGTCTACGCGTTGATCGATTCCTGGAAGACCAGTAGTAGTTCCCGAATCACATCTGGAGGCATTCTGTAATCTGTGGACCTTCAGAGTGTTGACGGAACACTGAAATTGGTTCGGGATTGAATACAACGGTCTCCATGCGGACTTTTCTTCATGGGAGTAATGTCTCAAACTGTCTACGCTTTGATCGATTCCTGGAAGACCAGTAGTAGTTTCCGAAGCACATCTGGAGGCATTCTGTAATCTGTGGACTTTGTGAGTGTTGATGAAACAAAGAAATTGCATCGGTATTGAATTCAACGGGCTGCATGCGGACTTTCCTCCGTGGGAGTAATGTCTCAAACTGTCTACGGTTTGATCGATTCCTGGATGACCAGTAGTAGTTTCCGAAGCATATCTGGAGGCATTCTATATCAGTGGACCTTCAGAGTGTTGACAAAACACAGAAATTGCATCGGGATTGAATACAACGGGCTCCATGCGGACTTTTCTCCATGGGAGTAATGTCTCAAACTGTCTACGATTTGATCGATTCCTGGAAGACCAGTAGTAGTTTCCGAAGCACATCTGTAGGCATTCTGTAATCTGTGGACTATGAGAGTGTTGATGAAACAAAGAAATTGCATCGGTATTGAATTCAACGGGCTCCATGCGGACTTTCCTCCATGGGAGTAATGTCTCAAACTGTCTACGGTTTGATCGATTCCTGGAAGACCAGTAGTAGTTTCCGAAGCACATCGGGAGGCATTCTGTAATCTGTGGACTTTGAGAGTGTTGATGAAACAAAGAAATTGCATTGCGATTGAATACAACGGGCTCCATGCAGACTTTTCTCCATGGGAGTAATGTCTCAAACTGTCTACCCTTTGATTGATTCCTGGAAGACCAGTAGTAGTTCCCGAAGCACATCTGGAGGCATTCTGTAATCTGTGGACCTTCATGTGTTGACGAAACACAGAAATTGCATCGGGATTGAATACAACGGGCTCCATACGGACTTTTCTCAATGGGAGTAATGTCTCAAACTGTCTACGCTTTGATTGATTCCTGGAAGACCAATAGTAGTTCCCGAAGCACATCTGGAGGCATTCTGTAATCTGTGGACCTTCATGTGTTGACGAAACACAGAAATTGCATCGGGATTGAATACATCGTGCGCCATGCGGACTTTCTCCATGGGAGTAATGTCTTAAACTGTCTACGCTCTGATCGATTCCTGGAAGACCAGTAGTAGTTTCCGAACACATCTGGAGGCATACTATAATCTGTGGCTTTTGAGAGTGTTGATGAAACAAAGAAATTGCATCGGGATTGAATACAACGGGCTCCATGTGGACTTTTCTCCATGGGAGTAATGTCTCAAACTGTCTACGCTTTCATCGATTCCTGGAAGACCAGTAGCAGTTTCCGAAGCACATCTGGAATCATTCTGTAATCTGTGGACTTTGAGAGTGTTGATAAAACAAAGAAATTGCATTGGGATTGAATACAACGGGCACCATGCGGACGTTTCTCAATGGGAGTAATGTCTCAAACTGTCTACGCTATGATCGATTCCTGGAAGACCAGTAGTAGTTTCCGAAGCACATCTGGAGGCATTCTGTAATCTGTGGACTTTGAGAGTGTTGATGAAACAAAGAAATTGCATCGGACTTGAATTCAACGGGCTCCATGCGGTCTTTCCTAGATGGGAGTAATGTCTCAAACTGTCTACGGTTTGTTCGATTCCTGGAAGACCAGTAGTAGTTTCCGAAGCACATCTGGAGGCATTCTGTAATCTGTGGACTTTGAGATTTTTGATGAAACAAAGAAATTCCATCGGGATTGAATACAACGGGCTCCATGCGGGCTTTTCTCCATGGGAGTAATGTCTCAAGTTGTCTACGGTTTGATCGATTCCTGGAAGACCTGTAGTAGTTCCCGAAGCACATCTGGAGGCATTCTGTAATCTGTGGACCTTCATGTGTTGACGAAACACAGAAATTGCATCGGGATTGAATACATCGTGCGCCATGCGGACTTTCTCCATGGGAGTAATGTCTTAAACTGTCTACGCTCTGATCGATTCCTGGAAGACCAGTAGTAGTTTCCGAACACATCTGGAGGCATACTATAATCTGTGGCTTTTGAGAGTGTTGATGAAACAAAGAAATTGCATCGGGATTGAATACAACGGGCTCCATGTGGACTTTTCTCCATGGGAGTAATGTCTCAAACTGTCTACGCTTTCATCGATTCCTGGAAGACCAGTAGCAGTTTCCGAAGCACATCTGGAATCATTCTGTAATCTGTGGACTTTGAGAGTGTTGATAAAACAAAGAAATTGCATTGGGATTGAATACAACGGGCACCATGCGGACGTTTCTCCATGGGAGTAATGTCTCAAACTGTCTACGCTATGATCGATTCCTGGAAGACCAGTAGTAGTTTCCGAAGCACATCTGGAGGCATTCTGTAATCTGTGGACTTTGAGAGTGTTGATGAAACAAAGAAATTGCATCGGACTTGAATTCAACGGGCTCCATGCGGTCTTTCCTAGATGGGAGTAATGTCTCAAACTGTCTACGGTTTGTTCGATTCCTGGAAGACCAGTAGTAGTTTCCGAAGCACATCTGGAGGCATTCTGTAATCTGTGGACTTTGAGATTTTTGATGAAACAAAGAAATTCCATCGGGATTGAATACAACGGGCTCCATGCGGTCTTTTCTCCATGGGAGTAATGTCTCAAGTTGTCTACGGTTTGATCGATTCCTGGAAGACCTGTAGTAGTTTACGAAGCATATCTGGAGGCATTCTGTAATCTGTGGACTTTGAGAGTGTTGATGAAACACAGAAATTGCATCGGGATTGAATACAACGGGCTCCATGCGGACTTTTCTCCATGGGAGTAATGTCTCAAACTTTCTACGCTTTGGTCGATTCCTGGAAGACCAGTAGTAGTTTCCGAAGCATATCTGGAGGCATTCTGTATCTGTGGACCTTCAGAGTGTTGACGAAACACAGAAATTGCATCGGGATTGAATACAACGGGCTCCATGCGGACTTTTCTCCATGGGAGTAATGTCTCAAACTGTCTACGCTTTGATCGATTCCTGGAAGACCAGTAGTAGTTTACGAAGCATATCTGGAGGCATTCTGTAATCTGTGGACTTTGAGAGTGTTGATGAAACAAAGAAATTGCATTGGGATTGAATACAACGGGCTCCATGCGGACTTTTCTCCATGGGAGTAATGTCTCAAACTGTCTACGCGTTGATCGATTCCTGGAAGACCAGTAGTAGTTCCCGAATCACATCTGGAGGCATTCTGTAATCTGTGGACCTTCAGAGTGTTGACGGAACACTGAAATTGGTTCGGGATTGAATACAACGGTCTCCATGCGGACTTTTCTTCATGGGAGTAATGTCTCAAACTGTCTACGCTTTGATCGATTCCTGGAAGACCAGTAGTAGTTTCCGAAGCACATCTGGAGGCATTCTGTAATCTGTGGACTTTGTGAGTGTTGATGAAACAAAGAAATTGCATCGGTATTGAATTCAACGGGCTGCATGCGGACTTTCCTCCGTGGGAGTAATGTCTCAAACTGTCTACGGTTTGATCGATTCCTGGAAGACCAGTAGTAGTTTCCGAAGCATATCTGGAGGCATTCTATATCAGTGGACCTTCAGAGTGTTGACAAAACACAGAAATTGCATCGGGATTGAATACAACGGGCTCCATGCGGACTTTTCTCCATGGGAGTAATGTCTCAAACTGTCTACGATTTGATCGATTCCTGGAAGACCAGTAGTAGTTTCCGAAGCACATCTGTAGGCATTCTGTAATCTGTGGACTATGAGAGTGTTGATGAAACAAAGAAATTGCATCGGTATTGAATTCAACGGGCTCCATGCGGACTTTCCTCCATGGGAGTAATGTCTCAAACTGTCTACGGTTTGATCGATTCCTGGAAGACCAGTAGTAGTTTCCGAAGCACATCGGGAGGCATTCTGTAATCTGTGGACTTTGAGAGTGTTGATGAAACAAAGAAATTGCATTGCGATTGAATACAACGGGCTCCATGCAGACTTTTCTCCATGGGAGTAATGTCTCAAACTGTCTACCCTTTGATTGATTCCTGGAAGACCAGTAGTAGTTCCCGAAGCACATCTGGAGGCATTCTGTAATCTGTGGACCTTCATGTGTTGACGAAACACAGAAATTGCATCGGGATTGAATACAACGGGGTCCATACGGACTTTTCTCAATGGGAGTAATGTCTCAAACTGTCTACGCTTTGATTGATTCCTGGAAGACCAATAGTAGTTCCCGAAGCACATCTGGAGGCATTCTGTAATCTGTGGACCTTCATGTGTTGACGAAACACAGAAATTGCATCGGGATTGAATACATCGTGCGCCATGCGGACTTTCTCCATGGGAGTAATGTCTTAAACTGTCTACGCTCTGATCGATTCCTGGAAGACCAGTAGTAGTTTCCGAACACATCTGGAGGCATACTATAATCTGTGGCTTTTGAGAGTGTTGATGAAACAAAGAAATTGCATCGGGATTGAATACAACGGGCTCCATGTGGACTTTTCTCCATGGGAGTAATGTCTCAAACTGTCTACGCTTTCATCGATTCCTGGAAGACCAGTAGCAGTTTCCGAAGCACATCTGGAATCATTCTGTAATCTGTGGACTTTGAGAGTGTTGATAAAACAAAGAAATTGCATTGGGATTGAATACAACGGGCACCATGCGGACGTTTCTCAATGGGAGTAATGTCTCAAACTGTCTACGCTATGATCGATTCCTGGAAGACCAGTAGTAGTTTCCGAAGCACATCTGGAGGCATTCTGTAATCTGTGGACTTTGAGAGTGTTGATGAAACAAAGAAATTGCATCGGACTTGAATTCAACGGGCTCCATGCGGTCTTTCCTAGATGGGAGTAATGTCTCAAACTGTCTACGGTTTGTTCGATTCCTGGAAGACCAGTAGTAGTTTCCGAAGCACATCTGGAGGCATTCTGTAATCTGTGGACTTTGAGATTTTTGATGAAACAAAGAAATTCCATCGGGATTGAATACAACGGGCTCCATGCGGGCTTTTCTCCATGGGAGTAATGTCTCAAGTTGTCTACGGTTTGATCGATTCCTGGAAGACCTGTAGTAGTTTACGAAGCATATCTGGAGGCATTCTGTAATCTGTGGACTTTGAGAGTGTTGATGAAACACAGAAATTGCATCGGGATTGAATACAACGGGCTCCATGCGGACTTTTCTCCATGGGAGTAATGTCTCAAACTTTCTACGCTTTGGTCGATTCCTGGAAGACCAGTAGTAGTTTCCGAAGCATATCTGGAGGCATTCTGTATCTGTGGACCTTCAGAGTGTTGACGAAACACAGAAATTGCATCGGGATTGAATACAACGGGCTCCATGCGGACTTTTCTCCATGGGAGTAATGTCTCAAACTGTCTACGCTTTGATCGATTCCTGGAAGACCAGTAGTAGTTTACGAAGCATATCTGGAGGCATTCTGTAATCTGTGGACTTTGAGAGTGTTGATGAAACAAAGAAATTGCATTGGGATTGAATACAACGGGCTCCATGCGGACTTTTCTCCATGGGAGTAATGTCTCAAACTGTCTACGCGTTGATCGATTCCTGGAAGACCAGTAGTAGTTCCCGAATCACATCTGGAGGCATTCTGTAATCTGTGGACCTTCAGAGTGTTGACGGAACACTGAAATTGGTTCGGGATTGAATACAACGGTCTCCATGCGGACTTTTCTTCATGGGAGTAATGTCTCAAACTGGCTACGCTTTGATCGATTCCTGGAAGACCAGTAGTAGTTTCCGAAGCACATCTGGAGGCATTCTGTAATCTGTGGACTTTGAGAGTGTTGATGAAACAAAGAAATTGCATTTGGATTGAATACAACATGCTCCATGCGGACTTTTCTCCATGAGAGTAATGTCTCAAACTGTCTACGCTTTGATCGATTCCTGGAAGACCAGTAGTAGTTCCCGAAGCACATCTGGAGGCATTCTGTACTCTGTGGAGCTTCAGAGTGTTCACGAAACACAGAAATTGCATCGGGATTGGATACAACGGGCTCCATGCGGAATTTTCTCCATGGGAGTAATGTCTCAAACTGTCTACGCTTTGATCGATTCCTGGAAGACCAGTAGTAGTTTCCGAAGCACATATGGAGGCATTCTGTAATCTGCGGACCTTCAGATTGTTGACGGAACACAGAAATTGCTTCGGGATTGAATACAACGCGATCCATGCTCACTTTTCTCCATGGGAGTAATGTCTCACACAATCTACGATTTGATCGATTCCTGGAAGACCAGTAGTAGTTTCCGAAGCACATATTGAGGCATTCTGTAATCTGCTGACCTTCAGAGTGTTGATGAAACAAAGAAATTGCATCGGGATTGAATACAACGGACACCATGCGGACGTTTCTCCATGGGAGTAATGTCTCAAACTGTCTACGCTTTGATCGATTCCTGGAAGACCAGTAGTAGTTTCCGAAGCACATCTGGAGGCATTCTGTAATCTGTGGACTTTGTGAGTGTTGATGAAACAAAGAAATTGCATCGGCATTGAATTCAACGGGCTGCATGCGGACTTTCCTCCGTGGGAGTAATGTCTCACACAATCTACGATTTGATCGATTCCTGGAAGACCAGTAGTAGTTTCCGAAGCACATCTGTAGGCATACTGTAATCTGTGGTTTTTGAGAGTGTTGATGAAACAAAGAAATTGCATCGGGATTGAATACAACGGGCTCCATGCGGACTTTTCTCCATGGAAGTAATGTCTCAAACTGTCTACGCTTTGATCGATTCCTGGAAGACCAGTAGTAGTTTCCGAAGCACATCTCGAGGCATTCTGTAATCTGTGGACTTTGAGAGTGTTGATGAAACAAAGAAAGTGCATTGGGATTGAATACAACGGGCTCCATGCAGACTTTTCTCCATGGGAGTAATGTCTCAAACTGTCTACGCTTTGATTGATTCCTGGAAGACCAGTAGTAGTTCCCGAAGCACATCTGGAGGCATTCTGTAATCTGTGGACCTTCATGTGTTGACGAAACACAGAAATTGCATCGGGATTGAATACAACGGGCTCCATACGGACTTTTCTCAATGGGAGTAATGTCTCAAACTGTCTACGATTTGATTGATTCCTGGAAGACCAGTAGTAGTTCCCGAAAAACACATCCGGAGGCATTCTGTAATCTGTGGACCTTCATGTGTTGACGAAACACAAAAATTGCATCGGGATTGAATACATCGTGCGCCATGCGGACTTTCTCCATGGGAGTAATGTCTTAAACTGTCTACACTCTGATCGATTCCTGGAAGACCAGTAGTAGTTTCCGAACACATCTGGAGGCATACTGTAATCTGTGGCTTTTGAGAGTGTTGATGAAACAAAGAAATTGCATCGGGATTGAATACAACGGGCTCCATGTGGACTTTTCTCCATGGGAGTAATGTCTCAAACTGTCTACGATTTCATCGATTCCTGGAAGACCAGTAGTAGTTTCCGAAGCACATCTGGAATCATTCTGTAATCTGTGAACTTTGAGAGTGTTGATAAAACAAAGAAATTGCATTGGGATTGAATACAACGGGCACCATGCGGACGTTTCTCCATGGGAGTAATGTCTCAAACTGTCTACGCTATGATCGATTCCTGGAAGACCAGTAGTAGTTTCCGAAGCACATCTGGAGGCATTCTGTAATCTGTGGACTTTGAGAGTGTTGATGAAACAAAGAAATTGCATCGGACTTGAATTCAACGGGCTCCATGCGGTCTTTCCTCCATGGGAGTAATGTCTCAAACTGTCTACGGTTTGATCGATTCCTGGAAGACCAGTAGTAGTTTCCGAAGCACATCTGGAGGCACTCTGTAATCTGTGGACTTTGAGATTTTTGATGAAACAAAGAAATTCCATCGGGATTGAATACAACGGGCTCCATACGGACTTTTCTCCATGGGAGTAATGTCTCAAACTGTCTACGCTTTGATCGATTCCTGGAAGACCAGTTGTAGTTTCCGAAGCACATCTGGAGGCATACTGTAATCTGTGGCTTTTGAGAGTGTTGATGAAACAAAGAAATTGCATCGGGATTGAATACAACGGGCTCCATGCGGACTTTTCTTCATGGGAGTAATGTCTCAATCTGTCTACGCTTTGATCGATTACTATAAGACCAGTAGTAGTTTCCAAAGCACATCTGGAGGCATTCTGTAATCTGTGGTTTTTGAGAGTGTTGATGAAACGAAGAAATGGCATCGGGATTGAATACAACGGGCTCCATGTGGACTTTTCTCCATGGGAGTAATGTCTCCAACTTTCTACGCTTTCATCGATTCCTGGAAGACCAGTAGTAGTTTCCGAAGCACATCTGGAGGCATTCTGTAATCTGTGGACTTCGAGAGTGTTGATGAACAAAGAAATTGCATCGGGATTGAATACAACGGGCTCCATACGAACTTTTCTTCATGGGAGTAATGTCTCAAACTGTCCCTGCTTTGATCGATTCCTGGAAGACCAGTAGTAGTTTCTGAAGCACATCTGGAGGCATTCTTTAATCTGTGGACTTTGAGAGTGTTGATGAAACAAAGAAGTTGCATCGGGATTGAATACAAAGGGCTCCATGCGGACTTTTCTCCATGGGTGTAATGTCTCAAACTGTCTACGCTTTGATCGATTCCTGGAAGACCAGTGGTAGTTTCCGAAGCACATATTGAGGCATTCTGTAATCTGCTGACCTTTAGAGTGTTGATGAGACAAAGAAATTGCATCGGGATTGAATACAACGGGCTCCATACGAACTTTTCTTCATGGGAGTAATGTCTCAAACTGTCCATGCTTTGATCGATTCCTGGAAGACCAGTAGTAGTTTCCGAAGCACATCTGGAGGCTTCTGTAATCTGTGGACTTCGAGAGTGTTGATGAAACAAAGAAATTGCATCGGACTTGAATTCAACGGGCTCCATGCGGTCTTTCCTCCATGGGAGTAATGTCTCAAACTGTCTACGGTTTGATCGATTCCTGGAAGACCAGTAGTAGTTTCCGAAGCATATCTGGAGGCATTCTGTATCAGTGGACCTTCAGAGTGTTGACGAAACACAGAAATTGCATCGGGATTGAATACAACGGGCTCCATGCGGACTTTTCTCCATGGGAGTAATGTCTCCAACTTTCTACGCTTTCATCGATTCCTGGAAGACCAGTAGTAGTTTCCGAAGCACATCTGGAGGCATTCTGTAATCTGTGGACTTCGAGAGTGTTGATGAACAAAGAAATTGCATCGGGATTGAATACAACGGGCGCCATACGAACTTATCTTCATGGGAGTAATGTCTCAAACTGTCTACGCTTTCATCGATTCCTGGAAGACCAGTAGTAGTTTCCGAAGCACATCTGGAGGCATTCTGTAATCTGTGGACTTTGAGAGTGTTGATGAAACAAAGTAATTGAATTGGGATTGAATACAAAGGGCTCCATGCGGACTTTTCTCCATGGGTGTAATGTCTCAAACTGTCTACACTTTGATCGATTCCTGGAAGACCAGTAGTAGTTTCCGAAGCACATCTGGAGGCATAATGTAATCTGTGGTTTTTGAGAGTCTTGATGAAACAAAGAAATTGCATCGTGATTGAATACATCGGGCTCCATACGGACTTTTCTCCATGGGAGTTATGTCTCAAACTGTCTACGTTTTGATCGATTCCTGGAAGACCAGCAGTAGTTTCCGAAGCACATCTGGAGGCATTCTGTAATCTGTGGACTTTGAGAGTGTTGATGAAACAAAGAAATTGCATCGGGATTGAATACAACGGGCTCCATACGGACTTTTCTCCATGGGAGTAATGTCTCAAATTGTCTACCCTTTGATCGAATCCTGGAAGACCAGTAGTAGTTTCCGAAGCACATCTGGAGGCATACTGTAATCTGTGCTTTTTGAGAGTGTTGATGAAACAAAGAAATTGCATTGGGATTGAATACAACGGCTCCATGTGGACCTTTCTTCATGTGAGTAATGTCTCAAACTGTCTACGCTTTGATCGTTTCCTGGAAGACCAGTAGTAGTTTCCGAAGCACATCTGGAGGCATTCTGTAATCTGTGGACTTAGAGAATGTTGATGAAACAAAGAAATTCCATCTGGATTGAATACAACGTGCTCCATGCGGTCTTTTCTCCATGGGAGTAATGTCTCAAACTGTCTAGGCTTTGATCGATTCCTGGAAGACTTGTAGTAGCTTCCGAAGCATATCTGGAGGTTTTCTGTAACCTGTGGACCTTCAGAGTGTTGACGAAACACAGAAATTGCATCTGGATTGATTACAACGGGCTCCATGCGGACTTTTCTCCATGGGAGTAATCTCTCAAACTGTCTACGCTTTGATCGATTACTAAAAGACCAGTAGTAGTTTCCGAAGAACATCTGGAGGCATTCTGTAATCTGTGGTTTTTGAGAGTGTTGATGAAACAAAGAAATTGCATCGGGATTGAATACAACGGGCTCCATGTGGACTCTTCTCCATGGGAGTAATGTCTCCAACTGTCTACGCTTTCATCGATTCCTGGAAGACCAGTAGCAGTTTCCGAAGCACATCTGGAGGCATTCTGTAATCTGTGGACTTTGAGAGTGTTGATGAAACAAAGAAATTGCATTGGGAGTGAATACAACGGGCTCCATACGGACTTTTCTTCATGTGAGTAATGTCTCAAACTGTCTACGCTTTGATCGATTCCTGGAAGACCAGTAGTAGTTTCCGAAGCACATCTGGAGGCATTCTGTAATCTGTGGTTTTTGAGAGTGTTGATGAAACAAAGAAATTGCATTGGGATTGTATACAACGGGCTCCATGTGGACTTTTCTTCATCTGAGTAATGTCTCAAACTGTCTACGCTTTGATCGATTCCTGGAAGACCAGTAGTAGTTTCCGAAGCACATCTGGAGGCATTCTGTAATCTGTGGACTTAGAGAATGTTGATGAAACAAAGAAATTCCATCTGGATTGAATACAACGTGCTCCATGCGGTCTTTTCTCCATGGGAGTAATGTCTCAAACTGTCTAGGCTTTGATCGATTCCTGGAAGACCAGTAGTAGTTTCCGAAGCACATCTGGAGGCTTTCTGTAATCTGTGGACTTAGAGAATGTTGACGAAACACAGAAATTGCATCGGGATTGAATGCAACGGGGTCCATGCGGTCTTTTCTCCATGGGAGTAATGTCTCAAACTGTGTACGCTTTGATCGATTACTAAAACACCAGTAGTAGTTTCCGAAGAACATCTGGAGGCATTCTGTAATCTGTGGTTTTTGAGAGTGTTGATGAAACAAAGAAATTGCATCGGGATTGAATACAACGGGCTCCATCCGGACTTTTCTCCATGGGAGTAATGTCTCAAACTGTCTACGCTTTGATCGATTCCTGGAAGACCAGTAGTAGTTTCTGAAGCACATCTGGAGGCATTCTTTAATCTGTGGACTTTGAGAGTGTTGATGAAACAAAGAAGTTGCATCGAGATTGACTACAAAGGGCTCCATGCGGACTTTCCTCCATGGGAGTAATGTCTCAAACTGTCTACGCTTTGATCGATTCCTGGAAGACCAGTAGTAGTTTCCGAAGCACATCTGGAGGCATTCTGTAATCTGTGGACTTTGAGAGTGTTGATGAAACCAAGAAATTGCATCGGGATTGAATACAACGGGCTCCATGCGAATTTTCTCCATGGGTGTAATGTCTTAAACTGTCTACGCTTTGATCGATTCCTGGAAGACCAGTAGTAGTTTCCGAAGCACATCTGGAGGCATACTGTAAACTGTGGTTTTTGAGAGTGTTGATGAAACAAAGAAATTGCCTCCGGAGTGAATACAACGGGCTCCATGCCGACTTTTCTTCATAAGAGTAAGGTCTCAAACTGTCTACGCTTTGATCGATTCCTGGAAGACCAGTAGTAGTTTCCGAAGCACATCTGGAGGCATTCTGTAATCTGTGGACTTTGAGAGTGTTGATGAAACAAAGAAATTGCATCGGGATTGAATACAACGGGCTCCATACGGACTTTTCTCCATGGGAGTAATGTCTAAATCTTGATACGCCTTGATCGATTCCTGGAAGACCAGTAGTAGTTTCCGAAGCATATCTGGAGGCATTCTGTAATCTGTGGACCTTCAGAGTGTTGACGAAACACAGAATTTGCATCGGGATTGAATACAACGGGCTCCATGCGGACTTTTCTCCATGGGAGTAATGTCTCAAACTGTCTACGGTTTGATCGATTCCTGGAAGACCAGTAGTAGTTTCCGAAGCACATCTGGAGGCATTCTGTAATCTGTGGACTTTGAGAGTGTTGATGAAACAAAGAAATTGCATCGGGATTGAATACAACGGGCTCCATACGGACTTTTCTCCATGGGAGTAATGTCTCAAACTGTCTACGGTTTGATCGATTCCTGGAAGACCAGTAGTAGTTTCGAAGCACATCTGGAGGCATTCTGTAATCTGTGGACTTTGAGAGTGTTGATGAAACAAAGAAATTGCATCGGGATTGAATACAACGGGTTCCATACACACTTTTCTCCATGGGGTAATGTCTCAAACTGTCTACGCTTTGATCGATTCCTGGAAGACCAGTAGTAGTTTCCGAAGCAAATCTGGAGGCATTCTGTAATCTGTGGACTTTGAGAGTGTTGATGAAACAAAGAAATTGCATTGGGATTGAATACAAGGGGCTAAATGCAGACGTTTCTCCATGGGAGTAATGTCTCAAACTGTCTACGCTTTGATTGACTCCTGGAAGACAAGTAGTAGTTCCCGAAGCACATCTGGAGGCATTCACTAATCTGTGGACTTTGAGAGTGTTGATGAAACAAAGAAATTGCATCGGGATTGAATACAACGTGCTCCATACACACTTTTCTCCATGGGAGTAATGTCTCAAACTGTCTACGTTTTCATCGATTCCTGGAAGACCAGTAGTAGTTTCCGAAGCACATCTGGAGGCATTCTGTAATCTGTGGACTTTGAGAGTGTTGATGAAACAAAGAAATTGTATTGGGATTGAATACAACGGGCTCCATGCGGACTTTTCTCTATGGGAGTAATGTCTCAAACTGTCTACGCTTTGATCGATTCCTGGAAGACCAGTAGTAGTTTCCGAAGCACATCTGGAGGCATTCTGTAATCTGTGGACTTCGAGAGTGTTGATGAAACAAAGAAATTGCATCGGGATTGAATACAACGGGCTCCATATGAACTTTTCTTCATGGGAGTAATGTCTCAAACTGTCCATGATTTAATCGATTACTGGAAGACCAGTAGTAGTTTCTGAAGCACATCTGGAGGCATTCTTTAATCTGTGGACTTTGAGAGTGTTGATGCAACAAAGAAGTTGCATCGGGATTGAATACATAGGGCCCCATGCGGACTTTTCTCCATGGGAGTAATGTCTCAAACTGTCTACGCTTTGATCGATTCCTGGAAGACCAGTAGTAGTTTCCGAAGCACATCTGGAGGCATTCCGTAATCTGTGGACTTTGAGAGTGTTGATGAAACAAAGAAATTGCATCGGGATTGAATACAACGGGCTCCATGCGGACTTTTCTCCATGGGAGTAATGTCTCAAACTGTCTACGCTTCGATCGATTCCTGGAAGACCAGTAGTAGTTTCCGAAGCACATCTGGAAGCATTTTCTAATCTGTGGACTTTGTGAGTGTTGATGAAACAAAGAAATTGCATCGGGATTGAATACAACGGGCTCCATACGAACTTTTCTTCATGGGAGTAATGTCTCAAACTGTCCATGATTTAATCGATTACTGGAAGACCAGTAGAAGTTTATGAAGCACATCTGGAGGCATTCTTTAATCTGTGGACTTTGAGAGTGTTGATGCAACAAAGAAGTTGCATCGGGATTGAATACAAAGGGCTCCATGCGGACTTTTCTCCATGGGAGTAATGTCTCAAACTGTCTACGCTTTGATCGAATACTAAAAGACCAGTAGTAGTTTCCGAAGAACATCTGGAGGCATTCTGTAATCTGTGGTTTTTGAGAGTGTTGATGAAACAAAGAAATTGCATTGGGATTGAATACATCGGGCTCCATACGGACTTTTCTTCATGTGAGTAATGTCTCAAACTGTCTACGCTTTAATCGATTCCTGGAAGACCAGTAGTAGTTTCCGAAGCACATCTGGAGGCATTTTGTAATCTGTGGACTTAGAGAATGTTGATGAAACAAAGAAATTCCATCTGGATTGAATACAACGTGCTCCATGCGGTCTTCTCTCCATGGGAGTAATGTCTCAAACTGTCTAGGCTTTGATCGATTCCTGAAGACTTGTAGTAGCTTCCGAAGCATATCTGGAGGTATTCTGTAACCTGTGGACCTTCAGAGTGTTGACGAAACACAGAAATTGCATCGGGATTGAATACAACGGGCTCCATGCGGTCTTTTCTCCATGGGAGTAATGTCTCAAACTGTCTACGCTTTGATCGATTACTAAAAGACCAGTAGTAGTTTCCGAAGAACATCTGGAGGCATTCTGTAATCTGTGGTTTTTGAGAGTGTTGATGAAACAAAGAAATTGCATCGGGATTGAATACAACGGGCTCCATACGAACTTTTCTTCATGGAAATAATGTCTCAAACTGTCCATGCTTTGATCGATTCCTGGAAGACCAGTAGTAGTTTCTGAAGCACATCTGGAGGCATTCTTTAATCTGTGGACTTTGAGAGTGTTGATGAAACAAAGAAGTTGCTCCGGGATTGACTACAAAGGGCTCCATGCGGACTTTCCTCCATGGGAGTAATGTCTCAAACTGTCTACGCTTTGATCGATTCCTGGAAGACCAGTAGTAGTTTCCGAAGCACATCTGGAGGCATTCTGTAATCTGTGGACTTTGAGAGTGTTGATGAAACCAAGAAATTGCATCGGGATTGAATACAACGGGCTCCATGCGAATTTTCTCCATGGGTGTAATGTCTTAAACTGTCTACGCTTTGATCGATCCCTGGAAGACCAGTAGTAGTTTCCGAAGCACATCTGGAGGCATACTGTAAACTGTGGTTTTTGAGAGTGTTGATGAAACAAAGAAATTGCATCCGGAGTGAATACAACGGACTCCATGCGGACCTTTCTTCATGGGAGTAAGGTCTCAAACTGACTACGCTTTGATCGATTCCTGTAAGACCAGTAGTAGTTTCCGAAGCAAATCTGGAGGCATTTTGTAATCTGTGGACTTAGAGAGTTGTGATGAAACAAAGAAATTGCATCGGGATTGAATACAACGGGCTCCATGCGGACTTTTCTCCATGGGAGTAATGTCTCAATCTTGATACGCCTTGATCGATTCCTGGAAGACCAGTAGTAGTTTCCGAAGCATATCTGGAGGCATTCTGTAATCTGTGGACCTTCAGAGTGTTGACGAAACACAGAATTTGCATCGGGATTGAATACAACGGGCTCCATACGGACTTTTCTCCATGGGAGTAATGTCTCAAACTGTCTACGGTTTGATCGAATCCTGGAAGACCAGTAGTAGTTTCCGAAGCACATCTGGAGGCATTCTGTAATCTGTGGACTTCGAGAGTGTTGATGAAACAAAGAAATTGCATCGGGATTGAATACAACGGGTTCCATACACACTTTTCTCCATGGGGTAATGTCTCAAACTGTCTACGCTTTGATCGATTCCTGGAAGACCAGTAGTAGTTTCCGAAGCAAATCTGGAGGCATTCTGTAATCTGTGGACTTTGAGAGTGTTGATGAAACACAGAAATTGCATTGGGATTGAATACAAGGGGCTAAATGCAGACGTTTCTCCATTGGAGTAATGTCTCAAACTGTCTACGCTTTGATTGACTCCTGGAAGACAAGTAGTAGTTCCCGAAGCACATCTGGAGGCATTCTGTAATCTGTGGACCTTCATGTGTTGACGAAACACAGAAATTGCATCGGGATTGAATACATCGTGCGCCATGCGGACTTTCTCCATGGGAGTAATGTCTTAAACTGTCTACGCTTTGATCGATTCCTGGAAGACCAGTAGTAGTTTCCGAAGCACATCTGGAGGCATTCACTAATCTGTGGACTTTGAGAGTGTTGATGAAACAAAGAAATTGTATTGGGATTGAATACAACGGGCTCCATGCGGACTTTTCTCCATGGGAGTAATGTCTCAAACTGTCTACGCTTTGATCGATTCCTGGAAGACCAGTAGTAGTTTCCGAAGCACATCTGGAGGCATTCTGTAATCTGTGGACTTCGAGAGTGTTGATGAAACAAAGAAATTGCATCGGGATTGAATACAACGGGCTCCATACGAACTTTTCTTCATGGGAGTAATGTCTCAAACTGTCCATGATTTGATCGATTACTGGAAGACCAGTAGTAGTTTCTGAAGCACATCTGGAGGCATTCTTTAATCTGTGGAATTTGAGAGTGTTGATGCAACAAAGAAGTTGCATCGGGATTGAATACAAAGGGCTCCATGCGGACTTTTCTCCATGGGAGTAATGTTTCAAACTGTCTACGCTTTGATCGATTCCTGGAAGACCAGTAGTAGTTTCCGAAGCACATCTGCAGGCATTCTGTAATCTGTGGACTTTGAGAGTGTTGATGAAACAAAGAAATTGCATCGGGATTGAATACAAAGGGCTCCATGCGGACTTTTCTCCATGGGAGTAATGTCTCAAACTGTCTACGCTTTGATCGATTACTAAAAGACCAGTAGTAGTTTCCGAAGAACATCTGGAGGCATTCTGTAATCTGTGGTTTTTGAGAGTGTTGATGAAACAAAGAAATTGCATCGGGATTGAATACAACGGGCTCCATGTGGACTTTTCTCCATGGAAGTAATGTCTCCAACTGTCTACGCTTTCATCGATTCCTGGAAGACCAGTAGTAGTTTCCGAAGCACATCTGGAGGCATTCTGTAATCTGTGGTTTTTGAGAGTGTTGATGAAACAAAGAAATTGCATTGGGATTGAATACAACGGGCTCCATACGGACTTTTCTTCATGTGAGTAATGTCTCAAACTGTCTACGCTTTGATCGATTTCTGGAAGACCAGTAGTAGTTTCCGAAGCACATCTGGAGGCATTTTGTAATCTGTGGACTTAGAGAATGTTGATGAAACAAAGAAATTCCATCTGGATTGAATACAACGTGCTCCATGCGGTCTTTACCCATGGGAGTAATGTCTCAAACTGTCTAGGCTTTGATCGATTCCTGGAAGACTTGTAGTAGCTTCCGAAGCATATCTGGAGGTATTCTGTAACCTGTGGACCTTCAGAGTGTTGACGAAACACAGAAATTGCATCGGGATTGAATACAACGGGCTCCATGCGGTCTTTTCTCCATGGGAGTAATGTCTCAAACTGTCTACCCTTTGATCGATTAGTAAAAGACCAGTAGTAGTTTCCGAAGAACATCTGGAGGCATTCTGTAATCTGTGGTTTTTGAGAGTGTTGATGAAACAAGGAAATTGCATTGGGATTGAATACAACGGGCTCCATCCGGACTTTTCTCCATGGGAGTAACGTCTCAAACTGTCTACGCTTTGATCGATTCCTGGAAGACCAGTAGTAGTTTCCGAAGCACATCTGGAGGCATACTGTAAACTGTGGTTTTTGAGAGTGTTGATGAAACAAAGAAATTGCATCCGGAGTGAATACAACGGGCTCCATGCGGACTTTTCTTCATGGGAGTAAGGTCTCAAACTGACTACGCTTTGATCGATTCCTGTAAGACCAGTAGTAGTTTCCGAAGCAAATCTGGAGGCATTTTGTAATCTGTGGACTTAGAGAGTTGTGATGAAACAAAGAAATTGCATCGGGATTGAATACAACGGGCTCCATGCGGACTTTTCTCCATGGGAGTAATGTCTCAACCTTGATACGCCTTGATCGATTCCTGGAAGACCAGTAGTAGTTTCCGAAGCATATCTGGAGGCATTCTGTAATCTGTGGACCTTCAGAGTGTTGACGAAACACAGAATTTGCATCGGGATTGAATACAACAAGCTCCATGCGGACTTCTCTCCATGGGAGTAATGTCTCAAACTGTCTACGGTTTGATCGATTCCTGGAAGACCAGTAGTAGTTTCCGAAGCACATCTGGAGGCATTCTGTAATCTGTGGACTTTGAGAGTGTTGATGAAACAAAGAAATTGCATCGGGATTGAATACAACGGGCTCCATACGGACTTTTCTCCATGGGAGTAATGTCTCAAACTGTCTACGGTTTGATCGAATCCTGGAAGACCAGTAGTAGTTTCCGAAGCACATCTGGAGGCATTCTGTAATCTGTGGACTTCGAGAGTGTTGATGAAACAAAGAAATTGCATCGGGATTGAATACAACGGGTTCCATACACACTTTTCTCCATGGGGTAATGTCTCAAACTGTCTACGCTTTGATCGATTCCTGGAAGACCAGTAGTAGTTTCCGAAGCAAATCTGGAGGCATTCTGTAATCTGTGGACTTTGAGAGTGTTGATGAAACAAAGAAATTGCATTGGGATTGAATACAAGGGGCTAAATGCAGACGTTTCTCCATGGGAGTAATGTCTCAAACTGTCTACGCTTTGATTGACTCCTGGAAGACAAGTAGTAGTTCCCGAAGCACATCTGGAGGCATTCTGTAATCTGTGGACCTTCATGTGTTGACGAAACACAGAAATTGCATCGGGATTGAATACATCGTGCGCCATGCGGACTTTCTCCATGGGAGTAATGTCTTAAACTGTCTACGCTTTGATCGATTCCTGGAAGACCAGTAGTAGTTTCCGAAGCACATCTGGAGGCATTCACTAATCTGTGGACTTTGAGAGTGTTGATGAAACAAAGAAATTGCATCGGGATTGAATACAACGGGCTCCATACACACTTTTCTCCATGGGAGTAATGTCTCAAACTGTCTACGCTTTCATCGATTCCTGGAAGACCAGTAGTAGTTTCCGAAGCACATCTGGAGGCATTCTGTAATCTGTGGACTTTGAGAGTGTTGATGAAACAAAGAAATTGTATTGGGATTGAATACAACAGGCTCCATGCGGACTTTTCTAAATGGGAGTAATGTCTCAAACTGTCTACGCTTTGATCGATTCCTGGAAGACCAGTAGTAGTTTCCGAAGCACATCTGGAGGCATTCTGTAATCTGTGGACTTCGAGAGTGTTGATGAAACAAAGAAATTGCATCGGGATTGAATACAACGGGCTCCATACGAACTTTTCTTCATGGGAGTAATGTCTCAAACTGTCCATGATTTGATCGATTACTGGAAGACCAGTAGTAGTTTCTGAAGCACATCTGGAGGCATTCTTTAATCTGTGGACTTTGAGAGTGTTGATGCAACAAAGAAGTTGCATCGGGATTGAATACAAAGGGCTCCATGCGGACTTTTCTCCATGGGAGTAATGTCTCAAACTGTCTACGCTTTGATCGATTCCTGGAAGACCAGTAGTAGTTTCCGAAGCACATCTGGAGGCATTCTGTAATCTGTGGACTTTGAGAGTGTTGATGAAACAAAGAAATTGCATCGGGATTGAATACAACGGGCTCCATGCGGACCTTTCTCCATGGGAGTAATGTCTCAAACTGTCTACGCTTCGATCGATTCCTGGAAGACCAGTAGTAGTTTCCGAAGCACATCTGGAAGCATTTTCTAATCTGTGGACTTTGTGAGTGTTGATGAAACAAAGAAATTGCATCGAGATTGAATACAACGGGCTCCATACGAACTTTTCTTCATGGGAGTAATGTCTCAAACTGTCCATGATTTGATCGATTACTGGAAGACCAGTAGTAGTTTCTGAAGCACGTCTGGAGGCATTCTTTAATCTGTGGACTTTGAGTGTGTTGATGAAACAAAGAAATTCCATCTGGATTGAATACAACGTGCTCCATGCGGTCTTTACCCATGGGAGTAATGTCTCAAACTGTCTAGGCTTTGATCGATTCCTGGAAGACTTGTAGTAGCTTCCGAAGCATATCTGGAGGTATTCTGTAACCTGTGGACCTTCAGAGTGTTGACGAAACACAGAAATTGCATCGGGATTGAATACAACGGGCTCCATGCGGTCTTTTCTCCATGGGAGTAATGTCTCAAACTGTCTACCCTTTGATCGATTAGTAAAAGACCAGTAGTAGTTTCCGAAGAACATCTGGAGGCATTCTGTAATCTGTGGTTTTTGAGAGTGTTGATGAAACAAGGAAATTGCATTGGGATTGAATACAACGGGCTCCATCCGGACTTTTCTCCATGGGAGTAACGTCTCAAACTGTCTACGCTTTGATCGATTCCTGGAAGACCAGTAGTAGTTTCCGAAGCACATCTGGAGGCATACTGTAAACTGTGGTTTTTGAGAGTGTTGATGAAACAAAGAAATTGCATCCGGAGTGAATACAACGGGCTCCATGCGGACTTTTCTTCATGGGAGTAAGGTCTCAAACTGACTACGCTTTGATCGATTCCTGTAAGACCAGTAGTAGTTTCCGAAGCAAATCTGGAGGCATTTTGTAATCTGTGGACTTAGAGAGTTGTGATGAAACAAAGAAATTGCATCGGGATTGAATACAACGGGCTCCATGCGGACTTTTCTCCATGGGAGTAATGTCTCAACCTTGATACGCCTTGATCGATTCCTGGAAGACCAGTAGTAGTTTCCGAAGCATATCTGGAGGCATTCTGTAATCTGTGGACCTTCAGAGTGTTGACGAAACACAGAATTTGCATCGGGATTGAATACAACAAGCTCCATGCGGACTTCTCTCCATGGGAGTAATGTCTCAAACTGTCTACGGTTTGATCGATTCCTGGAAGACCAGTAGTAGTTTCCGAAGCACATCTGGAGGCATTCTGTAATCTGTGGACTTTGAGAGTGTTGATGAAACAAAGAAATTGCATCGGGATTGAATACATCGTGCGCCATGCGGACTTTCTCCATGGGAGTAATGTCTTAAACTGTCTACGCTTTGATCGATTCCTGGAAGACCAGTAGTAGTTTCCGAAGCACATCTGGAGGCATTCACTAATCTGTGGACTTTGAGAGTGTTGATGAAACAAAGAAATTGCATCGGGATTGAATACAACGGGCTCCATACACACTTTTCTCCATGGGAGTAATGTCTCAAACTGTCTACGCTTTCATCGATTCCTGGAAGACCAGTAGTAGTTTCCGAAGCACATCTGGAGGCATTCTGTAATCTGTGGACTTTGAGAGTGTTGATGAAACAAAGAAATTGTATTGGGATTGAATACAACAGGCTCCATGCGGACTTTTCTAAATGGGAGTAATGTCTCAAACTGTCTACGCTTTGATCGATTCCTGGAAGACCAGTAGTAGTTTCCGAAGCACATCTGGAGGCATTCTGTAATCTGTGGACTTCGAGAGTGTTGATGAAACAAAGAAATTGCATCGGGATTGAATACAACGGGCTCCATACGAACTTTTCTTCATGGGAGTAATGTCTCAAACTGTCCATGATTTGATCGATTACTGGAAGACCAGTAGTAGTTTCTGAAGCACATCTGGAGGCATTCTTTAATCTGTGGACTTTGAGAGTGTTGATGCAACAAAGAAGTTGCATCGGGATTGAATACAAAGGGCTCCATGCGGACTTTTCTCCATGGGAGTAATGTCTCAAACTGTCTACGCTTTGATCGATTCCTGGAAGACCAGTAGTAGTTTCCGAAGCACATCTGGAGGCATTCTGTAATCTGTGGACTTTGAGAGTGTTGATGAAACAAAGAAATTGCATCGGGATTGAATACAACGGGCTCCATGCGGACCTTTCTCCATGGGAGTAATGTCTCAAACTGTCTACGCTTCGATCGATTCCTGGAAGACCAGTAGTAGTTTCCGAAGCACATCTGGAAGCATTTTCTAATCTGTGGACTTTGTGAGTGTTGATGAAACAAAGAAATTGCATCGGGATTGAATACAACGGGCTCCATACGAACTTTTCTTCATGGGAGTAATGTCTCAAACTGTCCATGATTTGATCGATTACTGGAAGACCAGTAGTAGTTTCTGAAGCACGTCTGGAGGCATTCTTTAATCTGTGGACTTTGAGTGTGTTGATGCAACAAAGAAGTTGCATCGGGATTGAATACAAAGGGCTCCATGCGGACTTTTCTCCATGGGAGTAATGTCTCAAACTGTCTACGCTTTGATCGATTCCTGGAAGACCAGTAGTAGTTTCCGAAGCACATCTGGAGGCATTCTGTAATCTGTGGACTTTGAGAGTGTTGATGAAACAAAGAAATTGCATCGGGATTGAATACAACGGGCTCCATCCGGACTTTTCTCCATGGGAGTAATGTCTCAAACTGTCTACGCTTCGATCGATTCCTGGAAGACCAGTACTAGTTTCCGAAGCACATCTGGAAGCATTTTCTAATCTGTGGACTTTGTGAGTGTTGATGAAACAAAGAAATTGCATCGGGATTGAATACAACGGGCACCATGCGGACGTTTCTCCATGGGAGTAATGTCTCAAACTGTCTACGCTTTGATCGATTCCTGGAAGACCAGTAGTAGTTTCCGAAGCACATCTGGAGGCATTCTGTAATCAGTGGTTTTTGAGATTGTTGATGAAACAAAGAGATTGCGTCGGGATTGAATACAATGGGCTCCATGCGGACTTTTCTCCATGGGAGTAATGTCTCAAACTTTCTACGCTTTGATCGATTCCTGGAAGACCAGTAGTAGTTTCCGAAGCATATCTGGAGGCATTCTGTAATCTGTGGAACTTCAGAGTGGTGACGAAACACAGAAATTGCATCGGGATTGAATACAACGGACTCCATGCGGACTTTTCTCCATGGGAGTAATGTCTTAAACTGTCTACGCTTTGATCGATTCCTGGAAGACCAGTAGTAGTTTCCAAAGCACATCTGGAGGCATACTGTAAACTGTGGTTTTTGAGAGTGTTGATGAAACAAAGAAATTGCATCGGGATTGAATACAACGGGCTTCATGCGAATTTTCTCCATGGGAGTAATGTCTTAAACTGTCTACGCTTTGATCGATTCCTGGAAGACCAGTAGTAGTTTCCAAAGCACATCTGGAGGCATACTGTAAACTGTGGTTTTTGAGAGTGTTGATGAAACAAAGAAATTGCATCGGGATTGAATACAACGGGCTACATGCGGACTTTTCTTCATGGGAGTAATGTCTCAAACTGTCTACGCTTTGATCGATTCCTGTAAGACCAGTAGTAGTTTCCAAAGCACATCTGGAGACATTTTGTAATCTGTGGACTTAGAGAGTTGTGATGAAACAAAGAAATTGCATCGGGATTGAATACAACGGGCTCCATGCGGACTTTTCTCCATGGGAGTAATGTCTCAATCTTGATACGCCTTGATCGATTCCTGGAAGACCAGTAGTAGTTTCCGAAGCATATCTGGAGGCATTCTGTAATCTGTGGACCTTCAGAGTGTTGACGAAACACAGAATTTGCATTGGGATTGAATACAACGGGCTCCATGCGGAATTTTCTCCACGGGAGTAATGTCTCAAACTGTCTACGGTTTGATCGAATCCTGGAAGACCAGTAGTAGTTTCGAAGCACATCTGGAGGCATTCTGTAATCTGTGGACTTTGAGAGTGTTGATGAAACAAAGAAATTGCATCGGGATTGAATACAACGGGTTCCATACACACTTTTCTCCATGGGGTAATGTCTCAAACTGTCTACGCTTTGATCGATTCCTGGAAGACCAGTAGTAGTTTCCGAAGCAAATCTGGAGGCATTCTGTAAACTGTGGACTTCGAGAGTGTTCATGAAACAAAGAAATTGCGTCGGGATTGAATACAACGGGCTCCATACGAACTTTTCTTCATGGGAGTAATGTCTCAAACTGTCCATGATTTGATCGATTACTGGAAGACCAGTAGTAGTTTCTGAAGCACATCTGGAGGCATTCTTTAATCTGTGGTCTTTGAGAGTGTTGATGCAACGAAGAAGTTGCATCGGGATTGAATACAAAGGGCTCCATGCGGACTTTTCTCCATGGGAGTAATGTCTCAAACTGTCTACGCTTTGATCGATTCCTGGAAGACCAGTAGTAGTTTCCGAAGCACATCTGGAGGCATTCTGTAATCTGTGGACTTTGAGAGTGTTGATGAAACAAAGAAATTGCATCGGGATTGAATACAACGGGCTCCATGCGGACTTTTCTCCATGGAAGTAATGTCTCAAACTGTCTACGCTTCGATCGATTCCTGGAAGACCAGTAGTAGTTTCCGAAGCACATCTGGAAGCATTCTCTAATCTGTGGAATTTGTGAGTGTTGATGAAACAAAGAAATTGCATCGGGATTGAATACAACGGGCACCATGCGGACGTTTCTCCATGGGAGTAATGTCTCAAACTGTCTACGCTTTGATCGATTCCTGGAAGACCAGTTGTAGTTTCCAAAGCACATCTGGAGGCATTCTGTAATCTGTGGTTTTTGAGAGTGTTGATGAAACAAAGAAATTCCATCGGGATTGAATACAACGGGCACCATGCGGACGTTTCTCCATGGGAGTAATGTCTCAAACTGTCTACGGTTTGTTCGATTCCTGGAAGACCAGTAGTAGTTTCCGAAGCATATCTGGAGGCATTCTGTAATCTGTGGACCTTCAGAGTGGTGACGAAACACAGAAATTGCAACGGGATTGAATACAACGGGCTCCATGCGAATTTTCTCCATGGGAGTAATGTCTTAAACTGTCTACGCTTTGATCAATTCCTGGAAGACCAGTAGTAGTTTCCGAAGCACATCTGGAGGCATACTGTAAACTGCGGTTTTTGAGAGTGTTGATGAAACAAAGAAATTGCATCGGGATTGAATACAACGGGCTCCATGCGGACTTTTCTTCATGGGAGTAATGTCTCAAACTGTCTACGCTTTGATCGATTCCTGTGAGACCAGTAGTAGTTTCCGAAGCACATCTGGAAGCATTTTGTAATCTGTGGACTTAGAGATTTCTGATGAAACAATGAAATTGCATCGGGATTGAATACAACGGGCTCCATGCGGACCTTTCTCCATGGGAGTAATGTCTCAATCTTGATACGCTTTGATCGATTCCTGGAAGACCAGTAGTAGTTTCCGAAGCATATCTGGAGGCATTCTGTCATCTGTGGACCTTCAGAATGTTGACGAAACACAGAATTTGCATCGGGATTGAATGCAACAGGCTCCATGCGGACTTTTCTCCATGGGAGTAATGTCTCAAACTGTCTACGGTCTGATCGATTCCTGGAAGACCAGTAGTGGTTTCCGAAGCACATCTGGAGGCATTCTGTAATCTGTGGACTTTGACAGTGTTGATGAAACAAAGAAATTGCATTGGGATTGAATACAAGGGGCTAAATGCAGACGTTTCTCCATGGGAGTAATGTCTCAAACCGTCTACGCTTTGATTGACTCCTGGAAGACAAGTAGTAGTTCCCGAAGCACATCTGGAGGCATTCACTAATCTGTGGACTTTGAGAGTGTTGATGAAACAAAGAAATTGCATCGGGATTGAATACAACGTGCTCCATACACACTTTTCTCCATGGGAGTAATGTCTCCAAATGTCTACGCTTTCATCGATTACTGGAAGACCAGTAGTAGTTTCCGAAGCACATCTGGAGGCATTCTGTAATCTGTGGACTTTGAGAGTGTTGATGAAACAAAGAAATTGCATTGGGATTGAATACAACGGGCTCCATGCGGACTTTTCTCCATGGGAGTAATGTCTCAAACTGTCTACGCTTTGATCGATTCCTGGAAGACCAGTAGTAGTTTCCGAAGCACATCTGGAGGCATTCTGTAATCTGTGGACTTTGAGAGTGTTGATGAAACAAAGAAATTGCATTGGGATTGAATACAACGGGCTCCATGCGGACTTTTCTCCATGGGAGTAATGTCTCAAACTGTCTACGCTTCGATCGATTCCTGGAAGACCAGTAGTAGTTTCCGAAGCACACCTGGAGGCATACTGTAATCTGTGGTTTTTGAGAGTGTTGATGAAACAAAGAAATTGCATCGGGATTGAATACAACGAGCTCCATGCGGACTTTTCTCCATGGGAGTAATGTCTCAAACTTTCTACGCTTTGATCGATTCCTGAAGGACCAGTAGTAGTTTCCGAAGCATATCTGGAGGCATTCTGTAATCTGTGGACCTTCAGAGTGGTGACGAAACACAGAAATTGCATCGGGATTGAATACAACGGGTTCCATGCGGACTTTTCTCCATGGGAGTAATGTCTCAAACTGTCTACGCTTTAATCGATTCCTGGAAGACCAGTAGTAGTTTCCGAAGCACATCTGGAGGCATTCTGTAATCTGTGGTTTTTGAGAGTGTTGTTGAAACAAAGAAATTACATCGGGATTGAATACAACGGGCTCCATGTGGACTTTTTTCCATGGCAGTAATGTCTCAAACTGTCTACGCTTTGATCCATTCGTGGAAGATCAGTAGTAGTTTCCGAAGCATATCTGGAGGCATTCTGTAATCTGTGGACCTTCAGAGTGGTGACGAAACACAGAAATTCCATCGGGATTGAATACAACGGGCTCCATGCAGACGTTTCTCCATGGGAGTAATGTCTCAAACTGTCTACGCTTCGATCGATTCCTGGAAGACCAGTAGTAGTTTCCGAAGCACATCTGGAGGCATTCTCTAATCTGTGGACTTTGTGAGTGTTGATGAAACAAAGAAATTGCATCGGGATTGAATACAACGGGCTCCATGCGGACTTTTCTTCATGGGAGTAATGTCTCAAACTGTCTACGCTTTGATCGATTCCTGGAAGACCAGTAGTAGTTTCCGAAGCACATCTGGAGGCATAATGTAATCTGTGGTTTTTGAGAGTGTTGATGAAACAAAGAAATTGCATCGGGATTGAATACAACGGGCTCCATGCGGACTTTTCTCCATGGGAGTAATGTCTCAAACTTTCTACGCTTTGATCGATTCCTGGAAGACCAGTAGTAGTTTCCGAAGCATATCTGGAGGCATTCTGTAATCTGTGGACTTTCAGAGTGGTGACGAAACACAGAAATTGCATCGGGATTGAATACAACGGGCTCCATACGGACTTTTCTCCATGGGAGTAATGTCTCAAACTGTCTACGCTTTGATCGATTCCTGGAAGACCAGTAGTAGTTTCCGAAGCACATCTGGAGGCATTCTGTAATCTGTGGTTTTTGAGAGTGTTGATGAAACAAAGAAATTGCATCGGGATTGAATACAACGGGCTCCATACGGACCTTTCTCCATGGGAGTAATGTCTCAATCTTGATACGCTTTGATCGATTCCTGGAAGACCAGTAGTAGTTTCCGAAGCATATCTGGAGGCATTCTGTCATCTGTGGTTTTTGAGAGTGTTGATGAAACAAAGAAATTGCATTGGGATTGAATACAACGGGCTCCATGCAGACGTTTCTCCATGGGAGTAATGTCTCAAACTGTCTACGCTTCGATCGATTCCTGGAAGACCAGTAGTAGTTTCCGAAGCATATCTGGAGGCATTCTGTCATCTGTGGTTTTTGAGAGTGTTGATGAAACAAAGAAATTGCATCGGGATTGAATACAACGGGCTCCATACGGACCTTTCTCCATGGGAGTAATGTCTCAATCTTGATACGCTTTGATCGATTACTGGAAGACCAGTAGTAGTTTCTGAAGAACATCTGGAGGCATTCTGTAATCTGTGGACTTAGAGAGTTTTGATGAAACAAAGAAATTGCATCGGGATTGAATACAACGGGCTCCATGCGGACTTTTCTCCATGGGAGTAATGTCTCAAACTTTCTACGCTTTGATCGATTCCTGGAAGACCAGTAGTAGTTTCCGAAGCATATCTGGAGGCATTCTGTAATCTGTGGTTTTTGAGAGTGTTGTTGAAACAAAGAAATTGCATCGGGATTGAATACAACAGGCTCCATGTAGACTTTTCTCCATGGGAGTAATGTCTCAAACTGTCTACGCTTCGATCGATTACTAAAAGACCGGTAGTAGTTTCCGAAGCACATCTGGAGGCATTCTGTAATCTGTGGACTTTGAGAGTGTTGATGAAACAAAGAAATTGCATCGGGATTGAATACAACGGGCTCCATGCGGACTTCTCTCCATAGGAGTAATGTCTCAAACTGTCTACGCTTTGATCGATTCCTGGAAGACCAGTAGTAGTTTCCGAAGCACATCAGGAGGCATTCTGTAATCTGTGGACTTTGAGAGTGTTAATAAAACAAAGAAATTGCATCGGGATTGAATACAACGGGCTCCTTGCGGACTTTTCTCCATGGGAGTAATGTCTCAAACTGTCTACGGTTTGATCGAGTCCTGGAAGACCAGTAGTAGTTTCCGAAGCACATCTTGAGGCCTTCTGTAATCTGTGGACTTTGAGAGTGTTGATGAAACAAAGAAATTGCATCGGGATTGAATACAACGGGCTCCATACGGACTTTTCTCCATGGGACTAATGTCTCAAACTGTCTATGGTTTGATCGATTGCTGGAAGACCAGTAGTAGTTTCCGAAGCACATCTGGATTCATTCTGTAATCTGTGGACTTTGAGAGTGTTGATGAAACAAAGAAATTGCATCGGGATTGAATACAACGGGCTCCATGCCGACTCTTCTCCATGGGAGTAATGTCTCAAACTGTCTACGCTTCGATCGATTCCTGGAAGACAAGTAGTAGTTTCCGAAGCACATCTGGAGGCATTCTGTAATCTGTGGACGTTGAGAGTGTTGATGAAACAAAGAAATTGCATCGGGATTGAATACAACGCGATCCATGCGGACTTTTCTCCATGGGAGTAATGTCTCAAACTGTCTACGCTTTGATCGATTCCTGGAAGACCAGTAGTAGTTTCCGAAGCGGATCTGCAGGCATACTGTAATCTGTGGTTTTTGAGAGTGTTGATGAAATAAAGAAATTGCATCGGGATTGAATACAACGGGCTCCATGCGGACTTTTCTCCATGGGAGTAAAGTCTCAAACTGCCTACGCTTCGATCGATTCCTGGAAGACCAGTAGTAGTTTCCGCAGCACATCTGGAGGCATTCTGTAATCTGTGGACTTTGAGAGTGTTGATGAAACCAAGAAATTGCATCGGGATTGAATACAACGGGCTCCATACACACATCTCTCCATGGGAGTAACGTCTCAAACTGTCTACGCTTTGATCGATTCCTGGAAGACCAGTAGTAGTTTCCGAAGCACATCTGGAGGCATTCTGTAATCTGTGGACTTAGAGAATGTTGATGAAACAAAGAAATTGCATCGTGATTGAATACAACGGGCTCCATGCGGTCTTTTCTCCATGGGAGTAATGTCTCAAACTGTCTACGCTTTGATCGATTACTAAAAGACCAGTAGTAGTTTCCGAAGCACATCTGGAGGCATTCTCTAATCTGTGTACTTTGTGAGTGTTGATGAAACAAAGAAATTGCATCGGGATTGAATACAACGGGCTCCATGCGGACTTTTCTTCATGGGAGTAATGTCTCAAACTGTCTACGCTTTGATCGATTCCTGGAAGACCAGTAGTAGTTTCCGAAGCAAATCTGGAGGCATAATGTAATCTGTGGTTTTTGAGAGTGTTGATGAAACAAAGAAATTCCATCGGGATTGAATACAACGGGTTCCATACACACTTTTCTCCATGGGAGAAATGTCTCAAACTGTCTACGCTTTGATCGATTCCTGGAAGACCAGTAGTAGTTTCCGAAGCATATCTGGAGGCATTCTGTAATCTGTGGACCTTCAGAGTGGTGACGAAACACAGAATTTGCATCGGGATTGAATACAACGGGCTCCATGCGGACTTTTCTCCATGGGAGTAATGTCTCAAACTGTCTACGCTTTGATCGATTCCTGGAAGACCAGTAGTAGTTTCCAAAGCACATCTGGAGGCATTCTGTAATCTGTGGTTTTTGAGAGTGTTGTTGAAACAAAAAAACTGCATCGGGATTGAATACAACGGGCTCCATGTGGACTTTTCTCCATGGGAGTAATGTCTCAAACTATCTACGCTTTCATCGATTTCTGGAAGACCAGTAGTAGTTTCCGAAGCACATCTGGAGGCATTCTGTAATCTGTGGACTTTGAGAGTTTGATAAAACAAAGAAATTGCATCGGGATTGAATACAATGGGCTCCATACACACTTTTCTCCATGGGAGTAATGTCTCAAACTGTATACACTTCGATCGATTACTAAAAGACCGGTAGTAGTTTCCGAAGCACATCTGGAGGCATTCTGTCATCTGTGGTTTTTGAGAGTGTTGATGAAACAAAGAAATTGCATCGGGATTGAATATAACGGACTCCATGTGGACTTTTCTCCATGGGAGTAATGTCTCAAACTGTCTACGCTTTCATCGATTTCTGGAAGACCAGTAGTAGTTTCCGAAGCGCATCTGGAGGCATTCTGTAATCTGTGGACTTTGAAAGTGTTGATGAAACAAAGAAATTGCATTGAGATTGAATACAACGGGCTCCATGCGGACTTTTCTCCATGGGAGTAATGTCTCAAACTGTCTACGCTTTGATCGATTCCTGAAAGACCAGTAGTAGTTTCCGAAGCACATCAGGAGGCATTCTGTTATCTGTGGACTTTGAGAGTGTTGATGAAACAAAGAAATTGCATCGGGATTGAATACAACGGACACCATACGGACTTTTCTCCATGCGAGTAATGTCTCAAACTGTCCACGCTTTGATCGATTACTGGAAGACCAGTAGTAGTTTCTGAAGCACGTCTGGAGGCATTCTTTAATCTGTGGACTTTTAGAGTGTTGATGAAACAAAGAAGTTGCATCGGGATTGAATACAAAGGGCTCCATGCAAACTTTTCTCCATGGGAGTAATGTCTCAAACTGTCTACGCTTTGATCGATTCCTGGAAGACCAGTAGTATTTTCCGAAGTACATCTGGAGGCATTCTGTAACCTGTGGACTTTGAGAGTGTTGATGAAACAAAGAAATTGCATCGGGATTGAATACAACGGGCTCCATGCGGACTTTTCTCCATAGGAGTAATGTCTCAAACTGTCTACGCTTTGATCGATTCCTGGAAGACCAGTAGTAGTTTCCGAAGCACATCAGGAGGCATTCTGTAATCTGTGGACTTTGAGAGTGTTAATGAAACAAAGAAATTGCATCGGGATTGAATACAACGGGCTCCATGCTGACTTTTCTCCATGGGAGTAATGTCTCAAACTGTCTACGGTTTGATCGAGTCCTGGAAGACCAGTAGTAGTTTCCGAAGCACATCTTGAGGCATTCTGTAATCTGTGGACGTTGAGAGTGTTGATGAAACAAAGAAATTGCATCGGGATTGAATACAACGGGCTCCTTGCGGACTATTCTCCATGGGAGTAATGTCTCAAACTGTCTACGGTTTGATCGAGTCCTGGAAGACCAGTAGTAGTTTCCGAAGCACATCTTGAGGCCTTCTGTAATCTGTGGACTTTGAGAGTGTTGATGAAACAAAGAAATTGCATCGGGATTGAATACAACTGGCTCCATGTGGACTTTTCTCCATGGGAGTAATGTCTCAAACTGTCTACGCTTTATCGATTCCTGGAAGACCAGTAGTAGTTTCCGAAGCACATCTGGAGGCATTCTGTAATCTGTGGACTTTGAGAGTGTTGATGAAACAAAGAAATTGCATCGTGATTGAATACAACGGGCTCCATACCGACTTTTCTCCATGGGAGTAATGTCTCAAACTGTCTACGCTTCGATCGATTCCTGGAAGACCAGTAGTAGTTTCCGAAGCACATCTGGAAGCATTCTGTAATCTGTGGTTTTTGAGAGTGTTGATGAAACAAAGAAATTGCAATCGGGATTGAATACAACGGGCTCCATGCGGACTTTTCTTCATGGGAGTAATGTCTCAAATTGTGTACGGTTTGATCGATTCCTGTAATACCAGTAGTAGTTTCCGAAGCACATCTGGAGGCATTCTGTAATCTGTGGACTTAGAGAGTTTTGATGAAACAAAGAAATTGCTTCGGTATTGAATACAACGGGCTCCGTGCGGACTTTTCTCCATGGGAGTAATGTCTCAAACTTTCTACGCTTTGATCGATTCCTGGAAGACCAGTAGTAGTTTCCGAAGCATATCTGGAGGCATTCTGTAATCTGTGGTTTTTGAGAGTGCTGATGAAACAAAGAAATTGCATCGGGATTGAATACAACGGGCTCCATACGGACTTTTCTCCATGGGAGTAATGTCCCAAACTGTCTACGCTTCGATCGATTCCTGGAAGACCAGTAGTAGTTTCCGAAGCACGTCTGGAGGCATTCTGTAATCTGTGGTTTTTGAGAGTGTTGATGAAACAAAGAAATTGCATCGGGATTAAATACAACGGGCTCCATGTGGACTTTTCTCCATGGGAGTAATGTCTCAAACTGTCTACGCTTCGATCGATTCCTGGAAGACCAGTAGTAGTTTCCGAAGCACATCTGGAGGCATTCTGTAATCTGTGGACTTTGAGAGTGTTGATGAAACCAAGAAATTGCATCGGGATTGAATACAACGGGCTCCATGCGAATTTTCTCCATGGGTGTAATGTCTTAAACTGTCTACGCTTTGATCGATTCCTGGAAGACCAGTAGTAGTTTCCGAAGCACATCTGGAGGCATACTGTAAACTGTGGTTTTTGAGAGTGTTGATGAAACAAAGAAATTGCATCCGGAGTGAATACAACGGGCTCCATGCGGACTTTTCTCCATGGGAGTAATGTCTCAAACTGTCTACGGTTTGATCGATTCCTGGAAGACCAGTAGTAGTTTCCGAAGCACATCTGGAGGCATTCTGTAATCTGTGGACTTTGAGAGTGTTGATGAAACCAAGAAATTGCATCGGGATTGAATACAACGGGCTCCATGCGAATATTCTCCATGGGTGTAATGTCTTAAACTGTCTACGCTTTGATCGATTCCTGGAAGACCAGTAGTAGTTTCCGAAGCACATCTGGAGGCATACTGTAAACTTTGGTTTTTGAGAGTGTTAATGCAACAAAGAAATTGCATCCGGAGTGAATACAACGGGCTCCATGCCGACTTTTCTTCATGGGAGTAAGGTCTCAAACTGTCTACGCTTTGATCGATTCCTGTAAGACCAGTAGTAGTTTCCGAAGCACATCTGGGGGCATTTTGTAATCTGTGGACTTAGAGAGTTGTGATGAAACAAAGAAATTGCATCGGGATTGAATACAACGGGCTCCATGCGGACTTTTCTCCATGGGAGTAATGTCTAAATCTTGATACGCCTTGATCGATTCCTGGAAGACCAGTAGTAATTTCCGAAGCATATCTGGAGGCATTCTGTAATCTGTGGACCTTCAGAGTGTTGACGAAACACAGAATTTGCATCGGGATTGAATACAACGGGCTCCATGCGGACTTTTCTCCATGGGAGTAATGTCTCAAACTGTCTACGGTTTGATCGATTCCTGGAAGACCAGTAGTAGTTTCCGAAGCACATCTGGAGGCATTCTGTAATCTGTGGACTTTGAGAGTGTTGATGAAACAAAGAAATTGCATCGGGATTGAATACAACGGGCTCCATACGGACTTTTCTCCATGGGAGTAATGTCTCAAACTGTCTACGGTTTGATCGATTCCTGGAAGACCAGTAGTAGTTTCGAAGCACATCTGGAGGCATTCTGTAATCTGTGGACTTTGAGAGTGTTGATGGAACAAAGAAATTGCATCGGGATTGAATACAACGGGTTCCATACACACTTTTCTCCATGGGGTAATGTCTCAAACTGTCTACGCTTTGATCGATTCCTGGAAGACCAGTAGTAGTTTCCGAAGCAAATCTGGAGGCATTCTGTAATCTGTGGACTTTGAGAGTGTTGATGAAACAAAGAAATTGCATTGGGATTGAATACAAGGGGCTAAATGCAGACGTTTCTCCATGGGAGTAATGTCTCAAACTGTCTACGCTTTGATTGACTCCTGGAAGACAAGTAGTAGTTCCCGAAGCACATCTGGAGGCATTCACTAATCTGTGGACTTTGAGAGTGTTGATGAAACAAAGAAATTGCATCGGGATTGAATACAACGGGCTCCATACACACTTTTCTCCATGGGAGTAATGTCTCAAACTGTCTTCGCTGTCATCGATTCCTGGAAGACCAGTAGTAGTTTCCGAAGCACATCTGGAGGCATTCTGTTATCTGTGGACTTTGAGAGTGTTGATGAAACAAAGAAATTGTATTGGGATTTAATACAACGGGCTCCATGCGGACTTTTCTCCATGGGAGTAATGTCTCAAACTGTCTACGCTTTGATCGATTCCTGCAAGACCAGTAGTAGTTTCCGAAGCACATCTGGAGGCATTCTGTAATCTGTGGACTTCGAGAGTGTTGATGAAACAAAGAAATTGCATCGGGATTGAATACAACGGGCTCCATACGAACTTTTCTTCATGGGAGTAATGTCTCAAACTGTCCATGATTTGATCGATTACTGGAAGACCAGTAGTAGTTTCTGAAGCACATCTGGAGGCATTCTTTAATCTGTGGACTTTGAGAGTGTTGATGCAACAAAGAAGTTGCATCGGGATTGAATACAAAGGGCTCCATGCGGACTTTTCTCCATGGGAGTAATGTCTCAAACTGTCTACGCTTTGATCGATTCCTGGAAGACCAGTAGTAGTTTCCGAAGCACATCTGGAGGCATTCTGTAATCTGTGGACTTTGAGAGTGTTGATGAAACAAAGAAATTGCATCGGGATTGAATACAACGGGCTCCATGCGGACTTTTCTCCATGGGAGTAATGTATCAAACTGTCTACGCTTCGATCGATTCCTGGAAGACCAGTAGTAGTTTCCGAAGCACATCTGGAAGCATTTTCTAATCTGTGGACTGTGTGAGTGTTGATGAAACAAAGAAATTGCATCGGGATTGAATACAACGGGCTCCATACGAACTTTTCTTCATGGGAGTAATGTCTCAAACTGTCCATGATTTAATCGATTACTGGAAGACCAGTAGAAGTTTATGAAGCACATCTGGAGGCATTCTTTAATCTGTGGACTTTGAGAGTGTTGATGCAACAAAGAAGTTGCATCGGGATTGAATACAAAGGGCTCCTTGCGGACTTTTCTCCATGGGAGTAATGTCTCAAACTGTCTACGCTTTGATCGATTACTAAAAGACCAGTAGTAGTTTCCGAAGAACATCTGGAGGCATTCTGTAATCTGTGGTTTTTGAGAGTGTTGATGAAACAAATAAATTGCATCGGGATTGAATACAACGGCCGCTATGTGGACTTTTCTCCATGGGAGTAATGTCTCCAACTGTCTACGCTTTCATCGATTCCTGGAAGACCAGTAGTAGTTTCCGAAGCACATCTGGAGGCATTCTGTAATCTGTGGTTTTTGAGAGTGTTGATGAAACAAAGAAATTGCATTGGGATTGAATACAACGGGCTCCATACGGACTTTTCTTCATGTGAGTAATGTCTCAAACTGTCTACGCTTTAATCGATTCCTGGAAGACCAGTAGTAGTTTCCGAAGCACATCTGGAGGTATTTTGTAATCTGTGGACTTAGAGAATGTTGATGAAACAAAGAAATTCCATCTGTATTGAATACAACGTGCTCCATGCGGTCTTTTCTCCATGGGAGTAATGTCTCAAACTGTCTAGGCTTTGATCGATTCCTGGAAGACTTGTAGTAGCTTCCGAAGCATATCTGGAGGTATTCTGTAACCTGTGGACCTTCAGAGTGTTGACGAAACACAGAAATTGCATCGGGATTGAATACAACGGGCTCCATGCGGTCTTTTCTCCATGGGAGTAATGTCTCAAACTGTCTACGATTTGATCGATTCCTGGAAGACCAGTAGTAGTTTCCGAAGTACATCTGGAGGCATTGTGTAATCTGTGGACTTCGAGAGTGTTGATGAAACAAAGAAATTGCATCGGGATTGAATACAACGGGCTCCATACGAACTTTTCTTCATGGAAATAATGTCTCAAACTGTCCATGCTTTGATCGATTCCTGGAAGACCAGTAGTAGTTTCTGAAGCACATCTGGAGGCATTCTTTAATTTGTGGACTTTGAGAGTGTTGATGAAACAAAGAAGTTGCATCGGGATTGACTACAAAGGGCTCCATGCAGACTTTCCTCCATGGGAGTAATGTCTCAAACTGTCTACGCTTTGATCGATTCCTGGAAGACCAGTAGTAGTTTCCGAAGCACATCTGGAGGCATTCTGTAATCTGTGGACTTTGAGAGTGTTGATGAAACCAAGAAATTGCATCGGGATTGAATACAACGGGCTCCATGCGAATTTTCTCCATGGGTGTAATGTCTTAAACTGTCTACGCTTTGATCGATCCCTGGAAGACCAGTAGTAGTTTCCGAAGCACATCTGGAGGCATACTGTAAACTGTGGTTTTTGAGAGTGTTGATGAAACAAAGAAATTGCATCGGGATTGAATACAACGGGCTCCATGCGGTCTTTTCTCCATGGGAGTAATGTCTCAAACTGTCTACGCTTTGATCGATTAGTAAAAGACCAGTAGTAGTTTCCGAAGAACATCTGGAGGCATTCTGTAATCTGTGGTTTTTGAGAGCGTTGATGAAACAAAGAAATTGCATCGGGATTGAATACAACGGGCTCCATCCGGACTTTTCTCCATAGGAGTAATATCTCAAACTGTCTACGCTTTGATCGATTCCTGTAAGACCAGTAGTAGTTTCCGAAGCAAATCTGGAGGCATTTTGTAATCTGTGGACTTAGAGAGTTGTGATGAAACAAAGAAATTGCATCGGGATTGAATACAACGGGCTCCATGCGGACTTTTCTCCATGGGAGTAATGTCTCAATCTTGATACGCCTTGATCGATTCGTGGAAGACCAGTAGTAGTTTCCGAAGCATATCTGGAGGCATTCTGTAATCTGTGGACTTTGAGAGTGTTGATGTAACAAAGAAATTGCATCGGGATTGAATACAACGGGCTCCATACGGACTTTTCTTCATGTGAGTAATGTCTCAAACTGTCTACGCTTTAATCGATTCCTGGAAGACCAGTAGTAGTTTCCGAAGCACATCTGGAGGCATTCTGTAATCTGTGGACTTTGAGAGTGTTGATGTAACAAAGAAATTGCATCGGGATTGAATACAACGGGCTCCATACGGACTTTTCTCCATGGGAGTAATGTCTCAAACTGTCTACGGTTTGATCGAATCCTGGAAGACCAGTAGTAGTTTCCGAAGCACATCTGGAGGCATTCTGTAATCTGTGGACTTCGAGAGTGTTGATGAAACAAAGAAATTGCATCGGGATTGAATACAACGGGTTCCATACACACTTTCCTCCATGGGGTAATGTCTCAAACTGTCTACGCTTTGATCGATTCCTGGAAGACCAGTAGTAGTTTCCGAAGCAAATCTGGAGGCATTCTGTAATCTGTGGACTTTGAGAGTGTTGATGAAACAAAGAAATTGCATTGGGATTGAATACAAGGGGCTAAATGCAGACGTTTCTCCATGGGAGTAATGTCTCAAACTGTCTACGCTTTGATTGACTCCTGGAAGACAAGTAGTAGTTCCCGAAGCACATCTGGAGGCATTTTGTAATCTGTGGACTTTGAGAGTGTTGATGAAACAAAGAAATTGTATTGGGATTGAATACAACGGGCTCCATGCGGACTTTCCTCCATTTGAGTAATGTCTCAAACTGTCTACGCTTTGATCGATTCCTGGAAGACCAGTAGTAGTTTCCGAAGCACATCTGGAGGCATTCTGTAATCTGTGGACTTCGAGAGTGTTGATGAAACAAAGAAATTGCATCGGGATTGAATACAACGGGCTCCATACGAACTTTTCTTCATGGGAGTAATGTCTCAAACTGCCCATGATTTGATCGATTACTGGAAGACCAGTAGTAGTTTCTGAAGCACATCTGGAGGCATTCTTTAATCTGTGGACTTTGAGAGTGTTGATGCAACAAAGAAGTTGCATCGGGATTGAATACAAAGGGCTCCATGCGGACTTGTCTCCATGGGAGTAATGTCTCAAACTGTCTACGCTTTGATCGATTCCTGGAAGACCAGTAGTAGTTTCCGAAGCACATCTGGAGGCATTTTGTAATCTGTGGACTTTGATAGTGTTGATGAAACAAAGAAATTGCATCGGGATTGAATACAACGGGCTCCATGCGGACCTTTCTCCATGGGAGTAATGTCTCAAACTGTCTACGCTTCGATCGATTCCTGGAAGACCAGTAGTAGTTTCCGAAGCACATCTGGAGGCATTCTGTATTCTGTGGACTTTGAGAGTGTTGATGAAACAAAGAAATTGCATCGGGATTGAATACAACGGGCTCCATCCGGACTTTTCTCCATGGGAGTAATGTCTCAAACTATCTACGCTTCGATCGATTCCTGGAAGACCAGTAGTAGTTTCCGAAGCACATCTGGAAGCATTTTCTAATCTGTGGACTTTGTGAGTGTTGATGAGACAAAGAAATTGCATCGGGATTGAATACAACGGGCACCATGCGGACGTTTCTCCATGGGAGTAATGTCTCAAACTGTCTACACTTTGATCGATTCCTGGAAGACCAGTAGTAGTTTCCGAAGCACATCTGGAGGCATTCTGTAATCAGTGGTTTTTGAGATTGTTGATGAAACAAAGAAATTGCGTCGGGATTGAATACAACGGGCTCCATGCGGACTTTTCTCCATGGGAGTAATGTCTCAAACTTTCTACGCTTTGATCGATTCCTGGAAGACCAGTAGTAGTTTCCGAAGCATATCTGGAGGCATTCTGTAATCTGTGGAACTTCAGAGTGGTGACGAAACACAGAAATTGCATCGGGATTGAATACAACGGACTCCATGCGGACTTTTCTCCATGGGAGTAATGTCTTAAACTGTCTACGCTTTGATCGATTCCTGGAAGACCAGTAGTAGTTTCCAAAGCACATCTGGAGGCATACTGTAAACTGTGGTTTTTGAGAGTGTTGATGAAACAAAGAAATTGCATCGGGATTGAATACAACGGGCTCCATGCGAATTTTCTCCATGGCAGCAATGTCTTAAACTGTCTACGCTTTGATCGATTCCTGGAAGACCAGTAGTAGTTTCCAAAGCACATCTGGAGGCATACTGTAAACTGTGGTTTTTGAGAGTGTTGATGAAACAAAGAAATTGCATCGGGATTGAATACAACGGGCTCCATGCGGACTTTTCTTCATGGGAGTAATGTCTCAAACTGTCTACGCTTTGATCGATTCCTGTAATACCAGTAGTTGTTTCCGAAGCACATCTGGAGGCATACTGTAAACTGTGGTTTTTGAGAGTGTTGATGAAACAAAGAAATTGCATCCGGAGTGAATACAACGGGCTCCATGCGGTCTTTTCTCCATGGGAGTAATGTCTCAAACTGTCTACGCTTTGATCGATTACTAAAAGACCAGTAGTAGTTTCCGAAGAACATATGGAGGCATTCTGTAATCTGTGGTTTTTGAGAGTGTTGATGAAACAAAGAAATTGCATTGGGATTGAATACAACGGGCTCCATCCGGACTTTTCTCCATGGGAGTAATGTCTCAAACTGTCTACGCTTTGATCGATTCCTGGAAGACCAGTAGTAGTTTCCGAAGTACATCTGGAGGCATTGTGTAATCTGTGGACTTCGAGAGTGTTGATGAAACAAAGAAATTGCATCGGGATTGGATACAACGGGGTCCATACGAACTTTTCTTCATGGGAATAATGTCTCAAACTTTTCATGCTTTGATCGATTCCTGGAAGACCAGTAGTAGTTTCTGAAGCACATCTGGAGGCATTCTTTAATCTGTGGACTTTGAGAGTGTTGATGAAACAAAGAAGTTGCATCGGGATTGAATACAAAGCGCTCCATGCGGACTTTCCTCCATGGGAGTAATGTCTCAAACTGTCTACGCTTTGATCGATTCCTGGAAGACCAGTAGTAGTTTCCGAAACACATCTGGAGGCATTCTGTAATCTGTGGACTTTGAGAGTGTTGATGAAACCAAGAAATTGCATCGGGATTGAACACAACGGTCTCCATGCGAATTTTCTCCATGGGTGTAATGTCTTAAACTGTCTACGCTTTGATCGATTCCTGGAGGACCAGTAGTAGTTTCCGAAGCACATCTGGAGGCATACTGTAAACTGTTGTTTTTGAGAGTGTTGATGAAACAAAGAAATTGCATCCGGAGTGAATACAACGGACTCCATGCGGACTTTTCTTCATGGGAGTAATGTCTGAAACTGTCTACGCTTTGATCGATTCCTGTAAGACCAGTAGTAGTTTCCAAAGCACATCTGGAGGCATTTTGTAATCTGTGGACTTAGAGAGTTGTGATGAAACAAAGAAATTGCATCGGGATTGAATACAACGGGCTCCATGCGGACTTTTCTCCATGGGAGTAATGTCTCAATCTTGATACGCCTTGATCGATTCCTGGAAGACCAGTAGTAGTTTCCGAAGCATATCTGGAGGCATTCTGTAATCTGTGGACCTTCAGAGTGTTGACGAAACACAGAATTTGCATCGGGATTGAATACAACGGGCTCCATGCGGAATTTTCTCCACGGGAGTAATGTCTCAAACTGTCTACGGTTTGATCGAATCCTGGAAGACCAGTAGTAGTTTCGAAGCACATCTGGAAGCATTCTGTAATCTGTGGACTTTGAGAGTGTTGATGAAACAAAGAAATTGCATCGGGATTGAATACAACGGGTTCCATACACACTTTTCTCCATGGGGTAATGTCTCAAACTGTCTACGCTTTGATCGATTCCTGGAAGACCAGTAGTAGTTTCCGAAGCAAATCTGGAGGCATTCTGTAAACTGTGGACTTCGATAGTGTTGATGAAACAAAGAAATTGCATCGGGATTGAATACAACGGGTTCCATACGAACTTTTCTTCATGGGAGTAATGTCTCAAACTGTCCATGATTTGATCGATTACTGAAAGACCAGTAGTAGTTTCTGAAGCACATCTGGAGGCATTCTGTAATCTGTGGTCTTTGAGAGTGTTGATGCAACGAAGAAGTTGCATCGGGATAGAATACAAAGGGCTCCATGCAGACTTTTCTCCATGGGAGTAATGTCTCAAACAGTCTACGCTTTGATCGATTCCTGGAAGACCAGTAGTAGTTTCCGAAGCACATCTGGAGGCATTCTGTAATCTGTGGACTTTGAGAGTGTTGATGAAACAAAGAAATTGCATCGGGATTGAATACAACGGGCACCATGCGGACGTTTCTCCATGGGAGTAATGTCTCAAACTGTCTACGCTTTGATCGATTCCTGGAAGACCAGTTGTAGTTTCCAAAGCACATCTGGAGGCATTCTGTAATCTGTGGTTTTTGAGAGTGTTGTTGAAACAAGGAATTGCATCGGGATTGAATACAATGGGCTCCATACACACTTTTCTCCATGGGAGTAATATCTCAAACTGTCTACGGTTTGATCGATTCCTGTGAGACCAGTAGTAGTTTCCGAAGCACATCTGGAAGCATTTTGTAATCTGTGGACTTAGAGAGTTTTGATGAAACAATGAAATTGCATCGGGATTGAATACAACGGGCTCCATGCGGACTTTTCTCCATGGGAGTAATGTCTCAATCTTGTTACGCTTTGATCGATTCCTGGAAGACCAGTAGTAGTTTCCGAATCATATCTTGAGGCATTCTGTCATCTGTGGACCTTCAGAATGTTGACGAAACACAGAATTTGCATCGGGATTGAATGCAACAGGCTCCATGCGGACTTTTCTCCATGGGAGTAATGTCTCAAACTGTCTACGGTCTGATCGATTCCTGGAAGACCAGTAGTGGTTTCCGAAGCACATCTGGAGGCATTCAGTAATCTGTGGACTTTGACAGTGTTGATGAAACAAAGAAATTGCATCGGGATTGAATACAACGGGCTCCATACGGACTTTTCTCCATGGGAGTAATGTCTCAAACTGTCTACGCTTCGATCGATTCCTGGAAGACCAGTAGTAGTTTCCGAAGCACATCTGGAGGCATTCTGTAATCTGTGGACTTAGGGAGTTTTGATGAAACAAAGAAATTGCATCGGGATTGAATACAACGGGCTCCATGTGGACTTTTCTCCATGGGAGTAATGTCTCCAAATGTCTACGCTTTCATCGATTACTGGAAGACCAGTAGTAGTTTCCGAAGCACATCTGGAGGCATTCTGTAATCTGTGGACTTCGAGAGTGTTGATGAAACAAAGAAATTGCATCGGGATTGAATACAACGGGCTCCATACGAACTTTTCTTAATGGGAGTAATGTCTCAAACTGTCCATGATTTGATCGATTACTGGAAGACCAGTAGTAGTTTCTGAAGCACATCTGGTGGCATTCTGTAATCTGTGGACTTTGAGAGTGTTGATGAAACAAAGAAATTGCATCGGGATTGAATACAACGGGCTCCATGCGGACTTTTCTCCATGGGAGTAATGTCTCAAACTGTCTACGCTTCGATCGATTCCTGGAAGACCAGTAGTAGTTTCCGAAGCACATCTGGAGGCATTCTGTAATCTGTGGTTTTTGAGAGTGTTGTTGAAACAAAGAAATTGCATCGGGATTGAATACAACGGGCTCCATGTGGACTTTTTTCCATGGCAGTAATGTCTCAAACTGTCTACGCTTTGATCCATTCGTGGAAGATCAGTAGTAGTTTCCGAAGCATATCTGGAGGCATTCTGTAATCTGTGGACCTTCAGAGTGGTGACGAAACACAGAAATTCCATCGGGATTGAATACAACGGGCTCCATGCAGACTTTTCTCCATGGGAGTAATGTCTCAAACTGTCTACGCTTCGATCGATTCCTGGAAGACCAGTAGTAGTTTATGAAGCACATCTGGAGGCATTCTCTAATCTGTGGACTTTGTGAGTGTTGATGAAACAAAGAAATTGCATCGGGATTGAATACAACGGGCTCCATGCGGACTTTTCTTCATGGGAGTAATGTCTCAAACTGTCTACGCTTTGATCGATTCCTGGAAGACCAGTAGTAGTTTCCGAAGCACATCTGGAGGCATAATGTAATCTGTGGTTTTTGAGAGTGTTGATGAAACAAAGAAATTGCATCGGGATTGAATACAACGGGCTCCATGCGGACTTTTCTCCATGGGAGTAATGTCTCAAACTTTCTACGCTTTGATCGATTCCTGGAAGACCAGTAGTAGTTTCCGAAGCATATCTGGAGGCATTCTGTAATCTGTGGACTTTCAGAGTGGTGACGAAACACAGAAATTGCATCGGGATTGAATACAACGGGCTCCATACGGACTTTTCTCCATGGGAGTAATGTCTCAAACTGTCTACGCTTTGATCGATTCCTGGAAGACCAGTAGTAGTTTCCGAAGCACATCTGGAGGCATTCTGTAATCTGTGGTTTTTGAGAGTGTTGTTGAAACAAAGAAATTGCATCGGGATTGAATACAACAGGCTCCATGTGGACTTTTCTCCATGGGAGTAATGTCTCAAACTGTCTACGCTTCGATCGATTACTAAAAGACCAGTAGTAGTTTCCGCAGCACATCTGGAGGCATTCTGTAATCTGTGGACTTTGAGAGTGTTGATGAAACAAAGAAATTGCATCGGGATTGAATACAACGGGCTCCATACACACATCTCTCCATGGGAGTAACGTCTCAAACTGTCTACGCTTTGATCGATTCCTGGAAGACCAGTAGTAGTTTCCGAAGCACATCTGGAGGCATTCTGTAATCTGTGGACTTAGAGAATGTTGATGAAACAAAGAAATTGCATCGTGATTGAATACAACGGGCTCCATGCGGTCTTTTCTCCATGGGAGTAATGTCTCAAACTGTCTACGCTTTGATCGATCACTAAAAGACCAGTAGCAGTTTCCGAAGCACATCTGGAGGCATTCTCTAATCTGTGGACTTTGTGAGTGTTGATGAAACAAAGAAATTGCATCGGGATTGAATACAACGGGCTCCATGCGGACTTTTCTTCATGGGAGTAACGTCTCAAACTGTCTACGCTTTGATCGATTCCTGGAAGACCAGTAGTAGTTTCCGAAGCAAATCTGGAGGCATAATGTAATCTGTGGTTTTTGAGAGTGTTGATGAAACAAAGAAATTCCATCGGGTTTGAATACAACGGGTTCCATACACACTTTTCTCCATGGGAGAAATGTCTCAAACTGTCTACGCTTTGATCGATTCCTGGAAGACCAGTAGTAGTTTCCGAAGCATATCTGGAGGCATTCTGTAATCTGTGGACCTTCAGAGTGGTGACGAAACACAGAATTTGCATCGGGATCGAATACAACGGGCTCCATGCGGACTTTTCTCCATGGGAGTAATGTCTCAAACTGTCTACGCTTTGATCGATTCCTGGAAGACCAGTAGTAGTTTCCAAAGCACATCTGGAGGCATTCTGTAATCTGTGGTTTTTGAGAGTGTTGTTGAAACAAAGAAATTGCATTGGGATTGAATACAACGGGCTCCATGTGGACTTTTCTCCATGGGAGTAATGTCTCAAACTGTCTACGCTTTCATCGATTTCTGGAAGACCAGTAGTAGTTTCCGAAGCACATCTGGAGGCATTCTGTAATCTGTGGACTGAGAGTTTGATAAAACAAAGAAATTGCATCGGGATTGAATACAATGGGCTCCATACACTCTTTTCTCCATGGGAGTAATGTCTCAAACTGTATACGCTTCGATCGATTACTAAAAGACCGGTAGTAGTCTCCGAAGCACATCTGGAGGCATTCTGTCATCTGTGGTTTTTGAGAGTGTTGATGAAACAAAGAAATTGCATCGGGATTGAATACAACGGACTCCATGTGGACTTTTCTCCATGGGAGTAATGTCTCAAACTGTCTACGCTTTCATCGATTTCTGGAAGACCAGTAGTAGTTTCCGAAGCGCATCTGGAGGCATTCTGTAATCTGTGGACTTTGAAAGTGTTGATGAAACAAAGAAATTGCATTGAGATTGAATACAACGGGCTCCATGCGGACTTTTCTCCATGGGAGTAATGTCTCAAACTGTCTACGCTTTGATCGATTCCTGAAAGACCAGTAGTAGTTTCCGAAGCACATCAGGAGGCATTCTGTAATCTGTGGACTTTGAGAGTGTTGATGAAACAAAGAAATTGCATCGGGATTGAATACAACGGACTCCATACGGACTTTTCTCCATGCGAGTAATGTCTCAAACTGTCCACGCTTTGATCGATTACTGGAAGACCAGTAGTAGTTTCTGAAGCACATCTGGAGGCATTCTTTAATCTGTGGACTTTGAGAGTGTTGATGAAACAAAGAAGTTGCATCGGTTTTGAATACAAAGGGCTCCATGCAAACTTTTCTCCATGGGAGTAATGTCTCAAACTGTCTACGCTTTGATCGATTACTGGAAGACCAGTAGTATTTTCCGAAGTACATCTGGAGGCATTCTGTAATCTGTGGACTTTGAGAGTGTTGATGAAACAAAGAAATTGCATCAGGATTGAATACAACGGGCTCCATGCGGACTTTTCTCCATAGGAGTAATGTCTCAAACTGTCTACGCTTTGATCGATTCCTGGAAGACCAGTAGTAGTTTCCGAAGCACATCAGGAGGCATTCTGTAATCTGTGGACTTTGAGAGTGTTAATGAAACAAAGAAATTGCATCGGGATTGAATACAACGGGCTCCATGCTGACTTTTCTCCATGGGAGTAATGTCTCAAACTGTCTACGGTTTGATCGAGTCCTGGAAGACCAGTAGTAGTTTCCGAAGCACATCTTGAGGCATTCTGTAATCTGTGGACATTGAGAGTGTTGATGAAACAAAGAAATTGCATCGGGATTGAATACAACGGGCTCCATACACACATCTCTCCATGGGAGTAACGTCTCAAACTGTCTACGCTTTGATCGATTCCTGGAAGACCAGTAGTAGTTTCCGAAGCAAATCTGGAGGCATAATGTAATCTGTGGTTTTTGAGAGTGTTGATGAAACAAAGAAATTCCATCGGGATTGAATACAACGGGTTCCATACACACTTTTCTCCATGGGAGAAATGTCTCAAACTGTCTACGCTTTGATCGATTCCTGGAAGACCAGTAGTAGTTTCCGAAGCATATCTGGAGGCATTCTGTAATCTGTGGACCTTCAGAGTGGTGACGAAACACAGAATTTGCATCGGGATTGAATACAACGGGCTCCATGCGGACTTTTCTCCATGGGAGTAATGTCTCAAACTGTCTACGCTTTGATCGATTCCTGGAAGACCAGTAGTAGTTTCCAAAGCACATCTGGAGGCATTCTGTAATCTGTGGTTTTTGAGAGTGTTGTTGAAACAAAGAAATTGCATCGGGATTGAATACAACGGGCTCCATGTGGACTTTTCTCCATGGGAGTAATGTCTCAAACTGTCTACGCTTTCATCGATTTCTGGAAGACCAGTAGTAGTTTCCGAAGCACATCTGGAGGCATTCTGTAATCTGTGGACTTTGAGAGTTTGATAAAACAAAGAAATTGCATCGGGATTGAATACAATGGGCTCCATACACTCTTTTCTCCATGGGAGTAATGTCTCAAACTGTATACGCTTCGATCGATTACTAAAAGACCGGTAGTAGTCTCCGAAGCACATCTGGAGGCATTCTGTCATCTGTGGTTTTTGAGAGTGTTGATGAAACAAAGAAATTGCATTGAGATTGAATACAACGGGCTCCATGCGGACTTTTCTCCATGGGAGTAATGTCTCAAACTGTCTACGCTTTGATCGATTCCTGAAAGACCAGTAGTAGTTTCCGAAGCACATCAGGAGGCATTCTGTAATCTGTGGACTTTGAGAGTGTTGATGAAACAAAGAAATTGCATCGGGATTGAATACAACGGACTCCATACGGACTTTTCTCCATGCGAGTAATGTCTCAAACTGTCCACGCTTTGATCGATTACTGGAAGACCAGTAGTAGTTTCCGAAGCACATCCGGAGGCATTCTTTAATCTGTGGACTTTGAGAGTGTTGATGAAACAAAGAAGTTGCATCGGGATTGAATACAAAGGGCTCCATGCAAACTTTTCTCCATGGGAGTAATGTCTCAAACTGTCTACTCTTTGATCGATTCCTGGAAGACCAGTAGTATTTTCCGAAGTACATCTGGAGGCATTCTGTAATCTGTGGACTTTGAGAGTGTTGATGAAACAAAGAAATTGCATCGGGATTGAATACAACGGGCTCCATGCGGACTTTTCTCCATAGGAGTAATGTCTCAAACTGTCTACGCTTTGATCGATTCCTGGAAGACCAGTAGTAGTTTCCGAAGCACATCAGGAGGCATTCTGTAATCTGTGGACTTTGAGAGTGTTAATGAAACAAAGAAATTGCATCGGGATTGAATACAACGGGCTCCATGCTGACTTTTCTCCATGGGACTAATGTCTTAAACTGTCTACGGTTTGATCGAGTCCTGGAAGACCAGTAGTAGTTTCCGAAGCACATCTTGAGGCATTCTGTAATCTGTGGACATTGAGAGTGTTGATGAAACAAAGAAATTGTATCGGGATTAAATACAACGGGCTCCATACGGACTTTTCTTCATGGGAGTAACGTCTCAAACTGTCTACGCTTTGATCGATTCCTGGAAGACCAGTAGTAGTTTCCGAAGCAAATCTGGAGGCATAATGTAATCTGTGGTTTTTGAGAGTGTTGATGAAACAAAGAAATTCCATCGGGTTTGAATACAACGGGTTCCATACACACTTTTCTCCATGGGAGAAATGTCTCAAACTGTCTACGCTTTGATCGATTCCTGGAAGACCAGTAGTAGTTTCCGAAGCATATCTGGAGGCATTCTGTAATCTGTGGACCTTCAGAGTGGTGACGAAACACAGAATTTGCATCGGGATCGAATACAACGGGCTCCATGCGGACTTTTCTCCATGGGAGTAATGTCTCAAACTGTCTACGCTTTGATCGATTCCTGGAAGACCAGTAGTAGTTTCCAAAGCACATCTGGAGGCATTCTGTAATCTGTGGTTTTTGAGAGTGTTGTTGAAACAAAGAAATTGCATTGGGATTGAATACAACGGGCTCCATGTGGACTTTTCTCCATGGGAGTAATGTCTCAAACTGTCTACGCTTTCATCGATTTCTGGAAGACCAGTAGTAGTTTCCGAAGCACATCTGGAGGCATTCTGTAATCTGTGGACTGAGAGTTTGATAAAACAAAGAAATTGCATCGGGATTGAATACAATGGGCTCCATACACTCTTTTCTCCATGGGAGTAATGTCTCAAACTGTATACGCTTCGATCGATTACTAAAAGACCGGTAGTAGTCTCCGAAGCACATCTGGAGGCATTCTGTCATCTGTGGTTTTTGAGAGTGTTGATGAAACAAAGAAATTGCATCGGGATTGAATACAACGGACTCCATGTGGACTTTTCTCCATGGGAGTAATGTCTCAAACTGTCTACGCTTTCATCGATTTCTGGAAGACCAGTAGTAGTTTCCGAAGCGCATCTGGAGGCATTCTGTAATCTGTGGACTTTGAAAGTGTTGATGAAACAAAGAAATTGCATTGAGATTGAATACAACGGGCTCCATGCGGACTTTTCTCCATGGGAGTAATGTCTCAAACTGTCTACGCTTTGATCGATTCCTGAAAGACCAGTAGTAGTTTCCGAAGCACATCAGGAGGCATTCTGTAATCTGTGGACTTTGAGAGTGTTGATGAAACAAAGAAATTGCATCGGGATTGAATACAACGGACTCCATACGGACTTTTCTCCATGCGAGTAATGTCTCAAACTGTCCACGCTTTGATCGATTACTGGAAGACCAGTAGTAGTTTCTGAAGCACATCTGGAGGCATTCTTTAATCTGTGGACTTTGAGAGTGTTGATGAAACAAAGAAGTTGCATCGGTTTTGAATACAAAGGGCTCCATGCAAACTTTTCTCCATGGGAGTAATGTCTCAAACTGTCTACGCTTTGATCGATTACTGGAAGACCAGTAGTATTTTCCGAAGTACATCTGGAGGCATTCTGTAATCTGTGGACTTTGAGAGTGTTGATGAAACAAAGAAATTGCATCAGGATTGAATACAACGGGCTCCATGCGGACTTTTCTCCATAGGAGTAATGTCTCAAACTGTCTACGCTTTGATCGATTCCTGGAAGACCAGTAGTAGTTTCCGAAGCACATCAGGAGGCATTCTGTAATCTGTGGACTTTGAGAGTGTTAATGAAACAAAGAAATTGCATCGGGATTGAATACAACGGGCTCCATGCTGACTTTTCTCCATGGGAGTAATGTCTCAAACTGTCTACGGTTTGATCGAGTCCTGGAAGACCAGTAGTAGTTTCCGAAGCACATCTTGAGGCATTCTGTAATCTGTGGACATTGAGAGTGTTGATGAAACAAAGAAATTGCATCGGGATTGAATACAACGGGCTCCATACACACATCTCTCCATGGGAGTAACGTCTCAAACTGTCTACGCTTTGATCGATTCCTGGAAGACCAGTAGTAGTTTCCGAAGCAAATCTGGAGGCATAATGTAATCTGTGGTTTTTGAGAGTGTTGATGAAACAAAGAAATTCCATCGGGATTGAATACAACGGGTTCCATACACACTTTTCTCCATGGGAGAAATGTCTCAAACTGTCTACGCTTTGATCGATTCCTGGAAGACCAGTAGTAGTTTCCGAAGCATATCTGGAGGCATTCTGTAATCTGTGGACCTTCAGAGTGGTGACGAAACACAGAATTTGCATCGGGATTGAATACAACGGGCTCCATGCGGACTTTTCTCCATGGGAGTAATGTCTCAAACTGTCTACGCTTTGATCGATTCCTGGAAGACCAGTAGTAGTTTCCAAAGCACATCTGGAGGCATTCTGTAATCTGTGGTTTTTGAGAGTGTTGTTGAAACAAAGAAATTGCATCGGGATTGAATACAACGGGCTCCATGTGGACTTTTCTCCATGGGAGTAATGTCTCAAACTGTCTACGCTTTCATCGATTTCTGGAAGACCAGTAGTAGTTTCCGAAGCACATCTGGAGGCATTCTGTAATCTGTGGACTTTGAGAGTTTGATAAAACAAAGAAATTGCATCGGGATTGAATACAATGGGCTCCATACACTCTTTTCTCCATGGGAGTAATGTCTCAAACTGTATACGCTTCGATCGATTACTAAAAGACCGGTAGTAGTCTCCGAAGCACATCTGGAGGCATTCTGTCATCTGTGGTTTTTGAGAGTGTTGATGAAACAAAGAAATTGCATTGAGATTGAATACAACGGGCTCCATGCGGACTTTTCTCCATGGGAGTAATGTCTCAAACTGTCTACGCTTTGATCGATTCCTGAAAGACCAGTAGTAGTTTCCGAAGCACATCAGGAGGCATTCTGTAATCTGTGGACTTTGAGAGTGTTGATGAAACAAAGAAATTGCATCGGGATTGAATACAACGGACTCCATACGGACTTTTCTCCATGCGAGTAATGTCTCAAACTGTCCACGCTTTGATCGATTACTGGAAGACCAGTAGTAGTTTCCGAAGCACATCCGGAGGCATTCTTTAATCTGTGGACTTTGAGAGTGTTGATGAAACAAAGAAGTTGCATCGGGATTGAATACAAAGGGCTCCATGCAAACTTTTCTCCATGGGAGTAATGTCTCAAACTGTCTACTCTTTGATCGATTCCTGGAAGACCAGTAGTATTTTCCGAAGTACATCTGGAGGCATTCTGTAATCTGTGGACTTTGAGAGTGTTGATGAAACAAAGAAATTGCATCGGGATTGAATACAACGGGCTCCATGCGGACTTTTCTCCATAGGAGTAATGTCTCAAACTGTCTACGCTTTGATCGATTCCTGGAAGACCAGTAGTAGTTTCCGAAGCACATCAGGAGGCATTCTGTAATCTGTGGACTTTGAGAGTGTTAATGAAACAAAGAAATTGCATCGGGATTGAATACAACGGGCTCCATGCTGACTTTTCTCCATGGGACTAATGTCTTAAACTGTCTACGGTTTGATCGAGTCCTGGAAGACCAGTAGTAGTTTCCGAAGCACATCTTGAGGCATTCTGTAATCTGTGGACATTGAGAGTGTTGATGAAACAAAGAAATTGTATCGGGATTAAATACAACGGGCTCCATACGGACTTTTCTTCATGGGAGTAACGTCTCAAACTGTCTACGCTTTGATCGATTCCTGGAAGACCAGTAGTAGTTTCCGAAGCAAATCTGGAGGCATAATGTAATCTGTGGTTTTTGAGAGTGTTGATGAAACAAAGAAATTCCATCGGGTTTGAATACAACGGGTTCCATACACACTTTTCTCCATGGGAGAAATGTCTCAAACTGTCTACGCTTTGATCGATTCCTGGAAGACCAGTAGTAGTTTCCGAAGCATATCTGGAGGCATTCTGTAATCTGTGGACCTTCAGAGTGGTGACGAAACACAGAATTTGCATCGGGATCGAATACAACGGGCTCCATGCGGACTTTTCTCCATGGGAGTAATGTCTCAAACTGTCTACGCTTTGATCGATTCCTGGAAGACCAGTAGTAGTTTCCAAAGCACATCTGGAGGCATTCTGTAATCTGTGGTTTTTGAGAGTGTTGTTGAAACAAAGAAATTGCATTGGGATTGAATACAACGGGCTCCATGTGGACTTTTCTCCATGGGAGTAATGTCTCAAACTGTCTACGCTTTCATCGATTTCTGGAAGACCAGTAGTAGTTTCCGAAGCACATCTGGAGGCATTCTGTAATCTGTGGACTGAGAGTTTGATAAAACAAAGAAATTGCATCGGGATTGAATACAATGGGCTCCATACACTCTTTTCTCCATGGGAGTAATGTCTCAAACTGTATACGCTTCGATCGATTACTAAAAGACCGGTAGTAGTCTCCGAAGCACATCTGGAGGCATTCTGTCATCTGTGGTTTTTGAGAGTGTTGATGAAACAAAGAAATTGCATCGGGATTGAATACAACGGACTCCATGTGGACTTTTCTCCATGGGAGTAATGTCTCAAACTGTCTACGCTTTCATCGATTTCTGGAAGACCAGTAGTAGTTTCCGAAGCGCATCTGGAGGCATTCTGTAATCTGTGGACTTTGAAAGTGTTGATGAAACAAAGAAATTGCATTGAGATTGAATACAACGGGCTCCATGCGGACTTTTCTCCATGGGAGTAATGTCTCAAACTGTCTACGCTTTGATCGATTCCTGAAAGACCAGTAGTAGTTTCCGAAGCACATCAGGAGGCATTCTGTAATCTGTGGACTTTGAGAGTGTTGATGAAACAAAGAAATTGCATCGGGATTGAATACAACGGACTCCATACGGACTTTTCTCCATGCGAGTAATGTCTCAAACTGTCCACGCTTTGATCGATTACTGGAAGACCAGTAGTAGTTTCTGAAGCACATCTGGAGGCATTCTTTAATCTGTGGACTTTGAGAGTGTTGATGAAACAAAGAAGTTGCATCGGTTTTGAATACAAAGGGCTCCATGCAAACTTTTCTCCATGGGAGTAATGTCTCAAACTGTCTACGCTTTGATCGATTACTGGAAGACCAGTAGTATTTTCCGAAGTACATCTGGAGGCATTCTGTAATCTGTGGACTTTGAGAGTGTTGATGAAACAAAGAAATTGCATCAGGATTGAATACAACGGGCTCCATGCGGACTTTTCTCCATAGGAGTAATGTCTCAAACTGTCTACGCTTTGATCGATTCCTGGAAGACCAGTAGTAGTTTCCGAAGCACATCAGGAGGCATTCTGTAATCTGTGGACTTTGAGAGTGTTAATGAAACAAAGAAATTGCATCGGGATTGAATACAACGGGCTCCATGCTGACTTTTCTCCATGGGAGTAATGTCTCAAACTGTCTACGGTTTGATCGAGTCCTGGAAGACCAGTAGTAGTTTCCGAAGCACATCTTGAGGCATTCTGTAATCTGTGGACATTGAGAGTGTTGATGAAACAAAGAAATTGCATCGGGATTGAATACAACGGGCTCCATACACACATCTCTCCATGGGAGTAACGTCTCAAACTGTCTACGCTTTGATCGATTCCTGGAAGACCAGTAGTAGTTTCCGAAGCAAATCTGGAGGCATAATGTAATCTGTGGTTTTTGAGAGTGTTGATGAAACAAAGAAATTCCATCGGGATTGAATACAACGGGTTCCATACACACTTTTCTCCATGGGAGAAATGTCTCAAACTGTCTACGCTTTGATCGATTCCTGGAAGACCAGTAGTAGTTTCCGAAGCATATCTGGAGGCATTCTGTAATCTGTGGACCTTCAGAGTGGTGACGAAACACAGAATTTGCATCGGGATTGAATACAACGGGCTCCATGCGGACTTTTCTCCATGGGAGTAATGTCTCAAACTGTCTACGCTTTGATCGATTCCTGGAAGACCAGTAGTAGTTTCCAAAGCACATCTGGAGGCATTCTGTAATCTGTGGTTTTTGAGAGTGTTGTTGAAACAAAGAAATTGCATCGGGATTGAATACAACGGGCTCCATGTGGACTTTTCTCCATGGGAGTAATGTCTCAAACTGTCTACGCTTTCATCGATTTCTGGAAGACCAGTAGTAGTTTCCGAAGCACATCTGGAGGCATTCTGTAATCTGTGGACTTTGAGAGTTTGATAAAACAAAGAAATTGCATCGGGATTGAATACAATGGGCTCCATACACTCTTTTCTCCATGGGAGTAATGTCTCAAACTGTATACGCTTCGATCGATTACTAAAAGACCGGTAGTAGTCTCCGAAGCACATCTGGAGGCATTCTGTCATCTGTGGTTTTTGAGAGTGTTGATGAAACAAAGAAATTGCATTGAGATTGAATACAACGGGCTCCATGCGGACTTTTCTCCATGGGAGTAATGTCTCAAACTGTCTACGCTTTGATCGATTCCTGAAAGACCAGTAGTAGTTTCCGAAGCACATCAGGAGGCATTCTGTAATCTGTGGACTTTGAGAGTGTTGATGAAACAAAGAAATTGCATCGGGATTGAATACAACGGACTCCATACGGACTTTTCTCCATGCGAGTAATGTCTCAAACTGTCCACGCTTTGATCGATTACTGGAAGACCAGTAGTAGTTTCCGAAGCACATCCGGAGGCATTCTTTAATCTGTGGACTTTGAGAGTGTTGATGAAACAAAGAAGTTGCATCGGGATTGAATACAAAGGGCTCCATGCAAACTTTTCTCCATGGGAGTAATGTCTCAAACTGTCTACTCTTTGATCGATTCCTGGAAGACCAGTAGTATTTTCCGAAGTACATCTGGAGGCATTCTGTAATCTGTGGACTTTGAGAGTGTTGATGAAACAAAGAAATTGCATCGGGATTGAATACAACGGGCTCCATGCGGACTTTTCTCCATAGGAGTAATGTCTCAAACTGTCTACGCTTTGATCGATTCCTGGAAGACCAGTAGTAGTTTCCGAAGCACATCAGGAGGCATTCTGTAATCTGTGGACTTTGAGAGTGTTAATGAAACAAAGAAATTGCATCGGGATTGAATACAACGGGCTCCATGCTGACTTTTCTCCATGGGACTAATGTCTTAAACTGTCTACGGTTTGATCGAGTCCTGGAAGACCAGTAGTAGTTTCCGAAGCACATCTTGAGGCATTCTGTAATCTGTGGACATTGAGAGTGTTGATGAAACAAAGAAATTGTATCGGGATTAAATACAACGGGCTCCATACGGACTTTTCTCCATGGGAGTAATGTCTCAAACTGTCTACGTTTTGATCGATTCCTGGAAGACCAGTAGTAGTTTCCGAAGCACATCTGGAGGCATTCTGTAATCTGTGGACTTTGAGAATGTTGATGAAACAAAGAAATTGCATCAGGATTGAATACAACGGGCTCCATGCCGACTCTTCTCCATGGGAGTAATGTCTCAAACTGTCTACGCTTCGATTGATTCCTGGAAGACAAGTAGTAGTTTCAGAAGCACATCTGGAGGCATTCGGTAATCTGTGGACGTTGAGAGTGTTGATGAAACAAAGAAATTGCATCGGGATTGAATACAACGGGCTCCTTGCGGACTATTCTCCATGGGAGTAATGTCTCAAACTGTCTACGGTTTGATCGAGTCCTGGAAGACCAGTAGTAGTTTCCGAAGCACATCTTGAGGCCTTCTGTAATCTGTGGACTTTGAGAGTGTTGATGAAACAAAGAAATTGCATCGGGATTGAATACAACGGGCTCCATACGGACTTTTCTCCATGGGAGTAATGTCTCAAACTGTCTACGTTTTGATCGATTCCTGGAAGACCAGTAGTAGTTTCCGAAGCACATCTGGAGGCATTCTGTAATCTGTGGACTTTGAGAGTGTTGATGAAACAAAGTAATTGCATTGGGATTGAATACAAAGGGCTCCATGCGGACTTTTCTCCATGGGAGTAATGTCTCTAACTGTCTACGCTTTGATCGATTCCTGGAAGACCAGTAGTAGTTTCCGAAGGACATCTGGAGGCATTCTGTAATCTGTGGACTTTGAGAGTGTTGATGAAACAAAGAAATTGCATCGTGATTGAATACAACGGGCTCCATACCGACTTTTCTCCATGGGAGTAATGTCTCAAACTGTCTACGCTTCGATCGATTCCTGTAAGACCAGTAGTAGTTTCCGAAGCACATCTGGAAGCATTCTGTAATCTGTGGTTTTTGAGAGTGTTGATGAAACAAAGAAATTGCAATCGGGATTGAATACAACGGGCTCCATGCGGACTTTTCTTCATGGGAGTAATGTCTCAAATTGTGTACGGTTTGATCGATTCCTGTAATACCAGTAGTAGTTTCCGAAGCACATCTGGAGGCATTCTGTAATCTGTGGACTTAGAGAGTTTTGATGAAACAAAGAAATTGCTTCGGTATTGAATACAGCGGGCTCCGTGCGGACTTTTCTCCATGGGAGTAATGTCTCAAACTTTCTACGCTTTGATCGATTCCTGGAAGACCAGTAGTAGTTTCCGAAGCATATCTGGAGGCATTCTGTAATCTGTGGTTTTTGAGAGTGCTGATGAAACAAAGAAATTGCATCAGGATTGAATACAACGGGCTCCATACGGACTTTTCTCCATGGGAGTAATGTCCCAAACTGTCTACGCTTCGATCGATTCCTGGAAGACCAGTAGTAGTTTCCGAAGCACGTCTGGAGGCATTCTGTAATCTGTGGTTTTTGAGAGTGTTGATGAAACAAAGAAATTGCATCGGGATTAAATACAACGGGCTCCATGTGGACTTTTCTCCATGGGAGTAATGTCTCAAACTGTCTACGCTTTGATCGATTCCTGAAAGACCAGTAGTAGTTTCCGAAGCACATCAGGAGGCATTCTGTAATCTGTGGACTTTGAGAGTGTTGATGAAACAAAGAAATTGCATCGGGATTGAATACAACGGACTCCATACGGACTTTTCTCCATGCGAGTAATGTCTCAAACTGTCCACGCTTTGATCGATTACTGGAAGACCAGTAGTAGTTTCCGAAGCACATCAGGAGGCATTCTGTAATCTGTGTATTTTGAGAGTGTTAATGAAACAAAGAAATTGCATCGGGATTGAATACAACGGGCTCCATGCTGACTTTTCTCCATGGGAGTAATGTCTCAAACTGTCTACGGTTTGATCGAGTCCTGGAAGACCAGTAGTAGTTTCCGAAGCACATCTTGAGGCATTCTGTAATCTGTGGACATTGAGAGTGTTGATGAAACAAAGAAATTGCATCGGGATTAAATACAACGGGCTCCATACGGACTTTTCTCCATGGGAGTAATGTCTCAAACTGTCTACGTTTTGATCGATTCCTGGAAGACCAGTAGTAGTTTCCGAAGCACATCTGGAGGCATTCTGTAATCTGTGGACTTTGAGAATGTTGATGAAACAAAGAAATTGCATCAGGATTGAATACAACGGGCTCCATGCCGACTCTTCTCCATGGGAGTAATGTCTCAAACTGTCTACGCTTCGATCGATTCCTGGAAGACAAGTAGTAGTTTCAGAAGCACATCTGGAGGCATTCTGTAATCTGTGGACGTTGAGAGTGTTGATGAAACAAAGAAATTGCATCGGGATTGAATGCAACGGGCTCCTTGCGGACTATTCTCCATGGGAGTAATGTCTCAAACTGTCTACGGTTTGATCGAGTCCTGGAAGACCAGTAGTAGTTTCCGAAGCACATCTTGAGGCCTTCTGTAATCTGTGGACTTTGAGAGTGTTGATGAAACAAAGAAATTGCATCGGGATTGAATACAACGGGCTCCATACGGACTTTTCTCCATGGGAGTAATGTCTCAAACTGTCTACGTTTTGATCGATTCCTGGAAGACCAGTAGTAGTTTCCGAAGCACATCTGGAGGCATTCTGTAATCTGTGGACTTTGAGAGTGTTGATGAAACAAAGAAATTGCAATCGGGATTGAATACAACGGGCTCCATACACACTTTTCTCCATGGGAGTAATGTCTCAAACTGTCTACGCTTTGATCGATTACTAAAAGACCAGTAGTAGTTTCCGAAGCACATCTGGAGGCATTCTGTAATCTGTGGTTTTTGAGAGTGTTGATGAAACAAAGAAATTGCATCGGGATTGAATACAACGGGCTCCATGTGGACTTTTCTCCATGGGAGTAATGTCTCAAACTGTCTACGCTTTATCGATTCCTGGAAGACCAGTAGTAGTTTCCGAAGCACATCTGGAGGCATTCTGTAATCTGTGGACTTTGAGAGTGTTGATGAAACAAAGTAATTGCATTGGGATTGAATACAAAGGGCTCCATGCGGACTTTTCTCCATGGGAGTAATGTCTCAAACTGTCTACGCTTTGATCGATTCCTGGAAGACCAGTAGTAGTTTCCGAAGGACATCTGGAGGCATTCTGTAATCTGTGGACTTTGAGAGTGTTGATGAAACAAAGAAATTGCATCGTGATTGAATACAACGGGCTCCATACCGACTTTTCTCCATGGGAGTAATGTCTCAAACTGTCTACGCTTCGATCGATTCCTGGAAGACCAGTAGTAGTTTCCGAAGCACATCTGGAAGCATTCTGTAATCTGTGGTTTTTGAGAGTGTTGATGAAACAAAGAAATTGCAATCGGGATTGAATACAACGGGCTCCATGCGGACTTTTCTTCATGGGAGTAATGTCTCAAATTGTGTACGGTTTGATCGATTCCTGTAATACCAGTAGTAGTTTCCGAAGCACATCTGGAGGCATTCTGTAATCTGTGGACTTAGAGAGTTTTGATGAAACAAAGAAATTGCTTCGGTATTGAATACAACGGGCTCCGTGCGGACTTTTCTCCATGGGAGTAATGTCTCAAACTTTCTACGCTTTGATCAATTCCTGGAAGACCAGTAGTAGTTTCCGAAGCATATCTGGAGGCATTCTGTAATCTGTGGTTTTTGAGAGTGCTGATGAAACAAAGAAATTGCATCGGGATTGAATACAACGGGCTCCATACGCACTTTTCTCCATGGGAGTAGTGTCCCAAACTGTCTACGCTTCGATCGATTCCTGGAAGACCAGTAGTAGTTTCCGAAGCACGTCTGGAGGCATTCTGTAATCTGTGGTTTTTGAGAGTGTTGATGAAACAAAGAAATTGCATCGGGATTAAATACAACGGGCTCCATGTGGACTTTTCTCCATGGGAGTAATGTCTCAAACTGTCTACGCTTTCATCGATTTCTGGAAGACCAGTAGTAGTTTCCGAAGCGCATTTGGAGGCATTCTGTAATCTGTGGACTTTGAGAGTGTTGATGAAACAAAGAAGATGCATCGGGATTGAATACAAAGGGCTCCATGTGGACTTTTCTCCATGGGAGTAATGTCTCAAACTGTCTACGCTTTGATCGATTCCTGGAAGACCAGTAGTAGTTTCCGAAGCACATCTGGAGGCATTCTGTAATCTGTGGACTTTGAGAGTGTTGATGAAACAAAGAAATTGCATCGGGATTGAATACAACGGTCTCCATGCGGACTTTTCTCCATGGGAGTAATGTCTCAAACTGTCAACGCTTCGATCGATTCCTGGAAGACCAGTAGTAGTTTCCGAAGCACATCTGGAGGCATTCTCTAATCTGTGGACTTTGTGAGTGTTGATGAAACAAAGAAATTGCATCGGGATTGAATACAACGGGCTCCATGTGAATTTTCTCCATGGGAGTACTGTCTTAAACTGTCTACGCTTTGGTCGATTCCTGGAAGACCAGTAGTAGTTTCCGAAGCACATCTGGAGGCATACTGTAATCTGTGGTTTTTGAGAGTGTTGATGAAACAAAGAAATTGCATCGGGTTTGAATACAACGGGCTCCATGCGGACTTTTCTTCATGGGAGTAATGTCTCAAACTGTCTACGGTTTGATCGAATCCTGGAAGACCAGTAGTAGTTTCCGAAGCACATCTGGAGGCATTCTGTAATCTGTGGACTTTGAGAGTGTTGATGAAACAAAGAAATTGCATTGGTATTGAATACAATGGGCTCCATGCGTACTTTTCTCCATGGGAGTAATATCTCAAACTGTCTACGCTTTGATCGATTCCTGGAAGACCAGTAGTAGTTTCCGAAGCACATCTGGAGGCATTCTGTAATCTGTGGACTTTGAGAGTGTTGATGAAACAAAGTAATTGCATTGGGATTGAATACAAAGGGCTCCATGCGGACTTTTCTCCATGGGAGTAATGTCTCTAACTGTCTACGCTTTGATCGATTCCTGGAAGACCAGTAGTAGTTTCCGAAGGACATCTGGAGGCATTCTGTAATCTGTGGACTTTGAGAGTGTTGATGAAACAAAGAAATTGCATCGTGATTGAATACAACGGGCTCCATACCGACTTTTCTCCATGGGAGTAATGTCTCAAACTGTCTACGCTTCGATCGATTCCTGGAAGACCAGTAGTAGTTTCCGAAGCACATCTGGAAGCATTCTGTAATCTGTGGTTTTTGAGAGTGTTGATGAAACAAAGAAATTGCAATCGGGATTGAATACAACGGGCTCCATGCGGACTTTTCTTCATGGGAGTAATGTCTCAAATTGTGTACGGTTTGATCGATTCCTGTAATACCAGTAGTAGTTTCCGAAGCACATCTGGAGGCATTCTGTAATCTGTGGACTTAGAGAGTTTTGATGAAACAAAGAAATTGCTTCGGTATTGAATACAGCGGGCTCCGTGCGGACTTTTCTCCATGGGAGTAATGTCTCAAACTTTCTACGCTTTGATCGATTCCTGGAAGACCAGTAGTAGTTTCCGAAGCATATCTGGAGGCATTCTGTAATCTGTGGTTTTTGAGAGTGCTGATGAAACAAAGAAATTGCATCAGGATTGAATACAACGGGCTCCATACGGACTTTTCTCCATGGGAGTAATGTCCCAAACTGTCTACGCTTCGATCGATTCCTGGAAGACCAGTAGTAGTTTCCGAAGCACGTCTGGAGGCATTCTGTAATCTGTGGTTTTTGAGAGTGTTGATGAAACAAAGAAATTGCATCGGGATTAAATACAACGGGCTCCATGTGGACTTTTCTCCATGGGAGTAATGTCTCAAACTGTCTACGCTTTGATCGATTCCTGAAAGACCAGTAGTAGTTTCCGAAGCACATCAGGAGGCATTCTGTAATCTGTGGACTTTGAGAGTGTTGATGAAACAAAGAAATTGCATCGGGATTGAATACAACGGACTCCATACGGACTTTTCTCCATGCGAGTAATGTCTCAAACTGTCCACGCTTTGATCGATTACTGGAAGACCAGTAGTAGTTTCCGAAGCACATCAGGAGGCATTCTGTAATCTGTGGACTTTGAGAGTGTTAATGAAACAAAGAAATTGCATCGGGATTGAATACAACGGGCTCCATGCTGACTTTTCTCCATGGGAGTAATGTCTCAAACTGTCTACGGTTTGATCGAGTCCTGGAAGACCAGTAGTAGTTTCCGAAGCACATCTTGAGGCATTCTGTAATCTGTGGACATTGAGAGTGTTGATGAAACAAAGAAATTGCATCGGGATTAAATACAACGGGCTCCATACGGACTTTTCTCCATGGGAGTAATGTCTCAAACTCTCTACGTTTTGATCGATTCCTGGAAGACCAGTAGTAGTTTCCGAAGCACATCTGGAGGCATTCTGTAATCTGTGGACTTTGAGAATGTTGATGAAACAAAGAAATTGCATCAGGATTGAATACAACGGGCTCCATGCCGACTCTTCTCCATGGGAGTAATGTCTCAAACTGTCTACGCTTCGATCGATTCCTGGAAGACAAGTAGTAGTTTCAGAAGCACATCTGGAGGCATTCTGTAATCTGTGGACGTTGAGAGTGTTGATGAAACAAAGAAATTGCATCGGGATTGAATACAACGGGCTCCTTGCGGACTATTCTCCATGGGAGTAATGTCTCAAACTGTCTACGGTTTGATCGAGTCCTGGAAGACCAGTAGTAGTTTCCGAAGCACATCTTGAGGCCTTCTGTAATCTGTGGACTTTGAGAGTGTTGATGAAACAAAGAAATTGCATCGGGATTGAATACAACGGGCTCCATACGGACTTTTCTCCATGGGAGTAATGTCTCAAACTGTCTACGTTTTGATCGATTCCTGGAAGACCAGTAGTAGTTTCCGAAGCACATCTGGAGGCATCCTGTAATCTGTGGACTTTGAGAGTGTTGATGAAACAAAGAAATTGCAATCGGGATTGAATACAACGGGCTCCATACACACTTTTCTCCATGGGAGTAATGTCTCAAACTGTCTACGCTTTGATCGATTACTAAAAGATCAGTAGTAGTTTCCGAAGCACATCTGGAGGCATTCTGTAATCTGTGGTTTTTGAGAGTGTTGATGAAACAAAGAAATTGCATCGGGATTGAATACAACGGGCTCCATGTGGACTTTTCTCCATGGGAGTAATGTCTCAAACTGTCTACGCTTTATCGATTCCTGGAAGACCAGTAGTAGTTTCCGAAGCACATCTGGAGGCATTCTGTAATCTGTGGACTTTGAGAGTGTTGATGAAACAAAGTAATTGCATTGGGATTGAATACAAAGGGCTCCATGCGGACTTTTCTCCATGGGAGTAATGTCTCAAACTGTCTACGCTTTGATCGATTCCTGGAAGACCAGTAGTAGTTTCCGAAGGACATCTGGAGGCATTCTGTAATCTGTGGACTTTGAGAGTGTTGATGAAACAAAGAAATTGCATCGTGATTGAATACAACGGGCTCCATACCGACTTTTCTCCATGGGAGTAATGTCTCAAACTGTCTACGCTTCGATCGATTCCTGGAAGACCAGTAGTAGTTTCCGAAGCACATCTGGAAGCATTCTGTAATCTGTGGTTTTTGAGAGTGTTGATGAAACAAAGAAATTGCAATCGGGATTGAATACAACGGGCTCCATGCGGACTTTTCTTCATGGGAGTAATGTCTCAAATTGTGTACGGTTTGATCGATTCCTGTAATACCAGTAGTAGTTTCCGAAGCACATCTGGAGGCATTCTGTAATCTGTGGACTTAGAGAGTTTTGATGAAACAAAGAAATTGCTTCGGTATTGAATACAACGGGCTCCGTGCGGACTTTTCTCCATGGGAGTAATGTCTCAAACTTTCTACGCTTTGATCAATTCCTGGAAGACCAGTAGTAGTTTCCGAAGCATATCTGGAGGCATTCTGTAATCTGTGGTTTTTGAGAGTGCTGATGAAACAAAGAAATTGCATCGGGATTGAATACAACGGGCTCCATACGGACTTTTCTCCATGGGAGTAGTGTCCCAAACTGTCTACGCTTCGATCGATTCCTGGAAGACCAGTAGTAGTTTCCGAAGCACGTCTGGAGGCATTCTGTAATCTGTGGTTTTTGAGAGTGTTGATGAAACAAAGAAATTGCATCGGGATTAAATACAACGGGCTCCATGTGGACTTTTCTCCATGGGAGTAATGTCTCAAACTGTCTACGCTTTCATCGATTTCTGGAAGACCAGTAGTAGTTTCCGAAGCGCATCTGGAGGCATTCTGTAATCTGTGGACTTTGAGAGTGTTGATGAAACAAAGAAGATGCATCGGGATTGAATACAAAGGGCTCCATGTGGACTTTTCTCCATGGGAGTAATGTCTCAAACTGTCTACGCTTTGATCGATTCCTGGAAGACCAGTAGTAGTTTCCGAAGCACATCTGGAGGCATTCTGTAATCTGTGGACTTTGAGAGTGTTGATGAAACAAAGAAATTGCATCGGGATTGAATACAACGGTCTCCATGCGGACTTTTCTCCATGGGAGTAATGTCTCAAACTGTCAACGCTTCGATCGATTCCTGGAAGACCAGTAGTAGTTTCCGAAGCACATCTGGAGGCATTCTCTAATCTGTGGACTTTGTGAGTGTTGATGAAACAAAGAAATTGCATCGGGATTGAATACAACGGGCTCCATGTGAATTTTCTCCATGGGAGTACTGTCTTAAACTGTCTACGCTTTGGTCGATTCCTGGAAGACCAGTAGTAGTTTCCGAAGCACATCTGGAGGCATACTGTAATCTGTGGTTTTTGAGAGTGTTGATGAAACAAAGAAATTGCATCGGGTTTGAATACAACGGGCTCCATGCGGACTTTTCTTCATGGGAGTAATGTCTCAAACTGTCTACGGTTTGATCGAATCCTGGAAGACCAGTAGTAGTTTCCGAAGCACATCTGGAGGCATTCTGTAATCTGTGGACTTTGAGAGTGTTGATGAAACAAAGAAATTGCATTGGGATTGAATACAATGGGCTCCATGCGTACTTTTCTCCATGGGAGTAATATCTCAAAGTGTCTACGCTTTGATCGATTCCTGGAAGACCAGTAGTAGTTTCCGAAGCTCATCTGGAGGCATTCTGTAATCTGTGGACTTTGAGAGTGTTGATGAAACAAAGAAATTGCATCGGGATTGAATACAACGGGTTCCATACACACTTTTCTCCATGGGAGTAATGTCTCAAACTGTCTACGCTTTGATCGATTCCTGGAAGATCAGTAGTAGTTTCCGAAGCACATCTGGAGGCATTCTGTAATCTGTGGACTTTGAGAGTGTTGATGAAACAAAGAAATTGCATCGGGATTGAATACAACGGGCTCCATGCGGACTTTTCTCCATGGGAGTAATGTCTTAAACTGTCTACGCTTCGATCGATTCCTGGAAGACCAGTAGTAGTTTCCGAAGCACATCTGGAGGCATTCTGTAATCTGTGGACTTTGAGAGTGTTGATGAAACAAAGAAATTGCATCGTGATTGAATACAACGGGCTCCATGTGGACTTTTCTCCATGGGAGTAATGTCTCAAACTGTCTACGCTTTGATCGATTCCTGGAAGACCAGTAGTAGTTTCCGAAGCAAATCTGGAGGCATTCTGTAATCTGTGGACTTCGAGAGTGTTGATGAAACAAAGAAATTGCATCGGGATTGAATACAACGGGCTCCAGACGAACTTTTCTTCATGGGAGTAATGTCTCAAACTGTCCATGCTTTGTTCGATTACTGGAAGACCAGTAGTAGTTTCTGAAGCACATCTGGAGGCATTCTTTAATCTGTGGACTTTGAGCGTGTTGATGAAACAAAGAAGTTGCATCAGGATTGAATACAAAGGGCTCCATGCGGACTTTTCTCCATGGGAGTAATGTCTAAAACTGTCTACGCTTTGATCGATTCCTGGAAGACCAGTAGTAGTTTCCGAAGCACATCTGGAGGCATTCTGTATTCTGTGGACTTTGAGAGTGTTGATGAAACAAAGAAATTGCATCGGTATTGAATACAACGGGCTCCATGTGGACAATTTCTCCATGGGAGTAATGTCTCAAACTCTCTACGCTTTGATCGAATCCTGGAAGAGCAGTAGTAGTTTCCGAATCATATCTGGAGGCATTCTGTAATCTGTGGTTTTTGAGAGTGCTGATGAAACAAAGAAATTGCATCGGGATTGAATACAACGGGCTCCATGTGGACTTTTCTCCATGGGAGTAATGTCTCAAACTGTCTACGCTCCGATCGATTCCTGGAAGACCAGTAGTAGTTTCCGAAGCACATCTGGAGGCATTCTGTAATCTGTGGTTTTTGAGAGTGTTGATGAAACAAAGAAATTGCATCAGGATTGAATACAACGGGCTCCATGTGGACTTTTCTCCATGGGAGTAATGTCTCAAACTGTCTACGCTTTCATCGATTTCTGGAAGACCAGTAGTAGTTTCCGAAGCGCATCTGGAGGCATTCTGTAATCTGTGCACTTTGAGAGTGTTGATGAAACAAAGAAGTTGCAAGGGGATTGAATACAAAGGGCTCCATGCGGACTTTTCTCCATGGGAGTAATGTCTCAAACTGTCTACGCTTTGATCGATTCCTGGAAGACCAGTAGTAGATTCCGAAGCACATCTGGAGGCATTCTGTAATCTGTGGACTTTGAGAGTGTTGATGAAACAAAGAAATTGCATCGGGATTGAATACAACGGTCTCCATGCGGACTTTTCTCCATGGGAGTAATGTCTCAAACTGTCTACGCTTTCATCGATTTCTGGAAGACCAGTAGTAGTTTCCGAAGCACATCTGGAGGCATTCTCTAATCTGTGGACTTTGTGAGTGTTGATGAAACAAAGAAATTGCATCGGGATTGAATACAACGGGCTCCATACGGACTTTTCTCCATGGGAGTAATGTCCCAAACTGTCTACGCTTCGATCGATTCCTGGAAGACCAGTAGTAGTTTCCGAAGCACGTCTGGAGGCATTCTGTAATCTGTGGTTTTTGAGAGTGTTGATGAAACAAAGAAATTGCATCGGGATTAAATACAACGGGCTCCATGTGAATTTTCTCCATGGGAGTACTGTCTTAAACTGTCTACGCTTTGATCGATTCCTGGAAGACCAGTAGTAGTTTCCGAAGCACATCTGGAGGCATACTGTAATCTGTGGTTTTTGAGAGTGTTGATGAAACAAAGAAATTGCATCGGGTTTGAATACAATGGGCTCCATGCGGACTTTTCTTCATGGGAGTAATGTCTCAAACTGTCTACGGTTTGATCGAATCCTGGAAGAGCAGTAGTAGTTTCCGAATCATATCTGGAGGCATTCTGTAATCTGTGGTTTTTGAGAGTGCTGATGAAACAAAGAAATTGCATCGGGATTGAATACAACGGGCTCCATGTGGACTTTTCTCCATGGGAGTAATGTCTCAAACTGTCTACGCTCCGATCGATTCCTGGAAGACCAGTAGTAGTTTCCGAAGCACATCTGGAGGCATTCTGTAATCTGTGGTTTTTGAGAGTGTTGATGAAACAAAGAAATTGCATCAGGATTGAATACAACGGGCTCCATGTGGACTTTTCTCCATGGGAGTAATGTCTCAAACTGTCTACGCTTTCATCGATTTCTGGAAGACCAGTAGTAGTTTCCGAAGCGCATCTGGAGGCATTCTGTAATCTGTGCACTTTGAGAGTGTTGATGAAACAAAGAAGTTGCAAGGGGATTGAATACAAAGGGCTCCATGCGGACTTTTCTCCATGGGAGTAATGTCTCAAACTGTCTACGCTTTGATCGATTCCTGGAAGACCAGTAGTAGATTCCGAAGCACATCTGGAGGCATTCTGTAATCTGTGGACTTTGAGAGTGTTGATGAAACAAAGAAATTGCATCGGGATTGAATACAACGGTCTCCATGCGGACTTTTCTCCATGGGAGTAATGTCTCAAACTGTCTACGCTTTCATCGATTTCTGGAAGACCAGTAGTAGTTTCCGAAGCACATCTGGAGGCATTCTCTAATCTGTGGACTTTGTGAGTGTTGATGAAACAAAGAAATTGCATCGGGATTGAATACAACGGGCTCCATACGGACTTTTCTCCATGGGAGTAATGTCCCAAACTGTCTACGCTTCGATCGATTCCTGGAAGACCAGTAGTAGTTTCCGAAGCACGTCTGGAGGCATTCTGTAATCTGTGGTTTTTGAGAGTGTTGATGAAACAAAGAAATTGCATCGGGATTAAATACAACGGGCTCCATGTGAATTTTCTCCATGGGAGTACTGTCTTAAACTGTCTACGCTTTGATCGATTCCTGGAAGACCAGTAGTAGTTTCCGAAGCACATCTGGAGGCATACTGTAATCTGTGGTTTTTGAGAGTGTTGATGAAACAAAGAAATTGCATCGGGTTTGAATACAATGGGCTCCATGCGGACTTTTCTTCATGGGAGTAATGTCTCAAACTGTCTACGGTTTGATCGAATCCTGGAAGACCAGTAGTAGTTTCCGAAGCACATCTGGAGGCATTCTGTAATCTGTGGACTTTGAGAGTGTTGATGAAACAAAGAAATTGCATTGGGATTGAATACAATGGGCTCCATGCGGACTTTTCTCCATGGGAGTAATATCTGAAACTGTCTACGCTTTGATCGATTCCTGGAAGACCAGTAGTAGTTTCCGAAGCACATCTGGAGGCATTCTGTAATCTGTGGACTTTGAGAGTGTTGATGAAACAAAGAAATTGCATCGGGATTGAATACAACGGGTTCCATACACACTTTTCTCCATGGGAGTAATGTCTCAAACTGTCTACGCTTTGATCGATTCCTGGAAGACCAGTAGTAGTTTCCGAAGCACATCTGGAGGCATTCTGTAATCTGTGGACTTTGAGAGTGTTGATGAAACAAAGAAATTGCATCGGGATTGAATACAACGGGCTCCATGTGGACTTTTCTCCATGGGAGTAATGTCTCAAACTGTCTACGCTTTGATCGATTCCTGGAAGACCAGTAGTAGTTTCCGAAGCACATCTGGAGGCATTCTGTAATCTGTGGTTTTTGAGAGTGCTGATGAAACAAAGAAATTGCATCGGGATTGAATACAACGGGCTCCATACGAACTTTTCTTCATGGGAGTAATGTCTCAAACTGTCCATGCTTTGATCGATTACTGGAAGACCAGTAGTAGTTTCTGAAGCACATCTGGAGGCATTCTTTAATCTGTGGACTTTGAGCGTGTTGATGAAACAAAGAAGTTGCATCAGGATTGAATACAAAGGGCTCCATGCGGACTTTTCTCCATGGGAGTAATGTCTCAAACTGTCTACGCTTTGATCGATTCCTGGAAGACCAGTAGTAGTTTCCGAAGCACATCTGGAGGCATTCTGTAATCTGTGGACTTTGAGAGTGTTGGTGAAACAAAGAAATTGCATCGGGATTGAATACAACGGGCTCCATGCGGGCTTTTCTCCATGGGAGTAATGTCTCAAACTGTCTACACTTCGATCGATTCCTGGAAGACCAGTAGTAGTTTCCGAAGCACATCTGGAAGCATTCTCTAATCTGTGGACTTTGTGAGTGTTGATGAAACAAAGAAATTGCATCGCGATTGAATACAACGGGCTCCATGCGAATTTTCTCCATGGGAATAATGTCTTAAACTGTCTACGTTTTGATCGATTCCTGGAAGACCAGTAGTAGTTTCCGAAGCACATCTGGAGGCATACTGTAATCTGTGGTTTCTGAGAGTGTTGATGAAACAAAGAAATTGCAATCGGGATTGAATACAACGGGCTCCATGCGGACTTTTCTTCATGGGAGTAATGTCTCAAACTGTCTACGCTTTGATCGATTCCTGTAAGACCAGTAGTAGTTTCCGAAGCACATCTGGAGGCATTCTGTAATCTGTGGGCTTAGAGAGTTTTGATGAAACAAAGAAATTGCATCGGTATTGAATACAACGGGCTCCATGCGGACAATTTCTCCATGGGAGTAATGTCTCAAACTTTCTACGCTTTGATCGATTCCTGGAAGACCAGTAGTAGTTTCCGAAGCATATCTGGAGGCATTCTGTAATCTGTGGTTTTTGAGAGTGCTGATGAAACCAAGAAATTGCATCGGGATTGAATACAACGGGCTCCATGTGGACTTTTCTCCATGGGAGTAATGTCTCAAACTGTCTACGCTTCGATCGATTCCTGGAAGACCAGTAGTAGTTTCCGAAGCACATCTGGAGGCATTCTGTAATCTGTGGTTTTTGAGAGTGTTGATGAAACAAAGAAATTGCATCAGGATTGAATACAACGGGCTCCATGTGGACTTTTCTCCATGGGAGTAATGTCTCAAACTGTCTACGCTTTCATCGATTTCTGGAAGACCAGTAGTAGTTTCCGAAGCGCATCTGGAGGCATTCTGTAATCTGTGCACTTTGAGAGTGTTGATGAAACAAAGAAGTTCCAAGGGGATTGAATACAAAGGGCTCCATGCGGACTTTTCTCCATGGGAGTAATGTCTCAAACTGTCTACGCTTTGATCGATTCCTGGAAGACCAGTAGTAGTTTCCGAAGCACATCTGGAGGCATTCTGTAATCTGTGGACTTTGAGAGTGTTGATGAAACAAAGAAATTGCATCGGGATTGAATACAACGGTCTCCATGCGGACTTTTCTCCATGGGAGTAATGTCTCAAACTGTCTACGCTTTCATCGATTTCTGGAAGACCAGTAGTAGTTTCCGAAGCACATCTGGAGGCATTCTCTAATCTGTGGACTTTGTGAGTGTTGATGAAACAAAGAAATTGCATCGGGATTGAATACAACGGGCTCCATGTGAATTTTCTCCATGGGATTACTGTCTTAAACTGTCTACGCTTTGAGTGATTCCTGGAAGACCAGTAGTAGTTTCCGAAGCACATCTGGAGGCATACTGTAATCTGTGGACTTAGAGAGTTTTGATGAAACAAAGAAATTGCATCGGGATTGAATACAACGGGCTCCATGTGGACTTTTCTCCATGGGAGTAATGTCTCAAACTGTCTACGCTTTGATCGATTCCTGGAAGACCAGTAGTAGTTTCCGAAGCACATCTGGAGGCATACTGTAATCTGTGGTTTTCGAGAGTGTTGATGAAACAATGAAATTGCATCGGGTTTGAATCCAACGGGCTCCATGCGGACTTTTCTTCATGGGAGTAATGTCTCAAACTGTCTACGCTTTGATCGAATCCTGTAAGACCAGTAGTAATTTCCGCAGCACATCTGGAGGCATTCTGTAATCTGTGGACTTAGAGAGTTTTGATGAAACAAAGAAATTGCATCGGGATTGAATACAACGGGCTCCATGCGGACTTTTCTCCATGGGAGTAATGTCTCAAACTTTCTACGCTTTGATCTATTCCTGGAAGACCAGTAGTAGTTTCCGATGCACATCTGGAGGCATTCTGTAATCTGTGGACTTTGAGAGTGTTGTTGAAACAAGGAAATGGCATCGGGATTGAATACAACGGGCTCCATGTGGACTTTTCTCCATGGGAGTAATGTCTCAAACTGTCTACGCATTCATCGATTTCTGGAAGACCAGTAGTAGTTTCCGAAGCACATCTGGAGGCATTCTGTAATCTGTGGACTTTGAGAGTGTTGATGAAACAAAGAAATTGCATTTGGATTGAATACAATGGGCTCCATGCGGACTTTTCTCCATGGGAGTAATGTCTCAAACTGTCTACGCTTTGATCGATTCCTGGAAGACCAGTAGTAGTTTCGAAGCACATCTGGAGGCATTCTGTAATCTGTGGACTTTGAGAGTGTCGATGAAACAAAGAAATTGCATCGAGATTGAATACAACGGGCTCCATACGGACTTTTCTCCATGGGAGTAATGTCTCAAACTGTCCATGCTTTGATCGATTACTGGAAGACCAGTAGTAGTTTCTAAAGCACATCTGGATGCATTCTGTAATCTGTGGACTTAGAGAGTTTTGATGAAACAAAGAAATTGCATCGGGATTGAATACAACGGGCTCCATGCGGACTTTTCTCCATGGGAGTAATGTCTCAAACTTTCTACGCTTTGATCGATTCCTGGAAGACCAGTAGTAGTTTCCGATGCATATCTGGAGGCATTCTGTAATCTGTGGTTTTTGGGAGTGTTGTTGAAACAAAGAAATTGCATCGGGATTGAATACAACGGGCTCCATGTGGACTTTTCTCCATGGGAGTAATGTCTCAAACTGTCTACGATTCGATCGATTACTAAAAGACCAGTAGTAGTTTCCGAAGCACATCTGGAGGCTTTCTGTAATCTGTGGTTTTTGAGAGTGTTGATGAAACAAAGAAATTGCATCGGGATTGAATACAACGGGCTCCATGTGGACTTTTCTATATGGGAGTAATGTCTCAAACTGTCTACGCTTTCATCTATTTCTGGAAGACCAGTAGTAGTTTCCGAAGCGCATCTGGAGGCATTCTGTAATCTGTGGACTTTGAAAGTGTTGATGAAACAAAGAAATTGCATTGGGATTGAATACAACGTGCTCCATGCGGACTTTTCTCCATGGGAGTAATGTCTCAAACTGTCTACGCTTTGATCGATTCCGGGAAGACCAGTTGTAGTTTCCGAAGCACATCTGGAGGCATTCTGTAATCTGTGGACTTTGAGAGTGTTGATGAAACAAAGAAATTGCATCGGGATTGAATACAACGGGCTCCATGCAGTCTTTTCTCCATGGGAGTAATGTCTCAAACTGTCTACGCTTCGATCGTTTCCTGGAAGACCAGCAGTAGTTTCCGAAGCACATCTGGAGGCATTCTGTAATCTGTGGTTTTTGAGAGTGTTGATGAAACAAAGAAATTGCATCAGGATTGAATACAACGGGCTCCATGTGGACTTTTCTCCATGGGAGTAATGTCTCAAACTGTCTACGCTTTCATCGATTTCTGGAAGACCAGTAGTAGTTTCCGAAGCGCATCTGGAGGCATTCTGTAATCTGTGCACTTTGAGAGTGTTGATGAAACAAAGAAGTTCCAAGGGGATTGAATACAAAGGGCTCCATGCGGACTTTTCTCCATGGGAGTAATGTCTCAAACTGTCTACGCTTTGATCGATTCCTGGAAGACCAGTAGTAGTTTCCGAAGCACATCTGGAGGCATTCTGTAATCTGTGGACTTTGAGAGTGTTGATGAAACAAAGAAATTGCATCGGGATTGAATACAACGGTCTCCATGCGGACTTTTCTCCATGGGAGTAATGTCTCAAACTGTCTACGCTTTCATCGATTTCTGGAAGACCAGTAGTAGTTTCCGAAGCACATCTGGAGGCATTCTCTAATCTGTGGACTTTGTGAGTGTTGATGAAACAAAGAAATTGCATCGGGATTGAATACAACGGGCTCCATGTGAATTTTCTCCATGGGATTACTGTCTTAAACTGTCTACGCTTTGAGTGATTCCTGGAAGACCAGTAGTAGTTTCCGAAGCACATCTGGAGGCATACTGTAATCTGTGGTTTTTGAGAGTGTTGATGAAACAAAGTAATTGCATCGGATTTGAATACAACGGGCTCCATGCGGCCTTTTCTTCATGTCAGTAATGTCTCAAACTGTCTACGCTTTGATCGATTCCTGTAAGACCAGTAGTAATTTCTGCAGCACATCTGGAGGCATTCTGTAATCTGTGGACTTAGAGAGTTTTGATGAAACAAAGAAATTGCATCGGGATTGAATACAACGGGCTCCATGTGGACTTTTCTCCATGGGAGTAATGTCTCAAACTGTCTACGCTTTGATCGATTCCTGGAAGACCAGTAGTAGTTTCCGAAGCACATCTGGAGGCATACTGTAATCTGTGGTTTTCGAGAGTGTTGATGAAACAATGAAATTGCATCGGGTTTGAATCCAACGGGCTCCATGCGGACTTTTCTTCATGGGAGTAATGTCTCAAACTGTCTACGCTTTGATCGAATCCTGTAAGACCAGTAGTAATTTCCGCAGCACATCTGGAGGCATTCTGTAATCTGTGGACTTAGAGAGTTTTGATGAAACAAAGAAATTGCATCGGGATTGAATACAACGGGCTCCATGCGGACTTTTCTCCATGGGAGTAATGTCTCAAACTTTCTACGCTTTGATCTATTCCTGGAAGACCAGTAGTAGTTTCCGATGCACATCTGGAGGCATTCTGTAATCTGTGGACTTTGAGAGTGTTGTTGAAACAAGGAAATGGCATCGGGATTGAATACAACGGGCTCCATGTGGACTTTTCTCCATGGGAGTAATGTCTCAAACTGTCTACGCATTCATCGATTTCTGGAAGACCAGTAGTAGTTTCCGAAGCACATCTGGAGGCATTCTGTAATCTGTGGACTTTGAGAGTGTTGATGAAACAAAGAAATTGCATTTGGATTGAATACAATGGGCTCCATGCGGACTTTTCTCCATGGGAGTAATGTCTCAAACTGTCTACGCTTTGATCGATTCCTGGAAGACCAGTAGTAGTTTCGAAGCACATCTGGAGGCATTCTGTAATCTGTGGACTTTGAGAGTGTCGATGAAACAAAGAAATTGCATCGAGATTGAATACAACGGGCTCCATACGGACTTTTCTCCATGGGAGTAATGTCTCAAACTGTCCATGCTTTGATCGATTACTGGAAGACCAGTAGTAGTTTCTAAAGCACATCTGGATGCATTCTGTAATCTGTGGACTTAGAGAGTTTTGATGAAACAAAGAAATTGCATCGGGATTGAATACAACGGGCTCCATGCGGACTTTTCTCCATGGGAGTAATGTCTCAAACTTTCTACGCTTTGATCGATTCCTGGAAGACCAGTAGTAGTTTCCGATGCATATCTGGAGGCATTCTGTAATCTGTGGTTTTTGGGAGTGTTGTTGAAACAAAGAAATTGCATCGGGATTGAATACAACGGGCTCCATGTGGACTTTTCTCCATGGGAGTAATGTCTCAAACTGTCTACGATTCGATCGATTACTAAAAGACCAGTAGTAGTTTCCGAAGCACATCTGGAGGCTTTCTGTAATCTGTGGTTTTTGAGAGTGTTGATGAAACAAAGAAATTGCATCGGGATTGAATACAACGGGCTCCATGTGGACTTTTCTATATGGGAGTAATGTCTCAAACTGTCTACGCTTTCATCTATTTCTGGAAGACCAGTAGTAGTTTCCGAAGCGCATCTGGAGGCATTCTGTAATCTGTGGACTTTGAAAGTGTTGATGAAACAAAGAAATTGCATTGGGATTGAATACAACGTGCTCCATGCGGACTTTTCTCCATGGGAGTAATGTCTCAAACTGTCTACGCTTTGATCGATTCCGGGAAGACCAGTTGTAGTTTCCGAAGCACATCTGGAGGCATTCTGTAATCTGTGGACTTTGAGAGTGTTGATGAAACAAAGAAATTGCATCGGGATTGAATACAACGGGCTCCATGCAGTCTTTTCTCCATGGGAGTAATGTCTCAAACTGTCTACGCTTCGATCGTTTCCTGGAAGACCAGCAGTAGTTTCCGAAGCACATCTGCAGGCATTCACTAATCTGTGGACTTTGTGAGTGTTGATGAAACAAAGAAATTGCATCGGGATTGAATACAACGGGCTCCATGCGAATTTTCTCCATGGGAGTAATGTCTCAAACTGTCTACGCTTTGATCGATTCTTGGAAGACCAGTAGTAGTTTCCGAAGCACATCTGGAGATATTCTGTAATCTGTGGACTTTGAGAGTGTTGATGAAACATAGAAATTGCAACGGGATTGAATACAACGGGTTCCATGCGGACTTTTCTCCATGGGAGTAATGTCTCAAACTGTCTACGCTTTGATCGATTCCTGGAAGACCAGTAGTAGTTTCCGAAGCACATCTGGAGGCATTGTGTAATCTGTGGACTTTGAGAGTGTTGATGAAACAAAGAAATTCCATCGGGATTGAATACAACAGGCTCCATGCGGACTTTTCTCCATGGGAGTAATGTCTCAAACTGTCTACGCTTTGATCGATTCCTGGAAGAACCAGTAGTAGTTTCCGAAGCACATCTGGAGGCAATCTGTAATCTGTGGACTTTGAGAGTGTTGATGAAACAAAGAAATTGCATCGGGATTGAATACAACGGGCTCCATACGGACTTTTCTCCATGGGAGTAATTTCTCAAACTGTCTACGCTTTGATCCATTCCTGAAAGAACAGTAGTAGTTTCCGAAGCACATCAGGAGGCATTCTGTAATCTGTGGACTTTGAGAGTGTTGATGAAACAAAGGAAATTGCATCGGGATTGAATACAACGGGCTCCATGCGGACTTTTCTCCATAGGAGTAATGTCTCAAACTGTCTACGCTGTGATTGATTAATGGAAGACCAGTAGTAGTTCCCGAAGCACATCTGGAGGCATTCTATAATCTGTGGACTTTGAGAGTGTTGATGAAACAAAGAAATTGCATCGGGATTGAATACAAAGGGCTCCATGCGAACTTTTCTCCATGGGAGTAATGTCTCAAACTGTCTACGCTGTGATTGATTAATGTAAGACCAGTAGTAGTTCCCGAAGCACATCTGGAGGCATTCTGTAATCTGTGGACCCGCAGAGTGTTGACGAAACACAGAAATTGCATCGGGATTGGATACAACGGGCTCCATGCGGACTTTTCTCCATGGGAGTAATGTCTTAAACTGTCTACGCTTCGATCGATTCCTGGAAGACCAGTAGTAGTTTCTGAAGCACATCTGGAGGCATTCTTTAATCTGTGGACTTTGAGGGTGTTAATGAAACAAAGAAGTTGCATCGGGATTGAATACATAATGCTCCATGCGGACTTTTCTCCATGGGAGTTATGTCTCAAAGTGTCTACGCTTTGATCGATTCCTGGAAGACCAGTAGTAGTTTCCGAAGCACATCTGGAGGCATTCTGTAACCTGTGGACTTTGAGAATGTTGATGAAACAAAGAAATTGCATCGGGATTGAATACAACGGGCTCCATGCGGACTTTTCTCCATGGGAGTAATGTCTCAAACTGTCTACACTTCGATCGATTCCTGGAAGACCAGTAGTAGTTTCCGAAGCACATCTGGAGGCATTCTCTAATCTGTGGACTTTGTGAGTGTTGATGAAACAAAGAAATTGCATCGGGTTTGAATACAACGGGCTCCATGCGAATTTTCTCCATGGGAATAATGTCTTAAACTGTCTACGCTTTGATCGATTCCTGGAAGACCATTAGTAGTTTCCGAAGCACATCTCGAGGCATACTGTAATCTGTGGTTTCTGAGAGTGTTGATGAAACAAAGAAATTGCAATCGGGATTGAATACAACGGGCTCCATGCGGACTTCTCTTCATGGGAGTAATGTCTCAAACTGTCTACGCTTTGATCGATTCCTGGAAGACCAGTAGTAGTTTCCGAAGCACATCTGGAGGCATTCTGTAATCTGTGGTCTTAGAGTGTTTTGATGAAACAAAGAAATTGCTTCAGTATTGAATACAACGGGCTCCATGCGGACTTTTCTCCATGGGAGTAATGTCTCAAACTTTCTACGCTTTGATCGATTCCTGGAAGACCAGTAGTAGTTTCCGAAGCACATCTGGAGGCATTCTGTAATCTGTGGTTTTTGAGAGTGTTGTTGAAACAAAGAAATTGCATCGGGACTGAATACAACGGGCTCCATGTGGACTTTTCTCCATGGGAGTAATGTCTCAAACTGTCTACGCATTCATCGATTTCTGGAAGACCAGTAGTAGTTTCCGAAGCACATCTGGAGGCATTCTGTAATCTGCGGACTTTCAGAGTGTTGATGAAACAAAGAAATTGCATTGGGATTGAATACAATGGGCTCCATGCGGACTTTTGTCCATGGGAGTAATGTCTCAAACTGTCTACGGTTTGATCGATTCCTGGAAGACCAGTAGTAGTTTCGAAGCACATCTGGAGGCATTCTGTAATCTGTGGACTTTGAGAGTGTTGATGAAACAAAGAAATTGCATCGAGATTGAATACAACAGGCTCCATGTGGACTTTTCTCCATGGGAGTAATGTCTCAAACTGTCTACGCTTCGATCGATTCCTGGAAGACCAGTAGTAGTTTCCGAAGCACACCTGGAGGCATTCACTAATCTGTGGACTTTGTGAGTGTTGATGAAACAAAGAAATTGCATCGGGATTGAATACAACGGGCTCCATGCGAATTTTCTCCATGGGATTAATGTCTCAAACTGTCTACGCTTTGATCGATTCCCGGAAGACCAGTAGTAGTTTCCGAAGCACATCTGGAGGCATTCTGTAATCTGTGGACTTTGAGAGTGTTGATGAAACAAAGAAATTGCATCGGGATTGAATACAACGGGCTCCATGCTGACTTTTCTCCATTGTAGTAATGTCTCAAACTGTCACCGCTGTGATTGATTAATGGAAGACCAGTAGTAGTTCCCGAAGCACATCAGGAGGCATTCTGTAATCTGTGGACCTTCATGTGTTGACGAAACACAGAAATTGCATCGGGATTCAATACAACGTGCGCCATGCGGACTTTCTCCATGGGAGTGATGTCTTAAACTGTCTACGCTTTGATCGATTCCTGGAAGACCAGTAGTAGTTTCCGAAGCACATCTGGAGGCATTCTGTAATCTGTGGACTTTGAGAGTGTTGTTGAAACAAAGAAATTGCATCGGGATTGAATACAACGGGCTCCATGCGGACTTTTCTATATGGGAGTAATGTCTCAAACTGTCTACGCTGTGATTGATTAATGGAAGACCAGTAGTAGTTCCCGAAGCACATCTGGAGGCATTCTGTAATCTGTGGACCTGCAGAGTGTTGACGAAACACAGAAATTGCATCGGGATATGATACAACGGGCTCCATGCGCACTTTCCTCCATGGGAGTAATGTCTTAAACTGTCTACGCTTCGATCGATTCCTGGAAGACCAGTAGTAGTTTCCGAAGCACATCTGGAGGCATTCTGTATTCTGTGGTTTTTGAGAGTGTTGATGAAACAAAGAAATTGCATCGGGATTGAATACAACGGGCTCCATGTGGACTTTTCTCCATGGGAGTAATGTCTCAAACTGTCTACGCTTTCATCGATTTCTGGAAGACCAGTAGTAGTTTCCGAAGCACATCTGGAGGAATTCTGTAATCTGTGGACTTTGAGAGTGTTGATGAAACAAAGAAATTGCATCGGGATTGAATACAACGGGCTCCATGCTGACTTTTCTCCATTGTAGTAATGTCTCAAACTGTCACCGCTGTGATTGATTAATGGAAGACCAGTAGTAGTTTCCGAAGCACATCTGGAGGCATTCTGTAATCTGTGGTTTTTGGGAGTGTTGTTGAAACAAAGAAATTGCATCGGGATTGAATACAACGGGCTCCATGTGGACTTTTCTCCATGGGAGTAATGTCTCAAACTGTCTACGATTCGATCGATTACTAAAAGACCAGTAGTAGTTTCCGAAGCACATCTGGAGGCTTTCTGTAATCTGTGGTTTTTGAGAGTGTTGATGAAACAATGACATTGCATCGGGATTGAATGCAACGGGCTCCATGTGGACTTTTCTATATGGGAGTAATGTCTCAAACTGTCTACGCTTTCATCTATTTCTGGAAGACCAGTAGTAGTTTCCGAAGCGCATCTGGAGGCATTCTGTAATCTGTGGACTTTGAAAGTGTTGATGAAACAAAGAAATTGCATTGGGATTGAATACAACGTGCTCCATGCGGACTTTTCTCCATGGGAGTAATGTCTCAAACTGTCTACGCTTTGATCGATTCCTGGAAGACCAGTTGTAGTTTCCGAAGCACATCTGGAGGCATTCTGTAATCTGTGGACTTTGAGAGTGTTGATGAAACAAAGAAATTGCATCGGGATTGAATACAACGGGCTCCATGCAGTCTTTTCTCCATGGGAGTAATGTCTCAAACTGTCTACGCTTCGATCGTTTCCTGGAAGACCAGCAGTAGTTTCCGAAGCACATCTGCAGGCATTCACTAATCTGTGGACTTTGTGAGTGTTGATGAAACAAAGAAATTGCATCGGGATTGAATACAACGGGCTCCATGCGAATTTTCTCCATGGGAGTAATGTCTCAAACTGTCTACGCTTTGATCGATTCTTGGAAGACCAGTAGTAGTTTCCGAAGCACATCTGGAGATATTCTGTAATCTGTGGACTTTGAGAGTGTTGATGAAACATAGAAATTGCAACGGGATTGAATACAACGGGCTCCATGCGGACTTTTCTCCATGGGAGTAATGTCTCAAACTGTCTACGCTTTGATCGATTCCTGGAAGACCAGTAGTAGTTTCCGAAGCACATCTGGAGGCATTGTGTAATCTGTGGACTTTGAGAGTGTTGATGAAACAAAGAAATTCCATCGGGATTGAATACAACGGGCTCCATGCGGACTTTTCTCCATGGGAGTAATGTCTCAAACTGTCTACGCTTTGATCGATTCCTGGAAGAACCAGTAGTAGTTTCCGAAGCACATCTGGAGGCAATCTGTAATCTGTGGACTTTGAGAGTGTTGATGAAACAAAGAAATTGCATCGGGATTGAATACAACGGGCTCCATGCGGACTTTTGTCCATGGGAGTAATGTCTCAAACTGTCTACGGTTTGATCGATTCCTGGAAGACCAGTAGTAGTTTCGAAGCACATCTGGAGGCATTCTGTAATCTGTGGACTTTGAGAGTGTTGATGAAACAAAGAAATTGCATCGAGATTGAATACAACGGGCTCCATGTGGACTTTTCTCCATGGGAGTAATGTCTCAAACTGTCTACGCTTCGATCGATTCCTGGAAGACCAGTAGTAGTTTCCGAAGCACATCTGGAGGCATTCACTAATCTGTGGACTTTGTGAGTGTTGATGAAACAAAGAAATTGCATCGGGATTGAATACAACGGGCTCCATGCGAATTTTCTCCATGGGATTAATGTCTCAAACTGTCTACGCTTTGATCGATTCCCGGAAGACCAGTAGTAGTTTCCGAAGCACATCTGGAGGCATTCTGTAATCTGTGGACTTTGAGAGTGTTGATGAAACAAAGAAATTGCATCGGGATTGAATACAACGGGCTCCATGCTGACTTTTCTCCATTGTAGTAATGTCTCAAACTGTCACCGCTGTGATTGATTAATGGAAGACCAGTAGTAGTTCCCGAAGCACATCAGGAGGCATTCTGTAATCTGTGGACCTTCATGTGTTGACGAAACACAGAAATTGCATCGGGATTCAATACAACGTGCGCCATGCGGACTTTCTCCATGGGAGTGATGTCTTAAACTGTCTACGCTTTGATCGATTCCTGGAAGACCAGTAGTAGTTTCCGAAGCACATCTGGAGGCATTCTGTAATCTGTGGACTTTGAGAGTGTTGTTGAAACAAAGAAATTGCATCGGGATTGAATACAACGGGCTCCATGCGGACTTTTCTATATGGGAGTAATGTCTCAAACTGTCTACGCTGTGATTGATTAATGGAAGACCAGTAGTAGTTCCCGAAGCACATCTGGAGGCATTCTGTAATCTGTGGACCTGCAGAGTGTTGACGAAACACAGAAATTGCATCGGGATATGATACAACGGGCTCCATGCGCACTTTCCTCCATGGGAGTAATGTCTTAAACTGTCTACGCTTCGATCGATTCCTGGAAGACCAGTAGTAGTTTCCGAAGCACATCTGGAGGCATTCTGTATTCTGTGGTTTTTGAGAGTGTTGATGAAACAAAGAAATTGCATCGGGATTGAATACAACGGGCTCCATGTGGACTTTTCTCCATGGGAGTAATGTCTCAAACTGTCTACGCTTTCATCGATTTCTGGAAGACCAGTAGTAGTTTCCGAAGCACATCTGGAGGCATTCTGTAATCTGTGGACTTTGAGAGTGTTGATGAAACAAAGAAATTGCATCGGGATTGAATACAACGGGCTCCATGCTGACTTTTCTCCATTGTAGTAATGTCTCAAACTGTCACCGCTGTGATTGATTAATGGAAGACCAGTAGTAGTTCCCGAAGCACATCAGGAGGCATTCTGTAATCTGTGGACCTTCATGTGTTGACGAAACACAGAAATTGCATCGGGATTCAATACAACGTGCGCCATGCGGACTTTCTCCATGGGAGTGATGTCTTAAACTGTCTACGCTTTGATCGATTCCTGGAAGACCAGTAGTAGTTTCCGAAGCACATCTGGAGGCATTCTGTAATCTGTGGTTTTTGAGAGTGTTGTTGAAACAAAGAAATTGCATCGGGATTGAATACAACGGGCTCCATGCGGACTTTTCTATATGGGAGTAATGTCTCAAACTGTCTACGCTGTGATTGATTAATGGAAGACCAGTAGTAGTTCCCGAAGCACATCTGGAGGCATTCTGTAATCTGTGGACCTGCAGAGTGTTGACGAAACACAGAAATTGCATCGGGATATGATACAACGGGCTCCATGCGCACTTTCCTCCATGGGAGTAATGTCTTAAACTGTCTACGCTTCGATCGATTCCTGGAAGACCAGTAGTAGTTTCCGAAGCACATCTGGAGGCATTCTGTATTCTGTGGTTTCTGAGAGTGTTGATGAAACAAAGAAATTGCATCGGGATTGAATACAACGGGCTCCATGTGGACTTTTCTCCATGGGAGTAATGTCTCAAACTGTCTACGCTTCGATCGATTCCTGGAAGACCAGTAGTAGTTTCCGAAGCACATCTGGAGGCATTCACTAATCTGTGGACTTTGTGAGTGTTGATGAAACAAAGAAATTGCATCGGGATTGAATACAACGGGCTCCATGCGAATTTTCTCCATGGGATTAATGTCTCAAACTGTCTACGCTTTGATCGATTCCCGGAAGACCAGTAGTAGTTTCCGAAGCACATCTCGAGGCATTCTGTAATCTGTGGACTTTGAGAGTGTTGATGAAACAAAGAAATTGCATCGGGATTGAATACAACGGGCTCCATGCTGACTTTTCTCCATTGTAGTAATGTCTCAAACTGTCACCGCTGTGATTGATTAATGGAAGACCAGTAGTAGTTCCCGAAGCACATCAGGAGGCATTCTGTAATCTGTGGACCTTCATGTGTTGACGAAACACAGAAATTGCATCGGGATTCAATACAACGTGCGCCATGCGGACTTTCTCCATGGGAGTGATGTCTTAAACTGTCTACGCTTTGATCGATTCCTGGAAGACCAGTAGTAGTTTCCGAAGCACATCTGGAGGCATTCTGTAATCTGTGGACTTTGAGAGTGTTGTTGAAACAAAGAAATTGCATCGGGATTGAATACAACGGGCTCCATGCGGACTTTTCTATATGGGAGTAATGTCTCAAACTGTCTACGCTGTGATTGATTAATGGAAGACCAGTAGTAGTTCCCGAAGCACATCTGGAGGCATTCTGTAATCTGTGGACCTGCAGAGTGTTGACGAAACACAGAAATTGCATCGGGATATGATACAACGGGCTCCATGCGCACTTTCCTCCATGGGAGTAATGTCTTAAACTGTCTACGCTTCGATCGATTCCTGGAAGACCAGTAGTAGTTTCCGAAGCACATCTGGAGGCATTCTGTATTCTGTGGTTTCTGAGAGTGTTGATGAAACAAAGAAATTGCATCGGGATTGAATACAACGGGCTCCATGTGGACTTTTCTCCATGGGAGTAATGTCTCAAACTGTCTACGCTTTCATCGATTTCTGGAAGACCAGTAGTAGTTTCCGAAGCACATCTGGAGGCATATTGTAATCTGTGGACTTTGAGAGTGTTGATGAAACAAAGAAATTGCATCGGGATTGAATATAACGGGCTCCATACGGACTTTTCTCCATGGGAGTAATGTATCAAACTGTCCATGGTTTGATCGATTACTGGAAGACCAGTAGTAGTTTCTGAAGCACATCTGGAGGCATTCTTTGAACTGTGGACTTTGAGTGTGTTGATGAAACACAGAAATTGCATCGGGATTGGATACAACGGGCTCCATGCGGACTTTTCTCAATGGGAGTAATGTCTCAAACTGTCTACGCTTCGATCGGTTCCTGGAAGACCAGTAGTAGTTTCCGTAGCACATCTGGAGGCATTCTGTAATCTGTGGTTTTTGGGAGTGTTGTTGAAACAAAGAAATTGCATGGGGATTGAATACAACGGGCTCCATGTGGACTTTTCTCCATGGGAGTAATGTCTCAAACTGTCTACGATTCGATCGATTACTAAAAGACCAGTAGTAGTTTCCGAAGCACATCTGGAGGCATTCTGTAATCTGTGGTTTTTGAGAGTGTTGATGAAACAATGACATTGCATCGGGATTGAATACAACGGGCTCCATGTGGACTTTTCTATATGGGAGTAATGTCTCAAACTGTCTACGCTTTCATCTATTTCTGGAAGACCAGTAGTAGTTTCCGAAGCGCATCTGGAGGCATTCTGTAATCTGTGGACTTTGAAAGTGTTGATGAAACAAAGAAATTGCATTGGGATTGAATACAACGTGCTCCATGCGGACTTTTCTCCATGGGAGTAATGTCTCAAACTGTCTACGCTTTGATCGATTCCTGGAAGACCAGTTGTAGTTTCCGAAGCACATCTGGAGGCATTCTGTAATCTGTGGACTTTGAGAGTGTTGATGAAACAAAGAAATTGCATCGGGATTGAATACAACGGGCTCCATGCAGTCTTTTCTCCATGGGAGTAATGTCTCAAACTGTCTACGCTTCGATCGTTTCCTGGAAGACCAGCAGTAGTTTCCGAAGCACATCTGCAGGCATTCACTAATCTGTGGACTTTGTGAGTGTTGATGAAACAAAGAAATTGCATCGGGATTGAATACAACGGGCTCCATGCGAATTTTCTCCATGGGAGTAATGTCTCAAACTGTCTACGCTTTGATCGATTCTTGGAAGACCAGTAGTAGTTTCCGAAGCACATCTGGAGATATTCTGTAATCTGTGGACTTTGAGAGTGTTGATGAAACATAGAAATTGCAACGGGATTGAATACAACGGGTTCCATGCGGACTTTTCTCCATGGGGGTAATGTCTCAAACTGTCTACGCTTTGATCGATTCCTGGAAGACCAGTAGTAGTTTCCGAAGCACATCTGGAGGCATTGTGTAATCTGTGGACATTGAGAGTGTTGATGAAACAAAGAAATTGCATCGGGATTGAATACAACGGGCTCCATGCGGACTTTTCTCCATGGGAGTAATGTCTCAAACTGTCTACGCTTTGATCGATTCCTGGAAGAACCAGTAGTAGTTTCCGAAGCACATCTGGAGGCAATCTGTAATCTGTGGACTTTGAGAGTGTTGATGAAACAAAGAAATTGCATCGGGATTGAATACAACGGGCTCCATACGGACTTTTCTCCATGGGAGTAATTTCTCAAACTGTCTACGCTTTGATCCATTCCTGAAAGACCAGTAGTAGTTTCCGAAGCACATCAGGAGGCATTCTGTAATCTGTGGACTTTGAGAGTGTTGATGATACAAAGAAATTGCATCGGGATTGAATACAAAGGGCTCCATGCGAACTTTTCTCCATGGGAGTAATGTCTCAAACTGTCTACGCTGTGATTGATTAATGTAAGACCAGTAGTAGTTCCCGAAGCACATCTGGAGGCATTCTGTAATCTGTGGACCCGCAGAGTGTTGACGAAACACAGAAATTGCATCGGGATTGGATACAACGGGCTCCATGCGGACTTTTCTCCATGGGAGTAATGTCTCAAACTTTCTACGCTTTGATCGATTCCTGGAAGACCAGTAGTAGTTTCCGAAGCATATCTGGAGGCATTCTGTAATCTGTGGTTTTTGAGAGTGCTGATGAAACAAAGAAATTGCATCGGGATTGAATACAACGGGCTCCATGTGGACTTTTCTCCATGGGAGTAATGTCTCAAACTGTCTACGCATTCATCGATTTCTGGAAGACCAGTAGTAGTTTCCGAAGCACATCTGGAGGCATTCTGTAATCTGCGGACTTTCAGAGTGTTGATGAAACAAAGAAATTGCATTGGGATTGAATACAATGGGCTCCATGCGGACTTTTGTCCATGGGAGTAATGTCTCAAACTGTCTACGGTTTGATCGATTCCTGGAAGACCAGTAGTAGTTTCGAAGCACATCTGGAGGCATTCTGTAATCTGTGGACTTAGAGAGTTTTGATGAAACAAAGAAATTGCATCGGGATTGAATACAACGGGCTCCATGCGGACTTTTCTCCATGGGAGTAATGTCTCAAACTTTCTACGCTTTGATCGATTCCTGGAAGACCAGTAGTAGTTTCCGATGCATATCTGGAGGCATTCTGTAATCTGTGGACCTTCAGAGTGTTGACGAAACACAGAAATTGGATCGGGATTGAATACAACGGGCTCCATGCAGACTTTTCTCCACGGGAGTAATGTCTCAAACTGTCGACGCTTTGATCGATTCCTGGAAGACCAGTAGTAGTTTCCGAAGCACATCTGGAGGCATTCTGTAATCTGTGGTTTTTGGGAGTGTTGTTGAAACAAAGAAATTGCATCGGGATTGAATACAACGGGCTCCATGTGGACTTTTCTCCATGGGAGTAATGTCTCAAACTGTCTACGATTCGATCGATTACTAAAAGACCAGTAGTAGTTTCCGAAGCACATCTGGAGGCATTCTGTAATCTGTGGTTTTTGAGAGTGTTGATGAAACAATGACATTGCATCGGGATTGAATACAACGGGCTCCATGTGGACTTTTCTATATGGGAGTAATGTCTCAAACTGTCTACGCTTTCATCTATTTCTGGAAGACCAGTAGTAGTTTCCGAAGCGCATCTGGAGGCATTCTGTAATCTGTGGACTTTGAAAGTGTTGATGAAACAAAGAAATTGCATTGGGATTGAATACAACGTGCTCCATGCGGACTTTTCTCCATGGGAGTAATGTCTCAAACTGTCTACGCTTTGATCGATTCCTGGAAGACCAGTTGTAGTTTCCGAAGCACATCTGGAGGCATTCTGTAATCTGTGGACTTTGAGAGTGTTGATGAAACAAAGAAATTGCATCGGGATTGAATACAACGGGCTCCATGCAGTCTTTTCTCCATGGGAGTAATGTCTCAAACTGTCTACGCTTCGATCGTTTCCTGGAAGACCAGCAGTAGTTTCCGAAGCACATCTGCAGGCATTCACTAATCTGTGGACTTTGTGAGTGTTGATGAAACAAAGAAATTGCATCGGGATTGAATACAACGGGCTCCATGCGAATTTTCTCCATGGGAGTAATGTCTCAAACTGTCTACGCTTTGATCGATTCTTGGAAGACCAGTAGTAGTTTCCGAAGCACATCTGGAGATATTCTGTAATCTGTGGACTTTGAGAGTGTTGATGAAACATAGAAATTGCAACGGGATTGAATACAACGGGTTCCATGCGGACTTTTCTCCATGGGAGTAATGTCTCAAACTGTCTACGCTTTGATCGATTCCTGGAAGACCAGTAGTAGTTTCCGAAGCACATCTGGAGGCATTGTGTAATCTGTGGACTTTGAGAGTGTTGATGAAACAAAGAAATTCCATCGGGATTGAATACAACGGGCTCCATGCGGACTTTTCTCCATGGGAGTAATGTCTCAAACTGTCTACGCTTTGATCGATTCCTGGAAGAACCAGTAGTAGTTTCCGAAGCACATCTGGAGGCAATCTGTAATCTGTGGACTTTGAGAGTGTTGATGAAACAAAGAAATTGCATCGGGATTGAATACAACGGGCTCCATACGGACTTTTCTCCATGGGAGTAATTTCTCAAACTGTCTACGCTTTGATCCATTCCTGAAAGACCAGTAGTAGTTTCCGAAGCACATCAGGAGGCATTCTGTAATCTCTGGACTTTGAGAGTGTTGATGAAACAAAGAAAATTGCATCGGGATTGAATACAACGGGCTCCATGCGGACTTTTCTCCATAGGAGTAATGTCTCAAACTGTCTACGCTGTGATTGATTAATGGAAGACCAGTAGTAGTTCCCGAAGCACATCTGGAGGCATTCTATAATCTGTGGACTTTGAGAGTGTTGATGAAACAAAGAAATTGCATCGGGATTGAATACAAAGGGCTCCATGCGAACTTTTCTCCATGGGAGTAATGTCTCAAACTGTCTACGCTGTGATTGATTAATGTAAGACCAGTAGTAGTTCCCGAAGCACATCTGGAGGCATTCTGTAATCTGTGGACCCGCAGAGTGTTGACGAAACACAGAAATTGCATCGGGATTGGATACAACGGGCTCCATGCGGACTTTTCTCCATGGGAGTAATGTCTTAAACTGTCTACGCTTCGATCGATTCCTGGAAGACCAGTAGTAGTTTCTGAAGCACATCTGGAGGCATTCTTTAATCTGTGGACTTTGAGGGTGTTAATGAAACAAAGAAGTTGCATCGGGATTGAATACATAATGCTCCATGCGGACTTTTCTCCATGGGAGTAATGTCTCAAAGTGTCTACGCTTTGATCGATTCCTGGAAGACCAGTAGTAGTTTCCGAAGCACATCTGGAGGCATTCTGTAACCTGTGGACTTTGAGAATGTTGATGAAACAAAGAAATTGCATCGGGATTGAATACAACGGGCTCCATGCGGACTTTTCTCCATGGGAGTAATGTCTCAAACTGTCTACACTTCGATCGATTCCTGGAAGACCAGTAGTAGTTTCCGAAGCACATCTGGAGGCATTCTCTAATCTGTGGACTTTGTGAGTGTTGATGAAACAAAGAAATTGCATCGGGTTTGAATACAACAGGCTCCATGCGAATTTTCTCCATGGGAATAATGTCTTAAACTGTCTACGCTTTGATCGATTCCTGGAAGACCATTAGTAGTTTCCGAAGCACATCTGGAGGCATACTGTAATCTGTGGTCTTAGAGTGTTTTGATGAAACAAAGAAATTGCTTCAGTATTGAATACAACGGGCTCCATGCGGACTTTTCTCCATGGGAGTAATGTCTCAAACTTTCTACGCTTTGATCGATTCCTGGAAGACCAGTAGTAGTTTCCGAAGCATATCTGGAGGCATTCTGTAATCTGTGGTTTTTGAGAGTGCTGATGAAACAAAGAAATTGCATCGGGATTGAATACAACGGGCTCCATGTGGACTTTTCTCCATGGGAGTAATGTCTCAAACTGTCTACGCTTCGATCGATTCCTGGAAGACCAGTAGTAGTTTCCGAAGCACATCTGGAGGCATTCTGTAATCTGTGGTTTTTGAGAGTGTTGTTGAAATAAAGAAATTGCATCGGGACTGAATACAACGGGCTCCATGTGGACTTTTCTCCATGGGAGTAATGTCTCAAACTGTCTACGCATTCATCGATTTCTGGAAGACCAGTAGTAGTTTCCGAAGCACATCTGGAGGCATTCTGTAATCTGCGGACTTTCAGAGTGTTGATGAAACAAAGAAATTGCATTGGGATTGAATACAATGGGCTCCATGCGGACTTTTGTCCATGGGAGTAATGTCTCAAACTGTCTACGGTTTGATCGATTCCTGGAAGACCAGTAGTAGTTTCCGAAGCACATCTGGAGGCATTCACTAATCTGTGGACTTTGTGAGTGTTGATGAAACAAAGAAATTGCATCGGGATTGAATACAACGGGCTCCATGCGAATTTTCTCCATGGGATTAATGTCTCAAACTGTCTACGCTTTGATCGATTCCCGGAAGACCAGTAGTAGTTTCCGAAGCACATCTGGAGGCATTCTGTAATCTGTGGACTTTGAGAGTGTTGATGAAACAAAGAAATTGCATCGGGATTGAATACAACGGGCTCCATGCTGACTTTTCTCCATTGTAGTAATGTCTCAAACTGTCACCGCTGTGATTGATTAATGGAAGACCAGTAGTAGTTCCCGAAGCACATCAGGAGGCATTTTGTAATCTGTGGACCTTCATGTGTTGACGAAACACAGAAATTGCATCGGGATTCAATACAACGTGCGCCATGCGGACTTTCTCCATGGGAGTGATGTCTTAAACTGTCTACGCTTTGATCGATTCCTGGAAGACCAGTAGTAGTTTCCGAAGCACATCTGGAGGCATTCTGTAATCTGTGGACTTTGAGAGTGTTGTTGAAACAAAGAAATTGCATCGGGATTGAATACAACGGGCTCCATGCGGACTTTTCTATATGGGAGTAATGTCTCAAACTGTCTACGCTGTGATTGATTAATGGAAGACCAGTAGTAGTTCCCGAAGCACATCTGGAGGCATTCTGTAATCTGTGGACCTGCAGAGTGTTGACGAAACACAGAAATTGCATCGGGATATGATACAACGGGCTCCATGCGCACTTTAATCCATGGGAGTAATGTCTTAAACTGTCTACGCTTCGATCGATTCCTGGAAGACCAGTAGTAGTTTCCGAAGCACATCTGGAGGCATTCTGTAATCTGTGGTTTTTGAGAGTGTTGATGAAACAAAGAAATTGCATCGGGATTGAATACAACGGGCTCCATGTGGACTTTTCTCCATGGGAGTAATGTCTCAAACTGTCTACGCTTTCATCGATTTCTGGAAGACCAGTAGTAGTTTCCGAAGCACATCTGGAGGCATTCTGTAATCTGTGGACTTTGAGAGTGTTGATGAAACAAAGAAATTGCATTGGGATTGAATACAACGGGCTCCATGCGGACTTTTCTCCATGGGAGTAATGTCTCAAACTGTCTACGCTTTGATCGATTCCTGGTAGACCAGTAGTAGTTTCTGAAGCACATCTGGAGGCATTCTTTGAACTGTGGACTTTGAGTGTGTTGATGAAACACAGAAATTGCATCGGGATTGAATATAACGGGCTCCATACGGACTTTTCTCCATGGGAGTAATGTATCAAACTGTCCATGCTTTGATCGATTACTGGAAGACCAGTAGTAGTTTCTGAAGCACATCTGGAGGCATTCTTTGAACTGTGGACTTTGAGTGTGTTGATGAAACACAGAAATTGCATCGGGATTGGATACAACGGGCTCCATGCGGACTTTTCTCAATGGGAGTAATGTCTCAAACTGTCTACGCTTCGATCGGTTCCTGGAAGACCAGTAGTAGTTTCCGTAGCACATCTTGAGGCATTCTGTAATCTGTGGTTTTTGAGAGTGTTGATGAAACAATGACATTGCATCGGGATTGAATACAACGGGTTCCATGCGGACTTTTCTCCATGGGAGTAATGTCTCAAACTGTTTACGCTTCATCGATTGCTGGAGGACCAGTAGTAGTTTCCGAAGCACATCTGGAGGCATTCTGTAATCTGTGGACTTTGAGAGTGTTGATGAAACAAAGAAATTGCATTGGGATTGAATACAACGGGCTCCATGCGGACTTTTCTCCATGGGAGTAATGTCTCAAACTGTCTACGCTTTGATCGATTCCTGGAAGACCAGTAGTTCTTTCCGCAGCACATCTGGAGGCATACTGTAGACTGTGGTTTTTGAGTGTGTTTATGAAACAAATAAATTGCATCGGGATTGAATACAACGGGCTCCATGCGGGCTTTTCTTCATGGGAGTAATGTCTCAAACTGTCTACGCTTTGATCGATTCCTGTAAGACCAGTAGTAGTTCCCGAAGCACATCTGGAGGCATTCTGTAATCTGTGGACTTAGAGAATTTTGATGAAACAAAGAAATTGCATCGGGATTGAATACAACGGGCTCCATGCGGACTTTTCTCCATGGGAGTAATGTCTCAAACTGTCTACGCTTTGATCGATTCCTGGAAGACTAGTAGTAGTTTCCGAAGCACATCTGGAGGCATTCTGTAATCTGCTGTTTTTGAGAGTGTTGATGAAACAAAGAAATTGCATCGGGATTGAATACAACGGGCTCCATGCGGTCTTTTCTCCATGGGAGTAATGTCTTAAACTGTCTACGCTTTCATCGATTCCTGGAAGACTAGTAGTAGTTTCCGAAGCACATCTGGAGGCATTCTGTAATCTGTGGACTTTGAGAGTGTTGATGAAACAAAGAAATTGCATTGGGATTGAATACAACGGGCGCCATACGGACTTTTCTCCATGGGAGTAATGTCTCAAACTGTCTACGCTTCGATCGATTCCTGGTAGACCAGTAGTAGTTTCCGAAGCACATCTGAAGGCATTCTGTAATCTGTGGACCTGCAGAGTGTTGACGAAACACAGAAATTGCATCGGGATTGGATACAACGGGCTCCATGCGGAGTTTTCTCCATGGGAGTAATGTCTCAAACTGTCTACGCTTTGATCGATTCCTGGAAGACCAGTAGTAGTTTTCGAAGCACATATGGAGGCATTCTGTAATCTGCGGACCTTCAGATTGTTGATGAAACAAAGAAATTGCATCGGGATTGAATACAACGGGCACCATGCGGACTTTTCTCCATGGGAGTAATGTCTCAAACTGTCTACGCTTTGATCGATTCCTGGAAGACCAGTAGTAGTTTCCGTAGCACATCTGGAGGCATTCTGTAATCTGTGGACTTTGAGAGTGTTGATGAAACAAAGAAATTGCATCGGGATTTAATACAACGGGCGCCATACGGACTTTTCTCCATGGGAGTAATGTCTCAAACTGTCTACGCTTTCATCGATTCCTGGAAGACCAGTAGTAGTTCCCGAAGGACATCTGGAGGCATTCTGTAATCTGTGGACCTTTAGAGTGTTGACGAAACACAGAAATTTCTTCGGGATTGAGTACAACGGGCTCCATGCGGACTCATCTCCATGGTAGTAATGTCTCAAACTGTCTACGCTTTGATCGATTCCTGGAAGACCTTTAGTAGATTCCGAAGCACATCTGGAGGCATTCTGTAATCTGTGGACTTTGAGAGTGTTGACGAAACACAGAAATTGCAACGGGATTGAATACATCAGTCACCATGCGGACTTTTCTCCATGGGATTATTGTCTCAAACTGTCTACGGTTTGATCTATTCCTGGAAGACCAGTAGTAGTTTCCGAAGCACATCTGGAGGCATTCTGTAATCTGTGGACCTTCAGAGTGTTGATGAAACACAGAAATTGCATCGGGATTCAATATAGCAGGCACCATGCGGACTTTTCTCCATGGGAGTAATGTCTCAAACTGTCTACGTTTTGATCGTTCCCTGGAAGACCAGTAGTAGTTTCCGAAGCACATCTGGAGGCATTCTGTAATCTGTGGACCGTCAGAGTGTTGATGAAACACAGAAATTGCAACGGGATTGAATAGAACATTCACCATGCGGACGTTTCTACATGGCAGTAATATTTCAAACTGTCTACGCTTTGATCGTTCCCTGGAACACCAGTAGTAGTTTCCGAAGCACATCTGGAGGCATCCTGTTATCTGTGGACCTGCAGAGTGTTGATGAAACACAGAAATTGCATCGGGATTAAATACAACAGGCACCATGCCGATCTGTCGACACGAGGCGAGCGCAAAGAAGAACATTCTGCCACCGACAGCTGTTTAGCGGGAATCACAACAGTGGCGCTTCTGGCGAGCCACACAGAGGTTCTCAACAGAAATTTATTAGGACAGAGCAACTCGACAGTATCACATCACTTTCGTTACTTGATGAAGTAAACGCTACTGCTAACGCAACAACGCGTGTCGAGAGCTTTTGTGGGTAAGTCCCATACTATAACGAACTCGTTAAGCAAGAACGGCTAATACCTCCATAATAGCGAGACATATGTTGTCATGACAAGTGACGAAGAGTAAAAGTTAGCCTCCAGAAATACTGCGAGCATTTTAGCTAGTAAGGTGGTTGGTCGGATGGATTGATGCTGCAAGAAAAGTGACAGTCCTTCTTCGCCATGGGAGTGCTGATGAAACAAAGGAATTGCATCTGGATTGAATACAACGGGCCCCATGCGGACTTTTCTCCATGTAAGTTATGTCTGAAACTGTCTACGCAATGATTGATACCTGATCTGTCATTTTCCTTGCAATATCTGAGTTCAGTCTACAAGAACATACAATTTACGACGGAAATGGAGACGGATGGTTGCTTATCGTTTTTGGACGTCTTCGTAAGTAGGAAAGTTGATGGCTCATTAGGGCACTCTGCCCACCATAAGCCCACACATACGGATCTCTGCCTACAAGTATCGAGCAATCATCACTATTCTTAAACTACTGGCGTCATTAGAATGTTCATGTACTGGGCTCATACTGTTTCTGGTGGAGACAGCGTTACAAAGGAGCTAGAACATCTACAGTCGGTTTTCAAAGCTAATGGTTGGTCTCCACATCAGATTGGTACAGGGCTAAGGAGGAAGAAATGTGACCATCCACAAGTCCAGGGCGTTCCTTCCATAAGTCGGCAATCCTTCGTCTAAAGTAGGCAGGATCCTAAGAAAACATCAATTTAAAGTAACCTTCCGAAACCTGCCCTTCTCAGTTGGGATAAAGGACGACCTGGATTTGAGGAAGGTCAGGATCTACAAAATTCTTTGTCAGTGTGGCATAGCTTTCATAGGTCAGACGACACCCACAGTATGTGGGAAGTGCGTTGAACATGAGCTCCACACTCACCTGCCGCCGCCTAATAAGTCGGCAGGACACTGCGTGGATTACTCTGGCACAAAAATCTTGGAGCAGCGAGATTCTTCTAGGACTCAGTAATTAAATAGTCTTTGGGAATACGTCTAGCACAATATCTGATGTGACAGCGGCTTTCAACTGGCCAAGGCTTGAGACCCGATGACCTCGTTAATTTCTTATTATCATCTGTAATGATACGTCTTGCGACATCTGACGTTTGTTTTTAGCGCCTTCCGACAGAGAGCGGACATAGCTTTACGCGTGTGCATGCGCGCCACAAATGGAACAGTATGTGCAGAGACGCTCATTTCGATAGAGTACGGTCCTGTGACAGCCACGAATGCGCATGCGTCTCCACACCAATTTTTGCTACAAAGACGACACCGTGAACTAGCAGTATCTACCTCCTGTACAGCCGGCCGCTGTGGCCGTGCGGTTCTAGGCGCTTCAGTCTGGAACCGTGTGACCGCTACGGTCGCAGTTTCGAATCCTACCTCGGGCGTGAATGTGTGTGATGCCCTAGTTAAGTTAGGTTTAAGTAGTTCTAAGTTCTAGGGGCCTGTTGACCACAGGTGTTAAGTCCCATAGTGCTCAGAGCCATTTTTTTTACCTCCTGTACACAGCAGATATGCATCAACACCCCCCAACCCACCCCCCACCAGTCCACCTCCTGTAGTATGCTGATGACACCGCCTTCTTTGCCGTAGCCCGTACCCTTCAATGATCCCAACACCTTCTCCAAAAAGAAGTTGACCTTTTTGCCACATGGTGTAACCAGTGGCTCACAAAACTCAGTCCTCCCAAGACCCAGGCAAACATCATATGTCGTACCACTCCCTCCCTCCGACTCCTTGATTTTTCCCTAACTGTCACCTTACCTGGACCCCTCATCTCTGCTCATCCAAAGCAAAGCCCAATACTGCCTCCGTCTCCTTAAACTCCTCTGTGGTTGTACATGGGGGTTGAAGCCCTTTATCGTTCTCCACACCTACAAATCCTTTATCCATCCTATCATCTGTTATGCCAGTCCTACCTGGATCTCCACCCTCCACCAAATTCCAGTTTCTCAAGTATCATGCCTCACCTTCCATATTTGCCTTCTATCGCCCATATGGATCCTCTACGACCTGATTGCTTTCCCCCATCTGCTCCTTTTACTCAAACACATCCCTGTCCTCTACACCTCCTGCAGCCTTTATCCCCCCATCCCCTGGTCTTCCTCTACAAACCGCACCTGCTGCCATGCCTTCACTGTTGTGTCCCACCTACCGTCCACCTCTACATCCTACATCTGCTTTCCCAAGGTGGTTTCCGTCAACTCCCCCTCCCAGATAATGCCCTCTCTCCTTCCATTTATCCCTCCTATCAACTCTTATCCTCACCTCCCTGTCCCTTCCTCTGTCCTTTTCCTGGGCTCCCTCCCCTTCCACCCTGTTTCTCCCTGTACCTCATGTACCCCCTCTTTGACTCACTTCTCTACCCCAAGTCCTTTTGCATTCCCATCCTCTGCATTCTTCATTCCCTCTCACGTCTGCCCTGCCCCCCCCCCCCCTGAGTCCTCTCCCTTTATTGGCTCCTCTCCCCCCTTTGCCTTTCCCTTTCCTCCCTCCTTTTTCCCCCTTATATGTTTGTGTTGACCCCCACCCACCCAACCCCTCATGTAGTTTAGGCTGTGGTGTGTCACCTCTGTGCCAATTCTTTAGTGCATTATTTAAGTGATTGTTTAGTGTTCTGCATCTTTTACGAAGTGCTGTGAACAGAAACCATGTCGTTGGGTGTGATTTTTTTTGTCTCTTGCGAACAGAAACCAGAGTATAGCTGTGTTTTTAATTGTGTGTCTGTTATTGTTCCTGTCTGCTTCCTGTGTAATTAATTAGCATCGCCAACTCTTTCTTTTATAATTTAACTTCCAACTTCCCGCCATTTTACACTTTAAAATCATCGTTTTATTGCCTGCTTTTATTATTTATTGTCTTCATATAGTGTTTCAAAAATTCTGTAGGCTGAAGAATGGCGTACTAAGTGCTGCCAGACCGCCCCCTTCGGGGGAACCGAAACTCGGTAAAGGAAAAAAAAAAAAAAAAAAAGCAGACTCCTGTGGGGGATACGCACCAGAAGATGGCTGAACGGCTGACAGCCGAAATATTGTCGCAAATGTCAACATGATTCCAAAACCTCATAGAATATTCAGTACACCGGGTAAACTTCCACATCAAATACTATAATATGACTATGTATCAGTTTTCTCTCTCTTGCTAGTAACATACATTGTAAGTAGGCTGTTTAGGTTTTTTTATTGGTAACGCCACGTAGCGCTCTGAAAATCACTGGCTGTGCCGTGTGCAGTCTGTGGCTGGTTTGCATTGTTGTCTGCCATTGTAGTGTCGGGCAGCGGCAGCTGGATGCTAACAGCATGTAGCGTTGCGCAGTTGGAGGAGAGCCGCCAGCGGTGGTGGACGTGGGGAGAGAGATGGCGGAGTTTTGAAATTTGTAATAATTGGTGTCATGAACAGCTATATATATTATGACTTTTGATGATATTAAGGTAAATACATTGTTTGTTCTCTATTAAAATCTTTCATTTGCTAACTATCCCTATCAGTAGTTAGTGCCTTCCGTAGTTTGAATCTTTTATTTAGCTGGCAGTAGTGGTGCTCGCTGTATTGCAGTAGTTCGAGTAACGAAGATTTTTTGTGAGGTAAGTGATTTGTGAAAGGTATAGGTTAATGTTAGTCAGGGCCATTCTTTTGTAGGGATTATTGAAAGTCAGATTGCGTTGCGCTAAAAATATTGTGTGTCAGTTTAAGCACAGTCATATATAATTTTTCTAAGGGGACGTTTCATATGACGACCCTTAGCCAAGGGTACCTCACTGGAATCTACTGATTTTTTCTTGTAGTTTGTGTAGTTAGTGTAGCCTTTGTTTATTGCTAGCGCGTAATCATAGAGAGAATTTCCTTTGTAGTTGCAGTCTTTCATTGTTGTACAGTAAAACAGTTGTGGCATGCATGTAGATTTGCACCAAGTATTTCGCAGCTTCGCTTGCAACTAACTAGATATTATTTTCAGTGCTATGTTAATGTGTTCTCTTATTTTTGCTCTTCAAATTGTGATTTTATGTGTTATCCTGTGAAATATTGTGACAATAATTGCGTGTGAAAAACGTAACACTAGGCTCCAAAGTAAACTGAGAAATAATAGTGACGACGAGCGTCGCTTATCAGCACCACTGTGTAGTGAATTAACAGACATTCGAAGTAGTAATTTGGTAATTGTGCATTATAATAGGATAGGGAATGAATGATAATAAAATGTTGGAATGTGTGGCTTTTTTAAAATGAATGAATTAAAGAGATTAATTCTTTGGCATGAAGGACAAGCACAATAAACTAGTCATTGCCTGTAACGGGAAAGGAATCATTTTAGTTTATATTTATATAAATAAATCGTCTCCATAGTATTTTATGCGTACCAGTTATTAATATTATGTCCGATCGCCGTCTCCTTGACTGTGGCCATGTTGTTATATTCGGATCTTCGTAAATTTTCCGATGTACACAGGTGGGCTTCCGTTCTTCTTATTGCATTACTACTTGAAATAATAATAACTCTCACAAATATTCTGTTAATAAAACACTACTATATTTCTGTTCGATGCACATAGAAAATACACACAATGGCGGTCTGCAATTATTCGCTAAAAATGGCGGTTCTCACTCGTTCACTCACTGAGCGAAACCTTCCTTCCAACAACTCGTACAAGAACAAAAACTGCTCTGTCTTTTAACATCTGAAAGTCAAAAATACCTGACGGTAGGCACAGGCTCTACGCTGGGCTACTACCACCTCATCTTTTCTCTTTGCTTTTAAAGAGGATGGAAACATAAAAGTAAGAAATGCAAAAGGTATATCACAATTGCCCCCCTAGTGTATACTGTCGGGAATAAGTCTCTTTATTTAGTGAGACAGTATGCAGTAGCCTTATTTACCTTGGGGCTCATGTTGAGTCATTTGGTGCAAGTCAATGGAGTTTTAATACCCTTAAGCTACTACAAGTAAGTCTACGAAGTTTATTTCCTTGTTCAATACAAATTCATACATATAAATACATTCACATACACTTATATCACATAAGGACATTCACATATATTTATATTACATAATCGTACGTCCATGTCGTGCTAACGTCTTAGTCTGTGATTTTTCATTATACTTGTTAAGCTGTATGGACAGGGGAAAAATTTTACATTTCGTAAATTGTCCTCACCATGTTTTAAAAATTGTTTTTCTCACTGGCTTTTGGTTCATTGGCCGTTCTGAGAAGGTGTCTTTTCAGCACACGCTATCTCATTGTTCGCTGCGCTTATGGCTAGCAGCATCTCATTGTTTACCGCGCCCGTCGCAGTGACGCGAGCGCCACGTGAGCAGCAGCACTGCCCGCGCATCCACCGTAATGTCGCTCCAGGCTCATGAAGTCGGTGTTGTATATGCCCTCCAGTCCGGAGACTGGATACGACAGATTCAGCTCCAACGCTCAACCCGAAGAACACCAATACATCATCTCGCGCCTGGACGAGGTTTTCGCACAGCAAGGTGAGGTAAGGGCCGCACTGCAGAACTCGGCATTGTCTTCCGTTGTTCATTGTAGTTCAGCGGTCCTCACACCACAACTCGTGGTTATACGGATTTCCTCTCATTTTTCCGCCGCACACGCATCACACTCACTATATTCACTTCGCCACATTGTAGCGTTTACTCTTACTATGGCTCAGCCGTTATTTTCACTATTATTAGGCCTTAACATTTTTGTATTACTTCACACGTGCGAGTGTTTTACTCGTGTGTCGCGTTGCACTTCACATATATACATAAATGGTTCCTTTTTCAAGAATAAAATTTCACATAAAATTGACTATAGTACATACATTTTACATAGACAAAAACGTTGACAATAATAAAGTCGACATACAAATTTACAATTCATACTCATTTCATATATGGACTCCATGACATGCACCTTCTTACACACTAATATGCAAATCAGAAGGAATCTTTAATTTATTCTGAATATTTGGGTTTCCTGTTCCTTTCTTGCAGGACCGACCTCCTGCGTGTTTTTACGTTCACAACTACATATAGGAAACAGTACATACATACATTTTACATAGACTTCGACATTGACAATAATATAGTTGACAACTAAATGTACAATTCACCTTCAGTTTTCATTTATGGATTCCATGTTTGGTATCGTTTTACACACTAATAAGTAAATTAGAAGGAATCTTTCATTTGTTCTGAATATTTGCATTTTCTTCTCTTGACTTGCAGGCCCGACCTCCTGCACGTTTATACCTTCACAAAAATACATAGAAAATACGTTCCAGCACTACTCACTACATGGAAAAAGAAGATTTGCTAAGGTCTGCATCAGAGATCAAGCTACTTCTAAGATTGCTACTTGTAGTGCGTCGTTAGTGTACTTATACTATCCTTGGCATTTGATAGACACCATACTACGTACAATATTTAGAAGTGCTCGTTTGTGAGCGAGTGTGTAGGATATTTTTTCCTTTGACAATCCTGACTTCATCACTGCTTGTTAATCGTCGTAATATTACACATTCATGTACACATATTTCAAGTCATATTTCTGCCTTATTGATGCGACGACATGTACGTGTTTACCCTTTGTAACGTGTGGCTGATACTTTTACTGTATTTTTGCCATGTGTAATTCCACTCATAATTCATTCCCGCGAAAGAAGAACGTGCTTATGTTAAAGTACTGTTTTCGCTTCTGCGTGTGTCAAGAACTCAGTGTAGAAAATATTGTTTCACTGCATTTTGTGCTCGTTCCTCATACGAATCGTATATCATATTTTCATTAATATTCACCTTATAGTTGCTCAAGCTGTAACAGTTAGTCGCTAAAGAAATATTTTTCATACTAATTTGTTTTACTTTGTGACGCCTGTGTAGCAGATCACTGTATTGTAGTGTACTTTAAATGTAGCGTGTACCTTTGTTACTATGGACTCCACTGTTTCTTCTTTATTCTTCACTGCTTCTTCAAGATGGTCGTTTTCATAATTACTTACCGTACATACATCATCATACTTTGCTTTCCACACTCATACAACCATTCATTCTAAGACTTAAAACTATATAATCTATTCTTTCTTACGTCGCCTTCGTGGCCCTTTCCTAGGTACCACTGCAAAATTAATCTTCATATTCATCGCCGTATATCCATGTAATTATTCATTAAAAAATCTTCCACATAAATCGCCATTTATACTCATGTATTACCTACAGGGTTCTTACACTAGAACCACCGCCCTATTTATTTCTTCTCACAAATATAAATAAACTCATATTACTCTAATACACTTTCATTCTTTTCCTAGATTCACTCATGCATGTTATGTCACCACAAACGTAGATTAACTAATTAATACCTCCAATCGAATCTAAAACTTTTCACACTCTCTCTACTTCCAAGTATTATCCAGCAGTGAAATTAATTTGTTTCTGTACATTGCTTTTTTAAACATACAGTACTTACCTCAGTTGTTTTATTTTAGTTCGTATAATTACGTTGTGTGCGTATTGGTTGGTTTTCGTATTTACTTAGCTTATCTCCCGCAAGTTGTACGATTCATGTTGACAGTTTTACTCAGCTGCTTATGCTTTTCGTATAAGGTACCATGTAATTAATAGCAACTAACATAAGTGAATTCTGTAATAGCAAATTTGTGGGTATGTATTCTCCCTCTACGTCACGCTCGCTAATTCTAATGTTGTCTGTAAAGAAGTGTAGTCTTATAAGTGCACAATTGCTCCTCTCGCTAAATCTCGTACGATATGTTATTTTGTAGTTTACGTCTCCGTCACACGCACTTTTCTATGTGTATATTTCATTCTACGTTTCCCATCGTCGCTGACTTGCGTGCTGTATGTAAGCCGCTTAGTTCTCAATAAAGTTCAGTGCTAATCGTGTTCTTTAAAGTGTACATGTTGTTACTTTTCTTTTAAACTTGTCTTAATACTGTTGTATATAGTCTGATAGGAATATCTGTGTATATTTTCTTCTCCTTTGAATACTCATACTTATTTCTAACTATGTACATTCAATAGCCTATGTTAAGTTCACAATTTTAGCGTATTCTACGTTCCTTATACTTTACTTGCACCGATGCGGTCCTTTTCTTAAAACTACGTATGCTTAACTTAATGATATACTCTTAAAATTAGTGCTCTTTACAGTATAGTCTCCATCTTAGGGATAAATGTTTGTGTTCGTTTTGTTTGTGTAACTGATTTACGTTAGAGTAATGAGCTGATAGGTACTTCATTTCGTGTCGCTTCTGTTTTGTCCAGTTGGCAGCGCAGCGTGAATGCCGATTCGCTTAAATTCTAGAATGGTTTCCGTCGCGATGCGCAGTGTGTCTTTGCGCATCTAGCTGAGGACACTGAACTCAACCGTGCTTTTTGCCTACTCGACCCCTACGATCAGCTGTTAGCCGCTTCGTATGTAATTGTTATAAGTACACTCCGCTTCAAGCGCGGCTGCGCGTCTCAGTACTCTTCATCGCTCGTGCCGCTAGCTCAAAGCTCGCGCGCTGTGAATTCCTTTCTTTTCCATCGCTCTCGTTTAATTATTTTTATGTATTGTAACTACGTAATCTAATGATTTTCACTCGTTCCCTATCGTGTACAATTGTTTAATTTCTTCCCATATATTTAGTGTTCTCTTAAGGAATATGAAAAAGTTTCTTGTGTTTCTATACATATTTAAGTCTTAAGAAAGCTCAATACCAAAATTACAAGAAAAATCTCTAACGACTAGGTTGCATTCTCATCTCTGCATTTTAAATAGTAGAAGAAAATTGAGCATTACTTATTGACTAAACAGGACAGTAGAAGAGGGAGAGGGTAACGAAAATATAAATATTGTACCCCCTAGATGGAGAGCAACCGAGCGCCAATCGGTTTATTCGTCATAGAGTGACGAACCTCCAACCTACTTGGGTTTTATTAACGCAATAAATAAGGAAAGAATTTGACTTGCACTTTCATTTAATAAATTTCCGCAAATCTTTATGTGGATACATGCCTTTTATTTTACCATTTTTTATATTTCCTATCAAGTGGAACCCAGGATGTGGCTTGTCAACAATGATATACGGAACAACATATAACAATTGCCATTTTTTGTTCAATGCCTTTAATTTCGATGATTTCGGATGAGTACCTCCTGTCCAATCTGGAATTCTATTACGTTTTTCAATTTCTTGTCGTAAATGCTTTTGCTTATTTGAGCTTGCCCTTCCAGTGTTATTAGCGCTTGCCGTACTTTGTCATCTAAGGCTATGTCTTTGTGCTCTAATTTAGGTATCGGTTTTGCCCATTCATCTAGTTCCACCTTTTCAAACATAAGTTCGGCCGGTGTGTACCCTGTTGATGTGTGTGGTAGGTGATTTACTATGTGCTGAAACGGACCCACGTATTCTATCCATTTCTTTTGGTTCTGCGGTATATATGTCCGGATAAACCTGTTAAATTCACGGAAGCACCGTTCGACAGGACTTGCTTCCGGGTGGAACTTCGATACTAAAATGTGACGTATGTTTTGTGATTTTAAAAATGATTTCCATTGGTCACCTGTAAAATTTGAAGCATTATCAGTTAGAACCGCTTGCGGTTTCCCAATACGTGGTATGTAGTCTTCCAGAATCCGTCTTATAATTGGTCCAGACCTAACCGTTTTGACTGCGTACAGCTGGAGATACTTACTAAAAACGTCATACAAGGCTACGATGTATTTAACCCCGCCGCGGGCTTGGGGATAAGGCCCTGCGGCGTCAATAGATACACTCCTGGAAATGGAAAAAAGAATACATTGACACCGGTGTGTCAGACCCACCATACTTGCTCCGGACACTGCGATAGGGCTGTACAAGCAATGATCACACGCACGGCACAGCGGACACACCAGGAACCGCGGTGTTGGCCGTCGAATGGCGCTAGCTGCGCAGCATTTGTGCACCGCCGCCGTCAGTGTCAGCCAGTTTGCCGTGGCATACGGAGCTCCATCGCAGTCTTTAACACTGGTAGCATGCCGCTACAGCGTGGACGTGAACCGTATGTGCAGTTGACGGACTTTGAGCGAGGGCGTATAGTGGGCATGCGGGAGGCCGGGTGGACATACCGCCGAATTGCTCAACACGTGGGGCGTGAGGTCTCCACAGTACATCGATGTTGTCGCCAGTGGTCGGCGGAAGGTGCACGTGCCCGTCGACCTGGGACCGGACCGCAGCGACGCACGGATGCACGCCAAGACCGTAGGATCCTACGCAGTGCCGTAGGGGACCGCACCGCCTCTTCCCAGCAAATTAGGGACACTGTTGCTGCTGGGGTATCGGCGAGGATCATTCGCAACCGTCTCCATGAAGCTGGGCTACGGTCCCGCACACCGTTAGGCCGTCTTCTGCTCACGCCCCAAAATCGTGCAGCCCGCCTCCAGTGGTGTCGCGACAGGCGTGAATGGAGGGACGAATGGAGACGTGTCGTCTTCAGCGATGAAAGTCGCTTCTGCCATGGTGCCAATGATGGCCGTATGCATGTTTGGCGCCGTGCAGGTGAGCGCCACAATCAGGACTGCATACGACCGAGGCACACAGGTCCAACACCCGGCATCATGGTGTGGGGAGCGATCGCCTACACTGGCCGTACACTTCTGGTGATCGTCGAGGGGACACTGAATAGTGCACGGTACATCCAAACCGTCATCGAACCCATCGTTCTACCATTCCTAGACCGGCAAGGGAACTTGCTGTTCCAACAGGACAATGCACGTCCGCATGTATCCCGTGCCACCCAACGTGCTCTAGAAGGTGTAGGTCAACTACCCTGGCCAGCAAGATCTCCGGATCTGTCCCCCATTGAGCATGTTTGGGACTGGATGAAACGTCGTCTCACGTGGTCTGCACGCCCAGCACGAACGCTGGTCCAACTGAGGCGCCAGGTGGAAATGGCATGGCAAGCCGTTCCACAGGACTACATCCAGCATCTCTACGATCGTCTCCATGGGAGAACAGCAGCATGCATTGCTGCAAAAGGTGGATATACACTGTACTAGTGCCGACATTGTGCATGCTGTGTTGCCTGTGTCTATGTGCCTGTGGTTCTGTCAGTGTGATCATGTGATGTATCTGACCCCAGGAATGTGTCAATAAAGTTTCCCCTTCCTGGGACAATGAATTCACGGTGTTCTTATTTCAATTTCCAGGAGTGTACAAGGTCCCTTGGTTACTTTGGTATTATTGGGTGTAGTACATTAAGACATCTCCTATTTTGATGTTTGACCTTCTGACACACCGCACATCGTCTGATTACTTGCTCTATACGTCGCCTCATATTAGGAAAATAACAATAAGTTGCAATTTTTGCAGCACGCTTTAGCACTCCATAATGTCCCCACGTGCGGTGCGTGTGTTGAATTAAGTTGTCCACATATTCCTGAGGTATGCACACACACCACTTATCCATTCGCCGATCTCTTCTATGAAAGAGGACGCTATTATGTATAATGTAATACTGCTTTAACTGTTCGTGTGTTCCGGACTGCAAATATCTTATTACCTTGCTCCATCTCGGGTCTTCTTCCTGTAGACGTTGCATGTTTTTGCACATTTTGATATAATATGGTTTAAAAGTTCCATCATTTATTAAAAGTACTTTGAAATCAAATGTTTGTTCCTCTAGGTCGTGATAATCGGTGAGGCCTTGTGGTAATCGTGATAGTGCATCTGCCAAAACATTCTGTTGCCCTTTTATGTACACAACCTCAAAATCAAACTCCTGTAGGTACATGCACCACCTCGCTATTCTCTTATGTAACAACTTACATGTCAGAAGAAAGGACAAAGCTTGATGATCACAGTAAACTTTAGTATGTTTTCCCCGAAGGTAATATTGAAATTTACGAAAGGACCAAATAACTGCCAACAATTCCCGTTCAGTTACAGAATACGATATTTCATATTCTGTAAGAGTTCTACTCGCAAAACTTATTACATTGATTTTTTCCTTACCATCTTTTGTTATTATTTGAAACAGACACGCGCCAAGCCCCTGATAACAAGCATCAGTGCTTAAACAAAAGTCCAACTCCATATCCGGGTGTTTAAGGATAGGTGCATTAATCAGTGCCTGCTTAATGCGTTGAAAATCACTTTCACACTCTTTAGTCCACAGCCAACTGTGATTTTTACGCAGTAGGTTTAACAGCGAGCTACTGTTCAACAATTGTTGTGGCAGAAATTTCCTGAAAAACGAGGCCATTCCTAGAAAACCTTTTAATTGTCTCTTATTATAGGGTCAGGTAAGATCCCTTCTGGTGAAATAATATGCCCAAAAAATTTTATTTTGTCCTTTCCGAATTCAGACTTTCTAAAGTTAACTGTGACATTGTATTCATCGAATTTTTGAAAAACCTTTTCCAGAATACTTACATGTTCATCCCATGTTTGAGTTGCAATTAATAAATCCTCAACGTAGAGTGTAACCTGGCTAAGCAACTCCGGTCCAAGTACTTTGTCTAATGCTTCAATAAATACACCAGCGCTCACGTTTAATCCGAAAGACAGCACCCTAAATTGGTAACTCCTCCCGGCATTTATGAAAGCTGTATACTTTCTACTCTCTTCATGCAACAAAATTTGCCAGTACGAAGCTTTCAAATCGAGGGATGTTAAATACTTAACGCCATGAAACTTTAATAACTGCTCTTCTAGATTCTCTGGCCTTGTTCTTATAGGAACGATGATTTTGTTTATTTCTCCCGCGTCTACACCAGCCGCACCGTTCCGTCAGTTTTACCAACTGCGAGAACCGGACTGCAGTAAGGCGAGTGCGATGTTTCAATCACCTTCCACCTAACCATACGCTCTATTTCTTGGCTTACTGCGTCTTTCTTTGCCCAAGGAATGCCATATGACGTTCTACAATAGGTTTCATGCGGGCACACTTCCATTTTATATTCATATCCCCTAATAACACTGGGTTGTTTACGAAAAATTTTATGATATTTGAAGAGTAATTTTGCCAGTTCGCTTCGCTGTTCATTGTTAAGACAAGTGGATTTACTTATTTTACTATCTACTGTTTGCTCATCTAGGATCTCACCGCCAGGGTCATCAAATTCCGTCTCCCTTGCCATTAAGACTTGAGGGTAGCTACGTTTAACATCGATATCGGGTATCTGCCTACCCTGATTCGTCATTGTAGTTTTTATTAAGTCCACTGTCAGTGTGCGCTCTCCTACATGAAATTGACATTCCCCGCTGCCGATATCTATTTTTACCCCATACCTTCTGAAGACCTCCATATCAAGTATACAGTTCACTATCAGTTTGTCTATCAACAAGAAAGTACACTGCAAAGTTACACCACATATGCTAATGGGTATGCTGGCCTGTAATTTTATAACCTTAGATTTACTTCCCATTGGCGTTACGATCTTACAGTTCTCCACGGGTAGCGTGGGTACACTTACTTCCCTCGCTATCTCTTTGAACAAGCTAGTAGACATGAGGCTTATCGACGCGCCAGTATCCCAAAACAACGGGTACATCTATGTTTCGCACTTTTACCTTTATTATTGCTTGAATAATTTCACTTACCTTGGGTGTTGTTCATTTCTCCTCAGTAAACAGGTCTTCTTTCATTTCTGTGTCCTTATCATACCTTAAAAATAGATTCCGGAGGTGCTGTATGTGTAGGTTTGTTTCAGTTTCTACTTCCTCCTCTCCGTCCCTGTTCGTGTTAGTGTTTATGTCGCTCATATTTGTACTGTGGCACATTGACAGTTCATTACCTTCTTCCTCTAGTCACTCTCGATTACTATTGCTTGGGGGTGGTAAAGGTATGGATTCATTCTCTGCTGTCATTTCTACTATGTTCACTGTATGTTCGCGTGCTCGCCAGTTCGTGTCCCGGTTGTTTCGATTTGATTGTACTGGCTGCCTGTTCTCTCTCGGATCCCTGTGTTGCATATTCCGATCCTGGTAATTTGCATTTCCTTGTCGCCTGTTGTCAAAGTTTTCCCTCGGATTCCTAATGTCTCGGCCATTGCCGTAGCTATGGGGCTGATATTTATTTTCGTACCCTCGGTCACCCTGTGGCTGGTGGGTAGGCCGATTGTACGGATTGCCGTTTTGACGCGGCGGTGCATACGGATGCCATTCATTCATACGCACACGACCACTATAGTTTCCAAATCCATTGCCGTTACCATAGTTGTCCTTTCCGTTTGGGTAGTGTTCATTACCGTTACGATACCTAGGCATGGCTTGCCCATCCTCATGAATCAGATCTATTGAGTCGAGCACTGGAAGAAAATACTCAAGGTCATATTCGGGAACAGTTACTAATTTTTCCCTAACATTTGCAGTTAACTTGTTCTTTAAGATTTTCAATACATCTACATTAGAGATCGGATTATTCCAGTAACGGGTCTTGTTTAGATATGTTTCAAAATAGTTCCTTAGCCCCCCGAATTTTGAATGATATGGTACTGGGTTAAATACCTCTCGTCTTAACCTCTCCTGGATAGCTGTAGACCAGTATTTATCTAAAAATGCATTCTCAAACTGATCATATGTCTCCGTAGCCCACAAAAGGGCATCACCTTCGGTATGTCCTACTACATATTTGATCTTTTGAGCTTCTGTCCAAGTCCTCGGCAGTACATTTATGAAGGCTCGGACAAACACTACCGGGTGCGTTCGCTTTTCTCATTTGAGAATACGGGAAACTGTCGATGTTTTATTAAGCTCTCATCCATTAACAACGCTGTCCAGGAGGGCAGAACAGCATTTCCCTGCAGTGACGGTATATTTGTTTCACAAAATTTTTGCCCGTTGCTCGGGTCGTGCGTCGACATGCGGTCGCGCGGCGTGGGTTGGGCATTGTTGTCCGCTCCACTGATTCCTCCCACTGGCGGATGGCTGTTTAGCGCTCCGCTTACCGCCCCCGGCGATGATATTACCGTACTTTGTTTGCTAACTATTTCGTCCCTTAACCTTTGTTCTACCTGTCTGATATCCTGTTCTATGCGTTTTAAGATTTCTTCTCCCGTTTCCCCCATTACTTCCTTTACCGCTTCCACATAAGTCAGCTGTTCACGTACGCATTTTTCTGCGAACTTTGTGTTTTCGTCCTTTGTATTACTCTTTACCGTTTCGTAAAGCTGCACAATGTCTGAGTTGATTCCCTTGTGTTCTAACTTGAGTAACCCTATCTCCACTGTGATTTTCTCTACATTTTCTGGCAAGTCGTCACAGAAAGAATGTAGTTTCGCTACTCCTGATTGTACATTGTCTAAGTTAACCTGCGTATTCTTTAGCATTTCCTGTAAATTCTCTTGGGTTTCTCTAATACCGGATAGCTCCTGTCGATATGTGTGTGTCAATGTCTCAAAATTTTCTCTCATTATGCCTTTTAATTTCTCACCCATATCATGAACTGAAATTTGCACTTGTTCATTAATTTTCCTATCCACCTCCGTGGAGATTTGCGAAATCTGCTGTGTGAACTTCGTATCCATGTTATTGAGTTCTGTGCGCAAACTTTGTACCTCGCCTGAAATGTGCGTCATGTTTGTATTTACCTTCGCGATCTCGGACTTTACTGTAGTCATGTCTGCTTTCATGTTAGTCATGTCTGCTTTCATGTTAGTCATGTCTGCTTGTATTATGTCTAAACTCGACATCTTTGAATTAATTGTGTTCATGTTAGTTTGTATAGTTTCTGTTAAAGCTCGAAATAATGCTTGCATGTCTTCTCTGTTAATTTCCGGCCTACGCCTGTCAGCATCTGCGTCTCTACTACGCGTACTACGTTCATTTAAAATATTCTCCTGCCTTGAGTTGTCATTAATTTCGTCTGTTGTAATCAAAGTATTGCTCGTAATGAAATGTTCTGTATTCACGGGCGTCGAATGCAACAATGGCATGTTGCGCCCAGCATCCAAATAATCACCGCTTAACGGTTCTAAACCACTCATTGTTGCGTTTTGTAAATGCACATCCACTACATTGGCATTTTGATTTTCGAATGACATTTCCTTATTGTTTTGACTCTCCATTATAGAAACTACAGTTATCAAAATCAGTATTTTCTCTCTTTAGATTTCACTTTCCTGGTACTTCTCACGCTAAAAATGCATATACAGCTGTATGTAATTGTAATCTCAGTTGTTGTTCGGTCAATATATTTTCAGTACTAATAAAGAAATGTCATTGTCTCTACTCGAATACAATAGCGTTAATCTCTGAAGCTTTAGGTTCTGGATTTTAGGAAATAGGTGCTTGGGTCTTCTAATATGCTTACTGGGAACGTATTTTCTATATGCATTGCGCGGTCCTACCTGATTGTTGTCTTGTAACTGTTATGTCCTCTATTGTGCTTTGTTGTACGTTCTTGGTATTGTCGTCCTCTTCCTTCTAATTTATTTATTATTTCCTTTCAGTATCACATCACCGTCTCCGTCACATCATCAGCGTACATGGAACATAAAGAAATTGTTAACATACATGTATATTCATTTTCCTAACAATACTAGTTCTCACAGTTTTGCTCACTACGTATCGTGCCTGTCACTTGTCGCCACTTTATAATATAATAAAATGATAATATAATAGAATAGGGAATGAATGATAATAAAATGTCGGAATGTGTGGCTTTTTTAAAATGGATGAATTAAAGAGATTAATTCTTTGGCATGAAGGACAAGCACAATAAACTAGTCATTGCCCGTAACGGGAAAGGAATCATTTTAGTTTATATTTATATAAATAAATCGTCTCCATAGTATTTTATGCGTACCAATTATTAATATTATGTCCGATCACCGTCTCCTTGACTGTGGCCGTGTTGTTATATTCGGATCTTCGTAAATTTTCCGAAGTACACAGGTGGGCTTCCGCTCTTCTTATTGCATTACTACTTGAAATAATAATAGCTTTCACAAATATTCTGTTAATAAAACACTACTATATTTCTGTTCGATGCACATAGAAAATACACACAATGGCGGTCTGCAATTACTCGCTAAAAAATGGCTGTTCTCACTCGTTCACTCCCTGAGTGAAACCTTCCTTCCAACAACTCGTACAAGAACAAAACTGCTCTGTCTTTTAACATCTGAAAGTCAAAAATACCTGACGGTAGGCACAGGCTCTACGCTGGGCTACTACCACCTCATCTTTTCTCTTTGCTTTTAAAGAGGATGAAAACATAAAAGTAATAAATGCAAAAGGTATATCACAGCATAGGGAAATGGAGCGGGCGGCAAGTAATGGTGTAGACAATAAAACAAGTAGTGAACAGGGAACAATTATCGATCGATGAGTCGGCAACAGCTCGCCTCAGGAATCCGAAATGACAGAACACAATATTGCAAATACTGTAGACTTAGGTTATGGGTCCTCACCGTTTTCTCAAATGAGTCAAGACACATTTTCTGCCTGTCAAAATGGAAATGTTGCCGGTGAAAATGCACTGCCAAAAAGCATAGAAAAACTGATTCCAGACACTAATACATTATTATTGCAATTAATGCAACAAATGGAACAAAATCAGAAACAAATGGGACAAAAGCTTCAAAAGCTGGACACAATGGAACAAAATCTTCTAAAGTTAGACACAATGGAACAAAATCAGAGACAAACACAGCAAAAGCTTCAAAAGTTAGACACAATGGAACAAAATCAGAGACAAACACAGCAAAAGCTTCAAAAGTTAGACACAATGGAACAAAATCTGAGACAAACACAGCAAAAGTTAGACGCAATGGAGCAAAAGCTTCAAAAGTTAGACTCAGTGGAACATACGCTTGAACAAACACGTGAAGATTTAACTACTGAATTACATAAAATCGAATCGAAATGTCAAAAAGTCTGTAATGACGTAAAAACACAAATTTGTCAGCATTTCCAACCTATTTTTTCGCGGCATGAAAATGCATTACAGAATCACGAAGCAGATATAAAAGAACTGCAAACAATTGTACATGAAAATCATGAGACCTTGCAAGCTAAAATTGACCCAGTTGCATCTACCGATTCGGTTACGCAACTTGCAAAAACTCAAGAAAACTTAAAGGACACAGTAGGTACTCTGAATAATTGGTTCAGAAAGACACATGGAGGACATTAGTTCATTATCAGAGAAAGTAGTTGAACTTTCGGATCAGCTAAATAATTTATCTACGAAGGTAGATGATAATCTGAATTACACCAAACCGGTAGTCTTTAATGACACAGAAGAGTTCGAACAAATTAGGAAATTCAAACAAAATCAAAATCAAATTAATACGCAACACCAAAGAGAAATCCGGGAAGTACAAGATCAGCTGACACAGGTAATACAAGAATTACGTATTTCAGAGGACTCTCGCACACCAATACGGGAAGAGGGACATAAAAATACGGAACTGCCACAAAATAATAACACAGGGCACTTTGGAGATTATGAAAGAAATTAGCAAAGTACACCGCATTTTGAGATGGAACCGTCGAAACGACGTAACAATGACCGACATGCGACCCGCCGACACGATGATTTTGACTATAAGCTCTTCATTACTACACGTAAATTCAAAACATTTAAGAATTCTGGAAACAACATTCATCCACAAGCGTGGCTTCATCAATTCTCTCATTGTCCCCCCCCCCCCCCCCCCCAACTGGTCATTAGAGCACAGATTAGAATTTATGTGAGGCTATTTGGAGAATGAACCAGCTGTAAGAATGCGATCGGTCATTCACGATTGCCACAGTGAAGGAGAATTTTACCATGCCTTCCTCTCAGCATATTGGTCTCAAGCCACACAAGACCGAGTAAAACATGGCATCATAATGATGAAAAATTTCGAACAATCTGAATTTTCAAGTCTTTGAAGACATTTTGAAGACATGTTACATAAGAATCAGTATCTTTCAATCCCATACAGCCCGTCAGAAGTCATCCGCATTTGCTTAATCAAATTGCCTGAACATTTACGGCATATTATTTTGGCAGGCCGTTGCAAAAACGACATTGAAGCTTTTCAGGGACTCTTACAAGAATTAGAAATTGACACTGACAATCGCGGAACGCGAAAACAGGAACACAACAATTACAGGTCACATCCGTCGGAATTCCGCGATGAAAGAAATAATAACTGGACACGACAAGGCTATTCTCACAACACAAATCGTGACCAAAACATACACCACCCGTATGACAACCGTTGGCAGGGTAGTAATAATTACAGGGAAATATCACGTCTCTGCAGTAGTGACTATCACAGAGACAATCAGAGAAACAGACAATATGGGAACCAAAATAATTATTATCAAGGGAGACAGAATAACTTAAGAGGCAACGGTCTAGCGCGCAGTTACGATTCAGAGAGAAATTCTCCACCACGTGACAGACAAGAAAGAAACTACGGAATCTACCGACATGACGACAGACGATATGATCATAACGACAGACCTGAATTGCAGCAGAACTGGCGGGATTCAAGCAGAGCAGGGCCCTCTCGACAAGGTGAATTTGTAGAAGTTAGGTCTCCAAATCCCAATAACGACTCGCGCCAACAAAGACACAATAGGCAATGACTCACACCGCTGGCAGCCACAAAACGTACTTATGAAACTGACGACGCAGCTGCCGTAGCTAGTAATTACGTTAAAATGGAAGACATTAGGGACATATTACTCCAGGAACACGACGTATAACATAACAACATTGCATATCCTGTGATTCACATTACTGTAAATGACGTAAAATTTACGGCAGTACTTGACTCAGGTAGTCCCATTTCAGTAATTAGTGAAACAGCTTTAGCAAATGCAACAAATCGAACGATTGCCCCACACTTCCGTTACGCAAGATTAAATTACATGGTGCAGTCATTGGAAAAAGTGTAGATGTACGCCAACAAACCAACTTAGAATTCTTTTGTCAAAGCCACAGCTTCTCTATAAACTTTCTTATTGTTCCATTATTGTCGACGGAAGTTATACTGGGAGTAGACTTCTTGAATGAATACAAAGCAATCTTAAACTTTCACGATGCTGAAATAAGTTTAGAGAAAGAAGGTAAGTCAATAGCTTTGAAATTTGAAGATTGGCTCTCAAACCATGACGAGGAAATTAATCGGCTTTACCTTCTGTTAGACAACAGTTCGGAATTTTCTACGGAACTAGACACTAACAGTCGCTCTGCAAGTACTGAAAGGGATGATATCGACGGCACAATTGAAACTAATGAGTTAATTCAGAATAAAATTCAAACAATTGAGAATTGTAATGACACTGATAGACAGGACCTTTTTGAGATTTTACAAGCACATTCCACAGTTTTTACTCACAAAACAGGAACAATCAAGGGATTTCAATACCAATTTCGTGTTCGTGAGCATTCTAAATTTTGTGTTAGACCATACGTAATTGCAGCACATTATAGGGACCGTGTTAGAACAGAAATACAATCTGTGCTTGACGAGGGCATTATTGAGCCTGTAGTAAGCTCATACAACAATCCATTACATGTTGTTGAGAAGAAAAATGGATCGATCAGGCTTGTCTTAGATTCGAGACAAATCAATACTATCATTATTCCTGAAACAGACAGGCCGCAAACGTTGGAAGAACTACTTCAAAATTTTAATGGTGTAAAAGTGTTGTCTTCCATTGATCTCAGATCCAGCTTTTATCAGATCGAACTTCATCCAGAATGTAGAAAATACACAGCTTTCCTTTGTTTCGGCGTTTGTTTTCAGTTTCGGAAACTTCCTTTTGGTTTGAACATTTCTTCGACGGCATTCATTCGCGGGCTAAATTCCATATTACCTGAGCTCTTAAAACGTCACATCACCTTATATGTGGACGATATTCTGATAGCAGAAGCCTCATGGGAACAACATAATCGCATCCTCAACAGCGTGTTACATATTTTTGCAGAATCTGGAATTACAGTTAACTTGGAAAAGTCTGAATTCGGTAGGACAAAAGTGAAGTTTTTGGGACATATTATTTCTTCTGAAGGCATCCAGCCGGATCCTGAAAAGTTAGAAGCAATCAGAGCCATCCCAGTTACATCCACAAAAAAAAAAAAACAAGTCCGCAGTTTTCTAGGTCTCGTAAATTTTACCGTCGTTTTCTGAATATGCAAATTCTAGTTACACCAAAAATTTGTTCTCTCACTGGAAAAAATACTATTTGGAACTGGGACGAACAAACACAGTTGGAATTCAATTCTTTGAAAGAATCGCTACTTAATGCGCCAATACTAGCTCATCCAGATCTGTCACAAGATTTCTGCCTTAGCACGGATTCTTCTAAAGTCGGTCTTGGTGCCCATTTATTTCAAGAAGCCATAGAAAATGACACTACCGTTCAGAAAACCATTGCTTTTGCTAGCCGAGTGCTAACAAAATCTGAAAAAAATTATTCCGTTACTGAATTAGAAGCTTTAGCTATCGTTTGGGCATTTAACAAATTCCGTTTATTTCTTTATGGTAATCACGTAAAAGTATACAGTGATCATCGTATATTACAATTTCTTATGTCTTCAAAATTAAATCATGACAGATTAAAGCGTTGGGCATTGTTTCTGCAAGAATTCCACTTCACAATAGTCTACATTCCCGGCAAGGAGAACATTGTTGCAGAAGCACTTTCACGCGCACCGGCTGGGCTCGAGAAAAGTAACACAGAAAGCAACCTCGATAAAAATTTCAGTATTCTTTACATTCAGAAAGTCGCCTTTGAAAACTTCATCACCACATCTTTAAAGGACATTGCTCATGAACAAGATAAAGATCCGATTTGGAACGACATCAAAAGTAAATGGCATGAAAAGACACACACACAGATTCGGCATTATTATCTGGTTAGGAAGAACATACTGTTCAAACGCTGCACTGTTGATGACAAGCTATGGGTACTTTGCATTCCAGTCGATTTCGTTAATAAGCTCATTTGGTACATTCATTTCAGCTATGCACATTTTGGTCCACGAAAATGTTATCATATTCTTCGAACGAATTGTTATTTTAACAATATGGAAAAGAGAATTCGAAGACTCTTGTCTATTTGTAAACTTTGTCAAGAGGCGAAACCATCTACTGTCTAGCATCGTGCTCCATTGTTTCCTATCATTCCTTCTAAATTAAAAGAATTTGCTGCTGTTGATCTCTTGGGACCGCTTGTCAGAATATCTAATGGATTTTCGTACGTTCTAGTCGCTGTTGAACTTACTTCAAAATTTGTTTCTTTCACTCCGTTACGTAAAGCCACTGGACGGTCTGTATCCAACGCCTTTGTTAAAAATTTCTTACGTGAAGTTGGACACGTTAGTAAAGTCATTTCAGATAACGGACCGCAATTCAGATCTGCCGTTTGGTCACGCATGCTTCGTAACCATAAAATCAAATCGGTTTTTATTTCATTGTACTCACCACATTGTAACCCGTCTGAACGGATTATGAAAGAAATCAATAAGCTTTGCAGACTTTATTGTCACAGAAAGCATCAGCATTGGGACAGATATTTACACTTATTTCAAAACGTGCTGAATGAAATGCCTCATGACTCCATTGCTTTACCACCTGTTCTTGTACTGAAGAATAAAGAACCACCGAACAGAATCAGAGAGCTTGTACCTTTTCCGAATACACGTAAACTTCGACACAAAGACATAATTGACTTGGCTATTAAAAATATAAATTCTGCTGCAGACAAAAGGAAAAAATTACACGGTAAAGCAAATGCAAAGAAATTATATATTGGTCAGAAAGTTCTCATTGAAGCTCATTCATTGTCACATAAGAAGATACACTTGAGTCACAAATTCTTTCTAGTTTACAATGGACATTACAGAATCCGACGTATACCACATGATAATTGCGTTGAAGTTGAAACTATGCGTACTAGGAAGAGTAAAGGTTTACACCACATTTCACATGTAAAACCGTTTATTGAAAGATAATCTGCTTTTTAACTTTGTCTTTGCCATAACATTTTTCACTTCACGCTACTAGTACAATTTGTCAGACTTAGAATCTGTTAACATGCAACAATGTTTTGAAGTTAACTATACAGTCGAGAACCCAGGGAACATTTTTAAACAGAAATTACGAATGCATTGTTATAGTGAACAGACGACACAGTGTTGTTATTTGTACATTCTTGCTTGTTAGTTGCACGATTACATAACGACTATAAGGCTTACATACTTAGAACATATACTGTTAATGAGGTTTTAATGCAACATTTTGGTTCAGTTGAAAAGACATTCTTTATTTGAAGTACTTTCTGTGAGATTAAAGATGACTTAGCGTTTGGTTTCTTTGATAGCTACACGATTATATCACGACGCTACTAATGTGTGACACAATTTACATTGTGCTTTTGTGGTGTATCTGTTTTATATCTGCACAGTTTTTCTGAATTATTCTGGAAAGTAAAACATGTTTTAGTGGTAACTTCTGTGGTATAGCTACAATTAGACAGCCTTTTCCATAGCACAGCAATACGTTACAGCACAGTACTTTCTGCATCACGGCAATAAGCGTAATAAGTAAGATATTTATACGCTAAGCAATTCACTTTGTTTATTACGAGGTAAGTACATTGACTTCAGCAGAACTTTGCTTACAGAGGACGATAACTATGACACTTCCACATAATTATCTTACAACAAGACGAACAGTTTATCGCTACAGTACACGTATTTGAGTGATTAATTTTGTACTTAAAACATTTATATTTAAAGATATTTGAAGTACAATGATACAAAGGTTTTCTGTGATACATTTCACTCCATTGCTGTAATCTGTAACACCTGAGGATTTAATTACATTAATCCTCAGGGAGGTACACGCTTACTTTGTGTACCATGTGTATGGCAAGCACAAGGAGCCGTAGCTAATATGGTATTTGCTTATAGAACTTTACACATCGGTACCATATTTCTCTAACACATAAATTACACAGCTATCTGATCAGTTAACTGAGAGAAACAAACATTTATTATACTACATCAGTGACAGATGTTTACGTAATTACACAGTTGGATAACTTCACACTTACGAAATTGTATTTTGTCTGTACTTTGTGAACTGTTCATACATTTTCGGAACCATTGTGATACTATGAGAGCTTTGAATGACATAATTGGGTGTGAGATCATGATTTTTAAAGTACGGTTGAGGTATGATGACACTTTTGACATGAGCAGAGAATTTTTTTTAGGTTTTGAAATTATTGGAAGAAGCTACGACGATTTAAAGATTTGGCTGAGGTTTTATGATGTTATGATGACGATGTGTATTACGCTGTTGCGGTATGTTTATGATCAATAAGCTGATGCTATATGAGTTATTTGATTATGCTACTTATCTGTTATGATGGAATATTGAAGAGGTGTCGACGAATAAGGTAAGAAATAATGAGTAGAGGTTAGGGACTTTGGTATGTGAAAAAGGTTGTTGGAAACCAAGAATCGTACTTTAAGAGTTATGAAATGTATGTAAATGCTTGAATGTATTACAATGCCGACGAAAATTTTTGGACACTGTTATATCAATAGGATTTTGTTTCTACTGTTGTGTAACGCAAATTCTTGAACTGTGAATTTTTTTATATGAGACTGCCACTATAGCGGAAACTGGTGTCGTAAATATTTCGATAAGACAGTTAAGTGACCACCTGCACGTAATGCGTCGTGGGCACCCAGCTGCGCGACAACCACCTGACAAAAAGAAAGCCATTAGTGTGTGCCTTTCAGAGACACAGGTACAAAAAAAAAAAAAAAAAGAGGCCTTTATCCTCGCTATTGACATTCATTCCTTTGTAGAAAGCATCGCAAATACGACACGCTCAAATTTGAAAACATATGATTATAATGTGGAGCCCTTAATTTATGATATTTACTAAAATGCCTAATGAAACAATGAGGAACATTACACAGCTATTGTTAGTTGAGAGAAATGCCATATGGATTGCTTTATATATTTATTTACTCATTTTGTTTAATATCTTGTTTCTATCTGCACTGCAGCATTGGTTAAAATACAATTTAATAGATGTACTAATATAGTTATTTTATGCCTACAGATGCAGTAAATAATAACTTTACGATGTACTTAAAAAAACGAAGGAGCACAAAAAGACTTCCCTTCACAGGAACTGCATACATAATTTTCTTTTCAAGTACTTGGTAATTTTTATGGTAGGATAACTTCTTGTGGTGCACCACTTTAATGACATAGATATTAATATGTGAATAGACATTTCCCTTTTCTGCATTGTTGTCTTTACTGTAATATTTTTTCTGCTTGAGCTTTGTCATGTTTAGTTATAAGCTATTGCATTTGCTGCTGCTGTGTGCCAGGCGTAATGTTACTGAATTTGACTTTGTATTACTCTGTTAAGCCAGTTTTACTAGGGATTTGTTTTTCTTGTTTGCTGCACAGCGCCTTATATTAGTTGTAATATTGGAATTGCTTTACCAGTTTCCATTTTTTTGGGACATTGCTGTTTGTATTAATTTGTTTTGTGCTGCTGCTTTGCCTCGTCCCTTGGTTTAGCATCTGAGCTCAGTAGATTTAAGTTAGCTTAAGAGGGGGTAAACTATATAAGAATCTAACTATGATGAATTGGAAGAAAAGCATTGAGAAGTTATAAGAAAATGGTTTGGCCAAAAAAGTAGTGTACAGTGGAGAAAAACTATTTTTGAAAGAGGATGTGAACAGAATACAGAAAGCATGCTTGGATAGGATTTTTTTGGAGGAAATAAATGTTGAGATACGACGAAAGATCTACAGAACGAAGTTTTGGGTTGAACTGCAGTACCAAATGTTACCCTGAAAACAAACCCTGTCCTTTCCTTTTGTGTATCCCACTATATGTTTGTGTACCCTTGTGTATTTGTTTTCTTCCTGTCTCTGTGTACTGTTTCATAGAATTTTTTCTCTTCTAATACTAAGCTACATTCACTATGATGAGGTATACTGTTATCCTCAAATATAATTTGCATTAATAACATGTTATTTACTTTGTAAAGATGTTTACACATTATTTATTCTGTTTTGTTCTAATGCTCATGTGTGAAGTTGATGTTTCAAAAGTTATTCTGATCTTTTATGTATGTACTTATAATTTTTGTAACACTGATGTATTTGCTATTTCGATTCTTTTGTAAAGCCTGTACTACTGCAAATGTTATCTGTATTGTTATGTTCTTTAAAGATGTATTTTGTACTTTTGTTATTGTATTCTTATGTTACAAAATTGTAATTGACACCAGTTCATCAAATTAAGTAACTTGTAAATTACATTTCACTGCACACGTTTCTGTTGGTCATAGTATATGGACAATATGCGAGAAGTAGGGACTGATAGTGTTTGCACATGTGTTAATAACTCAGTAAGGGACTGGATAACAGCATTGTTGGTTCTAAGGACATTTCAAAAACAATTTTTGTGAGTGCACAAGTGGTGGTTATGGACTCTTCAATGGTGATTGTGCGCCTGCACAGTCAAACAGATGGCTGCTGGCCATCTCTACGACTACAGTGGGTCTACACCTTTGATGACCCACCAATACCATTATTTCTACAAGGACTGCAATGGGTCTGCATCTCTGGTGGCCCACCAATACCGTAATCTCTACCAGGACTACAAGGGGTCTACTCTGTGATGACCTACCTACCAATATTCTTCAAAACTTCGACTGACTCTGCTGTGGGTTTGCTCTGTTGTGGCCCATTACCTGTCTGCATGTCAAGAGTCAGCACTGTCTTTCCGTTGGAAGGACAACACTACTTCTTCAAGACTGCATGGAAATCCACTACTTCCGTGTGCATTTTCTTTTACTGCTTAGACTTTGAGAAAAACACTGCAATTTTACTTTGATAAATGATGAGGACTGTCTTTATGGACTGTGAGAAAATTTTAGGTTTTGACCAACATTGTATCGATAAGTGTGTGCATTTCATTTCTTTGTCATTGTAAATATGAAAAAAAAATTTCAAATCTGTATTGTCCACTGCCCAAAACAATTTGTAAATTTTTTTGTGGGGAGCATGGGGGCTATGTAAGTAGGCTGTTTAGGTTTTTTAATTGGTAACGCCATGTAGCGCTCTGAAAATCACTGGCTGTGCCGTGTGCAGTCTGTGGCTGGTTTGCATTGATGTCTGCCATTGTAGTGTTGGGCAGCAGCAGCTGGATGCTAACAGCATGTAGCGTTGCGCAGTTGGAGGTGAGCCGCCAGCGGTGGTGGACGTGGGGAGAGAGATGGCGGAGTTTTGAAATTTGCAAGAATTGGTGTCGTGAACTGCTATATATATTATGACGTTTGATGATATTAAGGTAAATACATTGTTTGTTCTCTATTAAAATGTTTCATTTGCTAACTAACTATCCCTATCAGTAGTTAGTGCCTTCCGTAGTTTGAATCTTTTATTTAGCTGGCAGTAGTGGTGCTCGCTGTATTGCAGTAGTTCGAGTAACGAAGATTTTTTGTGAGGTAAGTGATTTGTGAAACATATAGGTTAATGTTAGTCAGGGCCATTCTTTTGTAGGGATTTTTGGAAGTCAGATTGCGTTGGGCTAAAAATATTGTGTGTCAGTTTAATCACAGTCGTGTATAATTTTTCTAAGGGGACGTTTCAACACGTGTTGGTCAAAAATAAGGAATCACTCCGAGGAGTGCACGCTTGAATATAAATGTAGATGCTATCCAAACGTGCATGTTGCGCTATTGTACTTGACCATCAATAGCACCTGTCCAAAATCCTCAATACGTTTGCAACTGTCAGTCGTGGGCAAACAGTGTTCTGTGTAGTTGTGAGTGCATTATGTCGGAGCTAAGTGAATTGGAACGTGGGAAAATTGTTGCTCGTGTGGTGGGCTGTTCCGTAATGAAGGTAGCCGAAGGCCTAGAGGCACCGTATCGAAGATTTATACCGCATACAGGCAATGAGGAGAAACATCGTACGGTAACTCGTAACGCGGACGGAACTGAGTGCTGCTGCCAACGGTCATAGAGCAGAGCGGTGACGAAAAATAGGAAGACGACAGCTGCAAAAGTCACTGCGGAGCTGAATGTCGCACTCGTGAACGCTGATAGCCCCAAAACAACCCGAAGTGAGCTCCAGAAACGGCGAGCTGGAGGGCAATCAGAAATTGCAAAAGCACTCATCAGTGATGCGAACGCCCGTAACACTAGAGCGTCATGCCGAAGGCATAAAACCAGGACTGCGGGATAATCTAAGAAAATCATTCGCTCAGTTTTTTTCCCTAGAAGTTGAGCCCCTCAACGTCAACACCAACATGATGACCAACTTCCATCTCTGCATAAGGATTAGTTTTCACTAAAGTGAGGTGTCACAGGAAGTGGGTACTGCGATGTTTGCGTACGTCTGGTTAAGGTTAACCAATAACACGTGCTCATCTGGAGATAGATTGGGTCGAAAGTCGAACGAAGGGTAGCGGTTTGAAGGGCAGAGGAAAAAAAAGTGCCAAGGCAAGAGCCAAGGGGAAAAAACCTCTGCGATAGTAAGGTCGGGTGGTAAGATCAGTGGCAGATGTCTTGCTGCCTGCGACAGGTCTTGCGAGAGTAGACTTCGTTAGTAGTGGGTACCATACAGGTCGATACCTTTGACGCTGAGCGGTGCTGTTACTCGGCGGCTGCCGCTAGGTGCCGGTGTTGATCTCTCGATCGGCGTCAGATGCACAGTGTAGGGCGATGTTGGCGATTTGTTTGTGAGCTGGTATATCCAGTCAACGTTGCTGATGTGCAGGGCTTGCCGATGTTTGTCGCTTGTTGGTTTATGTTAGCTTGCCGTAGGTGGTTATGCCCTTACTAGTTATTTGTTCAAATGGGTCTTCAGCTTCTGACGAGTTTGCAACTTGCCGGCTGGGGTGGCCAGGCGGCTCTAGGCGCTACAGTCTGGAACCGCGCGACTGCTACGGTCGCAGGTTCGAATCCTGCCTCGGGCCTGGGTGTGTGTGATGTCCTTAGGTTCAAAATGGCTCAAATGGCTCTGAGCACTATGGGACTTAACTACTTAGGCCATCAGTCCCCTAGAACTTACAACTACTTAAACCTAACTAACCTCAGGACAACACACACATCCATGCCCGAGATAGGATTCGAACCTGCGACCGTAGCGGTTACGCGGTTCCAGACTGTAGCGCCTAGAAACGCACGGCCACTCCGGCTGGCACAACAGAGTTAGTAAGGTTTAAGTATTTCTAAGTTCTAGGGGACTGATGACATTATATGTTTAGTCCCATAGTGCTCAGAGCTATTTGAACCATTATTTTGAGTTTTCAACTTCTGTTGGAGTTTACGTGGAACATGGGCGAGTTCGGTGCTGATTTCTGCAGCCATATCGCGGTATTCCATGGACCCCGTGGGCTCTCTACAAGGTCACATTACTGTCAAGTATTTTGTGACCATTGCGGCTGAACTCCTGCTTGTTCCTCAATGGTAATGCCCGAGTTCACGCAGCTGACATCATCGAAGACTTGTTTCGTGAGCACGAGGATGAATTTTCGCATCTCCCATGGCTGCCAGATCCCAACATCATTGTGGTCTACTTCGGAGAGAATGGTAAAATATAAATGTCGTGTGACTAGGGCCACCCGTGGGTAGACCTTTCGCCGGTCGCAATCTTTCCGATTTGACGCCACTTCGGTGACAAGGGCGTCGATGGGGATGAGATGATGATGATTAGGACAACACCTAGTCTCTGAGCGGAGAAAATCTTCGACCCATCCCTAAACCGAACCCGGGCCTTTAGGATTGACACTCTGTCGCGCTGACCACTGAGCTACCGGTGGCGGACGGAGAGAATGGTGTATGATCGCTACCCACCCCATCACCCTTACATAAGTTTGCCACTACTTTGCAGGAAGAATTCCTCTGGAAAGCATACAGGACCTGTGTTGATGAGTTTCGAAACGACTGGAATCTGTCTTAAATAACAAAGCTTTTCCTACGTCGAATTAGGCATGGTAATGTCCGTGTTTCCTAATTTTCACCCACCATCTGGATTCTGAAAAGTAAAATGAGTGTTAAAAGAAAACTGAAGTTGATGCTTTATGTTTGTTGTTAATAAAGCTGATCAGTAAGGAGATTATATTAGCAAAAGTAGATCAAAATTGGCTCAAATGGCGTTAAGCACTATGGGACTTAACATCTGAGGTCATCAGTCCCCTAGACTTAGAACTACTTAAACCTAACTAACCTAAGAACATCATACACGTCCATGCCCGAGGCAGGATTCGAACCTGCGACCGTAGCGGCCGCGTGGTTCCGGATTGAAGCACCTAGAAACACTCGATCACAGGGGCCGGCAAAAGTAAATCACTAAATATCTATGACTTAGCAAAAAGTATTTGAGAGGAAAGAGATACGTACAGGTGCTTATTGACAATACCTCTAAATAATAAGGCAGAAATATTGTGCAAGGAAGTGGAACTCTTTTCGAAGGGATTAAATAAATTGAACAAAACAGGAGAACTGACTTTAAGTGGTAATATAAATTTTATCACCCCTAACTTCTGCGTCGCTTCGACGGAGTGAAGGGAATGGTGATGGATTCAGAACAAGTACGCGTTGTGGCCATTATCGACAGAGCCTACGCCTTTCACCTCCTGTTTAAATGCGCTGACTGGCCAGCGGTGTCGTTATTGTAATATTACAACATTACTGCGTGACCGTCGTCGTCCTTATTCATGAGGCAACCATTCACGTTAACTTTCTTCCCGGCCATCCCGGAAACGGCTCGGCGATACAATCAGGCAACTAAAAATCGCAAAATTTTATTGAAGACAGTGGTTACAACATTAAATGTACAGGATACGAGAATTATCCATACATACTTGCTAGAAGGAAGGGGTGATTATAATTGAAGTACAACACCTGACAGTGTGGGCTGTAGTTATCGTATGGCAAGACAAATTGGGAAATATGCTAATGTGTTAATGCGGAACCGATTTACTCGGGAAAAAAAATTAGTTCTAATTCTGGCGACCAGCTGCACATCTGGCATTGTCAATGCAAGAAATACACACATTAAAAAACTTATAACCACCCGGTATATTACAAAATATACTGAGAACTTCAGAGGTTCAACAGCTGTTCCAGGGATATAAAGCTGACACTCAACACATAGAAACGTATGGTATTACGCGAAGAAAGCGGAGACTGCAGAACAAACACTGGAATCATCCGTTAAAAATCTACGAGCGATTTAAATTCAAACAACCACATAAAAATAACAGTAGGAAGGGTGTATACCAGACTGCGATTCATTGGGAGTGTGCTCGGGAAGCGTAGCGCCCTAGTGAAGAAGGTACACTATATGATCAAAAGTATCTGGACACCCCCAAAAACACACTTTTTTCATATTATGTGCACTGTGCTGCCATCTACTGCTAGGTACTCCACATCTGCGACCTCAAAAGTAATTAGATATCGTGGGAGAGCGAAATGGGGCGCTCTGCAGAACTCACGGACTTCGAACGTGGTCAGGTGATTGGCTGTCACCTCTGTCATACATCTGTACGCGAGATTTCCACACTCCTAAACATGCCGTGGTCCACTGTTTCCGACGCGATAGTGAAGTGGAAACACGAAGGGTCACATACCGCACAATAGCTCGTCTGTTGACAGTTGAAGAGGGTCGTAATGCGTAATGGGCAGACATCTATCGAGACCGTCACACAGGAATTCCAAGTTGCATCAGGATCCACTGCAAGTACTAGGACATTTGGGCGGGAGGTGAGAAAACTTGGATTTCAAGGTCGAGCGGCTGCTAGTAAGCCACACATCAAGTCGGTAAATGACAAACGACGCCTCGTTTAGTGTAAGGAGCGTAAACACTGGACGATGGGAAAACGTTGTGTGGAGTGCCGAATCACGGTACACAATGTGGAGATCCGATGGTAGGGTGTGGGTATGGTGAATTCTCGGTGAACGTCAGCGACTGCAATGCTGACAGTAAAATATGGAGGCGGTGGCGCTATGATCTGATCATGTTTTTCATGGACGGAGCTTGCCCCCTTATTGTTTTGCGTGGCACTATCACAGCACAGGCTTTACATTGATGTTTTAAGCACCTTCTTGCTTCCTACTGTTGAAGAGCAATTCGGGGATGGCGATTGTATCTTTCAACACCATCGAACACCTGTTCATAATGCAGGGCCTATGGCGGAGTGGTTACACGACAGTAACATACCTGTAATGGACTGGACAGCACAGAGTCCTGACCTGAATCCTACAGAACACCTTTGGTATGTTTTGGAACGCCGACTTCGTGCCAGGCCTCACCGACCGACATCGATTCCTCTCCTCAGTGCAGCACTCCTTGAAGAATAGGCTGTCATACTCAAAGAAAGCTTTCAGCACCTGACTGAACGTATGCCTGAGAGAGTGGAAGCTGTCATAAAGGCTAAGAGTGGGCCAACACCATACTGAATTTCAGCATTACAGATGGTGGGTGCCACGAACTTGTACGTCGTTTTCCACCTGGTGTCCGGATTTTTTTGATCATGTAGTGTAGCTTACCTAATCATTGTTCGACCAATACTTGAATATTTGTCGCCAGTCTCGGACCCGTAGAAGAAAGGCGAAGTAGAGGAAATAGAAAATATCCCTCGAAGAGCATCACATTTAGTCACAAGTTCGTCACAAGTTCGTATACGAAGAGCGAAACTGTAATCGAGATGCTCATTCAACTCCAATGGCAGACAATACAAGACATGCATTGTGCATTAGGATGTGGTTTATTGCTAAAGTTCCGTTATCGCACTCTCTTGGAAGAGTTAGCCAATATATTGCTAGCTCCCTACTAACATATCGCGATAGAAAACGAAAATAGAATTAGAGATACTCGAACTCACACGGAGAGTTACCAGCAACCGTTCTTCCAGCGCATTACCCATCTGCAGAAAATAGTAATAATCAAAGTACGAGCCGCCACACGCCATAAGGTGGTCTGCGACGTTTATATGTAGATGTAAATGAATACTACACGCACAACAAACTTGACACCCGGCGCAGTGGCTGATGGGAGCGACCGTAAAGGCATTTCCCATTTACAGTCGCTGCCATCAGCCACTGCGCCGGGTGTCAACTTTGTTTGAGCAAGTAATACACCCTCGGATATCTGCTGGTATACGCAAAAATTCTATTGTGGTTAAAAGTTGAAGGAAATCGTTGTTGTTACAATTTTCGATTATTTTCATTACATGCAGATCGATGAATGCGACTACGTTGTCTCAATTTCTGTCTCTGTTTATTCATTGTGGACCTGGGTGAGCGGCAGATCAAGTATTTAACAATTAAATTCGCCAAAAGTTGTGCAGTTGATATTTTAGTTTTTTTTTTGATAACGACATGATTATTAGAGTACATACACTAAACAGCTGCTACAATAAGTAATCTTTATTTACTGCATACTGTTTCGACTTAATCTCCATTTTCAAGTACGTCTAAATTGATACCACGTACATACATTGCGTCGTTAGTGCATTGTTTTATAACAGTCACTGCTTTTTCAACCCTTTGACACCATTTACGATCTTAATAAAGCAGTGACAGTTACAAAACAGTCCACCAACGACGCAATACGGACGTCACATCAATCTAGACGTACTTGAAAATGGCAGTTACTTGGTGTATCTACTCTAACAATCTGTCGTTATCAGGCATATATTACGCTGCTGGCTCTAAAGAAGGAAAATTTATTTTATTTTATTATCAGTTTCGGCATTCCATAATGCCATCTTCAGACTCCATGTGCATCGCTCAATAATAAACGATATTGACATAATGGGCCATAAGTTCCTGGATGCCGTGATTTATAAGCCGTATCCCAAGTGCGTCCTTCGAAGACCTGATTGCAACATAGAGTGGCAACGTGCGTCGGTAGTAACTGTTGCACAAAACTGTCGGTAATAACCGATTCTTGCAATTTTTTCAAGCCTCAGGCTCTCCGAAGGTCACAACCCGTCCAGACTGCTGCAGCTTTAGCTGCAGCTATCGGCAGTGTACAAGATACGTATTCGCAATTCCAAATATGATCAAACCTCAGCTGCAAAGTATATTGGTCACAATGAAAATTTGTACCGGACCGGCAATCGAACCCGGAGCTTCCGCTTTACGCGATCGGTCGTCTTAATCGCTTCGGCCATTGGATTACGTCTCCAGAACGGACACATACTTCTATATGTCACCAAGTGCGTGCGTCCTGCACTAGTACAATTGTTGAGATTCCAACTATATAATATCCACGAGTACATTTTATTGAAAATAATATTCATGACTGCATTTTATCCTATTCTCGTAATATTAATAAAAAGGAATTCATCGTTAGTTAAATAATTATTGTCAACGACATAATTTAATATTTTGCAAAAAATTATGTCTCACATAATACCCATGTAAGAAGACAATGAAAATCTGAATCTTTTGTTATCTATGATTGTTGTTTAAAATCCTTCTTCTTGTTCGAACTGTTGTACTGATAGGATGCATTTGATGTCTCGTAGCACAGAGGTTAGTAGAAGACTGTATTATGTTGCTAACCAATATTTAAAAATAGAGTTTATGTGTCATTGAAAGGAATGGTCTTTGTTTGGAGTTTTATTTCATAGTAATTCTCGTCCTATATAAATGTTAAGTTTTCTGCTCAGCTATAAAAGAGCGCAACCATTAACGCTTATTGAACTACAGCATAATCTATTAGTAAATGGTGCATATTAAGCCATTAACATTGAGAAGTATTTTAAAATGTTAATGAATATAGCAAAGGTGCAAAAAGATTTTATAATTTATTAGGAGTAAAACACAGCCTGAGCCAGAATCAATAAGTGACTGTCTTATGTTTGCGGCCATCTTATTGAAATATTGCAGCGGCAGTTTTAAATTGATTTTCTATACAGACATAAATGTGCTTGGTCGTAATTGCGATAATAATTGTGTATTGGTGGCCCAGGACCCACTCTGAGGTAATAAATTCCAATTACTGTGAATACATTGAACTTCTACGAAGGCAGACATCACCTTATATATAAATTGTTATCTGATGATGCACGGGTATGAAGCCTGCTCATTTCGTAACAAATTTTACGAAATATTCTGACAGGAAAATACATCTGTGTTGTGTACGTGTGGTATTGTGTGACAAAACTGCTCATTTTGCTTAAAAAAAAAACGTGTTGCCACCTCGAATATCAGTAGCGCTAGATTCGATAAACGATCTCAGCTAACAAAGAGTCTTTTAAACAACAGCACTGAAATTACTAAAAATCATTAGTCTTGTTTAGTTCAGATTACTTATCATAAATTTAGCTTGTTTACTGGTTATAAATGATACTTTTGTGAGTGAACTTAGTGACAGATAGCATTGCTACACGATCCCAGGTGGCGATTTCTTTAACAAAATAACGGTCATTAGCCAGGAAAAGCAGTGATTAAATAAAACCTCATGTTGCAATAATAATAAATAAATAGTTTTATTGTAATCTTGCTGAACTTGTATAACACAACACGCGCAATTACACCACACGCCACACCACAGCCGGCCGATGCGGCCGAACGGTTCTAGGCGCTACAGTCTGGAACCGCGCGACCGCGGGCGCGGTGGCCGAGCGATTCTAGGCGCTTCAGTCCGAAACCGAGCGACTGCTACGGTCGCAGGTTCAAATCCTGCCTCGGGCATGGATATGTGTGATGTCCTTAGGTTAGTTAGGTTCAGGTAGTTCTAAGTTCTAGGAGACTGATGACCTCAGAAGTTAAGTCCCATAGTGCTCAGAGCGATTTGAACCAGCCACAGCACATAGGGAGATACTTATGGTTACTGTCGTGGCCTTGTGGCATGAAATACTGTGTTCCAGTTCGTGTTTTTGCTATGCACTCTTGTATGTTCTTCAGACTTGCATGCTTATCTGAAGGGCATTACAGAGTTTATCGCACAAACACTTGGACTCGACTATACACTGATGAGGCGAAACATTATGATCACTTGCTGAACAGCTTCTTTGTCCGATTTGGAACGAAATACAACACTGGTTCTGCGTATTAGGAACCCAATAAGTTGTTGGTAGGTTAGTGGAGGTATGTCGCATTAGAGTCTTGGTTCAAATGGCTCTGAGCAATGTGGGACTTAACATCTGAGGTCATCAGTCTCCTAGACTTAGAACTACTTAAACCTAATTAACCTAAGAACATCACACACATCCATGCCCGAGGCAGGATTCGAACCTGCGACCGTAGCAGTCGCTCGGTTTCGGACTGAAGCGCCTAGAATCTATCGGCCACCGCGCCCGGCCATTGGAGTCTACCCACAGGTTATGCAACTGACGTAAATAATGGACAGGTGATATGTGTACGCTGTGATGGCGCCCAATAGCAACCGACGTGGGTTCCGCGGGATTTACATCAGGCGAATTTGGTTGCCGAGACAACAACGTCACTGCACTATGACCATTGTACAACTGAAAGATGACATAGCCGCCAGGGAAGACATCGAGCATGAAGCAATGTCTGGTGGCTCGCAACTATCCGCGTGTCTTCGATTATTAACTCACGTTCGAAGCAAGCGCAGGAGAATGTCTCCCGTAGCATAATACTGCCCATACCAGTCTGCGTCCATAGGGGTGGTCTGCTGCGGACTGCATGTTCAATAACGTACCTTGGACGGTGTGCATAGAAACACTGATGCGTGCACCATGAAAGGTCTCTGTTGGATTCCTTTCATGTTAATTTTTTAAATCCGTTGCCATTTACGGCATAAATCCCTTTTCTAAATTTACTGTGGTGTTTCTGACTATCTGGGAGGAGACTGAGCAGTGAAATGGGTTATTTTTACACATAAACAAGAACGATTGTCACACTACTACACTTTAAAAAACAGTTTATATGTAATTCATGTCACACAGTCTCATACGGAACCTACATCCGCTTTCTTTTATATACTGTATATGATAAGATACTGTCATCCCCCTTCCCTTCTGTGTGACAGGATGAATGGCCAAATGTATTTCTAGTTGCATGCTGGATGGTAGCAGACAAGCCTGTCTGCTAGAGAACAGTAGGACCAACGTCGGAACAGGTAGCTACGCTATCTAAAAGCAAAGAGGTTTCTACCCTTAGTATTGTCCTGTCCGTCCCTTGTCATGTTGGTATAGGAAGCTGCCTCTCTGGTCACTTCCGTTTTGTATACGGAAGCGCCCTTGGTAGGAGCGCAGGTCAGTCTGTCCGCGGCGAGCGTCTGAGGTGGTAAGATCTCCGGCTAAGCGCGTGTCTGCTAAGTCCGTAGGACAATGGATTTCTTAAGTTCAGCCTAACTGAAAATTTAATCACCTTTATTTCAGGTTTAGCTCTAAAATATCTAACGTTATCTTAAATTGCAACACAGTGTATTTCGAGTGTGAACTTCAGAATATCTTCCCGTGGTTGCTTTGTCACTACTTTGTGAGTAAAGTGGAACCACATGTTGATCAGTAACTCTAACTAAGATCATCAATCTTAAATGCGAATGTGCGTGAGATTATAACGTCTCGTGTTAACAATATTTTTCAATATAGCAACTTTTCCTTATGTTCAACCCAAGGGGGGTGTACTTTGTGAGACCAGTACCACGTGCTTATACAATTGTTTGACCTATCAGTTTAATAGTAAGACGATAGCAACCAGTTCGAGATTTTTCTTTTGTAAATTGCGTTTCGATGTAATTTATTTTAATTATCAGAATTATTGTGGAGTTACACTCTTTGTGTAAGCCAAGTTGACTACGTGAAGCATGTGGTGTAATCATCAAAGTAGCCCTCAGCTATTCTTTTCGGGAAGATTTCACAGGAGTTAGTATGAATTTAGTATGTGTGTGGTAATTATATGACGGACAGGATTGCTCTACGAACGTAACTTCTTTGGATGAAAATTGAATCGGTTGGTTGTGGTTAATTTCCTCTTGCATGTGTTTCAACGTTCTTCGTGTGTTATTTTATGAATGCAGTGTTGTATGTAGTCTCCCAATCTTGGCTCCCTATTTGATGTGTTCCGTAAGATTACAAACTCACATTTTCACAATCCTAAATAAGGCACCAGTTTAGTTATGAATCAAGTTTAATATGCTCAAATTTCAATGATCAATCTTAAAATAAATTTCCAAATATAAACCGATTTATTTCTTTTTATTTTAATTCCACCGGTGTCGTATGGCGATTAAAAGATTATAATTAGTGTTAGTCTGGTTTGGAATTTGGTAAGCTAGACTGGATATCTGGTGAAACAGTTCCTCAGTAATGAAAGGTTAACTTCCTCAGATAGCTCACAGCTTTTAACCCGCTTTTATTGTCTATCAGCACCGCTTTCACATCAAATTAATGCAACAATATTACAACCATCATTGTGCTCTTTCGACAGAGACGCCACAGATCACCATTTATCCTACTTTACAGACCAGACAAGCTTCCGAATGCCAGGTTCTGTGATGATTCGTGGGCGTCCAACCATTTAGCGCCTAAATGTAGTTCCGATATCCTACCTCTTTCCATAGATGCTCACGACAGCAGCACGTAAACACTCGACCAGCTTCGTCGTTTTCGAGACATTCGTTCACAAGCTCTGCGTAATAATAATCTTCCCTTTGTCGAAGTCGCTTATCTCAATGGATTTCACTAGTGGCAGCTCGAATCTTCGGTACGGTGATCTTTTGCCAGTGATGTCACTTGCTCGAAACGCCACCAGGCGGCATCCAACGTCGCGATGGGCAGGGGTTCCCTGTCTAACGGCTACTAACACCTAAAAATTTTTAAACCGCTGTCATAAAAGATGTAAACGCCGTCAGTGGGCCCTGGTGGACCCAGCGGTACTGACCGGCCGTCGTGTCATCATACGACCACAGGCGTCACCGGATGCGGATATATGGTCAGCACACCGCTCTCCCGGCCGTACGTCAGTTTAGGAAAACTGAACCGCTACTTCTCAATCAAGTAGCTCCTCAGTTTGCCTCACAAGGGCTGAGTGCACCCATTCAAGAACATCACCCACCCGGCAGCGCTTAACTTTGATGATCTGACGCGAACTGGTATTACCACTGCCGCAAGACCGTTGGCAAACCGCTGTCTTACTGTTGTCGGGAAGAGGTACTCTATTACGGTAACGGTTTCAGAAAGTACACTGAAGCTCCAAAGAAAGTCGTACAGGCATGGGTATTCAAATAGAGAGATCTGCAAACAGGCAGAATACGGCGCTGCGGTAGGCTACGCCTGTATAAGACAAGTGTCTGTCGCAGTTGTTAGATAGGTTGCTGATGCTGCAATGGTAGGTTATCAGGAGTTAAGTGAGTCTGAACGTGGTGTTATAGTCGGCGCACGAGCGATGGGACACAGCAACTCTGAGGTAGCGATGAGGTGGGGATTTTCCCGTGCGACCATTTCATGAGTGTACTGCGAATATCAGGAACCAGGTGAAACGTCAAGTCTCCGACAGTGCTGACGCCGGAAAAAGATTCTGCAAGAACGGGACCAACGACGATGTAAGAGAATCGTTCAACGTGACAGAAGTGCAACCCCCTCAACAAATAAAGCCTATGTTGGTGTGTGAAAGTGGACTCGGTAAACAACCTGAGGTATCAGTAATCGGAGTCTAACTTGCGTAACACTGTATGCGTGTTGTATGAATGTCAGTGTGACTGTCATTTAAGCCCTTAACAGATCTTTAAATGAAAAAATTAAAACGAATGTTTGGATGAGCTATACGGTTGTGTATTTAAATATGAAAAACTACAGGAACAAATGAACCTGCGACAATGAATACCTAAGCACTCTGTCTGCGTGTTTGGAAAACAATTTACAAATGATACAGAATATAGCTTGTGCAACGGAATTTACTGGATTAAACTACATGACTTGTTGTGATTTGTCAGAGTCTCTGTTTTGGCCCTAAGTTTTGTACTCGCCTCTTTAGACGACTTCTTTTTTCCAAGTGGTTTACAGAAATTCACAGCACCATGCGGCAGCCGCGGCTAAATCTTGTTGTTACTAAAAATGAATTTAATAAAAAGGAATTTGCTTCGGTCCTGTTAACTACTAAATAACTTGTAGGGGGGGGGGGGGGGATTTTATAAATTAAGTCTATTTAAAAACTTCAGAAATAATCATGAACAATAATAGTTGGACAAGTATTAATAATGGCGAAATGTCTGACAATGACCTTATAAGTATCAATAATGACTGAGTGTCCGATTAACAATTTATTTAAATTTCAAAGTTACATTAACATTTAATAACCACAACGTATTTATCAGATGTGGAGAATAATTTTACTATTTGGAGGGTAAGGAGGGTTCTTTAACTTAGAAGCAAAACACGGGCTTACTGCTATGCTTGTGAATTTTACCTTGAATTCCAACTTCAAGTGTAGTTAAGCTATCCAAATCTCTCCTGGCCATATAAATGAAATTAGGCCTTCAGTGTGGTAAGATCTGCCATCACCGAAGTGAGGGCAGCGTGACGCGTCTTCTGTGTCCGATCTCTCGACCAATACTCCTGAAATTTTACTCTCGCAGACAGACTTCGTTTCACAACACTTTAGAATAGCGCTCCCATGATTCGCCCTAACATTGCTACTACGAGTCTAAACATTCATGGTGGTGTCTGTTTGTTCTATATCGTGTCTCCCTACCACTTTCGCGCAACGACGCTCTGAGCGTGTTTTTTAGTGAACTGACTAGTTTGAACCTGGGACCTGTTGCTGGTAAGGAGACGTCAGATCACACATGACATGTAGAATTCAGAAGAGTTCAGTGAGACTAGCGATGATATAACCAAATACTAAATGATCTCAGCGTCAGCTCCACTGCACTCCCTGTAAAAGAATCTTAATAGTAACTAAATTTAGTGGAAAGGGTTCAAGGCTTTCCTATTTTTAGTTAGCTGGTAAAATAACGTCGAAAAAGCAGTTAAGTTTATCATTGGAAATTTTATTCTACTCACAAAACATTGTTCATAAATTGCACTATTGATAAAAGGAAATGTTTTAATACAGGATGGTAAAAACCAACTGCGTTCAACAAAAATGTGAACGAATATTCCCTGAATGGGTTTCCAAGTTCTACAATCGATCGAAGGATGACCTATGCCATATCACATCTATAATCTCGGTTTAATTTAAGTTTCACAAAAGAGAAAACTATCAAAATGGTCTACAACTATCAAAATGGTCTACAGTGACCCTCAATTATCTTTAATTACTTATTTAACTTGTCGTAAATTACAGTGGCTGATGTGGCTTCTCAATAACTATATAAAAGAAAAATCATCCCGTTTCAGATCTGTTCTTCAAGTGGCAAATGTGAACACCATGAGTTTTAATTAACGATCGACACTAGTATTACGCAAAAAGGGGGTGTAACAGATGAGACTTCTGCAGTTCTGAGTGAAACCTTATGCGCTCAAAAATGCGGCATCGCGTGCGTTCATTACCTTGTCGGTGTTTAGGCAGCGTCAGGGCGACAGCGGCCGGCGCAGCAGCCATCCAGCTCGCCGTCTCGGAACCAACTCTCCTCTAACTTCTCGTTACTACAATTTACCGAAGTTGGTTTAAAAAAACTATCTGGCTGTGTTTTCATCTGACCAATCAGGGTCTCAATGTTAACCTTAAGCTCCGCCTACAAAAATTCTGTCTATCCAATGAGAAACGTTATACTTTTCGTGGTGGGGCAATGTTTTTTAAAGTTTGCAACGTAACAGAGACGCTAAAAAGTCTCACGCTAAAACCTGCAGCTGGTGTGGTCCTTTTAGCTTTATCGTGAGATCTATACTGTTCTTCTGGAGGGCTCTATGTTTTAACATGGGCTGGAGGATTGTCCTAATGTAACAGACACGCGAAAAAGTCTCACGCTAAAACTTGTGGGTGGTAGTGGCCCTTTTTGTGTTATCGAATGATCTATACTGCTTTTCTGGAGGGCTCTAGCTTCTAGCTTTTAACATGGGCTGGGGGTGGTCCTTGACGTACCTGAGACGCGAAAAAGTCTCACGCTAAAACGTGCGGGTGGTAGTCGTACAGGTAGGCTGGCCCGTCTGTCCCTTATCGTAGGGCCTTCTAGCTTAACACGGTTCTGCTCTCGGCTTCTGTCCTCGTTTCTGCCCTCGGAACTGCGTCTGCCTCACGGTGGGAAGGTACGACATGCATTTAGGCATTCTTGTGTTAGTCTGTGGCATTCCATTTGCTCACTCGTTACTTGTATTACTTTGGTTAATTTAATGACACGATTTATTCGGAGCTATGTGACATACTACTGGATTTGCTTATCATGTCAGGGTTTTCATGGAAGGTGTTGGATTTGCCTGACACCTTACACGAGGGTTGAGTGAAAAGTAATAAGGCCTCCACCTTTGTTGACTGGGTTTGGATTTCTTTTTTTTTTTTTCGCTCATCACAGTCCGCCACGAATTCCTTACCGATGCTAACCTCTTCATATCAGAGTAGCACTTGCAACCAATGTCCTCAATCATTTGCTTGACGTATTCCAATCTCTCTTTTCCTCTACAGTTTTTGCCCTCTACAGTTCCCTCTAGTACCATGGAAGTCATTCCCTCATGTCTTAGCAGATGTCCTATCATCCTGTCCCTTCTCCTTATCAGTGTTTTCCACATATTCCTTTCCTCTCCGATTCTGTGTAGAACCTCCTCATTCCTTACCTTATCAGTCCACCTAATTTTCAACATTCGTCTATAGCACCACATCTCAAATGCTTCGATTCTCTTCTGTTCCGGTTTTCCCACAGTCCATGTTTCACTACTATACAATGCTGTACTCCAGACGTACATCCTCAGAAATTTCTTCCTCAAATTAAGGCTGGTATTTGATATTAGTAGACTTCTCTTGGCCAGAAATGCCTTTTTTGCCATAGCGAGTCTGCTTTTGATGTCTTCCTTGCTCCGTCCGTCATTGGTTATTTTACTACCTAGGTAGCAGAATTCCTTAACTTCATTGCCTTCGTGACCATCGAGCCTGATGTTAAGTTTCTCGCTGTTCTCATTTCTACTACTTCTCATTACCGTCGTCTTTCTCCGATTTACTCTCAAACCATACTGTGTACTCATTAGACTGTTCATTCCGTTCAGCAGATCATTTAATTCTTCTTCACTTTCCCACAGGATAGCAATGTCATCAGCGAATCGTATCATTGATATCCTTTCACCTTGTATTTTAATTCCACTCCTGAACCTTTCTTTTATTTCCCTCATTGCTTCCTCGATGTACAGATTGAAGAGTAGGGGCGAAAGGCTACAGCCTTGTCTTACTCCCTTCTTAATACGAGCACTTCGTTCTTGATCGTCCACTCTTATTATTCTCTCTTGTTGTACATATTGTATATGACCCGTCTCTCCCTATAGCTTACCCCTACTTTTTTCAGAATCTTGAACAACTTGCACCATTTTATATTGTCGAACGCTTTTTCCAGGTCGACAAATCCTATCAACGTGTCTTGATTTTTCTTTAGCCTTGCTTCCATTATTAGCCGTAACGTCAGAATTGCCTCTCTCGTGCCTTTACTTTTCCTAAAGCCAAACTAGCGCATTCTCAATTTTCTTTTCCATTCTTCTGTATATTATTCTTGTAAGCAGCTTCGATGCATGAGCTGTTAAGCTGATTGTGCGATGATTCTCGCACTTGTCATCTCTTGCCGTCTTCGGAATTGTGTGGATGATGCTTTTCCGAAAGTCAGATGGTATGTCGCCACACCAACGTGAATAGTCGTTTTGTTGCCACTTCCCCTAATGATTTTAGAAATTCTGATGGAATGTTATCTATCCCTTCTGCCTTATTTGACCGTAAGTCCTCCAAAGCTCTTTTAAATTCCGATTCTAATACTGGATCCCCTATCTCTTCTAAATCGATTCCTGTTTCTTCTTCTATCACATCAGACAAATCGTCACCCTCACAGAGACTTTCAATGTATTCTTTCCACCTATCTGCTCTCTCCTCTGCATTTAACAATGGAGTTCCCGTTGCACTCTTAATGTTACCACCTTTGCTTTTAATGTCACCAAAGGTTGTTTTGACTTTCATGTATGCTGAGTGTGTCCTTCCGACAATCATATCTTTTTCGATGTCTTCACATTTTTCCTGCAGCCATTTCGTCTTAGCTTCCCTGCGCTTCCTATTTATTTCATTCCTCAGTGAATTGTATTTCTGTATTCCTGATTTTCCCGGAACATGTTTGTACTTCCTCCTTTCATCAATCAACTGAAGTATTTCTTCTGTTACCCATGGTTTCTTCGCAGCTACCTCCTTTGTACCTATGTTTTCCTTCCCGACTTCTGTGATGGCCCTTTTTAGAGATGTCCATTCCTCTTCAACTGTACTGCCTACTGCGCTATTCCTTATTGCTGTATCTACAGAGTTAGAGAACTTCAAACGTATCTCGTCATTCCTTAGAACTTCCGTATCCCACTTCTTAGCGTATTGATTCTTCCTGACTAATGTCTCGAACTTCAGCCTACTCTTCATCACTAATATATTGTGATCTGAGTCTATATCTGCTCCTGGGTACACTTTACAATCCAGTATCTGATTTCGGAATCTCTGTCTGACCATGATGTACTCTAATTGAAATCTTCCCGTATCTCCCGGCCTTTTCCAAGTATACCTCCTCCTCTTGTGATTCTTGAACAGGGTATTCGCTATTACTAGCTGAAACTTGTTACAGAACTCAATTAGTCTTTCTCCTCTTTCATTCCTTGTCCCAAGCCCATATTCTCCTGTAACCTTTTCTTCTACTCGTCCCCTATAACTGCATTCCAGTCGCCCATGACTATTAGATTTTCGTCCCCCTTTACATACTGCATTACTCTTTCAATATCCTCATACACTTTCTCTATCTGTTCATCTTCAGCTTGCGACGTCGGCATGTATACCTGAACTATCGTTGTCGGTGTTGGTCTACTGTCGATTCTGATTAGAACAACCCGGTCACTGAACTGTTCACAGTAACACACCCTCTGCCCTACCTTCCTATTCATAACGAGTCCTACACCTGTTATACCATTTTCTGCTGCTGTTGATATTACCCGATACTCATCTGACCAGAAATCCTTGTCTTCCTTCCACTTCACTTCACTGACCCCTACTATATCTAGATTGAGCCTTTGCAGTTTCCTTTTCAGATTTTCTAGCTTCCCTACCACGTTCAAGCTTCTGACATTCCACGCTCCGACTCGTAGAACATTATCCTTTGGTTGATTATTCAATATTTTTCTCATGGTAACCTCCTCCTTGGCAGTCCCCTCCCGCAGATCTGAATGGGGGACTATTCCGGAATCTTTTGCCAATGGAGAGATCATCATGACACTTCTTAAACTACAGGCCACATGTCCTGTGGATACACGTTACGTGTCTTTAATGCAGTGGTTTCCATTGCCTTCTGCATCCTCATGTCGTTGATCATTGCTGATTCTTCGGCCTTTAGGGGCAATTTCCCACCCCTGGGACAAGAAAGTACCCTGAAGCTCTATCCGCTCCTCCGCCCTCTTGGACAAGGCTGTTGGCAGAATGAGGCTAACTTCTTATGCCGGAAGTCTTCGGCCGCCAATGCTGATTATTTATCAAAATTTAGGCAGTGGCGGGGATCGAACCTGGGACCGAAGACGTTTCTGATTGTACACGTGGTCTAGGGGTAGCGTCTTTGATTCATAATCAGAAACGTCTTCGGTCCTGGGTTTGGATAGGAATATTTTAATACATAAAACGCAGAAATAACCCTTAGAATGTGATCTCTAATTACCAATATTCGCTTTTCCACATAATCACCAGCCGATTGGATACATTTCTGAAAACAATGAACAAGTTTTCTGAAGCCGTCACGGAAGAAGTCAGCAACCACAGCCTCACAGTTCTCTCAACGTCTTCGTCAGAAGCATAATGATGTCCCCGCAGATCGTCTTTCATTATCGGGAACAGATGGAAGTCAGACGGTGCTAAATCTGGAATATATGGAGGATGCCGTACGGTGGTGAGATTCAGTCTCTGAAGTTCTGCTGTGGTGGCACGTGAAGTGTGTGGTTTGACACTGTTATGCTGCAAGAAAACATTTCCCTTTTCCTTTCGGACCCTTGTTAGCCGTCGACTGTGCTTGCAGTTTCTTTCTGAGTGATACGACGATCGTCCTGAGTCAATCTGTCAACATTTTGCTTGTGAAACTCGGTGGTTGCTGTCACAGGACATCCAACACTTTATTTGTCACGCAGGTCAGATGTTCCCGACTTCACATCTTTAAACTTACTTGCCCAACGACCCACAGTACTCACATCACAACAATCACCGTAAACTGCTTTCACTCTCTGATGAATCCCCTTCGGGCGGACACCTTCTGCTGTCAAGTATTCAATGACTGCAAGCTGCTCAAATCGCACTGACCGACCGTCAGCACAGGGTTCCAAAAAAATGGCTCTGAGCACTATGGGACTTAACATCTGTGGTCATGAGTCCCCTAGAACTTACAACTACTTAAACCTAACTAACCTAAGGACATCACACACATCCATGCCCGAGGCAGGATTCGAACCTGCGACCGTAGCACTCGCGCGGTTCCGGACTGAGCGCCTAGAACCGCTAGACCACCGCGGCCGGCACAGGATTCCATATTTTACACTGTAACAACATAACCGTTCAATGCTAAGACTTCCCGACCACTAGAGAGGAGGCTACGGAACAAGCCAGTACCTGCCGCATACAACTGTTGAACGGTGACGAAGGTGGAGGCATTACTTTTCAGTCAACCTTCGTATCAGTATCTGAGTGCTTATTATTTCCATAGAGAATAGCAGAATCCTACAGAATGTAAAGAATAGCCTAAAGTTGGCTATACTGTTTTCTATAGTCACTGTAATATTTAGTCTATGTAATGGAGAGTTCTGAGACACTCCTTCCGCAAATTGCTGCAGATTTAGGTGCTGGGCCATCAACAATTACCAGCGTGTGAACTATTCAACGAAGCATCATCGATATGGGCTTTCGTAGCCGAAGGCCCACTCATGTGCCGTTGATGACTGCACGACACAGAAGCTTTACGTCTCGCCTGCGCCCGTCAACGCCGTCATTCGACTGCTGATGACTGGTAACATGCTGCCTCGCAGGACGAGTCTCGTTTCAAACTGTATCGAGCGACTGGACGTGTACGGATATGGAGACAATATGACGAATTCAAGGACCCGCATGTCAACAGGTGACTGTTCAAGCTGGTGGAGGCTCCGTAATGGTGTGGAGTGTGTGCAGTTCGAGCTATATGGGGCCCCAGATACGTGTAGATACCACTCTGACAGGTGACACGTACGTAAGCGTCTATCTGATGACATGCATCAATTGATGCCCATTGTACATTCCGAGGGACTTGGGCAACTCCTACAGGAAAATGCGACACTTGCTCCGGGAACATTCTTCTGAGATTAAACACTACCGCTGACCACCAAACTCCCAAGACATGAAAATAATTGAGCACATCTGGGATGCCTTGCAACGTGCTGTTCAGAAGAGATCTCCACGCCCTAGTACTCTTACGGACTTATGGACAGCCCTGCAGGATTCATGGTGTCAGTTACCTCCAGCACTACTGCAGACTTAGTCGAGTCCAAGCCATGTCGTGTTGGGGCAGTTTTGTGTGCTCGAAAGGACCCTACACGATATTAGGCAAGTGTACCAGTTTCTTTGGCTCTTCAGTGTAAGAAAGATATAACATCTAGAAATTCTATGTATATCTTGAGGTGACGTAACTCACAGAACACACATCACCAACACCGTAATCACGCCGTATTTGTGAATGTGAGTATTTATTGCCCTGCAGCGAAGTTTATTCATAATTTCGAAACTTTCCGAAAGTTTGTCTCGCTGACACACCCCGCAGTGTGATGAGCCAGAAAAAAAGTTTATCGCTTATATCTTTATCGCTGCTCATGCAGTAAAACGTCCCCATCAGGCAAATCGTTTTAATTCAGGTCCTCTTTGGTACTAACTCTATTCGCAACACATTTTGCAGACAGTACCTGCATATACCACTGAACGTACCTGGAAAATAATTTAGTTTGCCACACACAGTTCAGGAGATGTGACGTCATAAATGATGACACGCATGATATACTAAATTTTGCTTAAAAGCGAAGAGCAAACTACCCAGACTATACTAATCAGGTATTTAATGTTCAGACCACTTAGAGACATCCAACAAACTTCGAACATAATTTCAAGCCTTTTTAAACCTTCCCTCATTTATATATTTAACATAGTAACTCCTTTTGAAAGAAATCGGGAGTTCGAACCCGTTTTACACACTTTAAGAAATTAGTGGTTTAATGGTATTTCACTAATAGAACCAAGTTTATTTTACTGGATGATGAATGTTCCACAGAAACCTAATTAACATCGGGTGCGTCCGAAGAAAGCGTAACAGGACTAATATTTTCAGTAGACGAGGAGAGTCGTTAAAAAAATAATGCCCCACAATTTTTTCTCAGGACACAATTTTTTTTAATAGTTAAAATTTTATGAAAATATTAGTCAAGACTACTTTTACATACACTATTTTCCCACATACTCTGCAATACGTTCTATGGCATTGATATGTTACTTTATAAATGTATAAAAAATTGGCCCCAATTTTAATTAACGCCTGAAAATATTATAAATAGTTTGACATATGCAAATAAATTTATATATTAACTAAAAGAAACGATGTACCACTGAGATGATGCATTTTTAATTATTCATAAATTTTACTGTAAACAAGTATCTATGAGTTAAAATGTGTAAAGAAAACTCTGTCAAACAAGTGTAGTAGGTACATTCGTTTGTCTAAGCATATAAAAAAGCGCAACGCGACTTGTTCGCTCTCTTCTCTTTTGCCCTCTGCAACCAAGATAAGCTGTGTGTGTACGCGTTTATTGAATAATTATGTTAGTCTTTTGTTAAGTAGCTATGTTTCATTTGAAGATTCCTTTCCTTATTATTAAAGTTATATGCGATTTTTTCATGCATTTTTGCCCAGTTTCAGATTGCATTTTCAGTGATCTTTTTGTCTCAAAATCCGGGCAGCGTTATTACGTGAACTGTGTTATATAAGGATCGGCCACTGGCCTCCACAAAATGTCGTCTACCAACTACACTCCTGCAAATTGAAATAAGAACACCGTGAATTCATTGTCCCAGGAAGGGGAAACTTTATTGACACATTCCTGGGGTCAGATACATCACATGATCACACTGACAGAACCACAGGCACATAGACACAGGCAACACAGCATGCACAATGTCGGCACTAGTACAGTGTATATCCACCTTTCGCAGCAATGCAGGCTGCTATTCTCCCATGTAGACGATCGTAGACATGCTGGATGTAGTCCTGTGGAACGGCTTGCCATGCCATTTCCACCTGGCGCCTCAGTTGGACCAGCGTTCGTGCTGGACGTGCAGACCGCGTGAGACGACGCTTCATCCAGTCCCAAACATGCTCAATGGGGGACAGATCCGGAGATCTTGCTGGCCAGGGTAGTTGACTTACCTGTACACCTTCTAGAGCACGTTGGGTGCCACGGGATACATGCGGACGTGCATTGTCCTGTTGGAACAGCAAGTTCCCTTGGTAGAACGATGGGTTCGATGACGGTTTGGATTTACCGTGCACTATTCAGTGTCCCCTCGACGATCACCAGAGGTGTACGGCCAGTGTAGGAGATCGCTCCCCACACCGTGATGCCGGGTGTTGGCCCTGTGTGCCTCGGTCGTATGCAGTCCTGATTGTGGCGCTCACCTGCAACGCGCCAAACACGCATCTACATCTACATCTACATCTACATCCGTACTCCGCAAGCCACCTGACGGTGTGTGGCGGAGGGTACCCTGAGTACCTCTATCGGTTCTCCCTTCTATTCCAGTCTCGTATTGTACGTGGAAAGAAGGATTGTCGGTATGCTTCTGTGTGGGCTCTAATCTCTCTGATTTTATCCTCATGGTCTCTTCGCGAGATATACGTAGGAGGGAGCAATATACTGCTTGACTCTTCGGTGAAGGTATGTTCTCGAAACTTCAACAAAAGCCCGTACCGAGCTACTGAGCGTCTCTCCTGCAGAGTCTTCCACTGGAGTTTATCTATCATCTCCGTAACGCTTTCGCAATTACTAAATGATCCTGTAACGAAGCGCGCTGCTCTCCGTTGGATCTTCTCTATCTCTTCTATCAACCCTACCTGGTGCGGATCCCACACTGCTGAGCAGTATTCAAGCATTGGGCGAACAAGCGTACTGTAACCTACTTCCTTTGTTGTCGGATTGCATTTCCTTAGGATTCTTCCAATGAATCTCAGTCTGGCATCTGCTTTACCGACGATCAACTTTATATGATCATTCCATTTTAAATCACTCCTAATGCGTACTCCCAGATAATTTATGGTATTAACTGCTTCCAGTTGCTGACCTGCTATTTTGTAGCTAAATGATAAGGGACCTATCTTTCTATGTATTCGCATCACATTACACTTCGCTACATTGAGATTCAATTGCCATTCCGTGCACCATGCGTCATTTCGCTGCAGATCTTCCTGCATTTCAGTACAATTTTCCATTGTTGCAACCTCTCGATACACCACAGCATCATCTGCAAAAAGCCTCAGTGAACTTCCGATGTCATCCACCAGGTCATTTATGTATATTGTGAATAGCAACGGTCCTATGACACTCCCCTGCGGCACACCTGAAATCACTCTTACTTCGGAAGACTTCTCTCCATTGAGAATGACGTGCTGCGTTCTGTTATCTAGGAACTCCTCAATCCAATCACACAATTGATCTGATAGTCCGTATGCTCTTACTTTGTTCATTAAACGACTATGGGGAACTGTGTCAAACGCCTTTCGGAAGTCAAGAAACACGGCATCTACCTGTGAACCCGTGTCTAAGGCCCTCTGAGTCTCGTGGACGAATAGCGCGAGCTGGGTTTCACACGATCGTCTTTTTCGAAACCCATGCTGATTCCTACAGAGTAGATTTCTAGTCTCCAGAAAAGACATTATACTCGAACATAATACGTGTTCCAAAATTCTACAACTGATCGACGTTAGAGATATAGGTCTATAGTTCTGCACATCTGTTCGACGTCCCTTCTTGAGAACGGGGATGACCTATGCCCTTTTCCAATCCTTTGGAACGCTTCGCTCTTCTAGAGACCTACGGTACACCGCTGCAAGAAGGGGGGCAAGTTCCTTCGCGTACTCTGTGTAAAATCGAACTAGTATCCCATCAGGACCAGCGGCCTTTCCTCTTTTGAGCGATTTTAATTGTTTCTCTATCCCTCTGTCGTCTACTTCGATATCTACCATTTTGTCAACTGTGCGACAATCTAGAGAAGGAAGCACAGTGCAGTCTTCCTCTGTGAAACAGCTTTGGAAGAAGACATTTAGTAATTCGGCCTTTAGTCTGTCATCCTCTGTTTCAGTACCATTTTGGTCACAGAGTGTCTGGACATTTTGTCCATACGACCATCATTGGCACCAAGGCAGAAGTGACTCTCATCGCTGAAGACGACACGTCTCCATTCGTCCCTCCATTCACGCCTGTCGCGACACCACTGGAGGCGGGCTGCACGATGTTGGGGCGTGAGCGGAAGACGGCCTAACGGTGTGCGGGACCGTAGCCCAGCTTCATGGAGACGGTTGCGAATGGTCCTCGCCGATACCCCAGGAGCAACAGTGTCTCTAATTTGCTGGGAAGTGGCGGTGTGGTCCCCTACGGCACTGCGTAGGATCCTACGGTCTTGGCGTGCATCCGTGCGTCGCTGCGGTCCGGTCCCAGGTCGACGGGAACGTGCACCTTCCGCCGACCACTGGCGACAACATCGATGTACTGTGGAGACCTCACGCCCCACGTGTTGAGCAATTCGGCGGTACGTCCACCAGGCCTCCCGCATGCCCACTATACGCCCTTGCTCAAAGTCCGTCAACTGCACATACGGTTCACGTCCACGCTGTCGCGGCATGCTATCAGTGTTAAGGACTGCGATGGAGCTCCGTATGCCACGGCAAACTGGCTGACACTGACGGCGGCGGTGCACAAATGCTGCGCAGCTAGCGCCATTCGACGGCCAACACCGCGGTTCCTGGTGTGTCCGCTGTGCCGTGCGTGTGATCATTGCTTGTACACCCGTCTTGCAGTGTCTGGAGCAAGTATGGTGGGTCTGACACACCGGTGTCAATGTGTTCTTTTTTCCATTTCCAGGAGTGTAACTCACCGGTCTGATATACTGGCGGTGCTGTAAGGCAGAGTTCAGCATGATTACACTACTGGCCATTAAAATTGCTAGACCAAGAAGAAATGCGGATGATAAACGAAGATTTATTGGACAAATATATTATACTAGAACTGACATATGATTACATTTTCACGCAATTTGGGTGCATAGATCCTGAGAAATCTGAACCCAGGATAACCACCTCTGGGCGCAATAACGGCCTTGATACGCCTGCACATTGAGCCAAACAGTGATTGGATGGCGTGTACAGGTACAGCTGCCCATGCAGCTTCTACACGATACCACAGTTCATCAAGAGTAGTAACTGGAGTATTGTGACGAGACAGTTGCCCGGCCACCATTGAGCAGACGTTTTCAATTGGTGAGAGATCTGGAAAATGTGCTGGCCAGGGCAGCAGTCGAACATTTTCTGTATCCAGGAAGGCCTATACAGGACCTGCAACATGCGGTCGTCCATTATCCTACTGAAATGTAGGGTTTCGTACTAATCGAATTAAGGGTAGAGCCACAGGTCGTAACACATCTGAAATGTAACGTCCCCTGTTCAAAGTGCCATCAATGCGAGCAAGAGGTGACCGAGACGTGTAACCAATGACACCCCATACCATCACGCCGGGTGATACGCCAGTATGGCGGTGACGAATGCACGCTTTCAATGTGCGTTCACCGTGATGTCGCCAAACACGGATGCGACCCTCATGATGCTGTAAACAGAAACTGGATTCATCCGAAAAAATGACATTTTGCCTTTCGTGCACCCAGCTTCGTCGTTGAGTACGCAATCGCAGGCGCTCCTGTCTGTGATGCAGCGTCAAGGGTAACCGCAGCCATGGTCTCCGAGCTGATAGTCCACGCTGCTGCAAACGTCGTCGAACTGTTCGTACAGATGGTTGTTGTCTTGCACACGTCCCCATCTATTGACTCAGGGATCGAGACGTGGCTGCACGCTACGTTACAGCCATGCGGATAAGATGCCTGTCATCTCGACTGCTAGCGATACGAGGCCGTTGCGATCCAGCACGGCGTTCCATATTACCCTCCTGAACCCACCGATTCCACATTCTGCTAACAGTCGTTGGATCTCAACCAACTCGAGCAACAATGTCGCGACACGATAAACCGCAATCGCGATAGGCTACAATCCGACCTTTATCAAAGTCGGAAACATGATGGTACGCATTTTTCCCTCCGTACACGAGGCATCACAACAACGTTTCACCAGCAACGCCCCTCAACTGCTGTTTGTGTATGAGAAATCGGTTGTAAACTTTCCTCATGTCAGCACGTTGTAGGTGTCGCCACCGGCGCCAACCTTGTGTGAATGCTCTGAAAAGCTAATCAAATGGTTCAAATGGCTCTGAGCACTATGGGACTTAACTTCAGAGGTCATCACTCCCCTACTTAAACCTAACTAACGTAAGGACATCACACACATCCATGCCCGAGGTAGGATTCGAACCTGCGACCGTAGCGGTCGCGTAGTTCCAGACTGTAGCGCTTAGAACCGCTCGGCCACTCCGGGGGGGAAAAGGTAATCATTTGCATATCGCAGCATCTTCTTCCTGTCGGTTTAATTTCGCGTCTGTAGCACGTCATCTTCGCGGTGTAGCAATTTTAATGGCCAGTAGTACAGAAAAGAGAGGAAAATTTTTCTGTGACATGTTTTATCATTTCAATAGTACTGTTTCCAGCAAAGCAAGAAACATTCATGTAATGTTGTCAACCAGTATTTACCAATTATTCATTGAGTTCTTAAATCTCGTGTTATCTAGCAGAGATAAAATCTATTTACATTCCATTATAACTAATTAACTCATATCTATCCAAACAATAATAACATAAAATGTCTAATTTTTTATAGTCTTTTAATTAGAAACGCTACAGCGTTACCCCAGCCTTGTGTGAGATGGACTATTTCCTGTTGGTAAAAGCTCTGGTCCTGTTCGCGTAGCCTAGTTGTCGCAGCACGAGTTACAGAAAGCACACAGCATTGGATTCAAATGGTTCCAACAGCTGAGGTGGAAAGGCTCTTCTTTGATGCTTGTAGTTTGTTGTGAGCACTCGTAAAACTCATCTTGAGGACGGGTTTGTATATGCAAAGGTTGATCGTTCCGATTCTCGCGGATACCTTGTAGAGGCGGTGCCGAGTTTCGATGTGCCGGACTGCACAGACACACGGATTCTTGCGATTCGTCACGTCCCGAGCAGTGGTTGTGACGGTACGTCCCGAACCTGGCCGATCATAGGGTTCCGTTTCTGTACTTCCTGACGCTTTAACTCTCTCCACCCCATCGCCTAACTGCACTGCTCTCAAATCCATTACGATATACTGCATACAGATGTTTGTAGTTGTTGACCACCCTTTCTTTCCCACCGACTAAGGACTCAATTGCAGCACTTTGTTCATAACGAGTGTCTTGAGCCCTACAGGGTGTCCCAAAAAGAATGACCCGATTTTAACATGTAATAATATTGAGACAAATGTCACTAGGTAACTGAAACAGCGCTAGATGTAGACTGCACGGTCTAGAGTTTCAGAAAAAATACCGATTACAACGGGTACAAGCTCTTCGAGATACTGACAAAGAGAAGCGAGTGGACTTTAGCAATGCTATTCTCGAGGATGTGGAAGATGACACTTTTATGTCACGGTTGATATTCAACGATGAGGCAACTTTCCATATTAGCGGTAAGGTTCAGCGTCATAATGTGCGTATATGGGGACCCGAAAATCCTCATGAAACAATTGAACGTAATTCACCAAAAGTGGTTGTTTTTTTGTGCTGTTTCGCAAAGCAAGTTTTATGGACCCTTCTTTTTGGAGGAAGAAACCGTAACACGACAATCATATCTTGCAATGCTACCGAACTGGTTATTGACAAACTGCCTATTTTTCTACGATTTTATGACTATATAATAGGTATTACGGCTCGTACAAAAGCTTACAAACAATTGTTTCGTAAATTTGGTAGTGGAACAGGAAAGGAAATGGTTAGTTGTTTCAGCAAATACTAACCTCCATGCATTTATCAGTGACTTGTCGGTTATGTATATACATTACTCAGTCTACTATTTATTTAATAAACTAGGAGCAAGTACGTAAAATGCGTTAAGTAAATATTTCAAAGTGTCAACAGTCGGAAAAATTGTGCTTTAGGTCACAAAAACGAGAAAATAAATACTCAGAAATCGCAGGAAAAAAAGGACGAATTATCACGGATATAATCGCTAATGTGTAGCAAATTCGGTGTTTTTCGGACACTTGCAAAAGTACTAGCGTACTGTCAAGTTGTTTTGCAAGACTATCACTGCAAAAATGTACGTCAGTCTGTGTAATACTATAAAGCGCCGCATCATACCGAAAACTACAAAAAATCGAGTGCATCTGAAATGTGACACCTATCGCAAAGAACCAGAATGCAATATCACTTGCCCTTAAAAGTTAAGTAGCTGTTTTGTTCCCGATATCAGATGGATACTGTTAAAATGTCCGCGCAACATATATAAATAACCCACGACACGTACGAAAAGAATACAACACAAAATCTGTTCTGCGCACGTGAATGCTCACTCCAGAGATATTTACTCTATGCTCACAATGGGTTATTGTAACACGACAATCCTATCTTGCAATGCTACCGAACTGGTTATTGACAAACTGCCTATTGGCTTGTGTCTCGGGTTCTTCGGCCGACGTTCATCTAATGATTTTACTGATGTTTCGAAAGCACAAGTGGCTGGAATTGTCAAAGCCTCACCCTCCATTGCCGGTGGTGAACTGGAGCCGAGCTCGCGGCCGCAGACTATATGTACCTGGCGCGCCAACGTCCGAGGGCTTCTCCGCGGTCAATTTCCGGTGCGGTTCCCCTCTTGCTACCTGCGACGGTCGTTCGCTGCAGTACGGGAAGCCGGGATCCGTTTACCTTAAGGCTTTCCTCTTTCTTGTTCAAACTGTCCGCGTGTTTTTGTATTTCTACAGCTTCTCTGCACAAGCGAGTGTGATAGTGCTTCTCTACAGTCATAACTTCGGTGAGTGTGCTGTCCGTGTGCAGAATTATGAAGGCGCGCTGTCTGTCTGAGTTTGACCGAGGACAGAGTGTGATGACTCTGAGGCTCGGCATAAGCGTTTCGGGAAACAGTACGACTTGTCGGGTGTTCGAGGAGTGCTGTGGTGAGTGTCTTCGACGCGTGGCGAAACCAGGGTGAAACCACGTCCAGACTCGTGCAGTTGGCAGCCACCCCTCATTACAGACGGTGGACGTCGTTGGTAAACAGACTGGTAAAGCTAGACAGGCAGCGAACTACGAAGGAACTAATGTCGGGCCCTAATGCTGGGCTGAACACACGATGCACCGGTCACTCCTACCGATGGGCCTCCACACTTGGTCACCAGTGGTTGTAACAATGTTAGCACCACGATATCGACACCTATGACTGAAACGGGCATGTTACAGTCAGAATTGGACGTGGTCTGATGAATCCCGATACTTTCTTCATCATCCAGATGTAAGAGCGATAATCCGTCATGTTCCTGGGGAACAGCTTGTAACTAGGCTCTTTAGGTTTTTATGTTGGTGACGCCATGTAGCGCTCTATATGAAAATCACTGATTGTGCTCCTGTGAAGGCTGTGGTTGGTTTGCATTGTTGGAGTAATATTCGCCATTGTAGCGTTGGGCAGTTGGCTGTTAACAGCGCGTAGCGTTGCGCAGTTGGAGGTGAGCCGCCCGTAATGGTGGATGTGGGGAGAGAGATGGCGGAGTTTTGAGAGCGGATGATCTGAACGTGTGTCCATCACACAGTAAATTTGTAAGACTGGATGTCATGAACTGCTATATATATATTATGACTTTTGAACACTATTAAGGTAAATACATTGTTTGTTCTCTATCAAAATCTTTCCTTTGCTAATTATGCCTATCAGTAGTTAGTGCCTTCAGTAGTTTGAATCTTTTATTTAGCTGGCAGTAGTGGCTCTCGCTGTATTGCAGTAGTTCGATTAACGAAGATTTATGTGAGGTAAGTGATTTGTGAAAGGTATAGGTTAATGTTAGTCAGGGCCATTCTTTTGTAGGGATTTTTAAAGTCAGATTGCGTTGACCAGAATAGGTAATGAGCGAAATGTCTGAGTACGTTCAGTTCTGCTCAGCTGTTTGAAAATCAAATAATGTAAGAGGTTTATCTGCGTAGTAATTCATTAAATTTTCTAAGCTCCTTGATACCTGTACTGCAGGACAGACACAAGCTGGTGGCTGCTCCGCTACGCTCTGGGGGAACATTCACATGGGCATGCATGGGTCCAGTGGAGCTCGTGAAAGGGACCACGACAGCCAAGGAGTATCGTACACTGCCTACAGACCACGTGCACCCATTCATGTCGATCACGTTTCCCAACGGCAGTGGCATTTTTCAACAACATGCCATGTCACAAGAGCAGGAGTGTGATGGAGTGGTTTGAGGGATGCGCTGGTTCCCTAAATCGCTACATCTGAACCCGATAGAACACGTCTGAGACTGAACATGGTTCAGAGCTTATCGTCTCCTCCCAAAATGTACGGTAATTAGGCGACTTTGTACATATCTGGTACTACGAGTAACTCCGTACAGCAACCTGCCAAGACTTCATTGAATCTGTGCCACACGAGGTGTCGCCTGTTATCCGATCCAAAGGTGGACACACCAGCTACTACGTAGGTGGTCATAATTTTCTAGCTGATCAGTGTATATGAAAGACTAGCGCAATTACTAAATATCTAGAGGAATTGATCTTCTTCTCCCCACCCCCTGCTCTCTGTCTCCTCCTCTCCCCTCTATCTCCTCCTCCTCTCCATCTATCTCGTCTGTCACTTGCTTCCCCTCTGTCAACCTCCTTTTGCCCTCCTCCCCCCCTCCCCCCTAACCCAAATCTCTCTCGACTCCCACCTCCATTCTCTCTCTGACCCTGAGCCTTGTTTATTGTCATACACAACGAAATATTGATTGACAACTGAAGTGACTTACAACAAATGGGTAAATCGGTTGGATTCATTGGTATTTGGTCCTGCTCCAGGATCCGTTATGACCCTTAATGACAGTGTTTGCCAAAGTTTTAATCCGCAAACGATAGGGCAGCAAAGTTGATGTAATTCCGATTCAGTAGGAATAGTCTAATCACAAGCCAATAACCCATTGTGAGCATAGAGTAAATATCTCTGGAGTGAGCGTTCACATGCGCAGAGCAGATTTTGTGTTGTATTCTTTTCGTACGTGTCGTGGGTTATTTATATATGTTGCGCGGACATTTTAACAGTATCCATCTGATATCGGGAATAAAACAGCTACTTAACTTTTAAGGGCAAGTGATATTGCATTCTGGTTCTTTGCGATAGGTGTCACATTTCAGATGCACTCGATTTTTGGTAGTTTTCGGTATGATACGGTGCTTTATAGTATTACACAGCCTGACGTACATTTTTGCAGTGATAGTCTTGCAAAACAACTTGACAGTACGCTAGTACTTTTGCAAGTGTCCGAAAAACACCGAATTTGCTACACATTAGCGATTATATCCTGATAATTCGTCCTTTTTTCCTGCTATTTCTGCGTATTTATTTTCTCGTTTTTGTGAGCTAAAGCACAATTTTTCTGACTGGTGACACTTTGAAGTATTTATTTAACGCATTTTACGTACTTGCTCCTAGTTTATTAAATAAATAGTAGACTGAGTAGTCTATATACATAACCGACAAGTCACTGATAAATGCATGGAGGTTAGTATTTGCTGAAACGCCTAACCATTTCCTTTCCTGTTCCACTATCAAATTTACGAGAGAAACAATTGTTTGTAAGCTTTTGTACGAGCCGTAATATCTATTATATAGTCATAAAATCGTAGAAAAATAGGTCTACAGAATCAAGCCTTAATTATAATGCGTCTCGAAACTTTTAACATATACAGTGCCTCATACTAATATGATAACTATAATTAGAGCTACGTGGTATGTACCCATAAAAAGTTACTATCCCTCCTTTCATATATTTTTCTTTGCATCCGTAGCAACAACAGTAATTCACCATCGCTATTACACTATTAACAAATGGTGTAACACAATAAAAACTCTTGATAATATATACTTCAAACCCTGCGGAAAGGACAGAGGCACAGTGAAGTCCCGAGAACACGAGCCAATCCAGAGGTTAAATGTTGACAACATGCGCAGAACGCAATACTCACTTCAGACGTCTTCAATCATGTTTAACTGCAAAGAATACATACAACACGAAAATTAGTCCAAATTTAAATAGATAGCTATTGTTAAAATTGACTGCGAGAAAGAAAACGAAACCGCATATATTCACAGCAAATCATACACTTTTTTTGTCTTAGTGAGTTTTAAAAGAGTACCCGTAAATTGCTGTTTAAAAATACACAGAATTTTTCGAAGCCTTTGTTGCTCGGCTTGCGTTTGTTCATCGTCCGACACCGCGCACGAGAAAAATTTCTCGTCTGAAGGAAATATACATAAACGCCTGGCCAGACAGCATCCAGCCTGCCGTTGCGACGGACGGGTGCGCGATTGTCTTGGCGTTAGACGACTTGGAAGCTTCACCTAGGACACGTTATCTTTGTGCGAGTTTTTTCAAGTGCTGAAATGAGTGGCCCGGACGAGGAAGAGCTCCTGCTCGCACTAGCGATACGAAATGCCACCAAGAAGACGAGATGTTGGATGCACGACATTAATAGCAAGACAGAAAGCGTAGGAGAATGCCATCGTCTGTGTACTGAACGAAGATACGTTCTTCAAATATATTCGTATGTCGGGAGAATGTTTCGAGGAACTACATCGCCCGATAGAAAGGTAGCAGCGAAAAGTGCACAACGAACTGGAGAAAGCCAATTGATACAAGGCACAGACCAGCCATTTGTTTGAGGTAAGTTTTACCATTTGTGGCCTCTTTGTGCTTCATGCAGAAGTCATACGAATTATTGCATTTCAGTTTTGCTGTATCACATAAAAGGTTCGGCGGAAGAAAGTGCTATCCCACAATGTAGTTACGAGTCGAGTGATAAATTTATCTGCAGTGTTTATGAATACAGCAAACGATAGTAACATCTAGTTCCGTATGTCCCGCTAGAGAGAACTTTCTACTGAGTAGATTGTTTTGTTTCATTGTATTCATAACACTGTCATTGAATTTAAACACTCAAATCCTTGGTCGTTAACTTATCTATTCGTTCTATCGGCATAATTTATTTTAATCTTTTCCAGACATCTGGCTACAGGTGACAGTCACCAGGCCATAGCTTTTTCTTTTCGGTTGGGACTTCCAACTGTCTCAGAAATTGTGAAAGATGTGTGCCTTGCAATATCGACTGTTCTATTGTTTACCTACTCCTCCAACAGAGATGTGGAAGAAATCTGAAGGAGGATTTCTAGAACTTTTGGGATTTCCGAACTGCCTTTGAAACATAGACGGGAAGAATTTCAGACTAAAATGCCCGAAGGTTAGTGGATCCCAGTTCTTCTGTTATAAACAATTCTTTTCGCTAGTTCTCCTGGCGATCGTTGATGCATACTACGAGTTCTCAGTCGTTGATATTGCAAGTTAAGGACGTCTCAGTGACAACACTATTTTTGAGAATTCAGCTTTCTATCAAGAGTATGTCGAGGGCAAAAGTATTCTACCTCCAAATCAGGATCGCGTGTATCGTACAAAAAGTTGTATTCTCTCACCTCCTCTAGCTGCGAGACAAAAACTGCCTCATACCTAGGGTGACCAGACGTCCGGATTAATCCAGACATGTCCTCCTTTTTAGCTCTTTGTCCTGCGTTTTCACAATGTTGAGCGTAATACAGTTAATGAATTTGTTGGAGTTAATTACAATCAAGTACTGTCTCATGTGAAGACTAGGTGGCTGTCTCTTTTTCCAGCCATTGAAAGGATACTGGAAATGTACGCTGCTCTGAAACCAAACCACCAAAGATTTTGTTTCAAGCCGGCCAATGTGGGCGTGCGGGTCTAGGCGTTTCAGTCTGGAACCGCGTGACCGCTACGGTCGTAGGTTCGAATCCTGCCTCGGGCATGGATGTGTATGATGTCCTTAGGTTAGTTAGGTTTAAGTAGTTCTAAGTTCTAGGGGACTAATGACCACAGCAGTTGAGTACCATAGTGCTCAGAGCCATTTGACCCACTTTTTGTTTCAATTTTTTGAGAACAGGATGAGTTAAGCTTACTTATGGTATTTGCATTCATTGGTGTACAAGTATTCTGGAATTAGAAAAGGAGTGGTTGATGTCAATATGTAACGTGCTTGAAGACCGGTTAAGTGAGAAATTCATTTGCCTTAAGGTCAAGCAGATCCGGAAAATGGCAACAGAGGAAGGCTTCGAGAAAGAAGCCAAACTTTTTATGGAGGAAGCTATTTTACTTTATCATTCATACCATGAATATGGGAATAGGTGGCTCTGTATGTTTGAGGGCTTCTCATGTTGCAGATGGCTGTCACTTAAAAAAGATTTTTGCTACAGTGATGATGAGAGAAGCCTTGTATATTTGCAGGAGAAATGTAAACCCTTTGAAACTGAAGAAGCAAAATGTTTTGATCAGTTTTGCAATTTCAGGCAGTTTCTAAAAAGGAATAATGATCATCCAGGACTTTATTTTATAGTAACAAAGGGATAACGTTTTTTGTGACAGTAAGTCAGTTGACTGTCACTCAGAGTTGCTGAAACTTGCTCAATACTTTTTCAGTAATTCAGGGCATATAATAATAATGCTGAAAGAATATTTTCTCTAATTACCACACAGTGGACTGATGAGCGGAATATATTAAAAATTGAATCAATGAAAGGTCTGTTTATGGTCCAATATAATTTAAAAAGAATTTTCGTGTGTGTCATTTCTGCAAAAAATTCGTTCCTTCGAGAAGTATCTATAATTGTTATGTCTATAAATAATAAACTCAGTTGTGCGACTGGATTCGTGATTTCCTGTTAGGAAGGTCGCAGTTCGTAGTAATAGACGGCAAATCATCGAGTAAAACTGAAGTGATATCAGGTGTTCACCAGGGAAGCATCTTGGGACCTCTGCTGTTCCTGATCTCTATAAATGACCTGGGTGACAATCTGAGCAGTTCTCTTAGACTGTTCGCAGATGATGCTGTAATTTACCGTCTAGTAAGGTCATCCGAAGACCAGTATCAGTTGCAAAGCGATTTAGAAAAGATTGCTGTATGGTGTGTCAGGTGGCAGTTGACGCTAAATAACGAAAAGTGTGAGGTGATCCACATGAGTTCCAAAAGAAATCCATTGGAATTCGATTACTCGATATATAGTACAATTCTCAAGGCTGTCAATTCAACTAAGTACCTGGGTGTAAAAATTACGAACTTCAGTTCGAAAGACCACATGGATAATATTGTGGGGAAGTCGAGCGAAAGGTTGCGTTTCATTGGCAGGACACTTAGAAGATGCAACAAGTCCACTGAAGCGACAGCTTACACTACACTCGTTCGTCCTCTGTTAGAATATTGCTGCGCGGTGTGGAATCCTTACCAGGTGGGATTGACGGAGTACATCGAATGGGTGCAAAAAAGGGCAGCTCGTTTTGTATTATCACGTTATAGGGGAGAGAGTGTGGCAGATATGATACACGAGTTGGGATGGAAGTCATTACAGCATAGACGTTTTTCGTCGCCGCGAAATCTGTTTACGAAATATCAGTAACCAACTTTCTCTTCCGAATGCGAAAATACACTCCTGGAAATGGAAAAAAAGAACACATTGACACCGGTGTGTCAGACCCACCATACTTGCTCCGGACACTTCGAGAGGGCTGTACAAGCAATGATCACACGCACGGCACAGCGGACACACCAGGAACCGCGGTGTTGGCCGTCGAATGACGCAAGCTGCGCATCATTTGTGCGCCGCCGCCGTCAGTGTCAGCCAGTTTGCCGTGGCATACGGAGCTCCATCGCAGTCTTTAACACTGGTAGCATGCCGCGACAGCGTGGACGTGAACCGTATGTGCAGTTGACGGACTTTGAGCGAGGGCGTATAGTGGGCATGCGGGAGGCCGGGTGGACGTACCGCCGAATTGCTCAACACGCGGGGCGTGAGGTCTCCACAGTACATCGATGTTGTCGCCAGTGGTCGGCGGAAGGTGCACGTGCCCGTCGACCTGGGACCGGACCGCAGCGACGCACAGATGCACGCCAAGATCGTAGGATCCTACGCAGTGCCATAGGGGACCGCACCGCCACTTCCCAGCAAATTAGGGACACTGTTGCTCCTGGGGTATCGGCGAGGACCATTCGCAACCGTCTCTATGAAGCTGGGCTACGGTCCTGCACACCGTTAGGCCGTCTTCCGCTCACGCCCCAACATCGTGCAGCCCGCCTCCAGTGGTGTCGCGACAGGCGTGAATGGATGGACGAATGGAGACGTGTCGTCTTCAGCGATGAGAGTCGCTTCTGCCTTGGTGCCAATGATGGTCGTATGCGTGTTTGGCGCCGTGCACGTGAGCGCCACAATCAGGACTGCATACGGCCCAGGCACACAGGGCCAACACCCGGCATCATGGTGTGGGGAGCGATCTCCTTCACTGGCCGTACACCTCTGGTGATCTTCGAGGGGACACTGAATAGTGCATGGTACATCCAAACCGTCATCGAACCCATCGTTCTACCATTCCTAGACCGGCAAGGGAACTTGCTGTTCCAACAGGACAATGCACGTCCGCATGTATCCCGTGCCACCCAACGTGCTCTAGAAGGTGTAAGTCAACTACCCTGCCCAGCAAGATCTCCGGATCTGTCCCCCATTGAGTATGTTTGGGACTGGATGAAGCGTCGTCTCACGCGGTCTGCACGTCCAGCACGAACGCTGGTCCAACTGAGGCGCCAGGTGGAAATGGCATGGCAAGCCGTTCCACAGGACTACATCCAGCATCTCTACGATCCTCTCCATGGGAGAATAGCAGCCTGCATTGCTGCGAAAGGTGGATATACACTGTACTAGTGGCGACATTGTGCATGCTCTGTTGCCTGTGTCTATGTGCCTGTGGTTCTGTCAGTGTGATCATGTGATGTATCTGACCCCAGGAATGTGTCAATAAAGGTTCCCCTTCCTGGGACAATGAATTCACGGTGTTCTTATTTCTATTTCCAGGAGTGTATTTTGTTGAGCCCAACCTACATAGGTAGCAACGATCATAAAAATAAAATAAGAGAAATCAGAGCTCGAAGAGAAAGGTTTAGGCGTTCGTTTTTCCCGCGCGGTGTTCGGGAGTGGAATGGTAGGGAGATAGTACGATTGTGGTTCGATGAACCCTGTGCCAGGCTCTTGAGTGTGAGTTGCAGAGTAGTCATGTAGATGTACTAAAACTGAACATATGTTTGATGGGGAATACTGCAGATGAGGCTACCAGCCGTCAGCTTTGGACAAGTCACATGAAATTAATCATTCGGGAATGGCGTTTAAGCAGCCGTCTTTGCTAAATCTTAAAACTACGCGTAAATATAAAAACAGTTGATGCCTCACTGTCACCATAATCAATGTTTTTAATTTAAAATTTAAAAAATCTTGAGCTGGGACGATTCCCGCCTGACCACCGGTAACAATTAACTAGTAGTTTTACCGGTAACTCCGGGCAATCACGTCACTTGTCCAAAGCTGGCAGGTTTGATGTGTCCTCTTTTTTCTTCCTTTGTCCTCCTTTTTGAAGCTGTTTGTCCTCCTTTTTTAAACAATTACATCTGGTCACTCTACTAATACCGCTGCTAGCAGTTTGACAGCAGAGCAGTTGAACGCGTCAACAGAGGCAAGCAGCCGCTCCGGCGTGCGCCGAATCTGTGATCTGCGACCCCCCTGCGGCGGCCCGTAAGGCTAGGTGCAAATTGTGACGTGTATAGCACGTGTGACGTCACACGACACTACAGCGCGACACGCACGTGCCGCACGAGTCACGCTGGTGCAGCGCATATTGCGACGCGTACACCGTACTTCGCACGCGCCGACTGGCGAAGCTCTGCGCTGACTGAACCGAAGCACGTGCAACCTGTTATCTTTCTCAAGCGATTTTACAGAAACTATTCACTGAAAATATTTGATTTTTGCCTTGCTTGTAGCGTTATATGTCAGCTTCGTGGCGAAGTGCCCACAACTCACTAATGACCATTCTTATTGTGATGTACACATTTTAGTAAGACACTACGCAAAACTCAAAAAGTTTGCAACGAAAATTAGGGGTCGCTATGATTTTGCGTTTGGTGCGTATAACACCACATGTTGCTGCGTACGAAGTTTAGCTAAGATGCTGAATTTTTGTTTAGACTTTAGAGGAGATCTCGAGAAAATGGATCCCATGTAGCGCGCTCACTTCCGATCCCACGCCCGCCAGAGTGAAATACTCGCAACACCTCTCGTATCTCCTAAACCGCTCGAGACATCGAAACGAAAGTTTGGCGAATGATAGCACACAAGGAGGAGAGTGTTTTGCCAATTATTAAACACACAGAACTTTCTTATCTATGGCGATATATCACTACTTATACTTCTTTTTTTTATTCATTTCACTCCAGTGACTAATTTTTTAAGGGTTATCGACAGGTAGCGAAACAAGAGCTTCCTAGTATGAAAATAAACATGCAATTTCTTCTTTTATGTTACTGCAAACCGATACTGTGAGGTTTTTCGTAAGCTATTGAGCTCTGTGATTGCCAATTACTTGTTTAATGAGGCACTCCGTTTCGGAATTCTGTCTCAATAGCTTTTGTGAGATGAGTTGGGCAAATTACATTGTGACAAAGGAAGTACAATTAAACCAGTCACCAAGAGAAATGTGGCCTTTACTCATAAATGGTGATGCTTCTTCGAATGAGAAAAGGTTAACAACTCACACAAAAACAGATTGCCAATTCTGTTGGAATTTTGGTGGAATCCCCGTAACCCATCGTATTTTTAACAGTGAGCGACTGGAATTGAAATTTACCAAAGGATTTTATTCCTTGTCTTGATCTGAGCAGTATTAAAATAATTACGAGCGTTCCTTCAGGCGGAATGACAAGCACATGCCAGATACTGTTTGCTCACCTAGGGCTTACCAAACTGACAATTAAAAGATTGTTATTTGTGACTGCTTATCGACTGTTTCTAGCTTGTAGTGAAAATATATTGTTCACATGAATGTAGTACAGTGTGTTGTATTACATTATTACATTCATATCAGAGTAATCACAGTGAAACTTCTATACTTCAGATCTTGGACGCTTTTTACCACAAGCACTAATTTTTTGTAACAGATCGTACAGGTACATGATTTTATAATATTCCTTGCTTCCTTATTCACTACCCTCTGTCCGTTCTTGCGATCTGAAAACATCGCGGAGGCATATGGTGCAATTCCAGCGGCCAATGGCTCTGTGGTTCCTGAAGAGGGGCAGCAGCCTTTTCAGTAGTTGCAGGGGCAACAGTCTGGATGATTGACTGATCTGGCCTTGCAACATTAACCAAAACGGCTTTGCTGTGCTGGTACTGCGAACGGCTGAAAGCAAGGGGAAACTACAGCCGTAATTTTTCCCGAGGACATGCAGCTTTACTGTATGATTAAATGATGATGGCATCCTCTTGGGTAAAATATTCCGGAGGTAAAATAGTCCCCCATTCGGATCTCCGGGCGGGGACTACTCAAGAGGATGTCGTTATTAGGAGAAAGAAAACTGGCGTTCTACGGATCGGGGGAATTAGTGAAGTTCGGTGGCAGGAGGAACAAGACTCCTGGTCAGGTGACTACAGGGTTATAAACACAAAATCAAATAGGGGTAATGCAGGAGTAGGTTTAATAATGAATAGGAAAATAGGAATGCGGGTAAGCTACTACAAACAGCATAGTGAACGCATTATTGTGGCCAAGATAGATACGAAGCCCACACCTACTACAGTAGTACAAGTTTATATGCCAACTAGCTCCGCAGATGATGAAGAAATTGAAGAAATGTACGATGAAATAAAAGAAATTATTCAGATAGTGAAGGGAGACGAAAATTTAATAGTAATGGGTGACTGGAATTCGAGTGTAGGAAAAGGGAGAGAAGGAAACATAGTAGGTGAATATGGATTGGGGCTAAGAAATGAAAGAGGAAGCCGCCTAGTAGAATTTTGCACAGAGCACAACTTAATCATAGCTAACACTTGGTTTAAGAATCACGAAAGAAGGTTGTATACGTGGAAGAACCCTGGAGATACTAAAAGGTATCAGATAGATTATATAATGGTAAGACAGAGATTTAGGAACCAGGTTTTAAACTGTAAGACATTTCCAGGGGCAGATGTGGACTCTGACCACAATCTATTGATTATGACCTGTAGATTAAAACTGAAGAAACTGCAAAAATGTGGGAAATTAAGGAGATGGGACCTGGATAAACTGAAAGAACCAGAGGTTGTACAGAGTTTCAGAGAGAGCATAAGGGAACAATTGACAGGAATAGGGGAAAGAAATACAGTAGAAGAAGAATGGGTAGCTCTGAGGGATGTAGTAGTGAAGGCAGCAGAGGATAAAGTAGGTACAAAGACGAGGGCTGCTAGAAGTCCTTGGGTAACAGAAGAAATATTGAATTTAATTGATGAAAGGAGAAAATATAAAAATGCAGTAAATGAAGCAGGCAAAAAGGAATACAAACGTCTCAAAAATGAGATCGACAGGAAGTGCAAAATGGCTAAACAGGGATGGCTAGAGGACAAATGTAAGGATGTAGAAGCTTATCTCACTAGGGGTAAGATAGATACTGCCTACAGGAAAATTAAAGAGACCTTTGGAGAGAAGAGAACCACGTGTATGAATATCAAGAGCTCAGATGGCAGCCCAGTTCTAAGCAAAGAAGGGAAGGCAGAAAGGTGGAAGGAGTATATAGAAGGTTTATACAAGGGCGATGTACTTGAGGACAATATTATGGAAATAGAAGAGGATGTAGATGAAGACGAAATGGGAGATACGATACTGCGTGAAGAGTTTGACAGAGCACTGAAAGACCTGAGTCGAAACAAGGCCCCCGGAGTAGACAACATTCCATTAGAACTACTGACGGCCTTGGGAGAGCCAGTAATGACAAAACTCTACCAGCTGGTGAGCAAGATGTATGAGACAGGCGAAATACCCTCAGACTTCAAGAAGAATATAATAATTCCAATCCCAAAGAAAGCAGGTGCTGACAGATGTGAAAATTACCGAACTATCAGTTTAATAAGCCACGGCTGCAAAATACTAACGCGAATTCTTTACAGACGAATGGAAAAACTGGTAGATGCAGACCTCGGGGAAGATCAGTTTGGATTCCGTAGAAATGTTGGAACACGTGAGGCAATACTGACCTTACGACTTATCTTAGAAGAAAGATTAAGAAAAGGCAAACCTACGTTTCTAGCATTTGTGGACTCAGAGAAAGCTTAAATCGGGTGATGCTGAGGGAATTAGATTAGGAAATGAGACACTTAAAGTAGTAAAGGAGTTTTGCTATTTAGGAAGTAAAATAACTGATGATGGTCGAAGTAGAGAGGATATAAAATGTAGACTGGCAATGGCAAGGAAAGCGTTTCTGAAGAAGAGAAATTTGTTAACATCGAATATAGATTTATGTATCAGGAAGTCCTTTCTGAAAGTATTTGTTTGGAGTGTAGCCATGTATGGAACATGGACGATAACTAGTTTGGACAAGAAGAGAATAGAAGCTTTCGAAATGTGGTGCTACAGAAGAATACTGAAGATAAGGTGGATAGATCACGTAACTAATGAGGAGGTATTGAATAAGATTGGGGAGAAGAGAAGTTTGTGGCACAACTTGACTAGAAGAAGGGATCGGTTGGTAGGACATGTTTTGAGGCATCAAGGGATCACAAATTTAGCATTGGAGGGCAGCGTGGAGGGTAAAAATCGTAGAGGGAGACCGAGAGATGAGTACACTAAGCAGATTCAGAAGGATGTAGGTTGCAGTAGGTACTGGGAGATGAAGCAGCTTGCACAGGATAGAGTAGCATGGAGAGCTGCATCAAACCAGTCTCAGGACTGAAGACAACAACAACAACAACATGGCTCATCAGTTACTGAAGTATACATTTTTCTTCACAGAAGAAAAACAAAATAAAACTGTGCAGGTATAAATAACAGAAAAGTATAACGTGCTAACGAAGAAAGCCGGAGCGTTTAAATGGCGAAAAACGAAACACTACCCAAAGGCAATAAAATTCAATACACAGCAAGGCAAAATTTATCGTATTGGCAATACTACCACTGCTGATATGCGCCGTTCCGATGTGAGCATGTGGCCGGGCTACTTCTCCGATCAGCGACTCATATTTCATACGGTGCTAACGAGGCAAGCGCGACGCACGGCGCGAGAAGCTGTGCCTCAACCACAACGCCGCGCGACCTGGCGCAGGGCGCGTGTAGCGTCCCAGTCGCGTCGCGTCGCAATTTGCGCTGTGGTCCCATTTGAACCCGTGATGTCACAAAAACGCGCGCTGCGCTGCGTCGCGCCACACGCGCTATACGCGTCTCAATTTGCGCCTAGCCGAAGGCCGAGGCTTAAGTCTGGTTTAATTGTACTTCCTTTGTCACAATGTAATTTGCCAACTCATCTCACAGCAGCTATTGAGACAGAATTCCAAAACGGAGGGCCTCATTATACCAGTAATTGCAATCACAGAGCTCAATAGCTTACGAAAAAACATCATAGTATCGGTTTGCAGTAACATAAAAGAAGAAATTGCATGTTTATTTTCATACTAGGAAGCTCTTGTTTCGCTACCTGTCGATAACCCTTAAAAAATTAGTCACTTGAGTGAAATAAATAAAAAAAGTATAAGTAGTGATATATCGCCATAGATAAGAAAGCTCCGTGTGTTTAATAATTGGCAAAACACTCTCCTCCTTCTGTGCTATCATTCGCCAAACTTTCGTTTCGATGTCTCGAGCGGTTTAGGAGGTACGAGAGGCGTTGCGAGTATTTCACTCTCGCGGGCGTGGGATCGGAAGTGAGCGCGCTACACGGGATCCATTACAATAAGAATGGTCATTAGTGAGTTGTGGGCACTTCGTCACGAAGCTGATATATAACGCTACAAGTACGGCAAAAATCATACATTTTCAGTGAATAGTTTCTGTAAAATCGTTTGAGAAAGATAAAGAGGTTGCGCGCGCTTCGGTTCAGTCAGCGCAGAGCTTCGCCAGCGGGAGCGTGCGAAGTACGGTGTACGCGTCGCAATATGCGCTGCACCCGTGCGACTCGTGCGGCACGTGCGTGTCGCGCTGTAGTGCCGTGTGACGTCACACGTGCTATACACGTCTAAATTTGCCCCTAGGCTCAAGGTCGGATCGTCTCCGTGCCGACACACGTCCAAGTATGGGCCGTCACCCGGACAACGGAGTACACCATTAAAACAAACGTAGCGGGCCCCACTTGACCGGGCTATGCACGGGGAACGTCAACGGGCCGGGCCCGCGCCTGGCGGGATTCGCCGTGTTTAATGTTTCACGTGACGGACACGGCCTGACGGTGAAGTTGTCTTGTGAGCTGTGCAACTGCGCAAGACCGTTCTGTGTACAAAACATGGGTGTGGAACGACTAATACAAGAAGTTCGTAAGTATCCTATTCTTTCCGATAAGGGAAGTGAAAACTGCAGGAAAATCGAGTACAAAGACAGAGTTTAGAAGAGAATTGCAACAGATCTACAAGCCAAAGGTAAGATAAAACTATACAAGTTTTAATACCCGAAAGATATTCATTGACTTTTTATTTTACAAACAAATGTTTGGTTTATGTCGTCGTTATATCGCCAAGGCGACATGTTCTTGCCATTCCACAGTCCCTTGTGGAGAATACAGGAATTTTTTGAATTGTTCTCGTACAGCAAATGCAGCATCTGTTGATCTCCCACGAATTCGAGGTAGGTTTCGAAGATTTGACGATCTTCCGGATCCCTCAGCAGTTTCCTTTAGATCCATCCTCTGTTCGGACACCCTATATCCTATTTTTCGAATAAATTTGTACAGTACACAAACAGCCGTCACAATCATTGTAAGGTTATTAGGATCTCCCTGAAGGATTCTTCAAAATATTCGATAATTTCTGTTGCAATATACCGAATGTAATGTTTTTTCTCAGTCTTGGTTCTAGTTTCTTTAAAAGTTCACAGAAGGTGTACTGCGTCATCCTGAAATATTCATAAAACTTAGTGTCATCATCTACGAGATGAGAAAATAGTGTTCGAAACTCTCCCTGTACTGGTCTCGTTTTCCAGGCACTGTGGATCCACAATTTTCTTCCTCTTGTTTGCCTTCGTTCTTTTTCTTCTTCGTCTAGAGCAAGTGCTACAAGTCCTAATTCACTATTACGAAAATTAGTGAACATGTTTTACAGCTTTCACAAGCAGAAACACAGATCACCACAAGCAACAACAGAGACACGGCCGTGCCCCGGTCACGTGTGGCCCCAACGGACCGGAGCGCGGCACTCACTCGTCCCTGACACGGCTAGGACGTGTCTGTGCCGACCTTGAAAAGGCCGGTTCCCACTAGAGTGCGGTGTGCGGCAGCGGCAAGCGTTTCCCGCTTTGACGCGGCGGCTCGCGGAACTGGCGTTCCCATCTGGAAGCGGCAGACGCTGGCGGTAGCCAATGACGGACTGCCACTGAGGTACGCGGTGTGACCCACCGAAACGACCGGTGTGTTTGAATAACTATATCTTACACCTACATGAAGGAAAGACGAAGTTGGGTGAAGACATACCAATTTTTCATTTTCTGTACAGTGCACTCTTTCACATATTTAATTATTCATGTTTTCTCATTTCAAAATAAACAGATTTCATGACTACCGTTCATGATTGTTCACTATCTCCTAACACAATGAAACAATGTACGATAAGAGAGATTATTCAGATAGTTAAGCGAGACAAAAATTTAAAATGTGATACGGTAGCAGGTACACGAAAAGAGTAAGAGCACAAAGGCTAGGTGGAAGGGGTGAAAGTAGAAGCCACCTGATAGAATTTCCCACAGAGCATAATGTAATCATCGCCAGCATCTTGTTTAAGAATCACGAAAGAATAATATATTTGGAACACAGTTTTCGAAACCAGATTTTAAATTGTAAGACATTTCCTGGTGCAGACGCAAACCTGACTGAAGACTGTCAATGGCAAGAAAAGCGTCGTGAAACAGAAAATTTGTTCACACCGAATATAAATTCTAATGGTTGGATACTATTTTACAAAGGTATTTGTGTGGAGTGTAGCCTTGTATGTAAGTGAAATGTGGACGATGAACAGTTCTGTCAAGAAGACTATTGACGCTTTCAAAACGTGGTGATCAATAAGAATGCAGATGATCAGATACGAGGATCGTGTAACTAAAGAAGAGGTACGGAATTAAATAGAGGAGGAAGAGGAAATTACGGCACAACTTTGACAACAACAGGAGTTAGTTGACAGGATGTATCATGGGGCGTCAAAGAGTGAGGACAAAGGGGTTGGCTGATAGTATTCTGATAATAATCATCTGTTGAAATACTATTCTACTATTTTATCTATTAATGTAAGCAGTGAATTTACTCTTCCATGCACTCCCCCACAAAACATTTAAACCAAAACTGAAAACAGCTGAACACCAAATCTTTCAACCACTGTATGAGAACTACTGGATTCATTTTCAACTTTCTATAACTATCACTGGCTAGCCACACACACATACAGATATAACGAGAACAAAAATAAACAAACATTAGTTTTCAGCATATAATTCTGCAGGTTGGCAACATGTAGATAAACAAACCAGACAGGAAGGGACATGAGATGAACACATTGTAGTTACGACTTCAAATCAGAGTTTTTTGTAAAACGTCTACTGCTAGTGACAGAAGAAAAAAGAGCGAACATGAAAATGTGCTTATGTTCCATGTTCTAAGTTATAGTTCAACCTCCAGCATGTGACCAGGTGAGGGGAAACGTATATGTCCGCCAAAAACTCGATTCACTGTAAGTAATCAGTCATTCACGTAAAGAAAGATGTGAACTGTTTTATAATCTGCAAGCATCACATATCAAAACAAAACTGAATCATTCTAGATTCCACCGAAGATGCCTTAAAGTAGAAGGCGAAACGCGTCTTGAATCAGTAAAGTACACTGGACAAAGAAAAAAAAGTTTGTTACCTACCAAAAGAAATAATCAATAGCTCTAGATATTTAGTAAATTACATCTTACAACATACCAGCAAATTAGTTTCGGTTTAACTTCTCATTCCACGTGATATTAAATGCTATCCCTTGTGAAAAACTGTAGTTACGTTCATATCTCGGTAGATAAACAGATTTAGGATATTTATCATGCGACTTTTCACAAGTTATCGTTTGCAAAAAAACACGTTTCGATTTCTTGAACCGTTTACGAAATTTGCGGTTGATACAACCACATGGTTTTCGACGAGCAGGACATATCATTCAATATCTCGAGAACGGTGATAGCTATCGATCTGCTCTCAGCTTTAAAAACAATTTCGATATGTTGACTAAATTTCATACGCAATAATGTATTACCTAAAATGAACTCTACGCAAAGTCCACGCAATGCGTTTTTACCTCTGTGCACTCATTAAAATTTCGTGTAAAGGTTTACGTAAATGTGATACAGCAAGTACCCACCACGAATAACGAAAATGAATTCGGTCCTTTATCGAGAGAAGATATCAGACTGTAACATACCCAAGAATCGAATTTTCCTACCGAATAGTTTCCTTGGAATCGGATGATAAGTATTTCATAGCTGCCGCCGCGTCCGCGCCAGCTGTTCGGCGAACGTTCGTGTGGCCCGGAGTTCCGTACCTGACGTCACGCTCAGGGCGTTCTGTGATTGGCGGCGCGCACCTGGAGCGCGGCACGCGGCAGCGGAAGCGGTTCGAGATAGGCAAACCGCGACGCAGAGCCCGCCGCGCCGCGGGCGGCGTTTCCATGGCAACCACGCCGCTGACGCGCGGTTTTGACGCGCGGCAACCCTAGTGGGAACAGGCCTTTAGGCAGGCCGCATGCCGGCGCGTCAAAGCCGCACTCTGTGTGACCGCCGCCATACAATTGCGAGCGATTCAACAGTGCGGCCTGCCGACAGCGGTTCAAGGCCACAGGCCGGACGGCTACGCCGCATTCTGTCTGGCCAGGCCTTAAAATGAATGTACGAGCGTTTTTGACACATAGTTGGCGACAGTTGGGAGTTTCGCTCTGGCCGTCAGTAGTCCTCGGAGCGCCTTGGTCAGGCGACCGCTCGCAATAAGCGAGAAATGCGGATTCGAATCGCGGTCCGCAACAAACTTTCATCGTCGTCGTCGCATTTGAACAGTGAAAATTTACTTTCAAAATCTTTTCTTAAAGAATTTACTTTATTTACTAGCGATTCGTCAAGATCGTTAACACACTATGTGAGCGTGGAAGTAGTTGCCAAGGAGTAACTCATGGAAACAAATTAAATTTCAACCAAAGGACATTTTATTCATAAAAGCCTTTTCAAAAACAGATTTAAAATTTATAACCATAAAAGCACCCTCGAACTATCAAGTTACAATTTAACAAATGCGAATTTGTCTTGTTGCAACTCTTGTTCACTGAAGTACGAGCAGCCCTTACCGGCTCGCCATCTTACAACTATTCATTTTTCTACCGCAGCTAAGCATTATTCAACAGATGGTTGGCCATATTCGCAACTGCGAATCCATTTAATGTATTTCGTAACAGCTGCAATCGTTACAGCGCCGTGTCTCGATTCTTCTTCAGGTTTGCTTCCTTTAACAACAGCAACGTCAGAACGGCCTCTCTGTTGCCTTTATCTTTTTTTAAAGCCAAAGTGATCGTCAGGTAAGAGATCTTCAAGTTTGTTTTCCATTCTTTTGAATATTATTAGTGTCTGCAGCTTGGAAGCATGAGCTATTCAGCTGATTATGCGATGTCTCGCAGTTGTCTCCTCTTCCTACCTTCGGGACCGTGCGGATGAAGTTTTACCGAATGTCTGATTGTATATCGCCAGTGTCACAGATTTTACATACCAGCATAAAAACTCGTTTTGCTACTTCCACAATTATTTTGGAAATTTCGATCGAATTTCGTCTGTACCTTTTGCCTTATTTCATCTTAAGTCGTCCAGAGCTCTTTTAAATCCAGACTGTAATACACTCCTGCAAATGGAAAAAAGAACACATTGACACCGGTGTGTCAGACCCACCATACTGGCTCAGGACACTGCGAGAGGGCTGTACAAGCAATGATCACACGCACGGCACAGCGGACACACCAGGAACCGCGGTGTTGGCCGTCGAATGGCGCTAGCTGCGCAGCATTTGTGCACCGCCGCCGTCAGTGTCAGCCAGTTTGCCGTGGCATACGGTGCTCCATCGCAGTCTTTAACACTGGAAGCATGCCGCGACAGCGTGGACGTGAACCGTATGTGCAGTTGACGGACTTTGAGCGAGGGCGTATAGTGGGCATGCGGGGAGGCCGGGTGGACGTACCGCCGAATTGCTCAACACGTGGGGCGTGAGGTCTCCACAGTACATCGATGTTGTCGCCAGTGGTCGGCGGAAGGTGCACGTGCCCGTCGACCTGGAACCGGACCGCAGCGACGCACGGATGCACGCCAAGACCGTAGGATCCTACGCAGTGCCGTAGGGGACCGCACCGCCACTTCCCAGCAAATTAGGGACACTGTTGCTCCTGGGGTATCGGCGAGGACCATTCGCAGTCGTCTCCATGAAGCTGGGCTACGGACCCGCACACCGTTAGGCCGTCTTCCGCTCACGCCCCAACATCGTGCAGCCCGCCTCCAGTGGTGTCGCGACAGGCGTGAATGGAGGGACGAATGGAGACGTGTCGTCTTCAGCGATGAGAGTCGCTTCTGCCTTGGTGCCAATGATGGTCGTATGCGTGTTTGGCGCCGTGCAGGTGAGCGCCACAGTCAGGACTGCATACGACCGAGGCACACAGGGCCAACACCCGGCATCATGGTGTGGGGAGCGATCTCCTACACTGGCCGTACACCTCTGGTGATCGTTGAGGGGACACTGAATAGTGCATGGTACATCCAAACCGTCATCGAACCCATCGTTCTACCATTCCTAGACCGGCAAGGGAACTTGCTGTTCCAACAGGACAATGCACGTCTGCATGTATCCCGTGCCACCCAACGTGCTCTAGAACGTGTAAGTCAACTACCCTGGCCAGCAAGATCTCCGGATCTGTCCCCCATTGAGCATCTTTGGGACTGGATGAAGCGTCGTCTCACGCGGTTTGCACGTCCAGCACGAACGCTGGTCCAACTGAGGCGCCAAGTGGAAATGGCATGGCAAGCCGTTCCACAGGACTACATCCAGCATCTCTACGATCGTCTCCATGGGAGAATAGCAGCCTGCATTGCTGCGAAAGGTGGATATACACTGTACTAGTGCCGACATTGTGCATGCTCTGTTGCCTGTGTCTATGTGCCTGTGGTTCTGTCAGTGTGATCATGTGATGTATCTGACCCCAGGAATGTGTCAATAAAGTTTCCCCTTCCTGGGACAATGAATTCACGGTGTTCTTATTTCAATTTTCAGGAGTGTGTATACATAATATGTTTTAGAACAGTTAATCTAATTCTGAAGACGACGCTCACAGTAGCGTCGAAACCTGGTCAATTTTGACTTAATATTTGTGACCGGGGGCTTGTTTGTTCTAACATAATTCTGACACGGTCACTGAACCTTAGCAGTTATGTTCAAAGTTTATTCCTAAAAGCTTTTTCAAAACAGTTTTAAAATTATAAGCAGGAAAGCGTCCTCGAAATATCGAGTTACAACTATTCAGAGGCAGTTTTTTTTGTTTTTATTTCTTTTGTTACAGTATGAGCTTTCGGGCTGTGAAGCTTCCGCTCCCTTTCAACGCTGCCGTAGTCGCGACCGCTCACAACGACCTCTGAAAAACTACAATGGTGCAAGTCTGCAACACACCAGATTACTTTAAACTAAAATTTTTAACACCACACACCAGATTACTTTAAACTAAAATTTTTAGCAACTCTCACAAACACATTAACTATGCACCCCGTAAGAGGCATGGTAATGGTACAAACACTCACACTAAGAACTTATTTTCCCCCAAAAGTGTAATTGCTTTTAAAAGTACTCTTACGGTGGAAGCTTAGCAACTTTAGAAAAACGACTATTTAAATAAAACCCATGAAATTCAGACTTACCTAAATTGTACAACAAGCTCTACATTACACATATACCGCCTCGCAAAATTGTAGGCAAGATAAAGTCATATTTCAGGAATTCGGCCCTTACGTTAATTCTATAAATTCGTTAACACCTAATCCGACAAAGATGACAGAGGCAACTATTAACGTATGACAGATTGACAGGGTGGGGGCGGGAGGGTTACTAAACAATCTGAACTGCAGATTGCTCTAAACCTCCCCAATTCCACAAGGGAAAAACGGACCACCCAATTCGTAATAACCACCTTCCCGCGGATGGCAAACGCAGAAGAATGATGGGACGACCCTAGAAAAAAGCGGCTGGTGACTTCACCAAGAAAACAAGTAGAATTTAACAAGTATATGAAACAACATATCTCCAATCAAGTAACTTGTAATAAACTGCGATTTCTGGCGAAGACCTGGCGCAGCACCCCCAAAACGCTCTCCCGAACCTTCCGCTGCCAGCCGCTTCAACGGACGCAGGAAGGCGCGCCGACCTCCCGTCTCACGGCGTCGCAGCTCGCCCCGGCCAGCCCGATGTGGTTCCTCTCCTGATGCTGTCTTGTGAATCGCGAAGCCACTACCCCTCTCTATACGGCGCGGCCCACTGGACTCACGTGGCGACCTCACATGCGCCGACGCTCAAGGCGGACAAGTCATCTCGTGTCTCAGTGCGCGACCGGCCAACCGACCGATCCGACCGCCAATGACCGTTGCCCGAACAACTCCAGCAGACTGGCGGACTAACGCACAGACTCAGATGCAGGAACGCAGCCCCGACCGGGCGACCACTAGCTGAGTTCTCTTACTGGCGGAGTGGCAAGACTATCATTTTGTACCTTAGAGTTTGATCCAAACGACGGCGCTGGTTTGCTTTCGATTCTGACGAGAAGAGCGCTACCACTGAACTGTTGGCACTAACTCACTCTCTGTCCTACCTTCCTACTCATAACGAGTCCAACTCCCGTTATACCATTCTCTGACGGCTACGGTCGCAGGTTCGAATCCTGCCTCGGGCATGGATGTTTGTGATGTCCTTAGATTAGTTAGGTTTAAGTAGTTCTAAGTTCTAGGGGACTGATGACCTTAGCAGTTAAGTCCCATAGTGCTCAGAGCCATTTGAACCATTTTGAACCATTGTATGCTGTTGTTAGTATAATCGTAGACTCACCTAACTAGATAGTCTTTGCTTCTCACCATTTCACTTCACTGCCCCACAGTACCTAGGTTGTTCTTTTGCGTTTCCCTTTTCAGATTATATAGCTCCCGTACCAAGTTTCTGACATTCCACGTCCCGACTCGCCAAACCTTACCCTTTCGTTGGTTATTCAATCTTTTCCTCAGGGTTACCCCACCCTTGCCAGACCACTGCAGGGGGTACTGATCAGGAATTTTTGCCGAAGACGCTTTTTCAATTTCAGGCCACATGCCGTGTGGCCGCACGTTATGTGCCTTCAATGCAGTGGTTTACACTCCCTTGTACTTTCTCATGCTGTTGATCATTGCTGATTCGTCCGCTTCTTATGGTCACTTTCCCACCCCAAGCGCATGAGAGTGCCCCCTTTGACATGGCCGTGGGCAGAACGAGGGTGTCTTCATATTCTGGAAGTCTTCGGCCGCCAATTCTGATGATTTTTGTTCAAAACTTAAGTAGTGGTGGGGTTCGAACTAGGGAGAGGGCGTCATTGTTACCATCATTTGGTCTGGACGTCACATGACACACTTTCAAATACATCATTGAATACTTCATTCAGTTTTTAGTTTTAAGACTAACACAACATAAAAATTCGATTAAAAAAAAACAAAACAAAAAGTAAATATGCTCTTGCGATTGCATGAGAGTGCGTTGCCTTTGTATCGCACTTGCTATAATTACCTTTATTTTATTTTATTTTACTGTGTGTTTGAAACGATCTCGGTAAAACATCTGGACTGTCTGGGGCACTGTACTACGCTTGATTGCGTTATACGGCTCTGATTGGCGCACATATGCTCGTCTGTCGTCGAGGTGGAACTGGATGCTGTTGCGTCGAGGCGTTGTTGTGGCGCTGTGATCTGGGCTGCTGACGCACATCCCATGGAGTAGCACTCGAATTCTCTAGATGCACTCGCTGGCACTTCAACACTCACCTTCGAGCGTCATTCAATAATTAAGGAGACAAATTTTCTGGGGAAAAACTTATAAGTAGGGCAAGTTTGGTACTTTTTTTACTTTAAGTTGGCATCACTGGGATGAGCCCTCATCAGCTGAAGTGCCAACATTGTTTTGTTTATAACCTCAAAAATACATTTCAAGATGGCGCGTCCGCCTGAAATGTCCACATTAGTTGAAAAATGTTCTGTCATTCGGTTTTTACTTGATGGAGGTGAAAAACCAGTGAATGTATACTGTCGTGTGTCTAAAGTTATGGCGAAGGTTGTATGAATCGCGTAAATTTTTATAAGTGGGTAGAGCAGTTCAAAAATTGTCGCCACCCAGTGACTGACGAATACATTCTGGCCAACCATTTGCTGTTTCTACTTCCTCACTTGAAAGCCGAATTGCTGACATTATTCATGCCGACCGCAGTGTGATTGTTTAAATGATATTTGATAAGGTTCACGTTAGGACTGGTACAGTTCATAACATTATGTGTAACAAGCTGAAGCACCGCAAAATGTGTGCAAGATGGGCCCCAAAGCAGTTGACGCGGCTACACAAGGAAACACTATTGATAGTGTGCGCAGAGGTAAAAGAACTTTATGAACGAGCACGTCTTCAACGAAATTTTAACTTGTGATGAAACTTGGGTTCACTGTTATCAGCCAGGATCAAGAAGACAAAGTGTGAAGTGGAACCATACCTCACTTGTCAAGAAAAAATTCAAAACCCAAGCATCAGTCGGAAAAGTCATGTTGATGGTGTTTTGGGACACTGAAGGTCCAGTTTTATGATTAGCTCGAAGAACAGCGTACAATGAACTGCCAACACTACTGGAATTTGTTTTTAAGCAAGGTGAAGCGAGCCATGAGAGAGAGACGTCGTGGATCTCAGAGGAGAGGTGTGATTCTCCAGCAAGATAACACATGTCTTCATATTACTCACCTAAACCTTGAAACCATCGACAAAATGGGCTGAGAAGTACTGCCTCATTCCCCTTAGAGTCCTGATGCAGTACCTAGTGATTTCCATTTGTTTGGCGCACTGAAGGTGGCATTACGTGGGAAGAGGTTTCAGCACAACGACGACGTGAAAAGGTTTGTGGGGAAATGGTTCAAACATCCAGATAAATAGTTATTTGCAGCTGGAATAAAGAAGCTTGTAGCCCGCTGGAACAAGTGCATAAGTGTTCAAGGGGATTATGTTTGAATGCGGAAAAAGTATTGTTTTCTAAGAATAAAAGCTTTTTTCTCCAGACCAATTTGTCTTTTTAATTATCGTATGACCCTTGCATGTTGACTGTGTGCGGGATTGGAGGGGTTCTGTAAGTGCCATACTCTGACAAATTTGTCTTTTTCATGCCCAGAAGTTGTGTTAGCAGCACTGTCTGCTTTTTTGTTGTTGTAAATCATTCCACCTCTAAAGGAGATTAGAATTATATTAATACCTTCAGCAGCTGACAGGCGTTTATATATATCAAAGGGGACAGTGGAAATGTGTGCCCCGACCGGGACTCGAACCCGGGATCTCCTGCTTACATGGCAGACGCTCTATCCATCTGAGCCACCGAGGACACACAGGATAGTGCAACCGCAGGGACTATCCCGCGCACGCCTCTCGCGAGACCCACACTCTCACCTTGTATGTCCACACACTACATTCGTAGTGTCCCACCCCAACACACTCATTACTTGTGGAAGTCATTCTTACCAAGACACGTAAGTGTTCGGGGAATATGTGTGCATACGCACAGAAGAAGAAGGTCATGTTCGAAAGAACAGGCACCATATCTATATATCTGAAGGAGATGGTGGACAGTAGGAGAGACCGTTTCAGCCAACATTTGTAGTTTGTGGTATTATAATACCGTTTATTGAGGACAGTTGGATGCTTATTTAATTTTTTTCCTTCATTTGCCTTACGGCTAATGGAAAAACCTCTCGGTCGAAAACACCCTAGCTGGGAGTGGTTGCTTGTTCTTCGGCTTGTAGTAAAGTAAAGCTGCATGCCCTCGGGAAAGATTACGGCCGTAGTTTCCCCTTGATTTCAGCCGTTCGCAGTACCAGCACAGCAAGGCAGTTTTGGTTATTGTTACAAGACCAGATCAGTCAATCATCCACACTGTTGCCCCTGCAACTACTGAAAAGGCTGCTGCCCCTCTTCAGGAACCACACGTTTGTCTGGCCTCTCAACAGACACCCCTCCGTTGTGGTTGTACCTACGGTACGGCTATCTGTATCGCTGAGGCACGCAAGCCTCCCCACCAACGGCAAGGTCCATGGTTCATGGGGGGAGGCTTCGGCTTGTATAGTTTCATATTATCTCACTTCTCGTGACAATGTTATGTTGTGGCCTTGCGATTTTATTAATGTAGAGATTTTCCATCTAATTCTGTGGAAGATGAAAAACTTAAAAATCTAGTGGATGTAGAGAATTTCGTCCCCTTCCGTAGGAACTGATTGAAATACTATTGCTCAATAGCTTGCTCTTTCTATATAAGACTGCTACATCATCCCAAATCCTTGTAGGTATTCTTGCTCTGTTAACAATCTCACTGATTTCTTCTCCACTTCGTTGAAGTGATTTCGACACTGCTTATAGACTAATGCAGGGAGGAAATGCATATTTTATTTTCGGAAAATTAGACGCTGTATAATGACGCTGCAGGAGCGCATTTGTAAGTCTGTTGAGAAGTAATCTGTTGAGTTTGAATCTGATGATTTGTTGTTTTATTCTGTGTAACATGTTGCCGGTTTCAAGTGTTTCCTAAAGGAAACTTTTTGGGGAAGTCATAGCGTAGATGTGCAGCTACTCTAAGCCTCCTCCGGTCAGCAGATGGAATTTTTTCCTTTGCCTAGATGATATAGTCCACGCTTGTGATCCGTATTCGAGAATGGGGAGGACAAATATTTTCTATGTGTGAAGGGCAATTGGTTGCTCCACTCCATGTATTCGGTATTTCAAGAGACGTACTGAGTTGGCATTCAGCTTGTTTAATCTCTTCAGATGCGTTTTCCTCCCAATTTAAGAGCTCATTTAGATATACGAGATATTTAACGTTTGGTTGTGTAGTAATTTCTTGTTCCCAAAGTCAAATGTTGAATTTGTGGGGGTCCTGTTGATGCTGATAAATAAGGGTTTTATGTCTGAATAGATGCTCTATTTACTGAGCCAGACTTGAAGTTTGGTGATGTTGTTGTAGCCTGTTTATTGACTGCATTGCAGGTGAGTGCATTAGCATACAGAACTATGTCTTCATTCTGCCACCTTGATTTTGGGGATGCGAGCAGAATATATCTTAAATAACAATGGGGAAATGCGGCACCCTGGGGGATATACCCCCATTTTGGGTGTTGAGTAAAATGGCTTTTGGTCACCAACTCGAACTTTTCTATTTCCAACAAGGTTTCCTATTAATTGTACTGTCCCAGGTGAGAAGTTGTATTTTAGAGATTTGTGAATAAGTCCCTCATGCCGTACCTTATCAAAGGCGCGTTTTGTCTCCAGAGCGGGGGCAGCAGTCACATCTGTTAATTGGCAGACTTCTGCTACTTTGCTTGTTGGTCTCAATAATGGATCAGTGGCGCTATGATTGTTTCTGAAACCACCTTCCTCGTGTGGTATAATGTTGTTGTCTTCTGCTTACTATTGTAGTCTGTTGTTGATTATTGCTTCAAAGCTTTGATTATTGGAGGTAATGCGACAGGTCCATATGAGTGACGGTTGATTTCGGGTTTTCCAGGTTTCGGAATCATTCTATTATGTACATGTTTCCATTGGAATAGCATAGTTTTTTGTGTTAAGCGTGCATTAACTAGTAGTTTTAGTATCTGAGCAAGTCCCTGTGCTAAAAGTAGTTTGAGATGAAATCGTCCAATGCCGTCATTTCCAGGAGCTTTAGGTTAGAGGGACTCAGGAAACCACAGAAAGGGCGTCCGTCTTAAAGGGGCAGGGAAAACATGGTAAGGTAGTTGTAGAAACGATCGGTATTGTAATTGTAAATTTTCGTAGCTTTTTTGGGAAAGAACCAGAGCTGCAAGCCATAATTGAAAGCACTGAAGCTAAGATAGTTATAGGTATGGAAAGCTGCCTAAGGTTGGAAATAAGTCCAACAAAAAAATTTGCAAATGATGTTACAGTTTCAGAAAGGATAGATCAAATAGCGGTTGACTATTTACTGCTGTCAGAAGCAGTTTACCTTGTAGTGAAATTGAAGTAGATACTTCCTGCGAAATAGTATGGGTAGAGACTATACTTGATAATCGGATTACACTATTAATTAGATCGTTTCACCGACGCCCCTACTCAGAAGATATAGTTACTGAACAGTTCAAAGAAAACTTGAGTCACATTTCAAAAACGGAGTAGGTAAGCTAATCATACAGTTGTAGTCTGTGGTGACTTCAATCTACTCTTGATATGCTGGAAAAACTACACGTTTAAAGCCGGCGGCAAGCACAAAACATCATCCGAAACTGTACTGAATGCTTTCTCCCAAAAATTATTTTGAAAAATTACTCCGTGACTCCACTCGGAACGTAATTGTTTGCGAAAGCATACTTGACCTCTTAGCAACAAATACTCCTGGACAAATAATGAGTATCATGACGGATACAGCGATTAGCGACTATAAGGATGTTGCTGCTAGTCACAATGCCTTAACACTCACAACCATCAAAAAGAAACGCAAAGTACACCTATTCAAAAAAGCTGATGAAAATGCTATTACACCCTTTTAAGAGACAGTCTCCCTCCTTCCGTTCTGATCTTGTAAGCGTAGAAAAGACGTAGAATGATTTCAAAGAGATAGTATCGACGGCCGAGGTGGCCGAGTAGTTCTAGGCGCTACAGTCTGGAACAGCGCGACCGCTACTGTCGCAGGTTCGAATCGTCCCTCGGGCATGGATGTGTGTGATGTCCTTAGGTTAGTTAGGTTTAAGTAGTTCTAAGTTCTAGGAGACTGATTACCTCAGAAGTTAAGTCCCATAGTGCTCAGAGCCATTTTTTGAACCATAGTGCTCAGAGCCTTATCAGAGATATGTTGTTGCTGTTGCGGTCTTCAGTCCATGCTACTCTATCCTGTGCAAGCTTCTTCATCTCCCAGCTTTCTCATGTTCAGTTCCTGGTGCAAGATGTGACCAACACATTCCTGTGATATCTTTAGAGCATGAGCAATTTCATGCACCCTTACATGCTGATCTTCCAAAATCATATCGTGCACTCTGTCAATGATGACCAGTGTGCTTGCACTTTTTGGATGTCCTCCGCACGGATCATCTCGGATGTTTCACGGCTCTGTTTAAACTCGGCTATTCACTTATTCACACTGGAAATTGAAGGTGAAGAGCCGTCATTTAGATCTATGTACCACAAATGAATTTAAATTGTCGTTAAACATTCTTTTACAGAGAATTTAATCACTGCACAATACCTTTCTTTTTCGGTTTTCAGCACTGCGCACAGCACAATTGCTTCAAGCAACTGCTTACAGTCAACTGCTGCCTGGAATGACTTGCAATTTTAAATTGCATGTACTAAAACTTGTGCGAATGTAGGGAGGGGGGAAATATCATGTCAATAGTGCTGCAATCTCTAGGTGAGGCAGAGAAGTTTCCAGACAGCCCTCATATGTTAAAGGTGCAATTCAATAGTCGAGTACGAGGATCATCCGATAAGTAAGTTTGCAATCTCCCATTCATTTTTCACTGTCAGTTGTTGATATCCGTAGATAGTTAACCCGTGTCTCTGGGGAAGATAGTGTTGTTGTTGTGGTCTTCAGTCCTGAGACTGGTTTGATGCAGCTCTCCATGCTACTCTATCCTGTGCAAGCTTCTTCATCTCCCAGTACCTACTGCAACCTACATCCTTCTGAATCTGCTTAGTGTATTCATCTCTTGGTCTCCCTCTACGATTTTTACCCTCCACGCTGCCCTCCAATACCAAACTGGTGATCCCTTGATGCTTCAGAACATGTCCTACCAACCGATCCCTTCTTCTGGTCAAGTTGTGCCACAAACTTCTCTTCTCCCCAATCCTATTCAATACTTCCTCATTAGTTATGTGATCTATCCATTTAATCTTCAGCATTCTTCTGTAGCACCACATTTCAAAAGCTTCTATTCTCTTCTTGTCCAAACTATTTATCGTCAATGTTTGACTTCCATACATGGCTACACTCCATACAAATACTTTCAGAAATGCCTTCCTGACACTTAAATCTATACTCGATGTTAACAAATTTCTCTTCTTCAGAAACGCTTTCCTTGCCATTGCCTGTCTACATTTTATATCCTCTCTGCTTCGAACATCATCAGTTATTACTTTGAATACAACAGTCACCATGCGCACCTTCCTCCATGGGAGTAATGTCTCAAAGAGTTTACGCTTTGATCAGTTATTTTACTCCCTAAATAGCAAAACTCCTTTACTACTTTAAGTGTCTCATTTCCAAATCTAATTCCCTCAGCATCACCCGACTTAATTCGACTACATTCAATTATCCTCGTTTTGCTTTTGTTGATGTTCATATTATATCCTCCTTTCAAGACACTGTCCATTCTATTCAACTGCTCTTGCACGTCCTTTCCTGTCTCTGACAGAATTACAATGTCATCGGCAAACCTCAGAGTTTTTATTTCTTCTCCATGGATTTTAATACCCATCCGAATTTTTCTTTTGTTTCCTTTAGTGCTTGCTCAATATACAGATTGAATAACACCGGGGAGTGGCTACAACCCTGTCTTACTCCCTTCCCGACCATTGCTTCCCTTTCATGTCCGTCGAGTCTTATAACTGCCATCTGGTTTCTGTACAAATTGTAAATAGCCTTTCGCTCCCTGTATTTTACCCCTGCCACCTTTAGAATTTGAAAGAGAGTATTCCAGTCAACATTGTCAAAAGCTTTCTCTAAGTCTACAAACGCTAGGAACGTAGGTTTGCCTTTCCTTAATCTTTCTTCTAAGATAAGTCGTTGGGTCAGTATTGCCTCACGTGTTCCAGTGTTTCTACGAAATCCAAACCGATCTTCCCCGAGGTCGGCTTCTACTAGTTTTTCCATTCGTCTGTAAAGAATTCGTGTTAGTATTTTGCAGCTGTGGCTTATTAAACTGATTGTTCGGTAATTTTCACATCTGTCAATACCTGCTTTCTTTGGGATTGGAATTATTATACTCTTCTTGAAGTCTGAGGGTATTTTGCATGTTTCATACATCTTGCTCACCAGATGGTAGAGTTTTGTCAGGACTGGCTCTCCCAAGGCCGTCAGTAGTTCCAATGGAATGTTGTCTACTCCGGGGGCCTTGTTTCGACTCAGGTCTTTCAGTGCTCTGTCAAACTCTTCACGCAATACCATATCTCCTATTTCATCTTCATCTACATCCTCTTCCATTTCTATAATATTGTCCTGAAGTACATCGCCCTTGAATAGTCCCTTTATATACTCCTTCCACCTTTCTGCTTTCCCTTCTTTGCTTAGAACTGAGTTTCCATCTGAGCTCTTCATGGTAATACAAGTGGTTCTCTTATCTCCAAAGGTCTCTTTAATTTTCCTGTAGGCAGTATCTATCTTACCCCTAGTGAGATAAGCCTCTACATCCTTACATTTGTCATCTAGCCATCCGTGCTTAGCCATTTTGCACTTCCTGTCGATCTCATTTTTGAGACGTTTGTGTTCCTTTTTGTCTGCTTCATGTACTGCATTTTTATATTTTCTCCTTTCATCAATTAAATTCAATATTTGTTCTGTTACCCAAGGATTTATAGCAGCCTCGTCTTTTTACCTACTTGATCCTCTGGTACCTTCACTACTTCATCCCTCAAAGCTACCCATTATTCTTCTACTGTATTTCTTTGCCCCATTCTTGTTAATTGTTCCCTTATGCTCTCCGTGAAACTCTGCACAACCTCTGGTTCTTTCAGTTTATCCAGATGCCATCTCCTTAAATTCCCACATTTTTGCAGTTTCTTCAGTTTTAATCTACAGGTCATAACCAATAGATTGTGGTCAGAGTCCACATCTGCCCCTGGAAATGTCTTACAATTTAAAACCTGGTTCCTAAATCTCTGTCTTACCATTATATAATCTATCTGATACCTTTTAGTATCTCCAGGGTTTTTCCATGTATACAACCTTCTTTCACGATTCTTAAACCAAGTGTTACCTATGATTAAGTTGTGCTCTGTGCAAAATTCTACCAGGCGGCATCCTCTTTCATTTCTTAGCTCCAATCCATATTCACCTACTATGTTTCTTTTGCTCCCTTTTCCTACACTCGAATTCCAGTCACCCATGACTGTTAAATTTTCGTCTCCCTTCACTGTCTGAATATTTTCTTTTATTTGATCATACATTTCTTCAATTTCTTCGTCATCTGCAGAGCTAGTTGGCATATAAACTTGTACTACTGTAGTAGGTGTGGGCTTCGTATCTATCTTGGCCACAATAATGCGTTCACTATGCTGTTTGTAGTAGCTTACCCGCATTCCTATTTTCCTATTCATTATTAAACCGACTCCTGCATTACCCCTATTTGATTTTGTGTTTATAACCCTGTAGTCACCTGACCAGAAGTCTTGTTCCTCCTGCCACGGAACTTCAGTAATTCCCACTATATCTAAATTTAACCTATCCATTTCCCTTTTTAAATTTTCTAACCTACCTGCCCGATTAAGGGATCTGACATTCCACGCTCCGATCCGTAGAACGCCAGTTTTCTTTCTCCTGATAACGACATCCTCTTGAGTAGTCCCCGCCCGGAGATCCGAATGGGGGACTATTTTACCTCCGGAATATTTTACCCAAGAGGACGCCATCATCATTTAATCTTACAGTAAAGCTGCATGCCCTCGGGAAAAATTACGGCCGTAGTTTCCCCTTGCTTTCAGCCGTTCGCAGTACCAGCACAGCAAACCCGTTTTGGTTATTGTTACAGGGCCAGATCAGTCAATCATCCAGACTGTTGCCCCTGCAACTACTGAAACGGCTGCTGCCCCTCTTAAGGAACCACACGTTTGTCTGGCCTCCCAACAGATACCCCTCCGTTGTGGTTGCACCTTCGGTACGGGTATCTGTATCGCTGAGGCACGCAAGCCTCCTCACCGACGGCAAGGCCCATGGTTCATGGGGGAGGATGAGAGATATATACCACAAAAATTAATAAGTGACTGTACTGATCCCCCATGATACACAAAACGGGTCAGATCGCTGCTGCAGAAGCAACGGAAAAATCACGCCAAATGTAAAAGAACGCAAAATCCCCAAGATTGGCAAAGTTTTACAGAAGATCGAAAGATAGCGCCTACTTCAATGCGAGATCCTCATACTAATTTCCACAACGAATCTGGCAGAAAACCCAAAGAGATTCTGGTCGTATGTAAGACACACTGCGCGATAACGACGGTGAAGTCACTGATGACAGTGCCACTAAAGCAGGGTTATTAAACACAGTGTTCCGAAACTCTTTCACCAAAGAAGAAGAGGCAAATATTTCTGGATTCCAATCAAGAACAACTGCCAAGATGAGAAACATAAAAGTAGATATCCTCGGTGTCGCAAAGCAGCTTAAATCACTTAATAGAGGCATGGCCTCCGGTCCAGATTGTATACCGGTCAGGTTACTGTCAGAGTATGCTGATACAAAAGCTCCATATTTAGCTATTATATACAACCACTCGCTCACAGAAAGATCCGCACCTAAGGACTGAAAAAATTGCTTAAGTCACACCAATACCCAAAAAGGGAAATTGGAGTAATCCTCTGTATTGCAGGCCCATATCACTATTGTCGATTTGCAGCACGGTTTTGAACACATATTGTGTTCGAACGTTATGAATTACCTCGAAGCTAGCGATTTATTGACATACAGTCAGCATGGATTCAGAAAACATCTTTCCTCTGAAACACAACTAACTCTTTATACTCATGAAGTAATGAGTGCTATCGACAGGGAATGTCAAATTGATTGCATATTTTTAGATTTCCCGAAGGCTTTCGACACCGTTCCTCACAAGCGTCTTCTAACCATTCTGCGTGCCTATGGAATATCACCTCAGTTGTGCGACTGGATTCGTGATTTCCTGTCAGGAAGGTCACAGTTCGTAATAGTAGACGGAAAGTCATCGAGTAAAACAAAAGGAACATCCGGCGTTCCCCAAGGAAGTGTTACAGGCCCTATATTGTTCGTATTAGCGACATAGGAGACAATCTGAGTAGCCCTATTAGATTGTTTGCAGATGATTCTGTCATTTACTATCTTGTAAAGTCATCAGATGAACAAAATGAATTGAAAAAATGATTTAGATAAGATATCTGTATGGTGGGAAAAGTGGCAGTTGACCCTGAATAAAGAAATGTGTGAAGATATTCACATGAGTACTAAAAGAAATCCGCTAAATTTCGATTACGCGATAATTCACACAAACATGAAGGCTGTTAATTCAACTAAATACTTAGGGATTACAATTAGAAATAACATAAATTGGAACGATCTCATAGATAATGTTGTGAGAAAGAGCAAACCAAAGACTGCGATTCATTGGCTAAACACTTAGAACGCGCAACAGGTCTACCAAAGAGACTGCTTACACCACGCTTGTCCGCCCCATTCTGGAGTACTGCTGTGGGGTGTGGGATCCGCATCAGGTGGGACTGATGGATGACATCGAAAAAGTACAAAGAAGAGCAGCTCGTTTTGTATTATGGTGAAATAGGGATGATAGTGTAACGGACATGATAAGTGAATTGGAGTGGCAATCATAAAAACAAACGCGTTTTTATGAAAACAAACACGTTTCTCGTTGCGACGGGATATCCTCGTGTAATTTCATCCACCAGTTTTCTCCCCTGATTGCGAAACCATTCTGCTGGCACTCACCTACGTAGGGAGAAATGATGATTACGATAAAATAAGAGAAATCAGGGGTGGCACAGAAAAATTTAAGTGGTCGTTTTTCCCGTGCGCCGTTCGAGAGTGGAAAGGTAGAGAGACAATTTGAATGTGGTTCATTGAACCCTCTGCAGGCATTTTATTGTGAATAACAGAGTAACCACGTAGATGTAGCTGTAGGTGTATTTTTACCGCTTAGTATAGCAGAGGCTATCTCATATTTTTTTTTTTTTTTTTTTTTTTTCAGCGGTGGATGATCGGCTGGTGTGGTGGTTCTATATAGTAGCGAATGAAGTTCCCCAGTAATTTCCTCGTGGTTTTGGTGAAATTTTGCATCCTGTGGGCGATGTAGAGGAATATTTCAGGCTTCTCCGTCTCGTCCGCCGTGATGTAGTCATCGATTTGTAAAGCCAGTTCTTGAGTGATGTTTTATCACGTTATTTTCCTGAATTCATTCAAAAAGAAAGTGGAGTTACGTGGGTCGGTCTTTGTCAGTCATAAAAATGGCTCTGAGCATTGTGGGACTTAAATTCTGAGGTCGTCAGTCCCCTAGAACTTAGTAATACCTAAACCTAACTAAGCTAAGGACATCACACACATCCATGCCCGAGGCAGGATTCGAACCTGCGACCGCAGCGGTCGCGCAGTTTCTGACTGTGGCGCCTGGAACCGCTCAGCCACGCCGGCCGGCTTGTCAATCATATTCCCATCTGAATCTTCCTGGCAGATTAATATCAGCGCACACTCCGCTGCAGAGTGAAAACCTTATTCTGCATATTCCCATGCATTTGCTGTTAACTGGCGAATCTCAGATCTTTTTTGGTTATTACAACGATACCATCCCGTTCTAGCCCTTTCATTAGGTTGTCGTTTGATTTATCTACACAATTTTCTTTTTTCTTTGATTAGGTTGAGAGTATGTATAGGAAGACTATAATGACTTTCTTAGATGCATTGTTAATGGTTTCAGACTGTGTCCTCAGGACAACAGCAGGTTATATTTGCCGACATCTTCTATAGTATTAATGGCGGTTCTGTTGGGCTTTTCGTTTAAAAATTCAGTTCTGTAGTTTTCTATAGCTATCAAGGTTTTCGGACTTATTGAAAGTTTTTCTACTGCAAATTTCTTTTTCGACGTGAGTAACATTCGTTGTTTTTATGGTGATAGGAAGACGGTCGCTGGATATGCTAACACCTATTTCCACTTCACTGCAGTGACTAGCAATTTGCGATGTCCAAATATTGTGATCAATAATGCCGACTGTCGGCAGGTGATGGTTGAAGAGATCACTCTAGCAAATATCTACTAACACCAGTATCCCTGGCCTCTGTTTTGAACACGACCTAGGTAGAGCCTTCCTGCAAGTCGGCCAGGGGCCTCAAGACGACGTAATACAACGCTGAAACTAGTTTCCAGTTAAAACAAGGTTAAAAATTGACAGATGAAAGTTATTTAATTTGACATCCTTTATGGCCTCCCCCCATGAACCATGGACCTTGCCGTTGGTGGGGAGGCTTGCGTGCCTCAGCGATACAGATGGCCGTACCGTAGGTGCAACCACAACGGAGGGGTATCTGTTGAGAGGCCAGACAAACGTGTGGTTCCTGAAGAGGGGCAGCAGCCTTTTCAGTAGTTGCAGGGGCAACAGTCTGGATGATTGACTGATCTGGCCTTGCAACATTAACCAAAACGGCCTTGCTGTGCTGGTACTGCGAACGGCTGAAAGCAAGGGGAAACTACGGCCGTAATTCTTCCCGAGGACATGCAGCTTTACTGTATGATTAAATGATGATGGCATCCTCTCGGGTAAAATATTCCGGAGGTAAAATAGTCCCCCATTCGGATCTCCGGGCGGGGACTACTCAGGAGGATGTCGTTATCAGGAGAAAGAAAACTGTCGTTCTACGGATCGGAGCGTGGAATGTCAGATCCCTTAATCGGGCAGGTAGGTTAGAAAATTTAAAAAGGGTTGGTTGGTTGGTTGTTTGGGGGAAGAGACCAAACTGCGAGGTCAACGGTCTCAGCGGATTACGGAAGAACGGGGAAGGAAGTCGGCTGTGCGCTTTCGAAGGAACCATCCCAGCATTTGCCTGGAGAGATTTAGGGAAATCACGGAAAACCTAAATCAGGATGGCCGGACGCGGGATTGAACCGTCGTCCTCCCGAATGCGAGTCCAGTGTGCTAACCACTGCGCCACCTCGCTCGGTTTAAAAAGGGAAATGGATAGGTTAAAGTTAGATATAGTGGGAATTAGTGAAGTTCGGTGGCAGGAGGAACAAGACTTCTGGTCGGGTGATTACAGGGTTATAAACACAAAATCAAATAGGGGTAATGCAGGAGTAGGTTTAATAATGAATAGGAAAATAGGAATGCGGGTAAGCTACTACAAACAGCATAGTGAACGCATTATTGTGGCCAAGATAGATACGAAGCCCACACCTACTACAGTAGTACAAGTTTATATGCCAACTAGCTCAACAGATGACGAAGAAATTGAAGAAATGTACGATGAAATAAAAGAAATTATTCAGATAGTGAAGGGAGACGAAAATTTAATAGTAATGGGTGACTGGAATTCGAGTGTAGGAAAAGGGAGAGAAGGAAACATAGTAGGTGAATATGGATTGGGGCTAAGAAATGAAAGAGGAAGCCGCCTAGTAGAATTTTGTACAGAGCACAACTTAGTCATAGGTAACACTTGGTTTAAGAATCATGAAAGAAGGTTGTATACGTGGAAGAACCCTGGAGATACTAAAAGGTATCAGATAGATTATATAATGGTAAGACAGAGATTTAGGAACCAGGTTTTAAGTTGTAAGACATTTCCAGGGGCAGATGTGGACTCTGACCACAATCTATTGGTTATGACCTGTAGATTAAAACTGAAGAAACTGCAAAAATGTGGGAAATTAAGGAGATGGGACCTGGATAAACTGAAAGAACCAGAGGTTGTACAGAGTTTCAGGGAGAGCATAAGGGAACAATTGACAGAAATAGGGGAAAGAAATACAGTAGAAGAATAATGGGTAGCTCTGAGGGATGAAGTAGTGGAGGCAGCAGAGGATAAAGTAGGTAAAAAGACGAGGGCTGCTAGAAATTCTTGGGTAACAGAAGAAATATTGAATTTAATTGATGAAAGGAGAAAATATAAAAATACAGTAAATGAAGCAGGCAAAAAGGAATACAAACGTCTCAAAAATGAGATCGAGAGGAAGTGCAAAATGGCTAAACAGGGATGGCTAGAGGATAAATGTAAGGATGTAGAGGCTTATCTCACTAGGGGTAAGATAGATACTGCCTACAGGAAAATTAAAGAGACCTTTGGAGAGAAGAGAACCACGTGTATGAATATCAAGAGCTCAGATGGCAACCCAGTTCTAAGCAAAGAAGGGAAGGCAGAAAGGTGGAAGGAGTATATAGAAGGTTTATACAAGGGTGATGTACTTGAGGACAATATTATGGAAATGGAAGAGGATGTAGATGAAGACGAAATGGGTGATACGATATTGCGTGAAGAGTTTGACAGAGCACTGAAAGACCTGAGTCGGAACAAGGCCCCCGGAGTAGACAACATTCCATTAGAACTACTGAGGGCCTTGGGAGAGCCAGTCATGACAAAACTCTACCAGCTGGTGAGCAAGATGTATGAGACAGGCCAAATACCCTCAGACTTCAAGAAGAATATAATAATTCCAATCCCAAAGAAAGCAGGTATTGACAGATGTGAAAATTACCGAACTATCAGTTTAATAAGTCACAGCTGCAAAATACTAACGCGAATTCTTTACAGACGAATGGAAAAACTGGTAGATGCGGACCTCGGGGAGGATCAGTTTGGATTCCGTCGAAATGTTGGAACACGTGAGGCAATACTGACCTTACGACTTATCTTAGAAGAAAGATTAAGAAAAGGTAAACCTACGTTTCTAGCATTTGTAGAGTTAGAGAAAGCTTTTGACAATGTTGACTGGAATACTCTTTTTCAAATTCTAAAGGTGTCAGGGGTAAAATACAGGGAGCGAAAGGCTATTTACAATTTGTACAGAAACCAGATGGCAGTCATAAGAGTCGAGGGGCATGAAAGGGAAGCAGTGGTTGGGAAAGGAGTGAGACAGGGTTGTAGCCTCTCCCCGATGTTATTCAATCTGTATATTGAGCAAGCAGTAAAGGAAACAAAAGAAACATTTGGAGTAGGTATTAAAATTCATGGAGACGAAGTAAAAACTTTGAGGTTCGCCGATGACATTGTAATTCTGTCAGAGACGGCAAAGGACTTGGAAGAGCAGTTGAACGGAATGGACAGTGTCTTGAAAGGAGGATATAAGATGAACATCAACAAAAGCAAAACGAGGATAATGGAATGTAGTCCAATTAAATCGGGTGATGCTGAGGGAATTAGATTAGGAAATGAGACACTTAAAGTAGTAAAAGAGTTTTGCTATTTAGGAAGTAAAATAACTGATGATGGTCGAAGTAGAGAGGATATAAAATGTAGACTGGCAATGGCAAGGAAAGCGTTTCTGAAGAAGAGAAATTTGTTAACATCGAATATAGATTTAAGTGTCAGGAAGTCATTTTTGAAAATATTTGTTTGGAGTGTAGCCATGTATGGAAGTGAAACATGGACGATAACTAGTTTGGACAAGAAGAGAATAGAAGCTTTCGAAATGTGGTGCTACAGAAGAATACTGAAGATAAGGTGGATAGATCACGTAACTAATGAGGAGGTATTGAATAGGATTGGGGAGAAGAGAAGTTTGTGGCACAACTTGACTAGAAGAAGGGATCGGTTGGTAGGACATGTTTTGAGGCATCAAGGGATCACAAATTTAGCATTGGAGGGCAGAGTGGAGGGTAAAAATCGTAGAGGGAGACCGAGAGATGAGTACACTAAGCAGATTCAGAAGGATGTAGGTTGCAGTAGGTACTGGGAGATGAAGAAGCTTGCACAGGATAGAGTAGCATGGAGAGCTGCATCAAACCAGTCTCAGGACTGAAGACCACAACAACAACAACATCCTTTATGGTTAATCGGTTTATGACTAGAATAAGAGTATGGAAACTGAATATTCGCCGGCCGGAGTGGCCGTGCGGTTCTGGCGCTACAGTCTCGAGCCGAGCGACCGCTATGGCGGAGGTTCGAATCCTGCCTCGGGCATGGATGTGTGTGATGTCCTTAGGTTAGTTAGGTTTAAGTAGTTCTACGTCTAGGGGACTGATGTCCTCAGATGTTAAGTCCCATAGTGCTCAGAGCCATTTGAACCATTTTTGAACTGAATATTCAATAACAAACAGGGATGAACATCTGAGAGAGAAGGAGGAGTAAATGGACAGTGATGTAGGGGGGGGGGGGGGGGGTGGTCCGGGAGGAAAAGAGCATAGAGAGGGGGAAGGAGAAGTATGAAGAGATGGAGAAAGAGTCGGGGAGGAGAAGACTGACCCAAAGAGGTGGAGCAAGAGAAGGCAGAGAGAGAGAGAGAGAGAGCAGGCAGTCTGGGATTAGGAGTTATGCCCGGTTCCCATGCATATTTAGCAACTGCGCAGCATTGTCAGGATCTCAAGTTCCTTTGAAGTTCGTAGTGTGTTCGTTTAGTCTCTGTTGGTCCCCTAATTCAATTACGTACGTACGACACAGTTAAAGATAATGTGCTCAGGTGTTCCCGTGTCACCACATCGATAGATGTCGTTATCATTATTGCAGAACCTGTACAGGTAAACTCGACATGGGCCGTGTCGCGACAGGTAATTTACATGGATAAAAGCCAGGCGTTCTCCAATGCACGAGTAAACAAAGTGCTATTATTATTATTATTATTATTATTATTATTATTATTATTATTACTATCCTCGTGTCAGAAACATACATAGGGTCACGGTTAAAGTGTCATATAGTCTTTGACCAAAATGTGGCCACTGCCTCTCCGTGTTCTGTTGCTTGATGGAGGTCTTCCACGATACAGGAGGCTGGGTACTGTCAACAGTGGAGCGTGTGCTGGACAGTCTGGACTTCTCCACAATCACCCTTAATATTGCTTTCTGTACTGTAGCCTCATCTTGTCAGATTAAACCTCATCTACCTATTCCTGATCTCAGTATATTCAAAGATTTCCAAGTCATCCATTCCTCGTCACGCCCTGGAGGAAGAGTTTCACAAACTCTTTTCCAATCAGCTCAGTGATTGGGTTTTGGTTGTTACCCTATGGTCTCAGTTATTTCGATAGGTGCACTCACCGTCATTTTCAAGGCACATATAGGACGAGAGAGCACTGAGCAAGGAAATTTCAAATCGGAACTAAGCCGACTGACAAGTAGAAAGACAACTAGCGCCACCGCAAATAAAAGATTCGAATATTTCTGCAACTGCCGTGTTCCATGGGACTGCGAGGGGTGTACCGCTTCTTGTTGACACGCTGGACAGTCGGTCTTGGCACAGCAACGAACGGGCAGCAAACAGTATTGTACAGACTACAGGACGCACTTTATTCTTCGAAAAATTGTCTACAAAATTCCGTTGCGTCTTATACTCGAAACTGATATAAAAGTGTTCAGTAGGTGGTTTGAAATTCACGGCAGTCTCAAAAATGGCCATATATTCGCTGCCGAGGCAAACCTATCTCTACCTGGCAACACTGGATTCAACGGCAGCAGTGCACCGATACAATGAACATGAGTTGCGGCGCTTCAAAAGCTCGCCGATACTGTCTCTCTCCCGCATCGCCATTACAAACCCAAAACGCTGTCTAACCTATGATGCGTCATTGCAGTCTACGGTGGCACAGAACTTGAAGTGATTTGTGTTATCGGTAACAGTACAATGTTTTTGTTAGTAGCTAGTTTCGTAGTGGAAAAAAGTAGAACGTATTCATGTGATGTGGGCTATAAACTGAAAGCAACAGCGTATGAAGAAGAACATGGAAACAGCTGGGCGGCATTTCGGCCCTCCACCAACAGGAAAAAACAATTCGCCATTGGCGGACTAGTAAAGAAAAACTGAAAAGAGATCAGTTTATTAGTCATTTGAAAAAATCTGTGAAAAAGAAATTAAGACACAGTAATGCAGAGCTTGCCGTTATTCCGGGAAGACTTACTTCGGAGCTGAGCAAATATAAGACTGAATGCAGAATGGCCAAAACTGGAAGGTGGCGTATGGGAATGGATTCAAAACACCATCGAAGTAACGTTGGAATTAATACAAAAATGGTTCAAATACACGCTCGTAAGCTAGCGCTATAGTGCAAATTAACAGATGTTAAGGGTGGGTTTGCTTGGAACTACAGATTTAGGTAGCGTCATGGACTTAGCAAGCGAACTAAAATCGAAATATCTCAGAAAATGCGACAAGAGTATGAGGAGAAAATATTATCTTTCCATCGCTTTATTATTTAACACCGAAAGAAAATCAGTGTGTAACTAAGCCAAATAGTGAATATGGACGAAATTCCTCTGACATTTATTTGCTGTGCTAAATCTGTAACTATAAAAACAAGTGGTCATGGAAAAAAGCACTAACTGTTGTCCTTTCATGTTGTGCTGACGGTAGTAAACGTAATCTAATGATTATTTTGAAGAGCAAAACAATGTCAAAACCGACAGGTGTTGTTCACGTGCATGACACGAGTTGGATGGACGAGGCTGGTATGAAATTATGGGTTAACAGAGAGGAAAGGTGCTTGAAGAGTTCTCTTCTTGTGCTTGATCTGTCTAGTAGTCATTTGAAAAAACCTGTGAAAGAGAAAAAGAAGAGCTTGCTGCTATTCCGGGAGGACTTACTTCGCAACTGCAACCTGTAGATGTCTCGACAAATAAACCATTGAAAGAGAGGAATGAAACAAATGGATGATGGATGAAACCCAATATGAACTCACACCGAAGGGAGCTTTAAAACGATCTGGAATTAGAACAAACGTGTCAGCGGATTATATAGTCGTGATCTAGAGAGAGAAGACATTATTGTTAAATCTTTCAAGAACTGCCGATTGAGTAACGATCTCAACGACACTGAAGATCATGTGTATGAAGAGGACAACGAAGAGGAAGGAAGAAGAAGAAGAAAGTCCAGATGACGAATGTCAGGGATTTTAAAGATCGCGTCGGTTTTCCAAACTAAATATTTTTCTTAGTCTTGCTTTGCAGTCTAATAATAGAAATGATAAAAATATTATTTAAAAAATGCTTAAAAATTAAGATGCGTCTTATAGTCGGTAGCGTCTTGTGATTCGAAAAATACGGTAAGTAACGGTGTGTTCTAGGGCAGGTGTAGCCAACGATACCTTCATTCTGCCATTCTCTCATTTCTCCAGTACGAGATAGCTCACTGAGCAGATATCATATATGTGACAGTCACACACGGTTCACTGGATCGATGGACGTCAGTGTTGGGAAGTCAACCAACAGCGCTCGAAAGGGGCAGGTGTGCTCTTCTAGGGGACTGATAAATGTTTTTGTTTTGTAACATTCATTCCTCAGTGTATGATCAGTTGCCTTACTTTTATTGTGAATGTATTCTGTATCAAGTCTCCATTAGGATGAATTTATGTGCACCTTTCACTTGGTGAAGCCTTGGAGCCGATGTTGTAGTAATGCAAAGGTATTACAGTTGTCACTGGCATAGTGGAGAAACCTCAGCACATATAAAACGAGTGTTTTACGAGACACGAAGGGACGCGCGCGAAGAACTTTAGCCAACTGTCGTTCGATAACTCTAGAGGCATTTGAAAGGTTGCGACAGATGTTTTTCGTCAGTATATTTAGAGGGCCGTTGTAGGAAATGGCTCTGTTCCACCGAATATTCTGTTTATTATGATTACGCGTTTCGGTAGACTACTATCATCACATCAATAACTTATAGAAGCAATAAAACGCTATACGTCAAGTGATGACGAGTACAAGCGCATATTTGTTTATACTTTATACGATCATACACTATTTGACACTCTACTTTGTTGTGATCATCATCATCATCATCATCATCATCGTCGTTTAAGACTGATTATGCCTTTCAGCGTTCGGTCTGGAGCATAGTCCCCCTTATAAAATGCCTACATGATCCCCTATTCAGTTTAACATTGGTGCCTCTTCTGATATTAAGCCTATTACTTCAAAATCATTCTTAACCGAATCCAGGTACCTTCTCCTTGGTCTGCCCCGACTCCTCCTACCCTCTACTGCTGAACCCATGAGTCTCTTGGGTAACCTTGCTTCTCCCATGCGTGTAACATGACTCCACCATCTAAGCCTGTTCGCCCTGACTGCTACATCTATAGAGTTCATACCCAGTTTTTCTTTGATTTCCTCATTTTGGACACCCTCCTGCCATTGTTTCTATCTACTAGTACCTGCAATCATCTACTTTCACATTCGTAACCTCAACCTTATTGATAAGGTAACCTGAATCCACCCAGCTTTCGCTCCCATACAACAAAGTTGGTCGAAAGATTGAACGGTGCACAGATAACTTTGTCTTGGTACTGACTTCCTTCTTGCAAAAGAGAGTAGATCGTAGCTGAGCGCTCATTCCACTAGCTTTGCTACACTTCGCTTCCAGGTCTTTCACTATGTTGCCATCCTGTGAGAATATGCATCCGAAGTACTTGGAACCGTCCACCTGTTCTTTGTTCCTCCTATTTGGCACTCAATCCGTTTATATCTCTTTCCCACTGACATTACTTTCGTTTTGTAGCTGCTAATATTCATACCATAGTCCTTACATTTCTCATCTAGCTCTGAAATATTACTTAGCAAACTTTCAATCGAATCTGCCATCACAACTAAGTCATCCGCATATGCGAGACTGCTTATTTTGTGTTCACCTATCTTAATCTCACCCAGCCAGTCTATTGTTTTCAACATATGATACATAAATAATATGAACAACAGTGGAGACAGGTTGCAGCCTTGTCTTACCCCTGAAACTACTCTGAACCATGAACTCAATTTACCGTCAACGCTAACTGCTGCCTGACTATCTATGTAAAGACCTTTAATTGTGATTCTAATTTATTGATGTGTTGATGGCATGCTGCCGAAACGCGTAATCGGGAGAAAACAAAAAAATTTTGGAAGTACATCATTTTCGCTGACCTTTATAAGGAATTTTTGTCATCCGTTGCCAAATGGCACTGTGTTACCACGCGTGAGGTGCTTCGAACTGGTAACTAATGCGTTTCGTACGATAAGTGGCTCTGAGCACTATGGGACTCAACTGCTATGGTCATCAGTCCCCTAGAACTTAGAACTACTTAAACCTAACTAACCTAAGGACATCACACACATCCATGCCCCAGGCAGGATTCGAACCTGCGACCGCAGCAGTCGCACGGCTCCGGACTGCGCGCCTAGACGTACGATAAGTAGGAGTACATAAATGTAAATAAGGTATATGGGGCTCTATAACTATTAAATAATTGGTATGAAAATACCTCAAAGTAGCTAACATAGCTATAGCAACGTGGCGCTGAATAGACAAATTCATTAGACCTATATGCGCCCACATATTCTATAAGGACACGACACACTCCGTGTTTTCAAACTTGAAATCGAGCTTAACTATTTTCCTGTATTTGTTTTTGAAAATTTTACGTTATCGAATTCTATGTGAGAACCGTCGGCGACATGAAAAATGTGGAAAAGAAAATAAGAGCAGCTGTGAGAGGATGGTACAAAATTCACTACCATATTTAAAGCCAGTGAGCGGACCGAAATCTAACTCCGGTGGAAGGTGACAGCAACATGTTGAAATATTAGTTTTGGCGATGCGAAACCTTTTTTTACTGGAGCCTACCTTTACCTGCAATCCTGGAGTCCGATTTGAAGTTCTCAGGCTAGAAAACCGTCGTGTTACTGTTGCTGTTGTACTGTTTGCCTTTACTCAGATGAACTCTAGTAATGTGAAGCAGAAATTATTGCAGCAAATTTGAAAGATGCGCTAAAATTGAAGTCCTAAAAGGCTAAAAATTGGGTAATCAAAACGTCAAAAGGAGACCTGCACAAATTAATAATATCGTTATTGAACCAGTCGGTTATTTTTTTGTGTTTAGTGTTGTTGAAAACTGGGACTGGATGTGGGGAAAGTGAAGGAAACACAAGAATTAAAATACGGTGAAGTGCTTTGGATAAGCTAACGTAATCCGGCTACGACTTCTGTTGCAAAACCATTGAAAAATGGAAGGTTCGTCGCACTACCACATAGTATGGCACACTGTGGCACAGCGTTACAATTGAAATATTCATGTTTATTCTTTTTCAACAACGCATGTTTTTAGATTTCTTTGTTATGTGGAGTATGATCAGTTTCGCTATTGTGTAAACATTGGAAATTAAAAATACGAGACATGCGTTTGTTGTTGTTGTTGTTGTGGTCTTCAGTCCTGAGACTGGTTTGATGCAGCTCTCCATGCTACTCTATCCTGTGCAAGCTTCTTCATCTCCCAGTACCTACTGCAGCCTACATCCTTCTGAATCTGCTTAGTGTATTCATCTCTTGGTCTCCCTCTACAATATTTACCCTCCACGCTGCCCTCCAATACTAAATTGGTGACCCCTTGATGCCTCAGAACATGTCCTACCGACCGATCCCTTTTTCTAGCCAAGTTGTGCCACAAACTCCTCTTCTCTCAAATTCTATTCAATACCTTCTCATTAGTTATGCGATCTACCCATCTAAACTTCAGCATTCATTTGTAGCACCACATTTCGAAAGCTTCTTGTCTAAACTATTTATCGTGCATGTTTCACTTCCTTAGATGGCTACACTCCATACAAATACTTTCAGAAACAACTTCCTGACACTTAAATCAATACTAGATGTTAACAAATTTCTCTTCTGCAGAAACGCTTTCCTTGCCATTGCCAGTCTACATTTTATATCCTCTCTACTTCGACCATCATCAGTTATTTTGCTGCCCAAATAGCAAAACTCCTTTACTACTTTAAGTGTCTCATTTCCTAATCTAATTCCCTCAGCATCACCCGACTTAATTCGACTACATTCAATTATCCTCGTTTTGCTTTTGTTGATGTTCATCTTTACCCTCCTTTCAAGACACTGTCCATTCCGTTCAATTGCTCTTCCAAGTTCTTTGATGTCTCTGACAGAATTACAATGTCGTGGACGAACCTCAACGTTTTTATTACTTCTCCATAGATTTTAATACCTACTCCGAACTTTTCTTTTGTTTCCTTTACTGCTTGCTCAATACACAGATTGAATAACATCGGGGAGACGCTACAACCCTGTCTCACTTCCTTCCCAACCACTGCTTCCTTTCATGTCCCTCGACTCTTGAAACTGCAACCTGGTTTCTGTACAAACTGTAAATAGCCTTTCGCTCCCTGTATTTTACCCCTGCCACCTTGAGAATTTGAAAGAGAGTATTCCAATCAACATTGTCAAAAGCTTTCTCTAAGTCTACAAACGCTAGAAACGTAGGTTTGCCTTTCCTTAATCTTTCTTCTATGATAAGAGATTGCCTCACGTGCTCCAACATTCTACGGAATCCAAACTGATCATCCCCGAGGTTGGCTTCACCAGTTTTTCTATTCGTCTGTAAAGAATTCGCGTTAGTATTTTGCAGCTGTGACTTATTAAACCGATAGTTCGGTAATTTTCACATCTGTCAACACCTGCTTTCTTTCGGATTGGAATTATTATATTCTTCTTGAAGTATGAGGGAATTTCACCTGTCTCATACATCTTGCTCACCAGATGGTAGAGTTTTGTCAGGACTGGCTCTCCCTAGGCTGTCAGTAATTCTAATAGAATGTTGTCTACTCGCGGGGCCTTGTTTCGACTTAGGTCTTTCAGTGCTCTGTCAAACTCTTCACGCAGTATCATATCTCCCATTTCATCTTCATCTACCTCCTGTTCAATTCCATAATATTGTCCTCAAGAACATCGCCACTGTATAGATCCTCTATATACTCCTTCCACATTTCTGCTTTCCCTTCTTTTCATAGAACTGGGTTTCCATGTGAGTTCTTGATATTCATGCAAGTGGTTCTCTTATCTCCAAAGGTCTCTTTAATTTTCCTGTAGGCAGTATCTATCTTACCCCTAGTGAGATAAGCCTCTATATCGTTACATTTATCCTCTAGGCATCCCTGCTTAGCCATTTTACACTTCCTGTCGATCTTGTTTTTGAGACGTTTGTATTCCTTTTTGTCTCCATCACTTGTTACATTTTTGTATTTTCTCCTTTCATCCGTTAAATTCAGTATTTCTTCTGTTACCCAAGGATTTCTACTAGCCCTCGTCTTTGTACCTACTTGATCCTCTGCTGCCTTCACTATTTCATTCCTCAAAGTTACCCATTCTTCTTCTACTTTATTGCTTATCCCCATTCTTGTCAACTGTTCCCTTATGCTCTCCATGAAACTCTGTACAACCTCTGGTTCTTTCAGTTTATCCAGATCCCATCTCCTTAAATTCCCAACTTTTTGCAGTTTCTTCAGTTTTAATCTATAGGTCATAACCAATAGATTGTGGTCAGAGTCCAAATGTGCCCCTGGTAGTGTTTTACAATTTAAAACCTGGTTCCTAAATCTCTGTCTTACCATTATATAATCTATGAGAAACCTTCTAGTACCCCTAGGGTTCTTCCATGTATACAACCTTCTTTCATGATTCTTGCATTTGTTATACATAAAATATTGTCTGGGACAATTTAAGGCTGTGGACACATTGTGAAAATTAGGGATTTTGTTTTGTGTAGAGTCACTGTGACTGCGAGGTTTGAAATGTGCGAATGAGATTCAGCAGCAGCAGGCTGTAAGAAGTGGTGCAGCTGCGAGTAAGTTAGGACGCAAGTGCGCCAGAGATTGTAGCGCAGCGAATGGGTATGCAGCAGTTGGTTGTACTTGCAAGAGGCTCTGCAAGCTATATAAGCCACAGTACATACGTTACTCACAAGGGTGCTTCAAGGGGAAATAAACAGAAAGTACAAGTACTGTATACAAAATGCCTGCCAGTGTTTTGAGTGATATGGACATCATAATTTTTGTATGAACTGGAGTTATAATTTCACATTCATCAATTTCTCAAGTCATTGTTACCTACAACAGGAGTCATATATTATTGTGACAAATTACAAATGTCACAGTACGAGTGCTAAATTTGGTTATACTGAGGGTGACAATCCTCCCGTAACGGAAAGCAGAATTATTTCTTGTGTTTGAATGTTCATATTGTTGCTTATTGATTCCCTAATTTTTAAAATAAACGTTTAATGTTGCAGTTATACTTCTTATCCAACCACATTAATTATTTTTCTACGATTCTGTTATTTTATTGTGTAGATATCTGGGTTATCGTATTTCAGCTTTATCACGACGTTTCGCTGCTGGTTTCTAGTGGCTAACTTCTAAATGAAGTAACAGAGAGAGCAAATTTTAAGTATTTGGAAAAGTACGTCTGACAGCATTGGCAAAACTTAAGATTTTAGTGAGGTCAGGCTACGTCATTATTATCGCATCGATAATATTGTACTCCACGCAGCTTTCATTTTGTTTATCATTACTTTAAATAGTTCTAAAGTTGGGAGTATGAGCATTGACTTAGCTAAATTATTTTAATTCCCTAAATACCAGGAGCTACTATCGCGCATCTAATGACTGATACCATCAATACATGGATAGCTGACTGTCACGCGAACGTAAGTCTGATTATAGCCAATTGTTTTCAGAAACAGTTTTCCCGCTTTTGGACTAGCGACGAATTATTTCGTTCTATGATCGGAATTACACTAAAATAAAAATTTCAATTACTGAAATATCGGAAGTGTAATCGAAACGGTGTATTTATCTACAGTTTTGATCATTAGTTGTAGACTTCTGACAAATTACTTTGGAATCAACGTATTCCCGACAAATTAGGTACGCATAATCACAATCGGCCGTGGCGAATACCGCAGAACGCGGTGGAAGTATTGGTTCCCCAGCGAGCAATGATGTATGTAGGGACTTTAAAAATTTGAGTTACACGAGTCGGCCCACGCTAAGAACTTTGCACAACAAAAAAGATAAAGTGTCAGAAGAGAGCACGGTGCCTGTTCAGAAAATTGCGGAACTTCGTCCACAAAATTTTTCCACGGTTATTTTTATTTGTTGTGCTTGGCCTCCTTCGAAATACCCTCCTCCATAAGTGATGCACCGGTCGCAACGCCGTTTCCACTTCTGGGAGCGCAGTGTGCGAATTTTATTTTATCTCGTCCATCGTTGCAAATCTTCGTCCCTTAGACTGGGTTTTCAACGTCGGAAATAATAAAAAAAGAAAGTCGGGAGGAACCATGTCTGGAGAGTACGGGGGATGAGGGAGCACAGTGATTTCGTATTTTGTGCAACAGTCACGCACTAACAGGGATGAATGTGCAGGTCCGTTATCGTGATGCAAGAGCCATAAACTGTCTCGCCAAATTTCAGGCCGTTTCCGTTTCACATTTTCTCGCAGGCCTGGCAACACGTCCCGAAAGAACGATCGATTAACATAATCATCTTGTGGCGTTGCAATTCTTCGTGCTATGTTCGTGCTTGCAACGTAATGGGAAGAGGAATTCCGCCTTATGCAAGACACCTTTTCTTCTGTTTTGTTTCACCCAGACACAGAGTATGCGAAAGAACTTTCCCCCCTTCTAACAGCCGTGTACCGCAAGTCTCTAGAGGAACGAAAGGTTCCAAATGATTGGGAAAGAGCACAGGTAGTCCCAGTTTTCAAGAAGGGTCGTCGAGCAGATGCGCTAAACTATAGGCCTATACCGCTGATATCGATCTGTTGTAGAATTTTAGATCATGTTTTTTGCTCGTGTATCATGTCATTTCTGGAAACCCTGACTCTTCTCTATAGGAATCGATTCCGGAAACAGCGATCGTGTGAGGCCCAGAAAATATTAGATACAGGCTCCCAGGTAGATGCCATTTTCCTTGACTTCCGGAAGGCGTTCTATACAGTTCCGCACTGTCGCCTGATAAACAAAGTAAGAGCCTACGGAATATCAGACCAGCTGTTTGGCAGGATTGAAGAGTTTTTAGCAAACAGAACACAGAACGTTGTTCTCAATGGAGAGACATCTACAGACAAAGTCGCCTCTGGCGTGCCACAGGGGAGTGTTATGGAACCATTGCTTTTCACGATATATATAAATAACCTAGTAGATAGTGTCGGAAGTTCCATGCGGCTTTTCGCGGATGATGCTGTAGTATGCAGAGAAGTTGCAGCGTTAGAAAATTGTAGCGAAATGCAGCGGATAGGCACTTGGTGCAGGGACTGGCAACTGACCCTTGACATAGACAAATGTAATGTATTGCAAATACATAGAAAGAAGGATCATTTATTGTATGATTATATGGTTCAAATGACTCTGAGCACTATGGGACTTAACATTTGTGGTCATCAGTCCACTGGAACTTATAACTATTTAAACCTAACTAACCTAAGACATCACACACATCCATTCCCGAGGCAGGACTCGAACCTGCGACAGCAGCAGTCGCGCGGTTCCGGACTGAGCGCCTAGAACCGCTAGGCCACCGCGGCTATTATTATATGATAGCGGAACAAACTGGCAGCAGTTACTTCTGTAAAATATCTGGGAGTATGCGTGTGGAACAATTTGAAGAGGAATGATCATATAAAATTAATTGTTGGTAAGGCGAGTACCAGGTTGAGATTCATTGGGAGAGTCCTTAGAAAATGTAGTCCATCAAACAAAGGAGGTGGCTTACAAAACACTCGTTCGACCTATACTTGAGTATTGCTCATCAGTGTGGGGTCCGTACCAGTTCGGGTTGACGGAGGAGATAGAGAAGATCCAAAGAAGAGCGGCGCGTTTCGTCACAGGGTTATTTGGTAACCGTGATAGCGTTACGGAGATGTTTAACAAACTCAAGTGGCAGACTCTGCAAGAGAGGCGCTCTGCATCGCGGTGTAGCTTGCTCGCCAGGTTTCGAGAGGGTGTGTTTTTGGGATGACGTATCGAATATATTGCTTCCCCCTACTTATATCTCCCGAGGAGATCACGAATGTAAAATTAGAGAGATTAGAACGCGCACGGAGGCTTTCATACAGTCGTTCTTCCCGCGAACCATACGCGACTGGAACAGGAAACGGAGGTAATGACAGTGGCAGGTAAAGTGCCCTCCGCCACACACCGTTGGGTGGTTTGCGGAGTATAAATGTAGATGTAGGCATGTTTCTGCACGTTTTGTGCTGTCTTCAGTGGGTTCTTTATTATTTTTTAACTTACATGATATTGTTGGATATTTATTTTGGTAGCTATTCCGCTTTACAATGTACCACTTCTCATGTTTATGATATTGTGGTTTGAAAAATCGGAGAAAGTGCCGTTACGAGCGACCATAGGTCGTGAAATCTGCCTATTCACTTCGCCAACAACACATGAGAAAGCTGACATTTCCTAGTTCCAATAAAGCGGACATGCTTACAGTTTGTAGTGAGTGTAGGAAGCACTATGTTCGTTCGTGTAGCGTCAACGCCGAAAGGTATTCCAATAGAAGTCAACCTCCTTACAAAATTACAGATGGTATAAAACGGCATATTATTCCTGCCTGCCCTGCAATTTCCCCTGAAATCCTGGAACGTGTGCAGCAGTCGTTGCATGGAAAGGTGCAAACTGGTACTGTGTCTATTGGTTCTTTATAATTCAGACCCCACAGACATACTGCCCTCAGCTTTCTTCCTCTTTACTTTGTCCTAGTAATGTACCATTTATCAACAAGACACCTCTGGAGCCTTATTAACAGCTACGTAGGGGTCCACGTACGCACCTATGTGAAATTCACATTCGTTTGTACTACAGCATGGAACACCCAACTGTCGGGATTTACAGTGTTCAAGTTAGAAGCCGGCCGCTGTGGCCGAGCGGATCTAGGCGTTACAGTCTGGAACCGCGCGACCGCTACGGTCTCAGTTTCGAATCATGCCTGGGTCATGGATGTGTGTGATGTCCTTAGGTTAGTTAGGTTTAAGCAGTCCTAACTTCTAGGGGACTGGTGACCTCAGAAGTTAAGTCCCATAGTGCTCAGAGCCATTGGAACCATTTGAAATGAAGTTAGATTGTTTGGTAAAGTAGTTGCACTAGACTTCTCCGAGAAACACCACTGACGTTCTAATTTCATATACTTTGACTATGGTACTGTAAGTAGGCGTTGCTCCGTTGAAATGTTTTTACCATTTTTTATATACGACGGTTGTAACTTTAATAGTGGCTACTATTTATTTACCACTCATGCAAAATATACACTCCTGGAAATGGAACAAAGAACACATTGACACCGGTGTGTCAGACCCACCATACTTGCTCCGGACACTGCGAGAGGGCTGTACAAGCGATGATCACACGCACGGCACAGCGGACACACCAGGAACCGCGGTGTTGGCCGTCGAATGGCGCTAGCTGCGCAGCATTTGTGCACCGCCGCCGTCAGTGTCAGCCAGTTTGCCGTGGCATACGGAGCTCCATCGCAGTCTTTAACACTGGTAGCATGCCGCGACAGCGTGGACGTGAACCGTATGTGCAGTTGACGGACTTTGAGCGAGGGCGTATAGTGGGCATGCGGGAAGCCGGGTGGACGTACCGCCGAATTGCTCAACACGTGGGGCGTGAGGTGTCCACAGTACATCGATGTTGTCGCCAGTGGTCGGCGGAAGGTGCACGTGCCCGTCGACCTGGGACCGGACCGCAGCGACGCACGGATGCACGCCAAGACCGTAGGATCCTACGCAGTGCCGTAGGGGACCGCACCGCCACTTCCCAGCAAATTAGGGACACTGTTGCTGCTGGGGTATCGGCGAGGACCATTCGCAACCGTCTCCATGAAGCTGGGCTACGGTCCCGCACACCGTTAGGCCGTCTTCCGCTCACGCCCCAACATCGTGCAGCCCGCCTCCAGTGGTGTCGCGACAGGCGTGAATGGAGGGACGAATGGAGACGTGTCGTCTTCAGCGATGAGAGTCGTTTCTGCCTTGGTGCCAATGATGGTCGTATGCGTGTTTGGCGCCGTGCAGGTGGGCGCCACAATCAGGACTGCATACGACCGAGGCACACAGGGCCAACACCCGGCATCATGGTGTGGGGAGCGATCTCCTACACTGGCCGTACACCTCTGGTGATCGTCGAGGGGACACTGAATAGTGCACAGTACATCCAAACCGTCATCGAACCCATCGTTCTACCATTCCTAGACCGGCGAGGAAAGTTGCTGTTCCAACAGGACAATGCACGTCCGCATGTATCCCGTGCCACCCAAAGTGCTGTAGAAGGTGTAAGTCAACTACCCTGGTCAGCAAGATCTCCGGATCTGTCCCCCATTGAGCATGTTTGGGAGTGTATGAAGCGTCGTCTCACGCGATCTGCACGTCCAGCACGAACGCTGGTCCAACTGAGGCGCCAGGTGGAAATGGCATGGCAAGCCGTTCCACAGGACTACATCTAGCATCTCTACGTTCGTCTCCATGGGAGAATAGCAGCCTGCATTGCTGCGAAAGATGGATATACACTGTACTAGTGCCGACATTGTGCATGCTCCGTTGCCTGTGTCTATGTACCTGTGGTTCTGTCAGTGTGATCATGTGATGTATCTGACCCCAGGAATGTGTCAATAAAGTTTCCCCTTCCTGGGGCAATGAATTCATGGTGTTCTTATTTCAATTTCCAGGAGTGTATAAGTGTTTCAAAATTATACTGTTTTTCAAATTAGTCACCAGCATTGTGTTTAACCCGTTGCCAGCGTTTTAGAAGTCGTAGGATAATCTTAGCAGTGACAGTTGTGTTGACCGTTTGAGCGGCGCGCTCTATTGCCCGACGAATTTGTAGCAGTTCTGAAGCTAATGACGTGAAGTGTTTCCTTCAGTTTAGAAATCGAGTTGAACTCACGAGGGCTTATGTCAGGGCAGTGCAGTAGGTGGTAGAGCACTTAGTAGTTCCATCAGTCAAACAAATAACAGCTTGCACAGTACGTGCTTGAGCATTGCCCTGTAAAATGATGGTCAGGTCCTGCAGAAAGTGTCATCACTTCTGTCTCTACGTTGTTCATTTTTGGAACACAACCTACAACCAGCTTAGAGACTGCTAAGAGTATCCTACGACTTCCACATCGCTGGCAACGGGTTACACACGATGCTGGTGACTACTTTGAAGGTCAGTAAAACTTTGAAACAAGTATCTATTTCGTACGAGCAATAAATAAAAAGTTGCCGCTATTAAAGTTACAACCCTCGTAAGCAGACATTTGGAACTCATAACACTCTGTGTATGGGGTGCGTAGGCGGGCCCCAGCTTACCACATCTGTGAAACCTGTATGTCAATGGCGCTTACATTATTGAAATATTGGCGATACAAGTTTTAGGTGATTCACCCTGTACATCAAAAACTTGTCACTGATACATGAAACCTTGTGATTTGCTTTATTGTAACTAACTGTACCTACTGAAATATAATCATGGTAGTGATTCGAACAGTTATGAATCAAGGGTCTAAAGTGCAGAATATTCGTAATAATAATGGCTGAATTTGTCAAAAATTACATTTTTACAATGAAATGCCAATCCTTGGCTGTTTACAAGCGTTGACATACGTCAACGGCGACACATGAAAATGTGTACCCCGACCGGGGCTCGAAGCAGGAATTTCCTGCTTACATGGCAGACGCTCTATCCATTTTTTTATTGTAATCTCATTTTTTTCGTTTCCGTTCGTCGTATCTGCTCGGGGCGGACGTCGCAGGACACCCGTTTCACTTCGTCGTTGATCCATCAACTCAGTTTCTTTTATTACAGAGAGCAGCTAACCTTCTGACCGAACACGCTGAGCTACCGTGCGGCTGTCCATCTGAGCCACCGAGGACACAGAGGATAGCGCGACTGCAGGGATTTATCTCTGGCACGCCTCCCGCGAAACCCACATACTCAACGTATTGTCCCGCACTACATTCGTAGTGCCCCCGCCTATTATACTCATTACTCGCGGCGCGTTGCCCATTCCCGTAAGACTTCGGGCGCTTTTTTGCATTCGCACAGAAGAAGAAGGTGGTCAAGTGGCCGGTGGGCCTTAACTATACATATAATAAGATGCTATCTGTTCTTTCGGACATGTCCGAAAGGACTTATACCATCAGCGACCAAGCAGCTCGTTAGAATGAAATTACAATGTAATGACAACCCTTAGCTGCTTACAGGCGTTGACATACGTCAACGGGGACAGTTGAAGATGTGTGGGGGCACTGCGAATGTAGTGCGGGACAATACGTTGAGAATCTGGGTGTCGCGAGAGGAGTGCCGGAGATAAGTCCCTGCAGTCGCGCTATCCTATGTGTCCACGGTGGCTCAGATGGTCAAAAAAATGTTAAAATGTGTGTGAAACCTCATGGGACTTAACTGCTAAGGTCATCAGTCCCTAAGCTTACACACTTCTTAATGTAAATCATCCCAAGGACAAACACACACACCCATGCCCAAGGGAGGACTCGAATCTCCGCCGGGACCTGCCGCACAGTCAATGCCGCAGCGCCTGAGACCGCTGGGCTGATCCCACGAGGCGGTGGCCGAGATGGATAGAGCGTCTGTCATGTAAGCAAGAGATCCCGGTTTCGAGTCCCAGTCGGGGCACACATTTTCATCTGTCCCCATTGACATACATCAACGACTGCAAGCAGCTAAGGGTTGTCATTTCAATGTAATTTCGTTCTAATGAGCTTTGATCACTGATGGTATATGTTCTTTTGGGCATGTCCGAAAGAACAGATACGTCTTAGTATATATATATATATATATATATATATATATATATATATATATATATATATATATATATAGGGTGTTTCAAAAATGACCGGTATATTTGAATCGGCAATAAAAACTAAACGAGCAACGATAGAAATACACCGTTTGTTGCAATATGCTTGGGACAACAGTACATTTTCAGGCGGACAAAATTTCGAAATTACAGTAGTTACAATTTTCAATAACAGATGGCGCTGCAAGTGATGTGAAAGATATAGAAGACAACGCAGTCTGTGGGTGCGCAATTCTGTACGTCGTCTTTCTGCTGTAAGCGTGTGCTGTTCACAACGTGCAAGTGTGCTGTGGACATCATGGTTTATTCCTTAGAACAGAGGATTATTCTGGTGTTGGAATTCCACCGCCAAGAACACAGTGTTGTTGCAACGACGAAGTTTTCAACGGAGGTTTAATGTAACCAAAGGACCGAAAAGCGATACAGTAAAGGATCTGTTTGAAAAATTTCAACGGACTGGGAACGTGACAGATGAACATGCTGGAAAGGTACGGCGACCGCGTACGGAAACCACAGAGGGCAACGCGCAGCTAGTGCAGCAGGTGATCCAACAGCGGCCTCAGGTTTCTGTTCGCCGTGTTGCAGCTGCGGTCCAAATGACGCCAACGTCCACGTATCGTCTCATGCGCCAAAGTTTACACCTCTATCCATACAAAATTCAAACGAGGCAATCCCTCAGCGCCGCTACCATTGCTGCACGAGAGACATTCGCTAACGATATAGTGCACAGGATTGATGACGGTGATATGCATGTGGGCAGCATTTGGTTTACTGAAGAAGCTTATTTTTACCTGGACGGCTTCGTCAATAGACAGAACTGGTGCATATGGGGAACCAAAAAGCCCCATGTTGCAGTCCCATCGTCCCTGCATCCTCAAAAAGTACTGGTCTGGGCTGCCATTTCTTCCAAAGGAATCATTGGCCCATTTTTCAGATCCGAAACGATTACTGCATCACGCTATCTGGACATTCTTCGTGAATTTGTGGCGGCACAAACTGCCTTAGACGACACTGCAAACACCTCGTGGTTTATGCAAGATGGTGCCCGGCCACATCGCACGGCCGACGTCTTTAATTTCCTGAAGGAATATTTCGATGATCGTGTGATTGCTTTGGGCTATCCGAAACATACAGGAGGCGGCGTGGATTGGCCTCCCTAATCGCCAGACATGAACCCCTGTGACTTCTTTCTGTGGGGACACTTGAAAGACCAGGTGTACCGCCAGAATCCAGAAACAATTGAACAGCTGAAGCAGTGCATCTCATCTGCATGTGAAGCCATTCTGCCAGACACGTTCTCAAAGGTTTCGGGTAGTTTCATTCAGGGATTACGCCACATTATTGCTACGCATGGCGGATGTGTGGAAAATATCGTACTATATTCCCAGACCGCAGCGCCATCTGTTATTGACAATTGTAACTACTGTAATTTCGAAAGTTTGTCTGCCTGAAAATGTACTGTTGTCCCAAGCATATTGCAACAAACGGTGTATTTCTATCGCTGCTCGTTTAGTTTGTATTGCCGTTTCAAATATACCGGTCATTTTTGAAACACACACTCCTGGAAATGGAAAAAAGAACACATTGACACCGGTGTGTCAGACCCACCATACTTGCTCCGGACACTGCGAGAGGGCTGTACAAGCAATGATCACACGCACGGCACAGCGGTCACACGAGGAACCGCGGTGTTGGCCGTCGAATGGCGCTAGCTGCGCAGCATTTGTGCACCGCCGCCGTCAGTGTCAGCCACTTTGCCGTGGCATACGGAGCTCCATCGCAGTCTTTAATACTGGTAGCATGCCGCGACAGCGTGGACGTGAACAATATGTGCAGTTGACGGACTTTGAGCGAGGGCGTATAGTGGGCATGCGGGAGGCCGGGTGGACGTACCGCCGAATTGCTCAACACGTGGAGCGTGAGGTCTCCACAGTACATCGATGTTGTCGCCAGTGGTCGGCGGAAGGTGCACGTGCCCGTCGACCTGGGACCGGACCGCAGCGACGAACGGATGCACGCCAAGACCGTAGGATCCTACGCAGTGCCGTAGGGGACCGCACCGCCACTTCCCAGCAAATTAGGGACACTGTTGCTCCTGGGGTATCGGCGAGGACCATTCGCAACCGTCTCCATGAAGCTGGGCCACGGTCCCGCACACCGTTAGGCCCTCTTCCGCTCACGCCACAACATCGTGCAGCCCGCCTCCAGTGGTGTCGCGACATGCGTGAATGGAGGGACGAATGGAGACGTGTCGTCTTCAGCGATGAGAGTCGCTTCTGCCTTGGTGACAATGATGGTCGTATGCGTGTTTGGCGCCGTGCAGGTGAGCGCCAAATCAGGACTGCATACGACCGAGGCACACAGGGCCAACACCCGGCATCATGGTGTGGGGAGCGATCATCTACAATGGCCGTACACCTCTGGTGATCGTCGAGGGGACACTGAATAGTGCACAGTACATCCAAACCGTCATCGAACCCATCGTTCTACCATTCCTAGACCGGCAAGGGAACTTGCTGTTCCAACAGGATAATGCACGTCCGCATGTATCCCGTGCCACCCAACGTGCTCTAGAAGGTGTACGTCAACTACCCTGGTCAGCAAGATCTCCGGATCATTAAGGAATTCAGTATTCGGAGATCCGTGAGAGCGTCCCGAGAATACCAGATTTCAGGCTTTACCTCGCACCACGGGCCACGTAGTGGCCGACGGCCTTCGCTTGACGACCGAGAGCAGAGGCGTTGCGTAGAGTTGTCAGTGCTAATAGACAGGCAAGACTGCGTGAAATAACTGCAGAATTCGATGAAGGACGTACGATGAACGTATTCGTGAGGACAGTGCGGCGAAATCTGGCGTTAATGTCCTACGGTAGCAGACGACCGACGCTAGAGCCTTCGCTAAGAGCACAACATCGACTGCACCGCCTCTCCTGGGCACGTGATCACACCAGTCGGACCCTAGGCGACTGGAAAACCGTGGCCTGGTGAGGTAAATCCCGATTCCCGATTTCAGTTGATAACAGCTGATGGTAGGGTTCGAGTGTGGTCCCATGGACCCAACTTGTCAATAAGGCACTGCGCGAGCCGAATGGTGGCTTTATAATGGTACGAGGTGCGATTACATGGAATGGACTGAGTCCCCTAGTCCAATTAAAGACATCATTGACTGGAAATATGTTTGACCCCTGGATCTCATTTACAGCCATTCATGGACTTGGAAACCTCCCCTTAGAAAAAGTAATGAATTGCTGCGCTGTTACACCCCTTACGTAATTTGATTTTCAAACACTTGAGCAAAACTGAACATAATCAGACATTTCTCTCTTTACTTATTCTGATGATCACTAACTGACACACAATATTTTTAGCGCAACGCAATCTGACTTTCAATAATCCCTACAAAAGAATGGCCCTGGCTAACAATAACCTATACCTTTCGTGAATCACTTACCTCACAAAAATCTTCGTTACTCGAACTACTGCAATACAGCGAGCGCCAATGCTGCCAGCTACATAAAAGTTTCTAACTACTGAAGGCTCTAACTACAGACAGGTATACAAATGAAAGATTTTGATAGAGAACAAACAATGTATTTTCCTTAATAGTTGTTAGGTGTCGGACAAATCCGACACCTTACATGAAAACCCTGACATGATAAGCAAATCCAGTAGTATGTCACATAGCTCCGAATAAATCGTGACATTAAATTAACCAAAGTAATACGAGTAACGAGTGAGCAAATGGAATACCACAGACTAACACAAGAATGCCTAAATGCATGTCGTACCTTCCCACCGTGAGGCAGACGCAGTTCCGAGGGGAGAAACGAGGACAGAAGCCGAGAGCAGAACCGTGTTAAGCTAGAAAAGAGAGGGGCTGGGCACCCACGCCGCGAGCCTACCTGTACGACTATACAACCCGCACGTTTTAGCGTGAGGCTTTTTCGCGTCTCAGGTACGTCAAGGATCACCCCCAGCCCATGTTAAAAGCTAGAGCCCTCCTGAAAAGCAGTATAGATCTTACGATAACACAAAAAAGGTCACTACCACCCGCAAGTTTTAGCGTGAGACTTTTTCGCGTGTCTGTTACATTAGGATCACTCCCCAGCCCATGTTAAAACATAGAGCCCTCCAGAAGAACAGTATAGATCTCACGATAACGCTAAAATGACCACACCAGCTGCAGGTTTTAGCGTGAGACTTTTTAGCGTCTCTGTTACGTTGCAAACTTTATAAAACATTGCCCCACCACGAAAAGTATAACGTTTCTCATTGGATAGACAGAATTTTTGTAGGCGGAGCTTAAGGTTAACATTAAGACCCTGATTGGTCAGATGAAAACATAGCCATAGTTTTTTAAACCAACTTCGGTAAATTGTAGTAAGGAAGTTAAGAGGAGAGTTGGTTCCGAGACGGCGAGCTGGATGGCTGCTGCGCCGGCCGCTGTCGCCCTGACGCTGCCTAAACACCGACAAGGTAATGAACGCACGCGATGCCGCATTTTTTGAGCGCATAAGGCTTCACTCAGAACTGCAGAAGTCTCATCTGTTACACCCCCTTTTTGCGTAATACTAATGTCGATCGTTAATTAAAACTCATGGTGTTCACATTTGCCACTTGAAGCACAGATCTGAAATACGATGATTTTTCTTTTATATAGTTATTGAGAAGCCACATCAGCCACTGTAATTTACGACAAGTTAAATAAGTAATTAAAGATAACTGAGGGTCACTGTAGACCATTTTGATAGTTTTCTCTTTTGTGAAACTTAATTTAAACCTAGATTATAGATGTGATATGGCATGCGTCATCCTTCGATCGATTGTAGAACTTGGAACCCCATTCAGGGAATATTCGTTCACATTTTTGTTGAACGCAGTTGGTTTTTATCATCCTGTATTAAAACATTTCCTTTTTATCAATAGTGCAATTTATAAACAATGTTTTGTGAGTAGAATAAAATTTCCAATGGTAAACTTAACTGCTTTTTCGACGTTATTTTACCAGCTAACTAAAAATAGGAAAGCCTTGAACCCTTTCCACTAAATTTAGTTAGTATTAAGATTCTTTTACAGGGAGTGCAGTGGAGCTGACGTTGAGATCATTTAGTATTTGGTTATATCATCGCTAGTCACACTGAACTCTTCTGAATTCTACATGTCATGTGTGGTCTGGCGTCTCCTTACCAGCAACAGGTCCCAGATTCAAACTAGTTAATTCCCTAAAAAAAAAAAAAAACACGCTCAGAGCGTCGTTGCGCGAAAGTGGTAGCGAGACACGATATAGAACAAACAGACACCACCATGAATGTTTAGATAGTGTTCAAAAGTCGTAATATATGTGTTCATGATATCCAATATTACAAATTTACTGTCTCTGTTGGACACACGTCCAGATCGCCCGCTCTCAAAACTCCGTCATCTCTCTTCCTACATCCACCAGTGCTGGCGTCTCACCTCCAACTACGCAACGCTACGCGCTGTTAACATCCAACTGCCCACCACTGCGAATATTTCAACAATGCCAACCAGCCACAGACTGCACACAGCACAGCCAGTGATTTTCATACAGAGCGCTACGTGACGTTACCAACATAAAAACCTAAACAGCCTACTTACAACTTCATGTTCCCAAACAACGATCGAATTTTTATTCATGACGTTGCGCCACCTCACAGCACCGCACTTGTTCGCGATTGGTCTGAAGAATATTCTGGGCAATCGAACGATCTGGTCACCCAGATCACCCGCCATAAATCCCATCGAATATTTGTGAGGCATAATCGAGAAGTCAGCAGGCATAATATCGTGCACCGGCAACACTTTCGAAAGGCAGCAACGTGTAATGGAGCAGTACATTGCCGGAGGTGTCATCTGCCCTCTATAGGGCTGCAGGGGACTTCCATCTTCTCGCTGAGTCCATGCCATTTCGAGCTGTTGCAAAAGGAGGTCCGACACGATATTAGGAGGTGTCCCACGACCTGTCACATTATTGTCAATAACGTGACTAAGTTAGCTGTAAAAATTCAAAATTTTTATTTTCATTAGTTTCAAAATGTTCAAACGTGTGTGAAATCTCATGGGACTTAACTGCTAAGGTCATCAGTCCCTAAGCTTACACACTACTTAACCTAAATTATCCTAAGGACAAACACACACACCCATGCCAGAGGGAGGACTCGAACCTCCGCCGGGACCAGCCGCACGCTCCATGACTGCAGCGCCCTAGACCATTCGGCTAATCTCGCTGTAACATCCACGAGATAAATTTTAGATACAGTTCGACAAGAGGAAATTATGCCTCTAACAGTTGTAAACATTATCTATCCGACATATGGAAAAACAGTGAAATAAATGTTAATTATTTATATAATATTTTATGATGTAATTGGACATATCGATGTGTATCATACAAAGACAATGGTAATTGTAAATTCCTTTTAAGATCTGCGTTTGTCTTCCTTTCTTTCTACCTTTTGTTGGTTGGCTTTTGCAGGTTGTGGACGCAAGAGGTCTCTTAAGAAAATGTAATTATTTGTTAATTATTACTTGAGAACAGATTTCATTATTATTATAAATACGAGTGAATAATTACTTGAAACTTTAATTCCTCTCTCAATTAGCATTATCTGTGTTAATTATTTCTTTCCGCTGCAAGGAGCACAGCCATTGATAGCGATTTATATCGCGTTTTTGTCTGTGTTTTCCTTAGGAAAATATCAAAAGTTTGCTTGATGAAAATTTGTCTAAATAGTGCACAATATGAAAGTAAAGTTTAATAAGCATTTCAAATACTTATCCTGTCAAAAAGAAAATTTAACAATAGACAGTCTCTATCAATTGTCTGCCACCATCTTAACAATTGTCTCAGCGACAAATTCAAATTACGCAACTCTGCAGACATAAATGCCGAAGGTAATGAAATTGTGTAAAAATAAATGAGCACCGGCGGTTTGGAACTCATTTTAATGAAAATAATTCGAATCAGATTGGTTCATTAAAAACAGTGCTCATAGCACTATCAATATAACAAACTTTTCTTGTTGATGTATGGAGCCGAAATTAATTACACACGAGTTGCGAAAAATATTGTTTCAGGTAACATACGTCAGTGTTGTGCGTGGCTGATATTCGGTGGTTTTAATGATCATTTTGCTGAAGATAAATGTTTCCATCATAATCAATAGTTGTATAGAATCTGTTGTATGAACTGAGATTTAGTGACACTTACACAGCTTAAAGACAACACTTTCACACAACGTTAACTTGCATTTCTTTAGCAACTTCACCAAATCTTTAGCTGGAAAAAAATTGTTTAGTAATTACTCAATGTAATGAAATAAGATTATCATTTACATTTACAAATTAGTTAAATACCAAACCACTGAATAACACAGCGAACGCCACACCGCGGAGCCATCAGTTAAATACCAAACCACTGAATAGCACAGCGAACGCCACACCGCGTGGCCATCTTCATTGGTTCCGGAGATAAAGGCACATAAATTTGGCTAATTTAGCATTGACTTCATAGGCCCTGGAAACTCCCCTTGGAGTCAGCTGCAAAAGAAAGTAACAAAATAAAAACGTATTAAAAGTACCAGTGGCGTTACAGTAATCTATGCTGTAGGAGTCTATTGGTCTAAAATTTTCTGTATAATACTGAATTAGACGGATATGAAAGTAGCTAGGATGATTCCAGGTACTAATAGATGGGAACAATGGCAGGAGGGTGTCCACAATGACGAAATCAAAGAAAAACTGGGAATGAACTCCATAGATGTAGCAATCAGGGCGAACAGGCTTAGATGGTGGGGTCATGTTACACGCATGGGAGAAGCAAGGTTACCCAAGAGACTCATGGGTTCAGCAGTAGAGGGTAGGAGGAGTCGGGGCAGACCAAGGAGAAGGTACCTGGATTTGGTTAAGAATGATTTTGAAGTAATAGGTTTAACATCAGAAGAGACACCAATGTTAGCACTGAATTGGGGGACATGGAGGAATTTTATAAGAGGGCTATGCTCCAGACTGAACGCTGAAAGGCATAATCAGTCTTAAATGATGATGATGATAATACTGAATTAGAAAACAAAAACAGGAAGACTGCAGTAATAAAATTTGACATTTGCAGACGCCATTTCGGTGTTATTTATTATATAGCTAACAGTTTCGGTGTCACTACACCATCTTCAGGACTCAACTGATCCAGAGGGTGTGAACTTGATGTAGTGCAGTGGTTCCAATTCTTTCTTTTACACTACTACCCTTACGTAGCCCCCCCCCCCTCTACAGCACTGACAAACTAAAATTTACAATGATAGAATGAAAACACTTTTTTTGGAAAAAATTGTTTTTAAATAATAAAGGACAAACGATATTTACTTTGTGAGTGTGTTATGTGTTTGTGTGCTATAATGAATGTTGAAACTATTCCTGGTAAAGAGGGAGGGCAGTCATGGAAGCTAACTATCCACTGTGAGTGTAGACACTTGTTGCTAAACATCCTTTCTCTGCACTACTCCTCTACCTAGCGGCATATGCTTCACCCACACCATGCATCCCCATTTCAAACTCACTTAGTTAAAATTTGTGCACTATAGTTACTGTATGTAAAACACTTTGCTGCTGGACTCTTTACTTCTCAAAATGCAGACACTGCAAGAAATCAATCTATTAAAGTATTGTATCTGATCGTTCTGATAACACCAATGATGATGATAATTCTGTGTACAGCACCGTAGTGTTGTGCTGCCAGTTAATTCATATACCTGTTTCAAAGTGAGTAATGAAGCAATTTCTGGTCTGTTGCAGGAACTATCTACAACTTGCAAAATATATTTTCATGAGATATTTGTAACTTATGTCTTACTTCTTACCTTCATAGATGTAGAGTTGAAAGAACAAAGTACATTTGCAGTCGGTAGTCTATGTGAGGTACCTGACACCTCCACCGTGTGGTGTCATGCGTTAAAGCTTGTAATTGAGGAAAAAGTGATTACTGATAACTTATACACTGAAGCGCCGACTACTCTTGTATAGAAATGTATATTGAAATACAAAGATATGTGAGCAGGCAGATTACGGCGCTGCGGTCAGCAACGTCTATATAAGACAACAAGTGTCTGGCGCAGTTGTTAGGTCGGTTACTGCTGCTACAAAGACAGGTTATCAAGAGTTAAGTTAGTTTGAATCTCGTGTTCTAGTAGGCGCACGAGCGATGGACGCGGTATCTCCAAGGTAGGGATGAAGTGTGGAGTTTCCTGTACGATCATTTTATGGGGTGAATATCAGGAACCTGTTAAAACATCAAATCCCCGACATCGCTGCGGCCGGAAAAGTATCCGGCGAGAATGGGACCAACGAGGACCGAAGAGAATCGTTCAACGTGACAGAAGTGCAAGCCTTACGCAAATTGCTGAAGATTTCAATGCTGGACCATCAACAAGTGTCAGCATGCGAACCGTTCAACGGAACGTCATGGATATGGGATTTCGAAGCCGAAGACCCACTCGTGTACCCTTGTTGAATGCAGAACACAAAGCTTGTCCGCCCACGGTAGCTGAGTGATCGGGAAGATGCGATTTTTCGCCGTCACGGTAGCTGAGCGTGTTCGGTCAGGGGGTTTAGCTACCCTCTGTAATAAAGAAAACTGAGTGAACAGATCAACGAACAACCTGAACGGATGTCATTGGACGTCCGCCACGAACAAATTCAACGAACAAGATAGAACAAAATGAGATTAAAAAATAAAAAACAGTGGTTAGCGCGATGTCAGTCGTAAGGGCCCGGGTTCGATTCCCGATTGGGTCACAGATTATTTTCCGCTTAAAGACTGGGTGTTGTGTTGTCCTAATCATCATTATTTCAACCCATCGACGCGCAAGTCGCCGAAGCGGCGTCAAATCGAAAAATTTTCATCCGAGGAATGGTCTGCCAGACGAGTGGCCCTAGTCACACGACATTTACTTTTTAACACAAACCTTGACGCCTCGCCTGGGCCCGTCAACACCGACGTTGGACTGTTGATGACTGGAAACATGTTGCCTGGTCGGACGAGACTCGTTTCAAATTGTACCGAGCGGATGGACGTGTACGGGTATGGAGAAAATCTCATGAATCCATGGACCCTGCATGTCAGCAGGAGACTGTTGAAGTTGGTGGAGACTCAGTAATGGTGTGGGGCGTTTGCAGTTGGAGAGATTTGGGAAGCCTGATGCGTCTAGATACGACTCTGGCAGGTGACATACACGCAAGCATCCTGCCTGAGAACCTGCATGCATTCATGTCCACTACATTCCGACGGGCAATTCCAGACAATGCGACACGCCACAAGTCCATAATTGCTGCAGAGTGACTCGGGGAACACTCTTCTGAGCTTAAACACTTCCGCTGGCCACCAAACTCCCCAGACATGAACATTATAGAGAATATCTGGGATGCTTCTGAAACGTGCTGTTCAGATCTCCACCCCCTCGTACTCATATGGATTCATGAACAGCTCTGCAGGCTTCATGATGTCAGTTTCCTCCAGCACTACTTCAGACATTAGTCGAGTCCATGGCACGTCGTGTTGCGGCACTTCTGCCTGCTCGCGGAGGCCCTACAGGATATTAAGAGGGTGTACCAGTGCCTTTGGCTTTTCAGTGTATAATCTGTATTAAGGTCTTCAGAAAATTGTCATAGTAGTATTAATGCTCAATATGGTTCAAATGGCTCTGAGCACTGAGGTCATCAGTCCGCTAGACTTGGAACTACTTAAACCTAACTAACCTAAGGATATCACACAGATTCATGCCCGAGGCAGGATTCGAACCTGCGACCGTAGCACTCGCGCGGTTTCAGGCTGAAGCGCTTAGAACCGCTCGGCCACTGGGGCCGGCAGTACTGATGCGTCAAGGGGGGTAGGACGTCAAAAGGGCTGACTTGGAGCAGGAGAGACATTTTAATTTCCAGTGTCAAAACTGTTACACATAAAGTCATAAAACTTTTTCAGCATCACCAGGAAGGATTCAGGAGTCACACTCATGTCAAAAAAATGGTTTAAGTGGCTCTGAGCAATATGGGACTCAACTTCTGAGGTCATTAGTACCTACAATTTAGAACTAGTTAAACCTAACTAACCTAAAGACATCACACACATCCATGCCCTAGGCAGGATTCGAACCTGCGACCGTTGCCGTCTCGCGGCTCCAGACTCCAGCGCCGGAACCGCACGGCCACCTCGGCCGGCACACTCATTTCAGTGGAATTTTGAAAACGTAACAAAATAATTTTTTTGTCATGTGAAATTTCATCATTTTTTCACTTACTTTCGGCTGTATTTGTTGCTATAGGTAAACTTTTCTTCATAAGTTAGAGAGATTCTTCTATGAATTTTGCACAGCACACATACCATACTTACAGGTGTATGAAACTCTAGAATTTATTTAATTTATGAAAAAGAAAATGAATGAGCTGTTATATTTTAAACTTCACGTTTAGAAGAAAAACAATTTTATAGTTAATTACCGCAATGTTTACCACATTTTCAATAGATGTGGAAAATTCTAGATTTTCATACTCCTTTAAGTATGGTTTGTATGCTGTGCAAAATTCATCGAAGAATCTCTCTTACTTATGAAGAACCGTGTAGCTGTAGCAACAAATACTGCCATTAGTAAATGAAAAAAATGATGAAATTTCACATGTAAAGTAAATTATTTCGTTATGTTTTCGAACTTCCACTGCTATGAGTGTGTGTTCTGAATCCTTCCTGGTCGTGTTGACAAAGTTTTATGAATTTATTTGTAGAAGTATAGACAGTGGAAATTAAAATGTTCTGTGGTGACTCTCCTGCTCCAAGTCGGCCCGTTTGACGTCCTACCCGCCTTAAAAGTAAATTAGTTTCATGAGTGAAACACAATGACGCCCTTACAAAATCTCGTTTTTCCTTTCAAGAGGTAATTGCCCCAGGGTGAGAACCACTGATATAGTGAAACAACAAAAGTGAGAGTTATGTAATAAATATCGGAAGGACGGCTGCAGGTGTTCCATTTTGTTACATAAGTGAACGACCGAAGTCCCTCAAAGCTTCAGTCCGGATGGACGTGCAAAAACGTGACTGCTGAAGCTCGAGCGCTCTCCATGTGTGCAGAATCATCTTCCGCTGCGATGAAAGGCGAACGGCCCGTGTCGCAATGGAAAGCGGAAGCCGGGCCGGCGCAGCTGGGCGACTGGCCAGCCCGCGACAAGCCTGCGGAGGTTCCACTTCGCTGGCCCGAAAGGTCACCCACCACGCCTGGTCCGAGCGGCAAGTGTCCGCGCGTCGCGTCCGCTGCGGCCGAGCGAGCGAGAAAGCTCGCCGGCATCGTCTGGAGGGCCCTGGCCAGTGCGCGCTCCGGTCTGCTCCAGTGAAAGTAGTTCGCCGCCTCCTTTAGTGGCCGCTGCAGCTCGCCGGGAGGTAAGGGGGGAAAAAATGCAGTCCACGCGTGTGTGCGACCTCTTCCCCCGCCAGCGTCCGCCGGTTTCCGATTCCCCAGCCCGCGAGAAGCGCGCCGCACCTCGCTGAGGCTCACTTCGCGGGTGGGGGATGGTTTTGGCCGGCAAACTCCTCCCTTTCTCCGCGACCATCCGCTGCCCGCCCCCGGTCCCGTGGGTTTGTGCGTGTGTATATAAACTGGCGGCACTCTGGTGGAGGCATCAGTTGAGATCCTCTCGCAGCATCCACAGCATCTAAGCAGGATGAGGATAACTGCGCTGGTAAGTTCTAGTAGCACTGCAGGGCTCAGTTCTTGGGCCCTTTCCGCAGTTTCACAAACTCCATTCAAACGGAGAAAATTATAATACTTTTTCTGGTTGGTAGTCAATATCACACCTTTGATCTGTAAGGACTCACAGTCTTCTCCTAGGAAAAATCTTCCATTTCTTAACTTTGCAGTGTATTACTGATATTTAGATTCAGAGCACTGGATGAGCGCAATAGCTCTGGTAGTTTCTTGCAGTACCACAGGGTTCAGTTCAGGGACCAAATCTGACGACTTCCACAGCTTTACAACCCAGTTTCAAAAGAATAAAATAAGAATTCACCTTGCAAATCTTCTCTAAATGATGTACAGAATCCATAACAATTCGCATCCGTCAGGCAAATCTTCTATTTTCTTAATTTTTGTAGTGCATCGTCTGGTACACTCGTGCAGAAAGAAGCCTGTTGAAGAATACAGGACAGATATTGTAGTTCATTCTTGTAGTGTGACTCAGATCATTAGTGTGCAGAATTCGCTATGTTCTGTCTTTTTAAAACGTAATTCAGATTTATAGCAGCATAAATAATATGTAAAACTGGGGGAAGGTTACTACACTGGAGTGTTTCTTTACCACTACTCCGTACTGACTTTCGATCGTACATTCTGTAGACTCCTCTGGACTGGACAGGACTAAAGGAGAGCTGATTGATTTCTATAGTACCTCACGGACCAGTTCAGGGACCAAATTTTCAAAAAAGCACCTTTGGAAATCTGTTTCCAAATCGATTACATCAAAAGAGAGCTCTTAAGCTTGTTCTTTAAATCATATCCTCTGATCATTTCTCTGAACTTTATTCTTTTCTACACTTGCTACATTTAAGAGGGTGAATTTTCTGTTCTCATTCGGTAATCGGTTGGGAAGCTTGTCTGAAGAAGCAGCTAAGATTACAGTGTGTCTTAAATTCGATTATTATAACTCCTCTTCTAAATTTCTCTATCGCTGCAGCACTCAAACTTGAGGAAAATTAAAATGTGCGAATAATTTTGAGTAGGCAAGTTTGTTACATCTCTGCCGTCTTTCGCTTCTAAGTAGCCAGTCTTGTATGACTTCCCAATACACCACTTTTCTTCTTCAGTCTTCCACAGTTTCTTGAACTTTCATAATCTAGTCCCACTTTGCCCACTCTTTTCTTGCTGCATTAATATTTTGCAGCAACAGTCATTAGGTATTCTTTTAATGTGCCTGAACCAACTAAACCACTTTGTTCCAGTTTTTTTCAAATATAACCTCTAGTTCTCATTCTGTCTTTCATTTATTCATTTACTGTTCAAACCCTTCTTCTTATTACAAATTCGCCCTTCCAGTATTCCATTTTCACTGCTCTTACTTTATTTTCTTCCATGACTGTAATTTGTCACGTTTCTTATATTTTTCAACTATTGTTCTACATAACATTCTCTTCGTATTGATTAATCCACAGTATTCTTCTTACATGCTTTATGACGTGCGAGAAATATTTTTCAATGTAATTTGTAAAATCCACTATTTTTTGATATTTATTTATTAATTGCAGGCTATTCCTTGATAATATCAGCGACCTGTTACAGGCCAAATTCCATTTATATAAATTATGAAGAGGATTAATGTTTAGAGAGCTGATTATCTACACTACTCTCATGATGTTTCTCCATGGCACCATTGTCCACTCAATGGGAAAAAGTGGTTGTTTTAGCCTACAGTCCCTTTTTTAGATTTTTCTTTACAGTATTCCCTACCGATTTCGACACATAATGGCGTCCTCAGGCGATTTGCTGGCACGCGGTCAGCATTCTTGCAGCCCTAAAAGTTTCGAACGCAAACTGGACCAAAAAGATAATTATGAGCTCCGCAAGAAACATAAATTACAGTGAAATTAACACCCTTAGCTGCTTACAGGCGTTGACATACGTCAACGGGGACAGGTGAAAATATGTGCCCAGACTGGGACTCGAACCATGGATCTCCTGCTTACATGGCAGACGCTCTATTCATCTTTTTTTTCTTTAATCTCATTTTGTTCGCTTTCGTTCGTTGGATCTTCTCGGGGCGGACGTCGTAAAACATCTGTTTTTAAGTTCGTGTTGATCGATTAACTGAGTTTTTTTATTGCACAGGGCTGCTAACCCTCTGAGCGAACACGCTGAGCTACCGTGCAGGCTCCATCTGAGCCACCGAGGACACAGAGGATAGCGCGACTGCAGGGATTTATCTCTGGCACGCCTCCCACGAAACCCACATTCTCAACGTATTGTCCTGCACTACATTCGTAGTGCCCCCGCCTATTATACTCATTACTCGCGGCCGATTCCCGTAAGAGTTCGGGCACTGTTCGGGCATTCGCACAGAAGAAGAAGATGGTCAAGTGGCCGGTGAGGCTTAACTATGATTTTACAAATGTCCGGAAGAACAGATACCATCTGAGTATATATGCAGAAACATAAATGTTTGCCATTATGGCACTTGTATATTGTAATTACATGTTTGTTGGTCCAAAAATATTTCATTCATTTTCTGCCGCATTTAGGCCACTCATGATACTGAGGAGGAAATGAAACAGGCTGATGGCCAATACAAATTGCCAATATTGCCAATACAAGTCGTGAGATGATATTTTATTTATGATTTGTACGCACCACAGTGTGCAATATCTTGTAACAAACTATGGCACTGAGCTCAAATGGCTCTGAGGACTATGGGACTTAACGTCTGAGGTCATCAGTCCCTTAGAACTTAGAACTACTTAAACCTAACTAACCTAAGAACATCACAGACATCCATGTCCGAGGCAGGATTCGAACCTGCGATCGTAGCGGTCGCGCGGTTACAGACTGAAGCGCTTTAGAACCGCTCGGCCACTGTAGTCGGCGACTATGTCACATCCTTTTAAGATCAGGAATGGTTGAAATGCCTCAGAAAAACCAATAAAAAATTTTCACACATATTATTAAAATTCGAATGTGCAACTATGACACTTGCACCTCCGTCTGCGTTCTGGCAGTGTATTTTTACAGGACTGTTTGTCTGTTCAAACAGGTATGCCTCGCGGCCGTGCTTCTGGCGTCGGCCACAGCTGAGGATGCTGCAGGAAAGGGGGCAGAGGCCACTAAGAAGGACAAGCGTGGGATCCTCTACGGAGGGTACGGCCTGGGAGGTGGTCTAGGAGGCGCTAGCCTCGGGAGCTACGGAGGAAGCCTCGGAGGCAGTTACGGTGGCGGCTACGGAGGCGGCTACGGCGGCGGCTACGGCGGCGGCTACGGCGGCGGCTACGGCGGCGGCTACGGCGGCGGCTACGGATACGGGGGAGGCTACGGCTACGGTGGAGGCATCGGCCTGGCCTCCGGAGGAATCGGTCTGGGCAGTGGGTTAGGCGGTGGCCTCGGAGGAGGTCTCGGCGGCGGTCTCGGCGGTGGCCTCGGAGGAGGTCTCGGCGGTGGTCTTGGAGGTGGTCTCGGAGGAGGTGCGGGCATCGGCCTCGGCGGGGGCGTCGGGGCTGTAGCCATCGCGCCGACCAGGACCGTCGTCCAGACGGTGACCGTCCCGGAACCTCAGCCCGTGCCCGTCCCGGTGGAGCGCCCCGTGCCCGTTCCTCAGCCCGTCCCCGTCCCCGTCAGCCGGCCCGTGCCCGTCCCGGCGCCTTACCCCGTCCGCGTGCCCCACCCCGTGCCTGTCCCAGTCCCCAGGCCTGTTCCAGTTCCAGTGAGTCGCCCCGTCCCCGTGCCCGTTTCCCGTCCAGTGCCCGTCCCAGTCCCACAGCCGTACCCCGTGCGAGTGCCCCACCCCGTCCCGGTGGCTGTACCCCAGCCTTACCCCGTAACCGTGCCTGAACCCCGCCCTGTAGCTGTGCCCGTCCCGGTCTCCAGCGGAATCTCCTCTGTCGGCATCGGCGGCGGAATCGGCGCCGGTGGTATCGGCGGAGGAGCCGCACTCATCAGCTCCGGTATCGGCTCCGGCATCAGTTCCGGCATCGGTTCCGGCATCGGTTCCGGTATCTCCGGAGGCATCATCTCGTCCGGATCACTCGGCGGCGGATACGGTGGCTCCTACGGGTACGGTGGTGGATACGGTGGTGGATACGGAGGTGGTTACGGTGGTGGCTACGGGTCCGGAGCCATCATCTCCTCCGGCATCAGCAGTGGAAGCCTCTACTCTGGCGGCCTCTCGGGCAGCTACGGTGGTGGATACGGCGGTGGCTACAGAGGCCACTCCAAGATCTGGTAGAATCCTCACCACCCACATCGCACCGTGCCATTGATCGACAGTTCTGCACCGCCTCCATCCGCGCTATTGCCCCATGCACCGAGTTGTCACATCGTCGCCGCATTTTCGTAGATGGCCACAACTAGTCCCACTCCAGAAGCGAAGACAGCACCTTCCGAACAGATCTGCAGCTGTGGTTCGGCGGAATGGGCTTCAGATCTCAGTTGACAGATGGAAGCAGCTTTCCTCCCACACAGTATGGCCGCTTGTCTTACCAGCTTCATTTTCACTCTTGTGGCAACAAAATACTGGGTTCATTTTCCTTCTCTTCCTGTAACTGAACATCTCATGCGTTTCTTCAGAGTCATACATCTGCACTTCATCTGCACTTCATAATACCTGCACATTTCTCTTCATGGATATTTTGTACTGTACTGTTTTTGTACCTCTTCTGCGTGTGATATACTTTGTAATTAATTTTAATACCTGAAATACAGGATTTTTTAAAAAAGACACATAGTGACTTAATTTACAATACCATACCTAATCCCATGCAAAGTTTTATGATGTGCCTTTGACAATTTGTTGATCTGGGTTGGAGGACAATATAAAACGGCCGCTGTTCAACAAAACTGTTCTTCTAAAATACTATATATTTTTGATTTTAATTTGTACTTTTAAGTTTCGTGATATCATGAGTGCAATATCACACAGTTAATATTTTTCCGTCATCTTGTATAGTCGTATATACATCTCTAGCGGATGTTATCAGAAGAAATTACAAAAAATACAAATTTTAATTTTTATTATAATTCTGGGAGCTAAGTATCTAGCAGCACAAATAATGAAGTAATGCATTTAACGACTCTTCCCTAAAATGCACCTAGAGGGATATTCGCATTCCACTGTTCATTTAGTAGTCAGACGTTACAAAGTTGAATAATAGGGACACAAAAAATAGAAAAAAATTATTACTCGTATCCACAAACAATGATTTAAAACTTTCTTCCATTGACGTCACATAGCTGGGAAGTAGGATTACAAAAATGTCACAAAGTTGAAAAATATGGATACAAAAACAGAAAAAAATATATTTCTCGTGTCCACATACAATGCTTTAAAAATTCTTCCATTATTCTCGACTTATTTCTTAAAGATACATTTATTATGTTTGAATATAGTGAATGCCTGTTTTACGTACCTTTACTACGATGAGTAATTTTTAACGAAAACGAATTAGTTTAGATCTTCTCCATTATATTTGCTGATTTTGGAAAAACATGACGACGATACTCCTTCAATAATTTACAGATCTTTACTGCCAAATAGCTTACAAATTGGACATTAATCTAAGGTTAATGGTTTTTCATTCCTAAACTTAAAGCTGATGTGTTTCTGTGTCATTTTATTATGGCACAGAAAAGTGTATCCTCTATCAAACACAGCACCTTTCAGTTTATATGTGCAAAACCATTAACCTTAGATTACTGCCCTGTTTATAAGATATTTGGCAATAAAGACCCGTAATTATTTTATTATGGCGCGTTCGCTGAGAGAATTATTTGACACCTCTTTTATTTCTTTTGGTGTGATATCATTTCACCAAGACGGAGAAGAGCCTGGAGCTAGGACTGGTTTCTCTTAAGGTGCACAGTTTTTGCAAACTTCAACATAGCAAGAAGAAACATAACAAGGTGAAGAACAAAGAGTTGGAATTACTTAAACGGGTGACCATCGTGTGCTGATAATGACTGGGACAGAGGTCTTTGTGCTGGTGATGTGCAGGGTTGTGAAACTGCTGGTTCTGCAGCTTGGTTTGAAAGCAGTATCTGGAGGCACCAGGCCAAACTCCAGGTAGAGGAAGGCAGGTATGGTACCATGCTATGATAAACAACGCTGAAATAGGATGCCGACTGCCCGGCTGATATCTGTGGTGGGAGAATAGAATCTGTCTCGCTGTAACCCGAGATTTTGGGTAGGGGAGAGAGGAGCTACAAGTTCCGATTTTTGATTAACCTCAAAATTCTTTAAGACTACTTGATTTTAGTATTCATGCGATGCAATCAAAATTAACTTCTAAATGTAACTTCGATATTAAGACAGTTATTGTTGTCATTTGTTGTGAGATTTTTTTTAGTAATAATGTTTTAATGTCTAAAGTCGTAAAATAACAACTTACCCTGGCTTGTTAACAACTTTCCCAAGTAAAGGTAAGTTGTTACTATATTTGCTAAAACCGTTATTTATGAAATAAAAAACAATACATGATTAAACCATGTCTGTTTATTTAAGTAATAATCAACAATGTCGCACGAATCATCAGGTAAACATTTGTATGTTATATAAGAAGTAACTATATTGTACTCAAACAACTATTAACCCTTTAGTAAGTAACAGCTTCTCAACTAACTTGTAACTACTCAGCCTTGATAGTTACGTCTTCAACCACATTGGCCTTGTCTTAGGCTGAAATTGTCTATCGCCGTCACAAGCAGAAAACATATATACTTATAATTACTTAATCATCACAAGATATATCAATAACAAACACAGTTCGGGCACAGGTAGGTTAATAAGGCGTGATTCTTTCTCCATCTGGAATGGGCCCAGTTGTTACATCCTTGACACAGAAACCATTCTTCGCCAGAAAGTGAGCTAGAGTAACTGTCACAGCACACTAGACGATAATACCCTTAACTGTCCTCTCCACTCTCAGACCTTTCACTACTCGTTCGTAAAACCTGTCGTTTAACAGACTTCACTTCCGAGAATTGAATTTCAGTGCACATTGGTACGCTGACTTTTTGACTCCTGGAGGAAGACCAAAGAAAATTGAAGCACGTTGCAACAGATATTCTGCTAACTTATCTTCCTGTTCTTCAGTAAAGTCCAATTTTAAATTTTTGTAGCCAGTTGCGATATTTCCTACCCCAGATCTTAGCTTTTTGGCAGATCTGTATAACGTCATTTGACAAATATCTAATTCGTTGGAAACAGTTTTCATTTTCCTGCCATCGTTGAGAACTGCGCCTGATGCTTTTTGCATCAACTCCTGCGACACAGAACCTCGTGTTGTTTTTCGGGTATACGTCCTCATACTGCAAATGAAAAAAATAACGATACTTATATTCCATTATTGGTACAAATGAATTGGGGCAAGTTGTTCCGAGGTCGCAACGTACCCCTGAAAAACGGAACATCTAGCCCTAATCACAGGTGTTGAAATAAAAGCAAGATATTGGTTACGTTACGAAACATAGGTAATTTACGCATTGTGTAGCAAAACAGTAGATAAATCCTTACCATGAAACACTGAAACACTAAAGGCTACTCGTTGAAATCCGTGAGATAGATCAAAAATACCAAATAAGAAAATATTTACTTGCGTGAACCAGCGATGCACGTGCTGTCGTTCTGGCGTTCCGGGGGCCACTAGCCTGTTTACATTGGCTGCCGTCTTTAATGCGATTCTGTCTGTTTTAATTATTCAGGAGTTGACAGTCTGGTTTTAAACTTTCTTTGCTTTCTGCGTTTAATTTGATTGGCAAACCGTTGAGATTAAACTTAACATCTGCATGGATGGACGTGAGAAATGAAAGGTTACAATAAATTTTTCATTTGTGATTTTTACTTTACGTATGAAATATACTGTTGCAGATTAATAAAAATGAATTTCTTTGAATAGTCACAAAATAATTATTTAAGTTTTTCTTTTATTCAAGTACTAAAGCTGTTTGTACAAGAATGAAAATATTATTATCTATCGAAGTTAGCAAACATTTTTCACGTTGCAGTGCATTTTTGCTTACTGGATATACCCCGACTAGCTTTGAGGCATAAGACTATCTTTAATATATGAAAATGTTTTCTTTTATATTGCTAAGCTCTCATGAAAAATTATCCACTTTTGAATACGCTGTACAATACGTTCAGACTTTATCACTTTTTGAATGAAAATTTACAAAAGCTGCAGCTTGTATCCACCTGTGAATGCACAATATAAAATCTACTATCTCTTTTTATTCTGCGTCTTATTATTTTCGTTCACCTCTACCTGTACCCTTTTTAGGATGTGATCGTACATTTAAATCTGCCGCTGCTGCAGACTGCTCGCTCGCCAGCGATATCCAATAAAATGCTGCAATTTCTTAAATAAAATGGGTAACGTCCGGTGCGAACTTTGCAGTAACTGTTACAAACAGATTTTACTAGGTAAAGATATTTTAACAGAAACAATTAAAATCTTTACCTACCTTTTACAATCCCAGATACAAATGGCGTCGATCATCGACTTATGACAAATGAAGACTACGTAAGAGCCTAATCCAGCGTTACAGGTTCCTCTCCCATTCAGTCCGTGCAGAAGACAAGCGATTCTATTTCAAAATATTGCCTATTTATATCTTAACTAATTCTTCTACAGTCTTTGTCATTTCTCATTACATATTGTTTCTTCTGTGGCGGTTTCCGCGTCCTCCGCCACTGATAGTATTTCACACTATTTGAATAATCATTTATAATAACAAAATTCGTAATTTTACTTTTACTCACAAAATTAAGTGTCCTTTTGAAATTAAATTAACAGGAATACATATAAATTATGTGTTACAGTGAGAATTATACATCGAAATGTTCCTTTAACTTTCACTTTGGATGCGTGCTGCCAGAGATGCGTTGTGGTGTTTCATTCCACGACATGTTTACTTCATATTCATAACTTATTCCATCACGGAGTTATTTCAGTCGGAAAAACTTACCTCTGTACTTTTGCCCCGCTCTCACGTGATCGAACATGATGTGTTTATGATTGTACTGGGAGACTGAGTCCATTATGATCAGGATATGATTTACATGTACCAAATAAGGGTATTTATGACCTGCGTATTTTTTTTTTTTCGTGGGAAATGTGTGTAACAGTTTTTCTGTGTTCACTACTCGTCGTATATAAGTTCAACCAGGAGCTTTCGAAGATATTCCACTCCGCGTTCTTTTTCATTAAATGTACGAAGAAGATGGTGAATAGCTTTGGAAGCTCCTGCTGTGACTCGGACGTAACAGATCCTGAAGACCGACTAAATTTTGTGGGAGCGTGTGAAGTCGAATGAAAGTAAAATGAGACTGACTGCGAATGAAGCAAACGACTGCCAAGTGTAATGTTCAACTGACAACCAGTGTGACAACTTGCGATGGTTTGGCCAATGTTTGTGGCAAAACGAAATCTTTGAGACTGAACTGAACACTTACTAGCAAATGCGACACAGCATGTCGTTGTTAGCGGAGTGAATCTTCAAAGGTGACGCGATAAGGAAAGAATGTAAACTGAGCAGAGACGAATGAGAAATCATTTTCAGTGATGATGCGGGACCCCAGTAGATACAAGCGACTTCCACAAACAGTTGATTGGTACAGAGAGCGTGTGGGAATAAACATCTCGGAAAACGGGAAGCTGATTCGCTGTTCACGTGCCACTGGGCGCCGAACCGTACACAATAACCCTGGGTTCAGTGTGGGGCGGCGCTGGGGTGGGTGGACTGCTGTGGCCTGTTGTGGGGTTGTGACCCACTGAGGGCTACAGGGGGACGAAACCTCTCCGTCATTTCTAGGTCCCAGGTGTAAATACACAATACACAATACACACCTAATCTCAGTAACTTTCTACACTACGGTGTTGAGAACTTAAGGGAAGAAAGAAGCATGGGATCTGGAAAAGACTCCAGCTTCTTAAACAATATTGATGAAGTAGGCTCGGTGTGTCAAGGAGGTGATAACATTGTTTTATTCATCAGTGAATATTTACATGGTGACCCTGAACACCGCTGAGAAAATGTATGAGATTTTCAGCGATGTATTCGAAGTATTTCGGCAACGGGAAGACGTGATCTGAGGTGACCGGTTTGAGAGTAGTTGCATTTCACCTGGTTTCTTAACCGGATTTATTTTTGTGTCTGAAGTGTACTGAAACAGTCTGCCCAACAGTGCAAATGTCGACAGTACTCGCTGTGTGTCTTGCTTGAAATCAAACTTGTTCATTTAGACCGCTGTTCTTGGTGTTATGCCCACATTACTCCTCGCATCCACAATTGTATTCAGTACAGCTCGTATGTGGGTCGGATGTTTACTCTGCAGCGTTAGTTGCACGAGGGAATTAGTATTTAGCAGTATGATTAACTTGACTGATGAATAGGTGCCTGTACGCTCCTCATGCACTGCTTCACTAAACGCAGTGGAACAGCGTATTACATTATTACTCTTTATCGAGCCACCTCAGACCACAGGTCTCTTATACGAGGGTTGGAACTTTAATAGTGGCAACTGTTTATTTACAGCTCGTACAAAACAGATACTTGTTTAAAAGTTTTACTGACCATCAAAGTAATCACCAGCATTGTGTATAACCCATTGCCGGCGATGTGGAAGTCGTAGGATAGTCTTAGCAGTGCCAGCTGTGTTGTGTTGTGCGACTGGATTCGTGATTTCCTGTCAGGAAGGTCGCAGTTCGTAGTAATAGACGGCAAATCATCGAGTAAAACTGAAGTGATATCAGGTGTTCCCCAGGGAAGCGTCCTGGGACCTCTACTGTTCCTGATCTATATAAATGACCTGGGTGACAATCTGAGCAGTTCTCTTAGACTGTTCGCAGATGATGCTGTAATTTACCGTCTAGTAAGGTCATCCGAAGACCAGTATCAGCTGCAAAGCGATTTAGAAAAGATTGCTGTATGGTGTGTCAGGTGGCAGTTGACGCTAAATAACGAAAAGTGTGAGATGATCCACATGAGTTCCAAAAGAAATCCGTTGGAATTCGATTACTCGATAAATAGTACAATTCTCAAGGCTGTCAATTCAACTAAATACCTGGGTGTTAAAATTACGAACAACTTCAGTTGGAAGGACCACATAGATAATATTGTCGGGAAGGCGAGCCAAAGGTTGCGTTTCATTGGCAGGACACTTAGAAGATGCAACAAGTCCACTAAAGAGACAGCTTACACTACACTCGTTCGTCCTCTGTTAGAATATTGCTAGGCGGTGTGGGATCCTTACCAGGTGGGATTGACGGAGGACATCGAAAGGGTGCAAAAAAGGGCAGCTCGTTTTGTATTATCGCGTTATAGGGGAGAGAGTGTGGCAGATATGATACACGAGTTGGGATGGAAGTCATTACAGCATAGACGTTTTTCGTCGCGGCGAGACCTTTTTACGAAATTTCAGTCACCAACTTTCTCTTCCGAATGGGAAAATATTTTGTTGAGCCCAACCTACATAGGTAGGAATGATCATCAAAATAAAGTAAGAGAAGTCATAGCTCGAACAGAAAGGTTTAGATGTTCGTTTTCCCCGCTCGCTGTTCGGGAGTGGAATAGTAGAGAGATAGTATAATTGTGGTTCGATGAACCCTCTGCCAAGCACTTAAATGTGAATTGCAGAGTAGTCATGTAGATGTAGATGTAGATAGTTCGAGCGGCGCGGTCTATTGCCCGACGAATTGGTAGCAGTTCTGAAAAGAATCTCTTCAAGTGATTCCTCCAGTTTAGAAATCGAGTTGAACTCACGAGGGCTTAAGTCAGGGGTGTTCAGTAGGTGGTACAGCACTTAGCAGCCCCATCAGTCATACAAATCATTAACAGCTTGCACTATACGTGCTTGAGCATTGTCCTGCAAAATGATAGTAGGGTCCTGCAGAATGTGTGATCACTTCTATCTCTAAGCTGGTCGTAGGTTGTGTTCCAAAAATGAAGAGCATAGAGACAGAAGTGATGACACTTTCTGCAGGACCTGACCATCATTTTGCAGGAAAATGCTCGAGCGCGTTCAGTGCAAGCTGTTACTGATATGTTGCCGGCCGGAGTGGCCGAGCGGTTCTGGGCGCTACAGTCTGGGACCGCGCGACCGCTACGGTCGCAGGTTCGAATCCTGCCTCGGGCATGGACGTGTGTGATGTCCTTAGGTTTAAGTAGTTCTAAGTTCTAGGGGACTGATGATCTCAGCAGTTAAGTCCCATAATGCTCAGAGCCATTTGAACCATTGCAATCATATTTGTAAATCACTCTGTCCGTCAAAACAGACCTTTGCAAAACGAGTTTTGGATTCGAAGATGATCTGTGCACTAGGACTGTTGATATTTATAAAAATATCTCGAATCAGATATATCGGTATTTAGAATGATATCGTAATCGGCTCTCGATATATGGAGAAAACATATCGATGTATGGATATATAGAGGGAGAAAAAATCAACGTACGTGCCCACAAAAATATCGGCTTCATATTGTGAATATACTGCGGGTTTCACAACTGTACGTTAAACTATTGTATTATTATTAGATGTTCTGTATATCTACGAACTAGCTGCCTGTGTGTCCGCATTAGAGCAAGAATTGAAAGGAAAACGATGCACGTTCACGTTTGGTGAAGAGCACTTTGCTAGTGACGATAACTGCAAATAATGGCACCATAACAATTGTCCGAATGATCTTTCATCCGGATCCGTCTCATATCGAATTTGCCTCGAACTCTTCATATCGACTGCCCTCTTTTTTTATTTATTTTTTTTATTTCTGCCAACGCCAGTGATCTAGCAGTTGTAGTGCAAAATTGTGTTGTGGAGTTAAACGTTACCGTTTCTGTTGATAGCGCCAAGCGCCCATTACGTCAACATTTCCCGTCACACGTCTGCACCCATCACAAAGGTCAATCTTACCAACGGCGATGTGAAAAAACAGGACACTAGTTTCGTTAAAAATTTCTACACGTCGGAAATCTTCTTACACTGTTCACCTCCCTCCAGTGCCCTCGGACGTCTACTTTTGTGCCACATACACGAGGTGCATTCAAGATCTAAGGTCGCCGATTTTTTTTTTCTCCGGACTGGAAAGAGATAGAAACATGCGCATTGTTTTAAAATGAGGCCGCGTTCATTGTCAATACGTCCCAGAGATGGCAGCACCGTACGGCAGATGGAATTTTACAGCCAGCGGCGAGGATAAGAACTGTTTTAAATACTTAAAATGGCGACGTTTTCCTTACTTGAACAGCGTGCAATCACTCGTTTTCTGAATTTGCGTGGTGTGATACCAATTGACATTCATCGACAGTTGAAGGAGACATGTGGTGATGGAGTTACGGACGTGTTGAAAGTGCGTTCGTGGGTGCGACAGTTTAATGAAGGCAGAACATCGTGTGACAACAAATCGAAACAACCTCGGGCTCGCACAAGCCGGTCTGACGACACGATCGAGAAAGTGGAGAGAATTTTTGGGGGGGGGGGGGGGGGATCGCCGAATGACTGTTGAACAGATCGCCTCCAGAGTTGGCATTTCTGTGGGTTCTGTGCACACAATCCTGGACGACGACCTGAAAATGCGAAAAGTGTCATCCAGGTGGGTGCCACGAATGCTGACGGACGACCACATGGCTGCCCGCGTGGCATGTTGCCAAGCAATGTTGACGCGCAACGACAGCATGAATGGGACTTTCTTTTCGTCTGTTGTGACAATGGATGAGACGTGGATGCCATTTTTCAATCCAGAAACAAAGCGGCAGTCAGCGCAATGGAAGCACCCAGATTCACCGCCACCAAAAAAATTTCGGGTAACCGCCAGTGCTGAAAAAATGATGGTGTCCATGTTCCGGGACAGCGAGGGCGTAATCCTTACCCATTGCGTTCCAAAGGGCACTACAGTAACAGGTGCATCCTACGAAAAGAACAAATTCCTTCCTGCACTGCAACAAAAACGTCCGTGAAGGGCTGCGCGTGTGCTGTTTCACCAAGACAACGCACCCGCACATCGAACTAACGTTACGCAACAGTTTCTTCGTGATAACAACTTTCAAGTGATTCCTCATGCTCCCTACTCACCTGACCTGGCTCCTAGTGACTTTTGGATTTTTCCATCAATGAAAGACACTCTCCGTGGCCGCACATTCACCAGCCGTGCTGCTATTGCTTCAGCGATTTTACAGTGGTCAAAACAGACTGCTAAAGAAGCCTTCTCTGCTGCCATGGAATCATGGCGTCGGCGTTGTGAAAAATATGTTCGTCTGCAGGGCGATTACGTCGAGAAGTAACGCCAGTTTCATCGATTTCGGGTGAGTAGTTAACTAGAAAAAAAATCGGAGGCCTTAGAACTTGAACGCACCTCGTAGTATCTTCACACAGTCAAAGAGAAAGACCGAAAGTGATGAAAGCTCAGAAAGTAGTAAGACTCCTTCTCAAAGTTAAAATAAAATTAGGTTCTAATGCAATTTCGAAAGAAAAACTTCAAATATGTCCCGAAAATTGTTAAAAAAATAAATTAAAAATATCGGCACTCGAAACTGCCTTTTTGATATCGATGTATCGGGGGTAGAATGTCACCGACAATACCAGTATTTGTTGAAAAAAAATATCGGTATCTTATCATCAGCCATACTGTGTACCACATCGAAAACGGTTTTCAAAATAAAATGGTAATAGAATGACTCGGTATTTGTCCATTAAAAAAATTACTTATCGGTACTGAAAGTTGCAAAGTAGCAGATTTACACAAAAGGTATTGCCTACGAAACTGTTTTCGAGGCGTCGTACAAACACGAAACTTTCACTCTTTGCCTCTCAGCCTTTTGGTGCCGTACCTGCCAATTTGCGATGCGCCAGGTTAGGCACGCTCCATTTACAGCGCCCCACACCACACGTCAACTAACGGCGTGTAATCTGCACGGTTTGAAAAGATGATCACGTTGCACAGGTACTCAGGCGGTAGTTTGCATAATTTCCTGACAATCCGAACAGCTGAAAGCAATAAATGCGTATGTAAGAGATATTTGCAGAGAGTACTATGCGAATCGAGTACTGTCTATTGACAAATCGTTCTGTGGCAGTCAATTATTTGTCTGTTCACCCATAGACAGTACTCAAATCTTTTTCAGTGAATGCACGGCGCGATGAAATGAAGATGAATTATTTAGCCGAGCGGTTCCAGGCGCTTCAGTCTGGAACCGCGCGACCGTTACGGTCGCAGGTTCGAATCCTGCCTCGGGCATGGATGTGTGTGATGTCCTTAGGTTAGTTAGGTTTAAGTAGTTCTAAGTTCTAGGGGATTGATGCCCTCAGATGTTCAGTCCTATAGTGTTCAGAGCCATTTTTTTAATTATTTAAAGGAATTGTTAATTGATGTAATAGTGATATTCGCAACTATTTTTCTGTCTGACCTCAATTCCCTAATTGTCCATTTACATTACTTTAGCTTCCCACTCCACACAGGGTGGTACACATAATCATAAGTGACACGTCAGAAATACCCATAAGGCTTCCTACTGTAGGCTCTCGAAAGATGTTTGCCAGAAAAATGCAGCTTCTCCGTCACAGCTGATTTGTGATACAAGTTGACAGTAGGAAGAGAAGAGGAACTAATGGCGTGACGACGCGGACATTGAGCTTCTGTCTTTCAAATGTCAACCTCACCTGTCAGAGATGTACCCCTCGAAGCTAACATAGTTTTGAGGGGAGAATGAGCGGTATAACTCTAAGATAGAGGGAAGAGGAAATGCTGCACCACTACTCATTTAAGAAGAGTTACAGGTCTGAACGATAAGAAAACGGCGACCCTAACGTCAGTCTTACCCACCAGGCTTGCCTGCTCTGGGTTAGTAATCCATTCAGAGACATTTCAAAATTTATTACCTGCTGAATAATCTTTCATCTACACCAAGTTTGCATGTATTTGATTTTACAGATAAGAGGTGGAATCCAAAATTTTAGGGACTAGTGCTGCCATCTGGAAAGTAGGAGTTCTTTGCACCGCTAGGTGGCGAGAGCTGCGTATCTGAGGAGTCAGTGTGCGGGAGTGGCATTCAGCTGGGGGTGACGTGCTGTGTGTCCACAGAGATTTCCGTAATACTCTGAGTTTGGCGTGTGGCGATTTTACGATGGATCTGCGAACGGAAGTGTGCACGCACCTTCGTCAGACCGCATCTAATGATCGAACCTTCTTGTCACGAGTTATCACTGGCGACGGGAGCTGGATTTCGGTTATGACCCAGAGACAAAGCAAAAGTCGTCTCAGTGGAAGAGTCCGGGCTCTCCAAAACCCAAAAAACCGAGACAAGTGAAGAGCAAAGTGAAGATCATGATCATCGTTTTCTTTGATAGCAAGGGGATTTTGCACAAAGAATTCATCCCACCCAACCAAACAGTAAATTCCGCCTACTAGTGTGACGTTTTGCGACGGCTCCGTGAAAACGTGCGGCGACGACGGCCCGGACTTTGGCGTCGAGGGAACTGGCTGCTGCATCACGGCAACGCACCCTGTCACACGTCCTTGCTCACCAGGACATTTTTGGCACAAAAACAACATTGGGTTGTAACCCACAAACCAAACTGGCCAGATTTGGCACCTTGCGACTTCGCTCTATTCCCAAAACTGAAACTGGAGTTGAAAGGCCGTCGGTTCGTCACTCTACAGAGGATTCAACATGCACCGCTGGCGGTGGTGAACACCCTCAAGGAAGAGGACTTCCAGAAAACGTTTGACCAGTGGCGGAAACGCTGGGACCGGTGTGTAAGTGCGGATGGGAGCTACTTCGATGGTGATGGTGACCGTTAGTCCAAAGGTAAGGTTTCGAACAGATGGCAGCACCAGTCCCGAAAATTTTGGATAGCACCTCGTATGGTCTTACATTTGGTTTTTGGAGTAGATTTTACGATATTCGGGTTTTTGACTGTCACTCTAGACATATGTTTTTGCAGGATGTGTTCACTGTTTGCCAACAGAACTGCATTGCAAGCATAACAAACAATTTTTATTTCTTCGTCCCTCGCTCTATGATCTCCAAAGGCCTCGTCTGTGACTGTTTTGAAAAGTAGCGGGCTCAGTGAGACACCTTGTCCAATGCCACTATTAACAGGTACAGTGCCAGTTAAGTTGGGGACGGTGTTCTACTGGATGTGATTGCTGGAATAAATGTCTTAAATTGTTTGTAGTAAGTTGGAAGGAATGCATCGATTATAGAGGAGGTTTATCACATCTGTTAACTGAGTCCTATCGAAAGCTTTCTGTAAGACTATAAAACAGAGATAAGCTGGTCTCCTGTACTCGATGGACTTCTCTACAACATATCTAAGAATGAACACTTCATCTGTGCATGACGTACGAGATCTACCATGGAGTGCTGCAAAGCAATGCCCGCGATTTTTTAATGTGAAACCTCTTAACACTTTTTCAATAAAACAAACGTTAGTAACATTCTACATTTTTATTCTTCATATCTACAAATTTGCAGCCCTCTTCCCGTAGAGGGCTGCGAATTGTAGCACACAATACGCCGGCGTATAACATAACTATGCCTGTGCATGAGAAACAGTCTGCTGTAATTCAGTTTTGAATTCAAAGAGGCCGTCAACACATGGAGCACTTTCTCCTTCACCGTAACAACGCCAGACGACACACCAGCGCTGCAACGTCTGCAACAATCCAATCATGCTCCGTACAGTCAGAACTTGGGTCCATCCGATTTTCATCTGTATCCGTAACTAAAAACATCTTCGGCGATTTCACTTCGATAGTGATGAAGCAACTTTGAGGTTCGTCGATGACATTGTAATTCTGTCAGAGACAGCAAAGGACTTGGAAAAGCAATTGAACGGAATGCACCGTGTGTTGGTTGGTGGTTGTTGGGATGTTTAAGGAGGACTAAACAGCTAAGGTCATCAGTCCCCCAGGACAGTGTCTTGAAAGGAGGATATAATATGAACATCAACAAAAGCAAAACGAGGATAATGGAATGTAGTCGCATTAAGTCGGGTGATGCTGAGGGAATTAGATTAAGAAATGAGACACTTAAAGTAGTAAAGGAGTTTTGCTATTTGGGGAGCAAAATAACTGATGATGGTCCAAATAGAGAGTATATAAAATGTAGACTGACAATGGCAAGGGAATCGTTTCTGAAGAAGAGAAATTTGTTAACATCGAGTATTGATTTAAGTGTCAGGAATTCGTTTCTGAAAGCATTTGTATGGATTGTAGCCATTATGGAAGTGAAACGTGGATGATAACTAGTTTGGACAAGAAGAGAATAGAAGCTTTCGAAATGTGGTGCTACAGAAGAATGCTGAAGATTAGATGGGTAGACCACATAAGTAATGAGGGGGTATTGAATATAATTGGGGAGAAGAGGAGTTTGTGCCACAACTTGACAAGAAGAAGGGACCGGTTGGTAGGACTTGTTCTAAAGCATCAAGGGATCCGAAATTTAGCATTGGAGGGCAGCGTGGAGGGCAAAAATTGTAGAGGGAGACCAAGAGATGAGTACACTAATCAGATTCAGAAGGATGTAGGTTGCAGTAAGTGCTGGGAGATGAAGAAGCTTGCACAGGATAGAGTAGCATGGAGAGCTGTATCGAACCAGTCTCAGGACTGAAGACCACAACAACAACAACAACAGCAACAGTGATGAAGTGAGGCGGTAAAGCTGTAGCTCTGTAAACATAGTGAAACAGTGACAGTATCGACCAACTGGTCTCTCGCTAGAAGAAATGTGTTCGTCACCAGGGTAATAAATATGTAGATACGAATAATAAGGATATACTTGTTGTTTCTTTTATATCAAAAGCTTTAAGAGTTTTGAAGGAAAGAATTCGGAGGAATTACTTTTCAGAACGGCCTCGTACAACCATACCGCTCCTCTGCAAGGGTTCTAATGATTTTTTAAAAGTTTTGTACCCTTTTACTTTTGTTATAAGCTTAATAACTGAACTTAATAGATTTGTCCCCCTGTGACTGGACGGGTCTTTCATGTTTTGAACTTGAGAGTAGTAATATTAGTTCTCTGTTTATGTGGAATTTTATCACGATTTATAATTTTAAAAAACGGTTTAAATGGCTCTGAGCACTGTGGGACTTTACATCTGAGGTCATCGGTCCCCTAGAACTTAGAAACTACTTAAACCTAACTAGCCTAAGGACATCACACACATCCATGTCCGAGGCAGGATTCGAACCTGCTACAGTAGCGGTCGCGCTGTTCCAGGCTGAAGCTTCTAGAACCGCTCGGCTACACCGGCCGGCCGACTTATAATATTGTTAACTAAGTTGCTTAATCGTTCAGTTAGTGGATATCCTCCATAACTCAGTACTTCATTGGTAATTCTATCTCTCCCTTGAGACCCTATGTTTTTTAGCAGCCTCTTCTACCTCTACATGTGATACAGACGCGTCAGCCTTCACTTGTATGCCAAACTCTGATTTCTTTCTTTTTTATGGTAGTTTATAAGGTAATCAGGTAATGAAAACAATTATTATTACTTTTGAATCGTGTTGCTTCTTAGCACCGTCCCACTAGAGCAGGTTCCCACTTTGGGTCAATGAGCGCCATTTCTTACGTCTAACGCTTCATGTGGATTTAGGCCTCTTGATCTTAGATCTGCATTTGTAGTATGTGGGCCGCGCAGTTTAGGTCTTCGACGTTGTTTGTAGCCTTCGACAGTGAAATGATAGGCCGAGCTGATGACTGTAGTAGATGGTGTCCAAATGATGGATCCACACCACCGAAATCGTCATTCTTGCATCTTTTCATTGACTGGAACTACTCCAGTCGAATGATTGCACAGTAAAGGTGATGTCGTGGGGACTCACGCCCTGAGTTTTCACACGGCATCGTCGTCAAAAACCGTTCTCCGGCGCGGACAGAATACAAACCGCTGTATTTCTGCCGGAGAGTGAGTTAAACATCATACTCCCTTCCCCACAGTTTACGGCACTATCACGGAGATTATTTTTTATTACAAACCTTTATCGCACGCAGTGAACAACTGATCGGAACATATTAGCCTTAGGACTATACATACAGGATGTAATGGATCTGCGAGCAGATATTTCTATTGGTGACCAAGGGCGGTGTACTGAACAACATTGCATCGGTATTTACGTCATTTGCAGACTAATAATTATAGCCACTACAAGTCGTAAGTTTTTTTGTTGCTTACTTCCTCCAAGTACGAAGGGCTAGAACAAGCTGTCACTGTTTATTTTCCTCTGGGCAGCAGGTTAGGTGTTGAAGAGTGGACGCGCGAGCGCAAAGCGGTTGGTTTATACTGACAGATGCACTCCACTTAATGGTGCAGTCACGGCCATGCAGAAAACATCAGGTCGTAAAGTTTGTGACGTGTTTGTACAAAGACTATTGGACGCGAGTACTACATATAAAAATATCTGCAATTATACCAATTACATCGTGTGTGTATATCACAATTAATCATTTGCAAATCTAGAAATCAATTATAGAACTGAGCAGTATGTGTGAAGATGAAAAATAACCACGCTGTGTACTGCTTGACGGAATAATACATGAGTTATGTTATTAACGAAATTGCACCTGATACGACTATAGGATTTAGCATATATACCAAATGCGAATATGACAAAAGTCGCAAGTATATGGATCACAAGAAAAAAAATGCTGAAAACATGCTGAAAACTATATTTCAAAGAACGACTCTAGGATGAAAAAAATTTAAAAATGATAATGAAAGAAAAATAATGATGCACTGCAAGCCTCATTACATGGCGTAAACTATGTTTTTCACTAATGAGTATGAATCTCCACTCTCCCTCATATTTATGACAAGGCCGTATTTGACAGCATCACTAAACGAGGTGTTGCGAACATATAGGATCCTTGCGAGATGGGAAACAGCTGGAACAATGTTGATTAAGAAAGAGAAGGAATAAAGACCAGTCATCAACGAAAAGCTATAGGCCCATTTACTTATTGAAAAGCCATAGATACATTTGTTTATTAAAGGTCGCGACCAAAGCTCAGGAGCATCTGCTTTATGACTGTTTATAGGCACACACGGGACTCTTGGGTCTAAACCGATGTTAGTACGTATTAAGCAAAAGGAATTCTATGGCTGAGGCTGTTGGCAGAGCTCTTCAGACTGTAGAAAGTTCAATAATGAAGTATGCGATTGCGCTCTTGACTGACCTCGCAGGCCCATACGATAATCTTTGTTGGCCTGCGATGTTTGCACATCTTAGAGATCTCTGGATACCGAAATGTTTCTATAAGAGCTTAGTCGGTGACTGCACTGTACGTAGTGGCTTGATGGGGAAGAGCAAGGCAATCAAAAAGACTACCGAGGGTTGTAGTGATGGCTATATAAGTGGTCCATTTTTCTGGGAGCTTAGTATTGAACCCCTGTCACATCTATTAGATGGCGCACTTACTGTTAAAAGTGTTGGAGAATACGCTGTTGGCACAGTAGTAGCTATATAAGGAGACTCCAAGCGGGACGTAAAGCGAAGACGAATGTCGTGTTTTCACAGATGCACCATTGGTGCAAGAGTAACAAACTGGCTATAACTGTTCATGAAACTACAAACGGTCTACCGAACTGAAGTCTTTCTCTGGCCAGAAACGGTTCCACGAGGCTTCACGGGATGCCTGTAAAAGACAGCATTGTTTTTAGACGTTTAGGCGTTCTTCTGGACGAGAAAGTGAACTTCCTGGGAGATGTAATATCTGTTACTGGGAAGAGGCCCGTGTTGGCACTGTATAAATTACCGTTGGATATGGTGCAGTGACATCAGGATGCTACAAAACAATACTACGACGAATTCTAAGGATCACCGATGCCTTTCGTACCACACTTGCCGAGGGTTTACTGGTGATTCTCGGCATGTCCCACGGCTGCAGTGGTACCTTACAGGACAGTGTTGTATTGGTTTCGGACGTGAATAAAGCGATCGCGTGTTCAAGGCCCAAACTGCGAGATATATCCCTTCTTATAGACTGGCTCATGTACGTATCTTTCCAGTAAATATATTTCCAGTGTCAGTAATCAACAGAAAAAAAAATCTCCCATTCGAATGAAATTACGGAACGGATGCCTCGGGCATTGATGTGTGTGATGTCCTTAGTTAGGTTTAAGTAGTTCTAAGTCTAGGGAACTGATGACCTCAGATGTTAAGTCCCTTAGTGCTTACAGCCATTTTGTACGAAACGAATCTCGATCTTGAAATCTGTGTGATGAAGGACGTTATGTCAGTGTATTGGTAGGAAATGTAATATCGACAACATCGATATTATACACGGGTAAACTGACAGTAGTTGCTTTACCTTAGCTATACTGAATATGGGATGAAAATGCAAGTGAGTTAACAAAAAACTTCTACTACTGTGTATCTCACACAGTTCAAAAATGGTTCAAATGGCTGTGAGCACTATGGGACTACATCTGTGGTCATCAGTCCCCTAAAACTTCGAACTACTTAAACCTAACTAACCTAAGGACATCACATACATCCATGTCCAAGGCATTCGAACCTGCGACCATAGCGGTCGCGCGGTTCCAGACTGTAGCGACTAGAACCGCTCGGCCACTCTGGCCGGCTCTCAGTTGTGGGGCTTTATGTAGTGTTACCAGCGGCCTTGCCCCAGTGATAACACCGGTCCCCGCCAGTTCACCGATGTTATGTGCTGTCGGGCTTGGGTAGAACTTGGATGGGTCACTGGGTCTTCGGTATTGGTAAGCAGGGTGCACTCAGCCACGGCTGAGAAGTAACGGCTCCACTCACGAAAGGCCAGGAGAGCGGTGTGCTGACCACTTGCCGCTTCGTATCTGCATCCTGTGACGCCTGAGGATGAGACGGCGGTCGGTCGGTACCTTTGGGCCTTCCGAGGCCGGTTCGAAGAGAGCTTGTTAGTTGTGTATTGTTCCTCTACCGGCAGTTCGCTGTTCAAGCGACAACAAGTCCAGAATCTTCTTCGCGGTTGTTTCTGCTCTTCTTCAACAGTCGCTAACCGAGTTAACGCAGCTATTGTAGGCGCGTCCATTTCCGTAATGAAACTCTGGGGTCTGCGAACCAAATAAAGTCGACAACGGGCGGTGGCGAGCGCTGAGAGCTCAAACCATGTCCCGTGCGTCGACGGTGCCTTCTCTCGTGAGGTCGGATGTCCCGTTCGCGTCCACGTCAACTTTAGCTGCATCGTCCCGTGTGGGGAGGACGGCTTAAGAACTGAATGCAAATGAGACGTGTCTAATTTTCGCCTATAAGTTTGGAGCTCCTTCTCAACTACGGCAGGCCATCATCGCAGGCCGCACCTGGCGATGCCTTGCCCAATCCTGTCCCGATCTCAGTAAGTGGTGCGTATCTAAAGACCGCGCCGCCGGCAGAAGGCGTCTCTCTCTCTCTTCTTGTAACTGTGCATGCCAGCTTATTATCTGCCGCAACTGGATCAACGGGTTGCCAGCCGTCAGCTGTTAGGCTTTCAGGAAGCCGCTGAACACGTAACACTCTGACATCTGGGAAATAAACGACGACCAATAGAAAAGGGAATGGCACAGTGACTGGACTGATACGTCGTGAATGCCGCTGGGTTTTTCCGTCTGAGTAGCGCTGAAGCTATTTCCTAAGAAATAAAACAGAGAGCCACTGGGTATAACATACGAAATTTCTTGATTTTAAGACACTGACAACGCCGTATGTAGCTTCATTTTAACTGTCAAGCTAATTTATTAGGATATCTTATGCGCTGGCACATTGGCAAAATTCGCATAAGGAACGCATTTTTTTTCTCTTTTTACTTATGAGCTTCGCATCTGAAAGAGTTGTCCGCGCCCGGTAGTTCACTGGTCAGCGCGACAGAATGCCAATTCTAAGGGCCCGGGTTGGATTCCCAGGTCGGTCGGCTATTTTCTCCGCTCAGGGACTGGCTGTTGTGTTGCCCTAACCGTCATCATTTCATCGTCATCATTTCATCGACGCACAAGTCGCCGAAGTCTCGTCAATTCGAAAGACTTGCACCCGCCGAACGGTCTACGCGATTGGTTCGAGAAAGAAATTTTCGGGGAATGCAAACGTCGAGAGCAACATCGCTTGGCAATGAGTGGGCGACTATGGGGAAACAGGAAAAGAAGACAATCGCAGCGTCTGAGAGGTGGTGTCAGCGAACGATTTTGAAAATTAATTAGCTTGTTAACATAGGGAGTGAGAGATTTCTATGCAGAATTGGCGGAGTACGTGGGAAACAAGTAGACGGGGTAGGACGTGCGTTTAGACATCAGGGAATAGCTTTAAGACTAGCTATAGACCCGCATGAGTGACCTGTGTTGCGAGAAGTACCAGGAGAAATTTTGCGTCAACTCCTACACAGAAATAATATTTTAGTACAATTTTCGACTTAACAGCACAACAGGCAGTATTTATGGTTAATTATTTAATGGTATAAAATTCTACTATAAAATTTATGATTTTACTACAGAATTTATGATTTAGTCAACTGATTAGATAAACAAAACGAAAAAACTGAATTCATGAAGGTATTCAGCACAAGTTATTGACATCACTATATACAATTTAAAAAATGGCCAAATGCCAAAAGGACCCGCGCAATGAGAGTTCCGTACAAACTTAATTATGTGTATATGAGGGGGGTTCAACAAGTGATACAACACAACTTTTTCCACGAAAGCATGTTGGTTTTATTCGGAATTCCAAACCACCATATTTTTACCCACTCTACTGACTACAAAACCATATTTTTCAACGTAATCTCTCCGTTCGGTGCGACGGTCTTAAGTTACCTCACCGAGAGGGTCTTTATGCCCGCATGATACAACTATACTAATCGATGTCGGAGCTAACATCTTGCTGCATCAGTAAACTTCCCTGTTACTATCTTCGACTGAAACTGTCACGATCAGCCTCGTAAGACGGAAGCATTTTTGCACAGATGGTCCATCGCTGATCCATATGATCTTCAGTTAGACTGCAAGGAAGCCAGGGGATACAAAACTGTGAGTACCCAAACTGGTGGAGGAGTGCGCCGGCACTACCAACAGACGTCCAGATGAACAGCGAGGTGTTTGATTGTGATCACCTCGAATGAGAGGGCCCCTACGTTCCAACATTGCAGGAGGCACAGGCTGTGTGGGGCCGGACTTGCGCGGAGGGGATACGGCAGCTTTGCACGACGTTACTGCGAAGGTCAGGAAAGGACTGAAGACGTTCTCCGACAAGCGGTGAGGAAAGGAATCTATGGAAAACTGACAAGATGAAGTGATAGGGTGGCGGGTCTTGTGTAAATACAGCACGTAATAGCTTCCAAGCTACGAGAGGCGAAAACTGTAGAGAAAAGCAGAGATTGGAAAACATCGAGCAAATAATTGAGGGCGTAGGTTGCAGGTGCTACTCTGAGGTGAAGAGGTTGGCACCGGAGAGGAATTCTTGGGGAGCTGCATCAAACCAGTCATAAGATTTTCTGTGATGACAGACTGACCATGCTTTGGCTCCCTGTCGTGTTACCACAGACATTGTGCAAGCGCTTATGAATATGTGCGAGTCTCTGGTTGGAATGCACCCCCCTTACACACGCCATTTTCGAAGATACGTAAATCGCCGCCACCTATCGAAACTTCATGAAACTACAGGGGCTGAAGCGGGAATAGTCCACAATGTCCCAGAAGAACGTCTACGTTTGACAAAAGAAACTGATCGATAAAAAAATACTGAGATACTGTATGTAGGCTGTTTAGGTTTTTTTATTGGTAACGCAAAATAGCACTCTGTATGAAAAATCACTGGCTGTGCTGTGTGCAGTCTGTGGCTGGTTGGCATTGTTGTAATACTCGCCATTGTAGCGTTGGGCAGTTGGCTCTTAACAGCGCGTAGCGTTGCGCAGTTGGAGGTGAGCCGCCAGCAGTGGTGGACGTGGGGAGAGAGATGGCGGAGTTTTGAAATTTGTAAGACTCGATGTCATGAACTGCTATATATATAATGACTATTAAGGTAAATACATTGTTTGTTCTGTATTAAAATCTTTCATTTGCTAACTATGCCTATCAGTAGTTAGTGCCTTCAGTAGTTTGAATCTTTTATTTAGCTGGCAGTAGTGGCGCTCGCTGTATTGCAGTAGCTTGAGTAACGAAGATTTTTGCGAGGTAAGTGATTTGTGAAACGTATAGGTTAATGTTAGTCAGGGCCATTCTTTGGTAGGGATTTTTGGAAGTCAGATTGCGTTGGGCTAAAAATATTGTGTGTCAGTTTAAGCACATTCGTGTATAATTTTTCTAAGGGGACGTTTCAACACTTACTCTAGTTAACTGTTGCTGTTTGAGTTTACATACATCATTTTATTTGTAGGTGGTGTAGCTGTGTACGCTAGAAAATAGAGTGTCAAGCGGAGAGATACGAACATTTCTGACATTCTTTTGTTTGAGTTGGAAAGAGAACTGACAACAGACGAAGCAGATAGAAACATTTGCGCTGTGTGTGGCGATAATGCCCAACGTTGGCAGACTGTTGTGAAGGAGATTTTATTATTTTTGGTAAATATTTGAAGGCCCTGGCAGTAGACAACATTCCATTAGAACTACTGACGGCCTTGAGAGAGCCAGTCCTGACAAAACTCTACCAGCTCGTGAGCAAGATGAATGCGACAGGCGAAATACCCTCAGACTTCAAGAAGAATATAAAAATTCCAATCGCAAAGAAAGCAGGTGTTGACAGATGTGAATATTACCGAACTATCAGTTTAATAAGTCACAGCTGCAAAATACTAACGCGAATTCTTTACACACAAATGGAAAAAATGGTAGAAGCCAACCCCAGGAAAGGTCAGTTTGGATTTCGTAGAAATGTTGGAACATGTGCGGCAATACTGACCTTACGACTTATCTTAGAAGAAAGATTAAGGAAAGGCAAACCTACGATTCTAGCATTTGTAGACTTAGAGAAAGCTTTTGACAATGTTGACTGGAATACTCTCTTTCAAATTCTCAAGGTGGCAGGGGTAAAATACAGGGAGCGAAAGGCTATTTACAATTTGTACAGAAACCAGATGGTAGTTATAAGAGTCGAGGGACATGAAAGGGAAGCAGTGGTTGGGAAGGGAGTGAGACAGGGTTGTAGCCTCTCCCAGATGTTATTCAGTCTGTATATTGAGCAAGCAGTAAAGAAAACAAATGAAAAATTCGGAGTAGGTATTCAAATCCATGAAGACGAAATAAAAACTTTGGGGTTCGCCGATGACATTGTAATTCTATCAGAGGCACCAAAGGACTTGGAAGAGTAGTTGAACGAAGTGGACAGTGTCTTGAATGGAGGATATAAGATGAACATCAACAAAAGGAAAACGAGGATAATGGAATGCGGTCGAATTAAGTCGGGTGATGATGAGGGAATTAGATTAGGAAATGAGACACTTAAACTAGTAAAGAAGTTTTGCTATTTGGGGAGCAAAATAACTGATGATGGTCGAAGTAGAGACGATATAAAATGTAGACTGGCAATGCCAAGGAAAGCGTTTCTGAAGAAGAGAAATTAGTTAACATCGAGTATAGATTTAAGTGTCAGGAAGTCGTTTCTGGAAGTATTTGTATGGAGTGTAGCCATGGATGGAAGTGAAACAAGGACGATAAATAGTTTGGACAAGAAGAGAATAGAAGATTTCGAAATGTGGTGCTACAGAAGAATGCTGAACATTAGATGTGTAGATAAGATAACTAACGAGGAGATATTGAATAGAATTGGAGAGAAGAGGAGTATGTGGCACAGCTTGATAAAAAGAAGGGACCGGTTAGTAGGGTATGTTCTGAGGCACCAAGGGGTCACAAATGTAGCATTGTAGGGCAGCGTGGAGGGTAAAAATCGTAGAGGGAGACCGAGAGATGAGTACACTAAGCAGTATCAGAAGGATGTAGGCTGCAATAGGTACTGGGAGATGATGAAACTTGCACAGGATAGAGTAGCATGGAGAGCTGCATCAAACCAGTCTCAGGACTCAACATCACAACAACAACAAATGGAGTTGATGTTTTAACTACTGACGACGCCTTTGGCACAATTGTTTTATGTATCTCCAGAGCAGGATGTGATTTCAGTGCATTTTACTTCTGATGAAGGTATATTTAGGTATACCGAAACAGTGGTCAAAAATTTTAATAAATCTTTATCCTGCAACTGTTTGGCTGTTATCATTTACCGTGGAATGGATCTATGTTCCAGGGGAATTATGACCTAAATGTTAAGTCCCATAATGCTCAGAGCCATTGAACCACTTTAGTATTAACAGTCGTAACTCACACACACACACACACACACACACACACACACACACACACAATGCTCAGAGCCATTTGAACCACTTTAGTATTAACAGTCGTAACTCACACACACACACACACACACACACACACACACACGCACACACACACATTTTTTATGATATGTATGAGTTATGTGCATATGTTCCACGACCCCTATTCAAAACGGGAATGACCTGCCCTTTTTTTTTCACCATTCGCTCTTCGTTGCTCCAGCGACCTTCGATAAACAACTGTTGGAAGGGAAACAACATCTTTCTCATAGTCCCTGTAGAATCTTGCAGGTATCTCACATAGTCCGTGTGCATTTCCAGTACTAAGCGATTGTAGTTGCTTTTATATCACGCAATAATTTATCTCAACATATTGTGAACGTTGGGTGTAGGTTTGTTTCGTGGATTTGAATAGATTGACACACGAAGGGAAACTCCGGCAGGCCGCATCCAACTATTCAGACAGTTAATGGCTCAATAGATAAATATAAGAAAAAAAGAAGATGATGTCGTTTGAGAAGGTACAGCGAACAAAGCAACGTCTGGATGCTTTTCCCTACTCTTTCATTGTACCGTTTGTGCTGCGTGTCTAACGACTTCGTTGTCGGCAGCTCTTTTTTTTTCACTTTTTTTGCGTGTTGCCGTTCTTCTTAGTGTATTTATTACCCACTGCAAGCAACCAGAACGTTTTATACAATGGCGCCTATTACACTTGCGACTGCAGCACTAATGCTAGTCATATGTTGAAATGAACAGCTATAATGGCGCTGCTGTTATACTTTTGTCCCTCGGATCTTGCAGCCGCTGAAGTAGAACTGCTTAATGGATAACGAGTACTATTGGCAGTAATATGCCAGTATTGCCACAAATGCGAAATGTGTGGCCATACGGAGAAAGCTTTAGAAGATAGAATAGTAAAGGATCGATGACACTGATGGTCGAGAGATCTTGAGGGGAAGGCACAGCCGCCTGATCAGAAAAGTGTTTCCATCCTCGCGGTGTCTGGGAGTTGTATTCTGTGGTATCATCTAAAGACTGCGGCACCACACCACAGTTGGCAGCTCACGTCGATACCATAGAGTAATTATCTCTGGAGTGAGCATTCACATGCGCAGAGCAGTTTTTGTGTCAACATACATTGCCGGCCTGGTCACGTGTTCTCGGGACGTCCTGTGTTTGTCCGTATAGCGCCCTGTATATTTCGAATGTCACTACATCCCTACTACAGACGGATTCTTTTCGTATGTGTCGTGGATTATTTATATATGTTGCGCAGACATTTTAACAGTATCCATTTGATACCGGGAATAAACCAGCCACGTAACTTTTAAGGGCAAGTGATATTGCATTCTGCTTCTTTGTGATAGGTGTCACACTTCAGATGCACTCGATTTTTTGTAGTTTTCGGTATGATCCGGCACTCTATAGTATTACAGAGCCTGACGTACATTTTTGCAGCGATAGTCTTGAAAAACGACTTGACAGTACGCTAGTACTTTTGTAAGTGTCCGAAAAACACCGAATTTGCCACACATTAGCGATTATATCCCTGCTAATCCGCCCTTTTTTCTTCTATTTCTGCGTATTTATTTTCTCATTTTTGCGACCTAAAGCACAAGTTTTCTTACTGGTGCCACTTTGAAGTGTTTATTTAATGCATTTTCGTATTTGCTCCCAGTTTATTAAATAAATAGCAGACTGAGTAAGAAGGGGAAAAAAAGGCGATAGGAGAATAAATGTACTGTAAAGCAAATACAGTTGGTCATGTAACAGTCAACCCATATAACACCATAAAGGGAAGTGGAAAGTGACACAAATGAAACAGTTTGGGGACATGTTTACTACTATTTTACGATTCTTAATCAAATTGTGAAGAAAATAAATTGAAGGCATAGTATACCAGAGAAGACGAATGTGGACTTTAATTAGCAACACTGTTCTGTTTTTTATTTGATTTGTGCAGAAAATGTATTTAAGCTGAATGCAGAAATTGGTAGTAGGTGCTGTGGAAAATTAAAAGTAGTTGATACAGCATCCACCTTCAGCCACACATGTCCAAATTTTTCTCTGTCTAAACATTCCTCTTCAAAGTGTTTTTAACATACTTCGGAATATTTTGTGGGGACAAAATTACTCCTCCTTTTTTTTCTGGAGCTACATCTTTACTCGTTGTTCATCCTTCGGAAACTAAAATATAAATCACACATAATCATTCTTCATGACCTAGACACACTTAACATGGTCTTCTACTGTACCTTTACAGTAAACAAAAAGGTTTGGACACACATATTATACGAAGACAATTACAGACTCCCACTCTATTGAATTTATTTGTCTCCCGTCTTTCATCTGTATATACATAATCGACAAGTCACTGATAAATGCATGGAGGATAGTATTTGCTGAAACAACTAACCATTCCCTTTCCTGTTCCACTAACAAATTTACGAGAGGAAGCGATTGTTTGTAATCTTTCGTACGAGCCGTAATATCTATTACATAGTCATAAAATCGTAGGAAAAATAGGTCTACAGAATCAAGCCTTAATTATAATGCGTCTCGAAATTTTTAAACATAGTACCCATGAAAAGTTACTATCCCTCCATTCACATATTTTTCCTTGCATCCGTAGCAACAACAGTAATTTACCATAGCTATAACACTATCAACAAACGGTGAAAACACAACAAAAACACTTGATATTATAAACGTCAAAGTCTGCGGAAAGCATATACGCACAGCGAAGTCCCGAAAACACGTGAAAATCCCGGTTTAATGTTGACAACATGCACAGAACGCAATGCTCACTCCAGAGAAATTTACTATGTGGTCGATACCACAGATGTTAGTGATGTCTCGTAGCAATTTGCAACGCTGAATGGGAGCGGTTGAAGAATCCACGCCCTCTCCCCACTGCAGCACCAGCCCACAGAGGTCAATATAGAGCTGAGCTTGGAAGCACTCTACCTTGCTCGTAACCTGAGCTGAACCGTTCAACATGATCGAGTAGGATTAAAGAATTATTCAAGGCGGAAATGCACTTTTGTAAATAGTGAATACTAACCTTCCAGAGAAGAGTTCTTTAATTAGTGCTTGAAGTGATGTTTGAACAGTCAGTGACAGCTGTAAATTATCAACCACTCCTGTGCCAAAGAATGGTATCAGGTTTTTTTAAATCTATCATTAATGTAATAAAGTGAAATACGATTAACAGCCAAAGAAACTGGTATAGGCATTCATATTCAAGTACAGAAATATGTAAACAGGCAGAATACGGCACTGCAGTCGGCAACACCTGTGTAAGACAACAGCTGTCTGGCGCAGTTGTTTCATTGGATACTGCTGCTGCAATGGTAGGTTACCACGATTTAGAGTTTGAACATGGTGCTACAGTCGGCGCACGAGCGATGAGACACAGCATCTCCGAGGTCGCGGTGAAATGGAGAGTTTCCCGTACCACCATTTCACGAGTACAGCATGAAATCTCCGACATCGCTGCGGCCGGAAAAATATCCTGCAAGAAAATAGCTGAAGAGAATCGTTCAAAGGCATACAAGTGCAACCCATCCGCAAATCGCTGCAGAATTCAGTGCTGGGCCATCAATATGTGGTAAGCGTGCGAACCATTCAACGAAACATCATCGATAAGGCCTTTCGTAACCCTTGATGACTGCACGACACAAAGCCTTACGCCTCGCCTGGGTCCGTCAACACCGACATTGGACAGCTGATGACTGGAAACATGTTGCCTGGTCGGAAGAGTCACGCATCAAATTGTATCGAGGGGAATCGACGTGTACGAATATGGAGGAAACCTAATGAATCCATGAACCCTGCCTGTCAGCAAGGGACTGTTCAAGGTGTTGAAGGCTCTGTAATGACTTGCGGCGTCTGTAGTTGGAGTAATATGGGACCCCTCATGCGTCTAGATACGACTCTGACAGGTGACAAGTACGAAAGCATCCTGTCTGATCACCTGCATCCATGTCCATTCTGCTAGTAGAACAATGCAACATCCGACACGTCTAGAGCTGCTACAGGGCGGCTCCAGGAACACTCTTCTGAGTTTAAACACTTTCGCTGGTCGCCAAACTCCAAAGACATGAACATCATTGAGCATATCTGGGATCCCTTGCAACGTCTTTCCAGAAGAGATCTCCGCCTCCCCCCCCCCCCACCACCACCACCCCCACCCCCATATTCTTACGCATTTATGGAGAGTATCCAGCGGTACCTTGATTTCAAACAAATGAGTACAGAGCATTTGTCAAGTGGCTAAGAGGACAACATTCTGAAGAAGATAATGAGTACAATTCGAAAGAAGAGGTGAAGACTTTTGCCTTCGCAAGCAAGCTCACTTTCTGTAGCCCATTCCCCAGAAAAGATAAATAGCATGAGGTACAAGTAGAGCTCACGCATTTTTGCCTGTTATCGGCATTGACACTGGCGAGATACAGGTCCCAAGGACTTCAAAAGTTTAGACATTTGTTTAATTTTGGTAAAATTTTGCTGACACAGCTGGCGACAGGTGCCCATTATTACAGTCATCAGTAGTTTTTCATCCAGACAGTCTGGGTCGCAATGGTAAAAGTCTAGCATTACGCAGGCTAGTTTGCTAATGTTTGTTTAACTTACAACTTGAAACGACATATCTACTTCCTGTGGTCAATCGTGGATACCTGATGGTGGATAAATTCCAAAGCGCGTCATATGAGCGTAAAGGCATTCTTCGCTTCATGTTTGACTTTTGCAATTGCACCTAGTCAGCTTGAATGAAGGACTACTGTTAGTCTTAATTTCAAGTTTGACGTCGGATAACAAATGATAAAAGAAATATTTTTTTCATGTGATACAATTACGTTAACCATTTTCTGTTTATTTCCGACCTTGTCTTGTGATACCATACTTCTTGCCAAATTTCAACATTGTAGATCAAAAGGCAGTATCCTACAGGTTTTGAAGAATGAGATCTCGAGTATCAAATGTGTGACATAAATTGACATAAATAACAGTACCTTTTGATTGCCTTGACTTAAACGCTTACAGTTATTAGACCGCCAAGGGCCTGTAGTCCTGTGGTGTGTCATATAATCAAAACTGATACCTCTACTCCTTCCTGCGTGAAGCGGTCTTAACACACGGACGTAGAGAGGGTCTTACAAAAAATGACAAAAAATTTCGTGAGATATAATTACAAATTTACCGTTTTTGAATTTTTTTGTTTAGGTTGTGCTATGGAGCCTTGATTCTTGCCAAATGTCATGGTTATAGGTCAAGGGTTTCGGTGAGTGTTGTTGCGTGTAATAAAATATGTGACATAAACAGCCGTATCTTTTAATTGCATTGACATAGAAGCTTCAACATTTTATACCGGCGAGGGACAACAGATCTTAGTTTGTGACGTAAATTTCAACTTGACATGTCTACCCGTTCCCGAGAAAAACTGTTTTTAACTGTTGGGCAGACGGACTGAAGGCCGACAAAGCGATCATAAAGGATTCGTTTTTACCGATTACGGCACGGAAACCCAGAAAAGCTTCTAAGTCCACTCACGCGAAAGATATGACCATTTATATCACATATTTGGATACTAGCACTCACCAAAGTACAGGGTACTTGGAGTTGAAGTAAAATCACGAAATTTGACGAGACGCACCACAATCAAAGGAAAAAAATCCGAAAATTGTCAGTTTGTGATTATATCACACGAAAAAATGTTTTATCATTTGTCTGCAGACTGTCTGTCCAATCGTCACTTTTTCTCAGGACCGGCTAGACGTATGAAGTTGAAATTATATACTGAGGTCTACAGTCGTTTAAATTTCCTTTACTCCACATGTACGGTCACAAAATGTTTTGTCGTCAGACTACTGGTTTCGGTCTATAATGAACATCTTCAGGTCTGTTTTATAAAAACATTTATAAAACAGATCTGAAGATGTTCATTATAGACCGAAATCGGTGGTCTTACGAGAAAAAAAATTGTGACTATACACGTGAAGTAAAGACAATCTATATTCGGATTACTGTTTAATTTGCGACCATGTCACAGCTTGTGAAACTACAGTCATTAGATAGTGTACAAATTTTAAGCTTCTGAAATCGGCGCAATAACAAAAATTAACGTTTATGTCACTTATTTTGTTACTCGATAACTCACTCATAAGAAGCTATACGTTACTTACACTTGAAGTACAATCATTAAATACGACAAGGGAAAAGTTTTCACAGTACAAGTAAAGGAAGGAATGCGAAAATTGAAATTTAAACATTCTCGAAAGCCTTGAAATTTCTGGGTCAGATAACTTACCAGTAAGTTTATAATAGGCAAGAAACGCCGAGACATTCGATAACCAGAATTAATGAACTCTCTACCTACACTGAAGCGCCAAAGAAACTGGTATAGGCATGCGTATTCAAATATATAGATATGTACACAGACAGGATACGGCGCTACGGTCTTCAACGCCTATCTAACACAAGTGTCTGGCGCAGTTGTTAGATCGGTTACTGCTGCCACAATGGCAGGTTTTCCAAGATTTAAATTCGTTTCAACGTGGTCCTATAGTCGGCGCACAAACGATGAGACACATCATCTCCGAGGTAGCCATGAAGTGGGCATTTTCCCGTACGATCAACTCACGAGTGTACCGTGAATATCAAAAATCCGGTAAAACATCGAATCTCCGACATCGCTGAGGCCGATAAAAGATCTTGCAAGAAAGGGAACAACGACGCTGAGGAAAATCCTTCAACATGACAGAACTGAAATGTTTCCGGAAGTTTTTTCAGATTTCAGTGCCGCGTCATCAACGTCAGCCTACGAACTATTCAACGAAACATCATCGTAAGGGATTTCGGAGCGGAAGGTCCACTCGTGTTGTTGACTGCACGAGACAAAGCCTTACGCCTCGCCTGGGCCCTTCAACACTGACATTGTATTGTTGATGACTGGAAACATGTTGCCTGGTCGCACCAGTCTCGTTTCAAATTGTATCGAGCGGATCGACTGGTATAGCTGTGGAGACGACCTCATGAATTCATAGACCGTGCATGTCAGGGTGGAGGCTCTGTAATGGTGTTGGACGAGTGCAGTTGGAGTGTTTGGGATCCCTGATACGTCTAGACACTACTTTGATAGGTGACATGTACGTAAGCTTTCTGTCTGATCATCTACATCGATTCATGTCCATTGTGCATTCCGACGGACTTGGACAATTCCAGCAGGACAATGCGACACCCCACGTTCAGAATTGCTACAGTCTCCAGGAACACTCTTCTGAGTTTAATCACTTCCGTTGGCCACCAATCTATCCAGATATGAACATTGTTGAGCATATCTGGGATACCTTGCAGCGTGCTGTTGAGAAGAGATCTCCACCTGCTCGTACTATTACGGTTTTATGAACAGCCCTGCAGGATTCGTGGTCTCAATTCCCTCCAGCACTGCTTCCACTGTCCATGTCGCGTCATGTTGCGGCACTTCTGCGTGCTCGCGGGTGCCCTACACGATATTAGGCAGGTGCACCAGTTTCTTTGGTTATTCGTTGTACATAATTAAGTTTCTATGTAACTCTCAGTGCGTGAATCCTACTCACATGTGGCTATTCTTTTAAAATTTATAATTAGTGTTAATATAAGTGACATCTGCCTAATAAGACTGTATTTAGTTATGTAAACTGTCAAGTGGGGGGTGCCCCAGGGATCAGTGTTGGGGCCGCTCCTGTTCCTTATTTATATAAATGATGTGCCCTCTAGTATTATGGGTAACTCTAAAATATTTCTGTTTGCTGATGACACTAGCTTGGTAGTAAATGATGTTGGGTGCAACTTTGACTCGGTTTCAAGTAGTGTAGTACATGACTAACGTTAAATCACAGTAAGACTCAGGTTTTACAATTTCTAACACACAATTCAACAAAACCTGACGTTTTAATCTCACAGAACGGGCAAATAATTTGTGAAACTAAACAGTTGAAATTTTTAGATGTTCGGATAGATAGTAAGCTGTCGTGGAAAGCCCACGTTCGGGATCTTGTTCAAAGACTTAATACTGCCATTTTCACTATTCGAACGGTATCGAAAGTGAGTAATACTTCGACACGTAAATTAATCTACTTTGCTTATTTTCATTCACTTATGTCGTATGGTATTATGTTTTGGGGTAACTCTTCCCATTCTAGAAGGATATTTTTGGCTCAGAAACGGGCGGTTCTGGCAATAAGTGGTGTGAGTTCAGAAACCACTTGTCGGCCTCTGTTCACCAGTCTGGGTATTTTGACATTGGCCTCTCAATATGTATATTCCTTATTGTCGTTTCTTGTTACCAATATGAGTTTATTTCCAAGAATAAGCAGCTTTCACTCGGTTAATACTCGGCAGAAATCAAACCTCCATTTGGATCGGACTTCGTTAACTGTTGTGCAAAAAGATGTGCAGTATACTGCTGCATCCATTTTCAATAATCTGCCACTCGAATTCAAAAATCCACGCGCTTTCAAATCGAAACTGAAGAGTTTCCTCGCGGGCCACTCCTTCTATTCTGTCGAGGAGTTCCTTGAAAAATTAAGCTGATTCTTATTGTATTGCTGATAGCGTTTACTTAAACTTATGGACTGACTTTTTTTGAGGTTCATGAACATTTATTTTTATCTGTTCTTACTTTTATGTTGTAAGTTCATGTACGGACATGTTCCATGACCTGGGAGATTTGCTCCTCAATTTGGTCCTACGGAACTTGACGTGTAAATAAATAAATAAATAAACTACTACATCTTCAGTTTCTTTCTAGTGCTTACTTATATGCCACCAAAACACTCGAGAAAATCTTATTTATTTTGTTAGTTGTAAACTTTTTGTGAATTCACTCGCTTCTGTTTAGCAGGGACATAAAATCTATTTCGAAAACAATTCACGACAGATGCCGCCATTTAAGTGTTAAGCAAGGACTTGCAACTAAGGGCATAGCTGTATCTAGCATTTCTCCTTAGAAATATTTTTTTGCAATAAGGGACAGGTTTTATGTTTACCTTCTACATCATTTCTACTTTGCTCTTTTCTCCGTTCGTAAGTCGAACGACCTTAAATATTGTAGAAGACGAAGACTGCTAAATAAATTGACTCTGACAAGGGAACCTCCCCATCGCATCCCCCTCAGATTTAGTTATAAGTTGGCACAGTGGATAGGCCTTGAAAAACTGAACACAGATCAATCGAGAAAACAGGAAGAAGTTATGTGGAACTATGAAAAAATATACAAACTGAGTAGTCCATGTGGAAGATATGCAACGTGAAGGAGAGTATGAGCTCTGAGCGCCGTGGTCCCGTGGTTAGCGTGAGCGGCTGCGGAACGAGAGGTCATGGTTTAAGTCTTCCCTCGAGTGAAAACCTTAATTTTTTATTTTGAGACAGTTATCAAAGTTCAGGCACTTACACATAATCAAAACCGCTCTCCAAAATTTCAGGACATGTTCAGATTTGCTTGGACATATGCAGGATTTGACGGTCTACACACGGTGAAATTTGAAAAAGTTAAAAACATATGTTTTGACAGCACAGGGAAAACTGTGCGACTGTGAAACTGTTGCATTCATTTGTTGCAGTTTCTGTGATAAACTCTCATGTTTTCATAACTTTTTTGGGAGTGGTTATAACATCAAGAAGAAAACCTAAATCGGACAAGGTAGAAGAGTCTTTTTACTCATTCGCCAAGTGTACAAGTTAGGTGGGTCGACAACATATTCCTGTCATGTGACGCACATGCCGTCACCAGTGTCGTATAGAATATATCAGACGTGTTTTCCTGTGGAGGTTTCGCTTGACCTATGACCTTGCGATCAAATGGTTTCGGTTCCCACTGGAGAGGCACGTCCTTTCGCACGGTTTTGCGGTGCGGTAGCAAAACACAGACACTAAACTTATTACAGTGAACAGAGACGTCACTGAACGAACGGACAGATCATAACTTTGCGAAAATAAACTTTTCCCTCGAGGAAAGACTTGAGCCAAGGACCTCTAGTTCTGCAGCTGCTTACGCTACCACGGGACCACGGTGCTCCTGAGCTCACATTATCCTTGATGTTGCATATCTTGCACATGGACTACTCCGTTTGTATATTTTGCTTATTTTTTCATAGTTCCACACAACTTCTTCCTGTTTTCTCGATTGATCTGTGTTCAGTTTTTCAAGGCCTATCCACTGTGCCAACTAAATCTGACGGGGGTGCGACGGGGATGTTCCCTCGTGAGCACAGAAATTTTTTTTTGTCTCAGTCCTTCGCTCTCTACTTGGACGTTTTCCCTGCAGAGACGCCCCTAGACCCCAACCGGTGCCTGCGTCGCCCGGGTGACCTTCTTGCCGAGTGCCGGGCTGCCCGGCGCATCCAGTTTGGCGCTCATCTCGTGCAGTTCCGGTAGCGGCCGTAGGGGGACCGGGCGGGGCTGCGGCGGGCCAACTCTTCCCTTTCTCCAGGGACGCGACCCGGCAGCTGGTCTGGCGGCAGCACGTGGTCTTGGGTATATATAGCGGGGGTCGCGTCTGGGACGGCATCAGTCGCCTCCTCTCGCAGCATCCACAGCACGCACGCAGCATGAGGACGACTGCGCTGGTAAGTTTGTGACGTCCCTCACGGTTCAGTACACGGACCACTGAAACTCAGAAAGCAGCTGTAGGAGTGAAACTGAGCAACGCTACGACGTTCTCGCGGTCTCTTAGTACTGTAGGGATGGCAGAAACCGACCTGTTTAAACTGATGACCTGTTCTAGTTGTGAATAGCCGTTATTTTTCGATATAAAAAGTGTTTTTCATTTTTTAAACTAACCAAGTAAAAGACCGATATAGCAATTGGCCATAGGAACAGTGCAATTTTTTTTGGTGTTTTAATGAAACTTTATTTAAAAAAAAAATGAAACGGACAATTTTATTCCTAAAATATATAATGCCTTCAAAAGTTGTATTATTGTGGAAAATAACAATCCCAACAGAATTGAGTAACAAACACACTGCAAAAGGACTGGCACAGCATTGTTGAGACAATAATGTCCCTGTTACCATATGGCAAGGCCTACTGGATGGTATGCATGTACGTGCAGTGTGGTAGACATGCCCCATATGGTTCACTTGGTAATTTCTCGCTGTTCTCGTCGGACGTTAGTTGTATAACAGAACACCTCCACCCCTAGCCTGGAAGGCATCCGTGAAGCACAAAGCTCCATTTGCTTTAAAAGATTAAGAGCAGAAGAAGTCACAAAAAATTTGCGACATCATATAGGGAGAAAACTTAAAAATTTAACAACAGTTCACTCATTGTTTATCAAAAAAAAAAAATCCTGGGAAATTACTAATAATCCAATAATGACAGGAAGAATTAGTGTAGAAGCCTATGCCGATGAACATGAAATTTACGAGTAACAGGTTGCTTTATAAGTGGTGTTAAAGGCAAATTAACCCGCCACCCACTCTCTCCCACGCTAATTTAAAAAAATTGTCTAGCTGCTAATGTGGAGATAATGGTTTCCATTCCCGGTGGGCATCTCGTATCTGCATGCAATAAGGGAAGTCTGGAACAAGTACGGTCACCCTCGCGGTGCTAAATCAGGAGCTGCTTCAATAAATAGCCTACGAAAGTTTGCAAGTAGTCAGCTGAAGTGATGTTAAATCGAAATTATTCCACCAATCTGAGAGCCACGAGACGTAGTGGTTTTAGTGAGAACAATATGAGAGAAATCCTTGACGCTGAACACAGTATAACCAACAGAAACATTTCATTTGAACGATTTCTTTAATTGCCAGTGTCAGTAAAATCCGCCAACAGCCGTGTAACTGAAGATGCTATTTTATTTTATTTTGAAGGCTACCAGTTTCAGCAGTTCATAATGCCATGTTCAGGGCTCACATGAATCTCTCCAGATAAACGAAAATACCATGTACAACCATAAATCACTGGATGTCGTGAATTCAATCGTTACACTAGTGTTTCGTTCGAACCCTTGGTGGCATCCTGATGTATTGGTTAAATTCACGACATGCAGTGATTTATGGCTGCATATGATATTTTCGTGTATTTGATGAGATTCATATGGGGCCTGGTGTAATGAAATACTGAAACTGATAGCCTTCAAACAAAATAAAATAATATCTTAAGCTACACTGCTGTTGATGCATTTCATTGGTACTGACAATTACTTAACCAGCCGATGTCCCCTGTCCATAATGGGCCAACAGAGACTTCCTTAATAGTCTTAACTGTCGTTATAGCCCCTTTTGACCTTCAAAGCCGCGATTTAAAACCCGATATCTCTAGAAAAATGAAGTACGCACTACAGTAACTACATCGTCATCTTCTTTTCGTCTCGATACACCGACAATTTCTTTTTTGTGAATCTCATCGTCTTTTCACCCATCAATGCAATCGAGCGTTCACTCGTGTCGTAATATTTGCGCAAACATTCTCTCTGCTCATTTCGTAATTCTCGGAAAGTAATTTCTTCTAGTGGAATCGTACAGGAGTTCTCCATTCGTAGCTAGATCAACTCGTCACTTCCTAAAAATCTCCTGTAATATGAAATTTCAAAGCTTCTAATTGCTTCATTTTTAACTTCCCTCGCTATCTACGTTTTGTGCTCAACGAAGTTGGTTGTAATTGCGTCTTCTCATAGTTATTGAAACCATCTTACCTCGTAATGGGACTTGACCTCCGAAACGCTTCTTAGCGAATAATGGTTCTAATGGCTCTAAGCACTATGGGACTTAACATCTGAGGTCATCAGTGCCCTAGACTTAGAACTACTTAAACCTAACTAACCTAAGAACATCCATGCTCGAGGCAGGATACGAACCAGCGACCGTAGCAGCAGCGCGGTTCCTGACTGAAGCGCCTAGTACCGCTCGACCACAGCGGGCGGCAGCGAATAATGCTTTGAATAAATAATTGGGACTGAGTTCTTAGATATGATAAAACAATACAAAATGCATGATGCAGTTAGAATGTTCGTATTGCATTTATTAACGATAAAGTATGAAGTAACTTGGAAAGTTAACATCGGGGTAATGTAAATGGGTTTCTCTATGCTTCTGTCTAAAGCCATCAACCATATTCTTCGAATAGGAAACTTTATTCGCCGCTTTTCAAAAGTTTCACCATAACTAAGTTTTTCAAATGTCCATATATATGTGATCGTAGATATCCTACCAGAAAAACGTAGATTAAGTCAAAATTAAACAGAAAATCAAGATGCATGTCCGAAGTAAACTATCTGGCCATCTGAGTATAAATCACACTGCTGAACACAATACGAGGTAACATGTTCAGATTTATTTCCAAACGAACTGTGTACGATGCGCACCTGTGTGTTCAGATTGGCAATGACACTGTGTTTTGTAACACAATTTATATTCAGTTAAATTAGTGCCACATTTGGAATACGTCATAGTAAATTCTCTTATTTTTGACTTCATGTACGATCTTCCAAAAGTTCATATAAGGAAAATCTGTACATGTGCACTTTGAAGTGAATCTTACATTAAGCCGACCGGGGTGGCCGAGCGGTTCTAGGCGCTACAGTCTGGAATCGCGGGACCGCTACGGTCACAGGATCGAATCCTGCCTCGGGCATGGATGTGTGTGATGTCCTTAGGTCAGTTAGGTTTAAGTAGTTCTATGGGGCTGATGACCCCAGAAGTTCAGTCCCATAGTGCTCAGAGCCATTTGAACCTATTTTTCTTACATTAAAATTGCCCAATAGTGGCGCATAACGTATATTATTGAAATAATACGAGGGCTGACCAGAAAGTAAGTTACGATCGGTCGCGAAATGGAAACGACTATGAAAATCCGATAAAGCTTTGCAATAATGTGTTGGGCAGTGTCTCTAGTATGACTCTAGGTAAAATTATGTCGCTCTTTTCATTCCTGAGCGTGTAAAGATGTTATAGAAAATAGTGTCTCCCGCCAAATACGAGGGCCTGATGAGAATTTTCCCCTGAAGCTATGCAACCAACATTACAAAACTGTCATGCGGTTTCAAGACAATTCTCAGCCTCATTCTGCAGGGGCAATGAAGATGTTCCTGCATCGTTTCAATTGGAAATGTTTGGTTACCCACAATACAGCCCGTAATTGTCTCCCACTGAGTTTCATCTCTGCTCAAACGAACCGCTGGCTATGAAAACATTTTGGCACAGACAACGAGCTTTAGGCCAGGGTAGAGAATTGGCGGAAAGCACTTGCGGCTTCCTTCTATGACGAGGATATTGGAAAGTTGGTACAACGCTACGACGAATGTCTGATTCAGCACGGCGACTACGTAGAGAAGTAGCTGAAAGATGTAGCTAACTGTTACAAATGAAACATTTCTGATTTTCACTGTGATTTTCATTTCGCGATCAGTCGTAACTTACTTTCTGGACAGCCCTCGTATATAGCCTCTGGGGAACTGTGGCTTCGTTTAAAGATGTTAATGACAGGTTTGATTCGACATCTTGCTTGACATTTGTTTCCTTTTCGGTTGTAGGTGTACCTCACCGCCGTGCTTCTGGCATCGGCCATAGCTGAGGACGCTGCAAAGAAGGACACCCCAAAGAAGGACAAGCGCGGTATTCTGTACGGAGGACTCGGTCTGGGCGGTATAGGAGGAGGCGGCATCGGCGGAGGCTACGGCTACGGTGGAGCCCTCGGTGGCGGTTACGGAGGCAGCTACGGCTACGGTGGCGGCATCAGTAGCAGCTACGGTTACGGTGGCGGCATCAGTAGCAGCTACGGAGGAATCAGCGGTGGCTACGGAGGAATCAGCGGTGGCTACGGAGGAATCAGCGGTGGCTACGGAGGAATCAGCAGTGGATACGGATACGGTGGTGGTATCGGCCTCGGCTCAGGCAGTATCGGATTGAGCTCTGGCGGGATTGGCCTCGGTGGGGGTGCTGGTGGGATCGGCGGAGGCTCCATCGGACTTGCATCAGGTGGGGCTGGCATCGGCTCCTTTGGAGGTGGCCTCGGTGGTGCCGGAATAGGCATCGGGTCAGGAGTGGGGGCCGTAGCGGTTGCTCCAACCCAGACGGTGGTACAGACCGTCGCGGTTCCTGAACCTCGGCCCGTGCCTGTTCCAGTAGATCGCCCAGTGCCTGTCCCCCAGCCCGTTCCAGTTCCAGTCAGCCGCCCTGTACCCGTCCCGCAGCCGTACCCCGTCCACGTGCCCCACCCGGTCCCCGTTCCAGTCAGCCGGCCAGTCCCCGTTCCAGTGAGCCGTCCCGTTCCAGTGCCCATCTCGCGCCCCGTCCCTGTTCCCGTGCCCCAGCCGTACCCCGTGCGAGTGCCCCACCCAGTTCCAGTCGGTGTCCCTCAACCCTACCCCGTGACTGTCCCTGAACCACGACCTGTTCCAGTCCCCGTTCCTGTATCGACTGGAGTCTCCTCTGTCGGCCTCGGAAGTGGAATTGCTTCCGGAGGATCCTTCGCCGGTGGTTCTGGAATAGCATCTGCTGGCCTCATCGGTGGAGCTGTGTCATCTGGCATCTCCAGTGGAATCATCTCGTCCGGTGGTTCCCTGGGTGGTGGATATGGCGGTGGATACGGCAGTGGATATGGGGGCTCGTACGGCTACGGCGGTGGATACGGAGGCTCTTACGGCTACGGCGGTGGTTACGGTGGTGGCTACGGATCTGGAGGGGTGATCTCCTCTGGGATCGGCAGCAGCATCAGCGGTGGAAGCATCTCAAGCGGCCTCTCTGGTGGCTACGGATATGGTGGTGGCTACAGCAGCCATGCTAAGGTCTGGTAAGGTGCCGGACGAGCTGCAGTCTCACAGTTGAGAGTCATCCAGATTGTTCCACTTCATCCTCCCCATGACCATCGAACCATCTGTAGTATCAAAGCAACTTAGTAGTATCCATTGGCCCGATCCCATCCTTCACAAACAGTGAGAGAGAGAATTGACAGTCGGTCATAGGAAAGGGCTTCAGATCTCAGAAACAGATGGAAGCAGCTTTCTTTTACTAAAATCGTGCTGTGATACCAACTACGGATAACAAATGTCAATTCCTGCGGCTGTTTCCTTAGCCCATTATTACATGTACTCATTATATGTGATCATGTCATATGTATACGTTTTCTTAGCACAATCAAACCCTTTCTTCTGTATTTTAGACGTTTTCTATATTTTTTTGTATTAAAACTTAATCAGTGTGTTGTTCTATGACTGAATAAATATATATTTTTTTATTGAATCTTTGCATATATTTTCTTTTCATTGGCCTAATGCCTTTATCCATATACAGTGATTTTCAAACTTGTTACTGATAAAATAATGTGTTGTCCAACACAATCATACTAACTGTTACAGAAAGAATAATGTACTGTCCGATACAATCACACTAATTACTTTTTAAATAGCTAGTAACCACACAATGGGAAGCCGCAAACAGAAGTGTTGTCAACTAGGAGCAGAGGACCACAGCAGACAGCAACGTTACAGTTTTCGGCTTTTTTAGTCATGTCTTCCTCAGTTGGGCGTAATATTATGGTATACTGATAATTTTTACTTATGGGCCGTCTGACAGCAACTGAATAAAACATAATTTTAGTGCCATACGCGTCTCGCCTTTATTTTATGCAAGGCATCATCAATGGCCTGGAATATGTTAGCTATTTAATATAGATTTTTGTCACTGTACGTATAGGTTATAAACAGTTCTGGTGATTGGTATTTCCTATTATTGTTGTTGTGTTTTATTCAGTTCCTGTCAGACGGTCCATAAGTAAAAATTATCAATATACAGCAATATTACAGTTTTCAACACTATCGTCAGCTGTAATCTCAAGATCAACTTATTGGGAATCGATTTCGACGATATACTTCGTCTTCATCAATCCTTCTAGATCTATAGTGGGTGAGTTTTCCTGGAAAACTTCATCAAAAAGGCCCATATGAAAATAGCCTCTATCCGCATCTTCTCCAGTAGTAAGCAACCACATCACAGTATACCGTGAACAGAAGTCACTTCTGTTTGTGGTCTCAACCGTGTGTTCCGACTGTAAATCACATTTCATTCGCAAGTACGCTCGTTCAAGCGATGCTTCCTTTTATATACGTGAATTTTTGTTGCGCTGGTTGCCTTTACTGTACTGGTTCTATATCTGTGATTTGACTTTAGATTTGCTGTCAGTATAGCTCGAAGAGCTCTCTGGTTGAACACTGTGAAACATAAATATTGCTAGAATGAGATTTTCACTCTGCAGCGGAGTGTGCTCTGATATGAAACTTCCTGGCAGATTAAAACTGTGTGCCCAACCGGGACTCGAACTCGGGACCTTTGCCTTTCGCGGGCTAGTGCTCTACCAACTGAGCTACCCAAGCACGACTCACGCCCGCTACTCACAGCTTACTTTCTGCCAGTATCCGTCTCCTACCTTCCAAACTTTACAGAGGCTCTTCTGCGAACCTTGCAGAACTAGCACTCCTGAAAGAAAGGATACTGCGGAGACATGGCTTAGCCACAGCCTGGGGGATGTTTCCAGAAACGAGATTTTCACTCTGCAGCGGAATTTGCGCTGATATGAAACTTCCTGGCAGATTAAAACTGTTAGAGCACTTGTCCGCGAAAAGCAAAGGTTCCGAGTTCGAGTCTCGGTGGGGCAGGAAGTTTCATAAATATTGCTGGTCGTCAAGACAAAGAAAAATATATTCTCAAAATTTTCGGCAAGAGGACGTAGACGGAACACTAATTTGGTTGTTCCGTGTTAGAGACAATGTTGGATTACGGAAGTAGCTTTTCACAGCAGTTACTTCGCTTCTTGGTTATTCGAAAAGTGTAAGAAAGCTAAAAGCGAAATTAACAAGGCTAAATGCGTCGTATCACTGGATCAGATATGACTTTAGGACCAGAAAAAGTAGGAAATGAATCCCTGACATTGTGTTATTCACGAAAGCACTGTTATAGTTACCATATCAAACAACTGTTGCATTGACACGACATACAGGGTGAGTCAGCAGGAAAAGTACATGCTTTAAGGGGTCAGAGTATTAGTGATTCTGAACAAAAAACTCCATATAGACGTATGCCCTATTCCCCATTGTTTCCGAGATAGAGCACATTTAATATCAATTTTGTACGTTTTTCTTGAACAACGCGAAAACTGCACCCTGCAGCGAAACTATATTAAATTTGCTACTGAAAAGGTCCTATTCACTTTTTTTCTCTAGAAGTAAGGGTTTGTGCGAAGAGAGCACGAGAATGTTGAAAACCTTGCTCGACCCTCATGCGATGTAGCTTACGTAGTTTTTGTAGGCCAATTTGAGGTAGTTTCCCGACTAGATAGGCCACAAATGTCCCGTATCAAACTGTTCGTCTCAATTCGCTACCTCAAATTGGCCTACAAAAGCTACGTAAGCTACAGCGCATGGGCGTCGAGCGAGTTTTTCAACTTTCTCGCGCACTCTTCGTGCAAACCATTTGTTCTAGAGGAAAAAATGAATAGGATCTTTTTTTGTAGTAAATTTAATATTGTTCAATTTTTTACTGCGACGCGTTTTCGCTGGAGGGTGTGGTTCTCGAGTTACTCAAGAAAAACATACGAAAGTGATATTAAGTGTGATCTCTCTCGGAAACCATCCGGGATAGGTCATGTGTCCATATGAATCTTTTTTGTTCAGAATCACTAATACTATCACCCGTTGAAGCATGTACCTTTCCTCCTAACTCACCCTGTGCATTAACAACAAGAAGTCTGCTGACGTTTAGGGGCTGGTAACGTGGTGGCTGGCTTAGAAGCAGTGAACAGCACGTCTCTAGTGCCACCTGCCCTAATTACGCTTCCACGTGCAATTCGCTTCGAATTTAATGGTCTCAAACCCCGGTGTCAATTTTTGATAAACACACAACTAAACAAAGTCATTCTAACTGATCTGGGGTCATTAAAACGATCTAATGAATAGTTTAGTCCGATTGCCAAGTGTAACCTCTACCCATACTATTTCACACGAACTATCTACTTCAATTTCGCTACAAAGCAAACTACCTCTGACATCAATAAATACTCTACCACCAACTGTATGTAATCCATCCTTTCTGAACACTGTTAGATCATTTGAAAAAATTTCGGCTGAACTTATTTCCGGCTTTAGCCAGCTCTCTGTACCTACAACTATTTGAGCTTCAGTGCTTTCTAATAGGGTTTGGAGCTCTGGTTCTTCCCCAACACAGCTACGACAACATACAACTACAATAAAAATCATTTCCACAGCTACCTTACTGTGTTTTACCTGAAGTCCCTTCTGTGGTTCCCTGAGACCCTCTAGCCTAAAAAACCGTTCAGTCCCTTCCACACAGCCCCCGCTACGCCTGTAGCCGCCTCCTGTGTGTGGCGGATTGCTGACCTATTAAGCAGAACCCGGAAACCCACCACCTAATGATGCCAGTCAGGGAACCTGCAGCCTACATGGTCACAGACTCGCCTGAGCCTCTGATTCAGAGCCTCCACTTGGCTCTGCACCAAACGACCACAGTCGGTTCTATCGACGATGTTGCAGATGGTGAGTTCCGCCTTAAACTCGGAAGCAAGACTGGAACTCTTTACCATTTCCGCTAGCCGCCCGAAACCGGACAGAATCTGCGCCGATCCAAAGTGACACGTGTCATTTGTACCGACATGAGCCACCAACTGCAGTTGGCTGCACCCTGTGCTCTTCATGGCATCCGTAAGGACCCTCTCCACATCTGGAATGACTCACCACGGAATGCACACGGAGTGCACACTGGCTTCCTTCCCCTCCTTGGCAGCCATGTTCCTAAGGGGACCCATTACGCTCCTATGTTGGAGCACCCAACTACCAGCAAACCCACCTCTGTGAATGTCCAGACCTTGTAGGCTGAAAAGCTGGCTGGACAACTACATCCAGCTCGGAGACATCGTCAGCCACACATAACGCCCAAAACCTGTTTGTCAAACGAATCGGGGAGACCATACGATCGGCCCCTCGGAAAGTTTTTCACTGCCTGCAGGGAATGACCTCCCACTCGACCATGGGTGAGGGGTCAACCTCAGTACAGACAGTACACTGGGTGGTCACGACAGTGCACTGATTGGATGACATGTGAGACGTGCTCGACGTCCCTCGCATCCCCGCATTGGATCCCCCACAGTGGTGCCCCTTGGCAGCAGCCTCAAGCTGTGTGACGGAAGCCAAAGCAGCCTGGAGCTGTGAGCGAAGGGTCGCCAGCTCAGATCGCATCTGTACACAACAATCACAGTTCCTATCCATTACTGCAGTCGCTCCTGTTTGAAGCTCGTAAAAATATGTAACAAGCGAACTGTGTACTCGTCTTATTAGTAGCAGGAACTAATGGTGCTGCTCTCGCTGACTGTCTAACCAACACTGAACGGTTCTAACCAAACAAACAAAAGCCTGTACGATACGAGGGTCGATACCAGCGACGATAGCAACAGCGGTACTGTACACTACACAGTTATTCAAATAAAAGGTTGTGCCTAGTAAGCACTCAGACACGCAGGCAATTACAAAAATAAACTACTAACTACCCAGATAACTGAAAATAAGTCGCTCCTGTTTGAAGCTTGTGAAAATATGTTTCCCGCCACGGAGTTGCGTGGTCCATATACACTCAAGGGCCAAACAAACTGGAACACTTGCCTAACATAGTGTAGGGCCCACGCGAGGACGTATAAGTGCCACAATACGACGTGGCATGGACTCGTCTAATGTCTGGAGTAGTGCTGGAGGGAACTGACACCATCAGTCCTAAAGGGCTGTCCATAAATCAGTAAGACTACGACGGGGTGGAGATATCTTGTGAACAGCACGTTGTGAGACATCCCAGATATGCTCAATAACGTTCATGTATGAGGAATCAGGGACCAGCGGAAGACTGTAAATTCAGAAGAGTGTTTCTGCAGCCGCTCTGTAGCAATTCTGGGCATGTGGGGTGTCGCATTGTACTGATGGAGTTGCCCAAGTCCGTCGGAAAGCACCAGGGACATAAATTGATGCAAGTGGTCAGAATGATACTTATGAACATGTCAATGTCACAGTCGTACCTAGACGTATCAAGAGTCCCATGTCACTCTAACTACACATGTCGCACACCAGTTCAGAGCCTCCACTAGCTTGCTGACATCCAAGGTCCATGGGTTCATGAGGTTGTCTCTATACCCGTACACGTCCATCCGATAGATACAACTAGAAACGAGACTCGTCCGACCATGTTTCGAGTCATCAACAGTCCAATGTTGGCGTTGACGCGCCCAGGCACGGCGTAAAGCTTTGTGTCGGGCAGTCATCAATGTGAGACGACTGGGCCTTCGGCTCCGAAAGGCCATATCGATGATGTTTCGTTGAATGTTTCGCAGGCCGACACTTGTTGCAGGCCCAGCACTGAAATGTGTATAAATTTGCGGAAGGGCTCCACTTATGTCACACTGAACGATTCTCTTCAGTCGTCGTTGGTCCCGTTCTTGCAGGATCTGATGTTTTATCGGATTCCTGAAATTCAAAGTACCCTCGTGAAAAATACCCACTTCATCGCCACCTCGCAAATACAGTGTCCCATCGCTCGTGCTCCGTCTATAACATCATGTTCAAACTCACTTAAATCTTGATAACCTGCCATTGCAGCAGTAGTAATCGATCTAACAACTGCGCCAGACACTTGTTGCTTATATAGGTGTTGCCGACCGAAGCGTCATATTCTGCCTGTTTACATATCTCTGTATTTGAATACGTATGCCACTTCCAGTTTCTTTGGTGCTTCAGTGCTTCAGTTCGGATTCTGCGCGTGCCATAGGCTACGTTTCTTGGAAATTACCATTACGTTACTAAATTATTATGTGGGCCAGTAATGAAGTGATAGTTACTCCATGTTAACCTTCCATTTGTCACAGCGGTTTAGTTGCCAAATTTCAGTATCTGGTCATAAAAGTGGTACTGCGACCGTAGCAACAGCACTGTTCCAGACTGAAGCGCCTAAAACCATTCGGCCACAGAGGCCGGCGCACGTGATGGAATTGGTGGTATAAACAGTAAAATATCTGAAGTCTTGCGTGTTTTCCACTGTCAGTTGTAATAGTTTTCGGTGGAATTGAATGGAGAAGATGGGGACGTTATATATTACTGAAAAGTACCTTTGTTAAGTCCGGGGGCATATGTGGAATGATTTTTAGAATTAAAACTTGCTGCTGAATTGATGAAGGAGAAACGAACGCATGAACTAGAATTAGCACATCCTAAATGTGTAGCAGATATCACGTTTTAAATGGGCTTAACTGAACACTGCCCACAGTAACACGTTGCAAGAGCAGAAAGTGTAATTATGTAATAGGCGTATTTAAACTGTTTTAGCATGTAATTATCTGAACTGTTTCTTATTTAAATTGTTTTGTTAATTAAATTGCATTGTGTATTATTGAGAAAGAGCGGGAAACCGCGCATAGATACATTTTGAGAAAGAGCGGGAAACAGCGCGCAGTAATACATCTGTAATGGTAGCAGGGATTGTCTGCACCAAAAACCATTGTTGGCGGCGAGACCGCACTTTTGTAGCATTGAGCGTTGGAAGCGAGCAGTTGCGAGTAAGATGTGAGACGAGGCAGTCGTAGCTAGCGAGACATGAGAGGAGGTCGCTGTAAGCGAGGTATGAATTAACACTTTGAAAGAAGCGGTGTGCTCGCCAGCCACTCGCTATATGTAGCGCAATGCTAGTTTTTAAGAATTTTTGTAAAGAACTATGCCCCTTGTAATTGTTTGTCAAGATCGTTCTCAGAATATAGTTATGTAATTTTGATGGAAAATTAGGTATGTAGCGCAACGCTACTTTTTAAGAATTTTTGTAAAGAACTATACCCCTTGTAATTGTTTGTCAAGATCGTTCTCAGAATATAGTTAACTTCTACCAGATTAAATGCATTAAGAATTTTCTATCCCAAAATCATTCACGTAAATGCTTTACGGAATTTATTGTTATCTTAAAAGAAAAGTCTAAACTGAGCTTCAGCTTTTATCAAATCTAAATTAACTTCCAATTAAAGAATTCCAGTCACAAAGTATTATGAAACTCCACGAGCAGCTTATAATTATGTTAAAGAGAAGTAAGTATATTCATTCCACAGTTTGCTGTAGCAGTCAGATGGCGATCCAGTATAAATAATTAAAGGTAAGAATCAGTCTTAATAATTTCAGGTAACGACTGAGGGCCACGGCGACAACACATTTTATGTTTCGTCGTAATAATCAGCAGGTAGTCTTGACAGAGCAGCAGTTAAAAGATTTTAAGAGACGCAGCGTTCAGTCAGCAAGCAAACGTTCATCCAATATTAGACGGGAAGGTTTCACTTGGCGATATCCATTCAGTACGACATTTTAGTGAATCTACTGTGGATATGAATATACTGACTTTGATAATAGTGTGAATAAGTTACTGTTAAGTGGCGCAACGCATATACTAAAGTGTATAACTTTTATTCACAGGTCATCGGCAATTCTGTTTGCTTTATTGATTCGGCGTTGAAAAGTGTTTGTTCAGTGTTGAATCCGCTTTGAACAGTGATATATTTTGTTGCGTGTGATGATTATAGACAATGTCCCGCAGAATAATTACTCGTTCTCAAACTGATAAAACTTTTGTTGCGTGTGATGATTATAGACAATGTCCCACAGAATAATTACTCGTTCTCAAACTGATAAAACTGTACAAAATACTGACGAGAGATTCTTTTCTGGAATAGGCAGCAATAATACGTGTGAAAACCCTGATTCTGAAACGTTAGGTGAACAGACATTTAATAACTGTAACAATATGGAAGCGTTTAACGAACAAGTAACTTCAGAAATGCCCACAGACAATGAAACGGTAGTGCAAAATAATTTGGCATTAAATGCAACAGACGGTACACAGTCACAAATTCCGCATAGTAGACATAACAGTTTCAGTAACGAAACCACTACAATGCAGTCAGACAGAGAGACTCCATTAAGCACTGATTTAGATTCAAACGGTACACAGCTACACAACCTGCGTAGCAGATCCAACAGTTCTCATGACCAAAATTCCGAAATTACGGAAAACGTGACGCAGTCACAATCATCTGAGGATGTTCAAATGAACACAGATCTACAGCCTTTAACAACGAATACAAATAAACACAGAAGTCAATCCGAAACGGATCCAATAATGGCATTTTTGCTACAAATGAGACAAGACATGAATCAAAACTTTAACAGATGGTCACAAGAATTAGAAAAAAGGTCACAAGATCTAAAAAACGAAATTAAGGCAGAACACGCACACACAGATCAGAAATTAGACAACATGTACCAAAATCTAAAACACGAAATCAAAGTAGAAATTCAAACAGTCGCTGAAAAATGTTCACAATCAACACAAGAATTACGCGACAAAATTCAAGAAATATCCGATAACCAAGCAACATTTGCAGTTAGTATACGGGAAACAATGACAGAAAACTTTGCTAAACAAAACGCTCAGATTGATGAACGTTTTAACAATCACACAGAAAACTGTTTGATACGTCACCGTAAACTGGTGCGATCGCAGGATAAAGAACGAAAAGAATTACTACAAACAATCACTAAACAGCGTCAGGACGACAAAAAGAAAGTGTTTGCCCAGGGCAAAACATATGTAGACAATCACATACAGTCGATCTCGGAAGAAATCGAAACGGTCAAAGAAACAAATAATCAAATACAAGACAGGCTTACAGAAATCCAAACACAGACAATCGATGTGAAAACTTCTACAGACACTGAAATCCAGAATGTTAAAGATAAATTAACAGAGGACGTTCAGACACTAACTGACAAAATAGAACACATAGAAATTAACCATGACACAGAAAATTTAAAGGCAGATTTTAAGAAAGTCACCAAAAGCAACCGTAAATTACGAAACGAACTGACAGAAAAGATCAATGAACTCACTACAAGAATAGATCTTTTAGATACTAACAATGACGAGAGATCAGACGACACTGCACCAGTCCCAGTGCAACAGAACTCTAATAGTAATAACACGACATTGACAAATATACAACAAACTATCACAGATCTAAAATCGCGTAATGATTCATTGCATCAGCAAATAAATTCTCTACAGCAAGAGATAGCGGACGCACAAGAAACCGCCGCACATAATCATTTTCAACAGATCACACACCGTTACGAAATGCCTCAGATCCATAATACATATAATGTTGGTAGACTTCAGAGAGTAAGAGATTTTACCCAGGAAGAAAGACACCCGAATCCATATTCAAGACAATACGACAACACTTACACACACAGACATGACAGTTTTGATCACAAACATTTTCTTTCAGTTAGAAAGTTTAAAACATTTAAAAACGACAGGGCGCAAATACATCCGTTGGATTTTATCCAACAGTTCAGGGGAGCACTTCCACCATCATGGTCAGTACAACATAAGTTAGAATTTATTGTCAGTTTTCTTGAAGGAGAACCAGCACGACGAATGCGACCAATTGCTAGACAATGTTTTTCCGTAGAAGCATTTGAGGAAGCATTTTTATCAGCATATTGGTCTGACACTACACAAAACAGCATCAAAGATCGGCTACTTAGTTTGCCAAACTTTGAAAATTCTACCTTTCCAACAATCACACAATTTTTCGAGTACATGGTGGAACAGAACCAGTACCTCAACGAGCCATACAGTCAATCGGCATTAATACAGCTTTGCATTTCAAAACTGCCCAGAGCTTTGAAAGTGTCATTACTGACAGGGCAACAAAAGGACAATGTATCCGCTTTTAGAGACATCTTACAACTATTAGAAGCACACCAGGCAGACTACGCATTTGTTAACAAAAATTTTTCACGACAGAACGGAAAACAAACAAACTCAGCTACTTTTGAACAAACACGATTTGGTAATAACAATCCGAGTAAACGCTTTCGCAGCGAAAATGACAACGAAAACAGGAGTAATGAAAAACATTATACTGACACGGTAAATTTATATTCAGGACAGCAACAGAATCCGAGACTTAACACGCAACCGAATAGGTCAAATTTCCATATGAATCATCGCTCAGATAATGCGACCGGGGAAGGCCATTACGCGGGTCGACCGCAAAATGAACAAAAACAAACGTTTCTACGGGGTGCAGGTGGGCTGCCGTACAGTCACAGTTATAACGACAGGAGAAAAGAAAACGAACACAGACCGCCGAGGACGTTCCACAATGACAATTTTAACGGAAACTACAACAGAGCCCAACAGCTGCGTTACCATATGAATGTACCAGACACCAGATGTCATCCACCAGACACTGCTAATAATCAAAACGGCAGAACTGTACAGTTGATAGAACACATACCAAACTCCCAAGCTGAAAATCACATATCGGAAGAATTATGACTAGAGAAAACCTGCAATGAATCTCTTAATGTCGATACTATGAAATCAGAGAAAACATAACGACCGAAAATGCCATTACATTTGACGACGTGAGAGACACATTGTTACAGGAAAAACCAATCCTATAGAAAACAATATATCACCCAATAATAGAGATAAATTTACAGTCGCACAATATTTTAGCGATAATTGATTCAGGTTCACCTATGTGCGTAATTAACGAAGACACATTTAACAGATGCAATAGCAATAATGATTACCCAGTATTTCCTTTAAACAGAACGAAGGTCAAGGGAGCTTTTGCAGGAAAAGGCATTGAAGTTAAAAGACAGACACAATTAACATTTGTTTTTGCAGGGGAAACGTTCCACAGTGATTGTTGGATAGTTCCGAATTTAACAACAGACATGATATTAGGAATAAATTTTCTTGTTCAGTACGATGCGAAGATTGACTTCAAATCGTCATACCTCACACTACAAAAGGAAAACAGGGAAGTGATCGTAAGATTTCAAAACACAGTATCCTCCGAAGAACAAAATATGCACAGGATCGAGATTATTACTGATTCTCAAGATAACGATTGTTATATCGCACTATACACGAACACACTTAATAATGACTTGGTAGAGGAACAGGAGTACAATATGTTCGAGACAATTACACGCAAGGTAGACAATAGTGTAGCAAAATGCGACGCAGAACGCACAGAACTTGAAAATATTCTGGTACAACACAAAGCAGTTTTTGCCAATGTTCCAGGAACAATGACAGGATTTATGTACGAATTTCAGGTGAAACCACACGAGACTTTCAAAGCAAAGCATTATCCAATCCCACACATACACACAGAAGCAGTTAAGAAAGAATTACGAGCAATGATCGATCAAGGAATAATAGAACCAGCAGCCAGCCAATATATAAATCCACTACACATTGTTGAAAAGAAGGATGGATCACTACGTTTAGTTTTAGATTCACGCCAAGTTAATAAAATAATCATTACAGAAACCGACCGACCACAGACGTTAGAAGAGTTACTGCAAAAATTTCATGGCACCTCCATTTATACTACACTCGACCTCAAATCAGGGTTTTGGCAAATCCAACTACACCCAAATTGCCGAAAATATACGGCATTCCTTTGCTTTGGGGAATGCTATCAATTTTGTAAACTTCCGTTTGGACTAACGATTTCGTCTGCCGCCTTTATACGAGGCATGAATACTATTCTACCACAAGATCTGAAAAACAAAATTACTACATATGTCGATGACATTTTAATTGCAGCAGAAAACTGGGAACAACACAATCATACTCTTCAACAATTACTGAATACATTCGAGCAGAATGGTATAACTATAAACTTGCGTAAATCTGAATTTGGTAAAGCGTCAATAAAATTTCTAGGGCACATTATCTCACAAACAGGTATCGCACCAGACCCTGACAAATTGCAAGCACTGAAAGACATCGACGTGCCAACAAACAAAAAGGAACTTCGGAGCTTTTTAGGTCTTATCAATTATTTTAGAAAATTTATCCACTACAAAGTATTAGACACGCCCTTGCTATACCAGCTTACAAGTAAAAACACACTTTGGTCATGGAATGAAGACATTGAAGCTGAATTCGAGAACTTGAAAGAAGCATTATTAAAAGCACCTTTGTTATCACACCCTGACCCAACACAAAACTTTTCCGTTGCAACAGATAGTTCAACCACAGCACTAGGAGTACATATTTTCCAAGAAATAAAGGAAGAAGATAAGACAGTCGTGAAACACATTGCTTTTGGAAGCAGGATACTTTCTCCAGCAGAGCGCAATTATTCTGTAACAGAATTAGAGACACTATGTGTAATTTACGCTTTTAAGCGATTCCGTCATTTTCTATATGGCCGACATACAACAATATATACCGATCACCGAGCAATCCAGTTTTTATTGTCAGCAAAACTTACGCACGATAGATTAAGCCGCTGGAAATTATACTTACAAGAGTTTGATTTTACCATTATACACATTCCAGGCACGCAGAATACTGTTGCCGACGCATTGTCGAGGTCCATTCACAATAAACGCATGGAGAAAGAAAATACCTTTTGCTACAACAACCATAGTATTATGTATATTAAACAAGTAGCTTTCGAAAACTTTATATCAGCAGCATTACAGGATATAGAGAGAGAACAGCAGAAAGATGAAACACTGAAAGAGATTGTAACGCTTTGGAAAGACAGAAGTAACGCTAAAGTCAGACTTCATTACACTGTACATCAAAATATACTCTTTATTCGATCATACCGAGACGGTAATAATTGGCTTTTATGCATTCCGGAAGGGATCGTAAATAAACTGATATGGTATACACATCTAAGTTATGGACACTACGGAGCGAGGAAATGCTTTCTGATTCTGCGACAAAATTGCCACTTTAATAACATGGAAAAACACATAAGAAAAGTAATAGCATCATGCAAGATATGTCTAAAAGCTAAATCATCAACAGTGTCACACATTCCACCATTGTATCCCATCATACCGGTTAAGTTAAGACACATGGCAGCAGTGGATCTTTTCGGTCCAATCCCCAGAACAAATAATGGTTATAGTTATATTTTTGTAGCTGTAGAACTAACATCCAAATTTGTAACATTTTCTCCACTAAGGAAAGCAACAGCAAGAACAGTATCAAGAGCGTTTGTAAGAGATTTTCTATCAGTAGTAGGACGTGTACAGAAGGTTATTTCGGATAACGGTCCGCAGTTTAGGTCAGACGTATGGAAGAAAATGTTAGAAAGTAAGAACATAACACCTATTTACATATCAAGATATCACAGTTCTTCCAACCCATCAGAAAGAATAATGAAAGAGATCGGGAAGTTATGCAGAATTTATTGTCATAAAAGACATACAACATGGGATAAATATATTTTACAGTTTCAAGAAGTGATAAATACAATACCCAATGAATCTACGATGCTATCACCAACCGTAATACTGACAAATAAAGACCCACCGAACAAAATTACCGAACTAATTACTTTTCCTAAGACGCGTAGGCTTCGACATTGTGAAATAATAGACACAGCATTAGCAAACACTAAAAGAGCTGCAGATCGGGGGAAGAAACAACAGAAGCAGGTAAGTCGACTACAGAAGTACGAGATTGGCGACAAAGTACTGATTCGCACTCATTTTCTTTCCAACAAAGGTAAGCACAGATGCCGTAAATTCGAACTTCTGTATGCAGGCCCTTACAGAGTTCGTAATATTCCACACGCTAATGTAGTGCATGTGGAAACGCTACGTAAGAAGAAATCATTAGGGAATCATCATGTATCCAACGTGAAACATTTCTTGACTTAAATTTTTGCATTTCAGCTGACGAAAGGACGGCGTGACACGTAAGTATGCAACAATGGTAGTTTCAGCGCGCTTCAGTAACAAACAAAGCCGTGACACGCAGCGGGCCGCTAATATTTCACCGTACCTTAAAGAACACAGCAGTACTTAATGATGCTACGCCAGCCAAGACAAATAAAAACACGAGAAACATTTCCTAACTTAAAGAGAACATGCAGACAACGACACGACGTATGAATTTGTGCACTGAGAGCTCATAAATGAAAGAATTTTTTTTTATAACGTGACATAATTACTTAAGAAAATGTCGATTTTTGCAATAGCTAAACTGATAATATAGATCGTTCATTAATCAATTATTTTAGTGGTAACATTAACATGTACTCTTTATTCCAGAATGCAGCATTGTTGTCACACGTCATCAAAATGAAACGTAGTTTTAGTTAGAATAAGGATGTGAATCTTTAGGTCACGCAGATAGCTGACGCTAATTGTCATTACAGAAATTTTGTAGGTCATGCCGGGAGCTGACGTGATTTTGCAGCAGTTAATATTATGATAAAGTGTTTTATAGGTCATGCCAGGAGCGGACGAGAAGTACCAGAAGATGTTTATTGAAGTCATGCCGTGCACTGACGATAATTAATACTGAATGTTTTATAATAAGTCATGCCGTGCGCTGACGTTAATTAATGCTGAATGTTTATAACAGGTTATGCAGAGAGTTGACACAGATGCAGAAGAAGAATGTGTATGTTATGTTAGTATATAAGAAATGTATAATGTTAAGAAATAATTTTGCTAGCATGTGACACATTGCAACACTATGGATGGGGACCACACATTACAATGTCTAACCAGAATAATGTTTACCTTAATTTTCAGCTGCAAAAGAATACTTTAAATAATTTTATGACAGTAATTTTATTGTATATTATCACCTGACATTTGACGACTCATAACTGACGACTACACCCCTTAATGGAAGATAAAATTTTAGGACAGTAAGTCAAGAAATGCATTGTCAACAAAATTTATAATTAATGATGTAAGAAACTAAGATATGTAAATACAGAATAAGTAATAATGTACTTGTCTATAACAAATCTGTATACTATCAAATACTGAATAAGTAGGAACTTTTATGTCTTTTATATATGGGAATAATTTTCTGGAAGAATTCTTAAATTAAAACTACATATTGTTACAAATTACGACACAACATATTTTTTCATAGGGAAAATTATTTGGTAGTCAAATTATGGTACCAACAATGTCCGTGAACCCATTGCCAAAACAATTTTACCCGTACCTTAATTCCTGTGCATCCCCATGGTTATTGAGCACAGAATCAGTGAATTGTGAAACACGTGACTTCAACCAATGATGTTCTCGACAAGGTGTTTGCATACCTAGATGCACACCACAGCCCGATGTATGTCAATTGGTGCCTGCATACCTAGATACACACCACAGTATGATGTACGACAATAGGTGTTTGCATACCAAGATGCACACCACCAACCTTAATGGACCATTGGAGATGGAACTTAATCCTGATGTGGCTGCGGCAACTCAGGCTATTCGACGACGTACTTAGTGTTAGGGTACACTAAAACTATGGAGCAAGGCGATGATGGAACCACATGGCGAAACCTGGTGTTGTGCTATGTGAGGGAAAGGAACAGACTTTTGAGTGCATTCACAGACAGTTGCCAGTGCTTTGACCATGCTATCCAATTCCTTTTGTACCTTCCTTAATTGTGGTACTAAGAGATGCCAATTTGAATTAAATGTTTCATAATGTAAACTTTCAATTGCTTCATATGATCTGTATATTGATTTTCACATTTACTCTTATTCTTGTTGTTAAATTTAAGGGAACCAAATTTTACTTGATGTACAATTCCTACTAAAACCCTTTCTATTTACATATTCTCTTTATTAGAGATAGACAAATCATTTCGTATGACAGCATTTGTGTATACACTTTGTTCAAACTATTTTCTATAATCAAATTTTATACTTATGTTGAGTCCATATGACTCAACAACGTAGTAAAATTTTAAGAAAGCCGAGTAGCGGCATATGTAATTATGTAATAGGCGTATTTAAACTGTTTTAGCATGTAATTATCTGAACTGTTTCTTATTTAAATTGTTTTGTTAATTAAATTGCATTGTGTATTATTGAGAAAGAGCGGGAAACCGCGCATAGATACATTTTGAGAAAGAGCGGGAAACAGCGCGCAGTAATACATCTGTAATGGTAGCAGGGATTGTCTGCACCAAAAACCATTGTTGGCGGCGAGACCGCACTTTTGTAGCATTGAGCGTTGGAAGCGAGCAGTTGCGAGTAAGATGTGAGACGAGGCAGTCGTAGCTAGCGAGACATGAGAGGAGGTCGCTGTAAGCGAGGTATGAATTAACACTTTGAAAGAAGCGGTGTGCTCGCCAGCCACTCGCTATATGTAGCGCAATGCTAGTTTTTAAGAATTTTTGTAAAGAACTATGCCCCTTGTAATTGTTTGTCAAGATCGTTCTCAGAATATAGTTATGTAATTTTGATGGAAAATTAGGTATGTAGCGCAACGCTACTTTTTAAGAATTTTTGTAAAGAACTATACCCCTTGTAACTGTTTGTCAAGATCGTTCTCAGAATATAGTTAACTTCTACCAGATTAAATGCATTAAGAATTTTCTATCCCAAAATCATTCACGTAAATGCTTTACGGAATTTATTGTTATCTTAAAAGAAAAGTCTAAACTGAGCTTCAGCTTTTATCAAATCTAAATTAACTTCCAATTAAAGAATTCCAGTCACAAAGTATTATGAAACTCCACCAGCAGCTTATAATTATGTTAAAGAGAAGTAAGTATATTCATTCCACAGTTTGCTGTAGCAGTCAGATGGCGATCCAGTATAAATAATTAAAGGTAAGAATCAGTCTTAATAATTTCAGGTAACGACTGAGGGCCACGGCGACAACACATTTTATGTTTCGTCGTAATAATCAGCAGGTAGTCTTGACAGAGCAGCAGTTAAAAGATTTTAAGAGACGCAGCGTTCAGTCAGCAAGCAAACGTTCATCCAATATTAGACGGGAAGGTTTCAAAAGAAATTCTTTCTATTTTTATGGGGATGCATTTAAAAAGAAAATCTCGTTTAATAGGCGCATTCTGACAAAAACAAAATGGCACTGAGCACTATGGGATTTAACTTCTAAGATCATCAGCCCACTAGAACTTAGAACTACTTAAACCTAACTAACCCAAGGACATCACACACATCCATGCCCGAGGCAGGATTCGAACCTGACAAAAACAGTTCTGTTCCTTTAATTCACCAGCTATAACGAAAATACGTGGTTTGAAGAATTCAGTGTGGCGTTGAATTACAAGACTACTTTCCGGAACGTTTTGAGGAACCTCCCTATCTAACATTTATTATTAAACTATTTCCAAGACCGTTAGCTATGTCATTTGAAATTTCATTTGCAATTTCATTTGCATGAGCAGATGCAACTGACTGATCTGCAAGGTAATTTCCGTTTCAAAGACAATTTCTTTTACGTTCAAACTGTCCAGTATGTCTACACTGCTCTCCTCAGGAAGAGTTTCCACGTCTCCATAAAGGGTTTGCAAAAGTGGTACAACATTTCGATCGACACATGTGTGTGTGAAACCGTTTTTCGAGCATGAAACTAAATAAACCACGATTACGTGGCAACCTGAGTTCAAGAATCTGATACTGTCTGTTTGCCGACAGTTTGTACCAGATAAAAATAATATTTTATACTCAGCAGCCCAAAAATAATTAAATAATACTGAATATTTGTTTCGATTGGGATCCATGTTGTCGAGAAATGTGAAATACGAAACCAAGCCGTATGCAGTGTGATTGCACTTCCATTGAAATGCGCACCTTCGTAACTTCCCATCTTCCCTCCTCACGCTCCGACGTCATGCCACGGCAATGGTGCAAGTGTGCAGCGAGACTGAGCGTTATGGCTCTCGTGCCAGGACGAATTTTTGGAGGCCCCTGATTTACATTATTTTCTGAGACGGACATTATGCGGAGTAGCCCAGTATTTTCTGGAGAAAACCGCTTTAAACCAACGATTAACCAGGCCGGCATAACACACAATGGTGGTTAATCTGCAGGATGGATTCGATCTGTATCCTGCTCACCTCCCTGTATCGCAAGCTAGTGTGGCGTGAGTGAATGTGTGTCGCACAATCAGGAATTTGTACCGCCCTAAATATTAATTTCTCAATAATCGGTTCTAATTACAAAAAGGTGAATTTACTATCATTTATTGGCTGAGTAATTTTGACCATAAGTGCTTTGGGACACCTAATGGAATGCTGCAATAAGGTTCTTCACTTTTCAGTAACCTTGCAGAGGAAGAACACACAACTGTTGTCGGAGAGGACGTGTATTCGGGAGTACCTGGTTTCAAATTCCCATCTGGCAATACCGAGCTAGTTGGCGCAGTGTTTAGCACAATGGACTCGCACAGACCTGCGTCCGACTATCTTGATTTAGGTTTTCCATGATTTCCCCAAATCTCTTCAGGCAAATGCCGAGATGGTTCCCTTGAAAGGGCACGATCGACTTCCTTCTCTAATCCGTTGGGACCAAAGACATTGCTGTTTGCTCCGCTCCCCAAAATCGACCATCCAACTTTCTAACCATCCAAATATAGGTCTTCCGGTGTTTCCCCAAATCGACTCACGCAAATGACGGAATGTCTTCTTTCAAAAAGCAGCTGCTGATTTAATTCCCTAACCTTTCCCTTTCAGGGCTTGGGTGCGCCGTATCTAATCACCTTGCTGGCATGAGTGGCCGTGCGGTTCTAGGTACTACAGTCTGGAAGCGCGAGACCGCTACCGTCGCAGGTTCGAATCCTGCCTCGGCCATGGATCTGTGTGATGTCCTTAGGTTAGTTAGGTTTACGTAGTTCTAAGTTCTAGGGGATTGATGACCTCAGACGTTGAGTCCCATAGTGCTCAGCCATTTGAACCATTTTTTCTAATCACCTTGTAGTCGACGGACCGTTGACCATAATATTCCTTCTTTCCTTATTCGGGTACCTCGTGCAGTGGCCGTTCCTGACAACACTATCAAAAATGTAAGTAACGAACTGTGCAGAACTTTAATGAGATGATAAATAGAGTGCGTGCGGTCAGTGCAGTAAAACGCTACCAAGAGGTTTCCTCAAGGATTTGAATAATGAACATGTAATCGCAAATCCAGCCATTGGAAACTGACACGTCGGCGCAATCACCGTGTCTTCCACTTTCCATTCACTGTCAAACTGTCTGGACAACTCTTATTAGCAGCTTTTACTTCTGTCATTTAAGGTGGCAAGGTTCCCGTCTTCTAGCGCCGATTCAACTCGTCAGTAGCCGTCCACTTAAGGCTCCGCATATTTATAGCCTTCCGTGTTGGTCGGCTGGCTGATCTCGATCTGAACAAGAGGATCACATTAGCAACACGTTCCGCGTCACACAGGAAGCCATGCATCACCGAGGTATTAATCTCTTCCTAAACTGCCTGCGTCGCTTTCGCGGAGCGTTTATGAGTATGGAAAGGAAGTCAAGCATACAAGACGGCTATTCGCGTCACTGTTGTGCAAAAAGTTCACAAACCAAACTAGCAGTTAAATGTGCAAGCGTTTCTTTTCAGACTCCGTCAGGCTATCAGAAACGAAGTTACTTCACCCCGCAATGAGTCACACTATTCATTGTTCACAAAACCTTCCTTAAAAAGCAAAACATTCAAACAGGAGATATGTGATAAAAAAACTAACTAACTAAAGTGAAAAGCTCTAAACATTTACGAGAAACTCTTGTGCAGGTTAATGTTCATGTGTTAAGAGCTGCATTATGCCATACACAGTTGTTTTCTGTCTAGGATCAGTCCAACATCGGGTCACATATGTATTTGCGTAACTGGATGACGGTTGTGTCACAAAAAACGTCAATAAAATTAAATTCACATAACGTCACGTACACAACACTAATGTCAATGATGGAGCAATGTACATCTTACAACTGTTATTCAAATTACGGAAATGCGTAGCTGAGATAGTTTCTGGAACCGCTGACGGCCTCTTGCTAGATCAAAATCGTCTCTAACAAAATATACCGTGAGAGCTGTGTATTACGTAATGCGGTTCTTCAGATTCATTAAACCTGTACAACACCAGCTCCGTAAAATATTTCTATTCGTTATGTGTCGTAAGGACATTAATCAAGCAAGGTCTGGAAATCCTGAGTTCGCAAGAATAAAATCTTCCAGTTCTGTTAAAAGCCTGCAGGCCGGAGTGGCCGAGCGGTTCTAGGTACTACAGTCTGGAACCGCTCGACCGCTACGGTCGCAGGTTCGAATCCTACCACGGGCATGGATGTGTGTGATGTCCTTAGGTTAGTTAGGTTTAAGTAGTTCTGAGTTCTAGGGGACCTCAGAAGTTTTGTGCCATAGTGCTCACAGCCATTTGAACCATTTTTTGTTAAAAGCCTCTTGAAAACTGAGTATAGTACATTTGATAATGCACTTGTTGTTCAACTAAGAATCGTTTCTCCGTTTAATGTTCAATAAATAAATGTGGGGATCACTTTTGTATGACAGTATGTAGAAACCACAAGTGTGTAGATCACAAGTATTTGTTTTATTCATTGGCCGGTTCCAATCGTAGCGATCACCTTGAAAATCTAAGAAGGAATGTACATATTTGTGAATGACAGCAGTATGATAACCCAAGGTTACTAAATTATAACGTTGGGCAGTAAGCGCTCTGTTCTGCCATTGGCTGGCCTAGTGACGTCAGCGAGGAAGCAAGCGCTCACAAGCAGACGACACGGCACGCGCGTTTACGTCAAGTTTTTGGCGGAAGATTTTGTTTATACCAGAATTGAGATGTCTAAACTGCTTTTCTGCTGCTAAAATATTACAGTTAAAACTGATGAGTTATATTCTTTCGCAGCTTATGCCTCACCCATCGGTAAAATATCAGATCACAACCACGCTGACACACACTTGAAATTCGAAACCTCGGCTCAAATAAATCACAAAGTATCCATTTAATCGTATTGAAATGAATTTACTTAAGAGCTCGAAGTTGCACACACTTGTTTGTAAGAACAGCATTCCTTCTTTCTAATGCCGCTATAATATTCATCAAAGTAACTTTATCTGTGTCTGAAAAGAAACTGTCATCTGTACATGTGGTCTTATTATGATGTTTCTTATTTGGTGACAGCTTTTCCAGTGTTAGTGATCTCTTACGTAGTTCTCGTTTCTTATACCGTTTCGTTCTCTCTTCTGTTGTGGGTGACACATTGACAGTCACACTACTGCACGGCAAATTGCACGAAGGAACTGCATCTGGCTTGAGCATTCTTTTTCGGGTCAAATTAAGCAAGTCAGACTGTGAATCCCTTAAGTAATCTGTTTCTGCGAAATAGCGAGAACATATTCGTGCATGCGCAACAAAAAAATGGTTCAAATGGTTCAAATGGCTCTGAGCACTATAGGACTTAACATCTGAGGTCATCAGTCCCCTAGAACATAGAACTACTTAAACCTAACTAACCTAAGGACAGCACACAACACCCAGTCATCACGAGGCGGTTCAAATGGTTCTGAGCACTATGGGAGTTAACATCTGTGGTCATCACTCCCCTAGAACTTAGAACTAATTAAACCTAACTAACCTAAGGACATCACACACATCCATGCCCGAGGCAGGAGTCTAACCTGCGACCGTAGCAGTCGCGCGGTTCCGGACCGAGCGCCTAGAACCGGCAGACCACCGCGGCCGGCCTTGCGCAACATTTACACTGTCTTTCCTACAACATTTCGACAACCATAGTTCTTGTAATGTTTCATTACGCGGGAAACTGTGATACATTACGTCAGTTCCCTTTGTGCTCCGGTTGTAGGAAGAACAGCCAGTAACAGCACAGCCCGGCATAGTAAAAATTAATTTTCTCACTCACTTGTAGATTCTCCAATAAGAATTTCACAGAACGAACCATAAACTATAGAGCTGGCGAACGCAATGTTCATCCCGCTGTCCACTATCGCTAACTATTCAGTTCAAAATCAAATATCAATTACAGCAAAAACCGTTAACACTCCCGAATTCCGAATGTTTCCGATGTTGACTCATTACCTCAGCAGAAAGAACTAAATCAGAATACTCCTTCAAATACAAAACAACACAAGAAAAACGATCACACACAATTCGAACTGTGTACTGTTTGGCACAGCAGCTTCCACCGTGACGTCATCCGCACAACTGAGGAAACACGTTGCTTTCTGCGCATCGCTTTCTGCGCCCCCCGTGTGACAACCTATCAACCGTGCCACGTCACGGAATGCGCGGCCGCCTCTGCCGGAGGTTCGAGTCCTCCCTCAGGCGTGGGTGTGTGTGTGTGTTGTCCTTAGCATAAGTTAGTTTAAGTAGTGTGTAAGTCTAGGGACCGATGACCTAAGCAGTTTGGTCACGTAGGAATTCGCACACATTTGAACATTTGTCTGAGGAGGAACCGACAAATATTTCTGTGTGTTGCAAGTTAACATAAGAGGCAAATAAAATTTATAGCCGTTGTCCTCATCGTTACATAGTATAAAAACGTGATGAAACTGTCATGAACAGTCATGGCCGGTGATGCTCACTGCTGCAGCATAGACAGCAGAGCGCTTTTGGCCCTAGGCGACTCAAACACCACAGCACACACTTATTAGAACGAATGTGTGTTTCGTGTAATACAGCTACCGCTGATGAGGGGCAACTCCAGAAACTACTGTAGTCTGGCGGAACCAAATACTATCAAAAAACAGTTTTCGTCCAAAAATTAACTAATAATGTGACATACACTCCTGGAAATGGAAAAAAGAACACATTGACACCGGTGTGTCAGACCCACCATACTTCCTCCGGACACTGCGAGAGAGCTATACAAGCAATGATCACACGCACGGCACAGCAGACACACCAGGAACCGCGGTGTTGGCCGTCGAATGGCGCTAGCTGCGCAGCATTTGTGCACCGCCGCCGTCAGTGTCAGCCAGTTTGCCGTGGCATACGGAGCTCCATCGCAGTCTTTAACACTGATAGCAAGCCGCGACAGCGTGGACGTGAACCGTATGTGCAGTTGACGGACTTTGAGCAAGGGCGTATAGTGGGCAAGCGGGAGGCCGGGTGGACGTACCGCCGAATTGCTCAAAACGTGGGGCCTGAGGTCTCCACAGTACATCGATGTTGTCGCCAGTGGTCGGCGGAAGGTGCATGTGCCCGTCGACCTGGAACCGGACCGCAGCGATGCACGGATGCACGCCAAGACCGTAGGATCCTACGCAGTGCCGTAGGGGACCGCACCGCCACTTCCCAGCAAATTAGGGACACTGTTGCTCCTGGGGTATCGGCGAGGACCATTCGCAACCGTCTCCATGAAGCTGGGCTACGGTCCCACACACCGTTAGGCCGTCTTCCGCTCACGCCCCAACATCGTGCAGCCCGCCTCCAGTGGTGTCGCGACAGGCGTGAATGGAGGGACGAATGGAGACGTGTCGTCTTCAGCGATGAGAGTCGCTTCTGCCTTGATGCCAATGATGGTCGTATGCGTGTTTGTCGCCGTGCAGGTGAGCGCCACAATCAGGACTGCATACGACCGAGACACACAGGGCCAACACCCGGCATCATGGTGTGGGGAGCGATCTCCTACACTGGCCGTACACCTCTGGTGATCGTCGAGGAGACACTGAATAGTGCACGGTACATCCAAACCGTCATCGAACCCATCGTTCTACCATTCCTAGACCGGCAAGGGAACATGCTGTTCCAACAGGACAATGCACGTCCGCATGTATCCCGTGCCACCCAACATGCTCTTGAAGGTGTAAGTCAACTACCCTGGCCAGCAAGATCTCCGGATCTGTGCCCCAATTGAGCATGTTTGGGACTGGACGAAGCGTCGTCTCACGCGGTCTGCACGTCCAGCACGAACGCTGGTCCAACTGAGGCGCCAGGTGGAAATGGCATGGCAAGCCGTTCCACAGGACTACATACAGCATCTCTACAATCGTCTCCATGGGAGAATAGCAGCCTGCATTGCTGCGAAATGTGGATATACACTGTACTAGTGCCGACATTGTGCATGCTCTGTTGCCTGTGTCTATGTGCCTGTGGTTCTGTCAGTGTGATCATGTGATGTATCTGACCCCAGGAATGTGTCAATAAAGTTTCCCCTTCCTGGGACAATGAATTCACGGTGTTCTTATTTCAATTTCCAGGAGTGTATTTACAATTTCTACAAGCTGCAGAGCACCAAACGTACAAGACTGTTGCAAATAATTGTCATCACCTTCCAGGCGAGACTAGCCATCTTTTCCACTTACATTTAATGAGTAGTTGCATCGCTAAGATGGTCAGCATTCGTACGATTTGTCATTGGCTCTATGTGTTCTTCTTGCTTTAGGTACCCATATGGTTAATTAGTCTCAGATACTCCTAACGTGACGTATTACCTGATGTATCACTCGTTTCATTTAGTTTTTCCCACATGTTCTTACTTTGGATGTAATGTAAGAGGCTACATCTTTTGACAGCTCACTTCGTCATCGTAAATTCAACGAAGTTGAACAAGATCCTGTTAGAAACTTAGATTCATTAATAGACCGAATGTGCTGTGTCGCCCTGCAGGGAAGTCGTCCAGTTCCCTGGTTCCCGTTTTCAGGAAGCACAGCGGCCCGTTACAGACTCCCAGTCGGCAGTCAACTCTCACCACATCAGCATTCCAACAACCTGGGACCCCGATAATTATACCGAGGCAGCGTACGTAGCGAAATGAAGCACGGGAAAATCCGAACAGCAACTACTCGGAAGCTTTTCTAGCTCACAGCGATAAAACCAGTAGAGGACTACCCACTGTTTATGAATTTCATTAATCGTAAAGTAGATCTACTGGTTCAAGTATATTTCTTCTTTCAAGATCAAGTCTTAATAACAAATGATACATATTTTTACTGTCATCATCAGTCATTTGAGATCTACTGCTGCATGGGGATTTTCCAGATCTCGTTTTGTATTATGGTTTTCTAAATACACAGATATATCTACATTTGCATTTACTGTTGACACCTATACGTCAAAACTCGCCTTAGCGTGTGTGACGGAGTTGACTTTGTGCGTCCTTCTTATTTTCTCCTCGTTACTGTTCCAGTCGCAATATACTGGCCGTATGAATACCGTAATATAATCTTTAAAACGGAATCTTCCAAGTTGGTTGTTAACTGTTTTGTTTTCTACAATAGGCCTATTTTGGTGGTACGGCTATTATGAAATACACCTGCGCACATCACAGCTCGTAAACTTCATTTACTTTTGCGGTTTTTGTACATGGAGTTATGTAATCCGTGATATGAATTGTAGTATAAATGTCTTGACAAAAATCCAGTTGATAAAATGCACACAGTTAATAAAATACACACAGAAGATAAAATGCCATGCATGTTGCCGAGCGAGGTGGAGCAGTGGTTAGCACAATTGACTTGCCTTCGGGAGGACAACGGTTCAAAGCCACGTCCGGCCACGCTGATTTATGTTTTCTGTGATTTCCCTAAATCACTTCAGGTAAATTCCGGGATGGTTCCCTTAGAAGGACACGGCCGACTTCCCTCCCCGTCCTTCCCTAATCTCCTAATGGGACCCATGATTTCACTGTTTGGTTCTCTCCCACAGCCAACCAACTAACCGCCATCCACGTTGATCGATAACGTGACTCTCCTAAGCTTGCTGCATAGAACTACGCTACTGGTGCACCTACGACACTTCCCTGGGGCACTCGAGATGATACCCTCACCTCCGATGAACATTCACCATGGAGGACAAAGTACTGGGTTCTATTACTTAAGAAGTCTTCGAGCCACTCGCATATTTGGGAACCAATCCCATATGCTCGTACCTTAGTTAGGAGTCTGCAGTGGGGCACCGAGTCAAACGCTTTCCGGAAGTCAAGGAGTATGGCATCCGTCTGATACCCTTCATCCATGGTTCGCAAGATATCATGTGAAAAGAGGGCGCGCTGCGTTTCGCAGGAGCGATCCTTTCTAAAGCCGTGCTGATGCATGGACAGCAACTTCTCTGTCTCAAGGAAATTTATTATATTCGAACTGAGAATATGTTCGAGAATCCTGCAACAAACCGATGTTAAGGATATTGGTCTGAAATTTTGAGGATCCGTCCTTCTACCTTTCTTATATACAGGCGTCACCTGCGCTTTTTTCCATTGCTCGGAACTTTACGTTGGGCAACAGATTCGCGATAAATGCAAGCTAAGTAAGTCGGTAATAGTTTTATAATTAATATAAATGACGTGCATTCTGCCAACCAATTTCATGTGACGCAGCATGTGATAGTTGCTGTGTGTGGGCGTGTTACTTCTGTAACTGAAATATCAGGTACGTTCTGGTACATTTGATGTTGATCGGATAGGATGAAAAATGTTTTGCATTTATCAAATAGTAAATTAGTACCATTTTCGTCTCAGATCTGAAGATGGTTCTAGAGGACATCATGTCTGGTTCTAGAGGACTTTATGTCTGGTTTTGCTAAGTTAGTTTAAGAAGCGTGTAGGCTTAGGGACCAATGACCTCAGCAGTTTGGTCCCATAAGACCTTACCACAAAAAAAAAAAAAAAAAAAACAGAGTTATGTTAACAGAAAGCGGCGCAGCGGTCGACAGCGCGTATATAAGACAAAAAAGGGTCTTGCACAGTTGTTAGATCTCTCACTGCTGCTACAATGGCAGCCGGCCGTGGTGGCCGAGCGATTGTAGGCGCTTCAGTCTGGAACCGCACGACCGTTACGGTCTCAGGTTCGAATCCTGCCTCGGGCATGGATGTGTGTGATGTCCTTAGGTTAGTTAGGTTTAAGTAGTTCTAAGTTCTAGGGGACTGATGACCTCAGCTGTTAAGTCCCATAGTGCTCAGAGTCATTTGAACAATTTTTTTGCTACAATGGCAAGTTATCAAATTTCAAGTGAGCTTGAACGTGGTGTTAGAGTCAGTGCACGAGCGGTGGGACTAGACAGCGATGAAGTGTGGGTTTTCCGCTACGACCATTTCGCGAGTGTAATGTGAACATCAGGAATCCGGTAAAACATGAAATCTCCGACATCGCTGCGGCTGGAAAAAGATCCTGCAAGTTCTGGACTGACGACGACTGAAGAGAATCGTCTAACATTACAGAAGTGAAATACTACTGCAAATTGCTGCAGATTTCAATGCTGGGCCATCAACAAGTGTCAGCGTGCGATCCATTCAACGAAACAATCTGAATATGGGCTTTCAGAATCGAAGGCCCACTTGTGTACCCTTGATGCCTGCACGTCACAAAGCTTTACACCTCTTGTGAGCCCGGTAACACTTACATTGGACTGTTGGCGACTGGAAACATGTTGCCTCGTCGTACGAGTCTTGTTTCAAATTGTATCGTCTGGAAGGACCTGTACGGGTATGGATACAACCACGTGAATCCATGAACCGTGCATGTCAGCAGGGGTTTCTAGCTGGTGGAGGCTCTGCAATGCTGTGGGGCGAGTGCAGTTAGACTGATATGGACCCCTGATACTTCTAGATACGACTCTGGCAGGTGACAGGTACGTAAGCATCCAGTCTGATCACCTGCATCCATTCATGTCCGTCGTACATTCCGACGGACTTGGGCAATTCCAGCAGGACAATGCGACACTATACACGTCGAGAATTGCTAGAGAGTGGGTCCAGAAACTCTCTTCTGATTTAAAACACTTCTGCTGGCCCCGAAACACGCCATACAGGAATATTATAGAAGCATATCTGGAATGCGTTGCAACGTGCTGCTAAGAAGAGATCTCCATCCCCCTCTTACCCTTACGGATGTATGAACAGCCTTGCAGGATTCATGGTGTCGTTTCCTTCCAGCACTGCTTCAGACATTAGTCGAGTCCATGCCACGTCGTGTTGCGCCACTTCTGCGTTCTCGCGGGGGCCCTATCAGTTTCTTTCGTTCTTCAGTGTAAATGGTGAAGGCAGGTGGTTCAGTTAAAGAATGGAAAAAGAGCTGGAAGACATGGGTGCCTCAAGTCACAGTGAAACATGCAGGTCAGTATACAGGGTTTGGAAATGTTCGTTCTTTTCCACAAACTCCGTGTCAGTGTAAATGAAAAGTCGGGAAATCAATCGAGATCGCTAAACCAGTCGAGATCGCTAAATAGCCGACCAATATTCATAGCGACGACTTTAGACATGTCAGTGGCTGGGAAGCCTACTCTCAGTACTTTGGTAACGACACTGGTACAATATGGGAACGTAAAAACAAACACAAACAAAGTACGGTCCATTGGCAGTCTACAAGTACGCCGGGGCGGCTTCCTACAACCATGTGTAAGATGTCGAGGTCTCCTGACCTTCATTGCCTACATATTCCGCCCTCAGAATCATATTCCGCACATCAGGACGCTTCAGTCGAACCCAAACTCGATAAGATAATGTCAGTGTTGTATGAATTCATGTAAACGATATGCAAATAACTAATAAATCGCAAATGCGCACTGAGATTGAAATACTCGAGGCTGGCGTACACACACACATTCAAGGCATGACGCTCGCAGGGGCTCTTAGTTCGGGAGATGCAAATTGCATGCTTGGGTGCCGGTCCCTTCAGAAGATGGCTCAGCCTATCTATGTCGGCCGGTCACTGCCCATAGAGGAGACAGCGTTTGCCCAAATGAAAGGAAAAAGACCCGTGTTCGGCTTAAAAGCAAATTCCACTACACTCTGTGGGAGCGCCCAGCCTATGCATTCTTTACAACATAGCACACAGTTTCAGAGATTTTCACAGGGAGACAGCAAACGCCAAGCGCCGATCCTACAGACTTCCGGATTGGTCGCCTTAAACGAAACGTCATTCTCCCATTTTAGAAGAGCAGTGCTAATTGGCAGACGATATTTCTGACGGTTTGTGCTGAAGGAGTAATGGAAGAGACCGAAAGATATATACCTTCACGTCTGGCGTCGAGAGGGGCCGTTCTGTTGTCGCTCTTGGACCGAGAACATTCAACGAGAGCGTGCGCGCTCGTACGTGTACTCAAGGAGCGAGGAACAAGTCCCTCCTCAGTACTTCACTGGGAGAGCATCTCTGTTGAGAGCAAATCGGAGTCTGATTCTATATTGAGTCCTTGCAATTAAGTGCTGTTTTGTTTGTTGGCCGCCACACTTACTGTGCAGTGTGAACAGACATAGTTAAACACCTGCGAGTGGCAGCGCGGTGGATTGGTTATCTGAACTGTGTACCCCGCCAATAGTTACACTAGGGGCGAATAGGAGTTCCTGACTTCATCAAGGTATAGAGAGAGTTTGATTGGCGAAGGTCAATCTAGATAGAACGAGAGTTATCTTACTTGTCAGCAACGAGCGGCGCAGACAGGAGTCATCGGAGCTTATGGTATTGTGCGCTACAGCTCTTGCGAGCTCCATATTTCCTCCACAACAGTACACTTCAGTGCATTTCACACGGGACAGCGTTGGTCGTACCTAACAACATTCTAACCGATAATTATTCAAGTTGAGTAGGTGCAGCTATCAGCCATTCTGCCAAGTCAATAACAATCCTAAACTTTGTATAGAAATTTCATTACGAATCCTATCCTTGAAAGGTAACTTCACGTTCTGAAAAGAACCCGGAAATAACTTGTTCAGTTCCTAACTAAAGGTGCCATTGCAATTTCTCAGAATTGTAACGAAATACATGATAATTTTCGTTAGTTTCATGTTTTTCTTACACTAACTAGCACTACTCCAGTACCCAAGCATCCCACTAGTTACGTGAGAAATTTTGTGAATTTTTGTGTCATTTCCTTACAGCGGACGCCTCCAGAAGATATTTATTGCTGAAAGTTTTTTAGGCATTTCTCTTTAAAACTTAAGAATCGTCTGTCTAACTTCTGTAGTAGTGTGGGGGTGGAAATTGCATCTTGCTGGAGCCACAAGGTAAAGGGTAGGTCTCAGATTAATCCGTTACATAGAATGACAGAATAGCACCCCACACGTCAGCACAGACATGGAAACTTCATCCAGTAGCCAATCAACTTTTACGACAATAAAGAAGCGAAATACTCTACTCAGTGATACTTTGACAGTCCCGCCAAGCGTCAACGTCAAGGTGACTGACTGCTGTGGTTGGAACAATTCTTAAGTCAAGAACAATAGCTGCCACCCGAAACTTGGCCCTCGCTGATTCACTTCTAACATTCATGGTGGTGTCTGTTTGTTCTATATCGAGTCTCCCTACCACTTTCGCGCAACGACGCTCTGAGCGTGTTTTTTAGGGAATTGACTAGTTTGAACCTGGGACCTGCTGCTGGTAAGGAGACGCCAGACCACACATGACATGTAGAATTCAGAAGAGTTCAGTGAGACTAGCGATGATATAACCAAATACTTAATGATTTCAGCGTCAGCTCCACTGCACTCCCTGTAAAAGAATCTTAATACTAACTAAATGTAGTAGAAGTTGTTCAAGGCTTTCCTATTGTCAGTTAGCTGGTAAAATAACGTCGAAAAAGCAGTTAAGTTTATCACTGGATATTTTATTCTTCTCACAAAACACTGTTTATAAATTGCACTGTTGATAAAAGGAAATGTTTTAATACAGGATGGTAAAAACCAACTGCGTTCAACAAAAATGTGAACGAATATTCCCTGAATTGGTTTCCAAGTTCTACAATGGATCGAAGGATGACCTATGCCATATCACATCTATAATCTCGGTTTAATTTAAGTTTCACATGGTGTTGTTGCTGTGGTTTTCAGTCCTGAGACTGGTTTGATGCAGCTCTCCATGCTACTCTATCTTGTGCAAGCTTCTTCATCTCCCAGTACCTACTGCAACCTACATCCTTCTGAATCTGCTTAGTGTAGTCTCCCTCTACGATTTTTACCCTCCACGCTGCCCTCTAATACTAAATTGGTGATCCCTTGATGACTCAGAACATATCCTACCAACCGATCCCTTCTTCTGGTCAAGTTGTGCCACAAACTTCTCTCCAATCCTATTCAATACTTCCTCATTAGTTATGTGATCTACCCATCTAATCTTCAGCATTCTTCTGTAGCACCACATTTCGAAAGCTTCTATTCTCTTCTTGTCCAAACTAGTTATCGTCCATGTTTCACTTCCATATATGGCTACACTCCATACAAATACTTTCAGAAATGACTTCCTGACACTTAAATCTATACTCGATGTTAACAAATTTCTCTTCTTCAGAAACGCTTTCCTCACCATTGCCAGTCTACATTTTATATCCTCTCTACTTCGAGCATCATCAGTTATTTTGCTCCCCAAATAGCAAAACTCCTTTACTACTTTATTTGGCCCATTTCCTAATCTAATTCCCTCAGCATCACCCGACTTTATTCGTCTACATTCCATTCTCCTCGTTTCGCTTTTGTTGATGTTCATCTTATATCCTCCTTTCAAGACACTATCCATTCCGTTCAACTGCTCTCCCAAGTCCTTTGCTCTCTCTGACAGATTTACCATGTCATCGGAGAACCTCAACATTTTTATTTTTTCTCCATGGGCTTTAATACCTACTCCGAATTTTTCTTTTGTTTCCTTCACTGCTTGCTCAATATACAGATTGAATAGCATTGGGGAGAGACTACAACCCTGTCTCACTCCGTTCCCAACCACTGCTTCCCTTTCATGTCCCTCGACTCTTATAATTGCCATCTGGTTTCTGTACAAATTGTAAATAGCCTATCGCTACCTGTATTTTACCCCTGCTGCCTTCAGAATTTGAAAGAGAGTATTCCAGTCAACACTGTCAAAAGCTTTCTGTAAGTCTACAAATGCTAGAAACGTAGGTTTACCCTTCCTTAATCTAGCTTCTAACATAAGTCGTAGGGACAGTATTGCCTCACGTGTTCCAACATTTCTACGGAATCCAAACTGATATTCCCCGAGGTCGGCTGCTACTAGATTTTCCAGTCGTCTGTAAAGAATTCGCGTTAATATTTTGCAGCTGTGACTTATTAAACTGATAGTTCGGTAATTTTCACATCTGTCAACACCTGCTTTCTTTGGGATTGGAATTATTATATTCTTCTTGAAGTCTGAGGGTATTTCCCCTGTCTCATACATCTTGCTGACCAGATGGTAGAGTTTTGTCAGGACTGGCTCTCCCAAGGCCGTCAGTACTTCCAATGGAATGTTGTCTACTCCATGCCATTTTTTTTGGGTTATCAGTCTACTGACTGGTTTGATGCGGCCCGCCACGAATTCCTCCCCTGTGCTAACCTCTTCATCTCAGAGTAGCACTTGCAACCTACGTCCTCAATTATTTGCTTGACGTATTCCAATCTCTGCCTTCCTCTACAGTTTTTGCCCTCTACAGCTCCCTCTAGTACCATGGAAGTCATACCCTCATGTCTTAGCAGATGTCCTATCATCTTGTCTGTCCCTTCTCCTTATCAGTGTTTTCCGCATATTCCTTTCCTCTCCGGTTCTGCGTAGAACCTCCTCATTCCTTACCTTATCAGTCCACCTAATTTTCAACATTCGTCTAAAGTACCACATCTCAAATGCTTCGATTCTCTTCTGTTCCGGTTTTCCCACAATCCATGTTTCACTACCATACAATGCTGTACTCCAGACGTACATTTTCAGAAATTTCTTCCTCAAATTAAGGCCGGTATTTGATATTAGTAGACTTCTCTTGGCCAGGAATGCCTTTTTTGCCATAACGAGTCTGCTTTTGATGTCCTCCTTGCTCCGTCCGTCATTGGTTATTTTGCTGCCTAGGTAGCAGAATTCCTTAACTTCATTGACTTCGTGACCATCAATCCTGATGTTAAGTTTCTCGCTGTTCTCATTTCTACTACTTCTCATTACCTTCGTCTTTCTCCGATTTACTCTCAAACCATACTGTGTACTCATTGGACTGTTCATTCCCTTCAGCAGATCATTTAATTCTTCTTGACTTTCACTCAGGATAGCAATGTCATCAGCGAATCGTATCATTGATATCCTTTCACCTTGTATTTTAATTCCACTCCTGAACCTTTCTTTTATTTCCATAATAGCTTCCTCGATGTACAGATTGAAGAGTAGGGGCGAAAGGATACAGCCTTGTCTTACACCATTCTTAATACGAGCACTTCGTTCTTGATCGTCCACTCTTATTATTCCCTCTTGGTTGTTGTACATATTGTATATGACCCGTCTCTCGCTATAGCTTACCCCTACTTTTTTCAGAATCTCGAACAGCTTGCACCATTTTATATTGTCGAACGCTTTTTCCAGGTCGACAAATCCTATGAACGTGTCTTCATTTTTCTTCAGCCTTGCTTCCATTATTAGCTGTAACGTCAGAATTACCACTCTCGTGCCTTTACTTTTCCTAAAGCCAAACTGATCGTCACCTAGCGCATTCTCAATTTTCTTTTCCATTCTTCTGTATATTATTCTTGTAAGCAGCTTCGATGCATGAGCTGTTAAGCTGATTGTGCGATAATTCTCGCACTTGTCAGCTCTTGCCGTCTTCGGAATTGTGTGGATGATGCTTTTCCGAAAGTCAGATGGTATGTCGGCAGACTCATATATTCTACACACCAACGTGAATAGTCGTTTTGTTGCACTTCCCCGAATGATTTTAGAAATTCTGATGGAATGTTATCTATCCCTTCTGCCTTATTTGACCGTAAACTCTATTAAATTCCGATTCTAATATTGGATCCCCTATCTCTTCTAAATCGACTCCAGTTTCTTCTTCTATCACATCAGACTAATCTTCACCCTCATAGAGGCTTTCAATGTATTTTTTCCACCTATCTGCTCTCTCCTCTGCATTTAACAGTGGAATTCCCGTTGCACTCTTAATGTTACCACCGTTGCTTTTAATGTCACCAAAGGTTGTTTTGACTTTCCTGTATGCTGAGTCTGTCCTTCCGACAATCCTATCTTTTTCGATGCGTTCACATTTTTCCTGCAGCCATTTCATCTTCGCTTCCCTGCACTTCCTATTTATTTCATTCCTCAGCGATTTGTATTTCTGTATTCCTGATTTTCCCGAAACATGTTTGTACTTCCTCCTTTCATCAATCAACTGAAGTATTTCTTCTGTTACCCATAGTTTCTTCGCAGCTACCTTCTTTGTACCTATGTTTTCCTTCCCAACTTCTGTGATGGCCCTTTTTAGAGATGTCCATTCCTCTTCAACTGTGCTGCCTACTGCGCTATTCCTTATTGGTGTGTTTATAGCATTAGAGAACTTCAAACGTGTCTCGTATTCCTTAGAACATCCATATCCCACTTCTTTGCTTATTGATTCTTCCTGACTAATGTCTTGAACTTCAGCCTACTCTACATCACTACTATTTTGTGATCTGAGTCTATATCTGCTCCTCGGTACGCCTTACAATCCAGTATCTGATTTCGGAATCTCTGTCTGACCATGATGTAATCTAATTGAAATCTTCCCGTATCCCCGGGCCTTTTCCAAGTATACTTCCGCCTCTTGTGTTTCGTGAACAGGTTATTCGCTATTACTAGCTGAAACTTGTTACAGAACTCAATTAGTCTTTCTCCTCTTTCATTCCTTTTTCCAAGCCCATATTCTCCTGTAACCTTTTCTTCTACTCCTTCCCCTACAACTGCATTCCAGTCGCCCATGACTATTAGATTTTCGTCCCCCTTTACATACTGCATTACTCTTTCAATATCCTCATACACTTTCTCTATCTGTTCATCTTCAACTTGCGACGTCGGCATGTATACCTGAACTATCGTTGTCGGTGTTGGTCTGCTGTCGATTCTGATTAGAACAACCCGGTCACTGAACTGTTCACAGTAACAGACCCTCTGCCCTACCTTCCTATTCATAACGAATGCTACACCTGTTATACCATTTTCTGCTGCTGTTGATATTACCAGATACTCATCTGATCAGAAATCCTTGGCTTCCTTCCACTTCACTTCACTGACCCCTACTATATCTAGATTGAGCCTTTGCAATTCCCTTTTCAGATTTTCTAGTTTCCCTACCACATTCAAGCTTCTGACATTCCACTCTCTGACTCGTAGAACATTATCCTTTCGTTGATTATTCAATCTTTTTCCCATGGTAACCTCCCCCTTGGCAGTCCCCTCCCAGAGAGCCGAATGGGGGACTACTCCGGAATCTTTTGCCCATTGAGAGATCATCATGACACTTCTTCAGCTACAGGCCACATGTTTAGTGGATACACGTTACGTGTCTTTAATGCAGTGGTTTCCGTTGCCTTCTGCATCCTCATGGCGTTGATCATTGCTGATTCTTCCGCCTTTCGGGGCAATTTCCCACCACTAGGACAAGAGAGTGTCCTGAACCTCTATCCGCTCCTCCCTCCACCCTCTTTGAGAAGGCCGTTGGCAGAATGAGGCTGACTTCTTATGCAGGAAGTCTTCGACCGCCAATGCTGATTATTTATGAAAATTTGGGCAGTTGCGGGGATCGAATCCTGGACCGAAGACGTTTCGATTATGAATCAAAGACGCTACCCCTAGACCACGGGTACTTTGATACTTAACTTTAATCCATTAATGATGAACGTCGCTCTTGACGGTACATGATTCACAATATCTGTTCAGAATATATTCTTACGGTAACTGAATATGGCGCCTTGCTAACTCGTAGCAAATGACGTAGCTGAAGGCTATGCTAAACTGTCGTCTCTGCAAATAAGAGCGTATGTAGACAGTGAACCATCGCTAGCAAAGTCGGCTGCATAACTGGGGCGAGTGCTAGGGAAGTCTCTCTAGACCTGCCGTGTGGCGGCGCTCGGTCTGCAATCACTGACAGTGGCGACACGCGGGTCCGACGTATACTAACGGACCGCGGCCGATTTAAAGGCTACCACCTAGCAAGTGTGGTGTCTGGCGGTGACACCACACTATCAACTGATGAACACCCAGTACACCACCTTTGCCCTCCTGGACCTGATTCATGGTGCAATTACCGCAGTGCCCAGTAGTCAAACAGTTCATACAGCCATAAACATTCCATCCCAGCTGCAGCCATGGATACCATAAAACCTAATTACGGAGACCTGGCAAATCCTGAATTACTGAAGAAGAGTCTGCATGGTCGGACGAAAAATCCCAATAAGTCGTTCAATAATCTTATAGGGACTCGCTTATCAAAAAATGTTTTTGTTGGAATGGAGACACTAAAGTGGTGGGTCAGTGATGCTGTTACTGCACAGCATATGGGAATTAATCCTGGAGTAAACTGCATCAGAGAACTTGAACGGATGGACAAGGTTCGCACTGATAAAGCAGAGTATGCAGCACAGTTGGCCACTAAGGAGTCCATAAAGAAGAAAAAAAATGGAAAAAGATCAAGAGGATGATATACAGTAGGGTGTAGGGTGCTTCGGAGTGACTAACAATAAAAAATTAAGCATGTATTAAGTGAGTTAGAGTCTTTTGAAACTTTAGAAGCCGTTCCTGAAAATTTACATTTTCTGTTGCATTTTTCCCTAAACCTCAGAAACCACTTCGAGTAGAGTGTTCAAATTTTCAGGGAGTAATAACTTATATGTCCTGAGTCTACTGGACTAAAACAACAACATACTGTTATGTATAATTAAAATTATTTAGGATAACATACAAAACAGTACACAAAATTTTAACCGTGTAATTACAAATTGTTTTTCCGAAAGCAGTGGCTGAAATGCAAATATTGTGGTTAAATAGAACCTACAGTTTAGTGTCCTGTAAAAGTTTCATGTTAATGGCTACAGGGAAGCCAAGTCACTAAATTTAACAATGTGGGAATAGGGTGTTCCAACTCCCTTTAAGGAATTAATATGAATTAGGTCACATTAATATGTACTTTTCTATTCACATCAGCTGCAGTTAACTGCAAAAACCATAATTTACACAGTGAACGAACCATTTTTACTGCATCTTACAAAATGTGCTCAAACTGACGGCCATCAGCCTCAAGGCAAGCATCTATCTTATTGGCCAACAGGATTCTGGCACATCCTGACTAATATCCCTGGTGCGTTTCGGTTCACATCACAGGCAATCTGGTGCCAAATTCCATCTCCGTATCCACGGGGATCTCTTACAGAAGTGACTGTAGATATCCCCATACGGCATAATCAAGGCAATTCAGGTCAGGTGACCTTGCAGGGCATGGAACAGGAGCTCTCCCTCCAATTCAGTGACTAGGAAAAACTGTGCCGATACTGCTCCACCGTATTGTCCTGTACGTTTCTGAGTAGCACTGAGTAATCATTCATAGCACGTTCTGTCATGGGGTAATGTAAATACGGTACAACAGAGCCATCTTATGGACAAGTAAAGTAAACAAAACCTACATTATCACTTCCAAGCAACCAGGCTCGTCTTCCTTAATTCTTTGCAGAAAATAAAGAATGAAAACGTAAGTAAACTGCACAGTACGTGTGAACTTGTATACATGCTACACAAAGAGGTAGACAAGTTTGCTTCCATATCCCCTTCGTGGACACCAGGTTTCCTAGCTCAGATTGCTCAGTGGAGCATTCTCTATGTCATGTTACATTTTTTGCACGTTCTTATGGAAACACCCTTTATACCCTAACTGGCTTGGTAACAACACTCAACATGGAAAACAATAATGCCCTTGGGTAGCCGTTCTACAGATTGCGCAAATTGACAGTTCTAATCATTTACGTAACCACCAACAATGTCTACGTGCATGAAGCATCTAGAAGATCTGGTCACATGTCGATGTATCTTCGCCTTTTTTGTTAGCCAGTGACAGTTTCATTTTCCTTGGCATACTATCGTACCAGTGGCTTCTTCTACACAGGGTGTAACAAAAAGGTACGGCCAAACTTTCAGGAAATATTCCTCACACACAAATAAAGAAAATATGTTATGTGGACATGTGTCCGGAAACGCTTAATTTCCATGTTAGAGCTCATTTTAGTTTCGTCCACCTACGCTCAATGGAGCACGTTATCATAATTTCATACGGGATACTCTACCTGTGCTGCTAGAACATGTGCCTTTACAAGTACAGCACAACATGTGGTTCATGCGCGATGGAGCTCCTGCACATTTCAGTCGAAGTGTTCGTACGCTTCTCAACAACAGATTCGGTGACCGATGGATTGGTAGAGGCGGACTAATTCCATGGCCTCCACGCTCTCCTGACTTCAACGCTCTTTACTTTCATTTATGGGGGCATTTGAAAGCTCTTGTCTACGCAACCCCGGTACCAAATGTAGAGACTCTTCGTGCTCGTATTGTGGACGGCTGTGATACAATACGCCATTCTCCAGGGCTGCATCAGCGCATCAGGGATTCCATGCGACGGAGGGTGGATTCATGTATCCTCGCTAACGGAGGACATTTTGAACATTTCCTGTAACAAAGTCTTTTAAGTCACGCTGGTACGTTCTGTTGCTGTGTGTTTCCATTCCATGATTAATGTGATTTGAAGAGAAGTAATAAAATGAGCTCTAACATGGAAAGTAAGCGTTTCCGGACACATGTCCACATAACATATTTTCTTTCTTTGTGTGTGAGGAATGTTTCCTGAAAGTTTGACCGTGTTGTGTTATATCCAGTAAATAATTTGGCTAATTGAGCACAAGTATTATTGTTTGACGTGATATAATGTTTGGCCACCGCCAATTGGACGACTGTTGATTCTACACGACACTAAATATTATTCTGTATTTCAGTTGGTTCTTGTGTGACCATTATCCAGTTTCTTTTAATTATACAGACTATAACATGGTTATTGTATTTTCCCATGTACTTTGTTCAACGCGCACTTTTCTGAATGTGTGTGCTTACCAAATGCCGAAACCGCGCTTACGTGAAGAAACAGCGAGTTAGGTAAGCCTGTCTGATGTGCCACGTCACGTTCTGTAAGAATATCAGCAGTATCAACGTGACACTCGAAGTTACGTACGACTTTTAAGGAGTGGTTCTACAGTTTTATGATGCGTTTCGGCAGGATTTACTGCCGGCCATCATCGTGAGTGAAAAAGCAAGTCATAGCGAGTTCCTGCCACAGTAGCATCTTCTTCACCAAAGGTCACTTCCTTCTTAGCTGTATCCTAGCGATACGTAGTGGAAACACAGTGCGAAATCTTTTCAAAACTGTTAGCTCTTCGGAGCGGCGTGGGTGATACTGAAAGAATCCCATTCTGGCTGTGAGAACCGTATAGTCGTGGATTGTCTGTAACAATAAGACCACAACATGGGTACCTATTGTATTCCATTCTTCTTCTGTTGCCTGGCCTTATCCCGCGTTATTTAATTGCCATTTTCTTTTAGTTTGTAATCTAGATACTAGAACAGACCAAATATCGCACATGAACAGGCACGAATGAAGCAGGCAATATTTTAACATGATTTCAAAGGTGTTTTTGTAACTAAGCATTACGATGTTTAAGTGGGAGTGATGGGAAACCCATATTAAAAATCCATATCTTTTAATATGATAGGCTACTCACTAGCCTTTGGCCGCCTGGCTCTCAGGTATATGATCATTCGGAATCCAGAAGGCATGCTATCGTTCTATTGCACTATGCTGCAAGTCCTGTAATTTATACACTACTACACAACTTTACGCTACGCAGAACTACTGTATACCACTGTCCTTGGTACCAGAAGCTAGAGTACTCATTTGGACAGTTAACGCCCGGCGCGTATTGTTATAATCATGTGTGGTCTCTTCTTGCTTCTCTCACATCCATGTCGGCAGTTCATAAGCTGATATCTTAACTGTCAGCAACATCAGCTTAAGCCACTGTTGCTCATTCCTTATTATATTATAGACTGTTGTAGTACCAAACACGTCTGTCTTGATGTTTAACATCCTGTCTAATGGGACATTCCCAGCCAATGTGGTCTGGGATGCACATTCCTCCTTATTCACAAGAGGGATTGTGCATAGCTCTGTTGATAGGAAGGCGGTATGACATTCTGGATCTTTCTTTTATTTTGGGAAGGAACTTGTAAGTTTTCCTCTTTATTTCTGCCCAATCCAAGATTTCTTGCCATTCTCTATTAATGCATGCCTTTCTTTCCTTATTAACTGACAAACCCGGCATTGCCCAGGTATTCCTTCGTTCAATTTTCTATTAGAATTAACATAAAATTAAGTGTGTTTGGAATGAAGTATCGAGAGCATTTCGTTCACATGCATTCGAGGAAGCACCTTTGAAATTATGAAGCAGTGGTACGTACAAACATGCATAATGTGCAAATGTATAATTCCAGTATACATATTAAGAAACATAGTTCCGGACAGTTTCTGTACCCGGGGCGCAGCTGTTTCGCGTGGCTACAACGCGGTTTTTTTATGGGCCTTTGTGGCAAGGCTTCTTCATGGCTCAGTAGACGGCTATTATTTTCGTCTCTAGCCGTTTGTGCTTCGCAGTTGAAGGCTGTCAAAAGGGCTGCCCTCTATCAGGGATTTCATGGACTCGACTGTAGGAGTGTCTTGATAGTGAAGAATGAATGTGTTAAAACTGCTTGCACAGTGTAGCAGTTTTTTGTGCATCTTAGTGTTCATGACGTCATATCTCCTGAACTGTTAGTGGTACAATGATACATATTTGCAGGAGCAATAGCGGCAGACGTGGATACTGGTTGCGAAATTTATAGCGATTATCGTTAGTAAGACAGAAGTAACAAATTTAAAGTCATGTATGACGCTGCAGTTTTTCACGCAACTCTTCGTTTAGGACGTCATATCTGCTGAACTATGATACATAGGTGTTCCTTAGCCCCACAATGATTGTTGCCTGACAATAAGGGTCATGTGCAACAAGTTTGGTTGAGATCGGTGCAGTGGCATAGGAGGAGACTTAAAACACACACACAGATCTACCGATTTTTATAAAATGTATTTGCCGCTCGGGGTAGCCGCGCGGTCTCAGGCATCCTACTACGGTTCTCGCGGCTCCCCCCGTCGGAGGTTAGAGTCCTCCCTCTTGCATGGGTATGTGTGTTGTTCTTAGCGTAAGTTAGTTTAAGTTAGATTAAGTAGTGTGTAAGTCTAGGGACCGATGACCTCACCAGTTTGGGCTCATAGGAACATACCACAGATTTACAAATTTTGCAAAATGTATGCACTTGGCGTGGCATTTGTGCCCAGTATCTCCTATACCTTATCAGATTCGCTCATCCTGAGCCAATAGGTAGCACGCCTGCTATCACCCCCAGCAGCTACAGTTATAAAACGGTTATTTTCCTAGTAGCTATTGTTAGTTACTGTCGTACATGCGTCATATCAGTATGGGATATGATCACCATGCACACTTACACAGACTGCACAACGGGATGGCATACTCTGCATCAGGTGGTCTAGCGGCTGTTGGGGTATAGCCTCCCATTGTTGCACCAGTGCCTGTCGGAGCTCCTGGAGTGTCGTAGCAGTTTGAAGACGTGCAGCGATACGTCGACCGAGAGCATCCGGGATGTGCTGGATGGGGTTTACGTCTGGAGAACAGGCAGGCCACTCCATTGACCTGATATATTCTGTTTCAGGGTACACCTCCACGATGGCAGGTCAGTGGGGATGTGCGTTATCATCCGAGGAAGGTGGACCCCTTGAAAAGGTGGATATACTGGTGCAAAATGACGTCCCGGTACACCTGATCTGTTACAGTTCCTTTGTCAAAGACATGTAGGAGTGTACGTGGACCAATCATAATCCCATCTCACACCATCAAACCACGACCTCCATACAGGTCCCTTTCAAGTAAGGGGTTGGTATCTGGTTCCTGGTTCCTGCTTCACGCCAGATGAAAACCCGGTGAGAATTACTGTTCAGATTATACCTGGACTCGTCCGTCAACATATCCCGGGACCGCTGTTCCAATGAGCATGCACTGTCTTCTTGACACCAGGCTTTACGGGCTCTCCTGTGACCAGGGGTCAGTGGAATGCACCTTGTAGGTCTCATGGCAAATAAACCATGTCTCTTCAGTCGTCTGTAGACTGTGTGTCTGAAGACAGCTGTTCCAATGGCTGCGGTAAGGTCCCGAGCAAGGCTACCTGCAGTACACCATGGCCGTCTGCGGGCACTGATGGTGAGATATCGGTCTTCTTGTGGTGTTGTACACTGTGGACGTCCCGTACTGTAGCGCCTGGACACGTTTCCTGTCTGCTGGAATCGTTGCCATAATCTTGAGATCACACTTTTTGGCACGCGGAGTGTCTGTGCTACGTCCTGCTGTGTTTGAGCAGCCTCCAGTCATCAGTATGTGTTCTTTGAGCCATTTTCAACACACAGTCACCATCAGCACGTCTGAAAACGTTTGAACACTTACTCGCTGCACCGTACTCTGACATGCATCAACACACCTGTGCGTATGTGGACTGCTGCCAGCGCCACCGTGCGACGACCGCAAGTCAAATGCACCACGTGGTCACACCCCAAGGTGATTTAAACCCGCAAACCGCCCACCAGAGCGTTGTTTCAGTATTTATCAGCATTATCCTTAATTTATGAGCAGGAGTGTACATGCAACATACATGTGTCTCACTAGCAGTCTTTCCTCGCCAGGTAAGGGTGCTATCGCCTGGACGGGTTTATATCAGTAGTAGGTCGGTGATCATAATCTTCTGGCTGATCAGTGAGTGATCAATACGGAAGCCGACAATTAAAAAAAAACTGTGCAACACTGCCAGTGATTTCACCATTATACGATACTGATACGTATGTGGTATTCCTCACTGCTTCATCAACTCCACCCGATTGAATTTCTATGGAATATGTCACTGTAGTTTCTTTAGTTAACCCGTGAAAATTGTGTCTATTATTTGTATATTGAAACCATTGTTTTGTGACACCTGTCACAAAATTTCCCATTCTATATCTACCTCACGCTTTTGTGAAAGAAAGCTAATCACCTTTTGTAGCACGGAGTGAAAGTTCATGTTTTGGCGCCTGTTCAGGTAACATGACTTATTACGGACTGATAGCTTTCCGATTACATTCGTAATTTTGGCGTCTAGGAAGATCGTATTTCTTGAGTCCTTTTTTTCCACTGTAAATTTAATTGAGTAACGGAAGCTATTAACCTGGACATGGATTATGGTAACATTGTTTTGTGTTCCATCCAGTAGCTCGGTGGTGGCACCGGAGCCGATCGCTTGAGGGCTTGAGGGCGCTGCTACAGCGTATATGCGACGTAGCAGCACTCCGATGCAGGTATATAAACATCGACATGCACGCAGGGAATTAGTGTGGCACTAATGTACTTCCGACATGTGTGAGATGAATGGGGATACGTGAACTATGGCGACGTTGTTACCGAATGCGTCCGAACAGGACCACCGAGCTGTTATTCTTAATTGGCTGCTGATGGACAAACACCAGTATACGTCTATCGAAGAATGAAGGATGTGTATGAGGCGACGCGTCTGTCGAAAACTATTTTTGTGGAACAGTTCTCTGATAACTCACGTTCCGAAATCACAAATGTCGTAATGCAGAAGTTACTCCACTTAGGTGGGAGACACTCCAGCACCCGCCCTATAGCTCCGACCTCTTCCCATGCGATTATCTCGCCTTCAGTGCGTTTAAAGAGGCCTTGATGGGTCGGCAGTTCCTGTAGGAGGATAATGTGCGGCAACAAGTTACAGACTTCTTCACGCAGCAGAACACTGTGTTTTACCAAACTGGTATGTTTAACCTGATAGGTCGTGGGGGGGATTGCCTCAATGATAACAGCACATCGATTGTGGCCTCTAAGCCCTTCTAACGGAAACTTTTTGATCTCCCGTCCAAGTATACTATTATCGGACGTCTGCGTCTGTTCGTTAAAAATCTTGGATTCCAAGTGGATTAAGAATATATCCGCAAGTATTCCCGCTGGAGGTCTCCCCATGGCAGCCCCATTTTGTTGGAAATATGTTTCTTCTTTCACTTGAAGTAAATGCTCGTATACGTCGATGCTGCTAAATTTTTTAATATAATTGCTACTTATCGTGTCTACAGTATCTCTAATTTAACGTTTCTGTAGAGTCTGAAATACTGACTGATCCAAATTTACCAAATATCAAAATATGAACGTGTTTAATTTTATTAATTACTCCTTGCACACTGCGAACAGTATACAGGATGTAAATTTTAAGTTGACACACCAGAATAACTCGAAAATTAAGCTTCACACGAAAAAATGTGTAGAGTCCACAGCTGATTACTTTGGAGGGGAGACATCTGCTTGTGCTAAAATTAGCCCGCCATCCCAGCCACCCTGGGGGTGCGGCGGGAGCAAACTTTAAAATTTCAAATGCGAATCTCCATTTTTTTATTGCAGAATCAGACTCTACATAAAAAACTACGCACATTTTGTCTTAAACATTTGTTTTGATTCTTGGTTGATCCAAATATTAATTTTTTTCGGATAAGTGGGACAACATTTTTAAAATTGTAATTCCTCTCTCTCAAACCGCACCCTATGGGGAGAGAGGGAGAGCCTTAGCGAATCAAAATTTACTGAGTAAATAAGTATTTTTTATCTATCCGTAACCATTTACCATGCAAAAATGAGAACATGGATTTTCTTCAATTACAGCGCCAACTACCAAGAATCAAAACAAATGCTTAAGACATAATGTACGTAGTTTTTATGTAGAATCTGACTCTGCACTTGAAAAATGTGAGTTCCCATTTGAAATTTTAAAGTTGCCTCCCGCCGCACCCCCAGGGGACTAGGGTGGCGGGATAATTTTAGCACCAGCACATGTCCCCCTCGAAAATAATCAACCTTGGATTCAATTTTTTTCGAGTTATTCTGGTTTACACCCTGTATTTTGTCTGATTCGTTCAAAACCCTTGAGTGTCATTTTCATTTTCTTACTCTGAGTATACGCAACCGCTGCAATTTATGATAAATCGTATAAGCACAACCTCTGTGTGAATTTTAAGTGGTTTCTGGAGTACAAGGTCTCTAATATTCATTGTTATACACTGTCTATCACACTAGTTTGACTCAAACGGACAATTACTCTGTGAGAACAGATTATAAGAGACCGCTCACATTACAGGTCAGCTGTAGAAATACTACATACAAACAAGGAAGCAAGAGTTATGAAATCACTCGAGGAAATGGAAATATGCTCGCATGCTGTAATGAGAGGTGGCTGCCCAACACTACGAAGTCTGGAAGTAATTTCACTATATATTGGATATATATATAAAAACCAGCTATAGTTATTTAGAGAATTTCAACCGCGTGTTTGGTGAAACTGAGGAGTATAAGCTTCGCAAGTAAATGCCCAGGTAGCTGGTCTGCAATTAGTGTGTGTTATTGCAGTATATGATAGCCTACCATTGCCTAAAACTTGTGGAACTTTTAAATTTCGATATTAGAAAATATTCCCCGATGTAATAGCTCCACACTTATCAATCATATACAACCGCTCGATCGTCGAAATTTCCGTACCTTTAGACTGGAAAGTTGTACGAGTTACACCAGCGCCCAAGAAAAGGAAGAGGAATCATTCGCTGAAATACAGGCCCATATCACTAACGTGATTTTCTGTAGCATTCTTGGACACATACTGTGTTCTAGCAGCATGAATTGCCTTGAAGGTAACGGTCTATAGTCACAGTCAGCACGGATTCAAAAAAAAAAAAAAAAGTTGTTGTGAAACAGAACAAGGAATGAGTGCTATAGGCAAGGTATCTCAGACTGACAAATTTTTTAGATTTCCAGAAGGCTTTTAACAATGTTTCTAACAAGCGGCTACTAAAATTGCGTGTCCATGGAGTATCGCCTTAGTTGTGCAGATTAATTCGTGATTTTCTGTCAGAAAGATCACGGGTTACAATAATTGACGTCATCGAGTAAAAAGGGGGTAATATCTGCCGTGCCCCGAGTAGGAGTCATTGGCGCTCTGTTGTTCGTGATCTACATAAACGATTTAGGAGAAAATCTGAGTAGAAAATTGTTTGCAGACAATGCTGCAATTTGCTGTCTTCTAAAGTAATAAGGTGATAAAAACCGACTGAAAAGTACGGAAAGTGGAAGTTTAGACTTTAAATAATGAAAATTGTGAAGTCATCCACTTGAGTACTCAGAAAAATCCGCTGAATTTCGGTTACACGATAAATCACACCAACCTAAAGGCTATAAAGTCAACTAAATACATTACTTAGGGATTACAATCATGAAGAGCTTAATCTTGTGGAGAAAGTAGAGCAAAGGCTGCGTTTTATTAGCAGGACACTTAGAAAACGCAACAGTTCTACTAAGAAGACTGCTTACACACCGCTTGTCCGCCGTCGTCTGAAGTATTGCTGTTCGGTATGGAATCCATTACATAGGATTGACGAAGGCATGGAAATAGTCCAAAGAAGGGCAGCTCGTTTTGTATTATCACAAAGTAGGGGAGAAAGTGCCACGGATACGGTACGTGAATTGGGATGGCAGTCATCAGAACATAGGCATTTTTAGTTGAGACAGGATCTTCTAATGAAATGTCAGTCACCAACTTTCTCCTCAAAGAGTAAAAACTTTTTTTTGGCAACCCACTGTCAGACACTTAATTGCGAGTTGCAGAGTAATCATGTAGATGTAGATGTAGATTTGTTTTAAAGTTTCGAATCATATTTATAGAATGACTTCCTATACGAAGTAACGTAAGTCTGAATATTCTTGTATATGCGAGGTAGAATACGTATATTTTTAAAATGTTTAAGTTGCAGGAGGAAATACACAATAGCCTCACTGTGCCCCCGACATCTATAAATAATTTTGATAAGCTGAGCAGTGGTGACTATTTGTCGGTATAACTTAGAACTGTCGTTTACTATATCCATGAAAGCGTCGAAGAAACACGTGCAGCGCGAACAGATGTAACTACGGTATAAAAGCGAGTAAAACTACATTATTTATGTATAAAGAACATCAGGAAACAACGATTTCCTGATAGCGAAAGTATCCTTGAAACGCTTCTGAAATTTTTTCTTTGATGTTCGGCTTCATCGTCTATATGCACATATAAAGAGTGAGTCAGGAGGAAAGGCGCATGCTTTCTGGGGTGACAGTATTAGCGATTCTGAACATAAACCTTCGTATAGACATATATTTCTAGTGGTTTCCGGGGTAGAACACGTTTAATATCACTTGTGTACGTTTTCCTTGAATAACCTGAAAATCGCTGTCTCCGGCGCAAACGTGTCGCAGTACAGAATTAAACTACATTAAATTTCCTATTAATTTTTTACCTAGGTCTATTAGTATGCTCAACAGGAATTAGGAAAACAACTGCAATGGGAAAAGAAGGATCCAAGAAGAAACAGAAATTACTTTGCAGACCACTAAACAATGATCTGAGGAAAAGACTTGGCAAATGTTACATCTGGAACGCTGCACTGTATGGTGCGGAAACCTGAACATTGAGGATGGGAGGTGAAAAAAAAGACTGAAGGCGCTAGAGATGTGGATATGGAGAAGAATGGAAAAAGTGAAATGAGAAGGCAGAGTAAGGATTGAAGAAGAATTAAGAAGAGTTGGTGTAGAAAGAAACGTGCCGAATGTCATTATAAAGAGAAAACGGAACTGTACTGGACATTGTTTAAGAAGGGACTGTTTACTGAAGGAAGGGATAGAAGGAATGGTGGTGGGAAAAAGAGGAAGAGGAAAAAGAAGACATCAAATGCAGGACAACATCAAAGGAGACAAATATTCAGAAATGAAAAGGCTGGCTATGGACAGACAAGAGTGGAAGAGGCTTGACCCATGACAAGACGTGCCGTAAGGCAGATACCATACTAGTACTATTAGTTTGCGCGAAGAGAGCGCAAGATTATTGAAAGTCTCGAGCTACATGCATGCACTGCAGCTTAGGTATCTTTTGTAGGAGAATTTGAGGCTATTTCCCGACTTGATAAACCACAAGTGCCCTGTATCAAATTGTGCCCCTCAACTTCCTCTACACTACCACCGTCCGTTGTAAACAATAACAGTGTTTGAATAATACAAAATTATATATCTAAGTAACTAGAGGGACAGGCCATGGCGCTAGATTTTAGAAGCGATATTCACGATTTTTTCAGTTAAATAACAAACAAGTTACAAAACTGGCTTAATACCATTACTGTACACCCTTAAGATTGTATTATGTGGCTTTTAAAAACTTGCTCGGAGAGGAGACTACATCGACGAAAGGCCTGTGTGGAGTGCGACGGTGGTTTGTGGGAGCTCTAAACGCCACAGTTTTCAACAAAATTTCAAGAACAGCAGTGAAACGGGTGATATTGTCTAAAGTGTTACGTAGGGGTATTTTTAAAAGAATAGTTTTTAACAAGATTGCTGCACTTGAAGTAAAAGGCAATTTTTTCGACAAAAGAGTCATTATAATAATGTGCAGTCATTATAGAAATTGAAATATATCGCATAATCTGAACGTAGGACGGTAGGAAAAACGTCGACTCACAACCTACAACAACATATAGTGTAACTGCGTGTATATTTCATGAGTAGTGACCCGCCAATTTGAAAAACATTTTTTTGAAAAAACAAACGTTTGAAGTTTCAGCTTGTGTTGTTTTAATACTGAAATTGAGCAGACATTTAATCGACAATCCCAGCACTGAACAGCTAGCCTTTCTAACGACGATTCCCTAAACGCTCTCATTCTGACGCAATTATATCGATTAATTGGCTTCCGCTTAGCAACTGAAACGCTTTTTGCACGATTGGGATTATATTTCGAACCTTTTCTATCGATATAAACACATTTGCTTTTCATTTTCAAGCGCATTTCGAATAAAAAAACAAGCGAAATGACAGGCGAGGTAAACGTGGAAGAAGCACGTGCTTTTAGACCGTTTAGTGTAATCGAATCATGCCGCGAAGATAAATTTTGTTGAGGATAATATTTTGGTTGATACTGACGCCTTCTGTAATACTATCCAAAACTAACAGAACGCCTGCAATACTATCATATTTCGTAGATTGCATTCGAGCGCTCGGATGTGGTACGCCCCCGTGCAGTAAATCGTGTATTTAACATCTATGGCATACTATACATGAATAATGCAAACAAACTGTCTAAGGAACTTTTCAAGCTAATAAAAAAATTAGGCTAAAAAATTTCTACCAACCCCTTTACATGTCTTCTGCCTTTGAAACCATTCGGAATAGAGCATATGTCCGTACAAAGTTCTTGATCAGAATCACTAATAATATCACCTATCTAATAATGACTCACTGCGCAGATGTATACGTACGAAAGATACTGATTACTACAGAGTGGTCCCAAATGAATAGGTGCTGCGTACTAAGGCGCATTTGTTGTACCATTCTGTTGTTGTTGTTGTTACGGTCTTCAGTCAGAAAACTGTTTTGATGCAGCTCTCCATGCTACTCTATCCTGCGAAAGCCTCTTCGTCTCCCAATAACTACTGCGTCTAACATCTGCTTGCTATAACTATTTCTTGGTCCCCCTCTACGATTGTACCACCCACGCTCCCCTTCGGTACTAAATCGGTGAGTGTCTCGTTCTTCTGGTCGTGCTGTGCTATAAATTTCTGTTCTTCCAAAAAAAAAAAAAAAAAAAAAAAAATGTTCAAATGGCTCTGAGCACTACGGGACTTAACATCTGTGGTCATCAGTCCCCTAGAACATAGAACTACTTAAACCTAACTAACCTAAGGACATCACACACATCCATGCCCGAGGCAGGATTCTCACCTGCGACCGTAGCGGTCAGGCGGTTCCAGACTGAAGCGCCTACACCCGCATGGCCACACCGACCGGCTTTTCTTCCCAATTCTATTCACTACGTCCTACCCGTTTAATCTTCAGCATTCTTTTGTAGTACTACATTTCAGAACCCCTTATTCTTTTTTTTTCGTCGAAATTGTTAATGTTTCGTATTTCACTTCCTTAGATGGCTATACTTCGTACAAATACGTCCAGAGAGACTTCCTAACACTCAAATCTACATTCGACGTTAACAAATTTCTCTCCTTCAGAAACACTTTTCTCGCTGTTGCCAGCCTACGTTTCATACCCTCTCTACTTCGGCAGTCATCAGTTACTTCGCTGCAGAAATAGCAAAACTCGCCTAGCGCTTTTAGTGACTCTTTTGCTACTCTAATTCCTTACCACGACCTGATTTAATTGGACTGTATTCCATCATCTTTGTTTTGCTTTTGTTGATGGCTACCTTATATCCTTTAGAGGCACTGCCCATTACGTTCAACTGCTCTTCCAAGTCCCTTTGCTGTCTCTGAGAGAATTATAATGTCCTCGGCAAACATTGAAGTTTTTGAAATTTCCTGGCAGATTAAAACTTTATGCCGCACCAAGACTCGAACTCAGGACCTTTGCCTTTCGCGGGCAAGTGCTCTACCAACTTAGTTACCCAAGCACGACTCACTCGCCGTCCTCACAGCTTTACTTCTGCCAGTAACTCGTCTCCTAATTCCAAACTTTACAGAAGCTCTCCTGTAAACCTTGCAGAACAGTTTTAATCTGCCAGGAAGTTTCATATCAGCGCACACTCCGCTGCAGAGTGAAAATCTCATTCTGGAAACATCGCCCAGGCTGTGGCTAAGCCATGGCTCCGCAATATCCTTTCTTTCAGGAGTGCTAGTTCTGCAAGGTTCGCAGGAGAGCTTCTGTAAAGTTTGGAAGGTAGGAGACGAGACACTGGCAAAGTAAAGCTGTGAGGACGGGGCGTGTGTCGTGCTTAGGTAGCTCAGATGGTGGAGCACTTGCCCGCGAAAGGCAAAGGTCCCGAGTTCGAGTCTCGGTTCGGCACACAGTTGTAATCAGCCAGGAAGTTTCGTATCAACGCACACTCCGCTGCAGAGTGAAAATCTCATTCTGGACTGAAGTTTTATTTCTTCTCCCTGAACTTTAAGTCCTACCCAAAATTTGGTTTCCCTTAGTGCTTGGTCAACGCACAGTTTGAACAATATTGGCGATGGGCTACAACCGTCACTCTCTTCTCAACCACTGCTTCCCTTTCGCGCCCCTCGACTCTTATAACTGCCGCCTAGTTTCCTGTACAAGTTGTGAATAGGCTGTCGCTCGCTGTACTTTAGCCCTGCTTACCATTCTGTAGCCGAGTCTGAATGTATCGTGAAACGACAAAAGACAGAGGAGCGAGCGAGACGATGGCACGTGCGCCTGGAGAAAGTCCGCACGCGGCCGGTAGCTTCCCGCTGGACGAGTTCTCGCGACATTCCTCGCAAAAGGCGCGCCCACCGCTCTACGCCGTCTGCAGTCCGAACACAGAACCGACGGCCACCGGAAGCACGTACACGCACTGGCTTGGAAGTCACTTAGGCGGTTTCGCAATCCGCTGGCCATTTGGGGACCGGCGGTGTCTCCAGCATCGCCGAGTCCACTGCCGGAGAAAGTCGCGCGGGGAAAGATGATTTAATTTCTTCCGAGGCGCGTCCGTCTCTTTCTCCCTGTCGCCCTTAGCGCCCTGCCTTAAGCGCCGAAGAAGTTTACAGGTGATCCGACCACCTGTGACACTTGTCCGCCAACTGGTTGCTCGCTCGAGAGAGATCCGGGGAAGTTCGCCTTACAATATGCTATGGACCGGCTTCGATCTCGAAAACTTGCCCCCGTTCCTGTGCGCGGGAAACTGGGAGACCACCGAGCAGGTGGAGGGAGCGTATATATAGTGGACGAGGGGGCTGGTCAAGGCATCAGTTGACGTCCTCTGGCAACTGGCAACGACTCAAGCAACATGAGGACCACTGCTCTGGTGAGTGCCTGGGTGTTCCTCAGGGGTTCGTTTCGGGACCAAGAGTATTCACTTCAAACACGCTAATGGAAGTTTACTAAAATTGCTATTGCACTTAAATCAGCTGTTGACGAGAATTTTTAATATTGCTAGTAGTTTCAGTAGTCAAAAATCATAAGACACTTGCAATACATATACCATCAAAAATTTATAAAAATACTTGTTTATTAACTACAGTATCAGTATGGATGCGTACATGAGGTTCAGTCCCGCTCTACATATCGTGAAAATTGCAGACTGAACATGAGGAAGTAATACATAAAATTTTAATATTATTCAAATGATCCAAAGCGTCAGGAATAAAACAGCACTGCACATCCTGAGGGTAGTTAGTAAAGTATTGGAAATTTTTCGTAGTAGCTGAGGCTACTTTTTGAGAATATCTGCAAACACTGCGGTGCCATCTTCTGAAAATAACATTGTATACGTTATGAATGCTGGGCTCACTGTGGTTCCCAAGTTGTGCAGCGACCGTAAACCATAGAATTACCAAGTAAGCAGCAAGCAGTCGCAAAAACATGTTTTCTTGATTTACTTTTGCAAATCGATTTCGACTGATGGCTGTCAACCAGTTGAAATTGATTTGCAAAAGTAAATAAAGAAAACACGTTTTTACGACTGGTTGCTGCTTACTTGGTAATTCTAGTGCATACGTTGCTTTCTGTTAATCAAAGAAGTTAATTTTCGATTTTTGCAAGTCATCGGTGACTGACTGATGTAAATACTTCTCCCTAATTTTAACTTCATTGGATTAAAAGAACTCTTTCTGAGTTAATTCTTGCTCGAAGAGCAATATCCATTCAACCAGCCTTCGATACGTTATCTTCTGCTTTAGCACATCAAAGACTCATATGATAAAATACACACACACACACACACACATACACACACACACACACACACACACACACACACACACAAGTGCGTGTGCATACACGCCCCTGCACACATTCATACACACAGGAATCATACATAATTATTAGAACGAATGTATAAACATTAGATAGATCATTATTTATCTAATCATTAAAAAGAAATATATCTACTTATATAAGGTTTAACGAAAGGTATTGCCTAGCTTTTAAAAAACGTTAATCACAAACACAAATAGAATACATATCACGTGGCGATGCGTCTGGGAACTCTTTATTTTCATGTTACGAATCATTATCTGCGAACTGTTCATAGTACACTGATCAGGGGAAACATTTGGGAATAAAACTTACTAACAGAGAAATATAAACTCTACCTAACACAAAACTCGCTCTTGCTTGCGTCTGGCGATGTTATAATTCATAAACATTGTTTGTGACTATTTGTTAGAGCCTAATGTTCTTCCATCCACACTAAACTTACGTACTTACAAAGCTCGTTAAACAGCACTATCCGATCTGCTACGACATGTGCTTTCATCAGTCCGACGAAACGAGAACCTTGCAATCCTCCATGCTCCAGCGTTAATGCTCGCTGATTTCTAAACACCAGATTGCTTGAGAAACGGACGGCAAGAGGGGGACGAAATCCCTGGATGCCACAACGTCTGCACCCAACTGTACTAGGTCTTTATTTCAGAGGGAGTTTGACAGCTGCAACATATGGAATCCAGCTGTAAGATGCGGAGAGCCATGGGGCGCATATTTTGGAAGACTGTGAGCTGTACGCAGTCGTACAGGGGTACAACAGCGCACCCTATGCTTAAAATGACCTCTTGGCGATGTATGTAGCTGTGCTAACGGAGCGCTGTTTGAACAGTTCGTGTAAGAAAGGATTTCAAGCGAAATCGTGATACGTTCGTCGCTGAGTGTTCTGCTAGTCAAGTTGTGGCACAAATTTCTTTTCTGCCCAATTCTGTTCAGTACCTCCTCATCAGCAGCGTGATGTACCCATCTAACTTTCAGCATTCTTTTGTAGCACCACATTTCAGAAGCTTCTATTCCCTACTTGTCTAAACAATCGTCCACGTTTCGCTTCTATACAAGGCTGCATTCCATGTGAATACTTTAAAAGGCTTCCTAGCACTTAAATCTATATTCTGTGTTAACAATTTCTCTTCTTCAGAAAAGCTTTTCTTTCCATTGCCAGCCTACGTTTCATATCCTCTCCATTTCGGCCATCATTAGTTACTTTCCTGCCCAAATAAGAAAAATCATTTATTAATATATCTCGTTTCCTAATAAAATTCCCTCAGAATCGCCCGATTTAATTCGGCTAAATTCCACTGTCAATGTTTCGCTTTTGTTGGTGTTTATCTTATAATCTCCTTTCAAGACACTGTCCATTCCGTTCAATAGCTCTTTCACTCTCTTTCCTGTCTCTGACAGAATTAAAATGTCATCAGAAAACCTCTATACAGGGAAATTTAAACGTTCTGTTACGCTTCGTTTGATTAAAACTTTTATCACTTTGGCTTTTATGAAATATTCGCCGTCCATTAAAACTTACTGCGTTCTGTTCGCCAAGTATTGTGATTCTCTAACCAATTAAATATTGGCGAATATACTGTGATCGTATCTAGGTTAGTAGTGGATGATGTTGCACCGTGTCGAGAGGCGTTTGCAAACATACGAAGATGGAATCTGACATTTGATTTTGTAATCTTACCCTGCCACACATCGCTTTAAAATTCTTATTCTTTGCACAAATTTTGAAAGCTTCAAGAGGCATTAGATATACAAAAGAATAACTGTTTACTTATCTTCAGTATTTAGTTGTTATTGTCGAAGGCTGAAAGTCTTGTCTAGGGTTACATTCTTGCAGCTGAAATTTCGATTTTGTAGGTTCTTCATGACTAAATAGCTGACGAAGATTTGCTTGTATTTTTTTTGAATTTTATTCTTTGTCACATGTTTCAAGCCAGCCGCAGTGGCCGAGCGGCTCTAGGCGCCTCAGTCTGGAACCACGCGACCGCTATGGCCGCAGATTCGAATCCTGCCTCGGGCATGGATGTCTGTGACGTCCTTAGGTTAAGTTAGGCCTAAGTAGTTCTACGTTAAGGGGGACTGATGACCTCAGTCACATGTTTCAAGCCAGCAGCAGTGGCCGAGCGGCTCTAGGCGCCTCAGTCTGGAACCACGCGACCGCTGTGGTCGCAGATTCGAATCCTGCCTGGGGCATGGATGTCTGTGACGTCCTTAGGTTAAGTTAGGCCTAAGTAGTTCTACGTTCAGGGGGACTGATGACCTCAGATGTTAAGTCTCATAGTGCTCAGAGCCATCTGAAGCACATCTTTCAACATCACGCAGTTTCTGCGTTTTCCACATTTAAAAAAAGAACTAATAACTACATTCATTGTTGGTGATAATCTTAGAAAACGCCTACTTCCATCGGAGACACGCTCACCATTACTCACATTCTGTGATACTCGCGTTTTCCGAAGAGTTTACAAAGCAAAAGGGGTTACACTTTCCTACCAAAGAATAATCTTTACCAAATTATATCATTATTTTATAAATAAATTTAATAATTACAATTGGATTATACGATTAATAACGTGAATTTTAAGAATGCCAAAAATTTCGTTATTTCAAATATTTTGAAAAGAAGAGCAATTCTAACCATACACACAGATTGTAACAAATTAATTTCTTTTTATTCATTTTAACCTGAAATATAACACATCGTATACAAAAACAAGTGTATTTCTTTTAACGAAACAGCTGAGATAATTTTAACCAATGCAAGAATCGATAGTATACAAGATATCGGTTATCTCTATAAAAAAAAGTGTAATGTTAGAGGAGGCTGATTCATTAAACTTGCGTTTCTTGTTTGCAAGATGACGTGTATTAATGAAGCTTGCTATGTTTTACACATTTCTTGGAGAAAAACTTCTGTTCCTCCACGTTCATCATTAAATTCTACGATCTTGCAACGCATGGGCGTCAGCAATGTTGCTCTGTAATTTTGTTCTTCTGATATCATTGTAAAGATGAACTTCTGTTATCTTTAACGACAGCAGGTTGCAGGGGCGCCCACAGGTTTTTGTCTCAGTAGGGGCAAAACATTTTCACCACACACAAACACACACACACACACACACACACACACACACACACACACACATATATATATATATATATATATATATATATATTTTTCCAGATTTTATATTTCTGAACCGTATTCTGCCAATAAATTGTTTTCTTATCACTAATAATTGTTTAAGCGCTTAAGAACACTGCTCATGCAGTGAACGCAGTTGGATTTAAATTAACAGTCCGGAAAAAAAACGGTTCACTACACTCAACTGTGTAAACCTGGTCAAATTCACTTACATTACTGTGAAAGCTTCCTTTATGCACTTAACAATAGTGTTCCGCAGCTGATAGTGTACTAACTAAGAACGATTCTTTCATGCGATACAGCTGTATTTTGGAATAGGCCTACGCATTCTAATATGCTTACTGAATTACTATTGTTGTCTAAAGAGCATTTGTCGTTTCATGGTAATCCAGATGTTTTTTCCTTACATTTCTTAAAGAAAAACATACAATTTTTAAACTTATCGTAATTTTTTAACGTTAGTTCGATTCTCATTTAAAGTTTTTCATTTGCTCTAGTTCATCCTGAAATTCTGTTTACATATGTCTTATATCATTTTTACGTAATTTTATCGATATTTTCCGGTTATTTTAGTGGTAATTTTATAGGTATTTTAAATAATACATAACTTAGTCCTAAAGTTACAGGTATTTTTTAGGAATTGGAAGGAGAAACAGCATTGGTCGTTTTTTTTGTTTTATTATCCGCAAAATCGATTTTCGGTCACTTAGTGACCATCCTCAGTGCTGTAATATACAAATAAAATTGGCAGGCACTGGTGTCAACAAGCTTAGAGCGATCACATAAATCTCGACCAATTTTATTTGTATATTAGAGCACGGAAGATGGTCACTAAGTGACTCGATTTTGCTGATAATAAAACAAAAACAAAAAAATACCCGACCGATGCTGTTTCTCCTTCCAATGGTATCCATTATCTGGCCGTGGTGCACAGAACACTCCACGGAGTCGCCAATCGGTAAACGTATTTTTTATATTCGTAAACGCCCACTGGCCCCCACCTGCTGGCGCCCCTGGCAGGTTGTGTTCAAGAGGTGTCCCCGAGAAGCAGTCACTGTAGATCTCTGTCTCAACAGGTATACCTCGCCGCCGTGCTGGTCGCGTCAGCACTAGCGGAAGAGGCTCGCGGCAGTTACGCGGCCAAGAAGCACGACAAACGCGGCATCCTCACCGGGGAGCACTCCGTCGGCGACTTCATCGGCGCAGGAGCCCTTCTGGGCGGGGGCATCGGAGGTGGCTACATCGGCAGCGGCCTGGGCTACGCCGGGGGATACGGCTACGGCGGCGGCCTGAGTGCCGGAGCCATCGGCCCGGGTTCCGGACTCGGCGCCGGGTCCCTGGGAGGCGGCGGCATCGGCCTGGGCGCAGGTGCCGTCGGCATCGGCATCGGCGGGCCCATCGTGACAGTCCAACCTACAGAGACAGTGGTGCAGACCGTGAGGGTGCCCGTCCCCCAGCCCGTCGCCGTCCCGGTCGCCCGCCCCGTCCCCGTGCCCCAGGCGGTCCCCGTCCCCGTCGACCGCCCCGTCCCCGTACCCCAGGCGGTGCCCGTCCGGGTGCCCCACCCGGTGCCCGTGTCCGTCCCCAGCCCCTACCCCGTGGAAGTGCCCAGGCCCGTCCCGGTCGCCGTCCCCCGGGCCGTCCCCGTCCCGGTCCCCCAGCCGTACCCCGTCCGCGTCCCCCAGCCGGTGGCGGTCGGCGTACCCCAGCCGTACCCCGTCCGCGTGCCCGTCGCCCAGCCCGTCCCTGTGCCCGTGCCGGTCAGCTCCGGCTTCTCCACTGGCGCCGTCGTAGCCGTCGGCGGTCTCGGCTCCGGACTCGGAGGAGGCTACGGCCTGGGAGGTGCGGGGCTGTCGTCCGGCTACCTCGGCTCTGGACTGCTGGCCGGTGGATACGGCTCCAGTGGGATACTCTCGTCCGGTCTGTACGGCGGTGCCTACTCTGGCAGCCTACTCTCTGGCCACGGCTACGCTGGAAGCTACAAGAGCTACCACTAGAGCTCTCACCCGACACTGTCGCTGGGGATACTCGACGTCTGTCCCCAAATTAGTGAGGGCGTGTGAACCGAACCACGCATTGGAGGTGGCTCCTAAATGGTGTCGAATGGGCTTTGTAGTACCTGAAAAGCAGCTTTCTCATACCAAACAGCAGACCTCCATTCCACATTCAGCCCTGTTTGTTCATTCACTTACATTTTCTTCATTTCATTTACGTGAGACTGCCATTCGATTTTCATAAATTTCGCGACTGATATGTAATCATTTTTGTACTTACTTAGAATGTATGTCATTGCTATGACGGTGCAATAAATATACTGTTTTAAGTAGAAATTATCTATTTTTGAATGAAATCAATGCCCTCATCCACAAACAAAAAAATGTTCAAATGTGAAATCTTATTGGACTTAACTGCTATGGTCATCAGTCCCTAAGCTTACACACTTATTAACCTAAATTATCCTAAGGACAAACACACACACCCATGCCCGAGGGAGGACTCGAACCTCCGCTGGGACCAGCCGCATTCACAAACAGTAAGCCTTTGGTAAGCGTTGTGTACATCGTTCCGCATAGTCAGCGCGTACACAACTTTAGCACTACAGAACGCCCCACTAAGCACAACAGCGCAGGCGCAGCGCTCGTCCGTCTCCGCAGTATGAGATAGTGCTGCTATAGAAACGGACCAAATTCTGCTTCCGCCGATCCGCATATTAATATGTAACGCAGCCATTGAGATTGCTGCTAACGTAGAACCTTTTCTCCTCGCTGATCACACTAGCGCAGTGATACATGAACGCGCGAGGTATAGACCTCCGGTTAGTCAGTCTGCATTAGTCTGTACGAGATCTTCATTTGTCTGTACTAGTCTATAGTCAAGTTTCAGTCTGCGCCTAATAAGATTACCAAATTCCTGTATATAGCGATGAAGAGAAATGTATAGGCACTTTGTCAAGTATTAGAGATATGAGAGAATAAGATTAACGTACCAAGACCAAAGGAACTTCAGATTGTCAATTGTAAACAGCATCCAGAATCAAGTTACGTAATGTCTATCCTTGTTATTATTTTAATAAATGTGTGTGAAAATTAATCAAGTTCTGTTTAAAGTTGGTCACCGCCAATCTGCTACTCCAAGTGCAAGTGGCTTTTCTATCGTCTGCCCTAACGGCAGAAGATAAACACGCCACGATAAGACCGCGAGACATATTGCTGACACTCGCCTACTTGGTTAGAGCGACAAGTCAAATAATATGATGGTGTGCATACTGAAGGTGTTACAGCACGCATACCACAGTAAGTTGCAGATGTCACTAAAAAAGATAGTTGTGTTGCGGATTTCTTCAAATGGACAGATCAGCAAATCGAGTTACATTTCTTTTTGTGTTCGTACGTGAAAGTTTTAATTGTTCAGAATCATTCTACAAATACGTAATGTCCCATCAGTATGTTATTTAAGTCAAAGCAGAATCTGAGTTGAAGAAGGATGGCATCAGAAATCAGCTTTCAGTTTGGTGTTTCTAAACAAAAAGTATAATTAGTATGAGTCGTAGACGCCCGCTCGGTTAGCCGTGCGGTCTAACGCGCTGCTTCCCTAGCGGGAAGGCGTGCCGGTCCCCGGCACGAATCTGCCCAGCGGATTACTGGCGAATTCCGGTGCTACGCCAGCCTGCGGATGGTTTTAAAGGCGGTTTTCCATCTGCCTCGGCGAATGCAGGCTGGTTCCCCTTCTTCCGCCTCAGCTACACTATGTCGGCGATTGCTGTGCAAACAGTCTCCACGTACGCATACACCATAATTACTCTATCATGCAAACATATGGTGTTACACTCGTCTGGTATGAGACGTTCCTGGCTGGAGTCCACTGAGGTCCGAACTGTACAGTAACCCTGGGTTCGGTGTGGGGCGGCGGTGGGGTGGGTGGACTGCTGTGGCCTGTTGTGGGGTTGTGAACCGCTGAGAGCTACGGCGGGACGAAGCCTCTCCGTTGTTTCTAGGTCCCCAGTTCAATACACACCACACACAATATACAACGCGTTGTAGAGAGTTTTGAATTACTTTCGCCTTGTATAACAAAATGATTCAAATGGCTCTGAGCACTATGTGACTTAACTGCTGAGGTCATCAGTCCCCTAGAACTTAGAACTACTTAAACCTAACTAACCTAAGGACATCACACATATCCATGCTCGAGGCAGGAGTGGAACCTGCGACCGTAGCGCTCGCGCAGTTCCAGACTGTAGCGTATAGAACCGCGCGGCCACCTTGTATAACATACCAGTGTTATAACCAATACCCTACTTCACCAAATGTACGTTTGAAAACGGAAATAATGACAGACTCAAAAGGAACATTGGAAATTGACTAACCTCTTACAGTTTAGCACGTAGTTTGCTGTGAGGTTTCTTTCAGCCTATTTTCCGGTCTAGGAGCATGCTTAGATACTTTTGACCCTAATTCAGTCTAATGAATAACAGGTTTTTCATCGTCTGGATCAAAAAAGACATTTTTATTTTCGGTTGTCGTGGGGAGAACAAAAGTATAGTCTCGTGTTGTGGCTCGAGCAACAGTTGAACTGAATGTGGTGTGCCACGTGGTTTGACAATGTTCGAGCCTGTATGGTGATTCTACTTTAAGCTGTACCATCCGTTGCGTAGCATGAGCTCAGTAAGTCCAGCTGTGACTCACTGGTATTGCAGTCAGAGAATTAGGTTTCATTGTTTCATGAATTGCTGAGTTTTACATTTCTGAACAAATAATGCAAGGCGCCTACCTTTGAACTGCTTGGATAAAACTGAAAATACACAGGCATTGTTAGGAAATTAGTGGCAGAATGTTAGTTTGTTTGCTGTTCAGTGTAAATATACCGGGTGATCAAAAGTCAGTATAAATTTGAAAACTGAATAAATCACGGAATAATGTAGATAGAGAGGTACAAATTGACACACATGCTTGGAATGACACGGGGTTTTATTAGAACCAAAAAAGTACAAACGTTCAAAAAATGTCCGACACATGGCGCTTCATCGGATCAGAATAGCAATAATTAACATAAGAAAGTAAAGCAAAGCAAAGATGATGTTCTTTACATGATATGCTTAATATGTCCACCCTGATTAATCAACAATAGCTGTAGTCGAGGAATAATGTTGCGAAAAGAACTGTAAAGCATGTCCGGAGTTATGGAGAGGCATTGGCGTCGGATGTTGTCTTTCAGCATCCCTAGAGATGACGGTCGATCACGATACGCTTGCGACTTCAGGTAGCCCCAAAGCCAATAATCGCAAGGACTGAGGTCTGGGGACCTGGGAGGCCAAGCATGACGAAAGTGGCGGCTGAGCACACGATCATCACCAAACGACGCGAGCAAGAGATCTTTCACTCGTCTAACAATATGGGGTGTTTCGTTTTCGGTTGTAATAAAACCCCATGTCATTCCAAGCCTGTGTATAAATTTTTACCTCTCTATCTACATTATTCCGTGGTTTATTAAGTTTTCAAATTTATACTGACTTTTTGATGGCCCGGTATATTCCCTCCGGATACTGTCCTAAAACCTGCGCCAAACTTTTAATGTCGAGGGCCATGGTTGAGGGTAATGTCAGTTATCACGTTCACCATAGACAGTCCCAGTGCGAATGGAACTGTAAAACTGTTTTGTCTTTTTTTTCTTTTTTAGTCATCAGTCTTCTGACTGGTTTGATGAGACCAGCCATGAATTCTTCTCCTGTGACAACCTCTTCATCTCAGAGTAGCCCTTGCAGCCTAAGTCCTCAGTTATTTTCTGGTTGTTTTCCAGACTCTGTCTTCCTCTACCGTTATTACCCCCTACAGCTCTCTCTGATACCACGGAAGTCATTCAGTGACGTCTTAACAGATTTACTATCATGCTTCCCCTCTGCTTGTCACTGTTTCCCACATATTCCTACCTATTCAGTCCATCTACTTTTCAACATTCGTCTGTAACACCACATCTCAAATGCTTCGACTTTTTTCTGTTCATGTTTTTCCACAGTCCATGTTTCACTACCATGTAATGCTGTTCTCCCGACGTACTTGTCTTGGCCAGGAATGCCCTTTCGCATAACTTCATCTACTTCGTGACCATCAGCCCTGATGTTAAGTTTCTCGCTGTTCTCATTGCTGCTACTTCTCGTTACTTTCGTCTTCCTTTGATTTACTCTTAGTCCATATTCCGTACTCATTAGACTGTTCATTCCATTCAGCAGATCAATTAATACTTACTCACTTTCACTCAGTATAGCAACTTCATGAACGAATCTTATCATTGATATCGTTTCACCCTGAATTTCAGCTCTACTTCTGAACCTTTCTTTTATTTCTGTCATTGAACATTAGGGGTAAAAGGTTACGTCGGTGTATTACACCATTTTTAATCGTAGCCCTCTGTTCTTGTTCGTCCACTCTTATTTTTCCCTGCTGGCGCTTGAATGTATTTTATATTATCCGTCTCTCCCTATAGCTTACACCTGTTTTCCTCAGAATATCAAAAGTCTTGCACCATTTTATATTGTCTATGTGCTGTAAAGATTTTCCTTAAAATAGGCTTGGACTAGGGGAAGACGTTCTCGAGATCCACAAGTGTACAGTTACAATGTATGGCTGGCTTGGAGAGATTTATTTGAGATTGTTAGATTCATATTAATTCCGTTTAAGAATAAATTTGGTGTAGAGATACCGCCGGGGTAGATGAATTCCAAAATTGTGCGCAAGGAGATGTTGTTTAGGTATCAAGGGAAATTTTGTCCAACAGGGAGACGTAAAGAGGAGTATTTTTTAAAATAACTCCCGGTATTTTTTATTTGTTTGCTCACTTCTCCTCCTCAAGACCGGTTCAGAAACACAGCATTCGACTTAATAAAAAAGAGACACGGATATATTTGATTATCGTAATACTGTAAACCGTTGTGGGCACCCAAATGTGGTAGAATTTTCAAAGGTGCTCAACGTGATGTCCATAGACAGTGATACGTTGGTCTATGCGTTGAGAAAAGAATTCATGACTGCTTAAATTGTTGCTTACTAAGGTGAATTACAAGACTGCGTGCTACGTCCCTACATGTTCTCTACAGTTGTTGGAGTAATTCGATAGACGATGTCTTTTAGGTCGCTCAAGAAAAAAAGTCCAGAGGTGTTACGTCAAGAGGCCGAGCAAGCCAATCCACTGTTCCCCCTCAACCGATCAACAAGACAGGATACGGTCGGTTGAGACAACATTATGTACACATGGCACTATCGCTTCACATCAACCGTGTTGGTACTACATAAGTATCTGGTGTGAGAAGGTTGGCATATGGCCTGTCGTTTAGGTTGTTATTGGTTTAAATACGGGCCAATAATTGCAGTATCAAGCTGTCTACAGCAGGCATTAACTATCCATTATAGCAGATTTTCCACTCGTCTAAAGAAGCGGACATTTTAGTTGGATAAGTAATGCATGTTTGAACCGTAAATTTACTTTCAAAAGCTGTTCTTAAAGAATTTACTTTATTTACTAGCGATTCACCAAGAACATTAACACATTTAATCACACTAGGTGAGCGTGGAAGTAGTTGGCAGGAAGTAACTGATGGAAAATGAAATTACTTTTAACAAATGTGAATTTTATTCATAAAAGCCTTTTGAAAAACAGATTTAAAATTATGAGCAGAGAAGCACCGTCGATATATCGAGTTACAATTTTATTTAGATGCAGAAAGAACAATATTAACGGTATGAGCCTTCGGGCTGAGAAGCTTGCCTGCTCCCTTTTGACACGGCCGTAGTCATGACCGCTCACAACAAACTCTGAAAGAGTAGACTGGTGCAAATCTGCAACACAACTGAGTACTTTAAACTAAAAATATTTAACAACTCACAGAACCACGTAACCTATGTATCCCGTAAGAGGGATGGAAATGGTACAATACTCATATTATTTACCACCGAAAGTGCAACCTTATAACCTAAAATGACTATTTAAATGAAACCCACAAAATGCAGACTTACATAAAATGTACAACATGCTCTACATTACACATATACCACCCCGCCAAGTTGACAGGCAAGATAAAAACATATTTCAAGAATTCGGCCTTTAAGCAATAAATTCGTTAACACCGAATCCGACAAACATGACAGAGGCAGATTGACAGGGGTATTACTGAAGAACCCGAACCGCAGATTGCTCTAAACCTCCCCAATTCCACAAGGGAAAAACGGACCACCCAATTCACAGATAACGACCTCCCCGCGGGTGAGCAAACGGAGAAGAATGGTGGGACGACCCCAAAACAAAGCGGCTGGTGACCTCACCAAGAAAACAAGTAGAATTTAACAAGTAAATGAAACAACACATCTTCAATCGCTTAACTTCTAATAAACTGCGGTTTCTGGCGAAGACCTGGCGCAGCATCCCCAACGCTCTCCCGAACCGTCCGCTGCCAGCCGCTTCAACGGACGCAGGAAGGCGCGCCGACCTCCCGTCTCACGGCGTCGCAGCTCGCCCCGGCCAGCCCGATGTGGTTCCTCTCCTGCTTCTCTCGTGTGAATCGCGAAGCCACTACCCCTTTCTATACGGCGCTGCCCACTGGACTCACGTGGGGACCTCACATGCGCCGACGCTCCAGGCGGACAAGTCATCTCGTGTCGCAGTGCGCGACCGACCAACCGACCGATCCGACCGCTAATGACCTTTGCCCGAGCAACTAGAGCAGACTGGCGGCCTAGCGCGCAGACTCAGATGCAGGAACTCAGCCCCCACCGGGCGACCACTCACTGAGATCTCTTACTGGCGGAGTGGAAAGACTCTCATTTTGCCGGCTTTAAAGGTTGATCCGAACAACAGACATACTAGCACTCCGAACGACAGACAAACACTAACTGCCTAACAAAAGCGGACGAGAGACAGACCAGCAAGCCGGGGACGAGAGCTCACCCACACTCACCCACTGGTTACTCATAGCGCCCCTTAAAAACACGTGAACAGGCAACCATTTTCCTTTCCCACCAGAGGCAGACACCAAAGCTGCGATTGCCACAGCGGCGCCACCGCCAGAAACGGAGGGCGACTGCTTCACTCAACGCGCTGCAGCGCGCTCTTCAAAACAGCAATTTTTTTTTACCTCTGCACAATGATGTAACGGCGTCCAGAATGAGATTTTCACTCTGCAACAGGGTGTGCGGTGATATGAAACTTCCTGGAAGATTAAAACTGTGTGCCGGACCGAGTCTCGAACTCGGACCTTTGCCTTTCGCAGGCAAGTGCTGTACCAGGAGAGCTTCTGTGAAGTTTGGAAGGTAGGAGACGAGGCAGATATAAAGCTAGGAGGACGGGGCATGAGTCGTGGTTGGGTAGCTCAGACTGTTAGCTAGTCTCGGAAAAAAAAAAAAAAAAAAAAAAAAAAAAAAAAAAAAAAAAAAAAAAAAACTGAGTTTAATGGAGTGTTTGTCGCCCTGAAGGGGGTTATCAACTCAGCACATACAATTTCAACGGTAACCAACGATGACGGCCCTTACAGCGTGTATTTAAAACAAACCTGCATCCTCTTCTGAAACTGGCATGAAATTTGGACAGACGCCTATCAATTTTCGTTCATCTCGCACAACTCATTGTTGACGTCCGGATGTTTTTCCCGTTAGTGTACTCAGCTGCAGCTCTACATGCTGCTCTATCCTTTGAAAGCTTCTTCATATATGCGTAACGGTTGCAGGCTGCATCCATTTCAACCTGCTAGTTGTAGTCAAGACTTACAACGGAAACGCTCTTGATGAAAGTTGGCGGAAGTTTGAAAGGGGGACGCAATAATGAAATACACAATTTTTTGTGTCTGCCAGATATCGCTTTTGCGGGGTAAAATACACACAGGAAGCTAATTTGTCATATTAGGTGTAGAGGGAATTCTTCTAAACCATGACATACTCGTATAAAAATTATTTCTCATATAAAAGTTGATATTTAATAAACATTCTTGAAAACCGTGTAACCGAATTTTGTGATAATTTGAAGTTATAGAAAACCTCACGGCCATTAATTAATTTGGAAAAATGAAACCTTTTGTTGCAACATAAATTGAAAAGGTTTTCAAGGTTTACATTCATGTGTAATAAATCTGATTTCTGAAAGTCCCCTTTTTTTTTAAAAAAAAAAAAAAAAAGCTGTACACAATTTGCTGGCAGAGTATTTTCAAAAAACCTAGTTAAAATATCCAGTCATTGGTTCTTAGTCTAGCTATTTCTTCTGATTAAATTGTTAATGTTTTAAATTGTTGTTTTAAGTTTTAAACTCGTATTTCTTTCTGTTTACCGTTTCACATATGTGTTTTTTGCTGACTGAAGATGATAAGTAACACGTTATTATGAAACAAAATCATTGCAGCAATGATAATATCTAAATAAATGCTTAAAATATAAGCTTCTAGACTCAACTAATAGTTGTCAATGTTTCACTATTGTATAATGTTACATTCCAAGCAAATACCTCCAGACAATACTCACCAAGACTTACAAAATATATTTTTGTCATTGCTAGAAATGCTTTTTTTTACTTTTGCCAGCTAATATTTTATACCGTGTATAAGTCGGCCATAAATAGCTATTTTGGTGCACAAATAGCAAACGTCACAAACTGTGCCCTCCCAGCATAATTTTCTATGCAAATTTTATCGGTGCCTAATATAAACATGCCAAGCTATCTGATATTCAATAATCCTGTTCTTATACAGTTTGGGGCAACCTCTATAGGGCAGAAGTTGCTTGCCAAAAATTATTATAATATTGAAAGTTATTGTGTGTTATGTGTCAAATGTAGAGAAATGAATCATGTCATAAATCTATTTTTCTAGGGGTTAGAGCAACTTCTAGATACCAGAAATTGCTAAAAAATAATTGAAGCTTGTAGAAAATTACCCTAAATTAGTTTAAATTAAGGCACAACTACGGTGGCTGCAGTCTCTCTATTATCTCAGTTGTGTCCTGTTCCAAAATTGAGAACGTGGAAGGATACTTCAGTAAGCTGTGCGAAGTGATGCATCCACATTTGACAGGTTACCTTTGCTGTTAAATGCATGCTCTTCACCCGCATCAAACGCAAACGACAGCTTGCTATGACTCATTTCCGCAGTCAACATTTAGTAAATTATGCCCGCCACATCCCTCAGGTTCAGCAGCTTCTCCCTCACGGACAACAGATGTCACCAAGAGGTAGCGCCTGCGCGCTGCTTTTCACAGGGGATGCTGGGAGAGAGGAAATCGATAGGCGGCTGTGGATAGCGACGCAGTGAAGATATGCGCCATTACTCGTGAACATTGGTGCCCATGCCATTAGGTTCGGTAGTAGAATGAGAAGTTGGGCGGTTAAGAGGAATGCTTAACCCTTTGACTCCCATCAATATGAAACAAAACACATAATTTTAAAATGTTTCATGAGATTAATCTTCATTATCATAATAAGCAAAGAATACAAGAAGGAACTGGCAAAAAGTATTTTAAGAAGTTGGTCGCACATTGGAATATAATTGTAAAATTTTTCAAGTAATTAATAATCTTCCTTATTACAGTAAGCAACTAATACAACAAGAAATTGGCAAGCATATTTGCAAATTTTCTAGACAAAATCCCATATCTCGAAATTTCCGCGAACTCGTAATGAGTACAACAAATCATAGTCCTAAATAACAAGCAGAAATTGGCCTAAGAGCTTGTAAATTTTGTTTCAACACTACTTTCTCTCCTAATGATTTTGGTTCAATAATACTCATAAAAACAGCAGTACAAACTCAAATTTTCTTGCTATATCTGAATGCTACAGTGCACTAAACTTATGTTAGTACCTCAGTGTACCACTAGAAGTCTGTCTTGTAATAGTATCGCTGGTCCCATGTGAAAGGCACTGATACTGTTTAAAAATGTGGATTCAGGCAGAAAACATTGTTACACAAATGATTAACTTTTTTAAAGGCTGCGATGCGAAAAATTTACAAAAATGAAAGATGTTGGTTGATAAATATTTACACGGTATCTACTGTTACGATTTACAACGAGTGAGCTACTTGTTGTTGTTGTTGTGGTCTTCTGTCCTGAGACTGGTTTGATGCAGCTCCATGCTACTCTATCCTGCGCAAGCCTCTTCATCTCCCAGTACCTACTGCAACCTACATCCTTCTGAATCTCCTTAGTGTATTCATCTCTCGGTCTCCCTCTATGATTTTTACCCTCCACGCTGCTCTCCAATACTAAATTGGTGATCCCTTGATGCCTCAGAACATGTCCTACCAACCGATCCCTTCTTGTGCTCAAGTTGTGCCAGAAACGTCTCTTCTCCCCAATCCTATTCAATACTTCCTCATTAGTAATGCGATCTACCCATCTAATCTTCAGCATTCTTCTGTAGCAGCACATTTCGAAAGCTTCTATTCACTTCTTGTCCAAACTATTTATCATCCATGATTCACTTCCATACATGGCTACACTACATACAAATACTTTCAGAAAAGACTTCCTGACACTTAAATCTATACTCGATGTTAACAAATTTCTCTTCTTCAGAAATGCTTTCCTTGCCATTGCCAGTCTACATTTTATATCCTCTCTACTTCGACCATCATCAGTTATTTTGCTCCCCAAATAGCAAAACTCCTTTGCTACTTTAAGTGTCTCATTTCCTAATCTAATTCCCTCAGCTTCACCCGACTTAATTCGACTACATTCCATTATCCTCGTTCTGCTTTTGTTGATGTCCATTCCACTCAACTGCTCTTCCAAGTCCTTTGCTGTCTCTGACAGAATTACAATGTCATCGGCGAACCTGAAAGTTTTTATTTCTTCTCCATGGATTTTAATACCTATTCCCAATTTTTCTTTTGTTTCCTTTACTGCTTGCTCAATAGACAGATTGAGGCTACAACTCTGTCACACATCTTTCCCAAACACTGCTTCCCTTTCATGTACCCTCGACTCTTATAACTGCCATCTGGTTTCTGTATAAATTGTAAATAGTCTTTCGTTACCTGTACTTTACTCCTGCCACGTTCAGAATTTGAAAGAGAGTATTCCAATCTACATTGTCAAAAGCTTTCTCTAAGTCTCTAAATGCTAGAAATGTAGGTTTGTCTTTCCTTAATCTTTCTTCTAACATGAGTCGTAAGGTCAGTATTGCCTCACGTGTTCCAACATTTCTGCGGAATCCAAACTGATCTTCCCCGAGGTCGGCTTCTATTAGTTTTTCCATTCGTCTGTAAAGAATTCGTGTTAGTATTTTGCAGCTATGGCTTAAAAAACTGGTAGTTCGGCAATTTTCACATCTGTCAACACCTGCTTTCTAACGGATTGGAATTATTATATTCTTCTTGAAGTCTGAGCATATTTCGCCTGTCTCATATATCTTGCTCACCAGATGGTAGAGTTTTGTCAGGACTGGCTCTCCGATGGCCGTCAGTAGTTCCAATAGAATGTTGTCTACTCCGGGGGCCATGTTTCGACTCAGGTCTTTCAGTGCTCTGTCAAATTCTTCACGCAGGATCGTATCTCCCATTTCATCTTCATCTACATCCTCTTCCATTTCCGTACTATTGTCCTCAAGTACATCACCCTTGTATAGGCCTTCTATATATTACTTCCACCTTTCTGCTTTCCCTTCTTTGCTTAGAACTGGGTTTCCATCTGAGCTCTTGATATTCATACATGTGGCTCTCTTTTCTCCAAAGGTCTCTTTAATTTTCCTGCGGGCAGTATCTATCTTACCCCTAGTGTGATAAGCCTCTACATCCTTACATTTGTCCTCTAGCCATCCCTGCTTAGCCATTTTGCACTTCCTGTCGATCTCATTTTTGAGACGTCTGTATACCTTTTTTCCTGCTTCATTTATTGCATTTTTATATTTTCTCCTTTCATCCATTAAATTCAATATTTCTTCTGTTACCCAAGTGTTTCTACTAGCCCTCGTCTTTTTACCTACTTGATCCTCTGCTGCCTTCACTACTTCATCCCTCAAAGCTACCCATTCTTCTTCTACTGTACTTATTTCCCCCATTCCTGACAATTGTTCCCTTATGCTCTCCCTGAAACCTTGTACAACCTCTGGTTCTTTCAGTTTATCCAGGTCTCATCTCCTTAAAGTCCCACCTTTTTTCAGTTTCTTCAGTTTTTATCTACAGGTCATAACCAATAGATTGTGGTCAGAGTCCACATCTGCCCCTAGAAATGTCTTGCAATTTAAAACCTGGTTTCTAAATCTCTGTCTTACCATTATATAATCTATCTGATTCCTTTTAGTACCTCCAGGTTTCTTCCATGTATACAACCTTCTTTCATGATTCTTAAACCAAGTGTTAGCTATGACTAAGTTGCGCTCTGTGCAAAATTCTACCAGGCGGCTTCCTCTTACACTTCTTATCCCCAATCCATATCCACCTCGTCTCCCTTTTCCTACACTCGAATTCCAGTCACCCATTACTATTAAATTTTCGTCTCCCTTCACTATCTGAATAATTTCTTTTATTTCATCATTAATTTCTTCAATTTCTTCGTCATCTGCAGAGCTAGTTGGCATATATACTTGCACTACTGTAGTAGATGTGGGCTTCGTATCTATCTTGGCCACAATAATGCCTTCACTATGCTGTTTGTAGCAGCTTACCCACAATTCTATATTTTTATTCATTATTAAACCTACTCCTGCATTACCCCTATTTGATTTTGTATTTATAACCCTGCATTCACCTGACCAGAAGTCTTGTTCCTCCTGCCACCGAACTTCACTAAGTCCAACTATATTTAACTTTAACCTGTCCATTTCCCTTTTTAAATTTTCTAACCTACCTGCCCGATTAAGGGATCTGACATTCCACGCTCCGATTCGTAGAACGCCAGTTTTCCTTCTCCTGATAACGACATCCTCTTGAGTAGTCGCCGGCCGGAGATCCGAATGGGGGACTATTTTACCTCCGGAATATTTTACCCAAGAGGACGCCATCATCATTTGATCATACGGTAAAGCTGCATGCCCTCGGGAAAAATTACGGCCGTAGTTTCCCCTTTCTTTCAGCCGTTCGCAGTACCAGCACAGCAAGGCCGTTTTGGTTATTGTTACAAGGCCAGATCAGTCAATCATCCAGACTGTTTCCCTTGCAACTACTGAAAAGCCTGCTGCCCCTCTCCAGGAACCACACGTTTGTCTGGCCTCTCAACAGATACCCCTCCGTTGTGGTTGCACCTACGGTACGGCTATCTGTATCGCTGAGGCACGCAAGCCTCCCCACCAACGGCAAGGTCCATGGTTCATGGGGGGGGGGGGGGGGGGTGAGCTACTTAGGAAACCCAAATTTATTATTTTTCTACAGACTAATTCAGTGCAGTAAAATACAAAAACAACATAACATACTGTAAGTGATAATAAAACTGTCTTTCCAGTTTGTTGTTGAACATCAGAGAGTACTTAAAAAGTAATGTTTGTTTTAGTTATAAAATTTGTGTCAATGCTCTCTGGCCACACAGGAACTCCAAATGATCTGTAAGATGAGAGATGTAATCTGGTTTTAGGGGAAAACTGTAAATGGAAAGAATACATTCATCGAGACATGGTAGTCATAATGGCTACTTCTTCATTTACTAGCTTATTGCCAGCGGCGTCGCTCGTGTAGACTGTATGGTCTGCAAAGAATTTTTTTAATCAAATTTTTATGTCATTCACAAGAACTTCTAAGCGTTTCACTCTAATTAAGGCCGAAGATGCATGGCCTTTTCTGGTCTGGAAAGCGATTCTGGTAGCTGAAGCCCAAGGTTTTTGTTAATGATGTGTTTTGCGTTCTTGCAGTGATATTTCCGTAGAAACTCTCATACCCTAACACATGTTTCTTTGTATCCAACTGTGAAGTGGAATGTCTGTTTTCATAGATTTAGCTTCAAATACTTTTTTAATATAACGAAATATTTTCTCAAAATATTGTGATCTTCTGTTTCACCCCCTTAGGGTCGAATTTCCAAAAACTGTGAAACACGTATTTTTTATTTATAACAGAGAGGAGAAATACAAAATTTTCATTCATTTCGCTTAGAAAAAGTTCTCATTATGAAACAGTTTCATAAGTTCTTTCGTCCTTCATTTCACTCACTTAGTGGTTAAATTTCCAAAAACACTGAAGCATGTAATTTTTTAATTTCCAAGCGAGAAGTCAAATATATCCATTTCATAGACATAGTTTTAAAAATGCTTTATTCGTTCTTTAACCAAGATTAATTTTCAGAAAACATTTTTGCCCCCATAGGGGCTAAATTTCCAAAAATGATTGAACACGTGTTTCTTTATTTCCCACCGAGAAACCAAATAGCAGTTTTCGTAGGTCTAGTTACAAAGTTGCCTTGATGACGACATTTTTCAAAAAAACTTTTGATCCCCTGTTTCAATCCCTTTGGGGGAAGAATAAAGAAAAATCTCTTCTTAAATGACGCCTATAGTAAGTGATCAACGCCCTCTCCAAATTTCAAGGTTCTATCCTTGGTGATTTGGGCTGGGCAATGATGAGTCTGTGAGTCAGTCAGTCGGCACACTGCATTTTATGTATTGAGATTGTTTTATTTACTAGCCGACAAACTCATCATTGACGAGATATTAATTTTGACATTTTCTGCGAGAAAGGAATCGACCATATTTCCTTTCACGTATTCGTGTAAACACCCTTGTAATTAGTTCCTGCCAGCTGGGTCCAGCTGTTCCGAGTGTCTATAGCGTGATTTTGTAAACGTCTCTATGACAAAAGCTCTCCATAGCTTTAAATAGGCTATTGTTTTCGCCTACAGCTGTTTGTGATTCGTGGTTGAAACCTGTCATAAGCGCTACCGGGTGTCAAGGATTTCCGTAAGTTGACTCGATTTTAGAAGTCCCTTAGAAGAACACGTGTATTAAAACTTCATACATGGCTCGGCATTTTTCACAAATCACAGCATTTTTGATGTGATGTCTATTTAATTTTGTTTGTGGATACTGTTTGCGAAATTTATTTCGATTAGAGTTAGTGGCGCAGAAGTAATAAATTTAAAGGTAAAGCGACAGTTTTTCACGCTTTTCATTGTTTATGATATCATAACTCATGAAGTCTGGTTGGTACGAGTTTCTTACCCCTACACCTATTACTGTCTGGCAGTAAAGGATATCTGAACCATGGTGAGATCTGTCCAGTGGTTAAAGAGGTTTTGTGGTATAAACACACATACATACATCAATTTTTGTAATACGTACGGATTTATTAGACTCATGAAACGTGCCCCCCCCCTCTGTGTATCTAAAGCAAATTGTACAGAATATTCACTACAGTGAAGTCTATCTATATATGTTCTGGGTATTACCGGTAATACATGTATTGAATAGGATTGGGGAGAAGAGAAGTCTGTGGCACAACTTGACCAGAAGAAGGGATCGCTTGGTAGAACATGTTCTGAGGCATCAAGGGATCACCAATTTAGTATTGGAGGGCAGCGTGGAGGGTAAAAATCGTAGAGATGAATACACTAAGCAGATTTAGAAGGATGTAGGTTGCAGTAGGTACTGGGAGATCAAGAAACTTGCACAGGATAGAGTAGCATGGAGAGCTGCATCAAACCAGTCTCAGGATTGAAGACCACAACAACAACAACATGTATTTTATTATGTTATTATCAATGACAATTAATTGAAGGAATGTAATGTATATTTATGACAGGCAATTGACAGACAATATTGTAAGGAATGTAGTAGACGCACTGCAAGAGTTATGGATTTTTTTTTTATTTGGAAACTATAGATTTCAGCTATCAGTCGTCCTTTGGTATTTATATTGGCAGATCTAGATTTCAGCTAGAAACTTGCCTTTCTCTATGCACTATCATTTTTGGTCAATGCATTGACCAAAAATGATAGTGCATTGAGAATAGCAAATTTCTAGCTGAAATCTAGATCTGCCAATAAGAATTCCAAAGGACAAGTGACAGCTGAAATCTGTTATTTACAAATCAAAATAACGGTCGCTGCGTGCAACAGCCTCTGAATGGAGGGTAAGCTGGTTGTGGTTTTTGTTATGTACAGTTACAATTTCTAACGAAAAATAATGTCAGCATCACATTAACGTCACGGAGAAGCGAATGCATGCAGAGAGAAACAAATTTACAACCTTCATATGGTAAGGACAGACGTAAAGGGACTGTGCTGCTGTGCAGAAATGAGTCCATTGTTGATGCCGTATCCGAAGTAGGGCAAGTCATCATGAAGTTACGACTGAGTATTTATATGGGAGACAGTACAACGGTTAATCAAGAAGGCAAGGTAAAATGGATTATTACAACAAAAGTACTGTGTGACCAAAGTTAATAGGAACTGCTAGTTAGTGCAAAAGAGCCTGTTGCTAAATATCGCTAAATATCGCGTCACGCTAATTGCAGCTTCGCCACAAAGAAAGACTGTGCTGTTTAGCAGTGTAGTACTATAAAATACTTATGAAATTGATGGATTCAGTATTGGAGAACACTCTAGTGCTTTCTAGTAAAATATAAGAAGCTTTCCGGTTAATGATTTTCGCAAGTCATCAACGAACAATAGGAGACTTTTTTTGTTAAGGCTCTACAGCTCATGATGAGTCTTGACCTCTTCTATAATTTCCTTCCACTTCTCTCGGTCCTTTGCCAGTACTCTCCAGTTTCCATATCCCACTTTCCTAACATCTTCGATTACTCCATCATCTCATCTGGCTCTTGGTCGATCACGTCTTCTCTGCCGTCCTGGCTTTCTTTGTAGTATTCTTTTTGGTACTTCTGTATCATTCATGCGAGCCACATATCCCTCCCACCTCAGTCTGGATGATTTCAGTATCCTTCTGATGGGTTGGTCTTTGTATATGATATACCACTTATCGTTGTTATCTCCTCCTCCCTCTTTCACAGATTGGATCAATAATTCGTCTAAGTACCTTTCTTTCAAATGCATCCAGTGTTTCAATATCTTTAGTTGTTAATGTCCAGGCTTCAAAGGCATATGTAAGCGCTGGTCACATAAGTGATTATAGATAGTTAATTTAGTGGTACGAATCAGGAACCTTGAGGACAGAAGTCTTGTTAGGGCAAAATAGGGTCTGTTGGCCAGTATTAATCTCTGCTTAATTTCGTAGGAGGTATCATTTAGATGCGTAACTGTCGAGCCCAGTCACTTGAAATTTTCAACTCTCTCAAATGTATAATTGCCATTGTTATTGCATTTGGCATATTGTCTCTATGTATTTTTTCAGCTGCCATATGTTTTATTTTTTGTTCATTAATAATTAACCCCATGTTCCTACTAGCCTGTTCGAGAGCTGTAAATGTCTCCTCCATTACTTTTTGGGTTCTTGCTATTATACCTGTGTCATCTGCGTAGGTTAGTATCTGTACTGATATATAGAGGATCGTTCCCCTATTCAGAAGGTTTGTGTTTCTTATCACCTTCTCCAGGGCAGCATTAAAGGGAAGAGATGTCAATGCATCCCCTTGTCGCACTCCGTTTTTAATACTCAATGTACTGGACATCATTCCTCCTATTCCTACACTACCTTGTGTTTGGCTCACTGTCGTTCTCACCAGCCTTACCAACTTTCTCGAGATCCCCAGTTCATATAGAGCTTGATATAATTGCTCTCTATTTATGGTATCATAAACTGCTTTGAAATCTATAAAGAGGTGATGCGTGCCAATCCTGTATTTGTTTGTTTTTTCCATGATTTGTCTTAAGGTGAATATTTAATCTGTAGTTGACTTCCCGGGAAGGAATCCGCATTGATAACGCCCCGTCTGTATGATTGGGAGCATTCTGTCGAATAGTATATTAGAGACTGTTTTATATGCCAAATTAAGTAGTGTGATCCCTCTGTAATTGCCACACTCCATCTTATCTCCTTTCTTATATATGGGACATATGATAGCCTCTTTCCATTGTTGGGACATTTTCTCTTCTTCCCATATTCTGGTGACCATTTTCAGAAGGCTTCGTACCAGCTCTCTGCCTCACTGCTTAAACAGTTCTGCCGGAATACCATCTGTCCCTGCCGCCTTGTTGTTTTTCAATTTCTTCATGGCAGTTTTCATTTCTTATATATTAAGTAGGGTAGTGTTGTTGTCTGTGGGATTCCCCATTCGTTTCTGTTGGAGTCCATGGTATAGTTATTCTAGGGTTGAGGAGACTATCAAAATACCTGCACTATCTTTTGCATATTCCCTTCTCTTGACTTATTATATTCCGTGTCTCATCTTTTATTAAGCTTGTTTTACTGCCAAAAGGCTTCCGTGCCGCATTCACTTCTCTATAGAATTTTCTTATTTAATTTTTGCTTCTCATTAGCTCCATTTCATTGACACTCGCTTTCATCCATGCTCTCTTTTTTCTTTGCTGAGTCCTCTTTTCAATCCTCCGTTTTTCTTTGTATTCTTCTACTACCCTCCTCGTACAGTGTGATCGCAGTGTCCTTCTATATGCTTTGTTTTTTCCTTCAGTCACTATTTCGCATTCAGTTTCAAACCATGATGATTTACTTGTCTTGTCCCAATTACAAGTATCTCTCTTATCGATGTCTCCACCGTCTTTTTTTTATCGCTTCCCACTGATCTTCGATATTGTTATATTCTCCAAAGTTTTTGAGAATCCAAGTAATCTTCTCCTGGTACTGTTCTCTAACTTCCACTGACTCTAAACTTGTTACATTTTATTTCTGTGCCCTGGGTCGGACTCCTTTTGCTGCATTAGATATGCTTGCCCTCACCTATGCCCACACCAGAGGATGATCTGTATCTATGTTTGGGCCTCTGAGACTTTTACCTTTATCATTATAACTAAATGACATAATACTAAAAGGTCGTAGTATTTAACACAAAATGTCTTGAAAGGACTAGCCAGCAAAACTTATTTTTTGCGACTTCGTGATAGGAATAACAGAAATAAAGAAATTAAGTCATAAAATTATTGTATTACTTTAACTTTACTTTTTAATTTTTTCCCGAAGAAGATCAATACATATTAAAAATAATTCCAAAATACTGGCAGAGTGAACTGATACATTACGATTAACAAAAGTGATTACATTTCGTGTCTTCTATAAATGAGTAATGCAGTCTTAACTTTCGTAATTTCGTCGTTACCTAAACAGATCGTTGCCATTTTGTCGAATTTTAACTGTTTTAAAATCTGCTATGGTATACTAATTAATCATAGGTTAGGTTTCACAGAACCTGAGAACCTGACGACAGTCAACATCATCGTGAATGACGTTGCTTGATCTACTGTATAACGCATTACCTATTCCTATATGGTACCCTTTCAGAGAGGATATAAAATGTAGACTGGGAATGGCAAGGATAGCGTTTCTGAAGAAGAGAAGTTCGTTAACATCGAGTATAGATTTAAGTGTCAGGAAGTCGTTTCTGAAAGTATTTGTATGGAGTGTAGCCAGGTATGGAAGTGAAACATGGACCATAACTAGTTTGGACAAGAAGAGAATAGCAGCTTTCGAAATGTGGTGCTACAGAAGAATGTTGAAGATTAGGTGGGTAGATCACGTAACTAATGAGGAGGTATTGAATAGGATTGGGGAGAAGAGAAGTTTGTGGCACAACTTGACAAGAAGAAGGGATCGGTTGGTAGGACATGTTCTGAGGCATCAAGGGATCACCAATTTAGTTCAAATGGTTCAAATGGCTCTGAGCACTATGGGACTCAACTGCTGTGGTCATCAGTCCCCTAGAACTTAGAACTACTTAAACCTAACTAACCTAAGGACATCACACACATCCCTGCCCGAGGCAGGATTCGAACCTGCGACCGTAGCAGTCGCACGGTTCCGGACTGCGCGCCTAGAACCGCGAGACCACCACGGCCGGCGGAATTTAGCATTTGAGCTTTTGTTTTTGCATTTATCAGTGCCGCCAGAACACATGTCAGTAACTCATGTGTTCGCTCAACATAACTACACAATCCAGTCACATTTATGTGGCCACTTGTCAAAAACCTGAATAAGCACATTTTGCAGTGCGAACCGCTGTGACACGTGCTGGAAGGGGGTAACGGAGGTTCTGGAAGGAACGAACATGCAAATGGAAACATGCCGACTCCAGTGCAGATTCTCGGTTGACGATCCGTGGCACCAACAGTCCGATGGAGGTCTCCCACAGAGTCTCCAATGGGACTGAGTCCGGGCAGTTTGTTGGCCAGGGGAATACGGTAAACTTATTCTGGTGCTCTTCGAACCACGCACGTTGCCTGCGAGCTTTGTGCCACGTTGCGTTGTCCTGCTGGTAGATGCCATCGTGCCGAGGGGGAAAAACTTCATGTAGGGATGGGCATATTCCACAAGAATAGATGCATACTGGTATTAATCCATTCTGCCTTCCAGAATGGCGATATCACCCAGAGAATGCCAAGAAACATTGAGAACTTTTAACATTGCAGTGCGTCAGCAATCGTGAATAATTTAATGATTATAAATAATCCGCCTCGATTGCAAATAGAAACCGGATGTTGACATAGGTTTCGGCGCGGATAACCACGCCTTCTTCAGAACACACTAAAACTACAAACTGTCGAAAGAGGCTTGGTCCAACTTTAATACAGAACGCCCAAAAGCGCAAAAGACTCGCATAAAACGTAAAATAAACGGTACGTGTGTACCGTGTCAATAGCTGTACTTGGCTCAAACGTCAGAAGCGCGCTTCCTCACCCCAGCCAACGTTCGGTGGTGGTCCGCGGGCTCTCAGATAAGCTGAGGTGGCGCCGGCAGCTAGGCTGTGAGAATGTCGGAAAGGAACGAGCGTGCGCAAATTGAGAAATGGTTTTCTTCCATGTGATTGGCATAAAATGTGTTACGAAAGAGATCTGATGACCGGGTCAAAGGCGCAAGAAGTTAATGCGTGTTCATGTATAATGTCCTAGCTCGAGGACAATTTTATAGAAATATAGCACGTGGATAGGCTGGAACTATATACGTGGGATAGCAAATTCCACATATGGTCAAAACGCATGCACTCAGGACAGACAAAATGCCATCAGATAAAAGCACGCTAAAAATATGGGGGATGAATAACCCATTTTTCAATCACTACCCGGGCGGGATTTGCCGAGCGGTCTTAGGCGCTGCAGTCATAGATTGTGCGGCTGGTCCCGGCGGAGGTTCGAGTCCTCCCTCGGGCATGGGTGTTTGTCCTTAGGATAATTTAGGCTAAGTCGTGTGTAAGCTTAGGGACTGGTGACCTTAGCAGTTAAGTCCCATAAGATTTCACACACATTTGAACATTTAAGAAGCCGGCCGTGGTGGGCGAGCGGTACTGGGCGCTACATTCCGGAACAGCGAGACTGCTACGGTCGCAGGTTCGAATCCTGCCTCGGGCATGGATGTGTATGATGTCCTTAGGTTAGTTAGGTTTAAGTAGTTGTAAGTTGTAGGCGACTGATGACCTTAGAAGTTAGGTCCCATAGTGCTCAGAGCCATTTCAACCATTTTTTTTTTCAATTACTTGGGTCGAGGTTAGTATTTGACGACTACGCTTGGATAAGCATGTAAAGCTGCTATATTAAATTCTAAGCGCTATTGACCAGAAAAGGGTCAAATTAGTATGACAGGCTTAATGTAATTCCGTGAAATGACGTACAACGTAGCCTTCATCGCCCTTAACATCTAATGACTGACAGAAGTTATTTTGAATAGTGCTAACGATAAGTACCAAAATAGTGTTAAAACAACATAAGGCTAAATTAGTTTCTTAAAATCAGGTACTTGAGGTACTGAACCATGAACTTTAATCAAGTGAGGTATGTGAACGCATATAACGTGGAACAAACAAACTATCATTATGATCTAATAGCTGTTGACGTGAAGGGTCAAATAATGTAACGGGCTTAATATACGTGCGTGAAAGGACGTGCAACGTCGCTTTCATCGGCCTTATTATCTATTGACCGACAGAAGTCAAAGTGATTAGTGCTATCAGGTGTTACCAAAATGGTATGCAAAGTTATGTGTATATGTGTGAAGAGACGTATGACGCCACTTCAACGTTTTTTTTAAAAAATGGTTAAGGATGTAATTCATAATTTTATTCCAGAGCTCGGACTTCGAATGAATATGACTAAAAACATCCTTGTATCACTATATTCAATTTGGATGATTATAACTAAGTGGGAATGGCTATTTGGACCATCTTAGAAATATTGGAGCTTGTAAGAAGCGAGAATACTGTGAACACGTACAAGAGTCACTCATTATAAGGCGATAAATGAAAGAAAAAAGCATGTGTATTGTATTAGTGTGACCACATTTGTAAGGGTAGCCGTCATAACTCAAAATTGAGTGACTAAACGAATTGGCCATGTTGGACCATGCCTCTCCAGACAGTTTGTAGTTTTAGTGTGTTCCGAAGAAGGCTTGTTTATCCGCGGCGAACCCTAGGTCAGCATCCGGTTTCTATTTGCAATCGAGGCGGATTCCTTATAGTCAACAAGAAACTTTCCCCTGACCGTAAGCTTTCTTCCTCCGTCCTGGAGAGAAGCCTACGACCCACTTGGTGATTGTACATAGGACCAGAATTTTCTCGGGGTCTCGGTAAGCTCTTTCGACAACCTACGACGGCGGTGGAAGTTGTGATACACTTCACCTATCGATCTTTCACGAATTTTTACTAACTTTCGTCTGTTGACATTTTCGAAGTCTTTTTAAACCTAAGGTGTAACACTCCTAGCTTCCTCAGCACTTTTCAGGTTTTGTTATTAAAAAACAGTGCTTAATTTCCGCCCTTAAACAACTTATTCGGCACATACTCCTCCAGAAGGCGATTTACAACCAGTTCTTACTTTTTCTCTAATTCCTCTATGTCCATCACTGGAACTGAATGATATCCATTCATTGTCGCGGTGCAATGATTTCAAAAATGGCCCAATCTATACTCAGTACATTCAACTTCCCTCCAAATAATATCACATGCTCCAATTACTTCCGCGGTACCTGGAATTTCTTGTTCTCCTTATTAATTTTCATTCATTTTGCTCTCCAAGAACGCGGTTTTGTTCACGGATCACGCATACGTATCGGGAGCGGGCAGGAAACGACCATCGACCTTAATATGTAAATTGCAGCCTGATACGTCTGCCCATTTCTGAGGGAAAAGGGTGTTGTACATTATGATAGAAGTACAAAAAACTGATAAGGGTTCCATTTTGTAAAAATGAGCTGGAAACAGAGTTGACAGTAATCATATATTTATTTACAGTGATTAACATCGTAAATACTTACTGCTTTCAAGACTGTTTGAAATCCAGTCTAAATTACTTTTAGCCAGAATCCAGTTTCTTCAAGAGAAATGTTCTCCAAAAGTACTGTTTCCGTTTTGACCGACAGAGGTACGGAAGCCTAAAAATAATCAGATGTGTAAGCGATAGTAAAATAGTCTCTCAAATTTGGTATTAAATATTAAATGGTTCATAATATCTACATTTTTAATTAAAAACTTCTGGTAATTTCTTATGCGACGCAGGAACTCCAGTTGAACTGTAAAAAGCAAGCAGACATGTAAACGTCATGTGGTATTATTGGCTGGGGGTATAGCACGAGGAGGGTTCAGCGGGCTAATGGAAAGGTGTTCTTCCTCCACACACATTGGAGCCTTTCGCTGCGGAGTTGTTGTTTAACATGTCTGTAGAGCGTAGGCGAAAGTAATGGGCGCTTGTATATAGTATGTAGCGTTATTACACTATGAGATCAAAAGTATCCGGACACCTGGCTGAAAATCACTTACAAGTTCGTGACGCCCTCCATCGGTAATGCTGGAATTCAGTATGGTGTTGGCCCACCCATAGCCTTTATGACAGCTTCCACTCTCGCAGGCATGCGTTCAATCAGCTGCTGGAAGGTTTCTTGGGGAATGGGAGCCCACCCTCGACGGAGTGCTGCACTGAGGAGAGGTATCGATGTCGGTCGGTGGGTCCTGGCATGAAGTCGGGGTTCCAAACCATCCCAAAGGTGTTCTGTAGGATTCAGGTCAGGACTCTGTGCAGGCCAGTCCCTTACAGGGATGTTATTGTCGTGTAACCACTACGCCACAGGCCGTGCATTATGAACAGGTGCTCGATCGTGTTGAAAGATACAGTCGCCGTCCCCGAACTGTTCAACAGTGGGAAGCAAGAAGGTGCTTAAAACATCAGTGTAGGCCTGTGCTGTGGTAGTGCCACGCAAAACAACAAGGGGTGCAAGCCCTCTCCATGAATCACATGACCACACCATAACACCACTGCCTCCGAATTTTACTGTTGGCACTACACACGCTGGCAGATGACGTTCACCGGGCATTCGCCATATCCAGACCCTGCCGTTGGATCGCCACATTGTGTACCGTAATTCGTAACTCCACACAACGTTTATCGACTGTTCAATCGTCCAATGTTTACACTCCTTACACCAAGATATGGGTCGTTTTGCATTTACCATCGTGATGTGTGGCTTATGAGCAGCCGCTCAACCATGAAATCCAAATTTTCTCATCTCCCGTCTGACTGTCATAGTACTTGCACTGAATCCCGATGCAGTCTGGAATTCCTGTGTGATGGTCTGGACAGATGTCTGCCTATTACACATTATGACCCTCTTCAACTGTCGCCGGTCTCTGTCAGTCAACAGACGAGGTCGGCCTGTACGCTTTTGTGCTGTACGTGTCCCTTCACATCTCCATTTCACTATCACGTCGGAAACAGTGGACCTAGGGATGTTTAATAGTGCAGAAATCGCACGTACAGACGTATGACACAAGTGACACCTAATCACCTGACCATGTTCAAAGTCCGTGAGTTCCAAGTAGCGTCCCATCCTGCTCTCTCACGATGTCTAATGACTACTGAGGTCGCTGATATGGAGTACGTGGCCGAAGGTGGCAGCACAATGCATCTAGTATGAAAAACCCTTGTTTTTGGGGTGTCCGGATACTTTTGATCACATAGTGTTGCCTATTTTTGGTGTTCATTGAAAGTTATGTTAACTCCGCATTTTCATTCGATTTTAATTACTGTACACTGGATATTTTTCGAACAGAAGCTTTTAATTGTCAATGCGTTATGCCACAGAGGTTCTGAGTATAAGCAGTGTGATCTTTGGTTGCCAGTAACATCATTATCGCCAGCAGCATTCTGAGAGAAGTGAGGGAGGGAGAGTCGGATGTTGGCCACGCTGCTAAGCCGTCAGGAAATTGTTAGCAGAGCAAAGATATATAGATTCAGGGGATGTTAATTTCTGGAAATGTGGTTTTATTAAGTCCGTGTGGGAAGTGCAAGATATCAGGTAATGAGTTCACTGCATTGCTTGCTTTCATACTTTCACGTAATTTTGATTCACGTGTATAAAAATGGGAAATTTTAGTGGCATTTTCCTTTATAGAGTCAGGTTAGTTTGTTTCATTAGTGACTAAACTCAATTATCTGTTGGCATGGCTTGCAGTCAGAAATTATAAATGTACCACTCCGTTACCACTCTACAATTCCTTTATTCATTTCATGCCAGAATTTTTTCTTTTTATAAATTCAGCGATTTCTATAAAGATGATTGCTATAGTGCTTCAGTACAGTTTTTGAATGCTGGGCTCTTCTACATCATTGAGTAAATGCAATACCCTCTATCATCTCCTCCCAAAAATTTGGATTTTCGACAGTGCATCTCTGCATTGTATTTTGCGGAACACGGCGGCTAAAGTCGCAGCTAAATTTGGGGCTTTCTCTTTTGTTTTGACGGTTTCTTGCTGCGATGCATTTTTATGTACATCATTTTCTAGCAGCACCCTGTTTCAGTTGCCACAGGTAAGCCATGACAATTTATTAGCACCCAATTTATCATCATTTAAGCAGATTAGGCAACGTTCAGGTCAGAATACAGTTCTTTGTCAGTGCAGAACTACGTCTACATCCACCTGATTACTCTGCTATTCACAATAAAGTGCCTGGCAGAGGGTTCAATGAACCACCTTGAAGCTGTCTCTCTCCCGTTCCACTCCCGAACGTCGCGCAGGAAAAACGAGCACTTAAATTTTTCTGTGCGGCCCTGACTTTTCTTATTTTATGTTGATGATCATTTCTCCCTAGGTAGGTGGGTAGAAACAGGATGTTTTCGCAATCCGGGGAGAAAACTGGTGATTGAAGTTTCATGAGAAGACTGCTTCGCAACGAAACTCGCATTTGTTTTAATGATTGCCACTCCAATTCACGTATCATGGCTGTGGCACTATCTCCCCTATTTCACGATAATACAAAACGAAGCTGCCATTCTTTGTACTTTTTCGATGTCATCCGTCAGTCCCACCTGATGCGGATCCCACACAACACAGCAGTACTCCAGAATAGGGCTGACAAGCCTGGTGTAAGCAGTCTCTTTTAGTTGCACCTTTTAAGTGTTCTACCAGTGAACCGCAGTCTTTGATTTGCTCTATCCACAACATTATCTATGTGATTGTTCCAATTAAGGTTATTTGTAATTGTAATCCCTAAGTATTTAGTTCAATTTGCAGCCTTCAGTTTTGGGAGACTCGTGGCGGCATCGAATTTTAGCTGATTTCTTTTAATACTCACGTGAAAAACTTCACACTTTTCTTTATTCAGGGTCAAGTGCCACTTTTCGCACCATACAGATATCGTATTCAAATCATTTTCCTATTCGTTTTGGTCATCTGATGAATTTACAAGAGAATGAATGACAGCATTATCTGCAAACAGTGTAAGAGGGCAACTCAGATTGTCTCCTATGTCGTTAATGTAGATCAGCAACAATAAGGGGCCTATGACACTTCCTTTCTCTGCCTCGTGATGACTGGGTGCTATGTGATGTCCTTAGGTTAGCTACGTTTAAGTAGTTCTAAGTTCTAGGGGACAGTTAAGGCCCATAGACCTCAGAGCCATTATAACACTTCCTTAGGGAACGCCGGATATTACTTCTGTTTTACTGCATGACTTTCCGTCCATTACTACGAACTGCGACCTCTCTGACAGGAAATCGCGAATCCAGTCGCACCACTGAGGGGATATTCGATAGGCACGTTATTTAGTTAGAAGCCGCTTGTGAGGAAAGATGTCGGAAGCATCCTGAAAATCTAAAAATATGGAATAATTTGCGGGCGGGGACTACTCAAGAGGACGTTGTTATCAGGAGAAAGAAAACTGGCGTTCTACGGATCGGAGCGTGGAATGTCAGATCCCTTAATCGGGCAGGTAGGTTGGAAAATTTAAAAAGGGTAATGGATAGGTTACAGTTAGATATAGTTGGACTTAGTGAAGTTCGGTGGCAGGAGGAACAAGACTTATGGTCAGGTGAATACAGGGTTATAAAAACGAAATCAAATAGGGGTAATGCAGGAGTAGGTTTAATAATGAATAAAAAATAGGAGTGCGGATAAGCTGCTACGAACAGCATAGTGAACGCATTATTGTGGCCAAGATGGACACGAAGCTCACGCCTACTACATTAGTATAAGTTTATATGCCAACTAGCTCTGCAGATGACGAAGAAATTGAAGAAATGTATGATGAAATAAAAGAAATTATTCAGGTAGTGAAGGGAGACGAAAATTTAATAGTCATGGGTGACTGGAATTCGGTGGTAGGAAAAGGGAGAGAAGGACACGTAGTAGGCGAATATGGACTGGCGCTAAGAAATGAAAGAGGAAGCCGTCTGGTAAACTTTTGCACAGTGCATTACTTAATCATAGCTAACACTTGGTTCAAGAATCATAAAAGAAGGTTGTATACATGGAAGAATCCTGGAGATACTAAAAGGTATTAGATAGGTTATATAATAGTAAGACAGACATTTAGGAAATAGGTATTAAATTGTAAGATATTTCCAGGGCAGATGTGGACTCTGGCCACAATCTATTGGTTATGAACTGTAGCTTAAAACTGAAGAAACTGCAAAAAGGTGGGAAATTAAGGAGATGGGACCTGGATAAACTGACTAAACCAGAGGTTGTACAGAGTTTCAGAGAGAGCGTTACGGAATGATTGATAACAATGGGGGAAGGTAATAGAGAAGAAGAAGAATGGGTAGCTTTCAGAGATGAAATTGTTAAGGCATCAGAGGATCAAGTAGGTAAAAAGGCGGGGGCTAGTAGGAATCCTTGGGTAACAGAAGAAATATTGAATTTAATTGATGAAAGGAGAAAATATAAAAATGCAGTAAATGAAGCAGGTAAAAGGGAATATAAACGTCTCAAAATGAGATCGACAGGAAGTGCAAAATGGCTAAGCAGGCATGGCTAGAGGACAAATGTAAGGATGCAGAGGCTTATCTCACTAGGGGTAAGATAGATACAGCCTACAGGAAAATTAAAGAGACCTTTGGAGAAAAGAGAGCCACTTGTATGAATATCAAGAGCTCAAATGGAAACCCAGTTCTAAGCAAAGAGGGGAAAGCAGAAAGGTGTAAAGGAGTATATAGAGGGGCTATACAAGGGCGATGTACTTGAGGACAATATTAAGGAAATTGAAGAGGATGTAGATGAAGATGAAATGGAAAATGCGATACTGCATGAAGAGTTTGACAGAGCACTGAACGACCTGAGTCGAAACAAAGCCCCGGGAGAAGACAATATTCCATTAGAACTACTGACGGCCTTGAGAGAGCCAGTCCTGACTAAACTGTACCATCTGGTGAGGAAGATGTATGAGACAGGCGAAGTACCCTCAGACTTCAAGAAAAATATAATAATTCCAATCCCAAAGAAAGCAGGTGTTGACAGATGTGAAAATTACCGAACTATCAGTTTAATAAGCCATAGCTGCAAAATACTAACACGAATTCTTTACAGACGAATGGAAAAACTGGTAGAAGCAGACCTCGGCGAAATTAAGTTTGGATTCCGTAGAAATGTTGGAACACGTGAGGCAATACTGACCTTATGACCTATCTTAGAAGGAAGATTAAGCAAAGGCAAACCTACGTTTCTAGCATTTGTAGCCTTAGAGAAAGCTTTTGACAATGTTGACTGGAATACTTACTTTCAAATTCTAAAGGTGGCAGGGGTAAAATACAGGGAGCGAAAGGCTGTTTACAATTTGTACAGAAACCAGATGGCAGTTACAAGAGTCGAGGGACATGAAAGGGAAGCAGTGTTTGGAAAGGGTGTGGGACAGGGTTGTAGCCTTTCCACAATGTTATTCAATCTGTATATTGAGCAAGCAGTAAAGGAAACAAAAGAAAATTTCGGAGTAGGTATTAAATTCCAGGGAGGAGAAATAAAAACTTTGAGGTTCGCCGATGACGCTGTAATTCTGTCAGAGACAGCAAACGACTTGGAAGAGCAGTTGAACGGAACGGACATTGTCTTGAAAGGAGGATATAAGATGAACATCAACAAAAGCAAAACGAGGATAATGGAATGTAGTCGAATTAAGTCGGGTGATGCTGAGGGAATGAGGCACTTAAAGTAGTAAAGGAGTTTTGCTATTTGGGGAGCAAAATAACTGATGATGGTCGAAGTGGAGAGGATATAAAATGTAGACTGGTAATGGCAATGAAAGCGTTCTGAAGAAGAGAAATTTGTTAACATCGAGTATAGATTTAAGTGTCAGGAAGTCATTTATGAAAGTATTTGTATGGAGTGTAGCCATGTATGGAAGTGAAACATGGATAATAAATAGTTCGAACAAGAAAAGAATAGAAGCTTTCGAAATGTGGTGCTACGGAAGGATGCTGAAGATTAGATGGGTAGATCACATAACTGATAAGGAAGTGTTGAATAAGATTGGGGAGAAGAGAAGTTTGTGGCACAACTTGACCAGAAGAAGGGATCGGTTGGTAGGACATGTTCTGAGGCATCAAGGGATCACAAGTTTAGTGTTAGAGGGCAGTGTGGAGGGTAAAAATCGTAGAGGGAGACCAAGAGATGAATACACTAAGATTCAGAAGCATGTAGGTTGCCGTAGGTACTGGGAGATGAAGGAGCTTGCACAGGATAGGTTAGCATGGAGAGCTGCATCAAACCAGTCTCGGGACTGAGGACCACAACAACAACAACAACAATCATTTGTGGTAAAAATTAATTACAGTATCGTTATACAGTTTCATTTGGATTTGGTGTCTCTTTCTGTCAGATAACGTTTACCTTAGCATGCCACTTTTGTTGTTTTGGATCAGAACGCAGATGTACATGTACATGGAAACAAGTCCAGTTTATAAGTCAACTACTAACCCACCAAGTTACAAGTGTTATGTTTGTGTTGTCTGATGGTGATGACGAGAGAAGGGCGAGGGAAAATCTAGTGACGTGACACAGACTGCTACTCAAGAATAGCAGCATGCTTCACGTTCCCAGCCGAAGAACGGACCATCATCATCAGCGTCGCATGAGCTCTTTTCACGGGACACTGCGGAGAAGTTTGGAATTTAGTCCGGGCATGGACGCAAAGACGCATGATCAGGTACTTTACGCCACCGCCGGCAACTCTTTTCCCCTTGCTGTCGAAATTCTGAGACCGGGGCTCGAACTAACTTACCATCGAGTCCTGCGCCATAGCACAGGCGTGCAGTAGCGACCTCAGATGCGGAGGCGGGTATGTGATTGCAACTGTGTTGAAGGGTACAAAAACTTCATACCGATATATAAATAGTCATTTCGTTGTGGACGTAACGGCTTTCTTTTTGGAAAGACGAGACTTTCAGCGCTGTTGTTTCAATAGGGTTTATTGCCCCACCAAGGGACGTTCCGAACCACAGCTTCATTATCAGGGCTTATGTTGTTTATGTAAGGAGCTCACTGTGACGTCAACACACCAGATTTTTAAACTGCGAATTCTGCTAATTTCTTTTGCAAGAATGACATAACAGTGAAATAAATTCGGCGTGCTGTTCATTCCCTTACCTGAACACTGGAAAGTGCTAGATTGTGCTGTCATATGCTAGAGAAATTCCCAGAGACACAACAGAAAAGGCACTAGAGGAATATTGTTTTTACCCTTTCCATACCTAGCACCGTCCACAAATCACAAGCTGCAGATTTCGCTTATTTTATTATTTCGAAAATGTATCTGTGGCAAATTCTTACGAACTCATATTTTGTTTTCTTTTGCTGCGAGCACCTGTTACTGTTTCCGTTGCAGAGTCCGATGTTAGTATGATGCTGTCCTCTTCAGGCCAATGTAGCTGCTGCATCTAACAGCAACCACCGTCTACGGTATACCCCGTCTAAAAATGAACCTAGACTAGATTAATAAGAAAATAGAGAAACGTTAATAATTACCAGCAGAATTATATGTCCTGTACTCGACCTGCAGGCAAAAGTAATCTCGCCAAGACTTTCGCAACGAGGCTATGAGCACAATTTTTAATTTAATTCTGGAACAATATTTCCAAAAGTGCGAAAGCTGTCAAAAAGTATTTGTGTATGTGTATAGCAGAGTGCAGTTGGTTTATTATTGTTGTTGCGGTAGACTGCTAACTAGGTGGAAGTTACGGTTGACAGGACTGGTAGACTGCTAACTAGGTGGAAGTTACGGTTGACAGGATTGGTAGATTTTAGGAACTACTTCAAAGCCCCTCTACAGAAGGTCGTTCAAATGATTCTGTGAACGGATGTTGACGGCATAGAGATGTAATGGTGATTTTTTTCCTATTTTTTCTCTCCAAACGTCGTCAATTATATTGAAGTACCCTGTGAGTGCAAAATTATGAATAATAAGTAAACAGCCCCAAGATATATATATATATATATATATATATATATATATATATCAAAAGACTGTAGACTTCGTAAGAGATCATAATGTTACTAACTAAATACGGAAATACTAAGTAATTTGCCAGAAAGCAACTCCAGTATAATAAAATTAACTTTAAACTAGAGTCTTTGTCACAATGTTATTATTACAGTTGACCTGATCATGAATCGTAAATTATGTATCTTGGGAAGAAAAAGTGTCTGACTGAACTGATTATCAGTCCGAGGACAAACGTCGTAATTTTGAAGACAAGTGGTACTCTTATATGGAGAGTTAACGTAATGTATTTTAACTCACCGTAATTAGAATCGGGCAAGTTGAATTGACGAATGGTCTACGGATTTAATATTTGTAAGACAAAAAACAGGTTTGGCTTCGTATTTTCATGACCGTGAGTATGTGGGCTATCTCAACTGTGCTAATTTGATTCACGCTGGTCAACTGGATTACTTTAATCAAATGATATGCAGATTGCAACCAATTATTGCAATTCGTAGTTATCTCGGTGAGGTCACCACAATGACGGCTAAACATGTTTCGGTTATTCGAGCTCATGTAATAGATTTACCCACAATCCCACTTGAGAATAGGTCATGAACATATTAAAGAGATCAATGTTAAGAGATAATAAAACAAGAGTCATGTTGTTGTTGTTGTGGACTTCAGTCCTGAGACTGGTTTGATGCAGCTCTCCATGCTACTCTATCCTGTGCAAGCTCCTTCATCACCCAGTACCTAATGCAACCTACATCCTTCTGAATCTGCTTAGTGTATTCATCTCTTGGTCTCCCTCTACGATTTTTACCCTCCACACTGCCCTCCAATACTAAATTGGTGATCCCTTGATGCCTCAGAACATGTCCTACCAACCGATCCCTTCTTCTGGTCAAGTTGTGCCACAAACTTCTCTTCTCCCCAATCTTATTCAACACTTCCTTATCAGTTATGTGATCTACCCATCTAATCTTCAGCATTCTTCCGCAGCACCACATTTCGAAAGCTTCTATTCTCTTCTTGTCCGAACTATTTAGCATCCATGTTTCACTTCCATACATGGCTACACTCCATACAAATACTTTCATAAATGACTTCCTGACACTTAAATCTATACTCGATGTTAACAAATTTCTCTTCTTCAGAAACGCTTTCCTTGCCACTGCCAGTTTACATTTTATATCCTCTCTACTTCGACCATCATCAGTGATTTTGCTCCCCAAATAGCAAAACTCCTTTACTACTTTAAGTGTGTCACTACCCAATCTAATTCCCTCAGCATCACCCGGCTTAATTCGACTACATTCCATTATCCTCGTTTCGCTTTTGTTGAGGTTTATCTTATATCCTCCTTCCAAGACACTATCCATTCCGTTCAACTGCTCTTCCAAGTCCTTTGCTGTCTCTGACAGAATTACAATGTCATCGGCGAACCTCAAAGTTTTTATTTCTTCTCCATGGATTTTAATACCTACTCCGAAATTTTCTTTTGTTTCCTTTACTGCTTGCTGAATATACAGATTGAATAACATCGGGAGAGGCTACAATCCTGTCTTACTCCCTTCCCAACCACTGCTCCCCTTTCATGTCCCTCGACTCTTATAACTGCCATCTGCTTTCTGTACAAATTGTAAATAGCCTTTCGCTCCCTGTATTTTACCCCTGCCACCTTTAGAATTTGAAAGAGAGTTATTACCTGAGATAAATAAATAATTCCACTTACATGTGTTTTCAAATGTACATTCATTTTAGCAGACCAAGGCCAGGAGAAGGAGCAGTAACGAAATAACTGGCAGAAGAAGAAAGACAGACAAAAGATAGAGATCACATCGCAAAGACGTTGTAATTCATACCCCTTCACCTAAATTTTGTAACACTATTGATTTAATGGCTCAGTGCATGATTGTCTTTGGAAAAGTAGCACAAATAAGAACAAGAAAAACTTCCTGTTATGTTGTTATACAGACCCCTTAGACTGAGGCTAGGAAATGATACTTATTTGACGAAATCAAAATTAAAGGCCTTTAACAAATTCAAATGTTCGTAAGTGATAAATATTTAGTATTCGAAATAAACTGAAAGTTAAAATGACTTTTTCCCTATTTTCAATATCAAGCTCGTACATCGTTCGGATACACATAGATAAAAGTTAAGACTGTATTTCGCCACGTTGAAGCGTTATGTTCAATAGTCTTAAACTTCATTAATTCACAACAGTTCGGTAATAATCACAAAGCATAATTGTAGACTACACTTAGTACTTGTCATTATTTAAGAAGTAGCACCGAATAACAAACGATTTGATTCCATTAATACTCTTTTCTTTTAAGAGTTTGGATAAAATTCGGCTTGCCCTATCATTATTTAAAATTTAAATTAGGAGTTTCCGCTGGACGGGACCTGTGACTTGGCACTGCGCACGACGAATCGGGTGCATAGGACTGCAGATGCTATGGCGTGATGTTGCGTACACGAAATACGCACTTGTGCGACGAGAAAAACTTATATTAGGGTATAGTTAATTCATTTTCTCTTCGTCTGGTAATAATTGTTATTTCTTGAATCAACATTATTTGTAAGAAATTCTTGTTAGTATAACTTGAGGCCGTAATATTATAGTGTGTTCACTTCACTATTGGCTGTATTACAAATTATTTACTGAATACTTTAGACAGTTTTAAATCGTCTTTATTAGTTACGGACCAGTCTAGGAACAAGTAAACACAGGCACAGTACACAGTGTCTCCATACCTCCTTTTCATCGCTTTTTTTAACTTTGGGAAAATTTTTATCGGATCAGAGAACGTTACGAATACAAGCGTCAGAGACAGCACACCGGCAACAATTGAAAATGTGACGCCACGACGTTGGGATTCTCTGGATGAAGCAACGACCCCTTTTGAGACTAGAATTGCCATCTACTTCCAGAACATACCAGCACTGGTAAGTGAAACGCACTTTCGTTTTCACGTAGTTTATTCAGTAAGTGACAGTTACTTCGCATCACCATCGATCACTCTTTCACCTTTTATTCACAAAAAAAGTCCTAGATGCACATACCACAAGTAACTGCTTAAACTGGATAAAATAAGTCAATTCTTTCCTTGTAACCTTACTTACAGAATGCTTCGTATGCGTTAGTCCCCACTCACGAGTAGTTTGACTTACTATTCATCAAAGAATTCACCTGATCCCATTTCACTAGGTTACAAATCTTTATTTAATTACAACTTTCTATGCAGGGAGATGATTCGATTAATTCAAGGGATAATATTCTGCGTCCCATTTCCTCATAGACGTGAATACAGCTGAATACGTACAGTGTTATCGTCAACCACACTCAGCAAGATAATTCATCTGATTCACTTATTGAAGAGTGAAGGCAATAAATTATCAGTACTCGAACCAAATCATTACAAGCCACAATGTGTGCAAAAATATTCCTCATAAAAGGAGACAAATAGAGAAAACTCTAACCGCTCAGCTAACGGAAAAATAAAATAGAGGTGAATTTTAATTATTTGAGATTTGTACGTAGAATCCTAAAGTGTGTCTCACTTGTTTATTTATCCACTGAAATATTTCTGACATTTTACTGTAAATGTACATTCCTTGTTCATCTGGCTACCTTCAGCTCGCGTTGTAAGCCATAACTTTGTTTTTTCACTTACTTATTAGACAAGGTCTTCATAATTATTTTGGTGTTAGACCACTCACTTACTAGTACATATAGGTACATATAAAATTGCAAAAACTGATGGAAATAAAAATAGTCCATTTATCGTGTGCTACTCAAAATTCAGCGCTGTCTTCAGAAATTAGTCCGAAGTATCTGTGCAACATTCAAAGATTCATATTATTGTTTACTGATTAACCACTAATTGATTAGTTTCGTATCACATGCTATGTACAGGGCTCAAAGTGAGATTACCCAGCCAAGGTTGCTCTGTGTTATTACAACACACCATTTGTGTCCAAGATCTTCTCTAGAATATGGTCATAGTTTTATCGTTCCAGAAAGAGTACCTCTCATTCTCAGTGACTCTGAGGGCTAAAATCTCTTTATTAATACAAATAGTTTGTGACGTAATATCTTTAACATTACTTTTACAGCTGCCACTCATTAACACGTAGAAGTTAACTATAAATTACGAATAAATTCCCAGTAACTCATCAGATTACGTAACATAAGTTGCTTCCACAATACTTAACCTTTTTTTACTCTCTCTATCACAAGGCGAAAAGTTCACTTTAATCTACAGAATATCAAATGAATATTTTCCCACAAAGACTGTAAATAAACGTCGCATCAAAGTTTATAACTAAGGCTTCAGGCTACGGTATACCTACTTATAGTATTACTTAACACTGTTACTCATTGGTTCAAATTTCTGAGAACTCAACCATTTATTTATTTGGCTAATATGGGTAATATTACTCTTCTTTCTTTTCTTCTCTTTTTTTTTTTAGGTAAGGCGGCATCTCATAAATATTTCTCAAAATCCTTACACACTTGCTTACTTGTTCATAAGTTAAATCCCATTACTTGTTCACGCTCGATTCTTTGGTCCCCTCCAAAAATTCCATACGCCCGATCAAACTGCCCCATTTCTTGGACTGTGTCATTCGACTCTGATTCTCATTTACGAGCCTATTCTAAAACTACAATAGTCGCAGGGGAGATCTTTGTTCACAGTAACAAGTGTGTACCTACTGAATAACAGCAGCTAGCCACCAGTCCGCCCTAGTAACTTATAAAATAGCATTATTACTAACATAGTGAAATATAACCAGAGTTAGGATTTCATTCATTTATAGAAGTTACACAACAGCTGTTCCCTTTGGTTTTTTACCTTAGTTAAATCATAGTTTAAATGTATTCAGTGGTATCTAACCGAGCAGATAACAAATCGTAATTCCTGAGACTGTCTTTTGCTTTTAATCCTTTAGTGGTTCACTTTTACTTGGAGGAAATATTTGTTAAGATATCACTGCGAATATAGAGTCCTTTAATACTTTTGGTTGTGGAATATGCCAGCAAATAACTGATTTACAATTAAATCGCCACTACCCATTCTGGTGGTTCGTTGTTTGTGTAATGTGTCGTAGCATGTCTAACACGCCGTGTTCAGTGTATTGTGTCGTAATCGGGAAAACCGTAACAAGTTGGGTTTCCGTCAATCTCACTTTCTTGATGCAATTCGGAACGCGCTCAGCGTGACGTTTGTTAATGCTTTCGTCATCGAATTATCGTCTCCGCAATGTGGCGTAGCGCACCAACAAAAGTTTACATGCAGCGGCGAGAAATAACCAGCACCGCAAATGCTATTGTAGTTTTTATCATTATTACTATTATTATTATTGTTATTACTATTGTGTACCATAAGTTTGCGCATTTGAAGCTGTTTGCCTTAGAGAAGACTTTAGTCCGGGAGAACACCAGAAAAAGGTAGCTCAGTCCCCATACCCTTACTTCTGCTGTTCTGTGGCGACACATTACTACAATTCATTTCATCGGCCTAGTTATCATTTTGTACTGGTCTCTGATAAACATCACAAATATCAGCTACCTGAGATGCCTGTGATGTATCTTTCATAACCTGTTGCTTCACTGCGTTTAATTCCTTTTCTATGTTACCTAACTTACCATTCAGATGAGCTAGGAAATATTCTTGCCTTTTAGACAAATCTCGTGTCAAAATTTTATGTATAAGTCCTAATATACCTTTAAGTGGCTTTTCAGAATTACTCTGTTCGTAATAAACTTTTGTAATAGTTTGCTGCACGGCTTTCTGTAGCTCTGATTCTAGCCTTTCTGTATGTTGTTCGTTCTTTTCCTTTAAAAAATAATTTTATTCCGTGATCAATGGAGAGATCCTCTACTTCGGTTGTTACCTGTCGAAGGGTGAACTGGAAAGCTTCTTGCTCCTCTTGCAAAACTACTAAGGATTTCAGTCAGTTGTTTGACAGACTCAGAAATGCCTCTAGTGGTGGTTTTCAGTTTTGATATCTCGTTAGTCACGGTTTCCACGTGATTAACATGCTCGGTTTTAAGTTGAGCAACCTGACTATTCAGATTATTTTGTTGTTAATTATGGTAGTCATTCCATTTTTCAGTTACAGGAGTAGTGGCATAATAGGATCCTGGTGCTGCATTATCAGCCTCAGCAATAGTTTCACCTGTAATCGCGACGTAACTTCACTCGTCGTAGCTACAATGTTAATTAAATGTACAGGTCTGCTACCTGATCACTCAGTGTCTGGATTTATCGAAGCCGTCGTACGTAGTTGTTTTCCCATTATAACCACATTAAAGTACACAGTAGTTTTCGGGAACTACTGCTGGTCGTAAATTCACATATAAGTAAACAACTTTCTTTGAAAGAAAAATGCTGATGGCTACAGGAAGCTGCGAGCGCCTAATTATGAATGTCTGCCATCTTGGGGCCATCTATTACAAAGTGTACAATAATTACGCAATAATTCAAAATTTTACCTTTGACTTAATGTTTCAACTCTTCAAATCACAAATAAACAAATTTTACAGCTACACAAAGCAGAATTGGGCGGGTTGAGTGGTGTATTAACTTGCCCCGTGTAACAATGGTGTCTTCGCAAGAACTTATTAATTGTATTATTGCCTTATTTAATATTTCTCCCTTTAATTTCACTGCTAATTTCCAATAAATTTCGTTCGCTTTTAATTTTGATGATCTCAGTATTAACATGTACGTCTCATTCGGATACATGAAAAAGAAAGAACAGTCATGAAATATATACAGTTTGAAATAAAATTACGTATACAGCACATTAGTGATCTATTTGAACTAGTCCCATGAGCCGTCATCATTATTAAACCGACGAAAGGTCTACGGATTTAAAATTTGTGAGACGTAAAATATTTTTCTCTCGGAATCACTGCCTTGGCTTCCTGTTTTCGTTACTTCAAAGATTCGAAGTGTCTCAATTACGCTAGTTTAATTCTCAATGGGCATCAGCCTTTTTTTAATTAAATAATGTGGAGGTTGTAAGCAATCACTGAAATTCGTAGTTATCTCGTTTAGGCAACACCGTTGGCTGCTAAACACATATCGCCAAAGCCGGTTATTTGCGCCCATACAATAAGATTCCCACATTTCCATTGGGGAACAAGTCTACATCTCCACCTATGATTAACAGCACGGCAGCGATAACGAAACTAACCCAGCAGCTTGAAAGTTGCAAAGATTTAACAACAAATAAACAAAGCATGCGTCATCAACGTAAAACGACAGTACTACCAAAATAAACAAAAATGTAACCAAATTGCGGATTATAATTGACTTACCCCGGTACATATATGAGCTGGCAGACAGTGTGGGCAGCAATCTGTGATCGTTCCCTGATGATGCTGTGGTGTAGAGGAAGGTGTCGAAGATAAATAACTGTTGGTTGATACAAGATAACCTACACAAAATTTCTCGTTGCTGTGATGAATTTCAGCTGGATTGTATATCATTATTCATTTACGTTCTTAAATAGCAAGATATAGAAACTACTGCTAGTTCACAGAGAAACAACGGCGCAGGTCCACGTGAAAAAGGGTTAACGAATGCCTTTTGAATAATTCTTATCGAAGCTATTTTAGCAAGGTTTTTATCAGCTAATTTCCAATGTTTCTGTCTGCTACTTTCCAAAGATTAGCCAAAATTTTATTAACAAAGCCGGGAAATTCTGTAACCTAAATTAAATTTGTATAGATATGACTGCACAACATTATGACCTAAATTCAGGTCAGCTGCGTCCTCAGTATTAACCGAAATACTGACATGGATAATATAATACAGGCTGTTCGTATAGGCAAGTACTAATGATGGTGGTGGTGGTGATAAATCCCTATGGGACCAAACTGCTGAGGTCTTCGGTCCAAACTCTTAAGCACTACTTAATCTAACTTTAACTAACTTGCGCTATGGACAACACACATCCATCCATGCCCACGGGGGGACTCGAATCTCCGACGGGGGAGCCGAGCGAACCGTGGCACGGCCCCGAGACCACGCGGTTATGAGTGATGAATTGACCTGAATATTACAGGTACCTCATTTAGTCATCTGCTTTTTTACAAAGCTTATACAACAATAACATGTTTTGACGAGTGTTGTTTCTTATTATAAGGTATTCTAAAATTTTTCAGCACTGATGAAAGCCACACAGTGCTTGAAATTTAGATCTGCAATCTACCGCTGCATAAACACCTGCATGTGTACTCTGCATTTCACACTTACGTGCCTGGCAGAGGTGTATCGAAGCACCTTCACAGTATTTATTAACAGCGCCCGGGAAAAAGACAACAGAGAAATCTTTCAGTGCGAACTCTGGTTTCCTGTACTTTATTACAGTGATCATTTCTCTCTATGTAGGTGGGTGTCCACACAATACTTTTGCATTCAGAGGAAAAAAGATGCTGATTGACTTTTCGTGTAAAGGTCTCGCAGCAACGAAAAACGCCTTTGTTTTAACGACTGCTACCCCAACTCGTGTATCATACCAGTGACACTCTCTCCCCTATTTCGCGATAATACAAATCGACCTGCCACTCTCCGAACATTTCCTATATTCTCCATCAATCCCATTTGGTAAGTGACCCATAATGCACAGCACAGGATGGACAAGCATAGTGTAGGCACTGTCTTTAGTAGACCTTCAGCATCTGCCAATAAAACGCAGCCTTTGGTTTGCCTTCCCTACAACATTAACTATATGATCGATTTAAGTTGTTCGTAATTGTAATTCCTAGTTATTTAATTGAATTAACAACTTTTGTATTTAAGCGATTTATCATTTAACCGAATTTGAACGGATTCCTTTTGGTACCCTTGTGGATGACCTCGCACTTTTCATTGTTTAGGGTGAACTACCACTTTTCGCAACATATATACATCTCAATCATTTTGCTTTCGGTTTTGATCTGATGACTTTACTAGACGGTAAATAACAGCGTCATCTACAAACAATCTGACGGCTGCTCAGATTGTCTCGTAAATACTTTGTACAGATAAGGGACAACAGAGGCACTGCAACACTTCCTTGGGGAACGCTGGATATCGCTAGTGAACTGTGACCTTTCTGACAGAAAATCACGAATCCTGTCGCACAACTGAGGACGCTACTCCATGGACACGCAACCAGATTATAAGCCGCCTTTGAGAAACTGTATACAAAACCTTTGGAAATCTAGAAATGTGGATCGATTTGAGAAACTCTGTTCAAAGCTCTCTTTACTTATAGAGCTAGTTGTCTTTCACAAGAACGATACTTTCCGAATCTGCGCTCACTGTGTGTCAACAGTTCGTTTTCCTCTCGTTAAAGCCGGCCGGAGTGGCGGAGCAGTTCTAGGTGCTGGAACCGTGCGACCGTTGCGGTCGCAGGCTCGAATCCTGCCTCGGGCATGGATGTGTGTGGTGTCCTTAGGTTAGTTAGGTTTAATTAGTTCTAAGTTCTAGGGGACTGATGACCTCAGCAGTTAAGTCCCATAGTGCTCAGAGCCATTTGAACCATTTTTTGAGTCGCTTAGAATCGTATATTTTTCAATCCTGTATTTTTTTCAATTTTAAATAAAATAATTTAACCTTATTTAATTTAGTAATTGTTTCATTTTCTAAAAATTTTCAGTGTCGCCATGTACCATAGGTATGGAAATAAAAGTATCGATATATCCTCACATCAGTAGAATCGAAACCTCCCCATGTGTGAGCGATTCAAAGGAAACGGTGCAAGACTTTCCCTGCACAAGTGACATTTGCACCTCCCTCTTTCTCTCCGGGCTTGCAGTGTGTGGGTGAAAAATCACAGGCAGCTACAAGCACGCGAAATTTCTCTTCCTGGACGGCCCGAATTCCCGTCCGGCCCACAGCCGGTTCGGTACTCGTTTATTTGTTTCTCGGAAGCCGGTACGTACGTTCCTCTGGAGCAACTGCCTTTGTGTGCTCCGCCTATACGGACCACTCAAGTGTCGCGAATCCACTCCAGACGTCCGCTCTCTTTGCGCCTCACATTAGCTGGACAGCCTCGTTCCCTCTTTCTGCAGCCATAAAAATATTTTCCCGCTTTCGCGTGCGGGAAACATCGTCCGGTTCTTTTGGTTTTTAATTAAAGGCCTTCACTTCTCGTAGGACCCGGCGCAAGAGATAAATACATTTTTTCCCCTCCGCTGCCTGTGAACAGGTTGGTCTTTTGCTAGAGCCTGTAAGAGCTTGTCGTATGATTTATCTTGTCGTATGATTTATCTTTCTCGGTCAAGTAAATTTAATGTCCGGTCGGCAGAGGGGATTAATTTTTCGCTTAATGTCACAGTAACAAGATAAATTTGGCGTAAAAGGGAGATCAAATTACCACAATGATAATTTTCACCTTGAATGGAATCTTAGAGAATCTATGGAAATCCTTAGACCATTCGTGGTTACGAAAGTTATGTGAGACAAGACACTTACGGGAGTGGTCAATAAGTAATGAAACACTTTCTTTTCTCGGCCAGTTTTGGTTGAAACAGTGCAGAATTTGTCTGGGGCATCGTGGAATATTCCTGCTTCACTCCCTGTTGTTTCATTAATTTCTGACAGGTGAAGAGGCTGGATTTCCAGAAGACTTTTGACACTGTACGACACAAGCGGCTTATAGTGAAATTGCGCGCTTATGGAATATCGTCCAAGTTATATGACTGGATTTGTGATATTCTGTCAGAGAGGTCACAGTTCGTAGTAACTGACGGAATGTCATAAAGTAAGGCAGGAGTGATTTCTGGCGTTCCCCAAGGTAGTGTTATAGGCCGTTTGCGGTTCCTATCTACCGGCTGATCAAAAAGTCAGTATAAATTTGAAAACTTAATAAACCACGGAATAATGTAGACAGAGAGGTAAAAATTGACACACATGCTTTGAATGACATGGAGTTTTATTAGAACAAAAAAAAGTTCACAAAATGTCCGACGGATGGCGCTGGACAGCAAAACGTCGTGAATAAAAGGAGCTGTAATGAGAGAGAGAATCAGATGCGTCAGCAGTCGCAGCACGTTGACGTTACCTGAGAAGACGCTTTTAGTGAAGCCGTATTATCAGAATGGGGAATGTGCTAGCTCAGCGTTACGATCCTATCGCCATAGGCAGGGGATTCGAACGAGTAAATGTCCGTTGACAAATACAGCTGTGGCCAGAATGATTTCGAAGCTCGAAGCTACGGGTTGTTTAGACGATAGACCCCGTAGTGGCCGACCGAGCACAAGGCGTAATGCTGCTGAGACAGTTCAGGAAGAAATGGAGACTGTAGCGGGTTCGTCTATGCACGGGGGAAGTCGGCGCTCGTGCTGTCGCACGTCGCACCTGCATTCTATGCAATACTGTTTGGTTGGCACTTAGGCGTACCCTCCGATGCTATCCGTACAAAATCCATCAGCATCATGAACTGTTACCTGGCGATTTAGTGAAGCGGCGGGCATTTGCGGTGTGGGCGTTTAAAAAATGGCGGAAGATGGCGATTGGTTGAGTAACGTGTTGTGGACCGACGAAGCTCGTTTCAGCTCCCATGGTGTGTCAACGCCCACAACTGCAGAATTTGGGTTACCGAAAATCCTAGAACTGTCGTGGAAACTCCATTGCACGACGAGAAAGTCACGGTATGGGTTGGATTTACCACTTCTACCGTTATCGGGCCTTTATTCTTCGAGGAAATGCGTGATTCTGGTTTTGTAACTGCTACCGTGATGGGTGAGAGGTACGCCGATATGTTACAGAATCGCATCATCCCCAGGCTGGCTGATAAACACCTGCTGGAACGTACGATGTTTATGCAGGATGGTGCTCCACCCCATATTGCTAGAAGCGTAAAGATCTCTTTTGCGCGTCGTTTGGTGATGATAGTGTGCTCAGCCACCACTTTCGTCATGCTTGGCCCAGGTCCCCAGACCTCAGTCCGTGCGATTATTGGCTTTGGGGTTACCTCAAAATGGTTCAAATGGCTCTGAGTACTATGGGACTCAACTGCTGTGGTCATTAGTCCCCTAGAACTTAGAACTACTTAAACCTAACTAACCTAAGGACATCACACACATCCATGCCCGAGGCAGGATTCGAACCTGCGACCGTAGCAGTCGCACGGTTCCGGACTGCGCGCCTAGAACTTTGGGGTTACCTGAAGTCGCAAGTGTATCGTGATCGACCGACATCTCTAGGGCTGCTGAAACACAACATCCGACGTCAATGCCTCACCATAGCTCCGGACATGCTTTACAGTGCTGTTCACAACATTATCCCTCGACTACAGCTATTGTTGAGGAATGATGGTGGACATATTGAGCATTTCCTGTAATGAACTTCATCTTTGCTTTGTCTTACTTTGTTATGCTAATTATTGCTATTCTGATCAGATGAAGCGCCATCTATCGGACTTTTTTGAAGTTTTGTATTTTTTTGGTTCTAATAAAACCTCATGTTATTCCAAAAATGTGCGTCAATTTGTACCTCTCTATCTACATTATTCCGTGATTTATTCAGTTTTCAAAATTTATACTGACTTTTTGATCACCCGGTATATAAACGATTTGGGAGACGATCTGAGCAGTCATCTTAGGTTGTTTGCAGATGATGCTGTCGTTTATCGACTAATACAGTAATCAGAAGATCAAAACAAAGTGCAAAACGATGTAGAAAAGATATTTGAATGGTGCGAAAAGTGGCAGTTGACCCTAAGTAACGAAAAGTGTGAGGTCGCCCACATCACCGCTAGACACTTAGAAAATGTAACAGACCTACTAAGGAGACTGCCTACACTACACTTGTCTGTCCTCTACTAGAATACTGCTGCACGGTGTGCGATCCTTACCAGATAGGACTGACAGAGTACACCGGAAAAGTTCAAAGAAGGGCAGCACGTTGTGTATTATAGCCTGCCTGCTAACTTAAGAGAGAGCAGCGCTTCTCGGTGAGAGGGGGGGGGGAGGGGTGTGGCCTTCCCCGGAAGAACCCTGCCACTGGCCTACAGGGCCACCCAAAATCAGTTGCCCGTTACCTGCATACACGTGCAGTTCGGCGTGCAGTGATATATGTCGTTTCTGTTCGTGGGATCTTAGTTACCAGTCTCAGTCAGTTGACTTTATGTACTCACTGATATACTTCAGTATCCGGAAGTGATGGATAATCGCCCCGCATTGCAAGAAAATTTGCAGAATAAGAAGAAGAAGAGGTATTTGCGGAGTAACGAACGTTCGATCGTCTCTAACGTTATTACAGCGTGTGTTAAGGAGGCGACACAAAAAAGAACTGTTAGCTAATATTACCAGCCCCAATCAAAGTGGTGGTGGTGGTTAGTGTTTAACGTCCCGTCGACAACGAGGTCATTACAGACGGAGCGCAAGCTCGGGTTAGGGAAGGATTGGGAAGGAAATCGGCCGTGCCCTTTCAAAGGAAATCACGGAAAACCTAAATCAGAATGACTGGAGACGGGACTGAAACGTCGTCCTCCGGAATGCGAGTCCAGTGTGCTAACCACTGCGCCAATCAAGGGGCTGCAGTTTGTGCACACGTCAGCCTCGCCACAATAGGACGCACAAGGAAGGAACGCGAAAACAAGGCCCATAGTTTACTGGTATCACCGAGAAGGAAAACCAATTATTTAGGGAGGAAACCCACCGTTATCAGGGTGTTACAAAAAGGTACGGCCAAACTTTCAGGAAACATTCCTCACACACAAATAAAGAAAAGATGCTACGTGGACATGTGTCCTGAAACGCTTAATTTCCATGTTAGAGCTCATTTTAGGTTCCTCAGTATGTACTGTATTTCCTCGATTCACCGCCAGTTTACCCAATTGAAGAAAGGTAATGTTGACTTCGGTGCTTGTGTTGACATGCGACTCATTGCTCTACAGTACTAGCATCAAGCACATCAGTACGTAGCATCAACAGGTTAGTGTTCATCACGAACGTGGTTTTGTAGTCAGTGCAATGTTTACAAATGCGAAGTTGCCAGATGCCCATTTTATGTATGGAATAGCACGGGGCAATAGCCGAGGCGCGGTACGTTTGTATCGAGACACATTTCCAGAACGAAGGTGTCCCGACAGGAAGACGTTAGAAGCAATTGATCGGCGTCTTAGGAAGCACGGAACATTCCAGCCTATAACTCGCGACTGGGAAAGACCTAGAACGACGAGGACACGTGCAATGAACGAGGCAATTCTTCGTGCAATTGACGGTAAACCTAACGTCAGCGTCAGAGAAGTTGCTGCTGTACAAGGTAACGTGGGCCACGTCACTGTATGGAGAGTGCTACGGGAAAACCAGTTGTTTCCGTACCATGTACAGCGTGTGCAGGCACTATCAGCAGCTGATTGTCCTCCACGGGTACACTTCTGCGAATGGTTCATCCAACAATGTGTCAATCCTCATTTCAGTGCAAATGTTCTTTCTACAGATGAGGCTTCATTCCAACGTGAACAAATTGTAAATTTTCACCATCAACATGTGTGGCCTGACGAGAATCCGCACGCAATTGTGCAATCGCGTCATCAACACAGATTTTCTGTGAACGTTTGGGCAGGCATTGTTGGTCATGTCTTGATTGGGCCCCCCCTACGCTCAATGGAGCACGTTATCATGATTTCATACGGGATACTCAACCTGTGCTGGTAGACCATGTACCTTTACAAGTACAACAAAACATGTGTTTCATGCACGACGGAGACAACAGATTCGGTGACCGATGGATTGGTAGAGGCGGACCAATTCCATGGGCTCCACGCTCTCCTCACCTCAACCGTATTGACTTTCATTTATGGGGGCATATGAAAGCTCTTGTTTACGCAACCCCGGTACCAAATGTAGAGACTCTTCGTGCTCGTATTGTGGACGGCTGTGATACAATACGCCATTCTCCAGGGCTGCATCAGCGCGTCAGGGATTCCATGCGACGTAGGGTGGATGCATGTATCCTCGCTAACGGAGGACATTTTGATCATTTCATGTAACAAAGTGTTTGAAGTCACGCTGGTACGTTCTGTTGCTGTGTGTTTCCATTCCATGATTAATGTGATTTGAAGAGAAGTAATAAAATGAGCTCTAACATGGAAAGTAAGCGTTTCCGGACACATGTTCACATAACATATTTTCTTTCTTTGTGTGTGAGGAATGTTTCCTGAAAGTTTGGCCGTACCTTTTTGTAACACCCTGTACACAGTTTCACAAAATCGGTCATTCAACAAACGACGGAGGACTTCTTTTACATAAACCAAAAAATAGTGCCCACATTACGGAAATTACTTACCGCCGTGAAACAAAAAGTACATTTTTCTTGGCAGAAAGAAGTTTTGACACACAACACTGCGTGAAATGGGATTTACCTGGAAATACAGAATGTCCACAACGAGACTCCAACATTTGAGCTCATACAATCTGAGAGGAAACACAATTTATTGACGAATAATTACGGGGAAATCATACAGCAGCTCATCAAGTTTTGATACACAGGTGGACGGTTCAGTACACTTGAACATGGGCGCCACGGGTAGCGCGAAGAGTATCAAGTCTAGAATCGATTTCGTGCCATGTGCTGGGGAGCATCTGTTCAGTGACAGAGTTGATGACAATTCTTAAACGCTGTTTCGTCTTGCAGGTCCTTTACTGGTGTAGCGTATACCCTGTCTTTCACATAACCTCACAAGAAAAAATCGAGGGCAGTTGTGTCGGACGAACGTGGCGGCCAAGGAATTGGACCTCCACGGCCAGTCCATCGTTGCGGGAATGTGTCATGTCAAAATTTTCGGACGTCAAGGCTCCAATGGAGTGGTGCACCGTCCTGTTGAAACATCACACTCGGCTGCAGGTCTGTTATCTGTGGCACGGCAAATTGTTCCAACCTGTCCAGGTAGATGGCTCCATCCACAGTCGGTTCCTGAAAGAAAAACGACTCAACAATGCGATTTATCATCAAACCACACCACACATTAACTTTCGGACTGTCGCACATGTGTTCCCTAGGTGCATGTGGATTTACTGACCCCCAGATGCCTACATTTTAACTATTGACGGCCCCCGACACGTGAAAGGTTGTCTCGTCAATAAACATCACGCATGATAAAAATGTCTCGTCCGCGGCAATGCGATCTTACACAACATGCAAATTCTTCTCGCTGTGGTCGATCATCAGGCTTGATTTCTTGCACAACCTGCACTTTATATGCGTGCAAACGTAATCGCTGATGAAGCACTTTGTGCACTGTTGAACGTTTCATACGAAGCTCTCGTGCTGCCTGTCACACTGACTTCTGCGGACTTAGTTCGAATGACCGCCGCACTTGTTCCACATGATGTTCGCTGATCCCAGGCATACCACCACCGTGCCCTTTCGCAACACTCCCAGTAGCCAAAAACTGACCACACCACTTCTTTATAGTCTTGAATGACAGGAGGGCTTTGTCGTAAACACGCCGAAAGTTTCTTTGCACTTGGGTCGCCGATTTTGTCTCTACATACCACCAGACCACTTGCGTACGCTCCTTCATACCGTCCACTTGGCGTATCAAATTTGCACACCGCAAACTTGTTGAGTTGCTCTGTCTGCCCCTTCAGGATTCACAGGTGCACCATCTGAAATGAGAAAGATACAGAATATTAAAATGTTGGAGTCTCATTGTGGACACCCTGTACTTTTCAGACATGTTTACGAAGACAGTGCGAATCGAACTAATACAACACACGAAATTATAAATTTCTGGTTACTTTTTAAACACTCTTCGTGTTGCGAGAATTGTTGAGTTTCAACGCAGCCCTTCAAAGAAAACTCCTACCTTTTAGTAGAAACACAAAGTAGGAACAAGCCTTAAATTCTACAGATTGATTGCACTATATCTGGTTCGTCTTACGAATACAGGAACATAGATTCACATGAATAGGCATTCGGTTCTATGTATGTAGTAGAATCCTGACTTCCGTTCTTATGTTCATAGTATTTATTCTATAATGTTTCGTTTCGAAGAAGCTATCGTCTTTTGTTTTCCTTATACTATTAACGCGTTTGTCTAAAAATAAACGCAGCGGCTACGTATCTGTACACGGCGTCGCCACAGATTCAAAGCGCGCCCAGCGCAGGGCCGTTAGTACATTGTGAAACAGCCTGTAGAAGCGCCTCGTGACGTAGCTGGGTAGGCTCACTCGCTCTTCAGTTTACCGACAGACTATACCGCGAAATATGGGAGAGAGTGTCACAGAAATGATACCGGATTTAGGATTTACATCATTGAAGGAAAGGCTGTTTTCGTTGCAGCCGAATCTTCTCACGAAACTCCGATCGCCAACTTCGTCCTCTGAATGCGAAAATATTTTGTTGACACCGACCTACATAGGGAGAAACGATCACCACGATAAAATAAGGGAAAACAGAGCAGCTACGGAAAGATATAGGTGTTAGTATTGTAAGTAGGCTGTTTAGATTTTTGTATTGGTAACGCCACGTAGCGCTCTGTATGAAAATCACTGTCTGTGCTGTGTGCAGTCTGTGGCTGGTTAGCATTGTTGTAATATTCGCTACTGTAGTATTGGGCAGTTGGATGTTACCAGCGCGTAGCGTTGCGCAGATGGAGGTGAGCCGCCAGCAGTGGTGGATGTGGGGAGAGAGATGGCGGAGTTTTGAGAGCGGATGGTCTGGACGTGTGTGCAGACAGTAAATTTGTAAGACTGTATGTCATGAACTGATATATATATATATATATATATATATATATATATATATATATATATATATGACTTTTGAACATTATTAAGGTAAATACATTGTTTGTTCTGTATCAAAATCTTTCATTTGCTAACTATGCCTATCAAAGGTATAGGTTATTGTTAGTCAGGGCCATTCTTTTGTAGGGATTTTTTAAAGTCAGATTGCGTTGCGCAAGAAATATTGTGTTTCAGTTTAGTGTTGATCAGAATAGGTAAAGAGCTAAATGTCTGAGTACGTTCAGTTCTGCTCAGCTGTTTGAAAATCAAATAACGTCTGAGGTTTATCAGCAGTCATTCATAAATTTTTCTAAGCGGACGTTTCAGTTTTTTCCGCGCGCTGTACTAGATTGGAATAATAGAGAATTTTGATAGTGGTTCGATGAACCCTCTGCCAGGCACTTACATGTGATTTTCAGAGTATCCATGTTTATGTGGATGTAGATACGTACCCTATCTAATAGCACCCGCTCCCCTTCCCTGAGCGGGAAGGCGTGCCGGTCCCCGGTACGAATCCGCCCGGGCGCGTATAGTGTCGAGGTCCGGTGTGCTGTGGATGGCTTTTAAGGCGGTTCTCCACCTATATCGGCAAATGCTGTCTGGTTCCCCTTATTCCGCCTCAGTTACACTACGTCGGCGATTGCTGCGCAGACACTGTCTCCACGTATGCGTACACCATAAATACTGTACCGTGCAAACATTTGAGGGGTTACACTCGTCAGGTATGAAACGTTCCCGGGAGGGGGCGGCAATGGGGGTGGGGGACCGAACCGCACAACAATCCTGAGTTAGTTGCGGGGCGGCGGTGGGGTGGGTGGACTGCTGTGGTCTGTTGTGGGATTGGGAATCACGGAGAGCTATGGCGGGGACGAAGCCTCTCCGTCGTTTCTAGATTCCCGGTAATGACACATCACGAAATTAAACACGGAAAGTAACAGAAAATTGCAGTCACAGAGCTCCACCGAGCGCCAACCATCACTCTAGAAAGCGGTCGCCGCTCACACAGCGGAGATAGTCTCCACTTAATGTCGACACGTCACTCGAACCACAGAGCTCTGCTTTCTGTCGGCCGCTAAACGACTTTCCTTCACCGTCATGCGCGTACCTCTAAATACACTGCACTAGGGCACTCACTGCCCTCTCACGGGGCTTAGGGAATTCGTCGATTCCGCGGGCATCAAAGAAAGCGCGGCAGCTCTGGATACTCTCGCGTCCGTCGGCCGTCGTAATTTAATATATTATTATTATTATTATGTTGATTGTTGCCGACTTACGTGGTGGGCCTAAATAAAAATGATATTTCATTCAATTTTGATTTACGATTAAATGCTTTGGTGAAGTTCTTTTTAACAATATTAATCTTAAATTATTTGTTACGTTAATGAATGTTAGACTCGCTGAATGTGAAGACATGAGCATATAAATTGAACAACGGAATAAACTTTTCATATTAATTTCCTCGGCTAACAGTTCACTTAAAAGCAAAAAAATCTTATTAATTACAATTGCGGCCCTACACACGCGCGAGACTATTTTTTCTTGCCCCCGTTAACCATTGTATAGTAGTCGGAGTCCTGGCTCTCGGCTGTGGTACTGAAAATAAGAACCTTAAAGCTACGTATTTTCTGCAGCGTCGGGCAGCTGTGGAGAAAAATGTATATTATGTTAATAGCGGGCGAGTTTTTGCTTCTGCTAAATAAGTTAATATCGCCACATAATGGCGTCGTTGGCTGCATCGGCCGCTGCGATTGCTGAACTGTAAATTACTTTAATGCAGGTTAATTCAAAGGAAGGCGGACATGAAATTGGGATCACCTCTTACATATGAAACGTGAACAATAATATTAAATCAAAATATTATCTGCTTAATTAGTGCAAATATGCTCACATTTGCCAGCACTCGCAAGATGTCCGTCTACACGCAACCAAGACAAGAGAAGAAGTGAAGACGACTAAAAAATTAACAAAAGAGCGTATCTTGTCGTCTCTTTAGATCATTTTGTTATATTTCTTTGCACTCGAAACTTACACAGAGAAATTATTATTTTACGGGTACGTGATCAAAATATATATTATTCAATTTTTAAATGTCTGTTCTTTATAAATACTGTTTTTTAAGTCTTTTCGTATTTTTTCACTAGGGACGCTATAATACTGACTGACGCCAAGAGAGTAGAACACGCACACTTAAGAAAATTTTTGTACAGAGGCAACATTACATGACATTTATATGTCTGGATATAAATGAGAAACATGGTCGAGTCAAAAACTTAAGAAATATGTAACATGGGCATTCAGCACTGCATTAATGGCTGTCCAGCATACAAGTACTATACAAGAGGTCACAAAGACCATACAAAGAAAGACAATAAAAGCACAGAGTAATATGCAACATAATTTCGTAACTTAAGGGGTAGGACATTTTGTAGCCTCTTGTTTTTGCTGGTTTAAAATGTTCCTTAGAGATTGTATTTTCAAGATTCATTCGTGTAATGATGTCATAAATGATAAAACGTTTCCGCGATTTACTGGTTGGGGGTACGTTGCATACGAGCACTCGGACGCAACCGTTGTAATACTGTAACAGCTATCGAAGGAGTAGGTATCCTGTTACTTTCGGGCAGTATCATATACGGCATTAGTATCAATTTAAAATACTATTCTAAACAAGATTTAATTCGTAAAATAATTCGTTTATGTTAGACAGTCTGAAAGCAAATGTTTGTTTCGCGTCTGCTTAACTTGTTATTTCTCTTGTTTTTTGTTTGTACGAAGTGAAACGCGAGTGCTTGAAAATGAAATTTTAATTTCGATTTCTGGCGCTCGTTTCGTAAACTACTTTTTGTCGAAGACATTGGCTGTCATTGTTCGGTGTCTCTATTTTATTATAAACCATTTTTAAAAGAATCGTGCGTACTACATTAGACGAATATCAAGTTTCACAGCAGGCTTGAAATTTTGCTCTAGACTGAAAACTGCGACGTCCACACCTCGCAAAGACCTTTCGTTGACGTTATTTAATATCCGCCGAGTGCAAGATTTTTGAATGAAAAATACATATTACGATAAATGAAAAGCACCAGTTTGCTTTTGTTCTACAATACTAATTTTACTGTGTTAACCCGGTTTTCGGTTTTCAAGGGCATCTTCAGACGTAAATACCAGACATGAATGGAGATAGCCTTGTAAGCCGAAAAACCGGGTTAACACAGTAAAACTAGTATTGTAGAACAAAAGCAAACTGGTGCTTTTCATTTATTATAATGTTGTTCTACCAAGAATCGACCGAAGATGCTGTTAACATAATACGATTTTAGAGGGGTACAATAAAGGTCAACACAGTTGCGTACTTTGTTTCTTTTCATTGGGAAAAGTCGTGAATATAAGTTCAAAAATCCTGCGTCACCCTCGTCAACCCCCCAAAGAAGTATAAAACAGTGAAAAATACCTATGGTAAATACAGAGATTTTATATAAATTTAGACAACTTTTGTCCGTGAACAAGCACAACGGCCGAAAGGTCCAAATGGAGCCAAGTAACATAAAAACACCGCCTACTTGCCTAATATACGGAACTATTTCTCAAAAAATACTGGAGCTAGAGAAATAAAATTTTTACTGTATGTGCATTGATACTTTGTTACAATACTGAAACAAAAGCTTTTCGTCAAAGTAATTACTTACAGAGATAATATATATCTACCTTACAGCAATTTCTTTCTTTTAATTTTCACTACATTATCACTTCTAAATCTTTTGTAAATCAAGTAATTCATATGTCATTGTTTAATTGTGTACAAGAAACCCATATGAATATGTCATAAAAAATTCAGACTGCCATGTTCAATAGTAGCTGAGATAATGTTCCTAGAAGGATTACAAAGTAAATTTACTGGAAACGGAAAAAGAAGATTGAAACACTCGTGATCCAGCTCCCTTCATTATTCATTATCAACTTCAAGTCTTCTTTTGGAACGCCTTTGCACCTGACTTGCTTTTTTCATTAATGTCTTGATTATATTCTCTGCTTGCCTTAGTCTGTGCTGATCTGAAGTCAACATAACACGTACTTTGTTGGAACTGACAACATTCCAAGGAGTGCCATCATTACTAACATAATAATTGCCAACACAGCCACCGCCCTGTTCATTTCCCAGCCTATCTGTGCACCTAGAGTATTTGGACATAACCGTACCAGTTTCAACACTAATTCCGGTGAGAACACCATTGATGGAGATGTGGCTTCTTCTTTGCCGTGTGCCATCGAAAGCTGCACTGAGGTAACGGTCTTCATCATATTTCTTCACTGCCTCTTCCACGGCTTCCTGCATTGACGTCTGTGCTACATCTTCAACTGCAGATCCTAGTATGAGTACATAGTTACAAGCATCAAACTTTGAATGTTCACTGGGAAGATTTAGAACACCACATGGCATATTACTGCTACTTTGCCCTTACCAATTTCTCGGAACCCATAGACTAACCTAACATTTACATTACAAAGTCGAGCTTTCTTGAATCTACTTACCGTTAATGAAAAAGAGCTTGGTAATTTACAGCTGTATTTACAAACATTTCCTTGACACTCATTTGCAGCACACACTGTTTCCAAGAGCTTCGCGAAAATATCCGTATCAATCAGATCAAAAACTTTCTTCCCTTTATCAGACAAATTTCTCGACGTTCGTTATGCCAACCAGACGTAAGTAGTCTCACATTTTCCAGCAATGATGAGGGAGGAATTCTTCGCTTCTCTAGTGAATCATCGTTTCTTTCCTTTTGCCCGCTCACACACTTTTTGAAGGCGTTTGCCGTAGATCTGGGCATTTTCACTGCAGCACATTGTTTACAAACAATCCAAATTCAAAAAAATAAAGGAGTAACATCGTGTAACCAGAGAAAAAAAATTTCGAACCAACAGTGTATAAAAAGGTTTTGGGAAGCGGGGCATTTGAATTCGTGTCATGTCTATACTACCAAAAAGTTGATGCTCAGCCATGACAAAAGACTATCACAAAAGCGCTTTACCCTATCTTACAAATCTAAGAAAAATAATCATAATTCTAGTGGAATCATGTATGACATGTCATTTTAAAATAGAAACTTGGAGGAATCTAATAAGGCAATAAATCGAAAATAAATTTTTCTCCCAAAATCTGACCCTGTAACCTCTTAATTTCTTGTAATGAAGTGTAACAAATCAAAACCATTCAAAAACGTAAATAAGGTCTGCACATTAGGCCTCCTGTATGCTGAAGCGCCTAGAACCGCTTTGCCACACAAGCCGGTGAAATTATTCAGTCAATCGCTATGTAATTCATTTAACTATTCTACTCACTGTCATGGGCCCTAATGATAACTCAGATGTAGACCCCAAAATGCGACAGTCGCCAATCAGTCACGTGTGGTCTTTTCACTTTCTCATTGAAGTGCTCGTCCTCAAAACGACTCTAAACGAGCTATTGAGGCATGTTCCTCACATTTTTCCTACAACTGTTTTTCACTAAACTTCATATTTCGCAATTTTAGATCCACTTGGAATTACTGTCATCCAAGACAAACTGAAACGCACAAATAAACTATTTAAGTCGAAGAAAATTTGATATACTTCAGAGGGCACTTGATATTTGTAGCCGCGCGGGATTAGCCGAGTGGTCTCGGGCACTGCAGTCATGGACTGTGCAGCTGGTCCCGGCGGAGGTCCGAGTCCTCCTTCGGGCATGGAAGTGTGTGTTTGTCATTAGGATAATTTAGGTTAAGTAGTGTGTACGTTTAGAGACTGATGACCTTAGCAGTTAAGTCCCATAAGATTACACACATATTTTTTTGATATTTGTAAATTCTCTCATTCACTGTTTTTGGTCGTTTATACACCCTTTTTGTGAAGCAGCGTTTGTACAGATTTGTAGAATGCTTTCAGCTGTCTGACGATACGTGACACTCGAAACTGCGCTGGCAATAAATAAAAACTAAAATAATTTTTAAAGCTGGAAGTTGAAAGAACCATGTTTAGCAATAGGTAATAGATTCTCTTCCACCCAAAAAAAGGTGAAGGGTGTAATAAAAAGGTAGGTATTTCAGTGAGACACGAAATGCTTTCTTATTTTGTTTACAAAACTGCTTTATTTAAGAAAGTGAAAGACTTTTCTCTTGTACAAAATATCACAAAACGATAATGGAGAAAGGTGAATTAAGGCACAATATGCTCGAAGAATATGGTTGATGTGGAAACAACATGACAGTGAATGAAGTGAATATTAATTTATGAACAATATGACTTGGTGAGCAGCATCGATTCCTTGGGAATATCGTACTAGGTGGAAAGCTGCTTCCATCTCGGCGCGAGATCTGAAGCCCATTCCACACCAGCCAAAATTGGACATCGGAGAGATAGCTCCACATTTCTATCCCGAGATATCCCCATACTTCGGCGTAGAGGACGTCTTCCTGTGTTTTGAATGGCATCGTCCCTTCTTCACTTCTTCCCTCAGGAGCCTTGTGTGCTTTGGATTGATGTCATTTGTGCGGGGGTCTAGTGCTTGTAGTAGCTCTTGTAGCCACCGCCGTAACCACCTCCGTAGCTGGAGGAGAGGCTACCAGAGTACAGACTACCACCGCTGAGGCCTCCGGCGATGCTGGGGACGTAGGTTCCCTTCAGGACTCCTCCCGAGAGCCCCGAAGAGATCAGTCCACCAGACGAGCCGCCGTATCCGTAGGATCCGCCGTATCCGTACGAACCGCCGTAGCCTCCGCCGATCAGACCACCGCCCAGGGAGCCGGAGGAGATGATGCTGCCGCCTCCCAGTCCTCCTCCGAGACCTCCTCCGAGACCTCCTCCGAGCCCTCCTCCGAGACCTCCTCCAGAGATAATGCCGCCAGAGGAGATTCCACTACCGATGCTGGAGATTCCGGTCGAGACTGGCACGGGAACGGGGTGGGGGACGGGCACACGGACCGGGTAGGGCTGGGGGACTCCGACGGGAACGGGGTGGGGCACGCGGACAGGGTAAGGCTGGGGCACGGGGACGGGGACGGGCCTGTTAACGGGCACGGGCACGGGGCGGGGCACCTCCACGGGGTAGGGCCGGGGCACGGAGACCGGGACGGGGTGGGGAACTCGCACGGGGTACGGCTGTGGCACGGGCACCGGGCGGTTTACCGGGACGGGTACCGGCTGCGGCACGGGGTACGGGCGGTTGACGGTCACCGGGACGGGGACGGGCTGCGGTACCCTCACGGTCTGCACGACGGTCTGTGTGGGGGCGACAGCGACGGAGGCAATACCGCCCGATCCCAGTCCGATTCCTCCGGCTCCACCTCCGAGACCACCGGCGCCGAGCCCAATTCCGGAGCCGAGTCCAATTCCGGAGCCGAGTCCGACTCCGGATCCGAGTCCGATTCCGGAGCCGAGGCCAATTCCGCCAGAGCTCAAGCCGATTCCTCCGGAGCTGAGGCCGATGGATCCGGACGACAGTCCGATTCCTCCACCGTAGCCGCCTCCGTAACCGCCGCCGTAGCCGTAACCTCCTCCGTAGCCACCGCCGTAGCCGTAGGACCCGCCGTAGCTGGAGAGGCCGCCGCCGATGCCGCCGGACAGTCCTCCATAGCTGCTGCCCAGACCGATGCCTCCTCCGCCGATGTAGCTGTGTTCGCCAGTGAAGATCCCCCGCTTGTCCTTCTTGGCTGGCGCCTCACCAGCGCTCGTGTCGCCTGCCCATGCCGACGACAGGAGCACTGCGGCCAGGTATACCTGAGAGATACAGTTCATCTTAGTGGCTACCTGGTAAGCTTCGAGTCCTTGGAAAAAGCGAAATTTTCTCGCGATATAGTGGTCGGGTTTTTGATTTAATACGCAGTCACAGGAAATCTTTTACGCTGTTAATGTGTGTGAACCACCATCAGAACGAGTGAAAGTAGCATCAGAAGGACACCAAGTCTGGAAAAGCGTTACAATGTGACTGTCTGATGCTAATTGGAAATGTTGAGAAAACAATAGTTAATAGTATAATCTATAAGGGTTTAGCTACCCAAAGGAATCTGTTTCCCTGTAGCCGACCATGTGCTCTTGTAACAGTTCCTGGCCAATGAAGACTTCTGTCCTGCACTGGGACTCAGATCGTTATTTTTGCCATACACAGTTCAGTGGTGAAACTGTGATGGAGGGCTCTGAGTCGCGAATGTGTAACTCATCCTGTAAGAGCATGTCCACGTACGCCAAGGGTAAGCAAAATGGTGTAAACAGCAAGGGACTTGCTGCGATTCTGGGGAATGATATAGCTGGCTGAACTGGTAAAGACTGCAAGGAAATGGAATAGAAGAGTGATGCATTCCAGTGGATGATTTACCTGCTAAATTCAGACACATGCCTGAAAGCGAATGGAACAAATCGTGAGAAACCCAAATTCTTGTGTGTGTGTGTGTGTGTGTGTGTGTGTGTGTGTGTGTGTGCCTGTTTGATATTATTAGAAACCTGTTGGTTAACGTAAGAGGCCACAGTATTTAATTGTGTGTTATTAATCTGTTATTAACAGAATACTTAAAACCGTTTGAAAGTCGTGAAAGAGAGACACCACCGACCATGAAAACGCAACATTTGATATTTCGGAAAGAAAATATGTTGTCGTAGGTATCACACTGACCGTGAGTTGCTTAGTAGTGCAAATGGGTTAACGTCAGTGTCAAGAGAACAGGCCAAGACGGCAAAACATGTTATTCAATCCCTCCTGTAGTTACAAAACCGGTCGCGGTGACGTAATATGCATTTACCACAGTAGCGATATAGACGACGGTAATTCCTGAGAAAGAGTGGCAGCTAAGTGCTAGTAACGGATAAACATCCAGGTACTGCTTGCCAGCATCAGTCCTTCTCCACTTATGGTCTTTGCAGCTTGAATTGGTGTCATTAGAACATAGCACTGAGTGTATTTGCTCCATGTATACTTGGGACAGTTTATGGTTAAACAAGGAGCAAAAAGAGAAAAAAAATGCCCATGAACAATGTTCAATTAACTGGGGTGGAGTGAAGGCGAGCAAATTGTGTTTACTGTGTTCCAAGCCTAAAATGAAATCTTCAGAAATGAGAGTTATTCCAATGTTGTGAGCTGCCTGTGTTTTGAGATGCAGTCGCACAGAAAAACTCCACAAAATCGTAGCGTGGAGTAGACTAGAAAGAACAGAACCTAGATGCAACAAATATTGTAGCTGAATAAGTAAAAAGAGTGAAAACTGTGTTTTGAATACAAACGAAAGGAATGTGAAAGAAGGAAAGACTACCTGAAACGTGTATTGTCGACTAACTCAGGTCGGTTTGTGATCCTAGCAACAGGATTGACTGGCTGAAGCAAAATAACATATTTAGCAGAGCGGTTCATTAGGTTTCTCTGGGGGAAAAAGCAATATGAGTTCTAAGAATTTGGACTGTAGGCATCACCCCAAAGTACTACAGTGTGAGAGACCTCTTCCCTCTTCGCTTTCAGGTACGGCTGCAAGGACAAGGTTGGTGACCGGTTGCGAGTTAAGAGTTCTGTAATCCTCTAAACAGCCTTGCATGACTACCGATATGTTTTCCGTCCTAGATGTTTTAAACAGGTAACTAATAAATCCTTCGCCTTACTTATCCCACTGTCATACTGTCTTTATAACGCTAAACCTACTCCTTTAATTGAAAAGAAGAGGTCGGAGAAAGACCGAATGAACAACGTCTTGGAATTCCTCTGCAGATATGCAATAACTATGTGGTTCTTCTGACAAACCGCTTCACACAACAAGCGACCGATGTGCTCGACGAGTTACCTGGGATCGACTACGATTCCATCCGGCGGCTTCGTACGTGAAGCTACAGAGAAATAACATCGTCCTATGACAGTTTGTTATTCCAACATAACCTTTGCTTCGGCACGTGTAGAAGGCATTAGGCAGGTATCTCAAGGACGATCCACTGAAGTGCGGGATCTGCAGTAACTGGAGGATGAACTTGAGTGTTCCTATGGTGCTGAGGAAGGACATACCTCTTGCTGCTTCGCTATTATTGTGATTCCTCAATCACTGACGACGAACCATTTCGTATACATTTAAAATGTAAGAAAAATCACAAAGAATCTAAGAGTTCGTCCCTTAGAAGATGCAGAGGGTTAGCGAATAGAAGCATAGAAAATAAATAAAATCATATTTGCAATGATCGAAGTGGATTAAAGTGTTTACTTAGATGAATGACCCCTTCTGGCAGTAGCCTATTATTTGTCTGAAAACAGTTCGACGAAACGTGTGCCTTCCTCCAGTAACAACACAATAAACAGAGTGCATTTTGGTCAGTACTTTAAGGACCTATGTCTTTAAAGGACATCATGATCGCGTTTCACTGTAAAAATTATTTACTCATGAAATCCACTATTGCTATTTCTGTGTTACTAATATTGATGTTGATCGCATGTCAAGTCTCTATAAATACCTGACTTTTAGCACATGTTCAAACACAACATTTCCCGTGCTCTACTTCATTATAGCCACAAGGTGGAAACTGTAATAGTGAGTTTAATGACAAAATAAATTATACATTCAAAGGCGACGATGATGTCCATTACAAAAGTGACTTTGAATCCCAGCCACGACAAGTTAAAGGTTCCGTTTGCTGCCTTGCTCTTTCATTCTCGCATCACCCCAAACATCTTTCATTGTCATCCCAAACGGACATACACCTCGGGTACTTCCTTACAGAGAGTTGATTCAGTCGCAATAAAATGTTCACAGTCAGTGGGAAGCAGTACACAAAATGAAATGTGTCTTTTTCACAATGACAGAAATGAACAGAAAGTTTGAAAATTTCGTTACAGCCATTAGATGGCTGAAATCCCACCTGTGATGACACATATTAGGTAATGCTGCAACGAATTTTCTTATCGTCCAAAAGAGTGAAGGGGACGAAAATAATACGATTTGAGATTAAGTTTTAACACCGTGCCAAGTGCGAAGCACGAACTCGAAAACATCCTCCTTTTGAAGATACCATCCGAGTATTCGCTTTAAGTATTCGTAAGAGATTCATAAAAAAAAACCTCAAATCTGGCTGGCCAGATGAGTATTTGAAATGTAGTCCTGTGGAGTGGAGGACAAAAGCTGGCGAGCCCTCAAGTGCCGGAGGTAGAACTCACCAGAGCAGTTGTCCTCATGCTGCCTGGATGCTGCTGCTGCTGAGAGAGGAACCCAACTGATGACTCTGGACGGCGAGCCCACCAGTATATATACCCCAGGTCCTCATCTGCCCCTCTGGAGGCTAGAGAGAGGTAAAGGAGCAGCAGATCGCGCTCCACCGGACGTCGTAACACACCTCTCTCCCTCTCCCTCTCTCCTTCCCCCTCCCTCCCTCTCTCTCCTCCCGGTAGTTACCACACGAGAGGGACGTCGCGTCCAGAGCACGCCGTGTGGCTGTGGCGAAAACGCGGTCGGCGACTGAGTAGGCTGGTGGGGGAGACACTCCGAGGTGCGTCGCCGAACCAGTCCAGTCTCGTCGCCGAATTAAGAGCGGTTTGGCGGGGCTGCAGGCACATTGCGCGGAATTTACTGGGGGATCAAAAAGTCTGTATAATTTTGGAAACTTAATGGAATAATGCAGATATGTAAAAACTGACACATATGCTTGGAATGACATGGGGTTTTATTAGAACCAAAACAAAAAACAAAACAAAAAAACAAATTATTTATAAACGCATGAAAGATCTCTTCCGCGTGTCGTTTGGTGATGATCGTGTGCTCAGTCGCCACTTTCGTCGTGCTTGGCCTCCCAGTTCCCCAGACCTCAGTCCGTGGGATTATTGGCTTTGGTGTTACCTGAAGTCGCAAGTGCTGTACACAACATTATTCCTCGACTACAGCTATTGTTGAGGAATGATGGTGGACATATTGAGCATTTCCTGTAAAGAACATCACCTTTGCTTTCTCTTACTTTGTTGTGCTAGTTACTGCTATTCTGATGAGATGACGAGCCATCTGTCGGACATTTTTTGAACTTTTGCATATTTTCGGTTCTAATAAAACCCCATGTCATTCCAAGCATGTGTGCCAATTTGTACCTCTCTATCTACATTATTCCGTGATTTTTTCAGTTTTCGCCGTCGGTGTTTTGATGTGTGTGAAGTTCTTAGGTTAGTTAGGTTTAAGTACTTCTAAGTTCTAGGGGACTGATGACCATAGATGTTAAGTCCCATAGTGCTTAGAGCCATTTGAATCATCATTCCAAAATCGAGAATCACCCTCGTCTATCCCCTAAAGCAGTATGAAACTGTGAAAATTTCTATGGCAAACGCAAAAATTTTATATAAATACATACAACTTTTTTCCGTGAACAAGCACAACGACCGAAAGGTCCAAATGCAGCCATGTAACATAAAACCTTGGCCTACTTGAAACTGAATTTCATTCCCAATGGTTCAGGACTATAATGAACAGAATCAAAATTCCATAACATGATGCAAAGTAACTACATGTAGACACTTGAATTGAAAATATCCGCGTAAGTCCTTAAAGGGACACGGAATAGTCTATCCCTGCAATGTTAATCGATGTCTGATATAGGGAACATTTACTCACAAAGTACTGGGGCTAGAAAGAGATAATTTTTACTGTATGTGCATTGATACTTTGTTACAATATTGAAACAAAGGATTTTCGTCAAAGTAATTACTTACAGATATATTTACCTTACAGCATTTTTTTCCTTTTAATTTTACTACATTATCACTTCTAAATGTTTTGCAAATTAAGTATTCAGATGTTCTTGTTTTAGTTTGTACAAGAAACCCATTTGAATATATCATAAAAATGTCAGACTTCTACTTTCAATAGTAAGCGAGATAATGTTCCTAGAAGAATTACAAAGTAAATTTACAGGAAACAGAAAAAGAAGATTGAAACACTCGTGCTCCAGCTCCCTTCATTCTTCATTATCAACTTCAAATCTTCTCTTGGAACGCCTTTGCACCTGACTTGCTTTTTTCATTAATGTCTTGATTATATTGTCTGCTTGCCTTATTCTGTGCTGATCTGAAGTCAACATAACACGTACTTTGTTGGAACTGACAACTTTCCAAGGATCAATATTTCCAAGACTGAAGGTTGCAGTGTATTAATCCCAACAAACCTGTTTTTGTTAGGCGATGCCATATCACATTATTCAAGCCATCGTTGTTGTTCTGCGTTCTTCCATGAAGATGCTTCATCAGAAGACTTGTGTCAGCCAGATTTCTGAAGATGATCTTTATTTCTTCCGTAATGTCCGCTGGTAGACTGTGGTGTTGACTGTATGTTTCTCCTTATTGTATTTATACCAGCACTTTTCACCTTTTGGGCAAACCCGTGTTGCGGATGCTCATCTGTGGCTGTGGTGTGGAAATACAAAACCCATATAGCTCCGCATTTCTTCAAGATCGCCTGTATGTTGCCTGACTTCTAGGCCATAGCAGTTCGGAATGTGGACTGTCAGTCACTCTTCCTTTCCCATTCAAGGCTTTCTCTTCATCTAGTCTTTTCCCTTCATAACTGATTTTAGCCTTCCTAGCTTGGCACCCATTCTCTTCTGCAAACGTCATTTCAAGATTGTTTATTTTTACACTCTTTCCAAAGAGCCGCTTTCTAAAACTTATTTGATTTCCTTAGGGTCACCATCTCCTAGCGAACATTATACCACTCAGAAGAGTAATGAAATTTTTTTTCACCACAGCAACCTGTCTGCCATCATTACTACCATAATAATTACAAACACAGTCATCACCCTGTTCAATTACCAACCTATCTCTGCATCTACAGTATTTGTACATTCTTGTAACATCAATAACCAGTTTCAACACTAGGTCCTGTGAGAACACCATTGTTCGAGATGTGGCTCCTTCTTTGCCGTGAGCCATCGGAAGTTGCAATGAGGTTTAAACGTCCCCTTAGAAAAATTATAAATGACTGTGTTTAAAATGACACACAATATTTTTTAGCGCAACGCAATCTGACTTTGAAAAATCCCTACAAAAGAATGGCACTGACTAACAATAACCTATACCTATAACAATAACCACTTACCTCACAAAAATCTTCGTTTCTCGAACTACTGCAATACAGCGAGCGCCACTACTGGCAGCTGAATAAAAGATTCAAACTACTGAAGGCACTAACTACTGATTGTCATAGTTACCAAATGAAAGATTTCGATAAAGAACAAACAAGAATAGTGTTCAAAAGTATATATAAAATCAGTTCATGATATATGACATCCAGTCTTACAAATTTACTGTCTTTGATGGACACACGTCCAGATCACCTGCTCTCAAAACTCCGCCATCTCTCTCCCCACATCCAACACTGATGGCGGCTCACCTCCAACTGCACAACGCTACGCGCTGTTAACATCCAACTGCCCACTACAATAGCAAATTCCAACAATGCAAAACAGCCGCAGACTCTGCACCCCAACACTACAATACTCAGAACCCTTTCGTAAACATCACTTGACCTGACATCACAACTTGAAGGAGAAATTATTCAATCAAAATGGCTCAAATGGCTCTGAGAACTATGGGACTCAACACTACAATAGCAAATTCCAACAATGCAAACCAGCCACAAACTGCACACAGCACAGCCAGAGATTTACATTCAGAGTGCTATGTGGCGTTACCAACATAAAAACCTAAACAGCCTAGTTACAAGGTGACGGTCTTCATCATATTCCTTCACAGTTTCTTCCACGGCTTCCTGCACTGACGTCTGTGGTACATCTTCAACTGCGGATCCTAGTATGAGTACATAGTTGCAAGCATCAAACTTTGAATGTACACTGGTAAGATTTAGAACAACACATGGCATATTACCTGCTGCGTTGCCCATACTAATTTCTCGGAACCCATAGACTAACCTAATATTTACATTATAAAGTTGAGCTTTCTTAAATCCATTTACCGTTAATGAAACAGAGCTTGGAAATTTTCAGCTGTACTTCCATGAGATTCATTTGCAGCACGCACTGTTTCCAAGAGCTCCGCAAAAATATCCGCATCAATCAGATCAAAAACTTACTTCCATTTATCAGAAAAATTTCTCTTCCTACTCTCTGAGTTTTCATATGGGAAGTACTGTTTTCATTTGAAGTACGTTCGTTCTGCCAACCAGAGGTAAGTACTCGCACATTTTCCAGCAATGATGACGGAGAAATGCCCTGCTTCGCTAGTGAACGTTCGTTTCTTTTCTTTTGCCCGCTCACCCGCTCACACACTTTTTGACCGCGTTTACCCTAGCTCTGGGCATTTTCACTGCAGACCATGTAGCGCTACGTACGAAAAAAGTCGTCACAACAACTTCTTGTAGTACATTGTTTACAAACAACCCAAAGTAAAAGAAAAGAACAAATGAGTAACATCGTGAAACCAAAAAAATCTCGAACAAACACTGTATAACAAGATTTTGGGAAGGGGGGCATTTGAATTCGTGTCATGTCCATACTGCCAAACGTTGATGCTCAGGCATGACAGAAGGGTGTCACAAAAGCGCTATACCCGATCACACAAGTCTATGAACAGTATTCATAATTCTAGTGGAACCGTGTATGACATGTGGAGGGCTTATGTTAAGTTTGGAAGGCAGGAGACGAGGTACTGGCAGAAGTAAAGCTGTGAGGAGGGGGCGTGAGTCGTGCTTGGGTAGCTCAGTTGGTAGAGCACTTGCCCGCGAAAGGCAAAGGTCCCGAGTTCGAGTATCGGTCTGGCACACTGTCTTAATCTGCCAGGAAGTTTCATGTATGACATGTCATTTTAAAGAAGAAACTTGGAAGAATCTAATAGGCCAATCAATCGAAAATACACTCCTGGAAATTGAAATAAGAACACCGTGAATTCATTGTCCCAGGAAGGGGAAACTCTATTGACACATTCCTGGGATCAGATACATCACATGATCACACTGACAGAACCACAGGCACAAAGACACAGGTAACAGAGCATGCACAATGTCGGCACTAGTACAATGTACATCCACCTTTCGCAGCAATGCAGGCTGCTATTCTCTCATGGAGACGATCGTAGAGATGCTGGATGTAGTCCTGTGGAACGGCTTGGCATGCCATTTCCACCTGGCGCCTCAGTTGGTTCAGCGTTCGTGCTGGACGTGCAGACCGCGTGAGACGACGCTTCATCCAGTCCCAAACATGCTTAATGGGGGACAGATCCGGAGATCTTGCTGGCCAGGGTAGTTGACTTACACCTTCTATAGCACGTTGGGTGGCACGGGATACATGCGGACGTGCATTGTCCTGTTGGAACAGCAAGTTCCCTTGCCGGTCTAGGAATGGTAGAACGATGGGTTCGATGACGTTTGGGTGTACCGTGCACTATTCAGTGTCCCCTCGACGATCACCAGAGGTGTACGGCCAGTGTAGGAGATCGCTCCCAACACCATGATGCCGGGTGTTGGCCCTGTGTGCCTCGGTCGTATGCAGTCCTGATTGTGGCGCTCACCTGCACGGCGCCAAACACGCATACGACCATCATTGGCACCAAGGCAGAAGCGACTCTCATCGCTGGTGACGACACGTCTCCATTCGTCCCTCCATTCACGCCTGTCGCGACACCACTGGAGGCGGGCTGTACGATGTTGGGGCGTGAGCGGATGACGGCCTAACGGTGTGCGGGACCGTAGCCCAGCTTCATGGAGACGGTTGCGAATGGTCCTCGCCGATACCCCAGGAGCAACAGTGTCCCTAATTTGCTGGGAAGTGGCGGTGCGGTCCCCTACGGCACTGCGTAGAATCCTACGGTCTTGGCGTGCATCCGTGCGTCGCTGCGGTCCGGTCCCAGGTCGACGGGCACGTGCACCTTCCGCCGACCACTGGCGACAACATGGATGTACTATGGAGACCTCACGCCCCACGTGTTGAGCAATTCGGGGTTACGTCCACCCGGCCTCCCGCATGCCCACTATACGCCCTCGCTCAAAGTCCGTCAACTGCACATACGGTTCACGTCCACGCTGTCGCGGCATGCTACCAGTGTTAAAGACTGCGATGGAGCTCCGTATGCCACGGCAAACTGGCTGACACTGACGGCGGCGGTGCACAAATGGTGCGCAGCTAGCGCCATTCGACAGCCAACACCGCGGTTCCTGGTGTGTCCGCTGTGCCGTGCGTGTGATCATTGCTTGTACAGCCCTCTCGCAGTGTCCGGAGCAAGTATGGTGGGTCTAACACACCGGTGTCAATGTGATCTTTTTTCCATTTCCAGGAGTGTAGATTTTTTTCTCCCAGAATCTGAAGCCATAACCTCTTCATTTCTTGTAACGAAACATAACAATTCAAAACCATTCAAAAACATAAATAAGGTCTGCATATTAGGCCTTCACTATGCCGATACTATGTGCAATACGTCTTAGCCAAGTATGCGTCCAGAAGAATATATCAGTGAGGCGTTGATATAAGTACTGAAACTGGCTTTGTATTCGTCACTTTCATTCGACATTGCTTCATGCCATGTATGTATTGTTCCATCTCCTTACACCCATGATGGCAGTTGGTGATACGAGTGATGGTGTGTGCGTACTGGACATGTGGCTGCCATAGCGCTTATATGGTAAGCAGCATTTTGCAGTTCGACAATTGGCATTTTGTTTGAAACTTCCTCGAAAATCGAACTCAGGACGTTTGCCTGCGACAAGGGCATGGTCGCGAGATAGACTCTCGGTACGTCACGCAGTTTTCATCTGCGAGGAAGTTTCAGATTAACGCCCACACCTCTCATTCTGGCATTTTGGTTGTTTATAGCGGCATTTATGCTCTTATCTTTTCTTTCTCAAGTCTGTACCGTTCGTAGTGTCTATGAGTGTATTTTAAGGGTTTAGCTTTTTCTATCAGTCCATGTTTACCCTCGAGGTTAACAGGTCGACCTGACACTGTTCACAGGTTCTCTCATAGTACTGGATAATTTGGTTAATTTTTCCACCTAACTTGTACAGTTTAATTTTACTCAATTAATATATACTCTGCTGAAGTGTTACGTCCCTAATGGCTGTCCTTATGTTTATGTATCTTGTTTAGTGTCCTACTTGAGCTTCACCAATTATTACAGGAGCACATGTAGATAAGTGTCCTGAAACCCAGGTAAGGCACATGTATTCACCCATACAAAGAAACTGTGAAATTACAACTGCAGTGGGTTTGATTCAGAATGAACAATAAAAGTATGCAACACTTCATTTTTGTGTTAGTAGTATAAAGGTCTATCACGCATCCACCTCCTACAACGTAAACACAACACCCTTTCGACTGCAAGATAAAATGTCTAGAAATTCCCTGTTCCTTTTCAAACAATCATTTTTGTATACAGTTAGTCAGTTTGTGTAGTCGTCCGAAGATCGCAACATCACACAGAAGTTGACAACGCACACCGATATCGTAGACGTTAGCGATGTCTCGCTGCAACCCGCAACAACGAATGGGAGAGGCTGAAGAAGGCACGTCCCGTCTTTTTGCACAGCAGCGCCCGCGCACGGAGGTCAATATAGAGCCAAGCAAGGAAACGCTGTACCACAGTTCGTTACCTCAGCTCCAGCAATCAACGTCATCGAGTACGACTGAAGAGTTTCAAGTCTCAGATGGAAATGCACTTTTGTGAATGTTTAGACTTCAAGAAAACAGTTTGTTAATAAGTGCATCAAGTAACGTATTAATAAGCACATGTCAAGGAGTTACATCAACTTACGTAAATGTTTTTATTCATTCATGTGATAAAGTGAGCTAATATTTCGTATGTTGTAGTTCAGATGAAACATTTCCCGGAGAAATCACAGAACTCACAGCTTCATCTGGTCACAACAACTGGTAGCATAGGATCCTAGTTTCTACTCATCATTCCATTTTCCAGAAATCGTATCTACTGTTGCAGACATATTTTATCACGAGGATCTTGTACTGACTGTGAGATAAGAGGTTTTGCGAAAAGCACCTTGCATGAGCTAATCTCATCATACTAGGAAAAGAAAGCACTGCACAACTTGTCAATAGTTACATTTCTAAACCGCTGCAAAATTTGCACTTTTAGACATCAGCGACCGCTTCTCGTATTGCTCTTCATTACCTTGTTTCATTTTGATCTATAATTTCGCGGACAGCAAAATGTTTACTTCGTCTTATGTGATTGAGCTTCCTGTCCTTTGGTAACAACTTACTAACGCTAGTAAATATCGCAGATCCCTTCTAACGCTACATTCTTTCTTGGCACATACATACGTATTTGACATTAGAAGCATACTGTACGAAGTTTAGAATTTTAGCCTGTGACACATCACGTCTTGTTTCTAAGTTAATTTGCAAGATGCAAACTTAATACTCAGAACCCTTTCGTAAACATCACTTGACCCGACATCACAACTTGAAGGAGAAATTATTCAATCAAAAATGGCTCAAATGGCTCTGAGCACTATGGGACTAAACATCTGAGGTCATCAGTCCCCTAGAATCTAGAACTACTTAAACCTAACTAAAATAACGACATCATACACATCGATGCCCGAGGCAGGATTGGAACCTGCGATCGTAGCAGTCGCGCGGTTCCAGACTGAAGCACCTAGAACCGCTCGGCCACACTGGCCGGCGAAATTATTCAGTCAGTCGCTATGTAATTCATTTAACTATTCTACTCACTATCATGGCCCCTAATGACAACTCAGATGTGGATCCCAAAATGCGACAGTCGCTAATCACTCACGTGTGGTCTTTTTATCTTCTCATTGAAGTGCTCGTCCTCAAAACGACTCCAAACGAGCTCAAAAATGGTTCAAATGGCTCTGAGCACTATGGGACTTAACATCTGTAATCAGTCCCCTAGAACTTAGAACTACTTAAACCTAACTAACCTAAGGACATCACACAACACCCAGCCATCACGAGGTAGAGAAAATCCTGACGGGGCCGGGAATCAAACCCGGGAACCCGGCGTGGGAAGCGAGAATGCTATTGCACGACCACGAGATGCGGGCTCCAAACGAGCTATTGAGCTATGTTCCTCACCGTTTTCGTACAACTCCCTCACCTTTTTCCTACAACTGTTCGTCAGTAAACTTCATATTTCGCCATTTTAGACTCACTGGAGACTGCTGTCATACAAGACAAACTGAAACACATAAATAAACTATTTTACTCGAAGAACATTTTATATGCGTCAGAGGGCCGCGCGGGAGTAGCCGAGCGGTCTTGGGTGCCGCAGTCATGAACTGTGCGGCTGATCCTGGCGGAGGTACAAGTCCTCCCTCGGACATAGATGTGTGTTTGTCCTTAGGATAATTTGTGTTAAGTAATGTGTAAGTTTAGGGACTGATGACCTTAGCAGTTGAGTTCCATGAAATTAACACACATTTTTTTGATATTTGTAAATACTGCTCATTCACTGTTTTTGGTGGTTTATATGGAACATTCTTTCTGCGAAGCATCATTTGTACTTTTTTTGTAGAATGCTTTGAGCTGTCTGAATACATGTATTAGTCGTAACTGTTCTGGCAATAAATAAAAAGTAAAATAACTTTTAAAGGTGTAAGTTGAAAGGATCATGTTTAGCAATACGTAATAGATTCTCTCCCACCAAAAAAAGGTGAAAGATGTAAAAAAATATAGGTATTTCAATGAGACACGAAATGCTTTCTTATTTTGTTTACAAAACTGCTTTATTTAAGAAAGTGAAAGACTTTTCTCTTGTACAAAATATCACAAAACGATAATGGAGAAAGGTGAATTAAGGCACAATATGCTCGAAGAATATGGTTGATGTGGAAACAACATGACAGTGAATAAAGTGAATATTAATTTATGAACAATATGACTTGGTGAGCAGCATCGATTCCTTGGGAATATCGTACTAGGTGGAAAGCTGCTTCCATCTCGGCGCGAGATCTGAAGCCCATTCCACACCAGCCAAAATTGGACATCGGAGAGATAGCTCCACATTTCTATCCCGAGATATCCCCATACTTCGGCGTAGAGGACGTCTTCCTGTGTTTTGAATGGCATCGTCCCTTCTTCACTTCTTCCCTCAGGAGCCTTGTGTGCTTTGGATTGATGTCATTTGTGCGGGGGTCTAGTGCTTGTAGTAGCTCTTGTAGCCACCGCCGTAACCACCTCCGTAGCTGGAGGAGAGGCTACCAGAGTACAGACTACCACCGCTGAGGCCTCCGGCGATGCTGGGGACGTAGGTTCCCTTCAGGACTCCTCCCGAGAGCCCCGAAGAGATCAGTCCACCAGACGAGCCGCCGTATCCGTAGGATCCGCCGTATCCGTACGAACCGCCGTAGCCTCCGCCGTAGCCTCCGCCGTAGCCTCCGCCGTAGCCTCCGCCGATCAGACCACCGCCCAGGGAGCCGGAGGAGATGATGCTGCCGCCTCCCAGTCCTCCTCCGAGACCTCCTCCGAGACCTCCTCCGAGCCCTCCTCCGAGACCTCCTCCAGAGATAATGCCGCCAGAGGAGATTCCACTACCGATGCTGGAGATTCCGGTCGAGACTGGCACGGGAACGGGGTGGGGGACGGGCACACGGACCGGGTAGGGCTGGGGGACTCCGACGGGAACGGGGTGGGGAACGCGGACGGGGTAAGGCTGGGGCACGGGGACGGGGACGGGCCTGTTAACGGGCACGGGCACGGGGCGGGGCACCTCCACGGGGTAGGGTCGGGGCACGGAGACCGGGACGGGGTGGGGAACTCGCACGGGGTACGGCTGGGGCACGGGCACCGGGCGGTTTACCGGGACGGGTACCGGCTGCGGCACGGGGTACGGGCGGTTGACGGTCACCGGGACGGGGACGGGCTGCGGTACCCTCACGGTCTGCACGACGGTCTGTGTGGGGGCGACAGCGACGGAGGCAATACCGCCCGATCCCAGTCCGATTCCTCCGGCTCCACCTCCGAGACCACCGGCGCCGAGCCCGATTCCGGAGCCGAGTCCAATTCCGGAGCCGAGTCCGACTCCGGATCCGAGTCCGATTCCGGAGCCGAGGCCAATTCCGCCAGAGCTCAAGCCGATTCCTCCAGAGCTGAGGCCGATGGATCCGGACGACAGTCCGATTCCTCCACCGTAGCCGCCTCCGTAACCGCCGCCGTAGCCGTAACCTCCTCCGTAGCCACCGCCGTAGCCGTAGGACCCGCCGTAGCTGGAGAGGCCGCCGCCGATGCCGCCGGACAGTCCTCCGTAGCTGCTGCCCAGACCGATGCCTCCTCCGCCGATGTAGCTGTGTTCGCCGGTGAAGATCCCCCGCTTGTCCTTCTTGGCTGGCGCCTCACCAGCGCTCGTGTCGCCTGCCCATGCCGACGACAGGAGCACTGCGGCCAGGTATACCTGAGAGATACAGTTCATCTTAGTGGCTACCTGGTAAGCTTCGAGTCCTTGGAAAAAGCGAAATTTTCTCGCGATATAGTGGTTGGATTTTGATTTAATACCCACTCACAGGAAATCTTTTACGCTGTTAATGGGTGTGAACCACCATCAGAACGAGTGAAAGTAGCATCAGAAGGACACCAAGTCTGAAAAAGCGTTACAATGTGACTGTCTGATGCTAATTGGAATTGTTAAGAAAACAATAGTTAATAGTATAATCTATAAGGGTTTAGCTACCCAAAGGAACCTGTTTCCCTGTAGCCGACCATGTGCTCTTGTAACAGTTCCTGGCCAATTAAGACTTCTGTCCTGCACTGGGTCTCGGATCGTTATTTTTGCCATACGCAGTTCAGTGGTGAAACTGTGATGGAGGGCTCTGAGTCGCGAATGTGTAACTCATCCTGTAAGAGCATGTCCACGTACGCCAAGGGTAAGCAAAATGGTGTAAACAGCAAGGGACTTGCTGCGATTCCGGGGAATGATATAGCTGGCTGAACTGGTAAAGACTGCAAGGAAATGGAATAGAAGAGTGATGCATTCCAGTGGATGATTTACCTGCTAAATTCAGACGCATGCCTGAAAGAGAATGGAACAAATCGTGAGAAACCCAAAATCTAAGGGCATCCGCTCCGTTAGTGTGTGTGTGTGTGTGTGTGTGTGTGTGTGTGTGTGTGTGTGTGTGTGTGTGTGGTGTGCCTGTTTGATATTATTAGAAACCTGTTGGTTAACGTAAGAGGCCACAGTATTTAATTGTGTGTTATTAATCTGTTATTAACAGATTACTTAAAACCGTTTGAAAGTCGTGAAGGAGAGACACCACCGACCATGAAAACGCAACATTTGATATTTCGGAAAGAAAATATGTTGTCGTAGGTATCTCACTGACCGTGAGTTGCTTAGTAGTGCAAATGGGTTAACGTCAGTGTCAAGAGAACAAGCCAAGACGGCAAAACATGTTATTCAATCCCTCCTGTAGTTACAAAACCGGTCGCGGTGACGTAATATGCATTTAACCACAGTAGCGATATAGACGACGGTAATTCCTGAGAAAGAGTGGCAGCTAAGTGCTAGTAACGGTTAAACATCCAGGTACTGCTTGCCAGCATCGGAACACTGGAGGACTGAAATCCCTCACACGTGACTGCAATCCATAAACTGGTTGGGAAATGTAGGAAAGAACGCGGCCCGTACAAACTGGTGCAACTAGAACTTCACAGACACTTGATCGGCTATGAGGCCGTTTCCTGTGCTGCTATAGAAATGTTGCGTGTGGAAGAAAAAGAATTAATACAAATGGGCAACTAGCATTACTCTGCAAGGTACAACATAAAATGATCGCTTTTGCTTGCACTATATCTTGTGCATTTACGCATTACAAGCTCTTCGTATGCCAGAGAAAGAAACAGGGAAGTATTAATAAGAACGTAATATTCAGTAAGAGAATGTAGCTGGCAGTGGTCCTATTGGTTAGGGAACTGCAGCTTGAAAGTTTACTAATGCGAAAACGTCCAGTAATCACCGTCATCGTTCACAGGTGGTTACAAAAGAGGTGATCTATTTTATATGAACTGTAAGTCCTTCTCCACTTATGGTCTTTGCAACTTGAATGGGTGTCATTAGAACACAGCACTGAGTGGGACAGTTTATGGTTAAACAAGGAGTCAAAAAAGAAAAAAATGTCCATGAACAATGTTCAATTAACTGGGGTGGAGTGAAGGCGAGGAAATTGTGTTTACTGTGTTCCAAGCCTAAAATGAAACCTTCAGAAATGAGAGTTATTCCAATGTTGTGAGCTGCCTGTGTTTTGAGATGCAGTCGAACAGAAAAACTCCACAAAATCGTAGCGTAGAGTAGACTAGAAAGAACAGAACCTAGATGCAACAAATATTGTAGCTGAATAAGTAAAAAGAGTGAAAACTGTGTTTTGAATACAAACGAAAGGAATGTGAAAGAAGGAAAGACTACCTGAAACGTGTATTGTCGACTAACTCAGGTCGGTTTGTGATCCTAGCAACAGGATTGACTGGCTGAAGCAAAATAACATATTTAGCAGAGCGGTTCATTAGGTTTCTCTGGGGGAAAAAGCAATATGAGTTCTAAGAATTTGGACTGTAGGCATCACCCCAAAGTACTACAGTGTGAGAGACCTCTTCCCTCTTCGCTTTCAGGTACGGCTGCAAGGACAAGGTTGGTGACCGGTTGCGAGTTAAGAGTTCTGTAATCCTCTAAACAGCCTTGCATGACTACCGATATGTTTTCTGTCCTAGATGTTTTAAACAGGTAACTAATAAATCCTTCGCCTTACTTATCCCACTGTCCTACTGTCTTTATAACGCTAAACCTACTCCTTTAATTGAAAAGAAGAGGTCGGAGAAAGACCGAATGAACAACGTCTTGGAATTCCTCTGCAGATATGCAATAATTATGTGGTTCTTCTGACAAACCGCTTCACACAACAAGCGACCGATGTGCTCAACGAGTTACCTGGGATCGACTACGATTCCATCCGGCGGCTTCGGACGTGAAGCTACAGAGAAATAACATCGTCCTATGACAGTTTGTTATTCCAACATAACCTTTGCTTCGGCACGTGTAGAAGGCATTAGGCAGGTATCTCAAGGACGATCCACTGAAGTGCGGGATCTGCAGTAACTGGAGGATGAACTTGAGTGTTCCTATGGTGCTGAGGAAGGACATACCTCTTGCTGCTTCGCTATTATTGTGATTCATCAATCACTGACGACGAACCCTTTCGTAGACATTCAAAATGCAATGCTGAGGGTTAGCGATTAGAAGCATAGAAAATAAATAAAATCATATTTGCTATGATTAAAGTAGAGTATCGTGTTTACTTAGATGAATGACGTCTGAAAACAGTTTATTGCCTTACTCCAGTTACAAATCAATAACATTTCGGTCAGTACTTTAAGCGTGTGAATTGCTTTGATGTTCCTGATGGAATGAGGACCAATGTCTTTAAAGAACATCATGATCGCGTTTCACTGTAAAAATTATTTACGCATGAAATCCACTATTGCTATTTCTGTGTTGCTAATATTGATGTTGATCGCATGTCAAAACTCTATAAATACCTGACTTTTAACACATGTTCAAACACAACATTTCCCGTACTCTACTTCATTATAGCCACAAGGTGGAAACTGTAATAGTGAGTTTAATGACAAAATAAATTATACATTCAAAGGCGACGATGATGTCCATTACAAAAGTGACTTTGAATCCCAGCTACGAGAAGTTAAAGGTTCCATTTGCTGCCTAGCTCTACCATTTCCGCATCACCCCATACATCTTTCCTTGCCATCCCTATTGGACAGACACCTTGGGTACTTCCTCACAGAGAGTAGACACAGTCGCAAAGAAATGTTCACAATCAGTGGGAAGTAGTACACAAAATGAAATGTGTCCTTTTTACAATGACAGAAATGAACAGAAAGTTTGAAAATTTCGTTTCAGCCATTAGATGGCTGAAATCCCACCTGTGATGACACATATTAGGTAATGCTGCAACGAATTTTCTTATCGTCCAAAACAGATGAAGGGGACCAAAATAATACGATTTGAGATTTAGTTTCAACACTGTGCCAAGTGCGAAGCACGAACTCAAGAACATATCCCTTTCGAAGATACCATCCAAGTATTCGCATTAAGTATTCGTAAGAGATTCATAAAAAAAACTCAAATCTGGCTGGCCAGATGAGTATTTGAAATGCAGGGCTGTGGAGGACAAGAAGCTGGCGAGCCCTCAAGTGCCAGAGGTAGAACTCACCAGAGCAGTTGTCCTCATGCTGCGTGGATGCTGCTGCTGCTGAGAGAGGAACCCAACTGATGACTCTGGACGGCGAGCCCACCAGTATATATACCCCCGGTCCTCATCTGCCTCTCTGGAGACTAGAGAGAGGTAAAGGAGCACCGGATCGCCCTCCACCGGACGTCGTAAGACACCTCTCTCCCTCTCTTGCCCCCTCCCTCCCTCCCTCTCCTCCCGGTAGTTACCACACGAGAGGGACGTCGCGTCCAGAGCACGTCGTGTGGCTGTGGCGAAAACGCGGTCGGCGACTGAGTAGGCTGGTGGGGGAGACACTCCGAGGTGCGTCGCCGAACCAGTCCAGTCTCGTCGCCCAATTAAGAGCCGTTTGGCGGGGCTGCAGGTCGTCCGCCCACACCCCCCGAGGGGATCTGGACGCGGGGACCCCCGCCGTCGGCGTCCTCCGTTCCTCCGTCTATTCGGCCCGGCTGAGCGTGTGTGTGGCCGGGCCGGTGCGAACTACTTTCTCCCTGAATCGGCGACCGCGCCCCAGAGGCGGACCGCACCGTAGTTCACTTTCTCCCCTGTGTGCGGCGCGCCGCTCGCGTGACCTTTCACAGCGCGACTGGGCGGACGCGCAGCTGGTGGACTGGTCGTTGCTTTTCCGGTGGGCGCGGGTGCTGGCGTCGACACCGGACTGCGGGCGGCGTGCCGGCGGACGCGATCGCCCAGCGGCGATGCCGGACACACTCTGCGAACGGCGGCCACGTTCGGCCGTAGCGAACGAAAGTTGTGTCACTCGACGGATAAAACTAATGCCTGTCCTAAGCAGGAAAACACAGTGAAGATTGCCGGCCAGGGAGGCTGAGCGGTTCTAGGCGCTACAGTCTGGAACCGCGCGACCTCTGGGGTCGCAGCTTCGAATCCTGCCTCGGGCATGAATGTGTGCGATGTCCTTAGGTTGGTTAGGTTTAAGTAGTTCTAATAAGGGAACCTCCCCATTGCACCCCCCTTAGATTTAGTTATAAGTTGGCACAGTGGATAGGCCTTGAAAAATTGAACACAGATCAGTCGAGAAAGCAGGAAGAAGTTGTGTGGAACTATGACAAAAATAAGCAAAATATACAAACTGAGTAGTCCATGCCCAATACATGCAACATCATGGACAGTGGAAGCTCAGAAGTGCCGTGGTCTCGTGATTAGCGTGAGCAGCTGCGCAACGAAAGGTCCGTGGTTCAAGTCCTCCCTCGAGCGAAAAAATTGAATTTTTCTTTTCAGTTTATGTGACACTTTTTTGGGAGTGATTACCACATCCACAAGAAAACCTAAATCGGGCAAGGTAGAAGAATCTTTTTACGCACTCGTCAAGTGTACAAGTTAGGTGGGTCGACAACATATTCCTGTAATGTGACGGACATGCCGTCACCAGTGTCGTATAGAATATATCAGACGTGTTTTCCGGTGGAGGAATCGGTTGACCTATGACCTTGCGATCAAATGTTTTTGGTTCCCATTGGAGAGGCACATCCTTTCGTCTACTAATCGCACGGTTTTGCGGTGGGGTCGCAGAACACAGACACTAAACTTATTACAGTGAACAGAAACGTCAATGAACGAACGGACAGATTATAACTTTGCGAAAATAAAGAAAGTAACCTTTTCACTCGAAGGAAGACTTGAACCAAGGACCTCTCGGTCCACAGCTGCTCACGCTAACCACGGGACCACGGCGCTCTAGAGCACACTACCCTTGATCTTGCATATGTTGCGCGTGGACTACTCAGTTTGTATATTTTGCTTATTTTTTTCGTAGTTCCACACAACTTCTTCCTGTTTTCTCGATTGATCTGTGTTCAGTTTTTCGAGGCCTTTCCACTGTGCCAACTTATAATTATGTCTGAGGGGGTTGCGATGAGGAGGTTCCCTTGTAAGTTCTAGGGGACTGATGACCTCAGAAGTTAAGTCCCATAGTGTTCAGAGCCATTTGAACCACAGTCAAAATTACAATTACATCAGAATCTTTATTGACGCCTTCGCCTATTTTGAGGCATCTTCATAATTTCTATGTGGGAAAAATACATAAAAACAGGTTAGGGGAATCGTCCTATCTAGCTTGAGGAGGTATTAAAAACTACTTTAAAAATCTACACTAACACCAGGGTGTTGGAAGACTGACGTAAATCTTCCTTCAGTATTTTCCCCATGTAGAACACCTGCAGATGCCTCAAAATGGGCGAAACGCGTCAATAAAGCTTCTGCCGTCATTTCAAAATTAAGACAATATTGTCCTTGGAGCTCAGCAATGTGGTGCTTTAATTTGGTTAGAACAGCAGCAGCTGTGGTATCAAGCGAGAAACCGTGTAGCAGCCAGCAGCAGCCATAGGGGGCCCAAAAAAACCTGAGGGTGACTGTAACATCAGCGGAAACCGCTCGTAATGAACAAATGTTACTGCGGTGTCGACTACTGTTCTAAGCAAAACTAGACTGTTTTTTTCCTACTGAAAATTCCGGATGATCAAAAAGTCAGTATAAATTTGAAAACTTAAGAAACCCCGGAATAATGTAGATAGAGAGGTAAAAATTTACACACATGCTTGGAATGACACGGGGTTTTATTAGAACCGAAAAGAAAAACAAAGTTTTGCTGAACGCGTGAAAGATATCTTGAGCGCGTCGTTTGGTGATGATCGTGTGCTCTGCCGCCACTTGCGTCATGCTTGGCCTCCCAGGTCCCCAGACCTCAGTCTGTGCGATTATTGGCTTTGGGGTTACCTGAAGTCGAAAATGTATCGTGATCGACCGACGTCTCTAGGGATGTTGAAAGACAACATCCGACGCCAATGCCTCACCATAACTCCGGACATGCTATACAGTGCTGTCCACAACATTATTTTTCGACTACAGCCATTGTTGAGGGATGATGATGGAGATATTGAGCGTTGCCTGTAAAGAACCTCATCTTTGCTTTGTCTTACTTTGTTATGCAAATTATTGCTATTCCGATCATATAAAACGCCATCTGTCGGACATTTTTTGAACCTTTGTATTTTTTGGTTCTAATAAAACCTCATGTTATTCCAAGCTTGTGTGTCAATTTATACCTCTCTATCTACATAAATCCGTCATGCATTCAGTTTTCAAATTTATACTGACTTTTTGGTCACCCTATATATCACAGTTGCTGCACCACGGCCACAGAATGAGAGGTTTATAGGACTATTTCTGCAACCACATCACAGCTACATTACTGTTTTTATTTATCTTTATTTTATCATTTAGTTTTTGTCCTGGCCTTATCCCGTACTTGCAGGGCTCGCCATGTTAATTGGAATTTTATTTATTTGTTTAAGACCACGCTTTATTTTATATTGGACGAGCATATGTCACATACAGCATTTTTTTCACAGTCGTGCTTACCTGAGAAATTACAATTTTAATATGACAAGCAGTATTCAAGTAATCTGAATGTCTGAAGTGGCAATGTGAGTAAATAATATTGATCACAGGCGTTTAGGCTGCCAGGTATATAAATCCTCCCCCCCCCCCCCACCCCCCACCCGTCGGAGGTTCGAGTCTTCCCTCGGGCATGGGTGTGTGTGTCGTCCATAGCGTAGGTTAGTTTAAGTTAGGTTAAGTAGTGTGTAGGCTTAGGGCCCGATGACCACAGCAGTTTGGTCCCATAAGACCTTGCCACAAATTTCAAAATTTTATACAAATCCCATGTACCTAAATATCAGTAATTTCTGTTATGTCCTGTCGATAATGTAGTCTAGTCACACTAAATGGGACCACGCCGCCGTTATGAAATTTTGTATTTCTTCGGTAGGCCAGTGTGAAGATGGCTAAACAAACGTGAACCGCGTAATTCCGAAAGAAAAGTTAGCACTGCAGTGAAGACTGCCTGTTTCTTCACATCTTTTTAAAGAGTTTGTTGGACATTCTTTGGCGCTCTATGGATTTGTAGATATCACGAGCTCACCTGTATGTGACATTGATCAGTAGGTAGATTTGGGGGACGGGTCCACACAGCGACGTCATCGGTCCCATCGGATTAGGGATAGATGGGGAAGGAAGTCGGCTATGCCCTCTCAAAGGAACCATTCAGACATTTGCCCGAAGCGATTTAGGAAAATCACAGGAAACATAATTCAGGATGGCCGAACGCGGGTTTGAATCTTCGTCGTCCCGAATGCGAGTCCAGTGTGCTAACCACTGCGCCACCGCTCTCGGTGATGTGACATTGTTAGCATCGTGAATGGCCTGGAAAGAAATGGAAATACCATTTACGCGGTATTGTTTCTCGAACGACGAACACGAAAGCTGCTCGGCGTTATAATACGAAAGCGGCCGACAATCAAGTTAAGCGAGTGTCGTGTTAGCAGGCGATTTGCTGACGAAACATTTGAGTTTGAAAGTTAGACGCTCGTATTTTTTTGAAAAGTTGGCTACTGGTTCTGCTGTTGCATGCATACTTAAACTCTGACTCTGAGATATTATTATCGCGAGTGGCAGAGAGCGAATAGTTGTTTGACAGCAGTGGGATGCAGCCTGCGGTGATCGTGCTAGTAGCGCCGAAGGAGACTTTGGTATTAATGGAGGTTTTTTTGGTAATTTGCCTTTTTGCTGCACGTAACTGTTGCTTGCTTACGCAGTCGAGGGATTTCGTTAGGTTTGTGTATGAATATATTGAGTAATATTCCTATCTTTATTGCGGCCAGATACGTGATTATTGAATATTGTCATTGTGGGGTCAATAAAGTTTTCAAATTGTTGAAGGAGAAGAAAGGTCTGAGTAAAATTTGTAAATGTATAACTCTCCATTTTAAGAACGTAGTAAATTAAAAGTATTTTTTGGTTCCTTTCGTTATTTTACACAACTTAACGCTTGTTGACCACACCCTTACTAATCACTCAGTTCACACATAAAAAAAAGCAAAGGAGTAGTTTCATCAGTACTCTGCATGGATCGCAATATTTCTTTCTGAAGTATTTTAGCATTTTGCTGGCCACGAAAGTTGCAGCGGCAAGCCGAGATAAGTTGTCTGTTGGGTACGGGAGCATTGCAGCATGATTGTTTTAAAATTCGCAGTCAGATATTAGAGTATTGAGTTTCTAATGATTTGTAGAAAGAGTAGTTAATTCCTGCCTTTTTTCTCGATCAGAATTCTGACATGTCCGATAGTAAGAGGCTCAAAAAGATGTTTTAATGCCGACATGTCGAATTAAAGGATTTCATAATGCAAGCTGTATAACTATATATCACATTTTATGACAACGATATTAAAGTTTCTACAGATTGCCTTGCAATTTTTTGTGAAAAGTATAGATAACGATAATATTGTCAGAGATGTAGCCTTGCACATTTCCGTCCGTCTTTCACCAAGCCAATTATACACTCCTGGAAATTGAAATAAGAACACCGTGAATTCATTGTCCCAGGAAGGGGAAACTTTATTGACACATTCCTGGGGTCAGATACATCACATGATCACACTGACAGAACCACAGGCACATAGACACAGGCAACAGAGCATGCACAATGTCGGCACTAGTACAGTGTATATCCACCTTTCGCAGCAATGCACGCTGCTATTCTCCCATGGAGACGATCGTAGAGATGCTGGGTGTAGTCCTGTGGAACGGCTTGCCATGCCATTTCCACCTGGCGCCTCAGATGCACCAGCGTTCGTGCTGGACGTGCAGACCGCGTGAGACGACGCTTCATCCAGTCCCAAACATGCTCAATGGGGGACAGATCCGGAGATCTTGCTGGCCAGGGTAGTTGACTTACACCTTCTAGAGCACGTTGTGAGGCACGGGATACATGCGGACGTGCATTGTCCTGTTGGAACAGCATGTTCCCTTGCCGGTCTAGGAATGGTAGAACGATGGGTTCGATGACGGTTTGGATGTACCGTCCAATATTCAGTGTCCCCTCGACGATCACCAGAGGTGGACGGCCAGTGTAGGAGATCGCTCCCCACACCATGATGCCGGGTGTTGGCCCTGTGTGCCTCGGTCGTATGCAGTCCTGATTGTGGCGCTCACCTGCACGGCGCCAAACACGCATACGACCATCATTGGCACCAAGGCAGAAGCGGCTCTCATCGCTGAAGACGACACGTCTCCATTCGTCCCTCCATTCACGCCTGTCGCGACTCCAGTGGAGGCGGGCTGCACGATGTTGGGGCGTGAGCGGAAGACGGCCTAACGGTGTGCGGGACCGTAGCCCAGCTTCATGGAGACGGTTGCGAATGGTCCTCGCCGATACCCCAGGAGCAACAGCGTCCCTAATTTGCTGGGAAGTGGCGGTGCGGTCCCCTACGGCACTGCGTAGAATCCTACGGTCTTAGCGTGCATCCGTGCGTCGATGCGGTCCGGTCCCAGGTCGACGGGCACGTGCACCTTCCGCCGACCACTGGCGACAACATCGATGTACTGTGGAGACGTCACGCCCCACGTGTTGAGCAATTCGGCGGTACGTCCACCCGGCCTCCCGCATGCCCACTATACGCCCTCGCTCAAAGTCCGTCAACTGCACATACGGTTCACGTCCACGCTGTCGCGGCATGCTACCAGTGTTAAAGACTGCGATGGAGGTCCGTATGCCACGGCAAACTGGCTGACACTGACGCCGGCGGTGCACAAATGCTGCGCAGCTAGCGCCATTCGACGGCCAACACCGCGGTTCCTGGTGTGTCCGCTGTGCCGTGCGTGTGATCATTGCTTGTATAGCCCTCTCGCAGTGTCCGGAGCAAGTATGGTGGGTCTGACACACCGGTGTCAATGTGTTCTTTTTTCCATTTCCAGGAGTGTAATTACTATGTAAAGGTTTTTTTAAATTACCGCTACCAGTCACAAACTTTGTTAACTATTTATTACTTATTTATTTAGCAACATGTTTCGGGGGAATACCTCATATTCAGGCTAAATGGCATTAGAAAAACAGTTTTACGATAAGGTCATACTGATGTTACATTGTCTTTTCGTGGAAATCGTAACACCTCAGCGCATCACAACGAGACTGTCTCGCCAGAATTACAAAGTGAGTGACCGTTACATAACATTGTCATGCAAACATCAGTATAGCTTCCAAAGTGACGTCGCCTTTTACTAAGTTTTCTCTTCTTCCACAGGATAACCACAACATTTACGAAAAGACTATGTAACATCACTATGACCTTATTGTAACATTGTTTTTGTAATGCCATTTAGCATGAAGATGAGGCATTCCCTCGAAACATGTCGCTAAATAAATAAGTAATGCAATAGTCGGCAAAGTTTGTGACTGGTAGCGGTAATTTAAAAAACGTTTAAATATTTCTTAAGACAATCACGGTCAAAAAATAGTAAAAATGGCTTGAAAAATAATAATTACGATTTATGACAAACAACTTTCAAATTGTTCAAACAAAATGGTTCAAATGGCTCTGAGCACTATGCGACTTAACTTCTGAGGTCACGAGTCGCCTAGAACTTAGAACTAATTAAAACTAACTAACCTAAGGACATCACACACATCCATGCCCGAGGCAAGATTCGAACCTGCGACCGTAGCGGTCGCTCGGTTCCAGACTGTAGCGCCAAGAAACGCACGGCCACTCCGGCCGGCCTCAAATTGTTCGAAAGAGGAATGGTTTCTCAAGCTAGAGTTGCTCAACGGTACAAGAAGAAGACAGTAATGGTCGCGGTATGTTAATATGAAGGCAGAATATTTAGTGGAGTACCACCGACGTTCTGTTGAAGGGAGACCACGTGGTGATGCAGTTGTTGTCCGAAGACTGAACTCTCCAGCTAGTCGATCGTATGAATGTCTCTTGATACTGCACAGCTATAGGAACCTGCGCCCATTTGAAACTGTTTACTCTATTCAAATCCTGATCTCTCTCTCTACAGTTTTTATCCCCTCACACTTTCCTCCACTATCAACGACTCCAAGAAACCTTGGAATGTGTAGTCCCTTCTTTTCGTCAAGTTGTGTCACAAATTTATATTTTTCTCAGGTCGATTCAGTGCCTCAGAAAGCAAAGTATTTTTCTTATAAAATTTTTATCTGCTGCTAATATGAAATCTTTTGACAATTGTTTCTACTTTTTGGTGTTCGACTATTAGAGTGAATGAATGAATAAATATGAAGTAATGTGATAAGTGAATATTTTCATGTCTATTAGCTGACTATGTGGTAGAGAAAGAACTGAACTTGGACAGCGGGAATGGGTCATCTGCGGAAATTTGTACTGCATAACTCTCCCGTACAGGGGAAACGAGAAATATACTCAGATGATGCGGTTCTGTAGAGAGGGGATTAGTTTGCTGGCATGTAGACAGTGTTTCTGAAGGCGATAGAACATCGCCACACTGCCGCGTACTCTCGTCTTGTCAGAACTGTTTATCGTCCACGTTTGTCTTCTGTACGAAGCTACACTCCACATACCTTCAGAAAATGCTTCATAACACTTTATTTCAGAAATGCTGTTCTCGCTATTGACAGTCTCTCTACGACGCCCATCGCAAATTGTGTTGCCCCCCAAATTTAATATCATTGCACTCCTCTCGTATCAAATATTAACACCTACATCTCTACAGTTTGTGGCAACTCTTGGATATTGCTTTTAAAAAACTTTTTGAAGAGCTGTCAGTGAGTAGAATATCGGATATAGGTAATTTTCAGACACTTCCGTACGAATAACAACGACTGAAGTGCGTTACAGTCTGCTGTAACCTCGTTTCTATCTCGTGTTCGATCCTCCTGTAGAACGGAGAACATTCAAGATCGCTTCAGTAAGCAAGTGTGAAGTGATGCCGATTAAACACACCATATGAATGGTGTCTTTACAGTTAACTATGTATTCTTCACCGCACCAACGATGGCTGACGACTTACTGTAGCGCATTTGAGAAGTCGCAATTTAGTACATACACTACATCTACATCTACATCCATACTCCGCAAGCCACCTGACGGTGTGTGGCGGAGTGTACCCTGAGTACCTCTATCGGTTCTCCCTTCTATTCCAGTCTCGTATTGTACGTGGAAAGAAGGATTGTCTGTATGCTTCTGTGTGGACTCTAATCTCTCTGATTTTATCCTCATGGTCTCTTCGCGAGATATACGTAGGAGGGAGCAATATACTGCTTGACTCTTCGGAGAAGGTATGTTCTCGAAACTTTAACAAAAGCCCGTACCGAGCTACTGAGCGTCTCTCCTGCAGAGTCTTCCATGGGAGTTTATCTATCATCTCCGTAACGCTTTCACGATTACTAAATGATCCTGTAACGAAGCGCCCTGCTCTCCGTTGGATCTTCTCTATCTCTTCTATCAACCCTATCTGGTGCGGATCCCACACTGCTGAGCAGTATTCAAGCAGTGGGCGAACAAGCGTACTGTAACCTATTTCCTTTGTTGTCGGATTGCATTTCCTTAGGATTCTTCCAATGAATCTCAGTCTGGCATCTGCTTTACCGACGATCAACTTTATATGATCATTCCATTTTAAATCACTCCTAATGCGTACTCCCAGATAAATTATGGAATTAACTGCTTCCAGTTGCTGACCTGCTATTTTGTAGCTAAATGATAAGGGACCTATCTTTCTATGTATTCGCATCACATTACACTTGTCTACATTGAGATTCAATTGCCATTCCGTGCACCATGCGTCAATTCGCTGCAGATCCTCCTGCATTTCAGTACAATTTTCCATTGTTGCAACCTCTCGATACACCACAGCATCATCTGCAAAAAGCCTCAGTGAACTTCCGATGTCATCCACCAGGTCATTTATGTATATTGTGACTAGCAACGGTCCTATGACACTCCCCTGCGGCACACCTGAAATCACTCTTACTTCGGAAGACTTCTCTCCATTGACATGCTGCGTTCTGTTATCTAGGAACTCCTCAATCCAATCACACAATTGATCTGATAGTCCGTATGCTCTTACTTTGTTCATTAAACGACTGTAGGGAACTGTGTCAAACGCCTTGCGGAAGTCAAGAAACACGGCATCTACCTGTGAACCCGTGTCTAAGGCCCTCTGAGTCTCGTGGACGAATAGCGCGCGCTGGGTTTCACACGACCGTCTTTTTCGAAACCCATGCTGATTCCTACAGAGTAGATTTCTAGTCTCCAGAAAATACATTATACTCGAACTTAATACGTGTTCCAAAATTCTGTTCGACGTCCCTTCTTGAAAACTGGGATGACCTGTGCCCTTTTCCAATCCTTTGGAACGCTACGCTCTTCTAGAGACCTACGGTGCACCGCTGCAAGAAGGGGGGCAAGTTCCTTAGCGTACTCTGTGTAAAATCGAACTGGTATCCCATCAGGACCAGCGGCCTTTAATCTTTTGAGGGATTTTAATTGTTTCTCTATCCCTCTCTCGTCTATTTCGATATCTACCATTTTGTCATCTGTGCGACAATTTAGAGAAGGAAGCATAGTGCAGTCTTCCTCTGTGAAACAGCTTTGGAAGAAGACATTTAGTATTTCGGCCTTTAGTCTGTCATCCACTGTTTCAGTACCATTTTGGTGACAGAGTGTCTGGACATTTTGTTTTGATCCACCTACCGCTTTGACATAGGACCAAAATTTCTTAGGATTTTCTGCCAAGTCTGTACATAGAACTTTACTTTCGAATTCATTGAAAGCCTCTCGCAGAGCCCTCCTCACACTACATTTCGCTTTGCGTAATTTTTGTTTGTTTGCAAGGCTTTGGCTATGTTTATGTTTGCTGTGAAGTTCCCTTTGCTTCCGCAGCAGTTTTCTAACTCGGTTGTTGTACCACGGTGGCTCTTTCCCATCTCTTACGATCTTGCTTGGCACATACTCATCTAACGCATATTGTACGATGGTTTTGAACTTTGTCCACTGATCCTCAACACTATCTGTACTTGAGACAAAACTTTTGTGTTGAGCCGTCAGGTACTCTGTAATCTGCTTTTTGTCACTTTTGCTAAACAGAAAAATCTTCCTACCTTTTTTAAAATTTCTATTTACGGCTGAAGTCATCAATGCAGTAATCGCTTTATGATCGCTGATTCCCTGTTCTGCATTAACTGTTTCAAATAGTTCGGGTCTGTTTGCCACCAGAAGGTCTAATATGTCATCACCACGAGTCGGTTCTCTGTTTAACCGCTCAAGGTAGTTTTCAGATAAAGCACTTAAAAATATTTCACTGGATTCTTTGTCCCTGCCACTCGTTATGAACGTTTGAGTCTCCCAGTCTATATCCGGCAAATTAAAATCTCCAGCCAGATCTATAACATGGTGGGAAAATCTACTCGAAATATTTTCCAAATTATTCTTCAGGTGCTGAGCCACAACAGCTGCTGAGCCCGGGGGCCTAATGAGACATCCAATTACCATGTCTGAGCCTGCTTTAACCGTGACCTTCACCCAAATCATATCACAATTCGAATCTCCGTCAATTTCTATTGCACTTCTTATCGCCATAAACACGCCTCCCCCTTCACTGTCCAGCCTGTCTCTGCGGTATACATACCAATCTGAGTTTAGGATTTCATTACTGTTTACATGTGGTTTTAGCCAACTTTCTGTCCCTAGTACTGTATGGGCGTTGTGGCTGTTTATTAATGAGAGCAGTTCTGGGACCTTTCTATAGACGGTCCTGCAGTTTACTATTAGCACATTAATATTGTTATTCCCTGTTGCATTTTGCCTACTCCTGCCTTGCCGCGTCTCAGGAGGCGTCTTGTCGGGCCTAGGGAGGGAATTCTCTAACCTAAAAAAACCCCATGTGCACTCCACACGTACTCCGCTACCCACGTAGCCGCTTCCGGCGTGTAGTGCACGCCTGACCTATTCAGGGGGACCCTACATTTCTCCACCCGATAGAAATTTGCACCCCAGCCTTCCGCAGAATCGTCTGAGCCTCTGGTTTAAGCCTTCCACTCGGCTCCAAACCAGAGGACCGCGATCGGTTCTGGGAACAAATAGTTAGCTCCGATTCCACCCAGCTAGCGAGGCTTTCCGCCTTCACCAACTCCGCCAACCGCCTGTACGAACAGAGGATGACCTCTGAACCCAGACGGCAGGAGTCATTGGTGCCGACATGAGCAACAATTTGCAGTCGGGTGCACGCAGTGCTCTCTATCGCCACCGGTAGGGCCTCCTCCACATCTCCCCACATCCCCCTTGGGGAGAGGGTGGCCCAACCGCGCCCGGTACCCGCGAAGATGTCTCGACAGCAGGGACAGTGGGTGAAGCATGTAACATCTGGGGTGTACCTTGCGACGCACCAGACTCCCCACTGCCGCTACACTCCGAGGCAGCAGCCTGAAGACGGCTGACCGCGGCCATCAGCACGCTCAGCTGTTCGCGAACAGTGGCCAGCTCCTCCTGCGTCCGTACGCAGCAGTCACACATCCTATCCATCCTAAGGAATCAATTTACTGAAGAGACTTAATCAACTTTTAACTAGACTGCTAATTCACTAAAGGCGGCTACTGGCCATTAAAACTGTTACACCAAGAAGAAATGCAGATGATAAACGGGTATTCATTCGACAAATATATTATACTACAACTGACATGTGATTACATTTTCAAGCAATTTGGGTGCATAGATCCAGATAAATCAATACCCAGAACAACCACGTCTGGCCATAATAACGGCCTTGATACGCCTGGCCATTGAGTCAGAGCTTGGATGGCGTGTACAGGTACAGCTCCCCATGGAGCTTGAACACGATACCACAATTCATCAAGAGTAGTGACTGGAGTATTTGACGAGCCAGTTGCTCCACCACCATTGAGCAGACGTTTTCAATTGGTGAGAGATCTGGAGAATGTGCTGGCCAGGGCAGCAGTCGAGCATTTTGTGTATCCAGAAACGCCCGTACAGCACCTACAACATGCGATCGTGCATTATCCTGCTGAAATGTAGGGTTTCGCAGGAATCGAATGAAGACTAGATCCACGGGTCGTAACACATCTGAAATGTAACGTCCACTGTTCAAAGTGCTGTCAATGCTAACAAGAGGTGACCGAGACGTGTAGCCACTGACACCCCATACCATCACGCCGAGTGATACGCCAGTATGTCGATAAGGAATACACGCTTTCAATGTGCGTTCACCGCGATGTCGCCAAACACAGAAGTCTTCACAACCTGCCATTGTAGCAGCAGCAACCGATCTATCAACTGCGCCACGCACTTGTCTAATACAGGCGTTGCCTATCTCAGTGCTATATTCTCCCTGTTTACATATGTATTTCAATACGCACGCCTGTACCAGTTTCTTTGGCGCTTCAGTATATAATACGTGCAAGAGCGAACAGGGCACAATAAGAATGGAACACAAAAGGACGAAGTGCACGGATTACAAAAGGGGTAAGAAACGGCTGTAGTGTTTCGGCTCTATATATCGAAGAAGCAAAGGCAGAAACAAAAGAAAAGTTCAAGAAAGGGATTAAAATTACAGGTGAAAGAATCTCAGTGATGAAATTCGTTGATGATATTGCTAGGAAGAAGAATTACAAGACCGGTAGAATGGAACGAACATCACAGAGTGATGATGATCAAGACAATTCATAGAAAAACGTATATAGTCAAAAAACGGATATGACTGAGAATAAATCGAAGAAAGATGAGACGCAGCACAAATGAGAAACTTAACACCATAACTGGTTCAAATGGCTCTGAGCACTATGGGACTCAACTGCTGTGGTCATCAGTCCCCTAGAACTGAGAACTACTTAAACCTAACTAACCTAAGGACATCACATACATCCATGCCCGAGACAGGATTCGAACCTGCGACCGTAGCAGTCGCACGGTTCCGGACTGCGCGCCTAGAACCGAAAGACCACCGCGGCCGGTCCATAACCGGTGATCATGAAGTAGATGAAGATAAAAATTCTGCTACCTAGGCAGCATGATGTATGGAGAAAGGAGGACATACAAAGCACTGGCGAAAAGTGCAGTCCTGGCAAGAGAAATCTATTAATATCAAACATTAGCCTTAATTTGAGGTAAAAATTTCGGAGAATATACGTCTGGAGCACAGCATTCTGTGGTAGTGTCACATGGACTGTGGAACAATACATTTGAGATACGCTGCTACAGAAGACTGTTGAAAGTTGGAGGTCAGTTGGATTGATAAGGTAAGAAATCAGAAGGACCTCCGCAGAATAGGCGAAGCAAGGAATATATGGAAAACACCTACAAGAAGAAGGAACAGGATGACAGGACATTTGTTAAGACATCAGGAAATTACTTCCATGGTACTAGAGGGAGCTGTAGAGGGCCAAAAAAGTGTAGTGGAAAACAGAGATTTGGCTACACCGAATAAATACCAAGGTTGGAACTTTAATAGTGGTAACTATTTATTTACAGCTCATACAAAATAGATCGAGTTTTAAAGTTTTACTGATCTTCAAAGTAGTCACCAGCATTGTGTGTAACCCGTTGCCAGCGATGTGGAAGTCGTAGTTGTGTTGACAATTCGAGCGGCGCGGTCTATTGCCCGACGAATTTGTAGCAGTTCTGATGCGGATGCCGTGAAGAGTTTCCTTCAGCTTCGAAATCGAGTTGAACTCACGAGGGCTTAAGTCAGAGGAGTGCAGTAGGTGTGAAGCTAAATCGAGATGATGCTGACTGTCTTCTTTGATGGAATTGTGTATCACGAATACGCTGCGGAAGGACAAACAGTGACAAAGGAGTGCTATCAAGATGTTCTCCGGCGACTCCGTGACGCAGTTCGGCGCAAAGGCACAGATATGTGGACGGCGAAAAGCTGGCAACTGCATCACTACAACGCCACCGCACATTCATCCCACTTGGGACATTACAAACGACGCCTCGCTTGGTGTAAGGAGCGTAAACATTGGACGATTGAACAGGAGAAAAACGTTGTGTGGAATGAAGAATCATAGTAAACAATGTGGCGATCCGATGGCCGGGTGTGGGTATGGCGAATGCCCGGTGAACGTCATCTGCCAGCGTGTGTAGTGCCAACAGTAAAATTCGGAGGCTGTGGTGTTATGGTGGGGTCGTGTTTTTCATGGAGAGGGCTTGCACCCACCTATTGTTTTCCGTGGGCACTGTTACAGCACAGGTTTTAAGCACCTTCTTGCTTTCCACTGTTTAAGAGGAATTCGAAGATGGCGATTGCATCTTTCAACACGATCGAGCACTTCTTCATAGTGCACAGCCTGTGGCGCAGTGGTTACACGACACGAACGTCCCTGTAATGGGCTGGCCTGCACAAAGTCCTGACATTAATCCTACTGAACACCTTTGGGATGTTTTGGAATGCCGACTTCGTGCCAGGCCTCACCGACCGACATCGATACCTGTCCTCAGTGCAGCGCTCCGTGAAGAATGGGATGCCATTGCCCAACAAACATTCCAGCCCCTGATTGTACTTATGCCTGCTAGAGTAGAAGCCGTCATCACGATACAGAATGCCAGAATAACCGATGGAGGGCGCCACGAACTTGTAAGTCATTTTCAGCCAGGTGTCCGGATACTTTTGATCACATAGTGTAGCTAAGTACAAAACCAAGAAATTTGAAGACAGCTACGGAGGATATCAAAACCGACCTGTGTGCAGTATCAAAATGGGCGTAGGATAGTGTTTTAGGGCTCAACCCACCCAAAACCAGAGCGGCACTGATTCGTTACTGTTTGCTCATTAGCCACAAACATCGGGAATCTCTCCCATCTTTATTCCTAAACAGAACAAATATCGACTTCTCTCCTTCAGCGAAGAGTCTAGGAGTAATAACATATGAAAATCTAAATTGGTCAGGAAACGTAACTGTAATTTCCAAGAAGGCAGCACCATCTCTCTACGCTCTGCAAAAGTATAAAAAATTATTCGTTCTCGACTTAAAAAAGAAACTTGTTCAAACGCATATACTTCCAATTATTGATTACAGCGATGTTATCTTGCAATGTCTTTCTCCGGAAACCTCACGGTCTCAAAATAAAAAAAAATAAAAAAAGGGAAACTTACGGGAGAAAAGAATTTTCAAATGTGTGTGAAATCTTATGGGGCTTAACTGCTAAAGTCATCAGTCCCTAAGCTTACACACTGCTTAACCTAAATTATCCTAAGGACAAACACACACACCCATGTCCGAGGGAGGACTCGAACCTCCGCCGGGACCAGCTGCACACTTGTAGGAGACGCCGGAACTATGTAGAGAATGTGTAAGTTCTTCCCAGGGGCACTTCTGCAGCGTAGTCGAACCAAGAGACACTCCAGCTTCGGGAAAGCGAATTACATCGTTTTTCAAATGGTTCAAATTGCTCTGAGCACTATGGGATTTTACATGTGAGGTCATCAGTCCCCTAGACTTAGAACTACTTAAACCTAACTAACCTAAGGACATCACACATATCCATGCCCGAGGCAGGATTCGAACCCGCGACCGTAGCAGCAGCGCGGTTCCGAACTGAAGCCCCTAGAACCCTTCGGCCACAGCGGCCGGTACGTCGTTTTTCTCTGAGTGCAAGGGCCCACTGGTCATTGGCTTTCTGGAACACGTCGGCGTAATCAACGCACCGCGGTACGTGGACACTTTGCAAAAATTGAAGCGCACCGTCAGGTTCAAAAGCACAAGAATGTTGACTGACAGCATCATTATGTTTCAGGATAATACCCGCCCACATGCTGCCAAAGTTGCTTCTAGCACGCAGCAGAACTTTCGCTGGGAGGCCCTTTTACATCCTCCGTACAGTCCAGATTTCTCCACAACCGTTTTCCACATTTTTGGAGCCCTGCAGAAAGACGTTAGTAGCCGTAGATCTGCTTCAGACGAAGAGATGCATGCTTGGGTGCAATCACGACCATAGCATTTTTACATTCTGACATTGTCCGTCTTGTCTCACACAGGTTCAAAAATGGTTCAAATGGCTCTGAGCACTATGCGACTTAACTTCTGAGGTCATCAGTCGCCTAGAACTAAGAACTAATTAAACCTAACTAACCTAAGGACATCATACACATCCATGCCCGAGGCAGGATTCGAACCTGCGACCGTAGCTGTCGCTCGGTTCCAGACTGAAGCGCCTAGAACCGCACGGCCACTCCGGCCGGCGTCTCACACAGGGATAGATGCATTAACTGCTATGGCGATAACTATCGAACCAATAAAGACTTTAGTTACTCACTCACTCTCTTTCTTTCTTTCCATCTGTCTCGTTTTCATTTGACTGGTCCCTACGTGTCCTGACACAAGTACCTATTGAGACATGGGGCAACCTATCCTCTCACTCCCAACTGTCTGTTAATTATAAGTTGACATTATAGGCAGTGCTGCACGCCGTTACCGCTTACCCTGAGACACTATTCGCCCCTTCTTCGCAGTGAATCACGCAGTCATTCGATTTCACGTAGTTCCATTCTGAGTGCGTCACAAGCATTGGCCGCAAACTCCTGTGGGTTCTAGACAGGTTGGACATACATTAGTGCCTTTAAATGTCCCTTTAACCTCTCTCCCCATTAAACTGAAGTTAAATCATTATGACTGCATAATATCTAGTTACTTGATTGGATACGTTTGAGCGGGAAAAGTCGTTTCCCCATAATTTCAACACAAATGTGTCCCACGTTCCCAAGTATAAATTTAATTCCTGTTTCAAATCTCAAATCTACAAAACAAAATGATTTTGATGGTGCAGACTTTGCTGATATCCCAGTATACAAAGTTCCCTACAAGTTGCGACACACCAAATACTGTTCGGAGACACAGACAAGGGAGAAGTTAAAATAACCAAAGAATTAAACGTGCGTTTTCAACTGATGAAATTATATTTTTCCACAGATGATCTTCATAACTGTAATTCAGACTACATCATCCTCCAGTATGAGGTGAAATGTTGTCATAATTAAACAAAATTACATTTTACATTCAAAATGGTAGCTTCCGACAATGGCGCTCTTTACATTTCAACCGCGATCATGCTGTCCGCAATTGCTACAGCAGAAGTAAATTAAGTCCATAGTATACGTAATGTTCCACATTATATTCACAGTTGACGTATTCTGTCTCTCTCGCAGTCATATTAAATCATTGATCCATATATATCACTTGTGCAGTTCCTCGTCAACGGTCGTACTTCAGGTTAAATCTCTAGAAGTGTTTACTAATACGAGTATGTTTTCGTGTCGTATCGTAATAGTTCATGGCCCGCGCAATAGCGTTGGTATACCAGCTCTTTCGGCGTTGGTATGTTAGTAGTTACCACCGCAGGATAACTGGGAAGGTTTTGGTGTGCGTAGGTCTCTCGTGCAGGGCCGCTGGCTGTGTCAGGCGGACCCGTGTGCACTAAGGAGAAGTTCGCGGTTCAGTCTTGGGGAGAACCGCGTCGGAAACGCCACCCATCCCGGCCTCCCGTCGCTCTTAATGCTCCGCCCACCTCGCGAATCGCGCCAACCGCCACAAATCGCCAGTGGATACCACCGGCACTGAAACCGATCATCATGAAGACTGTCCATCGTCCCGTGCCAGGGTCCGTTCATCCGCGTTGTCGTCCGACGATTCACCTGACCGCCTAGTAATTGATCTTTCCCGTAGTGAGGCGGCGAACACATCCACTCTGTCTGACCACCACCAGGCTGTACCTGCACATCTTTCTACGCCGTCCCGCCACCGTGGCGACTCTTCTGGACACCCGGACCCAGTCGGAAAGTCCTCTGGCCGTCGCTCCAGACGCCCCTCCGCCCACGCGGGCTGTGGTGGCAGCGGATCGTGTTCCGATACCCCCCTCCAGGGGGACGCCGCACCGGATGCTCCTGGCTCATGCTCCCGACCCTCCTTCTCAAGAGATCCCGTGAAGCCCTCAGAAGAAAGAGGAGATACCCCCCATTGTGGTATATAATGTCACTAATTATACGAAACTGAACACTGAGCTCCAGCGGCTCATTGTCGACCAGTTGAGAGCTGTTTACCAAAACGATCGTGTGAAATACCTCCTTGACACTAGGGATGACTATCTTACCATTCTCGATTTCTTAAAATCAAAGGTGGTGCTTACTTTACCGACCAGATGTCGGGTAATCGCCGCACCAAAATCGGCATCAAGGACTTGCCACCAGAGGTTACGGCAGAGGAGATCAATGATGAACTGCTTCGACTCGATTTCGAAGATCTTTTGGTCCACAAGTATAGCAAGAGGGATCCTGAGACCAGGGCATTGATCCCCTGCGTTACCCACGTCGTCTCCCTGTCCCAGAGGAAGGATATAGAGCGGTTTTACCAAATCCGGTATCTTCTGTACACTAAAGCCCCAGGACCGCAACGCCCTGTCGCAAATGACACTGTTTACGACGTACTGGTAATTACTGCTCCCTGCCGTTGCTTTGCAGAAACCAACCTGTGCCAGATGTTTGGGAACGACTCACGATCCCCACCACATAGCACCCTCGACGGGGTGCCCTGTTTACCAGAAGGCACTGAAGTCTTCTCGTCCTCCCAAAAAGAAACCAAGAACAAATCGACCTCCTCACCGCTACGGGACATGACCAACTATCCTGTTTGGCGGGGTCAGCGTGGTGCACTGCTCAGCAGCCACTCTGGTACCAGCCACTCAGACACCAGATGGTTCGGTGGCTCCTGTGCCCCTTCCTGCCCAGACTCCCACGACATCCTTTGCTGCTGCAGCCCGGTCTCCTCCTCATTGTCTGTCTTCCGTGACAGCTCCCACTGCTCACCAACTACAGGAGCCACCTGCAGCCCACTCCAGTCCATCTGTGACTGTATCTCAGCTCTCTGCCCCTCCCCCCACTCTGCCTACTACTACACCTTCACCTGCGTGCCGTAGGGGCAAGCAGACCACCCGGGACCCTCCCCCAGTGCTGGAGACTGATGTGTCCTTGCGGGCGGACATGTGCGAAATCCTCCAGGTCATCTCCTTTTTCACGAAACCCCACATCCGGTCTGTTATTCGTGACAATGCACAAAAAAACCGTCAGTCAGAGGACGGGCTCTCCAACGTCATCGCCCTAGTGGAACGGCTTAGTCAAATATTGTTGTAATGGCGAATGGACCTCCACACAACCACCAGCCCCCTCGGGATCTTGCCACTTGCATTTTTAATGCCAATGGCATAAAACGTATGAAGACGGAATTGAACACCTTCCTCCATGACTATTGTGTGGATGTTTTACTGGTCACAGAAACACACCTCAATCCGGCAGACGATTTCCGCCCCTCTGGCTGCCTCGACTGCCATGGTGGAGGCACAGCTGTGTTCCTCAAGACAGCTCTTGTCCATCTCCAAGAGACTCTCCAGCCAATGGAACACATAGAGGGCACAGTGGTTACCATCTCCACACGCCTTGGTACCATTACCTTTGCAGCAGCGTATTTGAGCCCAAACAAGCCACTGCTGGAAGCAGACCTCCGCGCATAGTCATCCTGTGACAGGCTCGGCATTGGGCGGATCTCAACGCCAAGCACCCAGCTTGGCATTCTCCCATCTCTAACTCCAAAGGCCGACTCCTCCTTGACCTGGAGGATACTTTAGCACTATCGGTCCATGGCCCCCACGAACCTACCCATATCCCAGTGTGTACTAACTGCCAGTCAGACATTCTGGATGTGGCCACCTTCAAAAATGTCACCGCTCAGTTTTCACTGGAAGTTCGCCACGAACCGGCCTCTGACCATGAGCCAGTACTCTTGCACCTCACCAATGCTGCCCTTTCATTTGATGTTCGTTCCTCTGCGACCCTCACCAATTGCGACAAGTTTGCCAGGGTACTTAATAAAACCACTCGCCACGACCTCGATTTGACAACACCGGCCAATATAGTCCGTGCTGTGGATTACCTTACCGCCAAAATACAGAAAGCAGTGAAACTCTCCACCTCCACTGCACCTCGGAATTTAACACCCCTGGACGAATTGCCCCCTCTCTTACGAGATCTGAAAGTGCAAAAGAACCGCTACCGCCGGAGGTGGAAGCAGTTTCGTGACCCTCAGGACAAACACCAAATGAGACGCCTCCAGCGTCAATTCAGCCACCGGCTCGCTGACTGGAGGTCCACACAATGGGAGGACAGATTGTCCACTTTCCTACTCCACCAAAAATCTGACTGGGCTGTCATTCGCACCCTGCGGCCTTTTATGCCAGCGACTGGCCATCCTATTCGCACAGCAGCGGGCTTGTCGTATGTGGAAACGCTGGCATATGCGTTCGAGGCCCAAAACCGTCCTCTGGTCCAGGACCTTTCTCCGAACGAACTACAGGAAGAACATGAAGTCCTGACGGCTGTTGCTGCTTTCCGCAACCATCCAGTCTGCTCCCCTTCTTACGCCCACGGCAGAAATTCAGCGCATCCGTCGACGGAAACGTGGCCGGTCGGCCCCTGGATTGGACGGAATTTTAAACGAACATCTTGGCCACCATCCCCGCACACCACTCATTTTGTTCACCAAGATTTTAAACTGTTGTCTCACCTCTGCCCTTTTCCCCCAAGCCAAGCTGATTGCGAACCCCAAGAGGTTCAAGGACCCCACAGTCCCCACCAACAACAGGCCCATCAGCCTCCTAAATACTATAGCAAAGGTCCTTGAATCTGTGATCCTTCACCGACTTTCCCAACTTCTTGCGGCAGCTGGGTCGATCCGTCCTGAACAGTTTGGATTCACTTCGCACCTCTCAGCCGAACGTCAGGTCCTACAGATCACAGAACACATCAGCAAAGGCTCAACACTGCCAAGCCGCCAGCTGCCGTTTTTCTGGACTTGCAAAACGCTTATGACAAGATCTGGCAAGACAACCTCGTACACAAGATGCTGACACAGACCCCTATACCGGATATTTATGTCAAGATCGTCGATGACTTCCTCCGTGGTGGGACTTCGCTAGTTTCTCGACGGGGAATGGGTTCTCGCATTCGCCAATTGTGGGCAGGCACTCTGCAAGGATCGGTGCTATCTCGCATCCTTTTCAATATCTATGTAAATGATATGCCGGTCATCCCCGAGTGCCACCTTGCACAATACGCTGACGACACAGCACTATACACCACTGGCCGCATTACTGACGCCGTCGTCGCCCGCCTTCAGCGACAGATGGACGCCACCACCACCTGGTGCCGGACAAACAAAGTAGCTCTCAATGCCGCCAAAACTACGGCAGTTTACTTCACGAAACGCCCAGTCCTCCGCCGCAATATCTCGATTGCAGGTGTGCAGGTGTGCAGGTGTGCAGGTGTGCAGGTGTGCAGGTGCCCTGGTCCCCGACAACCACCTATCTCGGGGTCCAGGTGGACCACGAGTTGCTCTTCCACTGTCATGCTCTTCCGCAATAGGGAACTTAACCTGCATACCGAGTTCCGCATTTGCCGAAAAGTTATCCTGCCTGCCCTGACGTACGGATCTGGTGCATGGGCCACGATCAGTGTCACCAGTATGCGGAACAAGGTGCAGAACAAGGTGCTCAGGTGGAGCCTGCACGCCCCGCCATCACGAGAATTGTCAAACTGCCACTCCCCACGAGGAAGCGGATATCGTCCATACGCAACAACGCGCGGCGGCTCTATGAGAAAGTGGATGCCTTGCGGGACGCTGTCCATGGGTTACGCCACGCTGGGACGCCGCTGGCATCGACATCCGGTTCCCCTAACCATCCTACAGGAATCGGATTCCGACCGTGACTAACGATAGGCCTGGCACGCCCACCACGGACGCATCCTTTGGCAGGACTAGCCCCCATTCTACGTCCAATACTTTCCAACCATACCTGCCCACGTTAGGCTACATTTTTCTGCCTGAGTCATGTAGTACTGTCACCGTCAGAGGGTGGTACCTCCAATGTGAATTGCAGTGGATAAATTTACTGCCTCACCAACACGGTCAGACCGCAATTGACCGGTGATGCTGTATTGTAACATATCACAAAAAAAAGCTTCACACGTTTTCTCTGGAGTAAATGATATATTGATTTACCACTGTCAGACGTCCTGAGGATTTAACTACAGTGCAGGGTGAGTCTATGCTACTGGACTGACTTGACCAATCCATCAGCCACGAATCTTTGAGGCAAGGTTACAATCGCAACATCCGTAGATAACTGGATCGCGTTCCGTCATGCATATACCGCAGTCGTGTTGCTTGTGCATGGGTGATGTCATCCGGTACATCTGGTAATAGTGGTATCGTCCAAAGATCGCTGCTCCACACCACGGTCGGCAGCAGTCATCGATACCACAGACGTCAGAAATGTCTCGCTGCTATCCGCTACCATGCATGGGAGAAGCTGAAGAAGACCAGCAGTGCCTTCGCACAGAGATCAATATACAGTAGAGCATGGAGCGCTCTGCCCTGTTCACGACCTTAGCTGAAGCAGTCAACATCATCCAGCAGGACTGAAGAGTTATTCAGGTAACAAATAGAAACGTAGTTTTGTAAACGTTGAACGCTGTACTTCAAGAGAAAATGAGGGATGCTTTAATAGTCCACGACAGTTGTAAATATTCAAGCAATCTTGTGGTAAAGGATTGTATCAAGTTAAGTAAATCTTTTATTCATTCATATAATAATATACTTTATATGTTATAGTTCTGATGAGCCAACCCCCAGAGCAAGCAAAGAACCCACAGTTTGGCTAACGTGTTAACGCAATTCCTTTTCGAATCCTGAAGAAGGCTCAAAAAGGCGAAATGCATTAGTGAACCTTATATACGATCCTGTTTGTTCTTTATCCTCACCGGGAACGTTTGTTGCAGTGTGTCCTCATTTAGCAACATCACCCTTTAAGATGAGCACTGTTTGGTTAAACAGTATAAGCATTTGATATGACACTCACAATAACAAACACACGCACCCCACATGAGTGACGTCCTCAATCGCACGTTTGGTACTGTAGAGCGGGACACTTTTCGCACCACATCTCCTGACAGAGTGGTTCTAGTTTCACCTGATACTAATAGTAATTCATCGCGCCGAAATTTGTGGCAGCACCTGGTGTTTGATAAAGTGTATGGTCCCGTGAGTCTGTCACCGACAATTCCTGCCCGAAGCGATCTAGATGCTTCACCTCCATGATTACACTACTGTTTGCATCTGCCAACGTGTACATTTACTATGCCATTTCTTGTGCATCCTGCCTCTTGTGCAGTACTCAATAGAAGTAAAACGGTCTTATCTCACCAGGTATTGGTCGTCAAACGTATAGAGAGAATCTGTGATGGTGTCACGAACATTCAGGAATGATGGAGAAGGCTAGATGTATCAATTTTGGCTAAGGGAGTCTGGTCCGCAGACACCCAGCCGAAAATTACAATCGAAAATCGTAGTGATATCTCTCATAATGGAATGCCTGTCCTGGTACTGTTATTACTAAAATTGTAGGGTAGGCCACTTTCAGAGGTGATAGTGCGGATAGTAAGGTCTTTGGTTTATATGTTGTAGGAGGTTATATGGACAAAAAAAAAGTTCAGTAAAAATTGGCTGTAAACTGCATACGCGTAGGTTGGCCACTTCGTCTCAGGCACCTTGCCATGGATCACACGGTTTCCCCGGCCGGAGGTACGAGCCCTCCCTCGGGCTTGGGTATGTGTGTTGTTCTTAGAGTAAGTTACTGTAAGTTACATTAAGTAGTGTGTAAGCCTAGGAACCGATGACCTTAGCAGTTTGGTCCCACAGGAACTTACCACAAATTTGAATTAAAGAGCATATCTTAAGAACTATGACCATTCGTTCAGAAGAAGAGATGTGTGTCACACTAGAGAATATGATCACGTACTCACAGCTCTAGAGAACTGCATTTTGGAGCCCGTTATCAGGAGAAAGAAAACTGGCCTTCTACGGATCGGAGCGTAGAATGTCAGATCCCTTAATCGGGCAGTAGCTTAGAAAATTTAAAAAAGGGACATGGATAGTTTAAAGTTAGATGTAGTGGAAATTAGTGAAGTTCGGTGGCAGGAGGAACGAGACTTTTGGTCAGGTGAATACAGGGTTATATATACAAAATCAGATAGGGATAATTCAGGAGTAGGTTTAACAATGAATGAAAAACAGGAGTGCCGGTAAGCTACTACAAACACCATAGTGAACACATTATTGTGGCCAAGATAGACACGAATCCCGCGCCTACTACAGTAGTACAAGTTTATATGCCACCTAGCTCTGCAGCTGACGGAGAAACTGATGTAATGTATGATGACATAAAAGAAATTATTCAGGTAGTTAAGGGAGGCGAAAATTTAATAGTAATAGGTGACTGGAATTCTAGAGTAGGAAAAGGGAGAGAAAGAAACATAGTAGGTGAACATGGACTTGGTGTAAGAAATGAAAGAGGAAGCCGTCTGGAGGAATTTTTCACAGAGCATAACTTAATCATAGTTCACACTTGGTTCAAGAACCATGAAAGAAGGTTGTATACATGGAAGAACCCTGGAGATACTAAAATGTATCGGATAGATTATAAAATGGTAAGACAGAGATTTAGGAACCAGCTTTTAAAGTGTAAGACATGTCCAGGTGAAGATGTGGTCTCTGACCACAATCTATTGGTTATGAACTGTAGATTACAACTGAAGAAGCTACAAAAAGGTTGTAATTTAAGGAGATGGGATCTGGATAAACTGCAAGAACCAGAGGTTGTACAGAGTTTCAGGGAGAGCATAAGGTAACAATTGGCAGGAATGGGGGAAAGAAATACAGTAGAAGAAGAATGGGTAGTTTTGAGGGATGAAATAGTGAAGGCAGCAGAGGATAAAGTAGGTAAAAAGACGAGGGCTAGTAGAAATCCTTGGGTAACAGAAGAAATATTGAATTTAATTGATGAAAGGAGAAAATATAAAACTCAGTAAATGAAGCAAGCAAAAAGGAATACAAACATCTCAAAAATGAGATCGACAGGAAGTGCAAAATGGCTAAGCAGGGATGGCTAGAGGACAAATGTAAGGATGCAGAGGCTTATCTCACTAGGGGTAAGATAGATACAGCCTACAGGAAAATTAAAGAGACCTTTAGAGAAAGGAGAACCACTTGCATGAATATCAAGAGCTTTGATGGAAACCCAGTTCTAAGCAAAGAAGGGAAAGCAGAAAGGTGGAAGGAGTATATAGAGGGACTATACAAGGGCGATGTACTTGAGGACAATATTATGGAAAATGGAAGACGATGTAGATGAAGATGAAATGGGAGATATGATACAGCGTGAAGAGTTTGACTGAGCACTGAAAGACCTGAGTCGAAACAAGGCCCCGGGAGTAGACAACATTCCATTAGAACTACTGACACCCTTGGGAGAGCCAGTCCTGACAAAACTCTACCATCTGATGAGCAAGATGTGTGAGACAGGCGAAGTACCCTCAGACTTCAAGAAGAATATAATAATTCCAATCCCAAAGAAAGCTGGTGTTGACAGACGTGAGAATTACCGAAGTATCAGTTTAATAAGTCACAGCTGCAAAATACTAACGCGAATTCTTTACAGTCGAATGGAAAAATTGATAGAAGCCGACATCGGGGAAGATCAGTTTGGATTCCGTAGAAATGTTGTAACACATGAGGCAATACTGACCCTACGACTTATCTTAGAAGCTAGATTAAGGAAGGGCAAACCTACGTTTCTAGCTTTTGTAGAGAAAGGTTTCGACAATTCTGATTGGAATACTCTCTTTCAAATTCTGAAGATGGCAGGATTAAAATACAGCGGTCGAAACGCTATTTACAATTTGTACAGGGTTGTAGCCTCTCCCCGATGTTATTCAGTCTGTATATTGAGCAGCAATAAAGGAAACGAAAGAAAAGTTCGGAATAGGTATTAAAATCTATGGAGAAGAAATAAAAACTTTGAGGTTCGCCGATGACATTGTAATTCTGTCAAAGACAGCAAAAGACTTGGAAGAGCAGTTGAACGGAATGGACAGTGTCTTGAAAGGAGGGTATAAGATGAACATCAACAAAAGCAAAACGAGGATAATGGACTGTAGTCGAATTAAGTCGGGTGATGCAGAGGGAATTAGATTAGGAAATGAGACACTTAAGTAGTAAAGGAGTTTTTCTAATTGGGGAGCAAAATAACTGATGATGGCCGAAGTAGAGAGGATATAAAACGTAGACTGGCAATGGAAAGGAAAGAAGAAAAATTTGTTAACATCGAGTATAGATTTAGGTGTCAGGAAGTCGTTTCTGAAAGTATTTGTATGGAGTGTAGCCATGTATGGAAGTGAAACGTGGACGATAAATAGTTTAGACAAGAAGAGAATAGAAGCTTTCGAAATGTGGTGCTACAGAAGAATGCTGAATATTAGATGGGTTGATCACATAACTAATAAGGAGGTATTGAATAGAATTGGGGAGAAGAGAATCTTGCGCCACAACTTGACTAGAAGAAGGGATCGGTTGGTATGACATGTTCTGAGACATTGAGCGATCACAAATTTAGTATTGGAGGGCAGCGTGGAGGCTCAAAATCGTAGAGGGAGACCAAGAGATGACTACACTAAGCAGATTCAGAAGGATGTAGGCTGCAGTAGGTACTGGGAGATGAAGAAGCTTGCGCAGGATAGAGTAGCATGGAGAGCTGCATCAAACCAGTCTCAGGACCGAAGACTACTACAACAATGCACTGTACTTTTTACCTGATTTCTCTCCATACTATGTCCTCCAAAATCTTGGAAATCAGGTAGCTTGCTGTAGAGAAGCTTTGTTTTACAGTTTTCGAAGATAATAAAGTGTTTACACCTCTTAATATATCTAATAACCGAAACCCGTATGTGACTAATGGGACAAATACGCAGCTGATAGAGTGAATATTATAAAAATTTCTCAAATGCCTCTCTGCAGAATTTCAGTAATATTCTCTACTATATTTCCTACGTTAACCTTAGCATAATAACTATTGGGAGTCTCCTCTAAAGAACCTATCTGTGTTTCTTTGCGGACTTTTTACTTCAGCTGTCTGTTTACCAGTAACTGATATTAAGAGTTTACGTCCGACGAGCTTGACCACTCATTCCCCAGCGTCTCCGTTTTGTAAGAACGCCTTTACGCTCCGACGGTTTTACGACAAGGAGAACGGCCTTGTTGCAAGACAATCACTGCGCTTCATTTTCAACCCGGATGCAGCAGTAATTCTTTGTAAGCACGCCGAGAATGTGGCGCCGGTTGATTTACTGCTCGATAAATCGCTTCTCGACCTCGGCGTTCCAGCTCTGGAGTGGCGAACTTCAACGCGAGTGACTCAGCCCTCCTCGCATCGACTGCTGATGTGTGTTCCAGCGTCCACAACCGATTCGTCGCTAAGCAGAACAGAAATTCTGGCACGCAGTCAATATTTGCGACACTTCTCCTAACTAAGGTACGAGCATATGGGTTTGGTTCCCAAATATGTGAGTGGCTCGAAGACTTCTTAAGTAATAGAACCCAGTACTTTGTCCTCCATGGTGAATGTTCATCGGAGGTGAGTGTATCATCTGGAGTGCCCCAGGGAAGTGTGGTAGGTCCGCTGTTGTTTTCTATCTACATAAATGATCTTTTAGATAGGGTGGATAGCAATGTGCGGATGTTTGCTGTGGTGTACGGGAAGGTGTCGTCGTTGAGTGACTGTAGGAGGATACAAGATGACTTGGACAGGATCTGTGATTGGTGTAAGGAATGGCAGCTAACTCAAAATATAGATAAACCTAAATTAATTGGGATGGATAGGAAAAAGAATCCCGCAATGTTTGAATACTCCATTATTAGTGTAGCGCTTGACACAGTCACGTCGATTAAATACTTAGGCGTAAGACTGCAGAGCGATATGAAGTGGGACAAGCATGTAATGGCAGTTGTGGGGAAGGCGGATAGTCGTCTTCGGTTCATTGGTAGAATTTCGGGAAGATGTGGTTCATCTACAAAGGAGACGGCTTATAAAACACTAATACGACCTATTCTTGAGTACTGCTCGTGCGTTTGGGATCCCTATCAGGTAGAATTGAGGGACGACATAGAAGAAATTCAGAGGCGGGCTGCTAGATTTGTTACTGGTAGGTACGAAGTACCCGTGGTCTAGGGGTAGCGTCTTTGATTCATAATCAAAACGTCTTCGGTTCCGGGTTCGATCCCCGCTACTGCCTAAATTTTTATAAATAATCAGCATTGGTGGCCGAAGACTTCAGGCGCCCCTAAAAAGCGAAAGAATCAGCAATGATCAATGACATAAGGATGCAGAAGGCAATGGAAACCACTGCATTAAAGACACGTAACGTGTATCCACAGGACATGTGGCCCGTCGTTGAAGAAGTGTCATGATGATCTCTCCATTGGCAAAAGATTCCGGAATAGTCCCCCATTCGGATCTCCGGGAGGGAACTGCCAAGGGGGAGGTTACCATGGGAAAAAGATTGAATAATCAACGAAAGGATAATGTTCTAAGAATCGGGGCGTGGAATGTCAGAAGCTTGAACGTGGTAGGGAAACGAGAAAATCTGAAAAGGGAATTGCAAAGGCTCAATCTAGATATAGTAGGGGTCAGTGAAGTGAAGTGGAAGGAAGACAAGGATTTCTGATCAGATGAGTATCTGGTAATATCAACAGCAGCAGAAAATGGTATAACAGGTGTAGGATTCGTTATGAATAGGAAGCTAGGGCAAAGGGTCTGTTACTGTGAACAGCTCAGTGACCGGGTTATTCTAATCAGAATCGACAGCAGATCAACACCGACAACGATAGTTCAGGTATACATGCTGACGTCGCAAGCTGAAGATGAACAGATAGAGAAAGTGTATGAGGATATTAAAAGGGTAATGCAGTATGTAAAGGGGGACGAAAATCTAATAGTCATGGGCGACTGGAATGCAGTTGTAGGTGAAGAAAAGGTTGCAGGAGAATATGGACTTGGGACAAGGAATGAAAGAGGAGAAAGACTAATTTTCTGTAACAAGTTTCAGCTAGTAATAGCGAATACCCTGTTCAAGAATCACAAGAGGAGGAGGTATACTTGGAAAAGGCCGGGAGATACGGGAAAATTTCAATTAGATTACATCATGGTCAGACAGAGATTCAGAAATCAGATATTGGATTGTAAGGCGTACCCAGGAGCAGATATAGACTCAGATCACAATATAGTAGTGATGAAGAGTAGGCTGAAGTTCAAGACATTAGTCAGGAAGAATCAATACGCTAAGAAGTGGGTTACGGAAGTTCTAAGGAATGACGAGATACGTTTGAAGTTCTGTAACTTTATAGATACAGCAATAAGGAATAGCGCAGTAGGCAGTACAGTTGAAGAGGAATGGACATCTCTAAAAAGGGCCATCACAGAAGTTCGGACGGAAAACATAGGTACATAGAAGGTATCTGCGAAGAAACCATGGGTAACAGAAGAAATACTTCAGTTGATTGATGAAAGAAGGAAGTACAAACATGTTCCGGGAAAATCAGGAATACAGAAATACAAGTCGCTAAGGAATGAAATAAATAGGAAGTGCAGGGAAGCTAAGACGAAATGGCTGCAGGAAAAATGTGAAGACATCGAAAAAGATATGATTGTCGGAAGAACAGACTCAGCATACAGGAAAGTCAAAACAACCTTTGGTGACATTAAAAGCAACGGTGGTAACATTGAGAGTGCAACGGGAATTCCACTGTTAAATGCAGAGGAGAGATCAGATAGGTGGAAAGAATACATTGAAAGCCTCTATGAGGGTGAAGATTTGTCTGATGTGATAGAAGAAGAAACAGGAGTCGATTTAGAAGAGATAGGGGATCCAGTATTAGAATCGGAATTTAAAAGAGCTTTGGAGGACTTACGGTCAAATAAGGCATAAGGGATAGATAACATTCCATCAGAATTTCTAAAATCATTAGGGGAAGTGGCACAAACGACTATTCACGTTGGTGTGTAGAATATATGAGTCTGGCGACATACCATCTGACTTTCGGAAAAGCATCATCCACACAATTCCGAAGACGGCAAGAGCTGACAAGTGCGAGAATTATCGCACAATCAGCTTAACAGCTCATGCATCGAAGCTGCTTACAAGAATAATATACAGAAGAATGGAAAAGAAAATTGAGAATGCGCTAGGTGACGATTAGTTTGGCTTTAGGAAAAGTAAAGGCACGAGAGAGGCAATTCTGGCGTTACGGCTAATAATGGAAGCAAGGCTAAAGAAAAATCAAGACACGTTCATAGTATTTGTCGACCTGGAAAAAGCGTTCGACAATATAAAATGGTGCAAGCTGTTCGAGATTCTGAAAAAAGTTGGGGTAAGCTGTAGGGAGAGACGGGTCATATACAATATGTACAACAACCAAGAGGGAATAATAAGTTGACCATCAGGAACGAAGAGCTCGTATTAAGAAGGGTGTAAGACAATGCTGTAGCCTTTCGGCCCTACTCTTCAATCTGTACATCGAGGAAGTAATGATGGAAATAACAGAAAGGTTCAGGAGTGGAATTAAAATACAAGGTGAAAGGATATCAATGATACGATTCACTGATGACATTGCTATCCTGAGTGAATGTGAAGAAGAATTAAATGATCTGCTGAACGGAATGAACAGTCTAATGAGTGCACAGTATGGTTTGAGAGTAAATGGGAGAAAGACGAAGGTAATGAGAAGTAGTAGAAATGAGAAAAGCGAGAAACTTAACATCAGGATTGATGGTCACGAAGTCAATGAAGGAATTCTGCTACCTAGGCAGTAAAATAACCAATGACGGACGGAGCAAGGAAGACATCAAAAGCAGACTCGCTATGGCAACAAAGGCATTTCTGGCCAAGAGGAGTCTACTAATATCAAATACCGGCCTTAATTTGAGGAAGAAATTTCTGAGAATATACGTCTGGAGTACAGCATTGTATGGTAGTGAAACATGGATTGTGGGAAAACCGGAACAGAAGAGAATCGAAGCATTTGAGATGTGGTGCTTTAGACGAATGTTGAAAATTAGGTGGACTGATAAGGTAAGGAATGAGGAGGTTCTACGCAGAATCGGAGAGGAAAGGAATGTATGGAAAACACTGATAAGGAGAAGGGACAGGATGATAGAACATCTGCTATGACATGAGGGAATGACTTCCATGGTACTAGAGGGAGCTGTAGAGGGCAAAAACTGTAGAGGAAGACAGAGATTGGAATACGTCAAGCAAATAATTGAGGACGTAGGTTGCAAGTGCTACTCTGAGATGAAGAGGTTAGCACAGGAAAGGAATTCGTGGCGGGCCGCATCAAACCAGTCAGTAGACTGATGACCAAAAAAAAAAAAAAAAAAAAAAGGTTTGATCACCACGCAAGTGTTATGGAAATGCTTCAGGAACTCGGGTGCGTGTCTCTGGAGGAAAGAGGCGTTCCCTTCGCGAATCGCTACTGAGGAAATATAGAGAACCAGCATGTGAGGCTGACTGCAGTACAATTTAACTGCCGCCAACTTATATTTCGCGGAAAGACCACAAAGATAAGATAAGAGAGATTAGGGCTCGTACAGAGGCATAAAGGCAGTCATTTTTCCCTCGCTCTGTTTGGAACAGGGAGAGAAGATGCTAGTTGTGGTACGAGGTACCCTCCGCCACGCACCGTATAGTGAATTGCGGAGTATGTATGTAGATGTAGAACAGACATTCTACATCCTTATCTACATGGTTACTCCGCAAATCACGCTTACGTGCCTGGCAGAGAGTTCATCGAACCACCTCCAAAATAATTCTCTATTATTCCAATCTCGAACAGCACGCGGATATAAAAGAACATCTTTCTGTGCCATCTCCGATTTCGCTTATTTTATTATGATGATCGTTTTTCCCCGTGTATGTCGGCGGCAACCAAATATTTATGCGTTCTGAGGAGAAAATTGGTGATAGAAAATTCGTGAGAAGATTCCGCCACAACGAAAAACGCCTTTGTTTTAATTATATACACCCCAAATCCTGTATCATGTCAGTCACACTCTCCCCTATTTCTCGATAGTACAAAATCTGCTGCTCTTCTTTGAACTTTCTCGTTATACACCATTAATCCTATCTGGTTAGGATGGCAAACAGTGCAACAATATTCGAAAACAGGACGGACAAGTTTAGTGTAAACAGTGTCTTTAGTAGACCTGCTCTGACAATAACATGCAGTTTTTGGTTTGCCTCCCCACAACATTTTCTATGTGTTCTTTCCAATTTAAGTGGGGTAGGGCGTCAAACGGGCCGACTTCGTAAAAAGCCTGAAAGCACGTGCCCCTCTCGTGTCTGCTTAACTTGTCATTTCGCTTTTTCTTTTATCCAATGTAAAATGCGAGTGGGTGAAAATGACAAAGCTTCGAAAACTAGTCTCAATCGCGCAAAAAATGCGGAAGCCAGTCAATCGATATAACTTCGCAAAATATGAGTGATTCGACCATGGTCGAGTAAATGTTCTCAATATTAAAGAACACTAGTTGAGCCTCTAACCATTCGCTTTTTTTTTCTCAGACTAAAAGTTTTCAAATTGGCAGTAGCTGTAACTCATGAAATATACACGAATTTCTATTATGTGTTATGTTATGTTAACCGAGGACCTAGAAACGACGGAGAGGCTCCGTCCCCGCCGCAGCCGCAGTGGTCCACAACCCCACGACGACTACCGCAGTCCACTTCACCCCTCCGTCGCCCCAAACCGAACCCAGGGTTACTGTGCGGTTCGGGCCCCGGTGGACCCCCCAGGGAACGTCTCACACCAGACGAGTGTAACGCCTATGTTTGCGTGGTAGAGTAATGGTGGTGTATGCGTACGTGGAGAACTTGTTTGCGCAGCACGGCACGGCCAACCGGCCGGACAATTTCCATTATAACTGTTTGTAACGTGTGAGCCAAAGTTTTTTCTAGTGTGGTACGTAGGTTTTTTGCGTGGTATTTTAATTTCGAGTTTTGTGCCACGTTTCTATAAGACTTTTTTGTTGAATAGATTTCAAAGCGTAATCATTTTGTTAAAAGTCATTTTTAAATAGTCCTACATACTCGTACTACATTAGAGAATATCATCTGTTCCAAAGCACTTATTGAAATTTTGTTCTAGGCCGAGAAGTTTGGCCTTCAGACCTCCCACCAACGGCTCTCTCACTCCGCGAAGGCCGTATGACGATTTTCTGAAGTGTCCTCTGGCTGTAAGTGTTTTACTTGAAAAATATACGTAATACGATACTATGGATGTACAATAAAATTCTTAAGTCAGTTTTGTAATTTGTCTGTTATTTTATTGGAAAAAAAATCGTGAATGTCGATTCGAAAATGGAACATCATCCTGTGCACCCCATTAATGCACGAATTTATTTGTAACTGTAAACTTTGGTATGAATCACCGGAAAGGGGTTTGAAAGGCCGTCCTTCGATACACACTGAAAACGGATTTAGAAAACATCGTTCTTGTGAAACACAACTAGCTCTTTACTCACAGGAAGATTTGAGTGCTATTGAAAAGGGATTTCAAACTGACTCCGTATTTCTACACTTCTAGAAGACTTTTGACGCTGTACCACAGAAGCTGCTTGTAGTGAAATTACGTACTTATCGCCTCAGTTACGTGACTGGAACCATGATTTCCTATCAGAGAGGTCACAGTTCGTAGTAACTGACAGAAAGTCATCGAGTAAAATAGAAGCGATTTCTGGCATTCCCCAAGGTAGTGTTATAGGTCCTCTGCTGTTCCTTATCTATGTAAACGATTTGGGAAACAATCCGAGCGACCGATTTAGGATGGTTCAAATGGCTCTGAGTTCTATGGGACTTTCCATTTGAGGTCATCAGTCCCCTAGAACTTAAAGCTACTTAAACCTATGTAACCTAAGGACATCACACACATCCATGCCCGAGGCAGGATTCGAACCTGCGATCTTAGGATGTTCGCAGACGATGCTGTCGTTTATCGTCTAGTAAAGTCATCAGAAGATCAAAACAAATTGCAGAATGATTTAGAAATGATATCTGTATGGTGCAAAAACCCTAAATGATGAAAAGTATGAGGTTATCCACATGAATGCTAAAAGGAACACGAACAATGAGTCAGATTAAAAGCCGTAAATTCAACTAATTACCTAGGAATTGCTGTTACGAACAATTTAAGGGGGGTAGGACGTCAAAAGAGGCCGTCTTGGAGCAGGAGAGGCACCACAGGAGATTTTATTTTCCACTGTCTATACTTTTACAAGTAAATTCACAAAGCTTTGTGAGCATGGCCACGAAGGATTCAGGATTCACACTCGTAGCAGCGGAAGTTCAAAAACATAACAAAATAAATTTTTTTATGTGTGAAATTTCATCATTTTTTCACTTACTATTGACTGTATTTGTTGCTGTAGGTACACTTTTCTTCATAAGTAAGAGAGACTGTTCGATGAATTTTGCACAGCATACAAACCATACTTACAGGTGTCTGAAACTCTAGAATCTATTTAATTTATGAAAAATGAATGAGATGTTACGTTTTATACCTTATGTTTAGAAAAAAAGTCAAATTATCTCAATTTTTGCCAGAGTTTTTAACAGATTTGGAAAATCGGCTCATGTTGTCTGTATTTTAACCACGCCTAGACGGTCAATACTGCTGTTCGATCGCAGGAAGGGCTCTCAATAAGGTAAGCGTCCAGGCGTCTCGAACCAAAGCGATGTTGTTCGGACATGGAGGAGATACAGAGAGACAGGAACTGTCGATGACATGCCGCGCTCAGGCTGTCCAAGGGCTACTGCTGCAATGGATGACCGCTACCTACGAATTATGGGTCGGAGGAAACCTGTCAGCAACGCCACCATAATACTTTACATGCAGCCACAAGACATCGAGTCACAACACAAACTGAGCGCAATAGGCTGACTGATTCGCACCTTCTCTGCCGACGTCCAAGGCAACGTCCATTTTTTGCATCAAAGACACCATGCCGCGCAGGACAGATGGGCGCAACAACAGGCCGGATGGATCGCTCACGATTGGCATGACGTTCTCTTCAGCGATGAGTGTCGCATATGCCCTCAACCAGACAAGCGTCAGTGTTTGGAGGCAACGCCTTAGACACACTGTCCAGCGAGTGCAGCAGGGTGGAGGTTCCCTGCTGTTCTGGGCTGGCATTATATGCGGCCGACGTACACCGCTGGCGGTCACGGAAGGCGCCGTAACGGCTGTACGATACGTGAATGCCATCCTCTGACCGATACTGCAACCATATCGGCGGCATATCGGCGAGGCATGTCTTCATGGACGACAATTCGCGCCCCATCGTGCATGTCTGGTGGATGACTCCGTCAGGGTAACGACATCGCTCGGTTAGTGGCCAGCATGTTCTCCAGACATGAACCCTATCGAACATGCCTGGAACAGATTGAAAACAGCTGTATATGGACGACGTGGAGGAATCTGCGCCGAATCGCCGTTGAAGAGTAAGACAATCTGGACCAAGAGTGCCTCGATGAGCTTGTGGATGTATGCCACGACGAATACAGGCACGCAACAACGCAAGGACGTACTGCTGGGTATTAGAGGTACCGGTGTGTACAGCAGTCTGGACCAGCACCTTGAAGGTCTCGCTGTATGGTGGTACAACACGCAATGTGTGGTTTTCATTAGCAATAAACAAGGGCGGAAATGATGTTTATGTTGAGCTATATTCCAATTGCCTGTACAGGTTCCGGAATTCTCGGAACTGAGGTGATGCAGTACTCCAATTCTATCGGTAACCATTAAAGTGCTACATTGGTAGCATTCCAGCACTTGGATGCGCTAGACCCACATGCAGAAAATCGTGGATTTAACATGTTTTAACATTTATGGCACACGTTACATGAATAAATCTTAAAAACAGTCTCTAAGGAAAATTTGAAGGCAATAAAACATTAGGCTGTAAAAAGTTACAGAAAAAAATCATTTAAATGAAACGAGAGCAAATGCATTTATAAATTACAACAATTACACTACTGGTCATTAAAATTGCTACACCACGAAGATGACGTGCTACAGACGCGAAATTTAACCGACAGGAAGAAGATGCTGTGATATGCAAATTTTTAGCTATTCAGAGCATTCACACAGGGTTGGCGCCGTTGGCGACATCTACAACGTGCTGACATGAGGAAAGTTTCCAACCGGTTTCTCATACACAAACAGCAGTTGACCGGCGTTGCATGGTGAAATGTTGTTGGCATGCTACGTGTAAGGAGGAGGAATGCGTAACATGACGTTTCCGACTTTGATAAAGGTCGGATTGTAGCCTGTCACGATTGCGGTTTATCGTACCGCGACATTGCTGCTCGCTTGGTCGAGACCCAATGACTGTTAGCAGAATATGGAATCGGTGGGTTCAGGAGGGTAATACGGAACACCGTTCTGGATCCCAACGGCCTCGTATCACTAGCAGTCGAGATGACAGGCATCCATATGGCTTAACGGATCGTGCAGCCACATCTCGATCCCTGAGTCAACAGATGGGGACGTTTCCAAGACAAAAACCCTCTGCACGAACAGTTAGACGACATTTGCAGCAGCATGGGCTACCAGCTCGGAGACCATGGCTGCGGTTACCCTTGACGCTACATCACAGACAGGAGCGCCAGCGATGGAGTACTCAACGACGAACCTGGGTGCACGAATGACAAAACGTCATTTTTTCGGTTGAATCCAGGTTCTGTTTCCAGCATCATGATGGTCGCATCCGTGTTTGGCGACATCGCGGAGAACGCACATTGGAAGCGTGTATTCGTCATCGCCATACTGTCGTATCACCCGACGTGACGGTATGGTTACACATATCGATCACCCCTTGTTCGCATTGACGGCGCTTTGAACAGTGGACGTTACATTTGAAATGTGTTACGACCCGTGACTCTACCCTTCATTCGATCCTGCGGAACCCTACATTTCAGCAGGGTAATGGACGACCGCATGTTGCAGGTCTTGTACGAGCCTTTCTGGATACAGAAAATGTTCGACTGCTGTCCTGGCCAGCACATTATCGACATTTCTCACCAATTGAAAACGTCTGGTCAATGGTGGCCGAGCAACTGGCTCGTCACAATACGCCAGTCACTACTCTTGATGAACTGTGTTATCGTGTTGAAGTTGCATGGACAGCTGTACCCGTACACGCCATCGAAGCTCTGTTTGACTCAATGCCCAGGCGTATCAAGGCCGTTATTACGGCCAGAGGTGGTTATTCTGGGTACTGATTTCTCAGGATCTATGCACCGAGATTGCGTGAAAATGTAATCACACGTCAGTTCTAGTATAATATATTTGTCCAATGAATACCCGTTTATCACCTGCATTTCCTCTATGTGTAGCAATTTTTATGGCCAGTAGTGTACAACATTATTGAGTAAAAGGGCCGCTCGTTACTCGCATCACTGTTTTAATTTTTTTTTCTGCATAACCCACTCGTTTCAGGAGCTTCGTGCAATCGTCTGTGGGTTTTCTTGATTCGGACCTCTGAAATGGAAACATACTTTCAGTGATAACTAATCTGCGAAAGGACAGTTTTGTTGTTGCCCTCCGTGCAATATCCTACCCTGGTGGCTCGTCATATGCAAGTAAACGATATTAATGTGGAGATGTCAAGCTACCAGTACATGATATTGTTCGAGGGTGCTGCATAACCGTGTAATGTAAAATTAAGCTAATGGCGACAACATTAAAGCTGTATTTTCGTAGATTAGTTATTACATAAAATATGTTTATAGTTCAGAGAGTTTAATGAAGAAAACCCACTCAGAATGGCTCAGAGCCGCTGAAACATGTTTGGGTCTTACGATAAAGCTGTGTTTTGCGTAACTGGCGGACCTTATAACAAATAATTTTACGATGCATGTCCGGAAACTGTGTACTGTTTTAGAAAAAAAGAAACTCACAAAACGCTTTTTAAGCCAAAATATATTTACAAGAAAGAGCATTTCGTAAACAATTTTTCCAGACAGTTGCCGCCATATTTCAGACCTTCATCGCGGGAAATTAAGTTTTCTCCACAGAAAGATGCCACCAGACCAGTGAAGACAGCCAATGCTGGACTCCGTTGCTTTTTCGTCGCCGTCGTTGTCAAAGAGCCTTCCTCCAAGATCGGCTGGGGTGGCCGAGCGGTTCTAGGCGCTACAGTCTGGAACCGCGCGACCGCCACGGTCGCAGGTTCGAATCCTGCCTCGGGCATGGATGTGTGTGATGTCCTTCGGTTAGTTAGGTTTAAGTAGTTCTAAGTTCTAGGGGACTTATGACCTCAGAAGTTAAGTCCCATAGTGCTCAGAGCCATTTGAACCATTTTAAGACCACGCTTAAATTTCAAAAATAGGTGGTGCTCAGAAGGTGCGAGATCAGGACTGTACGGAGAGTTGACGCGTTATTTTGCTCCAGTATTTGAGTAAAAGGACGGAATTTGTGAAAATCGGATTTCCAAATGGGAATAGTTCCTTTCTAATTGAGCACTGGAGCAATGGTCACGGTGTGTGGTGGAGGGCATTATTCCTACTGCGTGTCGCACGCATCTAAACAGAATACAGCGACTTGAAAATAAAATTTGTTCATGAAGTTTTTGAAAATAAAATTGACTCATGAAGTTTTTACCATTTACGAGCCGTATTATTTTAACATCACCATCAGTTGTGTGGTGTCTATGTCTGACAGAAGCGACAGCAGCAGATTCACAGTTTGGAGGACGATAGCCAGAGCATAAGTGATTTGTGCTTGCTCAAAATGATCACAAGTCACTGTTGAATGATGCACAAACAACCTCAGGAAGGCCCTTTGCTTATTGTAGAATGACATCAGTGGCTGAACACGAATTGTATTCGGGACATTGCACCTCTTTACCGTGATCTGCTGATCTTGCAGTTCGAGATAGCTTTTGTAAAACTAATATTACAACAATTCTGAAACAAATATCGCAACAAGCAATATTACATTTACTAATTGCGGGAAGTACATTTCATCTTAAGTAAAACATAAATATAACTCATTTTTACGTATTTAATTGTAAATCAAAACTAATTCTTCTACGGAGAGAGAGAGAGAGAGACTTACGTAACATAGTCTGTTCACAGCGATGGAGACAAGAAAGTACAGATTGCTCTCAGGAGCTTTGCCTCTCGCTTTCATTTCTTCATAAACATTTGAAAATACAGTTCCTCCGATTCATTTCAGCCACAGGCTGATTTCTCTCATGTCGTTGATCTGAATTGACAGTTCATACACGTATTATTACATTTTTGATAAACATGAAACATTTCCTCACATTCACGCAAGAAAATCGATTAGAAATACTTTTTATGTTTAAAGACAGGCGATGTTCTTCAAGTATGAGAGCGCTCGAACTACTCCCAACCTATCGTAGGACCTACGAGGGACTTTCAGTAAGTAATGCAATACTTTTTTCTCTGTAAGCAGGTCGGTTTATTCAGGACTCCATTTACTGGACACAACCCTACCGGTCGACGTAGGACCGATCGTGTTGCTGCATCAGTAGCCTCCCCAACATCCATTAACTACTTTCCGCGGAGTGCACCCTTCATTGTGCGAAACAGATGGATGTCGGGAGGTGCAAGATCCGGGATCTAGGATGGATGCGGAGAATACTGCATCGAAATCTGTGAGCTTATTTCGGGTGCACACACTTTTGTGGGGCATTGTGTTGCCTTGGAGAAGAAGTTCGCTTGCGACAAACAAAAATTCATGGATTGCCGTTTTGTTTCCGGTTCGAAGCGATGAACCCGTGTTTCATAGCCAGTAACGATGTTCGACACAAAATTGTCACGACCACACAGATGGTATACTTGGAAGGAGAGACAGCATTGGTCGTATTTTTTGTTTTATTATCCGCAAAATCGATTTTCGGTCACTTAGTGATCATCCTCAGTGCTGTAAGATACAATTAAAATTGGTAGGCACTGGTGTCAACAAGCTTGGTAGGCACTGGTTTGTTGACTAAGTGACCGATAATCGATTTTACTGACAATAAAACAAAAAAATTCGACCAATGCTGTCTCTCCTTCCAAGTATATCCATTATCTGCTCGTGGTGCACAGAACACTCCATGGAGTCGACAATCAACACACCGATGGTATTTCTATACTATTTATGGTCTTCTGTTAGGCGGCAAGGGAATCAGCGAGAACGCTGACCGATGGAATCCAATACATTCCTAATCGTTGCAAAAGGCATTTTTGGCACATTCGGTTTCAACTGGTGGTTTCAGTTCATTGACTGTAGTTCGTCTTGTGCTACAAACATTGTGCGTCACATGCCCCCATAGAAAAAAAAATCATGTGGGTCAAATCTGGTGAGCGTGCAAAGTACTCAGTGTTGCCCTATCGTCCTATCAATCAATCCGATAGGGTTTCGTCAAGGTAAGGCTTTATGTCGCGGTGGTAGTGGGGAGGTTTTCGATCCTGCTGGAAACACCATTCCCCATCCGGAAACAGCTCTTCGATGCGTGGCATGGCGTATTCCTGGTGTAACTTCACCAGTCAGTTTATGCTCAGAAAAGAAAGGTAAAACCAGACCAATGGCTGCTAAACCACACGATAGTGTAACTCCCGCTAGGTTTACATGGTTTTCCACTCTCACGTGAGGGTTCTGAGCTGCCCAGTAGGTACAATTGTGATGATTAATTGAACCATTTAAGTTAAATGTGACCTCTTAATTCCCACAAACGTCGTTAGTGAACTTTTCGTCCTGCGCCCATCTTGCTTGATAGCACGCAAATTTCAGTTCTCCGGTCATGATCATCCTGAACGAGAGCGTGGAGTAACCTAGAAATAAAACTTCTCCGTTCGACGCGATTCAAAATGCGCCGGACGTCCGTTTCTCACGAGTTGCTTGCGGTACAGACTTTCTAGCAGACTTCTGAAACTCTTAGATGATTTATCCTTCTCTTTTGGCACCGGCGGGTGATCGTGGTCTTCCGCAATGATTTCTGTAGGCATTCTTGGCAGTTCCTCCCTCCTGAAACTTATATTCCAGATGAGTAATTGTGAGTCGCGCTGTTGCCTCTCGTTGAAACTTCCTTTTGAACTGTCTGTGCACTTCACTTACGTTCTCAGTCTTGCGGTGGCACTTCACAGTGAACTTTGCTTGCTCAGGGCTCTGCGTGCTTTCAGCCATTCTCCAAGCTATCACACCAGAAAAAGGAAAAAAAAAACTTTTGTAGTTCTGGGCTGTGGCAATCGCCTTGCATAAGTGGTAACAGTATTTCTCGTCCGCTAACCGAAGTTAAGCGCTGTCGGGCTGTGCTAGCACTTGGATGGGCGACCGTTCGGGTTGGCTTAGCGCTGTTGGCAAGCGGGGTGCACTCAGCCTTTTGGGGCCAATCGAGAAGTTATTTGATTGAGAAGTAGCGGCTCCGGTCACGAAACAACGGCCGGGAGAGCGGTGTGCCTTCTATCTCCACATTCAGTATCGCCTAGCTCCTGAGGATGACACGGCGGTCGGTCGGTACCAGTGGGCCTTCCGAGGCCTGTTCGGACAGAGTTTAGTTATGAGCTGTAAAAGGTTGTATAATTTTTGGGACACCCTGTAAGTATACTGTAGTGTGTGTGTGTGTGTGTGTGTGTGTGTGTAAAATGCAAGATCGGCCCTAAATGCAGGAAGAGGTGCCACATGGACGATGTTTACAAGAACGCTGATGCGTTGAATGACTGGATGTACGTAGAGGATTGAAGGTAGGATTTGACTGAACGACGCCCAGAAACAGAAAATCTCCTTGCAACGTCGACAAATTCGGCAGTCCTGAAAGCACTCTACAGTACATGACTGAACATGAGTTTGTTTCTTCGCTTCTATTCTTCTTTCTCTCTCACACTCACACCCAGCCACGCCCACACACAGAGCCTCGGCCAGTGGGTTACTTTCCCTCTGGTTTGTCGCCTCTTGGTCCCTCTGGACCTTTCACCGCTGCAGTCTGCAGAGCTGGGCAGGAAGACTACAGTCTCTTCAGGTGCTTCGCTACCAACCGGCTCCATCCTTCCGGTGAATGCACAGACACACAGCAGCAAAAACCGCCTGCAGAAAGCCGTACTTGACAGACTAACTCTTACGTCAAATACGTCACTATCCTACACTCCCTACCGTTAACTAGGAAGCGATGCGGTATTTCTATCTCGATGTGCAACATGTTTTACCACAGTTTGATTCTGCCATTCAGCAATACCACAGGGGTAGGCTGAAAAGCAGCGCAACGTATTTCTAGAGCTCGAGCAGAAACACTTAGAGAGATCGGCTACAAAATCATTTATTTATTTTTCAACATAGTCAACGTTAAGACTAACTCGTTTCTCCCAGTGTGTAATAGCTCTTTCTTTTCTGTCCGTCACCTGAAAAATTCTTCCAACTTTTCTCGAATCTCGGACTTGGCAGCTGCCTTCATGTCATCGTCCGAAGTGTAATGGTTGACTTGAGGCCCCTCTTGAGCAGAGGTAAAGAACAATAATCGTGAGGCGTAAGACTGGGGGAGTAAGGAGGGTGTGGAATCGGTTCAAACATCACATTTCGCAGAGCACCTTCGGTTGCGCTTGAGGTGTGTGGACAAGTGTTGTCACGTTGCAAGATTATCCTTAGCAGGTTGTAGCTAATGCGACAAACTCAACTCGGAGGTGGTTTAGAGTCTCTTTTTTTTCTGTTGGTTGTGTTGTGAACTTTTTCGCCTGAGAAGGAGACTCCATACTTCCGCTACTCAAAATCACACTGGATGACCCCAACGCAGTGAAACTGCACTTGTATGTAGAGCGGAAAGTTACCTCCCACATGGGACATGGTGCACTTCTCAAGGTCGCTTACGCCGCCTTTCACAATCACGTGTGCATCACTTTCCAGCATGCCGTCGCTTTCAGAATAATTATTACTGTCCCAGAAAGTGTAGTTAAATGGCTGTCCAACTTCGAGAAAGACACGCAGGATAAATTTGCGGAATAGGTGCGAAACGCACGAAACTGTTCCTGAGAGGATAAGGAGCAAGAAAGGTCGTGTGGACACAGGACCTGAAATGCGTTGTGGTTGTGGTGGAGGGTACTTATTAATTCATCATTCGCCTACAGTAAAATGCAGTTCTCGACATGTTGCGATAAGACGAACCTTAGACTAGGCATTCGAAGTCCAAGCACCTGCGAATACGATGCAGCACCGACTGACGCACACGTTCAGATGTACCGTGCTGCAACCGAATGGCGTCACAGGCATCATGAATGCGTTGTTCCAGTGCATGCTTATGCAAGATGGGCGCCACATTCGCATTTTACAGGTGCTGGCACTGGTAGAAATCTAAAATAGTTGACGTTCAATGACCGAGAGGCCCATGCGATTGGACTACCTCATCCGATCCAACAAAAGGGGCATACATTTTATTGCAGGCTGTCGACCAGGTTTTCCAAATTTAAGACTTAGCATGTATTGAGCATATGAGCGTTTACAATTTGTGGAATATAGAAGATGGGTTCATGGAATACAGAGACAAAAATTGGCCAGGTGCGAGTGCAATGAGGGTTCTGTACAATTTATCCATCCCGAAATCGAAGATTTCGACGATTTTTGTCTGCTATTGACACTGCTACAGGCAAGCAATCGGTTTTAACAGAGAGTCATAAATCGGCTAAGAAATGATAAAAGAATTATTTTTTCGTGTGATATAATTAAACGCTAATAATTTCAGATTTTCCCCTTTACTTATACTGTCACACCTTTTTTCTCTGCCAAATTTCATGATTTTATGTCAATGGCAAATAACTTATAGGATATGATGGGTGACTGTGAGTATCAAGGTTTTTCACAGAAGTGACTGGATCTTTTGACTGCATTCACTTAAAAGCAATGTTTATTATGCAGTCAAGGGGCCGTAGACTTTGCTGTGTGACATATATGTGAAAGCGATACGTTTACCCGTTTCTGAGAAAAAAAGGATCTTGAGAGACGGCGTATAGACAGCCAGACTGATGACCATTCAAAAAAAAAATTCTTTGATGTAATTAGAAATTAACAATTTTCGGAGTTTTTCCCTTGACTGTAATGTGAAACCATGCTTCTTGCCAAATTTCATGCTCCTACGTCAAAGAGAAGTACCCTATAGGTTTTTTGAGTGAGTTTGCGAGTGCGAAAATATGTGACAAAAATGGCCATATCTTTTGATTGCATTTATTAGAAGATTCACTTTTTTACATGTGCTTGAAAATGACAAGTCGTCGAAATCAGCGAGCCGTATGATTTAAATACTGAGTTTCTAAATTTCGGGTTATCACCGACCATGTTTTTGTTTATTTAACCTTGTTTAACAGATCTTGACTACACTCGTCAACATTTATTTTGGGAACGGGTGCTGATAACCTCGGTGTTGTGCGCCCTAAAACAGTAACCATCATCATCATCATCATCATCATCGTTTATTAAACTGTCATATAATTACAATTCTATCTTTCGCCTGTGTGATCTCTTATGGACTGGACGTAAGTTTTCTTCTCTTTGTTTCCTGGCTTATAATCGTATATATGTAGTAGTGTTAACTGTTTAAAAGATTAATCACTTAGCTTATATCCGTGTCATGAAAGTAATCTTTATTTTGCTTTAATAAGTTTTCAGGGGTCACAAGCGTGGAGCTGGAGGCGGATTGTTCGATGATGAAACGACCGAACACTATTTGTGTTCTCTAGTTAACTCCCTTACGTTATGTAATTCCTTGCGTAAGGAATTCTCTCGATTGATCGTTCATGCATCACCGAACAATGACGTCAGCCAGCAAACTCACTGGCTTAATACAGCCCCACATTAAATTACAGTGATGAAGGCGGACCTAACGTAAAATTAATACCTAAACTTCAGATCGATCAACTGTTTTGCACCTGTCGATGCGTCTAAAAAGAGAAGTTTACGTCATCGTCATTGAGACGTGCATTCTCGTCGTAGTTGGTGAATTACGCGAAGTTATACATTCTTCGCAATGTTTTGTAAAGTCGCTTATTGGAAAATATTTCTTGAAACGTTTCAATACACGAGGAAGACACGGTCAACATCCGTAACGGTGGTACCATATCGATGGCCTTAAGACCAGTGAGGTATCTTCCAATAACAGGGGCACCGTGTCCGTTGGAATAGGGACCAATGATACAATCCTTGAAAACTTCGTACCAAACGTTGACAGACTGAGTTTCTGTTCATGTTCGATGAAGAGGAGAATTTTGTGCCTTGGAACACTTCTCAGACTTTCACCTCTAGCCAAATCTTTAATAGTAGCTTAATAAAAATTCTTACTCCAGTTATAAATGGCAGCATTCCCTTTTTGTGTACTGTAGAGTTATCCTGAAATTACAAGAATTAATCCGGAAATCTAAGGTTTTCCCAAATGAGAAAAAATGTTTCAAGGCACAGCACGGTCATGTGCATAGGAGGAAATATTCTGTTGAAATTTAAACGTGTTGCAATCGAGAAAATGTTTTCACTACTGTATATAATAGCCTATTTATTCCATTACCACTTCACTACATGCCAGTAATCAGCAGGTGAAACCAAATGAAATCGAAATACATCTGCATCTACATGATTACTGCGCAGTTTACAATTTAGTGCCTGACAGAGGGTTCATCGAACCAGTTTCAGACTGTTTCCTTGCAATTCCATTCTCGGACAGCGCGCGGGAAGAACGAATACTTTCATCTTTCCGTGCGAGCTCTGATTTGTGTTATTTTGCTGCAACAATCATATCTCGCTATGTAGGTGGGCGCCAACGAGATACTTTCGCATTCGGACGAGAAAGTTGGTGAACGAAATTTCATGATTATACTCTAAAGCAACGAGAAACAGCTTTGTTTTAATGACTGTCACCAGGGGCGACTCTAGGAGTCAGTCAAAGGGGGGGGGGGGGGGGGAATATCTCTTAACAAAAGGACAGCTGGAGTCCACCGACAGATTGGTAAAGCTTGGTGTTGCTTAGAGTAGTTTCTGGTAACTGTTTTGGAGTTCAGGGTGTGTGCCCAGGAAAATAATACGATTTGACCCAGATGTCCGGCGACTTCAAAGTTTTTGCCTGGGGTCGGCAGATTGTGTTGGTAGGCATACCCATCGCATTTAGCTTTCTTGATTATTGTAAGTGCTACTCGTATATACATCCAATGTATATTAACAAATAACGAGACGCCTATTTTAATCAAATGACATTTATTGGTTTAGATAGTACGCTATTTGCCGCCGTTATTCTTTTGTTAAAAAGTTTTTGAAATACATTGCAACCTATATTGCTACATAATTATAAAAAAAAGAGTGAATCTGTTGAAATGATATATTCGTTGATTTCTGAAGTCATTTTATCCAGTGCAATAGGTTACTCCATTTGGGGGGAGGGGGCTACAGAACCCATACCATCCCCCCCCCCTCTTGCCACCACCCATGACTGCGACATCAAATTACGTATCACATGCGTGGCGATCTCTCCCCTATTACGAGATTATACAAAAATAGCTCCCAGTCTTTGAAACTTTTCGATAGCCTCCGACACTTTCAAATAGAAGTTAATGGCTACTAATGCAAATTTCATACATCCAAGACAGGTAAAATTACAAAGACATTGAAGGCTAGTTCAGTTGCTAATAAGAGATGTTCCATGGAGGAGGAATTACTTCCGTTCCGAAGTACAAGACTGTGCACAACACGTGAGGTATAACTTCACTGTTCACGTGTTATATAACTAGTTTTAAAAATATACAGCAATTTATTCACCATGAAATTTTTTACACGAAGTATTAATAACGTCTTCCAAACGGCTTAAATATATTATACAGCATTTAAATGTGTGAAAATATTTACAAATGCTGGAGAGAACACAACCTCACGTTTGACAGAAACAAACACTATGGAAAATGTCGCACAGTGGGTATGGTGGTCTCTAGCGCTTATTCCAGTATGTGACTGCATGATGTCTCACTAGACTGCAACGCCCACTGTGGAACACCATCTTTTCCCAGGTAGACTATTCTCCATGCACAACTCCCTCCCCTATTATATGCTTCAGACCTCCAGTTTGTTGCATTTTTAATGTTTGCTTGGACTATTAGGATAGTTTTCAGATCACAACCGCACTGCTGCTCGAACAGTTGGTAGACAAAAGTCTTCAAGTATCGATGTGCAGTGCTACGCCGATAGAAACAAAAAATGTAATTGTCGCGGTCATTATGAGAATAAATACCGGGTGACCCAAAAAGAAAGAACGAATTTCAATTGTTAACTACAGATAAAGTATAACAGGTAGAAACACATTGTGCATTTCACTGCGTAGAGCTCGGTTCACAGTTTTGACACAGCTGCGCTGTTGTTTGCGGCATAATGGAGACTACACCGCAAGAAAAATCATTTTGTGTGCTGGAATTTGTGCGAAGTTGATCCATTGTTCAAATGCAACATGCATTCCTCCGTCGATTCAGCAACAAAGCGCCTCTGTAAAAGCATATTTGCGATTCGTATGAAAAATTCTTGGAAATTGTTGTCTGCATATGCATAGAGAAAAGCACCACATGCTGCAAAATTCCTTGTTTCAGCGACATGTGTGCGTGCGTGCGTGCGTGTGTGTGTGTGTGTGTGTGTGTGAGTGTGTTTGTGTTTGTGTTTGTGTAAGTACAATCTAACTTCCACCCCATTTCAGTGCAGTAATGTGTTCATTGTAAATAAGTATTACAGTAACTTCCTGGCAGATTAAAACTGTGTGCCGGACAGAGACTCGAAATCGGGATCTTTGCATTTCGCGGGCAAGTGCTTAACGAACTTTTTATTTTATTTTTACTAGTGTCATTTTGTTCGTTTTCGTTCGTCGACGGCACGGTAGCTCAGTGTGTTCGGACAGAGGGTTAGCTGCCCTCTGTAATAAAAAAAAACATGTGTCTTTCATATAGCGTTCATTCAAAAAAATGACAGTCATCGCACTCGGGACCTGTGGAAGGTACATTAGGTTATTTGTTTCAGTTGTGAATATTTGTCATGTGTTATTGTTTTTCTGACATGTTCTACTCCCTGGAGGACCTCCTCACTACGGATCAATTGGAATGAAAGTAAATCTAATCTAATGTAAATATCATAAAGATTCAAATGATTTTAATTTTTATACGTTCACCTTTTATACTTTCACCTTGAGGTGTGGCGTTATCCTAACAAAATCGTAAAAAGAACGTTGAACTGCAAGAGGTGAAGAACAGAAGCTTGTTCATTGCTATTGGCCTTGCCCGTTACCAGAGCTCACAACATGAGATTCTTTTTTCTGTGCGGTGTACATAAGACAGAGTCTTTGTCCGCTGTATGGCACTTACTCTTTAAAGAGCTGAGAAATCGAATTGCTGAAGCTGTCGATTCAATAAACAGGGACCTGTCGATTCCTGTGCAGAATGAAATGGACCACCATTTCGATTATCTTCGAGCGACATATGGTGCTCGTATTGAGTGTATGGTATAGCGCATGTCCGAACACGAAACCTTGGGTCTTCCTCTATCCAGTAAAATGTGCAAAGTGTTCCTGTCTTTCGTAGTTTGTCTGTAATGAACAATTGATATCTGTTCTTTCCTATCGAATCACTCAGTACTGCAAAATGTTTATTACTTCTCAACCGGAAACACAGATTCCGTTTCCAGAGTGCTACTGACCCGGGCCAGGGCTCCAGCAGGCTGTGACTGGAAGGCCAGCAGCTGTGAAGTCCGGTGGGAGCGGCTAGCAGGCGGCAGCGGCTTTCACGGCGGCCGGCTCAGATCCGTATCTCAGGATTAATGTCCGCTCGCGGCATTTCGCCGCTTCGTTTACGCTCTGCGCTGGCCGGCATAGCTGTCCTTTGTCTCGCTAAAACTGATCAACGCTGCGCGCCAGCAGTCGAATATCCGATCGTCCTTGTACCGCGCGGTGCATTATTCGAAAACAATCGTGATTACTCCTTCACATATTTCTCATTGGTCTTGCTACTGGTCTTATACTACGCTTCATTTTTCCTAACTCGTGCTAATATCTTCACCTCTACAAACTATTTTACATTCTCCACTCTTCGCCGGCCGCTACTGTTTTTTTCCATGTTCGCGTGCTCAAAGAGACGCCACGCTATTCTGTTTCTTCATCTGAAAAGGCTCTTCCGGAGACTTCCTCCTCACTAATTTTCAACTCTTCGTATTTGATATGTCCATTTAATTTCAGTATTTTTGGATAACACTACTTTTAAAATGCTTCCCCTTTCTCCCTCTGCTGGTTTCCGATTGTTTCATTTCGTGAACTTCCGGCAACTAATACTCGCTACCAATTCCTAACATCATTAGGGCTGTTTTACTGAAGAAATTGTGGCGGTACCCCACATAACGTGATAAACATTATCTCAGAAAAATAACAAACACTGTAATCAAGTAATATGATCTGCGAATGTAATTTCAATCTCTATTATTTTGCAAAAAGATGACTCGCTATTCTTTTTGTTTCTTTGTAGTGCGAGAAGTTATTTTGTGCCCAGGCACGAAAACTTATAAGTTTCATATTATATTTAGCCTAAATATAATCAAATATAATTTATTCGTTATCACTTAAATTTCAGGAACACAAATTTGGTGGAGAGGACTATTAATATAAAAACACCGTGTTGGATAAAAATAACTTCGAGAAGTACCACAACTGAGTCACTGTCATTAATAATTTTCCACTTGTGAAGCAGGCACAGTAACAATAATTCTAAATTTTCATAATATATAAAAACCAATACATAAAGAACCACCAGAAAATCCCGTTTCGCCTGTGCCAGTCAAATGCTGATATGTTTTGTCTGTACGAAGCCTGTTTAATATGATTTCACTTTCTCCGTCAACGTGTAGTTCCAACTTTCACTTAGAGCAAGATATTTAGTTCTGTCCATCGCATCGCATCACACTACTCTTTGCTCTCTTTATAAGTTTTCGGCAGATATTTACATTTTCGTGTAGATGAATATTGTCCAAGCAAGTGCTCCTCATCACACATTTAACGCTAAACCCGGCGTCCAAGGAAACAGTCGGTTTATGGTTAAAAACAAAATGAATTTTAAAGGTGGATTTTACGTTCCCATTCGATACAGCATTAGATTAGTGTCATATTTAGTTTAGCCATGTGTATTAAGAGGGACAGTTAAACAGAAAGAATAAACAGAGAACGGTTAATGCTGCTGGCTTTGTTGTACGACAACGAGAACGTGGCGAATAAAGATATTACTAAGATTCAGCACATGTTGTTGTTGTGGACTTCAGTCCTGAGACTGGTTTGATGCAGCTCTCCGTGCTACTCTATCCTGTGCAAGCTTCTTCGTCTCCCATTACTTACTGCAACCTACATCCTTCTGAATCTGCTTAGTGTAGTCATCTCTTGGTCTCCCTCTACGATTTTTACCCTCCACACTGCCCTCCAATACTAAATTGGTGATCCCTTGATGCCTCAGAATATGTCCTACCAACCGATCCCTTCTTCTGGTCAAGTTGTGCCACAAACTTCTCTTCTCCCCAATCCTATTCAATACTTCCTCATTAGTTATGTAATCTACCCATCTAATCTTCAGCATTCTTCTGTAGCACTACATTTCGAAAGCTTCTATTCTCTTCTTGTCCAAATTATTTATCGTCCATGTTTCACTTCCATACATGGCTACACTCCATTCAAATACTTTCAGAAATGACTTCCTGACACTTAAATCTATACTTGATGTTAACAAATTTCTCTTCTTCAGAAACGCTTTCCTTCCCATTGCCATTCTACATTTTATATCCTCTCCACTTCGACCATCATCAGTTATTTTACTCCACAAATAGCAAAACTCCTTTACTACTTTAAGTGTCTCATTTCCTAATCTAATTCCCTCAGCATCACCCGACTTAACTCGACTACATTCCATTATCCTCGTTTTGCTATTGTTGATGTTCATCTTATATCCTCCTTTCAAGACACTATCCATTCCATTCAACTGCTCTTTCAAGTCCTTTGCTGTCTCTGACAGAATTACAATGTCATCGGCGAACCTCAAAGTTTTTATTTCTTCTCCATGGATTTTAAAACCTACCCCGAATTTTCTTTTGTTTCCTTTACTGCTTGATCAATATACAGATTGAATAACATCGGGGATAGGCTACAACCCTGTCTTACTCCCTTCCCAACAACTGCTTCCCGTTCATGTACCTCGACTCTTATAACTGCCATCTGGTTTCTGTACAAATTGTAAATAGCCTTTCGCTCCCTGTATTTTACCCCTGCCACCTTTAGAATTTGAAAGAGAGTATTCCAGTCAACATTGTCAAAAGCATTCTCTAAGTCTACAAATGCTAGAAACGTTGGTTTGCCTTTCCTTACTCTTTCATCTAAGATAAGTCTTAAGGTCAGTATTGCCTCACGTGTTCCAACATTTCTACGGAATCCATACTGATCTTCCCCGAGATCGGCTTCTGCTAGTTTTTCCATTCGTCTGTAAGGAATTCGTGTTAGTATTTTGCAGCTGTGGCTTATTAAACTGATTGTTCAGTAATTTTCACATCTGTCAACACCTGCTTTCTTTGGGATTGGAATTATTATATTCTTCTTGAAGTCTGCGGGTATTTCGCCTGTTTCATACACCTTGTTCACCAGATGGTAGAGTTTTGTCAGGACTGGCTCTCCCAAGGCCGTCAGTAGTTCCAATGGAATGTTGTCTACTCCGGGGGCCTTGTTTCGACTCAGGTCTTTCAGTGCTCTGTCAAATTCTTCACGCAGTATCGTATCTCCCATTTCACCTTCATCCACATTTCCATTTCCATAATATTGTCCTCAGGTACATCGCCCTCTTATCTCCAAAGGTCTCTTTAATTTTCCTGTAGGCAGTATCTATATTACCCCTAGTGAGATAAGCCTCTACATCCTTACATTTGTGCTCTAGCCATCCCTGCTTAGCCATTTTGCACTTTTCCTGTCGATCTCATTCATCAATTAAATTCAATATTTCTTCTGTTACCCAAGGATTTCTACTAACCCTCGTCTTTTTACCTACTTGATTATCTGCTACCTTCACTACTTCATCCCTCAAAGCTATCCATTCTTCTTCTACTGTATTTGTTTCCCCCATTCCTGTCAATTGTTCCCTTATGCTCTCCCTGAAACTCTGTACAACCTCTGGTTCTTTCAGTTTATCCAGGTCTCATCTCCTTAAGTTCACTCTTTTTGCAGTTTCTTCAGTTTTAATCAACAGGTCATTACCAACAGATTGTGGTCAGAGTCCACATCTGCCCCTGGAAATGTCTTACAATTTAAAACCTGGTTCCTAAATCTCTGTCGTACCATTATATAATCTATCTGAAACCTGTCAGTATCTCCAGGGTTCTTCCATGTATACAACCTTCTTTTACGATTCTTGAACCAAGTGTTAGCTATGATTAAGTTGTGCTCTGTGCAAAATTCTACCAGGCGGGTTCCTCTTTCATTTCTTAACCCCAATCCATATTCACCTACTACGTTTCCTTCTCACCCTTTTCCTACTGCCGAATTCCAGTCACCCATGACTATTAAATTTTCATTACCCTTTACTACCTGAATAATTTCTTTTATTTCATCGTACATTTCTTCAATTTCTTCGTCATCTGCAGAGCTAGTTGGCATATAAACTTGTACTACTGTAGTAGGTGTGGGCTTCGTATCTATCTTGGCCACAATAATGCGTTCACTATGCTGTTTGTAGTAGCTTACCCGCATTCCTATTTTCCTATTCATTATTAAACCTACACCTGCATTACCCCTATTTGATTTTGTAACAATCTAGTCACCTGACCAGAAGTCTTGTTCCTCCTGCCACCGAACTTCACTAATTCCCACTATATCTAAATTTAACCTATCCATTTCCCTTTTTAAATTTTCTAACCTACCTGCCCGATTAAGGGATCTGACATTCTACGCTCCGATCCGTAGAACGCCAGTTTTCCTTTTGCTGATAACGACATCCTCCTGAGTAGTTCCCGCCCGGAGATCTGAATGGGGGACTATTTTACGACGGGAATATTTTACCCAAGAGGACGCCATCATCATTTAATCATACAGTAAAGCTGCATGCCCTCGGGAAAAGTACGGCCGTAGTTTCCCCTTGCTTTCAGCCGTTCGCAGTACCAGCACAGCGAGGCCGTTTTGGTTATTGTTACAAGGCCAGATCAGTCAATCATCCAGACTGTTGCCCCTACAACTACTGAAATGGCTGCTGCCCCTCTTCAGGAACCACACGTTTGTCTGGCCTCTCAACAGATACCCCTCCGTTGTGGTTGTACCTATGGTATGGCTATCTGTATCGCTGAGGCACGCAAGCCTCCCCACCAACGGCAAGGTCCATGGTTCACTGGGGGGAGCTCAAAACTGAACGTCGCAGTAACGAATTTGCGACAGCTCTATCGAATCGGAACAGTTCCGTTTTAAACTTATTTTTGTTTCAAATGGAAACAAACTGACACTTTCGCTTGACACTGGGGATTGCGTGAAAAACGTTATGAACATTATACACTCCTGGAAATGGAAAAAAGAACACATTGACACCGGTGTGTCAGACCCACCATACTTGCTCCGGAGACTGCGAGAGGGCTGTACAAGCAATGATCACACGCACGGCACAGCGGACACACCAGGAACCGCGGTGTTGGCCGTCGAATGGCGCTAGCTGCGCAGCATTTGTGCACCGCCGCCGTCAGTGTCAGCCAGTTTGGCGTGGCATACGGAGCTCCATCGCAGTCTTTAACACTGGTAGCATGCCGCGACAGCGTGGCAGCGTGGACGTGAACCGTATGTGCAGTTGACGGACGTTGAGCGAGGGCGTATAGTGGGCATGCGGGAGGCTGGGTGGACGTACCACCGAATTGCTCAACACGTGGGGCGTGAGGTCTCCACAGTACATCGATGTTGTCGCCAGTGGTCGGCGGAAGGTGCACGTGCCCGTCGACCTGGGACCGGACCGCAGCAACGCACGGATGCACACCAAGACCGTAGGATCCTACGCAGTGCCGTAGGGGACCGCACCGCCACTTCCCAGCAAGTTAGGGACACTGTTGCTCCTGGGGTATCGGCGAGGACCATTCACAACCGTCTCCATGAAGCTGGGCTACGGTCCCGCACACCGTTAGGCCGTTTTCCGCTCACGCCCCAACATCGTGCAGTCCGCCTCCAGTGGTGTCGCGACAGGCGTGAATGGAGGGACGAATGGAGACGTGTCGTCTTCAGCGATGAGAGTCGCTTCTGCCTTGGTGCCAATGATGGTCGTATGTGTGTTTGGCGCCGTGCAGGTGAGCGCCACAATCAGGACTGCATACGACCGAGACACACAGGGCCAACACCCGGCATCATGGTGTGGGGAGCCATCTCCTACACTGGCCGTACACCTCTGGTGATCGTCGAGGGGACACTGAATAGTGCACGGTACATCCAAACCATCATCGAACCCATCGTTCTACCATTCCTAGACCGGCAAGGGAACCTGCTGTTCCAACAGGACAGTGCACGTCCGCATGTATCCCGTGCCACCCAACGTGCTCTAGAAGGTGTAAGTCAGCTACCCTGGCCAGCAAGATCTCCGGATCTGTCCCCCATTGAGCATGTTTGGGACTGGATGAAGCGTCGTCTCACGCGGTCTGCACGTCCAGCACGAACGCTGGTCCAACTGAGGCGCCAGGTGGAAATGGCATGGCAAGCCGTTCCACAGGACTACATCCAGCATCTCTACGATCGTCTCCATGGGGGAATAGCAGCCTGCATTGCTGCGAAAGGTGGATATACACTGTACTAGTGCCGACATTGTGCATGCTCTGTTGCCTGTGTCTATGTGCCTGTGGTTCTGTCAGTGTGATCATATGATGTATCTGACCCCAGGAATGTGTCAATAAAGTTTCCGCTTCCTGGGACAATGAATTCACGGTGTTCTTATTTCAATTTCCAGGAGTGTATATTTGGGACGACGCTATTTACACTTTCCAAGAACGAAATTGCAGACCTGCGACAAGAGGAAAAGCTGATGACTACAGTTACGGGAATGAGAAGTTAGAAGGAGCGATGTACACTGTAGAGCCAAAGATAATGGTAAATCAGTTATTATCGTGTAGCTCCTCTCCCTCCCGCGAAGACGCATAATTACCGCAACACGACGTGGCATGGACTCAAGTAACACCTGAAGTAATAGTGAAGGGAATTGTCACGGGGAATCCAGCACGTCTGTCCATAAATCCGTAAGAGTACGAGTGGGTGGAGATCTCTTCTTAAGGCATTCCAGACATGCTCAATAATGTTCATGTACGGGGAGTTCGCCCTCCAGGTTAGCCGTGCGGTCTGCCGTACGGCTTTCTGGAGTGGGAAGGATTGCCTGGCTCCGCCACGAATCCGCCCGGCGGGCTTGTGTCGAGGTCCGGTGAGCCGGCCAGTGTATGGATGGTTTTTAGGCGGTTTTCCATCTGCCTCGGCCAATGCGCACTGGCTCCCGCCTAAGCTGCAGTAAGTCGGCGATTGCTGCGCAAACAAATTCTCCACGTACGCGTACACCACCATTACTCTACCACGCAAACATGGGGGTTACACTCGTCTGGTGTGAGACGTTCCCTGGGGGTCCACCGGGGACCGATTCGCACAATAACCCTGGGTTCGGTGTTGGGCGGCGGAGGGGTGAAGTGGACTGCGGTAGTCGTCGTGGGGTTGTGGACCACTGCGGCTGCGGCGGGGACCCCGGTTGACACACAATACAATACAGTGGGGTGTTTGGTGGTCAGCGGATGTGTTCAAAGTCAACAGTGTGTCCCTGGAGTCACTCTGTAGCAATTCTGCACGTTGTTACGACGTTGCCATTTGTTACGTTGCATATATAAAAAAAATTGTATATTTATTTTATATATTTTTCTTTTTTAATTTATCAGCATGAATTTTTCTTTAGTTAGAGCATGATTCTTTCTCTCAGGGATATTATCTTTTTTATCACTTTTACTTACGTGCATAAGTAAATATGAAACGGATTCTAGAAGGGCCACTGTTATTCATGTACCAACTTTATTAGATTTTGAACGTGATGACTAAAATATAGTTGCCGCTAACTGAACTGAATGTAATTTTGTTAATTTCTATTTATTGATTGCAAAGCAAGGCTCGAGAGAATTTCGATTTTTGCCGTGGAGCGGCCAAGATAAAACCTACTGAACTCCTGGAATCTGTATAATTTAAAAAAAAATGAACTTAAGTTAATTATATGTTTCAATTTAAAATGGTTCTTACAACTAAATCTTTCGCATTTACAGTTACTGTTAACACTGAAAAATAAATTAATACTTCGGCGCATAATTGCCGACCAGAGGCTGCATCGGAAGATGAGCTTCCCGCAGCGCAAATTACTGAAAAAGTGCGTATTGAAAATAATTAGCCTCTGCAAGCATTTGAGGTGACAACTATTACTAGGAAATTCTTTCTGTGAAAACAATAACAATTTTACTGTATCAGAACTACGAAAAACTTACATAAAATATGTGTAGCCGCTTAATGGCAGTCTTCAGTATCGCACAGTGTGTGACTACCAAAATACGTCCTTCCTCCTCGGCCGTACAATCGCGTCTCTTTCGATCCTTTTTTATTTTCATAGACATTAAATAAAGACGCTACTCTTAAATTATCTCTGCGTATCAGTTGTTTCAAGAACATTAACTGTATCTTTTATAATAATTATATTCATAAAATACGTTAACTACGGTTTACAACCGACAAAAATGTCAATATTTATGTGACGTACCGCAACAACGTGTGGGGTGTCGCATTGCCCTTCTGGAATTTCCCAATTCCGTCGGAATGCGCAGTGCACAATGGATAGAACTGATCGCACGGGATGGTTACGTACGTGTCACCTGTCAGAGTCGTATCTTGACGTATTACGTGTCCCATATCACTACAACTGCACACGCCCCACACCATTACAGAGGCGCCTCCAGCTCGAACAGTCCCCTGCCGACATGCAGGGTCCATGCATTCGTGAGGTTGTGTCCATACCCGTACACGTCCATTCGGTCGATACAATTTGAAACGAGACTCGTCCGATCAGGCAACATATTTCCCCTCATCAAAAGTCCAATTTCGGTGTTGACAGACACAGCCGAGGCGTAAAGCTTTTTGTCGTGCAGTCATCAAGGGTGCACGAGTGTGCCTTCGGCTCCGAAAGCCCATATCGACGATGTTTCGTTGAATGTTTCACACGCTGACACTTGTTGATGGCCCAGAATTGAAATCTGCAGCAATTTGCGGAATGGTTGCACGTCTGTCACGTTGAATGATTCTCTTCAATTGTCGTTGGTAGCGTTCTTTCAGGAGGTTTCTCAAGCCGCAGCGATGCCGAAGATTTAATGTTTTACCGGACTCCTGATGTTCACGGTACACTCGTGAAATGGTCGTACAGGAAAATCCCCACTTCATCGCTACCTCGGAGGTGCTGTGTCCCATCGCTCGACCGCCGACTGGAACACGACGTTCAAACTCACTTAAATCTTGATAACCTGCCACTGTAGCAGCAGTTACCGACCTAACAACTGCGCCAGGCACTTGCTGTCTTATGTAGGCGTTGCCAACCGCAGTGCCTGTTTACATACTTCTGTATTTGAATACGCATGCCTATATCAGCCGGCCGCTGTGGTCTCGCGGTTCTAGGCGCGCAGTCCGGAACCGTGCGACTGCTACGGTCGCAGGTTCGAATACTGCCGCGGGCATGGATGTGTGTGATGTCCTCAGGTTAGTTAGGTTTAAGTAGTTCTAAGTTCTAGGGGACTGATGACCACAGCAGTTGAGTCCCATAGTGCTCAGAGCCATTTGAACCATTTGCCTATATCAGTTTCTTTGGCGCGTCAGTGGTTCAAAATGGTTGAAAGGGTGTAGGCACTATGGGACTTAACATCTGAGGTCATCAGTCCCCTAGAACTTAGAACTACTTAAACCTAACTAACCTAAGGACATCACGCACATCCATGCCCGAAACAGGATTCGAACCTGCTACCGTAGCAGCAGCGCGGTTCCGGACTGAAGCGCCTAGAACCGCTCGGCCGCAACGGCCAGCGCGTTTCATTGTATCTTTTATTTGCTAAAAGAATTTCAGTAGACAACATCGCATAAAATCGTCTTCATTTGTAACAACCAGTTTCGACAGATATAACTGTGATTTTCCGGTCTTCAAAAAGTTCTCTAGCAACTCACAAATTTGTGTTAAGTCACTATGAACCCCCTTCTGTAACAAAAAATTTTTGATGATCAGATGATGAGAGTTATTTCTGTTGAAAGCGATTGTAAAGAAGAGAACGAATTTATGCACATTTATCTATTGAAAATTTTTTACTCCTACAACGGTTGGCCTTTCGTTGTGACCGACCGCTTGTAGGCGCTTCAGCCCGGAACCGCGCTGCTGCTACGGTCGCAGGTTCGAATCCTGCCTCTGGCCTGTTTGTGTGTGTTATGTCCTTAGTTTAGGTTTAAGTAATTCTGTCTAGGGGACTGATGACCTCAAATGTTAAGTCGCATAGTGCTCAGAGCCATTTGAACCAAATGTTTGACGAAACTGAAATTCTGACATTACGCAAAATCGGACACTGAAACAAATTCAGTGGCCACAAGTGAAAATTTGGGTCTCGAACCTGGATTTCCCTCTTTAAGCGAATGGTCATCTTAATTACTTCGGCTAACCACGCACGCTTCATGCCCAGCCCAGTTTCCCAATTTGTTTCGCACTACACACGTAGAGTCCCATTTCCACTACCCTCAATGCTCAAAGCTTCATTTTCAGTCTTGCAGAAGGCCGGACGAAGAGTGCACCTGCACTACACGACTTTGTTCTGTCTGTTCTTCCAGACCTCACACTACACATATAAACTCAAATGTTTGTTGCAGCTCCCATTTTCCATTTGAACCATTTGAATAACGGACAGGTCGTCCGGATGCATGCACCGCTTCGTTTGGCAAATATATGGGAAGGCCGTTGTATCGTCAACTGCTGTAAGCTGTATCATGACTGCCGTAACAGCTCCTGATATTTTGGATACTGGCTGTGGGACAGGGTTGACAATCGAGCTAATGCCACACATGTTCTATCGGGTACAGATCTGGCGAGACTGCTGCCCCAGAAGTACGTCAGCATCACTCAGACAGTCCGTAGAGACAAGAGTATTGTCCTGTTGAAAACTGTCGCCACAATATTGCCGCATGAGAGTGAACGTATGAGAGCGCAGGATGTCCGTGAAGCACCGATGTGCCGTCAGCAGTCACTACCAGCTATGACCGGAAGTCATAAACGATGGCTCCCAACAACTGAAGCCAGAAAAACAAAGCTATACTTCTCCAAAACATTGTAAGGTTGGGACCTTTCAGTAGGTCGCCTCCAGACTCACTACAACGGTCATTTTGAGTAGTGCAGAGTCGTGATTCATCGATGAACTCAGTGCGGCACTGTTAATGAGCAGAACATGCTTCCCTGCCACGGCACCACTCCGAATACACTACTGGCCATTAAAATTGCTACACCACGAAGATGACGTGCTACAGACTCGAAATTTAACCGACAAGAAGACGATGCTGTGATATGCAGATGATTAGCTTTTCAGAGCATTCACACAGGGTTGGTGCCGGTGTCGACACCTACAACGTGCTGACATGGGGAAAGTTTCCAACCGATTTCTCATACACAAACAGCAGATGACCGGCGTTGCCTGGTGAAACGTTGTTGTGGTGCCTCGTGTAAGGAGGAGAAATGCGTACCATCACGTTTCCCATATTGATAAAGGTCGGATTGTAGCCTATCGCGATTGCGGTTTATCGTATCGCGACACTGCTGCTCGCGTTGGTCGAGATCCAATGACTGTTAGCAGAATATGGAATCGGTGGGTTCAGGAGGGTAATACGGAACGCCGTGAAGGATCCCAACGACCTCGTATCACTAGCAGTCGAGACGACAGGCATCTTATCCGCACGGCTGTAACGGATCGTGCAGCCACGTCTCGATCCCTGAGTCAACAGATGGGACGTTTGCAAGACAACAACCATCTGCATGAATATTTCGACGACGTTTGCAGCAGCATGGACTATCAGCTCGGAGACCACGGCTGAGCTTACCCTCGACGCAGCATCACAGACAGCAGCGCCTGCGTTGGTGTACTCAACGACGAACCTGGGTGCACGAATGGCAAAAACTCATTTTTTCGGTTGAATCCAGGTTCTGTTTACAGCATCATGATTGTCGCATCCGTGTTAGGCTACATCGGGGTGAACGCACATTGGAAGCTTGTATTCGTGGTCGCGATACTGGCGTGTCACCCGGCGTGATGGTATGGGATGCCATTTGTTACACGTCTCGGTCCCATTTTTTACACGTCTCTGTCTCCTCTTGTTCGCATTGACGGCACTTTGAATAGTGGACGTTACATTCCAGATGTCTTACGACGCGTAGCTGTACCCTTCATTCGATCCCTGCGAAACCCTACATTTCAGCAGGATGATGCACGACCGCATGTTGCAGGTCCTGTACAGTCCTTTCTGTACACAGAAAATTTTCGACTGCTCCCCTGGCCAGCATATTCTCCAGATCTCTCACCAATGGAAAACTTCTGGTCAATGGTGGCCGAGCAACTGGCACGGCACAATACGCCAGTCACTAGTCTTGAGGAAAAGTGTTACCGTGTTGAAGTTGCATGGGCAGCTGTACCTGTACACGCCATCCAAGCTCTGTTTGAATCAATGCCCAGTACTATAAAGGCCGTTACTACGGTCAGAGGTGGTTGTTCTGGGTACTGATTTCTGAGGATCTAAGCATCCAAATTGGGTGAAAATGTAATCTCATGTCAGTTCTAGTATAATATATTTGTCCTTTGAATACCCGTTCATCATCTGCATTTCTTGTTAGTGTAGCAATTTTAATGGCCCATAGTGTAGTCCCCTAATTCTGCCGATGCTGCTCTCCGATCAGTGGTGGGTTGGTCCATTACAAGTTCCTGGATCGCAGCACTGATGTCAAGAAGCTATGATGTCCGTGATGTACAAAACAGTGGTCTCTTGTGGTCGTCAAACATGGCAGACCGAAACACTGGCGGACGTGCTCACACTTCCTTTCCATGTATAGGTCAATGAAAGAAACATTAATCCTAACAAAGACAGGTCCAGAGACCAGTGGTTTTCCCGCGACGATGTTCGCACAATTGAAGTCAGTGTTACAACACTGTTAAGACGCATACGGCGGATGCTAGCATACATGTCCAATGAAGCAGCCAACAGAGAATATTTATGAAGCGTCCTTAGCTGAAATTTGATACATGTTTCACAGGGATGAGTCTTTCAGTTCATATCATCAGAAACGTAACTATAGGATGGAGCAAAGAAAAGTGGTCCGGAGAACAGAGTTCCCGGAAACAAAGAAACAGAGCAGAAGAAAGGGAATACAATACCAACCTGACTGTAACAGATGTTCAAAGTGACCAATGTGTCATTAAGTACCTCTGGGTACTTTTGGGCCCTGGTCAGCAAGTTGCTGAAGGCGGGTCGAAGGTGGGCCGCTGGAATTCCTGCAGTCTCATCCGAAATGTTCTGCTGCAGTTCTTGACGACTATCGCGGATGTCGTGCTACACCTTAGTCTTGAGGGCTCCCCACACAAAGTAATCTCACAATGGCAGATCAAGTGACCAGAGTGACCTCTGCTAACAACTCTTGTCAGGAGTGAAGATTGTGTAAATGTGCTCCAAGACTCGGCCGGCTGTATGGGCAATTGCTCCATCCTGTTGGAAAACTGAAGGTCTTTTCCTCCTCCGTTAATGCTGCAAAAAAATTCACGTCCAATCGTACCCAATCGTCTGGGCAGCTTTTCTTTCCCCCACCCTGTACAACAAATTTAGTATGTACTGGTGTCACAAAATTTTTGATTTTAGTCATCAAGCTAACTTCTTCATCTCAGAGCACCAATTGAAACGTCGTCACCAATTACTTGCTCGATACATTCCAAACTCTGTTTTCCTCTGTGCTAGACTGCTCTCTCTAGTACCGTGGAAGCTATATCGTGATATGTTAACACTCGTCTTACCATACTGTCCCTTCTTGTTGTCAGTGTTTTCCACATATTCCTTTCCTCGACGATTCTGCCGAGAATCTCCTCATTCCTTACCTCATCAGTCTGCCTAATTTTCAACATTCTCCAGTAGCACCACACCTCAGATACTTCTATTTCCTTCTGTTCCAGTTTTTTGACAGGCCATGTTTCATTACCGGATAAAGCTGTGTTCAAAATGTACGTTCTCCGAAATTTATTCTTCAAATTGAGACCAATGTTTGATGTTAGTAGACTTCTATCGACCAGGAATGCCCCATTTCGCCAGCACTGGTCTGCTTTTTATGTCGTCATTGGTCCTTCCCCCATGGTCTTTTTTTTTCTTTTTTGTTGCCTAGGTAACAGAATTCCTTAACTTAATCTACTTTATAATCACCTATTATGATAAGTTTCTTGCTGTTCTCATTTCCGCTATTTCTCATTTCTTTCGTCCTCTTCGATACACGCTTAATCTTTATTCTCTCATTAGACTGTTCATCACATGAAGTAGACGCTATAATTATCCTTCACTTTCACCGAGGATAGAAAAGGTGTGAGCGAATTTATCTTTGATATCTCTTCACCTTGAATTTTAATTCCATTCTTGAACCTTTCTTTTATTTTCGTTATTCCTTCTTCGATGTATAGACTGAGCGGAAGGGCAAAAAACTACATCCGTTTTTAATCTCTGCACTTCGTTCTTGGTTTTCCAGCCGTATTGTTCTACATTCGGATACTACCCACCTTTCCCCATAACTTCCTCTTATTCTTCTCAGAATTTCGAACGTCTTGCGCCATTTCACCTTGTCGAACACTTATTCTAGGTCGACAGGTCCAATGGACTTGTTTTGATGTTTCTTCCGTCTTGCTTCCATTATCAACCGCAACGTCAGAACTGCCTCTCAGGTGACTTTCACTTTCCGATAGTCTTATTTTTCTTTTCCATTTGAAACTACATAATTAAATAAGATTTTTTTACTTACATTGCAATAACTGGGAATGTCAAACTTCTGCGTTATTTAACTCTGAAACCGCTGAGTGAAATTGAACGTACTGAGCCTACTTTCTCTTTACTTATTCTTATCATTTCAGCACTTGAAACGCCCCTTAGAAAAATTTATACATGACTGTGCTTAAACTGACACACAATATTTTTAGCGTAACGCAATTTGACTTTCAAAAATCCCTACGAAAGAATGGCCCTGACTAACATTAACCTATACCTTTCACAAATCACTTACCTCACCAAAAATCTTGGTTACTCGAACTACTGCAATACAGCGAGCGCCACTACTGCCAGCTAAATAAAAGATTCAAAGTACAGAAGGCACTATCTACTGATAGGCATAGTTAGCGAATGAAAGATTTTAATAGAGAACAAACAATGTATTTACCTTAATAGTCATAATATATACATCAGTTCATGACATCCATTGTTACAAATTTCAATACTCCGGCATCTCTCCCCCCACATCCACCACTGCTGGCAGCTCACCTCCAACTGCGCAACGCTACGCGCCGTTAACAGCCAACTGCCCAACACTACAATGGCAGACAACAATGCAAACCAGCCACAGACTGCACACAGCACGGCCCGTGATTTTCAGAGCGCTACGTGGCGTTACCAGTAAAAAAAACCTAAACAGCCTACTTACACACTGACCCACAATATCCTAACGCAACTCAATCAGACTGCTCAAAAATGGTAACCTGACTTCAAATAATTAATACAAAAGAATGGCCCTGAATAAGAGGAAATCCTATCAATAGCCCATACATATCATAATCACAGGAAATCTTCAATACAAGCTACAGCAGTGCAGCAAACACCAATGAAGCCAGCTAAATAAAAGATTGTAACTACTATAGGCTCTAACTACTAATAGGCGCATGGTTAGCAAAGGAAAGATTTTGTTGCAGAGCAAACAATGAATTTACCAGATTTTACGTTAATCATGTGACAACGAGTTAAAAAAATCATGTAATCATCAGTAGTAAATCTCCATGACGGATACAGATTCGTACCGTCCGCTCGCACTAATACTGCAAACCTCCAACACTGCTAATTATCACCTTCTAACCTCCATCACTGCTGACTGCTCACACCCAGCTTCGACCACTGCAGGCTGTTCACCTCCAAGTGCGATTCCAACCAGTCACAGAGAGTCTCTTACAGAGTGCACAGTATTGTCAGAGCTACTAATGCAGAGCGCTACATAGCGCTGCCAACATACAAACACATAAACAGCCTACTAACTCACTCTTCTGTATATTAGGGTTGTCAGCAACTTCGATACATGAGCAGTTAACCTGATTGTGCTACAGTTCTCGCACTTCACGGTGTGGATGATGCTTTCCTGAAAGTCAGATGGTATATCGCCAGACCATATATTCTACACACCAACTTGTATGGTCGCTATGTAGCCCCTTCCCCCAACGATTTTAGAAATTCTGATGCAGTGTCATCCATTGCTACCGCCTTATTTGATTTCAAGTCTTCCAAAGCTCTTTTAAATTCTAGTACTGGATCCCTGTGAGTTCTGTATCGACTCCTGATTCTTCTGTATGGGGTAAGAAAGGTGCATAAGGGAAGTTGTCCTCTAAGACCGATCATCAGTGGGATTAACTCACCCACATATTATCTCGCGAAATATCTGGCCCACAGGTTACACCTCCCGGTTGCCCCACAGAGTTTTGTGTTAAGGATTCCAAACATCTCATCCTTCTCAGAAGAGAATAGTAGAGCTGTAAAACTACCATAGTCTGCTGTAGACTATCAGAAGTTATCTTAGTGTGGTAGTTTTCATAGTTGCTTCCGTCAGTTCGTAACCATGTTACTTGTACGTTTGGTGTGCTGCGTATCTATCGGGTGTTACATCATTTCGCTCGCTGTGTTTGCGTATGCCAGCAGTGTCGTACTAGATTCTCCTAGGAACAGGAAGCAGTGAACCGTCTAGAAACTGAACAGCGATATGTAAACGGCCATGTAACCTACTGAACATTTTTGTCCTGCATAGTTATCCTCCCGTCTGTTACTTAGTAATAAACAGTATTTGTAGCGAAATTGAAACTACCGATGTTTAATTCAGGATTTATTCTAAATTTGTTGGTATCTAACGTGAAAGAAAGGGATGTTGCAGCAAAAATAAAGAAAAACTATACAGAGATATCATGTAGCATTAGAAAGCACAAAAAAGGTAAGATTGAAAAAAATCACAAAAGGAAAACGTATCAAACACCAGTTCAGTAGTTTGTCGAACTTTATAACAGATGTTTCTCTTATTAATAAGGAAGTTTCGCACTTATCAATAACAACAGGAAAGTCTTGCCTTTGATCATAATGAAGAAAGTGCCATTGAGTACAAAATAACAACAATAATTATCTAGGCTTTTTTAATGTTTGTGCATCTAAACCATACTTGCATCAAAAGTTCTTGCTTTGATTACATAAAAGCGCAGAAGTTATACGATCAAGCAAGTTTTTATTACTTTCACAATGCACTTTATATTTTTCAAAGACATAAAATACACAATGGACTAACACTGAGCGATGTGCGGTTCTAATTATGTAAAACAACAAATAAAGAGAAATCGGCGGCTCCCAGTTTCTCCCGTATATAATAATTCGGATTTCTTCCCATACCAGTGTTACGAAAATTACTGCTAATTCTACCGTTTCTGCGTCATTTACGCAATGTAGCAAAACTACAGAACAGCAGTTTTGGTAGAGCTTGTCTATAGGAAATAGGAACTTGTAATCTCACCCCTCCATCATTTCTCCATCTGTTGTCCACATCGAATAATCCCCAGTCGAAGTGTATAAAAAGCAAAGTCTCTTACGAAGACATGAGAGGAGCGAAAATTACAATAAACTTTCAAGTTTACTTAGCTTGTCATTTTGAGATGGCTTCACTTCTTGTCTAGGGGTCTGATTCTTGAAGCTGAGAATCTAACATCAGGTCCTTGGTTTGAACTAAATAAATTGGAATATTGTTGTTGCAGAATTTTTTTTTACGTAAATATGCTTTCCACAGGTTTCTTCACATTTTAGTATATCATATAGTATTTTGATATTTCCCATTAACAAAGTAGAAATTACATTGTTCTCACCTATTATACAAAAATACGTTCGATCACATCAGAGGCAAGCTTACGACTCTCACACCCTGCGGAAATAACAATATTCCAGAGGGTTCACAATTTTTCTTAACAAACGAATTTCTACTAGTTTTCGTTACATTATTAATTTCGGTTATTATTTCACAAATAAATCCAGAAATAAACATTGTAAATAGTATCGGATTGTATAATTAATAACAGAAATTTCAAGTGTGAAAATAATTCGTTATTTCAAACGTCAGTAAATGAAAAAAAATTAACTGTACATTCAGAACTAGTACTTATCGATTAAAACATCGAAAGTAAAATATTTTATAAAGTAATTACTTTTCATGGATTTTAGCATGAAATATAACATAGTGTATTTTGTGTTGGCAGAAGAGCCAACACGGTGTTACGAGGGGAGGCCGAAATGCACGCGTTTTAGCTCACGCAGGCTGGCGTGAGGAGGCAAGGAATATACTGACGTGAGGTCTGGAACATGACAAGGAATGAGAATTCAGAAAGCGGGCGTAATTAGTTTGATACTTAACTTTACCCCCTTAATGATGAACGTCGCTCGACGGTACATGATTCAAAATATTATCTGTTCAGAATGCATTCATAGTAGCTGAATATGGTGCCTTGCTAGGTAGCTGAAGGCTATGCTAAACTGTCGTCTCTGCAAATGAGATCGTATGTAGACAGTGAACCATCACTAGCAAAGTCGGCTGTACAACTGGGCCGAGTGCTAGGAAGTCTCTCTAGACATGCCGTGTGGCGGCGCTCGGTCTGCAGTGACTGGTAGTGGCGACACGCGGGTCCGACGTATACTAACGGACCGCGGCCGATTTAAAGGCTACCACCTAGCAAGTGTGGTGTCTGGCGGTGACACCACAGTATGTATGAAACTGTATGAAAGTTATCAGAAAAGAAACTGAGATAATACTGACGTGTCCAAAATTCGAAAAATAATACTGGTATCGACAACTACTGTTGAGGAAAAGTAATGCTAGTGGAGGGTGTCCCGCTACAAAGTGCTAGTGCTAGCTGTGGATCTAATGGTGGTCATCTGTGATATAAAATCTGTGTTTAGCCAGGTACCTTACTTAGAATTATTTTACACCTGACAGCAGCAAATATCATCAGTCATTTGCAACTCGGTGGAGTCGCACTTGTCTTCAAGGTATTTTAGCTGGCAGGGCAAATTTTATGGACCGACAGACGGAGTTGGGAAGGGCTCCCCACTTTCCCCTGTGGCGGCTCAAGTGTACGTGGAAGCCCAAGAACAGACTGTGATATGTTCCGCGCCTCTGCGCTCACGTTTTTGACTGAAAAGGGAAACTCTCAATCTCACGCCCCCCTCAGATTTAGTGGTAAGATGGCTCTGTGGATAGCGCGTGAAAATAGGAAGAAGGTGCACTGAACTGTGAAAAAGGAAGCAAAATAGAAACAGTGAACGGTGCGAGCTCAAGATGAGCAACATCGAGAGAATTTGAGCCGCCACGACGTGTTGGTTACGTGGTCACGGTGTTGCAGTGCGAAGCGGGAGACAAGCCTTCAAATCTCCCTCGAACCTAATTTTTTTTTCTCAAAATTATTAGCTGTCCGTCTGCTGATTTACGTATCTTGTTGCTGTATTCAAGTTTTTGTCTGTGTCCGTTTGCAACAACGAGGTGTAACGAAGGAACCTTCATACGTACGTACCTCCTATCTGTCACGCACAAGTACCACATTTTATGACTATTGGAAGTTTTGACCCCTGAATTCCTTTCTTGTAACGCAGTTCGCCACCCGTTTATTTGTTGCTTCCATTTCTGTGAGAGATCTATGCGACGCCTCGCCTGCTGTCGCTATTTAACTTGTGACGTCAGTATATTCTTACCATATCACTCGTACTTTATAACCAATGTGTAGCATGCAATTGCCAAGCCTACAGAAGGAGAACAGACATGTGAATGACCGGACGGAAAGTTAATAAATTTGTGAAAGAGGAGAGAGATTTTAGCGCGGGTCTCCCACGTTGCAGCTGAGCACCGTGAGCACACAACCACGACGCCGTGATTCTTAAGACTCTCTCGATATTGCACGTCCAGAGCTTCGACTGTTGACTGCTTCTACTCTGTTTCTTGTTTCGCCGTTCAGTACACCTTCTTTCTGTTTTCATGCCTCACCTGCGTTCAGTTTTTAAGGTCTATCCACTGAGCCATTTTACAAGTAAATCTGAGGGGCGTGCTATGTGAGATATCCCTTGTGAGGTACGTGGACGTAAGGGGAAGAAGAATTGCACAAATTTCATGAGCACAATTTCCAACATAAAACCGTATAGTTCACTCTACAAATAGAAAATAAGAACGTAAGTCCTTTTATGGATGTCGAAATGTCCTAACAACGAGCGACGAACTGTTAGGAGGGGCGTTCAATAAGTTATGCAACAAATTATTTTTATCAAAGCAGGTTAGTTTTATTCACTATTCAAACACACCATATTATTCACTGCTCTTCTGGCTACGAAATTCTATTTTTCAACAGATAATCCCCGTTCGATGCGATGCCTTACTCCATCTTACGGTGTGTGTGTGTGTGAGGGGGGGGGGAGGGGGGGAGGGGGAGAGGAGGAGAGGAGGAGAGGAGGAATGCTGTATGCCAGCGAGGTACCACTCTACTGGTGAACGCCGGACCCACCGTCTTGTTGCAGCAATAGCCTCCCCATCATCCGAGTATTGCATCACGCCCATTGGGCCAAACAAGTGGAATTCTGAAGGTGCGAGATCCGGGGTGTCTGGTGGATGAGGAAGAACAGTCCAATGAAGTATCGTGAGCTTCTCTCGGGTGTGTTGGCTTATGTGAGGCCTTGCGATGTTATGGAGGAGGAGCAGTTCGTTTGCATTTTTGTAGCGACAAAGACGCTAAACTCCATCATCATTATCATCATCATCATCTCCTTCCAAGAATTTGATTTTGTGGTCATCTGTTCCAGTATCTATCATCCACTTCTTACGTGGGCTGTCATTCTATCAACATGACCTTTCCTGTTCATTCTGTACTCTTCCATCGTGTCATTAACTGTAAACACAATTCTTCATGCTTTCCCGGCGATCTGTTGACAACTTGGATATTCGGGAATCCAGCCGGATGTTCGCGTCGTTCTCGCACGATATTTCAACAGCGTGCCTCGCTGTCTTCTTCAGGTGCTACCTGAGACTGATCCTTGGGTCGATCGAGTCCAGTATTTATGCCTGGGAGGAGCTGGGCGTTCCCTAATCGGTCCGCGCCGCGTCGAGTGTTCCATCTGTGGTCCGCGCCCGCCAGACTCAGCTTCAACGGACCCCTCCAGTCGCGGATGTTCCGACTGCCGTCGGCGCCGGTTTTGGCCGTCCTCAACGGTTGTGGTTGTCATTTGAGGTGTGTCAGACCCGATCTGAGATGTTGGGTACTCTTTCTCATGACTGTTACTACGGTTTCCACATTTGTTGCGTGCTGGGCGCTCCCTAATCGGTCCGCGCCGCGTCGTGTGTTCCATCTGAGGTCCGCGCCCGCCGGACGCAGCTACATAAACTCAACGCACGACACTCCGGGATTCTGCAAGAAATATAAGTGGAGACCGAGGGAACAGACGTGAGACAAGGTGTTGGACATTTGAGACCAGATCTGACACACCCCAGATCAGGAACTCGACTTCAGACGACGGCCAGGCCGGGCGCGGACGGCGGAGGGAACACCAGCGACCAGAGAGGGACAATGTAGCTGCGTCTGGCGGGCGCGGACCTCAGATGGAACACACGACGCGGCGCGGACCGATTAGGGAACGCCCAGCTCCTCCCAGGTATAAATACTGGACTCGATCGACCCAAGGACCAGTCTCAGGTAGCACCTGAAGAAGACAGCGAGGCACGCTGTTGAAATATCGTGCGAGAACGACGCGAACATCCGGCTGGATTCCCGAATATCCAAGTTGTCAACTGTAAACATGTTTAAATTTTGTTATTTTGTTCTATTCCTTATTTTATTCATTTTCTTACAAACTCTTACATACTTCATGAACTTATCTCTGCTGCTTATATACTTGATTTTTCGTTTTATGTTACTGCCCATGATTTGGAATCGTATACAAGAGTAGATACAGCCGTAACTTATAGAATTTGTTTTGTGTTTTTTTTTCAAATTCGTTCCGATTGCGCCGCAGACAGCTTGAAAAAATTTGGAGATTTATGGTAAGGTCTTATGGGACCAAACTGCTGAGGTCAGTGTTGTGTGATGTCCTTAGGTTAGTTAGGTTTAAGTAGTTCTAAGTTCTAGGGGACTGATGACCATGGATGTTAAGTCCCATAGTGCTAAGAGCCATTTGAGCCATTTTTTGCTAAGGTCATCGGTCCCTAAGCTTACACACTACTTAATCTAACGTACGCTAAGGACCACCGATACACCCACGCCCGAGGGAGGACTCGAACCTCGGGCCCTGACAAGACGCCTCAGACACCACGGCTACCCCGCGCGGCCGCACACAGCTTGGTATCTGAATGTCCTGACGGTTCGCGAGAGATCGAACAGGTTCGCACCACCTTCTTGGCGTGACGACAGACTCCTCGCACAACGACTCACCATACTTTTGGTCTGTGTCAGATCTTAGACATTCTACAGGCACCCATGAATATCTAAGACATCCTGGCTTTGCACCAAAAGGAGCTGAGTGACAGTTCTGTGCTTAGAATGCACGTCCATTACAGACGCCATTTTGAATGCTACGTATAGCCCCATCGGACCTTCAAGAAACTGTAGACGAAGCAGGAGTATACGATGATGTCCCACAGAAAATTTCGCATCTTCCAACCGAACCTAGCCAGGGAAAAAAGTGTTGCATTACTTATTTAACGCTTCTCGTACATAAAGTGTACCACAAACCGACTCACACCAAGAGATATGCACATGTGGACAACATTCAGCACAAAATAACACGGCGCTAAATACGCAGGCGGCCCAAGATCTGCGATGCTGATAATCCCCAACGTGAACTGAAAAAGCTCCGTAAAAACTTCCATGTGAATTGAAATAGCAGCAAGAACATAAAACCGAGCTATTTGGTGCTGTGAAACTAAAAAAGAAAGGTATGAGAGAACTTGTTGCTCACGTCTGTAAGAAGTGTCAGTGACCGAGTAGGAAAGGTGATGTGTCGTGGGGAACTAAACCAACATTTTAGTTCAGCTGTGAGATGTGAGGTCTCTTGAGGTCCACCAAGAATTCCATAGCTACTCCCCACACTGCAGGCATCTACGAACGTCCATGAAGATGCGGCGAAGAATAATTTTGCGAAACCAGGTGGCCGGTTAGTGCACGCGCGTCGCAGCATTAACGCTATGTAACGGTTGTGACAACACATCAGCTGTAGCTTAACACCGCAAGGATTGTGGCCGACCTATTAGCTTCCAGTTACCTCATGTCCTTACTCAGTAGTCGTGAAAGCAGCAGTGAAAATTGAGTGAGGCAGCCGAAATAAACGAACGGCCTAACAGCATGAGTTACTGAGAGAGCATAAGGGAACAATTGACAAGAATGGGGGAAAGAAATGCAGTAGATGAAGACTGGGTAGTTTTGAGGGATGAAGCAGTGAAGGCAGCAGAGGATCAAGTAGGTAAAAATACGAGGTCTAGTAGAAATGCTTGGGTCACAGAAAATATACTGATTGTAATTGACGAAAGAAGAAAATATAATAATGCAGTAAATGAAACAAGGAAAATGGAATACAAATGTCTCAAAAATGAGATCAACAGGAAGTGCAAAATGGCGAAGCAGGTATAGCTAGAGGACAAATGTAAGGATGTAGAGGCACATATCACTATGGGTAAGATAGATATTGCCTAAATGAAAATTAAACAGACCTTTGGACAGAAGAGAACCACTTGCATGAATATCAAGAGCTCAAATGGGAACCCAGTTCTAACAAGGGAAAGCAGAAAGGTGGAAGAAGTATATAGAGCGTCTATACAAAGGCGATGTACTTGAGGACAATATTATGGAAATAAAAGAGGATGTACATGAAGATGAAATGGGAGATACGATATTGCGTGAAGAGTTTGACAGAGCACTGAAAGGCCTGAGTCGAAACAAGCCCCAAGGTGTAAACAACATTCCATTAGAACTACTGATAGCCTTGGGAGAGCCAGCTCTGACAAAACTCTACCATCTGATGAGCAAAATGTACGAGACAGTCGGAATACCCTGAGACTTCAAGAAGAATGTAATAATTCCAATCCCAAAGAAAGCAGTAGTTGACAGATGTGAAAATTACCAAACTGTCAGTTTAATAAGTCACGGCAGCAAAATACTAACGTGAATTCTTTACAGACGAATGGAAAAACTGGTAGAAAACGTCCTCGGGGAAGATCAGTGTGGATTCCGTAGAAATATTGGAACACGTGAGGCCATACTGACCCTACGACTTATCTTAGAAGCTAGATTAAGAAAGGACAAACCTACGTTTCTAGCATTTGTAGACTTAGAGAAAGGTTTTGACAATATTGACTGGAATACTCTCTTTTAAATTCTGAAGGTGGCAGAGTTAAAATACAGGGAGCGAAATGCTATTTACAATTTGTACAGGGTTGTAGCCTCTCCCCGATGTTATTCAATCTGTATATTGAGCAAGCAGTAAAGGAAACAAAAGAAAAATTTGGACTAGGTATTAAAATCCAGGGAGAAGAAATAAAAACCTTGAGGTTCGCCGATGACATTGTAATTCTGTCAGAGACAGCAAAGGACTTGGAAGAACAGTTGAATGGAATGGACAGTGTCTTGAGAGGAGGATATAAGATGAAGAACATCACCAAAAGCAAAACAAGGGAAATGGAATGTAGTCGAATTAAGTCGGGTGATGCTGAGGGAATTAGATTAGGAAATGAGACACTTAAAGTAGTAAAGGAGTTTTGCTATTTGGTGAGCAAAATAGCTGATGATGGTCGAAGTAGAGAGGATATAAAATGTAGACTGGCAATGGCAAGGAAAGCATTTCCGAAGAAGAGAAATTTGTTGGCATCCAGTAGAGACTTAAGTGTCAGGAAGCCGTTTCTGAAAGTATTTGTATGTAGTGTAGCCATGTATATAAGTAAATCATGGACGATAAATATTTTTGATAAGAAGAGAATAGAAGCTTTCGAAATGTGGTGCTACAGAAGAATGCTGAAGATTAGATGGGTAAATCACATAACTAATGAGGAGGTACTGAATAGAATTGGGGAGAAGAGGAGTTTGTGGCACAACTTGACTCGAAGAAGGGATCGGTTGCTAGGACATGTTCTGAGACATCGCGTGACCACCTATTTAGTATTGGAGGGCAACGTGGAGTGTAAGAATTGTAGAGGGAGACCAAGAGATGAGTACACTAAACAGATTCAGAAGGATGTAGGCTGCAGTAGGTACTGGGAGATGAAGAAGCTTGTACAGCATAGAGTAGCATGGAGAGCTGCATCAAACCAGTCTCAGTACTGAAGACCACAACAACACAACTCTAATTGCAATAAATTTCGCAAACAGTATCCACATAAAAAATTAAATAGATGTAACATCTCAAATACTGAGATTCGTGAAAAAATGCCGCGTTATGTATGAAGTTTTAATACATGCATTCTTCTAAGAGACTTCTAAAATCAACTTACGGAAATCTTTGTCACCTGGCAGCGCATTTGACAGCTTTCTACCACGAAACACAAACAGCTGCTTGCGAAAATAATAGCCGTCTTTAGACCTATGAAGAAGCGTTGCCATAGAGACGTTTAGAAAATCACGCTGTAGACACTCGGAACAGCTGGGCGCAGCTTAAGGAACTAATTTCAAGGGTGTTTTCACAAATACGTGAAAGGAAATATAGTCGATTTATACTACAAATACAGTTCATATTCAGATTTCCTTTCTCACAGAAAATGTCAAAATGAGTAGCTAGTCAATGATGAGTTTGTCGGCTAGTAAATAAACAAATCTCAATACATAAAAGGCGGTGTGCCGACTGGCTCACAGAATCATCATTGCCCAGCCCAAATCACTAAGGACAGAACCTTGAAATTTGGAGAGGATGTTGATCACATATTGTAGGCGTCATTTAAGGGAGGATTTTTCGATATTTCACTCCCAAAGGGATTGAAACAGCTGATAATTTTTTTTTTGAAAAATGTCGTCATCTAGGAAATTTTGAAACTAGACCTACGAAAATTGGTATTTGGTTCCTCTATGGGAAATAAAGAAACAAGTGTTCAAGCATTTTTGGAAATTTAACGTCTATGGGTGCAAAAATGTTTTCTGAAAGTTAATCTTGGTTAAAGAACGAATAAACCATTTTTAAAACTACGTCTATGAAAATTGGTATATTTGACTTCTCGCTTGGAAATTAAAAAATTACGTGCTTCAGTGTTTTTGGGAATTTAACCACTAAGTGAGTGATATAAGGAACGAAAAAAGTTATGAAACTATTTCATAATGAGAACTTTTTCTACGCGAAATCAATGAGAATTTTGTTATTGTCCTCTCTGTTAGAAATAAAAAATATGTATTTCACTGTTTTTCGAAATTTAGCCCTAACGGGGTGGAACAGAAGACGATAATTTTTTGAGAAAATATTTCGTTATATTAAAAAAAGTAATTGAAGCTAAATCTATGAAAACTGATTTTCCACTGCACAGATGGATATAAAGAAATATGTGTTAGGGCATGAAAGTTTCTACGGAAATTTCACTGCAAGAGCGCAAAACACATCATTAAAAAAAAACCTTGGACTCCAGCTACCAGAATCGCTTTCCGGGACAGAGAAAGCCATGCTTCTTCGACCTTAATTAGCGGAAAACGCTTAGAAAGTCTTGTGAATGACAAAAAAAATTTATTAAAAAAAGTTCTTTGCAGACTATAGGGTCTATACGTCCGAAGCAGCTGGCAATAAGCTAGTAAATAAAGAAGTAGCCATTAACTACCATGTCTCGATGAATGTATTCTTTCCATTTGCACTGTTCCCCTAAAACCAGATTACATCTCTCATCTTACAGTTCACTTGGAGTTCCTGTGTCGCCAGAGAGAGTTGACACAAATTTTATAACTAAAACAAACTTTACTTTTGAAGTGCGCTCTGATGTTCAACAACGAAATGGAAATACAGTTTTATTATCACTTACAGTATTTTATGTTGTTTTTGTATTTCGCCCTGTCTGTCAGCGATCGCAGTCCACTCTACCTCGTGTGTTTTCGCCTGCACCGCCACGAGAATCAGGTTCAAAGCTATAAACAAGCGACCGTAGGAGAACTGTCACGCAACATCAATGTATGGCTGCAGCAAATCAGAACCGCTGGCTACAAGCCGTTTGTTCACTGTATCGTGCTAAATACCTACCGGAATAGCATAGACAATGGTCTATTGTACGACCACTCCCGAAGGCAAGCTTAACATCGAAATGTCCAGTGAAAAGCTACAATGGAGCGTTGGTAGCCACGCGGAAATCGAATTAGACAGTATCTAGGGGAAGATTAGAATCCACCAGTTTCTCTCCCTGCACAGGACCACTGCAAGGCTATCAAAACATGAGCGTTTTATTTTTTAAAGAAACTTTCGGCCTTTTGGCCGTAAGTACATTTTCATTTATTTCACACAATAATGATTTTGGCTAAAGCGACGCAGTATGAAGGAATTATCAGGATGCGACGGAAATCGGTAGATGTAATGTGCATTTACAGAGAAGCAAATGAGTACAAGTTCAGAAAAATTGGAAGATTTATTCATGATAAATAGTCTCATAACCTGAGGAAGTCAATAACGCGTTTGTCCACATGGGGCCCACATACACTACTGGCCATTAAAATTGCTACACCACGAAGCTGACGTGCTACAGACGCGAAATTTAACCGAGAGGAAGAAGATGCTGTGATATGCAAGTGATTAGCTTTTCAGAGCATTCACACAAGGTTGGCGCCGGTGGCGACACCTACAACGTGCTGACATGAGGAAAGTTTCGAACCGATTTCTCATAGACAAACAGCAGTTGACAGACGATGCCTGGTGAAACGTTGTTGTGATGCCTCGTGTAAGGAGGAGAAATGCGTACCATCACGTTTCCGACTTTGATAAAGGTCGGATTGTAGCCTATCGTGATTGCGGTTTATCGTATCACGACATTGCTGCTCACGTTGGTCGAGATCCAATGACTGTTAGCAGAATATGGAATCGGTGGGTTCAGGAGGGTAATACGAACGCCGTGCTGGATACCAACGGCCTCGTATCACTAGCATTCGAGATGACAGGCATCGTATCCGCATGGCTGTAACGTCTCGACCCCTGAGTCAACAGATGGGGACGTTTGCAAGACAACAACCATCTGCACGAACAGTTCGACGACGTTTGCGGCAGCATGGACTATCAGCTGGGAAACAATGGCTGCGGTTACCCTTGACGCTGCATCACAGAGAGCATCGCCTCCGATGGTATACTCAACGGCCAAACTGGGTGCACGAATGGCGAAACGTCATTTTTTTCGAATGAATCCAGGTTCTGTTTACAGCATCATGATGGTCGCATCCGTGTTTGGCGACATCGCGGTGAACGCACATTGGAAGCGTGTATTCGTCATCGCCATACTGGCGTATCACCCGGCGTGATGGTATGGGGTGCCACTGGTTACACGTCTCGGTCTCCTCTTGTTCGCATTGACGGCATTTTGAACAGTGGAAGTTACGTTTCATATGTGTTACGTCCCGTGGCTCTACCCTTCATACGATCCCTGCAAAACCCTTCATTTCAGCAGGATGATGCACGACCGCATGTTGTGGGTCCTGTACGAGCCTTCCTGGATACAGAAAATGTTATACTTCTGCACTGGCCAGCACTTTCTCTAGATCTCTCACCAATTGAACACGTCTGGTCAGTGGTGGCCGAGCAACTGGCTCGTCACAATACGCCAGTCACTACTCTTGATGTACTGTTGCATCGTGTTGAAGCAGCATGGGCAGCTGTACCTGTACACGCCATCCAAGCTCTGTTTGGTTCAATGCCCAGGTGTATCAAGGACGTTATGACGCCATCCAAGCTCTGTTTGGCTCAATGCCCAGGTGTATCAAGGACGTTATGACGGCCAGAGGTGGTTGTCCTGGGTACTGATTTCTCAGGGTCTATGCACCCAAATTGTGTGAAAATGTAATCAGATGTCAGTTCTAGTATAATATATTTGTCCAATGAATACCCGTTTATCATCTGCATTTGTTCTCGCTGTAGAAATTTTAATGGCCAGTAGCGTATAATCAGTTATTCTGTTTGGCATCGATTAAGAGAGGTTTTGGATGTCATTTTGAGGGATTTCGTGCGAAATTATGTCTAACTGACACGTGATATCGTCAAAGTTCCGAGCCCGTTCTAGGGCCTTGCCGATAATGCTCCAAAAGTTGTCAATTGGGGAGAGATTTGGCGACCTTGCTGTCGCATATAGGTTAAGCAAGCACCAATACAAGCGGTAGAAACTCTCGTCGCGTATCGATGGGCGTTATCTTGCTGAGATGCAAACCTAGGCTGGCCTGGTAAGTAAAGTAAAGTAAGCAGAGCTCAAAGACTGCAGGGAGTGAAAGTGTAGACCCAAATGAGGTTACAGTTTCAAACACAATTTAATTTTATTGAACATTAAACAAGACTTGTTCACTGGTATATATATATATATATATATATATATATATATATAGGCAACAGAGTATGCACAATGTCGGCACTAGTACTAGTACTAGTATATCCACCTTTCGCAGCAATGCAGGCTGCTATTCTCCCATGGAGACGATCGTAGAGATGCTGGATGTAGTCCTGTGGAACGGCTTGCCATGCCATTTCCACCTGGCGCCTCAGTTGGACCAGCGTTCGTGCTGGACGTGCAGACCGCGTGAGACGACGCTTCATCCAGTCCCAAACATGCTCAATGGGGGACAGATCCGGAGATCTTGCTGGCCAGGGTAGTTGACTTACACCTTCTAGAGCACGTTGGGTGGCACGGGATACATGCGGACGTGCATTGTCCTGTTGGAACAGCAAGTTCCCTTGACGGTCTACGAATGGTAGAACGATGGGTTCGATGACGGTTTGGATGTACCGTGCACTATTCAGTGTCCCCTCGACGATCATCAGAGGTGTACGGCCAGTGTAGGAGATCGCTCCCCACACCATGATGCCGGGTGTTGGCCCTGTGTGCCTCGGTCGTATGCAGTTCTGATTGTGGCGCTCACCTGCACGGCGCCAAACACGCATACGACCATCATTGGCACCAAGGCAGAAGCGACTCTCATCGCTGAAGACGACACGTCTCCATTCGTCCCTCCATTCACACCTGTCGCGACACCACTGGAGGCGGGCTGCACGATGTTGGGGCGTGATCGGAAGACGGCCTAACGGTGTGCGGGACCGTAGCCCAGCTTCATGGAGACGGTTGCGAATGGTCCTCGCCGATACCCCAGGAGCAACAGTGTCCCTAATTTGCTGGAAAGTGGCGGTGCGGTCCCTTACGGCACTGCGTAGGATCCTACGGTCTTGGCGTGCATCGGTGCGTTGCTGCGGTCCGGTCCCAGGTCGACGGGCACGTGCACCTTCCGCCGACCACTGGCGACAACATCGATGTACTGTGGAGACCTCACGCCCCACGTGTTGAGCAATTCGGCGGTACGTCCACCCGGCCTCCCGCATGCCCACTATACGCCCTCGCTCAAAGTCCGTCAACTGCACATACGGTTCACGTCCACGCTGGCGCGGCATGCTACCAGTGTTAAAGACTGCGATGGAGCTCCGTATGCCACGGCAAACTGGCTGACACTGACGGCGGCGGTGCACAAATGCTGCGCAGCTAGCGCCATTCGACGGCCAACACCGCGGTTCCTGGTGTGTCCGCTGTGCCGTGCGTATGATAAATGCTTGTACAGCCCTCTCGCAGTGTCCGGAGCAAGTATGGTGGGTCTGACACACCGGTGTCAATGTGTTCTTTTTTCCATTTCCAGGAGTGTCAAATGGGCTCTGCTTGGGAAGCCTAGGAATTCGTTATGTCAATTACTTAACAGTCAGCTGATTCAGCTTTGGAATACGGCATAGCTGTAGTTCTGTGTCGGACGAGTTGGAAAGGTACTTAGCAAATTTCCGGAGGTACATGGCAGCAGATGTATACGCACAAGTCGCGAAATTCCGGTAAATTTCGGGCCTGTGGTTTTTGAATGCTTATCTGGTGCCCGATTCCGTCCTAGATGTGTTCCATCGGTCAACGACACCAACGTACGGTCACGAACTTCCTCCTCAAACAAGTGTTGGACGATTCTGGTCTTGAGAGCCTGCATCCGCCTCATGGTGCACGTTTCGAGCAGCCATCCACCCAGACCACCGTCTATTCGGGCTCAACAATCTACTTGGTGTAAAAGGAAATGTGGTTCGTCCGACCAGACGACACGTTTGCGTTGAGCCACCATCCAATCTCGAGGCCTTCGATGAATGCAGTCATAACTGACAATGTCGTTGGGTCAGCGTGGGAATGGGTAGGGATCGTCAGCGGTGGAGCCCAATGTTCAAAAGTGTCCGCTGAACGGTGTTGTCTGAAACACTTGCACATGCACCACCAGTGCACACTGAGGTGACAAAAGTCGTGAGATGGCGATGTGGATATGTACAGCTGGCAGTAGTATCCCGTGCACAAGGTATAAAAGGGTAGTGCATCAGCGGAGATGTCATTTCAACTCAGGTGATTCGTAGGAAAAAGTGTCCGACGTGAATATGGTGGCACGAGGGAAATGAAAAAAATTCGAACCCGGACTGGTAGTTCGGAGGAGATGCATAGCATATTCAATTTCATAAATCGTTAGGGAATTATTCAGTGATCCAGTGTCAAGATGGATTGGATTGTTGGGGGGAAGAGACCAAACAGCGAAGTTCAAAATGTTCACATGTGTGTGAAATCTTATGGGACTTAACTGCTAAGGTCATCAGTCCCTAACCTTACACACTACTTAACCTAAATTACCCTAAGGACAAACACACACACCCATGCCCGAGGGAGGACTCGAACCTCCACCGGGATCAGCCGCGCAATCCGTGACTGCAGCGCCCTAGACAGCTCGGATAATCCCGCGCGGCAACAGCGAGGTCATCGGCCTCATCTGATAAGGGAAGGATGGGGAAGGAAGTCGGCCGTGCCCTTTCAAAGGAACCATCCCAGCATTTGCCTGGTGCGATTTAGGGAAATCACGGAGAACCTAAATCAGGATGGCCGGATGCGCGTCCGGTGTGCTAGCCGCTGCGCCACCTCGCTCGGTCCAGTGTCAAGAGAGTGCTGAGAATACCAAATTCCAGGCATTACATTTCAGCACAGAAAACTCACTGGCCGGCGGCCTTCACTTAACGAGCGACAGCAGTGTTTGCGTATAGTTGTCGGTGCTAACAGACATGCAATACTGCGTGAAATAAGCGAAAAAATCAATGTGAGACGTAGAACGAAAGCATCCGCTGCGACAGTGCGGCGAAATTTGCCTTTAATGGGTTTCGGGAGCAGACGATCGAAACGAGTGCCTGTGCTAAACAGTACGGCATCTCCTGCAGCGCCCTTCCCGGGTTGATGGCTGGAAAACCATGGCCTGGTCAGTTGGTAAGAGTTGCGCAGACACCACGAAACAATGGACCCAAGATGCCACCAACGCACTGTGGAAGCTGGTGGTGGCTCCATAATGGCGTGGTTTGCGCTTACATGGAATGGGCTGGGTGCTCCAGCCCAACTGAACCCATCATTGAATGGAAATGGTTGTTTTCAGCTACTTGGAGACCATTCGCAGCCACTCGTGGACTACCTTCACAAAAAACGATGTAATTTTTATGGTTCATAATGCGACACGTCGTTGTGCCAAAGTTGTTCTTCATGGAACAAAAAGACCTTGTTTTACATCACTGTAAAAGTATGGATTAACTGCCCACGTGTTATAGAAGTATTTCTAAAATATCGGGTGATCAAAAAGTCAGTATAAATTTGAAACTTAATAAACCACTTAATAATGTAGATAGAGACGTAAAAATTGACACACATGTGACTTCTGAAATTTTCGCGGCGTATTTGTTCTTCTAATAATTTTCGGATATGCAGCCGGATCCCGTCGACATTCTGCCACGATATTTCGGCCCAGAGACGCCCGGCCATCATCAGGCGAGTACCCAACTATCGTAGTGCCCGCATCTCGTGGTCGTGCGGTAGCGTTCTCGCTTTCCACGCCCGGGTTCCCGGGTTCGATTCCCGGCGGGGTCAGGGATTTTCTCTGCCTCGTGATGGCTGGGTGTTGTGTGTTGTCCTTAGGTTAGTTAGCTTTAAGTAGTTCTAAGTTCTAGGGGACTAATGACCATAGACGTTAAGTCCCATAGTGCTCAGAGCCATTTGAACCATTTTTTTTTGAACTATCGTAGTAGTACTACGATAGTTGTGTACTCACCTGATGATGGCCGGGCGTCTCTGGGCCGAAATATCGTGGCAGAATGTCGACGGGATCCGGCTGCATACCCGGAAATTATTAGAATTGACACACATGCTTGGAATGACATGGGATTTTATTACAACAACAAAAAAACATATTGCTAGGCGCGTGAAAGATCTCTTGGGCGCGACGTTTGGTGATAATCGTGTGCTCAGCCGCCGCTTTCGTCATGCTTGGCCTCCCAGGTCTCCAGACCTTAGTCCGCGATTATTGTTTTGGGTTACCTGAAGTCGCAGGTGTATCGTGACCGACCGACATCTCCAGGGATGCTGAAAGACAACATCCAAAGCCAGTGCCTCACCATAACTCCGGACATGCTTTACAGTGCTGTTCACAACATTATTCCTCGACTACAGCTATTGTTGAGGAATGATGGTGGACGTATTGAGCATTTCCTGTAAGGAACATCATCTTTGCTTTGTCTTACTTTGTTATGCTAATTATTGCTATTCCGATCATATAAAATGCCATCTGTCGGACATTTTTGAACGTTTGTATATTTTGGTTCTAATAAAACCCCATGTTATTCCAAGCTTGTATGTCAATTTATACCTCTCTATCTACATAAATCCGTCATGCATTCAGTTTTCCTGTATCTACTAGACTCTTCCCGACATCACACTGTATACTCGCTATACCGTTAGACAGTAGCGTTGTATATACAGGCTGTTTCGCAATTCCTATTACAAGCTTCTACACTTCGTAGGGGGAACTTAGTAGATTTGGTTTGATAAGGAAGTCAGGTGCAGAATTGTGTCGTTTGCATCAAAATAAGTTTGAAGATCAGGTCGTATCTTCAGCTCCACAGCGAAGAATGTGAGCACTGGTTTGTGTGTTCTGCAGGGGCTCATGGCGTGGACAGTGTTTCGAGTACTCGTCGCCGGGTTTTCTTCTACGTAGCTCGTAGGACTGTGGAGCAGCTCAGTGTGCCCTCATAGCTGAAAATATACCAGTTTGTCGAGGACGCAAATGGTATGTGACATCACAACTGCGACGGTGAGTCTCACGGGAAAGACAGGCCGTGGTATGTACGTCACAGCACGTGACACTGCATGTCTTGCGAGTTCCAGAAGCCGTCTCCGGCGGGGTGAGAGTGACTATTTCAGACGAGATTAATAATTCTTGACGGCGTCTTTAAGTGGATGCAAGTTCTCGAAAGCACACGGCAAAATTAAGACCTTCCGTGCGTACCGTTTCGATCATAATCTTATAATACAGTCGCAGACCTCAAACAACATCCATATAATATGGATAAATTTAAATAAGTTCCTTGGTACTATAGCGAGCTGTAGAGGGGTAAAACCTGTAGAGGACGACAGAAACGGGAATACATCCACCGAATAATTGAGAACCTAGGCTGAAATTGCCACTCTGAGATATAGATGTTGGCACAGGAGAGGAATTCGTGGCGAGCCGCATAAAACCAGTCTACAGACTGAATAATAATAATAACAAAGTGCCTGTATGCCACCGAATGTCTCTCAATGAGTTACAACTTGGAAAAGATTGAGATACTAGAAAGAAGAACATTACGGAAAATCATGGGTCCAACCCAAGGTTGAAACTGGCTGGAAAGTTCGGAGCAACTAAGAAATCTACAAAAAGCTGGAGGAAATCACGGAGACAAAGAAAAAGAAGAGGTTATCATTTCTAGGATACCTGTAAGGAATGGACAAAACCAGATTAACAACAAGGACCCAGAATGACATGTTCACTCTGCATCATGGTGTACTCTGATATGAAACTTCCTGGCAGATTAAAACTGTGTGCGGGACCGAGACTCGAACTCGGGACCATTGCGAACAGGTTCGCAGAAGAGCTTCTGTACAGTTTGGAAGGTAGGAGACGAGGCACTGGCGGAAGTAAAGCTGTGAGGATGGGCCGTGAAGCGTGCTTGGGTAGCTCAGATAGTAGAGCACTTGCCCGCGAAAGGCAAAGGTCCCGAGTTCGAGTCTCGGTCCGGCACACAGTTTTAATGTGCCAGGAAGTTTCATAACAACAAGGATATTCGACTACCTGTGGAAAAAGATGACAACAACGACATGGATTAAGAAAGTTCGTAAAGGTCTGCAAAGGTTGAACAGTACAGCAAGTTCAGATGTTAAATAGGGATAAATTTCGGATTATGGCTCAAAATTGGAAGGATGTCAAGTCGAAAGAACTAAGAAGAATGGAAGAGCGTGGACAGATGAACAGAAGCAACAGCACAGCATCAATATGAAAAAGTACCTGAGAAAGAGGAAACTTCAGCCAAAAAGAAATAGAACTGTAGCGTAATCCTAAGTGGTCAATTCACAAATGAATAATTATGATAATGATGATAATAATAACAATAATAATAATAAACTGCCGATACTGCATCACTTTGTACAGCAAAAGTCCTACGAACATGTAGCAGCGTAAAAACTTGTCACACAGTTGCAACCTAGTCAAAGACATTTAGGAATTGTTGTGTTTAGTAAAACCTGACATAGTGCATAGAGATCACTATAAAAATCTTTGCTATTTTAACAGATTTTGATAGCCTATACATAAATACGTATCGCAACTTTTTTCATCTGACATTACGCGGGAACTGTCCAGAAGAGTCTATGGAAAGCCAGCCGGTGTGGCCGAGCGGTTCTAGGCGCTACAGTCTGGACCCGCGCAACCGCTACGTTCGCAGGTTCGAATCCTGCCTCGCGCATTGATATGTGTGGCGTCCTTAGTTAGGTTTAAGTAGTTCTATGTTCTAGGGGAGTGATGACCTTAGAAGTTAAGTCCCAAAGTGCTCAGAGCCATTTGAACCACTTGAAGTCTATGGAAAATATTTTAGTAATTTCTTTTCCACAGACAGAGAGCTGTAGCGTGAAGAGATGGAGTGCACGCGGACAGTGAAAAGATCTTTCCTGTCTTCTGGCGGAATCCGATGTCTTTCGAATGTAGCTGTATTACCACCTTCATTCTGTCCGCTCTCTTGAAGAGCTCCGTCCACTTAGCGTAAGATCGGCGGCAACATTCCCTTCACGAGTGGAAATGGAGAGCGTTAGTCGCTGCTACAAGAGACGAAAATTGCCGCAATATGATCTTCAGAATATTATAGCAGCTGATTCACGGTGTCGCAGTTTGCTTACGGTGAAAGTGTAACGAGGAGTGGCTGCCAGTGTCTTTCACTGGCCCGAAAAGTACAGTGGCTGCTGAACTCAATCACTTCGATGAGTGGACGACAGCGGGGCTTTTAGCTCCAGTCCACTCACCGTAACCTGCAAGTCACATGTTACAGATCTTAGAAGATTAATCTCTCCAGCTCTCTCAAAAGTTTGCCTTACTTTCCCTATTTGCAATCACTAATCCCTTGTGGCATCATATTCCGAGGATAGGTCACCGCTGAAAAAAAAGAAAGAAAAAAAAACCGCACAGATCTTTAAAGAGTAGGGTACGATGACAGCATCCTTACTGGTCCTCACTATCTTATGTAGTTTATTGTTAACATGTAATCACAGTAAAGAAGGCAGTAAGATTCATCGGTACGCAAGCTACAGCATGCGCTACGTACACTACTGACATAAATAAAACAGAAACACCGAGAAATGATTAATATACAGTAATGAAATTTCAGGAATACATTTGTGTAGGTAACGTATTTAAGTGATTAACATTTCAAGACCAAATGTTCATTTTAGTGCAGAATAATACACTCCTGGAAATTGAAATAAGAACACCGTGAATTCATTGTCCCAGGAAGGGGAAACTTTATTGACACATTCCTGGGCTCAGATACATCACATGATCACACTGACAGAACCACAGGCACATAGACACAGGCAACAGAGCATGCACAATGTCGGCACTAGTACAGTGTATATCCACCTTTCGCAGCAATGCAGGCTGCTATTCTCCCATGGAGAAGATCATAGAGATGCTGGATGTAGTCCTGTGGAACGGCTCGCCATGCCATTTCCACCTGGCGCCTCAGTTGGACCAGAGTTTGTGCTGGACGTGCAGACCGCGTGAGAAGACGCTTCATCCAGTCCCAAACATGCTCAATGGGGGACAGATCCGGAGATATTGCTGGCCAGGGTAGTTGACTTACATCTTCTAGAGCACGTTGGGTGGCACGGGATACATGCGGACGTGCATTGTCCTGTAGGAACAGCAAGTTCCCTTGCCGGTCTACGAATGGTAGAACGATGGGTTCGATGACGGTTTGGATGTACCGTGCACTATTCAGTGTCCCCTCGACGATCACCAGAGGTGTACGGCCAGTGTAGGAGATCGCTCCCCACACCATGATGCCGGGTGTTGACCCTGTGTGCCTCGGTCGTATGCAGTCCTGATTGTGGCACTCACCTGCACGGCGCGAAACACACATTCGACCATCATTGGCACCAAGGCAGAAGCGACTCTCATCGCTGAAGACGACACGTCTCTATTCGTCCCTCCATTCACGCCTGTCGCGACACCACTGAAGGCGGGCTGCACGATGTTGGGGCGTGAGCGGAAGACGGCCTAACGGTCTGCGGGACCGTAGCCCAGCTTCATGGAGACGGTTGCGAATGGTACTCGCCGATACCCCAGGAGCTACAGTGTCCCTAATTTGCTGGGAAGTGGCGGTGCGGTCCTCTACGGCACTGCGTAGGATCCTACGGTCTTGGCGTGCATCCGTGCGTCGCTGCGGTCCGGTCCCAGGTCGACGGGCACGTGCACCTTCCGCCGACCACTGGCGACAACATCGATGTACTGTGGAGACCTCACGCCCCACGTGTTGAGCAATTCGGCGGTACGTGCACCCGGCCTCCCGCATGCCCACTATACGCTCTCGCTCAAAGTCCGTCAACTGCACATACGGTTCACGTCCACGCTGTCGCGGCATGCTACCAGTGTTAAAGACTGCGATGGAGCTCCGTATGCCACGGCAAACTGGCTGACACTGACGGCGGCGGTGCACAAATGCTGCGCAGCTAGCGCCATTCGACGGCCAACACCGCGGTTCCTGGTGTGTCCGCTGTGCCGTGCGTGTGATCATTGCTTGTACAGCCCTCTCGCAGTGTCCGGAGCAATTATGGTGGGTCGGACACACCGGTGTCAATGTGTTCTTTTTTCATTTGCTGGAGTGTATATTGCAAATGGGTAATGCTGGTACATTAATAACCGATTTAGCCACAGGATGCGAATGCAAGCTTGCAAACGTGTATGCATTGTGTCGTTCATGGGCCTGATGACAGTTTGAGACATGGAGTTCCATGCCTGTGGCAGTTGGTCGTCCGATGATGTCTCACATGTCATCGACTGGAGACAGATCTGGTGATCGAGCAGGCCAACTTAACGTGTCGACACTCCGTACAGCATGTTGGGCTACATTAGCGGTAGGTGGGCGATCGTTATCCTGTTGGAATACGCCACCTGTAATGCTGCTCATGAATGGCAGCACAGCAGGTCTAATCACCAGATGACCTTCACATTTCCAGTCAGTGACCGTGAGATAAACCACGAGAGTGCTGCTGCTGTCAGACGAAATCACACCACAGACCATAACTCAAGGATTAGGACCAGCGTGTCTCGCAAACAGACAGTTTGGTTGCAGGCCCTCAGTTGGACTCGTTCTAACCAACACACGACCATCACTGGCAATGAGGCGGAGAAAGCTTTCATCATTAAACACGAGGATAATGGAATGTAGTCTAATTAAATCGGGTGATGTTGAGGGAATTAGATTAGGAAATGAGACATTTAAAGTAGTAAAGGAGTTTTGCTATTTGGCGAGCAAAATAACTGATGATGGTCGAAGTAGAGAGGATTTAAAATGTATACTAGCAATGGCAAGGAAGGCATTTCTGGAGAAGAGAAATTTGTTATCATCGAGTACAGATTTAAGTATCAGGAAGTCGTTTCTGAAAGTATTTGTATGGAGTGTAGCCATGTATGGAAGTGAAACATGGACAATAAATAGTTTGGACAAGAAGAGGATAGAAGCTTTCGAAATGTGGTGCTACAGAAGAATGCTAAAGATTAGATGGGTACATCACATAACTTAGGAGGAGGTACTGAATAGGATTGGGGAGAAGAGAAATTTGTGGCACAACTTGACTAGAAGAAGGGATCGGTTGGTAGGACATGTTCTGAGGCATCAAGGGATCACCAATTTAGTACTGGAGGGCAGCGTGGAGAGTAAAGATCGTAGAGGGAGACCAAGAGATGAATACACTAAGCAGATTCAGAAGGATGTAGGTTGCAGTAGTTACTGGGAGATGAAGAAGCTTGCACAGGATAGAGTAGAATGGAGAGCTGCATCAAACCAGTCTCAGAACTGAAGACCATAACAACAACAACAACAACAACAGAAAACACAACATACTTTCATCATGCGCTCCAATGAGCTCTAGCTTAACACCACGGAAGTCGCAGATGGCGGTTGTTTGGGGTCGGTGGAATGCACGTTGCAGGGCGCCTGGCTCGGAGCTAACGCTGAAGTTATCGACGTAACAGTTCGTTGTGTCACTGTGATACGAACTGCTGCCCAAATTCCTGCTGCAGATGCAGTACGATGCGCCACAGCCATACGCCCTCTCGGTAGTACCAGGTGACACACCGGTATTCTTCAGACCGTACATTCTCGAGACCACCGCTGCTGCCAGCACTCATGTACAGTGCCTACATTCCTGCCAATTCTCTCTGCAATATCGGAGAAGGAAAATGGTTCAAGTGGCTCTAAGGACTATGGGACTTAACATCAAGTCTCCGAAATCGCTGCGGCCGGAAAAGGACACTGCTATAACGGGACCAAGACGACTCCAGACAATCATTCAACGTGACAGAAGCGCACCCTTCCACAAATTGGTGCATACTTCAATACTGGGCCTTCAACAACTGTTAGCGTCCAAAGCATTGAACGAAACATGGTCCAATGGTCTTACGGAGCCGAAGGCCGAATCGTGTACCCTTGATGACTGCACAACACTAAGCTTTACGCCTCGCCTCGACCCGTCAAATGGTTCAAATGGCTCTTGAGCACTATGGAACCTACTTTCTGAGATCATCAGTCCCCTAGAACTTAGAACTACTTAAACCTAACCAACCTAAGGACATCACACACATCCATGCCAGAGGCTGGATTCGAAGCTGCGACCGTAGCAGCAGCGCGGTTCCGGACTGGAGCGCTTGGAACTGCTCGACCACAGCGGCCGGCGCAGAAGGGAAATACAGCTTGTAATACGCATATTATTCGACCTCGTTCCAACTCAATGAGTTGTTGATGATGGCATCTTCAACCCCTGGAAGACGTCTTTGACTAGCATCCGCACACCACGTCCTCTCTGAAAAGCAACAACGCTCGCGTCCGTCCCAGCCTGTATTTAATGTAAACCTCATTATGATCCTCACAGTGGCGCTATTAGCCCATTCTTATCCGAATGGTGCGAAATTTGAGCAGATATCACCATTCAGAAGTAGAAACACGACTACCATCTTCCGTTTATGTCCCACAACACCATGACGTTGTGATTTTTTTCCTTGTGTGTAATATGATCGAAAACGACGCGTATAGACACATCATTCTCTCTGGGCTCATAGCGCGGGTTCTGTTATTGACGGAAAGGTGGGGTTAAGCATCTCGGATTGCCCTTGGGCTAGGGCCTATTTGTATACCCAGCAGAAGGACCGTCTTAGTATTACCATCATAAAGTACAGCGACACACAGTTCCTCCTGCTTATAAAAATGGAACAAATCGGTTGGCTCTTCTTGCATCTGACATGGTTGGGCTTTAAGTGATTTACAGAGACTTCATTAGATCACAAGCGGTTCTTTAGAGAAAAGAACCAAAACATTTTTTTGCCATTTTTCACTACTAAATCAGCGGTTCCGAGGCGAGTATGCACGGCAAGCATCACAAATCTGTAAGATATATTCCTAGGATCCCGATCTCGAGCAACTTCATCTCTTTATTCGTTTCGAGCACGCAGAGATTCAAATTTACCCTACCCTTAGACGTAAAACACGCGAGTAACATCCGGTGTGAGGCGAAACGTAGATTATAATGTAACGTAGAACGGAGAAATATGCTGTAAAGTGCCTCCGTTACCATCAGTATGGTACTGGGGAACGCCATCTGTAGTGCTGATGATGATGATGTCGTGTGACGAGGGCCTCCAGTCGGGTAGACCGTTCGCCTGGTGCAAGTCTTTCGATTTGACGCCACTTCGGCGACTTGCGCGTCGCTGGAGATGAAATTATGATGATTAGGACAAGACAACACCCAGTCCCTGAGCGGAGAAAATCTCCGACCCAGCCGGGAATCGAACCCGGGCCCTTAGGATTGACAGTTTGTCGCGCTGACCACTCAGCTACCGGGGGCGGACATCTGGAGTGCTGAAGCACATGGAATGTATCTGCCCACGTAAAACTTGGTCTGAAGACTAAAATTAGTTATGCATTATTTCAACTTCATATAAAGAAAGTAACAAATTTTAGCGATAAATCAAATTTATTTATACATGGAGGACATGCACTACTGTGACAGGGAAAAGAAGGGAACCAGCGGAAAATGCTCTTGTTGGTCCACAAAAAATCGAATATGCTTATCTTTAAAAACACTGACTGAAAAATGCAGCACCAGCTCGTTCATTCTACTTTCATCAGCACGTATAAAAATTTTCCCAAAAATTTTGACCTACGACCATAGACCATATTCTCGCTTTTTATGCTGTGAGAGAGGGCGATAGTTCCTTTGGACATGTAAGCATATACGAAGCAACGCTGCGATGTAGTTTACGGTAACACGGGCATTGCAATCTCGTATTTATCCGCCGACACAGGGCAACCGACTTCTACGGGAAAATACACACATCAAAATATGTTTTGCATCACCACGACTCCGATAATTCCGGAACCTGTACAGAAATTTGGAATAGAGATTTACACAAACATCATTTCCACCCTTTAAACTGGTCATGAAAACCACAAATGGCATGTTGTACCACCATACAGCTAGACCTTCATAGGTGGCGGTCCAGATTTCGGTACACACCGGTACCTCTCATACCCAGTAGCACGTCCTTTTGCATTGGTGCATGTCTGTATTCGTCGTCGCACACTATTCACAAGTTCATCAAGGCACTGTTGGCCCAGATTGGTCCACTCCTCAACGGCTATTCGGCCTAGATCCCTCAGAGCGGTTGGTGGGTCACGTCGTCCGTAAACATCACTTTTCAATCTATCCCAGGCATGTGTCGACAGGGTTCATGTAGGGAGAACATGCTGGCCACTCTAGTCGAGCGATGTCGTTATCCTGTAGGCATCCACAAGATGCTCACGATGGGCGTCCGAATTGTCGTTCATAAAGAGGAATGCCTCGCCAATATTCTACCGATATGGTTGCACTATCGGTCGGAGGATGGCATTCACGTATCGTACAGCCATTACGGCGTCTTCCGTGACCACCAGCGGCATACGTAGGCCCCACATAATGCCACCTAAAAACAGCAGGTAACCTCCAACCTGCTGCACTCGCTGGACAGTGTGTCTAAGGCGTTCAGTCTGACCGGGTTGCCTCCAAACACGTCTCCGATTGTCTGGTTGAAGGCATATGCGACACTAATCGGTGAAAAGAACGTCACGCCAATCCTGAGCGATCCATTCGGCATGGTTTTGGGTCCATCTGTATCGCACAGCACGGTGTCGTCGTTGCAAAGATGGACCTCGCAATGGACGTCGGGAGTGAAGCTGCGCATCATGCAGCCCATTGCGCACAGTTTGAGTCGTAACACGACGTCCTGTGGCTACACGCAATTTATGTTGGCACTGCTGTCAGAGTTCCTCCTAGCCATAATCCAATGCAGTAGTAGCCTTTGGGCAGCCTCAGTGAGGCATGTCATCCACAGTTCATGTCTCTGTGTATCTCCTCCATGTCAGAACAACATCACTTTGGTTCACTTCGTGACGCTTGGACACTTCCTTTGTTGGGAGCCGTTCCTGCCACAAAGTAAAAATGCGGACGCGATCGAACCGTGACATTGACCATCTAGGCCGGTTGAACTACAGACCACACTAGCCGTGTACCTCCTTTCTGGTGGAATGACTGGAAGTGATCGGCTGTCGGACCTCCTCCGCCTAATAAAAAAAAAAAAAAAAAATGGTTCAAATGGCTCTGAGCACTATGGGACTTAACATCTATGATCATCAGTCCCCTAGAACTTAGAACTACTTAAACCTAACTAACCTAAGGACAGCACACAAATCCATGCCCGAGGCAGGACTCGAACCTGCGAGCGTAGCAGTCGCGCGGTTCCGGACTGAGCGCCTTAACCGCGAGACCACCGCGGGCGGCCTCCGCCTAATAGGCGCTGCTCATGCATCGTTATTTACATCTTTGGGCGGGTGTAGTGACATGTCTGAACAGTCAAAAGGACTGCGTCTGTGACACAATACCCACATTCAACGTCTATCTTGAGGAGATCTGGGAACCGGGGTGATGCAAAACTTTTTTGACATGTGTACATAGTGGATTTACGCATACAGGTTGTAGACGCATGGCTGACGACTTATGGAATTTTGGGCGCGGCAGTGAGTCGTGCTCGGATAGCCTAAGTAATAAGGCGACCGCTCGCGACAAGCGGGAAATCCGGGTTCGAGTTCAGCTCCGGCACAATTTTTTCTGTCGTCATTTCATTCTGCAGCTGATGGTTGTCCATATTTGTCATTGCGAATATATGTAATGTACTTCACTATGGCTGTAGTCACGGCATTGACTAACCCTTTGGATATGCATGCATGTCCAAAGGAACTGTGCATCGTAATTCAGAATAACACAGGCACTGCAGTATCCCGTAGCAGACAGTGGTCGTGGTATAGAAAGAGACAATGACAATGTGAGAAAGAGACGCACTCAGTGCCAGTGGAACACAGGTGACAGTAACAGAACAGTGCTACGAAACGAGTGAGGGAGACAGTGTCTGTAGGAGAATAATGGAGACGCAGGGCGATGTAGTAGGTGACAGCCAATGATAAAGAGAGGCAGAGAGGAAGAGAGAGATAGTGACCGGGAGAAGAGCCAGCAGCAGTCAGAAGGAATGAATGAGATGGTAGAAGAAAGAGGGAGGCCGCGACAGTGAGAGGAGACAATAGTAATAGCGCAGAAAGAAAGAGACTGTGGCTCTGAACCGGAGACAGTGACAGGAGACATAAAGAGATAATGACGATGAATTATACTGAATGAGTGAGTGAGAGTGAGCAAGTAATAGTGAGTCGGTAAGAGCGACTTACAGCGATGGACTACTTGGTGTGAGCGAGCTACGATTAGGGGAGCATGTGGGAGTAAGATGAGAGTTTCATGTTAAAAAGAGCGCGCATATGTTCGCATGCCAAAAGTTTTGGGAAAATTTTTAAAGGTGCTGAGAAGTGTAGAATGTGTCAGATGTTAAATTTTTGAGTCACAGTTTTATAAACAGAAGCATATTCGTCTTTTTGTGCTCCGATAGGAACACTTTCCAACTGGTTAGTATGAAACACTCAGGGGTATAAATCATGTAACAAATAATAAAATTAACTTCAAATTCAAACTTTACAAACTTTAATCATGGCTGCTTGACAATTACCTTCTCCACAGAGGAATGTAGTGGGTGTGAGTGCGCTCACGTGTGTGTGTGTGTGTGTGTGTGTGTGTGTATGAGAGAGAGAGAGAGAGAGAGAGAGAGAGAGAGAGAGAGAGAGAGCGCACGAGTGCGTGTGTGTGTTTGAGAAAAAGAGAGCGATGAAGGGAGGCAGAGGGAGAGAGGGAGAAAGAGAGAGAGAGAGAGAGACAGAGAAAGAGAGAATTGGGAGGGGGGTAAGGGAAGAGGGGCAGAGAGAGATATTGAAAGATAAATCATTGTTGTTTATATAAAATAGTACATTAAAATTCACCTAAATAGTAACAAAAATTATTTTGTCGTTTGATTTGCTGAGAACGTTTGCTATGATTGTAAAACTAACTCGTTTCAGATCATAGTGATAGGTCTCAGTTATAATCCAAGGATCATGCAAATAAATGTGTAACTTACTAGGGCTGCAAGGAAATTCTGTCTGAGGTCGGTATGAAACCTTCTATTTACAGACTAAGGGAGCATTCATGGCCAAAAGACACATACTAGTATTAAAAAACTAGGCTAAATATGTGAGACATACACTACTGACCATTAAAATTGCTACACCAAGAAGAAGTGCAGATGATAAACGGCTATTCATTGGTCAAATATGTTATACTAGAGCTGACATGTGATTTTATTTTCACGCAATTTCAGTGCACAGATTCTGAGAAACCAGGACCCAAAACAAACACCTCTAGCCATAATAACGCCGTTGATACGCCTGGGCATTGAGTCGAACAGAGCTAGGATGGCGTGTACGTGTACAGCTGCCCATGCAGCTTCAACACGATACCAAAGTTCATCAACAGTACCGACTGGAGTATTGTGACGACCCAGTTGCTCGGCCACCATTGACCAGACGATTACAATTGGTGAGAGATCTGGAGAATGTGCTGGCCAGGGCAGCAGTCGAACATTTTCTGTATCCAGAAAAGCTCGTAGATGACCTGCAACATGCGGTCGTACATTATGCTACACAAATGTAGGGTTTGGCAGGGATGTAATGAAGGGTAGAGCCATGGGTCGTAACATATCTGAAATTTAACGTCCACTGTTCAAAGTGCCGTCAATGCGAACAAGAGGTGACCGAGACGTGTAACCAATGGCACCCCATAGCATCACGCCGGGTTATACGCCAGTATGGCGAAAATGAATAGACGCTTCCAATGTGCGTTCACCACGATGTCTCTAAAAACGTATGCGACCATCATGATGCTGTAAACAGAACCTGGATTCATCCGAAAAAATAACGTTTTGCCATTCGTGCACCCAGGTTCGTCGTTGAGTACACCATTGCACGCGCTCCTGTCTGTGATGCACCGTCAAGGGTAACCGCAGCCACGGTCTCCGAGCTGATAGTCGATGCTGCTGCAAACGTCGTCAAACTGTTCGTGCAGATGGTTGTTGTCTTGCAAACGACCCCGTCTGTTGACTCACGGATCGAAAAGCGGCTGCACGATCCGTTACAGCCATGCGGATAAGATAGCTGTCATCTCGACTGCTAGTGATACGAGGCTGTTGGGATCCAGCACGGCGTTCCGTATTACCCACCGATTCCATATTCTGTTAGCTGTCATTCGATCTCGACCAACGCGATATCATAAACCGCAATTACGATAGGCTACAATCCGACCTTTATCAAAGTCGGACACGTGATGGTACGCATTTCTCCTCCTTACACGAGGCATCACAACAACGTTTCACCAGGCAACGCCGGTCAACTGCTGTTCGTGTATGAGAAATCGGTTGGAAACTTTCCTTATGTCTGCACGTTGTAGGGGTCGCCACCGGCGCCAACCTTGTGTGAATGCTCTGAAAAGCTAATCATTTGCACATCACAGCGTCTTCTTCCTGTTTGTTAAATTTTGCGTCTGTATCACTTCATCTTTGTGGTGTAGCAATTTTAATGGCCAGTAGTGTATTTCTGAGAACGTACGTCTGGAGCACAGCACTGCAAGAAAATAAATCACGGACACTTAGAATACCGGAACAGGAGAGAATCGAAGCGTTTGTGCTTTGGTGCTGCGGAAGAACGCTGAACTAGATTAATGACATAGGAAATGTGGATTTTCTCGGGATAACCGATCAGGAAATGAATATGTGCAAAACACCAAACGGTACGGCATCAGGGTACCTGAGGGAACTGTAGAAGGCAGGGCAGGTAACTTTCGAAGGCCGCGTAGGAGAGAGTGACGCGCAGGGTGTTGAGCTGCCCGTACCCAGACTTGTATGCAACCCGCAAAGCTTCAAAGGCGTTCTTCTGCGTTATTATTACGCCACCTGCATAGTCGAGCACTTACAAATTGTTTGCGAAAATTTTACTTCGCAATTTAGTGAATTTTAACAGCATAGAATTAACAGTTATATCGTCTCTTTCCTAGCTACCATGAGAACCATTTATTTATTTAATTTCTGTATGTAGCACAATTACGGAAGTGTTTTTCTTTCAGTACCCTCATGGGAAGTTTAACTCAATAATTTTAACGAAATTAGCGACTCAGCTGGTGGCGTAATAGCCCAGTCAATGAAGACTAAAAAAGCCGCAAATTTTGGTAGTAATCCTGACCAGTGCGTTTGAATGTGGGGGTGGCGGAGCGTTGATAGTAACTTACGTGGCTTTTTTTTAACAACTCACTGTGGTCTATTGAAAATATAATATAAAATAATATAAAATACATGGAATATCCTACCAAAGGGGTCTATTAATTTTTTTCTCTAGTGCAGTTTGTACGCAGAGAGCGAGAGGTGGTATTTGTATGGCAGTTTGTAGTAGTTTACTGTACATTTACTTGTACGTACATACTTCGCAAGGCACCTACGGTGTGTGGCTGTGAGTACCCTGTACCACTTCTTGTCATTTCCTCTCCTGTTCCACTCGCAAATAAAACGAGGGAAAAACGACTATCTATACGCCTCCTTAAGATCACATATTTCTCGTATCGTATCTTCGTGGTCCTTACGCGAAATATATGTTGGCGGCAGTATAATCGTTCTGCAGTCAGCTTCAAATGCCAGTTCTCTAAAGTATATCAACAGAGTTCCTCGAAAAGAAATTCGCCTTCCCTCCGGGGATCTCAATTCCCGAAGCATATCCGTAACTCTTCCGTGATGTTCCAGCCTACCTCTATCAAAACCAGCGGCACGCCTGTGAACAGCTTCGATGGTTTCCTTCAATCCGGCTTGGTACGGACCCAAAACACTCGAGCAGTACTCAAGAACTGGTCGCACCAGCGTCCTATATGCGCTCTCCTTTACGGGTGAACCGCTCTTTCCTAAAATTCTCCCAATAGATCGGAGTCGACCATTCGTCTTCCAAACCATAGTCGACACATGCCGGTTCCATTTCATATCGCTTTCCATCGTTACGCCCAGATACTTAAGCCATTTGACTGTGTGAAGCAGGTCACTACTAATGCTGTACTCGAAAATTACGTGTTAGGTTTTCCTACTCTGTCGCGTTAACTTGAATTTTTCTATATTTAGAGCAAGCGATCATTCATCACACCAACTAGAAATTTTATCTAAGTCCTGCTGTATCCTCCTAGTTAGCTGAGCTTGCAGACCTTTTTGTACGCTATAGCATCGTCAGCAAACAACTGCAAATTGCTGCACACCCTGTCCGGTAGAAAATTAATGTATGTAGGAAACGACAGCCGTCCAATGACACATCCATAACGATGACCTTGTTTCTGATGAACACCCGCCGGCGAGGACAGCATACTGGACTCTGTTACTTAAGAAGTCCTCGAGACACTAATATATGTGTGAACACATTCCACATGCGCAAGTTTCCCGACTTGATGGACTGCAATTGTGCTGTGTTGGTCACTGTGATGTGCTGTAAACAGTGTACACCCTGCACAGAGATCAAGAGTGCTAGCGAACTTTTCCTTGGTAGTGACGCAACTCAGTGAAGCATGCTGCAACTTTATTTCTTACGTGGAATTCTACTCTTCCGCGCTCGTGCCGACCTCTAGCGGAAACAAAACTTTCACGGTCTGCTGGCAGCCACACCTGCTACCGCTCCAAGCTGGGCGGTGGCCGACAATACGCCCAGCAGCTGCGCTCAGAAATCCGCGTGGCAGGCGGGGAGCTGCGAAGAGTAATAACAGCTCTCAACACGAGGAAGAAAACCTTCTCGTTTAGTTCTACTTCATTAATAGCGCTTTGCGTCCAGTGCGCTCAACAGGTGCGGGTGTAGAAAGCGAATTTCACTTCGTATTTTTCTGCTACTGCCAACTCTTACCCTTTTGTGGAAGCGAGGAGCTTCAAAAGACTTCCAAAAGATCGACGTTTGGTGCAAGGATTAGTAAAAAATGGTTCAAATGGATCTGAACACTATGCGACTTAACTTCTGAGGTCATCAGTCCCCTAGAACGTAGAACTACTTAAACCTAACCAACCTAAGGACATCACACACATCCGTCCCCGAGGCAGGATTCGAACCTGTGACTGTAGCGGTCGCGCCATTCCACACTGTAGCGCCTAGAACCGAAGGATTAGTTGTTGGTCCTCAACACACCAAATATAACTATGGCGTAACATGTCGTGGCTATGTCTCAGGCCTGTGAAGCCCTTGAGAAATTAATCGCGTTGCTTCCCTGCCACTCCAGACGAGACGAGTAAAAGAAAACTGTCGTATGCAATCGTTTGGTGGAACAATCCTAAATTAATAAGGAAATTGGATGGGTGGTTTGTATCAATGATCATAAGCGTACCTGCAGTTCTTCAGATAAATTAGGAATTAAACTGTGCCGCGCGGGATTAACCGAGCGGTCTCAGGCGCTGCAGTCGTGGACTGTGTGGCTGGTCTCGGCGGAAGTTCGAGCCCTCCCTCCGGCATAGGTGTGTGTGTTTGTCCTTCGAGTAATTTATGTTAAGTATTGTGTAAGCTTAGGGACTGATGACATTAGCAGTTAAGTCCCACAAGATTTCACACACATTTGAGCGTAAACTGTACATTTCCCAAATAAAAATCAATAACATAGTGAACCGAATATTGTGAACTATAAGTTTACCCGTTTCTTATCTTTAACCTATGTAATGTAATGTAATCGTGAACAATGCAGGTGGTGTACTTAGGGAAACGGAATCTGATAAGAACGAGTCGCGAGTCTCAAACTGTATAAATGTATTTGTGTTGACATTTATCAAATTAACTAGAAAACATAAAAAAGTGGCCCATGGCGACCATCCGACTGCCGTATCATCACCAGCTGAGGATGTGGATAGGAGGGTCGTGTGGTCAGCACACCGCTCTCCCAGTCGTTAAGATGGTTTTCTTTGACCGGAGCCGCTACTATTCGGTCGGGTAGCTCCTCAATTGACATCACGAGGCTGAGTGCAACACGAAAAACGTCAACAGCGCATGGCGACCCGGATGGTCACCCATCCAGGTGGCGGCCACGGCCGACAGCTCTTAACGTCAGTGATCTAATGAGAAGCGGTGTACACACTGCGGAAAAAATTAAGTTGTATGTTAAATAAGTTGTACTGTAAAGCTCTACAGGGCGTTCGGAAAATGCCGTTATAAACTTCTAGGATATGTACAGGGGAATGAGTACATAATATTTTGGACTGGAATCCATGTGCGGAAACACACCGTTACCGTTCAAGGGCGGTTTCAGTCCAGTTATTTGAGTCGCCCACTTCTGCTTGCGGAACTGAGTTAGGCGTGACCCAGTACAATTATTACGTAACAATTCGAAAGGACACATAACGAATCCTCCATTTATCACTTAAGAACATTTGTTTGTATTAACACTTAAGTCAAAGCTGCAAAGTACTACCGCGAATTCTTTACAGACGAATGGAAAAACTGGTAGAAGCTGACATCGGGGAAGATCAGTTTGCATTCCGTAGAAATGTTGGAACACGAGAGGCAATACTGACCTTACGAGTTATCTTACAAGAAAGATTAAGGAAAGGCAAACCTACGTCTCTAGCATTGGTAGACTTAGAGAAAGCTTTTGACAATGTTGACTGGAATACTCTCTTTCAAGTTCTAAAGGTGGTAGGGGTAAAACACAGGGAGCCAAAGGGTATTTACAATTTGTACAGAAACCAGATGGCAGTTATAAGAGTCGAGGGACATGAAAGGGAAGCAGTGGTTGGGAAGGGAGTGAGACAGGGTTGTAGCCTCTCCCCGATGTTATTCAATCTGTGTATTGAGCAAGCAGTAAACCATGGAGAAGAAATAAAAATTTTGAGGTTCGCCGATGACATTGTAATTCTGTCAGAGACAGCAAAGGACTTGGAAAAGCAGCTGAACGGAATGGACAGTGTCTTGAAAGGAGGATATAAGATGAACATCAACAAAAGCAAAACGGGGATAATGGAATGTAGTCGAATTAAGTCCGGTGATGCTGAAGGAATTAGATTAGGGAATGAGACACTTAAAGTAGTAAAGGAGTTTTGCTATTTGGGGAGCAAAATAACTGATAATGGTCGAAGTAGATGATATAAAATGGAGACTGGCAATGGCAAGGAAAGCGTTTCTGAAGAATAGAAATTTGTTAACATCGAGTATAGATTTAAGTGTCAGGAAGTCTTTTCTGAAAGTATCTCTATGGAGTGTAGCCATGTATGGAAGTGAAACATGGAGATAAATAGTTTGGACAATAAGACAATAGGAGCTTTCGAAATGTGGTGCTACAACAGAATGCTGAAGATTAGATGGGTAGATCACGTATCTAATGAGGAGGTATTGAATAGAATTGGGGAGAAGAGGAGTTTGTGGCACAACTTGACTAGGAGAAGGGATCGGTTGGTAGATCATGTTCTGGGGCATCGAGGGATCACATTTAGTATTAGAGGGTAGCGTGGAGGATAAAAATCGTAGAAGATATGAATACACTAAACAGATTCAGAAGGTTGCAGTAGGTACTGGGAGATGAAGAAGCTTGCACAGGAAAGAGTAACATGGAGAGCTGCATGAAACCAATCTCAGGACTGAAGACCACAACAACAATTCTTAAACATTACGACTTCACATTATTTCACAGCAAAAATAATGCAGCATACTGTAAATGCAGAATAGTAGCGATCCATCATAAGAGTGGCTCGATGTGGCGACCACCATCGTTATTGAGACATTTTGTACCTACGAAGTACGGTCTGGTACACACTCTCCGTCCCACCTGGTGTCTCTTCAGTTTGTAGTGCACCGCACAGAACTCGTGCCAGCAGATCTTCCTCTGTCTCCACAAGAGTCTCGTAAATTGAGACCCCACATCATCCTGTCTACACTACTGCTTATCAGGCGAAGCACCCCTGAGACTTTTGTCTTTCACTCTGCAGACGGGGATGCGTTAGACATGTGAACTGAAACGTTAGTAGAACGAAAATGTCCGCAACTCGTGGTCTAGTGGCTAGCGTTACTGCCTCTAGATCAAAGGGTCTCGGGTTCGATTCCCGGCCCGGTTGGGGATTTTCTCTGCTCAGGGACTGGGTATTTCTGTTGTCCTCAGCATTTCATCATTATCATCATCAATTGTGACAGTGGCTGGATTGAACTGTGTACAAAAAATTTGGCTGTCTAAAAACGGGGACTTTGTACGGGCGCTGAACACCGCGCAGTTGAGCGCCCCACAAACCAAACATCATCATCATCATCAGAACGGTAACGATACGTTCCCAGACGTGTTTTCCTATTCAGAATATTACGTATGTGGGACTACACTGTCAGGCTAAGTGTGTCTGCATAAGAAATGAAATCTAATCTTTACCTAAACAGATGGTGGTAATTTTGAAATTCAATACATGAGCTCTAAACGAAAGTTATGTGCGTTACCTGTGGCAACGGGTAACGCACATAACTGTGGGAACGGGAACTCGGTTCTGCTCCAAAGTGGTGAGCACAAAAGTACAGCGCAGTAGCGAATCAGCCAAATGAGAGAATATCCTTGAGCAGTCCACGGCAAGTACATGTAACTGTTCTAAAGAGATCATTCCTCAGTCTTAGCCACTGTGTTCTGTACACTGCAGCGCAGCAACACACTTGGTCACGAACCAAAATTCATAAGGAGACTGTGGAGGATACTGCATTTACTAGATAGTGTACAGAGACTTCCATTCAAAAATTGTATTGAAGCTCTGATACGTCCCTTAACAATTGCAACCATATTTACAAAACTTACTTCTTGTCAAAAGTACGGCTGTGATGCCATCGATGCGTATAAGACGCTAATGGCGTTCGCGCATCGACATGCGGTTGTGCATTGTCTTGCTGAAAAATGGCATCTGGGTTCTTGTGCAGAAAGGGTATGGTTACGGGTCGCAGGATGTCATTCCCGTAGGCCACACTGGTCACAGGGCCGTGGACCAGCACCAACTGTAATGGTGCCTTATGGTGTGCCATAAGGCTTCAAGTCGGAACTGTATGCCGTGTGCAAATGCAGTCACTCTGATGCTGTTCCCCCTGTCTGCGATGAACCTTAATGCGGCCATAATTTTCAAACCAACAGAACCTGGACTCGTCCGAAAACACGAGCAGATGCTGTTCCTGCCCCAGTGACGTTGTTCCGTACACCATTGCCGTCTAGCATGTTTCTGGACAATCGTCAGAAGTAGGCAGGTAGGTGGGAGACGCACACGTAACCCATGATATAATAAACGGCGATAGACTGTCAGCCTCGGTAGTGTACCATGTGTTACGCTGTTCCACTGTTGCGTCAGAGTCGAGTAGGACAAAGATTTGTCCTGAGGCGCCATTCGGATGAGGTGTCGATCTTCTAGGGAAGCGAGCTGCATGCACCATGCTCTACGACAATCCCTGAACCATTCTGCACACACCCGTTGCATTGCCGAAACTTGCCGTGCGGTTCTAGGCACTTCAGTCCGGAACCGCGTGACTGCTACGGTCGCAGGTTCGACTCCTGCCTCGGGCATGAATGTGTGTGATGTCCTTAGGTTAGTTAGGTTTAAGTAGTTCTAAGTTCTAGGGGACTGATGACCTCAGATGTTGAGTCCCATAGTGCTCAGAGCCATTTGAACCATTTGAATCATTGCCGAAACACTGTCCTACACGCAGACCAATGCCCGGATGTATGCATCACATTCTCTCAGTTCAATAATGCGCCCTCTTTCAGACTCACTAATTTGACGGTACGGTTCGTTTATACATCTGCGAGGCATTCTGTATGTCTGTTCAAGTCACACTGATCCATTACATTCGGGTTAGAGCGACAACCAGAGAATAGCTACATTTTATCACTAGGTGGTGTTGCGATATCAATGTTGACGTTGAACCCTCGGGTCGACATGGTTCAAATGCTCCTGATTTCTGCAGAACAAACTAAGGAAAAATCCCGTCAAAGTGAACGTTCCATCTCTAGTCATTCAAGGTGTTCTGTTTATTTCAGAACGCGAGTGTACATAAAAGCACTCAAGAAAACAATGGCGAGAGTTTGTTTCAGCTGTTAGGGAAAATTACTAGATGTATCGAGAGAGAATTACTCTGAAGGAAATATGTAACAAATTACCGAGGCATGAACATAAAACACAGGACACAAGGGCGTGGAGGCGTGTGCGTGGATGCTTCGGCTTGATGGCAACTTGCAGCACAGTGGCGAGTGCAAGCTGTTAACTGCATTACCGCTAACGCGTAAGTTACATTCCGGCACTACAGGATGCGCATTACGTGTCTGAGTTTGCAACGTGCCAGATGGTTCATGGTAAGCAATGCCGGAAGTGAAATCAATCGTCAGATGAAATCCGTTTCTTGCTACCTAACCACCAGGGAAGAAACAGAACCCGACAGGCAACAGACATTGAATCCAGTATTAGGACTACAATTTAAAACAGCTTTGGACGATGTAATGCCAAATATTACACAAGGGATCAATAACGTTCCATCGCAGCATCTAATATGGGGGAAGTGACAATAGATGGACTATACACTTTGGTGAGTAGAATGTATGAGACTGGCGATATAGCACCAAACATTCGGGGAAACTTCATCCACACAAATGCCAAGATTGCAGGAGTCAACAAGTGAATGTAAAGGCACAGGAGATGGAGTCTGACTTAACGGTTGATAGTGGAAGCAGGACAGAAGAAAAATCAAGACACGTTCATTGGGTTCGTCGACCTGGAAAAAGCGTTCGACAATGGCAAATAGTGCAAGATGTTTGAAACGATGAGAGAAATGGAGCTAAACTAGAAAGAATGACTGGTAATATGAGATTTGAACAAGAACCAAGAAGAAACAAAAAGTGGTTCAAATGGCTCTAAGTACTATGGGACTTAATATCTGAGGTCATCAGTCCCCTAGACTTAGAACTACGTAAACCTAACAAAGCTAAGTACATCACACACATCCCTTCCCCGAGGCAGGATTCGAACGTGCGGACTGAAGCGCCTAGAACCGCTCGGCCACAGCAGCTGGCAAGAGGAAACAATAGGACTAGAAGACCAAGAACCCAGTGCACGGATTAAAAGCATGTAAGACAGATATGTAGTCTTTCTCCTCTGTTGTTCCAGATAAACATCGGAGAAGCAATGACAGAAATAAAAGAAAATGAAAAAGTAGGATTAAAAAGCAAGGTGAAAGGATATCAGTGATCAGATTGGCTAATGACGTTGCTGTCCTAAGTGAAAGTGAAGAAGAGTTACAGTATGTGCTGAATGGAATGAAAAATCTAATGAGAACAGAGTGTGAACTAAGAGTAAATCGAAGGAAGACGAATATAGTGAGAAGCAGAAGAAATTACAACAATGAGAAACTTAACAACATATTGGGGATCACCGAAATAGACGAACAAAAGGAACTGTAGTACCTAGCAACCAAAAAAAAAAAAAAAAACCCTTGACGGACGAAGAAAGGGGGGACATAAAAAGCAGACTACCACTGGTAAAACGGCTTTCGTGGTCAAGAGAAGGCCTTAATTTGGGGAAGAAATTTCAGAGAATGTTCGTTTGGGGCACAGTATTCTATGATAGTAAAACATGGACTGTGGGAAAAACGGAACAGAAAAGAATCGAAGCGTTTCAGATGTGGTACTACAAACAAATGTTGAAAATTAGGTGGAATGATGAGGTGAGGAATGAGGAGGTTGTCCGCAGAATTGACGAGAAAACGAATGTAAGGAAAATGTTTACTAGAAGAAGGGGTAGCTTGATAGGACATGTGTTAAGACATCAGAAAATAACTTCGATGGTGCTAGAAGTAACAGTTGAGGGTGAAAACTGCAGAGGAAGACTGAGATTGGAATACATGCAGCAAATAACTGAGGATGTAGGGTGCAAGGGCTACTCTGAGGTGAAAAGGCGAGGTATTCGTATATTCGTTCCGGGTTGCGTCAAACCATTCAGAAGACTGATGACTCGCAAAAAAAAAGATAACACCACATTGAAAGCACACAACCACATGTTGATATGGGGACCACATCGAGGTTCAGGTCGAAAAAAATCGATTTTCGGTTTTCATCATATTTCGATAGTTTATGGTTTTATTTAAGTAATCTGAAAAGGTTTTTGCTGAAAATTTTTTTCCAGCATTTTAAGAGCATTTTCCTACCACGTGTGTTTATGCGCCACGCCCACTTTTGTGTCACCCATTTTAGATATTTATATCTCCTACATTGCACGTTAGGGATTTTTTTTTATTCCCGAGTGTGTTGGCTATCCTTGGAATGCAACGGTTGGTGTTCTTTCGTTTCTGCTGTTTGTAAACAACACGCTTTCAGACACGCAGTTAGTTTTGTTCAAGTGTGATTGCGAGTAGTTGTTATACTTACGTTTGCAGTGCTTGTTTACGTGTGTTTTGTTGTGTTGATTGAAGATGACGAAACAAAAAGGCATTTTCAAGAAACGCAATTTAGAGGAAACTAGTTTAGAAAGCTTTCTCTACAAGAGGTTATGTCGCCTGGCAACGATGTTTCTAATTGTAATTCTTCCACAAGTGCATCATCAAAGAAGCTCTCACCATTTCTCTTCCTGCTGCTGTTATTACAGCAATTAAACCTATTTTCAGAGACTTGGCTCATCCTGACCTTCTAAGGAAATGTCTGCATGGGCAGACACAGAACCCAAATGAATGTTTCAACAGCATAATTTGGAACTGCCTTCCTAAAACTGTATTTGTAGCCATGCATTCAATGAAACTAGGAGTTCATGATGCTGTTATTACATTCAGTTGTGTTTACATTGGAAAGTGTTGGGTACTGAAAAAGCTGGGAATTAATCCTGGTCAAAATATGGTCACTGGGCTGGAACATTGCGATAAAATGAGGATAGCCGATACAGACAGGTCTGCATCTAATATGGCCAAGAAAGCAAGACAAAATACATGAACGTGAAAAAGAAGCTGGAAGACCTGCTAGAGGCCAAAGAAGGGCCATCATCTGCAGCAGGACACTTTTAATTATCTGTAAGTAACAAATTTAAAAAGTTTTTTCTTTAAAGTCAAATTCCCGCAAACTAAAATTTTCAGTACATATGCCCCATTATATCAGAAACTATCATAGATAAATGAAGTTTTCACAGACTCTGCATAACATAAAAATCCACCTCTGGAACTACATTCATTAATATTCCCCCATTAGGAAGATCACAAAAAAATATTTTGTGCAGAAAAAATTAATATTTTTGTTAATAAATTTACAAAAGTATTTCTTAAAAACTATAAAATGTATAAAGCAGACTTTAGTACAGTTAACTCTATTAGCATCACGTAACGCACAGTAAAAATAATAAGCTCCTGCATCAAATAGTTTTTTTCAGAAATGGGTCAGATACTTGCCTAAATTAACATTGGTTTGATAGGCAGTGTGTGGTCCCCTTAATGCTTCGGTTGCAAACCTAGGCGTCAGATTGTGCACTGTTGCATAGTGCACCAACGAAGTTCTTTCTAAATAAACGAAGTCCATCCTAATGACCATTAAGTTAATAAATTGCACAAAGAGTTGTGAAATATTAAAGGTTGGTGTAGGGACAATGTGTTTGCTTGGCACAAGGGGGCGGTTGGAATTTCGCTACGAGAGGATATGGAGAGCTTGCAGACGTAGGATTTGTGGAGGGTCGGTGTAGGCGTGGCTGCTCACCAGGACTGGGTATTAAAGGTTAGGGACTAGGATTATCGGGACACAGTTCGCAACGGGTGTGGGTTGTTCGAAAGCGCACATCGTGAGAGAGGAGAGGAGCGAACTTGAGATTATGGTGAATGATCCATATGCCAAGGGGAAGGTTGCCGGGGGGGTTTAAAAGTGAAAGGGACACAGGAAGCGAGGCTGAGTACACAGCGCTCGAGGCTTTTCATGAAGTGGCAGAAAGATGGAGCAGGTATCAAGTCGTTCAAACGGCTTTGAGCACTATGGAGCTTAACATTCGAGGCCATCAATCCCCGAGGACTTAGACCTACTTAAATGTAACTAACCTAAGTACATCGCACACAATCGTGTCCGAGGCAGGATTCGAACCACAGCGGCCGCGCGGTTCCAGACTGAAGCGCCTACAACCGCTCGGAGCAGGTATCCATGCCGTATTACTACAGGAGGGATAAGATGGACCATGATTTTGTAAGTGTGGAGGACATGCGAAAATATATTTAAAAAATGGAAAACAAGAAAGAAAACGGCCAAATGTTTTATAAATTCGTTATAAATATTTTGCCGTGTAACCACTAATACACTCCTGGAAATGGAAAAAAGAACACATTGACACCGGTGTGTCAGACCCACCACACTTGCTCCGGACACTGCGAGAGGGCTGTACAAGCAGTGATCACACGCACGGCACAGCGGACACACCAGGAACCGCGGTGTTGGCCGTCGAATGGCGCTAGCTGCGCAGCATTTGTGCACCGCCGCCGTCAGTGTCAGCCAGTTTGCCGTGGCATACGGAGCTCCATCGCAGCCTCAAACACTGGTAGCATGCCGCGACAGCGTGGACGTGAACCGTATGTGCAGTTGACTGACTTTGAGCGAGGGCATGCGGGAGGCCGGGTGGACGTACCGCCGAATTGCTCAACACGTGGGGCGTGAGGTCTCCACAGTACATCGATGTTGTCGCCAGTGGTCGGCGGAAGGTCCACGTGCCCGTCGACCTGGGACCGGACCGCAGCGACGCACGGATGCACGCCAAGACCGTAGGATCCTACGCAGTGCCGTAGGGGACCGCACCGCCACTTCCCAGCAAATTAGGGACACTGTTGCTCCTGGGGTATCGGCGAGGACCATTCGCAACCGTCTCCATGAAGCTGGGCTACGGTCCCTCACACCGTTAGGCCGTCTTCCGCTCACGCCCCAACATCGTGCAGCCCGCCTCCAGTGGTGTCGCGACAGGCATGAATGGAGGGACGAATGGAGACGTGTCGTCTTCAGCGATGAGAGCCGCTTCTGCCTTGGTGCCAATGATGGTCGTATGCGTGTTTGGCGCCGTGCAGGTGAGCGCCACAATCAGGACTGCATACAACTGAGGCACACAGGGCCAACACCCAGCGTCATGGTGTGGGGAGCGATCTCCTACACTGGCCGTACACCTCTGGTGATCGTCGAGGGGACACTGAATAGTGCACGGTACATCCAAACCGTCATCGAACCCATCGTTCTACCATTCCTAGACCGGCAAGGGAACTTGCCTTTCCAACAGGACAATGCACGTCCGCATGTATCCCGTGCCACCCAACGTGCTCTAGAAGGTGTAAGTCAAAAACCCTGGCCAGCAAGATCACCGGATCTGTCCCCCATTGAGCATGTTTGGGACTGGATGAAGCTTCGTCTCATGTGGTCTGCACGTCCAGCACGAACGCTGGTCCAACTAAGGCGCCAGGTGGAAATGGCATGGCAAGCCGTTCCACAGGACTACATCCAGCATCTCTACGATCGTCTCCATAGGAGAATAGCAGCCTGCATTGCTGCGAAAGGTGGATATACACTGTACTAGTGCCGACATTGTGTATGCTCTGTTGCCTGTGTCTATGTGCCTGTGGTTCTGTCAGTGTGATCATGTGATGTATCTGACCCCAGGAATGTGTCAATAAAGTTTCCTCTTTCTGGGACAATGAATTCACGGTGTTCTTATTTCAATTTCCAGGAGTGTATTAGGAACATAACCCGCAGCGAGGCATTTCGACAGTCAACCTCTTATCATCTGGCTGTCTAGGATCATCCATCATAAGCTGATCAGCCGCGGCATTATGATCACCGACCTGCTACAGATATAAAGCCGTCCAGGCAATAACAGCATCACCTGGCGAACAGTGACTCCTAGCCAGACACAAGCACGGCCCATGTTACATCAGTGAGTGCGCTGTCTGTGTGTAGGATGGGGTACGCACGCACGCGCGCGGTCTATCTTTGACCGAGGGCAGATTGTGATGGCCAGGAGACTCGGCACGAGACTTTGGGAACTGCACGACTTGTCGGGTAGTCGAGGTGTGTCGTGGTGTGGTGTTGTGGTGTGGCGAAACCAAGTTAAAGCCACAGTCAGACGTCGTGGGGTTCGGCGCCCACCCTTCATTACAGGTGTCGGACGTCGTAGGCTGGACTTCAGCGCAGTGGCACAGACTGATGACACCCGATACCTTCTTCATCATGCCGATTGGAGGGCGCGAAACCGTCATCTACCAGGTGATACATATTTGACACCTACACTGGGTATGCTCACAAGCTAGAGGTGGCTCCCGTATGCTCTGTGGACTTTTCACGACGGCATCGATAGGTCCAGTGGAGGCCACGTTAGGCATCATGATGACCAAGAAGTATCGTATACTGGCTGCAGACCACGTACACTCCTTCATAATGATCATGTTTCCCGAGGGCACTGGCATTTTCCAACAAGATAATGCGCCATCTCACTAGGCCAGGAGAGTGACAGCGTCTTTAGAGGAACACAGAAAAATGGCTCTGAGAACTATGGGACTTAACATCTATGGTCATCAGTCCCCAAGCATTTAGAACTATTTAAACCTAACTAACCTAAGGACATCACACCACACCTAGTCATCACGAGGCAGAGAAAATCCCTGACCCCGCCGGGAATCGAGGAACACAGTGGCGAGTTCCAATTGATGTACTTGCCTCGCAACTCGTCAGACCTTGAAATGGTTCTTTATTTACGTTACCAGTTCTCGATACCAGTAATATCGTACAACTTTTCTGCGAAGTAGCATACATATTTTTCTGACAATATTCACATTTGGTTTCATTAATGTATAGGTACTCCAATGTATCGATATATTACAGTGATATGGTTCTTGAGTGTATCCATATCTGTGAGACTGTCATAATCTTTGTCTTACTTGTAACCGTTTTGGCGCGAATGTGCACAGAGGAGTCTTTGTTTCACTTTGCAGAAGTTGTTATTTCGCTCTGTAAAAGAACAGTCAAGTCTTGTTTTCGGTTAAAGTGAAAATTAAATATATGAAGATTGATGCAAAACTGTTTTCTTGATGACGTGACAATTAAGAAGTAGTATATGTCAATTTACAAGAAGTTTAATAAAAATGTGGATTGTTAACACCAAGTCAAAAGTTATTTGTACCATATCATTGTTCTGATCTGGGATAATGTGATCATTAAGAATTTCCTGAAAAAGGCATTTGTTACGTCTTCAAATATTCCTAAAATACAGATCTGGACCTTCTAGCAGTCGAAGTGGAATCACCCTAGAATCAACAAGATGAGCCATAACAACTTCGACGAAATCTACCTGGGAATTTACTCAAGATAAGTGCCAAAATTAATGACTTTTTTTACAGTGACTTCATTATTTCCATTCTGACGATACCATACACAGTCAATAAAGCGAACATATGCTGCGTCAGCAACATTATTAATCTGATTTCTGAACGACTTTGCAAGTGGTGGTATTGTTAGAACCTGAACCCGAGGGAACACATGTAGGATGGAGTGATCGTGGCGTCAGACCCCCCCCTCCCCCCTTCCCCCCCTCCCCCCTCCCCCCCCACCAAGGAATTTACGCGGGTTGGGTGATTTGTGGCCTCAGATGTGGTACTAACTCCCTCCAGAGACCTACGAAGGCCTCGTTGCTTCCATACACGACCTATTATCCGTGCGAAAGGTGGACATATCTGCTGTTAGGTGGGTGGTCATTATGTTCTCGCCGATCAGTCTACGTCTTAGACAGTTTGTCTCCCAAAACGCCTCGTTGTGGATTACCTTCCTGTTATTAAGGGTTGTAACTTAAAAATCGCTACCTCCACTACTTAAGATGGACAATGTGAAATGATTCACCTAAAAGTAAGAAAAAATATAGTACATAAACGTTTTGTGCTGCTTCGAATGGTTTTGAAAATCATATGCAGTAAATGAAATGCCGGATGAAGAGCAGACGCATTTTTCCTGATATTTGTTCTCTGTTGAACGATTTTTGAGACTGAAAAATTGGTGCTACTTTGCTACATTATCAGAGGTAGATGACAGAAATATATCAAATATCAGCATAACACAACACAAGACTGCACAATGCATCACAGAAATATCTAGAATTTCAGTTTCTCAATCAGCTACTCGTTTGCTGTACATGTTTCAGACCATCCTTGGAAGGGCACTCTAATGTTTCTCCAATCTCTATAATTTCTTGCTTTGAGACAAATCGTTTCGAAATAAATAAATAAAATACTGACCGCTCTTTTCAAAAAATTTAGTTTAATTTTCATGTTTCGTCCAGAAGACATCAGCTTTTCGACACCTCGTTGGATTTCTAGCGTATTCTCGAAAAGTACCGAATTTTGTGTTTAATTTGAAGGAAAACACACCGTTGCAGTTCCTTTTTCGAAAATAGCTTAAAGTAATGAAGTTTCTGACACCTCATTTACACTCTACGACAGAAAAACGACGCACCACGAGGAATTATCGGAATGGGAGGGATCAATCGCTGATGTCTGCGCATATCGTTCAGACGCCTGTCTGCGAGTCATAGTTACCGCCCAGCCGAGTACACGGGATGAAATTGGCGGTGATATTATGCCCTGGTGTGCTGCAGAATCACACATTCATCCATCGGCCGCCAAAGTTTACGATTTTACATCTTAAATCGATACGTGTGTATCGATTTGTGATCAATTTGCAATAATTTCTTTGTAGTGTGTAGTGTATGTTTTTTTCTGTCGTAGACCATACGTATCTAGCTGACAAAAATTTCAGATTCCTCTCAAATCACTAATTAAGTTTTTCTTAATTGCTCTGAGCACTTTCAAGCAATTAGATACGTTTCTGCAAAACTAAACCTCCCTGTGATCAACTTGATACCCCATTCATCCATTTACCACTCTTCGATTCACTATGAAAATTCGGACAAGAACCCATTGCGTAACTTATACAGAGTCTTTATTTCGTTCACCTCAAACATTTGATCAAAAAAGAGGGCGCTACGTGATTGCTGGTCTTCACCTCGCTGTCGCTTTGGAGAGCGGCGTGTCTGGTTTCCCGTCTCGCGCCTAGTCTGAAACGCCGACGACCAGATTGCGCCACGGGCTGCTCCGACGGGACAGGTGTCCTTTTTGTGTAGAACACGCGTGTAGCGATTCGCGTCACGACCCGCCCCTCGGCCTGGATCGTTTCAGCCTCCACCGTCTTCGCCGGCATGCGCCGTGCCGTTCCATAGCGCACACTCTGGCGGCGCAGGCCATACCGTTCTCGTTGACCCGGTTGCCCATTAGGGATCTGACCAGGTACTGGCATTCCTGCACTGCCCTACGTGGTCCCGCTGCAGAATGCTTAACTTACAACTGCACTACACGTGGCCACAAAAAGTTTGTGACACCTCTCAAGAACGCACAATTGCAACATAGACTGGAGAGCAAAGAAATGAACGAAGACATATGTCTGCTTATTTATGTTTTACTAGGAAACGTGGCAGTGCTACGCATTTGCTAAATGTGTGTGCGAACTTATCCCCTTCTCTCACTCGCTCTGTCCGCCTCTCCATCTGCTCCTCCTTCCCTCCCTCTCTCCTCTCCAACTACTTCTTTTATACACTTATACACCGCTAATAAATTTATCCCTGCCACTATTACACAGCTATGCCTCAGGGTCGGCTAAAAGTATAGAACGAAGGTTCTACAGTGCTCCAATAAATTAGTAACAAAGTCACACAAATAAGTTAAAAGGTTTACTTATATTTGTGACTAGTTGAAATACACTCCTGGAAATGGAAAAAAGAACACATTGACACCGGTGTGTCAGACCCACCATACTTGCTCCGGACACTGCCAGAGGGCTGTACAAGCAATGATCACACGCACGGCACAGCGGACACACCAGGAACCGCGGTGTTGGCCGTCGAATGGCGCTAGCTGCGCAGCATTTGTGCACCGCCGCCGTCAGTGTCAGCCAGTTTGCCGTGGCATACGGAGCTCCATCGCAGCCTCTAACACTGGTAGCATGCCGCGACAGCGTGGACGTGAACCGTATGTGCAGTTGACGGACTTTGAGCGAGGGCGTATAGTGGGCATGCGGGAGGCTGGGTGGACGTACCGCCGAATTGCTCAACACGTTGGGCGTGAGGTCTCCACAGTACATCGATGTTGTCGATGGGACCGGACCGCAGCGACGCACGGATTCACACCAAGACCGTAGGATCCTACGCAGTGCCGTAGGGGACCGCACCGCCACTTCCCAGCAAATTAGGGACACTGTTGCTCCTGGGGTATCGGCGAGGACCATTCGCAACCGTCTCCATGAAGCTGGGCTACGGTCCCGCACACCGTTAGGCCGTCTTCCTCTCACGCCCCAACATCGTGCAGCCCGCCTCCAGTGGTGTCGCGACAGGCGTGAATGGAGGGACGAATGGAGACGTGTCGTCTTCAGCGATGAGAATCGCTTCTGCCTTGGTGCCAATGATGGTCGTATGCCTGTTTGGCGTCGTGCAGGTGAGCGCCACAATCAGGACTTCATACGACCGAGGCACACAGGGCCAACTCCCGGCATCATGGTGTGAGGAGCGATCTCCTACACTGGCCGTACACCTCTGGTGATCGTCGAGGGGGCACTGAATAGTGCACGGTACATCCAAACCGTCATCGAACCCATCGTTCTACCATTCCTAGACCGGCAAGGGAACTTGCCTTTCCAACAGGACAATGCACGTCCGCATGTATCCCGTGCCACCCAACGTGCTCTAGAAGGTGTAAGTCAACTACCCTGGCCAGCAAGATCTCCGGATCATGTTTGGGACTGGATGAAGCGTCGTCTCACGCGGTCTGCACGTCCAGCACAAACGCTGGTGCAACGGAGGCGCCAGGTGGAAATGGCATGGCAAGCCGTTCCACAGGACTACATCCAGCATCTCTACAATCGTCTCCATGGAGAATAGCAGCCTGCATTGCTGCGAAAGGTGGATATACACTGTACTAGTGCCGACATTGTGCTTGCTCTGTTGCCTGTGTCTATGTCCCTGTGGTTCTGTCAGTGTGATCATGTGATGTATCTGACCCCGGGAATGTGTCAATAAAGTTTCCTCTTTCTGGGACAATGAATTCACGGTGTTCTTATTTCAATTTCCAGGAGTGTATTTGTGACTAGTTGAAATATGGAGTCTGCATCACTGCTTGTAATATAACACAAAAAAGACCCTCAATGGTTAAGTGCATATAATCGTAGCTAAACCTCACAGAACATAGCAAATGCAATTTACAAGTACTGTCTGTTCACTTCTAACAGCTCACTAAACGACGTCCCCTGTCTAAGTCAGCCCTGGACGATGACAACCAAGTGAGCGAGAGCTGCTGTTCTGTCTTCCGAGTATCTTTTGTCCGCTGTCGTCCGGTCATTGGCCGACTGTACTCGGCCGGCAATTGGCCGAGGCGAAGTCGATATCTTCACCCTCAGCGCCTCCCGTGGCGCTGGTGGAACTCACGCAAGCGGCGAGTCTCTACGGCACTGCCACCAGTTCGCATCTTTGCGTCTGTGGTGCTTCTGCCCTGAGTGCGTCTTGTTCGGACCACACAACGCTCCTTCAGATCCTGCCTACTTCAAACGAAAGGTGGAAGGAACGCCCTGGACTTAAAAGCTCCTTATCTTCTTGATGTTGTGGGTGGTGTAATGGTACTTGAATTACGTAACCATAACGGCAGCTCACCTGAACCTCTCGATATCAGCAATATTTCCACTGTGTTTCTGTAAAGTAGTTAACGTATTTCTGACACAACGTTCAGATTTGATTTCATTAATGTGGAGGTAGTCTGATACATTGATATGCTTATGTTGCAGTTATATTATTCTTATGTATATTCTTTCTTTTGTCACTATGATCTTTCACGTACTTGTAACTCTGATTTTTGGGCGCGTAAGCGGTTAATTGTTACAGAGTCGCACCTTGAGAAAGTCAGGTCTTGGACGTCATGTTGGAAAGACGCATATTGTAACCAGCTTATAAAATGTGAACTTTAGCAGTGAGGAAGATGTTTTCAAGTGTGTTTTGTATTGTGAAGTGATGTTTTGTGTTTTACGTGATATTGCAACAAAAGCAATGAAAAGGAAGTGTAACGTAAATGCGGAGTGCTCATTACTTTTTTACATTCACCATTGTGCTAACTTTCAAAGGTTCAATCTTCAAGAATGGTTTGTGAAACATATGTATAAAACTTTTGAATATAGCAGAATAAAACCTAGGTCTCTTTGCATCCGAGCTTGAAAACATCACCACCTAGATTTTCCACGATTGAGCCGTGATTTTACAACGAGACCAGCGTGGGAATCACGAAAAGATGAGTGCCTAGTATATTCATTATGACATGAAATAACTTTATTAACTGTGCTCTAATGACATCTGCCACATAATAACTTTGTTGGTGCCCGAACATGCAGTATTTAGCAGCGTGAGCAACACAACAATCATTATTAAATGTTGACCTTTGTTGTGGTAGGATTTTTAGAGTGGTCACGTGTCTTCCTCCTTCGTTACTTGTGGAATGGAATGTAAGTAGCATTGAGTGAAGAATTGATTGAGAATAAACCGAAGAAAGTCGAAAGTAGTGACGAGTAGCAGGTGTGAGACAAGTGTTAATCAACTCGATGACCACGAAGTAGAGGAATTTAAGGAGTTGTGCTACCTTGAAAGCAAACTAATACTTGAAGAACGAAGCAAAAATGACGTAAAACGCAGTCTGGAATAGACAAAGAGGTTATTCCTAGTAAAAAAAAAAATCGAACATTTCCTGTAATTTGAGGAATAAATTTGTGAGATTGTAATTTTTAGGGTAGTGAATTATGGACTGTAGGAAAACCGAAAACTAAAAAAATCGAAATGTTTGAGATTTAGTGCTGTAGAATGATATTAAAAATTAGGTGGATACTAAAAATTAGGAGGATTGATAACTAAGTAGGTTCTTCGCAGAACCGGCGAAGAAGCAAAACGTTGACGTTCTGGCACACAAGATTCGCCTGATATGAACCGGGTAGAACACATCCGGCACGCTATCGAGAGCTTGATCTTCCGTAATTTAGAGGAGTTGCGCGATTTCCAACGGAGGACCGGGACGTTGTTAAGCACGTGGTCATGCTGTTTTGGTCCTGATCGTGACAGGGGTGTCACACCTTAAGAGGATCGCACTGTATCTCTCAGAAACGCGACAAATTGAATCCAGATTACGCAATTTATTCATAAATCACTGAGTTTATGTCGGATGACAGAGGGTTTAATGCTCATGTGTGTTACACAACTATTTTTATCCTGATCATGTTTAGCACCATAGCTGGGAAGTTTTAATGATTATCGATATCAATCTCAGCTATATTACAGTGCGGTCCGCCGGCCGGAGTGGCCGTCCGGCTCTAGGAGCTACAGTATGGAACCGCGAACCGCTACGGTCGCAGGTTCGAATCCTGCCTTGGGCATGGATGTGTGTGATGTTCTTAGGTTAGTTAGGTTTAAGTAGTTCTAAGTTCTAGGGGACTGATGACCTCAGAAGTTAAGTCCCATAGTGCTCAGAGCCATTTGAACCATTTTGAACAGTACGATCCAAAATAATATCCCCACCTATCAATTTTACTTAATGTACTTTCAATCAGCAACAAAGACGCTATATTTCATCTGTTTACTGATTTTTTTAAAAATTCAGTGCAGTTAACTTGTACAGAAGATATTACATCAAAATTAATATTTTATTTGTACACCTCGTCCCTTTTTAAAGTCTTGAACTCGAATTGTCATTGACTCGATATGTTTTTCACATATACCAGGTCCAATTTCATTGCACCAGATGTGAACAGTTTTCTCGATTAACTCTGTTCTACTGCTACAAAAAAAGGACAGTAGGATTCATATTTGGAGAATCTGGGGACCGTCATAAATGCTTAACACCGAGATCTCCACAGAACTCCTGGACAACCATGGCACGGTGACTGCTAGCAATGTCATCTTGCAATATGAATGACCCACGGTTTCCTCCACTGAAATGATCCATTGCGGTATTTAATAAATTTTTAAGCATATCACAGATACTAAACCTGTAGCTGAGCCTATGAAACCTTAACTCTTCTCACTCATTTAGAACACATTAATGCTCACAGTATTACACTTTCGCTGAACTTCTTCAGTTCCTCTCCTGTTTCCATCCGCACTTTGAAACCATTGTCATTGCCACACACATTAAATTTTTTCTCATCCGAAAGAATCACTCGTTTTCAGTCTTGCTTTTCACTTAGGCGGGCTTTCTTTGCACATTTATTCTTCGTTAAGCAGTTTCAGAAGGATGTAGGCTGCAGTAGGTACTGCGAGATGAAGAAGCTTGCATAGGATAGAGTAGCATGGAGAGCTGCATCAAACCAGTCTCAGGACTGAAGACCACAACAACAAGGTTGGGAATGGAAAGCCGCCTTAAATGTGGTGTCGTCCGAAGGGCGAGATGCCAAGGCAAAGTCGGTAAAAATAGTCGCTGTCAGAAACTACAAGGAATGAGAGACGGAGCCGTAGATGCTCCCAAAAGATTTCCACACGCTACCGTGGCCACCTGCGGGCCATACAACCCAACATCTCTCTCCGACCGTGGTTCACCTCGGTGCAGCTTGACGGACCTCATGTGACTTTTACCATTCGTATCAGGCGAGGACATGTGTGTTACTCCGCGAACCTATATCGGTCTGGACATCGCGGTAAGGACGCAACGGCAGCAGCGGATCTTAACCCCATCATATTGGCAGCTTCCAAGTACACGACTGCACAGTAAGACTTGTATAAGAAATTGGTTGCTAGAGGTTACCCATCCCTACCAGTGTTCCTGTTTTACCGCACCGTTGTGATAAATATAATTTTCTCGCAGATTATTTGAAAGCTACAGGCATCCAAGTTTAACTTATCAGTTTCCAAAGTCTTCATTTTCACGTGGCATCAGCCCGGTTCGTAATCAGGTGTGCAAATTTGTGTTTTAAATTGTGTAGAGACCTCTTTTTCCACATTAAATTTTCATTATTACTGTGTGTTTTATGTCACTGATCTACTGGCACTATTTTACATACCGTTGGACGTATTGTTTTTTGTAATTGTGGGTTTTCGTGTACTTTGCGTACGTCTGTCTGTATGTTACATTTCTCATATTGTTGTACGATATTATTTGCGATTTTTTGTTCTTCAGCTGTTGTTGTGCGTATTGTATGTTGTACGGTGTTTGGCCATTCAGGTTCTGTATTTTACTTTAAGAACATATTCGTGTTTGTCATAATGTTGCTGTATAGTGCTGTTTGTAATTCTGCTCAGTGTCATTGTTATCACTGCCGCTGGCTGTCTGGTGTTGGTCTAATTGCACCATTATTTTTCTAACTTCGTAATTTTGTGCTATTTCGTATTTTTATTTTTTTTATTTTTTGCGACCTTGTTTGTTTGGCATTTTGAAAACGTTGTTGGCTGCATGGCCCTTGTCACCTAAAGCCAAAATAAAGAAAAAGACGACAGCATCACCTTTACACCGAACCAACGGTCCGATAATTGTGTTAGAGAAAACTCTGGCTAGAAGTTTATAGCCAGTTGTGCTCTGTGGAAAGAGATTACTTCAAAAAAATGGTTCATATGACTCTGAGCACTATGGTAATTAACATCTACCGGCATCAGTCCCTTGGAACTTAGAACTACTCAAACCTAACGACATCACAGAACACCCAGTCATCACGAGCCAAAGAAAATCCCTCACCCCGCCGGGAATTGAACCCAGGAACCCAAGCATGGGAAGCGAGAACGCTACCGCACGACCACGAGCTGCAGACAAAAAGATTAGTCTTTTGTTCTGTATCAAGTGACACGTTAATGTTCAGGAAGAGTAATAAGCACTCGTGGCATTCCAGTGCACATGAATTGTTACAAAACTAAGCATTTCATCTTGTTCATGTTGTAATGAATCGCTCTGTTACTTTACACGTTGTAGTATCATCTCGGTCCCACCAGCAGTAAAGTTAAAAACCCGCAACTGTACCTAGGGGTCTTACTTCGTCTGGTACAACATTAACACTGTTTGATGGGAGGTTGAGATGGAAAACAGTTGCTCGATCTTAAGAGCAATGGGCCTTGAACTCCGTTTTATCTCTTCCTTTCCTGTTATTATTCACTGCCGCGCACGATCTGGGACCGCAGATTTTCTTCCGTCCATGTTTGTACCTAAACCTAACTTTCCCGTTTCAGCTTGCTTCTTCAGTACATTTCCCACAGTTTTGCGGTCAATTGATAATTTCACAGCATCTTCCCTGTTCGAGAGTCCTTCAAGTCTGAGACCCAAAATTATCTGTTGCGTCCTTGGAGACGTGCGTTTTCTCTTTCCAATAACCTAAAAACCACATATTTCAGTAGTTAACTATGAAAACACAAAGTTATTCTTATTATGCTGTTATTGCACGATAGATAAATATAAAAATTATCTACATGTAAGGTGTCAGGCAAATCCAGCACCTTCCATGAAAACCCTGACATGATAAGCAAATCCAGTAGTACGTCACATAGCTCCGAATAAATCGTGATATTAAATTAACCAAAGTAATACGAGTAACGAGTGAGCAAATGGAATACCACACATTAATACAAGAATGCCTAAATGCGTGTCATACCTTCCCACCGTGAGGCAGACGCAGTTCCGAGGGTAGAAACGAGAACAGAAGCCTAGAGCAGAACCGAGTTAAGCTAGAAGGCCCTACGATAAAGGACGGACACCCACGTCGCCAGTTAACCGCTAGCACCACCCCCAGCCCATGTTAAAAGCTAGAGCCCTCCAGAAGAACAGTATAGATCTTACGATAACACTAAAAGGACCACACCAGCTGCAAGTTTTAGCGTGAGACTTTTTCGTGTCGCTGTTGGGTTGCAAACTTTAAAAACATTGCTCCACCACGAAAAGTATAACGTTTCTCATTGGATATACAGAATTTTTGTAGGCGGAGCTTAAGGTTAACATTGAGACCCTGATTAGTCAGATGAAAACACCGCCAGATAGTATTTTTTTAAAACCAACTTCGGTAAATTGTAGTAAGGAGAAGTTAGGAGGGAGTTGCTTCCGAGACGGCGAGGTGAGTGGAGCTGGGCTGCCCGCCGCCCCCTGACGAACACCGACAAGGTAATGAACGCACGCGATGCCGCATAGCAGCGCATAAAGCTTCACTCAGAACTGCAGAAGTCTCATCTGTTACACCCCTTTTTGCGTAATACTAGTGTCGATCGTAAATTAAAGCTGATGGTGTTCACATTTGCCACTTGAAGTAAAAATCTGAAACTCGATGATTTAAACTAGATGATTTTTGTGTTATATAGGTATTGAGAAGCCACATCAGCCACTGTAATTTACGACAAGTTAGATAAGTAATTAAAGATAATTGAGGGTCACTGTAGATTATCTTGATAGTTTTTCTCTTTTGTGAAACTTAATTTAAATCTAGGTTATAGGTTTGATATGACATAGGTCATCCTTCGATACATTGTAGAACTTGGAAACCCATTCAGGGAATATTCGTTCACATTTTTGTTGAACGCAGTTGCTTTTTACCATCCTGTATTAAAACATTTCCTGTTCCATAATAACACGGGAGAACTGCCGTAAGTCAGTAACGTCCTGCCACGATATTTCGGCACAAAGTCTTTTGGCCATCTTCAGGTGAGCACCGCTGTAGTAGTACTGGCGAGTACGTGCTGAATTCTGCTATTTAAAGCCCTATGAAAGTGGCATTGCGCATGCGCGACACAGTGTACGCATACACAACGACTCCGTGCGCTGCGCCTAGCGCCCTCCGCGGTGAAAGCTTGGCGTTTCGATATCAGATCGATCTTCATCTTTATGCAGATAACTGCGTCGGGTACGGAGTTTCTCTATTAGCGGATTCCAAGCGGCGTTTAACTGAAAACCACTATCTCGATTAATAAGAGTGTCTCTGTCAGACAATCTTATTTCCACCGATTCATTAATAATCGAACTGCAAAAGTTTAATGTATGAGCAACAATTTTTGTGTCATTGTAATTCATAGAGTGGCCGGTGGAGATACAATGTTCGGCGATTGCAGACTTGGTGGGTTGAAGAAGGCGAGTATGCCGCTGGTGTTCCACAATGCGTTCCTGCACAGTTCGTATTGTTTGCCCTATGTACGATTTGCCGCAATCACATGGAATCTTATAAACACCTGATTTACGCAGACCCAGGTCATCCTTAACGGATCCCATCAGTGATCATATTTTGAGAGGAGGGCGAAAGATGACTCTTACTTGATACTTCTTCAATATTCTGCCTATCTGCGAAGACATATTACCAATAAATGGTAGATAAGCCGTCGACAGTCTTCACACTGAATTGGAACACCTGAAAAAAGTATTCCTGATGAATGGCTTTTCATCTAAGCAAGTGAATAGGGCAATGCAGACCTATAAACGAAGGAACAAGGAGGAAGTAGAGGTCTTCAGGTCGACGGCTTATCTACCATTTATTGGTAATATTTCTTCGCAGATAGGCAGAATATTGAAGAAGTATCAAGTGAGAGTCATCTTTCGCCCTCCTCTCAAAGTATCATCACTGATGGGATCCGTTAAGGATGACCTGGGTCTGCGTAAATCAGGTGTTTATAAGATTCCATGTGATTGCGGCAAATCGTACATAGGGCAAACAATACGAACTGTGCAGGAACGCATTGTGGAACACCAGCGGCATACTCGCCTTCTTCAACCCACCAAGTCTGCAATCGCCGAACATTGTATCTCCACCGGCCACTCTATGAATTACAATGACACAAAAATTGTTGCTCATACATTAAACTTTTGCAGTTCGATTATTAATGAATCGGTGGAAATAAGATTGTCTGACAGAGACACTCTTATTAATCGAGATAGTGGTTTTCAGTTAAACGCCGCTTGGAATCCGCTAATAGAGAAACTCCGTACCCGACGCAGTTATCTGCATAAAGATGAAGATCGATCTGATATCGAAACGCCAAGCTTTCACCGCGGAGGGCGCTAGGCGCAGCGCACGGAGTCGTTGTGTATGCGTACACTGTGTCGCGCATGCGCAATGCCACTTTCATAGGGCTTTAAATAGCAGAATTCAGCACGTACTCGCCAGTACTACTACAGCGGTGCTCACCTGAAGATGGCCAAAAGACTTTGTGCCGAAATATCGTGGCAGGACGTTACTGACTTACGGCAGTTCTCCCGTGTTATTATGGAACAATCAGTACGCCGGGAAAGTTTTAAACATCACATCAAAACATTTCCTTTTATCAATAGTGCAATTTCTAAACAATGTTTTGTGAGTAGAATAAAATTTCCAGTGGTAAACTTAACTGCTTTTTCGACGTTATTTTACCAGCTAACTAAAAATAGGAAACCCTTGAACCCCTTCCTGTAAATTTAGTTAGTATTAAGATTCTTTTACAGGGAGTGCAGTGGAGCTGACGCTGAAATCATTAAGTATTTGGTTATATCATCGCTAGTCTCACTGAACTCTTCTGAGCTCTACATATCATGTGTGGTCTGGCGTCTCCTTACCAGCAACAGGTCCCAGGTTCAAACTAGTTAATTCCCTAAAAAACACGCTCAGAGCGTCGTTGCGCGAAAGTGGTAGGGAGACACGATATAGAACATACAGAAACCACGCAGAATGTTAGATACATACTTACGAAATTTTTTTTAGACAATTCATCATAAAATGATTTGGATACTTACGAAATTATATTTTCCGACAGTTCCTCATAAAATGATTAGAATTCTCCGTAGCAAATAAGGCTGACACAGAAGTTGAAGGAAGAGAATGTAAAGACATCTAGTGGAGCGTAATGAAATATCCACGTATGTAACTTCAGTGTGGTGTCAATTATTGTAGCTAACTGATGTACGTAGGTGCGGCAACACTGCTGTGGAGACACTGTGTAATGGAATGTACTATTGTCGCTGATAGCACACGTTGTTGACTTACCTACCTTACCTCCGAGCAAATGGACTCGCCCGACCCACGTCACTGGTGTGCGCATGATCGAGGGAAATACAGTCACTTGTGATCGAGCGGTCTAACGTAACGCTGTCACTATGTCTCCGACTGTGATGGTGTCATCCTAACGCATTACGTTCCTCTAAGGCAGGCCGTTTTCGGAGCATCACCTGCGTCCAGCTTTGCGAAAGAAGCGGCGACACTTTCTGCGCAACCCACCCATCATTTTGCAAGACAATTGGCGGGCGCATACAGTGCGAGCTGTGGCTGCTCTGTTCTGTCGATGGGACTGGGAAGTACTGTACCATCCACCATACTCCCCGGGCTTAGGTCCCTGTGACTTTGATTTGATTCCGAGGATGAGGGAACCACTTCGTGGCATTCACTTCAGAACTGTTGCAGAGATTCGACAGGCAGCAGACCGCTCCATTCGCACCAGCAACACGCTCTGCTAACGGTATACTACGAGTTCTACATCGCTCGCAACGGGTTCTACACAACGCTAGTAACTACTTTGAAGGACAGTAACAAGTGCAAACATGTAACCTTTTTGTATCGCATGTGAGTAAATAGTTGCCACTATTGAAGTTCCAACCCTCGTATATGTGATTTTAATCTTCGTAATATCAAACAACAAATTGCCTTTTTATGGCTATGTATCTTACAATATTTGTTCAGTAATTACTCAAACATTAGCTGAAGTGAACAGAAACCACTTCAAAAGCTCATAAATACGCTAATCTGAAGCATGTGGCGTCAAAGTTCACTGCTGAAGCAAAGAAGGTCATTAACTAATTAATGAATGTAACACAACCTAAAATAGAGTCAAAACGCTTAATGGGGATGTTATTTCGGTCATACTATATTACTCATTTATTGTGCTTCCACTAAGAGTGTATTGGAAACAGCAAAGGTGGCGTGTGTAAGTGGTATTGGTGTGGGGTTGCAATGTGAGCGTGTTGTGATTAAATTGTCCTCGTGCATTTTTTTTTTTTTTTCAAGACATTACGATGTTTGTTTCTTTCTGTAGTCTTGGCAGTTGTCATACTATACATTGGTTATAGAGTATGGAAATGGAAGAGGAGGTAGACGAAGATGAAATGGGAGATATGATACTGCGTGAAGAGTTTGACAGAGCACTGAAAGACCTAAGTTCGAACAAGGCCCCGAAAGTAGACAACATTCCATTAGAACTACTGACGGCCTTGGAAGACCCAGTCCTGACAAAGTACTACCATCTGGTGAGCAAGATGTATGAGACAGGCGCAATTCCTTCAGACTTCAAGAACAATATAGTAATTCCAATCCCAAAGAAAGCAGGTGTTAACAAGTGTAAAAATTACCTAACTATCAGTTTAATAAGTCACAGCTGCAAAATACTAACGCGAATTCTTTACAGACGAATGGAAAAAGTGGTAGAAGCAAACGTCGGGGAAGCTCAGTTTGGACTCCGTAGAAATGTGGGAACACGTGAGGCAATACTGACCCTATGGCGTATCTTAGAAGCTAGTTTAAGGAAAGGCAAACCTAAGTTTCTAGCATTTGTAGACGTAGAGAAAGCTTTTGACAATGTTGACTGGAATACTCTGTTTTAAATTCTGAAGGTGGCAGGGGTAACATACAGGGAGCGAAAGGCTATTTGTACAGAAACCATATGGCAGTTATAAGAGTCGAGGGACATGAAAGGGAAACAGTGGTTGGGAAGGGAGTGAGACAGGGTTGTAGCCTCTCCCCGATGCTATTCAATCTGTATATTGAACGAGCAGTTACGGAAACGAAAGAAAAGTTCGGAGTAGGTATTAAAATCGGTGGAGAAGAAATAAAAACTTTGAGGTTCGCCGATGCCATTGTAATTCTATCACAGACAGCAAAGGACTTGGAAGAGCAGTTGTACGCAAAGGACAGTGTCTTGAAAGGAGGGTATACGATGAACATCAATAAAACCAAAATGAGGATAATGGAATGTAGTTGAATTAAGTCGGGTGATGCTGCCTGAATTAGATTAGGAAATGAGACATTTAAAGTGGTAAAGGAGTTTTGCTATTTGGGGAGCAAAAAGAGCTGATGATGGTCGACGTAGAGAGGATATAAAATGTTGACTGGAAATGGCAAGGAAAGCGTTTCTAAGAAGAGAAATTTGTTAACATCGAGTATTGATTCAAGTGTCAGGAAGTTGTTTCTCAAAGTATTTGTATGGAGTGTAGCCATGTATGGAAGTGAAACATGGACGATAAATAGTTTGGACAAGAAGAGAATAGAAGCTTTCGAAATGTGGTGCTACAGAAGAATTCTGAAGATTAGATGTGTATTTCACATAACTAATAAGGTGCTATTGAACAGAATTGGAGAGAAGAGGAGTTTGTGACACAACTTGACCAGAAGAAGGGATCGGTTGGTAGGACATGTTCTGAGGCATCAATGGATCACAAATTTAGCATTGGAGGGCAGCGTGGAGGGTAAAAATCGTAGAGGGAGACGAAGAGATGAATACACTATGCAGATTCAGAAGGATGTAGGCTGCAGTAGGAACTGGGAGATGAAGAAGCTTGCACAGGATAGAGTAGCATGGAGTGCCGCATCAAACCAATTTCAGGACTGAAGACCACAACAACAACAACAGAATATGAGTCATGTGGTAAGAATATTTTACCGTTGAAAGTAAAAGTGATGAATAGCGAGATACCACATAGATGTCTCACAGTAATGTATGCTGCAAGTAAACGGCTGTGAACTATGTTACAACAAAGGAATTCAAGAGTCAAGAATTTCAAAAATGGAACGCAACTTCAAAAACGTTAAAAACATACGTTTTGACAGAGCACAGAGAAACTGTGTGATTTTGAAAGTGTTGTATTCACTGGTTGAAACTTATGTCACAAACTGCTATGTTTTCATCATTTCCTTGGGAGTGATCACATTCATATTCATACGAACACCTAAATCGTGCTAGAAGGCATATCTCACTCAGTCACTAGGCGTACAAAGTAGGGGCATCGTTAACAAATGACACTCGTCCTGTTTCTAATCGCGTGTGGGACTCACCAGACATGTTTTCCGGTAGAGGTTTTTTTTTTTTTTTTTTTTTTTTTTTTTTTTTTTTTTTTTTTTTTTTTTTTTTGCAGCTCCGACCACACCATCGATGCCCACCAAAAATTTGCAATGTGTACATTCGAAACGAAATTCTAACATTTGGTCCGTTCGAATTTATTGCTGATCCCTTTACTCAGTCTTATCACAGAGGCCAGACAGCTCTCTGACCGACCATACACTGAGTTACCGTGCCAGTTAAAATGTGATTTCAGTTGGAACCGAACGCATGTCCTCCCATGTGACAAGCGGGTACTTTTCCACATAGCGACATTGCTTATCGAGGATTCTGCTGACTTGTCGCCTTGTCATCAAACGTTTGCGGTTCACATTCGAAAGTCACTTCATTTCGGTTGCTAACAGTGTAGTTCTGCAGAATCAACTGTCATTATAGGTCCCTACTTTATATGACGGACGTTGCACCACGATGTGTAAGCGAACAGCCAAAAATAAAAATTAAAATTAAAAAAAAGATATTACGAGGAATGTTTAACCCGCTTTGCAGTTCAATACCGTACTAACTTAGCCACGACGCAAATAATACTTCTAGTTGCTCTATCTTGTCCTTAGACCGTTCGCGGTTTCTATTTTGCTTTTTTTTTCACAGTCCAGTACACCTCCTTCCTGTTTTCTAGGTTGATCTATATTCAGTTTTTGACGGGCTGTTCTCTGCCTCCTCTTGCCACTAAATCTGAGGGGTTGTGATGAGAAGTTTCCCTTCCCTGAACATCTTCAGACTGCCTGCAATTAAGCAGAATTGGAAATTAGGCTAAAGTTACATCTTAACGAATAAAATGAACAGTTCACGCTGACAACAGTCTTTTACTAAACCAGCACCGAGTTGTACTAAAGTCATGATATAAATAGTTGATTTAGCTCTTTTGTATTTTCAGTGTCAATGCATCTTTTGTAGCTACATTCTTCATGACATATGATCGTTCTTTGAGATCAGAACAACCCATCCTGATATATTTCACACAATTAATTTGCAATTGTATGGTACAATTATTCACTGTCATACCAGTCAAATGACGACACAGTTTAGCGTAAGCAATGTCACCTCTTTCCTTTTTGTTGTGCATAATTTTTGTTCACCATTGTTCGCATTTTTTTCGACTTTTTTGATGAGCTGATCCTTTACTCGTTAATATCACCTCTGTACTCAAGGTTTTGTCATTGCTTTTGGCGATTACGATGATACAGTCGATCATCCCAATTGACAAAGCCCAAGTTCTTAGATTACGTGTTTATCAAAATTGCGGAGCGACCCAGTTTGTACTTATCATGTCTTTTCTGCTCGCCATACTTGCATTATGAGGTCTGCAGAATGAGTCAGACCGTTATTTTTGGATTTGATCTTTAATATTACACACGGCAACAAGGCCATATGTGTCATGACTGTAGCACAGCTCGGTAATAATTTAGTACAAGACGAAAGAGTAGCTTATTTTATACGTTCGGATGCTGGTCTAATTTACTGTTTTGTTTAACTGCAGGCAAACTGAAGATATTCCAACAATGGAATGGTTCACTCCGACGTGTTGAAAACTGCCTTCAATTTTTTTTTATACAATAAGAGTAAGCCGAAAGAAACACAATGTCAACATTTTAGCTGCTAAGACACACTGCAAGTGTTTAAAAAGTTGTTGAAAACTGCCAGATTCGTAGGTCGTGAGGCGGCTGGAGGAATGTACACCCCTGATGTAGCTGTATAAGACAGCCCATGCGCAACACGGCGGGCACATGTTATTGGTCGACGGTACGTTCATGAACGGAGATCTTGGCTCAATGGGATCGTTAATTTGTAAAGCGAATTTCAGGTTCGGTTGTTAGTTTTCTTACAGTTATGCATAGTTTATATTCGCTCTAATTTGAATCTAATTTGATTTCCGCAACAAACAGCAATTGTCTTCACGGTGTTGCTAAGTGTTAACAATGTAGATGAAAAGTAATTAATTTTTTCTATGATTTCTTGTATACGCTTGCTAATAGTATATGTCTGTGTAGGTTCCTGTGCTCCCCAGAAATGCGGAAAAAATTAATGTTTTCAGCCTTGTAAATACTAAATATGAAGTGCGTGGTATGCAGCCGAAATCACCTACAACTTTTGAAGATCTACATTTGTATTATTTAAGAGTTAATTTCGTTGACATGCATTCGAATTATGCCCATTTCGTTAGAAATTGTGGGAACATTAGCAGCAACAGGAGTAACTCGGACGATTCCGTGAATTATGGTCTAAACGATGATTAAAGCCCAGAACAAAAATACAATACTTTCCAGCCAAAGGAAAACATGTAGGCCCTACGATGATATCTTTCATTGACGCAGAGAATGCTGCAAGCTTTTCGGTTAGCCGAAGGAGGGAGAAAAAACTTGAATTTAAGCAGTGTACGAATCCGGTTTCATTTCGTAATATCTGAACATGAATTGTATAAATAGAGGAAAGATTTACACGAAGTACGAAACATGGCGGATTGGACCATTCCTTTGTAAGAACGATTGTAGGACAATAAATGTATCATAATATAGCAGAGGTGCTTTTATTAATCATTAAAATACTTTTGTTTTTCTTTTGCGTTTCTTCTTTGTTTCGTTCCTTTATGAAACGTACGTGTGTATAATACGTCGCTCCTGTATCAGAGTATATCTGTTCTTCCAACATTTGTGAGGTAAGAGCAGGATAACTACAAATTAGTCTCGACCTGCCTCCCCAGCTGGCATTTCTCTTATGACATCGACCATGAAGCGAACTAAATAAAAAAAAAATAAAAAAATGTGAAGTGAAACTCTGATCACTGTCATTTTTCTCAAACCAAAAATTAACTTCATGCGAAAGTTAAATTCCTCGTCTGCTCGACATAATTTACTGAACTATTTCTGCAGTGCAGAAGAAAAACAATTTGCCAGTGGCAAACTGGACTCGACAACTCATTGTAGGCTGAGAGCTGACGAGATGTTGTTGATACCATCTGGTGCTCCGACGAGGGCAAACCACTAACAGCTTAGACACGCGGCAGTAACTCAGCGAAGAACTGTCTTCCTTAAGAGAGCGTGAAAATAACAAACGACGTAACAGGAAGAGAAACGCAGAAGTGCATAAATCAGTACGCACAGCTGCAGAACATATTGCCGCCATGTTAGCCGTACCCGAAAAGCAAAAAAGTTCTTCTGACAGCTACTAACACATACATTCTCCTATAGATGCTGTTCCAAGAAGAGTTTTGGAAGGTGGTAATATAAGCAAATTCGTATAAAATACTAAAGGTAACATGTGTTCGGTTTGTACACTTACAAGCGTACAACTGTTAGAATGTGACCCAAACAAATACAGAAAGATTTACGCAACGGGAAATAGTTTAATTAAAAAGGTGATTTTTGTAAATTCCATCTCCTGCCAGCGATTTTCAAGTAGCCTATAACATTCCAAAGTGTATCTCCAACTCGTACACGAAGAAGTTGAACTCGCTGTAACTGGAAAGGATGAAGGTTTGCAACAGTAACGTCCGCCCAATTTTCGTACTTTGAATCACCGTTCCGTGTAGAAACTCTACTTGTGTCTTGAGGACCACGATTTTTTTTCCTTTCTTTTCACTCTTGTGACTGGTTTGATGAGGCCCGCCACGAATTCTTCTCCCTTTTCATTTCAGAGTAACACTTGAAAGCTACTTCCTCAATTATTTGCTGGGTATACCGCAATCTCTGTCTTCCTCTATAGTTTCTGCCCTCTAGTAACACAGACTTTATTTATTCCCCTATGTCTTAACAGATGTTCTGTCATCCCATCACTTCTTCTTGTCAATGTTTTCCCTATATTTCTTTCCTTGCCGATTCAATCCTTATCAGTCCGCCTAATTTCCAACATTCGACTGTGGCACCACATCTCAAATAATTCAATCCTCTTCTGTTTCAGCTTTCTCGCAGTCCATGTTTCACTACCACAGAGTGCTGCGCTCTAAACATACATTTTCACAAATTTCTCCCTCAAATTAAGGCCAATCTGTGACATTAGTAGACTTGTCTTGCCCAGGATTGCCCTTTTTGCCGGTGATAGTCTGCTTTTTATGTCTTCCTTGCTCCGTCTATCCGTCATTTGTCTCACTAGATTGTAGAATTCCTTAACTTCATGTATTTCGGTATCACTAATTCTGAAATTGAGTTTCTCACATTTCTGCATCTTCTCATTACTTTCGTCTTTCTTCGATTTTCTCTCATTTCATATTCTCTACTAATTAGACTCATTCCATTCAATAAATCTACTTCGTTCTGCCAAATGAATGGTATTTTCTGCTTCATCCACTCTTTGTTCATTTCCACAATCAGATGACATATTGAAACTAACTCTTTAATTATATTTATTTTACACTGACGTACAGAATTTTCCCTGACCGTTTTCATTTATTACCCATAATATACGAGGGTTGGAGCTCTACTGTGAAACTATTTATTTACAGCTCGTACAAAATTGATGTGTGTTGCAAAGTTTTACTGACCATTAAAGTTTTCACCAGCATTGTGCATAATCCGTTGCCTGTGATGTGGAAGTCGTAGGATACGCTTAGCAGTGTCAGTTGTGTTAATAGTTCGAGCGGCGCGGTCTATTGCCCGACGAATTTGTAGCAGCTCTGAAGCGATGGCCGTGAAGTGTTTTCTTCAGTTTAAAAATCGAGTTGAACTTACGAGGGCTTAAGTCAGGGGAGTGCAGTAGGTGCTATAGCACTTAGCAAAACCATCACTCAAACAAATCAGTAACAGCTTGCACTGTATGTGCTTGAGCATTGTCCTGCAAAATGATGGTTAGGTCCTGCAGAAAAAGTCATTACTCCAGAATGAGATTTTCACTCTGCAGCGGAGTGAAAATCTCATTCTGGAAACATCCCCCAGGCTGTGGCTAAGCCATGTCTTCGCAATATCCTTTCTTTCAGGAGTGCTAGTTCTGCAAGGTTCGCAGGAGAGCTTCTGTAAAGTTTGGAAGGTAGGAGACGGATACTGGCAGAAGTAAAGCTGTGAGTACCGGGCGTGAGTCGTGCTTCGTTAGCTCAGATGGTAGAGCACTTGCCCGCGAAAGGCAAAGGTCCCGAGTTCGAGTCTCGGTCGGGCACACAGTTTTAATCTGCCAGGAAGTTTCAAAGTCATTACTTCTTCTCTGTGGTTTTCGTTTTCGGAACACAACCTACGACCAGCTTACAGAAGTGATGACACTTTCTGCAGGACCTGACCATCATTTTGACGACAATACTCGATCTGTTACTGATTTGCAGGACAATGCTCAAGCACGTACAGTGCAGGCTGTTACTGATTTGTTTGAGTGACGGGGGTGCTAAGTGCTATACCACCTACTGCACTCCGCTGACTTCAGCCCCCGTAAGTTCAACTCGATTTCTAAACTGCAGGAAACACCTCACGGACTTCGGATCAGAACTGCTACAAATTCGTCGTGCAATAGACCGCGTCGCTCAAACTGTCAACACAACTGGCACTGCTAAGAGTATCCTACGACTTCCACATCGCTGGCAACGGCTTATACACTGTGCTGGGGACTACTTTAGAGGTCAGTAAAACTTTTAAACAAGTATCTATTGTGTACGAGCTGTAAGTAAATAGTTGCCAATATTTAAGTTCCAAGCCTCGTACGAGCCCAACGCAGTATGACTGACATACACTCCTGGAAACGGAAAAAAGAACACATTCACACCGGTGTGTCAGACCCACCATACTTGCTCCGGACACTGCGAGACGGCTGTACAAGCAATGATCACACGCACGGCACAGCGGACACACCAGAAACCGCGGTGTTGGCCGTCCAATGGCGCTAGCTGCGCAGCATTTGTGCACCGCCTCCGTCAGTCTCAGCCAGTTTGCCGTGGCATACGGAGCTCCATCGCAGTCTTTAACACTGGTGGCATGCCGCGACAGCGTGGACGTGATCCGTATGTGCAGTTGACGGACTTTGAGCGAGGGCATATAGTGGGCATGCGGGAAGCCGGGTGGACGTACCGCCGAATTGCTCAACACGTGGGGCGTGAGGTCTCCACAGTACATCGATGTTGTCGCCAGTGGTCGGCGGAAGGTGCACGTGCCCGTCGACCTGGGACCGGACCGCAGCGACGTACGGATGCTCGCCAAGACCGTACGATCCTACGCAGTGCCGTAGGGGACCGCACCGCCACTTCCCAGCAAATTAGGGACACTGTTGCTCCTGGGGTATCGGCGAGGACCATTCGCAACCGTCTCTATGAAGCTGGGCTACGGTCCTGCACACCGTTAGGCCGTCTTCCGCTCACGCCCCAACATCGTGCAGCCCGCCTCCAGTGGTGTCGCGACAGGCGTGAATGGAGGGACGAATGGAGACGTGTCGTCTTCAGCGATGAGAGTCGCTTCTGCCTCGGTGACAATGATGGTCGTATGCGTGTTTGGCGCCGTGCAGGTGAGCGCCACAATCAGGACTGCATACGACCGAGGCACACAGGGCCAACACCCGGCATCATGGTGTGGGGAGCCATCTCCTACACTGGCCGTACACCTCTGGTGATCGTCGAGGGGACACTGAGTAGTGCACGGTACATCCAAACCGTCATCGAACCCATCGTTCGACCATTCCTAGACCGGCAAGGGAACTTGCTGTTCCAACAGGACAATGCACGTCCGCATGTATCCCGTGCCACCCAACGTGCTCTAGAAGGTGTAAGTCAACTACCCTGGCCAGCAAGATCTCCGGATCTGTCCCCCATTGAGCATGTTTGGGACTGGATGAAGCGTCGTCTCACGCGGTCTGCACGTCCAGCACGAACGCTGGTCCAACTGAGGCGCCAGGTGGAAATGGCATGGCAAGCCGTTCCACAGGACTACATCCAGCATCTCTACGATCGTCTCCATGGGAGAATAGCAGCCTGCATTGCTGCGAAAGGTGGATATACACTGTACTAGTGCCGACATTGTGCATGCTCTGTTGCCTGTGTCTATGTGCCTGTGGTTCTGTCAGTGTGATCATGTGATGTATCTGACCCCAGGAATGTGTCAATAAAGTTTCCTCTTCCTGGGACAATGAATTCACGGTGTTCTTATTTCAATTTCCAGGAGTGTACATTGACAACATGCCTTCCAATAATTAACACAAAATAATGGCTCTGAATTTCAAGAAATCCTAACAATAATACAAATCCAAAAAATATGAAATTTAAGAAATATGAAACTACCTACAACGCTGTGAATTGCCTAAACTCATTTCAATCACAATTCCCGATTGTGGAAAGCCCATTCTTTTTTATAAGCCTCTTACCTCACTGAAAATCTTCGTGACACGCACAACAGCAATTACAGCAAGTAGCAACAACGGCCAGCTATATAAAAAGATTCCAACTAGTATAGACTTGAACTTTTAGGAGGCACATGGTTAGCAAAAGAAAGATTTTGTTGAAGAGTGTCCCACCAACACAGAATCTCCACCAAGAAAAAAACATGTCCATACACTTCTCTATCCACTCGCTAACTGCTAGACCGTCAGACTGTCCAATCACAGAATCTCTTGCCGAAGGCATAGAGCGCTGTCAGCGATATTAACACAGTCTACAAGTTCTGCCAACCTACAAACAGGCTACTTACAATATGACTACTGGGCACTTGCGTCAGTACCACGCAGTAGAGTAGAGACTCCTGAATCTGATACTCTACGGTTAAGCAATCTATCATCTGGTGGTCTGTGTGGCCGAGCGGTTCTAGGCGCTGCAAGAGACCGCGACGCCAGTCTGGAACCGCGCGACCGCTACGGTCGCAGGTTCGAATCCTGCCTCGGTCATGGGTGTGTGTGATGTCCTTAGGTTTAAGTAGTTCTACGTTCTAGGGGACTGTTCACCTCAGAAGTCACATAGTGCTCAGAGACATTTGAACCATTTTTAAGCAATCGTCTAACAAATACTGTACAAGCTGCAGCGTTCCCACTGCAAAACATGTACACAAGTGCTACATCGTCATGCTTAGTATTTGTAAATGCGTGTTGACGTGCTCCAACGATACAGTAGATTTGGACGAGGATTGATATTCACAGTTAAAAATTTCAGTCACGTAAACTGAAGCATAACTTCGCACCTGAATTGCAAACCAAAAGCAACAATCGATAGAGCAGGTAGACTAGCAACACGCGAAATGAAAACATATCTCTGTAACAAATAGCGGCTGGTTATATACGGAAAGCTTTATTCGAATTAGTCCATACTGTCGCCTAAAACTATTCCTCCTGAAAAAAATGAAAAAATGAAACCATAGCATACGTCGAAACCCACTCGTTTAGCAGTCGTCTTTACATCATCCATTGGTGTAACCTTCTTTAAATAATTTTCTATGAGATAATTAACTGAGTGCCTGAACTGGGATTGCATACAAATGTGGAGTTGACGTGTAGCGTGTTCCAACTATAAGTGGTTTGCTTACTCTGTGTTACTGTCAGCAAAACTTTACGCCAGCTGATTGGACAATGCAACTCCCAATACCATTAAACAAATACAGTCACTGGAAAAGACATTCAGCCCCTTTAGCACTGAATCCTCTGGTGATGTTCGAAACTGATAACTTTAATCCCTGTGCTCATAATAAATAAATAAAAATGTCTTACCTCTAAGGCAGCGACGGAGGATCGTGATATATTCTAGTCTCTGATGATATATATACAGGGTGGTTCACTGATTGTGACCGGGCCAAATATTTCACGAAATAAGCCTCAAACGAAGAACGAGACTTGTCTGCTTTGAATGGGAAAACCAGATGGCGCTATGGTTGGCCCTCTAGATGGCGCTGCCATAGGTCAAACGGATATCAACTGCGTTTTTTTAAATAGGAACCCCCATTTTTTATTACGTGTTCGTGTAGTACGTAAAGAAATATGAATGTTTTAGTTGGACCACTTTTTTCGCTTTGTGATAGATGGCGCTAGTCACAAATATATGGCTCACAATTTTAGAAGAACAGTTGGTAAGAGATAGGTTCTTTACATTAAAATACAGAACGTAGGTACCTTTAAACATTTTATTTCGGTTGTTCCAATGTGATACGTGTACCTTTGTGAACTTATCATTTCTGAGAACGCATGCTGTTACAGCGTGATTACCTGTAAATACCACATTGATGCAATACATGTTCAAAATGAAGTCCGTCAACCTCAATGCATTTGGCATACGAGTAACTACATTCCTCTGAACAATGAGTAGTTCGCCTTCCGTAATGTTCGCCCATGCATTGACAATGCGCTGACGCATGTTGTCAGGCGTTGTCGGTGGATGACGATAGCAAATATCCTTCAACTTTCCCCACAGAAAGAAATCCGGGTACGTCAGATCCGGTGAACGTGCTTCGACGAGCAATCCACCTGTCATGAAATATACTGTTCAATACCGATTCAACCGCACGCGAGCTATGTGCCGGTCATCCATCACGTTGGAAGTACCTCGCCATTCTGCCATGCAGTGAAACATCTTGTAGTAACATCGCTGGAACATTACGTAGGAAATCAGCATACATTACACCATTTATATTGCCGTCGATAAAATGGGGGCCAATTATCCTTCCTCCCATAATGCCGCACCAGTCATTAACGCGCCAAGGTCGCTGATGTTCCACTTGCCGCAGCCATCGTGGATTTTCCGTTGCCCTATTGTGCATACTATGCCGGTTTATGTTACCGCTGTTGGTGAATGACGCTTCGTCGCTAAATAGAGCGCGTGCATAAAATCTGTCATTGTCCCGTGATTTCCCCTGTGCCCAGTGGCAGAACTGTACACTACGTTCAAAGTAATCGCCATGCATTTCCTGGTGCATAGAAATATGGTACGGGTACAATCGATGTTGATTTAGCATTCTCCACACCGACGTTTTTGAGATTACCGATTCTCGCGCAGTTTGTCTGCTACTGATGTGCGGATTAGCCGCGAAAGCAGCTAAAACTCCTACTTGGGCATCATCATTTGTTGTAGGTCTTGGTTGACGTTTCACATGTGGCTGAACACTTCATGTTTCCTTAAATAACGTAAGTATCTGGCGAACAGTCCGGACACTTGGATGATGTCGTCCAGGATACCGAGCAGCATACATAGCACGCGCCCGTTGGGCATTTTGATCACAGTAGCCATACATCAACACGATATCGACCTTTCCGCAAATGGTAAGCGGTCCATTTTTACACGGGTAATGTATCATGAAGCAAATACCGTCCGCACTGGCGGAATGTTACGTGATACCACGTACTTATACGTTTGTTACTATTACAGTGCCGTGTCTCACAAAGCGGAAAAATGGTCCAACTAAAACATTCATATTTCTTTACGTACTACACGAATATGTAATAAAAAATGAGCGTTCCTATTTAAAAAAAAAAAAAAGATATCAGTTTGACCCTTGGCAGCGCCATCTCGGACCAACCATAGCGCCATCTGGCTTCCCCCTTCAAGCTAGACGAGTTTCGTTCTTTGTAGTTTTTTCGTGTGATGCTTATTTCATGCGATATTTGGTTCCGCCACTATCAATAGACCACCCTAAGTCTCAGTGGTGTCCTATACTGACTGTAATAATCTGAGATGTACATGAATTTCTTTTGGATGATAAATGAAAACATTTAAGAAAAACTGAATGTCTTTAAAAAACATATGACCTGGACAGGGAGGCGGTACTGATTTGAATGAATTACGAACACTGACCTTTTAAATAGTGGAATTGCTTTCCAAAATATCTGACAGTTGAAATTGCATTACTCGGAACAAATACATCCTTTTCACTATTTGTTTCACAAACAGTGTGAGTTATACAGCAAGTATTATCTAACCTCACTAAAGAAACCATAAATACAAATCACCAAATTGCATATACCTGGGTTAACAAATCTTAGAAACATTACAGAATGGAAATATCTAACTAGCCTTTACATCAAATCTGTTTACGTACATTCTGGGGTTAACTCAAAATTGCAAATTATCAGCCACACTAACGCGCTGGCAGAACGAAAGTCATAAATATTTAACATCTTTACCTTGCTTGAGAGGAGACTTCCGCTTCCACATTGGTATTTCCAATAATATGTGTACTCGTAATCGCTACATTATTATCCAACACTTGGGGGCTTCACAGAGCGCACCGCAAAAACTGCCTACTGCATCCTGTTTCGCCCAACACAGTTACCTACAGTACTCTGCGCCAAGCGCTCTCTTACTTCAGCTCTACAGTCTCAGACCAGAAGCAGTACCTTTGGCTCTGGGATCGTGCACAGTCAGCGCTACGCCTTATAATACCTAACAGAGGCGTACATCGTTTATAATATAATACTTTCATTTCAGTTTACATTAGTATCATCATAACAGGGTGGCACTTACACGTAGACGCCTTTCACTGGTCTTATTCCGTGTATAAAAGAGTATGTAAAAGCATTAATTATCTCGCTGTGATGTATATGAAAAGCATTATCGATGTTTCATGATAAGGACGCTATGTTTTGTAGTAAAGATACTGAGAGCAATGAAAACAACAGAAATAGATTTTCAAAATATTTCTACTCTGGTTCGAATGTTCCTACAGAAAGACGTGGATGGAGACATATGTATCTTGTAATTTTGGTAAAGATATGCTGTTGTTGATAGCCAAACCACTCGTTTCAGTAGCATTAACATCCCTAGCTGAATGAAAATGCTAATTGTGCATTTTTCAGAGATTAATAACGCCCGATACAGCGCAAGTTTTAATCGGTATCGTTGGGCGCCATTTGCAAGACGCACAATCATTTTTAAATTAATCCAGCATTACATGGCGTAAAGCCAAAAGGATTTGGGTTACAATTAATTTGTTGAATAGACAGACTAAAGTGAAGTTGATTTCAATCATTTTGCGAAGTGTAGTATCAACATCAAAACAGATACTTCTGCTTGCCGCTTCACGGTTATTTTTAGTTCAAGTGACGAGACTTTTCACAGCTATGAAAGTGCTCAGCTTTGGATTAATAATAAGTGTAAAGCGCAAAAGGTGTTTCTCCACTGGAATCTGGGAAAGTATATTCATGTTAAAAGACATTCCGCTTCAACCCTGAGATATTTCTAAAAGTAAACAATTAAAGTGCTTAACTGGAATCTGTTCCTAGTTTATTTTCGGCCTGTACAGACACTCGAAAGCAATTTACTTATCGGGCACTTGAGTATAGAAAGTCTTAATGATATCAAAGATAAAATTAATTGTCCGTGGAATGAAATGATAGTGAATATGTTGTACATAGCTTCATGTGATCCTACGATGTGCTTTTAATTATACAAGTGTACTCACACATATTGTTTACTAAGTCTTACCCACACACATTACAAACACATATACACAAACACACACACACACACACACACACCAACACACACACACACACACACACACATCTAAAAGACACCACATTTACCCTACAACGAATCTACACATTCATATTTACCCAAAAATATCACTATATTATGGAAAGTATAGTTGCTACTCCCAATATAGTGGAGATGCTGAGACAATGTCAGAGAACGAGCTATTGGCCAACCAGGCCTTCGCTGGAGATAGAACATACCCCCCCCCCCCACACACACACACACGCACGCGAACGCAACACACACGCACAAGACCGCAGTCTATGGCTGCTGACAGCCTTTCGGACATTCTTCTCGTTGTGCCTATCTGCGACTCAGCATCTGCGCTATGTGGTGAATAACAACTATCCTTTTCTTAATATTGTTACGTTCCATTCTGAATTTTCCATTGTCGAAAAGATCGCTACAATCATATATACTGCCTAGCAAAAAACAAGAGATGGTGTCATCATAAACTAAAGGCTATGCGTTGTCGATTTTGCCACCTCCCTCTCTCCATTGTCATCCTCTTCAATTGTTCATACGATTTTATCCCCATATCTTCTTTGATGTAATTAAAATACGTTGCTCTTGGCCTGCCTCTTGGTATTTTCCCCAAAACTTTTCCTTCAAATACATTCTTAAGAAACTGGTTGTGTCTCATTATGTGCCCTAACATTTTTGATTTTCTTATTCATTTATAATATAGCAGCGTTCTGTTCTCATTCACTTCTCTTAAGACCCGTTCATTACTTTTTCTATCTAACCAGCTTGTTTTCGTCATTCTTCTCCATATCAACATTTCCATTGCTTCCAGTCTCTTTTCCTCTGCCTTTCCCAGGGTCCACGCTTCACATCGGTATGTTAAGACACTGCAGACAAAAGTTTTGGGAAACTTTTTCGTACTTTCTAGGCTTATATGATTGTCTGTTAGTAAATTTCATTTACTTTGGAAAGCTTGCTTTGGCAAGGCTATTCTTCTCTTTGTATCTGTGATGCATTTATTGTCGTCATTGATTGTGCTCCCCAAATAACAGAAGTTCTCAACCTGCTCTAGAACATCATCTTCTAGTTTAATATTAACTTAACCATTTTCTTTTGTCTTCCCTACTACCATAATTTTTGTTTCCTTCTTATTTATTTTTCGATTAAATTCCCTTAGGACTTTGGCAAATTTTAGCAACATAATGGTATGTGATGTTATTTCAATAATTACGTAGTAAAGTCAAATTTATAAGGAATTTGGCAGTATAAGTGTACTTATCAGTACGACGTTGCCCCCTCTCTGTCCTGGATGTACGCGCTGACTTCGTATCCTCTTCTAAGGCGAGCAGGCCCCCAACTGAATTTGCTGGGACAGAGTTGATGACCGTGCTGGAGTCACACATCTTCTACCGGGGACAGACATGTGGATCTTGATGACGACAGGAGTACCTCAACAACAAGTTCTAGGTTCATGGAGACACGTGCTGCGCATTGGCGAGCATTGACCTGTTGAAAAATGACACCACGATGTTGTCGCAAGAGCGGTAACACATTAAGTCGCGCAATGTCGGTGACGTGCCGTTGTGAATCAGACTTCCCTCAAGCACTACACTTACGACTTGTATCTACATCTACATCTACATGGTTACTAAGCAATTCGCACGTATGTGCCTAGCAGAGGGTTCATCGAACCATTTTCATTCTACTTCTCTACCATTACACTCTCGAATGGCGCGTGGAAAAACGGAACAACTAAATATTTCCGTTCGAGCTCTGATTCCTCTTATTTTATTACGATGACCATTTCTTCCTACATAGGTGGGTGTCAGAAAAATATTTTGACATTCGGAAGAGAAAGTTGCTGATTGAAATTTCGTAAATACACTCCTGGAAATTGAAATAAGAACACCGTGAATTCATTGTCCCAGGAAGGGGAAACTTTATTGAAACATTCCTGGGGTCAGATACATCACATGATCACACTGACAGAACCACAGGCACATAGACACAGGCAACAGAGCATGCACAATGTCGGCACTAGTACAGTGTATATCCACCTTTCGCAGCAATGCAGGCTGCTATTCTCCCATGGAGATGATCGTAGAGATGCTGGATGTAGTCCTGTGGAACGGCTTGCCATGCCATTTCCACCTGGCGCCTCAGTTGGACCAGCGTTCGTGCTGGACGTGCAGACCGCGTGAGACGACGCTTCATCCAGTCCCAAACATGCTCAATGGGTAGTTGACTTACACCTTCTAGAGCACGTTGGGTGGCACGGGATACATGCGGACGTGCATTGTCCTGTTGGAACAGCAAGTTCCCTTGCCGGCCTAGGAATGGTAGAACGATGGGTTCGATGACGGTTTGGATGTACCGTGCACTATTCAGTGTCCCCTCGACGATCACCAGAGGTGTACGGCCAGTGTAGGAGATCGCTCCCCACACCATGATGCCGGGTGTTGGCCCTGTGTGCCTCGGTCGTATGCAGTCCTGATTGTGGCGCTCACCTGCACGGCGCCAAACACGCATACGACCATCATTGGCACCAAGGCAGAAGCGACTCTCATCGCTGAAGACGACACGTCTCCATTCGTCCCTCCATTCACGCCTGTCGCGACACCACTGGAGGCGGGCTGCACGATGTTGGAGCGTGAGCGGAAGACGGCTTAACGGTGTGCAGGACCGGTGCCCAGCTTCATGGAGACGGTTGCGAATGGTCCTCGCCGATACCCCAGGAGCAACAGTGTCCCTAATTTGCTGGGAAGTGGCGGTGCGGTCCCCTACGGCACTGCGTAGGATCCTACGGTCTTGGCGTGCATCTGTGCGTCGCTGCCGTCCGGTCCCAGGTCGACGGGCACGTGCACCTTCCGCCGACCACTGGCGACAACATCGATGTACTGTGGAGACCTCACGCCCCACGTGTTGAGCAATTCGGCGGTACGTCCACCCGGCCTCCCGCATGCCCACTATACGCCCTCGCTCAAAGTCCGTCAACTGCACATACGGTTCACGTGCATGCTGTCGCGGCATGCTACCAGTGTTAAAGACTGCGATGGAGCTCCGTATGCCACGGCAAACTGGCTGACACTGACGGCGGCTGTGCACAAATGTTGCGCAGCTAGCGCCATGCGACGGCCAACACCGCGGTTCCTGGTGTGTCCGCTGTGCCGTGCGTGTGATCATTGCTTGTACAGTCCTCTCGCAGTGTCCGGAGCTAGTATGGTGGGTCTGACACACCGGTGTCAATGTGTTCTTTCTTCCATTTCCAGGAGTGTAGATCTCGCCGCAAAGAAAACCGCCTTTGTTTCGGCGACTGCCAACCAAAATCGCGTATAATATCAGTGACACTCTCACCCCTATTGCGCTACAACACGAAACGGGCTGCCCTTCTTTGCACTTTTTCGATGTCCCCGTCAATCCTATCTGGTAATAATAATAATGTCGTGCGACTAGGGCCTCCTGTCGGGTTGACCGTTCGCTGGGTGCAAGTCTTTCGATTTGACGCCACTTCGGTGACTTGCGCGTCGATGGGGATGAAATGATGGTGATTAGGACAACACAACACCCAGTCCCTGAGCGGAGAAAATCTCCGGCCCAGACGGGAAACGAACCCGGGCCCTTGGGATTGACATTCCGTCACGCTGACCACCCAACTGCCGGGGACGGACAATCCTATCTAGTAAGTATCACACATCGCGCAGCAACATTCCAGCAGAGGACGCACAAGTGTAATGTATGCTCTCTCTTTAGTGGGTTTGTCGCATCTTTCAAGTGTTCTGCTACCAAAGGGCGGTCTTTGTTTCGCCTTCCCCACAATATTATCTATGTGGTCTTCCCAAGTTGCTCATAATTGTAATTCCTATGTATTTAGTAGAATTGTCACCCCTTAGATTTTTGTGATTCATCGTGTACCCAACATTTATCGGATTTCTTTTAGTACCCATGTGGATGACCTCGCACTTTTTTTTGTTTAGTGCTAATTGCCACTTTTCGCACCACACAGAAATTCTCTCTAGATCATTTTGTGATTGGAATTGATCGTCTGATGATTTTACTAGACGGTAAATTACAACATCATCTGCAAACGATCTAAGGGGGCTGCTCATATTATCACCTAGGTCATTGATGTAAATCAGGAACAGCAGAAGGCCTATGACACTACCTTGCGTGATTGCCAGATATCACTTCTGTTCTACTCGATGGTTTACCGTCTATCACTACGCAATGTAACCTCTCTCACAGAAAATCACGAATCCAGTCACACAACTGAGACGAAAACTCCATGTGCACGCAATTTGATTAATAGTCAGTTGTGAGGAACGGTATCAAAAGGCTTCTGGAAATCTAGGAATATGGAATCGATCTGAGATCCCTTGCCGACAGCAGTCATTACTTCATTGCAATAAAGAGCTAGCTGTGTTGCATAAGAACGAAATTTTCTGAATCCGTATTGGTTATGTATCCATAAGTCATATTCTTCAAGGTCATGCTAAGAAAGGCGCTAATTTCTCTGCATACTCTGAAAGAAACCTGACTGGTCAACCATCTGCACCGGAAGACTTGCCTTTCTTAAGTGATTTTAGTTGTTTCGCAACACCTAAGATATCTACTTTAATGTTCCTCGCGCTAACAGCTGTTCTGGTTTCGAATTCTGCAATATTTACTTCGTCTTCATTCGTGAAGGAATTACAGAATTCTGTGTTTAGTAACTCCGTCGAACTAACACTGTACCTCGCCAAAGAACTGGAAGAATGGGACATCTCCCCCCGTCGCTGGTGGTTGTCCGGGGTAGTGTAGAACCGCTATTCACAGCTGAACACGATGTGATGCCACTGATCAACAGCCCATCTTCACGGCCAAGGCAACACTTCAAAGAACCGTATAGTGTAGTGGTATTAAGGACAGCCAACGCATGTTTCGGTAATTCTCTAGTCCGGCAGCTCCCAATATCTCACCAGAGGTGCAGTTTGATGCTGAATCTAGCTGGAACTGTTCTTCTTCAGTGGCAGTCGCAAATGTGAAGGGGTTACCATTTACTTAGCTGAAAACACGGTGAGCCACAGTTATGGTGATCAGACATTGTAGATTGGAATCTTGAAGACGCGTATGCCAACCGTCACGTTCTCTTGCTGTTATACCCCCAATACTGAATACTGTACCATTCGACCAGCCTTGCCAAATGGGTACCCAAAGTGAGGTCCTTCCAAACTCTGCGACGTGTTGACAATGCTGACGAGCACACGGCATCACCGTATCCGCCACAATGATCATCTGACGCTGTTCATGCCCTTATATACTGTACCGGGCTTGGAAACAACACTAAACACGCACAGCACTAATGCACTCTGGAGGCGTTTAGACCTGTCACAGTCAACTGGGCCTCCAACCATTTACATATTTGCTGATGATGTGTATTTGCACAAAGTTGCGTTGGCATCCGACTGTGTCTTACGGCGGCTGCAGTTTCTTTGGAGACAGCGCACTTATTATGTATTTATGAAACATAACGATTAATATTGTTCGTTGCCAAGCCTAAAGCAAAGCTTTCGGGAGCAAATCACCTTCAGAAAACGAAAACACCTTATTTGCAGAGTTTAGTCGATATCTTCCTTCCACAAAGAAAGTGCAGTATGGCGATGAGGAATACACGCTTCCAGTGTGCGCTCACTGCGATGTCGCCGAACACGGATGCGACCATCATGATGCTGTAAACAGAACCTGGATTCAACCGAAAAAATGACGTTTTGCCATTCGTGCACCCAAGTTCGTCGTTGAGTACACCATTGCACGCGCTCCTGTCTTTGATGCAGCGTCAAGGGTAACCGCAGCCATGGTCTCCGAGTTGACAGTCCATGCTGCTGCAAACGTCGTCGAACTGTTCGTGCAGATGGTTGTTGTCTTGCAAACGTCCCCATCTGTTGACTCAGGGATGTAGACGTGGCTGCGCGATCCGTTACGGCCATGCGGATAAGATGCCTGTCATCTCGACTGCTAGTGATACGAGGCCGTTGGGATCCAGCACGGGGTTCCGTTTTACCCTCCTGAACCCACCGATTCCATATTGTGCTAACAGTCATTGGATCTCTACCAACGCGAGCAGCAATGTTGCGATACGGTAAACCGCGATCGCGATAGGCTACAATCCAACCTTTATCGAAGTCAGAAACTTATGGTACGCATTTGTCCTTCTTACACGAGGCACCACAACAACGTTTCCCCAGCAACGCCGGTCAACTGCTGTTTGTGTATGAGAAATCGGTTGGACACTTTCCTCATGTCAGCACGTTGTAGGTGTCGCCACCGCCGCCAACCGTGTGTGAATGCTCTGAAAAGCTAATCATTTGCGTATCACAGCATCTTCTTCCTGTCGGTTAAATTTCCCGTCTGTAGAACGTCATCTTCGTGGTGTAGCAATTTTATGGGCCAGTAGTCCAGATAAGGAGCAGCAGAGACCTATAAAACTACCTTCGGGAACTACAGAAGTCACTTCTGTTTTACTCGATGACCCTCGGTCAATTACTACGAACGGTGACCTACGAAATCAGGAACCGAGTCACATGACTTTGACGATATTCCATAAGCACACAAGAATACTCTCGTCGCCTTTTGACATGGCGCATTGTCTTGTTGAAAAATGCCACTGCTTTCGGGAAACGTGAACATTATGAAGGTGTGTAAGTGGTTTGAAACAAGTGCACGTTACTTCTTGGTGTCATGGTGTATTGCACGGTCTGGACACAGGGATACCCACGTGAATGTTCCCCAGAGCATAACAGAGCGTCCGGCAGCTTGTCTCTGTCCCTTAGCACAGGTGTGGAAGAGGATTTACCTCTGAAAGGCGATGGATTGCGCCCTCCCATCAGCGTGATACAGGAGGTATTGGGATTCATGAGACCGTGCACCGCTCTGCCACTGCGCCAACATCCATTGCCAAGCGTCACGTGACACTTTCAGTCGTAGTTGCCTGTCTCGTGTTAACATGGGCATCTACATCTACATCTACATGATTACTCTGCAATTCACATTTAAGTGCTTGGCAGAGAGTTCATCGAACCATAATCATACTATCTCTCTACCATTCCACTCCCGAACAGCGCGCGGGGAAAACGAACACCAAACCTTTCTGTTCGAGCTCTGATTTCTCTTATTTTATTTTGATGATCATTCCTACCTATGTAGGTTGGGCTCAACAAAATATTTTCGCATTCGGAAGAGAAAGTTGGTGACTGAAATTTCGTAAAAAGGTCTCGCTGCGACGAAAAACGTCTTTGCTTTAATGACTTCCATCCCAACTCGCGTATCATATCTGCCACACTCCCTCCCCTATTACGTGATAATACAAAACGAGCTGCCCTTTTTTGCACCCTTTCGATGTCCTCCGTCAATCCCATTTGGTAAGGATCCCACACCGCACAGCAATATTCTAACAGAGGACGAAAGAGTGTAATGTAAGCTGTCTCTTTAGTGGACTTATTGCATGTTCTAAGTGTCCTGCCAATGAAACGCAACCTTTGGCTCGCCTTCCCCACAATATTATCTATGTGGTCTTGAAGTTGTTCGTAATTTTAACACCCAGGTACTTCCGTGAATTGACTGCCTTGAGAATTGTACTATTTATCGAGTAATCGAATTCCAACGGATTTCTTTTGGAACTCATGTGGATCACCTCACACTTTTCGTTATTTGGCGTCAACTGCCACCTGCCACACCACACAGCAATTTTTCTAAATCGCTTTGCAACTGATACTGGTCTTCGGATGACCTTACTAGACGGTAAATTACAGCATCATCTGCGAACAACCTAAGAGAATTGCTCAGATTGTCACCCAGGTCATTTATATAGATCAGGAACACCAGAGGTCCCAGGACGCTTCCCTGGGGAACACCTGATATCACTTTAGTTTTACTCGATGATTTGCCGTCTATTACTACGAACTGCGACCCTCTTGTGGGAAATCACGAATCCAGTCCCACAACTGAGACGATACCCCATAGACCCGTAGATTGATTAGAAGTCGCTTGTGAGGAACGGTGTCGAAAGCTTTCCGGAAATCTAGAAACACGGAATCAACTTGAGATCCCCTGTCGATAGCGGCCATTACTTCGTGTGAATGCTGCATTGCACAAGAACGCATTTTTCTGAAACCATGCTGATTACGTATCAATAGACCGTTCCCTTCGAGGTGATTCATAATGTATGAATACAGTATATGCTCCAAAACCCTACTGCAAACCGACGTCAATGATATAGGTCTGGAGTTAGATGGATTACTCCTACTACCCTTCTTAAACACTGGTGCGACCTGCGCAAATTTCCAATCTGCAGGTACAGATGTATCGGTGAGCGAGCTATTATATCAGCGTAATCTGAAAGCAACCTAATCGGTATTCAATCTGTACCTGAAGACTTGCCCGAATCAAGCGATTTGAGTTGCTTCGCAACCCCTAAGGTAACTACTTCTAAGAAACTCATGCTAGGAGCTGTTTGTGTTTCAAATTCTGGAATATTCCATTCGTCATCCCTGGTGAAGGAATTTCGGAAAACTGCGTTCAATAACTCCGCTTTAGCGGCACAGTCGTCGATAACAGTACCATCGGCACTGCGCAGCGAAGGTATTGACTGCGTCTTGCCGCTTGTGTACTTTACATACGACCAGAATTTCTTCGGATTTTCTACCAAATTACGAGACAATTAAAGGCATCTCGCATTGAAGTCCGTGCCAAATTTCGCGCGTCTGCAAATTTTAGCAGTCTTCGGGATTTCGCGTTCTTCTGGACTTCGCATGCTTTTTCCGTGTTGTCGGCGGCTGTGGCCGATCATTAGAAGTGTTCGGTGTGCTGTGTGTTCAGACACACTTGTACTCTGCCCAGCATTAAAGTCTGGTTTCGCCAAAGATTGCTACCAGTCCTGTTCTACCAGTTTGCCCGGTCTGCGACGTCCTCTGTCTGTAATGAGGGGTGGCCGCTCAACCGCACGACGTGTACACGTCGCTACATCTTGGTTTCGCCATGTCTTGAAGAGACTCACCACAGCATTCCTCGGACACCCAGAGGTTGTGCAGTTGCCGGAATGCTGGCGCGGAACCTCCGGGCCATCAACACCTGCCCTCTGTCAAACTCAGACAGATGGCGCCCCTTTCTCATTCTACTCTCACTGATACTACATGCAGCGTTCGTGTATCCGACCAGCAGTCATTCATCGCCATCTGATACCGCTATAGCGAGGGCGGATTTATATCGATAGTAGATCGGTGGTTATAATGGTCTGGCTAATCAGTGCAACCGACACTGTTCGCGTTTAGTGTTGTTACGATGCTTGGTAGGGTACACATGCGGCCTCAACAGCGTAAGGTGTTAATTGATCACTGTGGAGGACAAAGAGAAACCAAGTATTCATTTGAGACAGCGTTGCCAGCACCTTCAAAGGACTCTCATTGTCGGTCAACATTTGACCAACTGGTCGAATTCTACATCTCCGCAGGCCACCTGACGGTGTGTGGCGGAGGGTACGTTGAGTACCTCTATCGGTTCTCCCTTCTATTACAGTCTCGTATTGTTCGTGGAAAGAAGGATTGTCGGTATGCCTCTGTGTGGGGTCTAATCTCTCTGATTTTATCCTCATGGTCTCTTCGCGAGATATACGTAGCAGGGAGCAATATACTGCTTGACTCCTCAGTGAAGGTATGTTCTCGAAACTTTAACAAAAGCCCGTACCTAGCTACTCAGCGTCTCCCCTGCAAAATCTTCCACTGGAGTTTATCTATCATGTCCTGTAACGAAGCGCGTTGCTCTCCGTTGGATCTTCTGTATCTCTTCTATCAACCCTATCAGGAATGGATCCCACACTGGTGAGCAGTATTCAAGCAGTGGGCGAACAAGCGTACACTAAACTACTTCCTTTGTTTTCGGATTGCATTTCCTTAGTATTCTTCTAATGAATCTCAGTCTGGCATCTGCTTTACCGACGATTAATTTTATATGGTAATTCCATTTCAAATCACTCCTAACGCCTACTCCCAGATAATTTATGAAATTAACTACTATCAGTTGCTGACCTGCTATATTGTAGCTAAATGATATGGGATCTTTCTTTCTATGTATCCGCAGCACATTATACTTGTCTACATTGAGATTCAATTGCCTTTCCGTGCACCATGCGTCAATTCGCTGCAGATCCTCCTGCATTTTAGTACACTTTTCCAATGTTACAATTCTCGATGTACCACATCATCATTCGCAGAAAGCCTCAGTGAACTTCCGATGTTATCAACAAGGTCATTTATATATATTGTGACTAGCATCGGACCAACGAGACTCCCCTGCGGCACACCTGAAATCACTCTTTCTTCGGAAGACTTCTCTCCATTGAGAATGACACGCTGCATTCTGTTATCTAGGAACTCTGATAGTCCATATGCTCTTACTTTGTTCATTAAACGACTGTAGGGAACTGTATCAAACACCTTGCGGAAGTCAAGAAACACTGCATCTAACTGGGAACCCCTGTCTGTGGCTCTCTGAGTATCGTGGACGAATAGCGCGAGCTGGGTTTCACACGATCGTCTTTTTCGAGTCCCATGCTGATTCCTACAGAGTAGATTTCTAGTCTCCATAAAAGTCATTATACTCGAACATAATACGTGCTCCAAATTCTACAACTGATCGATGTTAGAGATATAGGTCTATAGTTCTGCACATCTCTTCGACGTCCCTTCTTGAAAACAGGGATGACCTGTGCCCTTTTCCAATCCTTTGGAACGCTATGCTCTTCTAGAGACCTACGGTACGCAGCAGCAAGAAGGTGATCAAGTTCCTTCGCGTACTTTGTGTAAAATCGAACGGGTATCCCATGAGGTCCAGCGGCCTTTCCTCTTTTGAGCGATTTTAATTGTTTTTCTATCCCCCGCCATATATTTCGATATCTACCATTTTGTCATCTGTGCGACAATCTAGAGAAGGCACTACATTAAAGTCTTCCTCTGTGAAACAGCTTTGGAAAAAGACGCTCAGTATTTCGGCCTTTTGTCTGTCAGCCTCTGTTTCAGTACCATTTCGGTCACAAAGTGTCTGGACATTTTGTTTTGATCCACCTACCGCTTTGACATAAGACCAAAATTTCTTACTATTTCCTGCTAAGTCAGTACATAGAACTTTACTTTCGAATTCAATGAACGCCTCCCGCATAGCCCTCCTCACACTATATTTCGCTTTGTATGGTCTCCAGATTTTGTGGGACATTCTAATGTGACAGTGGTCCGATGATAGATTATGTGGGAACGTGATCGGCTGGATATTCGTTGTCAGGGTTCAGGTTGACTACATGTGGCCACCACAGCGGAAGATCGCTCTACTGTCTACAAGCACATCGTAATCCGTTCATATCTGCGGATGTCATCCGAGAACGTGGAATGGACTTCCTGCAACAAGCTGTCATCCCGCTTTACTAAATTACAGGCCCGTATCACTTACGTCGATATGCAGCACGATTTTCGAACGTACATTGTGTTCTAAGGTAATTCATTACCTCGAAGGGAACGACCTACTGATACACATTGAACATGGATTCAGGAAACACCGTTCTTGTGAAACACAACAAGCTCTTTACACACACGAAATGTACCGTGTGTAACACCCGCGAGATAAATTTTAGCTACAGTGTGACTAGAGGAAATTATGCCTCTAACAGTTATAAACACTATCTCTCCGACATATGAAAAAACAGTGAAATAAATATTAATTTTTTATATAATATTTTATGATGTAATTGGACATATCGATGTATATCATACAAAGACAATGATAATTGTATATTCCTTTTATGATCTGCGTTTGTCTTCCTTTGTTTTTACCTTTTGATGGTTGGCTTTTGTAGGATGAGGACGGAAGACGTATATCAAACTGAGGTTTGTTAAGAAATTGTAATGATTTGTTAATTATTACTTGACAATAGAGTTCATTATTATTATCAACATGAGTGAATAATTATTTGTAACTTTAATTCCTCTCTCAGTAAGCAATATCTCTGTTAATTATTTCTTTCCGCTGCAAGGAGCGCAGCCATTGGAGATAGCGATCTGCATCGCGTTTTTATCTGTGTTTTCCTTAGTAAAATATCAAAGGCTTGCTTGATGAAAATTAGTCTAAATAGTGCACAATATGAAAGTAAAGTTTAATAACCGTTTCAAACACTTATCCAATTAAAAAAAATTTACTCTAATAACAGAATTTCTCTATCAATTGTCTGCCGCCATCTTAACAATTATCTCAGCGGCAAATTCAAATTACACAACTCTGCAGACATAAATGCCGAAGGTAATAAAATTGTGTAAAAATAAATGTGCACCGGTGGTCCCGAACTCATTTTAATGAAAATAATTCGAATCAGATTGGTTCATTAAAAACATCCATATAACAAACTTTTCTTGCTGATGTATGAAGCCGAAATTAATTACGCACGAGTTGCGAAGAATATTGTTTCAGGTAACATATGCCAGTATTGTGCGCGGCTGATATTAGGTGATTTTAATGATCGTTTTGTTGAAGATAACTGTTTCCATCATAATCAATAGTTGTATAGAATCTGTTGTATGAACTGTGATTTAGCGACACTTACACAGCTTATAGGCAACACTTCAACACGACGTTAACCTGAATTTCTTTAGCAACTTGACCAAATCTTTAGCCGGGAGAAAAAATTATTTAGTAATTACTCAGTGTAATGAAATAAGATTATCATTTTCATTTACAAATTACTTAAATATCAAACCACTGAATAACACAGCGAACGTCACAAGTGCTATCGACAAAGGATTTCAAATTCATTCCATATTTTTAGATTTGCAGAAGGCTTTTGACACCGTACCACACACGTTTGCAGTGAAATTGCATGCTTATGGGATATCGACCAAGTCATGTGAACCGGTTCGTTATTTCCTATCAGAGAGGCCACAGTTCGTAGTAATTAACGGAAAGTCATAGAGTATAACAGAAGTGATTTCTGGAGTTCCCGAAGGTAGTATTATAGACCCTCTGCTGTACTTTATCTAAATAAACGATTTAGGAGACAATCTGAACAGCCATCTTAGAATGTTTTCAGATTATAATGTAGTTTATCGTTTAGTGAAGTCATCAAAAAATGAAAACCAATTGCAAAACGATTTAGAAGAGATATGTGTGGTGCGAAAATTGGCAATTGTTCCTAGATAATGAAAAGTGTGAGGTCATCCACATCAGTGCTAGAAGGACTCCGTTAAACTTCTCTTACACGATAAATCAGTAAAACCTAACCGCCGTAAACTCAACTAAATACCTAGAAATTACAGTTACGCTCAAGGTAATTTGGAAAGAGCACACAGAAATTGTTGTGCGGAAGGCAAAGAAAAGACTTCGTTTTATTGGCAGAACGCTTAGAAAATTGTAACAGATCTAGCAGAGAGACTGCCTACACTACGCTTGTCCGTCGTCTATCGGAGTAAAGCTGTGCGGTTTTGGATCCTTAAGGGAGTACATCGAGAAAGTTCAGAGAAGAGCAGCACATTTTGTATTATCGCGAAATATTGGAGAGAGTATCTCTGACATGATTCAGTATTTGGGGTGGACATCATTGAAAGAAAGGCGTTTATCGTTGCAGCGGAATCTTCTCACGAAATTTCAATCACCATTTTGTCCTCGCAATGCGAACATATTTTGTTGACGCCGATCTACGTAGGAAGAAACAGTCATCATAACAAAATAAGAGAAATCAGAGATCGCATTGAAAGACGTTCCGTGCGCTGTTAGTGATTGGATGAAGAGAGTGCCAAGCCCTTAAGTGTGAATTGCAGAGTAACCGTGTAGATGAAGATGTAGACTGGCCGGAAAGTAGCACAGGCGGACTTGAGAATTAACTTCCAATGCGTATAATTCCGTTACCGTAACATCGCAAACGGCTGTTTTTGGAGAGTTGCCATGACCAAAACCATGAAGTGCTGATGAATGCTGTCACGTTCTGAGCTGCCCTGAATGAACATTGTTGGCGACTTGTAAAATATGGCTTCCGTCTTTTTGCAGACACACTGCTCTTTCTTTTTATCCAAACATGTTTCAGTACCCCTGTGCCACCATCAGTAACATTCACTCCGTCATCAGGCCACATGTGGCGCCCCGGGACCGTCTGACCGCCGTGTCATCCTCAGCTGAGGATGCGGATAGAAGGGGCATGGGGTCAGCACACCGCTCTCCCGGTCGTTACGATGGTTTTCTTTGACCGGGGCCGCTACTGTTCGGTCGAGGAGCTCCTCAAATGGCATCACGAAGCCGAGTGCACCCCGAAAAATGGCAACAGCGCATGGCGGCCCGGATGGTCACCCATCCAAGTGCTAGCCACGTCCGACAGCGCTTAACTTCGGTGATCTTACGGGAACCGGTGTATCCACTGCGGCAAGGCCGTTGCTTCATCATCAATGAGATTTCTGTTTATTGAAAAACTTGATTTTAGATTATGTGGTTTTGCAGAACCAATTCTATAGTGTCCTGCACTGATAGGTTGTCATGTTTTGTTGTGACTGATCCTTCTTCTTTTTGGTTCCGAGGACACTGCACACACACGTTAATGCAATTTATGTGTATCTTTATAAACGCCATTACTTTGCAAGATGTGGTGAGCACTATGTTGTGTTTTCCAACCCCGTCTAATATGCGTGTGAAGTGTCCTCGGAATCCGAAAGAAGAACCTCAGTCACAACAAAACACAACCTATCAGCGCAAGACATTATAGAGTTGGTCCTGCAAAACCACGTAATGAAAAATCAAGTTTTTCAGTACACAAAAATCCCACTGTTGATGGCACAGAGGTGCTGAAACATGCGTGGATAAAAAGGAAAAGTAGTGTGTTTGCAAAAAGGCGGAAACTATGTCGTATAACTTAACTGCAAATGCGGAAAGAAAGGACGAGAGCTGCAGATCAAAAAGATGAATATAGTTGGAGAGAATGACAGAGACCTTGGGGGAGATCTTATTCCTCCAATGTTTTGGAGAGGTACTACGGTGTTACTTCAGGCGCCATGGTATGGAGAGCCATCATATGCCATAAGGTAGTGATTGAGTACAATAATATTGCACAATAGTGAGCCACGTACGTCTTGCATGTATTACCTCTCAAGTGACAGTATAGTGGTGCTGTTTTGGTCGTCCACACTTTCTGTGAACTGTCTACGTCATCGGTTCCCAATCTTTCTTACACCATTTGTAAGTAGGCTGGTTAGGTTTTTATGTTGGTAACGCCACGTAGCGCTCTTTTTTTTTAAGAAAAAAATGCGCTACGTGGTGCTACCAACATAAAAACCTAAACAGCCTACTTACATACAAAAAAAGATAAAAATAAGAGCGCTGCGTGTCGTTACCAACATAAAAACTTAAAAAGCCTTTCTTACACACACACACAAAAAAAAAATTAGGAGCGACACGTAGCGTTACCAACATAATAACCTAAACAGCCTACTTACACATTATCCCTGAGTGCAATGAGACATTAGCTAGTACCTTCACCCTCTCCTCCCTCTGCCGTCTGTTCCCTCATCCTCGTCCCCACATTATTATCAACTTTAGCACTCAACTAAACAGTAGAATGAAAGCCTTTCCTTGAAACACATTTATGTGTATGTGTGTGTGTGTGTGTGTGTGTGTGTGTGTGTGTGTGGTGTCACCGCCAGACACCACACTTGCTAGGTGGTAGCCTTTAAATCGGCCGCGGTCCGTTAGTATACGTCGGACCCGCGTGTCGCCACTATCAGTGATTGCAGACCGAGCGCCGCCACACGGCAGGTCTAGGGAGACTTCCTACCACTCGCCCCAGTTGTACAGCCGACTTTGCTAGTGATGGTTCACTGACAAAATAAGCTCTCATTTTCCGAGACGATAGTTAGCCTAGCCTTCAGCTACGTTATTTGCTACGACCTAGCAAGGCTCCACTATCAGTTACTATTGATATTGAGAATCATGTAATGTCAAGAGCGACGTTCGTCATTAACGTATTAAAGTTAAGTATTCCACCAGCTACGTCCGTTTTCCTAAATTCTAATTTCCTTGTCCTTTTCCAGACCTCACGCCAGCCTGCGTGAGCTAAATCGCGTGCCTTTCGGCCTCCTCTAGTAACACGGTGTTGGCTCTCCTGCCAACCACAACATTGTGTGTGTGTGTTAGAACGAATGCCCTTGCCGTGCACTACCAGCGCTTTCGTGCAACTGCCTGGCAGAAGATTCACTGAACCCCAATTCACGCATCATTTCTCTGGCACTATCTCCGCTATTGCGCGCTAATACAAAACGAGCTGTCCTTCTTTGTACTTTTCCGATGTCATCCGTCAGTCCCACCTGATGCGGATCCCACACCGCACAGCAATACTCCAGAATAGGGAGGACAAGCGTGGTGAAAACAGTCTCTTTAGTAGACCGGTTGCACCTTCTAACTGTTTAGCCAATGAATCGCAGTCTTTGGTTTCTTCTACCCACAACGTTATCTATGTGATCATTCCAATTTAGGTTATTTGTAATTGTAATCCCTAGGTATTTAGTTTGAAGTTAGAACCTTCAGATTTGTGTGACTCATCGCGTAATCGAATTTTAGCCGATTTATTTTAGTACTCATGTGAATAACTTCACACTTCTCTTTATTCAGGGTCAATTCACATTTTTCGCACCATACAGATATCTTATCTAAATCATTTTGCAATTCGTTTTGATCATCTGATGACTTTACAAGACGGTAAATCGCAGCATCATCTATAAACAATCTAAGACGGCTATCAGATTGTCTCCTATGTCGTTAATACAGGTCAGGAACAATAGAGAGCCAATCACACTGCCTTGGGGGACGCCGGATATTAGTTCTGTTTTACTCGATGACTTTCCGTCTATTACTACGAACTGTGACCTTCCTGACAGGAAATCATGAATCCAGTCGCACAACTGAGGCGATACTCCATAGGCACACAATTTGGTTGGAAGACGCTTGTGAGGAACGGTGTCGAAAGCCTTTTGGAAATCTAAAATTATGGAATCAGTTTCACTCCTTGCTTCATGAGTATAAAGAGCTCGTTGTGTTTCACAAGAACGATAGTTTCCTGTATCCGTGCTAACTATGTGTCAATAAATCGTTTTCTTCGAGTTATTTCATAATGTTCGAATACTGTGTATGTTCCAAATCCCACTGCAAATCTCGTACTTCCCTTTTTGGGTGTTGGTGTGACTTGAGCAATTTTCCAGTTTTTACGTATGGATATTTGTGAGCGAGCTGTTGTATATAATTGCTAAATATGGATCTATTGTATCAGCACACTCTGAGAGGAACCTGACTTGTATACAATCTGGACCGGAGACCTTGGCTTTATTAAGTGATTTAAGCTGCTTTGGTACACTGAGGAATCTACTTCTATGTTTCCCATCTTGGCATTCAGGAATATTTACTAAGTCTTCTTTGTTGAAGGAGTTTCTGAAAACCGTATTTAATAACTCTGCTTTAGTGGCACTGTCATCAGTGACTTCACCGTTGTTGTTGCGCAGTGAAGGTATTGATTGCGTCTTGCCACTGGTGTGCTTTATGTATGACCAGACTCCCTTTTGGTTTTCTGCCAGATTTGCAGACAGAATTTCGTTGTGGAAATTAATAAATGCGTCTCACGTTGAACTAGGCGCTATATTTCGAACACCTGCAAAACTTTGCCAGTCTAATATTAATGGGGGGACAATGAAGTCGCACAAGTCTCGGAGCCGCAAGAGAACACTAGCGAGAAAAACATTGCGTACTGGCACACGAGCAACCGGACGCACCTGATGAAGTTATGGCGCTCTGGCTGCAGCATGATGCGAATAACACATGAAATAGCTTGTGTTATCCACCGAGAGGAAAGGGGAACACAAATGAGTGTGTGAATTACACACATTTCTCGATTTAACGTGACTATTTCAATGGCGGACGCAAATGCGGGTAATCAAATGTTTGAGGAAATATCGTATTGAGTTTAAGGTGGCCTTTTGTGATTGAGGGAAAATAAACTTTGTTCTGTTATTATTGACTGCTAAACCCGCTTTTTATACGTAAAGAAAAGAAACGGAGAGTCTCTACTTTTCTAGAAGAAGACTTAAGAATTCCAATGGCCTACAATTACCTGTTCATCCCAAAATGAATCAATTCTTCTCCTGTCCATATTTTGTTTGTAGAACTTACAACCTGTTCATGTGCCCCACTGTTTAAATGTACTAATAGATAATGCCAAGAACATTTAAAGGCTAAGACATGTCACTAACAACTTTGCTTAAAAATATTTATTTGCTTAGTGGCCAAACTGATATGTCGCGAGACGCTCATAGATATGTAGTACGTTTTGTAATCCTGATGCCATAAGAAGCCTTAACGTATGCACTTGATCTCTAGCTGTATGGTTTTGTATGTCTGTAAACGTTGTATGCAGTAATAGCTGTATGCCTATCTTCAAATGTAAAAAAGAAGTTTTCAATAACTTAAAAAGAAAGAAAAGGAAAATTACGTGGTCGATGTCTCAGTGACTCTGTGTTATGCTCTCACGTCAGAGGACTCAAACGCGAACGAATATGTGAGTCACAGTTACTTGTTTTCTGCTAAACGTGACGGATTCAATAGCGATCGCAAATTTTGGGTATTCAAATGCTTCAAGAATATTACATTGCATCTGGGGAGCAAAATTTGTTCTGCCTTTTACCTTTTCTAGCGTAATTGTGTCCCATATTGTTTCCATGTACTTAGAGACAATGACATGAACATTCCTAGTATTAGGATATATCCAGAATGAGATTTTCACTCTGCAGCTGAGTGTGCGCTGATAGGACACTTCCCTGCAGATTAAAAGTGTGTGCCGAACCGAGACTCAAACTCGGGACCTTTGTCTTTCGGGGGCAATTGCTCTACCAACTGTGCTGCTATTAGGATATACCACCGATCGCTTTTTTAAAAGCGTATTTATTGGCGTATTGACCTAAAAGGTATGTAGTGTGTGGATTTTGTTGTCCTGTTTACACAATTTGCATGTAGCTGTATTGTTTTCTTATGTCTGTAATTTTTTTAAAATAATAACTCTATGTCCTAAAATGTAATTAAATAATTTAACTGAAAAAGTGTTCCAGGGGTAAAGCGGGTCCGTGAAAGCCCAGAGGTTGCGGGATCAAATATGGATCGAAACACGGATTTTTCAGTCTCCTTTTTAACCTAACCTTCACGTCTCAGTGGAGTGAGGTGTCGCCAGAAAAGACACGTGGTTCGGATTCTACGTTAAACTGCACGTAGCCCCTCTTTCCTTTCTAGGATAAGTGGAGTTTTTGGGGACACGTAAGTCGCAAGAAGTGGCATCTGATAGAGAGACTTGAGTTAGGTCTTTGAGCCACACGAAATTATTTATTACTATCTACAACATTTGGCTAAAATAACGCAGAAATGTTAGAGTAAGAACATTAACGACGGGCAATATGGATGCTGCTACATGCGCTATGGGCGAGTTGGAGATATTGGTAGGCGACGGCAAGTATAGATCTCGATTGATGTGTACGTTAAGAAACGGAAGCTCATTTTGTTACTGAACGTAGTTAGGCTGGTTCTTCAATTAAGGCCCTTTACACTGACATCAAGAAAAGTCGCATTCACCAGGTCGGTTCCAGTCAAAATAGAGGTAAATGAGATTAAGAACATTGTTAGAAAACATCAAACTCCGGTGTGCAGTGGGACACCAAACTTCCGAGCGTGATTATTGGTATCAGAAGAGGTGTGTCTGATAATTGCAACAATGGTTTAGACTTCAAATTGGAAAATTATACAAATATCTTTAAATCATAAAAATGAGAACGAATGACACATGAAAGGAGGTTAACGGTACTCATAACAAGGGACTGAAAATAATAGAGACGTCACTTTGATACAACCACTTTATTACAAAAGTATAGAATACACCTTTTCACGAATCAAGTATTATAAAAGTACAAAAAGAGAATATAAAAAAGGTTCGTGAAAAAAGAAAGAAGATATGTGTAATGGTAGAGATCGACATAAAATGCAATTAGTGTTGCATTGTGAATCTGAAAGATGGAATGAGACAAGACGCCAAGAAGTTCTGCAGCTGCTACTGAGCTCCACGGCACTTAATACCGCACTCCACGTCTGGGCTGTTGACGAGATTGGTCCAACATTCCCATCTTCGCTATTAAGATCTGGAGTATGCAGTTGTCTCAACGCTGTCAAGAGCCCTTTTTGAATTCCTCAGGCGGTCAAGTACAAGTGAAGACAGTGAGCTGCGACGGCACATACTTGATGATTACTCTCTTGCAACATCGTGGTGTTTTGCTTCAGTCCATATATAGAGCACCATTCGGATTCAGCGAGGTTGAATAATCGTGGTTCAGGCCATCGAATCGTTCGTACCTCAATGAGCCACAGTGGTGGAACGTGTGAGGGACGGAAATCGTTTCGATGGCGCTACGGAGAGACGACTTCAGTGCTTGTAGTGGCTCTTGTAGCCGCCGCTGTAGCCACCTCCGTAGCCGCCACTGTAGCTGTTGCTGTAGCTGCTGGCTCCACCTCCCAGGCTGCCAGAGTAGACGCTGCCACCATTCAGCCCACCAGCAGAGCTGGGCACGTAGACGCCCTTCAGCGGACCGCTGGAGCCGCCGAGCCCTCCAGTGGAGTAGGAACTGCCACCGTAGCCGATGCCTCCAGTCGAGTAGGAGCCGCCGCCGTATCCGTAGGAACCGGCGTAGCCACCGCTCAACAGTCCCGTGCCCAGAGAGCCGGACGAGACGATGCCTCCGGCGCCTCCGGCCAAGCCGGAAGAGTAGGCGCCCCCTCCGAGGCCGCCGGCGCTGTAGACACCGCCGCCCAGGCCTCCCAGACCGCCTCCGAGACCGCCTCCCAGACCGCCTCCCAGACCGCCTCCGAGACCGCCTCCGAGACCGCCTCCGATGCCGCCGAGACCTCCAGTGGCGAGACCGCCGCCGACGCCAACTGAGGAGACACCGGTGGAGACGGGCACGGGGACAGGGTGAGGTACGGGAACGCGGACGGGGTAGGGCTGGGGAACTCCCACGGGCACCGGCTGGGGCACGCGGACGGGGTACGGCTGGGGCACGGGGACCGGTACGGGCCTAGCAATGGGGACGGGCACGGGTCGGGGTACTGCGACGGGGTACGGGCGGGGCACGGATACGGGGACCGGGTGGGGCACGCGGACGGGGTACGGCTGGGGCACGGGCACGGGACGGCTCACGGGGACGGGGACGGGCTGAGGAACGGGCACAGGGCGGTTGACGGGAACGGGGACGGGCTGTGGGACGGGCACCCTCACAGTCTGAACCACCGTCTGGGTCTGCGGAGCAGCGACGGCGACACCGCCAAAGCCGGCACCGCCACCGAAGCCTGCGCCGCCACCGAAGCCTGCGCCGCCCCCGAGTCCTCCACCTAGGCCGATTCCTGCACCTCCCAGGCCGGCTCCGCCGTCAGCGAGGCCGATCCCGGCTCCTCCGAGTCCGGCACCGCCACCTCCGAAACCGCCGATGGCGCCACCGCCGCCGTAGTAGCCAGATCCGCCACCGTAGTAGCCAGATCCACCACCGACGAGTCCGCTTCCGCCTCCGATGAGACCACCGCCGCCTCCGACGAGGCCACTTCCGCCTCCGATGTAGCCGGATCCGCCCCCGATGTAGCCGGATCCGCCGCCGTAGTAGCCAGAACCGCCACCGTAGTAGCCAGATCCGCCACCGATCAGTCCACCTCCGCCTCCGACGAGGCCACCTCCGCCTCCGATGAGTCCACCTCCACCGCCGATGCTGTGCTCGCCCGTGAGAATGCCGCGCTTGTCCTGTTTCTTGGCGTCATTGTCCGTTGTGGCCGCTTCAGAAGCAGCCTTGGAGACTTCTCCAGCCCAGGCTGACGCCAGGAGCGCGCAAAGCAGGTACGCCTGTAAGGAATTGTAACTGCTTAAGTGCATGTCAGAGTCCGCGCTCGTTCTACCTTGCTCTAGTATGTAGATCGGCGACGTAGGGGAGATTCGGAAAGTAGACAGGACGGCAAAATAAGAAGTTCCTGCTTATAATTTGACACGTTATAATACTGCTTCCCAATCTTTAACATGTCCGGCTATTTCTGTGAATAACTTACTGCTTTATGTTCAGCGTGTTGAATACGATATTGTAATATGTTTCCAGTAAAGTATGTCGTGGATGAAACTTCCTGGCAGATTAAAACTGTGTGCCAGGCCAAGACTCGAAATCGGTACCTTTGCCTTTCGTGGGCAAGTGCTCTAGCAGCAAAGTTTGGAAGGTAGGAGACAAGGTACTGGCAGAAGTAAAGCTGTGAGGACAGGGGCTGATTCGTGCTTGGGTGGCTCACATGGTAGAGCACTTGCCCCCCAAAGGCAAAGGGCCCGAGTTCGAGTCTCGGTCCGGCACATAGTTTTAATCTGCTAGAAAGTTTCATATCAGCGCACACTCCGCTGCAGAGTATAAAATCTCATTATGTCGTTGATATTTGTGGTCAGGTTGCTTTGGAACTTGACAACGCAGTTTTATAAATCATGGAATCAGAGCAGAGGACTGTGAACAAAAATCTATAATTGTGATTAATAAACTACACAGTAACCTTTTGTTTCTTCTGTCTCATCGCATAAGTGACATGGTTTCCTTCCCTGGGTGATCAAAAAGTCAGTATAAATTTGAAAACTTAATAAACCACGGAACAATGTAGATAGAGAGGTAAAAATTGACTCACATGCTCGGAATGACATGGGGGTTCTATTAGAACAACAACAAAAAAACACCCCATATTGTTAGACGCGTGAAAGATATCTTGCGCGCGTCGTTTGGTGGTGACCGTGTGCTCAGCCGCCACTTTCGTCATGCTTGGCCTCCCAGGTCCCCAGACCTCAGTCCGTGCGGTTATTGGCTTTGGAGTTACCTGAAGTCGCAAGTGTATCGTGATCGACCGACATCTCTAGGGATGCTGAAAGACAACATCCGACGCCAATGCCTCGCCATAACTCCGGACATGCTTTACAGTGCTGTTCACAACATTATTCCTCGACTACAGCTATTGTTGAGGAATGATGGTGGACATATTGAGCATTTCCTGTGAAGAACATCATCTTGCATTGTCTTACTTTGTTCCGCTAGTTATTGCTATCCTGATCAAATGAAGCGCCATCTGCTGGACACCTTTTGAACGCTTGTATTTTTTTGGTTCTGATAAAACCCCATGAGAATTTGTACCTCTGTATCTCCATTATTCCGTAATTTATTCAGTTTTCAAATTTATACTGAGTTTTCGATTACCCAGTATTTTCAATTTCGATGCAATGGCTTTTGTTCTCTAGCTTTTCGCCTAAAGGTGAATCCGAACTATTTTCGTTCTGGTCTCATCCAATGGTCGACTGTTAAGTATCGTAATATAAATCTGTGTTAGGGACTCATTTCTGAATGTGTTGAGTGTCGCACTACATGGAAGTGGAGCAAGATGAATGAACATTACAAGAAAGACGAGACAAGAATATTTTGAAACTCTATCTTACAGAGTAATGCAAAAGGTTAGACGGGTAGAAAAGATATCTAAAAATAAGATACTGAATGTGGGCAGGGAAATATTTTTTTTTTTGTAAGCCAGTTTGGTAATGGAACGAAGTGTGTGTGTGTGTGTGGAGGGGAAGGGTAGGGAACTGTAAAAGTAGTAGAGGTACGTAAAGGTCTAAAGGTAGAAAACGGGTGCAAATTTTAGGGTGCAGTAATCGTGCAGAGACTTACAGAGGAATCACTGCCGTTCAGAGCTCCGTTAACGAGTATCGGACTGAAGACCAGAAGAAAACCAGATACGAATGCAGTGGCGCATTTCGGGAGACAGAGTGTAAGGTAGCGATGTCTCTTCCTTTCGTGCGCACCGCAGTTGAGAAATGGCGGATTTTCAGCCAAAACGTGTAGGCACAATGCGCCAGAATTATTAATAGCTCAACAGGGAAGCGGGAGAAAGGCGGCTGTAAATCAGGGGAGAGCGAATCGGCAGAGGAAGCACAAGAGAACCGGTCGGCCTCCGTCTGCGCCGGAACCGTGAAAGCGACCGTCAGCTGTTCCACCGCGGTCGCACGTGACGTGAGTCACCGCCCACCGGCCACTGGCCATTGGCGGCGGCAGCTAGGTCCCGGAACACTGTGCGAGCAGTGTCTACAGATACGCCTGTGCTCCGGCAGCGATTGCAAAGCACGTGGCAATGGGTGCGTTCTACTGAACCCCTTATTGTGATAAACTTTTAGCGAAAATACCGAAACTGCGCGAGACCAAGACTCGATCTTAAATTTCCAGTTTGATACGATAAGCTATCTTAAATATCACAACATTTCTTTTATTCACACGGAATGTTATTTCCTGCCAAGGAATCGCCTGATAACCGACCACGTTGATCAGTGCCTCCGAGAGGCGGATCAAACCCGGTTCACGGATTATCGGCCAGTGCTGTCGAGCCAGCCAGCTTGTATGTGGTTTTTAAGTCGTTTCCCACATCCAGATTGGTGAATACTGGCCTGGTTCCTACGTCCTACCAAGATACACACTGTGCAGACTTTCAGAAAACGTTTTCACGTTTGAGCATGCGATTAACTTTAGACACAGACTGTTGGGGTACACAGATTACCAACAGTCACTAACAGCGCCTCAACAAGTATAACAATGCTGGCCGCACAGAAAAAAATGGGCAAAAGCACGAAGAAGAAGAAGAGGGTTTACTTTTCCCTGAAATAAATATTTCATATGTATTGCAAGAAAGTAAACACTTGAGGTTTGCGTTAACCATGTAAATGATCAGGTTTGTAGTAGATGAAAATTATTTTTCCTAGCTTTTGTTAATTTAACTGAGCACGCGATAAAATTGGACGTGGAATGCAAAACGTATCATTTACTTCGCTTTTTCGGGAAAAAAACCTATTGTTACACCAAACAATGCTTCGCCTCTAGATTCTGCATTTTAATGTTTATTTGTTGCAGTTTTACATGATTTTCGAAACACTCTTGTTCCACCAGCTCATTGTTCTGCGGCCTTGCGAGAAAACTGTGGTATAATCGACAAGACATATAAAAGCGTTGTGTTTAGGGTGAGGCAAAATTTATTTTTATTATTTCCATACAGGCTGTCGGGGAGTGTCCATACATCCGTTTCAATCGTGGAATCTCAACTATGACGATACGAATAGAGGACAACAGATCATCCCGTCCCCGAGCGGCGAAAAACTCCCACAGGGGCCGAGTATCGAACCGGGGCCCCTTAGGTTATCAAACCTCAACACTGAGTGTGCAGCTACCGAGGCAGACAAGAGGCAATTCTCGTTGTGAAAGAGAGTCTTTTATTGACCCCATTTCACAATGGTAATCGTTTTATTGCACAGTTATGTCTGTACCATATTCGCAGGAACGGAACACACTTCGGATAAGGTTGAAGTGGCAAGAGTTGGGTATCTTCGGCGATGACGTCTGGCCAATAACCCTAATATCAGTAACCCAACCAGCACTGATTTTTTTAAAAAGAATCAAGCTTGAATGTATAAAACAGGATCAACAACTCCGTTGTCAGAGCTGGTTGTTTACGCATATGAGTGTTTATGACGTCAACTATGTGTCCCACAATGATGTAATTTTGCAGGTACGTTCAGTGTTATATGCGGATACCGTCTGCAAACGGTTTTCCGAAAACATTTGTATTAAAGAAGTAATAAACTGAATCCTTGTACCTGACGCTGAACTTTTACTGCATGGACAGCGAAAATGTAATAAGGGACGAACTCTTTATTTCTTTGGAAGCTATGAGAGAGGAAAAGTTCAGAAAGTATTTGGAATTATGTGTGAAGTTTATTAGAAGTCTCTAAGCGTTCTCATTACGAAATGACTATAGGTTGACTACTTGGCACGAGTCATATGCACGGGTGATAACTTTATTCCTTGTACTTTACTAAGTCTTTAATGTAAGACTGTACGTCCTAACAGACTGCCTCCGTCGCTGAGGGGTCTGTACTGCTGATTGGCGTGTAGCGGACATGGGTTCGATTCCCAGTACTGCCACAGATTTTTAATTTGGTTAGAGGACTGGTACGGAATACACTCGGATTCTTGAGGCTAACTGGGAAACAACTAGATCGATTAGCAGCGGTTCCAACTCGACAGCGACCGCGAAAGAGGTGTGGTGACCAGATGGCCCCCCGTACCGCATCCAGAGAAGCCACTGGCAGAGTATGACACGGCGGTCGGTCGGTCCCATTGGCATGTCTAGAGCAGGAACGCGTAGCTTTACCTCTTTAATGTGTAGATCATGACAGAATTTTAAATTTTTAAGTTCGGTCAATAAATATATGAAACACTGAAGATCAATTTTTTTTGTCCCTGGGAATCACTAGGTAAGAGCAAGTGAGATCGTACATAATTTGAGTAGTTTGTACCACAAATATTCACAATTTATACCCTGAAGGAGCGAAGACATGGTTAAGGCTACCGCTCATGACAAGCGGGAAATCTGGGATCGAGTCCAGCCGCGGCTCAAATTTTTATTTGTAACAAGTAGCTGATGCTAATACATAAAACATGAAACCGTTTTACAAGAATTTTATGTGATCGGTTTTTTCGGAATCCCTTCACACTTCTATGGAGCACATTTTTACGGAAGTAGACCACCGTGTTGAACTTCAGAACACGTTCTAGGTCCTGCTATACAAATGTATAACGGCAGTTCCGTGTATGAGCTCTGTTCCCTTCCTGCATAACATAGCGACCCGTTCAAAGAAATTAATCTTCCAAGCCCGTACTGCCCAAAAGACGGCGGTATACTACCCGACGACGGGGAAAGCTAATCTGGATTATTCAATCGGACTCGAGCGGAAACTGCGGGACCGGTTCCAGCTAATGTGCTGGAGAAGGTATCTGGATAATGTGGAGCAAAGTGGCCGCAGGATGTCTTGTCGGGCTATCATCTTGGCTCGTGAAAGCTGTTCGCTGTTGCATAATAGGAGGCCAGCTGCGTTACGGAGCTATTACCGTCCGCTGGGTGGAGTTCCCGCAGACAATTAAACCAGCTTAAGCGTCTAGATTCGTTTCAGTTCTCTCCCAGATAATCGTATGAGAGCCATAAAAAGAACGAAATGACCTCTCGCCGAATCCAACTGCAGAACTGGACAGGTTTTTCTGTTTCTGGCGCAACTCCGACTACCGTCCTCATAAGAAGTTTGAGAACAATGATCTCGTCATTAAAGAGCAGCCACGGGTTCTCTTGGACAGGTGCGAGGATGGACATTTAGCCTGATCTCGTCGAAAGAACCGTCTTGCATTCGGTCACATACAGCTGTAGCAGAAATATTGAGGACATGTAAATAGCGGTGTAATGCGGTACTGGAAAATTAGTAGGTGACAGAACACCCTGCAACAAAACTGACACACGGAGGGACAATAGGAGATCTGTTAAATGTAGTTACGTGGTACTGGAAGGGAAAAATTGTAGCGGCTAACAAGGGCTGCGTAATAGAATGCTGGAGGCATAACTGCAGCTCAAGACAAGTTTTTACCGAAACACTGCAGTGAGACCAGGGCTACACGTTAACGAGGAGAAAACTGAGTAAATGGTCATGATTAAACACCACTGATAGCTGATGAATTGACTTTTAATGGAGTAGACATAGTTAAATATTTGGTTAGCATTTTTAGCGAGCAAAATAGACTGAAAACTGAAATTAAGGTAAGGATCGCAACGGAAAATCGACCATGTTCTAGCTTATGGGACGTGCTGTGCCGTAGAGCAGTTTCGACAAGTTTTAAAATCATGATATACCAGCGTATAATTCTCTCGGTAGTACTATATGGCTCTGAAACGTTTACATTAAGGAAAATAGATGAACAGAAACTACCAGACTTCGACAGATAGATATTATGGAAAATATTTGGCCCCGAGAGGGATACACACCCACAGGAATGGAGGATAGTAAAAACATTAGGAACTAGCAGACCTATATTCGCAAGCTGATGTCCAAAGGATGAAGGAAAAACGATGGATGTGGGCTGGACACCTAGTTAGGACGGAAGCGGAAAGGCTACCACGAATATCCGTGGAGGGCACAAGGGACTGAGGAAGGCCAAGAACAAAGTGGAAGGATGAAGTTACAGGGATACGGAGGCGATGGGCCTAAGAAAGGGAGAATGGATGGCGAAAGGCAGGAACAGAAATGATTGTTGGAGGAATGTAGAGCCGGCCGGGGTGGCCGAGCGGTTCTGGGCGCTACGGTCTGGAACTGCGCGACCTCAACGGTCGCAGGTTCGAATCCTGCCTCGGGCATGGCTGTTTGTGATGTCCTTAGGTTACTTAGGTTTAAGTAGTTCTACGTTCTAGGGCCATTTGAACCATTTGAACCAGGAATGTAGAGAACGCATATGGGCTCTCAGGCCACAGCGTCAGTTGAAGAATCAACGTTTTCGGTCTCGAAAACTGACAACGGCAGGAAGAATGGTGTACTGACCACACACCCCTCCATATCCGCATCCAGTCACGCTTAGCGCGTGTGTATGAGACGGTGGTCGGTCGGTACCGTTGGCCTGTTCGGAGGGAATTCAGTTGAGTTTAGTTTGGAGCGCTGTGAGTGGTTTACCAGAGGGCCATGTGATACTCTACTGCTGACAGTAAGGCAGTGGAGTTGTGTTTACTCGATAGTCGTAACTAAAGTGGTCGCAACGAATTCGTGACCCACAGGGACCATAGACAAGAGGCACGGTATATCAATGACGATCCGATTCAAACCCGACAGCAACTGTCGCTTCCAATGAATACAGGGCAGCCTCGATAATTTCCTAAGCGAACATGGCCAAGGCAACTGCATTCTAGTGATAGCTCGAACCTGAAATTCACTGACATTGCCGATTCTATTGTAATCTTCTTTTGAAAAACAATGTAATGTTAACACAATTACTGGATTACTAGTTTCGATAATATGTATTTCCATCCTCAGATTCATAAATCCGTACAGTAGTAGTCACATCAGACTTAGCTTACACGACTCTGCACGTGAGGATTACACAGCATGTATAAAGGAACGAGGTATTACAGAGAAATGCCAGGTGTATTATCACAAAGTGCGTAAATCTTTGAGTATACACGGGACGTCTTACCGCTTAGTGGTATAAAGCAGTGTTGACTGCCACAGTTCGTGTTTTGTGTCCCTGCCTTAGTCCTTGCGAAACCGACGACCTCCACTTACTCTGGGAGATTGTAGAGTACAGCAGGAATGTACGTTATTAGGTTGATGAATCCGTTATTATACAAACTGGTAAATAGAGAGTTCTGCACAATGACAGGTATAACAGAGGTTCTCATTATCATTATAGAAGCAGTGTGCGAAATGTAATAGTGAAGTGAAAGGAGGGTATTTTCATTTGGTTCACAGCTACAGGCTTGAGGAATATTAATTTTCAGAGGAAAATAAAAATAGAAAGGAGTGTTGCAGCGTTATTGACGTTGGAAGAAATGATAGTCTGGTATCTCAACACCAGTTCTCAAAGTGTAGGTGTGTGTTCATAAACTGTAAAATTGTAAATGTTTATGAGACTCTGGACTAGAAAACTGAATGTGGTTTGTAGTGATCGTCACTAGCTTTAACAGTCAATAAAAATTTCTTGAAATAAATATTCTTGCACTAAACTGCTTAATTTTCTAATTCTTCTAAATTAATATTCGTAATAAAAAGCGGCTTGAGGTAAAGAGAAGTGTCTTGAAGAAAGTCAGTACAGCTGTGGACTCTAAATAAGTCTTCTGGATGTATGAAAGCCCTTACAGCATATTATGTCCACAGATTCTATTATGGTTCCTTACACAGTACGTAAAGAAAGGGCAGTCACATCACTAGTGTTGAAGTTGGAAGTATGTGCATGTCAGATGTGAACTGAAGGTGTCCGCTTCAGATAACGACAGACACTGGCTTTAAAAAATATATATTTCTTCAAACGAATATTCTGCCATAAATCTATGTTTTTGTTCTAAGTTTTCAAGGAAAATAGTGGACATAAAAAGCAGCCTTATGCAGGAAAACTGTTGATTTCAAAGAATTAAATGCAGATATGAAATATTAATAGGCGTACTGAATTTTTGAAACCTATAGAGGTATAGAGGATATTAGGATGTATATGCAATTCTGCAGAAATTGTTTTAGGTCTGCAAACTCATCTGTGTGGAGCTCACCATAGCAGTAGCCCTAAACTTGCACCAGTTGTGGAAAGAAAAATTGGCATCATGCATAAAAATTAGCTCTTTCACGAATTTTAATGTAGATGTAGATGTAAAGTTGTAGACAGAGTACTGAATGTATGAACCCTTTGGAGCCTTATGAACACTGCAGAAGTTATTTTAGGTCCACAAACTGATCAGTGAGGAACTCACCACGGCAGTGGGCCTCGTCTTGCTTGCGCTGTAGAAATAAAAAAGCGGCCTCACGCAGAAAAATGACATCTTTTGAGATATTTAATGCAGCTGTGAAATATTAGTAAGTGTAGTGAATGTATGAAAGCTATGGCACCTTATAAACACTGCAGAAGTTATTTTAGGTTCACACATTGATCCGTGTGGAACTCACCACAGCAGTGGTATCCTTCTTGATCGGGTTGTGAAAATAAAACGTGGCCATAAATTACCTCAGTCAAGAAATTAATGGAGCTGTGAAGTATTAATAATCATACTGAATGTATGAAAGCTACAGAGATATGGAACGTTATTAACACTGCAGAAATTATTTTCGAAAGCTGCACTGTGTGGAACTCACCACAGCAGTGGTGCTCATCTTCCACAGTTTGTGGAAATAAAACGTGGCCTTACATTACCTCAATCAAGAAATTAATACAGCTGTGAAGTGTTAATAATTATACTGTATGTATCAAAGCTACGGAGATACGGAACGTTATTAACACTACAGAAAGTCCGAAAACTGAACCGTGTGGAGCTGACCACAGCAGTGGTACTCATCTTGCTCGGGGTGTGGAAATAAAACGTGGCCTTAAATTACCTCAGTCAAGAAATTGATGCAGCGGCGAAGAATAAATAATCATACAGAATGTATTAAAGCTATGGAGATATGGAACGTTATTAACACTGGTAATATTATTTCAAGTCCAAAAACTGAACCGTGTGGAACTCACCACAGCAGTGGTGCTTATATTGCACAGGTTGTGGAAATAAACCATGGCCTTAAATTACCTCAGTCAAGAAATTAATACAGCTTTGAAGTGTTAATAAGTATACTGAATGTATGAAAGCTACAGAGATATGGAGCATTATTAACACTGCAGAGCCAGCCAGAGTGGCCATGGGGTTCTATGCGCTACAGTCTGGAACCGCGTGAACGCTACAGTCGCAGGTTCGAATCTTGCCTCGGACATGGATGTGTGTGATGTTCTTAGGTTAGTTAGGTTTAAGCAGTTCTAAGTTCTAGGGGACTGATGACCTCAGAAGTTAAGTCCCATAGTGCTCAGAGCCATTTTAACCATTTTTGAACACTGCAGAAATTATTTTAAGTGCGACAACTGAAACGTGTGGAACTCACCACAGCAGTGGTGCTCATCTTGCACATGTTGTGGAAATAAACCGTGGCCGTAATTTACCTCAGTCAAGAAATTACTGCAGCTGTGTAGTGTTAATAAGTATACTGTAAGTATGAAAGCTACGGAGATATGGAACGTTATTAACACGGCAGAAATTATTTCGAGTCCGAAAACTGAACCGTGTGGAACTCACCACAGCAGTGGTCCTCATCTTGCTCGGGTTGGCTGTTGCTGCCTGTGAGAGGAGCCGAACTGTTGTGCCCTGGCGATGATCCGCCGGCAGTATATATACACATCCCCGGCGTGGTGGCATTTCGCATCCACACACACACACACACACAGGGAGAAAGGGAGGAGGCAGTCCGGGCCGACTCATCCGCAGAAGGCAGACAGCCGCCCCTCTCCCGGCACGCCGTCTGGAGGGATGGCCTGCCGGGGTCACCGCGAGTACCACCAGTGGGAGGGGCCTTCCGCGCCCTGCAACGCCGGCAAAAAGCGCCGCACTCGCAGCCTAATCACCGCGCGCCACTTTCGCTACCTGCGGGTCAGCGCGGCAGATCTGTGGCGGCTAGTCGATCGTCGGAAAGGACCGGTAGGTCACTTTCTATGCCGCCGCTGCCACACACTTTCGGGCCATTTCTCCGTCGGCGCTCTGTTGCAACCGTGGCGACCTTTCGCCGGTCGCAGCCTTCCTTCTCTGCCACCGGATCCACCCACTAATTCCAGTCGGCCACGGCCGACCACCGTGTACCAGCAGAACAGCCTGTATGCATTACGCACCTGCAGTCGCCGCTGCTTTGATACGCATTCGTTCTCGCGATACTGCCTCGGTGTAACGGATATTCAAAATGAATATAGTAGCTGAAAAAGGTTACAACAAGACAAGAATAATTATAAAGGGTAAAAACGGAAACCTCATACACTGAAGTGCAAAAGAAACTGGTATAGGCATACGTGTTCAAATACAGAGTCTTGTAGACAGGCAGAATACGTCACAGTGGCCTGGAACGCCTATACAGGGTGAAAAGTATTTAAACCGACAAACTCTGGGGGGTTGTACGGGACATCAAATCAAATATTTTTCCCTAATTTCATTTTTTCCTATGAGGATTATTTAAACTGGTGGAGGCCGTATTACGTTCTTCAGTTGCTACAGGCCGTATTACGCTCTTCAGTTCTTAAAGGCCGTATTACGATCTTCAGTTGTAGGAAACTGCTGTCCAACAGTGTAGTAGTTCATTGTATCTGTTTACTAACGGAGTAAGTACACTAATGGAGTGAGTACACTGATATGGTCGATGCGTACTACGTAGCGCACCACAACGGACGAGTTGCACAGCGGGTTTATCAACAACAATATCCTAATCGCCGTATCCCGCACCATATGACCTTTGCTGCTGTGTACCAATGTCTGGTGGGACAGGGTCATTTAGCAGATTACCTGGACAGGGACGCCGTCGCACGGTAAGGACGCTGCAATTTGAGGAAGCTGTCTTGCAGCATGTGGAGCGGGATCCTTTAATCACCACTCGCGCAATTGCACGTAACATGGGGACAAATCAGACGACTGTATGAACAGTCCTTCTAGAGCAATTGTAGCGTCCATTTCACTTACAGCGTGTCCACAACCTGGAACAAGTTGATTATCCACCCAGAGCACAGTTTTCGCAGTGGTACCTCGAACGGTGAGAAATGCATCCTACATTTCCATCCTCTGTGTTGTTTACCGATGAATCAACGTTCGGGCGTGATGAAGTCTTCAACATGCACAATTCGCATGTTTGGAGTGACGATAACCCACATGCCACAGTTACTAGCGCTCATCAGGTGCGGTTCTTCGTTTTTGTGTGGGTCGGTGTTGGGGACTGTTTAATTGAGCCGTTTCTGCTACCTAGGCCATTAAATGGCAGGCACTCTTACAAACTGTGCAAATGTGTGTGAAATATACCTGCTAAGGTCATCACACAACGTAACCTAAATTATCCTAAGGACAAGCACACACACCCATGCCCGAGGGAGGACTCGAACCTCCGCCGGGACCAGCCGCACAATCCATGACTGCAGCGCCTCAGACCGCTCGGCTAATTCCACGCGGCCGCACTATTACAATTTTCTCTCCAGAGCGTTGCCAGAATAGCTGGAAGACGTCCCGCTCCCTACAAGACGACACATGTGGTTCCAACATGACGGGGCGCCGGCACATTTCAGTCGTCGTGAGCGTCGATTCCTGGACCGACGGTTCCCAGAAACGTGGATTGGCAGAGGTGGTCCTGTATCATGGCCTGCTCGATCCCCAGATATGTCCCCCTCTTGACGTTTTTGTGTGGGGAGAGATTCGCAACCTTGTTTACCCAACTCCTATTTCATAAAAAGAGGATCTGGTTGCCTGGATAGTAGCAGCAGCAGGAACAATTCAGGATACTCCTGGGGTTTTTGCCCGTGTCAGACAGAACATGATCCGACGGTGTAACCATTGTTTACGTGTCAATGGAGGCATTTTTCAAAATCTACTATAACTGAAATTGGGTTGCGTTAATGTGTTGTCTCTTGGTCATAAAAAATGGAAAAGTATTTGTTGGTTTAATTAATTTACCACCAGAGAAATCTTCCTCTACCGCTTTAAATACTCCTCATAGGGAAAACATTAGAGAAACTTTTTTGTTTTGATGTCCCCTACAACCCCAGAGTTTGTCGGTTTAAATACTTTTCACCTTGTATAAGACAACAAGTCCCTTCCGCTGTTGTTAGATTGGTTAGTGCTGCTACAATGGCACTTATCAAGATTTAACTGAGTTTGAACGTGGTGTTATAGCCAGCACACGAGTGAAGGGACACAGCATCTCCGAAGTAGCGATGAAGTAGTGGGGCAATTTTTTAAAGTATGCAACAGAAAGTCTCACGCTAAAACATGCGGCTGGGGTGGCCCTTTTTGTGTTATCGTAAGATCTATACTGTTCTTCTGGAGGGCTCTAGCATTTAACATGGGCTGGTGGTGGTCCTAACGGTTAGCTGGCGACGTGGGTGTCCATCCGTTATCGTAGGGCCTTCAGCTTAACACGGTTCTGCTCACGGCTTCTTTTCTCGTTTCTCCCCTCGGAACTGCGTCTGTCTCACGGTGGGAAGGTATGACATGCATTTAGGCATTCTTGTGTTAGTCTGTGGTATTCCATTTGCTCACTCGTTACTCGTATTACTTTGGTTAATTTAATGTCACGATTTATTCCCAGCTATGTGACATACTAGTAGATTTGCTTATTATGTCTGGGTTTTCATGGAAGGTGTTGGATTTGCCTGACACCTTACAGTGCTATGATACTTGCAGCAACTACACTAAGGTCAGAAACACCGCGGTCAGATAGTTCACGGAGCTATTTTAGTTGTAAGTCATTCCACCACATCAGAGGCAGGGGTACAGAGTACAAATGAGCCTTCGAGTCTAACTGAACATGGCAAACTCAACGAATGTTCTGGCCGATTTTTGGACAAAACCTTACCTGGACATATCACAATTTGACATGGTGCAAATGGCTCTGAGCAAGACCGAACTTCTGAGGCCATCAGTCCCCTAGAACTTAGAACTACTTAAACCTAACTAACCTAAGGGCATCACACACATCCATGCCCGAGAGAGGATTCGAACCTGCGGTCGTAGCGGTCGCGCGGTTCCAGACTGTAGCGCCTAGAACCGCTCGGCCTCCCCGGGCGGCGTTTGACATGGATTCCACAAATTCGTCGTTCACAAGGAGAAGCACACGCGCTTTCGGCTACGGAGGTTCGCACATTTTTTAAATCAACTTGTTCCAGGTCGTTGAATCGCTCCTACTGGACATGACGACTCTGTGTTCTTCCCTTGACCACTTTGATCTTTCCATCTGTCGCACATAGACTTCTTGTTGTATTTTATTTTTTTTTTGCCTAAAGTAAGTGCTTAACTCAAGCTACGCTTTCATCTATTATGCACATAGATACATGTCTTGAAATGGATTGTGACTTAGATGTTTATATGACCATGATCCACACAACACACCTATAAAAGGAGAAAAAATATATAACTTTCTTTCATGTTCTCTGTAATTCTCATCGATGTATCGCTATGCAGTGAACAGTATACAGCCATGTGTCATCGATATGTCTCCGCGACTGCAACGCTTGCGCGGCAGTACTGTCAGCGCACTATATAAGACGGAACGGAGAACGTCTTCGTCAGTCCTCGTTCGGCTCGCCTGAAGATAGCTGGCAGTTGTCCAGCCGAAACATCGTGCGATGAAGTTTACGACGACCGGCTGCAAACCCGAAATCTATTTGAACAAATGTTCTTTTTCAACAACATTTATTAACGTGAGCAATTCGTCAACAAGATTTGGCCATGGCTCAGCTTCGTTATACTGGGAGTGGCAGAACAAACGATTCCCAGTGTTTCTGTAGAATTTGTATTCAAGTTAACAGTCACAGTGGCAACATGCTATTTCTTTCCGATCAATTATTAACGGTTTTGGAGCTCAAAGCAAAGAAAATGATGAAACTGATAGTACAGTCGCCAAACTCTGCCAGTTGCTTAAAACTCAGATGTTATATCCAGTTTTTCTAAAGGCTGCTCAGATTGTGTAATGAAAATAATAACCAGTTTGGCGTAGTCTGCCGTGTACTACTCTGAGATGAAGAGGTTAGCACAAGTGCGGAATTCGTGGCGGACCTAATCGAACCACTCATAAGACTGAAGACTAGCCCCACCCCCCCCACCCCCTTCCCAAGCTATCAGGAAAAAAATAAACTCCATCATGTATAACCTACTGCAGACGTCATCGACACGTTCTTTTTTATCTTTATTGCCAGTCTTCCTATGTCTAACCATTGCAATACTATCATCCAATCTTCAAGCTTTGCTTGTACGTTTTCGAAGTTCGTTCCTAGTGTCGTTATTTCTTTCCAGTACTCTCGCATCATTTCGTAAGTCATAAACATTTTCGTATACGTCAATCTGAAAGGAGTTTGACAATAGCTTAATGACCTGTTAATTACACTACTGGCCATTAAAACTGCTATACCAAGAACAAATGGAGGTGATAAACGGGTATTCATTGGACAAATATACACTCCTGGAAATGGAAAAAAGAACACATTGACACCGGTGTGTCAGACCCACCATACTTGCTCCGGACACTGCGAGAGGGCTGTACAAGCAATGATCACACGCCCGGCACAGCGGACACACCAGGAACCGCGGTGTTGGCCGTCGAATGGCGCTAGCTGCGCAGCATTTGCGCACCGCCGCCGTCAGAGTCAGCAAGTTTGCCGTGGCATACGGAGCTCCGTCGCAGTCTTCAACACTGGTAGCATGCCGCGACAGCGTGGACGTGAACCGTATGTGCAGTTGACGGACTTTGAGCGAGGGCGTATAGTGGGCATGCGGGAGGCCGGGTGGACGTACCGCCGAATTGCTCAACACGTGGGGCGTGAGGTCTCCACAGTACACCGATGTTGTCGCCAGTGGTCGGCGGAAGGTGCACGTGCCCGTCGACCTGGGACCGGACCGCAGCGACGCACGGATGCACGCCAAGACCGTAGGATCCTACGCAGTGCCGTAGGGGACCGCACCGCCACTTCCCAGCAAATTAGGGACACTGTTGCTCCTGGGGTATCGGCGAGGACCATTCGCAACAGTCTTCATGAACCTGGGCTACGGTCCCGCACACCGTTAGGCCGTCTTCCGCTCACGCCCCAACATCGTGCAGCCCGCCTCCAGTGGTGTCGCGACAGGCGTGAATGGAGGGACGAATGGAGACGTGTCGTCTTCAGCGATGAGAGTCGCTTCTGCCTTGGTGCCAATGATGGTCGTATGCGTGTTTGGCGCCGTGCAGGTGAGCGCCACAATCAGGACTGCATACGACCGAGGCACACAGGGCCAACACGCGGCATCATGGTGTGGGGAGCGATCTCCTACACTGGCCGTACACCTCTGGTGATTGTCGAGGGGACACTGAATAGTGCACGGTACATCCAAACCGTCATCGAACCCGTCGTTCTACCATTCCTAGACCGGCAAGGGAACTTGCTGTTCCAACAGGACAATCCTCGTCCGCATGTATCCCGTGCCACCCAACGTGCTCTAGAAGGTGTAAGTCAACTACCCTGGCCAGCAAGATCTCCGGATCTGTCCCCCATTGAGCATGTTTGGGACTGGATGAAGCGTCGTCTCACGCGGTCTGCACGTCCAGCACGAACGCTGGTCCAACTGAGACGCCAGGTGGAAATGGCATGGTAAGCCGTTCCACAGGACTACATCCAGCATCTCTACGGTCGTCTCCATGGGAGAGTAGCAGCCTGCATTGCTGCGAAAGGTGGATATACACTGTACTAGTGCTGACATTGTGCATGCTCTGTTGCCTGTGTCTATGTGCCTGTGGTTCTGTCAGTGTGATCATGTGATGTATCTGACCCCAGGAATGTGTCAATAAAGTTTCCCCTTCCTGGGACAATGAATTCACGGTGTTCTTATTTCAATTTCCAGGAGTGTATTATAATATAACTGACATGTGATTATATTTTCCGCAATTTGGGTACATAGATCCTGAGAAATCAATACCCAGAAGAACCACCTCTAGCCGCAATAACGGCCTTGATACGCCTCGGCATTGAATCAAACAGAGTTTGGATGGCGTGTACAGGTACAGCTGCCCACGCAGCTGCAACACATACCATAGTTCAAGAGTAGTGACTGGCGTATTGTGACGAGCCAGTTGCTTGGCCACCGTTCACAAGACCTTTCAGTTGGTGAGAGATATGGAGAATGTGCTGGCCAGGGCGGCAGTCGAACAATTACTGTATCCAGAAAGGCCCGTACACGACCTGCAACATACGGTCGTGCATTATCCTGCTGAAATCTAGGGTTTCGCAGGGATCGAATTAAGGGTAGAGCCACGTGTCGTAACACACCTGAAATGTAACGTCCACTGTTTTTCAAAGTGCCGTCAATGTGGTATCCGAGACGTGTAACCAATGGTACTCCATACCATCACGACAGGTGATACGCCAGTATGGCGACAACGAATACACGCTTACAATGTCCGTTCACCGCGATGTCGCCAAACACGGAAGCGACAATCATGATGCTGTAAACAGAACTAGGAGTCGTCCGAGAAAATGATGTTTTGCCGTTCGTGCACCCAGGTTCGTCGTTGAGTACACCATCGCAGTCGCTCATGTCTGTGATGCAGCGTTAAGGGTAACAGCAGCCGTGGTCTCCGAGCTGATAGCCATGCTGCTGCAAACGTCGTCGACCTGTTCGTGCAGATGGTTGTCGTCTTGCGAACGTCCCCATCTGTTGACTCAGGGATCGAGACGTGGCTGCACGACCCGTTACAACCATGCAGATAAGATGCCTGTCATCTCAACTGCTAGTGGTAAGAGGCCGTTGGGATCCAGAACCGCTTTCCGTATTACCCTCTTGAACCCGCCGATTCATTATTCTCTTAAAAGTCATTGGATCTCGACCAATGGGAGCAGCAATGTCGCGATACGATAGACCTGAATCGTGATAGGCTACAATCCGAACTTTATCAAAGTCGGAAAAGAGATGATACGCATGTCTCCTCCTTACACGAGGCATCACGACAACGTTTCACCAGGCAACGCCGGGAAACTGCTGTTTGTGTATGTGTAATCGGTTGGAAACTTTGCTCGTGTGAGCACGTTGTAGGTGTCGCCACCGGCGCCAGCCTTGTGTGAATGCTCTGAAAAGCTAATCATTTGCATATCACAGCATCTTCTTCCTGTCGGCTAAATTTCGCGTCTGTAGCACGTCATCTCCGTTGTGTAGCAATTTTGGTTCAAATGGCTCTGAGCATTATGGGACTTAACATCTATGATCATCAGTCCCCTAGAACTTAGAACTACTTAAACCTAACTAACCTAAGAACATCACACAACACCCAGCCATCACGAGGCAGAGAAAATCCCTGACTCCGCCGGGAATCGAAGCCGGGAACCCGGGCGTGGGAAGCGAGAACGCTACCGCACGACCACGAGATGCGGGCGTAGCAATTTTAATAGCCAGTAGTGTACATCAGAAGATACTGTAACAAGATTAATATTTTTGACGTGCTAGCAAAGTTACTATTTTTTCTCTAAATATAATGAGGTAATTGTGCATTGTTGCGTCGATGATACGGAAAAGGGTCTTGTGTATAGAACATAAATACACAGTCTTTTAAAGTTGAGAAGAGTAAATTGAATCTTTGTGAATTAATCGCTGTCGTTTTCCTTTTGTTTCTATCCTCTTCACCTTTTCTCCTCCTGGCCTTGGCTTGGTAAGACATATGTAAGCTCATATGAGTGAGAGTAATTGTTTATTTTCGTTCAGATGTTGACGCATACCTTATTATTTATTACTAATATTTTCTTGGATAGGTTATTGGCAAGTCTCAAGTGGAAATGATGGTGAGCAGGCTTGTATGAAGGCGAATAACCGGCTTGGGCGATGTCTGTTCATCCTCGATTACGTGTCTGCGAATTGTAATAATCATTCAGGACCTGCTTGTTATTTAATTTTGCAGACCATGCAAGCGGGAGAAATATTGGCGCACTCGAGCTATTCAAAGCTGACACGCTTGCGAAAAACAAGAAAACAAGCCAGTTATTGCCGAAACATACAATATTCGGTGCAAATTGTAAACAGTAATGTATGAAAATGACATTATTCAAAAATATTGTAAATGTATCCGCAACTGCGAAAATGGACAACCATCGGCTGTAGAAGGGAATCAGACAAAGAAAATTTGTGCCACACCGGGATTGAACCCGGATTTCCCTCTTACAACGAATGGTCGCCTTACCAGCATGATTCTCGGCCACATCCAAAGTTACATATGTCATCAGTTAGGCGTCCCCCACGTGTATTTGTATATCCATTATGTATAATCCCGTACAGGTCTGTAGCGTTTCTCAATAAAAAAGTAATAATACAAAAATAAGATGAGATGTTTTGTATTATTGTTATTGAGTACATACATGTTTTTTTCTTTCTTGAGGCCTTTATCCCGCTTCAACGCGGGACCAGCCGTGATACTATTGATTTCGCAGAGTGATTGAGAGGGTGGCTGGGTGCCCTTTCTGCCGTCTCTACCCCCCCCCCCCCCCCCTCCCCCAGAAGGGAATTAGTGTAAGCCATGTGTCTGCATCTGGCAATGGCCTTGCCGCAGTGGATCCACCGGTTTCCGTGTGATCACCGACGTTAAGCGCTGTCGGGCATGGCTGGCACTTGGATGGGTGACCACCCTGCCGCCATGTGCTGTTACCATTTTTCGGTGTGCACTCAGCCTCGTGATGCCAACTGAGCATCTACTCGACTGACTAGTAGTGGCTCCGGTCAAAGAAAACCATCGTAACCACCGGGGGAGCGGTGTGCTGATCAAACTACCATGCTATCCGCAACCTTAACTGTGGATGACACACCGGTCGGATGGTCCCGATAGGCTACTTGTGACCTGAAGACAGAGTGCTATCAGTCTGCATCTAGTATAAGCCATGGAAGAGTGCGAACGTTTTCAAATGTCGGCGAGTTGTGTAACCTGAGCGGAAAGTGGGGACCAGCCCGATATTCACGTAGTGGGATGTTGAAAACCACCTAAAAACCACATCCAGGCTGGCTGGCACTCTGTCCCTCGTCGTTAATCCGCCACGCGGATTCCATTCGGGGCAGGTGCGCCTACCCGAGTCCAGGAAGCAACGCGTTGGTGCTCTCGGCTACTCTGGTAGGTATGATTACATACATATTAATTAATTAAAATGGAGTGCTAATGGATTTTATCTCTCCTAGTAAACATGACTTTTAAGAAAGCACTGAATAACTGGTAAGTACTGTTTGATAACACTACATGGATGCAACTTGCTTTGCTGGAGGCAATGCTATTGAAAATGATAAAACGAGGCACAGAAAAATTTTACTCTCCTTCCTAATGAAGCTGAACTCTGCCTTCGAGCATCGTAATTACATCATACCGGCGTGTGCGTTGATAGACTACATAGTTAGGAGGCCATTGGCCGATGTGAATATTACGGGGTTCGCAGAATAACATTGCCCAGATTTTTAGAGAAAAAGAGCAGTAAAATGATCTCAGAGACATAAGAATTATAGTCTGATGAACACTAACAGAGTTCGGCCGTGACCACCAATAACGCCACAGCAAATACTCTTCGATGCACTGTGAAACTGGACTGCCGACCGAGGTGGCCGAGCGGTTCTAGGCGCTACAGTCTGGAACATCGTGACCGCTACGGTTGCAGGTTCGAATCCAGCCTCGGGCATGGGTGTGTGTGATGTCCTTTAGTTAGGTTTAAGCAGTTCTAAGTTCTAGGGGACTGATGACCTAAGGAGTTAAGTCCCATAGTGCTCAGAGCCATTTGAACCATTTTTTGAAACTGCACTAAAAAAGGAAGTGCACAAAAAAATCAGATTTAACATGAATAGCAAGGAGAGGTATCTTCAAATTAAACACCACTACTTGACACCAAATTAACAAAGTTGTTCGTTAAAAAATGGCACACAGTTTACCTCGATAGCGGAGGACAATATATATATATATATATATATATATATATATATATATATATAGAGAGAGAGAGAGAGAGAGAGAGAGAGAGAGAGAGAGAGAGAGAGCTATTCGCGTTGCCGTTTCTTAATGCCTCTAGGCAAATGAAGGTACTTCCTATGTTTTGTTTCACAGAGTTTTCTTTACACATTTTAAATCACAGATACTTTTTTTTGGAAAATAATATATGAATATTTAAAAATACATCATCTCTGTAACTCACCTTCTATCTTTCAATTAATATACAATTTTATTTACATACGTAAAATTATTTATAATATTTTCAGGCGTTAATTAAAACGAGGGCTAAAACTTCCTGCCAGATTAAATCTGTGTGTCGGCCCCGAATTCGAGTCTAGGTCCAGAACACAGTTTTAATGTGCCAGGAAGTTTCATATCAGCTCACACGCCGCTGCAGAGTGACAATCCCATTCCGAGAACTGGGGCTACTTTTTATTAGTTTATAAAATAACATTTCAAGTCGCTTGTCCGTTGTCGGCGGATAAATACAGTACTGGATATTAAAATTGCTACACCATGAACATGACGTGCTACAGGCGCGAAATTTAACCGACAGGAAGAAGATGCTGTGATATGCAAATGATTAGCTTTTCAGAGCACTGACACCTACAACGCGCTCACATGAGGAAAGTCTCCAACCGATTTCTCATATACAAAACAGCAGTTGACGGGCGTTGCCTGGTGAAACGTTGTTGTGATGCATCGTGTAAGGAGGAGAAAAGCGTACCATCACGTTTCCGACATTGATAAATGTCGGATTACAGCCTATGGCGATTGAGGTTTATCGTATCGCGACATTGCTGCTCACGTTGGTCGAGATCCAATGACTGTTAGCAGGATATGGAATCGGTGGGTTCAGGAGGGTAGTACGGAACCCCATGCTGGATCCCAACGGCCTCGTATCACTAGCAGTAGAGATGACAGGCATCTTATCCGCATGGCGGATCGTGCAGCCACGTCTCTATCCCAGAGTCAACAGATGGGGACGTTTGCAAGACAGCAGCCATCTGCACGAACAGTTCGACGACGTTTGGAGCAGCATGGACTATATGCTCGAAGACCTTGGCTGCGGTTACCCTTGACGCTGCATCACAGACAGGAGCGCCTGCGATGGTGTACTCAACAACAAACCTGGATGCTCGAATGGCAATACGTCATATTTTCGGATGAATCCAGGTTTTGTTTACAGCATCATGATGGTTGCATCCGTGTTTGGCGACATCGCGGTGAACGCACATTGTAAGCGTGTATTCGTCATAGCCATGCTGGCGTATCACCCAGCGTAATGGTATGTTGTACCAATGGTTACACGTCTCGGTCACCTCTTGTTCACATTGACGGCACTTTTAACAGTGGATGTTACGTTTCAGATGTGTTATGACCCGTGGCTCTGCCATTCATTCGATCCCTGCGAAACCCTAGATTTCAGCAGGATAATGCACGACCGCATGTTGCAGGTCCTGTACGGGCCTTTCTGATTACAAAAATTGTTCGACTGCTGCCCTGGCCAGCACATTCTCCAGATCTCGCACCAATTGGAAACGTCTGGTCAATGGTGGCCGAGCAACTGGCTCGGGACAATACGCCAGTCACTACTCTTGAACTATGATATCGTGTTGAAGCTGCATGGGCAGCTGTACCTGTACAAGCCATCCAAGCTCTGTTTGACTCAATTCCCAGGCATATCAAGGCCGTTATTACGGCGAGAGGTGGTTGTTCTCGGTACTGATTTCGCAGGATGTATGCACCCAAACTGCGTGAAAATGTAATGACATGTCAGTTCTAATATAATATATTTGTCCAATGAATACGCGTTTATCATCTGCATTCCTTCTTGGCGTAGTAGTTTTAATGGCCAGTAGTGTACAATATTGCAGCGCCTGCGTTTTTCCGAATTACAATCCAAAGTTCCTTGGTATAGCCGTGCATAACACAGGCTCAGCAACATCGTATGTATCTGCCGACACCGGGCAAGCGACATTCAAGTACAACGTCTCGACTGTACGTTAATACACATAATGGGTGAACGAATGCTGGTTGTGGACACATGGTTGACAGCATACGGAAGTTTGGTTCTGGCATGATACATGCGCAGATAGCCAAATGGTGCCGGCACGTCAGATATTAATTATTTCTGTATAATCCTATTAATAAAATATAAACACCTTTCATATATTGTGGTTTGACAATAGACAATAGAAATATACACATCTTACAGGATTAGCTGCCCTCTGTAATAAAAACACTGAGTGAAGGGATCAACGATGAACGTCCGAACATACCTTACGCAGAATTGCGTACGAAATGAGAGAGAAAAAAAAGTGTGGTAAACGACCATTAGCGATAAGCGGTAAATCTGGGTTCCAGTCCTGCTCCGACACAAATTTCCACTGTCTTTATTTTCTTCCACATCTGATGGTTAAGGAACTTTGCATCGTAATTCAGAATTACACACGCCCTGCAACATCCTATTTATGAGTCCATATGTTACTTTCAGCTATCGTCTCGTATATGTCCCACAGACACACACTGTAATCCCACGTTAAAATGCACAGCCGTACCCGAAGCGACCAAGTACTGCACTCTGCAAGGCCACGCAGTCTTCACCGAACAGGGAAGATGGTCTCAGCGCGCTGAGAGTGTGAAAGCCGGCCTGCGTAATACGGGTTTTGAGTTCACGCCCCAGAACCTCCTACTCGGCACAAAAGGTTATTCCACTTATTTCGTTAAGTCGCACAAGGTTGGAGGGCGGTCGCTACTAACGAGCGCGCTGAATACACAGTGCGTCGTTGTCTCTCAGGAACACTGTACCTGCCTCTGAATCCGCACCGGCTTCCGCAGGCTCGAGCTGCAGCGCCAGTGTCTGACGTAGCCCGTTCGAACCCTGTAGGCGCAAGAAATTTTCAAACGTGTTCGCCTTACGAGGTTTCATTGCGACACGTCTAGTACACAGCGGGTATCCGCAACGGTGCACGCCGACGGCAACTGCGATGCGCCCCGCAGTGGGCATCGCTTGTACGTCCAGCTCTCTGTGGAGCCACGACAACGACTCTCAACACTTGTCAGAGAGTTAGCACTAACATTGCGTCTGCTACTGATGATCTCACAACTAATAATTTCACATCTACGTGTACATAAACACTCCGCAAGCCACAGATTCCCGTTTGAGTTCCCGAAGCAGCTCCGTAAGACTTAGGTGTTGCTCCAACCTCTTGTTGTTGTTGTGGTTTTCAGTCCAGGGACTGGTTTGATACAGCTCTCCATGCTACTCTATCCTGTCCAAGCGTCTTCATCTCCCAGTACTTACTGCAATTTACATCATCTCTTGGTCTCCCTCCATGATTTTTACCCTCCACGCTGCCCACCAATGCAAAATTTGTGATCCCTTGATGCCTCAGAACATGTCCTACCAACCGATGCCTTCCTCTTGTCAAGTTGTGCCACAAACTCCTCTTCTCCCCAATTCTATTCACTGCCTCCTTATTAGTTATGTGATCTGCCCACATAATCTTCAACATTCTTCTGTAGCACCACATTTCAAAAGCTTCTATTCTCTTCTTGTCCAAACTATTTATCGTCCATGTTTCACTTCCATACATGGCTACACTCCATACACATACTTTCAGAAACGACTTCCTAACATTTAAATCTATACTCGATGTTAACAAATTTCTCTTCTTCAGAAACGCTTTCCTTGCCATTGCCAGTCTACATTTTATATCCTCTCTACTTCGACCATCATCAGTTATTTTGCTCCCCGAATAGCAAAACTCCTTGCGTAATCTAATTCCATCAGCATCACCCGACTTAATTCGACTACATTCCATTATCCTCGTTTTGCTTCTGTTGATGTTCATCTTATGTCCTCCTTTCAAGACCCTATCCATTCCGTTCAACTGCGCTTCCAAGTCCTTTGCTGTCTCTGACAGAATTAACATGTCATCGGCAAGCCTCAAAGTTTTTATTACTTCTCCATGGATTTTAATTCCTACTCCGAATTTTGTATCCTTCACTGCTTGCTCAATATAAAGATTGAATAACATCGGGGAGAGGCTACAACCCTGTCTCACTCCGTTCCCAACCACTGCTTCCCTTTCATGCCCCTCGACTCTTATAACTGCCATCTGCTTTCAGTACAAATTGTAAACAGCCCTTCGCTCCCTGTACTTTACCCCTACCACCTTTGGAATTTGAAAGAGAGTACTCCAGTCAACATTGTCAAAAGCTTTTTCTAGGTCTACAAATGCTAGAAACGTAGGTTTGCCCTTCCTTAATCTAGCTTCTAAGGTAAGTCGTAGGATCAGTATTGCCTCACGTGTTCCAATATTTCCAAACTGATCTTCTCCGAGGTCGGCTTCTACCAGTTTCTCCATTCTTCTGTAAATAGTTCGCGTTAGTATGTTGCAGCCGTAACTTATTAAATTGATAGTTCGGTAATTTTCACATCTGTCAACACCTGCTTTCTTTGGGATTGGAATTATTATATTCTTCTTGAAGTCTGAGGGAATTTCGCCTGTCTCATACATCTTCCTCACCAGATGGTAGAGTTTTGTTAGGCCTGGCTCTGCCAAGGCTGTCAGTAATTTTAATGGAATGTTGTATACTCCCGTTGCCTTGTTTCGACTTAGGTCTTTCAGTGAGTCTGACACAGCCCGTTGTAATCCTGTTGGTTCAAGAAATTTTCACACTTGTTCGCCTTACGAGGTTTCATTGGGACGCGTCTAGTACACTTTGCATGGCTATGGCAACTGTGATGCACCCCGGAGTGGGCATCGCTTGTAAGTCCATCTGTCTGTGGAGCCACGACAACGACTCTAAACACGTGTTAGAGAGTTAGTACAAACCACGCGTCTCCTATTGCTGATCTCACAACTGTAATAATTGTACATCTACATCTACATGGATACTCCGCAAGCCACGAATTCCCGTTGAATTCCCGAAACATCTCCGTAACTCTTAGATGTTGCTCCAACCTACCGGTAACAAAACTAGCAGCCCGCCTCTGAATTCCTTTGATGTCTTCCTTCAATCTGCAGCATTGCGAGACGTTCCACCTGTGGTCCGTCAGCGTACAAAGTCACATGTGCTGCAGATAGGGTGGTCTAATGGCAGGAGCCAGAGCCTATAATTTCGACACTATGTAGGGCCGTTGGATGATGTTGCAGGACATGGGTACCTGTAGTCGATCTCTTTCTCAAGACATTCTCCACGACCACTCGAAGCTTGTCACAACACTTCTGGGTCGCCGTGTATAAATCTGATTAGTATTTGCGGAGAAATTACAACATTTAGAACTCAGAGCTTGGAGAGAACGTTCCTACATTTACATCTACGTGATTACTCTGCTATTCACAATAAAGTGCCTGGCAGAGGGTTCAATGAACCACCTTCATGTTGTGTCTCTACCGTTCCACTCTCGAACGGTGTGGGGGGAAAAACGAGCACTTAAATTTTTCTGTGCGAGGCCTGATTTCTCTTATTTTATCGTGATGATCATTTCTCCCTATGTAGATGGTGCCAACAGAATGTTTTCGCAATCTGAGCAGAAAACTGGTGAGTGAAATTTCATGAGAAATTCCCGTAGCAACGAAAAACGCCTTTGCTTTTATGATTGCCAGTCGGATTCACGTATCATGTCTGTCACACTATCTCCCCGATTTTGCGATAATACAGAATAAGCTGCCCTTCTTTGTAGTTTTTCGATGTCATCCGTCAGTCCCACCTGATGCGGGTCCCACACCGCACGGCAATACTCCAGAATGGGGCGGACAAGCGTGGTGTAAGCAGCCTTTTTAGTAGACCTGTTGCACCTTCTAAGGGTTCTGGCAATGAATCGCAGTCTTTGGTTTGCTCTACCCACAGTATTATCTATGTGATCGTTCCAATTTAGTTTATTTCTAATTGTAATCCCTAAGAATTTAGTTGAATTTACAGCAGTCAGATTTATCACGTAATCGGAATTTAGCTGATTTCTTTTAGTACTCATGTGAATAACTTCACATTTTTCTTTATTCAGGGTAAATCGCCACATTTCGCACCATACAGATATCTAAATCATTTTGCACGTCCTTTTGATCAATTAATGACTTTACGAGACGGTAAATGACAGCATCATCTGCAAAAAGTCTAAGACGGCCACTCAGATTGTCTTCTACGTCGATAATATAGATCAGGAACAATAGGGGGCCTATAACACTTCCTTGGGGAAGGCCGGATTTTACTTCTGTTTTACTCGATGACTTTCCGTTTATCACTACGAACTGTGGCATTTCTGACAGGAAATCACTAATCCAGTCCCATGACTAAGGCGATGCTCCATATGCATGCAGTTTGGTTAGAAGCCGCTTGTGAGGAACGGTGTCGAAAGCCTTCTGGAAATTTAAAAATATGGAATCAATTTGACGTCCCCTGTCGATAGCACTTATTACTTCATGAGTATAAATAGCTAGTTGTGTTTCACAAGAACGATATTTTCTGAATCCATGCTGACTATATGTCAATAAATCGTTTTCTTCGAGGTACTTCATAATGTTCGAATACAGTATATGTTCTAAAACCCTATTGCAAATCGACGTTAGTGATATAGGCCTGTAATTCAGCAGATTACTCCTAATTTCATTTTTGGGTGTTGGTGTCACTTGAGCTATTTTCCAGTCTTTAGGTACGGATCTTTCAGTGAGCCAGTGGTTGTATATAATTACTAAATATCGAGCTATTTAATCAGCATACTCTGAGTGGAACCTGAGTGGTATACAATCTGGACGGGAGGCGTTGCCTTTTATTAAGTGCATTCCGAGTAAGAAGCGAGTAATGGTCCGAGCAAGCATCGTGTAGATACTACATTGGTTTACGAGTTTCAAGTGATATTTCTTTTAGCAGAGGCTTTAGTACTTTTTGAGGAAATTATTTCACTTTCTTTAGCCGATAAGGTTTTCTTCAATAAATTAAGGACCAACACTTAATTTACCGTAATCCCCCACGAAACGTTCGCGCGCCATCCCTGTGATGTTCGACCGGCGTCAGCCAATGCAGATCCTCAGCAGTCGAATAATGCACACTTCTAGATTCAGTTTTCCAGGATTTGTGGAGGAAGCATTCTCTGTAAAGAGAATTATTTGAGTAGAAAAACTAGTGATCCGACGTCGCATCAGAACCTAGCAGTAAAATTGCGAGGGTTGGAACATTAATAGTGGCAACTATCGTTGCCACAAAAATAGACACGTGTTTCAAAGTTTTACAGACCTTCACATGCACTGTGTATAGCCGTTGCCAGCGATTTGGAGGTCGTAGGATACTCTTAGCAGCACCAGTTGTGTTGAAAGTTGGAGCGGCGCGGTCTATTGCCGACGAATTTGTAGCAGTTCTGAAGCGAATGCCGTGAACTGTTTCCTTCTGTTTAGAAATCGAGTTTAACTCACGAGTCAGGGAAGTGCAGTAGGTGGTATAGAACTTAGCAGGCCCATCAGTCAAACAAATCAGTAACAGCTTGCACTGTACGTGCTTGAGTATTGTCCTGCAAAATGATGGTCAGGTCCTACAGAAAGTGTCAGCACTTCTCTTCATTTTTGGAACACAACCTACGACCAACTCAGATACAGACGTGTGCTAAGTGCTATACCACATACTGCACTCCCCTGACTTAAGCCCTCCCAAGTTCAAGTCGATTTATAAACTGAAGGAAACACTTCACCGCATTGGCCTCCGAACTGCTACAAATTCGTCGGGCAATAGACCGCGCCGCTCGATCTGTCAACACAACTGCCACTGCTAAGAGTATCCTACAGATTCCACATCGCTGGCAACGGGCTATACACAATGCTTGTGAAAGTCAGTAAAACTTTGAAACACGTATCTATTTTGCACGAGCTGTAAATAAATCGTTGCCACTATTAATGTGCCAACCCTCGTATATACGTGGAGCGTTCAGTAAGCAGTTGTTCCCTCGCCCAGTTTGAGTTGAAAAAGTGAGGAATTTGTTGTGGGACATCGCAGAATATTCCCGCCCCAGCCGCTATAGTTCCACGAACTTCCGTTAGGTGGCTGCGATAAACATGGGCTACAAAATGGCGTCTATAACGGAGGTGCATTCGAAGCAGAAAACTGTCTTTGAATGTCTTTTGGCGGTAAACGAGAGCATCGTTGATCTTCCTAGGCACTTGGAGAATTTTTGCGCTGACACGGCAGTCAACAAAAGCACGGTGCGTCGTTGGGCGAGGTGTCTGTGATCATCACAACCAGGTCACGCAAACTCGTGCGTTCTCCTGCGTGCCGACCGTCCGCACACAGCTGTGATTGCCGGCCGGAGTGACCGAGCGGTTCTAGGCGCCACAGTCTGGAACCGCGCGACCGCTACGGTCGCAGGTTCGAATCCTGCCTCGGGCATGGATGTGTGCGATGTCCTTAGGTTAGTTAGGTTTAAGTAGTTCTGAGTCTAGGGGACTGATGACCTCAGATGTTAAGCCCCATAGTGCTCAGAGCCATTTTGAACAGCTGCGATTCCTACAGTATTGGAGCGTCCTGACACTCTCATTCGCGGTGATTGACGGATCAAACTCAAACACATCTCGCTTGTGCACCGGTTGGGGCACTCAAAGGTGTATCCCACTGGGTCTCTCGCCGCCTAACAGAAGAGCATAAAGGACAACGAAGGACCACTTGTGCGGATTTGCTTGCTAGTTACGGCGACGATCGTGACAATTTTCTGTCAGATATCGTCATAGATGACGAAACATAGTTCGTCACTTACAACCTGAAACAAAACGGCAGTTCATCGTGTGGCATCACACTACGTCTACTCCAAAGAAAAAGTTCAAAGCCAGTAGTCATGGTGATAGTCTTTTGGATCTGTGAAGGGGTTATCGTTGGCACAAAAATGCAAACGAACCTCTCATTCTCCGTGGTAACGCAAGGCCTCAAACAAATCTGCGCACACGGGAGGATCTCAAAGGATTGGTCTCTTCTTCCTCATCCACCCTACGCACTAGATCTCCCACCTTCCGACTTCCATCTGTTTCGCCCAATGAAAGGTGTACTCCGCGGTAAGGAGTACGTGGATGGTCGGGAGGTCAGTGTTGCAATAAGACGTAGGCTGCGTCGTCGACGAGTAGTGTGGTAACGCGCGGCGTACCGACCCTCGCAGTAAGTTGCATAAGACCGCGGCATTGAATGGAGGTCATGTTCAAAAGTAATATTTGTTTTGCAAATCAAACTGCCTTTTCCTGCTGCTAATTATTTTATTTGATCCATACGCGTTTCGCCTTCTACTGTTTTAAGGCACCATCAGTGGGATCTATAATGATACAGTTTTGTTAGTTATAGATTATCAAACAGTTCACTTCGCGATTTTTTGTAAAAACGTAATTACTTACGATTTTCTGATCTGCGTTTCATCACATCCGGCCTGGAGGTCGCACTACCACTTTTTATCACTGTTCTATATCCACCTCTTGGTGTTCTCGCCCTCCACACACTGTACACCATGTTTCTCACACTTTTTTTGTGGTGGACTATCGTTCTTCTGTCACTCGATACAACTATTTCCTCGTACACTTCTTTTCACTGCTTCAATATTGCGACTCCTTTACGTGTTTCATCGTCTTTGGTATGTTTACCTATGTGTCGCCAACTTAACGAAGTATATGTTCGTTTCTAACTTCTGTTTATGCTGTTTATACCGTGTGTGTGCGTATGAATGAGACAGAGAGGGGGGAGGGGGATAAAGGCGACATTTTTTTAGGGGGGGGCGGTTATTACATTGAACACTATTTTTATACTTATCCTTTTTGCGAACATTATTCTATTATTTTATCTATTAGCGTAAATAATGAATTGCTTGGCATGTGTACTTGGTCATTCAACAGGATTTTCCCCAATGCTTTGGTTTTATGTATGTGGTAATTTTCTTGCATGGTCAGAATGTGCTTTTTATTGTTGATACTAATTGTTCTCATGTCATCTTCTCTAGTGGTTGGTTTGTGGTCGTTTTCTCTTAGATGTTCTGCAAATGCGGAGTGGTTTGGCCCGTATTTCCATGCCCTCATGTGCAGAACACCTAAGAGAAAATCACCACAAACCAACCACTAGTTAAGATGACATGTGAATAATTAGAATCAACAATAAAAAGAACCTTCTGACAGGAGAAGGCGAAACGCGTATGGATTAAATAAAATAATTAGCAGCAGGAAAAGGCAGTTTGATTTGCAAAACAAATATTTATATGCTTTCTGCGGAGGATGGCAACACAAACAAACTTGAAAAATAATATTTTGTAGTCGATAGAGTGGGGAAATAATATGGTGTATTGGAAAAGAAAAATGTGTTGTACTAAATATGAACACCGTAGCATGTCTTGTGCAGTGCTACTGTTTAATCTGGTGCTGAAGTGGCACATCGTACGGGTGGAAGCTGTTTGCGCGTAGAACGCGGAAAACGGTGGGATGACTTTTTTCCCGAGGATTTTTGCAATTACGTTGGAGCTAACTTCTGGATTAAGAGTAACAGGTGCGAGAATATCGGTTTCTTTCTGCCTGCCATTTGAAAGCTGTCCCCTTACCCCCTGCATAGTATTCCAGCAACTTTCTAGTAAATTTTTTTGAGTGTCATTCTTTGTGCGTACAACTCATATGGCTCTCTTCGCGTTCCATCTGAATTCTCCACAAAAAGTGGCACACCTAGTTACTCTTAGTTTGTGAAAGGCATTTGTTTTTTCAAACTAACCAGCACTCGGCGCATGTGGTCGACACTGACAAAATGAACACTTCATTTCTTCTGTGCCCCTTCCACACCGGTGTCGCTGAGATGCAGCACCCTGTTTCCTCCCTGTCCGACCTTCCGCATTCCCTTGTTTGGTTATAAAATAACAAACTTCCGCACAAGGTTGTAATTGGTTTCGTCTTATAAACATACAGTGTGTTTCCGTAACAACGTACAAAAATGTAATAAGACATAGAAGATGCTCCATTGAACAATTTGAGGCAAGAACCGTAGGGTTGGATAACCCAGCTTCAGGAAATATAGAAGTAAACTTACACTGACCAATCATGGAAAAACGTTTTTGCTGAAAATACCTAATGGTTTATGGCGGGAAATCCAAAAATGATACTTAAAAAACTGTATCACCCACCATTTCTTCACATTTTACAGTTAAATTTATTAAATTAAGCGAATTTTTAAATAACTTAACAGCTTTTATATAGTTAAAATAATTTAAAAAGGAGACGCAATGAATGTAGCTGACGTTGGTAGCACTGCTGAAATACATTTGCTGACAGTTTTTGTTATATTTGTGCCAAATTTGTGGTTAAAAAACACCAAAGAAACATTACAGATTTTGTGGAAAAGGTTTTTTTCTATCGTACTTCGGATCTAAACTTGGTGATCAAGATAAATCTTGGGCGCTGCATAAGGTATGTTATGTGTGTGTTGAAGATCTGAGAAAATGGTCCAAAAAGGGGCAAAAACCTTTAGATTTGCTGTTCCTTTGATATGGAGGGAACCAAGAAATCATTGCGATGATTTGTACTTTTGCAGTGTTGGTATTACTGGACATAATTCGAAAAACAGGAAACCTTCCGTCTGCCGTACGACCAGTAGGGCATGGTGTAGATTTGGCGGTTCCTGAACCACCAGATGATTTAAATTCCGTTCCAGCAGAAGTAATTTATGATGTGAAATCTGATTTAGATGAACCAGATGATCATGAATTCCATTTTAATACAGAAAGTCTAGAGCCCAAATTGTTTACTCAGACCGAACTTAACGATCTGGTTAGGGATCTGAGCTTAATGAAAGAAAAAGCTGAATTGCTTGGCTCTTCATTAAAAGAAAATAACTTATTTGCAGTTGGAACCAGCATAAACATGTATAGAAAGAGAGAGCTGCAATTTTAGAAGTTTTTTCAACAAGTAGGTGATTCTGTGTGCTGTTCAGACATTCAGCTTCGATGAAAAAAAAAAGAAAGAAAATACAAACCAATTCCAGCTGACAAGTGAAACCTCTATTGACACATATCATTGTTTTAAGTAGCTTACTGTAAATACAAATCATGCTTGCGTTGTGACAAAGCGTTTCATTAATTTCCCCCTTTAGCGTATAGCATGGGATATTTGTTCTATATAATAAAAAGCATACAAAAAATACTAAGGCTAGATTTGGATGCAGCTCATACGAATCTATAAAGATCAGCTATCAAAATGAAATAAAAAGTTTTTCGTTGGCCTCTGTTATCTATCGTTTTGTCTATCATTACTGTTTTCCAGTTATTTACAACTGACATGCGTACAAGTTTACAGATACTGTACTGTTTACTTACACTTTCCTGCAAGAAACCGAGAAGGACAACCCTGATGACCAGAAAATCATGATACAGGTTTTGTTTGCTTTACTTGTCCATAAGATGGTTAAGTTGTATCGTATTTACGTTGTCCCATGACAATGACATGCTATGAATCAACGACAGACCCATTCATTACCCAGTGCCATTGTGAGACGTACAATACAATACGACGGAGCAGTAGCGGTACAGTATTCCATGGTCGCTGGCTTGGAAGGCGACGTCCTGCGAGGTCACCTGACCTGAATCTTCTTGATTATTTCGTATGGGGGAAACCTAAATGTATTTGTGTATGAGACGCCAGTGGATACGGAGATCGAGTGCGTTCCCAGACTTGAAGCTTCCTGTGCTGTGACCGGAAACACACCAGTGATATTTTTCAGGGTGAGTCAGAATCTAGTTCGCCGATGTGATGCTTGCATAGAGGTTGGATGACCGTCAGATTCAGCACATTTCGTAAGATACAGTACAAATGGTACGTTCATTGTGTGTGGATGATCCTATTTTCAGTTAAGTAACGTAAATAAATAGGTACACAGTAATGTGATTTTATTCCTATTACCTCCTGAAGCTGGCTTCTCCGACCACATGTTCCCTGCCTCACAATTGTTCAGTGGAGTGTCCTCTATTTGCTATTAAATTTTTGCACGCTGTCACGGAAACACACTACATAAATCATAAATTCTAAATGTTGAAACTAGTAATCTCGATTTGAAGAGTAAAAGGGCTTTGCATTTGTCTCTTTTAAGTTTCGATACTAGCTGGAGAAATTATTACGGTTCTGTTGAAAAAAAGAGAATTTTGTATTGCTACCTGTGTTATTGACATAGCTACGAAGAGAGACTACAAGTGGCTTAGTAAGGATATTCTCACAACTGAACGCATATGTGTAGTAACGAGATCGGTCCGGTTTACATACTTTCGAGTAAGGCGCAGAAAAAAGTCCAGATTCTTCAAGACCTTTTTAATCGGTCAGTCTTTACATAGCCCACCAACACACAGTAATTGCCTATTATCAAACAAAGTTTTATTGTGATATTTACTGTATTTTAAGAAATTGGACTTGCCTCACTCTTGCACACAGCACTTTTGTGTTTTGGATGGCCGGCCGGAGTGGCCGTGCGGTTCTAAGGCGCTACAGTCTGGAACCGCGAGACCGCTACGGTCGCAGGTTCGAATCCTGCCTCGGGAATCGATGGGTGTGATGTCCTTAGGTTAGTTAGGTTTAAGTAGTTCTAAGTTCTAGAGGACTGATGACCTCAGAAGTTGAGTCCCATGGTGCTCAGAGCCATTTTGTGTTTTGGATGGGATTACAAGAAATAAACAAGTAACTAAAGAAATAACTCTTAGTTCTTTACCAGTTTGAAATGCGCTGAGAGGCCTAAGGTTTAAACCTAGTCCTAATAAAAGCAATGTGGTGTGAGGTTAACATGAACTTCACTGCGCATCACCTTCTGTTGATTTTCATGTAGCATCCGCCACAGCTGCGTCACCGACCACCATATTATAAAATTTGTGTCTGAGCCTGGTACATTGATCTTGGCAAGTTTCATGATATCTTTATATTCCTCAGTTTTTACTGGTAGAGGCACTTCGTGGAGTTTTTTCTAGGGGAAAAGTCAGTGTGGTTTAGGCTTTCTGAATGAAGAAATCATGATAGATAAGTTTCGATAATTATGCACTGCGGTCAACAACGTACTTGTGTAGAGTACAGTGCTCATACCTGTACTTTAAAAGAGTACTCTAATTCTCAGCACTCTTCATGTTAAACAGAAACAGATATTTTTGGATATGACTAAAAGTAGATTTTGTGCAACATTAAGCACAGTGAACTTCCAGGATGTATTTCGCACACCAGAATATATTGTTTGGTGTGACGTTAAAGCATCTCCTGGAGGTGTTCGGTTCTTGCCCTAAACACCCGATGTGTACAAGTCCATTCCCGAAGATAATCTCAACTGGTCCAACGTAAGGATCTAATTCTTGCACCACACGATAGAGCAGTGTTAAAACCGTGCCATGGCAGTAATATCTTGGTTTCGACCGAAAGTGGAAACGTCTGGTTGTTGCACCAAAATTTTCTATTCATCTGTGTCAAAACAGACTTACGATATCTTAAACGGTTCCCGAAATATCTAAGAAGTGCTCAGCCAAACCGACCCATATAATGAAGTTTATCACATTACAAGGTCGCCAGCACAAAGTATCTCATCAGATTACGCTGAACAAATGCTAGCAGTTTAGTGAGCCAGCCTACTGTAGACATAACGGTAGGAGTTAGATGGTGTTAGTGCAATACGCGTTTCATATTAATGCTCGAAGATTACGTGTAGAAAATTTTTTTTTTATTCTAGGCAGGCATTTCGTATACATAAAATTTGTAAAATAGTAATATCTGAGTTAACTTGTGGTAGTTTCTCTTTATTTTTCGTTGTCAAGGTTGAGTGGGCTTTACGAACAATGACGCACAATAGTCACCGAGTTTCTAACGAAATGCGAGACAAGACGGCCTGACAGACCTGTATGCGCGTGTACTACACTACTGGCCATTAAAATTGCAACACCACGAAGACGACGTGCTACAGACGCGAAATTTAACCGACAGGAAGAAGATGCTGTGATATGCAAATGATTAGCTTTTCAGAACACTCACACTAGATTGGCGCCGGTGTCGACACCTATAACGTGCTGACCTGAGGAAAGTTTCCATCCGTTTTCTCATACACAAACAGCAGTTGCCCGGCGTTGCCTGGTGAAACGCTGTTGTGATGCCTCGTGTAAGGAGGAGAAAAGCGTACCATCACGTTTCCGACGTAGATAAATGTCGGATTGTAACGCATCGCGATTGCGGATTATCGTATCGCGACATTGCTGCTCGAGTTCGTTGAGATCCAATGACTGTTAACAGAATGTGGAATCGGTGGGTTCAGGAGGGTAATACGGAACACTGTGCTGGATCCCAACGGCCTCGTATCATTATGACAGCCATCTTATCCGCAAGGCTGTAACGGATCGTGTAACCACATCTCGATCCCAGAGTCAACAGATGGAGACGTTTGTAAGACAACAACCATCTGCACGAACAGTTAGACGACGTTTGCAGCAGCATGGGCTATCAGATAGGAGATCATGGCTGCGTTTACATCTACATCTACATGACATCTACATGACTACTCTGCAATTCACATTTAAGTGCTTGGCAGAGGGTTCATCGAACCACAATCATACTATCTCTCTACTATTCCACTCCCGAACAGCGAGCGGGAAAAACGAACACATAAACCTATCTGTTCGAGCTCTGATTTCTCTTATTTTATTTTGATGATCATTCCTACCTATGTAGGTTGGGCTCAACAAAATATTTTCGCATTCGGAAGAGAAAGTTGGTGACTGAAATTTCGTAAAAAGCTCTCGCCGCGACGAAAAACGTCTATGCTGTAATGACTTCCATCCCAACTCGTGTATCATATCTGCCACACTCTCTCCCCTATAACGCGATAATACAAAACGAGCTGCCCTTCTTTGCACCCTCTCGATGTCCTCCGTCAATCCCACCTGGTAAGAATCCCACAGCGCGCAGCAATATTCTAACAGAGGACGAACGAGTGTAGTGTAAGCTGTCTCTTTAGTGGACTTGTTGCATCTTCTAAGTGTCCTGCCAATGAAACGCAACCTTTGGCTCGCCTTCCCGACAATATTATCTATGTGGTCCTTCCAACTGAAGTTGTTCGTAATTTTAACACCCAGGTACTTAGTTGAATTGACAGCCTTGAGAATTGTACTATTTCTCGAGTAATCCAATTCCAACGGATTTCTTTTGGAACTCATGTGGATCATCTCACACTTTTCGTTATTTAGCGTCAACTGCCACCTGAAACACCATACAGCAATCTTTTCTAAATCGCTTTGCAGCTGATACTGGTCTTCGGATGACCTTACTAGACGGTAAATTACAGCATCATCTGCGAACAGCCTAAGAGAACTGCTCAGATTGTCACCCAGGTCATTTATATAGATCAGGAACAGTAGAGGTCCCAGGACGCTTCCCTGGGGAACCTTGACCCTGCATCAGAGACAGGAGCGCCTGCGATGGTGTACCTAACGACGAACCTGGGTGCACGAATGGCAAAACTTCATTTTTTCTGATGAATCCAGGTTATGTTTACATCATTATGATGCTCGCATCCGTGTTTGGCGACATCGCGGTGAACGGACATTGGAAGCCTGTATTCCCCATCGCCATACTGGCGTATCACCCGGCGTGATGGTATGGGGTGCCATTGGTTACACGTCTCGGTCACCTCTCGTTTGCAATGAAGGCACTTTCAACAGTGGACGTTACATTTTAGATGTGTTACGACCCGTGGGTCTACCCTTCATTCTATTCCTGCGAAAAACTACATTTCTGCAGGATGATGCACGACCGCATGTTGCAGGTCCTGTACGGTCATTTGTGGTCACAGAAAATTTTCGACTGCTGCCCTGGCCAGCATATTCTCCATATCTCTCACCAATGGAAAACTTCTGGTCAATGGTGGCCGAGAAACTGGCTCGTCACAATACGCCAGTCACTACTATTGATGAACTGTGGTATCGTGTTGAAGCTGCATGGGCAGCTGTACCTGTACACGCCATCCAAGCTCTGACTCAATGCCCAGGCGTATCAAGGCCGTTATTACGGACAGAGGTGGTTGTTCTGGATACTTATGTCTCAGGATGTACGCACCCAAACTGCGTGAAAATGTAATCACATGTCAGTTCTAGTATAATATATTTTTTCCATTGCATACCCGTTTATAATCTGCGTTTCGTCTTGGTGTAGCAATTTTAATGGACAGTAGCGTTAATCCGTTTTTGTCTGCTGGATCCAGTGGGCCAGAGGATGCCGCAATTGGGAATATTTTTAAGGAGCCTTGTAGTTGAGATACAACCTCGGCCAGAACCTTCATTTTATTTGCAGATGATATAGAATTCTCAAGAGATGGTGCAAAGATTTACCATAATACGCCTATGTGGATAGATGCATATCGTCTAGTATTGATGGATGTAAGTCATCAGTATTGTTCAGTATCAACGTATGATGAGGAATTGTCCATGATGGACTCGTAGAGCCACTCACAGTTTGCCAAACACACTAGCAGGTGTTAGCTACATCTACATCCATACTCCGCAAGCCACCTGACGGTGTGTGGCCGAGGGTACCTTGTGTTATATATCACAGTTTTCTGCACCTTGAATTACCAGCGCTATTGCAGAACGTCCCCATTGAAGAAAGCACGGAGCACCAGTCTATTTTCTACGGATCGTGGAACAGTGATACACCGTAAATTTTCATGGGCGCGGAATTGATGGAGGGGGTCCAGTAGCATGGCCTCCAACACGAATCCGTTAGATTTGTGTTTATGTGTCAATTTAGAAACATTGGTATATGACCAACCTATCGACAATGTGTGGACGTTACAAGATCGTGTGACCAATTCTTGAGACAAAGTCTGAATGGAGCCATGTGTCCAGAATGAATTCACTCTCGGCAGCAGTATGGCACTGATATGAAACTCCCTGGTACATTAACTCTATTAACTTGACGAGGACGCGAACCCTGGACCTTGTCCTTTCGCTGTCAAGTGGTCTATCGATTGAGCTTCCCATCGTGACTCACGACTCATCTCCACAGCTTTACTCTCACCGCTACCTCAATTCCGACTTTCCAAGCTTCACAGAAGTTCTCCTGAGAAACCTGCAAGACTAGCACTCTATCCGGCCGCTGTGGCCGAGCGGTTTAGGCGCTTCAGTCCGGAACCGCGCTGCTGATACGGTCGCTGGTTCGAATCCTGCCTCGGGCATGGATGTGCGTGATTTCCTTAGGTTAGTTAGGTTTAAGTAGTTCTAATTAGGGGACTGATGACCTCAGTTGTTAAGTCCCATAATGCTTAAAGCCATTTCAACTAGCACTCTAGGAAGAAAGGTATTGTTGCGACTTAGATAAGCCACAGCCTGGGGAACAGTTTGCGGAATTTCTTTCAGTTTGGAAGGTAGGAGATGAGACACAGGTGGAAATGAAACTGTGACAGTAGTGTAACATTCATGGTGGTGTCTGTTTGTTCTAAGTCGTGTCTCCCTGCCACTTTCGCGCAACGACGCTCTGAGCGTGTTTTTAGGGAATTCACTACTTTGAACCTGGGACCTGTTGCTGGTAAGGAGACGCCAGACCACACATGGCATGTAGAATTCAGAAGAGTTCAGTGAGATTAGCGATGATATAACCAAATACTTAATAATTTCAGCGTCATCTCCACTGCTCTCCCTGTAAAAGAAACTTAATACTAACTAAATTTAGTGGAAGGGGTCAAGGATTTCCTATTTTTAGTTAGCTGCTTAAATAACGTCGATAAAGCAGTTAAGTTTACCATTGGAAGTTTTATTCTACTCACAAAACATTGTTTATAAATTGCACTATTGATAAAAGGAAGTGTTTTAATACAGGATGGTAAAAACCAACTGAGTTCAACAAAAATGTGAACGAATATTCCCTGAGTGGGTTTCCAAGTTCTACAATGGATCGAAGGATGACCTATGCCATATCACATCTATAACCTAGGTTTAAATTATGTTTCACAAAAGAGCAAACTATCAAAATAATCTACAGTGACCATCAATTATCTTTAATTACTTATCTAACTTGTCGTAAATTACAGTGGCTGATGTGGCTTCTCAATAACTATATAACAGAGAAATCATCGCGTTTCAGATCTTTACTTCAAGTGGCAAATGTGAACACCATGAGCTTTAATTTACGATCGACACTAGTATTACGTAAAAAGGGGGTGTAACAGATGAGACTTCTGCAGTTCTGAGTGAAGCCTTATGCGCTAAAAAATGCGGCATCGCGTGCGTTCATTATCTTGTCAGTGTTTAGGCAGCGTCAGGGCGACAGCGGGCAGCACAGCTCCGCTCACCTCGCCATCTCGGAAGCAACTCTTCTCCTCACTTGTCCTTACTACCATTAACGCAGTTGATTTAAAAAAAACTATCTGGCTGTGTTTTCATCTGACCAATTAGGGTCTCAATGTTAACCTTAAGCTCCGCCTACAAAAATTCTGTCTATCCAATGAGAAACGTTATACTTTTCGTGGTGGGGCAATGTTTTTAAAGTTTGAAACGTAACAGAGACGCTAAACAGTCACACGCTAAAACCTGCAGCTGGTGTGGTCCTTTTAGCGTTATCGTAAGATCTATAATGTTCTTCTGGAGGGCTCTATCTTTTAACATGGGCTGGTGGGTGGTCCTAACGTAACAGAGACGCGAAAAAGTCGCACACTAAAACTTGCAGCTGGCGTTGTCCTAGTGGTTAGCTGGCGACGTGGGTGTCCAGTCCGTCCCTTATCGTATGGCCTTCTAGCTTAACACGGCTCTGCTCTCGGCTTCTGTTCTCGTTTCTCCCCTCGGAACTGCGTCGGTCTCACGGTGGGAAGGTACGACATGCATTTAGGCATTCTTGTGTTAGTCTGTGGTATTCCATTTGCTCACTCGTTACTTGTATTACTTTGGTTAATTTAATGTCACGATTTATTCGGAGCTATGTGACATACTACTGGTTTTGCTTATCACGTCAGGGTTTTCATGGAAGGTGTTGGATTTGCCTGACACCTTACAATAGTGCAGTGCCGGTTTTAGTTTCATGACGATGCACTGCGGCCATCACATCCCTCACTAAGCACATCAGATGAGTTCGCAATAAGTGGGAAGTGGGAAATCCGGGTTCGAGTACTGGTCCGGCACTAATTTTCACTGTCGTCATTCCATTCTACAGCTGATGGTGGTCATTATTCGCAATTACGAATTCACATGATGTAAAACTGAGCGGTCGTCAGTCGTGCTCGGGTACCTCACTTGGTAGAGTACTTGACAGCGAAAGGCAAAGGTCCTGGGTTCGAGTCTTGGTAAACAATAAAGTTTTAATCAGCCAGCGAATTTCATAGCGGAGCCAGCTGTATATCAAACATTGCGTGATTCACTTCAGAGAAGGGTTGAAGGATGTGCCAGGAAGCGTGGTAGCGAAATGCAGCCTTGCCTATAGTATCTTAGTTCTACGTAACAGACTGGATATTTGCGGTAGTCACGCAGGATGCACATGATCGTACACTGGCTTACCCCATGTTGGCGGGCCACTTGCCCGGAGCTTGTACTGGGGTTCGTCTCAGCATCACGGTGAACCCGGTCATCCAAATGTAGTGTACGCATGGTCCGCTTCCTTTCTGCTCGTTCGTGTCTGATAGGACGCAGCAACATACAAGAAACACACGGCGCGTGGCCATCTGCCTTGGCAATGACGCATTTCCGGACGCATCTTCGTAGGACCTCCTTTCCTGCGTTGCAGGTCAGGAACCTGTCCCGGGTGTTTGTCGGTGTTATTAATGTTCTCCTTGAATATTCAAAAGTAAGTCGATCATTGCTCAAGATATGCAGTGTACCCAAGACACCGTCACTGAGAAAACTGCTAGTCTGACGACGACACAATTTTATTATCTGGTATATTATACAGGGTGGTCCATTGATAGTGAACGGGCCAAACATCTCACGAAATAAGCATGAAACGAAAAATTTACAAAGAACGAAACTCGTCTAGCTTGAAGGGGGAAACCAGATGACGCTATGGTTGCACCGCTAGATGGCGCTGCAATAGGTCAAACGGATATCAACTGCGTTTTTTAAAATAGGAACCACCGTTTTTTATTACATATTCGTGTAGAACGTAAAGAAGTATGAATGTTTTAGTTGGACCACTTTTTTCGCTTTGTGATACATAGCGCTGTAGCAGTCACAAACGTATAAGTACGTGGTATCACGTAACATTCCGCCAGTGCGGACGGTATTTGCTTCGTAATACATTACCCGTGTTAAAATAGACCGTGGACAACATTACACACACGGAACTCAATGACCCAATCACTACACAGGATATCATCGCTACACTCCGCACGAAACGCAACACCGCTCCTGGTCACGATCGTGTCACCTATCGTCACCTTCCCGAAGCTCCTGCCTCTTTCTTCTCCACCTTGGCCAGGCTCTACAATGTAGTCCTGTCCACCGGTTACTACCCCGACCTGTGGAAAACCTCCCATATCCTGATGTTCCTTAAACCTGGTAAACCGCCATCCGCCGTCTCCTCCTACCGTCCCATCAGCCTTACCTCGGTCTTCAGCAAGGTCCTGGAATCTATCCTCACCCGCCACATCCACCAGCATCTCCGCCAGCACCGCCTCCTTCCCATCACCCAGTGTGGCTTTCGGCCGTCCTTCTCTTCCGACGACCTTCTCCTTCACCTCACTCATCTCCTTTCTGAATAGCTTAATTCCCGTTGCTCTGCAATCTTCCTCTCCCTGGACCTCGAACGTGCTTATGACCGCGTATGGCATTCCGGTCTCCTCTTCAAGCTCCAAACCTTCGCCCTTCCCATTAATTACATCCGTCTGATCGGCTCCTTTCTCTCCCGCCGTCCTTCCTACGTCACCATCCATAACACAGGTTCCTACACCTTTTTTCCCTCCGCCAGTGTGCCCCAAGGCTCCGTCCTCTCCTCCCTTCTGTACCTTTTGTATACGGCGGACATGCCGCCGCCGTCACCCCCCGTCCACCTTCTCCAGTTTGCCGATGACACCGCCTTCCTTGCCCTTGCCCCCACCCTGCAGCGCTCCCAACACCTTCTCCATCTTGACCGGTTCAATGCTTGGTGCAACCAGTGGTTGCTCAAGGTCAATCCCTCCAAAACCCAGGCGATCATTGTAGGCAAAACCACCCCTTCCTTCTGCCTCCTTGATTTCTATCTCACCGTCTATGGCCGTCCTATCGCCCTCACCCCCACCCTCAAGTACCTTGGCGTCACCCTCGACCGTCGCCTCTCCTGGACCCCCCATCTCCGGACAATCCAAGCCAAGGCACACTCCCGACTCCGCCTCCTCAAGCTCCTTTCGCGCCGTACGTGGGGTCTGGACCCCTCCACCATCCTCCACACCTATGAATCCCTCATCCGCCCTATCCTCTGCTACGCCCATCCAGCCTGGATCTCCGCCCCCCCTACCTTTTATAAATCCCTTCAAATCCTTGAACACCATGCTCTCCGCCTCGCTTATCGCATCCGTCTCCCCTCCCCCTCCTGTACAATCTCATTCCATTCCCCCACCTCCTCCTTTTCCTTGAAAGGATACGGATACTGTACACCTCCCGCAGACTCGACCCTCCTCACCCGCTTGTCTCGCCCATCCTCTCCCACACCCGCCCGCTGCCGCGCCTGTATTCCCACGTCCCACCCGGTCTCCATCTCTCCACCCTCCTTACCCTCTCCCAAGGTGGCTTCCGGCAGCTCCCCCTCCTTGATGAAGGCTTCCTCCCCTCCATCTACCCCTCCTATCAACTTTGATCCTACCCGCCCCCACTTCCTGTGGCCTCTCCACTTGGCACCCTCCCTCTTCTCTTTCCTTTTCCCCCATCCCCTTCCTCCACCCCTCTTCCCCCGGGCTTCCCCCCCTTCTACCCTCCCCCTGTCTCCCTTGCCCATGGCATCTGCCCTCCCCTCTCCCTGTCCCACTCCCCTTCCTCCTCCCCCTCCCTTGGCAGGTCCCCGGACTCGCACACGCTCAGTGAACATTCGCGCGCCGGAGATCATCGCCGTCAGTGTCTCGTGTGTGTGCCTTCGTTTTGAGTTCAGTGTCCTTTCGCCGTCACGCCACCACCGTTCACGTGTGCCGTCGCAGTCATCCGTGTTATGTGCGCTGTGTCACCAAGTGTTAGTGTTTTTCTCATCCAGCGTGAACAGCTTCATGTTTACTGTATTTTGTATCTACATTTTTTGCCCGCCATTTTTATTGTATTGTCTGTGCCACCTATATGTCATGTTATTGTACCACTCAAGGCTGAAGAGCAGGGTAATATGCTGCTGCCAGCCCACCTTGTGTTGAGGTGATTAAAATTACAATAAAGAAAAAAATAGACCGTTTACCAATTGTGGAAAAGGTCGATATCGTGTAGATGTACGGCTATTGTGATCAAAATGCCCAACGGGCGTGTTCTATGTATGCTGCTCGGTATCCTGGACGACATCATACAAGTGTCCGGACGGTTCGCCGGCTAATTACGTTATTTATGAAACGACAACCACGACCTGCGAAAAATGGGGTTCCTGTTTTTAAAAAACGCAGTAGATATCCGTCTGACCCATGGCAGCGCTATCTAGCGGGCCAACCATAGCGCCATCTGGTTTCCCCCTTCAAGCTGGACAAGTTTCGTTCTTTGTAGTTTTTTCGTTTGATGCTTATTTCGTGAGATATTTGGCCCGTTCACTATCAGTGGACCACCCTGTATAATATGATACCACACATTAATATTGTGTCGTCGTCAGACTAGCTGTTTTCTCAGTGGCAGTGTCTTGGTTCTCCAAGCTGATAGTCCATGCTGCTGCAAACGTCGTCAGCACGTTGTAGGTGTCGCCACCGACGCCAACCTTGTGTGAATGCTCTGAAAAGCTAATCATTTGCACATCACACCATCTTGTTCCTGTCGGTTAAATTTCGCGTCTGTAGCACGTCATCTTCGTGGTGTAGCAATTTTAATGGCCAGTAGTATATTTGTCGTCTTCTGTAGTATTATTGACAACCAATGACGTTTCCTTTCCTTGTGCCGTCATAGAATGATAATTACACACAGTATAATTACCGAGGTAGCTTTTAGAACTGGAATGCTGCAGATTTCTGACCACAAGGGTGCGTAACGAATAAATCTGCTACGGGGGAAAATAATGTAGCAGCGCAGAACACCTGTCGCCGTAATCCTTGAAGTATTACGCCGACACCAGTTAAGAATCAGTTACAGACATTAAAGTACTGAGAATTTACAACGACCACGAGAGGTGACTGCTAGGCAAGCCGCATTTAAAAGCCTTTTAGTCGGAAGCTCAGACTGGGTGTAGCACGTCTTAATCAGCTGCGCTTCATTACGCAGTGGAGAACGTTTCACAGCATTCGTATAAATTATAGTTTCCGCTGTACCTCAGTTAGTGGCAGAAACATTGGCTTTCTTGTGCCTCAGCAACACTTAAGTGACGCACTTCATTGAGGAGATACACCTTCCTTGAAGAGACTGTCGTGTAAGTCTAATGACTCATATTTCTTCTTAACGCTGGCCCTGGTGGCCGAGTGGTTCTAGGCGCTTTCGTCCGGACCCGCGCGACTGCTACGGTCGCAGGTTAGAATCCTGCCTCGGGCATGGATGCGTGCGATGTCCTTAGGTTAGTTAGGTTTAAGTAGTTCTAAGTTATAGGGGAATTATGACCTCAGATGTTGAGTCCCATAGTGCTCAGAGCCATTTGAACCATTTTTTTCTTCTTAACGAAGTGTTATGGAGATCACAGAGTTGCTTAATGGAAGAATAAGTGGAATTTTGATTGGTCATTAAATTTCAAGGAAAGAAATGAAACTATCAGGGTTTGCTGATAACGATAATTCTCTAGATACGTCAAGGAATTTGGACGATCAATTGAATGGAATGGATGGTGACATCAACAAAAGTTGGAAAGTGTAATGAAGAAAATTTTAATAGGAAGTAAAACAGGCTATTTACAATTTGTACAGAAATCAGATGGTAGTTATAAGAGTCGATGGGTATGAAAGGGAAGCTGTGGTTGGGAAGGGAGTGAGACAGGGTTGTAGCCTATCCCCGATGTCATTCAATCTGTATACTGAGCAAGCAATAAAGGAAACAAAAGAAAAGTTCGGAGTAGGTATTAAAATCCATGGAGAAGAAATAAAAACTTTGAGGTTCGCCGATGACATTGAATTACGTCAGAGACAGCAAAGGACTTGTAACAACAGTTGAACAGTTGTCGGTCTGTGAAGATGAGGAAGAGGAAGATACGAAACGTAACTGAGGCTGGCAAGGACATCTGTCCATACTCTACTCCGCTACGCCGTCAAAACAGAAACAATAGATGATTTTTTTTCAGCTCTCATCACCATCGAAAATTCGCTGGTAACACTACATGGAAGACGCAGTCTCATAAGAAAATCAGCGTGTGTTTTTCAAAATGGCGTTCTCAACTTCATTTGTACGATTTCCCTGTGTACTGTATATATACCACATGTACATATAAACGGTACGTATTATTTTAAACATTATTGAAATAAATGTATTAAAATAAAACTGAATCTATATATGTGTTTAATATGTACGTACTACAATTTACTTTAATTCAAAATCCCGTATGTTTGAACGTTTTCCTTATTTCCTCTCTGTTATTTGAACTTCTCTTACTTGTAACTCTCGGTAATTTGAACTTTTTCCCACGTACGTCTTCACCCACCTTTCTCTCACGACTTGCGAAGACTTAAAGAACATAAACCTCTTTCATTTACAGCGAAACCTTATTATGGGAACCTGTATATGGTTAACAAACGACCACTTACTTGCTTTCTTTATTTCTTCTCTGCACACATACTGCAACCTACTTTCATTTCAGCCTGTTTACTATTATCAAGCCCTGATCTCCCGCTACGAAACTCACCCCTTCCTACACTTCCCTCTGTCACCAAACTGACTATTGCCTCAGTCTTCAGGATGTATCCTGTCCGTCTATCTCTTCTTTACATCAAGATGTACTGCAAATTTATTTTCTCCGCTATTCGATTCAGTTTCTCTCGATCAGTTACTCCATCTACCAATCTAGTTTTCAGTACTGTTTGTAGTATGATACATCGAATGCTTCTGCTGTCTGAACTGTTCATTGCCCACGTTTTACTCTCTTAGAAAGCTATACTTGATACAAATAATTTTACAGTAGACTTCTGAACACTTCAATCCAAATACAGACTCAAGTGGGAAAAGTCGTAGGATATCTCGCAGAAGATTGTCTGAGCTCCCTTTGCCCTTCGCAGTGCAGCAACTAGATGGGGCGTGGACTCAACAAGTCGTTGGATGTTCCCTGCACAAATATTGAGCCATACTGCGTGCATATACGTCCACAATTGCGAAAGTGTTCTAGGTGCAACGTTTTGCGCCGAACTGACCTCTCGATCACGTCCCATAAATCTTCGGTGGGATTCATGTCGGACGATCTGAATGCCCAAATCATTCGCTCGGATTGTCCAGATAGTTCCTCAAACCAGTCGTGAACAATTGTAGCTTGGTGACATGGCGCATCGTCATGCACAAAAATTCCATTGTATGGGAGCATGAAGTGTATTAATAGCTATAAAAGGCCTTCAAGCAGCCGAACATAACCGTTTCCAGTCAATTATCGGTTCAGTTGGAGCAGGGGACCCAGTCCATTACATGTAATCGCAGTCCACACTAACATGGAGCCGTCACCAGCTTGCACAGTGCATTGTTGAGACTTTGCGCTTGAACCGCCGGTTAGAATACCATGGGCATCCATGTCTTTACAACCACAAACCAAATCCGTGTCCTGACAGATCAACATCTCACCACCAAGTAGAATATCAATAGCAGTCCATGTCTTTGTCAGCATGAACCAATTCCTGAGGGGTTCACTCACGTCTCCATTCTGACACACCAACAGCTCACCACCGGTTAGAATACCATGGGCATCCATGTCTTTTTAAGCAAAAACCAAATCCTCACGTCCTCGTCCTGACAGACCAACATCTCACCACCAGTTAGAGTTGTTGTGGTTGGCAGGAGAGCCAACACCGTGCTACTAGAGGAGGCCGAAAGGCACGCGTTTTACCTCACGCTGGCTGGCGTGAGGTCTGGAACAGGACAAGGAAATTAGAATTTAGAAAAACGGACGTAGCTGGTGGAGTACTTAACTTTAATCCATTAATGACGAACGTCGGTTTTGACTGTACATAGTTCACAATATCAATAGTAACTGATAATGGCGCCTTGCTAGGTCGTAGTAAATAACGTAGCTGAAGGCTATGCTAAACTATCGTCTCGGCAAATGAGAGCGTAGAAGTCAGTAGACCATCGCTAGCAAAGTCGGCTGTACAACTGGGCGGAGTGCTAGGAAGTCTCTCTAGGCCTACCGTGTGGCGGCGCTCGGTCTGCAATCATTGATAGTGGCGACACGCGGGTCCGACGTATACTACCCGACCGTGGCCGATTTAAAGGCTACCACCTAGCAAGTGTGGTGTCTGGCGGTGACACCACAAGAATACCATGGGCATCCGTTTCTTTGTCAGCATGAACAAGATCCTGAAAGGTTAACTCACTTCCTCGTCCTGACAGGCCAACAGACCACCCCTGGTTAGAATACCATGAGCATCCATATCTTTGTCAGCATGAACCAAATCCCGAAAGGTTAACTCACCATGGCTTGATAGAAATTCGTGAATTCTCACTTTGAGTTAATCTCTTCTCTGTCCCTGTCACCTAGGTCAATTTAATACGTCCACATGTTTCATATAATCATTTCTACCATTTGGAAAAGAAATATTTATGAATTATGTATCACATTTTGTGGCAGTTCATCGATGTATATAAAGAAATGCAGCAAACCCAGTGTGAAAATGTGTGGCGCTATCACTTTAAATGACATCAGTCATATTGAATACTCTTTCCTAATTTGTAGGACTGGAGGACAACCTGCTACTTCCTGCTTTCCAGATATGAATTCATTGACTGCTACGACGCTGAGGCTGTTCCGCGTTTTCTCTTTGCATTAGAAACCCGAATTTCCTGAAGCAGTTAGAGAGAGTCATAGGGGTGACCGTTTTCCAGGCTTTACCGGTAAACGTTATAGCGCTCAAAACTATTACGTTCGCCTTCTCACTTTTTAATGCTATCCAGCACAATTGAAACAATTTCTCTGTCATAAAAAAGTTTAAAATTTTTCCTTATATCATGACCCAAAGGTTGCAATCTTCAGGTCGTGATGGGTGGGGAGAAAATCAGTTTTACGTGATGGTGGCCGCTTGTTATATACGGCGGAGTCGTCCAAAAACAGTAAAATTTCGCATTTCTTCTTTTTCGTATCACTATTAACAGAGGTGTGCCAATCTTTAAACGATTCTGTCGTTTTGATATCCGTTCTTTTTTTGTTTGAGCGACAAGTTTTCGGAAGAGATTTTATTCCCAAGAAAAAAGCGTGGTTTCGCATATTTACCTATTAAGGTGATACCAAGGTGGTTTCAGCTTACGAGACCCCCTCCATGTTACAGGCTACAAGGACAACTGTTCTGTCTTTGCTCGGTTCTCCTCCATGACAGTTTCTGTCTTTGAACGTTAGGGTGTGATCTGGAAGACTCTTTTTTTTAATCTGCGCTAGGATTGAATGTGTTGCGTGGATCGTAACCAATCGAAAGTTTTTTAGTTCATCAGTTCATTCTGTGCAAAAGAAACTGTCCATGCTGGCTATCTCTATATTTATTTAACGAGAAGACGTTATTTCATTTTTAATTTTAATGCCACCTCTAAGTTGCCGCAAATACTTCAGTCCACAGACGCCGAGCATAATATTTCGCTCTTTCCTTGAACATGACACCTCAAATCACACACGGCAACGTTTTGTTCTCTACATTGATTTATCTACTTAAGCAAGCACTTCTAAAGACAGGGAAATCCGCTGTGATGTGACTCTTTTCTTCATGTGCTCCAGGCACTTCCGGTGAGACGAACTTTGTTTTTAAAAATTATGGACAATATAGATGGTAAACTATTTCTGAAACACCTATTTTCTAAATTCCGCTCTTTACAGCTTGAATAATAAGGTTGACTGAAACACTCTTGTTCCTTCTAGCACCCACAGCAATTCACAGATTCGAGAGACACGGACTGACAACAACACAGTATCAAAGCAGACTGCAGAGTGAGTGGGATTTAGGTTGAAGAAACAAACGACAGGTGGTATGAACCTGAATCATGGAGGTACGGGGACTTCAGTGGGAATCACAGAAAATTATTGAGAGCACGGAATGCCTGACTTGCAGTTATGAAGTGTTGGTGAGATTGCCTCAACTTTCCAACTTCAGATTACCGATAGGACAAAAACACAATGATTTTTTTCCAAATTATGAAGTATTGTTGTGGAGACTAGGAAAATTTTTTAAATCACTGGGGGTTTCCGATTATCGAAAGTCCTATAACCGACAGCCGATTATATTTTAATTTATTTGTGGGACAATGTTGCCCATGTCAGAGAAAAAGTTATTATTTTGCTTGTGTCTGTGTGTGGTACGTGTGTCGGTGAGCGAAGAGGAAAATGTACAAACCGTACATAAAACCATTTTCGAGATAAACCCTAAGTGTCAGATTGGAACTTTTAACAAAAAATTTTTTTGAACTGAGAGGTCCTCATCGATCAGTACACAGCTGCATGATGGGAATCACCATGGAACGGCTTGAGCAGATGACGTAATTATAGCCTAATGAAAGTTGGAGGTGGGGTGGTGGGTGATGATGGATGGTAGAGAAACCAAAGAAATTCTTTACTAGGTTGCCAGAGATTAGAAATGGCCTTTGCGTCCATCCAGTTAAGGATTTGAGGAAAATGAAGCAGTAACATGAATGTGTGTAGCTGAACACTGTGGAGAGTGTCGAGGTAGCGTTTATATAACAAGCGATGCTGAATGCCTCGTGAAGATGAGGGTATTAACTTAAATTTAAGAAACAGCTGAGAAATGCGTCTTTTGTTGTCAGTAAGCTGGCGTGATCATTAGAGTAATATCCTACAGTACACACAGTAGCTGTCATATAGCACACTGAGGTTAACACGTGACATGCTGCGTGGGAACGCATATGGGAAACGCACCATAGACCACTCAAGTAATTTCATTTATCTATTTATTCATTTATTTGTTTGTTAAACTGATTATACAGCGTGTTACAAAAAGGTACAGCCAAACTTTCACGAAACATTCCTCACACGCAAATAAACAAAAGATGTTATGTGGACATGTGTCCGGAAACGCTTAATTTCTATGCTAGAGCTAATTTTAATTTCGTCAGTATGTACTGTACTTCCTCGATTCACCGCCAGTTGGCCCACTTGAAGGAAGGTAATGTTGACTTCGGTGCTTGTGTTGACATGAGACTCATTGCTCTACAGTACTAGCATCAAACACATCAGTAAGTAGCATCAACAGATTAGTGTTCATCACGAACGTGGTTTTGCAGTCAGTGCAATGTTTACAAATCGGGAGTTGGCAGATACCCAATTGATGTATGGATTAGCAAGGGGCAATAGACGTGGCGCGGTAGGTTTGTATCGTGACAGATTTCCAGAACAAAGGTGTCCCGACAGGAAGACGTTTGAAGCAATTGATCAGCGTCTTAGGGAGCACGGAACATTCCAGCCTATGACTCGCGACTTGGGAAGACCTAGAACGACGAGACCTGCAATGGACGAGGCAATTCTTCGTGCAGTTGACGATAACCCTAATGACAGCGTCAGAGAAGTTGCCGCTGTACAAGGTAACGTTGACCACGTCACTTTATGGAGAGTGCTAAGGGAGAACCAGTTGTTTCCGTACCATGTTCAGAGTGTGCAGGCACTATCAGCAGCTGATTAGCCTCCACGGGTACACTTCTACGAATGGTTCATCCAACAATGCGTCAATCCTCATTTCAGTGCAAATGTTCTCTTTACGGATGAGGCTTCATTCCAACGAGATCAAATTGTAAATTTTCACAATCAACATGTGTGGGCTGACGAGAATCCGCACCCAATTGTGCAATCACGTCATCAACACAGATTTTCTGTGAAAGTTTGGGCATGCATTGTTGGTCATGTCTTGTTTGGGCCCCATGTTCTTCCACCTACGCTCAATGGAGCACGTTATCATGATTTCATACGGGATACTCCACCTGTGCTGCTAGAACATGTGCCTTTACAAGTACGACACAACATGTGGTTCATACACGATGGAGCTCCTGCACATTTCAGTCGACGTGTTTGTACGCTTCTCAACAACAGATTCGGTGACCGATGGGTTGGTAGAGACAGACCAATTCCATGGCCTCCACGCTCTCTTGACCTCAACCCTCTTGACTTTCATTTATGGGGGCATTTGAAACCTCTCGTCTACGCAACCCCGGTACCAAATGTAGAGACTCTTCGTGCTAGTATTGTGGACGGCTGTGATATAATACGCCATTCTCCAGGGCCGCATCAGCGCATCAGGGATTTCATGCGACGGAGGGTGGATGCACGTATCCTCGCTAACGGAGGACATTTTTAACATTTCCTGTAACAAAGTGTTTGAAGTCACGCTGGTACGTTCTGTTTCTGTGTGTTTCCATTCCATGATTAATGTGATTTGAAGAGAAGTAATAAAATGAGCTCTAACATGGAAAGTAAGCGTTTCCGGACACATGTCCACATAACATATTTTCTTCCTTTGTGTGTGAGGAATGTTTCCTGAAAGTTTGGCCGTACCTTTTTGTAACACCCTGTATAAGGGCCTAGAGGCCCTCTCTTGCATTGGAACAGGATTTTACTCACACAACACTTTTTTTTACATCGTACTTCCTTAAGAAATGGAAATAATTTAAAGTAATAAATGGTAATAAAATGGTATTCATACAATTAAAAGTGACTGGAATGTATGTAATGACAACGTTCAATAACAGTAATGACTAAGAAGCATGCCCGCATCTCTTGGTCGTGCGGTAGCGTTCTCGCTTCCCGCGCCCGGGTTCCCGGGTTCGATTCCTGCCGGAGTCCTGGATTTTCTCTGCCTCGTGATGGCTGGGTGTTCTGTGCTGTCCTTGGGTTAGTTAGTTTTAAGTAGTTCTAAGTTCTAGGGGACTTATGACAATAGATGTTAAGTCCCATAGTGCTCAGAGATATTTGAACCATTTTGAACTAAGAAGTAAGAACGTTAATACAAACAGCTGGCCTACTAATTGTGTTTTTACTGCTCATGGGAATTATGTAACAATAATAATAATGACGATAGTGGCAGCTACAAAGTGTATTTCTTGACTTTGGAACCCCTGCTAATCGGTCGAGCTGCTTCTCAGTTGCACCAGTCTTGGAAGAAGTCGCATTTCCAGTTCTTACTCTGGTGAGATCTCAGAAAATAGATTAAGGAAAGGCAAACCTACGTTTCTAGCATTTGTAGACTTAGAGAAAGCTTTTGACAATGTTGACTGGAATACTCTCTTTCATATTCTGAAGGTGGCAGGCGGCAGGGGTAAAATACAGGGAGCGAAAGACTATTTACAATTTGTACAGAAGCCAGATGGCAGTTATAACAGTCGAGGGGCATGAAAGGGAATCAGTGGTTGGGAAGGAAGTGAGACAGGGTTGTAGCCTATCCCCGATGTTATTGAATCTGTATAATGAGCAAGCAGTAAAGGAAACAAAAGAAAAATTCGGAGTACGAATTAAAATCCATGGAGAAGAAATAAAAACTCTGAGGTTTGCCGATGACATTGTAATTCTGTCAGAGACCGCAAAGGACGTGGAAGAGCAGCTCAACAGAATGGACAGTGTCTTGAAAGGAGGTTATAAGATGAACATCATCAGAAGCAAAACAAGGATAATGGAATGTAGTCCAATTAAATCGAATGATGCTGCGGGAATTAGATTAGGAAATGAGACACTTAAAGTAGTACATGAGTTTTGCTATGTGGGGTGCAAAATAACTAATGATGGCCGAAGTAGAAAGGATATAAAATGTAGACTGGCAATGGCAAGGGAAGCGTTTCTGAAGAAGAGAAATTTGTTAATATCGAGTATAGATTTAAGTGTGAGGAAGTCGTTTCTGATAGTATTTGTATGGAGTGTGGCCATGTATGGAAGTGAAGCGTAGACGATAAATAGTTTGGGCAAGAAGAGAATAGAAGCTTTCGAAATGTGGTGCTACAGAAGAATGGTGAAGTTTAGATGGGTAGATCACATAACTAATGAGGCGGTATTGAATAGGATTGGGGGGAAGAGAAGTTTGTGGCACAACTTGACCAGAAGGAGGGATCGGTTGGTAGGACATGTTCTGAGGCATCAAGGGATCAACAGTTTAGTATTGGAGGGCAGCGTGGAGGGTGAAAATCGTAGAGGGAGACCGAGAGATGAATAAACTAAGCAGATTCAGAAGGATGTAGGTTGCAGTAGGTACTGGGAGATGAAGAAGCTTGCACAGGATAGAGTAGCATGGAGGGCTGCATCAAACCAGTCTCAGGACTGAAGGCCACAACAACAGGAACACTCTGATGAGCTGGGACAGTATTCCAGAGTGTGAGGGGAACATAGTGGTGCGCGGCACGGTCTGGAAATGGACGAGAGCCTGATGTCTCCAACACGTAAAAGTGAAGCTAATAAGAGACAGATTGTCTTTTTGAGAGAATTAGTACAAGATTTTAGTAAAATCTCTTAAAATCGATTTTTCTGTGGCGTAGACGAAGTGCAGACATTCGAATACAGTCAGATTGTGTGTTGGAGGTGATGTCTTAGCACGAGTAGTACTCGCGCCGATTAATTATTGAGTTACTACTCCAATAGTATAGTTGGATATTGTTGACCCAGGTTGAACAGTATTCAGCAGTGCACTATACAGCACGCAAAAAAAAGAAAAAGTGGAGGCAAATATACCGGAGTAGGCCTGAAATAATTTTTCCAGGGAATTCTTTCTGGCTCAGATCTGTTTTTGTTGTTGTTGTCTTCAGTCCTGAGACTGGTTTGATGCAGCTCTCCATGCTACTCTATCCTGTGCAAGCTGCTTCATCTCCCAGTACCTACTGCAACCTACATCCTTCTGAATCTGCTTAGTGTACTCATCTCTCGGTCTCCCTCTACGATTTTTACCCTCCACGCTGCCCTCCAATGCTAAATTTGTGATCCCTTGATGCCTCAAAACATGTCCTACCAACCGATCCCTTCTTCCAGTCAAGTTGTGCCACAAACTTCTCTTCTCCCCAATCCTATTCAATACCTCCTCATTAGTTACGTGATCTATCCACCTTATCTTCAGTATTCTTCTGTAGCACCACATTTCGAAAGCTTCTATTCTCTTCTTGTCCAAACTAGTTATCGTCCATGTTTCACTTCCATACATGGCTACACTCCAAACAAATACTTTCAGAAACGACTTCCTGATACATAAATCTATATTCGATGTTAACAAATTTCTCTTCTTCAGAAACGCCTTCCTTGCCATTGCCAGTCTACATTTTATATCCTCTCTACTTCGACCATCATCAGTTATTTTACTTCCTAAATAGCAAAACTCCTTTACTACTTTAAGTGTCTCATTTCCTAATCTAATTCCCTCAGCATCACCCGATTTAATTTGACTACATTCCATTATCCTCGTTTTGCTTTTGTTAATGTTCATCTTATATCCTCCTTTCAAGACACTGTCCATTCCGTTCAACTGCTCTTCCAAGTCCTTTGCCGTCTCTGACAGAATTACAATGTCATCGGCGAACCTCAAAGTTTTTACTTCGTCTCCATGAATTTTAATACCTACTCCAAATTTTTCTTTTGTTTCCTTTACTGCTTGCTCAATATACAGATTGAATAACATCGGGGAGAGGCTACAACCCTGTCTCACTCCTTTCCCAACCACTGCTTCCCTTTCATGCCCCTCGACTCTTATTACTGCCATCTGGTTTCTGTACAAATTATAAATAGCCTTTCGCTCCCTGTATTTTACCCCTGCCACCTTTAGAATTTGAAAAAGAGTATTCCAGTCAACATTGTCAAAAGCTTTCTCTAAGTCTACAAATGCTAGAAACGTAGGTTTGCCTTTTCTTAATCTTTCTTCTAAGATAAGTCGTAAGGTCAGTATTGCCTCACGTGTTCCAACATTTCGACGGAATCCAAACTGATCTTCCCCGAGGTCTGCATCTACCAGTTTTTCCATTCGTCTGTAAAGAATTCGCGTTAGTATTTTGCAGCCGTGGCTTATTAAACTGATAGTTCGGTAATTTTCACATCTGTCAACACCTGCTTTCTTTGGGATTGGAATTATTATATTCTTCTTGAAGTCTGAGGGTATTTCACCTGTCTCATACATCTTGCTCACCAGCTGGTAGAGTTTTGTCATGACTGGCTCTCCCAAGGCCGTCAGTAGTTCTAATGGAATGTTGTCTACTCCGGGGGCCTTGTTTCGACTCAGGTCTTTCAGTGCTCTGTCAAACTCTTCACGCAGTATCGTATCTCCCATTTCGTCTTCATCTACATCCTCTTCTATTTCCATAATATTGTCCTCAAGTACATCGCCCTTGTATAAACCTTCTATATACTCCTTCCACCTTTCTGCCTTCCCTTCTTTGCTTAGAACTGGGCTGCCATCTGAGCTCTTGATATTCATACACGTGGTTCTCTTCTCTCCGAAGGTCTCTTTAATTTTCCTGTAGGCAGTATCTACTTTACCCCTAGTGAGATAAGCTTCTACATCCTTACATTTGTCCTCGAGCCATCCCTGTTTAGCCATTTTGCACTTCCTGTCGATCTCATTTTTGAGACGTTTGTATTCCTTTTTGCCTGCTTCATTTACTGCATTTTTATATTTTCTCCGTTCATCAATTAAATTCAATATTTCTTCTGTTACCCAAGGATTTCTAGCAGCCCTCGTCTTTGTACCTACTTTATCCTCTGCTGCCTTCACTACTACATCCCTCAGAGCTACCCATTCTTCTTCTACTGTATTTCTTTCCCCTATTCCTGTCAATTGTTCCCTTATGCTCTCCCTGAAACTCTGTACAACCCCTGGTTCTTTCAGTTTATCCAGGTCCCATCTCCTTAATTTCCCACATTTTTGCAGTTTCTTCAGTTTTAATCTACAGGTCATAACCAATAGATTGTGGTCAGAGTCCACATCTGCCCCTGGAAATGTCTTACAACTTAAAACCTGGTTCCTAAATCTCTGTCTTACCATTATATAATCTATCTGATACCTTTTAGTATCTGTTTTATAAAAACGAAATCCTAATGTTTATAAAACAGCGCTGATGATGGTCATTGTAGACTGAAACCCGTAATATGCCACCATGGCTGCAGTACATTAGAACTTTGTTTTTATAAAACAGATCTGATGATGGTCGTTACAGACCGAAACCGGTAATCTGTTAACAGATAATTTGTGACCATAAACGTAAATTAAAGGAAACTTAGGGCGTGATTCATTGGAAAAGCGCCGGCCGCGGTGGTCTCGCTGTTAAGGCGCTCAGTCCGGAAGCGCGTGACTACTACGGTCGCAGGTTCGAATCCTGCCTTGGGCAAGGATGTGTGCGATGTCCTTAGGTTAGTTAGGTTTAAGTAGTTCTAAGTTATAGGGGACTGATGACCTCAGATGTTTAGTCCCATAGTGCTCAGAGCCATTTTCATTGGAAAATCATTAATGCTGGAGAAGGTCGAAAGTACGAGAAGAAGATGGCGGAAAAGGATGAGACTGATCGATAACATCGCAGTATTAATGGAATCCTACCAGCAAAGTCTGCGGTAGAAAGTGGGTGGCAGAAGAAATTGGGATCACAGAGAGTCGGAATCGACTAAATCAAAAGCGAGAGAGGATATCAACATTGTAGGGTTATGGGAAACAACAGTAATTCGAATGTGGAAAGTAGGAAGTAGAAGGTTGTCCTACAGTCTTACAAAATAAGAAGTATATTTCAATCTGAATGGATTGATGCAAAGTGGGGGGTGCCACATGGGTCCGTTCTGGGTCCGTAGCTTTTCTCCATATACACTGAAGTATTGTCAGGCAGGCTGATAATTGATATTTTTTTCCTTTTTTCAGATGACAAATGTATTGTTATGAAATACGTGAAATATAATGTAAATGACCTATTTGATCGGGTAGGTGGAAACGTCAGCACGTGGTTTTCAGAGAAGAGATTAACGCTTACTACAAAGAAACGCAATGGATATTTTGTCTGAAACAGAGCTCTTAAAAAAAACGAAATATTTTCTAACTACCTGATGCTGTCGGATGGAGAACGATCAGATTTAATGTAAGGAGAGCTTCTGATATGAAGTCTTTTATTGCCTGACCGCTTGTATGTACACTGGATTACTAGTTTCGATTGTGCCATCGTAACGGACTCATAGTAAAAAGAGAGTAACCCGTTACCATGCCGCAGTTACACAAGTGCGGTTTGTTGCGCCCTATGGTTTCATAACCTGTACTCTGTGGGTCTGAAGGCTGCAGCTTAGTCCTGAGTAGTAATCCAGTGTACCTACACGCGCTCAAGGCAACAAAAAACTTTGTATAAGAAGCTTTCTTTATTTCAAAATATTTTCTGTCCCAAAGTGGTTAAAAGGTCAGTTAAGTCGAGAATTTAAAATTTTTGGTGTTGAGGGTCTCTGTTGGCTAGCCCCTATCCCGACCAGTTGGAGTCGGCATTTACACGATTTGACAAATTTTACATTATTACTAGCGATCTGCCCAGAATTCCCGCGGCTGGCACTGAATATTGACAGCCAGATGGACTGTCTGCCATAGCAGCAATAAATTATATACCTAAACTTTCCTCGTGGATCAGTCTGTCTAAAACTTTCCTCGTGGATCAGTTTTTCTAGAACTGTCCTCATGGATTAGTCTTTTTATATATATCAGTGAAACCCATATCTGACTCCTACAGTACTTTCCAAGTAGCCTTCATATACACACATAGGAATACAAAGGTGAGCCAAAACATAATGGCCACCTGCTTAATAGCTTGTTTGTCCCTTTTTGGAACTAAATATATCACTAATTCTGTTTATCAGGGATCCGACAGATTTTTCGTAGGTTTTTGGAGGTATATGGCATTAGATGTCTACACAAAGGTCATGTGATTCGGATAAATAACGAACCGCTCATTTGTATACGCGGTGATGGCGCCGGATAGCGATCCAGATGGGTTCCTTAGAACTTATTACATCCGGCGAGTTTGGTCACCTAGACATCAATATGATGTCACTATAACGCTTCCTCAAACTACTGTAATACGGTTCTGGCTCTGAGTGACGGACAGTTATACTGCTGAAAGATTACATCACGGTCGCGGAAGACAAATATGGTTCATAGGGCTCTGAGCACAATGGGACCTAACATCTGAGGTCATCAGTCTCCTAGACTTAGAACTACGTAAACCTAACTAACCTAAGGACATGGCTGACGCTCTATCCATCTGAGCCACCGAGGGCACAAAGGATAGTGCGCCTGCAGTGACTTATCCCTTGCACGCTCCTCGTGAGACCCACTACGAAAGTAGTGGTGTGGATATTTTGTGAATGTGGGTCTCATGGGGAGCGCGCGAGGGATAAGTCACTGCAGGCGCACTATCCACTGTGTCCTCTGTGGCTCAGATGGATAGAGCGTCTGCCATGTCAGCAGTAGATCCCACAATCGAGTCCCGGTCGGGGTACACACTTGCAAAATGTCCCCAATAATGTGTATCATCGCCTGATTGCAGCTAGGGTGTCAATTTAATTATCATTTCATTTATCCTACATTACTGAGCAGACACGCCTCCGAACACCACCTTCCTTCATGGACGTCCAACCATTTAGCGCCCACATCTTTCCGTAGATGCTCACGACAGTAGCACGTGAACACTCGATCAGCTTCGACGTTTTAGAGACACTTGTTCTTAGGTGTTGAGTCATAATAATCTGCCCTTTATCAAAGTCCCTTATCCCAGTGGATTTCCCCATTTGCAGCCCATATCTCCGCTAGCGTGATCCTCTGTCCATACATACATACATTACTGGCCATTAAAATTACTACACCACGAAGATAAAGTGATACATACGCGAAATTTAACCTACAGGAAGAAGATTCTGTGATATTGGCTTTTCAGAGCATTCACACAAGGTTGGCGCCGATGGCGACACCTACAACGTGCTGACATGGGAAAAGTTTGCAACTGATTTCTCATATACAAACAGCAGGTGAACTGCGTTGCCTGGTGAAACGCTGTCGTGATGTCTCGTGAAAGAAGGAGAAATGCGTACCATCACGTTTCCGACTTTGATTAAGGTCGGATTGTAGCCTATCGCGATTGCGGTTCATCATATCGCGGCATTGCTGCTCGCGTTGGTCAAGATCCAATGACTGTTACCAGAATATGGAATCGGTGGGTTCAGGAGGGTAATACGGAAGGCCGTGCTGGATCCCAACGATCTCGTATCACTAGCAGTCGAGATGACAGGCATCTTATCCGCATGTTTGTAAGGGATCGTGCGGCCACGTCTCGATCCCTGCGTCAACAGATGGGGACGTTTGCAAGACAACAAACCTCTGCACCAACAGTTCGATGACGTTTGAAGCAGTATGGACTATCAGCTCGTAGACCATGGCTGGGGTTACCCTTGACGCTGCTTCACAGACAGGAGCGCCTGCGATGGTGTACTCAATGACGAACCTGGGTGCACGAATGACAAAATGTCATTTTTTCGGATGAATCCAGGTTCTGTTAACGGCGTCATGATGCATACATCCGTGTTTGGCGACATCGCGGTGAACGTACATTGGAAGCATGTATTCGTCATCGCCATACTGGCGTATCACCCGGCGTGATCGTGTGTGTTACGACCCCTGGCTATACCCTTCATTCAATCCCTGCGAAACCCTACATTTCAGCAGGATAATGCAAGACCGTATGTTGCAGATCCAGTACGGGCCTTTCTGATTACAGAAAATGTTCGACCGCTGCCCTGGCCAGCACATTCTCCAGATCTCTTACCAATTGAAAACGTCTGGTGAATGGTGGCAGAGGAACTGGCTCGTCACAATACCCCAGTCACTACCCTTGATGAACTATCCTGTTGAAGCTGCATGGGCAGCTGTACCTGTACAAGCCATCCAAGCTCTGCTTTACTGAATGCCCAGGTTATCAAGGCTGTTATTACGGCCAGAGGTGGTTTTTCTGGGTACTGATTTCTCAGCATCTATGCACCCAATTTGCGTGAAAATGTAATTACATGTCAGTTCTTGTATAATGTATTTGTCCAATGAATACCCATTTGTCATCTGCATTTCTTCTTGGTGTAGCAATTTTAGTGGCCAGTAGTGTATGTTATTGCATCATGTCCCCGCAACGCCATCGGACGGCATCCAACGTCGCGGTGTGCAGTGTTTTGGCTTATGAGTTTAAATATGCCGTGGGCTAGTTGAATTTACAACATTTGCAAAAGAATAACATAGATTTAGATCCTGGTAATAATGATTTCGTATTGCATAAAGGCCTGGCTCAAGTCTTTCTATTGGACGCCACTTCAGTGACGTCTCCCTAACCCACACCGGTAACACAGCCGGGGAACGGGGACCTACAGTTCAGTGTGGAATCCGAATCACGTGTCGTATCTGACGAACCTCCAAATCATTGAGAGGTGAATAGCAGGTTGAAAGGAGGAGTGAAAAAACGAACCCAGGAGCTTTCCGTTCCCAGGCACTCGCTTTACTGCTAGAACATTCTACGCGTGATAGATTCTTGTCAAGTGTCTCTGTCCTCTGGAGTAACGGCGGCTGTTTCCTTTCCTGCTTTTCCCTCTAGATAGCGCCTCCTCTGCAGCTCACCATCTCATAACTGCCTTCATTGCCACGAGATATCACTCCATAGGCCAGCTAAACATCGAACAGATACCAGTACACATATTACACACTTATCATTTGTTACTAGTAATAAGTTGTACACACAAATCTTGCAAGTGAATTAGGCGTATCTATTAGACAAAACCGTGCCAAAATCCCTATAGTTGTTTACTTTTGAATACGTTATGGGAGTGGCAGTGATCAGTGTCTTACAAGTATTTACTGCTAAAAACAGTCTTCATCACGATTTATTTAGCAAGGTGACCGGTTTCGACCATTACAGTGGTCATCTTCAGACCATTGTGTAGGAACCTCTATCTGTTGGAGAATGACTAGTAGTGACTATGCTACCTCTTTTTCCCCTGCCAAACACCTCCTTCCTTCCTTTTCTCGCCCCCCCCCCTTCCCTGGGCTTCCAGCTCCTTTCCCTCTTCACTGCCCCCCTGCTACCCCTCTTCCAGTTTCACGCTACCGTCTCTCCCCCCCCTTTTTCTTCCCCCCTCCTCCCTTCACTCGGCGGTAGGTCCCTTTCTGTGTAGTGAATTTTAACGTTTTCATTGTGGTGCTAGTGTTCCTCTAGTGCTTTGTGCAGAGCTACATTCACCCAGCAGTGTTGCCAGCGTCATTAATTTGTGTTCCCACTGTGGTGTTTCTTTGTTTTCTTGTCGACTCATAGTGTTCATTCTCTTCATGTGTGTATGGCTCTAGTCTATGTTGTTTTTAAATCTCTTTTTGTTCTTGTTAATTGATCATTTTATACCATTCTATGTTATGTGTTATTTTTCTCATTACCTTATGTTTGTCTCTGTAACTTCCTTGGCTGAAGAGTGGCGTATTGTGTCTCCGCCAGCCTTACAATAAAGAAAGAAAGAAAAACCTTTGTGGCCATTTCCCAAGGTCACAACTACCTTATGATCAACTCAAAGAATGGCCCTCTCCTTGCTGCTCACCCTTGCATCCCATTACATCACTATTCTCTACACAGGTTACGATCCTCAACTACAGGAAACCTCACAAACCTTCTACTGATGCCTTCTCCTGCCGTTTGATCTACCTCGCCTAAGTCTTTAGCAAAGTCTTCGAATCAATTTTCTCCCGACAGATTCATCAATGCAAGAATCAAAAACCACCCCCTTTCAGGTCACCAGTGTTGCTTCATTCCAATTTCTCCTCTGCTGACGAGCTCCTGCATATCATCCATTTCCTACCCCTCCAGTTCAACTCCTGTAAATCCGCAATTTTTTCTTCCTTCACCTACAGGAAGCCTACGACCTGCTTTCCGATGTATCCGAGTGGTTCTAGGCACTTCAGTCTGGATCCGCGTGACCGCTACGGTCGCAGGTTCGAATCCTGCCTCGGGCATGGATGTGTGTGATGTCCTTAGGTTAGTTAGGTTTAAGTAGTTCTAAGTTCTAGGGGACTGATGACCTCAGAGGTTAAGTCCCATAGTGCTCAGAGCCATTTGAACCATTTGAACCTACGATCGTGTATGGCATTCCAGTCTCATTTTCCAAATCCAGACATATGCATATACAGTTAACTATCTCTACCTTATTGTGTCCTTCCTGTGTAACAGCCCATCCTCCTTCGTTTCCATCCCACTGCATCCCCAGGCGCTGTTATTTCTCTCCTTTATTTCCTCTACACTGCTGATATGCCCAAACAAAGCCCACCAGTCTATCTCCTTCAGTATGCTGATGACACTAATTTCATCGCCCTCTCCCCTATACTGCAGGAATCACAACAATTTCTCCATATTCACCTCTATGAGTCTACTGCCAAGTATAACGAATGTTCTCAGTATTAAAACTTCCAAAATCCAGCAATAATGTGGGACGAACCAGCCGTATCTTTCGTCTCCATTGCTTCTACATTACCATTTACGACGATCCTGTCCACGCAACTAATACACCAAAATATCAGGCAGCAGAACAGGCAAAGTCCAACGAAAAGCGGCGCGTTTCATCACGGCATCGTGTAGTCACGGAAGGAGCGTTACAGAGCTGCTCAAGAACTTCCAGAGAACGACATGAGAAGGTTGGCGATGTGCATCAAGGAGAGATTTAGTAATGAAATTACGAGAGAGCACTTCCGGAAAGAATTAAGCAGGTGACCACAAGAAGAAAATTCGAGAAATTAGAGCTAATACAGATGCTTCTCGACAAGTATTCCCCCCACACGTCATTCGCTAATGGACCAGGGAAAGGGAGGGAGGGGGAAGAGTGCCAGTTAGTGGTACCATACGTACCCTCCTTTGCACACCGTTAACCGATTTGCGGAGTGTAATATAGTTATAGATGTTGGACTAATCATCGCCTGGCAGCTAATATGGAAACGTCACCTACGAACCATTCATCAGAAAACCCACAATAAGAACTACCGCTGGCCTCTGTGCCCGAGCGGTTCTAGGCGTTTCAGTCAGGAACCATGCGGCTCCTACGGTCGCAGGTTCGAATCCTGCCTCGGGCATGGATGTATGTGATGTCCGTAGGTTGGTTAGCTTTAGCTAGTTCTAAGTCTAGGGCACTGATGACCTCAGATGTTGAGTCCCATAGTGCGTAGAGCCATTTGAACCATTTCAGAACTATACTTCTCCACTATCCTCCATACCCATGAAATATTGATCCGACTCGTTCTTTCCTAAGCAAACATTGCAAGGATATCTGATCCACCAAGTTTCTACAGTTACCTCAAATTCCTCGAACGCCATGTACACCGTCTCAATCCAGTATCCGTCTACCTTCCCCCTCGTGGCTGCTCTATATCATGAGATCTGCATCTCTCCTCAAGCACATCGATCAACGCCGCATCTTCTGTAATATCCACAAACTAGATTCCAAAACCGACGTTGCTCCCCTTCTGATCAACAAACCTGATGCCTCTGCAAACACGTTCCACATTCTCTCAGATACACACGCCATATCCTATCCCAACGCAACTTTGACCGACTGCCTCTCCCAGATATGTATCCATCTAACGAGATATAGCTTTTTCCACCTATTTCTTCTACACATCAAGGCTCCCCTCTCTCCTATCTTTCCTTATCACTCCACCTTTTCCTCTTCTGATACCATGGCCCAGCTCACCCACCAAACGCATCCTTTCCATCTCTCACAATGTCTTCCGTACCATCTATCTCCTCTCTACATATCGGCCAACGGCTTACACATTTATACCCACAACTTCTTCACTCAGCGCCATTTTCTTCTTCTTAGCGCCATTTTCTTCTTTTTCTTCTTTTCTTTCTTACTAGGCTAAAGCCTGTATCCCTTAATTGCTCCTCAGCCTACCCTCTCGTTGTCGCTCTATCGTTCCCTTGGACGGCCAATTTATCTTTAACCAGCTGGTGGTTTATTTCCTACGATTTTCACAATATTCCGTTCATTCATCCTGTCTATATGTTTATTCCATCCATGATTTCTCTTATGTACCGACTCATTAATGGAGTCCACTCTATATACTTCGCTAATGCCTTCACTTCTCTGACTGCCATTGTCTTTCCTGCAATCCTTCCAAAATTTTCATTGCTGTAGTTTCCAAAGCTCTTCTACTTTTTGATGTTCCATATGAAACGTCCCCTTAGAAAAATTGTACAAGACTGTGCTTAAACTGACACACAATATTTTTATTTTAGCGCGACGCAATCTGAATTTCAGTAATCCCTACAAGAGAATGGCCCTGACTAACATTAACCTATACGTTTCACAAATCACTTACCTCACAAAAATCTTCGTTACTCGAACTACTGCAATACAGTGAGCGCCACTACTGCCAGCTAACTAAAATATTCAAACTACGGAAGTCACTAACTACTGATAGGCACAGTTAGCAAATGAAAGATTTTAATAGAGAACAAACAATGTATTTACCTTTATAGTCATTATATATATATATATATATATATATATATATATATATATATATATATATATATATATATATCAGTGCATGACACCATCTCTTACAAATTTCAAAACTCCGCCATCTCTCTCTCCACGTCCACCACTGCTGGCGGCTCACCTCCAACTGCGCAACGCTACGCGCTGTTAGCATCCAGCTGCCGCTGCCCAACACTACAATGGCAGACAACAGTGCAAACCAGCCACAGACTGCACACAGCACAGCCAGTGATTTTCATACAGAGCGCTACGTGGCGGCGGAGTTACCAATAAAAAACCTAAACAGCCTACTTACACATATCTTGCCTCAGACGTGTGTGTCGTAATTTTTTTTATAGATTTTTGCCACTGCATCTTTTCCTTTGTCTTTGTTTTTGAAAATAGTATCATTTAAACACCCAGCCGATTCGCTTTTGCTAATTGTTTTCTAAGTTCCTTTTCGGCATTTACACTTCTGGACAGTTCAGTACCAAGATATTTAAATGTCATTACTTGTTGAATATTGTTTCCATTCACTTTAAGTTGCCATCTAATGTGTTGCGCAGATGTGATCATAAATTTGGGTTTTTGAGTGAACGGGGCCAGATTTAGGTTTATGGCTGCCACGTTAAATATATGTAAACGTTCCTGCAATACATCTTGTCTGTGTCCAAGGAGAATTTTTTCATCAACATAACAAATTATTATTTCTTCGTTCTCCTTTCTAAATCTACTACCAGCCAATACCCTCACTATCAAATCTTTCATGAATATATTAAAAAGTAGCTAGCTCGAAGTGAAACCTTTTCTTTTTAAAGTTTTTAAAAATCTATTTTATCTTTACCTGCCAGGTGTTTTATTCCATTTTTGTACTGTGAACGAAGAAACCAGTCGGTATTACTATATCTCCACATAAGAATTTTAAACGTTCTGAAATTTTGTATCTATACATATCATTTGTAACGTCCTCATCTGTTTTCTGAAAATACTCTAAGCTGAAGAGCGGGGGACTGTACCTCTGGAAGCCTACTCCCCACCCCATAGGGGCGATGGGGATGAAATAACCAGAAAGGAAAACAAAACTTCGTGGCCGCATGCCCGTCCTGACGCCTCGGTCTTCGAAGTAACGAAAGGGAAAAACGGTCTTGTGCACTATCTGTATGTGAATCGTGTAAAGTGTGTTCTGAATTTTATCCGACCTTAACCGATTTTGCTGAGGTGGAATTTGAGGACTCTTCAACCATTTGACTAGAGGAGCGTTGGAAACCGCTTAAGTACCATACTGCAGCTGGCCGATAATCCCCTGCGTGGATCCGAACCCCGTCTGATACACCTCCCTGTGTCTCTAGCTAGTGCGCGCAAGTTACGCTATACCACCAGGTCTGGACAGGGAGCATATGAAAAGCTTTATTCTCTCCATCATATTAAAGACATTGTGCAGGAACGTAATGCTGCGTATAAAAATAATAACCCCTTTCTCCCACAGTGTGGTCGCGCGGTTCGAGGTGCCATGTCACGGGCTGCGTGGCCCCTCCCGCCGGAGGTTCGAGTCCTCCCTCAGGCATGGGTGTGTGTGTGTGTGTGTGTGTGTGTGTGTGTGTTATTCTTAGCATAAGTTAGATTAAGTAGTGTGTAAGTCTAGGCATCAAAGACCTCAGCAGTTCGGTCCCCTAGGAATTCACACACATTTGATCATTTTTGTTGTGTCCTGTCACGTTTTGGGACAACTCTGTGTACTCACGAACAACGTCCTTAGCCCGGTAGAGGGCTATCATATCGATTGGCGGTGTCGCTTCCGGAACTTGGTGTAGGCCATTGTTTAGGTCTCTCGGAATCCTAGCAGCGCCAACCCACGTTCAAATGCTTCATATGGGATTTTTTTGTTGACGATATCGCCTCATTCAGAAGAAACTGAAACAATAGACAGAAAAGCAATTTTCACCTGCACAACACTTCCTTAAGCGTTGTACAGAGTAGTTAGTGTACTGTTCAGCAGATATAATTTTCAGTAGCCTTTCAGCAGAACAGAAAGATGTGAACAATAAACCCCAAGTCTTAAAACTAAGTTGAAAGATCACCTTGTAACACGTTCTATGCTGTACAGTACTTTCTTCCCCTTCTCTCCAGTTACTTCCTTCTCCTCCCTCACTGTCGATCTCCTTCTCCCCTTCTCTCTATCCTCTAATCAGTCCTCTCTCTGTCCGTTTCCTTCTCTTTCTTTTCTCAGTCTATTTGCTCCTCTCTCCACCCTTTCATATCCTCCACTTCCCTCTTTCTGTCTTCGTCCATTTCTGTCCCTTTCCGCTTCCCCTGCTCTGTGCGCATCTTCTCATTCTGATACCTGTCTCCTCCACTGTCTCTATCAATCTGCTCCACCGCCTTCTCTCCTCACGTTATCACACCCACCACAATAGGTGATTGCTGGTCCTTGCCATCATCCCTTTCCAACGATTAGGAATTATAGTCACCTGCTCCGCTCTCTATCATCCATTCATCAGTCGATCAATCCATCCATCCATCCATCCATCCATCCATGCATCCGTGTCTTATGAGGTCTACATCTTTCTTTTCAGTCAGCTGATAGTCCATAATCTTTTTCACAGTCTCTTTTGTATCATTCTATCGACGTGATCCTTCCACATTATTCTATTACCTTCTATTTTGTCATTAACTGAAAAGATTTTCTAGCCAGATGTTATCGTTTCACACCTTATTTTGTCTATTTTATTACAGTACCTTACATATCTCACGAACTTCATCTCTGCTGTCTGCATATGTGAATTTGTTTTCCTTATTACTGTCCATGGTTCGGAACCATATACGAGCGTAGGTATAGCCATAACTTTATTTAATTTCTTTTGGGTTTCCTTTTCTGCTTTCCTTCCCAAAGCTGTTCCAATTGCTCCGCATGCAGCTTGATATTTATTAATCCTCTCGCCTTTACCCCTACGGTGTTTCTTCCCAGGTTTTAAGTAATGCGTGTATCAAGTATGGTTTAAATCGACCCAGTAGTTAAGGAGGAGCTTTTTACCCGAGTCTTACTCTGAGCACACACGTGTCAAATAAATTTCGCACATAGTCAACAACGAAATGTTAATGACGTCATACCCTCTGAACTGATCAAAAGTATCCGGACACCTGACTGAAGACGACTTATAGGTTCGTGGCGCCCTCCATCGGTAATGCTGGAATTCAGTATGGTGTTGGCCCATCCTTAGCCTTGGTGACAGTTTCCGCTCTCGCAGGTATACGTTCAGTCAGGTACTGCAAGATTTCTTGGGGAATGGCAGCCCACTCTGCACAGAGTGCTGCACTGAGGAGAGGTATCGATGTCGGTCGGTGACGCCTGGCACGAAGTCGGCGTTCCAGAACATCTCAAACGTGTTCTGTAGGATTCAGGTCAGGACTCTGTGCAGGCCATGCCATTACAGGGATGTTATTGTGGTGTATCCACTCCGCCAGAGGCCGTGCATTAGGAACGGGTGCTCGAGCGTGTTGAAAGATGCAGTCGCCATCCTCGAATTTCTCTTCAACAGTGGGAAGCCAGAAGGTCGTTAAAACATTACTGTAGCCTGTGCTGTGATAGTGCCACGCAGAAGAACAAAGAGTGCAAGCCCCCTCCACGAAAAACACGACCACACCATACCACCACCGCGTTGTCGCTTCCCGCGCCCGGGTTCCCGGGTTCGATTCCCGGCGGGGTCAGGGATTTTCTCTGCCTCGTGATGACTGGGTGTTGTGTGGTGCCCTTAGGTTAGTTAGGTTTAAGTAGTTCTAAGTTCTAGGGGCTAATGACCATAGATGTTAAGTCCCATAGTGTTCAGAGCTATTTGAACCCATTTGAGCCATACCACCACCGCCTCCGAATTTACTATTGCTACAACATACGCTGGCAGATAACGTTCATCAGGCATTCGCCATACCCACACCTTGCCATCGGATCGCCACATTGTATACCCTGATTCGTCACTCCACACAACGTTTTTGCACTGTTCAATCGTCCAGTGTTTACTCTCGTTACACCAAGCGAGGCGTCGTTTGGCATTTACCGGCGTGCTGTGTGGCTTATGAGCAGCCACTCTACCATGAAATCCAAGTTTTCCCACCTCCCACCGAACTGCCATAGTACTAGCAGTGGATCCTGGTGCAGTTTGGAATTCCTGTGTGATGGTCTGGATACATGTCTGCCTATCACACATTACGACCCCAAGTTTTCCCACCTCCCACCGAACTGCCATAGTACTAGCAGTGGATACTGGTGCAGTTTGGAATTCCTGTGTGATGGTCTGGATACATGTCTGCCTATCACACATTACGACCCTGTTGAACTGTCGGCGCTCTCTGTCGGTCAATAGACAAGGTCAGACTGTACCATTTTGTGCTGTACTTGTCCCTTCACGTTTCAATTTCACTATCACATTGGTAACAGTGGACCTAGGGATGTTTAGGAGTGTGGAAATCTCGCGTACAGACGTATGAGACGAGTGACACCCAATCATCACCCGACCACGATCGAAGTAAGTGAGTTCCGCGGGGTGCCCCATACTGCTCTTTCACAAAGTCTAATGACTGCTGATGTAGCTCATATGGAGTACCTGGCAGTGGGTGGCAGCACAATGCACATAATATGAAAAACGTATGGTGGGAGTGTCCGGAAACTTTTGGTCAAGAAGTGTATGTGTCGTAGAATGCCGGTAGAACGCGTGGTGTATGTAGGACAATGTCCGCGAAATGTGATGCTAATAGAGGTGCTAGTAAAGAAATTATAAGTTAAAAGTTAGTTCTTGAAGCGTGAAGCAACACTTTTATTGCACGAATAGCGAAAATTTAGTAAGCGAGTGGGGGGGGGGGGGGGGGGGGTAGCTCTGGGGCGGTCACAAGTGCAGTCGTTTTCGGGTTTTGTATTTAAACTTTTCCTCGTTAAAGAATACCACGCATAGCAGAATGATGGTATCCATACCGGGCGTAAACAGACGACAGGGGTGAAAGAGGCTATGGACATGTGAGTGGGCGAACGGACGTTCAACTGTTTAGTAGCTACTGCCCAGATAGGCGAAGGGGTTATCAACAGTGAATCCCAAAGGACCGTTCGGCGAACGTTGCTGCGTACGGGCCTCCACAGCTGGAGCGTGGATCATCCAATCAGGCCGACTGCTGTTCACAGTCGTCGAAGGCTCGAACTGGACGCCAATACCGCAGCTGCACGTCCTCTGAGTGACAAGTGACCTTTCCAGATGAATCTCGTTTTGTACTCCGGCAGATGGCCGTCGGCGTATATGGCCCTGCAACAATCTTGTGTATGTGTTACAGTCAAAACCCGTTTTTAGTTAGAACGCGTTCTTACTAGTTAAAACTAGTTTTTACTGAGTCACTTCGTCAAAACGGGGTTTCCCTAGTTAAAACTAGTTTTAACTGACTTTCATTTTGACCAGCAGTAAATTCTAGTAGTACATAAAGATCCCGGCGGGGACTACTCAGGAGAACGTCGTTATCAGGAGAAAGAAAACTGGCGTTCTACGGATCGGAGCGTGGAATGTCAGATCGCTTAATCGGGCTGGTAGTTTTAAAAAATTTAAAAAGTGAAATGGATAGGTTAATGTTAGATACAGTGGGAATTAGTGAAGTTCGGTGGCAGGAGAAACAAGACATTTGGTCAGGTGAATACAGGGTTATAAATAGGGGTAATGCAGGAGTAGATTTAATAATGAATAAAAAATAGGAGTGCGGGTAAGCTACTACAAACAGCATAGTGAACGCCTTATTGTGGCCAAGATAGACACGAAGCCCATGCCTACTACAGTAATACAAGTTTACATGCCAACTAGCTCTGCACATGATGAAGAAATTGATGAAATGTATGATGAGGTAAAAGAAATTATTCAGATAGTGAAGGGAGACGAAAATTTAATAGTCATGGGTGACTGGAATTCGAGAGTAGGAAAAGGGAGACTAGGAAACATAGTAGGTGAATATGGATTGGGGGTAAGAAATGTAAGAGGGAGCCGTCTGGTAGAATTTTGCACAGACCATAAATTAATCATAGCTAACACTTGGTTCAAGAATCATGAAAGGAGTGTGTATACATGGAAGAACCCTGGAGACACTAAAAGGTATCAGATAGATTATATAATGCTAAGACAGAGATTTAGAATCCAGGTTTTAAATTGTAAGACATTTCCAGGGGCAGATGTGGACAATATATTGGTTATGAACTGTAGATTAAAACTGAAGAAACTGCAAAAAGGTGGGAATTTAAGGAGATGGGTCCTCGATAATCTGGAAGAACCAGAGATTGTACAGAGTTTCAGGGAGAGCATAAGGGAAAAGTTGACAGGAACGGGAGAAAGAAACACAGTAGAAAAAGAATGGGTAGCTCTGAGGGATGAAGCAGTGAAGGCAGCGGAGGATAAAGTAGGTAAAAAGACGAGGACTAGCAGAAATCCTTGGGTAACAGAAGAAATATTGAATTTAATTGAGGAATATAAAAATATAAAAATGCAGTAAATGAAGCAGGCAAAACGGAATAAAAACGTCTCAAAAATGAGATCGACAGGAAGTGCAAAATGGCTAAGCAGGCATGGCTAGAGGACAAATGTAAGGATGTAGAGGCTTATCTCACTAGGGGTAAGATAGATACTGCTTACAAGAAAATTAAAGAGAGAGAAGAGAACCACTTGTATGAGTATCAAGAGCTCAGATGGCAACCCAGTTCTAAGCAAAGAAGGGAAGGCTGAAAGGTGGAAGAAGTATATAGAGGGTCTATAAAAGGGCGATGATCTTGAGGAGAATATTATGGAAATGGAATAGGATGTAGATGAAGATGAAAGGGGAGATATGATACTGCGAGAAGATTTTGACAGAGCACTGAAAGATCTGAGTCGAAAAAAGGGCCTGGGAGTAAACAACATTCCATTAGAACCACTGACGGCCTTGGGAGAGCCAGTCATGACAAAACTCTACCATCTGGTGAGCAAGATGTATGAGACAGGCGAAATACCCTCAGACTTCAAGAAGAATATAATAATTCCAATCCCACAGAAAGCAGGTGTTGGCAGATCTGAAAATTAGCAAACTATCAATTTAATAAGTCGCAGCTGCAAAATACTAACGCGAATTCTTTACAGACGAATGGAAAAACTGGTAGAATCCGACCTCGGGGAAGATCAGTTTGGATTCCGTAGAAATGTTGGAACACGTGAGGCATTACTGACCTTACGACTTATCTCAGAAGAAAGATTAAGGAAAGGCAAACCTACGTTTCTAGCAATTGTAGACTTAGAGAAAGCTTTTGACAATGTTGGCTGGAATGCTCTGTTTTAAATTCTAAAGGGGGCAGAGGTAAAATACAGGGAGCGAAAGGCTATTTACAATTTCTAGAAAAACCAGATGGCAGTTATAAGAGTCGAGGGGCATGAAAGGGTAGCACTGGTTGGGAATCGATTGAGACAGGGTTATAGCCTCTCCCCAATGTTATTCAATCTGTATATTGAGCAAGTAGTAAAGAAAACAAAAGAAAAATTCGGAGTAGGTATTAAAGTCCATGGAGAAGAAATAAAAACTTTGAGGTTCGCCGCTCGAATTAAGTCGGGTGATGCTGAGGGAGTTAGATGAGGAAATGAGACATTTAAAGTAGTAAAGGAGTTTTCCTATTTGGGGAGCAAAATAACTAATGATGGTCGAAGTAGAGAGGATATAAAATGTTGACTGGCAATGGCTAGGAAAGCATTTCTGAAGAAGAGGAATTTGTTAACATCGACATTTAAGTGTCAGGAAGTCGTTTCTGAAAGTATTTGTATGGAGTGTAGCCATGTATGGAAGTGAAACATGGATGGTAAATAGTTTGGACAAGAAGAGAATAGAAGCTTTCGAAATGTGGTGCTACAGAAGAATGCTGAAAATTAGATGGGTAGATCACGTAAGTAATGGGGAGGTATTGAATAGAATAGGGGAGAAGAGAAGTTTGTGACACAACTTGACAAGATGAAGCGACCGGTTTGTAGGGCATGTTCTGAGGCATCAAAGGATCACGAATTTACCATTGGAGGGCAGCGTGGAGGTTAAAAATCGTAGAGGGAGACCAAGGGATGAATACACTAAGCAGATTCAGAAGGATGTAGGCTGCAGTAGGTACTGGGAGATGAAGAAGCTTGCACAGGACAGAGGAGCATGGAGAGCTGCATCAAACCAGTCTCAGGACTGAGGACCACAACAACAACAACAACAACAACAACAACAACAACTAAGACTATCACTATCAACTAATTTCAACTAGTAAGAACGTGTTCAAACTAAACTACACAGAACTAGTTTTCGTTAAATTTATTTAGGGGCAAATATAAAATTGAGAGCAACTACGTGTTGATTGAAATGAAAATTCATTTTTGTATTGTGCAATGCGATATTTATTGTAATATTAATCATACGTCCAAACTCATTCTAAATAGTGAAAATAAGAAGATGCCAACACGAAAATGGCGAGTGTTGCTGCAAACTGGATGACAACGGGAAAAACATACGAAGAGAAACGCGTGTGTATTGTGAAGAGTGCGGTGTTGGATTGTGTGCAGTACCATAGTTCGAGCTATACCATACAAAGAGTCGTTTCTAATAAATATTGTTCAAGAAACTGTGTTTCCTTTAGTTCTACCAATAAAATGCTTCCTCCTTATATAAAAATTAATAATAAATAATTTTTAATTCTGCACCAGCGTTACTACTGTGAAAGCCTTTGAACTGTTAGGTGTTCAGTTGTTAGATAATGACTTCCGCCTCACAACAATCACACATAAGCGTGTCAAATACGCGCCGCCACAATAAGAGCGCTAGCGGCGCGGAATGAATTCGACGCACGGGATCAGTCCCAGGCGCCAAAACTTCCCGCCTGAGCAATGTTGCAGCGGCCGACAATAGCCCGACACTGGGCGCTTTTCGCCATAACAAGCAGCACACGGTCAAGGGGTTAAGCACGTGCAGATCAGCTTCCACGTATTTATCATGGCAGATCTACATCAAGAAAGGCGATGGAAAGAAGAATTTGTGGGAAGGATGTTACAGATTGAAGAACACGACAAAAGAGAAAACCATTACAGTGTTATGACTAAAGAGTCTTACGATAAATTAGTGGACGAAACTGAAGAATCACAATCAGCTGAGAAAAATACACAGAAGCAGCACAGAAGATTAAATAGATTCAAGGTTATTAATATTTGTGGGAAGTTAGTGACAAGAAAAGAGCCTGTGAAGTACCACTTATGTGTCGAAGAAATTTTCGACCTTATTGAAGTAGCTCATCAGGCCGCTGCATGTGGGGGTCGAGACAGGTTAAAGGTTAAAACTTCAAGAATATGTGGAAACATAACAGTGGAGATGATAAACATTTATCTGTGTGTGTATGAAACTAGTGAGCGCAAAAGGAGCATTAAGAAAAGGGGGCATGTTTCGAAACCTATACTTCATCCAGAAATGAACAGTCGTTGCCAAGTTGATATGATCGACATGCAAACTCAAGAATATCGTGGATTTAATTATATAATGGTGTATCAGGACCACTTCACAAGATTTTTTTATTTTTTTTTATTTTTATTTTTTTTTTTTTTTTTTTTTTTTTTTGTTACTTGCACTGCAAAGCAAGAGGTCGGAGGAAGTGGCACATCATTTAGCAGACATATTTTTGACCTTTGGTGCTCGTTGTATTTTACACTCTGGCAACGGCAGAGGTTACTTCTGTCATAAACGAGCTGGCTGTATTATGGCCTGAGTGTAAACTGGTTCACGGAAATCCAAGGCACATTCTGTTGAATGCGCCAACCAAGATGTTGAAAAAATATTGGATTCATCGATGCGAGACAACATTACCACCAACTGGTCATATTTCTTGATGCAATAATTTACCAACAGCCGTATGTATTGTAGAAATTTATTTTATTTTATGAACTTCTATGTGCTACCAGTTTCGACGTTACATTGATGCCATCTTCAGGCCCCACAGACTGTCTCGCCTGGACACAAACAGCTGTTGCAGGACGATTAATTCACGGATCCAGTTATATGGCTCCTTCCGTGTATACCGGTTTTACGACTATGACGATTGGGGCCTGAAGATGGCATCAATATAATGCCGAAACTGGTAGCACACAGAAGTTCATAAAATAAAATAAATTTCTAGAATACATACGACTGTTGGTAAATTATTGCATCAAGAAGTTCATGCCAGCCGCCGTCCCACGAGCCATAATGGATCAACGAAGAAGAACTGGTCAAACGGTCTTAGCTTTCTACAGTTTATGAAAAATCGGGACTATCGTTCTGGTAGCAAGCAAACGCCTTACAATGCTATGTTTGGCACAGAACCACGAGTAGGGCTTATGACTTCGAGTTTGCCTATAGATGGTATTAAGGAGATACAAGATGAAGATGATCTTAAAGAGGCTTTAAATAAAATTAATATGGTGGACGCAGTAAATGAGACACGTGATGAACTGGAACTATCACACGCCTCAGAGGAGATAGCGTTTGTGGCTAGTAGCAATGGACAGATTACAACTGCAGCCAGACTAGAAGATGCAGAAGCTTTGCTCAGTACAGGTATACCGTCACCAACGTCAGCAGCAGCGAATCAAGAGTCTCTAAGTCATAGCTAGTACGAGTGCAGAGCCTCAAATAACTCGAGCTTGTCACGAAGATCCAGAAGCTGAAGCTATTACGAAACACGATCTCAAATACGAACAGCTAGAGAAAATGCTCATTAAAAGCTGACGAAACAGGCCAAAAGAATGAAGATGGCTTCAGACTCAATACACGCCACTGCAGAAATCAGTGTCAATTTAATAATACCGATTCCTGTTATCGACAGAGCAAAAGCCGATCCCCCCAATATTAATGGAGTTGTTCTTCAGAAACATGAACAGGGCTTGCACAAGATTGGAACGAAGTATGGGATTGTATTGTATTGTATGTTAACCGGGGGCCTAGAAACGACAGAGAGGCTCTGTCCCCGCCGCAGCCGCAGTGGTCCACAACCCCACGACGGCTACCGCAGTCCACTTCACACCATGATGGTGTACGCGTACGTGGAGAACTTGTTTGCGCAACAATGGCCGACATAGTGTAGCTGAGGTGGAATAAGGGGAACCAGCCTGCATTCGCCGAGGCAGATGGGAAACCGCCTAAAAACCATCCACAGACTGGACGGCTCACCGGACCTCGACATAAGTCCCCCAGGCGGATTGGTGCAGGGGACCAGGCGCTCCTTCCCACTCTGGAAAGCAGTGCTTTAGACCGCTCGGCAAGTTGGGCGAGCCGAAGTATGGGATACTCAACAAATAGTATTGCAGGTATGTATTTCTGAATTGATTTCAATAATTAAGGACAAATGTCAGACATATTCATTATTTCATTGCTTTCATGCTCAGAAACTTTTGCTGACTATTCAAGTGATTAGTTAATATTTTAAGTTTTAATACTTATATTATAATATTTTTATAATATGTTGTTGTTGTTGTGTTCTTCAGTCCTCAGACTGGTTTGATGCAGCTCTCCATGCTACTATATCCTGTGCAAGCTTCTTCGTCTCCCAGTACTTACTGCAACCTACATCCTTCTGAATCTGCTTAGTGTATTCATCTCTTGGTCTCCCTCTACGATTTTTACTTTCCACGCTGCCCTCCAATGCTAAATTTGTGATCCCTTGATGCCTCAAAACATGTCCTACCAACCGGTCCCTTCTTTTTGTCAAGTTGTGCCACAAACTCCTCTTCTCCCCAATTCTATTCAATACCTCCTCATTAGTTATGTGCTCTACCCATCTAATCTTCAGCATTCTTCTGTAGCACCACATTTCGAAAGCTTCTATTCTCTTCTTGTCCAAACTAGGTATCGTCCATGTTTCACTTCCATACATGGCTACACTCCATACAAATACTTTCAGAAACGACTTCCTGACATTTAAATCTATACTCGATGTTAACAAATTTCTCTTCTTCAGAAACGCTTGCCTTGCCATTGCCAGTCTATATTTTGTATCCTCTCTACTTTGACCATCATCAGTTATTTTGCTCCCCAAATAGCAAAACTCCTTTACTACTTTAAGTGTCTCACTTCCTAATCTAATTCCCTCAGCATCACCTGATTTAATTTGACTACATTCCATTATCCTCGTTTTGCTTTTGTTGATGTTCATCTTATATCCTCCATTCAAGACACTGTCCATTCCGTTCAACTGCTCTTCCAAGTACTTTGCTGTCTCTGACAGAATTACAATGTCATCGGCGAACCTCAAAGTTTTTATTTCTTCTCCATGAATTTTAATACCTACTCCGAATTTTTCTTTTGTTTCCTGTACTGCCTGCTCAATATACAGATTGAATAACATCTGGGAGAGGCTACAACCCTGTCTCACTCCCTTCCCAACCACTGCTTCCCTTTCATGCCCCTCGACTCTTATAATTGCCATCGGGTTTCTGTACAAATTGTAAATAGCGTTACGCTCCCTGTATTTTACCCCTGCCACCTTTAGAATTTGAAAGAGAGTATTCCAGTCAACATTGTCAAAAGCTTTCTCTAAGTCTACAAATGCTAGAAACGTAGGTTTGCCTTTTCTTAATCTTTCTTCTACGATAAGTCATAAGGTTAGTATTGCCTCACGTGTTCCAACATTTCTGCGGAATCCAAACTGATCTTCCCCAAGGTGCGCTTCTACCATGTATTAACTACCTAATCCTCTTTCGAACAAGGTAATTAAAAGTTCTCTTCCAGATCCGAATTCGACGTGCTCAAAGAGAAATTCTTGCTGCTTGAAGACGTGCCATAGACAAAAGTATCATTTAAGAACTGCTGCCAAGATGAAGCCTTAGGATCAGTACAAGGATTTGTTCGCTGTGTGTGTAAGAAGGCATGCATTTCAAAAAGGTGCTTTTGTAGGAAAAAAGGAAACCTTTGTTACTGAAAATGTCACGACAGGTAGCCTTGTAGTAACAAATAATCAAAATTTATTTGCTAAATTTTTTTGGTACGTTTCTCTTTTATTAAACTGTAGCAACTTTTGTCAGATGTGTGAGTAATTAATATACTTTTACTTTATGATTATTTTGTTTGCACTTTCGTAACTAATACTGTTAATATGGCTCTGCAATGTTCCTTAAAATGTTTCTTCATTGTATGGTTATTTTTGTATTGCTGTAGTTAATGTTAATGACTTAGATGTATGATGAATGTTCTCAATAAATATTGCATTGCACAATACAAAAATGCTGTTTTTTTTATTTCAAGCAACACGTAGTTGCTCTTAATTTTAATATTTGACCCTAAATGAATTTAGTGAAAACTAGTTTTGTCTGGTTTAGTTAGAATGCGTTCTTACTAGTTGAAACTAGTTGATACTGATAACCTTAGCTACAATTAGAATTTACTACAGGTCAAAAGCGAAAGTCACTTAAAACTAGTTTTAACTAGGCAAAACGCGTTTTGAGGAAGTGGATCAGTATAAAGTAGTTTTAACTAGTAAGAACGCCTTCTAACTAAAAACGGGTTTCGACTGTAACGTGTAAGGTCTGAGTGAGGAATGTTTTCGTGGCATTTACTGGGTGATCTCGTCACAATGGATACATCAGTCCTTGGGAACTATGAGCACCCGTAATGCAGTGTGATTTTTACTTCGCCATGATGATATCTTCCAGCAGGACAATGCAACGTGTCACACAGCTCGCACTGTACATGCGTGATTCGAATAGCACCAGGCTGAGTTCACCGTATTCCTCTGGCAACCGAACTATCCAGAGCTAAGCCCAATAGAGACTCTGTGGAACCACATGGATTTCACTGTTGGCGCCACAGATCCTCAACGGAGAAACCTGGCGCAAATGGCCACGGCACTGGAGTTGCCACGGCTCCACATACCTGTCGGTCCTTCCGGAACATCACTGACACTCTGCCTGGAAGTCTTGCAGCTGTCTGCACAGCGAGAGATGGTTATTCAGGCTTCAGTACATACCACCTCTGACGTTGTGGGTCGTACGTAAATAAAATTTACGATTCCCCATACGAATGTCGGGATTTACGTATGCAGTTTCATTCGCCCTTTTCCATCTGTAATGACTCTGAATTCGATGGGCTGTATAATTTCCATTCGGTCATTCATTCTGAAAGCCAGCCACGTAAGAGGATGTTGTTGCACCTTGGAAGTGGCCGCAGAACAGTTTATTACGTTTTACTGCAGATTTATTTCGCAAATTTTGCTTTCTTCTTGCTTGACTGCTCACACACTTTCTCTTGCTGGTTTTTCCGAGTCGAAATGTCACGGCGCTGCTCGGAAGATACTGTTGTTCGTTCGGCGAAAGTGGATGTGAACGGCAGCGAAATTATACTACTACAAGACTGTAAAGATTTTGCTAACTTGGATGTCGTATCTCACTGCTTCCAGGATTCCCAAAAAGCCTCAGTCGTGCGTAAGTATTCCAGGATTTATTGACAGGAAATGTGTCGTATTGTCTTTCTTTTTCTATCATTGGCGTACAATGTATAACAGAATAAAGTTGCCCGTATTTGTACGCAAAAAGAAAGGAAGGCAAATGACACACATCACAACTCTCAAGTTCAAACAACACAGCTTGTAATTTATGTTGTAAAATAATACATTTCTTTAGGAAATGGCTTTCTCATGGAGCAGTTACGCATATACCATAAATTTTCTGTAACTCTATGGCGCTTTTCGGGAGCTAATGATTCCTTTACTACGTTTTGGAAATGAAGGTCACATATTTTTGGTTTACCTCATTTCATCCACGTTAATGGTTGATGAGGTGTCAGATATCACAGTACATCACCTGAACGTATACAGCAACCATGAGCCTTCTTAAATTTCATGCATGCAATGTGTTGAAATGTGCCCGCCTTAAACAGCCTGTGATTTAATACACGATCGTAGCATTTACTGTAACACTCGATACATGACCATTTCTCTATTTTATATCATGTCATATCAGGTTTTTCCCATTAATATCTAATTTTAGGTAGATTATTGACACTGTTATTACAAATTTGTGGATTTTCTTTGATTCTGCTATTAAATATAGTAACTGGAGAAATCAATAATGTATGATAAAAATATGGTTGTAAGGAGTGAATTGTTTACGCCACGTAAACTTCAAAATCCTTCTTTAGTTATGAGTTCATAAATAAATCAAATCGCTTGAGAGATTTCAAAAGGCGTTAAATCATTGTATTAACGTCTACGAATGCTGAAGCCCGATATTAACAAAATAATTTATTACACTCCAGAACATGAAAGCAAATGTACCTTATTTTAAAAGATTATATACTTGTAAGACAAATGTTAGTTTTGTAAAAAAAATCTAAAGTTAATAAATTTGGACAAGAGAGTCGAATAATTTATCGCATCAAGATTATTATAACATTGTCAGTTTACTATTAAATGAATTATTACTGACTTTGAAACAAAGAGAAGCAATTTATTCATTGTTAGAAACTCATACCGTTATTGCAGCTGTGACTAGTTGTCTAAATTTGGTTGAGTATCTTTTATATCTTAGTTTGACTCAGTCTCAGTTGTTTGGAAATATAATGGGCGAAATTTTAAACTGAAGCACGAAAGTGAAGAAAAGTGTCTCGTGCCACACAGTTAATACCTGAGGATGATTACTCACGATGTTTTTGAAATTGTGGTGTAACTATAATGGATGTGAATTTGGCCTTCCCTTGTGCCCCCTAGCTACATATTTAACGTGCCTCTACAACATTAGGTAACCAGAGTTAATCAGCGATCATTCTCAAGAAGACATTTTTGAAGACGTCGAAACCTAGGTCAACGGTTTTTTTTAATAAACATTGTTACTACTGCAGCTGATTAGGCTATTTTTCACCTTTTCCTCACCATGATTGCCTTCTACAGCCGCTGTCTGCAGCTAAGATTCGAAAGGATAAATAGTGGCTGATTCCCTAATTCCTCTTCGTAATTACTGAGCTATGGGGATAGCTAAGATAGCGGTTAGCAGACGACGCATTCGATAGGACGGAGGATGAAATTCTTATCCGGGCATCCAAATTTAGGTTCTCGGCGATTTCACTAAACCGCCACGGGCAAACGTCGGGATGATTTCTTTGAAGCACTACGACCGCTTTGCGTCCCCGTTCTTGAAACAACTTGTGCTCCATCTCTAATGATCTCGATGTCGACGGGACAGTAAACCTTTAAACTTCCTTCCTTCCTTCCTTGCACTTGCTTTAAAAACAGCTGGTTCTATGTGTTCGTTCCACGTCATACCTCCACAGTGTCATTTGTACGATTAGCAGAACCTTAACGATATTCAATTACTTTCGTCCGCTTCTGTATGGCGCGTCTGCCTGCTATGCAGAGAACTCGGGTTGGAGTCCCAGTAGTGTTGGAGATTTTTCCTTGGTAAGAGGACTGGTACGAAGTCATTCAGACTCATGAAGCCAATTCAGTAGCTGCGTGAGTCAGAAGTAATGGCTCCAAGGTATGGAAAGCCGACAACCTCCGGGAGAGAGATTTAATGGCCCGACGCTCCTCCATACCGCATACAATGAGGCCTTTGTCGGAGGATGACACGGCTGTCGGTCGGTCCTTGTTGGACTACAACGGCCAGAATGAGGAGCTCTGCTTCCTTTGCTACAGTCTCGTAAAGGAATTCCTGCAGTACACAACTTCACATTACTGCACATTAAGCACGATTTGTTCTGCTTTCCCGTATCTATTGGATGAAAGAAGCAGCCTGAAGCAATTTACTATTTCGTGATTTTTCACATTATAAAAAGTTAACTTTTTATTCAGCCAGTGGACACTGACACTGGAAAGGAAAAGATGCAAGCAGAGCAATATAAATGGCCTTCGCTGCTTTTCCTACGTTCGATAATGTTTTCAAAACCAATCCTCCGATGCGTCTGAACACTTTAAAATATGCCTGAATTACCAGTTTCTGTGTTTGATAGTGAGGAATTACTGTTTATTGAAAATCCATTAAAAGAGTTTGTCAGCAAGCTACGTCGTAATGTATGTTGGAATTTATTATAGAATGCAAGCAAACAACTCCTATAATGATCATGGAACGTGATAGGTACCAGAACAGTTGCGAAGGCATACTTTACGTTCCATTATCACACCCTTCGTTTCATTATGGGCAAGTTACCGATCAGATTCGTAAGAAAAACGTAATTTTAGTGTCCTAACCATCAATCTCTACTTTTTGATTAACATAGTACGAAAATGATTACGAAATACGAACATGACAGACCTATGAATTTGGTCAATTGAAGAGAACGTCTCAGAAAATCAAAATTCAAATGGCTCCGAGCACTATGGGACTTAACTGCTGAGGTCATCAGTCCCCTAGAACTCAGAACTACTTAAACCTAACTAACCTAAGGACATCACACACATCCATGCCCGAGGCAGGATTCTAACCTGCGACCGTAGCCGTCACGCGGTTCCAGACTGTAGCGCCTAGAACCGCACGGCCACACTGGCCGGCTCAGATAATCACATTCTGTTCTCATGGTCATATGTTGAAGTCGTGTTTTACCATTTTTCTCACTTTCCTTTGTCAGGCAGAATAAATGAAACAAAGATTGGATTAACGTAGTACATCTGTTATTCATGTGTGTAACTTATGTACGTAACTAAATTGACTAATTTTCAAAATAATTATCAGACTGCGAAATAACTCAATATGTGTAAACATATCATCGAAACATAGTTTCTGTGAAAAGACAGGATACTGATCATAAACTTATATAGTATGTACGAGTACATCAAAAACATGTTAGGAGCACTATTTAATTTCTGCATCGAGTAATAAATGAAGTTATTAAAAACTGTTGTTTGTTCTATTTATTTGATGTAAATCCAACTGATAATATTGTTTTCTGGCCAAATTGTATGCTTGAAACAAATATGAGCAATTGTAATATTTCTGTACCTCAATTGAACTTGATGTGAAAATTATTAATTGTAATCTCAAAGAACTGTAATACAAACTCTCAAGTAATGTTTGAATATGTGTATTAGTACGGGAGTTGTGGAGCTCATGGTTCGCTGTTGATGTAACGTTTACGACGCATCATCTGTGCCGCTCTGAGTAATAACGGTTATGAAATGTATAAAGTCGTACCTTTTGCTCAATTCACTTGCGACACTGAATATATTATGTATATCGTGTTCTTGTGGAGAATTCCTGGACACTGAGGGATAAAAAGTTAAGTACATGAGTTACAAAACCCACCTGAACTGTTTACGTTTCGTCGCGTTTTAACTGCAGAAAGCTTAGATAGATCATTTTCATCTACGAAGAAGAGGTGACGTCTGATACTGTGTACGAAACATCAGTGAAAGAAGAATAATCGAGTAACGTCATCAGCGATGCCGTATTTCATTTCTCGCGTGCATTTCAGCATTGGTAACTGTTACTTCATCAGACATTCCGTCTGAGTGTACGACGTGTTCGTAAGAACAGGTACCATCTTCATAGAGATAAGGCTCGTTGGCCAATGATCTTCTTCAGTGCGGATGGAGTCACATTGCTCCAACTCTTCCGGGAATCGGTAGACTGACTGCCGCGATTAATGATTGTGGTGGGTAGGGGCGCTATAAATTTCGTGTGTGGACAGAAAGTCGGATACGTGGGATCTCACGGAGAGCGTGCCAGAGACAAGCTTGCAGTCGCACTGTGCTCTGTGTCCTCGATGGCTGCGTCGGATAGAGTGCCTACCGTGTAAGCGGGACATCCTGGCTTCGAGTCCCGGTCGGGGCACACATTTTCAACTGTCCCCGTTGATATCTACCAACTCCTGTAAGCAGCTAATACTCTGGATTTCATTGTAATTTCATTCTTCGAGAGCTGCAAGGTCACCAGTAGTATCTGTCCGAAAGAGCAGATACCATCTTCATAGTTACGAACAGTTGTTGCTGTATCCATACCATACAATCTTCAGCGCCTCCAGGCCACAAGGCTACAAAATCATCCTGGCAGATGGCAGTTCTGAAAATGCCTGTAACAAAAGTACGTGACAGAGCCAGTGTTCACTCCGGGACACACAAGAGATAGTGCTATGAATGTTTGTAATCGGAAAGACTTCACTGTCGCAACGCAGCTATAGAAGAAGCACGTCAGCACCGTTTCTCGAACAGCACATGGGCAGGGGTTCTTCGCTAAATGTTGGTGGGGCCACACAGTCTGAACGATACCAACAGCAGATAGCCTACAGTTACCTTAACAGCTCATGTATCAAAGTTAATGACAAGAATACACAGAAGAATGGTAAACAAAGTTCAACATCTGTTATCATGAGTTTGGCTTTACGCACTAGCGAGTCAGTTCTGACGAAACGCTTGATAATGAAAGCAAGACTTAAGAACAGTTAAAACATATTCATAGGATTTGTCGAACTAGAAAACGCGTTCTCCAAAGGAGAACTAACCAAAAAGAAAATGAAAAGCAAATTAGCTCAGGCAAAGAGAGAATTCCATACTTGCGCACATACCGAACCATCTTTTCCAAACCATAAAAAATTACTGAGTCGTATGGCAATGGTGCTCTGCTTATCATAAGCAGGTGCTTAACAACTTTCATTGAAGTCTGTCTGTTTGCTGACATTTCCGATCCTGGATTCAAGGCTGTCAAATTACGGTTCAGGCGATACCGGCCACAATAGGGCTTAACATTAAATCCCCAACACACTCTCAATGGCTTATTATACTGAAATGTTAAGACATGGGCCGTATGTACTGATCAGCCTGGGTTGCAGTTAGACTTCTTCCTTACACGAAATCTAAAACAAAAGATCTCAGTGGTATACTAGCATTTCCAAACAGTAAATGTTTTCTTTCCGTGCGTAATAAAATAGTTCCGAACAGAAAACAATCATCGTATCTGCATATTAAACTCAATAATAAAAGAGAAATACTTCCGCTAAAACAGCATCTAGCCAACACTCACACTGAAGAAAACTGTTGTAACAAAAATTCGCCGCGTGGGATTAGCCAAGAGGTCTGAGGCACTGCAGTCATGGACTGTGTGGCTGGTCCAGGTGGAGGTTCGAGTCCTCCCTCGGGCATGGCTATGTGTGTTTCTCCTTAGCATAATTTAGGTTAAGTAGTGTGTAAGCTTAGGGATTGATGACCTTAGCAGTTAAGTCCCATAAGATTTCACACCCACAACAAAAATTCGAATATACACTCTAAGGAAAAAAAAAAGGCACACCACGAATTAATTATCCATATGGGACGGATGCGATATCCATATACAGACAAACCAAATTATTGCAGTTTCAGGAAGACTGGATGATTTATTCAAGAGAAAGAGCTTTCCAAACTGAGCAACTCAGTAGCGCGTTGGTCTACCTCTGGCCCTTAGGCAAGCAGTTACTCCGCTTGCCATTGATTGATAGAGGTGCTGGTTACCTTTTCAGGGAAATCGCACCAAATTCTGTTCAACTGCCGCTTTACGTCGTCAAAGTCTCGATATGGTTGGAGGACAATTCCCAAAACTGTCCAAACGTTCTCAATTGGGGAGAGATTAGGCGATGTTTCTGGCTAAGGCAGGGTCTGGCAGTCAGGAAGACAAGAAGGAGAAACTCTCGCCCTAGGAGAGCGGGCATTGTCTTGATGATAAGTAATCTCAGAATGGCTTGTCATGAAGAAAAACAAAACGGGACGGAAAACATCTTGACGTTCCGCTGTGCTGTTGGGTGTAGCGGACGACGACCAAAGGGGTCCTGCTATGAAGACAAATGGCGTCCCAGACCATCACTCCTGGATGCTGGGCCACATGGCGGAAGACAGTCAGGTTCGTATCCCAGGGCGCCTCCTGAAACGTCTTCGGACTGGAATCTCATTGACTGATAGCTTCAAACTGATCCACGATGCCCATCGAAGACTTGCCTGGAGACACCTGTGACAGTGTCGGCATACCAGCCTGACTTTGGACCCCCATAATGCAGCCCGACAACCGTGAGTGATGGACTGGGATGCATTACTGTGGTTGTTACCTCCGTCAACCTTACACCACAGCGGTACTTCGCCGATATTCGACTCCCCGTTTTGTTGCTCTTCATGTCGAACCGTCCTCGACTCACATTTCAGCAACATTTTGCCCGACAACACACGGTGTTACTTTCTACTGCATGCCTTGTGGGTTGCCACAAACATCAAGCTCGCTAATGAGACAGTATTCGGCACAGTCTCCCTCACGAAGATATCCAACAACTCTGTCAGTATGTCTCAAGTCGAAACACTGCTTGCATAACGGCGACCGGATGGGTGGCGAAAGGGGGGTGGGAGGGGATTATAGCGTTATTTCCTTGCTCAATTTGTGAAGCTGTTTCTCTTGAATAAATCATCCAATTTTTCTGATATTTTAATCATTTGTTTGTCTAGAAACGTACATCAAACCTTCTGATCTCCACCTGTTCACATAATTCCTTCATGGTATGTATGGTATATTTTTCGCTGTCCATCCTGTCTACCCTATTCCAATTCAAATTACCGCCCAATATAACAGAAAGCTTGGTCTGGCCCAAAATAATAGTACAGGGTGAGCACAAAGTCTTGCCCTGAATATAACAATTTATTACAGAATAACAGTTCGACATAAGAATTTACATTTGATGCAGTTACATAGGTTAGTGTTACTAGTTTTTTTAAGACCACTTACGTTAGTAAACCTCAACCTGTGCTCCCTTGGTAGCGCGGAGAACGTCGAGGCTGTATTCCAGTTCCCGCCAGATGTTTCGCAACGTGTGTTCTGTCACAGTACCCACAGCAGCTTGTATCCTAGCCTTCAGTTCGTCGACGTCAGCAACTGGTGTGACGAAGACTCTGTCCTTCATACAGCCCCAGGAAAAAAAAGTCAGGGTGCGTAATGTCTGGAGAGGGATTGGAAGGAACGGTGCAACACGCTGTCCACCCCGCTCTCCAGACATTACGCCCCTTGGCTTTTCTTCTGCCGCTATATCAAGGACAGAGTCTTCGGCACACCAGTTGCTGACGTCGACGAACTGAAGGACAGGATGCAAGCTGCTATGGGTACTGTGACAGAACACATGTTACGAAACACCTGGCGGGAACTGGAATACTGCCTCGACAATCTCCGAGCTATCAAGGGAGCACACGTTGAGGTTTACAAATGCAAGTGGTCCAAAAGAACAGATACCATCGGTGCCCAAGCAGCTCGTTAGAATGAAATCACAATGAAATGAACACCCATAACTGCTTACAGGCTTTGACATACGTCAACGGAGGCAGATAAAAATGTGTGCCCCGACCGGGACTCGAACCCAGGATCTCCTGCTTACATGGCAGACTTTTTATCCATCTGAGCCACCGAGGACACAGAGAATACCGCGACTGCAGGGATTTGTCTCTGCCACGCCTCCCGCGAATGTAGTGCGGCACAATAAGTTGAGAATGTGGCTCAGATGGATAGAGGGTGTGCCATGTAAGCAGGAGATCGCGGGTTAGACTCCCGGTCGGGGCACACATTTTCATCTGTCCCAGTTGACGTACGTCAACGACTGTAAGCAGCTAAGGGTGTCCATTTCATTGTAATTTCATACTAACCTAAGTAACTTCATCAAATGTAACTTATTATGTCAAACGGTTATTCTGTTATAAATTTTTATAATCAGGGCAAGACTTTGTGCTCTCCCTGTATTACTTCAGCAAATAAGTTATATAAACGCAAGACCGACTATACAGAATTCAATTTCACATTGTCTTCGTGGAAGCAGTGCTGTCCCGATGCTCCGTGCTGCCGTAATGTTGTCGTCCCACTGTCGCTATGCCCGCAGTTTAGGCCTCCTACTTTCATCTAGGCTAACACTTCCGGCCAGAGCATGGCGTCGTTATAAATCATCTTGCTTTAGCAATAAAAGAAAAACAGATTCCAGAATGAGATTTTCACTCTGCAGCGGAGTGTGCGCTGATATGAAACTTCCTGGCAGATTGAAACTGCGTGCTGGACCGAGCTTCGAACTCGGGACCTTTGCCTTTCGCGGGCAAGTGCTCTACCAACTTTTTTTTTATAGTGCTCTACCATTTTTTTGTAGCCATACACTTTAACCATTTGTTTTTTCTCTTTCTCTGTCAATTTTTTTTTGGAGTGAGGGTTTTTTATTTATTTATTTTATATGAAGGAAGGTAGGAGAAATATAAACCTTTATTATTCACAAAATAAACATAGTACGTCCTGACACATGATAACTGTCCTGGAAGGAGCCTCGCTGCCGTCCTACCATGCAGCATGAAATAACAACAAAATCAAAGTGGGGCCACCTCCGGCACCCTAAAGAAAAGTATTTATAGATTCGAAAAAAAGTTGAAGTACATCCATTTGCTAACTGTTCAAGCGTGTGTTTTTCGTAGGTCTCATACTCTCATAGTGTTCTTGGTCGATCACATTACTTGGTCGGTTTCACAACGAAAGCACCGCCGCTCATCTTTGTGCACCCGGCACACCCCAAGTATATGGCGGGTCCGCAAAAACCGTTACTAGGAAATTGGCATACCAATCCATGTACTTTAGTAGGCGGAATAGTTTTGTGTGTCCATCTTGCAAGTGTTGCCAGTAATCCAGGACTTCAAGTTCGTACGTGTGTCTCTATAGATGTAATGGACCGTCATACATGTGATCCACGCCACTGCGTTCGTCTTATGACGCGGAAAATACGTTTTTCTCTGGAAAAAATACTATGTCAGAACAGACTGCTGTATAGATAGTGCGCCTCATGAACGCTATGATCTTCCTTGCGAGAGTCCAGACAGCCAATGCCTCGCCGCAGACCAGCCGATGGTCGCCCGTATCCAGCTCGCCGCATTGCTGACACAAGGGCGAATCCGCCTAATGTATTGCGTACTTTTTATCATTTGTAGGGTATTTTCGGTTCACGACAATGTACCATGTTGATCTGACTGATGTAGGTAGGTGGGGGTGGTGGACCGTGCGCCACACCACGTGCCAATTAACAGCTGTAGGTTTGCGTTCCACCCTATTCCGGGCGATCTGTCGAAGAAGCAGATGGTACACGTCCTTCGATGTCGACTGTCGGGTCGTCGGTAAAGGATCTCGAACGTAACTGTGTTCCACGATGAACGTGCGCACATACGTTAAAGGGGGCGATATATGGCCGTCACTGACTGGAGGAAGATGCGATGTTGGTACGAGTTCTTTGATGATGGTCCCCGTAAGCGAGTGATTCCTGTTGCGCCACCGTTTGAGCATAGTATTAATATACATGGCACGCGCCTTCTCGTGCACGCTCACTAAACCAACGCCCCCCCTCTCGCGCTGGGAGGGTAAGCATGTTGTACTGCACCTTAAAGAGCTGTCCCAGGCGCACATAGTACCCAAAAGCCGCCTGAATCCTCATAGCCATCGTGCGCGGCATGGGGAGAAGGTGTGTAAGGTGGCACATCATGGGCGCAAGATAAAGGTTGACGAGTAACACTCGCTGCAGCATATCCATCGACCGTAGGGCGTTTAGTCGTACTGCCGTGCGGACTCTGAGTAACAGTCTTCGGTAGTTGTCCACAGCCGTTCTCGAAAGGTGATACCCAAACAGCGGAGGGTTTCCACTGCAGGTAACGGTCCTTCCGTTCCTGGTTCTAGTCCACGCCCGACATGCATGAATTGTGATTTTCGGTCGTTGACCACACTTCCAGCTGCCATCCCACACGTCTGTAGCCAATCCAGTGCTGTTTGAGTCTCCCTCTCATTCCGTACGAGGAACACAATATCATCCGCGTATGCTCTGCATTTGAATGATAAATGCCGTAGGGAGATCCCGGTAAAACGGCGGCGAGGGCCGGCGAGGCACGGTTCTAAGGCGATCGCATAATGGAGGATCGACGATGGGCAACCCTTCCTCACTGATCTTAAGATCTTACAATACTCAGTTCTCCCTCCGTTGACCACCATCGCTGACCTGACGCTGTGCAACAGCCTCATCACAGCATTGGTCAATAATGGCGAGACACCCATCCTGTTCATCACCGCCGCGAGGTACACATGATGCACGCGATCAAAAGCATGATCGAAATCTACTGCAACCATCGCCCCCCGGAAGCGGCATGCAGCCGCGAGGGCGGCGACGTCACGATAGTCTCCCAATTCTGTGTGGATATTACTGATGCCGCCAAGACAAGTCTGATCGGCATGTATTCGATTCTCCGGCGACTTTTTAATACGACTTCCCAGGATGCGCATGAAGATCTTGTAGTCACTGTTAAGGAGGGTCAAGGGGCGATAATCACAAGGCCGTTTCCCACCACGGGGCTTCGGTATCATCAGCCCTTCCGGAATTGAATGTGAACCGGCACTGCTTGCCGCAGAAGCTCATTAAACAAACATAGGCACATCGGTGTCATAATGGTCACAAAGGCACGGAAAAATTCCAACGGGAATCCGTCTGGACCTGGGGACTTGTTGCAAGCACATCATGTAATTACTTCCTCCAGCTCTTCACACGTAATTTCAGATAACCCGTCAGCTTCCCCGTTCACGCTCGTCGCGTCTGGGATCTCTTCCAAGACGTTGCCCAGCTCCGTCTGACCCTCCCCGTTGCTCGCATAGAATCTGCGAAAATGATCTGTGAACGCCTGTGCTATGCCCCTTTGTGTTGTAAAACGACGGCCATCGCCGAGATCGATCTCATGTACACTCCTGGAAATTGAAATAAGAACACCGTGAATTCATTGTCCCAGGAAGGGGAAACTTTATTGACACATTCCTGGGGTCAGATACATCACATGATCACACTGACACAACCACAGGCACATAGACACAGGCAACAGAGTATGCACAATGTCGGCACTAGTACAGTGTATATCCACCTTTCGCAGCAATGCAGGCTGCTATTCTCCCATGGAGACGATCGTAGAGACGCTGGATGTAGTCCTGTGGAACGGCCTGCCATGCCATTTCCACCTGGCGCCTCAGCTGGACCAGCGTTCGTGCTGGACGTGCAGACCGCGTGAGACGACGCTTCATCCAGTCCCAAACATGCTCAATGGGCGACAGATCCGGAGATCTTGCTGGCCAGGGTAGTTGACTTACACCTTCTAGAGCACGTTGGGTGGCACGGGATACATGCGGACGTGCATTGTCCTGTTGGAACAGCAAGTTCCCTTGCCGGTCTAGGAATGGTAGAACGATGGGTTCGATGACGGTTTGGATGTACCGTGCACTATTCAGTGTCCCCTCGACGATCACCAGAGGTGTACGGACAGTGTAGGAGATCGCTCCCCACACCATGATGCCGGGTGCTGGCCCTGTGTGCCTCGGTCATATGCAGTCCTGATTGTGGCGCTCACCTGCACGGCGCCAAACACGCATACGACCGTCATTGGCACCAAGGCAGAAGCGACTCTCATCGCTGAAGACGACACGTCTCCATTCGTCCCTCCATTCACGCCTGTCGCGACACCACTGGAGGCAGGCTGCACGATGTTGGGGCGTGAGCGGAAGACGGCCTAACGGTGTGCGGGACCGTAGCCCAGCTTCATGGAGACGGTTGCGAATGGTCCTCGCCGATACCCAAGGAGAACAGTGTCCCTAATTTGCTGGGAAGTGGCGGTGCTGTCTCCTACGGCACTGCGTAGGATCCTACGGTCTTGGCGTGCATCCGTGCGTCGCTGCGGTCCGGTCGAAGGTCGACGGGCACGTGCACCTTCCGCCGACCACTGGCGACAACATCGATGTACTGTGGAGACCTCACGCCCCACGTGTTGAGCAATTCGGCGGTACGTCCACGCGGCCTCCCGCATGCCCACTATACGCCCTCGCTCAAAGTCCGACAACTGCACATACGTTTCACGTCCACGCTGTCGCGGCATGCTACCAGTGTTAAAGACTGCGATGGAGCTCCGTATGCCACGGCAAACTGGCTGACACTGACGGCGGCGGTGCACAAATGTTGCGCACCTAGCGCCATTCGACGGCCAACGCCGCGGTTCCTGGTGTGTCCGCTGTGCCGTGCGTGTGATCATTGCTTGTACAGCCCTCTCGCAGTGTCCGGAGCAAGTATGGTGGGTCTGACACACCGGTGTCAATGTGTTCTTTTTTCCATTTCCAGGAGTGTATATGCCTCGTGGTCTGTAAACGCTGTCGGCCATATTTCTGCGTCCACCGTCGACATTGTTAACGCCCTTGAAACGTAGATCCGGTCCAAACGGCCCGCGGAGTAGAGTTAGGTTGTTGGTCCTTTCTGTCGAGCACACAATTAAAATCTCCGCCGAGTATGCACCCATCGTATCGTCCCTGGAACAACAGTGTAACCTCATGGGCGTGAAAATCTGCTCTGTCCCTTCTCTTATCCGAGCCTGACGGTGCGTATATGTTGATCAAACGTATTCCACCTATGGCCACGGCCGTACCACGGGCAGAAGGCAAATACTCCACTTCGTCTGCACGTATCCCTTCCTTTAATAGTACAGCTGTGCCAACGCCTTTCTCGTCACACGGGGAACAGTAAATGTCGTAACCGTAAAAGTCCGAGGGGGCAAGTACCCGAACTTCTTGTAATAGTGCTATGTCTAAATCCGCAGCCTGTATCATGCCACGGAGCATCTTGATTTTTACCGGCGTCCCAATGCTATTGATGTTAAGAGACCCTATCCGATAAGCTTGTTGCATGCCGGTCAACGTAGAGAGGGTACCGTACGGTCGCTAATTTTGCCGTACATAGGCTGCTGTCGGACTAACGTCCCCCGCCGTCCCCTCATGTGGTCTCCCGTTATTCCGTGCACTCTGCCGGTCTCACACCGGGAGAGTGCGTAGGAGCAGGTCCTCCGGCATCGTCTGTTCCGCACGGGGGTGGCGTTTCTGACCAGTCACCTAGTGTCTCATCGTAGTCGTGCGGTGCAGGGGCCGTAGCCTCCTCAGTGGCCTGTTGCCGTCTATCGAGCTCTTCCCTGTGTCTGGAACGTCGTCAGGGGTAGGTCGTGCCGCCGTCCCGCTGGCCACCGTTGCATCCATGCTAGGAAGTTTTTGTGTATCCATGCCTAAACATTCATGGTGGTGTCTGTTTGTTCTATATCGTGTCTCCCTACCACTTTCGCGCAACGACGCTCTGAGCGTGTTTTTTAGGGAATTGACTGGTTTGAACCTGGCACCTGTTGGTGGTAAGGAGACGCCAGACCACACATGACATGTAGAATTCAGAAGAGTTCAGTGAAACTAGCGATGATATAACCAAATACATCATGATCTCAGCGTCAACTACACTGCACTCCCTGTAAAGGAATCTTAATACTAACTAAATTTAGTGGAAAGGGTTCAGGGCTTTCCTATTTTTAGTTAGCTGGTAAAATAACGTCCAAACAGCAGTTAAGTTTACCATTGGAAATTTTATTCTACTCACAAAACATCATTTATAAATTGCACTATTGATAAAAGGAAATGTTTTAATACAGGATGGTAAAAACCAACTACGTTCAACAAAAATGTGAACGAATATTCCCTGAATGGGTTTCCAAGTTCTACAATCGATCGAAGGATGACTTATGCCATATCACATCTATAATCTAGGTTTAATTTAAGTTTCACAAAAGAGAAAACTATCAAAATGGTCTACAGTGACCCTCAATTATCTTTAATTACTTATTTAACGTATCGTAAATTACAGTGGCTGATGTGGCTTCTCAATAACTATATAAAAGAAAAATCATCGCGTTTCACATCTTTTCTTCAAGTGGCAAATGTGAACACCATGAGTTTTAATTAACGATCGACACTAGTATCAAGCAAAAAGGGGGTGTAACAGATGAGACTTCTGCAGTTCTGAGTGAAGCCTTATGCGCTCAAAAATGCGGCATCGCGTGCGTTCATTACCTTGTCGGTGTCTAAGCAGCGTCAGGGCGGCAGCGGGCGGCGCAGCAGCCATCCAGCTCGCCGTCTCGGAACTAACTCTCCTAACTTCTCCTTACTACAATTTACCGAAGTTGGTTTAAAAAAACCTATCTGGCTGTGTTTTCATCTGACCAGTCAGGGTCTCAATGTTAATCTTAAGCTCCGCCTTCAAAAATTCTGTCTATCCAATGAGAAACGTTATACTTTTCGTGGTGGGGCAATGTTTTTAAAGTTTGCAACGTAACAGAGACGCTAAAAAGTCTCACGCTAAAACCTGCAGCTGGTGTGGTCCTTTTAGCGTTATCGTTAGATCTATACTGTTCTTCTGGAGGGCTCTATCTTTTAACATGGGCTGGAGGATTGTCCTAATGTAACACACACGCGAAAAAGTCTCACGCTAAAACTTGCGGGTGGTAGTGGCCCCTTTTGTGTTATCGTAAGATCTATACTGCTTTTCTGGAGGGCTCTAGCTTTTAACATGGGCTGGGGGGTGGTCTTTGACATACCTGAGACGCGAAAAAAGCCTCACGCTAAAACGTGCGGGTTGTGTAGTCGTACAGGTAGTCTGGCGGCGTGGGTGTCCAGCCCCTCCCTTATCGTAGGGCCTTCTAGCTTAACACGGTTCTGCTCTCGGCTTCTGTCCTCGTTTCTACCCTCGGAACTGCGTCTGCCTCACGGTGGGAAGGTACGACATGCATTTAGGCATTCTTGTGTTAGTCTGTGGTATTCCATTTGCTCACTGGTCACTCTTATTACTTTGGTTAATTTAATGTCACGATTTATTCGGAGCTATGTGACATACTACTGGATTTGCTTATCATGTCAGGGTTTTCATGTAAGGTGTTGGATTTGCCAGACACCTTACACATGGTCGTCTGTTCTGTACCCGTAAACTGCTCAGAATTGTCTGCTAGATCAGATTGGTCGTTCTCCACCGTGAGACGGCGCTTCTTCCGGCGTTTTGGTGATCGCTGTTTGCGTTGCCGGGCCTCGGAATCAGAGGTCAGCATGGTCTCCAGTTGTTCGTGGGCGACGTCGGAATCGTGCGGCGTCGTATTATCGACGTCTCCAAGTGCCTTATCTGAAGGGGCCGCAAGCGGAACCGAAGAGAGGGCGTCCTGTATCTGCCGCAGGCGGTCCAGCGCAACGTCGTCTTTCTGTGGCTCGCCACGATCCGCCGCTGTCTGTGTGTTCTGCTACGCGTCTGTCTCGCGGCCCACGTCATCGCGTAACGCGGCGACGTAAGTCATGGCGAGCAGAGTCGGATGCGGCGTGAGGGGTGGATCATCCCGTGGCAGTTGTAATAACCTTCGTTGAGCACACTCAGAACGTGTGTGTCCCTTCTTCCCACATCCAGAGCACGTCCTTGGTTGTCCGTCGTAGATGACAATCGCGCTACACCCGGCCATGTACAGGTATGGCGGGAGGTGTTTTCGGAGTTCGATGCGTATTTGTCTGACGCCATTGAGGACAGGATACGTCTTGAAACTCGCCCATTTTTTCAGCCACGTGGGATAGGACCGTTCCGTAAGGACGCAGGCCGTCTGTCACCAATTCTTCTGGCACTTCCAATGGAAGCTCAAAGACGCGGATCGCTCGGAGGCCCATGCCGGCGTGTTCAACTGCAACCGCTCCTACATTCCCGTCCGAATGACAGAAACGACGTCCTTGTCGGTATCGAAGTAGTAGTTCGTCACATGCCGCTTCACTGATGAGCTTGACATAGACCACGTTGCTGACTATAGGTAAGTGTATTAAAACTAGAACGTCAGATTCGATTTTCACCTCGTCCCGTAAATGACGTTTGATCCCGTAAGCCTTCGGTCGAGCAGATTCGTTAACAAAACTAAATTTCAGTGTCGATTTGCGGAACGACAAGGCCATGATTCGTTCTATGTATACCGCAACACGCCGCTACACACGTAATGTAAACACCTCTCGCACAGACGTGCGGCAGGGACGTAAACACCGTTCGAACCGCTGCGCCGCCGAAGGCTGACTGCCATCTGAGCTACCCAAGCACGACTCACGCCCCGTCCTCACAGCTTTACTTCCGCCAGTACGTCGTCTCCCACCTTCCAAACTTTACAGAAGCTCTCCTGCGAACCTTTCAGAACTAGCACACCTGAAAGAAAGGATATTGCGGAGACAGCCTGGGGGATGTTTCCAGAATGAGATTTTCACTCTACAGCGGAGTGTGCGCTGATATGAAACTTCCTGGCAGATTGAAACTGTTGTGCAACGTTCGCAGGAGAGCTTCTGTAAAGTTTGGAAGATAGGAGACGAGGTACTGGCAGAAGTAAAGCTGTGAGGACGGAGCGTGAGTCGTGCTTGCGTAGCTCAGGCCGGCATGGTAGCTCAGCGTGTTCTGTCAGAGGGTTAGCTGCACTCTGTAATAAAAAACTGAGTGAATGGATCAGTAACGAACTTCAATGGGCGTCAGGTGACGTCCGCCACGAACAATTGAAACGAACAATAACGAACAAAATGAGACTACAAAAAAAAAAAGGTTGGTAGAGCACTTGAACGCAAAAGGCAAAGGTCCCGAGTTCGAGTCTCGGTCCGGCACACAGTTTTAATGTGCCAGGAAGTTTCAAAAAGAGATTAGCCCAAGATCAATCCGCGTAGCTGTTATATCCCATCTGGCCACTCGGCAATAATTTTCATATCTTCTCCTGTCATTATCCTTTATAAGGGGAGTAAAATTACAATACAGACAGTCGTCATAGCCGAACAGTTACAGGCAATGTTCAGTGGGGCAGCTTCAGCCACGTCATCTGATAGGGCCTGCTTCCTCTGCATTGGCTCTGAGCACTATGGGACTCAACTTCTGAGGTCCTCAGTCCCGTAGAACTCAGAACTACTTAAACCTAACTAACCTAAGGGCATCACACACATCCACGAGCGAGGCAGGATTCGAACCTGCGACCGTAGCGGTCGCGAAGTTCCAGACTGAAGCGCCTAGAACCGCTCGGCCACTCCGGCCGGCTCCTCGCTATGTCTGAGAACTGAATTTCGTCTGTTGAATGTAGCGGACATTTCTGTGGAGTACATGTTTGTGTTCTATGATGACGGGGAGCGTGAGAGGGTGAAAGGCTGTGCTGGCAAATAGCGGACTCCTCTAGAATGGCACCAAGTGCTCTGCCGGACTTAATCTACCCGATGGACCCCACATGCCCTCAGTTCATGAGACAACATGGAAATGTCTGAAATTTAATTAAGGACGTTGTAACAAAGTCTGGTGATCAGGAACTCTACGCTGCCGCCTCTCCTCCCCACTTTGATCAAGTAGTGGCAGTGAAGATGTCATGCACCAGCAGGATTCGAAACAGCTGAAGCAACCCCGAGTACGTGTGTGGCCCAAAGTGATCGAATCTTACGTTTTAGACATAAATGCCAGTTCTGTTTTCATACATCTTCAACAACGCGCTACCTTTTTAAAGCTCTTCACTGTTTCACCTGCTTGTTGATCTGTTTTATCGTATTTCTTTCGGGCATCTTTTGATTACCCATTCGTTGATGATGCATTTACGTTTCCTCCTTTTTTTCAAATTTTGTCATTGGTGACAAATATTTTTACATCTTCCTGCAAGGTTTTGTTTCATAACGACCCTGTTAAGATGTCCCATTTCACATTTCTCATTTGCATGCTGTCAAATGTTCAACAGTGCAGACGTTTGCAACATTCAAACGTTACTTTTGAGTTACAACCACGTCATCCTGCCGCTCAAGAAAGCTGTTTTTAACAGCGACAGCATAATGAAAGTGTGAACGACGTTATGCAGCCGGAGCCAATGAAAGGCCACTATCGCCGGCCATCTGGCTGGGCCATTTTGTGAACACAATGTCTCCTGGTGTCGGTAAACCCATCCCCGCAATTTATAGCCTCTATTCACATCTCGTGGCTGGAACAGTACGCCATTAGCACGGAAACTTGAACAATATGTTACATCGCCAATAGCACGCACTGCAATTAATATTTCGCAACTTGTTTGACCTCTGATCTGCAGACGTATGCTAAAGAAGCGGGAGCATAAAATTTAACCAGTCGACATAGAGGTCATTGGAGTCTCAACTCGTGTGGACTGAGGCTGAAGGTACGATGCCGGAATTCCCATTATGGAAACAACATAGAGAAGTGGTATACTGACAAGAAACACCGTACTTCTGGAAAATTTCAAGCTACTGGGAGGAAAGAAGATTAAAGCTGAACACCCTCGTTGGTTCTGGAGCTTAGAAGTGTCGTAGTAATATATCTCCCGTGGATACAAGGCACTTCATTTAGTTAGCGATAAACATGCATTATGGGCAGCTGGTAACAAAAACAAGTACTTGAGAATGGAAAAGAATCCGTAAAACTCATCCTCGTTAATGCAAAAACAAAAACAAAAACTGCGACGACCAGTTGTACTTCACTAACGAGTTAATTAAATTATTAGACGATTCATACAGTGAACCTGAAATGTTGTCGGTTATTGAAGACGCTGAACAGAATGATACTGGAAATGAAAATTTATTTTGAAATTCAAGTGACTGTGAATGTGGAAACTTTGACGCTGCATTTCAGATTAAATGAAAATAAAAGTTGAAACATCTCATTTGACATCTTATCTTCGTGATTGCAATCAGAATACCTACAGCAGTCTGGGATGTTTCCTTTGAAAGAACACGGTCGATCTCCTTCCCCATCCTTGACACAATCGGAGTGTGTGCTCCGTCTCTATTGACCGCCATATTGACGGGACGTTAAACCCAATCTTCCCTTCTTCTGTCTTTCAGGTCTGCACCAGATAGCCGCCAGTTCTGCCGTCTAGGCAGAACTGCGACCTCCACGGTATGTGAAGAGGCATGGATGTCCCACCTCTTGTAACCTGCTCTTTGTTTCACCGCCTTTCAACAACTTTGCATTGGTGCTCGCGACAGATAGACGAGAACAGTTGGTCAGCTTCGTCGTTTCCGAGATGCTGGTTTCCAGTTAACGACCGATATCAACCTGCTCGTTGTGAAATTCGGTTATGTCATTGCAGTTCCCTGTATCACCGACTGAATGTTCGAAATTCTGAGGAAAATAAGGTAACCTATAGTGAGAGACGGAAAATATATAACATCTGCAAGAACAAGAGTAGACGACCAAGAAAAAAGTGCTCTGATTGAAAAGTGTGTAAGAGGGGGTAGGCTAGGTGATAGAGAAATTACGTGAGGATACTGAAAGGATAACACAGCATGTACAGGGAGATAAAAATCTGGGTACTGAAATGCAGTTGCAGGAGAAGAAGAAAACGTTACAGGGAAATATGAGCTTGGGATATTGAATGAGAGAGGAGAAAGACTAATTGAATTCTGTAATAAATTTCAGCTAGTTATAACGAATATTCTCTTGGAGAATCACAAGGTGGGGGGGGGGGGGGGTATACTTGGCGAAGATTTCATTTAGACTGCATCATGGTCAGACAGATATTCCGAAACTAGATACTGCATTGTAAGGCTTACCCAGAAGCCCATATAGATCAGAGCGCCTTGTAGAAGTGGTAAAGAGTGGTTTGAAGTTTAAGAGATTAGTCAGGAAGAATCATTATGCAAACAACTGGGATACGGAGGTACAAAGTAATGACGAAGTTCTCTCAGGCTACAGATAAAGCAATAAGGAATAGCACAGAAGGCAGTAAAGTTGAAGAGGACATCTCTAAGAAGGGCAACCACAGAAGTTGGACAGAAAAACACAGGTACAAAGAAGGCAACTGCGGAGAAACTATGGGTAACAGAAGAAATACTTCGGTTGATCGACGAAAGAAGGAAGTACAAAAATGTATAGGGAATATTGAAATTCGAGTTGTTGAGGAATGAAATAAGTAGGGAAAGCAGGGAAGCTAAGACGAAGTGGCACCATGAGAAATGTAAGGAAATCGAAAAAGAAATGATTGTCGGAAGAACTGACTCAGCATAAAGGAAATTCAAAATAGCGTTCGGTGAAACTAAAAACAAGGGTGGTAACATTAAATGTGCAAAGGGAGTTTGGCAATTCAATGTGGAGGAGAGAGCGGATAGGTGGGAAGAGTACATTGAAGGCTTCTATGAGGGAAACGATTTGTCTGATGTGATAGAAGGAGAAGCTGGATTCGATTTAGAGGAAACAGTGGATCCAGTTTTAGAATCAGAATTTGAGAGCGCTTTGAAGGACTTACGATCAAACAAGGCAGAAGGGATGGATAACATTCCATCAGAATTTCTAAAATCATTGGGGGAAGTGGTAACAAAGCGACTATTCATTTTGGTGTGTAGAGTGTATGAGTCTGCAAACATACAATCTGACTTTCGGAAAAATATCATCCGCACAATGGAGAATAATGAGAGAGACGACAAACGAGAGAATTATCGAACTATCAGTTTAACAGCTCATACATCCAAGTTGCTGACAAGAATAACATACAGAAGACTTGAAGACTGAGGATGTGCAACTTGACGATCAGTTTGGCTTTAGAAAAGGTAAAGGCACTAGACAGGTAATTCTGACGTTCCGGTTGACAGTGGAAGCAAGACTAAAGAAAAATCAAGACACGTTCACAGGATTTGTCGACCTGGAAAACGCGTTCGACAATGTCGAATGGTGCAAAATGTTAAAAATTCTGAGAAAAATAGGGGAAAGCTGTAGCGAGAGACGGGTGATGTTCAATGTGTACAAGATCCAAGAGGCAATAGTAAGAGTGGACGACCAAGAAGGAAGTGCTCGGATTAAAAAGGGTGTTAGACAGGGATGTAATCTTTCGCCAAACTGTTCAATCTGTTCACCGAGGAAGCAGTGATGGAAATAAACGAAAGGTTCAGGAGTAGAATTAAAATTCAATGAGTAAGTATATAAGTGATAAGACTATTGGACGACATTGTTATTCTCAGTAAAAAGTGAGAAGAATTACATGATCTACTGAATGGAATGAACAGTCTAATGAGAACATGGAATGAGAATAAATCGAAGAAAGACGACCTTAAATGAGAAGTAGTAGAAATAAGAACAGAGAGAAACTTAACTTGATGGTCAGGAAATATATGAAGTTAAGGAATTCTGCTACCTAGACAGTAAAATAACCAATGATGGACGGAGCAAGGAGGACATCCAAAGCAGACTAGCAATGGCAAAAACGGCATTCCTGGCAAAGAGAAATCTACTAACATCAAGTATCGACCTTAATTTGAGGAAGAAATTGATGAGAATGTACGTTTGGAGCACAGCATTCTATGGTAGTGAAACATGGGCTGTGGGAAAACCGGAATAGAAGAGAATCAAAGCATTTGAGATGTGGTGCTGCAGACGAATGTTGAAAATTAGGTTGTTATAAGGTAAGGCATGGAAAAGTTGCGCGCAGAATCGGAGAGGATAGGAATATGTGGAATACACAGACAAGGAGAAGAAACAGGATGGTAGGGCATCTGTTAACTCCTCAGGCAATGACTTCCATGGTACTAGAGGGAGCTGTAGAGGGCAGAAACTGTAGAGGAAGACAGAGATTGGAATACGCCAAGCAAATAATTGAGGACGTAGGTTGCAAGTGCTACTCTGAGATGAAGACGTTAGCACAGGGTAGGAATTCGTGGCGGGCCGCATCAAACCAGCCAGAAGACCGATGAACCCCCCCCCCCCCCCCCAACCCGAAAAAAATATCATTGAGACAATGATACCCTATTTGTCTCTTCTCCGCTTATATCAAGATTGTCAAACTAAAAAACTGAGATGGGCCAAATAAACTAGGTTTAAGGTGGGCGGAAACTGACTCTCGCTCCCCGAGAGTTCTGCAGAAACTTAATTACGTATGTAAATAGATCATCTTTCAGGAGAATGGAGATTTTCGACATTTTTTGCCTGTTCCTGGTGTCGATATTGACAATGTGTCAAAGTATCTAACATAAACGTCCGTATTTCTTGACTGCGTTGACGTAGGAGCTTAAATTTTTTACACCGTCGAGGAACGGTACTATTTAGTATGTGAAATAAATTTCAACTCTATACGTCAACTGTTCATGAGAAAAATAGACGGACAGAGCGACAGCCCGCATGTCGTGGTCGTGTGGTAGCATTCTTGCTTCGAACGCCCGGGTCCCCGCGTTCGATTCCCGGCGGGGTCAGGGATTTTCTCTGCCTCGTGATGGCTGGGTGTTGTGTGCTGTCCTTAGGTTAGGTAGGTTTAAGTAGTTCTGTTCTAGGGGACAGATGACCATAGATGTTAAATACCATAGTGCGCAGAGCCATTTGAACCTTTCTTTTCTTTTTTTTTTTTTTTTTTTTTTTTTTTTTTTTTTTTTTTTTTTTTTTTTTTTTTTACAGAGCGACAATCGGATAACATAACAAACAAATATTTTCTTTGTGTGGTGTAATTACAAATTTTCGGGGTTTGTCTTTCTTACTTGTACTTGAAAACTTTGCTTCTGACCAAATTTGATGATTATAGATCAGCAGAAAAGACCTTTTACGTTTTGATGAGTAACTTTCTGAGTTTCAAAATGTGTTACATTCATGGCCATATCTTAAAATTTAAGATTTGTTTTCCAATTGTTCAAATTTTGCTGATCTCTCATATTTTAGGCTGAATTATTTTATGTGCCCGTTTTGTGTGATGTTGTTTCACCTGAACTACATTTATTCACTTTGCATGACAGAAAAATCTTGATTTTTCAACTAACTTTCCCACAGAGTGGCCGAGCGGTTCTAGGCGTTACAGTCTGGAACCGCGCGACCACTACGGTCGCAGGTTGGAATCCTGCCTGGGGCATGGATGTGTGTGATGTCCTTAGGTTAGTTAGGTTTAAGTAGTTCTACGTTCTGGGGGGCTGATGACCTCAGATGCTCAGATGACCGTAGTGCTCAGAGCCATTTGAACCATTTTTTGTCACTGGAGGGTCTTGTGCCACTGGAAGCAAGGGAGAAATGTTGAAATATGTGTGAATTCCTAAGGGACCAAACGGCTGAGGTCATCGGTCCCTAGACTTACAAATTACTTAAAATAGCTTATGCTAAGAACAACACATGCCCACCCATGCCCGAGGGAGGACTCGAACCTCTGGCGGGAGAGTCCGCACAAACTGTGACATGGCGCCTTCAACTGCTCGGTCAATCCGTGTGGCAGAAGCGAGGGCGAGGATGTTGTTTGGTGGCCAGTATCCTGTTTCTGCAACACAACTGTACACATGTATTTATTTAAAGAGGAAGCTGCTTAACATTAAGCTTCCTTGTGTTGTGGTACAAGCCCTTCTGTAATAGTCCACGGTAGCGTCACTGCTGGTGAAGTACAAGTCCCACCATAATCACTACACTCTCGTGGCCAGTGATGTTGACAGATGCCAAGTAGAATAGTAACTGAGCTAACTGCGGCTGCAATTGACTCTGTCTGCGACTGGGATGACTCTGACTGACAGGGACCTCCTGTCCGCAGTGGCGATCTAAATACTGGAAGTCTAGAGGGCGTTGGCGGCGCGTTGCTTGCGACTCTGTCTTTGGCCTCTCTCCTGATAGGCTCGCTTCACTCAGCGTCTATTATCGATCTTCATCCAACCCTTTGGCCGACCAGTGCGCTGGCGATAGTTTATATCACCACACTTATCACTATCCCAAGACTTCTGTCACCTTAGTGCCTGAAGTTTCGTTTTCAGGCAGCTCAATGTTTGTGATGTCATATCTCCTGAACTACAGGTCATACAGTGATATAATTTTGCAGGCACATCCAGTGGAATATGTGGATAGTGTCGGTGGAACGTGTTGCGAATGGAGTGAGGAGTAAAGGCGTGATAAATTAAAACTACGCTGCGGCCATTTTTCAGTGTTTATAACGTCATATCTCGTCAACAATGAGTCATCCAATGAAATCTTTTTTCAGGTGTTTTTCAATGGTATATGGACATGCTGTCTGCAACTTGTATTTCGAATAGGGCAAGAAGTAAAGAAGTAATAAATTAAAACGCCATCCCTGATGCGACCTTTTTACTGCAGGAACAGCAGAAATATATTAACCGATAAACTTGTTTTCATTTTATCATTTTGTGGGCGGTGCCAGCGAAAATGGTCTCATAAAGCAAAGTTTTAAACATGGCTGCACGTTCGGAGACCGATTCTAGGTTACAATTGCAAGAAATGAGCCCTCGGTCACTATTTTTAGACTTAAGTCACCTGGTTTCGACACTTCTAGGAGCGCCTTCATTCATAATTTACAATGTATTCGTTCCCATTTATAAAATTCTGGCGTTTCCAAAATAATCTGCGGTACCTGCTCTTCTTACTACATAGGACAAACAGAACGTGCCTTTACAAGCAGATATAAAGAACACCTGTTAAGAAAAATGGTACCAGCCCCCAACATTCGTCCTTTTCCGACGATATTCTGATTACAGGTCACGCTATTTGCGATAGCAACGTTTTGCACACCGACAAGAAAGGGCGTAGAGTAGATATTCTAGAAGAATTGTAGATTTCTAAACATGTTGCTAGAAGCGACAGCCGCATTCTCAATGAACAGCTGCAGCTACGTAATAAAAATTTCTTTAACGGTATAAAGTCATTACTTGACATTTGACTTCGGGTGTCCTTGTGCAGTTTGTCAAAATGTTCTTTTCCCTCTAAGTCATTCTCATAATTTTGTTTATTAAATGGTTTTGTGGCTGTATTCCATGTTATATTGCTTTCTACAAGCTGACATGCAGCGCTCTCTGTATTTATCATAATTATGTTTTATGTTTTATATTGTACTTCTAAGCTCTGATGCAGACAAAATGTTACGTTGTCTGCCGCTGCCAAACAAACGTTGATTTTCATTATTTACTGAACATTATTCATTATAATTTTATCTGCCCACACTTGAATGTGAAGTAGCCTGATTGTGCCTAAGGCTACTAGATGGCACGCTCGGTGCAATGCCATGTTCGCCTGGCCGCATTTGTTAACGCGGGCACCTCAGTCCGTTGCATCCTGTGGCCATACAGGTATGAGCAGCCCATAGTGGCTCGCCTTCACTTATTCCATCTTAAATATTTTGTGGCTAAACCGCTTTTGGCGTGTTAATTATTTTATATGTGACATGTAAGTACTGCCTCTGTCTTTTACTCTCTATATAAAAATGTCTTGACATATAACTCTGTGACTATGTTATAGGCCACTTTAATTGTTTTCAATTCTGATGAAGGCACTCCTAGTAGTGTCGAAACCTGGTTAATTAAGTCTAAAAATAGTGACCGAGGGCTCATTTCTTGCAATTGTAGTCTCATAAAGGTTTGAAATTACGTGTAAAGTTTATTACAAGTCGATAAGTTCTCTCATTCTCAAATACTGGACGACATCTTGTGGGCATGTAGCCTGGCTATTTGCGTGGCATCAGCCACTCCTCTTTTTCAACCTCATCCCACCCTGCACGTGTTTCTTACCCCCACTACGGTCTCTTCCAGACAGTATTAAAGTGTGTATGAAGGTCGGTTGACTGCTAAGTACTCCTTCTCTCAAAAGTGGGTGAACGTTTGAAGTTGAATTTAAAGTCGCATGCAAAGTCTATGCTCCCTCGTCGCTGCACTAAGTTTAAGTATCTATGTCAACGCAAATCAAAAGATGCGCCCATTTATGTCACATATTTCGATACTCGCGAACTCACTCATCAAAAGCTGTAAGAAACTTCTCAAAGAACAGTTTATTAAATATCTGTCACATACATTTTTGAAACTATTTTCGAACAGACTGGTTCGTTCTTAATCATTATCTGCTGAGACTGCAGTGAAAGTGAATGATACCAATGACAACCATTTAAACTTGGCAATGCATGCATCACACAGAGGTTGGTGTCATTAGGATCACGGACTTTCATCGCTGTCTCAGTAGCTAAGGGTTAGAATGAACAAATTGCTTGGAAATTAGTAGCCAAAACATATGTACCGCAACTGTAATGGATTTGTGACAAACTCTTCATTAAATTAAAGGGTTGCTGGTTATACAACAAAATGTTGAATTTTTATGCTTCGTTTGGAGCTAGACTCATGAAGTTTGGCAAGAAGCAAGATTTTACAGTTCAAGCAAAAGAAAAAAAAATCCGAGAATTATTGATTTGTTATTACATCAACAGAAAAAAATTTGCATGTTATCCGACTGTGTGTCTGTGCATCTTTTAAGACTCCTTTTTCTCAGGAATGGGCTTACGCATCAAATTGCAATTTATGTCACATCCTAAAGACTATGTTCCCTTAGTGATGTAACATAATTAAGTTTCTACGCAAATACAATCAAAGTACACGGCCATTTATGCTACATATTTTGCTATCCTGCAGTAACGACGTTGATAACGGGCAAAAATCGTCGGCATTTTGATTCACGGAATTGGTGAACTATTTGTACACAAAATTAAGCCGGCCGGAGTGGCCGAGCGGTTCTAGGCGCTACAGTCTGGAACCGCGCGATCGCTACGGTCGCAGGTTCGAATCCTGCCTCGGGCATGGTTGTGTGTGATGTCCTTAGGTTAGTTAGGTTTAAGTAGTTCTAAGTTCTAGGGGACCGATGACCTCAGAATTTAAGTCCCATAGTGCTCAGAGCTATTTTTTAACCACTTAATTAAGTTTGTGCGGAACCTTCAGTGCGTGAGACTTTCTCGCATTTACTCTGACGTTTTTTATGCTGTTCCCCCAAAGCGATCACCGGGACAATTCCTCGACCCCAGTCAACACAATCTTACTCTGTCTCTAAGGAACTATATTTGGACGGGTTAAATTTTATCCTTTTCTCTTCCTCCGCAAAGGAGTGCGAAATTATAACTGCAGCTGTTGCTAGAGCGTTAGCTACGACGTGCTACCGGCCATATACTGCAACAGATTGTTAAAGTTCCCGTGCTAATGGTGCTCTATTCCAGCCACGGCACGTTCCAACCGGAGGTTGTAAATTGTAGGACGGGTGTTGCGACACCAGGAGGCGCTGTGTGAACAAAATAGCTTCTCCAGAGAGACATCCAGGTGGCTAGAGACGGCGTCTTGTGGCCTTTCGTCGGCTCCGACTTCACAAAGTGGCTCTCCCGTTCATCATACCGTACTTTCGCTAATATAAAAAACGTCTGTAAATTACGAGCCGACATAGCACTACCTCTAAACTAACGTGCCGTTAATTCAAACACTTTTAAGTCGTCTAGACAACAGTGACTTAACAAAATACATCCGTTGAAGTAGAAGCGTTGGATGTAGCTTTGAAAACCTTCAAAAACAGACTAGATCCTTTCACACAATTAACCTGGAATTAATCACATACGGTGAAACGGTTCTAAAATACAATTTTACATGTAAATTTATATACACACACCGCAAGCCACCATATGGAACATGGCGATGGGTACTTTACACCACTAATAATTATTTGCTTTCCTGTTCGACTCGCAAATAGAGCGAGAGTAAAGTCGACTGTCTATAACGCTTCCATACGAGCACTAAATACTGTTATCTTCGCGATCTTCACGCGACACGTACTCTAGCTGCAGTACAATCGTTCTGCCGTCTGTTCAAATTGTCGATTCTCTAAATTTTCTCCATAGTGTTTCCAGGAAAGAACGTCGCCCCCCCTCAAGGGATTTCCGTTTGAGTTCCCGAAGTATCTCCGTAACCCTTGCATGTTGATAGAACCCTCCGGTAACAAATATAACAGCAAGCCTCTCTCTTGATAGGATGTCTTCCTTTAATCTGACCTAGTGTTGATCCCAAATACTTGAGTAGTATTCAAGAACGAGTAGTATTAGTGTTTTATACTCGGTCTCCTCTATAGACGTGCTACACTTTCCACTAAATTTTCGCAGTAAACTGAAGTCGACCATTCGCCTTCCCTATAACGTCCTTACGTGCTCGTTTCAAGCAGCACGACACTAATGTCGTATTCGAAAATTGTGGTATTGTTTTTCGTACAAATATGCATTAACTTACACGTTTCCTATATTTAGAACAAGCTACCATGCGTCACACCAACTAGGAATATTGTATCCTCCTACAGTCACCCAACGTTGACACTTTCCTATATACCTCACACAGTGCCGTCATCTCGTTTATACACTACTGGCCATTAAAATTACTACACCACGAAGATGACGTGCTACAAACGCGGAGTTTAATCGACAGGAAGAAGATGCTGTGATGTGCAAATGATTAGCTTTTCAGAGCATTCACACAAGGTTGGCGCCGGTGGCGACATCTACAACGTGCTCACATGAGGAAAGTTTGCAACCGATTTCTCATACACAAACACCAGTTGACCGGCGTTGACTGGTGAAACGTTGTTGTGATGCCTCGTGTATGGAGGAGAAATGCGTACCATCGCGTTTCCGACTTTGATAAAGGTCGGATTGTAGCTTACCGCGATTGCGGTTTATCGTATTGCGAAATTGCTGCTCGCGTTGGTCAAGACCAAGATCCAATGACTGTTAGCAGAATATGGAATCGGTGGGTTCTGGAGGGTAATAAGGAACGCCATGCTGGATCCCAACTGCCTCGTATCACTAGCAGTCGAGATAACAGGCATCTTATCCGCATGGCTGTAACGGAGCGTAGCCACGTCTCGATCCCTGCGTCAACAGATGGGGGCGTTTGCAAGAACAGTTCGACGACGTTTGCAGAAGCATGGACTATCAGCTCGGAGACCGTGGCTGCGGTTACCCTTGCCGCTGCATCACAAACAGGAGCGCCTGCGATGGTGTACTCAACGACGAACCTGGGTGCATGACTGACAAAATGTCATTGTTACGGATGAATCCAGAATCTGTTTACATCATCATGATGGCCGCATCCGTGTTTGACGACATTGGAAGAGTGTATTCGTCATCGCGATACTGGCGTATCACCCAGCGTGATGGTATGGGGTGCCATTGGTTACACGTCTCGGTCACCTCTTGTTTGCATTGACGGCACTTTGAACAGTGGACGTTACATTTCAGATGTGTTATGACCCGAGGCTTCACCCTTCATTCGATCCCTGCGAAACCCTACACTTCGTGAGGATAATGCACGATCGCATGTTGCAGGCCCTGTACGGGCCTTTCTGGATACAGAAAATATTCGACTGCTGTCCTGGCCACCACATTCTCTGGATGTCTCACCAGTTGGAAACGTCTGGTCAATGGTGGCCGAACAACTACGCTTAATGAACTGTGGTACCGAAACTTCCTGGCAGATTAAAACTGTGTGCCGGACCGAGAATCGAATTCGGTACCTTTGCCTTTCGCGGGCAAGTGCTCTACCAACTGAGCTACCCAAGCATGACTCACGGCCCGTCCTCACAGCCTTACTTCTGCCAGTACCTCGTCTCCTACCTTCCAAACTTTACAGAAGTTCCTTGCAGAACTAGCACTCCTGAAAGAAAGGACATTGCGGAGACATGGCTTAGCCAGAGCCTGGGGGATGTTTCCAGAATGAGATTTTTCACTCTGCAGAGGTGTGTGCGCTGATATGAAACATCCTGGCACCTAAAAACTGTGTGCCGGACTGAGACTCAAACTCAGCTTTACACACAATCTGCCAGGAAGTTTCATATTAGCGCACAATCCGCTGCAGAGCGAAAATCTCATTCTGGAACTGTGGTGATGTGTAGATGCTGCATGGGCAGCTATACCTGTACAAGATATCCAAGCTCTGTTTGACTCCATGCCCAAGCGAATCAAGGCCGTTATTACGGCCAGAGGTGGTTCTTCTGGGCGCTGATTTCTCAGGATCTATGCACCCAAATTGCGTGAAAATGTTATCACATGTCAGTTCTAGTATAATATATTTGTCCAATGAATACACGTTTGTCATCCGCATTTATTCTTAGTGTAGCAATTTTAATGGCCAGTAGTTTAGATAGTGAGGGAGAAAGAGCGATCCTATTACATTGCTCCAGGGCACCCCTGACGATACCTTTGTTCCGATAAACACTCGACGTCGAGGACAACATACTGGGTTCTCGTACTCAAGTCCTCGATCCACTTATATATCTGGGATCCTATTCCGAACCTTCGTCAATAGCCTTCAGTGGAGCTAGATGTCAAATGCTTTTCGGAAATCTAGGAATAGGGAACCTGCATGTTGTCCATCATCCGTATTTCACAGGATGTCATGTGAGAAAAGAGCAAACTTAAGCTCGCACGAGCTGTGTTTTCTAAATACGTGCTGCTTTTTGGACAGAAGCTATTAGGTCTCAAGGAAATTTATTTTATTCGAACTGAGGATATATTCCGGGATTCCGCAGCAAATGTATGTTTAGATTGTTGGTCTGTAATTCTGCATGTCCGTTCTCTTACTCTTCTGTGCGCTGGGTGAGATATCCTCGGTAAATGGGAGCTGAGTAAGGGGCCAATGCAGGGAGCAGAGTAGTCTCTGTAAAACTGATTCGGGATCCTATCTGAAGCTGGCGACTTATTTGTTTTCTACTCGTTCAGTTGTTTCTCTACGCCAGAGATGCGTATGCTATGCGTATTTCTACGGGAGTCAGGCCGGCAATCAAACAACCGTATGTTTGTACGGTCCTCCGGTGTGAATGAGGTCTTAAACGTCAAATTTAAAACGTCAGGTTTCCTTTCACTTTTTTCCATTGCCGCACCACTTTGGACTACAAGCAACTGATCTAAGATCACCTCACATCGTCAGCGGAAGCTGGAGGCGAACTTCTGTATTTGAGGGTCTAACGTCAGTATAGAACACTGTATTGCCTAGATCGCAAGTGTTGTTATATAGATAACCCGTTTCAGTTTGTCAAATGGCCATCTTCAGACCCATTTGAGCACTCTCACATACTGCAAAATAAATAGATAAATGTAGACGCAGAGTCCCATGTCTTTGACGATGTTAAGACTTTTTGAGATTATAATTACACTTGACTCTCCATAATCCAGCGCTCAGTAGTCCGGTCTCTCAGTAATCCGGCGCACATCCCAAAACACGTTCACAATGAATCATTGTGCGCAACAATGCTTAGTTAAACAGTGCTTTATATACTGTATTGTCACTTTCTTTACAGTTCGGAACCATGTATTCCAAAGGGAAACACGTTACGCTAGACCTCAAGCAGCAACTTGAAATTTTAGATAAGTTAAATCGAGGTTCTTCGCAGAAAGCCATTTCTGCTGAGTTCATTGTTGGACGAGCAACTATTTATGACATCAAAAAGAAAGACGATGTTATTCGGCGGTACTCAACACAAATGGATGGTGAGTTGGCAAAGAGTGAGAATGAAGGACTAGACGTATCTGTTTATAGATGCTTCATACAACAACGCAGTGAAGGAATTCCACTCAGTGGCCCAGTGGCCCAATTATAAAGGAAAAAGCAGCTGCATTTAACAAACAACTTGCCAGCGAGCGAACGTTGGCTATCAGACTGCAAAAAACGACATGGCATTCTTTTCAGCAAATGACAGTTACCGGGGAAAGTGGTGCAGCTACCCATAGGTATGCTGATGATAATAGAGGAAGAAGATTTAAGTGCTGATGCCTTGTATGATACTAATGAAACAGAACTCTTTTACAAGGTGCTTCCTTCAAAAACATTAGCTGCCAACAACGAGAAGGAAGCTCGTGGTTACAGGCAACATGAGTAACCTTAATGGCGTGTTGTAACGCAAATGGGAGTGATAAACTACCGCTTATGATGACTGGAAAATCCCAACGTGCACGTTGTTTTCAACACACTGACATAAGTACTCTACCAGTGCAGTATTGCGCTCAGAAGAAAGCATCAATGGACAGTCAAATAGTCTCTCGGTGGTCCCGTGAAACGTTTGTACCAACAGTGAGAAAAGAGCCAAAGAAGAAAAAGCTTCCACTGAAAGCTATCCTTATAGTTGACAGTACTCCCAGTCATCCTTCAGATGTTTCAAAATGGTTCAAATGGCTCTGAGCACTATGGGACTTAACATTGATGGTCATCAGTCCCCTAGAACTTAGAACTACTTGAACCTAACTAACCTAAGGACATCACAAAACACCCAGCCATCACGAGGCAGAGAAAGTCCCTGATCCCGCCGGGAATCTAACCCGGGAACCCGGGCGTGGGAAGCGTCAGATGTTTCCCAAAAGTGCGACGGTACACAAGCAATGTTCCCCCCCTCGAAATGTGACAGCCCTAATCCAGCTCATGAATCAGGGAACATCATTGTCGACATTCACTTCTCGTCTCCTTGCTGCGCGAGAGTGAAAATGACTCTATCGAGACTATGCTGAAGGCATACGTGATGTGGTTTTCCAAGCAGCCGAACCACGGGATATAGTGAAGACCGCAACCACAATGAAGAGCTGGAGAAATTTGTGGCCATCCATTCATGCCGAGTTGGATCCAGTAGTGAGTGACATGTTCCACAACCTTCCAGGAGGAGAATAAATTGATGATATAGATGTTACTATGTGGCTAAATGAGGAAAACTGTGATACGGACCAAATTTTAACAGACGAAGAAGTAATCAAAAACCTGAAGAAAGCAATGTTGAAATTGATGCAGAAGACGACACAGGAGGGGAGATCATGAAGAGTTCTCACACTGATGCTGCTGAAGCTGCCGGGGTCTTCCTGGAGTACGTTATGCAACAACCAGATATATGCAGTACCGATGTAATGCTTGTAAAGCGGTTGCGTGATCTACATCTACATCCATACTTCGCAAGACACCTGACGGTGTGTGGCGGAGGGTACCCTGAGTACCTCTATCGGTTCTCCCTTCTATTCCAGTCTCGTATTGTTCGTGGAAAGAAGGACTGTCAGTATGCTTCTGTGTGGGCTCTAATCTCTCTGATTTTATCCTCATGGTCTCTTCGCGAGATATACGTAGGAGGGAGCAATGGACTGCTTGACTCTTCGGTGAAGGTATGTTCTCGAAACTTCAACAAAAGCCCGTACCGAGCTACTGAGCGTCTCTCCTGCAGAGTCTTCCACTGGAGTTTATCTATCATCTCCGTAACGCTTTCGCGATTACTAAGTGATCCTGTAACGAAGCGCGCTGCTCTCCGTTGGATCTTCTCTATCTCTTCTATCAACCCTATCTGGTACGGATAGCATGGTACGGATAAAGCAAGCCACCGTCGCGCATCATCACTGCGACAGTTAAAAATTAGGGACTTGTTTCATAGTCAGTGATACAGTATAATGTATACCCTAGGACTAAGTTTTCTTCGAAAATTAATGTATTTTTTGATTTAATAAAGTACATCCTCTAAGTTCTAAAATTGTATCCTTCCGTTTAATAAAGTACAGCACACTGTATCCCCCATGTTTTCAAAATAAATAAAAAATAAAAAATAATTGAATCAAATAAATTTCAGACACTCAATAATCCGGCACTTCCGCTAATCCGGCACCCATATGTGTCAGAAATGGCCTGATTAGAGGGAGTCTAGTGTATAAGCAATAGAACACGCCATTTTGCATGACATGGTAACCAGCTGAATTCGCCCCAGTAACTGAAACAGCGAAAGGGATCACAACCGTCTAAAAAGTGAGATTGACAGGTAGTGTAAGGTGGTTAAGCTGGTATTGTTAATGGACAGATGTAAGGATTTAGAAGTACATGTAACTAGGGGAAAGATGGCTGCCTTCCATAGGAAAATTGAATAGGCAATTGGGGAAAATAGAAGCGCTTAAAGTAGTAGATGAGTTTCGTTACTTTGGCAGAGAAATAAGGACGATGGCAGAGCTAGAAAGGATATAAAATGTAGACTGGGAACAGAAAGAAAAGGGTTTCCAAAAACCAGAAGTTTGTCGACGACAGAATAGACATATATGTAATAAAGTGTTTTCTGAAAGTATTGTGTGGAATGTAGCCATGTATGGAAGTGAAACACAAACGATTAACAGTTTAGAGAAGAAGAGAATAGAAGCTTTTGATATTTGATGCTAATACAGAGATACTGAATAGAACTGAGGAGAAAAGGAATTTGTGGCACAACCTTACAAAGAAGGGATTCGTTGGTAGGTCACATTCTGAGACATCGAGGGATCACCAGTGTAGTACTGGAGAGAAGTGTCTCCGTGTGGGTGAGGGCGAGGGGGTGTTTCCGGTATAGGGAGACCAAGAGACAAATACAGGAATCACGCTCAGAAGGATGTAGATTGCAGTATGTACTGGGAGATGAAGAAGCTTGCACAGGACTGAAGAGCACAACAAGAACAGCTGTGCACACTTTCAGTAAGAAAACTTACTACACCTATATCTGCGTGGAATATCATTTTTCAGTTCGAAGATATTTCGTTACTAAAATTATCGGGATAATAATTTGTATGCACGCCTATGCTATGACATATGACCCTCAACAAAAAGATATTTAAGCCAGTACACGCACAAACCTCAGCCCAAATTCTTTTTCTTTTTTTTAATCGGGGTGTGTAGTAAAGTTTTAGCCTTCGTCCAGCAGTGTGCAGTATATAGGTGGGTACAGTAACCAGGAAACGGATAGGGTTCAAATGGTTCAAACGGCTCTGAGCACTATGGGACTCAACTGCTGTGGTCATTAGTCCCCTAGAACGTAGAACTACTTAAACCTAACTAACCTAAGGACATCACACACATCCATGCCCGAAGCGGGATTCGAACCTGCGACCGTAGCAGTCGCACGGTTCCGGACTGCGCGCCTAGAACCGCGAGACCACCGCGGCCGCCGAAACGGATAGGGAATACCCACCTCGCATAAAAATGCATTACACCTATATAAGCATGATGCTACTCCAAGATGATCACTTTATTTTATGCGAAGAGGATACATTTCAAATATCAGTTGTATTGTAAATGATATTAGTAAAAATTACAATTTACAGATATTCGATGAAAATAAAGTTACGGCTGGGCATGGGAAATACCTTAGAGCCATTATATTAAAAGACAATCAACTTATGGAACAAGTCTCCCATTTTACTTACTTAGGTTGTAATTAATCAGTTAAATGACAACAACAAAAATGGAAAAGAAACTTAAGAAATTTCATTGTATGAGCGGAACAATTCGACGAACAGTGCAATATGAAGTACTCGTACAGAGTTCTAGGAAATTATGGCTATAGAAACCCTGCTGCACGGTATAACAAAGTTACCCCCTAAGGGATAGGAAAAGGAACAAAGAAAGTATACAGCAATTAAACTATTTTCTTTGGATGGGAAAATATCTCAGAATTTGGTAAATTCCAGAGATTCCGTAATAAGGATGGAAAACAACAGGTTTACGGAAACTGCCCTCGAATGTAATCCAACTGGAAGAAGAGACGTACGCTGCTCCATGATGAGATGGTTCTAAGTCTGAGGTCGAAACAGGATACAAGCCTTTCCATGATGATGAAGTAGAAGTACGTAAGTGTCTTAAAGCTGACAACGGTTTTTTGTGGGATATGGCACGTTCGAGCATAATCAGACGTAAGTGATTTGCTACGTATAAAAATATCCAGAATATTTTAAAATGTGGGACGATTTTACTAAAAAGTGTAATGAGATAAGATTTAGCTCAACCAAGGAATCAAAGGAGAAATTAGTTCAGGGAGAGGAAATAAAGCACGAGGGTTGCCCAGAAAGTAATGGGCCACATTTTTTTTCTGAGCCGAAAACAATGCTGTGAAAGCGAAACTTTACATATGTATTGTTTCAAGTCTCCTGACTAAGAGCCAAGTTTCCGTCCCTTCCGACAGGTAGCGTAGCTTCAGGAAAGTTTCAAAATGGCTTATGTAGGTGACGTACGTTACGAGGGTGAGTCAAATGAAAACCTTAAATATTTTTAAATATTATTTATTGTGCAGAAGTGGTATAAAGATGTATCACTTTTCAACATAATCTCCCCCACGCTCAATGCAAGTCCTCCAGCGCTTACAAAGTGCATAAACTCCTTTTAGAAAAAAAATCTAGACACTAGTGTATAGGGCCAATAATATATGTGAACCAGGCTACTTACAAGAAGAACTAAATCATTTACGAATGGCTTTTGTGAAAAATGGTTATACGAAAAACGAGATTAACCGAACACTTCACCCAAGTAGAAAAATGCCTAAAAATAGGAGACAGTAACAACCATCAGCTGGAAAAGTATTTCTGCCCTTCATCCATAACATCACGGATCGCATTGGGAAAGTACTAGCCAAGTTTCAGGTGCAGACTATTTTCAGACCTACTAAGAAAATAAGTGAGTGCCTAAGATCAACAAAACATACTCGTCACCCCCTACCCACCCCAGGTGTATATAAAATTCCGTGTAGTTGTGGCAGGGTTTACATAGGAACTACAAAAAGAAGCATCAATACACGTTTGACGGAGCACAAAAGAAACTGTCGCTTGGGACATATCGACAAATCGGCAGTAGCGGAACATGTTTTTAAGGATGGAGATCACGAAATAAAATTCGGTGAGACAAGCGTGCTAGCGAGGACGTCGCATTATTATACACGTATGTATAGAGAGGCAATTGAAATCCACAAACATCGATACAATTTTAATCGTAAAGAAGAAGAATTAAAATTGGACAAAATATGGCGGTCGATGTTGCATCAATCACGTGACAATCGACTGCCTGCAATCGAGAGAACAGACGATAGCCAGAGATAGCTACATATCGACGCCACGTGACGTGCGGTGGCGCCCTCTACGATCTCCATATAAGCGGCGACCCCAGCTCCTAGCAGCCAGTCGTCGACTCACCTCGGAAGATGTTCTCCGTAGTTGGAACGAAACGTCAGGGAGAAGAAGTTCTACAGATCGACCACGGCAATTTAGCCCGGATGTGTTTCGTGATGAAGACGCCGGCCGTGAAAGTCTACATGGGATGAATTCTTTTGGTAGTCCGCGCAACCACTCATGCACCGCGTGGCGTACCTCTTCATCAGAACGGAACTTCTTTGCTCCCATTACGTCTTTGAGTAGTCCAAACATATGGAAATCACTGAGGAATTGCGTCATTCCTTGCTCGCTCGCTTCGTTTCTGGTTGGTGGAAGTAAACCCAGGTTTCGTCCCCAGTAACGATTCTTGCAAGGAAGCCATAGCCTTCTCCTTCAAAGAGGCGAAGAAGCTTCAACACGTCGTTCTCTCATTTCAGGAGTCAGCTGCCAACTCGTGGTGCCTGACCTGTACGAGGAGCATCTTCCGCTAAAGTCACACCATTTGCAAACTTCCTACTCCATTCTTAGACTTGCTGCTGTGGCAAACATGCATCACTGTACTGAACCTTCATTCGTCGATGAATTTCAATAGTTTTCACACCTTCACTACGCATAAACCGAATAACAGAACACTGTTCGCCCTGATGCAAGTCGCAAGTGGGGCGGCCATCTTTATACTGATACTGCGGCGGTATGTGTGCACCTGCACTATGCTGCCACCTGCAGGCCATTCTGCACGCTGTTTGTAGCACACTTACCAACTTACATGATAAAGGCGCGAAATTTCGAGTTGTTATTACAAATTTACTTCCCCCCCCCCCCCCCCCCCCCCATGAACCATGGACCTTGCCGTTGGTGGGGAGCCTTGCGTGCCTCAGCCGTAATTTTTCCCGAGGGCATGCAGCTTTACTGTATCGTAAAATGATGATGGCGTCCTCTTGTGTAAAATATTCCGGAGGTAAAATAGTCTCCCATTCGGATCTCCGGGCGAGGACTCCTCAAAAGGACGTCGTTATCAGGAGAAAGAAAACTGACGTCCAACAGATCGGAGCGTGGAATGTCAGATCCCTTAATCGGGCTGGTAGGTTAGAAAATTTAAAAAGGGAAATGGGTAGGTTAATGTTAGATATAGTGGGCATTAGTGAAGTTCGGTGGCAGGATGAACAAGACTTCTGGTCAGGTTAATACAGGGTTATAAATACAAAATCAAATAGGGGTACTGCAGGAGTAGGTTTAATAATGAATAGGAAAATAGGAGTACGGGTAAGCTACTACAAACAGCATAGTGAACTCATTATTGTGGCCAAGATAGACACAAAGCCTATGCCCACTACAGTAGTACAAGTTTATATGCCAACTAGCTCTGCAGATGACGAAGAAATTGAAGAAATGTATGGTGAGACAAAAGAAATTATCCAGGTAGCGAAGGGAGACGAAAATTTAATAGTAATGGGTGACTGGAATTTTAGTGTAGGAAAAGGGAAAGAAGGAAACATAGTAGTTGAATATGGATTGGGGTTAAGAAATGAAAAAGGAAGCCGCCTGGTAGAATTTTGCACAGATCATAACTTAATCATAGCTAACAATTGGTTCAAGAATCAGAAAAGAAGGTTGTATACATGGAAGAATCCTAGAGACACTAAAAGGTATCAGATAGATTATATAATGGTAAGACAGAGATTTAGGAACCAGGTTTTAAATTGTAGGACATTTCCAGGGGCAGATGTGGACTCTAACCACAATAAATTGGTTATGACCTGTAGATTAAAACTGAAGAAATTGCAAAAAGGTGGGAATTTAAGGACATGGGACCTGGATGAACTGACTAAACCAGAGGTTGTACAGAGTTTCAGGGAGAGCATAAGGGAACAATTGACAGGAATGGGGGAAAGAAATACAGTAGAAGACGAATGGGTAGCTCTGAGGGATGAAGTAGTGAAGGCAACAGAGGATCAAAGAGGTAAAAAGACGGGGGCTAGTAGAAATCATTGGGTAACAGAAGAGATATTGAATTTAATTGATGAAAGGAGAAAATATAAAGATGCAGTAAATGAAGCAGGCAAAAAGGAATACAAACGTCTCAAAAATGAGGTCGACAGGAAGTGCAAAATGGCTAAGTAGGGATGGCTAGAGGACAAATGTAAGGACGTAGAGGCTTATCTCACTAGGGGTAAGATAGATACAGCCTACAGGAAAATAAAAGAGACCTTTGGAGAAAAGAGAGATACTTGTATGAATATCAAAAGCTCAGATGGAAACCCAGTTCTAAGCAAAGAGGGGAAAGCGGGAAAGTGGAAGGTGTATATAGAGGGACTATACAAGGGCGATGTACTTGACGACAATATTATGGAAATGGAAGAGGATGTAGATGCAGATGAATTGCGAGATACGATACTGCGTGAAGAATTTGATAGATCACTGAAAGAACTGAGTCGAAACAAGGACCCAGGAGTAGACAACATTCCATTAGAACTACTGACTACCTTGGGAGAGCCAGTCCTGACAAAACTCTATTATCTGTTGAACAAGATGTACGAGACAGGCGAAATACCCTCGGACTTCAAGAAGAATATAATAATTCCAATCCCAAGGAAAACAGGTGTTGACAGGTATGAAAATTACCGAACTATCAGTTTAATATGCCACAGCTACAAAATACTAACGCGAATTCTTTACAGACGAATGGAAAAACTGGTAGGAGCCGACCTCGGGGAGGATCAGTTTGGATTCCGTAGAAATGTTGGAACACGTGAGGCAATACTGAACTTACGACCTATCTTAGAAGAAAGATTAAGGAAAGGCAAACCTACGTTTCTAGAATTTGTAGACTTAGAGAAAGCGTTTGACAATGTTGATTGGAATACTCTCTTTCAAATTCTGAAGGTGGCAGGGGTAAAATGCAGAGAGCGAAAGGCTATTTACAATTTGTACAAAAACCAGATGTCAGTTATAAGAGTCGAGTGGCATGAAAGGGAAGCAGTGGTTGGGTAGGGAGTGAGACAGGGTTGTAGCCTCTCTCCGATGTTATTCAATCTGTATATTGAGCAAGCAGCAAAGGAAACAAAAGAAAAATTCGGAGTAGATATTAAAATCCACGAGGAGGTATTGAAGAGAAGAAATAAAAACTTTGAGGTTCGCCGATGACATTGTAATTCTGTCAGAGACAGCAAAGGACTTGGAAGAGCAGTTGAACGGAATTGACAGTGTCTTGAAAGGAGGATATAAGATGAACATCAACAAAAGCAAAACGAGGATAATGGAATGTAGTCACATTAAGTCGGGTAATGCTGCGGGCATTAGATTAGGAAATGAGATGCTTAAAGTAGTAAAGGAGTTTTGCTATTTGGGGAGCAAAATAACTGATGATGGTCGAAGTAGAGAGGATATAAAATGTAGACTGGCAATGGCAAGGAAAGCGTTTCTGAAGAACAGAAATTTGTTAACATCGAGTATAGATTTAAGTGTCAGGAAGTCGTTTCTGAAAGTATTTGTATGGAGTGTAGCCATGTATGGAAGTGAAACATGGACGATAAATAGTTTAGACAAGAAGAGAATAGAAGCTTTCGAAATGTGGTCGTACAGAAGAATGCTGAAGATTAGGTGGGTAGATCAGCTAACTAATGAGGAGGTATTGAATAGAATTGAGAAGAAGAGAAGTTTGTGGCACAACTTGACTAGAAGAAGGGATCGATTGGTGGGACATGTCCTGAGGCATCAAGGGATCACAAATTTAGTATTGGAGGGCAGCGTGGAGGGTAAAAATCGTAGAGGGAGACCAAGAGATGAATACACTAAACAGATTCAGAAGGATGTAGGTTGCAGTAGGTACTGGGAGATGAAGGAGCTTGCACAGGATAGAGTAGCATGGAGCGCTGCATCAAACCACTCTCAGGACTGAAGACCACAACAACAACATTTCAAATTTAAGGTTTTCGTTTGTCTCGTACAAGCAACGTGCCGTTATTGAATGTTTCGCTCCAGTGAAAGGAACTGTGGGGAATATTCACAAACGCTTGTGCAAAGTCTATGGAGCATCTGCTGTCTAATGAAGTAGAGTCAGTCGCTGGGCATGGAGCATAGTAAGGCGGTTGGGCGGAGCTCCACGGTTTGCAGAGGTCGTGAAGACCATCCAAGGCTGGCACACCTGGCGTGTTGCAGTTAGCATCCACTTTTTTGGGCCATTAAAGGACGCCATTCGTAGAAGACATTTTGAGATCGATGAGGAGGTGATTCACACAGTGAAGCACCGGCGCCGCCACAGGACAAGGATTGGTACCGACAGAGCATACGCGCCCTTGTTTCGCGCTGGGGGAAGGCCATAGAGCGGGATGGAGATTACGTGGAAAAATAGGGTGTGTAGATAAAACACCATTCTTTCGTGTGAGTAATTCTCATTACATTCAATATAGAACAGTTGAAGGGAAAAATGCGGTGCATTACTTTCTGGACAACCCTAGTACAATGAGGTTTTGAATAGATAAGACGGACTGGTGACGGAACTATTTAGATCTGAAGATGATTCTCAGTCGTTGAAACATATCATATAATTAAAAATGTTCAACTGAGTCTGAACAATAGATGGGACTCTACTTCAATATCAATGCAGGTGATTCATATGTCGGCTGTACTGAAAAGCTTTGTTTGACGAAAACGTAATTCTGCCACAGACAGGAAAAGATTTAGATGACCGGTTGGACGGAATCGATACTGCCTTGAAAAGAGATTGTTAAATGAACGTCAACAGATGTGAAACAAGTCTGCCAGACAATAGTGAACTTTAATAGCGAAGTGCTGGACGAATTAAAATATGAGGATGCTTAAGACACCAGGCGGATTTCTCTATTTCAAAAGCAAAATAATAGACGATGGAAGTAGCTAAGAAGATATAAAATGCAGACAGGCCACAGAAAATCATTTATGAAAAGGGAAATATTTGTGGCCTTCTACGGAAGTAAATTGAGAGTGATGGTGTAGAGACGAAGAGAAGTCAAGGTGTTCCATAGGTGTGAGCCCTCAGTTCTACTACAAAAGCAGATGCCGGCCGATGTGGCCGAGCGGTTCTAGGCGCTACAGTCTGGAACCGCGCGACCGCAACGGTCGATGGTTCGAATCCTGCCTCGGGCATGGATGTGTGTGATGTCCTTAGGTTACTTAGGTTTAAGTGGTTCTAAGTTCTAGGGGACTGATGATCTTAGAAGTTAAGTCCCATAGTGCTCAGAGCCATTTGAACCATTTTTACAAAAGCAGGTGGATAAACAAAAAATATAACACCAAACTGTATGAGATGAGAGAAAGGGAATATCCGTGGGGGCATGTTAGCTACATGGCAGTCATTTTGGAAGCTGTCATTTTTTAAACAACCCTTAAGTGAGATATAAAAGAACAATGGTGCCTTTTCTTTGCTCATAGCTTTAGTCACCCTCAGGTTACGTCCCGTTTTGCGCAGAACAGGGCAAATGCTGGTGGTAGCTTCTAAGGCCTACATCATATGCTAGACGTTGTAAGCTTTTTATTATCTGCTTCATACATTTTTGATAGACTTAAACCAACACAGCGATCAACAGACCGCCCCATGAGGTGTGCAACGTTTTTCGTCTTCACTGCATACGAAATTGCCTGCAGATAGAAATCTCATGGACTTACATCAGGGGTCGCCGCACTGAAGCTCCACAACCTGTCCGTAGCTGTGGGAACTGGAAAGGCAGGTAAATCCCAGCTAACCAGTCTGCAGCAAGTTAGATCACCCTTGTACAGAAAGAAAGTCGGAAACGCTCCGGATTCAAAAACCAATGAGGAGAACACATCTTTCTCTAACAACTACAGGTAACGAGCTTCATGCAGAAAGTCCCAATAGTTCGAGAACTCCATATTCAACACCAAACATTTACCACCGATGTGCCGAATACCTTAGATGGAATCATCCAGTGAATGTTCACAACTGCCCACAATACGTCATTCTGTTTATTCACACCTCCTCGTTCACACAGATACCAGCATAATCCGTACACAGGGCGTGATTGGGGAAACGACGGATTTCGGTCAATGTGCGTGTCACCCTTTCTACAAACTGATCCTGACTTACTTTTATTTTCTTACACAGGGCTGCAGCCCGGTGGTGAACATTTAAAACTACTCAAAGGAACTTCTTTGGTATAGTCAGAGTTTCGTAACGATAGTTGTCTGTGTTCATCTGCAGTGAAATAGTTCACGTTTTCTATACATACTCGTAAGATGCAATTTAAGCTACTAACTCATTTGCACGTATTAAGAAAATATTGTGACAGTTAATTGCTGCAATGATGATAAAATGTTATATTTTAGAATTAGAAAACACGTGTTTATTAATTGCCTAGTTTACATAATTTCGTATTCGGACAATACTTCGCGTAATGGCGTCTGTCTGGCATAGTGGTCAGTCACCTGACAGAGTAAAGCGACCAAGTGGCCATTATGTCCGAACATACTTTGCGTAATATTTCATGTTTTCAGACAACGGAGTTGATAAAAAGGCAACTGTATTTCATAAAATACGTATAGTAAGGAATATGTGTGTTAACAACCTGGTGGAAAGCTACGGTCTCTTATTACAGATGTATGATAGACGCTGTCAAATTGCTTAAGAACATTAGTACAACAATCGTTGGATTCCCAAGCCCTGCAACGTGTATTGGGTGTTGTAAGAAAATAAACGGTGCCTATGGCAGTAAAGTTGTGCATAAAGGAGAAGCGGTTGATCTAGTAAATTTTCATGAAGTAATGGAACAATTTTGTTACGCCTTCATGGTTGGTAAGTTTGCATATTCCAAAAATCATATAACTGGTTTCAAACATGTGCAGCGTACAGTTCATTGTTGACAGCCGTCTATTGGGAAGAAATTTTCATGAAAAGAGGAAATAACAGTTGCAGTCAACGAATATTTTGCAGAGTGTGACAGAACATACTTTTTCTGATGGTATAAAAAGGTTGGGGGATCGCTGGATGAACTGCGTATCCTTCGAAGGGCATTATGTAGAGAAGTAAGGTGAGTTCTTCACAAAAAATATTTTTGTTGCTTTTTACCGTACATATCAAACCACCGTAGCATATAGCGTAACTATAGCAACTTAATAACTACATCTACATCCAAGATATGCAATGAACCTTCTTCAAGCTGTGTTACACTCTAACGGCGCCGAGAAAGAGGAAAACTTAAATTTTTCTTTGTCAAGCATTTTTTCTCTTATTTTATCGTGATGATCAAAATAATATTTTCACAATCAGAGGAGAAAACTAGTGATTGAAACTTCATGAGAAGATCCCTTCGCAAAGAAACGCGCCTTTGTTTCAGTGATTGCCACTTCGATTCATGTATCATGTCTATAGCTCTATCTTTCCTATTTTGCTATAATACGAAACGAGCTGCTCTTCTTTGAACTTTTTCGATGTCATTCGTCAGTCCTACCTGATGCGGATCCAACACTACACAGGAATACTCCGGAATAGGGCGGACAAGCGTGGTGTAAGCAGTCTCTCTAGTTGACCTTTTATGTTCTTCCAATGAATCGCAGTCTTTGGTTTGCACTACCCGCAACATTATCTATGTGAACGTTCCAATTTAGGTTATTTGTAATTGAAATCCCTAAGTACTTAACTGAATTTACAGCCTTCAGGTTTCTGTGACTTAACGCGTAATCGAAATTTATCAGGTTTATTTTAGTACTCATGCGAATAACTTCACACTTTTCTTTATTCAGAGTCAATTGCCACGTTTCGCACCATACGGATATCGTATTTAAATCATTTTGCAATTCGTTTTGGTCATCTGATGACTTTAAAAGACGGCAAATGACAACATTATCTGCAAACAATTTAAAAGCGCTTCTCAGATTGTCTCCTATGTCGTTAGTATAGATCAGGAACAACAGAGGATCTATAACACTTCCGTGGGAACGTCGGATATTACATTCGTTTCTCTATGACTTTCCGTCTATTACTTCGAACTGTGACCTTTCCGACAAATCAGGCGATACTCCATTGGCTCGCAGTTTGGTTATAAGATGCTTGTGAGGACCGTTGTCGAAGGACTAGCTAATTCCTAACTATCTACTACCCTTAAAAATTTATTTTATTATTTTATTGTATGGATATAATTGCGTGGATATAACTTAATTTTCAAAACCTTATACATGCTATACGTGTTATTCATTTAACAAAATGGCTCTGAGCACTATGGGACTTAACTTCTAAGGTCATCAGTCCCCTATAACTTAGAACTACTTAAACTGAACTAACCTAAGGACATCACACACATCCATGCCCGAGGGAGGATTCGAACCTGTGACCGTAGCGGTCACGCGGTTCCAGACTGTAGCGCTTAGAACCGCTCGGCCACAACGGCCGAATAGATGAAATAGATCTTCACCTTAAAATCAGTTTGTCCATTCAATAACTGAGACCTACCATTTTTTTATATATAGCGCAGAAATGTCGATGTTTCCAATAAATTAAAGTGCACACCGTTTGTCTCTGTGTGTATAATTTTTGTATAATTTTCAGTGGTTCCATGGGACTGTTTTCCCTATTAAGTGTTTGCCAAAGGTGGCCGAGCGGTTCTAGGCGCTTCAGTCCGGAACCGCGCGAATGCTACGGTCTCAGGTTCGAATTCTGCGTCGGGCACATATGCATTAACGTTTCGACGATGTTTGCAACAGCATGGGCTATCAGCTCGGAGACCGTGGCTACGGTTACCCTTGACGCTGCTTCACATACAGGAGCGCCTGCGATGGTGTACTCAACGACGAACCTGGGTGCACGAATGGCAAATCGTCATTTTTTCGGATGAATCGAGGTTCTCTTTACAGCATGATGATGGTCGGTATCGTGTTTGGTGATATCACAGTGAACGTTCATTGGAAGCGTGTATTCGTCATCGCCATACTGGCGTATCACCCGGCGTGATGGTATGTGGTGGCATTGGTTACACGTCTTGGTTACCTCTTGTTCGCATTGACGGCACTTTGAAGAGTGGACGTTACATTTCAGATGTGTTACGACCAGTGGTTCTATCCTTCACTCGATCCCTGCGAAACCATACATTTCAGCAGGATAATGCACGACCGCTTGCTGTAGGTCTAGTACGGGCCTTTCTGGATACAGAAAATGTTCGACTGCTGCCCTGGCCAGCACATTCTCCAGATCTCACACCAATTGAAAACGTCTGGTCAATGGTGGCCGAGCAACTGGCTCGTCACAATACGCCAGTCACTACTCTTGATGAACTGTGGTATCGTGTTGAAGCTGCATGGGCAGCTGTACCTGTATATGCCATCCAAGCTCTGTTTGACTCAAGGCCCAGGCTTATCAAGGCCGTTATTACGGACAGAGGTGGTTGTTCTGGGTACTGATTTCTCAGGACCTATGCACCGAAAATGCGTGAAAATGAGATCACATGTCAGTTCTAGTATAATATATTTGCCCAGTGAATACCCGTTTATCATCTGCATTTTTTCTTGGTGTAGCAATTTTAATGGCCAGTAGTAAAGTGAAGGAGACTATGTCATTTATGACTAAAGTCTGTGTTATGTGTGTCTGTTGTGTTTATTAAACTTATGGAAAACGCTACGAATTTATGCAGCAACCTAATATTTTGTGGGCTTACGTTAAGTTCAAACAGTTCAGTTGCTGACTGTTAGGCCATGAACTAGGGACGCTGTAGAGGCGATGACGGGGGAGATGTTGGCAAAGACATGGAAACGTTCTACAGGCAACAAATGGAAATGTGTCCATAAAAATCATCGAGTAATGCTACCATTTGCAACTTAGAATTTTTTATCAGTGGAACACTTTCCTGTCGATCTCTATCACTGTCTGGAAAGTATCGAATAATAAAATTTCAAATCAAGTTTCATGAAATTCGTCGTCAAATATCAGTCACTACGATTTATAACTCTTAAATGAATACTGCTGAAATCACAGTTCAGCCCTTTATACGAGTTAGTCCATTGCCACATGTAAATTCGTCCAGTTATCTGAAATAATGAACGTAAGAGACGTTCTGCGTATGTCACTTGCCATATCGTTCCATCTCTCTCCTGTCATCTATGTTACAGTGTAATAAATTCTAACTTATTAAAATGTACGTGATCAATAAAGGGGAAATCCTGCACTTTAATTTTCCCTAAACCTGATGAAAAATATAAAAGCCGAATGGTTATTCTTACTCTTTAAAGCTTTGCTTTGAGAGTACTGTATACGCACTGTTAATAGAATGACTCCCATTTTTACGTAATAGTACACGCAGCTACAGACCCGTCAGGTTAGCCGAGAGCGCTAATGCGCTGCTTCCTCGACTCGGATAGGCGCGCCGGTCCCGGATCGAATCCGCCCAGCGGACTAACAGCGAGGGCTGGTGTGCCGGCCAGCCTGGGTATGGTTTTTAGGCGGTTTTCCACATCCTGCTAGGTGAATACCAGGCTAATCCCCACATTCCACCTCGGTTGCACGACTCGCAGACATCTGAACACGTTCCCACTATTCTATGGATCACACTAGAAACAGACAGTTGGGGTACGCACACGTCATCCTGGGGGGAGGGGGGGGGATGAGTACTGGGTGGTGACACGAAGAGCATACGGTCACCCCTTAAAATTAACACTCCAAATCCGGTCAACTATAACAGTAGACCCAACTCGGGATTAATGCTTGGAAAGAGAGTGGATGTAGCTACAGCCGAAAGTCTCACGATAATTACTATTTGCTTAAAGATGTGGCTAGCTTCATAAGTGTGTGGCGCTTTAGTCCACAACCGCGCTGCTTCTACAGTCGCAGATGGTAGTCATGCCTCCCGCATGGATGTGTATGATATCCTTACGTTGGTTAGGTTTAAGTAGTTGTAACTCTAGGGGACTGATGGTCTCAGATGTTTGAACCATGAGCTATCTAACTTTCAGGGTAAATGTGGCTTCTGCACGTACAGCTGCTAATGATCCAGTAGCCAAAAAATAGTAAAAAAAATAAATGACCTGCCTCGTTGTTTATCATACGCGGCTTGCTGCGTCGTGGCGTACCTGCAATGATTTAGAATTCTCAGCTTTAGGTGAATTTAGGGACTGTTTTAGCAATGGCGGCCAACAACTAATGTGCATATCTTGCACTGAAAAAGGCAATAACCCGGAGGAAGGGTAATTTACACACATGTGAAGATGAAATAAAATCCATTGTCTTACGTTAACAGACAATAATTACGCTACTGGCCATTAAAATTGCTACACCGAGAAGAAATACAGATGATAAATGGGTATTCATTGGACAAATATATTACACTAGAATCGACATGTAATTGCATTTTCACGTATTTTGGGTGCATAGATCCTGAGAAATCAGTACCCAGATCAACCACCTCTGGCCGTAATAACGGCCCTGATATTCCTGGCCTTGGATGGTTTGGATGGCTTGTACAGGTACAGCTGCCCATGCAGCTTCAACACCATACCACAGTTCATCGAGAGTAGTGACGCGTATTGTGACGAGCCAGTTGCTCGGCCACCATTGACCAGACGTTATCAGTTGCTGAGAGATCTGGAGTATGTGCTGGCCAGGGCAGCAGTCGAGCATTTTCTGTATCCAGAAAGGGCCGTACAGGACCTGCAACATGCGGTCGTGCGTTATCCTGCTGAAATGTAGAGTTTCGCAGGGTTCGAATGAAAGGCAGAGCAACGGGTCGTAACACATCTGAAATGTAACGTCCACTGTTCAAAGTGACGTCACTGCGAACAAGAGTCGACCGAGACGTTTAATAAATGGCACCCCATACCATCACACGGGGTGATACGCCAGTATGGCGATGACGAATACACGCTTCCAATGTCGTCAAACACGGAAGCGGCAATCATGATGCTGTAAACAGATTCTGGATTCATCCGTAACAATGACATTTTGTCAGTCATGCACCCAGGTCGTAACACACACGATCACGCCGGGTGATACGCCAGTATGGCGATGACGAATACATGCTTCCAATGTGCGTTCACCGCGATGTCGCCAAACGCGGATGCGACCATCATGATGCTGTAAACTGAACCTGGATTCATCCGAAAAAATGACGTTTTGCCATTCGTGCACCCAGGTTCGTCCTTGAGTACACCATCGAGGGCGCTCCTGTCTGTGATGCAGCGTCATGGGTAACCGCAGCCATGGTCTCTGATCTGATAGCCCATGCTGCTGCAAACGTCGTCGAACTGTTCGTGCAGACGGTTGTTGTCTTGCAAACGTCCCCATCTGTTGACTCAGGGATCGAGGCGTGGCTGCACGATCCGTTACAGCCATGCGGATGAGATGCCTGTCATCTCGACTGCTAGTGATACGAGGCCATTGGGATCTAGCACGGCGTTCCGAATTACCCTCCTGAACCCACCGATTCCATATCCTGCTAATAATCATTGGATCTCGACCAATGCAAGCAGCAATATCGTGATACGATAAACCGCGATCGCGATAGACTACAATCCGACCTTTATCGAAGTCGGAAACGTGATGGTACGCATTTCTCCTCCTTACAAGAGGTATCGCAGCAAGGTTTCACCAGGCAATGCCGGTCAACTGCTGTTTGTGTATGAGAAATCGGTTGTAAACTTTCCTCATGTCAGCACGTTGTAGGTGTCGCCACCGGCGCCAACCTTGCGTGAATCCTCTGAAAAGCTAATCATTTGCATATCACAGCATCTTCTTCCTGTCGGTTTAATTTCGCGACTGTGGCACGCCATCTTCGTGGTGTAGCAATTTTAGTTATATTCTGAGGTAACAAACATCAAAGAACTTTCCATCCACGTAATAACTGGATTGCCACAAAGTATAGCATGATGCATCACTCCGCATGCGTCGTTTCCAATCGTCTATCGGCCGCACTTTTTACACCCCGTTAAGCGTCGCTTAGCAGTGACATCAGGAATGTGTTGCTTATGAGGAACGGCTTGACCATTATACCACATTGTCATTGCGCTAGCGGCACTCTTGGTTGTACATCGTAACTCACTAGTTATTTCTTCTTGTTATTTCATGTGATATTTCACGACCATCCTCCGCAATGTCCGACGGGCCCTTCCACCTCAGCACATGCGCTCTACCTGCTCTTCGTTTAGCTCTCGTTGTTTCTTCACAATCACTTCAAGATAGTCGACTTGGACCGCTTTAGATGGGCCTAAATGTCCCTGGTCGATTTCTTACCCAGATGACATGCAGTGACTAGTCCATCTTCGAAGTCACTGAGCTTTCTTAACAGACCAAAAATGGTTCAAATGGCTCTGAGCACTGTGGTACTTAACATTTGAGGTCATCAGTCGCCTAGAACGTAGAACTACTTAAACCCTAACTAACCTAAGGACATCACACACATCCATGCCCGAGACGGGTTTCGAACCTGCGACCGTAGCGGTGACGCGATTCCAGAGTGTAGCGCCTAGAAACGCACTGCCACTCCGGCCTAACAGACCGATCCAGCTATTACTGCCTCACTACTGATTCCGTAATACTTCTCCCCTTCTTTTATACTGACGGGTTCGCCTCGCCTCTCTTTACATCCAGTGGTCGACCAAGAGTAACACTGTGCCACGACACTTTTGGTCAGACAATGTATCCTTGATTACCCCCTTACATAATGAACGTCGTTGTTAAGGGTTGATAACCGAAACAACCGTGTGTCACGGCCAATGCACACACACACAAAGTTTTGCATTACCCCAGTTCCCAGAACTCGTGAAGATAGACATTGACTGTGGATATTGTATCACGGACGAAGTCTCTTTAACTGTTCAGTGAAGTCACTAAACTCACCCGAAGATGTAAACAACCATACATGAGCATCGCCTGTTAGACAGAGGGGATCCGACAGCCGATCAGTTCCAGTCATTCCACCAGGAAGGAGTACAAGAATCGTATTGTTTGCAGTTCAACCATGCGTAGAAGGTCAATACCGAGCTTCGATCGCGTCCGTATTTGTACTTTGTGCAAGGAAGGGCTCTCGACAAGGGAAGTGTCCAGGCGTCCCGGGGAGAAAATGTTGTTCGGACATGGAGGAGATAAAGAGAGACGAAAACTGTCGATGACATGTCTCCCTCAGGCCACCCAAGGGCTACTACTGCAGCGGATGACCGCTACGTACGGAATATGTCTCGGAGGAACCCTGACAGTAACGCCACCATGTTGAATAATGACTTTCGTGCTGTCACAGGACGTCGTGTTACGACTCAAACTGTGCGCAGTAGGCTGCATGATGAGCAACTTCACTCCCGACGTCCATGGCGAGGTCCATCTTTGCAGCCACGACACCATGCAGCGCGGTACAGATGGGTCCACCAACATGCCGAATGGACCGCTCAGGATTGCCAACACGTTCTCTTCACCGATGAGTGTCGCATACGACTTCAACCAGACAGCCATTGAAGACGTGTTTGGAGGCAACCCGGTTAGGTCGAACACCTTAGACACACTGTCCAGCGAGTGCAGCAAGGTGGAGATTCCCTGCTGTTTTGGGGTGGATTATGTGGAGCCGACGTAGGCGGCTGCTGGCCATGGAAGCCGCCGCAAAGGCTGTGCAATACATGGATGCCATCCTCCGACCGATAGTGCAACCATATCGGCAACATATTGCCGAGGCATTCGTCTTTGTGGATGACAATTCGCGGCCCCATCGTGCACGTCTTGTGAACGACTTCTTTCAGGATAACGGATAATGACATCGCTCGATTAGAGTGGCCAGCTTGTTCTCCAGACATGGACCTTATCGAACATGCCTGGGATAGATTGAAAAGGGCTGTCAAATGACGACGTGACCCACTAACCACTCTGAGGGGTGTACGCCGAATCTCCGTTGAGGTGCGGGACAATCTGGATCAACAATACCTTGATTAACTTGTGCATAGTATGCAACGGCGAATACAGGCCTGCATCAATGCAAGAGGACGTGCTACTTTGTACTGCACCGGTGTGTACAGCAATCTGGACCATCACCTCTGAAGATCTCGCTGTATGGTGGTACAATATGCTATGTGTGGTTTTCATGAGCAATAAAAAGGGCGGAAATGGTGTTGATATCTATTCCAATTTTCTGTGCAGGTTACGGAACTGTCGGAACCGAGGTGATGCAAAACTTTTTTTGATTTGTCTACTTCGTATTCGCATTAAAAAAGCCGCCATGCTAAACTTATTAATGGAAAGCAAACATAATTTCGTAATGTTAATCTAGAACTGGAGAATACACTTAGTTTATTCTTTAACCAGGCCATTTTAAACTTTTACGGTGCCGGCAGATGACCAGATACTGCGTCTGTGATTTAATGGTCCGTCCACCGCGCTGCATTACAAGAAATTTTATGGACAGCACGAAGATTGATAGCGGAACAGCTTGAAAAACCACGGAGCGTGGCAAAAGCTGCTACGCCGCCCTTCACTTCCAATCGCTGTTCACAGAGAACGGCGAAGCTAATCCGGTGCGCCTATTACGTCCTCATTCAGCATCCTCCGTGTCATTAGCCGCCGATGTTAAGTGTAACACCCGCGCCTGGGGTCCAGTTTTTATCTCCTTTGCAGTTCATCAATGTGGCAGGTGAAATCGTGGTATCCAAAGGGCAGATTATGTAACAGATGCTGCCGTGAGAGGATTGCGTTTTTAGAAGGCAATAGCGAAATGTGCGAATACCTGCAGATGAACACTACCGCAAGTATTTGCTGCTGATCCTTAATACACAATTTTGAAAAAAGATCGCTTCGCAAAGGAATTGTCCGAGTGGGAGGAAAATTGGTAGATGTGATGTACATGTACAGAAAAAAAGAGTTACAATTTCAAAAGAATTCTATGATTCATTCAAGAGGACACGCTTCACAAATTGAGCAAGTCAATAGCGTATTCGGCCGGCCGGAGTGGCCGAGAGGTTCTAGGTTCTACAGTCTGCAACCGCGCGACAGCTGAGGTCGCAGGTTCGAATCCTGCCTCGGGCATGGGTGTGTGTGATAACCTTACGTTAGTTAGGTTTAAGTAGTTCTACGTTCTAGGCGACTGATGACCTCAGAAGTTTAGTCGTATAGTGGTCAGAGCCAATAACGTATTGGTTCCCCTGTGGCTCTTATGCAAACAGTTAATCGTCTTGGCACTGACAGAGTTGTTGGATGTCTTCATGACGGGTGTCGTGACAGATTCTGTCTAATTGACATGCAGGATCGTCAGAATTCCGTGCTAGCAGGAGGACCCTAACGCTAAAGCTTCACTCGTTGTTAGTTGGGCAGAGATTCGTCGACCCTGCTGGTCATGGTAGGGTTTGGCAGGCATGAAGACAAACAGCAGACACTCTCGCCGGCTGCGGCTGGCATTATCTTGCTGAAATGTAATCTAAGATGATATACCGTGTAGAATATCGTCGACGTACCACTGTGCTAGGATGCCACGGATGATTCAGGCTCCAATCCAGTAACCTTCGTGTTACAAGTATAGCAGTGGCTTTAACTGATCCCGTAATAGCTCGGTGGACAACAGTAAGCCTGTAATAGCTATTACGGGATCAGTTAAACTCACTGCTATACTTGTAACACGAAGGTTACTGGATTGGTGCAGTTTTAGCCTGAAGGTGACGTAATGTAACGTCGAAACTCGTTGCCTAGAAATAAACCTATATAGCGGCGATTGGTATTGTTTTTACTGAACATCAGTAGTTCCATACTCCACCAGAAGATGGAGACAACCAAAGGCGTCCCGCTATGAAAGAAAAGGCACCACCAATCGTCATTCCGGGTTGTCGGGCAGTATGGCGGCTGAGAGTCAGGTTGGTAACTTACCGCCGTCCAGGGCGTCTCCAGCCACGTCTTCCGGCCTGGAATGTCATTGACTGTAGTAGAAATTTTTCAGCGATGAGTCCTGTTTCGAAATGAGCCCCGATGACCAACGAAGACATGTCTGGAAACACCTCACACAGCGGTGGAAGACCAACCTCACTGTCACCCACCATATGGCCCGACATGCAAGTGTGATGGTCTGGGACGTCATTTCTCTTCATAGCAGGATCCCTTTGCGGCACTGTTACAGCACAACGACACGTCGACAGTATTCTGCGCGTTTCATGCTTTCCTGGGCTTACATTTCAGCAAGACAATGCCCGCTTGCACACGACGACACTTTCTATTGCTGGTCTTCCTGCTGCCAGTCCCCTACCTCGACCAGTAAGTTCGCTGGATCTCACTCCAGTTGAGAACGCTTCGTTCATTATGGCCAGGGCCCTCCAACGATCTCGTGATTTTGACGCTCTGTCCCGCCAGTTTGATAGAATGGGGTACGATATCCCTCAGGAGGACAATCAATACCTAACGTAATAACTCCTTGCCGAAGGGCCAGAGGTGGACCAGGCGTGGACTCGCATTCGGGAGGAACGACGGTTCAATCCCGCGTCCGGCCGTGATTTCTCTAAATCGCTCCAGGCAAATGCCGGGATGGTTCCTTTCAAAGGGCACGGCCCTTCCCCCTCCTTCCCTAATCCGATGAGCTGGATTACCTCGATGTCTGGTCTCCTTCCCCAAAACAACCAACCAATGGACCAAGCGTTGTCAACTTGCTGAATTTGTGATGCTCGTTCTCTTGAAAAAGCCATAATTTTTTTTTCTGAAGTCGTAATTATTTGTTTGTCTGCACATGTACATCACAGCTACCGACTTTCATCCCATTCGGATAATTCCTTCACGGTGCGTCGTTTGTGTTAGTGTGTACATTAGCACTTACGGATTTCGTAACATACGGAACGCAGGGAATTAATTAAAACTAGAAAGATACAGACTGAAATTTTCACTCTGCAGCGGAGTATGCTCCGATATGAAACTTCGTGGCAAATTGAAACTTTGTGCCGTAGCGAGACTCGAACTCGGGAACATTGGCTTTCGCTTGCAAGTGCTCTACCAAGTGATCTCGGCATACAGTTCTAATCCGCTAGGAAGTGTCATATCAGCGCACACTCCGCTGTAGAGTGAAAATTTGATTCTGGAAACATCCCGCACGCTGTGGCTAAGCCATGTCTCCACAATATCCTTTCTTCCAGAAATGCAGGGTCTGCGGGAGACCTTCTGTAAAGTTTGGAAGGTAGGAGACGAGGTACTGGCGGGATTAATGGTGTGAGGACGGATCGTCAGTCATCTACATCTACATGACTACTCTGCAATTCACATTTAAGTGCTTGGCAGAGGGTTCATCGAACCACAATCATACTATCTCTCTACTATTCCACTCCCGAACAGCGAGCGGGAAAAACGAACACCTAAACCTTTCTGTTCGAGCTCTGATTTCTCTTATTTTATTTTGATCATCATTCCTACCTATGTAGGTTGGGCTCAACAAAATATTTTCGCATTCGGAAGAGAAAGTTGGTGACTGAAATTTCGTAAAAAGGTCTCGCCGCGACGAAAAACGTCTATGCTGTAATGACTTCCATCCCAACTCGTGTATCATATCTGCCACACTCTCTCCCCTATAACGTGATAATACAAAACGAGCTGCCCTTTTTTGCACCCTTTCGATGTCCTCCGTCAATCCCACCTGGTAAGGATCCCACACCGCGCAGCAATTTTCTAACAGAGGACGAACGAGTGTAGTGTAAGCTGTCTCTTTATTGGACTTGTTGCATCTTCTAAGTGTCCTGCCAATGAAACGCAACCTTTGGCTCGCCTTCCCGACAATATTATCTATGTGGTCCTTCCAACTGAAGTTGTTCGTAATTTTAACACCCAGGTACTTAGTTGAATTGACAGCCTTGAGAATTGTACTATTTCTCGAGTAATCCAATTCCAACGGATTTCTTTTGGAACTCATGTGGATCATCTCACACTTTTCGTTATTTAGCGTCAACTGCCACCTGACACACCATACAGCAATCTTTTCTAAATCGCTTTGCAGCTGATACTGGTCTTCGGATGACCTTACTAGACGGTAAATTACAGCATCATCTGCGAACAGCCTAAGAGAACTGCTCAGATTGTCACCCAGGTCATTTATATAGATCAGGAACAGTAGCGGTCCCAGGACGCTTCCCTGGGGAACACCTGATATCACTTCAGTTTTACTCGATGATTTGCCGTCTATTACTACGAACTGCGACCTTCCTGACAGGAAATCACGAATCCAGTCGCACAACTGAGACGATACCCCATAGCTCCGCAGCTTGATTAGAAGTCGCTTGTGAGGAACGGTGTCAAAAGCTTTCTGGAAATCTAGAAATACGTAATCAACTTGAGATCCCCTGTCGATAGCGGCCATTACTTCGTGCGAATAAAGAGCTAGCTGCGTTGCACAAGAGCGATGTTTTCTGTAGCCATGCTGATTACGTGTCAATAGATCGTTCCCTTCGAGGTGATTCATAATGTTTGAATACAGTATATGCTCCAAAACCCTACTGCAAACCGACGTCAATGATATAGGTCTGTAGTTAAATGGATTACTCCTACTACCCTTCTTGAACACTGGTGCGACCTGCGCAATTTTCCAATCTGTAGGTACAGATTTATCGGTGAGCGAGCGGTTGTATATGAGTGCTAAGTAGGGAGCTATAGTATCAGCGTAATCTGAAAGGAACCTAGTCGGTATACAATCTGGACCTGAAGACTTGCCCGTATCAAGCGATTTGAGTTGCTTCGCAACCCCTAAGGTATCTACTTCTAAGAAACTCATGCTAGCAGATGTTCGTGTTTCAAATTCTGGAATATTCCATTCGTCTTCCCTGGTGAAGGAATTTCGGAAAACTGCGTTCAATAACTCCGCTTTAGCGGCACAGTCGTCGATAACAGTACCATCGGCACTGCGCAGCTAAGGTATTGACTGCGTCTTGCCGCTTGTGTACTTTACATACGACCAGAATTTCTTCGGATTTTCTACCAAATTTCGAGACAATGTTTCGTTGTGGAACCTATTAAAGGCATCTCGCATCGAAGTACGTGCCAAATTTCGCGCGTAGCTCACAGCACTTGTCAGTGAAAGGCAAAGGTCCCGAGTTCGAGTCTCGGTCCGGCACACAGTTTTAATCTGCCAGGAAGTTTCAGCAAGAAGGATGCTTAGAACAGTAATTCCTAGCCACAGGTTAAATACCCCTTGGAGGTGAGATCAAAATGAAACTTTCTTTGTCTTTAAAAACAAAAATGCTGCTATTTAATGATAACTCTAAAGAATTTTTAGAAATCTCAGTGATTATTTTTTCGACAAAATTTATTTTATCGTCGAAATCATCTCGATTTTGAAACCATTCCTGCGTTCATTCAGTTCACTCTGTTCGTCCACGACACCCTGAAGGCAGCATATACCGGAACAAAGGTATATGCCGCATTCCTTGACTTCCGGAAGGCGTTCTGTGAAAGTTCCGCAATATCGTACAACGAACAACAGACGAGCGCACGGGATAGCAGGGCATATGGCTCGCAATTTTAGACGAACAGTTGGTAACAGGTGGGTTTCTTAAATTAAAATACAGAACGTAGGTACGTTTGAACATTTTATTTCGGTTGTTCCAATGTGATACATGTACCTTTGTGAACTTAACATTTCTGAGAACGCATGCTGTTACAGCGTGAATACCTGCAAATACCGCATTAACGCAATAAATGCTCAAAATGATGTCCGTCAACCTCAATGCATTTTGCAATACGTGTAACAACATTCCTCTCAAAAGCGAGTAGTTCGCCTTCCGTAATGTTTGCACATGCATTGACAATGTGCTGACGCATGTTGTTAGGCGTTGTCGGTGGATCAGGATAGCAAATATCCTTCAACTTTCCCAACAGAAAGAAATCCGGGGACGTCAGATACGGAGACTTCAACAGATCCGCCTTCAACAGCACGCGAGCTATATGCTGGACATCCATCATGTTGGAAGTACATCGCCATTCTATCATGCAGTGAAACATCTTGTACAGCATTACGTAGGAAATCAGCATACATTGCACCAGTTAGATTGCCATCGATAAAATAGGGGCCAATTAGCCTTCCTCCCATAATGCCGCACCATAGATTAAACCGACAAGGTCTCTGATGTTCCACTTGTCGCAGCCATCGTGGATTTTCCGTTGCCCAATAGTGCATATTATGCCGGTTTACGTTACCGCTGTTGGTGAATGACGCTTCGTCGCTAAATAGAACGCGTGCAAAAAATCTGTCATCGTCCCGTTTCTCTTGTGCTCAGTAGCAGAACTGTACACGACGTTCAAAGCCGTCGCCATGCAATTTCTGGTGGATAGGAATATGGTCCGTATGCATTCGATGTTGATGTAGCATTTCCAACACCGACGTTTTTGAGATTCCCGATTCTCGCGCAATTTGTCTGCCACTGATGTGCGGATTAGCCGCGACAGCACCTAAAACACCTACTTGGGCATCATCATTTGTTGCAGGTCGTGGTTGATGTTTCACATGTGGCTAAACACTTTCTGTTTCCTTAACTAACGTAACTATCCGCCAAATGGTGTGGACACTTGGGTGATGTCGTCCAGGATACCGAGAAGCATACATAGCACACGCCCGTTGGACATTTTGATCACAATGGCCATACATCAACACGATATCGACCTTTTCCGCGATTCGTAAACGGTCCATTTTAACTCGGGTAATGTATCACAAGGCAGATACCGTCCACAGTGGTGGAATGTTACGTGATACCGCGTATTTATAAGTTTGTGACTATTACAGCGCCATACATCAGAAAAGCGGAAAAAGTGGTCCAACTAAAACATTCATATTTGTTTACGTACTCCACGAATATGTAATAAAAATGTGGGTTCCTATTTAATAAAACGCAGTTGATATCCGTTTGACCTATGGCAGCGTCATCTAGCCGGCCAACCATAGCGCCATCTGGCTTCCCCCTTCAAGCTAGAAGAGTTTCGTTCTTTGTAGTTTTTTCATTTGATGCTTATTTCGTGAGATACACTCCTGGAAATTGAAATAAGAACACCGTGAATTCATTTTCCCAGGAAGGGGAAACTTTATTGACACATTCCTGGGGTCAGATACATCACGTGATCACACTGACAGAACCACAGGCACATAGACACAGGCAACAGAACATACACAATGTCGGCACTAGTACAGTGTATATCCACCTTTCGCAGCAATGCAGGCTGCTATTCTCCCATGGAGACGATCGTAGAGATGCTGGATGTAGTCCTGTGGAACGGCTTGCCATGCCATTTCCACCTGGCGCCTCAGTTGGACCAGCGTTCGTGCTGGACGTGCAGACCGCGTGAGACGACGCTTCATCCAGTCCCAAACATGCTCAATGGGGGACAGATCCGGAGATCTTGCTGGCCAGGGTAGTTGACTTACACCTTCTAGAGCACGTTGGGTGGCACGGGATACATGCGGACGTGCATTGTCCTGTTGGAACAGCAAGTTCCCTTGCCGGTCTAGGAATGGTAGAACGATGCGTTCGATGACGGTTTGGATGTACCGTGCACTATTCAGTGTCCCCTCGACGATCACCAGAGGTGAACGGCCAGTGTTGGAGATCGCTCCCCACAACATGATGCCGGGTGTTGGCCCTGTGTGCCTCGGTCGTATGCAGTCCTGATTGTGGCGCTCACCTGCACGGCGCCAAACACGCATACGACCATCATTGGCACCAAGGCAGAAGCGACTCTCATCGCTGAAGACGACACGTCTCCATTCGTCCCTCCATTCACGCCTGTCGCGACACCACTGGAGGCGGGCTGCACGATGTTGGGGCGTCAGCGGAAGACGGCCTAACGGTGTGCGGGACCGTAGCCCAGCTTTATGGAGACGGTTGCGAATGGTCCTCGCCGATACCCCAGGAGCAACAGTGTCCCTAATTTGCTGGGAAGTGCCGGTGCGGTCCCCTACGGCACTGCGTAGGATCGTACGGTCTTGGCGTGCATCCGTGCGCTGCTGCGGTCCGGTCCCAGGTCGACGGGCACGTGCACCTTCCGCCGACCACTGGCGACAACATCGATGTACTGTGGAGACCTCACGCCCCACGTGTTGAGCAATTCGGCGGTACGTCCACCCGGCCTCCCGCATGCCCACTATACGCCCTCGCTCCAAGTCCGTCAACTGCACATACGGTTCACGTCCACACTGTCGCGGCATGCTACCAGTGTTAAAGACTGCGATGGAGCTCCGTATGCCACGGCAAAGTGGCTGACACTGACGGCGGCGGTGCACAAATGCTGCGCAGCTAGCGCCATTCGACGGCCAACACCGCGGTTCCTGGCGTGTCCGCTGTGCCGTGAGTGTGACCATTGCTTGTACAGCCCTCTCGCAGTGTCCGGAGCAAGTATGGTGGGTCTGACACACCGGTGTCAGTGTGTTCCTTTTCCATTTCCAGGAGTGTATTTGGCCCGGTCACTATCAATGGGCCACCCTGTGTAGTCACGGCTCTGACTTAGACATTTGTGGGAGCGTTGTACGAACTTTCCAACACCCTAGTCATAGAAGACAGCCGCCTGTGCATTCTGTCATTTCTGTACTCTGGTCTGCAGCTCGTTGTCTATGATAAAATGTTCTCTTCATAGCCAGCAGCTAATGGGAGCAGAGACGGAAATCAATTTCACATAGTTTGGTGACTTATTTTATCAGATAGTGTTTTCTAATAACACCACTTGCATTGTTCAGAATTGCAACACAGATACACACGGAGTTAAAGGCGAAACCTTTTTTCAGTGCAGCACTGTTAAAATTCACAATATTCAACAAATTATTCATTCCATATTCTGGAAAGGTACTGTGTCAACTTTTGTTCAGTTTATTAGCAAATATCTGATTTCTCTTAAGAGTATCACACTGAAAGGGGTGTACAGGATGGCGGGTATGGGCAGGCGGTGGGCGTTATGGAATAAGAGTGTAATTTTTAGAGAAAGGACATTTATTGGCTAAAGCATGATGAAAGGGGCTACATAGGCCTAGGGAGGTGAGGGTGAGGCAGAGCTTATAATTTGGTGAACATAGTTCGCGAAGCTACCGAAAGCGGTTGTCTGCCAAAACTAAGTCCACAGTGCTGCAGCACCAGGAGAAGCGGGAAATGTTCAGTGCTACATGGCGCGCATCTGAGTCGCGGGTGAGCAAGAATACGAGAGGGCGAGCCAGGCGACGGGCGGCCGGGTGTGTTCGACGCACCACGCGGCTTCCTCCGCCCTGATTGGTCAGGACCCAGCAAACCGTGCGGGCGGCATCGAACTTTCCAGAGCGTTGCCTGCTAAGCGACGCCTGGGGTGGCGTTACCTCGTCAGCACGTGAGAGAGGCGCGTGATCCAGGTGCCCTTCATCGGTGCCGACTTCCTGTTACTAGACCGTGGGACGATAGAATTTACAGCCAGCTAACACTGCCGGCCGTGGCTTGGCCGCAATGGAAAAATGAAGTTACCGTTTGGGTCCTCATATAATAAAGTAAAATCTCCTATTGTCTGGCTCTTCCTTTACACTCCTCCCCCTTCCGTGGGAGCGGAGAACGTACGTGAATACGCTCAATGTAATTATTATTTGAATGTAAACAAATTTAGCTTGTAAAACAAGGTATACATCATTTGATTAAAAATGGCCCTCACGGAAGACGGCAGGGGTCTTAATCTATGGAAGGGTATAGAGAATCTAAAGACCTCCTAAGGGTCGCAAGGGGACTTAGCCATCTCAACAATATTGTGTGTATACAAGAATCATCATAAAACATCAGAACATCATAGAATATCAAAACAAAATTAGAACAAAACGAAAGTGTGAATGACGTAATCATGCCAACTGTTCTAGTTGATAAGATGAAGTAAAAATGACTTTTTTGTTCTGCTAATAATTTGAAAATGTAGACATATCACCGCTGATGAGTCACTGCGGGGGCGAGTGGCGCGAGGCTGCGAGGTGTGTTGTGCTCAGCGGGCAGCATTCAGCCTGCAGGCTTGAAGGGGGCGTGGCCGTGGCCAGCTTCGTGCACTGCAGCTCAGCGCAGGCGGGGTAGGAGGGGAGGTCCACATGTGTCAAAGCACAGTTGAAAAGCCAGTTATCACTAAGGGGACACTTCACTACACTACACTAGTTTTTCCACATTAGTTGATATCTCAGTTTCACTCTTAAAACTAAGGGAGGGCACATGCCTGATAGGTTTTTGTTTTCTGTTTTTTTTTTTTTTTTTGTTCGTGACTGTTTGCCATTAATTTAAGTGCGCTAACACGCGAGCGTAAGAAATTTGTCCTTTTTCGTGTTTTAGCAAGTCATCAATTGACGATAGGAGGTGATCATTTGATTTATTAGAGAAAACTGGCAGATCAGTTGACAGAAGAATCACGAATGGGCTTACAAGTATAAAAAAAAAACATAATTAAAGGGGCGCGAATACTGAGTAAGCCGTAGTGGCATGAAAGGTTATAAGTGGTGTTCCAACAGGAACCGTTTGCCAAAGATCTGCACCGTTTGCCAAAGACCTGCATGGAGGGTACGTCAGAGTGGCAGCTGGCTGCAAGGCCGAATCTCGCGCTGCGTCAAAAAGGCGCGCGCCAGATTAACTTCCAAGGCCAGTGCGGCGTCAGAGCTGCACGCGGTAGCTGAGGGGCGAAGCCGAGGCGGCTACGACTGTCAAATGCCGCACGCAGGGCGCTCACGTGCGGTCCGCAGGAAGCACAACACAACGCTGCACAAAAACTGTGATTGGACTAGAGCTTTATAGGATTCATAATGAACAGTGATGAATATAAATGCCACAAAAGGTGATATACATTACTGAATAAAGGGGAATAGATGTACGTAATCGAAATGTTGTTGCTTTTGTTAATTCTCTGCTTCCATATAATCAATATTGGCGGCTCGATGAAGCTAGTTGCATCTGGAAGACGTCGATACGACTTACCTGTCGGCGCTTTTGTTTTTAATAAAATTAGAGTTCATTTGTCATATTAAAAGTGTGTAGGGAGCAAAGTAAGTTCCTTACCGCTGAATATGTGCGTAAAGTTGTTCAAAGGGTTCGTTATACAATGGTTAAGTATTTCTGTGTTGAGATTCAGTGCAGATTGAGGTGCTAAGGTGCGACTCGCGGCGCGCTCGTGAGATTGTAAGTTGCTGACAGCACAGCTGACAGTACGGCTGTGTCCGGTTTCACTGGCTCGGCGGCAGAACTGGCGTTCACGCTGGGTCCGTCCTCTTGCTACGCGTGGAGTTTAGTCTCTCGGTACGGTCACAAATCTTCCTTCCAGAGTTACCTTATGTTGTTCACGACAGGTATGCATGGAGGATGTTCTTTTCTAAGGGACTCTAATAACTTCAATCGCTAGAGGTCACAAAACTATCGGCTTCCAATTATTTTACTTAAGCTCTCTGTTCTTCTAAAATTAAGGAACTGGCAGGTGTTAGGCTTCTAGATAGGCTGTATTTTGCGGTGGCATTCCAAACCCAACTCCTTGGCTAACGCGTTTCCCACGCAGCGGTCGTTTACAGGACTGATATAGCGGCAAGTGCCGGCTCGCTTGACGCTATATAGATCCGTTTATTAACCGTGGTTCAAATGGCTCTGAGCACTATGGGACTCAACTGCTGTGGTCATCAGTCCCCTAGAACTTAGAACTACTTAAACCTAACTAACCTAAGGACATCACACACATCCATGCCCGAGGCAGGATTCGAACCTGCGACCGTAGCAGTCGCACGGTTCCGGACTGCGCGCCTAGAACCGCGAGACCACCGCGGCCGTCTATTAACCGTGGTGGTGATACAAGATGCCCGGAGATCGATCTGAAATTCCAACGTTTGCTAAGCCTCATGGTTTAGACAATGCGTACCAGGAAAAAGTCCTCCCTCACGATTTTGTTTCTTACTGAAAACACAGATAGACAACACAAATAGATCCCCGTTTTTAGACCAGACTAGCAAAATCTGTAGGGCAATATTAAGTTGGTTAATTTATTTCTATAACTATCCCTTTAGGTTTTGCTGTTTAAACTGCAACTTACAAATGTACGAAGGTGTAGAGTGGAGCTGACGCACGTGGCCTGCAGGGCGATGAGTGGATGTTGCGGTGGGGCGAGGGGAAGGGTGCAGATGCTGCACGCGCCAAAGACAGAGACGGTGGGTGGGGAAGGGGGAACTGCAATGGCCGCTCTCTCTCTCTGCAGGCCGGCGAGAGGGAAGGGAAGGGGGCCGCGTCGCCAGCTGGCAGGGAGGGGCGGGGCTCACCGCATGTAAACAGCTGTGGGCGACAGCGGCGGTATTTACGCACACCTTACGTGGCATTTGATATACAGAAATACGTGGCACCAAGAAAAAAAAAACTTACCTAGTTGTCTGTTCAACATTGCATCATGAAAACAATAAAACAGCACTTGAGGAAGACTCCTTTTACTTTAGAGTAACATATTGGTTGTTTAACTTGGACGTATTTATTCATGTTATTATCGTCGTGTGATCACTTAGCAAAACATACACGTAATAGGGCGTATAAGGACAGGTAGACGGCAGCATGTAGTCATTGATCTACTGGCAGTTACGAAGGCGTGTTCCTATCATGTTTTTACGGTAAAGCTTCAATAGCTGTGTTCGTGCACTATTCTTAAAGCAATAGGTAAAGTGTGACTCCCTTTGATATACACAATATTAACTGATTCTTTCTCTACGTGTTCTTTTGACAAGCACAACTTTCCCCTTAATTCCATGATTAAAGATTGTTAGTGTTTCTACTTCTCGACTGCTACGATAACATTGCTGGAGACGTTAAATGACACAAGACAAAATGATAACATAACTTCAATCACTTCCATTAGCATGTGACGTCATAAATTCTATTACCAATGGTTGCCAATTATTATGTCTACTTACAACTAACATGCACAAATTAATTAAATGTATAGTAACAACGGTGTTTTCCGTCAATTGATTCTCTTCCTGCATGCGGGACTTTTCCAACTGTTTATATACCATTTCAGACCTACTTTCTGGAACGCAAATCATAGGAGTTTGACCTTAGAGCATATTTATCTTGCTGTCTAGGCGGTTGCTTTTTTGGGTGGAACTACTGGCGTAATAGGCCCGGTTTCACTGTTAGGTGGGGGTGGCTCGGGTCCTTCATACAGTTTCAATCTGTCAAAATGAACGATCACTGTGCGTTCTGCTAATTGAATTTCCGCGTTTACTGCTGAAGTAAGCTGGATGATACGGTACGGTCCTTCATTCGTAGGTCTAAACTTTTTTGTTCGTCCCCTTTTTTACTACTGGATTGCTCAACATAACTAGGTCTCCTACCTTGTACTCGGGCATTTTTGCTTTTTGATTGCTTCTCTTTAACTGTTGGGCGGTGGCTCGGGCATTGTTCCCTCTTACTTTTTTCCAAATGCCTTTTAGACGCCGAGCTAGACCTTTCACATCTCTGGATTTAATTCCAGGGGGCAGTTTGTAAATTTCAAAAGGCGAATTCATAGGGCGGCCATATACTGCTTCATAAGGTGAGTACCCTGTAGCTTCACGGACACGGCTGTTACATGCTGACGTAACGTGTTGTACTTGTCTCAGTCAGAGTGATGTTTATTAACATGGAAAGACAGCACACGCATTGCGGTGCGGTGGACTCGCTCCAGGCGACCGTTCGCTTTTGGTTGGAACGGCGTCTTTCGCCACTTCTTAATTCGCAATAACCGACAAACTTCGGTAAACACTGCTGACATTAAATTCGTACCTTGGTCTGTGAGTACAGCTTCAGGGCTACCGTATCCCACTTCTGACACCAGTTGTACAGGATGGCGGGTATGGGCAGGCGGTGGGCGTTATGGAATAAGAGTGTAATTTTTAGAGAAAGGACATTTATTGGCTAAAGCATGATGAAAGAGGCTACATAGGCCTAGGGAGGTGAGGGTGAGGCAGAGCTTATAATTTGGTGAACATTGTTCGCGAAGCTACCGAAAGTGGTTGTCTGCCAAAACTAAGTCCACAGTGCCGCAGCACCGGGAGAAGCGGAAGATGTTCAATGCTACATGGCGCGCATCTGAGTCGCGGGTGAGCAAGAATACGAGAGAGCGAGCCGTTCGACGCACCACGCGGCTTCCTCCGCCCTGATTGGTCAGGACCCAGCAAACCGTGCGGGCGGCATGGAACTTTCCAGAGCGTTGCCTGCTAAGCGACGTCTGGGGTGGTGTTATCTGGTCAGCACGTGAGAGAGGCGCGTTATCGATGTGCCCTTCATCGGTGCTGACTTCCTGTTACTACACTGTGCGGCGGAAGAATTTACAGGCAGGTAATACTGCCGGCCATGGCTTGGCCGCAATGGAAAAATGAAGTTACCGTTTGGGTGCTCATATAATAAAGTAAAATCCCCTGTTCTCTGGCTCATCCTTTACAGGGGATGGTCCCCCCCCCCCCCCCCGCCCCAAATAAATGAGAAAGAAAAACGGAATTACATTGCCATGGGCGGAGCTTGCGTAATTCGAGTTTCTGCCGCTAGGCGCGTATAGTCTAATGGCCGGTTCCCACTAGGGTTGCCGCGCGTCAAAACCACGCTCAGCGGCGTGGTTGCCATGGAAACGGCGTCAGCGGCACGGCGCGGCGGGCTCTGCGGCGCGGTTTGCCCATGTCGAACCGCTTCCGCTGCCGCGTGCCGCGCTCCTTTTGCGCGCCGCCAATCACAGACCGCGCTGAGCGTGACGTCAGGTACGGAACCCCGGGCCACACGAACGTTCGCCGAACAGCTGGCGCGGACGCGGCGGCAGCTATGAAATACTTATCATCCGATTCCAAGGAAACTATTCGGCAGAAAAATTTGATTCCTGGGCATGTTACAGCCTGATATCGTCTCTCGATAAACGACCGAATGTCTTTTCGTTATTCGTCGTGGTTACTTGCTGTATCGAATTTACGTAAATCTTTACACGAAATTTTAATGAGTGTACAGAGGCAAAAACGCATTGCATGGACTTTGCGTACAATTCATGTTAGGTAATACATTATTGCGTATGAAATTTAGTCAACATATCGAAATTGTTTTTAAAGATGAGAGCAGATCGATAGCTATCACCGTTCTCGAGATATTGAATGATATGTCCTGCTCGTCGTAAACCATGTGGTTGTATCAACCGTAAATTTTGTAAACGGTTCAAGAAATCGAAACGTGTTTTTTTTGCAAACGATAACTTGTGAAAAGTTATGTATTTCGTCGCATGATAAATATCCTAAATCTGTTTATCTACCGAGATATGAAAGTAACTACAGTTTTTCAGAAGGGATAGATGTATTTTTTAAACGGCATTTAATAGCATGTGGAATGAGACGTTAAACCGAAACTAATTTGCTGGTATGTCATAAGATGTAATTTACTAAATATCTAGAGCTATTGATTATTTCCTGTGGTAAATAACAAGCTTTTTTTTTCTTTATCCAGTGTACGTTACTGATTCAAGACGCGTTTCGCCTTTTACTTTTACATCATCTTCGGTGGAGTCTAGAATGATTCAGTTTTGTTTTGATATGTGATACTTGCAGATTGTAAAACAGTTTACATCTTTCTTTACGTGAATGACTGATTACTTACTGTGAATCGAGTTTTTGGCGGACATATACGTTTCCCCTCACTTGGTCACATGCTGGAGGTTGAACTATAACTTAGATTATGGAACATAAACACATTTTCATGTTCGCTCTTTTTTCTCCTGTCACTAGGAGTAGATGTTTTACCGAAAACTCTGATCTGAAGTCGTAACTACACTGTGTTCACCTCATGTCCCTTCCTGTCTGGTTTGTTTCCGTACATGTTGCCAACCCGCTGAATTATATGCTGGAAACAAATGTTTGTTTATTTTTGTTCTCGTTATATCTGTATGTGTGTGTGGCTAGCCAGTGATAGTTATAGAAAGTTGAAAGTGAATCCAGTAGTTGTCAGACAGTGGTTGAAAGATTTGGTGTTCAGCTGATTTCAGTTTTGGTTTAAATGTTTTGTGGAGGAGTGCATGGAACAGTAAATTCACTGCTTAACTTAATAGATAAAATAGTAGAATAGTATTTCAACAGATGGTTATTATCAGAATACTATCAGCCAACCCCTTGTCCTCACTCTTTGACGCCCCTTCAACTAACCCCTATTGTTGTCAAAGTTATGCCGTCCATTGTCTTCTTGACAGAACTGTTCATCGTCCACGTTTCACTTAGATACAAGGCTGCACTCCACGCAAATACCTTTGTAAAATAGTAGAATTTATATTCGATGTGAACAACTTTTCTTTTTCAGACCGCTTTTCTTGCTATTGACAGTCTTCAGTCAGGTTTGCGTCTGCACCAGGAAATGCCTTACAATTTAAAATTTCGAAAAGTCTGTTCCAAATATATATTATTCTTTCGTGATTCTTAAGCAAGGTGTTGCCGATGATTACATTATGCTCTGTGGGAAATTCTACCAGGTGGCTTCCACTTTCATCCCTTCCACCTAGCCTTTGTGTTCTTACTGTTTTCGTGTACCTGCTACCGTATCACATTTTAAATTTTTGTCTCGCTTAGCTATCTGAATAATCTCTTTTATCGTACATTGTTTCAGTGTGTTAGGAGATAGTGAACAATCGTGAACGGTAGTCATGAAATCTGTTTATTTTGAAATGAGAAAACGTGAGTAATGAAATATGTGAAAGAGTACATTGTACAGAAAATGAAAAATTGGTATGTCTTCACCCAACTTCGTCTTTCCTTCATGTAGGTGTAAGATATAGTTATTCAAACACACCGGTCGTTCCGGTGGGTCCCACCGCGTACCTCAGTGGCAGTCCGTCATTGGCTATCGCCAGCGTCTGCCGCTTACAGATGGGATCGGCAATTTCGCGGGCCGCCGCGTCAAAGCGGGAAACGCTTGCCGCTGCCGTTGCCGCACACCGCCCTCTAGTGGGAACCGGCCTTAACTCACTGCCAGTTCATTGCCGCCTGAGCTGTCGACCTGGCTTGTTCTGTTCGTCTGCAGTGATTGCTTTTGCTAGCGTTCTCTTATTCTAGTTACTTTTTCTTCTGATGGCAGTTTTAACTGAACAACGAGCAGCAGTGATTTTTTTTTTTTTTTTACTCCGTAAAAATGCTGTTGAAGCTGTTCTAATGTTGATAACAGCTTACCAACACGACACTATGGACAAACTCAAATTTACGAGTGGTTTGCTAGATTTCAAAATGGCAACATGCCGATTTAAGACAAACCTTGTTATGGACGCCCATCAACCGCCCGAATCGCCGAAAACATAGAAAACAATTCGAGAGCTCGTGTTCATCGACTGCCGATAGACAATTGATCAACTCTAGATTTTTGGATTATCTTGGAGCTCGGTTCAGTGAATTTTACTGAGGGATTTGGGACTGGAAAGGTTTACTGCCAAGTTTGTTCCTCGGGTTCTGACTGGCAATCAAAAGGCACGTCGAGATATGTCGTGGTTTGAAGCAACAGCTTGAAACTGATCCAGATTTTTCTGTCAAGGAAACAATGGCTTTGAGCACTATGCCAGTTAACATCTGAGGTCATCAGTCCCCTAGAACGCAGAACTGAAACCTATTTAACCTAAGGACATCACACACATCCATGACCTCGGTAACTCTGGCTGGCTGTCAAAGATCATAACTAGTTATGAGCCATGGTGCTATAATTACAGCCCAAAAACAAAGGAATAGTCAAGCCAATGGAAAACGTTATCGTCAACCCGCTGACAAAAATGTCGTCAAGTCAACTTATAACACTGCAACAGCATTTACGTAACATGTGTAATCAAATACCAAATTTTGTTTATTACGCACCATGCCCCAGCAGAACAAATAGTCACGGAAAAGCCACGTATAACACTACCGTCAGCTACTGCTGTACCATAACCCTAAAGCTGGAGGCAGGTCGTGAAATAAAACTACCTTGTTTAAGCAATTATGGTATAAAGCAACAGAACAGTTTTACCCTCTGAGAGGAGTTTTGTTATGTTGACCGTGTTGCACCTAACGGAGGTGGCTCATCGGAAATGAAAGTCAGAATTACGTTAATATTTGAACAGTACAAACAATATTTTACCTATCTACACTGCTCAAAGAACAAGTAAAACGGTGGCTAGCGTAATTAGGCAAGAGAATGATTGATATTGTTGTTCAAGAAATCAAGTATGAGTAACTTTAACGGACAAACGCAACCTATATTTTGCCACACGCGAGTGCAACGAACTCTGACACCTGCTTATGTTCACGGTTAAGATGGGGAGCTGACAGAGCAGAACAGACTATCTGCATAAATGTAACAGATAACAACACACACTATTACTTTCAGGGCTTATTCAAACTGAATGGTCTGTATAACATTTCTATTAATATTCACTGCAGAAACATAAATTGGACATAGGTTAAGTATTATTTTTCAAACACTTTCCTAACTGACATAAAATTATAAATGTCGTTCACTGCAAAATTATGAGCTGGTCACAGGTTAAGTCTCTCTCAGTTAAATACATTACTACTTAAAATGAAAGTTAATTGAAATTCACTAACGGGTTACTTCTCACTGTCTTTTGAATAAAGAAATTATTGTTTTCATAAATAGTGGTAAAGGATATCCTGTAGATCTTATTACACTATTAATGTGTACTTTCAATAACCGAAAGAAACGAGTGATTAGCAAGCAAGTATAACTTTCAACAACTGCAATTCACGACTTTTGCTGCAGTGAGACACAATGTTGACAAATTTACAAGAAACTGACTTACCTTTTAAAATTTACTACAGGCAGCACTGTGATCATTAACTAAGCAAAACTTTATAAGCCTCAGCTTTAACAACTTTTAATTTTTAAAAGAAAATGCAAATTGTCTTTATTACCACAGTCTTCTACTTTCAAGTAAATGATTAAATAGGTGACTTTGACACTCCAAAAAAACTTCAAATTGGACTGTTTCCATCACTGGGAGGCTTTCATTTTTTTCACAAACTAGGACACTCAGTAATCATAATTCAAATGGAAAGGAACCTGAGAGGTGTTGTGATAGGGAAAAAATCAAGGTAGGTACACGAATTCAATTATAAATTACCTTATATTTCAGCACACTAGCACATCCGATAAGCTGAACCTTAACTGTACATTACTACAGTGTTCCGTTACAGTGATTGCGCAGTGTGGTGGTCATTGCGTGTTGGTAGGTGGATTTGCAGGCAGAATTGCTGGACTCTGTCCCTTCTTGGTGGCGATGACAAATACCTTTTCCATAATAGTTCCAGCTATTTATCAATCCATCTGAGGCATTGGTAAGCGGAAGGGAAAAGCCTCTCTCGGAACCAGCACAATATACAAATTTTACTTAGGCACTGCACAGTTTGTTAACTCGACCCCGACTGACTCTCAATTCCACCTTTTCTACCTAGGCCAACCACAATTTGTGCGCGCTACACAGTTCCGTTTCCGAGGGGAACCACAATAACTTTTACATACAGAATAACTAAGAACCCTAAGTGAGGATAAGCAGTTTACATAACAGCAAACAAACAAATAAAACAGAACATTTGCACATGTTGACATTTCTACAAAAAATTAATCAAACAAATTCCAAATGTATACAGTAATTGGGACAAAGAATTTAAATGACAGATATACTACATTGCATAGAATCAAACCATGACATCAAAGCTTTTACAAATAAAGGAGTATACAATTTTGTGTTATCGATTCAAACACATTTACAGAAGCTCAACGATGTAACATTAAATAAAACAAAAGGTAAAATAAATCATTGGTGTATTAGAGCTATGGTGTTACAAAATCAAACATCAAAACAATGCCGATTTCCTTTTATGATGCCAAGGGCCTTCAGAGTTTGATCCCCCTGGTCACACAGTCAAACAGATCTTTTATTTGGAAGTTGTAAGAAGACTGTGCTACGGTGTTCGTCAAAAAAGACCCAGTTTGTGGCAGACAGGGGAATGGTTCTTCCACCACGGCAACGCACCTGTACACACAGCCAAATCTGTTAGTTTTTGTTCAAAATTGGCATGTCTCCGCTGCCCCACGCGGTTTACTTCCCTGACGTGGCTCCTTGCGACTTTTTCTTGTTTCTACGCAAGAAGAGGGCACGAAAGTACAGCGATCTGACGATAATGAAGAAGTCAAGAACAAACGAGGGAGGAGCTGTCAGGCAATGACTACAAAAAATGTTTCGAACAGTGGAGGCACAGGTGCGACAAATGCATTAGTTGTAATGAAGAGTATTTTGAAGGGGATAAAATAAGAGGGCTGGAACTTAAATAGTGGCAACTATTTATTCACAACCGATACAAAAGAGTTGCATGTTTGCACCTGTTACTGTCCTTCAAGGTAGTCACCAGCGTTGCGTACAATCCGTTGCCAGCGATGTGGAAGGTGTAGTATACCGTTAGCAGATGTTGTGGAGATATTCGTGTTATATCTAGAAACCAAAAATTAAGGGGAGAAAAGCTCTTTGAAAATTGTTTTAATTTTTTGCGGTGTTATTAAATCGTCTGTCTGGAGTACAGTATTGAATTATTTCTGTCTTTTGAGCGTTTTTGGCGTAGGTGACATTTTGTTTCCAGCTCTGAATGGTCACCTACGTAGTGACTGAGAATGGCTGGGCGCAGGCCACACCCTTGTGTAGCACCCCGTGTTTTTTTTCAGTTGTTTGTGCAAGTTATCTCCGTCTTCCATGATAATGTTTGTCTTTCTGCAAAGAGCATTTACAGAGTTAATTAGAAACGAGGGAATGACATTTTCCATAATTTTCGGCTGTAAGTGTCCACTGACTGCACCAGAAAATTTATCATGTTCTGCAGACGCTATGTGCGTCTGTAAGCTGAATTCATTCTTCTTCTTTGCCATCAATGCAGGATCATCTTTCTCTAAAAGCTCTAAAAGCTACTTCTTCTGATAAAACTGTAGCAGAGAGAGTACTTGCGGCGTGTAGATGTTGGTGTATAGATTTTATAATCTTGGGGCGCTTCGGGTGTATTTCCTGAATACAGAGAATATTTTAAGCAGTTTCCACTTCTCAGGTACCTTACTCGCAGTCGAACATACGTTAATGAGAAGTAGCATATAATACTTTAGCGTACATTACTTTCTGTATTTAAACATTTACTCGTTTATTCCTTCTGTCTCCGTCGCTTTCCTGTTCTTCAGGTCATGCATTGCTGTATCTAATTCAGTGACTTCGATGAGGTGTATGTTTCTGTCGAGTCGCCAGTTATCGCTGTGATCCTTCTAATGGTTCTTTATTTACGTGGCCTTTACGGGACTCCAACCGCAGTTGTTGATACCAGTAATAGCGTACTACTTTTCTGCGAAGTAACAGACATATTTTTCTGACAATATTCACGTTTGGTTTTATTAATGTACAGGTACTCCGATGTATCGATATATTACAGTGATATGGTTCTTGTGTGTATTCATTTCTGTGAGACTGTCATATTCTTTGACTTGCTTGTAACCGCTTTGGCGCGAATGCGCACAGCCTTTGTTTCACTTTGCATTCTGCTTTGTTATTTCGCTTTGTAAAAGAAAAGTCTCGTCTTGTGTTCGCTTAAACTGGAAATGAAATATATGAAGATTGATTCAAAACTGTTTTCTTGATGATGTGACAATTAAGAAGAAGTATATGTGAATTTACAAGAAGTTTAATAAAGATGTAGATCGTGAACACCAATTCAAAAATTATTTCTACCATACCGTTGTTCTGATCTGGGATTGTATGATCATTAAGTATTTCCTAAAAAACGCATTTGTTAGGTCTTCAAATTTTGCTAAAATACATATCTGGACCTACTAGCAGTCAAAGTGGAATCACCCTAGAATCAGCAAGATGAACCATAACAACTTCGACGAAATCTACATGGGAATCCATTCAAGATAAGTGCCAAAATTAATGACTTATGCTGCGTGAGCAACATTATTAATCTTTTTTCTAACCTACTTTGCGAGTGGTGGTATTGTTAGATCCTCTGCTGCTGAAACGTAAACCAAGAGATTTTTATAATGCTTCTCCCATCGTTCTAAATTTATTTGTTTGATTTTGGCTGTCTCTTCGTCTTTTTGGTCTCATTCATTCGTATTCTATTAATCGTCATCTATGAATGTCATTTCCAATTTCGATAATGAAACCTTCTCACGATTCCAGACGCTTTTCGGTAGACGTATTCCTACCTACATTAGTTCCCTGTGACCTATTAGGGTACGTTCTTACGAGCGTGATTGTACATATATATTATACAGGGTAGCGTTCTCGACATGGGGGCTCACTTTCCAGTGTGACTCGTCACGAACAGTTCTTCTCCAGTCAATGAGATTCCAGGCCGAAGAAGTGTCTGCCAGAGACAGCGTTGGCATACCAAGCTGACTGTGGACCGTCACACGACAATCAGCAGTGACGGTCTGGTGTGCGGTTTCATTTTGGTTGACGTTCGCGGCACCCTTACAGCACTGCGGTACGTCGACGATATCCTACGGCCCGTTTTGTTGCCGTTCATTGCAAGACATCCCGAGCTTACATTTCAGCAAGATAATGCCCGCCCGTACACGGCGAGAGTTTCTACGGCTCGTCTCCGTTTAACTGTTCAAATGTCTGCGAATTTCTAAGGGACCAAACTGCTGAGGTCATCGGTCCCTAGACTTACACACTACTCAAACTAACTCATGCTAAGAACAACGCACACACTCATTCCCGAGCGAGGACTCGAACCTCCGACGGGAGGGGCCGCGCAAACCGTGACATGGGGCCTCTAACCGCACGGCCACTCCACGCGGCTGCTCGTCTCCATGCTTGTCAAACCCGATCCCCCGGCTAAGGTCGTTGGATCTCTCCCCAACGGAGAACGTTTAGAGCATTATGAGCAAGGCCCTCCAACCAGCTCCAGATTTTGACCATACAACTTGCTAATTGGACATAATTTAGCACGATATCCCTCAGGAGGACATGCAACAACTTTGTCAATCAGTGTCAAGCCGAGTAACTGCCTGCATAAGGGTTAGATATGGGCCAACTCCTGCTTGACTTAATCAATCTGTACAGCTTTTCCTCTTGAATAAATCAACTAGTTTTCCTGAAATTGTAATCATTTGTTTGTCCGTACATCTATAGCTACCGATTTCCGTCGCATTCCGGTAATCTCTTTGTAATGTGTCATTTTCTTTTTCTTTTTTTTTTCTTCTTAGAGAGTAAACGGAAGCAGAAAAACACACACGATTATATCATATTGAACAACTATATGACCTCCCAGACCAATCAGAAATGGCAATAAACTGTCGAGATGCGATGCGCTACGCATGAAATGTAACTGATGTAGCTAACAATGTTACTTTATAAATCACCTTGTTGTTGTTGTTGTTGTTGTTGTTGTTGTTGTTGTGGTCTTCAGTCCTGAGACTGGTTTGATGCAGCTCTCCATGCTACTCTATCCTGTGCAAGCTTCTTCATCTCCCAGTACTTAATGCAACCTACATACTTCTGAATATGCTTAGTGTATCCATCTCTTGGTCTCCATCTACGATTTTTACCCTCCATTCCGCTCTGCAATGCTAAATTTGTGATCCCCTGGTGCCTCAGAACATGTCCCACCAAGCGATCCCTTCTTCTAGTCAAGTTGTGCCACAATTTCCTCTTCTCCCCAATTCTATCCAATACCTCCTCATTAGTTATGCGATCTACCCATCTAATCTTCAGAATTCTTCTGTAGCACCACATTTCGAAAGCTTCTATTCTCTTCCTGTTCAAACTATTTATCGTCCATGTTTCACTTCAATACAGGGCTACACTCCATACAAATACTTCCTGACACTTAAATCTAGATTCGATGTTAACAAATTTATCTTCTTCAGGAATGCTTTCCTTGCCTTTGCCAGTATACTTCTTAAGTTTTCTAAAACGTAAAATGAACGGGGCTCTGCTGCAAAATTTGGCTGGGGTATTCTCCCTCCAGTGGTTTCTCCAGTCGGTTAACTGCGGCCCGCGAACATTGCGCCACGCCCGGCGTTCCTTTCGCGCCTCTTCGGAAAGAGAGCGTCCCTTGTTTGGTGGACAAGCGCTGTTTCATTAGAAGCAGTGGACTATGCTGGGAACTTCTCACTTGCCTTTCGCTTGCTCTAAAATCGCTGCTACACCTGTCAGCGTACCTTGGAAAGCAAGGCCGCAACTAACGTCCAAGAAAAAGGGTCTGCAATCTCACTATCTGACACTATTTCCTAAAGTGGTGGCGCCAAGGACACCAGCATAAATAAAATGAATAACTCGTTGGGAAGGCGAATATTCATCCGAGGTGGTGCAACAGATTTTCGGCCATAGTTGGTGCTTACATTACGAGTGGGTACCCCATAAAGAAAAGGAATCATTTTCTAAAAGCTATGTACTTTCAAATTGTTTACAAAACTACGTGGGTTGGAACTTAAATAGTGACAACTATTTATTCACATCCAATACAAAAGAGTTACATGTTTGCACGTGTTACTGTCTTTCAGAGTAGTCACGAGCGTTGTGTAGAACCCATTGCCAGCGATGTGGAAGGCGTAGAATACCGTCAGCAGAGCCTGTTCTGTTGATGGTGCGAATATAGCGGTCTACTGCCTATCGAATCTCTGCAACAGTTTTGAAACGAATGCCGCGAAGTGGTTCCTCGTCTTCGTAAACAAATTAAAGCCACAAGGACTTAAGTCGGGGGCTTCCCAGCACCATCGACCGAACAGAGCAGCCACAGGTTGCTTTGTATGCCTCTGCGCATTGTCGTGCAAGATGATTCTTTCTCAAAGCTGGTCGCAGGTGATGCTCCAAAAACGAACAGTAAAACTGTGCATTGGCGGTCTGCGTGGAAGAACGTAATGCGTTATGATAACACCATCTCAGTCGTACACGAGAAACCCCATAACTTTCACCATACTGCCGCTCTGACCCACTTTCGACTTTCGCGGCGACCCATAATGACGCCATTCTTAGGATTGGCGTTTCAGTTTTTGCTTCGCGGCATTGAAAATTACAAAAAGTAATGTAATACTGGAATAGGTATTCCACTTTCAGTATCTGGACTGTGACACAGGACGGAATCTGGACAATGTAAATGATAACAAGGTACTGAAATTAAACGCAGTCTGTGGAATAATTATAAATTTGCACCAAAAAGGAAAAACCACGAAAGAGACACAAGTGAATTTATACAAAGTCGTGGCAGTATCTACTACTCACTACGAATCGGAAACGCGAAAGGATATGCGCAGGATTCAGGCAGCCGAAATTGGTCCGCAGTGTTAAAGAGTGCTCCAGAGAAGATCGCTTCAGAAATAACGACATTAGAAATGAATTGCAACTTGGTTCAGTGCACAAGAAAATATATCTGAGCAGAAGCGGGTGGTGGGAACATGTAGGCAGAATGCATGAAAATAGACTTCCAAAATTATTGAGTAGGAACCTAAAAGAACAAGACAGGAGGAAAGATCGCGAAAGAGATGGATGGATCTTGTTGACCGGAACAGGTGAAACCATTTAATCTAGTCTTCGTCAATCTGCGGGCCGAATCTAGTATTTGGGCGGCCTTTGGTTCTGAGCCAGATTTTATATGCATCTAGCAACTAAGCTCTGAATCCCATAAATTAACTAAGGTTTAGAGCTTCTTAAAGATTGTAGTTTTTCTGCTCTGTAACAGACAAAAATTCTTAAGGACTCAGTAATATTTATGATGTGCTTAATTTTAACTCTGCAGGTTCGAATACTGCCTCGGGCATTGAGGTGTGTGATGTCCTTAGGTTAGTTAGGTTTAGGTAGTTGTAAGTCTAGGGGACTGATGACCTCAGATGTTAAGTCTCATAGTGCTTAGAGCCATTTGAACCATTTTTAATTTTAACTAGCGTTGGTGAATTCGGCCAGGAGCCAAATAAAATTGGTCTCTTACAACAGGTACAGGGGAGTAAGTAGCGCGTCGATTGCAAGGATAGAGGAGGTTAAAGAAGGAAAGTTTTATTGTCTTTCTTCCAGTGTCACAACTGAAATATATGTGCGACTCTCACCAATCAGATGGTAAGGTATAAATTTTGGTACGGAAGTAACATGCATTCGTGAATGCACATTATGGAAATGATCATCTTGAGATAAGGTTCTTATATTTAACAAGGGGCATTAAACTAATTAAGGCTGTCGCAACACAATACAGCAAGGAAAGAAAACATGACACTTAAAATATTTAGTACGCATTTCTTATCGTACCTCACACTGCATACATTCAATCAGGGTAACATTTTACCAGTCAGCTTATCTTTCCACCGCTTATCACTTCAATATGATGTGGCTGGTGTTCCACTTACGTGCAATACTTTGTACTAAAAATAACAGTTTTATTTCCTCTGTGATTTCTAATACGTGTTTTAGTTGTCTTTCCACCTTCTTACAAACTCCTAGTTTTATTATTGCCCTTTAATTGTGTCGGCTATGAAATGAGCTTCTGATTATAGTAACTCTTACTGGACAATACTAGGTCGATGCGAATATCTGGTTATTGCAAAGTAAATCTACAGTACTGAATCGACACTTTTGTTTTACTTCTTATTAATGCCTGAATTCCTTTTGGCAGGTCTTAAGTTCCTCGAAACATTAGATATAAGAAAAATACTTTATTTTAAGGTTGGTCTAGAGTTAACCTGAATGACAGTATTGAAAATGAAATTTTATTCTGACAGGGCATAATTAATGGACATTTTCACTTTCCGTAGCGATCAGTAACTATAGATTAAGATGTTACAATGTCTGTCTTAATGGGTAATTTCTACTCTGAGTCCAGTGTTTTCAAATAATGGAGAAATGTGGTAGAAAATTACGACAATTGACGGTAGCGTGTTTAAGTAGTTGTTGTTATTAATAAGTTAGTCATCCGCTGACACAGACAACAAGACAGCTCATCGTCGGGAAATTAGTGTCACAACTTTGAGCTGGCAACAATCTGAAACAGAGAGCATTCGATACAAAGTATTCAAAAATGGTTCAAATGGCTCTGAGCACTATGGGACTCAACTGCTGCGGTCATTAGTCCCCTAGAACTTAGAACTACTTAAACCTAACTAACCTAAGGACATCACACACATCCATGCCCGAGGCAGGATTCGAACCTGCGACCGTAGCAGTCGCACGGTTCCGGACTGCGCGCCTAGAACCGCGAGACCACCGCGGCCGGCAATACAAAGTATTCCGAATAGTGCCGACTTTTAACGAAGAGTATGGGAGGGGAGACTTGTCGCGCCCTTATCACAGATAGTCTTTAGGGGGCTCTTCACGCACTAATTGATGCAGGTTACCATTTACCAGCTGATAACAAGATGGGTACATATCCAGTCTGAGATTGAGCTCAGCAGTGTCCGTGTTGGCCCTTGGGAAAATGTTGACGACCACTGATGTAATCCAAGAAGAGAGACTGGGTTTCTCCGTTCTGTGGACAACTGAATGGGCAGCAGAACGACGGAAGTGACATTCACCTAGATGGAGAAGCCGCTTACTCGCTTTTACAACGGTGACATCCGGCTGCAGTTTCCCAGATCACGGGTAGAAGTGTATCTTCAGACAGTAATGAGGGAGAAGTCTTTCACCGCTCCCGGCAGAGTGAAGGGTGATTCGTCTATCGGAGTGACATTAACTTTGCCTAGTGTCCAGTTAAAGTTGGACATCTGTTCTCTCTCCACCGCATCACTCCCGATCTAGGCTGTCGACCTCGGGGCAGCTGACTGATTGCTGATTGAGCATCAGCCTCTGTTTCCCTGTCTGCTGCTCACTAATTGGAAACATCCGGTTGCTGTCTGTCTTCTCGAGTCTCTCCACTCGGACAAATAGAACTAGAAGCGCACCCCACTGATCTTTAGCATCAGTCACGAGAAGATGAAAAATACCTACCTTACCCTAGTGTTAACCTCGTACTGCAATGGTGTCGTTTTTCTTTTTTCCTGGTGGTTCCATGAGGGCAAGAGAGTCTGGGTGACTTTTTTCTCCTTCACGTCCACGATCCACCACCTATGTTCGACGTCAACTTGCAATGTCCACTCACAGGGGGCAGAAGGCGACATTTTCAGTGGAAGGTATAGAAAAGGGACGGACAAAACAGTTAGTCGTTGTAATGCAGGAACGAAGTGACTTACCTGACGTACAGATCGGCATGATCATAGGCTTTCGGGCCACGTGTGGACGCATTCCCGAAACAGCTCAGTTCTAAACTGTTTGTGTGCTGAGATGATTGAAGTATAGGACGCACGACAAAATAGCGCCATCAATAACTGGCGCCATGGCAAATGTGGTGCGGACAGGGATGCGGAGACTTGTATGTGCGGATAGACGTAGAACTATTGAGCAACTGACCGCCCAGCTGACCAAAATGTGCTGCTGACCGTCCAGATGGACAAAACGAATACCGACAGTGTCTGCTCAATGACCGTTCATCGAGCGTTGTTGTGAGTGGGTCTCAGTAGCAGGCGTCTGGTTCACGCACGTGTCCTGACTGCTGGTCATTGGCGAGGAAGCCTGGAATTTGCAATCCAGTGTTCCACATGACGTCCACTGAACGGCTGCAGCAGGGCGTGGTCAGTCGTCTGCTTTTTTGTTAACAATATCGATCAGTCCACCTACCTCGATAGGATTCTTGCCGATGTCCCTTCACTCTGTGGCAGCAGGTACGTGCTAGGCAGTGTAAAGCAGTGTTGATGAAACGACCACCTAACACCTACCACACAGAGGCCAATGTACTCTAGTCGAAAGTCACTCCCTGAAAGCTCATGATTAAAAAAATCGGGCGTTCGGGATCTTCAGTCTACTTGCAGAAAAGCGTTTAAAATTAGATTAACACTGCTTTTCATTCATACTGCAACACAAGAAATGGCTATCAAGTCCATATTTATTATAGAAAAACATTATCATTCGAAGTTCACTGTATGTGTAACAAATATTCACTCGAAAAGCAGCCAGAATTTTAATGCCCTTGTAAGGTGTCAGGCAAATCCAACACCTTCCATGAAAACCCAGACATGATAGCAAATCCGGCAGTATGTCACATAGCTCCGTATAAATCCTGACATTAAACTGACCAAAGTAATACGATCAACGAGTGAGCAAATGGAATACCACAGACTAACACAAGAACGCCTAAATGCATGTCATACCTTCCCACCGTGAAACAGACGCAGTTCCGAGGGGAGAAACGTGAACAGAAGCCAAGAGCTGAGTCGTGTAGACTAGGAGGCCCTACGATAAGGGACGGACTGGACACCCACGGCGCCAGCTGACCGCCAGGACCACCCCCCAGCCCATGTTAAAAGATAGAGTCCTCCAGAAGAACAGTGTTGGTCTTACGATAACACTAAAAGGGCCACACCAGCTACAAGTTTTAGCGTGGGACTTTTTCGCGTCTCTGTTACGCAGCAAACAGTTCAAACATTGCCCCACCACGAAAAGTATAACGTTTCTCATTGGTTAGACAGAATTTTTGTATGCGGAGCATAAGGTTAACATTGAGACCCTGATTGGTCAGATGAAAACACAGCCAGACAGCTTTTTTTAAACCAACTTCGGTAACTTGTAGTAAGGAGAAGTTAGAGAGTTGCTTCCGAGACGGCGAGGTGTGTGGAGCTGCGCCGCCCGCCGCACCCTGACGCTGCCTAAACATCGACAAGGTAATGAACGCACGTGATGCCGCATAACAGCGCATAAGGCTTCACTCCGAACTGCAGAAGTCTCATCTGTTACATCCACTTTTTACGTAATACTAGTGACGATCATCAATTAAACTTCGTGGTATTCACATTTGCTATTAGAAGGGTGAAACGCAACGATTTTTCTGTTATATAATTATTCAGAAACCACATCAGCCACTGTAATTTACGACAAGTTAAATAAGTAATTAAAGATAATTGAGGGTCACTGTAGACAATTTGCTTAGTTTTCTCTTTTATGAAACTTAATTTAAACCTAGATTATAGATGTGATATGGCATATGTCAGCCTTCGAGTCATTGTAGAACATGGAAACCCATTCAGGGAATATTCGTTCACATATTTGTTGAACGCAGTTGGTTTTTATCATCCTGTATTAAAATATTTCCTTTCATCAATAGCGCAATTTATAAACAATGTTTTGTGAGTAGAATAAAAATTCCAATGGTAAAATTAACTGCTTTTTCGACGTATTTTACCAGCTAACTAAAAATAGGAAAGCCTTGAACCCCTTCCACTAAATTTAGTATTAAGATTCTTTTACAGGGAGTGCAGTGGAGCTGACGCTGAAATCATTAAGTATTTGGTTATATCATAGCTAGTCTCACTGAACTCTTCTGAATTCTACATGTCATGTGTGGTCTGGCGTCTCCTTACCACCAACATGTCCCACGTTCAAACTCGTGAATTCCCTAAAAAAACACGCCCAGAGCGCCGTTGTGCGAAAGTGGTAGGGAGACACGACTTATAATAAACAGACACCACTCACAATGTTACACCCTACTCGACTAATTTTCACATTCTACCAGTGACAAACCCACAACTGTTCGCAAGTTAAACATTCGATCGTTTCAGTGGTCTTCTTCATAACAGGTGCTCGCCAAAATATTCCGTACAGAGCACGAAACACGCCACGCGGAATTGCTACTACGACCAGAAAGTTCACACGCTCATGTCTCTCAAACTATTCAACTTAGAATCACCAAACTTTCATTAAAATGTTCGTAACTTCAGTCGCTTCAGTCACGATATGTTCGAACCGAAATTAGTTCACTATTTCCTCATCTTACAGAGTATTATTAAGGAGCAATCTGATATCGTATTATCCGTAGACCGGCTAGCAAGCCTCTCTTCTCGAGGTACTCTCCTGTATGTCCACTACTCTTTTCGCACGGTAACAACTTAATTCTGATTCGCTGTTGATGTAAACGAACAATGAGCACGTTCCTTCCAGATCACTCTCGCGGCAAATCTTGTCTTATCCAATGACTAATTTGATAGAAATTAATGTCAGTAAACAGATTCTTGCATTTTGTTTAATCAAAATAAACGAAGAGCGAAATATTCTTCAAATTGATAAATAAACTTATTCCGCCTCTAAATTTCATTCTGGCTCCTTTTATACAAAAGCAAGCACACATAAACGTCACCTGAATCATGATTGCAACATAACTTTCTCACGGTTAGTTTGTACGACGTTTTACTAAAATGAAATATTAAATTTTAAGTAACTCCCACATACACTCTCTCAATCATTCTCACGCACTCACACGACAAAATATAATCAAATAATAATTTTTACCGATTTTTGTATTACATAATGCACAGTGAGTAAAGTTTTAAAAAGAAAATTCTTATTAATTGATTTTTACGCACTGATAACTTTGGAATGACTTCAGCTGATAATCAAAGTGAATCTGTTGTTGTTACTAACTATGTTTTAGAAAACAAGTTTAGGTTTCAGGAATTTTAGGTAATTCTCTTTATCTCTATAATAAGTAAAAATTTAAAATTTTGACAGCATCATTCCATTAATAACAAAAGGCTGTATACCAAATTTGAACAAAAAAAAATGGTTCAAATGAGTCTGAGCACTATGGGACTCAACTTCTGAGGTCATTAGTCCCCTAGAACGTAGAACTAGTTAAACCTAACTAACCTAAGGACATCACACACATCCATGCCCGAGGCAGGATTCGAACCTGCGACCGTAGCAGTCGCACGGTTCCGGACTGCGCGCCTAGAACCGAGAGACCACCGCGGCCGGCCATGTCTCCAAATCTTCGGCCAGTGCAACCTGGTGTGTTTGAGTCCAATGACATTACGACTTATCCGTCGTAGCAGCTACACATGAAAATCCTTCGCACATGGCGGTCTCGTGCGCGGAAGCTCGTCTCTGATATAACTAAGTTCCACGATAAATGTTGATACATGCGCAAAATGTGGCGTAATGTTGCCAACCGCCACCGGAGGTGTGAGGGACGCTGGAACCAGGAGATCCAGTAGGCGGGATGTAAGGGAATCACGCCCGCTACGCCATTGCTTGTACATCGTGGCTAGAAGGAGCGCCGTCGGTCGGCAGCGAACATTTTTAAGTCCGAGTCCCCCCTTGTCCGTAGGGAGCGTGAGCGTTGCGTATCGCACCTTGAGGGGCGATCCAATCATCACAAAATCGGCTAGTGCTGATTGAAATCGACGTCCGAGCGTGAGTGGTAGGGGCAGGATCTGCGAAATATGCACCATTCGAGAAACCGTATGTGTTCAGATACTTGACTCGCAAAGGATCAAGTCGCCGTAGGAGATGTTGTCGGACCATGGTACGTGTTGTCTGTAAAATACGTCGGCAGTTAACTGCCGCAGTATGTTTTACAGATGAGGTAAAGTATAAGCCGAGATAGCACATAAGGAAACGGACTGATTTCTTCCCGCATAAGGCCCCTTCCAACCGGCATTGCCGCCGATTTGTTCATGTTCACTGGACTACCAGCCGTCACACTGACGTCCAACAACAGGTCAAGGACCGTCTTCACCTTTTCCTCTCCACTCAGCTACTGGTGTGGACAACAGGTGGTCATACTGATGTGACTGGTGTCCTCCATTTTCATGGTCCATTTCTCTCGTTGACGATACATGGGTCACTGGTTTTCTGCAATCTTTTTTGTTAACAACTCAGACCCCTACTTCTCTTTTGAGCCGTCAGTCTTCCGAATGGATTGACGTGACCCCCCCCCCCCCCCCCCAAATTTCTCTCTTGTGTCAACCTCTTCGTTTCAGAGCAGCATATGCACTTCTGAGTCATCAGTCTTCTAATTGATCTGTTGCGGCCCGCCACGAATTCCTCTCCTGCACTAATCTGAATGCATGTATTCCAGACTCCGCCTTCTGCCACAGTTTTTATCCTCTGCAGTTCGCTCTTGTACCACGGAGGTTATTGCCCGATGTCGTTACACAAGTCCTATCGTCCTGTCACTTTTCCTTGTCGGTGCTTTCCATAAGTTACTCCATTCGTCGATTCTGCCGAGAACCTCTTCATTCTTTATGTTATCAGACCATCTAATTCTCAACATTCTTCTGTAGAACCACACCTCAAACGCTTCGATTCTCTTCTCGATTTCTCACTGTCCATGATTCACTACCATACAATGCTATGTTCCAGACGCAGATTCTCACAAATTTCTTTCTGAAATTAAGGTATATGCTTCATACTAGTAGACTTTTCCTGGCCAGCAATTCTCTCTTTGCCTGCACTAGTCTGCTGTTTACGTCCTTCTTGCATTGTCCGTCATAGGTTATTTTGTTGCCTGGGTATCAGAATTCCTTAACTTCATCTAATTCGTGCTCACCAATTTTGATAAGGGCCTCGCTGTTCTCATTTCAACTACAGCTCATTACTTTTCCCATTTCTCCGTTTCCTCACGATCCATATTCTGTACTCGTTAGGCTGTCCACTCCGTCTAACATGTCCTATAAATTTTCCCCACATTCACTCATCTTCAATGTACAGATTGTTCGATAGGAGCAAAAAGACTGCATCGCTGTCTCCCGCAAGCACTTCGTTCTTGGTCTTCCAATCTTAGTCTACCTCCTGGTTCTTACACATATTGTATATTACCCACCATTCGCTATAGGTTTCTTCACCGCTGCTTCCATCGTTAAACTCGACGTCTGAATTACATCTTCGGTGCCTTTACCTTTCTTAAATCGAAACTCTTTTTCGTCTAACATATCTTCAGTTTTCTTTTCCATTCTTCTGTATATTATTCTTGTCAGCAGCTTCGATGCTTGAGCTGTTAAGCTGATTGCGCAATACTTCTCGCACTTGTCAGCTCTTTCTACCCTTGGAATTGCGTGGATGATATTTTTCCGAAAATGTGAAGGTACTTTGCCGGCGTCATAGATTTTACACGCCAACATGAATAGTCGTTTTGTTCCCACTTCACCCAGTGGCTTTATAAATTCCAATGGAATCTTATCTGCCCCTTACGCTTTATTTAATTTCGCTTTTTCCAGAGTTGTCTTGAATTCTGAATCTGATACTGTATCCGTACGTCATCCCTATCGACCACAATTTCTTCTTGTATCACGGCTTCAGACAAGACCTCTCTCCTCACAGAGGACCTCATTGTAGTATTTCCTATCCCATCTTCTGTGTTAACGACGGAATTAGCATTGCACTCTCTGTTACTGTTACTGCTTTTATTTTCCCCGAAGGTTGTTCTGACTTTTCGGTATCCTCAGTCAGACATCCCGACGATCATTCTTCTCTCCATTTCTTCACATCTTTCCTCTAGCCATTTCACCTTGGCTACCCTGCAGTTACTATTTATATGATAATTAAAAAACGGTCTTGATCACAAATTTCTTTTAATCGGAGTGACCGGTTTCAGTCCTTAAGGATCATCTTCAGACTCCAGAACGGCAGGTGGGCTTCCATGGAGCAGGCTGCGCCGATCCACGACGCTGAACTGACTGCTCATCCCTAACTGGTTTATATTGTTTAATTCCTGTCTTTTCTTGAAGGGTGCTGCATTTCCTTCTTCCGTTTATCATCTCAAGTATTTCTTTTGTTACCCAAGGTTTCTTCGAAGTTACCTTCCTTGTACCAATGTTTCTTTCCCCAAATCTGTGAGTTCCCTTATTAGATATGTCCGTTCCCCTTAAACTGACGTGCCTATTCCTGGGTTTCTTATCGCAATATCCGCAACCTTAGTGAACTTCAAACGCGTATAGTAATTCGCAGTAAATCAGTACCAAGCTCCTTTCCACTCTCTTTTGGGCGATTCTCTTAAACTTCAGTCTACTCTTCATTGTTACAAAATCAGTCTGTATCTGCTTCTGGGTACCCCTTAGACTGCAATATCTGACTGAATGTGTATTTGATTTGATCTAACTAACCTGGAAACTTTCCGGGTCTCCACGTCCTTTCCAAGTACATTTGAACGGAATATTCACTATTACCACCTGAAATGTATTGCAGAACTCAATTAGTCTTTACCTTCTCTCATTCCTACTGCCAAGTTCATATTCTTTCACAACCCATTCTTCGGTTCCTTCTGTAGAGCCACTTTCGAATCCCCCATGATTATTAGATCTCCCTTTACGTACTGAATTCCCAGTGCAGATTCCTGATATACATTCTCTACTTTTTTCACCCGCTGCCTTCGACGTTGACGTGTATCTCTTAACTACCAATGTCGGAGTTGGTTAGCTGTCAAATTTGACAAGAAAAACTCTCACTTAACTAATCATAGTAGCTTATTCTCTTCCCTATTTTCCTGTTCATAACGATTCCTACTCCCTGAATACTATTTTTTGCTGCTGTTGATATTACCGTAGATTCGTGTGAGCAGAAACCCTTGCATTCTTTCCATTTCACTTCAATTAGTCTTCCTACACATTGACTCAGCCTTTGCATCTCCTTTTTCAGATTTTTTAGCTTTCCTACTACGTTTCAAACTTCTAAAATTCCATCTTCTGGCCATTGCACTTCAAAAGAACCTGTCTCTTCGAATTTTTCAGACCCTTAGCAGACGACTTACCAATGCCTTTTGAGCCGTAGTTGTGTCGTGCTCTACGAAAAGCACGCTAGGCGGAGTGCTTTCGCTTTGCGTCTAGTGTCTGCGGTGGCGCTTTCGGTTTGGCGTGCTGTTTGGATCGCTACCGCCCTCTGGCGAGAGGTGCAGCAAGTGTACGGTTGCGTGACAGTCGAGGAGTACGTACCGGGCGGTGACCGCAAGAGGTGGTAGAGCGAGCGGGGCCCTGCTGCTGGGGGTCGTCAACTGCTCGCCACCTCTTGGCTGTCAGGGGCTGAGTCTGCTAAGTGGACGTGGCTTGTGAAGCTTAGAAGCCGTGGTGCAGGAGAGCAGCACGTGGGCCCGTATGTCTTCCAATCGGCCGTTGAAACCACTGGCAGCGGTTGGCTCTCACGAACATAAGGAAGTGTAACGTGTTTCAGGCGCTGTTATAGACAATTGTTTTAAGTTTAGTACAAACTAGCTACTTGAAGGTTTTTTTCAAGGAATTCAAATCAAATGGCGTTGAGCACTATGGGACTCAACTGCTGAGGTCATCAGTCCCGTAGAACTTAGAACTAATTAAACCTAACTAACCTAAGGACATCATACATATCCAAGCCCGAGGCAGGTTTCGAACCTGCGACCGTACCGGTTGCTCGGGTCTACACTGTAGCGCCTAGAACCGCACGGCCACTCCAGCCGGCTATATGCTGTTAAGATTCGACGTCATTCTGAGCAGCGGTTGTCTTTCTACAGCGTTTTTAAACTAAGACTTTAATCACAGACACCCTGCAGATTACAGAGTAGTGGCACCAGCACTGAACCCTGAGGCAGTCTGCCGAGTTCGCCTTCGGCCACGTAGGCTGACGTGACGTTTTAGGGTCTCGTGGGGTCTCGTGGGGTTTCCTACTTGCAGTGGCACACTAAACCTGTCAGAGGGCCGGGACGGCAAAACAAATTGACGCCCCCCTTGCTGCCCCCTCCCACCCTCCTCACCACGCAAGAGTTCTCTGAGAGTTTGAAACGCAAACGGAAGGAAGTCCCACATTGCTTATCATCTGCATTTTGTGTCGTGATACTTTACAAGGTATAACGTTATTTTACGTAACACTGAAAGTGACTGTTCTCGTAATCTCTTTGTTATTATGTAATAGCTATGTTGCCCCTTATGTTACAGAAATCATTACATGATTTCTGTTGTTCAAAGCCGAGCGATTCTAGGCGCTACAGTCTGGAACCGCGCGACCGCTACGGTCGCAGGTTCGAATCCTGTCTCGGGCATGGATGTGTGTGATGTCCTTAGGTTAGTTAGGTTTCAGTAATTCTAAGTTCTAGGGGACTGATGACCTCAGTAGTTAAGTTCCATAGTGCTCAGAGCCACTTCTTGTTTTGTTTAAATCAAATATTTATGTTTCGCAACTAATTCGCCATAGAGCGAGCGGGGTGTATAAAAATGAATCCCTATTTCTTAAACCAAGAGGAAGGTCACAGTCTACATAAAACTTCGTTCAGTGCATGGTCGAGGGTACTTCACTTTCGGATTTCAACAAAAGCCACAGTATTCCTTCGCTCTTGATGGAATTTTGTGCATTTGATCTTAAAACCAAGGGGAACCTCACCGTCTAACTGAAATTTCATGTTGTGTATGGCGGAGGGTACCATAAAACAGAATTACACACCGTTTGACTGATCATATTGGTAGTTGGCTCATGTATGTATGTTTACGTGGTGAACGTATTTATACAAGCCAACATATGCTGGATGGCGGATGGTTGGCCTACCTTTAGATAAATTCAACATCATTTCGTCAATCTGTAAGTAGGCTGTTTAGGTTTTTATATTGGTAACGCCACGTAGTGCTCTGTATGAAAATGACTGGATGTGCTGTGTGCATTGTGTGGCTCGTGGGCATTGTTGTAATATTCGTCATTGTAGTGTTGGGCAGTTGGCTGTTAACAGCGCGTAGCGTTGCGCAGTTGGAGGTGAGCCGCCAGCAGTGGTGGATGTGGGGAGAGCAATGGTGGAGTTTTGAGAGCGGATGATCTGGACGTGTGTCCATCAGAGACAGTAAATTTGTAAGACTGGATGTCATGAACTGCTATATATATTATGACTTTTGAACACTATTAAGCTAAATACATTGTTTATTCTCTGTCAAAATCTTTCATTTGCTAACTATGCCTATCAGTAGCTAGTGCCTTCAGTAGTTAGAATCTTTTATTTAGCTGGCAGTAGTGGCGCTGGCTGTATTTTAGTCGTTCGAGTAACGAAGATATGTGTGAGGTAACTGATTTGTCAAAGGTGTAGGTTAATGTTAGTCAGGGCCATTCTTTTGTAGGGTTTATTAAAAGTCAGATTGCGTTGCGCTAAAAATATTGGCTGTCAGTTTAGTGTTGATCAGAATAGGTAAAGAGCGAAATGTCAGAGTACGTTCAGTTCTGCTCAGCTGTTTGAAAATCAAATAATGTAAGAGGTTTATCAGCTCAGTAATTCATTAATTTTTCTAAGGGGACGTTTCAAATCAGCATGAAAGTTGGCAGATATACGTATTTTTTCATAGACGGGGAAAGAGGAGATGGCATGACAGAGGCAGAGAAGGAGATGTACGGAGTGAGGAGAACGTGATGGGGCGGGGAGGGGGGAGGAGGTGCATCCAGAGAAGTGAGAGAAGCAAATTAAAAGAGAGAGGGAGCAGCAGGTAAACAGAGAAAGGGTGAAGGTGGTGAATGACTAATAGAACACTACACTAAATACATAAATTAACGGTGTTACTGTGAATTTGATGTACTGTTGGGAGGAGGAGGAGGACAGAGGCGGGAAGATGTATGGAGAAGGAGAGGAGTGTAACGCCGGAAATGCATATCCTCCTATTTCCAGGTATTGTACTATACATTTTTTTGCTTATTTTGTTACCTGTAGATATGACTTTTCTGTGTCTTTGTATATTGTAATTGTTTTCCTATTTGAATATACATATATTTATGCATTTATGTTGATGTAGAATTGGTTTGTGTTGTAAATATTATTTGTATTTTTACGCTGGGTCTGGTCTAGGGAAAACTATGGTATCGAACGATTACATCGATAGGTCGTGTGGAGAACCAAAGTGGTAGTGTGAACTCGGCCGCGTGGAGCGCGGGCAGAGCAGAGTCTGGCTGGAGTAGGGCGGTGGAGCAGGTGTGTTGTGTGACGCTCCCACGAGTTGCCGTGCTTTTAGGGTTTGGCAGCATGTAATTGCGCTCGACTTGCTATGATAGTTTCTGACACGGTGTCGCGGGAGGGAAGCATTAGCTGGCGCACATCAAGAGCCCATTTCGCCTGGTGACAGTGTCGAGAAGAAGGCGCGCCAACATCCAGCTTCTGCAACAGTGATGGCCGACAATGAGTGTCTGTCGCCACCTCCTCGACCGACGATTTTAAACCTTGACTCAACCAACAAGGAAGACTGGAAGCACGTAAAGGTTTAGAACTGTATGGCAGACCTCAGCTTTTAACACTGTTCCATTTGCCTCACAAAATTACAGCAACTTAGCTTGAAACTTTGTTGCTCATTGTCCCAATTGCATAACCAAGCACGGTCCCTTCCTATTCCGAAATGAACTCGAGTGTCATTGAAATTCAAATGCCAGTATTAAAGTAATATCATTCGATTTCACTGTTTAATTTCAAAGTTCAGTTAAAGTGTCCATAGTTGGCTACCATAACCAAACAGAATTATATTTCGATTACACAAGCACAAATTAAAAGTGCGAGTTTTGTTACCAAATTTTAGCTTACCTGTGACTGCAGCTCAGCTTGGTACGTACTAAATTTTACTATTGTTTATTGTTCAGAATCATGGAATTCAAGTTCAAAGTTAAATCTCTTATTTCTAAATTGCGTAGATTCAAGTAGCTTTTGAAATTATTGTTGCGGTAGCCCAAGACTAACCTTATTCTATTGAATTTCGTAGTGTTTCAGAAACAAATTTCAGTCACTAAATTAACTTTCAATTCTCCGGTTTTATTATTATTATTATTTTTTTGATAAAGTAAGTCAGAGTGTAGCGAAATTTATTACTTCTAATAAACATTCAGTTTTCACACAACATGTGTCAACCTTCAGTTGTCATGCTTTTAGTGCCAATTATATGTGCAATAACCTTTCATTTTCAGTTAGTATAGTAGTTGTCCATAGGACTGGCGACCGTAATTTTCCCCAAATCTCAAATATCTAATTAACGCCAGTTAATTGTTAACGTAACGACCGCACATTTACTTTCTTTATTAACTTTACTCCTTTTCAAAATTAATTTCCACCAGTTTCATTTGCATTTTTCCTTTCATTTAAATGTAACCCTTTCCTCCCTCTTTACCGACAGAATAACTTCGGTGACGATTGATTTTCCCAAATTTCCGTTAGGTACACGCGGTTTAATTTTTCACTGTCATTAAGGTCGGTCAGTGAGGGGGAGGTTACAGGAGGATGGAGAGGAGGAGGAAGTGTGAGTGAGTGCGGCAGATGGAGCGTACACTGTACAGAAAAGAAGTCGTATGGGAAAGTTCACGGAACGAAAGCTATTGACGACACTGTCTGAGACACGGTGACAACACCTGCACTGAGGGTGAGAGACTGGGGTAGACAAGCAGGGGGGAGGCTCAGTTCGCAAAGAATGCTGGACATTTGCCACACTGGACATTTGCTACGGGTGACATTTGCCACACTTGCCAGGTAGCTATCCCTCAGGCAAGGGACGCCCTTCCTCGTACTTCTTCTGTCTGCTCTCAAACCGCGGTCTCCACGTCTTACTCGATACAACCAGGACGTAAGGGACCTTCTTCTTCGATATCTTGGCCGAATACAGAGCTTCTTTTCCGAAATCGAAATATTTATATCTTTTGGGAACGAAAGAAATTCCGACGATTATGTCAGTATGAAAATAGTTCTGCCAAGTATAAATATAGATCCCTCTGTCTGTACGGTAGCTTCCTTTCACGTTTACTGATTGCGATAGAAACAGTCCATCGGCAGTGGAGCAACAAGAAAGGAATGCTGTAAAGAAAATGCGAATGTACGCTAATCATTTACTTTTGATCGCTGCATTTGTGCCTACTTTAATTACTACAACTGCATGCCCAAAAGACAATAAGGATAGAAGAAATGGGTATATGAATTTTTGAAAACAAAAACGACGTACTCCATATTAATTTACTCTCTAAAATCCGATACTCTTTCGACGAAACATTAGTTAATAAAGTGTAGCGGGACAATGTTCAAAACATAATTGAAAGTACGTTCCTAAACAGAGATAAGAACATCTATGATTCACATGTCATCTAAATTCGCCTAACAATTTTAAAATGTTAGAAATACGGAAATGAAGTAATGCAGAATGCTATGCTTGTAATGTACGTTGTTGTTCTACATTGTTTAGCTCTGGTATTAACAGGGTCACAGAGAAAGCATCGTAGGTTTTGGAGGGAAAAGCCGTAATAGTGATGATCTCCACTACAACAGAAACAAGAAGCACAACTTAAGGAAAAATAATGTAATGTGTGTTGCAGCTCACAAGCGACATTGAAGCAGATAGTTCGTGTGACTTAGTATGGACAGAGGTTATATTCGACAACCAGAACAAATTAATAACTTGCTCCTTTTACCGACCCCCGGTCTCAGATGAAACAGTTGCCGAACATTTCAAAGAAAACTCGAGTCTCATCGCAAATAGGTGCCTGCATCGCGTGGTCGTGCGGTAGCGTTTTCGCTTCCCGTGCCCGGGTTTCCGGGTTCGATTCCCGGCGGTGTCAGAGATTTTCTCTGCCTCGTGATGGCTGGGTGTTGTGTGCTGTCCTTAGGTTAGTTAGGTTTAAGTAGTCCTAAGTTCTAGAGGACTGATGACCATATGTGAAGTCCCATAGTGCTCAGAGCCGTTTGAGCAAATAGGTACCCTACTGATACAATAATAGCTGGCAGTGACTTCAGTCTAACTTCCGTTTGTTGACAAAAATACATTTTGAGACCCTACTGTAGGTAGAAAACAACTTCCACAATTGTTCTAAATACTTTTTATAAAATTAGTTCATGAGGCCACTGAGATTGTAAATGGTTACGAAAACACATTTGAGCTCTTAGACACAAATAATCCTGAGCATCAAGACGGGTACAGGGATTAGTGAACACACAATCGTAGAGAGGCTCAATTCCGTAACAAAGAAATTCACCAAAACTAAACGTGAAATATATAAATTTATAAAAGCAACTAAAAATTCGGTTGACGTCTTTGTAAGAAACAGTCTCCAATCCTTCCAAACTATGTAAGTGAAGACCATATGTGGCTTAAGTTCAAAGAAATAGTATCAACAGCACTCGAGTGATTTATACCAAATAAATTAATAAGAGACGGAACTGATTCCCCATGGTACACAAAACACGACAGAAAGCTGCTGCAGGAGCATCGAAAAAGGTACGTATAATTTAGACGAGAGCAAAATCTCCAAGATTGGCGAAGTTTTACTGTGGCTCGAAATTTGGTGCTGATTTCAGTGCGAGATGCATTTAATAGTTTCCACAACGAAACTCTCTCTAGAAATGTGGCGAAAAATCCATAGAGATTCTGGTCCTATGTTAAGAAAAGCAGCGGAAAGGCTCAGTAGGTACCTTTACTGAGGGTCGGGCGGCGAGTGAGGAGGAGGGGGAGACAAGGGACTCAACCCTTCGGAGCAGGTCAAATCGTGGCAAATGTCCGGCGTGGCAAATGTCCGGCGTGGCAAATGTCCGCACACCGTTCGAAAACACCGCGTTAGGGAAGCGGTTGGTCGGGACAGCTCCGCTACCTGCTGCACCCTTGTAGGAAACCCCACGGTAGGAAACCCCACGTAGCCCCCGGCGGCACGCTCTTCACGGAGCTACCGCTGCCGGTAAAAGTGGCGGCGCGTCCTCTGGAGAGCCGACCGGCCGTGCAGAACCAGTTCTTGCCGCGGGATGCAGCCAGTGCGGTCTGGCGGGTGTCCAGTGCAGCTGAGCTCAGCACGGCCTGGGGCAGCCGCTTCCTTGCCCGACCACGCCCGGGCACCGCCGTAATAGCGAGCTGCCATCTCCGGCCACTCTTCTCTCTCTCCGTCTGTCTCACCTCTGCCCACACAAAACACTCCGCTTACGTAACGGAACGGGTACTGCAGCCGCCCAGCTGACGGCTTAGCTGAGGAGCAAACAGGCGAGACTTTCGCCGGACGAGACTGGGCGTGACCTCGCCGTCGTGTATGTGCGTGTATCTAGAACACTGCACTGCGCCTACCGTGTTCTTCATAAGAGCAAAGCATCCATCCCCTGATAGAAACTCTGTCTGGACACTTTCTCCTCTGAAACTCGCTGCTCGTCATACACCTTTAGCGAGGTTTGATGCAGCTATCGAATCATGTTGCCGACCAGCATTACATCATAGGAGGTTTGGCCAAAAAATAAGGTGAATGAAGTTATTTCCGGCAACTGCTGGTGCTACAATCATTTGATGTAAGTTTGTAAGGTTGGAAAGTTGTAAGTAGGCTGCTCAAATTTTTTTATTGGTAACGCCACGTAGTGCTCTGTATGAAAATCACTGGCTGTGCTGTGTGAAGGCTGTGATTGGTTTGCATTGTTGTAATATTCGCTATTGTAGTGTTGGCCAGTTGGCTGTTAACACCGCGTAGCTTTGCGCTGTTGGAGGTGAGCCGCCAGCAGTGGTGGATGTGGGGAAGTGAGATGGCGGAGTTTTGAGAGCGCATGATCTGGACGTGTGTCCATCAGAGACAGTAAATTTGTAAGACTGGATGACATGAACTGACATATATATAATGACTTTTGAACACTATTAAGGTAAATACATTGTTCGCTCTCTGTCAAAATCTTTCATTTGCTAAGTATGCCTATCAGTAGTTAGTGCCTTCCGTAGTTTGAATCTTTTATTTAGCTGGCAGTAGTGGCGCTCGCTGTATTGCAGTAGTTCGAGTAACGAAGATTTTTGTGAGGTAAGTCGTTCATGAAAGGTATTGGTTATTGTTAGTCAGGGCCATTTTTGTAGGGATTATTGAAAGTGAGATTGCGTTGCGCTAAAAAAATACACTCCTGGAAATTGAAATAAGAACACCGTGAATTCATTGTCCCAGCAAGGGGAAACTTTATTGACACATTCCTGGGGTCAGATACATCACATGATCACACTGACAGAACCACAGGCACATAGACACAGGCAACAGAGCATGCACAATGTCGGCACTAGTACAGTGTATATCCACCTTTCGCAGCAATGCAGGCTGCTTTTCTCCCATGGAGACGATCGTAGAGATGCTGGATGTAGTCCTGTGGAACGGCTTGCCATGCCATTTCCACCTGGCGCCTCAGTTGGACCAGCGTTCGTGCTGGACGTGCAGACGGCGTGAGACGACGCTTCATCCAGTCCCAAACATGCTCAATGGGGGACAGATCCGGAGATCTTGCTGGTCAGGGTAGTTGACTTACACCTTGTAGAGCACGTTGGGTGGCACGGGATACATGCGGACGTGCATTGTCCTGTTGGAACAGCAAGTTCCCTTGCCGGTCTAGGAATGGTAGAACGATGGCTTCGATGACGGTTTGGATGTACCGTGCACTATTCAGTGTCCCCTCGACGATCACCAGAGGTGTACGGCCAGTGTAGGAGATCGCTCCCCACACCATGATGCCGGGTGTTGGCCCTGTGTGCCTCGGTCGTATGCAGTCCTGATTGTGGCGCTCACCTGCACGGCGCCAAACACGCATACGACCATCATTGGCACCAAGGCAGAAGCGACTCTCATCGCTGAAGACGACACGTCTCCATTCGTCCCTCCATTCACGCCTGTCGCGACACCACTGGAGGCGGGCTGCACGATGTTGGGGCGTGAGCGCAAGACGGCCTAACGGTGTGCGGGACCGTAGCCCAGCTTCATGGAGACGGTTGCGAATGGTCCTCGCCGATACCCCAGGAGCAACAGTGTCCCTAATTTTCTGGGAAGTGATGGTGCGGTCCCCTACGTCACTGCGTAGGATCCTACAGTCTTGGCGTGCATCCGTGCGTCGCTGCGGTTCGGTCCCAGGTCGACGGGCACGTGCACCTTCCGCCGACCACTGGCGACAACATCGATGTACTGTGGAGACCTCACGCCCCACGTGTTGAGCAATTCGGCGGTACGTCCACCCGGCCTCCCGCATGCCCACTATACGCCCTCGCTCAAAGTCCGTCAACTGCATATACGGTTCACGTCCACGCTGTCGCGGCATGCTACCAGTGTTAAAGACTGCGATGGAGCTCCGTATGCCACGGCAAACTAGCTGACACTGACGGCGGCGGTGCACAAATGCTGCGCAGCTAGCGCCATTCGACGGCCAACACCGCGGTTCCTGGTGTGTCCGCTGTGCCGTGCGTGTGATGATTGCTTGTACAGCCCTCTCGCAGTGTCCGGAGCAAGTATGGTGGGTCTGACACACCGGTGTCAATGTGTTCTTTTTTCCATTTCCAGGAGTGTATTTTGTGTCAGTTTAAGCACAATCATTCATAAATTTTCCTAAGGGGACGTTTCAATTTTTACTAAATTTATCGGCCCATTGTCAAGACTGGCGATAGGCAGGACACTTAGGTTGCATCTGCTGCAGTCATGAACTGTGCGACTGGTCCCGCTAGAGGTTCGAGTCCTCGCAAGGGCATGGGTGTGTGTGTGTTTGTCCTTAGGATTATTTAGGTTAAGTAGTGTGTAAGCTTAGGGACTGATGACCTTAGCAGTTAAGTCCCTTAAGATTTCACACACATTTGAACATTTTGTTGTTGTTGATCTAAGTAATGTCTCATTACGTAGATTTATTACGGAAAGTTGTACAAAGAAACTGGTACACCTGTGAAATATCGTACAGGGTTCCGCGAGGATACAGAAGTGCCGCAATACGACGTGGCATGGACTCGACTAATATCTGAAGTTGTGCTGGAGGGAACTGACACCATGGATCCATCAGGGCTGGCCATAAATCCGTAAGACTACGACGGGATGAAGATCTCTTCTGAACAGTACACTGCAAGGCATCCCAGATGTGCTGAATAACTTTAATGTCAGGGGAGTTTGGTGGCCAGCGGAAGAGTTTAAACTCAGAAGAGAGTTCGTGGAGCCACTCTGTAGCACTTCTTGACATGTGAGGTGTCGCATTGTCCTGTTGGAATTGCCCAAGTGCGTCGGAATGCACAATGGACATAAATGGATGCACGTAATCAGAGAGAATGCTTACGTAGTCATCTGTCAGAGTCTGATCTAGACGTATCAGGGGCCCCAAACCATTAAGAGCCTCCACTAGCTTGAACAGTCACCTGCTGACATGCAGGATCCATGGATTCATGAGGCTGTCTTCATAGCCGTACAAGTCCATCCGCTCGATACACTTTGAAACGAGACTCGTCCGACCAGGCAGCATCTTTGCAGTCATCAACAGCCCAATGTCGAAGTTGACGAGCTCAGGCGAGGCCTAAAGTTTCGGATCGTGCATTCATCTAGATTACACGAGTGTGCCTTCGGCTCTGAAAGAGCATATCAGTGATCTTTAGTTGAATGGTTCGGACGCTCACTCTTGTTGATGGCCCAGCATTGAAATCTGTAACAATCTACAGCAATTTGCGTTTAGAGATTGTTTTCGGTCGTTGTTGGTCCCGTTGTTGCAGGATCTTTTTCTGGGTGCAGCGATGTCGGAGATTTGATGTTTCACCGGATTCCGGTTGTTTCACCGAATTCCTGATATTAATGGTACACTCGTGAAAATGTCGTACGGGAGAATGCCCGCTTCATCGCTACCTCGGATATGCTGTGTCCCATTGCTCGTGCGCGACTATAACACCACATTCAAACTCGCTTAAATCTTTACAACCTGCCATTGTAGCAGCGGTAAGAAATCTAACAACTGCTCCAGTCACTTGTCTTGTATAGGCGTTGCTGACCGCAGCGCCTTATTCTGCCTGTTAACGTATCTCTCTACTTGAATACGCATGCCTATACCAGTTTCATTGTGTAAGAACCGCTGCCGTTGTAAATAGTGTATAAACAGCAACTCACAATTAGGATCTCTCTCTATTGGCTTTTATTGTTCATTTGGTATTCATCTTGTTCCTCATATGTCGTATCAAGCTTCTTTTGTTTTGTATCCCGCCTGGTAGGCGACGCGTCGGTCTGCTCCTGGAAACTGAAGGGTAGGCCGAATGGTAGGAAACTAGGAGGAGCAAGTGAGGTAGAACACCTGGCACTGCAATTAAAGGTGGTTTTACTATGCACTTTGGCTGAGATGAGCAAAGGTGCGAAACTGTACATCAAATTACAAAGTTAGAAGTAGTGGCTTGCCTACTATGAAACAGTAACAGTTTTGCTTGGTGGTCTGCTCGGCATAAAATGGGTAGAATCTGGAGCGGCCCTCGTAGATATGCACAGCGCCGGCTAGAGGGCGCTGTCGGCGGTGTGGTAGTGCCAACCTAAGAACTTGCACCTACGCCGTGGCATCGTAGCTATCGATACCGCATTCTGTTTCTTTTTAAGACCGAGTGTTATCTGGACTTACAGGTCGGTATAGTGGTAAGGGTATCATGGTTGTGTTTCTTAATACACTGCAGAGCAACACTGAGCGTACATGTACTCATGTATTTGATATTAAGCTCCATTTGCCTTTTTGAGATTTTCGAGAAATTTAGTACTACTGCTGCGGAGGCGAAAAAGATTGCTGCTGGCCGCTCTTTCATCTGCCGTTATGTGGACATTTTAAAATTTTAGTGTATTTAAAAACAACAGCGCACTGTAAAGCGCAACAAATGCTTAAGTATGCAATTAATAATCCTGGCAACTTTTTAAACATAAAGACTATGGTTTAAATACAAAAACTAGACGTGAATAGGAAAGGGTCCATTTATGGTGACCGGGCCAAATATTTCACGAAATAAGTGTCAAACGAAAAAACTACAAAGAACGAAACTCATCCAGCTTGAAGGAGGAAACCAGATGGCGCTATGGTTCGACCGCTAGATGACGCTGCCATAAGTCAAACATATATCAAATGCATTTTTTTAAAAATAGGAACCCCCATTTTTATTACATATTCGTCTAGTACGTGAAGAAATATGAATGTTTTAGTTGGACCAATTTTTTCGTTTTGTGATAGATGGCGCTGTAATAGTCGCAAACGTATAAGTACGTGGTATCACTTAACATTCCGCCAGTGCGAACGGTATTTGCTTCGTGATACATTGTCCGTGTTAAAATGGACCGTTTACCAATTGCGGAAAAGGTCGATATCGTGTTGGTGTATGGCTATTGTGATCAAAACGCCCAACGCGTGTGTGCTATGTATGCTGCTCGGTATCCTGGACGGCATCATTCAAATGTGAAAGTATTTAGCCACATGTGAAACGTCAACCACGACCTGCAACAAATGATGATGCACAAGTAGGTGTTTTACCTGCTGTCGCGGCTAATTCGCACATCAGTAGCAGACAAACAGCGCGAGAATCAGGAATGTCAAAATCGTTGGTGTTGAGAATGCTAAATCAACATCGATTGCACCTGTACCATATTTCTATGCACCAGGAATTGCATGGCGACGACTTTCAACGTTGTTTACAGTTCTGCCACTGGGCACAAGAGAACTTAAGGGATGATGACAGATTTTTTGTGACGAAGCGTCATTCACGAACAGCCGTAACGTAAACCGGCATAATATGCACTATTGGGCAACGGAAAATCCACGATGGCTGCGACAAGTGGAACATCAGCGACCATGCCGGGTTAATGTTTGGTGCGGCACTGTGGGAGGAAGGATAATTGCCCCCCATTTTATCGAAGACAATCTAAATGGCACATTGCATGCTGATTTCCTACGTAATGTTCTACCGATGTTACTACAAGATGTTTCACTGCAAGACAGAATGGCAATGTACTTCCAAAATGATGGATATCCGGCACATAGCTCGCGCAAGGTTGAAGCGGTACTGAATAGCATATTTCATGACAAGTGAATTACTCGTCGAAGCACCATACCATGGCCCGCACGTATACCGGATATGACGTCGCCGGATTTCTTTCTGTTGGGAAAGTTGAAGGATATTTGCTATCGTAATCCACCGACAACGTCTGACAACATGCGTCAGCGCGTTGTCAATGCATGTGCGAACATTACGGAAGGCGAACTACTCGCTGTTGAGAGGAATGTCGTTACACGTATTGCCAAATTCACTGAGGTTGACGGACATCATTTTGAGCATTTATTGCATTAACGTGGTATTTACAGGTAATCACGCCGTAACAGCATGCGTTCTCAGAAATGATAAATTCACAAAGGTACATGTTCAAATGTACCTACGTTCTGTATTTTAATTTAAAAAAACCTACCTGTTACCAACTGTTGGTCAAAATTGCGCGCCATATGTTTGTGACTATTGCGGCGACATTTATCACAAAGCGCAAAAAGTGGTGCAACTAAAACATTCATATTTCTTTACGTACTACACGAATATGTAATAAAAAATGGGGTTTCCTATTTTAAAAAACGCACTTGATATCCGTTTGACCTATGGCAGCGCCATATAGCAGGCCAACCATAGCGCCATCTGGTTTTCCCCTTCAAGCTAGACGAGTTTCGTTCATTGTAGTTTTTGTTCGTTTGACGCGTGTTTCGTGAGATATTTGGTCCGGTCACTATCAGTGGACCACCCTGTATATGAACCTGCCTTTACTGTATGCAACTGGGTAAGTAATTGACGTTCAGTTTCCAATTGTACTGATAGTGAAGAAAGTCATTTTGCGATGTTTCTTCCAAATCATTTTATTGCCTCACAAGTAGGTCTGTTCTGTGGATGTATATCACGTATATCAAGTGCAACGGTATAGCTTATGTGATTGTTCTTTTTTATTAGATGCTAACAAATACGAACCATATAGTCTACCAGAGTGACATTAGTGTAAATTTTCTCCACTTGAGGTGACGTTAATACGAACACGCATACAGCCCCGACTTTGCACTTCTATAACCTCAAACATGTTACCACAATGTTTTATACTTTATACAGCACAGGGTGTCATCCCCTGATTTCTCTTAACAAAACGCGAAAAATGCGAGACCAAGTTTTACTGCGCTGTGTACTGCATGCAGTAGAAATTCCATTGGAAGAAAGTATCAGCAGAACAAACGGGATTCGAACCAAGGTTCTATTAGTTATAAGGTAGACTGCAGTTCATTAAGAAAAATGAAGTCGCTTGCCCGTATGAGGCTAAGTTGTGCTACGTACTTGTACTTTTGAAAAACATATTTGATTATGAGAATTGAATTTACTTGATACTGAAAATCTGTTTTGCAATTATGGTATGAGGCAGCAGTACACGTTAGCAAGCAAAATACCAATCGTTTGGCGTGAACAACAGAGAAGGAAGGTAAAGCAACAGCTGGATCCCAATAACACTTACTACCTGTATACTAATGCAGAAAGCTAATGATCATTACAGGTGAATGATTACTAATGTTTGAGCATTACTACCTTTGACATGAGGACCTTTTCTAATTTAAATTTTTGGAAAGTACTGGTATGGAAACGGTTTCCAGAGAGTCCTATTATCTTTTCTGACTACTGTTTCTTTTCTTAGGGAGCCTACACTGCCTTATACTAGATACAATACAAATGAGGCATCTGGTCTGTGAATGCGTAGTAGTTTGGGTAGCTGCAGCCCGACACTTACTACAGCATACACATGTAACAAATTTGTTGGTTACACTTCATTTGTACTGTATTGTAATATCGAAAGCAAAGCCGGCTCAACAACTAGCATGGGGACCCAGAAACTATCAACAAATTAACTGATGGCTCAAAATTTAAAGCAAAACACAAGATGAAAAACACTATTAACTAGAAACGTATGGCCGGCCGCTGTGACCGAGTGGCTCTAGGGGCTTCAGTCCGGAACCACGCAGCTGCTACGGTTGCAGGTTCGAATCCTGCCTCCGGCATGGATGTGTGTGATGTCCTTAGCTTAGTTACGTTTACGTAATTCTAAGTGTAGGGGACTGATGACCTCCGATGTTAAGTCCCATAGTGCTTAGAGCCATTTTTTTTAGAAACGTATGAAAATATGACAATATTGAAACCTGTACAGTAATTATTCCTTAAGCTGGCTCTTCAAGTTTACTAACCAGCAACTACTCTGACTTATCACAATCTGACTCATAAGTCAGTGATCTGACTTATCACTGATCACATGCATTTCAATTCTGCACTGAGGTTTCAATAAGAACGACATTTAAGCAGAGCTCTTTAGATATTTCTTTGGAAAATTACAGTTTAGTGAAAACCTAACTATCCTTCTGTGAAACGCACGCGAATGGCTTCAGAAACAAGTATCACTGAATAGTAAATAAAGTTGTTCCACGATATTAAAGAAAGTAGCTACTCTTCACTTCAGTGAAATAGCACACTCAGAAACATTGCACCACTTGGAAAAAGACCCCGTCTAGATAAATGACTAAGGATTAAAAATGGGTTCTCAGCGCAAAGTTTAAAGCACACAACTTATTACTGCGTAATAAACCGTACAACTGGTCCATCCAGTTATACGGTGCTCAACTGACTACTTTAGACAAAGACAGTGGCTAGTCCATTTCCTGTGGCTACTCAAGAAGGTGGCGAATGTGTTGGTGACTCTCGCTGCATAAGACGCTCTGAAAATTATCTTCCTAATGGAGAATTTTCGTAGTTCGGAACTAACCAATGTAAGCCACGGATAATGAGACAAATTTCTTCCACATCTGAGATTGTACTTCAAACTTTTTCTGCTCTTCTTGCCTCATTCGAGATGCGAACAGTTTGACTGCTAGCCACCAACTAACTTTTGCCCAAATGAAACTACCATCAAGCCACTTTCCTCTTGGAGGGACTTCTCTTCACGTTTTACATAATTACAAACCTGCTTTCCCTCTGCATGAGAGTTCACAGCTCGTAGTCTAGCGGGTGCCGGCTCGGTAGCTCAACGTGTAACAAAAAACTGAGTGAACAGATCAACGAAGAACCTAACTGGGTGTCATCGGACGTCCGCGCCGAACAAATAAAACGAAAAATACAGAACAAAATGAGATTTAAAAAAATCGGCTAGACTTACTGCCTCTGGATCGTGGGGTTCCGGGTTCAATTCTCGACCAAAGACTGGGTGTTTTGTTGTCATCATCATCGTGATTCAGGACCGTTGATAGATTGGACTGTGCAAAAAAAAAAAAAAAAAAAAATGGACTGAGTAAAAATTGGTACTTTGTATGGAAGTTGATGACCGCGCCCCAAAACGAAACATCATTATGATCCCTATGCATGAGCCAGTACTGAAAGTGTAGTTTTCACATTTCATTACTTCTACAGAACATTACTTTTGAAATTACATACACACAATTGACACATTTACGTAGACGTTCCATCAAAGAGCTTGTTTATACATGGTGAGTCAAAGAGGACTTTAAAAGTTTGGAATTACATATAAATTTATTGAATTAACTTACAGACACGGTAGACGTGCCGCTTTGCAGCAAAAAAACTCAAGTTTCACATAAAAATGTCAGTTGTCATTTTGGTTCTATGTGATCACCATTTGTGATGCGGCAAACATCCCAGCATCAATCGTTTTTTTTTTTTTTCTACACTCGTTTCAGCAAATCGAGCGTAACTTGTGCAACTGCAGCGTAGATTCGTTTCTTCAGGTCTGCTAAATTGTCTGGAGGAGGAGAAACATAGACACGGTGTTTAATTAAAGTATCAAGTCTGAGGGACGACGTGGCCAAGCGACTTGGGAAGCGATTATCGAAGAAACCTCTGTGCAGCCACAGATCTACAATATTTTCGAACCGGGGCAAGAATTTGATATGGCACCCCTCGCCCCCCGCCCCTCACCCACCCCCTCACCCTACCCTTCCAGCGTTTGAGATAGGGCATCGAAAAAATCAGTTTTTCAAAAATGTGTTCATTTTTTAGCGTACATCTTTCCGAGGAGGTTGATATACACTCCTGGAAATCGAAAAAAGAACACATTGACACCGGTGTGTCAGACCCACCATACTTGCTTCGGACACTGCGAGAGGGCTGTACAAGCAATGATCACACGCACGGCACAGCGGACACACCAGGAACCGCGGTGTTGGCCGTCGATGGCGCTAGCTGCGCAGCATTTGTGCACCGCCGCCGTCAGTGTCAGCCAGTTTGCCGTGGCATACGGAGCTCCATCGCAGTCTTTAACACTGGTAGCATGCCGCGACAGCGTGGACGTGAACCATATGTGCAGTTGACGGACTTTGAGCGAGGGCGTATAGTGGGCATGCAGGAGGCCGGGTGGACGTACCGCCGAATTGCGCAACACGTGTGGCGTGAGGTCTCCACAGTACATCGATGTTGTCGCCAGTACACCTGGCCGTGCACCTCTGGTGATCGTCGAGGGGACACTGAATAGTGCACGGTACATCCAAACCGTCATCGAACCCATCGTTCTACCATTCCTAGACCGGCAAGGGAACTTGCTATTCCAACAGGACAATGCACGTTCGCTTGTATCCCGTGCCACCCAACGTGCTCTAGAAGGTGTAAGTCAACTACCCTGGCCAGCAAGATCTCCGGATCTGTCCCCCATTGAGCATGTTTGGGACTGGATGAAGCGTCATCTCACGCGGTCTGCACGTTTAGCACGAACGCTGGTCCAACTGAGGCGCCAGGTGGAAATGGCATGGCAAGCCGTTCCACTGGACTACATCCAGCATCTCTACGATCGTTTCCATGGGAGAATAGAAGCCTGCATTGCTGCGAAAGGTGGATATACACTGTACTAGTGCCGACATTGTGCATGCTCTGTTGCCTGTGTCTATGTGCCTGTGGTTCTGTCAGTGTGATCATGTGATGTATCTGACCCCAGGAATGTGTCAATAAAGTTCCCCTTCCTGGGACAATGAATTCACAGTGTTCTTATTTCAATTTCCAGGAGTGTATAAAACACAATTTAAGATATGTTATTTGGTCTGAAGTGTACGAAAGTGTAGTGCCACGCCTCTTCACACAGGATTCTTCTATCGTTTTGTAATGGTAAACATAAAACCTACATTCAGAAAGTGGAAGTTAAAATGTCTCCCCCCCAAATCCCCCATGGAAAAAACCTGACAGTTAATACTGGGTGGGATTATTTGAGACCGGGAGAATAAGAAACCTTCAGAAAATCTGCACTTCTTACTGGCTTTTTCCTAATAACTTCCTGTTTTTAGTGATACAAAATTAAATATAGGAATTATAAAACTAGTAAAGGCAAAGACAAACAAGACAGTGCACATTTCTTCAATCCCTCGATTCCTACCTTTTTCTTGTCTCTATTCTTGCTGCAGCTATACATCGCGTGCTTTCCATTATGCGAAAGAATCTATTACATCATCAAAGTTCCTCAAACGTTTTGCTACACGAAGACTCGAAATGTCGTTTCTAATACTGAAAATGCTGGTAATACGTTTGGTACCGGTTGGTGTGGCCTCTCGATCTGATAACTTCTATTTCGTCACTGTCTGCAAGATAAAACGCATGGAACTTTCTAATATTGCAACAAGACATTTTTGGCATCTATAATCGTTTTTTGTACTTCATTTACATAAGTAACACGACAGAATATAATTCACGAAGTGTCAATATCAATTGCTTTTGCAGCTCACTATAAGCAGAAAGTTTTATGTTAGGAAAAAGATTCACATTTTTTTTCCGTATGCTCCAGTTTCTCAAGCTTGAGACCGAAAAGTAGTTGTACGAAATTTTTGTATACTGTACGTTTTGAATCGTCTTATTCTTCCATATATTTTGTGTAATTTCCCCATTCCTTGTCCTTCCTCATTCTAACAAACAATCTTGTCATTACTAATTCCGTAACTATTCCTGCCATTGTCAAAACTCATCACCCGGTTAATTTCACTAACCGATTCAGTTATCCCGCTTCGTACAACGCGTTTTCCTCGCTATTCCGAGAGTAAAACTTAAAGCGGCTGCTAACCGGGAAATGCACAACTGGTTCTTAGAAGTGTGGCAATCTGGCAAAACTTTTTTGTCAAAATTTCATTTTCTACGATACGCCGAGGAGATAATAAGTAATCTTTCTTACCTTTTATCCCTGGGAGTCTGAATCTATGGATTTCGGTAGTAATTATAAAAACGACGATCATTCGGTCACCCAGTCAACCACATAAACATACGGCGATTGTCATCCATTATTCGGCTCAACGCGTGTAGTCCCGACCCTTTTTATATGCGGGCAAGTTTTTATTTCTAGACGCGACGGTGATTTCCCTAGCAGAGACATCACGTACACTATGCACGCATTCAAAAATCAACTTATGAATCGTTCAGGAATCAACTTAGAATGTGTTCAAAAATGTTGAAAACCAACAGGGATGCATTTCAAAATCATATGAATATTCGATAGACCAACGTGCGCTGGCTAGGCGCTTTGTGAAACAAGGTTTTTTTTTCTACAAGAATGTAAATTTGGCGCCCCCTGAAATTGCCGTCTGCAGCAGGTACCCCAGTTTGCCTCCTCCTCTCCCCCCTAGATACAGGTCTGCCTCTGTGATGAAATGAGGTGGTGTACCTTCCTTCTGGTAGTAAACCGTCCCATCTCCGTCGATCTATAGAATTAAAAACTTCTCAAGCATATCCACATAGTCAATACCGGTGCGGTTTTCACCATGAAGAAGCAATGGATCCACGCTTTCTGTTTGTTAAGAGCACAAAACACATTTAACAGGCTCTTGTGCCAAGAGTAAATTGTAGGCCTTCTTGGAGGTTCTTTAGCGTATTAGGTGCGAAATTTACGCCACATAGTAGTTGCAGAGTTCGTTTCATGAAACCAAAACACGCAACGAACAGGAAACGTCCCAGTGATAGCAGCCACTTTAACTATGCACAAAAGCTGGCGCACCTGGTGGCGGAATCGGTTACTGGCGCACTATACACGAATCGAGGTTGTTTGCTACAAGGACACAACTACCGAATCTGTAACTGAAATCGATATTAGTGTTACAATGCACTTCATGTGTTACCTGTTTGGCAAGAGCTTCAGAGTGTCAAAGTAGCACGCAACTTTGAAATAGTTGTTAGGTTTAGAGACTCTTCGAGCAGTTGTTGAAATTAACCGAATTCGATTTTGAAGTGATCTACAAACCGGGTAGAAGAAATGGTAAGGTAATGGACTGAGCAGAAAGATAGGTGTGATAAAAGCGATTGAGCGTAGCCTTGTGGAATGGCAGAAGGCACAGTCTGCTAACACAGACTGGAAACTGTTCAAAACAGACCGACGTTCGCTGTAGCTGATGGCTTGTTACGTAGGACATCGATGCTTGTGTCACGTGTTTCTGCTGCTACAACACTGTATTAAGAGAAGTACATGAATACACGCCCTGGACACAGAGGATGAGGGACAAAGGACCGTAGTGTAGTGTAGCTGAGTATTATTCTTCGAGATCGTGGAAGCAACGTGTCGACCAGGATGTAAGATATTGTGTGAAGACTCGAATAACCAGCAGGTGCCGCTGAAGATATTAACAGAGGCAGGTAAACCATTCAAGGTGACTGGCATGCACACCTAATGTCTGTTTAGCCAGTGGGTAGCCGCTTCGTTCTGACTACTATTGACCAATTTTCGTGACGTGTTACAATTATCGCCATTCGAACTCAGCAAACCAGTACGACAGCGCAGGTGATGGTGAACAATTGGTTTTTGAAGCCTGACGTCCTTGAACGATAGTCACGGAGCAGGGCACCAGCTGCACTGCACGTAAGATTTAACGGAAATACTCTGTCACCTGCTGCATGCTCAAAGAGTAGGAAGTAGTTCATTGGACCAACAGGCTGAACATTTTAACTGAATGTTCGGGAAGATGCTGATTTATTACAACAGTAGTCACTGCAATGTTTGAGATGTTTACGTGCCGTATATCATGGGTGCGTACAGTTCAACAGCGCATGATAGGATTGGTTTCGCCACATGAAGTGATGTATGGAACGAAAATCGCATCACCATTTCAGGTTATTAAACTGAAGATAGGAAAAAAAGGAGAATCCAAAAGGAACTTTGTTACTACATTAAACGATGTGTGGAAGCACGTGCAGAACAGGAACATTACAGCAGTCGAGCATGAGAATAAAATGGGATGGCTTCGTGGTAAAGTGCCGGAGTATAGGGTTGACCAATGGAAGATGTGAACTAGCCCTTAGACATCAAATAAAAGATGAAGAAATTTCTTGTATGATATCATGGGCTGTTCCAAGATGTGGAAATGATGTCATCGGTAGATATAACATTATACTCACATCTAAAAATGTTTTGTATCACCTAGCTTCCGAGAGTTCCGGAACCTGTACAGAAAATTGGAATAGAGATCAACATAAACATCATTTTCGCCCTTTCTATTGCTCATGAAAACCACACATTGCACGTTGTACCACCATACAGCGAGAACTTCAGAGGTGAGGGTATAGATTGCTGTAAACACCTCTAATTCCCAGTAGCACGACCTCTTCCATTGATGCATGCCTGCATTCGTCGTGGCATACCATCCAAAAGATCATCAAGGCACTGTTGGTCCAGATCGTCCAACTCCTCAACGGCGATTCGGCGTAGACCCTCAGAGTGGTTGGTGGGTCACATCTTCCATAAACAGCCCTTTTCAATCCATCCCAGGCATGTTCGGTAGGGTTCATATCTGGTGAACATGCTGGCCACTCTAGTTGAGTGATGTCGTTATCCTGAAGGAAGTCATCCACAAGACGTGCACGATGGGGCGCGAATTATCGTCCATGGAGACGAATGCCTCGCCAATATGCTGCCGATATGGTTGAACTGTCGGTCGGAGGATGGCAGTCACGTATCGTACAGCCCTTTCAGCGCCTTCCCTGACCACCAGCAGCATACATCGCCCCACATAATGCCATCCCAAAACGTCAGGGAACCTCCGCTTTGCTGCACTCGCTGGGCAGTGTGTCTAAGGCGTTCATCCTGATCGGGTCGCCTCTGACGATTGTCTCGTTTAAGGCATATGCCACGGTCATTGCTGAAGAGAACGTGATGCCAATCCTGAGCGGTCCATTCGGCAGGTTGTTGGTCCCATTTGTACCACGCTCCATGGTGTCGTGGTTGCAAAGATGGACCTCGCTATGGACGTTGAGAGTGAAGTTGCACATCGTGAAGCCTATTTCGCACAATTTGAGTCATAACACGACGTCCTGTGGCAGCACGAAAAGCACGAACATCTGCTAGCATGAGTTTCTTAGAAGTAAATACCTTAGGGGTTGCGAAGCAACTCAAATCGCTTGATACGGGCAAGTCTTCAGGTCCAGATTGTATACCGATTAGGTTCCTTTCAGATTACGCTGATACTATAGCTCCCTACTTAGCACTCATATACAACCGCTCGCTCACCGATAGATCTGTGCCGACAGATTGGAAAATTGCGCAGGTCGCACCAGTGTTCAAGAAGGGTAATAGAGTAATCCATTTAACTACAGACCTGTATCATTGACGTCGGTTTGCAGTAGGGTTTTGGAGCATATACTGTATTCAAACATTATGAATCACCTCGAAGGGAACGATCTATTGACACGTAATCAGCATGGCTTCAGAAAACATCGCTCTTGTGCAACGCAGCTAGCTCTTTATTCGCACGAAGTAATGGCCGCTATCGACAGGGGATCTCAAGTTGATTACGTATTTCTAGATTTCCGGAAAGCTTTTGACACCGTTCCTCACAAGCGACTTCTAATCAAGCTGCGGACCTATGGGGTATCGTCTCAGTTGTGCGACTGGATTCGTGATTTCCTGTCAGAAAGGTCGCAGTTCGTAGTAATAGACGGCAAATCATCGAGTAAAACTGAAGTGATATCAGGTGTTCCCCAGGGAAGCGTCCTGGGACCTCTACTGTTCCTGATCTATATAAATGACCTGGGTGACAATCTGAGCAGTTCTCTTAGATTGTTCGCAGATGATGCTGTAATTTACCGTCTAGTAAGGTCATTCGAAGACCAGTATCAGTTGCAAAGCGATTTAGAAAAGGTTGCTGTATGGTGTGTCAGGTGGCAGTTGACGCTAAATAACGAAAAGTGTGAGATGATCCACATGAGTTCCAAAAGAAATCCGTTGGAATTCGATTACTCGATAAGTAGTACAATTGTCAAGGCTGTCAATTCAACTAAGTACCTGGGTGTTAAAATTACGAACAACTTCATAACCACATAGATAATATTGTGGGGAAGGCGAGACAAAGGTTGCGTATCATTGGCAGCACACTTAGAAGATGCAACAAGTCCACTAAAGAGACAGCTTACACTACACTCGTTCGTCCTCTGTTAGAATATTGCTGCGCGGTGTGGGATCCTTACCAGGTGGGATTGACGGAGGACATCGAAAGGGTGCAAAAAAGGGCAGCTCGTTTTGTATTATCACGTTATAGGGGAGAGAGTGTGGAAGATATGATACACGAGTTGGGATGGAAGTCATTACAGCAAAGACGTTTTCCGTCGCGGTGAGACCTTTTTACGAAATTTCAGTCACCAACATTCTCATCCGAATGGGAAAATATTTTGTTGAGCCCAACCTACATAGGTAGGAATGATCATCAAAATAAAATAAGAGAAATCAGAGCTCGAACAGAAAGGTTTAGGTGTTCGTTTTTCCCGCTCGCTGTTCGGGAGTCGAATAGTAGAGAGATAGTATGATTGTGGTTTGATGAACCCTCTGTCAAGCACTTAAATGTGAATTGCAGAGTAGTCATGTAGATGTAGATGTAGATATGGTGGCCATGCTGTCAGGGTTCCTGCTTTACACCAACAGTCACTTCACTGAAGAAATGAACATGCATCTCCAAGTCGCAAACAGCATGCTGACGCCAAAACAGGAAGCATTTCACATTCTGGCTGCTCACAGCGTCATGTCTTTACCTGGTGGCAGAATGTGGAACTATTACTTTTTTTCAGCACATTATGCAAGCGCACCGTTTAATGGATATACGTACGATCTTTAGCATCCAGCGACGTATGCAAACCCGCACTGCAGCACTCGAAACGCCGTTAGTCTATAACAAGGCAGTCCTCTTCATAATTTACCCGATTGTTCCCTCCCACTCTATTTTGCTATCTTAATTGAAGCATTTTTCGGTAGCAATTGAATATATGCGAGGGATGGGTAAGAGAGATTTCGTACAATATCCGACTGTGTGGGCTAAACAGCAAACATGTCTCTTATCTGCAGATATTCAACTTGCTTTGGAATGGTCAGACCTTATACCATTTGTTTTGATTTCTTAAGTCCATATGTAGCAGACTTGCTAACAATGGTTACACCCAGCACTGCTCATATTATCTGTGAATTTATTTCAACTGTCATTCTAAAACGTACCACAGATGTAGTGCTTTTTGGAATTACACAGAAAGGCTGTAAATGTTGCTGATAATCTTGAAACTTGTTGGGCTGGTAATATTCCCAACCAGCTGACGCTCTTGACTAAGAATTGCGATGCTGACTGTTCCATTAGTTTCGTATGTAATTAAAGCAATCCTCCACAAATAAACAAGTTATTCAGTCACTGTTGCCAGACCATTCGTCGAAAAATTTGTATGTTCGTATTTTATCACTATTTGAAAACTGTTGAAATTTTTTGATGGGACTTGACTGTATGTGAAACAGCAAGACAGTGGCTCCTGCCAAAAAAGCCGCTGTCATCTCCGAATGTTTCAGGGAACTGTTGGTGCGTGAGTGCATTTCACACTTGCCCGGATGCCGCCTAAACGGCTCCATGTACAATGCATTCCACGGCGTCCGTTTCACGTTTGCTGTGCAAGGCACGACACGTCACGGTAACTTAATTCATTTTATACCTTGCGCAAGTAGCTGTAAACGTAGGTGGAGGAACTGCAACACCTAATGTCATAACAATGATGATTTACTTTTTGTAACTGTAGCTAGGAAAGCAGTCTATATTGCACAAATCACATTTATTGCTGACCAGTTTCAGTGCAAAGACAGACCGTATTCAGACCGTACTCTGAAATATATACCACAAATCTAGAGGGGCATACAGATAAGCCGTGCGGAGTGGCCGAGTGGTTTGATTGCGCTGCTCCTCCCGCCGGAGGTTCGAGTTCTTTCACGGCCATGGGTGTGTGTGTTGTTCTTAGGATTAGTTTAAGTAGTGTGTAAGTCTAAGAACTGATGACCTGAGCAGTTTGAGCTCTTAGGAATTCACATACATTTGAACATTTTAACATACGGATAAAATAGAAACAATATAGTAAAACGAAAATTAAGTTGTACCCAAAGTTGATGTGTGGAAACGGATCCACGGCGCAGGAACTGCTGCAGCACCAGATGCTGTCAGCTGCTGGAGAAGTCTATTCCACACGTCATTCATAACCAACAGAATCAATGCCTATTTAACACATGGAAAAGTTTATTTACTGTCTTAAAAATGCTATCTATCGGCCATAAGATGAATCACTATTATATTTGTGATGCGAAGAATGCGAAATTAAAGTAGCGTACAGTAAAAAGCCGGTAACTTACAGTGCCTTATATGCGACTACTATCTGTATTTATGTGTAATACGTCATGGTTATTTGGCAACGTGTTTAACACGCCAAAAATATTTTAATTACCCCCATGCTTATGGTATCTAATTATAAAATCGGCTTACATTGATTATTTTATATTTATATTGTAAAATATGACAGAGCCCTATATAATACAATCTGCACGTACAGTACGGTACTGCTCACTTAGCAACGTGCAGCGTATCGATAACATTCAAAGATGTTACGATTTAATGAAGTATCGCTAGCTGTTTGCCCTGAAAATTTGCTTGAAAGTTAAATGGTACACAGAAATAGAGGTTAAAGCTTATGTGGCTGAAATATATGCTATTAACTTCGTTCTTTTAAAATTTAAAATATAACGCATTAAAATGAAAAATAACATGAAATAAGAGACCAGTAACATCGCTATTGCACTTCCCTCTACTCGACTATCTGACTATACATCACGATACTGGTTACTTAGCAACGTATGGCATATCGACAACTGTCAAAGATGTTACGATGTAATGAAGTGTGTGTAGCGACGTTAAACGCTAATGTCATCCTCCAGTTTTGTCTAGCTGTTTGCTCGAAAGTATTGCCTGCAAGCTAACTGTCATGCAGAAATAATTGTATCAGCCTATCTACTGTTTTTTGAGATCTCAGTGGACGCCCTATGATACAACAATTTAAAATGTCTGGAGGAAGGTGCAGGCTGAGTTTATGTGAAGCCGTTTGTTGCTCCACAGTAGTTGGTAATCCTTTATTTAACAAGGTATACTTGAAACATCAACAACAACCAAATCAATAGTAACTGTTTGACATTGATTTCGGGGCGACAGACCAAAAACACTACAGAACAGAAGTTCAAGGTCAGCTACCACAGCGGTTTAAACACCCCTTTAAGCAGCTGAATATTTTTTTACAGGTCAAATATGGGGGATAAGCAAAATAATGTGATCAACTTTTGTTACTTGGGAATGGCTTATTAATTAGGGGTTGGACTTCCACTTGCCTGTAATAAAGTTGCGATTCTTCTTGGAATACCGCCATATAATGATTGTATAGTCTCCAGTGGAATGTCATGCCACTCTGATCACCTAAAATCTTCACACAATCGTTGGCTGTAACACGGCCTTTGAGAGTAATAATGAGACCAGCGGAATAACATGGTATGGCTGACCACCCCATCACACTTCCACCTCCACGATTAACCGTTGGAATCTAGCAATCAGGATTGTAGGCTTCGTTTGGCGTTCTCCAGATGTAAACCTGACCCGATGTTTGAAACAACAAAAACGTTGAATCGTCGGACCATATGACATTAGTCGTATAGGATTTATCCTCCTGACACCACGTTTTACGCTTCTTTGTGTTGGTTGTCATCACTAATGGTTTCGCTATACCAGCTCGTCCATGAATATTCGCTTTATGGACTTCTCGGTGGACAGTGTCGATAGATACTGGGTCTTGAAGGTGGGTATTCAACCCTGCACTCACTTTAATCGCCGTAGTTTTCTGTTTTGACACGAATTAATGTTAGAGTACGACGACCTCTGTCATTTAATTTTTAGTTGCGCCCACTATTTAGTTTACACGGTGATGTCTTCCTTGTTTTGTGTAGGCTGTCATGACTGTCGAAACAGCTGCTCTTGATACACTCCTTGAAATGGACAAAAGGACACATTGACACCGGTGTGTCACACCCACCACACTTGCTCCGGACACTACGAGAGGGCTATACAAGCAATGAACACGGCACAGCGGACACACCAGGAACCGCAGTGTTGGCCGTCGAATGGCGCTAGCTGCACAGCATTTGTGCACCGCCGCCGTAAGTGTCAGCCAGTTTGCCGTGGCATACGGAGCTCCATCGCAGTCTTTAACACTGGTAGCATGCCGCGACAGCGTGGACGTGAACCATATGTGCAGTTGACGGACTTTGAGCGAGGGCGTATAGTGGGCATGCGGGAGGCCGGGTGGACGTACCGCCGAATTGCTCAACACGTGGGGCGTGAGGTCTCCACAGTACATCGATGTTGTCGCCAGTGGTCGGCGGAAGGTGCACGTGCCCATCGACCTGCGACCGGACCGCAGCGACGCACGGATGCACGCCAAGACCGTAGGATCTTACGCAGTGCCGTAGGGGACCGCACCGCCACTTCCCAGCAAATTAGGGACACTATTGCTCCTGGGGTATCGGCGAGGACCATTCGCAACCGTCTCTAATAAGCTGGACTACGGTCCCGCACACCGTTAGGCCGTCTTCCGCTCACGCCCCAACATCGTGCAGCCCGCCTCCAGTGGTGTCCCGACAGGCGTGAATGGAGGGACGAATGGAGACGTGTCGTCTTCAGCGATGAGAGTCGCTTCTGCCTTGGTGCCAATGATGGTCGTATGTGTGTTTGGCGCCGTGCAGGTGAGCGCCACAATCAGGACTGCATACGACCGAGGCACACAGGGCCAACACCCGGCATCATGGTGTGGGGAGCGATCTCCTACACTGGCCGTACACCTCTGGTGATCGTCGAGGGGACACTGAATAGTGCACGGTACATCCATCGTTCTACCATTCCTAGACCGGCAAGGGAACTTGCTGCTCCAACAGGACAATGCACGTCCGCATGTATCCCGTGCCACCCAACGTGCTCTAGAAGGTGTAAGTCAACTATCCTGGCCAGCAAGATCTCCGGATCTGTCCCCCATTGAGCATGTTTGGGACTGGATGAAGCGTCGTCTCACGCGGTCTGCACGTCCAGCACGAACGCTGGTCCAACTGAGGCGCCAGGTGGAAATGGCATGGCAAGCCGTTCCACAGGACTACATCCAGCATCTCTACGATCGTCTCCATGGGAGAATAGCAGCCTGCATTGCTGCGAAAGGTGGATATACACTGTACTAGTGCCGACATTGTGCATGCTCTGTTGCCTGTGTCTATGTGCCTGTGGTTCTGTCAGTGTGATCATGTGATGTATCTGACCCCAGGAATGTGTCAATAAAGTTTCCCCCTCCTGGACAATGAATTCACGGTGTTCTTATTTCAATTTCCAGGAGTGTATAACCAATATGTTGGCTGAGCCGTGGCTGGCTCATGTTATGCGTTGGATTAAACCTTGATTGCTATTCTGCGTTTAGTCTTCCGCGGTTATTGCTATAATGCTGTTGTCCTCCCTCTCCACGAGTGGCAGCAGCGGTGTGTATCGATATTCGCACCTTGTACCATCTTTGGCCGGGCGCTGAGAGTTTCCGGCTCTGCTGTCTGCGGGCAGTTGGTCGGTTGGCGTGGAGCAGCGAGGAAATCTCCGCGGCGCATAGTTTAGCCGAGGCCGCTGGCGGCCTTTATTCGGTGTCGCAGTGTGTGGTGCTGCTCCCATTGCTAGGAGGTCCGTGGCTCACCGATCCTGGACACGAGTTTCGACTTAATCTACCAGCAAGTCACGACTGTTCACATTGTGTCGTTTGAATTTCGTTGTCGGCTGTTGGGACAGCCCGCGAGCAACAACGTGTGTTTTCAAGTTGGCAAATTTTAGCCACCCTCCATCGGAGTTTAACTGTACTTGTTTATTTTGAATTGAAGTTCACCAGCGGAATCTTCTGCCTTGTGGCCGTTAATGTTCCGGTTACCTGCCCTGGCCGTTGACGTAAATTCAGGCAGTGTATTTTCCTCATCGTGTTGTGGCTGTCCAGCACGCTGTGTAGTTTGACAGCTCAATATCTTCTACCTTGTTCCAGTGAACTCCTTGTTGTGTGCCGGTCGGGTGAAGCGGAAGTTTTCTTGTCGGTGGGTCTGTTGTCTGTCTGTCGGTTGGGTTGCCGTCGGTTCAACAATGTTTGGGCCGACTGCCTGTCTCACCTAAGCAAGCATTAGTCTTTGAATTCCAGGTCTACCCTCGGAAACTTCTGAGCACCATTGGTTGTACTGCCTTTTCTTATTTGTTCTTGTTGTTTGTGTTTCTATGACTTCTTGCCGATTTTTAAATTAAGGCTGTTTTGCCCTTAAGGTGTAAGATTGTTTGGGCCTTCATCCTCATTAAAGAACTGTTTTAAGGTGAGGTATTTGGCCGTTTAATAATTTATTTTGGTTTGAGTCTTAAGTAATAGGCCATTAGGCGATTTTTAAATTATAGTTATTTTGCTCTTAGGGTGTCAGAGTGTTTGGGCCTTCAGCCAAATTAAAGAACTGTTTTAAGATAAGGCCTTTTGGCCTTTTAAAAATTTATTATGGTTTGAGTCTTAAGTTATTGGCTTTCAGCCGATTTTAAATTAAACTGGTCTTGCCCTTAAGGCATGAGATTGTATGGCACACTCAGCTGGTAATTAAGTTCCAAAAATTAATGCTGTGTGTTTTTTCTTAATTTTCTTCACTCTTGTAATGTTTGGTCAAATAAATAAAGTTGTATGTTCGAGTGTAACTGACAGCTGCTTATTTTGGCCCCTTTCCATAATTTAAACTACCTGTCCTGTCCTGCGGGTTTAGCAGGGAGTTTCATTGGCTGTCTTGGTTGCTTTTCCTCTAGCTAATCGGGCCCCACAATCTGCCCTCTTTGGAACCCTGTTAGGTCTTTCATTGAACGTTGGACCTCTAAATGCAAATACGAAGTGAGCACTGCTCGTAAACAAGCTGCACTGACGCCTAGTCCGTACTGAACACACACGTGCCTTACCTGCGTTGTTGACCGCCAAACACAACCGTCCCATTTCTACCACTGTTCATTCTTTTAGCCGCACGGGGTAGCTGCGCGGTCTAGGGCGCTTTGTTATGGTTCGTACTGCTACTCCCGTCGGAGGTTCGAGTCCTCCCTTGGTCATGGGTGTATTTTCTTTAGCACAAGTCAGTTTAAGTTAGATTAAGTAGTGTGTGCAAGCTTAGGAACCGATGACCTCTGCCGTTTGGTCCATTAAGATCGTACCACAAGCTTCCAATAAATTTCCGCATTATTTTGCCTATCCTTAGAATGCTACTTTAAAGTAACAAGCCCAACATCCATGAAAATACAACTGTGGAGCTCTTTAGACACTCGTAAAATTTCAACCAGGAAAATGTGATTTCTCTAAAGCAGCAGAAACAGCATCACCATACTAATTTTAGAACTGCTTATTAGATAGTAAATTTCAAAAAAGGAAGGAGGCCCTTATTTAGAAAAAAATTGCAAGTTCATGATTACGATTAAAATAACTTCAGGGTCCTGATGGCTCTAGAAATTTAGAATCCTTTTTTTTTTAATTTTACAATTTCAGCATTTTGCAAAACTGGGGAGCTCTTTGACATTAGCAACGTTTCAAACAGGAAGATAACAATATTCAAAATTTTACAATTTCAGCATTCGACAGTCTGAAATCTTTAGGCATTAGCACTTCCTGAAACAGACGTGGTAACAGAATTTTAAAAATGAACGTATTCTGTATCTCCTTGCCGTAAGTAGTTTTTCAGACAGGCATCATCATCATTATCATTTAAGACTGATTATGCCTTTCAGCATTCAGTCTGGGGCATAGTCCCCCTTATAAAATTCCTCCATGATCCCCTATTCAGTGCTAACATTGGTGCCTCTTCTGATGTTAAGCCTATTACTTCAAAATCATTCTTAACCGAATCCAGGTACCTTCTCCTTGGTCTGCTCCGACTCCTCCTACCCTCTACTGCTGAACCCACGAGTCTCTTGGGTAACCTTGCTTCTCCCATGCGTGTAACATGGCCCCACCATCTAAGCCTGTTAGCCCTGGCTGCTACATCTCTAGAGTTCATTCCCAGTTTTTCTTTGATTTCCTCATTGTGGACACCCTCCTGCCGTTGTTCCCATCTACTAGTACCTGCAATCATCCTAGCTACTTTCATATCCGTAACCTCAACTTTGTTGATAAGGTAACCTGAATCCACCCAGCTTTCGCTCCCATACAACAAAGTTGGTCGAAAGATTGAAGGGTGCACAGATAACTTAGTCTTTGTACTGACTTCCTTCTTGCAGAAGAGAGTAGATCTAGCTGAGCGCTCACTGCATTAGCTTCGCTACACCTCGCTTCCAGTTCTTTCACTATGTTGTCATCCTGTGAGACTATGCATCCCAAGTACTTCCCAATTACTGTCCCCCTGTTCTAACTTTGTTCGTCCTATTTGACACTCAATCTCTCTTTCACACTAACATTACTTTCGTTTTTGAGATGCTAATCTTCATACCATAGTCCTTACATTGAAACTTCCCCTTAGAAAAACTACTGATGAATTAGTGTGCTGCTAAACCTCTTACATTATTTGATTTTCAAAGAGCTGAGCAGAACTGAACGTACTCAGACACTTCGGTCTTTACCTGTTCTGATCAACACTAAACGCTCAGCCATTATGAAATTCTTTTTAAAATCTGTATTGGCCACTACACAAAACAATTTGTAAAATTTTTTGTGGGGAGCATGGGGGCTATGTAAGTAGGCTGTTTAGGTTTTTATATTGGTAACTCCACGTATCGCTCTGTATGAAAATCACTGGCTGTGCTGTGTGCAGTCTGTGGCTGGGTGGCATTGTTGTAATATTCGCTATTGTAGTGTTGGCCAGTTGGCTGTTAACAGCGCGTAGCGTTGCGCAGTTGGAGGTGAGCCGGCAGCAGTGGCGGAAGTGGGGGGAGAGATGGCGGAATTTTGAGAGCGGATGATCTGGACAGAGACAGTAAATTTGTAACGCTGCATGTCATGAATTGACATATACATTATGACTTTTGAACACTATGAAGCTAAATACACTCCTGGAAATTGAAATAAGAACACCGTGAATTCATTGTCCCAGGAAGGGGAAACTTTATTGACACATTCCTGGGGTCAGGTACATCACATGATCACACTGACAGAACCACAGGCACATAGACACAGGCAACAGAGCATGCACAATGTCGCCACTAGTACAGTGTATATCCACCTTTCGCAGCAATGCAGGCTGCTATTCTCCCATGGAGACGATCGTAGAGATGCTGGATGTAGTCCTGTGGAACGGCTTGCCATGCCATTTCCAACTGGCGCCTCAGTTGGACCAGCGTTCGTGCTGGACGTGCAGACCGCGTGAGACGACGCTCCATCCAGTCCCAAACATGCTCAATGGGGGACAGATCCGGAGATCTTGCTGGCCAGGGTAGTTGACTTACACCTTCTAGAGCACGTTGGGTGGCACGGGATACATGCGGACGTGCATTGTCCTGTTGGAATAGCAAGTTCCCTTGCCGGTCTAGGAATGGTAGAACGACGGGTTCGATGACGGTTTGGATGTACCGTGCACTATTCAGTGTCCCCTCGACGATCACCAGAAGTGTACGGCCAGTGTAGGAGATCGCTCCCCACACCATGATGCCGGGTGTTGGCCCTGTGTGCCTCGGTCGTATGCAGTCCTGATTGTGGCGCTCACCTGCACGGCGCCAAACACGCATACGACCATCATTGGCACCAAGGCAGAAGCGACTCTCATCGCTGAAGACGACACGTCTCCATTCGTCCCTCCATTCACGCCTGTCGCGACACCACTGGAGGCGGGCTGCACGATGTTGGGTCGTGAGCGGAAGACGGCCTAACGGTGTGCGGGACCGTAGCCCAGCTTCATGGAGACGGTTGCGAATGGTTCTCGCCTATACCCCAGGAGCAACAGTGTCCCTAATTTGTTGGGAAGTGGCGGTGCGGTCCCCTACGGCACTGCGTAGGATCCTACGGTCTTGGCGTGCATCCGTGCGTCGCTGCGGTCCGGTCCCAGGTCGACGGGCACGTGCACCTTCCGCCGACCACTGGCGACAATATCGATGTACTGTGGAGACCTCACGCCCCACGTGTTGAGCAATTCGGCGGTACGTCCACCCGGCCTCCCGCATGCCCACTATACGCCCTCGCTCAGAGTCCGTCAACTGCACATACGGTTCACGTCCACGCTGTCGCTGCATGCTACCAGTGTTAAAGACTGCGATGGAGCTCCGTATGCCACGGCAAACTGGCTGACACTGACGGCGGCGGTGCAGAAATGCTGCGCAGCTAGCGCCATTCGACGTCCAACACCGCGGTTCCTGGTGTGTCCGCTGTGCCGTGTGTTGATCATTGCTTGTACAGCCCTCTCGCAGTGTCCGGAGCAAGTATGGTGGGTCTGACACACCGGTGTCAAGGTGTTCTTTTTTCCATTTTCAGGAGTGTACATTATTTGTTGTCTATCAAAATCTTTCATTTGCTAAGTATGACTATCAGTAGTTAGTGCCTTCCGTAATTTGAATCTTTTATTTATCTGGCAGTATTGGCGCTCGTTGTATTGCAGTAGTTCGAGTTACGAAGATTTTTGGTGAGGTAAGTGATTCATGAGAGGTATAGGTTATTGTTAGTCAGGGCCATTTATTTGTACGGGTTATTAAAAGTGAGATTGCGTTGAGCTAAAGATAGTGGGTGTCACTTTAGTGTTGATCAGAATAGGTAAAGTGCGAAATGTCAGAGTACGTTCAGTTCTTCTCAGCTGTTTGAAAATCAAATAATTTAAGAGGTTTATCAGCACAGTAATTCATCAATAATTTTTGTAAGGCGACGTTTCAACATTCCTGATCTAGCTCTGAAATATTACTTTGCAAACTTTCAATCAAATCTGCCATCAGAACTAAGTCATCTGCATATGCGAGACTGCTTATTTTGTACAATTTTGGTAAACAGTTTTGTTTACAGTGATCAATACAGTGTTATATTTTAACTAAAGTTCAGTCTTGATCACAACACTTATGTCTCAATAACACACGTGACCGGTGGGCGGAGCTCTCCTCGGCTGCTACGAAGTCAACTGACCATCCTCCAAGGAAGCCATGGGTCTGAAGATGTTTATATAAAGATAACCGAAACCGGTCACCTATGTTATTGAGACATAAGTGTTGTGATCAAGACTGAACTTTAGTTAAAATACAATGCTTATTTTGTGTTCACATATCTTAATCTCACCCAGCCACTCTATTGTTTTCAACATATGGTCCATAAATAATATGAAAAACAGTGTAGACAGGCCACATTATTTTAAAATTTCCATGCCTTTGGATACTAACAGTTTTGTAACATAAAGGTAACAACGATTTTGAAATTTACCGTTCAGCAGTCGACCATTAAATGATTGAAAGATCTGCAAATCAAAGCAGACTTTAAGGCAGCATTAACGAGACGAGGCCGGGCAGGTGGAGGCAGGGCTTGGCTAGGAAGGCTTAGGGTAGCGGACACCTTGATTTAAATTTAAGTCCGAGAGTCATAAGATTAAGAACACAACTTTCAGAGAGACGCCGAGGTAAGCGAGTAAGCCGCGCCGCCTCAGCGGGTACTGTAAGACGGGAGGTCGGGACTCAGCGCGGCACTCACGTACACAGCCGACGTGGACTGGCTACGCTCGGTGGATCGGCGAACAGTGGATAACACGCCGGGGCGAGCGGCTCCTGCGCTTCGAGCAACTCGGGAAGCCCAGGGCAAACAGACAGACATATAACTCATGCAAGACTGTTCACCAGAATAAGTAAATTCTCAAGACCCGACACAAGAATGCAAAGTGCAAAGCCCGTCCCAGACACCGACCAAAGTCTAACAAGGGGAGACCACAACGTTTGGAACGCGGATATACTGCAAACTTCGTACACTTGTAGTACTCCATTAGGACAACAAAATGTGTAAGCAGTAGCCCGTACTTCTCAAGCGTTATTGAGAAAATCGCAAGATGATTTCGGTCGTCAAATATACAGGGTGTTACAAAAAGGTACGGCCAAACTTTCAGGAAACATTCCTCACACACAACGAAAGAAATTATGTTATGTGGACATGTGTCCGTAAACGCTTACTTTCCTTATTAGAGCTCATTTTATTACTTCTCTTCAAACCACATTAATCGTGGAACGGAAACACACAGCAACAGAACGTACCAGCGTGACATCAAACACTTTGTTACAGGAAATGTTAAAAATGTCCTCCGTTAGCGAGGATACGTGCATCCACGCTCCGTCGCATGAAATCCCTGATGCGCTGATGCAGCTCTGGAGAATGGCGTATTGTATCACAGCCGTCCACAATACAAGCACGAAGAGTCTACATTTTTACCGGGGTTGCTTAGACAAGAGCTTTCAAATGCCCCCATAAATAAAAGTCAAGATGGTTGAGGTCAGGAAGGCATGCAGGCCATGGATGGTGGTGGTGGTGGTTAGTGGTTAACGTCCCGTCGACAACGAGGTCATTAGAGACGGAGCGCAAGCTCGGGTTAGGGAAGGATTGGGAAGGAAATCGGCCGTGCCCTTTCAAAGGAACCATCCCGGCATTTGCCTGAAACAATTTAGGGAAATCACGGAAAACCTAAATCAGGATGGCTGGAGACGGGATTGAACCGTCGTCCTCCCGAATGCGAGTCCAGTGTGCTAACCACTGCGCCAACTCGCTCGGTGCAGGCCATGGAATTGGTCCGCCCCTACCAATCCATCGGTCACCGAATCTGTTGTTGAGAAGCGTACGAACACTTCGACTGAAATGTGCAGGAGCTCCATCGTGCATGAACCACATGTTGTGTCGTACTTGTAAAGGCACATGTTCTAGCAGCACAGGTAGAGTAACAAGTATGAAATCGTGATAACGTGCTCCATTGAGCGTAGGTGGAAGAACATGGGGCTGAATCAAGACATCACCAACAATGCCTGCTCAAACGTTCACAGAAAATCTGTATTGATGAGGCGATTTCTCAATTGCGTGCGGATTCTCGTCAGCCCACACATGTTGAGTGCGAAAATTTACAATTTGATCACATTTGAATGAAGCCTCATCCGTAAAGAGAACATTTGCACTGAAATAAGAATTGACACATTGTTGGATGAACCATTCGCAGAAGTGTACCCGTGGAGGCCCATCAGCTGCTGATAGTGCCTGCACACGCTGTACATTGTACGGAAACAACTGGTTCTCCCGTAGCACCCTCCATACAGTGACGTGGTCAACGTCACTTAGTACAGCGGCAACTTCTCTGACGCTGACATTAGGGTTATCGTCAACTGTACGAAGAATTGCCTCGTCCATTGCAGGTGTCCTGGTCGTTCTAGGTCTTTCCGAGTCGCGAGTCATAGGCTGGAATGTTCCGTGCTCCCTAAGACGCCGATGAATTGCTTCGAACGTCTTCCTGTCGGGACACCTTCGTTCTGGAAATCTGTCTCGATACAAACGCACCGCGCCACGGCTATTGCCCCGTGCTAATCCATACATCAAATGGGCATCTGCCAACTCCGCATTTGTGAACATTGCACTGACTGCAAAACCACGTTCGTGATCAACACCAACCTGTTGATGCTACGTACTGATGTGCTTGATGCTAGTACTGTAGAGCAGTGAGTCGCATGTCAACACAAGCACCGAAGTCAACAGTACCTTCCTTCAATTGGGCCAACTGGCGGTGAATCGAGGAAGTACACTACATACTGACGAAACTAAAATGAGCTCTAGCATGGATATTAAACGTTTACTGACACATTTTCTTTATTTGTGTGTGAGGAATGTTCTGAAAGGTTTGGCCGTACCTTTTTGTAACACCCTGTATATCTGTGCGTGGCTGTTTTAACCATGAAGCGGCTGCAGCCGAGTGGTGCCGGCACGGTAGCTTAGCGTGTTCGGTCAGAGCGGTGGCTTCCCTTTATAATAAAAGAACTGAGCGAAAGGACCATCGAACAAACTGAACGGCTATCATCGGACGTCCAACCTGAATAAATTCAACGAATAATATCGAACAATTGTTTTTTAAGTTGTTGGCGTTCAAGCCGCTAGATCGCTGGATCCAGTTCCGGTCGTCAGTTTTTTTTTTATTTTCAACAGAGTCACTTTCTTTATTATTCATATTACAGTTGGTATAATGGGGAAAATACGTGTAATAGGACGAACTTTTATTAAATTATCAACGTTATTTGGCAGTCTACTAATTTTTATTACCACAAATAATGTAATATTCATAACTATCGACTATATTTGAATTCTTTTATCTTGGCGGTTCACGCACGCCCAGACGCGGGAGATTGTTGCGTCGCCAGTGGTAAGCGCCAAGAGAAGCAGCGCCATAGTATAGTTCGCTACGTTTAGGGGGGAGCGCGCAGTTTATGAAGTGAAGCCACCATGGCAGCATTAACCTTTTCGCTGCTACAGAGACGTGCTCCCTGCATTCCGAGCGATTTTGTCATCACTGCACTGCTCGCCTCTAGACACACATGGTGTTTCGACTGCTTTGTTACACTTTATCATTAGATTTCACAAAAAAATATTTGGCCCAAAAATTTGATTTTTACACACCTTCTTGACTTTTACCTTCCCCCCATCAATGACCTAATTTTGTTTCGATGTTCAACGCAGTTATTGTGCTGCATTACATGTAGTCAACCATTGCACGAAATTTTGAAGCGTTTGCAGAGCGTTTACTTTCCACATGGTCGATTGTAGTTGCCACTAGAAATTTCAAAAAATTACATTCAAACGAATAAAATTCACGAAGTAAGACACTTCGATATTGTTTCTAAATAAGGAAAATATTAAGCACCAAACAAATTTCGAAGTTAGAACCCTTTACTTAGCAACCATACACTTCGCATTACGCTAACGCAACTCGTCGTTCAGCAGGTCTCCCGGAGGACTTTGAAATATCACACAAAATACCGACAAACACTGGTGGCATGACTATGAATTATTCACGTTTCGTCGAAGTACAACAGGAAAGAAACAATTACCGCTGTTCTTCATTGCGAAGAAGCGGTTAGTGAGAATGATACAAACACCTTTCCTTGCTATCGCCGGAATTAGAGAGCTTATTGTTTGTTTGGTTCAATTAATTAATAAAATATGAAGCACTTGATATAAATGTTTTTTCCAAACTTTCTACAAAAGAAAGTCTGCTATCAAGACATTGGTTTTGTTCAATTACGTTATTTATGACTGAACGTTTCTAAAACTGAAGATACTCGTCCGTGCTCTGCACTGCAGTGGAGCTCTCGCAACGTCGTTCTGTGCTCATTGGCGGACTGTGTTTTGTGACGTCAGATGCGCAGAACGAACCTAAAATCGGCCGGCGTCGTAAATGACGCGCACTTTAGTAAGCGGCCAAACGCATGAAGTGATACTGAAAATGTATGCATGTCCATGATTTGAAAAATCCCTTACACCTGGAACGAGCCCGAAACTACTCGTTACCTCCAAGTTTTGACCGGCACAGACGGCTTTCGAAAGATGTACAAATAATGGTCGCTTTAGGCTTTACGAGTGTAAGTTGCAGGATGGTATTTGTCGTAAAAACATGGAAAACATGAAGTTAAATGGAATCAGCTGCATTGAATAAATGCTATGTTTCCGCATACGCAAGGTCTTTTGACGTTTTCCGTGGAAAAACAAACCTCGTTAACATTTTCAAAAACCTCTCTTTCAGACGGTAGTTTGGAAGCAAACCATGCATAACGCAGTATTTCCTTAAAAATCCGCGCTGATAATTGGTTATGCAGTATAGAGTGTATTTTAATAGCATCTTCCAAGAAGCAATCTCTCGTTCTCTTTCCATTAAATAGGAAAAGTTTTGAAGAGACGGACAAGCATACATTTTCAGTATTACTTTGTGCGTTTGGTCGTTTACTAGTCGATTGTTATGAATATTATATTATTTGTGATAATAAAAATTAGTAGACTGCCAAATAACATTGATAATTTAATAAAAGTCCATCAGATTACACGTAGTTTTCCCGATATATATCAATTGAAATATAAGCAGTAAAAAAATGACTGTGTTGAAAATAAAAAGAAAACTGACGAACGGAACTCGATCCAGCGAACTAGCGGCTTGAACGCCAACCACTTAAAAAAAATTGTTCTAAAATGTTCGCCGAATTTGTTCAGGGCGGACGTCCAATGACACCCGTTCAGTTTTGTCGTTCATGCGTTATCTCAGTTTTTTTTATTGAAAAGGAGAGCTAACGCTCTTTTTTTTATTTAAATCTCATTTTGTTCGCTTTTGTTCGTTGTCTCTGCTCGGTGCGGACGTCGTAAGACATCCGTTTAAGTTCGTTGTTGATCGATTAACTCAGTTTTTTTTTTTATTACAGAGGGCAGTTAACCCTCTGACCAAACACGCTGAGCTACCGTGCCGGCACCACCCGGCTGCAGCCGCTTCATGGTTAAACTGGCTACACACACACACACACACACACACATACATATATATACACTCCTGGAAATTGAAATAAGAACACCGTGAATTCATTGTCCCAGGAAGGGGAAACTTTATTGACACATTCCTGGGGTCAGATACATCACATGATCACACTGACAGAACCACAGGCACATACACACAGGCAACAGAGCATGCACAATGTCGGCACTAGTACAGTGTATATCCACCTTTCACAGCAATGCAGGCTGCTATTCTCCCATGGAGACGATCGTAGAGATGCTGGATGTAGTCCTGTGGAACGGCTTGCCATGCCATTTCCACCTGGCGCCTCAGTTGGACCAGCGTTCGTGCTGGACGTGCAGACCGCGTGAGACGACGCTCCATCCAGTCCCAAACATGCTCAATGGGGGACAGATCCGGAGATCTTGCTGGCCAGGGTAGTTGACTTACACCTTCTAGAGCACGTTGGGTGGCACGGGATACATGCGGACGTGCATTGTCCTGTTGGAACAGCAAGTTCCCTTGCCGGTCTAGAAATGGTAGAACGATGGGTTCGATGACGGTTTGGATGTACCGTGCACTATTCAGTGTCCCCTCGACGATCACCAGAGGTGTACGGCCAGTGTAGGAGATCGCTCCCCACACCATGATGCCGGGTGTTGGCCCTGTGTGCCTCGGTCGTATGCAGTCCTGATTGTGGTGCTCACCTGCACGGGGCCAAACACGCATACGACCATCATTGGCACCAAGGCAGAAGCGACTCATCGCTGAAGACGACACGTCTCCATTCGTCCCTCCATTCACGCCTGTCGCGACACCACTGGAGGCGGGATGCACGATGTTGGGGCGTGAGCGTAAGACGGCCTAACGGTGTGCGGGACCGTAGCCCAGCTTCATGGAGACGGTTGCGAATGGTCCTCGCCGATACCTCAGGAGCAACAGTGTCCCTAATTTGCTGGGAAGTGGCGGTGCGGTCCCCTACGGCACTGCGTAGGATCCTACGGTCTTGGCGTGCATCCGTGCGTCGCTGCGTTCCGGTCCCAGGTCGACGGGCACGTGCACCTTCCGCCGACCACTGGCGACAACATCGATGTACTGTGGAGACCTCACGCCCCACGTGTTGAGGAATTCGGCGGTACGTCCACCCGGCCTCCCGCATGCCCACTATACGCCCACGCTCAAAGTCCGTCAACTGCACATACGGTTCACGTCCACGCTGTCGCGGCATGCTACCAGTGTTAAAGACTGCGATGGAGCTCCGTATGCCACGCAAACTGGCTGACACTGACGGCGGCGGTGCAGAAATGCTGCGCAGCTAGCGCCATTCGACGTCCAACTCCGCGGTTCCTGGTGTGTCCGCTGTGCCGTGTGTTGATCATTGCTTGTACAGCCCTCTCGCAGTGTCCGGAGCAAGTATGGTGGGTCTGACACACCGGTGTCAATGTGTTCTTTTTTCCATTTCCAGGAGTATATATACATATATAAGTATATTTTTTCGACGACCGAAATTATCTCGCGATTTTCTCAGTAACGCTTTAGAAGTACCCGCTACTGCTTACACATTTTGTTGTCCCCATGGAGAACTACGAGTGAACGAAGTTTACATTAAATCCGCGTTTTAAGTGTTACAATTACTGCATAACTGAAACAAAGGTGATTAACCGGCTAATCCTTTAATAATAATGACCAAAAATAACAATTAATTTGATTAAACAGTCCACTGTTAACAAGACCCTCTAAACGCAAGTTTCATTAAGTAATCTTAAGAAGTAGCAAGAAATACTTGAGCGCTATCACCTGAGATGACAGTAGTAATAAAATATTCAACAGTTAACAATAAATTCCTTCTTTTAAGAGAATCGCTGCGTCTCACCAAGACCTTCCGACGTGAGTACAGAAAACGAGCCAACTTTTCTTTTAGGACGCTGGCGTTTGCTTACCACGACCGTGCCCGATTAAACAATTTATGCGAAACTCGGGCAAGCGAGAAGTTGCTACCATGAAAGTCGGGCTCACATTCGACATCGGTGGTCACTAATACACGCTGAAGCGCCAAAAAAAAACTGGAACGCTTATTCAAATGCAGAGATATGTAAACAAGCAGAATACGGTACTGAGGTAGGCAACACCTATATAAAACAAGTGTCTGGTGCAGCTGTTACATCGGTTACTGCTGCTACAATGGCACGTTATCAGGATTTAAGTGAGTTTGAACGTGTTTTTATAGCCGACGGACAATCGATGGGACACAGCATATCCGAGGTAGCGATGAACTGGGGATTTTTACGTACGACCATTTCACGAGCGTAGCGTAAATATCAGGAATCCGGTAAAACATCAGATATACGGCACCACTTTTGTTTAATGTTATTTCATCGTAATTGTTACTTTGTCCAATATTAAAGAGAATAAACATAGTTTATGCTAGACATATTAGTGCACCACCAGTATGTCCGTAGCGCTAACGCATGTACGTTTCAGGTATTGTAGCGCCATAGAAACCGGTAATGGCATGCGTATTCAAATGCAGAGATATGTAAACAGGCAGTATTCGGCGCTAACGTCCGCAACTCCTATATAACACCACAAGTGTCTGGTGCAGTTGTTAGATCGGTTACTGCCCCTACAATGGCACGTTATTAAGATTTAAGTGAATTTGAACGTGGTGATACAGTCGGCTTACGATCGATGCGACACAGCATATCCGAGGCAGCGATGAAGTGAGGACTTTCACGTACGACCATTTGACGAGTGTATCATGAATGTCAGGAATCCGGTAAAACATCATATCTACGACATCGCTGGGGTCGGAGACAGAACCTACAAGACCTGGACCAACGACGACGTCAGAGAATCCTTCAACGTAACAGAAGTGCAACCCTTCCGCAAATTGCTACGGACTTTAATGTTGGGCCATCAGCAAGTGTCAGCGAGCGAACATTCAACGAAACATCATCGATATGCGCTTTCGGAACCGAAGGACCAATTGTCTACCGGGTAGCGGAGGCTGTGTGGCGTGGACTGGGCGGTTTTTTAGGTTAGAAGGCCTCGGGAAAGTGCGGGATGGGCTGCAATGTCAAAGGGTGCTTGGCAATTACGGGACGTGCTTGGATCAAGGAACAGTCGGAATTATAGTTGTAAATTGTTGTAGTTGCGCTGTAAAAGTCCCTGAGCTTCAAGCGCTAATAGAAAGCACAGAAGCTGATATCGTTATAGGTACAGAAAGCTGGCTAAAGCCTGAAATAAGTTCTGCAGAAATTTTTACGAAGTCTCAGACGGTGTTCAGGAAAGATAGATTAGGCAGAATTGGTGGTGGAATGTTTGTGTCTGTCAGTAGTGGTTTACCTTGTAGTGAAGTCGAAGTAGATACTCCGTGCGAATTGGTATGGGTGGAGGTTATACTTAACAGCCGAATTAAGTTAATAATTGGCTCCTTCTACCGACCCCCAGACTCCGATGATACAGTTGCGGAACAGTTCAGAGAAAGTTTGAGTCTCGTAACAAATAAATACCCCACTCATACGGTTATAGTTGGTGGGGACTTCAACCTACCCTCGGTATGTTGGCAAAAATACTTGTTTAAAACCGGTGGTAGACAGAAAACGTCTTCCGAGATTGTCCTAAATGCTTTCTCCGAAAATTATTTCGAGCAGTTAGTCCGCGAATCCACGCGAATTATAAATGGTTCTGAAAACACACTTGACCTCTTAGCCACAAACAATCCAGAGCTGATAGAGAGCATCATGACTGATACAGGGATTAGTGATCACAAGGTCATTGTAGCTAGGCTCAATACCATTTCTTCCAAATCCATCAGAAACAAACGCAAAATAATTTTATTTAAAAAAGCGGATAAAGTGTCACTAGAAGCCTTCCTAAAAGACAATTTCCATTCCTTCCGAACTGACTATGCGAATGTAGACGAGATGTGGCTCAAATTCAAAGATATAGTAGCAACAGCAATTGAGATATTCATACCTCATAAAATGGTAAGAGATGGAACGGATCCCCTGTGGTACACAAAAAAGGTCCGAACGCTGTTGCAGAGGCAACGGAAAAAGCATGCGAAGTTCAGAAGAACGCGAAATCCCGAAGATGGGCTAAAATTTACAGACGCGCGAAATTTGGCACGTAATTCGATGCGAGATGCCTTTAATAGGTTCCACAACGAAACATTGTCTCGAAATTTGGTAGAAAATCCGAAGAAATTCTGGTCGTATGTAAAGTACACAAGCGGCAAGACGCAGTCAATACCTTCGCTGCGCAGTGCCGATGGTATTGTTATCGACGGCTGTGCCGCTAAAGCGAAGTTATTGAACGCACTTTTCCGAAATTCCTTCACCAAGGAAAACGAATGGAATATTCCAGAATTTGAAACACGAACATCTGCTAGCACGAGTTTCTTAGAAGTAGATACCTTAGGGGTTGCGAAGCAACTCAAATCGCTTGATACGGGCAAGTCTTCAGGTCCAGATTGTATACCAATTAGGTTCCTTTCAGATTACGCTGATACTATAGCTCCCTACTTAGCACTCATATACAACCGCTCGCTCACCGATAGATCTGTACCTACAGATTGGAAAATTGCGCAGGTCGCACCAGTGTTCGAGAAGGGTAGTAGGAGTAATCCATTTAACTACAGACCTGTATCATTGACGTCGGTTTGCAGTAGGGTTTTGGAGCATATACTGTATTCAAACATTATGAATCACCTCGAAGGGAACGATCTATTGACACGTAATCAGCATGGCTTCAGAAAACATCGCTCTTGTGCAACGCTGCTAGCTCTTTATTCGCACGAAGTAATGGCCGCTATCGACAGGGGATCTCAAGTTGATTCCGTATTTCTAGGTTTCCGGAAAGCTTTTGATTCCGTTCCTCATAAGCGACTTCTAATCAAGCTGCGTAGCTATGGGGTATCGTCTCAGTTGTGCGACTGGATTCGTGATTTCCTGTCAGGAAGGTCGCAGTTCGTTGTAATAGACGGCAAATCATCGAGTAAAACTGAAGTGATATCAGGTGTTCCCCAGGGAAGCGTCCTGGGACCTCTACTGTTCCTGATCTATATAAATGACCTGGGTGACAATCTGAGCAGTTCTCGTAGACTGTTCGCAGATGATGCTGTAATTTACCGTCTAGTAAGGTCATCCGAAGACCAGTATCAGTTGCAAAGCGATTTAGAAAAGATTGCTGTATGGTGTGTCAGGTGGCAGTTGGCGCTAAATAACGAAAAGTGTGAGATGATCCACATGAGTTCCAAAATTCCGTTGGAATTCGATTACTCGATAAATAGTAAAATTCTCAAGGCTGTCAATTCAACTATGTACCTGGGTGTTAAAATTACGAACAACTTCAGTTGGAAGGACCACATAGATAATATTGTCGGGAAGGCGAGCCAAAGGTTGCGTTTCATTGGCAGGACACTTAGGAGATGCAACAAGTCCACTAAAGAGACAGCTTACACTACACTCGTTCGTCCTCTGTTAGAATATTGCTGCGCGGTGTGGGATCCTTACCAGGTGGGATTGACGGAAGACATCGAAAGGGTGCAAAAAAGGGCAGCTCGTTTTGTATTATCACGTTATAGGGGAGAGAGTGTGGCAGATATGATACACGATTTGGGATGGAAGTCATTAGAGCATAGACGTTTTTCGCCGCGGCGAGACCTTTTCACGAAATTTCAGTCACCAACTTTCTCTTCCGAATGCGAAAATATTTTGTTGAGCCCAACCTACATAGGTAGGAATGATGATCAAAATAAAATAAGAGAAATCAGAGCTCGAACAGAAAGGTTTAGGTGTTCGTTTTTCCCGCTCGCTGTTCGGGAGTGGAATAGTAGAGAGATAGTATGACTGTGGTTCGATGAACCCTCTGCCGAGCACTTAAATGTGAATTGCAGAGTAGTCATGTAGATGTCGATAACTGCATGACCGAAAGCTTTACGGCAAAGTGTTGCCTGGTAGAACGATCCTCGTTAAATTGTATCGAGCGGATGGACGTATACGGGTATGGAGACAAGCTCATAAAGCCATGAACCCTTCATTTGAGTAGCGGACTGTTCAAGCTGGTGGAGGCTACGTAACTGTGTGGGGCGTGTGCAGTTGGAGTGATATGGGGCCCCTGATACGTGTACATACGACTCTGACAGCATCCTGTCTGATCACCTGCATCCATTCATGTCCACTGTGCGTTCCGACGGACTCGGGCAATTCCAGCAGCACAATGCGACACTACACACCTGCAGAATTTCTACATTGTGGCTCCTGAGTTTAAACACTTCCGCTGGCTACCGAACTCCCCAGACATGAACAATATTGAGCATATCTGGGATGCCTTGAAGCATGCTGTTCAGAAGAGATGTCCACGCCCACGTACTCTTACGGATATATAGACAGCCCTGCAGGACTGATGATGTCACTTCCCTTCAGCACTACTGCTGACATTAGTCGACTCCATGCCACTTCGTGTTGTGTGCTCCTGCGCGCCCTACACGTTATTAGGCATGTGTACCAGTTTAATTGGCTCTTCAGTGTAGTATCCAGATAGGCAGCTTTGATTCCAATTATAAAGAGTTCAAAATTGTTCAAATGACTCTGAGCACCATGGGACTTAACATCTCAGGTCATCAGTCAAAAAATGGTCCAAATGGCTCTGAGCACTATGGGACTTAACATCTATGGTCATCAGTCCCCTAGAACTTACAAGTACTTAAACCTAACTAACCTAAGGACATCACACAACACCCGGCCATCACGAGGCAGAGAAAACCCCTGACCCCGCCGGGAATCGAAGCCGGGAACCCGGGCGTGGGAAGCGAGAACGCTACCGCACGACCACGAGATGCGGGCGGTCATCAGTCCCCTAGCCTTAGAACTACTTAAACCTAACTAACCTTAGGACATCATACACATCCATACCCGAGGCAGGATTCGAACCTGCGATCGTAGCGGTCGCGCGGTTCCAGACTGAAGCGCCTAGAACCGCTCGGCCACCAGTGGCCGGCTATAAAGAGTACTTCTTCCAACTCCGTCGTTGTCATTCACGTAAAATTTATATTTTTGTACATTTTCTGTCACAAGCTCTAATATGAGATTGTCAACCAGCCACCTGTTCCGAGCACGTTCGTTCACATTTCTGCTTTGTCACTGAAAGTATTAAAACTTCAGTTGCACCCAGACGCTCTTGCATCGCAACGTCATCCTTCACACACAGACCGACCACAGAATTGAGAATATATTAGGATCTTGGAGGAAAATAAGTGAGCTGTTAGAAAATAATGTGCTGGATGAGAAATAGAAAATGAGATACCTTTCTACTGCAGGTACAAGTCACCTAAAAGGGGTGTTATTTTTTGAAATTTTAGGGTGTGCACAATTCAGTAACAATTCGGAACTTATAGCTTTGATTGGAATAAGGAAATTATGGAATAGCCCATATTGCATTTGAGATTTAAGGTCATAGTTTTTCTGACTACATTGTTCCCTACATCCTAAAAGAGAGGTCATCCACCAGCGTCGTTTTTTCTTGTCCTAATAAATTCTGCAAAACCCTTCTTCCATCATACTATGGGCATGTGAAACTGTTATTAAAAATATATTTTATAACAGTAATAAAACGGGAGCAACCCCGCCAAGTTATCAGAGCCAATGCGGTGACAGTATTCCTTCGTCCCAAATACGGGAAAGAACTTGCCCCCCTTCTAACAGCCGTGTACCGCAAGCCTCTAGAGGAACGGAAGGTTCCAAATGATTGGAAAAGAGCACAGGTAGTCCCAGTCTTCAAAAAGGGTCGTCGAGCAGATGCGCAAAACTATAGACCTATATCTCTGACATCGATCTGTTGTAGAATTTTGGAACATGTTTTTTGCTCGCGTATCATGTCATTACTGGAAACCCAGAATCTACTCTGTAGGAATAAACATGAATTCCGGAAACAGCGATCGTGTGAGACCCAACTCGGTTTATTTTATCATGAGGCCCAGAAAATATTAGATACAGGCTCGCAGATAGATGCCATATTCCTTGACTTCCGGAAGCCGTTGGATACAGTTCCGCACTGTCGCCTGATAAACAAAGAAAGAGCCTACGTAATATCAGAACAGTTGTGTGGCTGGATTAAAGAGTTTTTAGGAAACAGAACACAGCATGTTGTTCCCAATGGAGAGACGTCCACAGACGTTAAAGTAATCTCTGGCGTGCCACAGGGGAGTGTTGTGGGACCATTGCTTTTCATAATATATATAAATGACTTAGTAGGTAGTTTCGGAAGTTCCATGCGGCTTTTCGCGGATGATGCTGTAGTATACGGAGAAGTTGCAGCATTAGAAAATTGCAACGAAATGCAGGAAGATCTGCAGCGGATAGGCTCTTGGTGCAGGGAGTGGCAACTGACCTTTAACATAGACAAATATAATGTATTACGAATACATAGATAGAAGGATCCTTTATTGTATGATTATATGGTTGCGGAACAAACACGGGTAGCAGCTACTTCTGTAAAATATCTGGGAGTATGCGTGCGGAAAGATTTGAAGTGGAATGATCATCTAAAATTAATTGTTGGTAAGGCGGGTGCCAGGTTGAGATTCATTGGGAGAGTCCTTAGAAAATGTTGTCCATCAACAAAGGAGGTGGCTTACAAAATACTCGTTCGACCTATACTTGAGTATTGCTCATCAGTGTGAGATCCGTACCAGGTGGGGTTGACGGAGGAGATAGAGAAGATCCAAAGAAGAGCGGCGCGTTTCGTCACAGGGTTATTTGGTAAGCGTGATAGCGTTACGGACATGTTAAGCAAAATCAAGTGGCGGACTCTGCAAGAGAGGCGCTCTGCATCGCAATGTAGCTTGGTGTCCAGGTTTCAAGAGGGTGCGTTTCTGGATGAGGTATCAAATATATTGCTTCCCCCTACTTATACCTCCCGAGGAGATCACTAATGTAAGATTAGAGAGATTCTAACGCGCACGGACGCTTTCCGGTGGTTGTTCTTTCCGCGAACCACACGGGACTGCAACAGGAAAGGGAGGTAATGACAGTGGCACGTAAAGTGCCCTCCGCCACACAGCGTTGGGTGGCCTGCGGAGTATAAATGTAGATGTAGAACCGCTTGGTTTTTTGAGGATGGTAGGCCGAATACCAATGCGTTGGCGACTATCTTTCGGCCGAGTGCATAGGCTGTCGTTCGTTTTCCATCGTTGGGCTAATGTGCAGCAGGTACACTTCGGAGAGCGGTTGGGCTAAACTGCAGTAAACGCGCGACGTAAGGACTGGAGAAAAATAATTACGCAGTTAATGTAGCAGAGCACTTACTCCGTCTCGGATTACCGTTGGGAGAGGCGCGTAAGAAGTGCGGCCGTGCAGACGTCGGAGGTAATTGCATCTGGACGCGGGCTGGAGCAACTGGGTCAGCGCCGGCGGACGGCCAGCAATTAGCGCCGAAGCCGACGGTCGCGCTGGAGAAGGCCGGGCATAGCTGAGCGCGCTCCAGCGCCGTCCAGTCCCGTCCAGCCGCAGAGGAAGAGCGGCTGCCGCTGCACGCGGCCAGAGCGAGCGCCGGCAAAACCAGCGGGAATGTCGTCCGCGAATTATCCCAGGCATTTGCCTGCTCGCTCTGCACTGCCGCAGTCGTACGTACTTGTGTGGCATTGTTCGTACAGGGAAACGCAATGCAGCGCGCTGGGAGGCTGCACACACACACACACACACACAATACTCTACTGGCAATTAAAATTGTTACACCAAGAAGAAATGTAGACGATAAACGGGTATTCATTGGACAAATACACTCCTGGAAATTGAAATAAGAACACCGCGAATTCATTGTCCCAGGAAGGGGAAACTTTATTGACACATTCCTGGGGTCAGATACATCACATGATCACACTGACAGAACCACAGGCACATACACACAGGCAACAGAGCATGCACAATGTCGGCACTAGTACAGTGTATATCCACCTTTCGCAGAAATGCAGGCTGCTATTCTCCCATGGAGACGATCGTAGAGATGCTGGATGTAGTCCTGTGGAACGGCTTGCCATGCCATTTCCACCTGGCGCCTCAGTTGGACCAGCGTTCGTGCTCGACGTGCAGACCGCGTGAGACGACGCTTCATCCAGTCCCAAACATGCTCAATGGGGGACAGATCCGGAGATCATGCTGGCCAGGGTAGTTGACTTACACCTTCTAGAGCACGTTGGGTGGCACGGGATACATGCGAATGTGCATTGTCCTGTTTGAACAGCAAGTTCCCTTGCCGGTCTAGGAATGGTAGAACGATGGGTTCGATGACGGTTTGGATGTACCGTGCACTATTCAGTGTCCCCTCGACGATCACCAGAGGTGTACGGCCAGTGTAGGAGATCGCTCCCCACACCATGATGCCAGGTGTTGGCCCTGTGTGCCTCGGTCATATGCAGTCCTGATTGTGGCGCTCACCTGCACGGCGCCTAACACGCATACGACCATCATTGGCACCAAGGCAGAAGCGACTCTCATCGCTGAAGACGACACGTCTCCATTCGTCCCTCCATTCACGCCTGTCGCGACACCACTGGAGGCGGGCTGCACGATGTTGTGGCGTGAGCGGAAGACGGCCTAACGGTGTGCGGGACCGTAGCCCAGCTTCATGGAGACGGTTGCGAATGGTCCTCGCCGATACCCCAGGAGCAACAGTGTCCCTAATTTGCTGGGAAGTGGCGGTGCGGTCCCCTACGGCACTGCGTAGGATCCTACGGTCTTGGCGTGCATCCGTGCGTCGCTGCGGTCCGGTCCCAGGTCGACGGGCACGTGCACCTTCCGCCGACCACTGGCGACAACATCGATGTACTGTGGAGACCTCACGCCCCACGTGTTGAGCAATTCGGCGGTACGTCCACCCGGCCTCCCGCATGCCCACTATACGCCCTCGCTCAAAGTCTGTCAACTGCTCATACGGTTCACGTCCACGCTGTCGCGGCATGCTACCAGTGTTAAAGACTGCGATGGAGCTCCGTATGCCACGGAAAACTGGCTGACACTGACGGCGGCGGTGCACAAATGCTGCGCAGGTAGCGCCATTCGACGGCCAACACCGCGGTTCCTGGTGTGTCCGCTGTGCCGTGCGTGTGATCATTGCTTGTACAGCCCTCTCGCAGTGTCCGGAGCAAGTATGGTGGGTCTGACACACCGGTGTCAATGTGTTCTTTTTTCCATTTCCAGGAGTGTATATTATACTAGAACTCACATGTGATTACATTTTCACGCAATTTCGGTGCATACATGCTGAGGAATCAGTCCCCGAAATAACCACCTCTGGCCGTAAAAACGGCCTTCAAACGGCTCGTCATTGAGTCAGAGCTTGGATGGCGTGTACAGGTACAGCTGCCCATGTAGCTGGCGTGCTGTGAGGAGCCAGTTGCTCGCCTACCATTGACCAGACGTTTTCAGTTGGTGAGACAACTGCAGAATGTGCTGGCCAGAGTAGCAGTCGAACACTTTCTGTATGCAGAAAGGCCCGTACAGGGCCTGCTACATGAGGTCGTGCATTATCCTGCTGAAATGTAGGGTTTCGCAGGGATCGAATGAAGCGTAGAGCCACGGGTCGTAACACGTCTGAAATGTAACGTCCACTGTTCAAAGTGCCGTCAGTGCGAACAAGAGGTGACCGAGACGTGTAACCACTGGCACCCCATACCATGACGCCGGGTGATACGCCAGTATTGCAATGACGAATACATGCCTTCAATGTGCCTTCACCGCAATGTCGCTAAACACGGATGCGACCATCATGATGCTGTGAACAGAACCTGGATTCATCCGAAACAATGACATTTTGCCATTCGTGCACCCAGGTTCGTCGTTGAGTACACCATCGCAGTCGCTCCTGTGTGTGATGCAGCGTAAAGGGTAACCGCAGCCACGGTCTCCGAGATGATAGTCCATGCTGCTGCAAACGTCGTCGAACTGTTCGTGCAGATGGTTTTTGTCTTTCAAACTCCCCATCTGTTGACTCAGCGATCGAGACGTGGCTGCACGATCCGTTACAGCCATTCGGATAAGATGTCTATCATCTCGACTTCTGGTGATACGTGGCCGTTTGGATCCAGCACGGCGTTCCGTATTACCCTGCCGAACTCGCCGATTCCATATTCTGCTAACAGTCATTGTATCTCGACCAACGTGAGCAGCAATGTCTCGCTTCGATAAACCGCAATCGCGATAGGCTACAATCCGACCTTTATCAAAGTCGGAAATTTGATGGTACGCATTTCTCGTCCTTACACGAGGCATCACGACAACGTTTCACCAGGAACCGCCGGTCATCTGCTATTTGTGTATGAGAAATCGTTTGGAAACTTTCCTCACGTCAGCACGTTGTAGTTATCGCCACCGGCGCCAGCCTTGTGTGAATGCTCTGCAAAGCTAATCATTTGCATATCACAGCATCTTCTTCCTGTCGGTTAAATTTCGCGTCTGTAGCACGCCATCTTCGTGGTGTGACAATTTTAATGGCCAGTAGTGTACATATACCAGGTGCCTCTCCAAACAGTGGTCTGGCACATTTTGTCTGGTGTTTCGGCAGATATTTGAAATTTCTTTTTCGCAATGTGTAGCTTGAGGCGGTTCAAACAAGTATTACCATCACCTCTTTCTCTGCAACGCCCAGGCTCATCGGAAAGCGTCGGATTCTTTCGGTTTGCAAATGTAGCTTTTAACATATTCAGCACTGGGCCGGTACGCCGTTTGGGCAGACATGTATCGGCAATATGGACAGCACCCGAATCCAGTGTTCGCTGAAATGTTTCTTTGCGTATGCTGCACGACTGGCGGCAGTAAGATGGATATAATAATTCATATTTTGTCTGCTAGATGCAGAGAGAGCCGATTTACAAGTGGGCCTTTGCTGAGCACGCTGTAAGGACATCAGACACTAGCTATCGGAACTGCAGAAAAGATATGATAGCCACACCAATAAGCTTCAAAACAAGCAAGTTGAAGCAAAATGAAATCAATTTATATCGGGTCTATAAATACCACCACTCGCAAAGTAGGTTAGAAGTCAGATTAATAATGTTGCTCACGCAGCATATGTTCGCTTTATCGGGCAACGAAAAAGTTATTGACTGTGGATGGTATCGTCAGAATGGAAATAATGAAGTCACTGTAAAAAAGTCATTAACTTTGCCACTTATCTTGAATGGATTCCCACGTAGATTTCGTCGAAATTGTTATGGCTCATCTTGTTGATTCTCGGGTGATTCAACTTTGACTGCTAGAAGGTCCAGATCTGTATTTTAGCAATATTTGAAGACCTAACAAATGCGTTTTTCAGGAAATTCTTAAGGATTAAACAATCCCACATCAGAACAATGGTATGGTAGAAATAATTTTTGACATTTTTGTTAAACTTCTTGTAAATACACATATACTTCTTCTTAACTGTCAAATCATCAAGATAACAGTTTTGTATCAATCTTCAAATATTTAATTTCCATTTTAACCAAACACAAGAGCTGACTGTTCTTTTACAAAGCGAAATAACAACTTAACTTCTGCAAAGTGAAACAAAGACATGCGCTGTGAGCATTAGCGCTAAAACGGTTACAAGTAAGTCAAAGATTATGACAGTCTCACAGAAATGAATACACACAAGAACCATATCACTGTAATATATCAACACATCGGACTACCTATACATTAATAAAATCAAATGTGAATATTGTAACAAAAACATGTCTGTTACTTCGCAGAAAAGTAGTACGATATTACTGGTATCGAGAACTGCGGTTGGAGTGCCGTAATGGTCACGTAAATAAAGAACCATTACAGCTGTTACACGGAATAGCCGAAGAAACACGTTCACCTGTAGGGCCCCCGCCAGCATGCAGAAGTGCCGCAGCATCATGTGGCATGGATTCGACCAATGCCTGAAGTAGTCCTGGAGGGAACTGACACTATGAATCCTGCAGGGCTGTCTATAAATCCGGAAGACTACAAGGGCGTGGAGATCTCTCCTGAACAGCACGTTGCAAGTCATCCCAGATATGCTCAATGCGGGGCGTAAATCTTTGTGTCGTGCAGTAATCAAGGCTTCACAAGTGGGTCTGTGGCGGCCCAATGCGGGGCGTAAATCTTCGTGTCGTGCAGTAATCAAGGTTTCACAAGTGGGTCTGTGGCGGCCCAATGCGGGGCGTAAATCTTCGTGTCGTGCAGTAATCAAGGTTTCACAAGTGGGTCTGTGGCGGCCCAATGCGGGGCGTAAATCTTTGTGTCGTGCAGTAATCAAGGTTTCACAAGTGGGTCTGTGGCGGCCCAATGCGGGGCGTAAATCTTCGTGTCGTGCAGTAATCAAGGTTTCACAAGTGGGTCTGTGGCGGCCCAATGCGGGGCGTAAATCTTCGTGTCGTGCAGTAATCAAGGTTTCACAAGTGAGTCTGTGGCGGCCGAATGCGGGGCGTAAATCTTCATGTCGTGCAGTAATCAAGGTTTCACAAGTGGGTCTGTGGCGGCCGAATGCGGGGCGTAAATCTTCGTGTCGTGCAGTAATCAAGGTTTCACAAGTGGGTCTGTGGCGGCCCAATGCGGGGCGTAAATCTTCGTGTCGTGCAGTAATCAAGGTTTCACAAGTGGGTCTGTGGCGGCCCAATGCGGGGCGTAAATCTTCGTGTCGTGCAGTAATCAAGGTTTCACAAGTGGGTCTGTGGCGGCCCAATGCGGGGCGTAAATCTTCGTGTCGTGCAGTAATCAAGGTTTCACAAGTGGGTCTGTGGCGGCCCAATGCGGGGCGTAAATCTTCGTGTCGTGCAGTAATCAAGGTTTCACAAGTGGGTCTGTGGCGGCCCAATGCGGGGCGTAAATCTTCGTGTCGTGCAGTAATCAAGGTTTCACAAGTGGGTCTGTGGCGGCCCAATGCGGGGCGTAAATCTTCGTGTCGTGCAGTAATCAAGGTTTCACAAGTGGGTCTGTGGCGGCCCAATGCGGGGCGTAAATCTTTGTGTCGTGCAGTAATCAAGGCTTCACAAGTGGGTCTGTGGCGGCCCAATGCGGGGCGTAAATCTTCGTGTCGTGCAGTAATCAAGGTTTCACAAGTGGGTCTGTGGCGGCCCAATGCGGGGCGTAAATCTTCGTGTCGTGCAGTAATCAAGGTTTCACAAGTGGGTCTGTGGCGGCCCAATGCGGGGCGTAAATCTTTGTGTCGTGCAGTAATCAAGGTTTCACAAGTGGGTCTGTGGCGGCCCAATGCGGGGCGTAAATCTTCGTGTCGTGCAGTAATCAAGGTTTCACAAGTGGGTCTGTGGCGGCCCAATGCGGGGCGTAAATCTTCGTGTCGTGCAGTAATCAAGGTTTCACAAGTGAGTCTGTGGCGGCCGAATGCGGGGCGTAAATCTTCATGTCGTGCAGTAATCAAGGTTTCACAAGTGGGTCTGTGGCGGCCGAATGCGGGGCGTAAATCTTCGTGTCGTGCAGTAATCAAGGTTTCACAAGTGGGTCTGTGGCGGCCCAATGCGGGGCGTAAATCTTCGTGTCGTGCAGTAATCAAGGTTTCACAAGTGGGTCTGTGGCGGCCCAATGCGGGGCGTAAATCTTCGTGTCGTGCAGTAATCAAGGTTTCACAAGTGGGTCTGTGGCGGCCCAATGCGGGGCGTAAATCTTCGTGCAGTAATCAAGGTTTCACAAGTGGGTCTGTGGCGGCCCAATGCGGGGCGTAAATCTTCGTGTCGTGCAGTAATCAAGGTTTCACAAGTGGGTCTGTGGCTCCGAAAGCCCATATCGACGATGTTTCCATGAATGGTTCGCACGCGGACACTGTTGATGGCCCAGCATTGATATCTGCAGCAATTTACAGAAGGGCTGCACTTCTGTCACGTTGAACGATTCTCTCCAGGCGTCGTGGTCTCCTTCTTGCAGGATCTCTTTCCGGTGGCAGCTGTGTCTGAGATTTGAAGTTCTACCGGATTCCTGATATTCACGGTACACTCGTGAAATGGTCGTACGGGAACATCACCAATTTATCGCTACATCGGAGATGCTGTGTCCCATCACTCGAGGTCCGACTATAACACCACGTTCAAAATCACTTAAATCTTGATAACCTGTCATTGTAGCAGCAGTAACGGATCTAACAACTGCGCCAGGCACTTGTCTCATATAGGCGCTGCAGACCGCAGTGTCTATTATGCCTGTTTACGTATCTTTGGATCTGAGTACACATGCCTGTACCAGTTTCTTTGGCGCTTTAGAGTATATCTCTAAATAGTCGTCTGGCAAATTTTGTCTCGTGTTTCAAAAGTTATTTGCAACTTAGTTTCTGTTGTGTGTAGCTGGAGGCAGCCCAAACAAATACTGCTGATCATGCCTTTATTAGCAACACCCCGAGTCAATGGAAAGTGTCGGTTTTCCATTTACAAATGAAATGGCTTTAAAGCAGATTTCTGCGAGTCCAATCGAGAGGCCGGTCCCAATTTAGTCTACTGGAGGGGCGTGTTGATGACGCAATATAGTTTTTATGGAGTAAAGATTGTCGGCATACAGGTAGATGCAGACAGTTTTACAGATTATTGCAGCCGCGCGGGATTAGCCGAGCGGTCTAAGGCGCTGCCTCGGGCATGGGTGTGTGTGTTTGTCCTCAGGATAATTTAGGTTAAGTAGTGTGTAAGCTGAGGGACTGATGACATTAGCAGTTAAGTCCCATTATGAAACGTCCCCTTAGAAAAATTGTACACGACTGTGCTTAAACTGACACACAATAGTTTTTTAGCGCAACGCAATCTGACTTTCAGTAATCCCTACAAAAGAATGGCCCTGACTAACATTAACCTATACCTTTCACAAATCACTTACCTCACAAAAAATCTTCGTTACTCGAACTACTGCAATACAGCGAGCACCACTACTGCCAGCTAAATAAAAAATTCAAACTACTGAAGGAACTAACTACTGATAGGCATAGTTAGCAAATGAAAGATTTTAATAGAGAACAAAGATGTATTTACCTTTATAGTCATAAAATATATATCAGTTCATGACACCAGTTCTTACAAATTTCAAAACTCCGCCATCTCTCTCCCCACATCCACCACTGCTGGCGGCTCACCTCCAACTGCGCAACGCTACGCGCTGTTAGCATCCAGCTGCCGCTGCCCAACACTACAATGGCAGACAACAATGCAAACTAGCCACAGACTGCGCACAGCACAGCCAGTGATTTTCTTACAGAGCGCTACGTGGCGTTACCAATAAGAAAACGTAAACAGCCTACTTACACCATAAGATTTTACACACATTTGAACACATTTTTGAACGGATTTTTGCACTTCCAGTGGTATGTATTTGGACAGTTAGTTCGAAAATCGAAAAAAGAACTTTGGCATACAATCTTGATCGTAATATTGTAGCATTTCGCAGTGGTGAGGGAAGCGTACAGTGACGCCGACACTATGGCACTCGTGCTAAGGCACAGCCATGACCCAAATTCTTGGCCACCCTGGTTTAAACGCTTCAAATTATCTCTCTCTGATTTTCCACGAGTGACAGCCTTAATGTCTGATCTTAGCTATGGTTGCCATTCATTTTTACCCTTCAAGTTTTTCATTTTTACTAGAGGTCTGAATTCCTAAAATAGCGCGAAGACATTGTGTACCTGGGTTCTAGATTGCTTAGCATACTACTGTATCTAATTGGCAGAATGAAGGTATATCTGTAATCGATTGCTCTGGAGGTGTCTTTGGCCGACCAATCAAGTGCGCTCACAGCAGAGTTCGGCCGAAGCATGACCTCTAGGATGCTAGACAAAAACTATTCTGAATTCTGCTGCCGGTGCTGGATTTCCACGATTGTCAGGCCTGACTTATGGACGCTGTGTGCACTTAGTTACGATTAAGATCCGATGGTAGTTTCCACACTTCCAGCTACAAAGATTACGATTAAGTCGTGGTTATTTTAGTGGAGTTTCGCGTAATCCTTCGTTTGCAACGCTATCAGGACTATAGATGCGGTTACACTAGCACAGCTTCGCGCAATATTTTCTGTGCAACGCATTCAGGGACATAGGATCCGCGATTCAAAGAGAAATATCTTGCCCCGTGCTCACGGATCACTGAGGGTATTTCAGTCGTCCATCAGTGAGACTAGAGTACGTCATTCATTATCTTTCCACTATTATTCTACACTATGCGGAGTTTATTTTTGTTCTGATTATCAGGCTCAAAAAATGGTTCAAATGGCTCTAAGCACTATGGGACTTAACATTTGAGGTCATCAGTCCCCTAGAACTTAGAAGTACCTCAGGGGGGCAGGACGTCCAACGAGCCGACTTATAGCAGGAGAGGCACAACAGGATATTCTAATTTCCAGTGTCTATACTTTTACAAATAAATTCATAAAAATTTGTCAGCATGACCAATACGTATTCAGGATTCACACAGATAGCAGTGGACGTTGAAAAACATAGCAAAAGCAATTTGTTTTATATGTGAAATTAGACCATTTTTTCTGTTACCATTGTCTGCATTAGTTGCTTTAGGTACACTTTTCTTCATAACTAAGAGAGATTCTTCAATGAATTTTCCACAGCTTACAAATAATACTTAAGGAGTATGAAACTCTAGAATTTATTTAATTTATGAAAAAATGACTGTTATTAAATTTTAAACTTCATGTTTAGAAAAAACTCAAACTTTATAGTTAACTATCCAATATTTTTACCACAATTTATAATAGATTTGGAAAATTCTAGACTTTCCCATTAAGGGGTTTGTGTTTAATAAGCATACCAAGTTTGATAGTAATAGGATATTTATTTTGGATGCTACTTGTACCTAAGTATAGAAAATTGTGTTTTGCGGAAAATGGCCGTTAAATTTTCTGCTTTTATTTGGCATAGTTTTAGAACTGTCCAGCACCATAAGCAGGTTCTTTTTAGTTTTCAGTATCAGATTCCTTCCTCTTCACATTCCTATGATGCACTCTTCTTGATTTTATGACCTCCAAAAATTATTAATCTGCTTTCACTACACGCTCTGTCTCTATCGCATACAAAGCTTTGATACAGTTCACTCCGGGCTTAATTCCCATTTTCTCTAATACATACACCGTCATTAAAACATGAAACTGCATCATAAACAACAATAGAAAGTGCATTTCTTCCCACAAAAACGGTTTTTGGCAATCTTTCCCACACACATTGGTTAAAACTTTCATTCGGGTTTTGGGTACCACCATGAAGGCATTTCTTCAGTAAGTTTTCATTTGAAAGATCCGTATCGATAGTCCTTTGCTTCACGTATGACTATCTTTGGCATAAATGTTACATTCGAATTCTACAGAGCGAAATACACTTAGGTATGACAGAAGAATGCTGTGCAGAGGGGCTGGGCGCTGCCACTTCATACCATACGACCAAATTTCGTACCTTATAACTCCTCAAATATATATGTTTTATACATCAAATCCCCCCATGAACCATGGACCTTGCCGCTGGTGTGGAGGCTTGCGTGCCTCAACGATACAGATAGCCGTACCGTAGGTGCAACCACAACGGAGGGGAATATGTTGAGAGGCCAGACAAACGATGGTTCCTGAAGAGGGGCAGCAGCCTTTTCAGTAGTTGCAAGGGCAACAGTCTGGATGATTGACTGATCTGCCCTTGTAACATTAACCAAAACGGCCTTGCTGTTGTGGTACTGCGAACGGCTGAAAGCAAGGGGAAACTACAGCCGTAATTTTTCCCGAGGGCATGCAGCATTACTGTATGATTAAATGATGAAGGCGTCCTCTTTGGTAAACTACTCGTATTCCGGAGGTAAAGTAGTTCCCCATTCGGATCTCCGGGCGGGGATTACTGAAGAGGATGTCGTTATCAGGAGAAAGAAAACTGGTGTTCTACGGATCGGAGCGTGGAATGTCAGATCGCTTAATCGGGCAGGTAGGTTAGAAAATTTAGAAAGGGAAATGGATAGGTTAAAGTTAGACATAATGGGAATTAGTGAAGTTGGGTGGCAGGAGGAACAAGACTTTTATTCAGGTGAATACAGGGTTATAAATACAAAATCAAATAGGGGTAATGCAGGAGTAGGTTTAATAATGTATAAAGAAATAGGAATGCGCGTAAGCTACTACAAACAGCATAGTGACCGCATTATTGTGGCCAAGATAGACGCATACCCCACGCCTACCACAGTAGTACAAGTTTATATGCCAACTAGCTCTGCAGATGATGAAGAATTGATGAAATGTATGATGAGATAAAAGAAATCATTCAGGTAGTGAAGGGAGACGAAAATTTAACAGTCATGGGTGACTGGAATTCGACAGTAGGAAAAGGAAGAGAAGGAAACGTAGTAGGTGAATATGGATTGGGGCTAATAAATCAAAGAGGAAGCCGCTTGTAGAATTTTGCACAGAGCATAACTTATTCATAGCTAACACTTGGTTCAAGAATCATGAAAGAAGGTTGTATACATGGAAGAACCCTGGAGATACTAAAAGGTTTCAGATAGATTATATAATGTGCTTGGGTAGCTTAGTAGCTCAGTTGGTAGAGCACTTGCCCGCGAAAGGCAAAGGTCCCGAGTTCGAGTCTCACTCCGGCACACAGTTTTAATCTTCCAGGAAGGTTCAAATAACGTAGAAGTTCACCAGCACAGTCACTCATAATTTTTCTAAGGGGACGCTATTGATAGCCGTTCATTTGAGAAATTTTAACGTGCTATGCATATCCGGCGTAGGCTTCTGATCCTCTGTCACGCCCTGTACATGCTCGAACGCAATGCACTGCGCCTAGCCTTTCGACTCCGAGTTCGCATCCTCTACCAACTTATCAAATTCCCCTCCCTCCTCCGCATAGTCTACTTTACCTGTAGACTCGAGTCTACCCACCCCCATGTTTCCCCTGTGCCCACAGCTCCTGGCACCCTGCCTGCCACACCTCTATCACCACATTTCCCTTGCACTACACCTCCACTCTCCACATCACCTACCACCGAAATTTTATTCGTCTTCCCTTACGCGATCGTGAAATCCGCCCCGATATACACCCATCCCGCCGGATCTTAACAGAACCCACCCCACCTCCAATGGTTAGATCTCTTTCTTCTAAGGCTTGGTCCGGAACGGCATCCCTCTTCACTCTCCCGAATTCCTCCTCCGAACATCCACCCACGCAAACATCCTTATAGGCACTACTACAGTATTCACCAACGTTCAGTGATACCATTTCCACCCTACCCACCTATCTAGAGTGAGCGCATTAGTTTAGTTCAGTGATTTGGGGTCTACTGTAACATGTAATACAAGAACTGGCTTACTTCGAAAGTTGGGCAGAACCTTTCGATAGTCCATTGTCATATGCTGTAACACGCCGCGCACACCACGCACGCACACACACACACACACACACACACACACACACACACACACACACACACACACACACACCGTGCTGTGTGCGTGTTCAGTTTTTGTGCACAGTTATTGATCCGAATAACCTTAATAATTGTGGGCTGCACCGGAATGAAGAGGCTATTGTCCAAGCAACAGGAGATGCGGGGGTACGCCCGTTAATACAGGGCGGTAACGCTGTCTATTAAGCTGTGTGCGGTCTATGCTCTGAGTCGGCAATTTTTACGCAAATTGCTTTCCTCTTTCGTAAGCACTCAACTTTCACTGTACTAAACGTTTCCACTCCACGCATGGTCATTACTTAACAATTTCCGACTGTAGTTAATATATATATCCCATATCTTTATAACCTTGCTACTATGATTTGATAAAAGTCATTTGAAAAGTGGCAAATCTCACGCTCCTTAGGAGAATAAGAAACAATGTATCTCATTTCGTACACGTTATTTGTATCCAAAAAAAAATTGGGAACGTCTTCTAACACCACGGAATTATGCTGCTTACCTCATCACCGCCAAAAACAGTGAGACAAGTGAAAAAATAAATCCTTTATTAACAACGTCCCGCGTCACACTCAATAAAATGTACCGGTCTATTATGCCGTGGTCGAATGGATTTCACATTTAAGCCCCCACGTTTCGTCCCCATCTGATGAGGACACTTTCCAGGGGGACCATAGCTTCTTTGAGTGTGAGATTCATATACTGGCTCTCTGCTGACTACAGCAATATTCCACTCACGCTTGCACTCGCTCAGTGGCGTGACGTCACATGTTTTGAATACCAGAGCGCAGTTGCTATCCCGCATAGTGGAAGACTGGTTCACCTCTTGTTCAGCACCGGGATCCAAATGTCATTCAATTCCACGGCCTCTGTCTGCCTGCTCAAACTGCTGGGATGTTTTAAATGGCCATAGCCTTTCTGTATAGCATTTGATGTTATCCGCTTGTGGCCGCCATTACTTGAGTTCTTTCAAAATGAATGTGGTGATCTCCTGCTTGCAAAGCATGTTCCGCAACAGCTGTTCTGACTGTCTCGTCCCTTGTGCAGTTCCCCTGTGCCCTTGTGCAGATACGATCCACCTAGACCGTTCCTTTCGTAGAACCCACGTACACCTTCCCAGAACTGCATATTCATGCTTTTTGCAGCTGCTTGCGTGCATCCTTATCCACAGATATTCTAAAACACACACCCACAATGGACGACATTTGGACTCCGGTGCTGACGAAGGTGTGTACTAATTTTCCATCATGGGCTGACTGCAAAAAGCGAGCACGACAATCGAAAACGACTAATTGCACTCGGGTATTGAAAACATCCTTAAACGAAATTTTTGTGCAGTCAGTGGCAAGCAAGAGTGCGAATAGGACTCTCAAAGCAGCTACGACCCCCTTGAAATTGCCCTCCGCAGATGGAGACGAGACGCTGAGTTTAAGTGTGGAAACCATTCGACCACGGCATAACAGCCCGGAACATTTTATTAACTGTGACATACCCGGCAGGGAATGTTTACTTTTTACAAATTTCTACTTACCATACCAGGACCTTCTATCAACAAGGAAGTTTTGTTTCAAGTGCCACTAATCCTGAGGCATTACGTTTTATTTGTGATAGTAAGGAAGAGAAATACATCAGTGATGTTTTAACTTGTAGAACTCTAAAAAAAATCTTTTATAAGCATTTTACAAGAGAATAATAAACACACAACCGGTTGCACAAATTATGTTGCGTTGACAAGGTTTTGATGGTTTCATACTGACTAAGTATTCTTCGTCAGTATAACTTATTGTTGTTTATAATAACTTTTTAATCAACATAGGAGAATAACAAACATTTCAGAGATCTTAATTAGCACAACACGTATTAAAAACAGGTTGACATTGCATGGAAAAAAACGGTTCAAATGCTCAAACATCCATTCCCGAGGCAGGATTCGAACCTGGGACCGTAGCAGCAGCGCGGTTCCGGACTGAAGTGCCTAAAACCGCTTGGTTACAGCGGCTGACGACATTGCATGGAGAGATAATAAAAAAAATTGCTGAAGTTTTTAAACTGAAATAAGTAAAACTTACTTCTGAAGCCAACATTAAAACTATAAGCGTAGCAAGCCCCCAGGGCAGGTATGAGACGGAACGGTTTGTCAACTGACTTCACCGCTACGTAGAAACAACATAATGCGCGCCACCTAGCGCGAATAGCGTAGATCAGCACACATTAAGAAAACAGTGTCATTGTAAATGAAAATAGTTATTACAAAATATCCAGGTTAGCTGTAGTATAAAAATAGGTAATGAATTAAATATAAAGGAAATGTCGCAAATTGAAACAGAAGTTGATGCATGCCATCTGTTGCGTGCAGAAACCATTAAAGTGCTAAAAATTAACATAAGTAACACGGTAGACAATTTGAACTCGGCAGAAGACCTTTAGGGTCAGTTATAACGTCGACTTTGCTCCAGACTCCAAATTCCAAAGTCATTATCTGCTCTTGTTCCGCCCCTGAGGAAGAGTTGCCTGCCGAGCGGTTCTAGGCACTACAGTCTGGAACCGCGCGATCGCTACGCTCGCAGGTTTGACTCCAACCTCGGGCATGGATGTGAGTGATGTCCTTAGGTTAGTTAGGTTTACGTAGTTCAAAGTTGTAGGGTACTCATGACATCAGAAGTTAAGTCCCGTAGTGCTCAGAGCCATTTGAACCGTTTGAAGAATCGCCTGCTATTCCCCCATTGATACTGACACCCATCGTCCAATAGAAAATGTCGCCAGCAGAGCCCAGGCTGTCCCAAAGGCGAAGCTGGACACAATCCGTAGTAATGCTCACTATTAGGTGTCCGGATGCTTTTGATCACATAATGTGGTTCTCTACAAGAACCTATATTTGTTCTGAAAACGTTAAGCGAGAAAGGACGTACACAATTAGTAACGTTGCATCTGAAAGCTGCTCCACTCTTGTCTTTGCTTCGTTATCGCTGCATATGTGAAAAGGCTCGCCGCCATGGCACGCTACACCTGCTGGATAAAATTTGGAGCCCTACGTAGATGTTCGCAGATGAGGCGGTTGTGTACAATGTGACGACAGCGTCGGAAACTTGTCACGAAGCGGAGATGAGGTCACAGACTGTCAGCGATTGCGGTTGGCTCTACACAGGAATAAGTGTCTCTTTTATGGTCGTAAGTAGATGAAGAAAAAAAAAGGTTCAAACGGCCCTGACCACTATGAGACGATATCTGAGGTCATCAGTGCCGTACAACTTAGAACTACGTAAACCTAACTAACTTAAGGACAACACTCAGATCCATGCCCGAGGTTGCAGTCAAACCTGCGAGCGTAGCGATCGCGCGGTTCCAGACTGTAGCGCCTAGAACCGCTCGGCAGGCAATTCTTCCTCAGGAGCGGAAGAAGAGCAGATAATGATTTTGGAATTTGGAGTCTGGAGCACAGTCGACGTTATAACTGACCCTAAAGGTGTTCTGCTGAGTTAAAATTGTCTACCGTGTTACTTCTGTTAATTTTTAGCACTTTAATGGTTTCTGCACACAACAGATGGCATGCATCAACTTCTGTTTCAATTTGCGACATTTCCTTTATATTTCATTCATTACCTATTTTTATACTACACTTAACCTGGATATTTTGTAATAACTATTTTCATTTACAATGACACTGTTTTCTTAATGTGTGCTGATCTACGCTATTCGCGCTAGGTGGCGCGCATTATGTTGTTTCTACGTAGCGGTGAAGTCAGTTGACAAACCGTTCCGTCTCATACCTGCCCTGAGGGTTTGCTACGCTTATAGTTTTAATGTAGGCTTCAGAAGTACGTTTTACTTATTTCAGTTTAAAAACATCAGCAATTTTTTTTATTATCTTTCCTTGCAATGTCACCGGCCCTTGTAACCAAGCGGTTCTAGGCCCTACAGTCTGGAACCGCGCTGCTGCTACGGTCCCAGGTTCGAATCCTGCCTCGGGAATGGATGATTGTGATGTCCTTAGGTTAGTTAGGTTTAAGTAGTTCTATGTTCTAGGGGACTGATGACCTCAGATATTAAGTCCCATAGTGCTCAGAGCCATTTGAACCACTTTTGAACTGCTAGTCATATTGATCGCAGACACGACTTCCCTCCCGTAAGGGTAGAAGGTACCTTGATGAAAATATGAAATTTCTTTTACTGGTTATTGTGATGGTTTGAAGTATGCTTCGTGCTAATACAAACGTATTTTGTAACAAATCGGGCCGGCCGCGGTGGTCTCGCGGTTGTAGGCGCGCAGTCCGGAACCGTGCGACTGCTACGGTCGCAGGTTCGAATCCTGCCTCGGGCATGGATGTGTGTGATGTCCTTAGGTTAGTTAGGTTTAAGTAGTTCTAAGTTCTAGGGGACTAATGACCACAGCAGTTGAGTCCCATAGTGCTCAGAGCCATTTTTTGTAACAAATCCTAAATTATAGGTCTCATACGCCAGTTTAAATGGCATATGCCCACTTGTTGTTCTGTGATTTCTCTCCTTTGAATTCATAAGCCTAGGGACACTTTTCCCGCTCTTAGCTACACATATCGTTGTCTTGGATTCAGTTGTTCCCAATAGTGATAAAGCAACACCTGTGTTTCTTTCTTTCAGGACAAAGCAAAGGTCTGGAGGACGTGGTAGATAGAAAACAGTCAATATAATTAAAACAATATTAGTTCGCATACGGTATGCATACTGTTGGAAAGGGGTTAAAGGTGGGGAAAAATCTTACCTGACATTTACCCCATGTTGCTTCAAAATCAGTGAAAGAGTAATATATGACCGATATAGTGAAAGAACAATGAATTTAAATAAGTGTGTGCTAGGAAGAATTAATGACTGTACAAGTGAAATAAAACTTTAAACTCAGTTTCCCGTAACTATTGTTTTTGTAGCCTAATGTTCCTTTCCCCTGAAGGCATTTGTCGCACAGCACAAAAATTTTAACAGTCAATTGTCCTGGTTCAAGTGCATGAACTGACATTATTTTAAGTTTCTAGCTATATTATAAAGGAGCCTGTTACGTTCTTTCTTTCTAAAATTTTCTTGCGAAACGAATCACTAATAAAACAGTTTTCAAAATTGCAGTTGTAATACACAATTTTTTTTAAGAGATAGCTGGTTCATAGCAAATTGTGTAAATTTATGCGAAAAAAATTCAGTGTTTATACTTTCTGAGAAAAGGTACACTGAAAACAGTCATGAAAACGGAGGAAAAACAGAGTACGTTCTCCCCTTAAGAAAACTGAAGCTAAAAAGCAAAACCGAATAAAGCTGCTAAAGCACGGAAGGAGCTTATACATCTAGCCGTGCCAGACAAATATAAGCTGCAAGAAACCTAGGGAAAGTGCAACAAAGCTCAATGACGAAAACTTTTTTGTAAGAAATGAAGAGAGCTTATCGTCAGGTTTTAAATATTCTGAATCTCAATAACAAAAAACTTAAGTACCCACCATTTTGTTTACAGTTCTCGTCTTTACATATAAAAAATTCTGCCTAAACTCGCTAAACTCGAAGAAGCTGGGAGACTGACTTGAAATTTTGACACAACTTTGCATTCGAATACGTGCCCGGTTGAATAAACCTACTTGTAGTACATATAAGATATGAATACATATGTAACGTACAAGGGGTAACGTTGTTACCAAAACTTTAATAATTTCTGGACCAATTTACTTCAAATATTTACACGACACTCTAATGAACACTCGAATGGACATAGGCTACATATATTTTTAATAAATATAATATACAAATATTTGTGCGTAGTACATAAAGGGAAACATTGTTACCAAATATCTCAAAAAAGTATTTGGCCGATTTACTTCAAATTTTTACGTTCTATATTCGTGCGACTGTTTACTTAAATATTATTAAACATTGGCACGAATATAGAATTTGTATATTTTTGATTTTCATAATATAGAAACATAAATATGAAATATATAATAGTGGAACGTTGTGAGCAAAAATCACGAAAAGCTCTTCAACTAATATTTCAGATTTTAAACGATTACTAAGTATTCAGACGGATATAGACAATATACTTTTTTAAACAATGACGCACAAGTTTTCTGCTTTCAGAAATAGAACGGGCCTCGGAAAGGCCAGATTTAATGGACGGCGAATTGTCTGTAAACAAGGGCTAAGATTTTCAACATTTAATATACGAACATTGACTGGAAAAGTGGAAGAGATGGTAGACATGATGGAAAGAAGGAAGTTAAACCTATTGGGGTTAGCTGAAACGACATGGAAAGTACAAGGAAGGAGAGAACCGAGGGAAGGCTATCGACTTTACTGGAGTGAAAATGAGTAGAGAAGGAGAAATGAAGTCGGTATAGTAGTCTGAGATGGATTAAAAGAGGATGTGAAGAGAATAAGTGATAGGATGATGAACGCCAAAATATTACTCAAGGAGACTACCATAGCGGTAATACAGGTGTATGCGCCGCAGGTGGGTTGCATTTCTGAGGAGAAGCAAGAGTTTGAAGAGGAAATGCAGAAGCAGACGGGAAGGAAGAAGATGATATCAATGGGAGATGTAAACGCTCACGTTGGAATAGAAAGGCAAGGCTGCGAAAGTGTGCTTGGACAGGAGGGTTGGGGCTGCCGAAGTGAGGAAGGTGGAAGACTATTGGAGATCTGTCAAAGGAATGGCTTGATGGCTGGGAACTCTTGGTTCAGGAAAAGAGAGAGCCAGAAAACTACCTGGCACAGTCAAGACCCAAAGAGAAAGTCGATAGTTGACCACTTCCTGCACGTTAGTGATATGAATAGGAACATCATTGACATTAAGGTAATACCATCAAAGGCCTTTTATAGCGACCACTGTTTGATGGTAATGAACCGGAGAGGGACTAAAATTAATAAAGAGACAGAAAACCAGAAAAGACGTATAAGGGTATGGAAGTTGAAGGAGGAAGAAAGCAGGCTACAGTACCTACAAGTAATAAAGAAAAGCATCCCAAAGATGAACCATAAACGGTAGAAGAGGAATGGGGTAGATTCAAGGAAACATTAGTAAGTGCGGCAGAAGCAATATGTAGGAGGACAACCAAAAAAAAGACATGGAAAGAAAGACCCTGGTGGAATGATAAAACAAAGGATATAGTACAGAAGAAAAATAGAGCCTTTAGGATATGATTCCAGAAGAGCACAGTAGAGACAAGAGAATAGTATCAGGCAAGCAAGAGAGAAGCAAAAAGAGTCGTGGCGGAGGTAAGAAGAAAGTGGATGGAACAGTGGACCAGAATGATGGAGTATAATAGTGAAGGTTCAAAAAAGGTGTTATATGGGATGATTAAAAGTACCGGTAAGAGAAAGAACGGTACGACAGATTATGCTCGAATGGTGAAAAAAACTGAACAAGATGTAGAGAATAAGGAGTAACTCAACAATATGTAGGTGTATTTTGATGAACTCCTGAACCCAAATGGAGACCTGAATGAGGAGAAAGAGGAGAAACAGCAAATAGATGAAGACCTTACATGGGGAGAAGTGGAAAGAGCATTGGGCAAGATGGAGGGAGGAAAGTCACCAGGTGTGGATAACCTGATTGTAGAAATGTTGAGAGCAGCAGGAGAGGTGGGGATACAATAGCTATATTGAATAATGAAAATTGTGTGGAGACAGAAGACTGGAAGACGGGAATAATTGTCCCAAACTTTAAGCAGGGAAATAGAAAAGTGTGCAAGAATTATCGGGGGATAACACTGATGAGTCATTGTGCAAAGATTTTTGAGAAAATTTTGATAGCACGAATCCGAGCAAAATAAGAAGGAAGACTGAGAGAAGAGCAACATGGCTTCAGAACAGGAAGGTCCACGGTGGATGTAAGTTTTGCTGTAACACAAAATCAGGAACAGGACCATGAATATGGAATAGATCTACTAATGACCTTTCTGGACATTGAAAAATCGTATGATAGTGTATGTAGAGTGTGGAAAGCCCTGGAGAACAGAGGAGTAGCAAAACAGATTATTTGGAGGACAAGGAAAATGTAGCATGGCTCTGAGCACTATGGGACTTAACATCTATGGTCATCAGTCCCCTAGAACTTAGAACTACTTAAACCTAACTAACCTAAGGACATCACACAACACCCAGCCATCACGAGGCAGAGAAAATCCCTGACCCTGCCGGGAATCGAACCCGGGCGTGGGAAGCGAGAACGCTACCGTACGACCATGAGATGCAGGCAATGTAGCATGGAAGCTTGAGCTGTGTGAAAGTGGGAGGAGAGACATCAGCTTGGATTGAACAGAGGAATGGCTTGAGGCAGGGAAGTGATGGATGATATAATGAGTACAGTAGTACAAGTAATTGGTGAAAGGAAGATGAAAGCTATGGTGTTTGCAGATGATCTGATGATTTGGGGTAATAAGGAGGAATAAGTACAAGAGCAGTTGGACGTATGGCAACGAACAGTACATGAATATGGAATGAAATTTTGTACACGTAAGAGTGAGATGATTATCACAACAAGAAAGAAGGAGAGAGGAACAACGGGAATAACAATAGGTGGGGAGTGGACAGTTTCAAGTACCTAAGAAGCCTGGTATAGAAAGACGGGAAAAACGACAGAGAAATAAACGAGCGGGGGAGAAAAGCAGAAGCATTTCGGAAGAGTGTCAGAAGCCTTATTTGGAGAAGGATGTACCCCATGCTATGTTCCGATCCTGACATATGCATCTGAAACCTGGGTTATGAAGGGAAGGGAGAAAAGCAAAGTACAAACTAGTGGGTCGAAATTCTAGAGGTTAAGAAATGAGAGGACCAGAGAGTTAATGAAGGTGGAACCACTTCAGGAGCAGATAGAGAAATCAAGACTGAGATGGTATGGACACGTTAAGAGGATGGAGGAGAAGAGGATACACAGGAAGAAACACGAGATGAAACTAGATGGAGAGACTAAGACCGAAAGACAGTTGGCTGAAAGGAGTAGAGGACTGCGTCCAGAAGAAAGGAGAAGACTGAATCAAGGTGAAGACGGGGAGATGGTGGCAAGACAGAAGACAATGGAGAGCCTATGTTCCATGCAGACCCGGCCAGAGGCTGGAAACTGTCCAAGATGATGATGATGATGACAATGATGATAATGATGATGATGATGATGATGATGATGCAGAAGTTTTCTGTTAAAAATGACTGCGAGAAAAAAACTCTCTCCTGTGAAAACGTGCGGTTTTGCTTGCTCTGTCACAGGCAGTTTTATACCACCATGACGGGACATTTAAACAATTTGACAAATTGTTTCTCCCCTATATATATTATTCTCATTGTATACATTTTTAAAAGTAAATAGTACACACAACAATGTGCTGTTTTGTTTTCTTCCTCATGGAGGGTTTTCACAGAAAACGGAGGAGTTTAATTTTTGACTTATCGAGTTATGTCTGGAATACCACTATAGAATCTGTGTTTGCAATAACAATAACGAAAGTTCAAGGTCAGAGAAAACTGCGGCGGGAGAGGAGATGGACAGAGGGATGGTAGGAAATGGACGTAGAGGCGGGAAGGGACAGAGAGAGGAGAGAGGGGATAGAAGAAGATGGGCAGACTGACGAGTGGAAGAGGTGGTCGACAGAAAGAGTGGAAAGGAGATTCCAACACTGAATGAGAGGCAGATTTGGATACCGCTATTAATGAAGGAGGTGCTACTCTCAGACAACGACAGGATCTACATTATACTTGTGTTGTAGATGCAATGCTGGCAGAAATCAGGAAGTTTCGCTGTTTGACAAGCGTTAATATTTAGTTAGTAAACAATTATCTCGAAATAAAATCAAAACTGTTGACATTATTTCACTTCCTACATAACATCTGCCAATAATAGAAGATGATAGTGGTTGGATGGCGGGAGGGGGGGGTGTTGTAGGTAGGCTGGGTAAGGAAGAGTAGATGTTAGTGTTACATACACTACTTTCCCTCCTTCTTGCACAGTACGGTGACCTGGAGCACATGCCTGCACGCGAATAAATACACTCCTGGAAATTGAAATAAGAACACCGTGAATTCATTGTCCCTGGAAGGGGAAACTTTATTGACACATTCCTGGGGTCAGATACATCACATGATCACACTGACAGAACCACAGTCACATAGACACAGGCAACAGAGCATGCACAATGTCGGCACTAGTACAGTGTATATCCACCTTTCGCAAGCAATGCACGCTGCTATTCTCCCATGGAGACGATCGTAGAGATGCTGGATGTAGTCCTGTTTAACGGCTTGCCATGCCATTTCCACCTGGCGCCTCAGTTGGACCACCGTTCATGCTGGACGTGCAGACCGCGTGAGACGACGCTTCATCCAGTCCCAAACATGCTCAATGGGGGACAGATCCGGAGATCTTGCTGGCCAGGGTAGTTGACTTACACCTTCTAGAGCACGTTGGGTGGCACGGGATACATGCGGACGTGCATTGTCCAGTTCCAACAGCAAGTTACCTTGACGGTCTAGGAATGGTAGAACGATGGGTTCGATGACGGTTTGGATGTACCGTGCACTATTCAGTGTCCCCTCGACGATCACCAGAGGTGTACGGCCAGTGTAGGAGATCGCTACCCACACCATGATGCCGGGTGTTGGCCCTGTGTGCCTCGGTCATATGCAGTCCTGATTGTGGCGCTCACCTGCACGGCGCCAAACACGCATACGACCATCATTGGCACCAAGGCAGAAGCGACTCTCATCGCTGAAGACGACACGTCTCCATTCGTCCCTCCATTCACGCCTGTCGCGACACCACTGGAGACGGGCTGCAAGATGTCGGGGCCTGAGCGGAAGACGGCCTAACGGTGTGCGGGACCGTAGCCCAGCTTCATGGAGACGGTTGCGAATGGTCCTCGCCGATACCCCAGGAGCAACAGTGTCCCTAATTTGCTGGGAAGTGGCGGTGCGGTCGCCTACGGCACTGCGTAGGATCCTACGGTCTTGGCGTGCATCCGTGCGTCGCTGCGGTCCGGTCCCAGGTCGACGGGCACGTGCACCTTCCGCCGACCACTGGCGACAAAATCGATGTACTGTGGAGACCTCACGTCCCACGTATTGAGCAATTCGGCGGTACGTCCACCCGGCCTCCCGCATGCCCACTATACGCTCTCGCTCAAAGTCCGTCAACTGCACATACGGTTCACGTCCACGCTGTCGCGGCATGCTACCAGTGTTAAAGACTGCGATGGAGCTCCGTATGCCACGGCAAACTGGCTGACACTGACGGCAGCGGTGCACAAATGCTGCGCAGCTAGCGCCATTCGACGTCCAACACCGCGGTTCCTGGTGTGTCCGCTGTGCCGTGCGTGTGATCATTGCTTGTACAGCCCTCTCGCAGTGTCCGGAGCAAGTATGGTGGGTCTGACACACCGGTGTCATTGTGTTCTTTTTTCCATTTCCAGGAGTGTATTTCACAGTAATTCTAAAGCGTCAGGTGTTTGATTGTGAGTATTTCTTGTTGTAATAATATGTTAACATGGCAATTAATGCTTCTAGGATCTATTCACATTAAACATTGTGTGTGTGTGTGTGTGTGTGTGTGTGTGTGTGTGTATGTATTTATGTGTACTCAACCGTTTCAACCTAGTGTGGCGCACATATCCCTTACTACCGGTCAACAATCGCCACTTACCTATCATACTCGTAGTTCACAAAATATGACGTCATAAACAATGAGATGAGTAAAAAATTGACGCATTATGTTCAAATGTGTGAGAAATCTTATGGAACGTAACTGCTAAGGTCATCAGTCCCTAAACTTACACACTACTTGACCTAAATTATCCTAAGGATAAACACACACACACACACACACACACACACACACACACACGAGGGAGGACTCGAACCTCCGCCGGGACCAGCCGCACAGTCCATGACTGCAGCGCCTGAGACAGTTCGGCTAATCCCGCGCGGCTTGCCGCATTATGTATGACGTTTAAATTTATTGATTCTTTGCTAATAACTACATTCGCAACGCATTTCGCACGCAGTTTCCACATACAGCGAAAATGTAGCTGCACCAATAAATCATTGTGTGGCACATAGTCCGAGAGGTATCAGTTAATAAACACTACGATGCATGAAAAAATGCCACATCACACATGAAGTTTTATTACATTCATTTTATATTGTTAACACTCCTACAGTCGAGTCAACTCGACGAAATCCCTGACATTTTGGAGCCCTGTTGGCAGTTCTCAGTTGCGAAATGCAAACGGCTGTGCGCGAAAACATTAACCGTCAACCGAGCTACTAAGAGGCATTGCCATAGACACGTTTACCAAATCGCGTTGTACACATGGGAAGTAGCTGCACACAAAGCATACAGGAAGGGTCCAGGACCATCTCACGCTGAGCCTTGTGTGCAATTTCAGTTTTCACGAACACATGTAAATCAAATTTTTCAATTTTATGCTACAAACACTGTTCACTTTTTGTTGCCATTTGTAATAGAAATCTGGAGTAATAGGAAATTGGCAAAATGTATACCTGGGCAATGCCGGGTTTGCAGCTAGTTAACCCTAGATTACTAAACTCATGTAAAATTTATGACTGCTGTTGGTACCAATGGGCAGTTACAATCAATGTGGTATTGTCAGTATAGAGTGTAAACCAGGACATATTCTAGTTATTTTGTGTGTGACGTCCCAGTGCAGATCTAATAATTCTAATCAACTACTGGACAAACTATAAATTATGATTCCCTTTCAATAAAATGTCGAGCAGTAAAATTCGCGATGGTTTACTAACAATGTAGCATTTTTCCCCCGTAGGGTTAACAGTTACAGAGACGCTACAGGAAATGATGTTGCAAACGAAAGCAGGCGATTCTTAGAGTTCATTTGCCGCAGTTAGGGAAAAACTGAAACATAGCGCCTACTGTTGGTTATGTAAGAGAGGGGAACTGGACTCCTGTTAACCTCAAGGTCACGGAATATCTGGGACGAGCTGCCGGCTAGGCGAGTAGGTGAAAGAAACCGGACCTGGTCCCACTAGGAAAGGATCGCAGTCTTAGATTGGAGAGAAAGCGGACTGCAACATTCTCTTTCGACAAATCCCTCCACGGCATTCTGCCATTAGTGACTCACCGAAAGGCCTTCGCTGATTCACGACGGCAGTAGATTAGATAAGATACGGCGGGTTTTTCATTTTTTTTGTTAGAGCCCCAAAAGGGATGACTGCTGACGTTTTAAAAATGTCACAATAGCAGGAATGTGTGATATACAAGATGTGTCATAGGTAATAAGTGAAGGCGACACAGGTGAGAGTATTGGATAGTACACAGTCCAGTCACATTGATGTTGCCACCAGTTCAACATCAACGTGCAGTAGCCTCTCACGGACGGCAGGTGGCAGCAGTAGTAGTGGAGGGTATATAAAGCGTGTCGGGGAGACGCGGAAAACAGTGCAGTCGCTCTCGTAATGCGGAAACGGGGCGATTTACCTGATGTCCAAAAGGGCGTGAACGTTGGTTTTCGGGGCAAGATTTGAATCATTTCCGAAACGGCTTCGTTTGTAAACTTGTAGAATTAAGGAATTCCAACAATCGTACTTCGTATAAATATCTTAATTACTTGACCAATATCGAGAGCACGTTAGTGTCATCTCCAGGCATCCACGCAAACTGACTGATGATATCCAGCAATTTCCACGATATGTTGAAGCATCCCCAACTCTCTTGTGGTTCCCTTTTTAGCTACTCCACGTCGACGTCTGCTCGTAGATACGAATCGTCGCTAGGTTTTCCGGCTTTACTTTCCGACGTGACAGCGACGACTCTCCGATGAGGTGCGGGCCTTGTGTTTTGCTATTACTGCGAGTCTTATAAATATCGCTTTTATTTAGTAATTTTCCGGCTAAAACTCTCCCATTTTATGGTTAAGACAGCCTGCGCCACCTTTCGGAGGGAGTGGGGACGCCAAAGAGTCACAAAAGTTCATATTAATCAGTCCGTAAAACACGTAAACGTTCACTTCAGTTAGCGTGTTAGTTAATGCCTACGCTTTCCGCTAGATGGTGCTGACTTACTGCTGAATAGCTTTGGTTCCGTAAAATCTTCACTGATCAGTACTAGGTAAATGAAATAAGTACAACACTCTTGTATTTCACTTTCACTCTATATTCAAGGACTAATATGGTGATGGATGAAGATTTAAAAGGCTCCTAGCCTGGAGGAATCTAAATAGTCCGCAAATGCCGATATGTACGCACTCTACGTCCAGATTCGCAACTAACGGCACACGACACTTTCGTAAGTCCACATGTTAATATCTGAATACCGGTACGTCTGAATTCACTCGTATCAGCAGATAATTTGAGTTTCTGTCGTCTATGTGTCCGTAAAGTTCCAATCTAGCACTAACATCCCCTTAATATTCCGTTGCTACCAACAGTCAGAGATCGTACACTACTTCACTTTTAATCTCCGTAATATTCAAACAGTTTATCGTGAAAACACGATAAAGCTCAATCTAATTATTGTCTCGCTGTCTGACACGGGTTCCGCGCCCTTTAACGAAACAATCAAGGAAAAAAGGCGGCAATAATGACGATCAGGTCTTTTTATAGGTTTTTCATCACAAGAGTTTAACGTCACTGCCCTCTCCATGACGGAGCTTCCGTGGCTTTGCTGTACTTAGACGTTAAACTACTTGCTGATATACTATAATTTTGATCTGCAATTACTGAACTCTAATTCTACACTGTTTTCCCCTCTAAAAATTCTATTCTTAATTTTAAGTTATTCTTTCTATAGGTTTTCTCACTGTAAACTGGACTGAGGTGCAGTTGCTAAATGGCTGGAGTGCACACATCGTGTAAACAGAAACACATGAGACTAGTGAATACACACGGTACCTGCCCTAAGGCGCCGGCCGCGGTGGTCTTGCGGTTCTAGGCGCTCAGTCCGTCAGTCCGGAACCGTGCGACTGCTACGGTCGCAGGTTCGAATCCTGCCTCGGGCATGGATGTGTGTGATGTCCTTAGGTTAGTTAGGTTTAATTAGTTCTAAGTTCTAGGCGACTGATGACCACAGATGTTAAGTCGCATAGTGCTCAAAGCCATTTGAACCATTTTTTTGCCCTAAGGCAGCGAGGGCTCGATATCACCATTCAGTTTTCATAGAGGTCTGAGTATGACACTAATGTATTTTCGGTAGTGCTTTCGTAATTAAGATATTTTATGAAAAGTACTGCTATTGGTATTCCTTATCTCTACATGTTTCTGACCAGCTGGAGTCCCACGTTTACTTCAAAGATTGATCATCAGAATGTTTGTAGTCGTGGCACCGTTTTTAAAGTATACCGTAAATGATGAAATGGCGCTATCCAAAACCGGCGGTGAGGCAAATTGTGTTGCATCATTGACCATACAGGGGATAGGCAAAATCATGTAAACAGTAGTAATAATGGGAGATGGTTGTGTTTGACAGTCAACAATGCAGGTAATCCATGCGTGGCGCTGGATTGTGCATGTTCGGTACTGATTAGGCAGATTGTTAACGAGTAGAACGTATTTGCATTCAGAGGCCTAGGTGGGAGGTGCAAGTGAAAGAAAAATGTTCAAATATGTGTGAAATCTTGTGGGACTTAACTGCTAAGGTCACCAGTCGCTAAGCTTACACACTACTTAACCTAAATTATCCTAAGGACAAGCACACACACACACACACACACACACACACACACACACACACACACACACACACACGCATGCCCGAAGGAGGACTCGAACCTCCGCCGGGACCAACCGCACAGTCCATGACTGCAGCGCCCTAGACCGCTCGGCTAATCACCCGGGGCGCAAATGAAAGACCTGAGTTCCAAAGGGGGCAGATTGTGGGGGCCCGATCAGCTGGAGCATCAGTAACCGAGCCAGCCAACTTATAGAATGTTTCAAAAGCAACTGTTTCAACAGTCATAACAGCCTACACAAAACAATGAGAGACATGATCTTGTAAACAGAATATTGGGCGCAAATCAAATGTAAATGACATAGATCGTAGTACGCTAACACGAACTGTGTCGAAATAACACGTATAAGGCGGCTAAAGTGACTGCAGAGCTCAATAGCCATCTTCCAGACCCGTATCTGTCGCCATTGCCCGCCAAGAACTCCGTAAAGTGAATATTCATGGATTAGCTGCTATACTGACACCATCTGTGACGACAATCAACGCAAAGATGAGTGGTCAGCGCGACAGAATGTCAATCCTGAGAGCCCGGGTTCGATTCCCGGCTGGGTCGGAGATTTTCTCCGCTCAGGGACTAAGAGTTGTGTTGGCCTAATCGTCATCATTTAACCCCATCTATGCGCAAGTCACCGAAGTGACGTCATATGGAAAGACTTGCATCCGGCGAATGGTCTACACGACGGGAGGCCCTAGTCACACATTTTATTTTAACGCAAAGAAGCGTAAAAGATGGTGTCAGAAGCATAAATCCTGGTCGGCTGATTAATGGAAAGACGTCAAATGGGCGGACCAGTCAACGTTTTCGTTAGTTGCAACATGGGGCCGAGTTTACATGCGGAGAACGCCAAAAGAAGCCTACAATCCTGATTGCCTGTTTCCAACATGGAGGTGGCAGTGTGATGGTGTGGGCAGCTATATCATGGTATTCTGCTGGTCCTGTCGTTACTCTCAAAAGCCGTGTTACAGCCAACGATTGTGTGAATATTTTAGGTGATCAGGTGAACCGCAAGGTTCAAATGTTGTTCTCCAACAACGATGCCACATTGCAGGACGATAATGCGGCCAATCACACAGTCAGGGCAGTACAGTCGTGGACTGAGGAGCATGCAACTGAGCTGCAGCGTCATACCTGGCCAGCGCAGTCCCTGGGCTTGAACACTATCGAACCCTTGTGGGCGGTATTGGGGAGCAGACTCCACTACAGGTGGAGTTAGATGAGGTTCTGATCGAAGAGTGGCATAACATTCCACTGGCGACTGTACAATCATTATATGCCAGTATTCCAAGAAGAATCTCAGCTGTATTATGGTCAAATGTGGGACCAAGCCCTTATTAATAAACCGTCCCCAAGTACGTACTCGTGTTCAGATTATTTTGCCTGTCCCCTGTAGGTGACACGGGTGAACGAAGGTTGCAGAGACGTGTACGGGCGACCACACGTGCAATAGTTGAACAACTGACAGCCTCGATGAACCAAATGGCTACCAACAGTGTCTTCTCAACGATTGTTCAGCGAACGTTGCCGGAGGTGAGACTCCGCAGCGAGCGCGTCACTCATGCATATACGCTGACTGTTGTTTATCGGAGACGAAGGCTGGAAATTGTTCACCAGTATCGCAGCTGGACGTCCAGTTGTTGTAATCTCAATACCTGCCTGTACTTCCTCTTTACTTCTGACTAACAAGCCTGTACCGTCTGTTTCGTTTTAATTTATTCTTTTGTTAGAGCATGATTCTTTCTCTCAGAGATATTATATTTTCGTATCACTTTTACTTACGTGCATAAGTTAACATGAAACGGGCTCTTGAAGGGCCGCAGTTATTCATGTACCAACTTTAGATTTTGAACGTAATGACTAAAATATAGTTGCCGTAAACTGAACTGAATGTAATTTTGTTAATTTCTATTTCTTAATTGCAAAGCAAGGCTAGAGAGAATTTCGATTGTTGCCGTGGAGCGGCCAAGATAAAACTTACTGACCTCACTGAATCTTTATAATTTAAAAAAAAAAGAACTTTAACGTAAATTAATTATCTGTTACAATTTAGAAAGGTTCTCACAACGAAATCTCTCGCATTTCCAGTTCCTGTTAACGCTTTAAAAAAAAATTAATACTTCGCGCGCGTAATGGCCGACCAGATGCTGCATCGGAAGATGAGCTTCCCGCAGCGCAAATTACTGAAAAATGCTTATTGAAAATAACTAGCCACTGCGAGCATTTGAGGTGACATCTATTAGAAGGGAATTCATTTTGTGATAACAATAATTAGTTTATTTTAGCAGAATACAGAATAACTTACATAAAATATGTGTAGCCGCTCAATGGCTGCCTTCCGTATCGCGAAACAAAACAGTGTGTGTACCATAAAGTACGTCCTTCCTCCTCGGCCTTACAATCGCGTCTCTTTTAGATCCTTTTTAATTATCATAGTCATCTTTTAAATTATCATTGCATATCAGTTGTTTGAAGAACATTAACTGTATCTTTTATACTAATTATATTCATAAAATACGTTAACTACGGTTTACAACCGATAAAAATGTCAATATTTATGTGACGTACCGTCACACGTCACCGTACGCATTATACACTCCCGTCGATATTCAGTTCTTTTTTTACGTTAGGGAGGCGGCAGAGGTTCGACACCAATGGAGAAGAGTGCCGTAAAGAGAGGGCATCCCTGCCCAACGCAGTTATCTTGATCTCTTGACTTAGTTATCCATTAGTCAATATTTTGGTTGCACCACTGCATGAAATATTTTGTATGATATTGGGGAAACGTTGTCGGTATGCCACTGCGTGGGTGGTATTGAGCAAAAAGTGATGATTTACTCTGTCAAACACTTTCTCCAAACACAGGAAAATGATTTTGTAATGTATCTGACAAGTTCTATGGTTGATATTCTGTCTCTCTGTATTTGTATTTTCCCGCCCCTTCCAAAGCTCGTTTTGCATCTCTCGACTGATGTGTCAATCGTATTTTTTTATTCTTTCACGCTAAAACGCGCGCTGTAATCTTACAGAATCGTTCAGAAACGTTGACTGGTCTTAGATTCCGTATTATTTTATCCTTGTTTAACTGGAGAGTAAGACATTCCCTCTGACAGCTCCTTCGGAACCCCATTGTTCAGATTTGTCGACTCATTATAAATGCACAGTTATTTGCACTCAATACGTGGTAAAAATCTGTGGGTGATTCGTCTTTCGGAGTTAATAATAAGCCGTCTTCGCCTTCGTCTCCATCGATTTCCGTAGTTAAGTTTGTTTTATGTTCTCTGCACTGAGTTTTCCTCGTAAGTTGCTTGTTAATAGTGTAAGCTTTCTGTAAGACTTTATCTATAAATAAAAATGCTGAATACTTTTTTTCGTTGAGCATGTAAACAGTGTGGTGAAACAAAACATTAAACTTAGTGAAATACTGAGTTAGAAATAAAGAAGACTAATCTAATTAAACGCCGAAACTAACTCTCGATGTTGAAGTATATTATGAAAATTACCTAACATGAAGTGCAATTTCTGACTTGGAATATCCACTAACGCTAAATCACAGTAAGACTCAGCTTTTACAATTTCTAACACACAATTCAACAAAACCTGACGTTTTCATTTCACAGAACGCGTATATGATTAGTGAAACTGAACAGTTCAAATTTCTAGGTGTTAAGATAGATAGTAAGCTGTGGTGGAAAGCCCACGTTCAGGATCTTGTTCAAAGACTTAATACTGCCATTTTTACTATTCGGACGGTATCAGAAGTGAGTTATCGTTAGCCACGAAAATTAGTCTACTTTGCTTATTTTCATTTGCTTATGTCGTATGGTATTATATTCTGGAGTAACTCTTCCGATTCTAAAAGCATATTTTTGGCTCAGAAGCGGGCGGTTCGCTCAGTGAGTGGTGTAAGTTCACGAACCACTTGTCAATCCCTGTTCATGAGTCTTTGTATTTTGACATTGGCTTCTCTCTATATATATTCCTTACTGTCGTTTCTTGTTACCAACATTAGCTTATTCCCAAGAATAAGCACCTTCACTCGGTTAATACTCGGCAGACCACCAAACCTGCATTTGGATCTGACTTCCTTAAATCTTGTGCAAGAAGGTGTGCAGTACACTGCTGGATCGATTTTCAATAAGCTACTTCTCGAATTCAGAAATCTTGGCAGTTATCCAAGCGCTTTCAAATCGGAACTGAAGAGTTTCCTCATGGGTCACGCCTTCTGTTCTCTCGAGGAGTTCCTTGAAAACTTAAGATGATTCTTATTTTATTGTTGATTGCGTTTACTTGAACTTGTGAACTCACTTTTTTCGGGTTCATGAACTTTTATTTTTATCTGTTATTACTTTTATGTTGTAATTTCATGTACTGACACGTTCCACGACCTTGGAGATTTGCTCCTCAATTTGGTCTTAAGGAACCTGACTTGTAAATAAAAAAAAAGTACTCAACAAAAAAGAAAAAAAAGTTTAATATTACCTTCACTCTTCACTGTAAATTTATCTGCTTAGTACAACACTTGAAAATTCGGACTGTAAATTGAGATCTCCCTTGAAAGAAACAACTTATTTCTTGCTTGGCATGCTGTGCTTGTGTGTGATGTGCCGATGATCTCGAAAGCAGATATAAGTCATCATAGGCAGCAGGCAAAGAAATAAACTACTCACTACAATTTTTTTTTTACTTGTCAGAGACAATCTGTGGCTTTATGTGCTTAAGATTCAATGCACAAATGATAAAATATTCAAAAAAACTTTACTAAGAATTATGGAGAAGCGTTTAACTGTCGTTTTCGAAAAAGTAAATTTCGATTGTTGTCAAAAAAAGTTGTACAGCATGAGAAGACTCGATCAATTACGAAATTCTCTCGACACAAAAATGACAGACATTTCAACGAATTGAGTTACATGTGACACAATGAAAACAAGGAGATCAAATCAACACTAATCATTAATGTTATCTTGAGGACAAAAATTTCCTTTGTATAATAGTACTGTTAAACAAATATTCCATTCTCGAGTATGCCTTGGTTACCTTGAAAAATTCCTCAAAAAAAAAAAAAAATCATCTCCTCCCATACAATCAGTAACATTTGTTAACAAACAAGTTTTCATCTCCATAATAAAAAATTCCAGATAGTTTCTCTCAGATCCAAAATTATCAAATATCCTTTTCTACAAACTCAAAAGCTTATTGCTGTGCCTCAAATAAGAATACCTCAGCGCTGCACATTTGACGCTGCAGCAAGCGAACCATAGATCCATTTAAACACAGAGTCAAGGATCTTATAGTACAATACTCGTGCAGCTAGCCATTTATATAAGTCCCAGTACAGTAAAGGTGAATTATTTACAGTGGCAAAAACATTATCCTCAGTCCACCAAAAAAATTTCATACGAATTTTGGTAAGGCGAGGAAACTGGCATTTTTTAAAAATTACAATGAAGTGAGTACAGTAAGCTGTAATAAATAACATTACAAGCGTTAGTATCTTACGTTACAAAATGTACAAAAGTAGTCTGATTTGCGTTTTACATAGGAAGATGGTCTTTTCACAAGGAGTGAGCACACACTCTGCTTGTCGAGTTTTGTACATTGTGGGTAAATACTGTGTCACTTAACAACTGTCGAAGATTTAATATCTCATGTCACTAATCCTAAGCTAGTAAGGAACACGATCGAAAGTAAAATGTAGCATCGCTTATCACTCCCAAGATACTGTTTAATGTCTCTAGTCATTAATCCTCTAGCTAAGAAAGAGAATTCAACTAGCACGATATTGACACATTTCTTGAAGCATTGATAAAGTTATTTCAGAAACAGTAAGGCTACTGATTGACCATCACTGGAAACACCCTGAAGGTTTATAGTAAATGTACGAGTAGAATCAAATATGAGCAGACTGAGCAAAATAACTTTCACTTGCAACCCATATGTCTATTTGAAGTCTTGTAGATATCTTCGCACTCAGTGCTACTATTTCCTTCTAATGTTTGCAAATATTAGTTATATACTTTGGCAGCTTGATTGAATTTGTGTCTATTTTAAATGCATTAAGAAAATCTTATTTGCAAATGCTGTGTTGTCTCCTTAGGACATGACCTATGAATATCTATGTGAATTCACAAAAAATTTAGCTTTCATTTATAGCATATATGTAACCTTATACATAACAAATGGGCGAAGTGAACAAGTGCATTACATGAAAAAGTAAGATGAAACGTATTTACAAGAATGAATATACTGTATGGATATTGTGTATGTGTACTTGGTGAACTTATATTTTTACTGAAACCTCACACTTTTCTCATAATATCTTTTATCTCAGTCTTACTGTGAAAAACATCGTATTCGCATAGTGATAAGCCTTTTCATTTACCTGCCAAAAACATGTCCGTTTATCTGCCTAAAACATCATGTTTAAATTTCCTTCAAATATTTCCTTATCACATCATCATAACAACCTATTTCAACCTGTCTATATTCGTTTACATTTCCACAACACAATCAACAACTTTCTCCACCCAAAAGCATATGTGCAATTTAATTCCACCTGCCTACTCACACGTGTACTTCCCTTCTCTGCACTCACGTCTTTCTATTTCTACGTGCAACTGCTACATCTCAATTTGCTGTCTTCCTACACCCACTTTTCATAATTGTCTTATTAGTTATGACATTTACCTTCCTTACAACCTCTATCAGAAGATGCTTACCCTGAATGAGCTCTCCTAAAACTATAGACGCTACGATATACATATATTCGCTACAATATTTCATAAGAAAAGTAATTGTTGACATGTTGTTGTTGTTGTGGTCTTCAGTCCTGAGACTGGTTTGATGCAGCTCTCCATGCTACTGCATCTTGTGCAAGCTTCTTCATCTCCCAGTACCTACTGCAACCTACATCCTTCTGAATCTGCTTAGTGTAGTCATCTCTTGGTCTACCTCTACGATTTTTACCCTCCACGCTCCCCTCTAATACTAAATTGGTGATTCCTTGATGCCTCAGAACATGTCCTACCAATCGATCCCTTCTTCTGGTTAAGTTGTGCCACAAACCTTTCTTCTCCCCAATCCTATTCAATACCTCCTCATTAGTTATGTGATCTACCAATCTAATCTTCAGCATTCTTCTGTAGCACCACATTTCGAAAGCTTCTATTCTCTTCTTGTCCAAACTAGTTATCGTCCATGTTTCGCTTCCATACATGGCTACACTCCATACAAATACTTTCAGAAATGACTTCCTGACACTTAAATCTATACTCAATGTTAACAAATTTCTCTTCTTCAGAAACGCTTTCCTTGCCATTGCCAGTCTGCATTTTATATCCTCTCTACTTCGACCATCATCAGTTATTTTGCTCCCCAAATAGCAAAACTCCTTTACTACTTTAAGTGTCTCATTTCCTAATCTAATGCCCTCAGCATCACCCGACTTAACTCGACTACATTCCATTATCCTCGTTTTGCTTTTGTTGATGTTCATCTTATATCCTCCTTTCAAGACACTATCCATTCCGTTGAACTGCTCTTCCAAGTCCTTTGCTGTCTCTGACAGAATTACAATGTCATCGGCGAATCTCAACATTTTTATTTCTTCTCCGTGGATTTTAATACCTACTCCGAATTTTTCTTTTGTTTCCTTCACTGGTTGCTCAATATACAGATTGAATAACATCGGGGAGAGACTACAACCCTGTCTCAATCCCTTCCTAACCACTGCCTCCCTTTCATGTCCCTCGACTCTTATAACTGCCATCTGGTTTCTGTACAAATTGTAAATAGCCTTTTGCTCCCTGTATTTTACCCCTGCTACCTTCAGAATTTGAAAGAGAGTATTCTAATCAACATTGTCAAAAGCTTTTTCTAAGTCTACAAATGCTAGAAACGTAGGTTTGCCCTTCCTTAATCTAGCTTCTAAGATAAGTCGTAGGGACAGTATTGCTTCACGTGTTCCAACATTTCTACGGAATCCAAACTGATCTTCCCCGAGGTCGACTTCTACTAGTTTTTCCATTCGTCTGTAAAGAATTCGCGTTACTATTTTGCAGCTGTGACTTATTAAACTGATAGTTCGGTAATTTTCACACATGTCAACACCTGCTTTCTTTGAGATTGGAATTATTATATTCTTCTTGAAGTCTGAGGGTATTTCGCCTGACTCATACATCTTGCTCAGCAGATGCTAGAGTTTTGTCAGGACTGGCTCTCCCAAGGCCGTCAGTAGTTCCAATGGAATGTTGTCTACTCCGGGGGCCTTGTTTCGACTCAGGTCTTTCAGTGCTCTGTCAAACTCTTCACGCAGTATCGTATCTCCCATTTCATCTTCATCTACATCCTCTTCCATTTCCATAATATTGTCCTCAAGTACATCGCCCTTGTATAGACCCTCTATATACTCCTCCTACCTTTCTGCTTTCCCTTCTTTGCTTAGAACTGGGTATCCATCTGAGCTCTTGATGTTCATAATTGTTGACATATGAAATTAAAAAATATTTCGTCAGAAAGGCAATGCAGCAAATCATCTTATCTTATACATATGCATCAATAAATTATTATGGTAAACCAATAAAGAAATTGATGTACAGATTCTCAGTCTAAGATAAATCAAACACAAAAAAGTTTTATCATAAAAACAATGCTCTGAAACATGTGTTTGTACCTAATAACTGACTTGCCTTCGGCTTCTAAGATTTTCTCAGCATCATTAAAGTTTAAAAATGCTTTGTGTTCACTTAAAAAGTTTAGTCCCACATCATTTCTGTAAACTGATTGGGATCGATCACTGCTGTCGGCTGCAGCGGGACAGTAAGCGGAATCAGCAGCGGCGAGAGAAAATGTGTACCAGACCGGTATTCGAAGCCGGGATCTCCTGCTTCTAGGCAGGTGCGTGGAACACTGCGCCATCCAGGACACAGCGTTATCGCAACGGCACGAACTATCTCGGCACACCTCTTGAACGATCCACACTCCCACCGGTAATTACTTCAGCGTTGCCAGTGTGAAACATACAGACACTACGTGTTGCGTTGTCTGTAATTGTTCCTGTGATAATGAGTTTTGCGAGAGCGTTCGTCACTTCTGTGATGTTACGGCGGAAATGAATGTCGCTAGCTGTTGCCTTGGTTTCTACTGATACGGTTATCAGTTCTTGTAGACAACCTTGGAAAGCTTCCAAGTCGTCCTAGCATCTTGGTGCCATTAATACTTGACTCAAATTTGAATCTTGTTGAGCACACGCGTATCAACTCAGAGGAGTTTTACGGGTTTGTGAGATATTTATTATGTAACATGTGCTTAAAATAACTGACTGAGCTAGAAAACTAGAATTGACCAATTTTTTTTATCGGTGCTATACTGTGCTTTACTCGATCCTGAATAGCTTGAGACTAATGTGCAGACAGGAAAAAAGTGGTAATAATCAGCTCCGCTATGACAGTCTCTAATTACAGTCCGCATTTTCACAGCTGGCTCGCTTTCGAGGTATTCACACATGAATTCCAGTTTGAGATCTAAAGACCAGATTGGTAACAGTGAAAACAAAAAATCATCCAGTCTTGGTTGGGGGTGGATGCAGTTACTAAGGTTCCAGAAATATTTAATTTATTATCAGGAGAAAATGCTTTTAATGGAAATGGTCTATTCATTGAGAGCCGTAATGTTCCCAACTACGCCCGATGGGTGGCTCACTACCATGTGTTGGTGAAAAGTATTGTTCCATGGGAAAGTCTGCAAGACGACACAAATTAGTGTATTCATCGCTAGTTCCCCATAGTGAGTAAGTATGTGAACGCGTGAAGTCATTGGTGTCGGCACTGCTACTTACTTTGCGTTCGATAGGTGTCAACTGTTCTCACAAGTTGTTTATGTCCTTTTCCTGCTACTCATTGACTTTAGTCTGACTTTAAGTGCCTGCCTGTCTGAAAATGGTACAAGATGTGTGACATCAGAATCACTGTCTGTGTTTGTGGACAAATTTGCCGTCAAATCTTTGACATTCTTTAGTAACATACCAAAATTTTCTATTTGTTCGTCAGTGTTCAGCTTTAATGCCTCTACTTGTTCACTAGTTGCTTCAACGCAGATATGAAGGCGTCCTATGAGTTGCGAGACCACTACATTCGCTATAGTGATATATATTTTTGCAAGTAGCTCCCCTTTGACATTCAGTTCTGTAGCTTTTAAGTTATTTAGTTCAGTTTCAGGACTACGTAGACTGGCTGTTAGCCTTGTAATAATAGATTGTAAGTCATTTCTTATCTCCCATCGGATTTCTGCTGAAAGTTTTTGCTGTTTTCCCTCAATTTTTTGGATGTCTTTTCTTATTTCTTCTTGTAATTTTATGTTTAGTTCTGCTGTTTTGTCTGTTTTCTGAAACTGTTATGTGTTTCGTTCAAGTGTTTTGTCTATTCTCTGACGCAGATATGAAGGCGCCCTGTGAGTTGCGAGACCACTACATTCGCTATAGTGATATATATTCTTGCAAGTAGCTCCCCTTCGACATTCAGTTCTGTAGCTTTTAAGTTATTTAGTTCAGTTTCAGGACTACGTAGACTGGCTGTTAGCCTTGTAACAATAGATTATAAGTCGTTTCTTATATCCCATCGGATTTCTGCTGAAAGGGTTTGCTGTTTTCCCTCAATTTTTGGATGTCTTTTCTTATTTCTTCTTGTGTTTTTATATTTAGTTCTGTTGTTTTGTCTGTTTTCTGAAACTTTTATGTGTTTCGTTAAAGTGTTTTGTCTATTCTCTGAAAGTGATCTGTGCTTTATTCAGCTGTTTTATTCTCGTTTAGTAGCAGCTCTAACAAAATTGGATTAGTGATTTCCACTTCCGTGTTTACTGGACTTGAGTATTGCCACTAACAGACGTAGGCTCACATACTGTTAAACCAAAGGAAAACCCACATCGACTGTCTTACTGAGTGGTTGCTGCGAAATTTTCGCGTGGCTGGTGCTTCTTGTCGCCTGTCCATTCGCCTTCTGAAATTTCTTGCTCGCTGTTGGAAATCTGTCCTGTTGCGTTTATTAATAAAGAAATCATCTGTGTTGGAAAATTATTTGCGTTCTCAGAAATCTCAAGTAAATTACTAATGTGTGACGACTGTTGTGCTTGTTCTGTTTCATTAATTATTGAGCCGTTACTTTGCGACATGGATTGCGATCAGGTAGCGCGAGGGAGTGTTTTGTTACTAGCCACAGTGTTGAAATGCAAAAACAGAATAACCAAACAAAATTTCTGTTGTAGCTACGCGAAATGATTTTTAGTTATGCGGCAAAAAAGTCTGCGAAAAAATTTACGTAACACAGAAAATTTCACAAGTTATATACTACTGTCTGCCTACACCATGCAAAAAATAAAACAATAATAAATAAAAAAATAAAAAATTTTAAAAATCCAACTAAATCAGAATAATTACAATGAAATTACAATAGCTGAAAGGGAAAATACAAATGTTAGTACATATATTGGTAGCACTAATTTGTTTTTGATACATGAAAATACTGAGTATCCTTTTTCAAAAACTTTCTCCACCTATAACGTGTGCTTCAGAAATCGTATTGAGCTGCCGAGCAGTTTATTAGTTCTTCCAGACGGTGCTTGGACATTGATGATTCTGGCATTGTTAAAGGTACCGGCGATTCCTCAAGTATTTTGGAGCCGTTTTATTTCTTTAATGGTATTCTTGCTTCGTAGAGATGGCAGGTCCTGTATTCGTTCCGTTTCCTAACTCTCATCATCTCAGGTATATTCTGGCCTGGTGGTAGTAAAAGTGCTTCGCACTTCAGATGAAATTAGCTCACTTTGACTAATGACGAGGACTGTAAGTAACGTTCAACTGCCTTCCCAGGTTACTACTGCAAAGCTAAACTAAGAGCTTCCACTTGCATTTGCGTAGCTGCGCACACTGGGTGTTACACTCACAGTCATTCAAAATGAACGAGCATCCGTGATTAGACAGGCGGCTAGAGTACATATTGTGCTGGCTGTTAAATGTTGCTAAGGCTAGAATAAAGGCATACAAAAATTCAGGTTCTCAATGTGGTCTTCCTTCCTGCCAAGGAAAATATGAGCGTGGAAAATATTAGCAAATGCAGGCAGAGAGAAGACGCCCTGCCGAACTTGATAAGTCAAAAACAATCAAAATTTTACGAGAGGCTGATTTACTGACTCCTTTCAACGTGTTTTCTGTTGTTTCAGCGCCACCTCCTTCGTCGTTTTCTTCTGTTCGCTCCCGTGAAGCCACTGATTTCTTGTTGTTTTCGTTCGCTCTCGAGAAATATCCTCTTTAGGAAGGCACGGTCGAAATTTTCCCTTTCCTTAATTCTCTGCCGAGTGGATTTGAGATGTAGGGACTTTCTACACTCGCTTTTGTTCTGTCACCATCACATGCGTCAGCAACACCAAAGTGTTGGGACAGGACGACGACTCAATGGATGTGGTATACGTCAGAAGGGGTCCCTTGAAAAAAGTTAAAATATATTACCATATTTTACGGACAGTGAGACGATACCGACTACAAGACGCGCCTTAATTTTTAAGCAGTTTAAAAAAATAACTTTTTAACCATTTTTATTTTATATTGCAAAGCCAGATAAAAAAAAGGTTATAAAACGGAACCGACCTTTAAACTATCTAAAAATCGTCAGCTGAATTTTCTATTTCTTCTCCCTCCTCACGTTGTCATCATTGTTCTCTTCTTATACTAGGATTGTCCACAGAGTAAGTTCCGTTTCTGTTCCGAAGACACGTACACCATTTCCAGATCGCTACTGCCGACGTGTGCTTTGTAGTGCTCCTTTATGATGCCAGCCGTAATTGAAAATGCCGCCGCGTGTGAAATCAGATCTGTGATTCGTATTCTAAATCCAAGGAAAGTTAAACCAAAGGAAATTCATCGGCAGATCTGCGAAGTTTGCGGACAAAGCGCTGTGAGTGACTCAATGGTCAGAAGATGGGTCAGACTGTTCAATGAAGGACGTGACCAAGTGCACGATGAAAGACGAAGTGGACGCCTGTCTGTGGTTACTGATCAACTAGTTCACACGACTGAAGAGGACATTAAGCACAATCGTAAGTTTACACTTAGTGTCTTTGCTATGGAAGTTCTGCAAGTATCACGATTAAGAATTTTTGAAATTGTTACTGATAAACTGAAATTTCGACAACTTCGCTCACGTTGGGTACTCAAAATTCTTACTGAACAACACAAAAAACAAAGGATGGGCAGTGAACTTCAGTTTTTGATACGCTACAATGAAGAAGGCTATGGTTTTGTTTCTCAGATAGTGACGGGGGATGCAACTTGGATATCGTACGACACCCCTGAAAAAAAAGGGCAATCAATGGAATGGAGGCGTACTTCATCCCCACGGAAGGTTAAGCCTAAGCAAATCTTGACACCTCAAAAAGTTATGTGCACCGTTTTTTGCGACAGAAAAGGCCGCATTCCATTAGAACAACTGACACCCTTGGGAGAACCAGTTCTGACAAAGCTCTACCATCTGGTGAACAAGATGTGTCAGACACGCGAAACACCCTCGAGTTCAAGAAGAATATAATAATTCCAATCCCAAAGAAAGCAGGTGTTGACAGATGTGAAAATTACCGAAATATCAGTTTAATAAGTCACGGCTGCAAAATGTTAACACAAATTCTTTACCTAAATGTGGAAAAAACTGGTAGAAGCCGACCTCGGGGAAGATCAGTTTGTACTCTGTAGAAATGTTGGAACAAGTGAGGTAATACTGACCCCACGACTTATCTTAGAAAATAGATTAAGGGAAGGCAAACCTTCGTTTCTAGGATTTATAGACTTAGAGAAAACTTTTCACAATGTTGACTGGAATACTCTCTTTCAAATTCTGAAGGTGGCAGGGATAAAATACAGGGAGCGAACGGCTATTTACAGTTTGTACAGAAACCAGATGGCAGTTGTAAGAGTCGAGGGACATGAAAGGGAAGCAGTGGTTGGGAAGGGAGTGAGACAGGGTTGCAGCCTCTCCCCGATGTTATTCAATCTGTATATTGAGCAATCAGTAAAGGAAACAAGAGAAAAATTTGACGTAGGTATTAAAATCCATGGAGATGAAATAAAAACTTTGAGCTTTGCCAATAACATTGTAATCCTGTCAGAGACTCCAAAGGAACTGGAAGAGCAGTTGAACCGAATGGGCAGTGTCTTGAAAGGAGGGTATATGATGAACATCAACAGAAGCAAAACAAGGATAATGGAATGCAGTCGAATTAAGTGGGGTGATGCTGAGGAAGTTAGATTAGGAAATGAGGCACTTAAGGTAGTAAATGAGTTTTGCTTTCTGGGGATCGGAATAAATGATGATGATCGAAGTAGAGGATATAAAATGTAGACTGGCAATAGTAAGTAAAGCATTTCCAAAGAAGAGAAATTTGTTAACATCGAGTATAGATTTAAGTGTCAGGAAGTCGTTTCTCAAAGTATTAGTATGGAGTGTAGCCATGTATGGAAGTGAAACATGGACGATTAATAGTTTGGACAAGAAGAGAATAGAAGCTTTCGAAATGTGGTGCTACAGAAGAATGCTGAAGATTAGATGGATAGATGATATAACTAATGAGGAGGTACTGAACAGGGTTGGGGAGAAGAGAAATTAGTGGCAGAACTTGACTAGAAGAAGGGATCGGTTGGCAGGAAATGTTCTGAGGCATTCAGGGATCACCAATTTAGTATTGGAGGGAAGCGTAGAGGGTAAAAATCGTAGAGGGAGACCAAGAGATGAATACACAAAACAGATTCAAAAGGATGTAAGTTGCAATAGGCACTCGGAGATAAAGAACCTTGCACAGGATAGAGTAGCATGGGGAGCTGCCTCAAACCAGTCTCTGGACTGAACACCACAACAGCAACAAGTGTCAATAGATATTAATCCTTCTAATGCACTCAGAATTTGAAAATTCTTTACTTTTATGAATAAACGCGATGCTGCACATAGGGCCTTTAAGCGTAACCCAACTCCCGAGGCGTAAGAAGCTTATAGGAAACTCCGAAACAGAACCAAGCAAAGCGTGAGGAATGCCAAAATCAGATATGCCCGCTCTGTCGTATGCGGCATATCAAAACCTGCTGCACTGTGGAAAAAGCTGCGCAGTTTCGGTATAGGGAAGCGAAGATCTGACGCTGTTTATCAAGCGTCTGCAGAAGAATTAAACGATTTCTTCTCAACAGCTGTAAACTGCCACGCAGCGACAAATTACCAGCCCCAAGATATAAATCTCTCGAGAGACAAGTTTTTCCTAAAACATGTCACTACCGGCACAGTACACAAGGCAATTAGGAGAATCTCTTCCGAGGCAGTAGGAAATGATGGAGAGAGCATTGGCATGATTAAGAACGTCGTAGAGACTATTATTCCAGTTATCACAGACATCTTCAATCTCTCTTGTCAGTAGTACGTATCCTACTGAGTGGAAGCAAAGTTTAATTCAACCTACACCCAAGACTGACAACCCTAAGTCGCCAGGTGACTACAGGCCGATCAGCATACTACCTGCAATGTCTAAAGCCTAGAATACATCGTCCATGAACAGCTGACAGATTACCTCAAAACTCATAACACCCATGACGAATATTAGTTAGGCTTTCGAAAGCACCATAGTACAGCAACTGCATTAATCAAAGTAACTGATGACATTAAACATGCTATGGACAGACATGAAGCTACTATCCTAACACTGCTTGACTTTAGCAAGGCTTTTGACACAGCTGACTTCGATATATTACTAATTAAAATGAAACAGCTGAATTTCTCAAACAAAGCAATACACTGGTTCGACAGCTACCTCAAAAACAGAAGTCAACAAGGCATTTGTGGGTCGAAAAGTCATAATGGAAAAACGTGCGCTCTGGAGTTCCACAAGGCTCCGTCCTTGGTCCACTACTCTTCTCACTGCACATTAATGATATTTCTTCAGTGATTCACTCCTGCAACTACCATCAATATGCCGACGACATCCAACTGTACATAAGTGCAAGCCCCAAAAACATTGCTGACTCAGTAGCGAGTATGAACGCAGATCTTTGTTTCTAGATGAGCACAGAACATAGGTCTGAAACTAAACCCCAAGAAATCCCAGGTCATACTTATATCTCATCCAAAGTTAATCAGCCGTTACTTTCGCTCAACAGTCCCTCAAATACTCCTCAATGGTACCCAACTACCATACCAAAAAACAGTAAAAGACCTTGGCATAATCTTGGATGAACACCTGAACTGGGAAGAACAAACAGTCACAGCTTGCCGGAAATCGCTCTCCTCCCTACATGCAATTCAAAAATTTAGAAAAATATTTCCAATCCATGTTAAACGAAAATTAGTCCAAACACTAGTCTTGCCTAATCTTTACTACTGTGATGTAGTTCAACACGGCACAAATAGTGAATATTCTAGATGCCTCGAGCTAGTGATGAGTGCTTGCGTTAGATACGTGTGCAATATTCGGTTGTATGATCATATCATACTCCCAGCTAGGTTGGATACGCCCACATAAGGCACGCGATCTCCACACGATGTGCTTACTTCATCGATTTCTTAGCCACTGGTGCCCACAATACTTATCTTCTCACATTAAACACCTATCATCATTCCACAATCGCAATACCAGATCGGATACGTCTGGCATCTTGGCTGTACCTTTACATAACACAAAATCTTTCTCCGTGTCATTCTCCATCTCAGCCATAAGACTATGGAACGCGCTCCCCTGTGATCTTCGTCTTATCCAGAACTACTCAACATTCAAGCGGGAACTCAAAACTTACATATTAGGGATGGTATAGCCACCATTGTTGTATCCCTCCCATCTCTATCTTTCTCCTCTCCATCACAGCTTCGAATTTTACCATTCTATTTCTCTTCCTCTAACCTATCTACCTCTTATATATCTCTTTCACCCCATTCTATTGTCTTATGTCTCTGATCGATGGGAATAACTCACAAGCTGCAAGAACATAACGAGAAAATTCCCAACTAACAATACGACTGACATTCACAAAAGAAAAGTATGTTTACTTTCATATACATAGTCATTACTATTATTATTATTATTATTATTATTATCATTATTATTCCTGATTGTTATAATTATTTTTTGTTGTTATAGTTATCATTGTACTACTGTTATAATCTCTAATTTTTTTCTTTAACATCTATACTGCATAATACGTTATATGTCCTTAATGTTCTGTAGAAACTGTAACTCGTTCAATCTGAGTATGCCTGGTTAGGTGTAAGAGAGGGCCTGAAGGCCCTAATCTTACCAGGTAAAATAAATGCATAAATAAATAAATATATTTGTACATTCCGTGTTGTGATTAGCTCCTGCATAACATGGTGGTTAATTCAAATTACAGCCTAGCCATTTTTGTGCTGCGAGGTTTGCATTACTTTCAGTTGGGAGACGTACCCTTGTTTAGAAGCTGATGGTGAATAACATTGTTACAATACTGTTGTTGATTCAACCGTACTGTCTTTTGGCAGACAGAGTTTGCTTCTATTGTAAACTGAAATGAGGAAACGTGAAATAGAGCTGAGAGGGGAATCGATCCACGATTCGGGTTTCTGTAAGAATACCTGCAGCACCGCTCTCTGAAATGTTGAAGGTAGCAGAGATAAAATTAAGGAAGCGAAAGGCTATTTACAACTCGTACAGAAACCATACGGCAGTAATAAGAGTTGAGAGTCATGAAAGAGAAACAGTGGTTGAGAAGGAAGTAGCCTATGCTCGATGTTATTCAATATGGACATTGAAAAAGTAGTAATGGAAACCAAAGAAAAATTTGAACTATGAATTGAAGTCCAGGGAAAATAAATAAAAACTTTGCCGATGACATTGTAATTGTGTCTGAGGCAGCAAAGGACTTGGAAGACAGTTGAACGGAATGGACATTGTCTTGAAACGAGGATATAAGATGAGAATCAACAAAAGCAAAACAAAGATAGTGGAATGTAGTCGAATCAAATCAGATGAGGCTGAGGGTATTAGATTAGGAAACGAGGCACTTAAAGTAGTAGATGAGTTTTGCTATTTCGTCAGAAAAATAACTGATGGCAGTAGACAGGATTCAAAAAGTAGAGAGACAATGGCAGAAAAAGCATTTCTGAAGAACAGAAATCTGTTAACATCGGGTACAAATTTAAGCGTTGGTAAGTCTTTTCTGAAGGTATTTGTTTGGGGTGTAGCCATGTACGGAAGTGAAACATGGACGATGAGCTGTATGGATAATAAGAGAATGTAAACTTTGAAATGTGGTGTTACAGAAGAATGTAGATGGGTAGCTCATGTAACTAATGAGGAGGTACAGAATACAATCGGGCAGAGAAGAAATTTGTGGCACAAATTGTCCAAAACAAGGAATGGGGTTATAGTTAACGTTCTGAGACGTCAAGGGATAACCAATTCAGTATTAGATGGAAGTGTGGGTGACAAAAAACGTAGAGGGTTATAACACTCCTGTCCGCTACTGCTATACCATAACCTTAAAGTTGGAGGCAGGTCGTGAAATAAAAACTATACTGTTTAAGTAATTGTGGTAAAAGCAACAGATCAGTGTTACCCTATGAGAGGAATTTCGTGATGTTGACTGTGTTGTACCTAAAGGAGGTGGATTGTCGGAAGTGAAAGTCACCATTACGTTAATATTTAAATAGTATCAAACAATATTTTACGTATCTACACTGTTCAAAGAGTAAGGAAAACGGTCGCCAGCCGAATTAGGCAAGAGAATTATTGACATTCTTGTTCAAGAAAATAGCTATGAGTAACTTTAAAGGACAAACACAACCTATATTTTGCCATGCATGAGTGCAATGAACTCTGGCACCCGCATATGTTCACGTTAAAGAAAGTGCTTACAGTTACAAAATAACATGGCTATTTGCATAATGATAACAGGAAACGACTTACACTTTTGCCTTCAAGGCTTGTTCAAACTGAATGGTCTCAATAATATTACTATCAATATTCACTGTAGAATCATAAAATAGGTATAGGTTCAATTGTACTTTTTAAACATTTTCCTATCTGTCAAAAAATTGTAAATGTAGTTCACTGCAAAATTATGAACTGGTCATAAGTTAAGTCACTCTCTCAACTAAATACTATTCTATTTAGAATGAAAGTTAAATGTATTTCACTAACAAAAAAATTTCCCATTCAATTTTGAAAAAAGAAGTTACTGTTTTCATAGATAGTGGTCTTTCTACTAATTGTTATTTATCATGAGCATAAAGGATAACCTGTGGATCTTATTACAGTATTAATATGCACATTCAATACCCAAAAGAAGCAAGCATGAGTATATAACTTTCCACCATTGCAGTTTTCCACTTTTACTACAGTGAGGCACAAAATTAACATATTTGTAAGATACTGACTCACCTTTTGCGATTTACAACAAGCAGCAATGTGATCATTTACTAAGCAAAACTTTATAAGCCTCAGTCATAAGAACTTTTAAATTTGAAAAGGGCAACAACATATTAATAAGCAGATTTAATAAAAAAATTATCTTCTTTAATTACTTTAGTTCACTGTCTTGCCACATTAACTTTAACTTTCTTTTTACTATGTTCAAGAGGCATTCATTAGTTAATGTTCTTTCATTAAGGAGACTCGATAATGACTTTAGTTCAAACAGAGAGGAACCTGAGAGGTGTTATGATAGGGGAAAAAAATCGAGGTAGGTACATACATTCAGTTATAAAAAATACCTTATGTTTGAGCAGACTAACACATCCAATAAGCTGATCCTTCACTGTACATTACTATAGTGTTCAATTACAGTGATTGCGCAATGTGGTGGCCATTACATGTTGGTAGGTGGATTTGCAGGCAGAATTGCTGGACTCTGTCATTTCTTGGTAGCGATGATAGATACCAATTTCAGAATAGCTCCAGCTCTTTATCCATCCATCCGAGGCATTGGAAAGCGGCAGGAAAAGCCTCTCTCGGAACCTGCACAATACAGAACTTTTACATGGGCAGTGCACAGTTTAGTAGCTCGTCCCCGACTGGCTATTGTTCCATCTTTTCTACCTAGGCCAACCACAATTTGCTCGCGCTACACAGCTTCGTTCCCGAGGGGAACCACAACACCTTTTGCATATGAAATAATTAAGAACCCTAAGTGAGGATCAGCAATTACATGCAACAGCCAAACAATTTAAATAAAACAGAAACTTTGCACATATTGACATTTATATAAAAACATTTTAAACAAATTCCAAATATATACAGTAAGTTTTGTCTCCCTCCAATTGGGACAAAGAATTTAGATGACAGATACACTACATTGCATAGAATCAAATCATGACATCAAAATTTTAACAAAGAAAGGAGTATACAATTTTGTGTTATCGATTGAAACACATTTACAGATGCTCAACGATGTAACATTAAATAAAACAAAAGGCAAAATAAATCAGAAGAGCATTAGAGCTATGGTGTTACAGGGTGACCAACACATGTACTGAAGTGAAACATGGACGATGAACTGTTTGGACAATAAGAGAATGTAAGCTGTCGAAATGTGGTGCTACAGAAGAATGTAGATGGATAGCTCACGTAACTAATAAGGAGCCACTGAATAGAATCTGGCACAGAAGAAATATGTGGCACAAATTGTCCAATAGAAGGAATCGGTTGATAGTACATGTTCTGAGACGTCAGGGGATCACGAATTCAGTATTAGTATTAGAGGGTAGTGTGGGTGACAAAAACGTAGACGCTGACCAAGAGATGAATACAGTAAGCAAATTCAGAAGGATGTAGGTTGCAGTAGTTATTCGTAGATCAAGAAGCTCGCGCAGCATAGAGCGTCATGGAGTTTTGCATCAAACCAGTCTTCGGACCGCAACAGCTACAAAACCTGCCACACCTCACGTTGGCTGCCCTTTTTAATAACGTCCGCTGCAACGCTAATGTACCTGCACTTCTGGAGAAAGCAGCAGCTCGAACTGATCCGCCCACTCGTCTCAGATAGCGATCTGAGGCCTGCGAGAATCTGGCCGAGGGTGGCAGAGTGAACCGACGAACCCGCACGGTATGAAGAACACTGTACCTACCCCCTTCTCACCTTTTGACCTGCTCCACATATATTACCGAGAATACATTTAGTCTGACTTGCGACATAAAGTCTCCCAGGAGACCCACGATCATTACGTGAATAGCTATGTCTTTAACATAGCCTTTATTGATCCCAATTTTTAATTAATTTTCGGTGATCCGAATGTATTTTGATATGCTGAGTTGAAAAATGGCAAAAGCGTGTCTCAAATGATGAAAATTCAGAAAATTGGCATTATTTAGAGTGGAACCTGAGATTTGTGGGCGAAAATCCTTAAAGTTTTTTTAAATAAAACAAACTTTATTAACATTCTATATCTTTCTTCTTCATGCCCACTTACTTATTTCTCATCATACTCCTCCCTGGCGACGTGCACATTTCTCCCAAAGAGACACCATTTTGTTGATATCCCCTCTGCAGAATGCACCACATTGTTGACGGAGCACAACATCACCTCTGCTTGCATCCCTTCGTCACTATCAAATTGAAATCCTCGAAGCTGTTCTTTAAGTTCTGGAAACAGATGAAAATTGGATGGGGTCAAGTCGGAACTGTATGGATAACGATCGGTGACTTTGATCCCAAGGCGGATTGTTGTAGATGTCTCAGTGCTCAGTGCTCATGTGCGATCTGGCGTTGTCGTGCTGAAGAATTCCAGACTCGATTACAGCGCTCTGTCTCTCACGCACCGTCATAGTTACACTACACACAGCCATGTTATACGCTACAATTCTAAGCCCTCTAGCAGCAGAGGGCTGTAAATATGAAGTCACGAAGCAGAAATATGCACAGCGGTAATAACGTATGTTTTATTTTATTGATAGTCGTCTTATTGTATGGAAGAGAGACTTCAGCTAATGATGTGTATGACAGAAAGTACCATCACAGCTGTATCTTGAGAGTGATGGTATTCTATCACACGACTAGTTTCGACGGTACATTACCACCATTCTCAGACCTCAACACTGCCAAAGGACTATTTAAGTTCCTTGGCGCATTTATTGAGATATACTTGCTGCTAGCACACGTGGGCTAGTGTCGAGTGTAAACCCTTGATGGAAGCTGTGGTGTGTTTGGGCTTACGGGCGCTCAACATCGAGGTCATCAGCGCCACCTGATGGAAGCTAGCCCACGTCTGCTAGCAACAAGTATATCTCAGTAAATGCGTCAAGGAAACTGAATAGTTCTTTGGCATTGGTGAGGTCCGAGGATGGCGGTAATCTGCAGTCGAAGCTAGTCCTGTGATAGAATAGAGACATTCTCGAGATTCAGTTGTGGTGGTACTTTGTGTCATATAATGTACGTTTTGCTTAAATAGCTTTAAGTTTTTGCATTAAAATTCGGTGGCGTTGCTTTTCAGCAAACCCTCATACATACCGGGTGATTAAAAACTCAGTATAAATTTGAAAACTGAATAAATCACGGAATAATGTGGATAGAGAGGCACAAATTGACACACATGCTTGGAATGACATGGGGTTTTATTAGAACCAAAAAAAAAATACAAACGTTCAAAAAATGTCCGACATATGGCGCTTCATCTGATCAGAATAGCAATAATTAGCATAACAAAGTAAGACAAAGCAAATATGATGTTCTTTACAGGAAATGCTCAATGTGTCCACTATCATTCCACAACAATAGCTGTAGTGGAGGAATAATGTTGTGAACAGCACTGTAAAGCATGTCCGGAGTTATGGTGAGGCAATGGAGTCGGATGTTGTCTTTCAGCATCCCTAGAGATGTCGGTCGATCACGATACACTTGCGACTTCAGGTAACCCGAAACCCAATAATGGCACTTATTGAGGTCTGGGGACCTGTGAGGCCAAGCATGACGAAAGTGGCTGCTGAGCACACGATCATCACCAAACGACGCGCGCAAGAGATCTTTCATGCGTCTTTTTTTTTCTAATAAAACCCCACGTCATTCCAAGCAAGTGTGTCAATTTTTACCTCTCTATCTACATTATTCCGTGGTTTATTAATTATTCAAATTTATACTGACTTTAATAGCACCCGGTACATTGAAAAAATAACTTTATCCATAAAGCACAGAAAAATAGGACCCCCTTAACACAATAATAATGTATTATGTACTTCAGTACAATTACAAAGGCGTAAATTTTATTGTCCATTCTTTCCATCTCAAAGTTCAGTTTGGAATTTTTTCTTTCTTACACTGCCTGAGGACACTCCCTGTATTATCGCGCTGATATCCTACCGGCTCTCATACCTGAGTTCCATTTCTTTTGTCTTGATCGTGTGCTGAACTTTTTCTCTTGTTCCTTATTCGCAGTACCTAGATTTTCTGGACAGCAGCTCGCTGAGCTCAAGACGGCCAGCTTCAAGCCCTTTGAAGCACCCAATACTTTGAAGTTAGGCAGCCATGTTTCTGATTATATTTTCGTAATAAGTGTCTTTGTGGTTGCTGTAAAATTTGTTGACAATTTCTTTAAAGTGTATCCAAGATGATCTTTCAATGTCATTAATTTTATCTTCCAGTGTTTCGTCAATTACTGAATGTCAAACGTGTGTGAAGTCCTATGGGACCAAACTGCTGAGGTCATCGGTCTCTAAGCTTACACACTACTTAATCTGACTAAACTAACTTACGCTAAGGACAACACATACACCCACATCCATGCCCGAGGGAGGAGTCGAACATCCGACGGAAGCAGCAGCGCGAACCGTGACAAGGAGCCCCAGACCGCAGGGCTACACCGCGCGGCACAGAATGTCAGGGTCTACGAAAACTTCTGACAGACTGGCTTCTCATAGCATCGTGAATCTACATCATATGTGCTTGAAAGTGTCAACATCTTTTGGAAGTGCTTTAATATATTGTTCAATTAATCCTAGTATTATGTGAATTAGGACAGGTTTGTTTGCAGGTTTTGTAGGTCCAGTGCACGTATTTTACACGAATGTCCTTTAGCGAGTTGGCTGTATGTTTCTTTTTCGTTAATTCGAGGAAGAACCATCTGAGAATCTACTTGTTGAGTGTTGCGGTTGGCAGGAGAGCCAACACCGTTATTACAGGAGGCCGAAATGCACGCGTTTTAGCTCACGCAGGCTGGCGTGAGGTCTGGAACACGACAAGGGAATTAGAATTGAGAAGAACGGACGTAGCTGGTGGAATACTTAACTTTAATCAATTAATGACGAACGTCGCTCTTGACGGTACATAGTTCACAATATCAATAGTAACTGATAATTGCGCCTTGCTAGGTCGTAGCAAATAACGTAGCTGAAGGCTATGCTAACTATCGTCTCGGCAAATAAGAGCGTAGAAGTCAGTGAACCATCGCTAGCAAAGGCGGCTGTACAACTGGGGCGAGTGCTAGGAAGTCTCTCTAGACCAGCCGTGGCGCTCGGTCTGCAATCACTGATAGTAGCGACACGCGGGTCCGACGTATACTACCGGACCGCGGCCGATTTAAAGGCTACCACCTAGCAAGTGTGGTGTCTGGCGGTGACAGCACATTGAGCACAGTACTGTGTGGAAGAGAATGGCGCGCTGTGGTTGAACGGGAAAAGAAGATCAACGTGCAGGCTGAGACGTAATACGATATAAGGGCGTTGAAAATCACGTGTACTGGTAAGGTAAGAATAGGCAAGGAGAGTAACAATTAGAAGGGAAGGTGTGATAAGACACGTGTTATGGCGTCAGGGAAATTACTTCCGCGGTACTAGAGGGTATAAACTCTAGGGGAAGACAAAGATTGAACTACGTCTAACCAGTAATTTTATATGTCGGAGTTTGGATCACGTCAGGAAATTTTGTTGTGATATATGAAACCAGATGAAGAAAACAAGAAAACAATTGAGTGTCCGCGCGACGCGACAGTATTTAACAAAATCGATCAAGTCAGTGACATCGGTCATTGGTTGAGCAGTTTACTTGAATCCTACACTTATGCTCTAAAGAAAGGCTAAAACTTCGCAGTCTCCCACGAAGCAGTGGAGGGGACTGATGCAGGGGAGTGGTACTTCTTTAAGGTGACTACCTCCAAAAACTGAGTGTATTTGATGAGTGTATAATAGTGCAGCACCACTACAATAATTGTTTTTTTTTTTTCGACCACGCACATCACTTATCCAGCAGGACTTTGCCCTTTTGAAGGGCGAAAATATCTTACTAAAAAGAATGAACTAACTGTTCATTCTATTAATTTCATGATTCCTACAAATTAAACAAATTAATGGGGTAACGCAAAACATCCACTAAGCCAGATGCGAACCAAACTTTGTGGTCAAGACCTTGATTCAGCGACCACCCAGCGTGCCTCTCCAACCAGCTCAACCTGACGCCCTCTAATTTTCTGAGCCATCCGTCTTCTGCTGCCTCTGCCAGTTACTTCACCTCAGAGTAGCACTTGCAACCTACCTCCTCAATTATGTGCTGGACGTATTTCAATCCCTGTCTTCCTCTTCAGCTGTATTACAGACTATAAACTAAAACAAAATTTGTCGCAGGTAAAACTACAAAACAATACTGGCGTTTCATAGCTACATTTTGCGTATTTCACAGAAATTCTCAATTTGTGCCAATATCGCATTAACTGAACATTACCCCTTAAATCAGCACAAAAGATGCACCAAAAAAACGTTTTATCTTCACGAAAAAAGGTTTATTTATAACCACTGTAACAAGGTGTCCACTTGTTGGACTGAGTTGAGTCCCAGTGTTATATCATGTGTTTCGACACGTGTGTCCATATAATTAATTTCCTTCCTTCTTTGTACTAGAAATGCGACCTGATTGTTTATCCGTGCATATTTTTCACAGCCTGTAGAGAGTTTATCATAATTGATGGCGTAAACGTGTAAAAGTGCACCGTACTAGAAGCAAACAAGTTTAAGTAAAAATGGACTCTATAACGCATAGCTTAAAAAGTATGAACACCTCCTCATCTTCGCTAGTGTAACACATCTCTTCTACTGAACGGCTGCTTGTAGTTCTTAAGATATGCACTTTAGAGTCCATGTTTACTGGAACTTTTTTTGTGTTGAGGCCTACTACCTCGTCTCGAAATATAGAAAATAAAAAGCTTGCAGTAGCAGAGATGTGTTTCGTAGTATCGAAGATAACCAAGTGCTTGCAGCTCTTAAGGTATGCACTTTAGAGTCCATGATTGCTTCTGTTATCGTGCACTTTCAGCTGCACGCGTTTAAGCCATTAATTATGATACATCCTGTATACAGGGAATAGTGGTGGACCAAAGACAGAGCCCTGTGGCACTCCCACCGTGTGTTGCGGTCCAGACACAGAGCCGCGCGGAACACGTTTTCCCGCCGCTCCTCGCGCCAATGCCTCGGGCCATCTCTCGCCTCAGCCCGGCTGTGTGGGAGTAATTGCGGTGCAGGCTGGGGAGACGTCAGACTGGCTACCTCCTCCCCCCTAACTGCCAGCGAGTGCCAGCGTGACTCGACTCCTGGGTGGAGTGCAAACGGGCCATCTCTCTCTCGTCCGGTATCGCCGCAACCGCGGCCGCCGACGAATTGTCTTGCGCTTCGAAAGCCGAGAGAGTTCCAAGAGTGACGCATATGTCGTGACCTATGAACGCCCTGTAGCAGCTGAAACGAGTCTACTGGGGTACACTTGTATGTGGCACCCAAATACCACAGTACTATTAATGGAAATTAAAATGAAACTAGTCTGTTACAATCGATGTATGCCTCTGACTGGCTTTATAATGCGGATCGCAGAGTGTGCACGACAGCAGAGCCAAAGATACTGCTTCTAGTCCGAGATTATTCTGTTAGAGTAAGAGAGAGACTGGCGCGCAGTTTGTAGGTACACTATCTGATGGAAAGTATCCGGACACCCCCAAAACATAGGTTTTTCATATTAGGTACATTGTGCTGCCACCAACACTAAAGTAATTACGAGAGTGCGCTTAGAAGTAATGCCTGTGAATTTTTTATAGGAAAACTCTCTGAGTTTCCAAATAAAACAAACTTTTTCACATACCAGGTGATCAAAAGTCAATATAAATTTGAAAACTGAATAAATCACGGAATAATGTAGATACACAGGTACAAATTGACACACGTGCTTGGAATGACATGGTGTTTTATTAGAACCAAAAAATACAAAAGTTCAAAAAATTTCCGACAGATGGCGCTTCATCTGATCAGAATAGCAATAATTAGCATAACAAAGTAAGAAAAATCAAAGATGATGTTCTTTACAGGAAATGCTCAATATGTTCACCATCATTCCTCAACAATAGTTGTAGTCGCGGAATAGTGTTGTGAACAGCACTGTAAAGCATGTCCGGGGTTATGGTGAGGCATTGGCGTCGGATGTTGTCTTTCAGTATACCTAGAGATGTCGGTCGATCACGATACACTTGCGACTTCAGGTAACCCCAAAGCCAATAATCGCACGGACTGAGGTCTGGGGACCTGGGAGGCCAAGCATGACGAAAGTGGCGGCTGAGCACACGATCATTACCAAACGAAGCGCGCAAGAGATCTTTCACGCGTCTAGCAATATGGGGTGGAGCACCATCCTGCATTTTGGTTCTAATAAAACTCCATGTCATTTCAAGCATGAGTGTCAATTTTTACCTCTCTATCTACCTTATTCCGTGGTTTATTAATTATTCAAATTTTTTCTGACTTTTTCATCACCTGGTACATCATCTTCATTCTTCACGCCCACATATTTATTTCCCAACATTTGCATCCTGACGACGAAAACAGTTCTACCAACAAGAGAGTAGTTTGTTGATATGAAAACTGAAGAAAGTTTGATTTTGTTGGTGGAGCCACAACCTCACCTCTGCTCGCATCGCTTCGTCACTATCAGGATGAAGTCCTGCATGTTTTGTTTGAGCTTTTGAGGCATCGGATGGGCCCATATGGGGCCTGTATGAGGGATGATTGATGATGATGAACCCAAGGCTTCGTATTCTGGTGAATATCGTGGCGGTCCTGTGTGGTCTGGCCTTGTCCCGCTGAAGGAGATGAGGCTCAATGTGCGGCCGAACTCTTAGAATTCGGAACTGGATTGTAGCACGCTGTTTCTCGCGCACCCATGTGGTCAAGTTAACGTACCTCTATGTTGTTGTTGTTGTTGTGGTCTTCAGTCCTGAGACTGGTTGGATGCAGCTCTCCATGCTACTCTATCCTATGCAAGTTTCTCCATCTCCCAGTACCTACTGCAACCTACATCCATCTGAATCTGGTTAGTGTATTCATCTCTTGGGGTCCCTCTACAACTTTTACCCTACACGCTGCCCTCCAATACTAAATTGGTGATCCCTTGATGCCTCAGAATATGTCCTACCAACCGATCCCTTCTTCTTGTCAAGTTGTACCACAAACTCCTTCCCAATCCTATTCAATACTTGCTCATTAGTTATGTGATCTACCCATCTAATCTTCAGTATTCTTCTGTTCACCACATTTCGAAAGCTTCTATTCACATCTTGTCTAAACTGTTTATTGTCCATGTTTCACTTCCATACGTGGCTGCACTCCATACAAATACTTTCAGAAACGACTTCCTGACACACACATCTATACTCTATGCTAACAAATTTCTCTTCTTCAGAAACGCTTTCCTTGCCATTGCCAGTCTATGTTTTATATCCTCTCTACTACGACCATCATCAGTTATTTTGCTCCCCAAATAGCAAAACTCCTTTACTACTTTAAGTGCCTCATTTCCTAATCTAATTCCCTCAGCATCACCCGATTTAATTCGACTGCATTCCAATATCCTCGTTTTGCTTTTGTTGATGTTCACCTTATACCCTCCTTTCAAGACACTGTCCATTCCATTCAACAACGCTATGCTACACACCGCAATTGGGAGCTCTCTATCGGCAGACGACCTGAAGAACACAGGTTTAGCATGTTAATAAAGTTTGGTTCAAATGGTTCTAAGGACTGTGGGACTTAACATCTGAGGTCATCAGTCCCCTAGTCTTAGAACTATCCAGACCTAACTAACCTAAGGACATGACACACATCCATACCGAGGCAGGATTCGAACCTGCGACCGTAGCAGCAGCGCGGTTCCGGACTGAAGGGCCTAGAACCACTCGGCCACAGCGGCCGGCGATAAAGTTTTTTTTATAAGAGTTTTTACATAATAAAATTCGGATGCATTAATTTTCAACGTACCATCGAACGTTTAAGTGAAGATCCATTTAGTGTGATTGTGTAACTTATTTATTTAGCAGGGGATGAAGCATGTACTGGTGCAGTTGGCTTGAGTCTATAGAACCTGTGTGGAAGCAGAAGCCTGTACAAAGCGTCCTGTGGTAATATGAGGCAGAGGGTGTTGTCCCAAAACGAGCAAAGGGTCTACAGGTGTTACAACTGCATCTTTTGTTATTGGTTGTTTGTTTTGGGGGAAGAGGTCAAACTGTGAGGTCATCGGTCTCATCGGTTTAGGGATGGACTGGGAAGGAGGTAGGTCGTGCCCTTTCAAAGGAACCATCCCAGAATTTACCTATAGTGATTTAGGGAAATCACGGAAAACCTAAATCAGGATGGCCGGACGCGGGATTGAACCGTCGTCCTCCCGAATGCGAGTCCAGTGTGCTAACCACTGCGCCACCCCGATCGGTCTCTTTCGCTATTGTACTTGGACAGAATTGTTCGCCACGGTCTCGCACAACACAGCTAATTTAGTGATAAAGTATTATTTTGACTGTTATCATTACACACAACCATTTAAAATAAATAAACCAGTAAGTAGTAATAGTAGACTGCTTGGAAATGGTTAGTACAGTTGGAAAGAGGACGTCGATTTTTATCCTATGGTGGCATATGCTATCTGGGGAGTAACAGACGTATTGATAATGGTTCAACGTCGTCCGTTAACAGCTTCGACCATAAATATAATAGACTGGCCCTGGCGTCATTTTCGTGGCTCCAACATCTCTGGGCTGAAGTCACGTGAATGTTGGCAAAACATGGTTGTTTCGTGTTGCGCTTATGGCTGTATTCAGCGTTTTGTCGGGGGAAAGTGTTTCTATGATAGTGCAGATGCGTTTATTGGAATCTGCTGAAGTGACTTTTATATATTTTTTACACTTGAAATAGAGTATCACGTAAATTAAAGTGTTGGACGTGATGCCTGTAAAGCCAGACTCATACTACATTTAGGAAAGTATCTGTGATAATTCGGTTACAGAAGTAAGTATAACTGTTTCTCGTTGCTACTCATAGGTCCCCTAAGGATGAAAACCGAAGGCAGCTTTGGATACAGGCCCTGAAATGGAAAAACTTTAAGCCATCTGCACATACGCGCCTTTGCTCGAAGCACTCCGCGGACAAGTGTTTGAATAGGTTAGTTATTATTTACAATGTATATTTATAATTTATATTTACAGTGTCTGTCATTTTTAAACCTAGGTTCCAAAACTATTTTCTGAAACTTCAAAGTCTCACCTTTCATCTAAAATATCATATTTTTTTAAAAAAAATGATAGTTTAAACTTTTGTAAAAATAGTAGGAACTGAACCTTTGAAGTGCACCTAAAATTGATACTCTAAAATGGACTTGCTCCTAAAGTCAACAATTTTGGCACCTATAGTTGACATAATTCCCATATCCCATTTTCTTTTATAGTGACTAGAGCTCAAAACGCAGCGAATCCAATGTTTAAAGTTTTGACACGAGCCCACACTTACTGTTTAAAAGAATTTTAACGACATTTTACTTTACTTGATAGTTTATAGTAATTTCGTCCCGCTGCCCACCAGAGTGGCGTTCGATGTATATGTTAGACTTTATAAATGGTACTGTGAACAAATCCAGGTCAAATGTAGTTCTGGCATAATTTTTCACAAATAAAAAAGTAATTTTTGTTCGAAGCGTTTGGCAATTAATTGAGAAATGTGGAGGAAATACGATACAAACATAGGATGTCAGACCGCTGATTTGAAATAACGCCACGTTTTGCCAACAGTCACGTGGTTTGTGTTGGAGCCACACCAGCCCTATAGCTTCTGCACAGCAAGGCCAGTCTACTAGTATCTTTCAGCCAGAAGGCAAATACTTGTTTATAAAGAATGATTAATGTATAATAAGGCGTCGCATAGCGACGGTGGAATTTCCTACGTAATGTAATTCGTTGTCTTTCAGCGGCATTATAAACAGAAGAATACGGATAAATATGCGATCCTTCACTATTTTGTTCGCTGGAGAACAAATGAAGCCTTGAGCGCTGAAAGACTTGTACTGTTTTTCTTAAGTAAGACGGACGCAGATTTGTGGCAGTCTGATCTAACTTTTACTAAATGTATAAAAACGTGTTCCGTCTAAGTTCGAGTGAAGTGTAAAAAGAAGAACTGTTATAACTTATCGTGACGATGCACGAGCGACTCAAGAGGACAATGGCTACATAAAAGAGCGCTCAATGGACATGAAACGGACATAAAAATCTACTGCCATTGTAGTACTAAGCTTAAGGTACGATACATGTTTTAGTTATAATAAATAATACTGAATCATTTAACAGTGCTCATTCCTATAATCTCCTCATTATTATTTTCATTTTAATTATGCATTTTGCTAAGATTACAGACACCAACATCAGCAGTCCAATGTGCGTGTTACATTGATAAAATGAAAACTGTTATATCGTCTTCTTGCATCAGCTTTAATATTGAATTTCTGTTTTGTGTGATGTTACAGTTGTTTTTGCGCCCTTAAGAACTTTCTGGTCCCTTAGGAAATTGTTTTGTCATAACAATAACTTCACAACCGAGTATGATCGTACCTACGGTGATAAAGTAATTAGAAAAACGATAATGCAATTCTTAATCAACAGCACGCTAGCTGTGACTGCTTCAAGCCACGCGAAACTGCAAGTAAAGACTATTCACATTTCATAATGCAATATTTTATGACAATGGTCAATCCATGATTCTTACGCCATTTGTGATTTATAAAACAGTAGCCGAAATCTCAAACTCCAACTTTCCATTGAATAACAACATCATTTTTATTTTGTTACATGACAACGTGTGAAGCAAAGAAGCAACCATGCCACTGAGACATACCTGTATTTCCTACATCCAAAAGGGCGAATATGAAAGGGTGTAAATTGTGGGCTTCCGAGTGACGGAATGGCCCTTTCGGAGAATTGCCACACAAGCTCGACATGTTGCGTCCGTCTTGCAACGATGTTCGTAATCAGTGGTCACGTGAACATTCTCACACCCATAGATGAGTTTTAGGAAGTCCACGCAACACAGACACCCGCCAGGATCGTCGTATTGTGAGGGCAGCAGTGGCAAATCGTATAGTTATCACAAGTCAGACGCCTTGTGAGCCCAGACGTGTGAAAAGGAACTGTTGCAGACCGGTTATTAGCATTGGGACTACGGGTCTGTACACCTTAGCCCGTTTCCACTCACGCCACGACACAGACATGCACTGCTTGACTGGTGCCGTCAGAGGATCAGCTGGATCACTTAGAAGACAGAATGTCGCGCTGTGGTCTTCGGGAATGGAAACAGATCCTGTAAACGTATGAGCAGACGGACGGTGTAGCTATGGCTTCCCCTCTTTCGCCTGCCGCAACAGACATCTTTTTGCAAGCGTCCTAAGAAACAGCACTCCAGTCCGCAAGTTTACGCCCAGAATGGTGGCTACAATGTGTTGATAACACCTTTGTCATCAGGCCACACGGAGAAGAAGAGCTTCCACGTACATCTCAACCAGCAGCACAGCAAAATTCACTCAACCATTGAGATAGAAAAGAACGGGGTATTGCCTTTTCTCGACGTGGACCCCAGGGGGGAACCTTTGATACAGAGTTTATAGGAAGCCCACGAATACGGAGAGGTACCTGCATGCACCCTCCCACCACCATCCTGCGCAAAAAAATTCGGCGCTGAAAGCTTTACTGAGAGCCTGCACGATCAGCGATGAACACTACCTGCAAGCTGAACTACAGGACCTCAGGTTCAGTTTTGGAGCCAATGGCTACTTCATGAGGAAGATACACAAAACCATGGCGCCGAAGGAGGAGGGCCACAGGCAAATGCAGAACGAAGCACAGAACATCGTCCTGCTACCATATGTACAAGGGGTTACTGAACGTCTCGGCAAAATTCTCCATCGGTTTGGTGTTAAGCTGATATTTCGTAGTACCAACAAAATAAAAGACATTCTGGGCTCGACGAAAGATAAAATTGACTTTCATGCCGCCGGAGTTTATGGAATCGGGGGCGAATGTGGGCTGGTGTATGTAGGTGAGACTGGGCGTCGAATAAGCACAAGTAACTGAACACGAGAGATGTATACCGAGCGAGGTGGCGCAGTGGCTAGCACACTGGACTCGCATTCGGGAGGACGACGGTTCAATCCCGCGTCCGGCCATCCTGATTTGGGTTTTCCGTGATTTCCCTAAATCGCTCCAGGCAAATGCCTGGATGGTTCCTTTCAAAGGGCACGGCCGACTTCCTTCCCCTTTCTTCCCTAATCCGATGAGACTGATGACCTCGCTGTCTGGTCTCCTCCCCGAGAAACCACCCAACAACGAGAGATGTATCCGCCTCAAACAATACACCGAATCAGCGGTGAGAGGACACCAGCAACAGTGCAGGACGAAGATCGCATTTAGAGAGGCCCGAGTACTGGCGAAACAGACGTTTACTTTGAGCAGAAAGTTTAGACAGGCCATAGAAACAGTCAAACGACCCGACAAAAGGAGTAGAGAAGAACGGTACCGACTCCCATCGTCTTGGCTGCCTGCAGTGACAGCTTTACGGAAGGACAGCTCTCTCAGAGCAACAGGCGCGTGGTGGGCCACAGTAGTGGAGGGTACACAGAGCGCTGACGCAGCCTGGCCGATACTAGGCAAACAACGATACGGGGTCGGGTATTCTCTCTCCCTCGTGATGACTGGATGTTGTGTGCTGTCCTTAGGTTAGCTAGGTTTAAGTGGTTCTAAGTTCTAGGGGACTGATGACCATAGATGTTAAGTCACATAGTGCACAGAGCCATTTGAACCAAACAACGCTACGCTGCAGTCGCCTATTGGCCGATTTCCACCGGCGGCAAGCAATAAAGGAAACACCCATGGAAAACGCTTATTTCCGACAATGACAAAATGCAATGCAAAGACCAGTTAAATGAACTCCTAATACCCTCCCTCCTCACCCTCACATCCAATCACAGCACTCCTCCATAGTTTACAGGGTGAGTCACCTAACATTACCGCTGGATATATTTCGTAAACCAGATCAAATACTGACGAACCGATTCCACAGAGCGAACGTGAGGAGAGGGGCTAGTGTAATTGGTTAATACAAACCATACAAAAATACACGGAATTATGTTTTTTAACACAAACCTACGTTTTTTAAATGGAACCCCGTTAGTTTTGTTAGCACATCTCAACATAAATACAAATACGTAATCAGTGCCGTTTGTTGCATTGTAAAATGTTAATTACATCCGGAGATATTGTACCACTTGAGTACCACTCCTCCGCTGTTCGATCGTGTGTATCGGAGAGCACCGAATTACGTAGGGATCCGAAGGGAACGGTGATGGACCTTAGGTACAGAAGAGACTGGAACAGCACATAACGTCCACATGCTAACACCTTTTTCACTGACGCACATGTACATTACCATGAGGGGTGAGGTACACACGTGGTTTCCGTTTTCAATTACGGAGTGGAATAACGTGTGTCCCGACATGTCAGGCCAATAGATGCTCAATGTGGTGGCCATTTGCTGCACACAATTGCAATCTCTGGCGTAATAAATGTCGTACACGCCGCAGTACATCTGGTGTAATGTTGCCGCAGGCTGCCACAATACGTTGTTTCATATCCTCTGGGGTTGTAGGCACATCATGGTACACGTTCTCCTTTAACGTACCCCACAGAAAGGAGTCCAGAGGTGTAACATCAGGTGAACGAGCAGGCCAATTTATGCATCCTCCACGTCCTATGAAACGCCCGTCGAACAACCTGTCAAGGGTCAGCCTAGTGTTAATTGCGGAATGTGCAGGTGCACCATCATGCTGATACCACATACGTCGACGCGTTTCCAGTGGGACATTTTCGAGCAACGTTCGCAGATCATTCTGTAGAAACGCGATGTATGTTGCAGCTGTTTGGGCCCCTGCAATGAAGTGAGGAGCAGTGAGGTGGTCGCCAATGATTCCTCACCATACATTTACAGTCCACGGTCGTTGTCGCTCTACCTGTCTGAGCCAGCGAGGATTGTCCACGGACCAGTAATGCATGTTCCGTAAATTCACTGCCCCGTGGTTTGTGAAACCCGCTTCATCGGTAAACAGGTAGAACTGCAACGCATTCTCTGTTAATGCCCATTGATAGAATTGCACTCGATGATTAAAGTCATCACAATGTAATTGCTGATGTAGCGACACATGAAACGGGTGAAAGAGGTGACGATGCAGTATGCGCACGACACTACTTTGACTCAGTCCACCGGCTCTCGCAGTGTCCCGTGTACTCATGTATGGGTACATGGCAACAGCAGCTCACACACCAACTGCATCCGCTTCTCCTGTGACGGGCCTGTTGCGGACCCGTTTGCGTTCTACGACCATACCTGTTGCACAGAGTTGGCGGTAGATGTTTTGCAATGTGCGGCACGTTGGATGCTCTCTGTCCTGGTACCGTTCTGCGTACACCCTGCAGGCTTCAGCTGCATTTCGTCGACACTCGCCGTAGATGAGTATCATCTCCGCCTTTTCAGAGTTCGAATACACCATGGTCACAGTTCCTACAACACTACACTATCACAGACGTCTGGTAACACGGTGTACTACATTGGTCTGCGTGCGGAGACGAATACAGAATAACAATAGCAGCAAGCGCTACATGCGGACATTGCGACAGCTAGACCAAACCACAGCAGTGCACTATAGCCACACTCGTAAACACGGTCGTCATCGTAAACATGTCCCTGCAGATGCTGCTCGCCGACTGTGGCCCGTGTTTGTTACAACACGCAACTGAACGTCGGAGGTTTCGAGCGTCAACTTTAGGTTACAATATGTGCGGATGTAATTAACATTTTACAATGCAACAAACGGCACTGATTACGTATTTGTTTATATGTTCAGATGTGCTAACAAAACTAACGTGGTTCCATTTTAAAAAAACGTAGGTTTGTGTTAAAAAACATATTTCCGTGCATTTTTGTATGGTTTGTATTAAACAATTACACTAGCTCCTCTCCTCACGTTCGGTCTGTGGAATGGGTTCGTCAGTATTTGATGTGGTTTACGAAATATATCCAGTGGTAACTTTAGGTGACTCACCCTGTGTGAGCAACAAAACTAGTGCTCATTCTGCAGTTAGCAATACACCCTGAGGAAGGCGCCTTGTAACAGTCGCCGAAACATCGGAATTTTATGGATGACAATGCGGGCTCAAACCCAGAAGAATCTGAGTGACTAAAACAGATCCTGCCTGGATGCATGTGGTGGTCGCTTTCGCTTACGACGTAGACATTGTGAGCGCTATCTTGTAAAAAGGACTCGTGGAAAGACCCACTGGCCCGGTCCCAGGGTTTATGGTCTAGGGTGCAGTAAGCTACAACTCTTGTTCACTTTCGATTTTATCGATACTGGATGAGAGGTCGTGGTTGTGAATGTCAATGTTAAAAAAAACGGATATCACCAAAACTTTGTCAATAAATTAATACGACAGAAACAGCGCGCTAATGCAAGGAAGTATACCACAAATAATACTAAGAGACTCACAATACCATACTTCGGTGATATTTCGCAAAAAGTGGCTCACGTTTTCAAACCTTTTACAGTTGATACTGCTTTTCACACCAATAATACGCTGCGGTTTAAACTAAGAAATAATTTGTAGCAAGAAAGCGATAAATATGAGAGAGCTGGCGTCTATAAAATTCAATGTAACACGTACAAGGCAAGCTATGTAGGCCAAAGTGGTAGGTCCTTTAAAGTACGTTACAAAGAACATAGCGATGCTTTCCGGCTTAATAATTTCGAAAAGTCGGAAACGGGACACCCCATGTTGGCAATAGATCAGGATCTCGTTATTTTACATAGACGGGACAAAGGCAAAAAGCTGGATCTACTAGAACAGCTGCAAATTACGATACATAGCGTGGATAATGAGAACACACTGAATGAACAGCTAGCTGGTGATACAAATAACTTCTTCAAAGATTTCACTGGTTTCTTTTACTAAATAATTTTTAGCAAATGGGCAGGATACCACCATTTCATGAGGTCCTTGGAACATGTATACGTTATCTGCTTGTATAGACATCTCTGTGACTTCCTTGTTTACTTGCGCGTGAGCTCACTCGCGTTTCAGTGTCGTGTTTGTCTACGTGGTGTGTGGTATCAACGAGGACGCAAGGGCGGTTTACGACGATAGAGGAGAGTGCCATGTGGTTGGATGTTGAATACCATAGGCGACACCATTTTAGAGTTTTTTATATCTTGACGACTATGTGGAGATGCGCCTTGGAAGACACTGCTGCAACAAGGGAAGTAGCCACGATGTTTTAGTTATATTATGTTTTATTGTGCCTGGTGCATGTTCCATTTTAGCGAGTTTTAACAGGTTCTTTTACTTTTTATTATTCTGATGATGGAAGCTTGACTTCCGAAACGCGTCAACATTAGTGTTTGACACTATAAACAAGTGGTTGAACCGATATATTTTTTTTTTTATTTTTTTTTTTACATTTCGTTCACCTTTTGAGCTGCCGGTCAGGACGCCAACCAGCGCTCGGTGTCTGCAGAATGTTGTTAGATCCTTTCTTCACAACAGGATGGTGATGTTTTGTTCCAACAGGATAACGCTCGTCCACACAGTGCCCGTAAAACTCAACGTGCTCTGCAAAGCGTGCAGCAACTTCCCTGTCCAGCTCGGTCTCCGGACGTGTCTACAGCCGAGCACGTGGGGGTTATGATTGGACGAGAAGCGACTCTGCGACTCGTCAGCCAACAACTCTTTCGAAACTACGAGATCAGGTCTATCAGGTGTGGCGTTACGTATCCTGGGAAAGTATTCGCCATCTGTACGACGCACTGGACGTCACACTCAGCAGGTCCTTTGCCGCCAGTGGAGGCTACACCACGCACGTGCGTGGGCGTTTCAGCATGGCTCGAAACCAAGTACCTCACAACCGCTGGTGCTATTGATCCGTAAGTGTAATCGTCCCATGCGCTCCAAATACACTGTTGCAGCAAGAAGAGTGAATTAGAAACCTCTAAAAGAGTGTACTATTTTTTTTTCCTGCAATGTATTAACAACAGACGTAATGATGAATATAAGAACCTTCAGGAATGTCAGTATCGTGCTAAGAAGTTTCCTCATTATGTTATGGTTGTTATGTGATTAATGAGATCTAACAGCAGTACAGAAGAAATGAAGGTGGAAAAGAAAACAAGAACCCGGGACCTTTGCCTTTCGCGGACCACGGTACTAAGGCACAACTCACCATCTCTCCGCACAGCGCTACATGCGCCAGCACCTCGTCTCCTACCTTCACAGACTAATTTCTATCCTTTCTGCCATATTTGATCCTAAGTCTACAAAGCTCTTTCAAATTCTGACTCTAATCCTACACCCCTGTCTATTCCCTGTTCTATCACCACATCAGACAAGACCTTTAATGTACTCTTTCCACCTATAGGACCTCTCCTGTGTCTTAAACAATGCCGTTCCTATTGCGCTCTTAATACTACCATACTTGCTTTTAATTTCTATAAAGGTGTATGATTTTTATTTATGCTAGATGAGTCATTCAGAGACTCATTTCCGATTTCTTCCCATTTTTCATGCAGGCATATCGTATTACGTTCCCTACCCATACAATTTATTTCACTCCTAACTAACTTGTTTTGTGTATTGCAAGGTTTCCGTAAATATTCTTTACTTGTTTCTGAAGTATTGCTCATGTAACCCATGGTTTCTTTGCAGTTACCTTCCTTGTACTTATCTTTTTCTTTCCAATTTCTGCGATTGCCCTTTTTTAAGATGTCTATTTCTGTCCAACTAAACGGCCTACACTACACTGTATGTATACTCGATCTCTGTCGTCCTTGGGTAGCTCATTCTGTAGGGATTTCGCTACCTAGAAGGCAAAGATCTCGAGTTGGAGCCTCTATCCAGCATGCAGTTTTAATTCAATGTTACTTATAATCCGTCTTGATTGCATTTTTTTTTTCATGCTATGACCGGTTTCGGTTCATTCCGAACCATCTTCAAATCTGTAACAATAATGATACTAATTTACTATTTCACGGAAGCAAATCTTTTTCGTCCTATCTAATCAACATCAAATGTACCAGAACGTGCCTGATATTTCAGTTACAGGAGTAACCCGTCCAGATCCACCAACTTTCACATGCTGTGCCACATAAAATTGGTTGGCAGAGTGCACGTCATTTATATTAATTATAACACTATTACCGACAGGTGGCGTCTGGTACATTTGTTACATTGCATTTGCACATACTGTATTCAGTAGATTTTTTTTATTAATTTTCCATCAAGTTTCAAAAACAAAAATGGTTAAACGAAGATCAAGAAATAATAGGGAAAAAAGAAGAAATGAGTATCAGATAGGGATGCGAAAAACGTGGACATTTTTTCAATTGGACAAACATACTGCTTCTCTGTTGGACAGCAGCGGATATGGCGAGACGAAAGATAGATCGATGATAAATTTCCGATGTCTCTGGATTTGTACAACTGATACGATTTCTGTACCTCATGGAACTTATGCTGTAGAAATTTCAACACTCAATGTCTCCATTGTGTACAATGCCTCTCTCGCAGCGTCTGCTACTTCGTAACGCTCTAGCTGTTATTAAAAGAACCCGTGACGAAACTTGCCCCGCGCTACATTGCACGATGATAGTCGTCAATTACCCTTTCCTGTAGAGTTTTTTTTTATATGTTGAAAAAACTTCCGGTTTTGTCCACTCACCATTCGCTCCTTTCTTCCTCTCTCTCTCTCTCTCTCTCTCTCTCTCTCTCTTTCGTATCCTTTTCTGGTCGCCCCATTACAGCGCTACCACGATAAGCCGTCCATGGCCCACCGCCAGCTACGCCGGCAAACGGTGAGTCGCCACTTTCCCTGGACACAGCCGCTCCCTGGGGAATTCCTAATGGGTAGCCAGTGGCCGTCTGTACACAGCACACCACATCGCAGCTGCCGTAATAGGACCGCCTGCTGACATGGCGAGAGCACAAATGTGTCCAGTAACGCCGGGAACGGGGTTCCCACATGCGGCGTAAGTACCGCCACCCAGGAAAAAGAGAGAGAGAGAGAGATGAACTCGCCACGAAAGATGGCCACTCTCATTTCTACTGCATCTTTCGTTTTCGTAAATCAAATATCGCTTCCGAGCACTCGGGTAGGTACCTCACCGATTGCTTCGAAAGACGGGTCGTTTGATCACCATAAATTACACGTTCGTGTAGTAAAAGTTGGTTTTAATATAATATAAATGACACATCGATGCACAGACTCAACAGGGCTGAGAGAACAATTCCCTACCTTACACTCTTTTGTAATCCGAGCGCTTTGTTCTCAGTCTGCTACTCTTACGGTTCGCTCTTGCTTCTTGTACATATTTTATATTACCCGTCTTTCTCCTTAGCTTATCCCTATCTTTCTCAGAATTTCGTCGATCGGATTTTCCAGGTTGACAAATCCCATGGACGTCCCTTGATTTTTCTTCAGTCCTGTTTCCATTATCAACCGCAACGTCAGAACTGCATCTCTGGTGCCGTTATCCTTCCTAAAAACACACCGATGGTCATCAGATCCTAATTTTTTTTATCCATTGTTCTGTATATTATTCTCGTCAGCAACTCGGATATATGAGCTGTTAAGTTGATTGTGCGATAATTGTTCACTTGTCGGCTCGTGCTATCTCGGAACTGTGTGGACGACGTTCCTCCGAAAGTCTGATGTTATATCAGCAGACTCATACATCCTACACAACGACGTGAATAGTCGTTTCCTTGCCACATCCTCCAATGATATTAGAAACTCCGATAGAATACTGTCTATCGTACCATATTTGATGTTAAGTCTGCAAAGCTCTTTCAAATTCTGACTCTAATCCTGCACCCTTTTTCTATTCCCTATCGACTCATGTTTCCATCACCACATCAGACAAGTGTTCCCCTTCATAGAGACCTTTAATGTGCTCTTTCCACCTATCCGACTTCTCCTCTGCCTTTAACAACGACATTCCTACTGCGCTCTTAATATTACCATCCTTGTTTTTAATTTCAATAAAGGTAGTTTGATTTCTATGTATGCTAAGTCAGACGTTCCAACATTCATTTTTCGATTTCTTCACATTTTTCATACTGACATATCGCCTTAGCTTCCCTGCACATACAGTTTATTACATTCCTACCTAACTTGTTTCCTGTATTGCAAGGTTTTGCTGAATATTTTTTTACTCATTTCTCTCCCCAATAAAATGAAAAAATTTCTCATGTTACCCATGCTTTCTTCGCAGTTACCTTCCTTGTACCTATGTTTTTCTTTCCAATTTCTGTAAGTGCCCTTCTTAAGATGTTCATTTCTCTTCAACTAAACGGCCTACATTATCGCTGTATCTGTAGTCTCAGAGAACAAGAAGTGGCGGAAAGAAAGGATCTAGAGTGGGATTAAAATTCAAGGTGGAAGGATATCAACGATAAAATTCGCTGATGATACTCCTATCCTCAGTGAAAGTGAAGAAGAATTGCAGGACCTGTTGAATGGATACATCAGTCACTCCACACAACGTTTTTCCACTGTTCAATCGTCCAATGTTTACGCTTCTTAAAACAAGCGAGGCGTCGTTTGCCATTTACCGGCGTGATGTGTAGCTTATGAGCAGCCGCTCGACCATGAAATCCAAGTTTTCTCACCTTCCGCCTAACTGTCATAGTACTTGCAGTGGATCCTGATGCAGCTTGGAATTCCTGTGTGAAAAAATTTCTCATGTTACCCATGCTTTCTTCGCAGTTACCTTCCTTGTACCTATGTTTTTCTTTCCAATTTCTGTAAGTGCCCTTCTTAAGATGTTCATTTCTCTTCAACTAAACGGCCTACATTATCGCTGTATCTGTAGTCTCAGAGAACAAGAAGTGGCGGAAATAAAGGATCTAGAGTGGGATTAAAATTCAAGGTGGAAGGATATCAACGATAAGATTCGCTGATGATACTCCTATCCTCAGTGAAAGTGAAGAAGAATTGCAGGACCTGTTGAATGGATACATCAGTATAATGAGGACAGAATATGAACTGATATCGAAGAAAGACGAAAGTTAGGAGAAGTAGTAGGAATGAGAAGTGGGAGAAACAAAACAGCTAAACTGGGGGTCATATAGTAAATTCGAAATTTAGAAATTCTGCCACCCATGAGAGATGGAGCAAGCAGGACATAAAAAGCAGACAAGCACTGGTAAGAAGGGCGTTCCTGGCCAAGGGAAATCTCCTAGTATCAAACACAGTCTTGACGTGACGAAGAAATTTCTAATAATGTACGTTTGGAGCACAGCATTTTATGATTGTCAAACATGGGCAAAAGCGAAACAGATGATAATAGAAGGGTTTGAGATGTAGTGCTAAAGAAGAATGTAGAAAATTAGGTGGACTGATAAAGTACGGAATGAGGTGGTACTACGCAGAATCGGGGAGGGAAAGAATATGTGGGGACAAGAAGAGGGGACAGGACACTAACACATCTGTTAACGCATTAGGGAATAACTTGCATGATACTAGAGGGAGCTGTGGAGGGTAAAAACTGTGGAGGAAAAAATGGTTCAAATGGCTCTGAGAACTATGGGACTTAACAGCTGAGGTCATCAGTCCTCTAGAAATTAGAACTGCTTAAACCCAACTAACCTAAGGATATCACACACATCCATGCCCGAGGCAGGATTCGAACCTGCGACCGTAGCGGTCGCGTTGTTCCAGACTGAAGCTCCTAGAACCGCTCGGCCACTCCTGTCGGCCACTGTGGAGGAAGGCAGAGATTTGAATACATGTCAGAAAACAAACGGCTCAAAAAAAAAAAAAAAAAGTTCGAAATTATACGTCTCTCCAATATCGATCATTTTACGTATATTTATTTTATCATCACGTTTTATCTCCATTCAAGTTTTCATGTCCATGGATTTCCTTTTGAGAATAATCCTCAGCATTTCGTTTTTCGGACGACAGACGTTTTCTTAATTTTTTGTTTGGCCATGGTTTGGCAAACCATACTGACGACAGTCGGGTACAGACACGAAAAATAAATACACAGACATGACCATATAACAATGACTTAAAAATATTTGACAGTGTTCACAAAGACATAATAGAGACAGTTAAGAAACCTTGACTTGTCAATTAGTGGCAAATAGAAAAATAAAAAGAAATCATCAGAAATTCGGAAACATACAGCTGGGGATTAGAGTGGTTATTCAACCACAGACATAACGAAAACTATTATATGTACGCGTTACAACGCTTTATATAAAAAAGAGTTTATTTTTGAGAATCGTCATTATATAACAGATCAGTATAACTTGTTGGAGGTGCCAGTTTCAACTCACAACTACATTATCGATGACAAATAGGTGTAAGCAGTATACAGGGTGGTCCATTGATAGTGACCGGGCCAAATATCTCACGAAATAAGCATCAAACGAAAAAACTACAAAGAATTAAACTTGTCTAGCTTGAAGGGGGAAACTAGATGGCGCTATGGTTGACCCGCTAGATGGCGCTGCCATAGGTCAAACGGAAATCAACTGCGTTTTTTAAAAAATAGGGACCCTCATTTTTTATTACATATTCGTGTAGTACGTTATGAAATATGAACGTTTCAGTTGGATTACTTTTTTCGCTTTGAGATAGATGGTGCTGTAATAGTCACAAATGTATAAGTACGTGGTATTACGTAACATTCCGCCAGTGCGGACCGTATTTGCTTCGAGATACATTATCCGAGTTAAAATGGACCGTTTACCAATTGCGGAAAAGGTCGATATCGTGTTGACGTATGGCTACTGAGATCAAAATGCCCGACGGGCGTGTGCTACGTATGCTGCTCGGTATCCTGGACGACATCACCCAAGTGTCCGGACCGTTCGCCGGATACGTTACTTACGGAAACAGGAAGTGTTCAGCTACATGTGAAACGTCAACCACGACCTGCAACAAATGATGCCCAAGTAGGTGTTTTAGCTGCTGTCGCGGCTAATCCGCACATCAGTAGCAGACAAATTGCGCGAGAATCGGGAATCTCAGAAACGTCGGTGTTGAGAATGCTACATCAACATCGATTGTACCCGTACCATATTTCTATGCACCAGGAAATGCATGGCGACGACTTTGAACGTAGTGTACAGTTCTGCCACTGGGAACAAGGGAAATTACGGGACAATGGCAGATTTTATGCACGCGCTCTATTTACCGACGAAGCGTCATTGACCAACAGCGGTAACATAAACCGGCATAATATGCACAATAGGGCAACGGAAAATCCACGATGGCTGCGACAAGTGGAACATCAGCTACCTTGGCGGGTTAATGACTGGTGCGGCAGTATGGGAGGAGGGGTAATTGGCCCCCATTTTATCGACGGCAATATAAATGGTGCAATGTATGCTGATTTCCTACGTAATGTTCCAGCGATGTTACTACAAGATGTTTCACTGCATGGCAGAATGGCGAGGTACTTCCAATGTGATGGATGTCCGGCACATAGCTCGCGTGCGGTTGAATCGGTATTGAACAGTATATTTCATGACAGGTGGATTGCTCGTCGAAGCACCATACCTTGGCCCGCACGTTCACGGATCTGACGTCTCCGGATTTCTTTCTGTGGGGAAAGTTGAAGGATATTTGATGTTGTGATCCACCGACAACGCCTGACAACTTGCGTCAGTGCATTGTCAATGCATGAGCGAACATTACGGAAGGCGGACTACTCGCTGTTGAGAGGAATGTCGTTACACGTATTGCCAAATGCATTGAGGTTGACGGACATTATTTTGAGCATTTATTGCATTAATGTAGTATTTACAGGTAATCACGCTGTAACAGCATGCTATCTCAGAAATGATAAGTTCACAAAGGTACATGTATCACATTGGAACAACCGAAATAAAGTGTTCAAAAGTACCTACGTTCTGCATTTTCATTTAAAAAACCTACGTGTTACCAACTGTTCATCTAAAATTGTGAGCCACATATTTGTGACTATTTCAGCGCTATCTGGCACAGAGCGAAAAAAGTGTTCCAACTAAAACATTCATATTTCTTTACATACTACACGAATATGTGACATAAAATGGGTCTTCCTATTTTAAAAGACGCAGTTGATATCCGTTTGACGCTGGGCAGCGCCATCTAGCGGGCCAACCACAGCGCCATCTGGTTTCCCCTTTCAAGCTAGACGAGTTTCGTTCTTTGTAGTTTTTTCGTTTGACGCTTATTTCGTGAGATATTTGGCCCAGTCACGATCAGTGGACCACCCTGTATAAAATATCTAGGAGTAACTATTCAGAGCGACCTTAAGTAAAATGACGACACTAAACAAATAGTATGGAAAACAGACGCCAGACTGAGATTCATAGGAAGAATGTTAAGGAAATAGCTCATCGATGAAGGAAGTGACTTACTATGCGCTTGTTCGAACGGTTCTTGAGTGTTCTTCTTCGATCTGGGACCCTTACTGACTGAGAGAAAAAGATAGAGACGATCCAATGGACAGCGGCGCTTTTCATCACGGGATCGCTTTGTCGGCGAGCGTGTGTCACAGAATGCTCAACAGACTCCTGTGTCAGACGCTTGACGAAGGACGTTGTGCATCACGGTGAGATTTACTACGGAAATTTCGAGACAGCACTTCCCGAGAAGAGTCGGACAACACCGTAGTGCCGCCCGGAGTAACCAAGCGGTTCTAGGCGCTTCAGTCTGGAACCGCGCGACCGCTACGGTCGCAGGTTCGAATCCTGCCTCGGGCATGGATGTGTGTGATATCCTTAGGTTAGTTAGGTTTAAGTAGTTCTAAGTCCTTGGGGACTGATGACCTCAGATGTTAAGTCCCATAGTGCTCAGAGCCATTTGGACCATTTTTGAGCCAACATTGTACTTCCTCCCACACACGTCTCGCGAAATGACCACGAAGAAAATATTAGAGAAAGTAGAGACAATACAGAAGTTTAGCGAAAATCATTCTTCCCATACGTCATTCGCGAGTGGAACATGGAAAGGGGGATTCATTAGTGGTACCAGAAGTACCCTCCTCCACACACCGTTGGGTAGCTTGCGGAATATAGACGTACAGAGTGCTTATATATTAATTATACAAAAATAACCTTTAATTGTGGGAAGGGTAAATAACAGAAATGTTTCGTACAGTACCGAATGCAGTATATATATACAGGGTGAGTCACCTTCCGTTACCGCTGGATATATTTCGTAAACCACATCAAATACTGACGAACCGATTCCACAGACCGAACGTAAGGAGAGGGGCTAGTGTAATTGGTTAATACAAACCATACAAAAATGCACGGAATTATGTTTTTAGCACAAACCTACGTTTTTTAAAATGGAACCAAGTTATAATGTTACTTAAGAACCGTCTTGATTGCAAATATTTTTATTCATATGACCGGTTTCGGTTCATTCAGAACCATCTTCAGATCTGATATTTCAGTTACAGGAGTAACCCGTCCAAATCCAGCAGTTTTTACATGCTACGTCACATTATTTCAGTTACAGGAGTAACCCGTCCAAATCCAGCAGTTTTCACATGCTACGTCACATGTGACGTAGCATGTGAAAACTCCTGGATTTGGACGGGTTACTCCTGTAACTGAAATATCAGATCTGAAGATGGTTCTGAATGAACCGAAACTGGGCATATGAATAAAAATATTTGCAGTCAAGACGGTTTTTAAGTAACATTATAATTTCACTGATTGCTGTTGTCCCATAAGACATTATGTCTGTTTTTGCAAAGGAACCAATTTAGTTTTGTTACCACATCTGAACATATAAACAAATACGTAATCAGTGCCGTTTGCTGCATTGTAAAATGTTAATTACATCCGGAGATATTGTAACCTAAAATTGACGCTTGAAACCTCCGACGTTCAGTTGCGTGTTGTAACAAACACGGGCCACAGTCGGCGAGCAGCATCTGTAGGGACATGTTTACGATGACGACCGTGTTTACGAGTGTGGCTGTAGTGCACTGCTGTGGTTTGGTCTATCTGTCGCAATGTCCGCATGTAGCTCTTGCTGCTATTGTTATTCTGCATTCGTCTCCGCACGCAGACCAACTGTAGTACACCGTGTTACCAGACGTCTGTGACAGTGTAGTGTTGTAGGAACTGTGACCATGGTGTATTCGAACTCTGAAAAGGCGGAGATGATACTCATCTACGGCGAGTGTCGACGAAATGCAGCTGAAGCGTGCAGGGTGTATGCAGAACGGTACCAGGACAGAGAGCATCCAACGTGCCGCACATTGCAAAACATCTACCGCCAACTCTGTGCAACAGGTATGGTCGTAGCACGCAAACGGGTCCGTAACAGGCCCGTCACAGGAGAAGCGGGTGGAGTTGGTGTGTTAGCTGCTGTTGCCATGAACCCACACATGAGTACACGGGACATTGCGAGAGCCGGTGGACTGAGTCAAAGTAGTGTCATGCGCATACTGCATCGTCACCGCTTTCACCCGTTTCACGTGTCGCTACATTAGGAATTACATGGTGATGACTTTAATCATCGTGTGCAATTCTGTCAATGGGCATTAACAGAGAATGCATTGCAGCTCTACCTATTTACCGTTGAAGCGGGTTTCACAAACCACGGGGCAGTGAATCTACGGAACAGTGGACAATCCTCGCTGGCTCAGATAGGTAGAGCGACAGCGACCGTGGACTGTAAATGTATGGTGCGAAATCATTGGCGACCACCTCATTGGTCCTCACTTCATTGCAGGGGCCCAAACAGCTGCAACATACATCACGTTTCTACAGAATGATCTGCCAACGTTGCTCGAAAATGTCCCACTGGAAACGCGTCGACGTATGTGGTATCAGCATGATGGTGCACCTGCACATTCCGCAATTAACTCTAGGCTGACCCTTGACAGGATGTTCGACGGGCGTTTCATAGGATGTGGAGGATGCATAAATTGGCCAGCCCGTTCTCCTGATCTTACACCTCTAGACTTCTTTCTCTGGGGTACGGTAAAGGAGAATGTGTACAGTGATGTGCTTAGAACCCTAGAGTATATGAAACAACGTATTGTGCCAGCCTGCGGCGACATTATACCAGATGTACTGAGCGTGTACGACATTCATTACGCCATAGATTGCAATTGTGTGCAGCAAATGGTGGCCACGACATTGAACGTCTATTGTCCTCACATGTCGGGACACACTCTATTCCACTCCGTAATTGAAAACGGAAACCACGTGTGTACGTGTACCTCACCCCTCATCGTAATGTACATGTGCGTTAGTGAAAAAGACCAATAAAAAGGTGTTAGCATGTGGATGTAACGTGCTGTTCCAGTCTCTTCTGTACCTAAGGTCCATCACCGTTCCCTTTGGATCCCTACGTAATTCGGTGCTCTCCGATACACACGATCGAACAGCGAAGGAGTGGTACTCAAGCGTCAACTTTAAGTTACAATATCTCCGGATGTAATTAACATTTTACAATGTAACAAACGGCACTGATTACGTATTTCTTTATATTTTCAGATGTTCTAACAAAACTAACGGGGTTCCATTTAAAAAAAACGTAGGTTTGTGTTAAAAAAACATACTTCCGTGCATTTTTGTATGGTTTGTATTAGCCAATTACACTAGCCCCTCTCCTCACGTTCGGTCTGTGGAATTGATTCGTCAGTATTCCGTGGTTTACGAAATATATCCAGCGGTAATGTTATGTGACTCACCCTGTATATTTTTTATTCCCACCTAACACTCTTAGTTCTCGACGTTCCTACTAGATGGCAAGCGTGAAAGAGTTACTACAGCAGTCATCAAGGGAGTCGTATGACGGTGCAGGGGTGCCCAGTATTGTTCATGGTTTCATTAATCCAAATCCGCTGCTACATTGCAGAGACAATTCAGGACTAAATATCGCAAGCCACCACCTGAAAGCCAACCTGTTATTAACTGCTACAACCGTTTCTCCGAAACCATCCGTACGTCACAAAGTACCGCAGGTCAGGGTCGGCCAGTAGGCTCTGACGCAGCAGTTGAACCTGTTCGCCAGTCTCACATCCGTACCACTGCTAAATCAACAAGGTGTGCCGGCTTACAATTGATAATGCCTAATGTTACAATGTGAAAGATGTTACGGAAACGCCTGTTATTCAAGTCATACAAATTGGAAACGTTGCAAACTTTAAGAAAAGGTGAAAAAAAACGAGCTGTTTTCTTTTTTTGGTAGAAATGTTTAACAAAATGTTGACTGAAAATAGTTTTCGTAATAAAATTGTGTTCATATACTAAGCCACCTTCCATACCTGCACTAAAGTGAATCAGCATAATATTCTGACATGGACTGAGCAGAAACCAGGTCACGTAATCAAACATATACTGAACTCACCTAAGGTAAATGTCTCTTGCACTGTAAGCTCTACCATAATCTGCCGAGTTAAATGTAACTGGCAAATCGTACCTCGACCTTGCTTGAACATCATCTAACACCTGTGTTATAACAGCATACGGGCACAGAATTTATTTCCCAGCAAGATGGCGCACCATCACGTTCTTATCATAAAGCGGTCACGTATCTCTGTAGGAATGTGCTGTGCTTGATTCTACGTGGTGGAGCAATATCCTGGCCACCCCTTTTGTGTCGTCACGTTGTCCTTTAGGTGTGTACCAGGGGAAGGAAGAGGAGGATGTCGTTTGGTGGCCAGTATCCTCTTTTTAAAACACAACTGCAAGCTTGTATTAACAGGGTTCTTCATCCCTAAGAATACTAAATTATTTAACTCAAGATTTCCCATGTAGTGTGGTACAAGCTCCTCCGTAATATAGCACGTTAGCCTCACTGCTGTTGAAGTGCAAGTCCTTTATGTACACTGCGCTGCAAGAGTGTTTGCAATTGCAACTCCCCCTGGCCTGCGACTGATGAATCGACTGGCTGACTAACTGGATGCCTGACTGGAATGGAGTGGACCATCCAGTCTGTGGCGGCGATCTAAATACTTGCGGTCGAGACGGCGTTGGCGGTACGTTTCTTTCGCGTCTCTCTTTGGCCTCTATCTATCTTCTCACAACCTCTTTGCTGCCTGGTGTGTTAGCGCCAGTTACACCAGCGCAACCCCGATCAGCTGCTTTTTCTCTAATGCAGTTCTGTGTATGGAGTTACAGTAAAGATGGAGTATTTGTTCCATCACTTCCTGAAAAGATCAGCGAGCTGCAACAACGAATAATGAAAGCAGTTGCCACTATACACCATGATTTGGTTTACTGGTAGGATATTGTTTACAGATAAGACGTTAGTCGTGGTAGAAAAGGAAACGACATTGAAGATTTGTAAATAAAACAGATATACTGCATTCAGTGCTGCATCAAACATTTCTGTAAGTTATTTCAAAATTATAATTTACTTTTGTGTTTTTAAAACTGACACAGTTTTACACTAGGAGTATTTCCTGTCCTTCAAAGAAACTGCAGGAAACAGCAAGGAACCGCAGCAAACAGATTATCCATAAAGCCTCAGCGATGTAAGTGGGAAGAAGTTGGACTGTGGTTTGTACAAAATAATGTTCAAATGTGTGTGAAATCTTATGGTACATAACTGCTAAAGTCATCAGTCCCTAAGCTTGCGCACTACTTAACCTAAATCATCCTAAGGACAAACACACACACCCATGCCCGAAAGAGGACTCGAACCTCCGCCGGGACCAGCCGCACGGTCCATGACTGCAGCCCCTAGACTACTCGGCTAATCACGCGCGGCTTTAGTTGGTACATATTTGTACCACGGTTGTTAGCAGCTTCCCACTCACCTGAAATTTTCAAGTAGCGGATGCTTCCAGAGCCCTGTAGGATTGCAGTGTCGCATTGTCCTTCATGACAGTTTGAAAGGCAAAATGTAAACTTTCACCCCCGGAACTGTCATGATTGATAAAATTCTTTTCCGGGCTATTATGCCGTGGTCTGTCTCAGTAGTGAGACAGTGTGTGTTTCGGAAGTTAACAAAAGCCACGAACCCCCTTGAAGATGTCCTCCGCAGATGGGGACGAAACGTTGGTTTACAATGCGAAATCCATCAGACCACGGCATAATAGCCCGGAAAAGAATTTTATTAATCATGAGTTTGAAAGGCACCATTACGTTTCCCATTCTTCTCGCACAGAAACCGCCTTTATAACATCAAAACAGAAAATGGTCTTCCTTGAACTTCAGTATTTAAATGCGAACATTTTTGCGTAGACACTACCGTAACGGTTATTGACTCGAATGAAATATGTTCATTCGTACCATGCAAGATTTATTTATTTTCACAACATTTTACAGGAGCTTAAACCTCCATTATGAAGTGGATCTATGTGCATTAAGAAGTCAATTATCTATTGTGACAAAGACAGTGTAACTTGCAGCACAGTCCTTCAGAAAAAGACAAAAAGCAAAACACTATTTCAGTATATTGGTCGTGCTTTTTCACTGAATGGTGCGAGTGGACTGCCTAAACAAAAAGTGAAGAGTCCTGAAGACTTCGTCGGATTCAATTAAGGCTTCACACGTGTACTGACCATCGCAGAGTATGTACGTGGTTAGAGTTGCAATTCTGTGTAATATGAAGGCTACCACGACACCTTAGCATTGTTCGTGTTTTTTGTTGTTACTAGGTCTGGAGTGTGAACAGCGTCGCATGATCACTGTAAAAGCATGGAGAAACCGCCTGCTAGTGTGAAAGACAAACCGACTCGTCGTCGAAGAACGCTCTATTAGAAAATACCACGGCGAGAGGCCTTAGTTCATGAATGCGACCGAAGAGGCCAGGGATGATACACTTCTATTTATTTATTTAATCGTATGGCTAGGGCCCCCGTCGGGCAGACCGTTCGCCGGGTGCCGTTCTTTAAATTCGACGCCACTTCGGCGATCTGCAGTCGATGACGATAATAGCATGATGATAGCACAACACCCAGTCCCTGGGCGAGATGATAACACTGAAGAGCCAAAAAACTGGAACACCTGTCTAATATCGTGTACGGCTCCCACGAGCGCGCAGAAGTGTCGCAGCACGATGTGGCACGGACTTCACATAAATCCGTAGCAGTACGAGGGAGAGGAGATCTCTTCTGAGCAGCACGTTGCAAGACATCCCAGTTATGCTCAATAATGTTCATGTCTGGGGAGTTCGAATTTCTCAGTTTAACCGCTGATCAGTGTTCCTCGAGCCACTCTGTAGCAATTCTGGACGTGTGGGGTGTCGCAATGTCCTGCTGGAATTTCCAACGTCAGTCGGATAGCACAGTGGACATTAATGGACGCAGGTGATCAGACAGGATGCTTACGTACCTGTCACCAGTCAGAGTCGTGTCTAAATGTATCGGGGGTCCCACATCAGTCCACCTGCACACGTCCCACACCATTACGAAGCTACCACCAGCTTAAACAGTTCCCTTGCTGACATGCATGGTCTATGGATTCATGAGGTTGTCTCCATACCCGTACACGTCGATCCGCTCGATACGATTTTAAACGAGATTCGTCCCACCAGGCAACATGTTTCCAGTCATCAACAGACTAATGTCTGTGTTGATGAGCCCATGCGATCCGTAAAGCTTTGTGACGTGCAGTCATCAAGGGTACACGAGTGTGCCTTCGGCTCCGAAAGCCCATATCGATGATGATTCAGCGAATGGTTCGCGCGCTGACACTTGTTGATGGCCCAGCATTGAAATCTTCAGTAATTTGCGGAATCGATGCACTTCTGCCACGTTGAAACATTCTGCTGTATTCAGTACTTGTTGGGCCCATCCTTGCAGGATCTGTTTCCGGCGTCGGAGATTTGATGTTTTACCGGATTCCTGATTTCCATGGTACACTTTTGAAATGGTCGTATTGGAAAATCTCCACTTCATGGCTATCTCGGAGATGCTGTGTCCAATAACTCGCACGCCGACTGTACCACTATGTTCAGACTGAGTCACATCTTGATAACCAACCATTGCAGCAGCAGTAACCGATCTTACAACTGCGCCAGACACTTGTTGTCTTACATAAGAGTTGCCGACAGCAACACCGTATTCAGCCTGTTTACATTTCTGTGTATGTGAATTCAAAAATGGTTCAAATGGCTCTGAGCACTATGGGACTCAACTTCTGAGGTCATTAGTCCCCTAAAACTTAGAACTAGTTAAACCTAACTAACCTAAGGATAGCACACACATCCATGCCCGAGGCAGGATTCGAACCTGCGACCGCAGCGTCTCGCGGTTCTAGACTGCAGCGCCTAGAACCGCACGGCCACTTCGGCCGGTTCTGTGTATTTGAATACGCACGGCTGTAACAGGTTTTTTGCCGCTTCAGTGTATAAGCAATCCTGACATGCGTTTGTGATGTGGTTCTTAGTTTGTTATACACTCACTTTCGTATCTTCACATGTATATTTATATCTCTATTTATACGTATGTTTATATATTTTTCTTTGTACGTTTGTGGTGATCTGAAATTTTTCTTTCCATTCTTCTCGCTCATATTACTGATTTACTGGTGTCATTTATAACTTGTAATTTGCCCATACACCAAATAAATAAATGTAAGAAAGCGTTATCTCCACCTGAGTATTTCAAAGGAGCTCTTTGAGGGTCTGTATTGGTCAGGAGGGCGAATTTTGCAATATCAAGAACTTTGGGACATTTAAGATCTGACAGAGGTCCGGTATTGGATTGCACGGGATAGTGAGAGCGGAAATACTCATCGTGAAGCTTCCGTCTGCCCACTATGAAGGAGAAACTTTGTGTGTGTAAATATAGAGAGAATGGAGCCTCACCGACAATCAATCTTGCCCCGAGCCACTCGCGAATGTAGCACCAAGAGGGGAAACTGACACTGGTACACAGAAAACCGTCTCCCACAGACAGCAAGCTAGGTCGCGTAGTATAAAAGTAGATATTCAACACTACTTTTCATGTACAACGAAAAAATCGAATGGCCTGCCTTTTTTCGCATGTGTTTACACCTTCCTGTTTGAAACGTCATCGAGCCCGAGTGTGACGTCACGCTTTCTCACCATTACAGGGGAAGGTATTACCACACCTTTGAGGTAACTTTCAGACTTACGCGTTGCAAAAGGAGACAGTTACAGGGGTTGGGAAAAGCGATACATTATCTCCCAGTGTATCTAAAACAAACAGCGCACCGATACCTAGGCGAACAGTGATGGTCTACGTGGGAGATTCAGGGTACACCAAGTACCCTCCGCCTCAAACACAAGGTTCGTTTCGAGATCACCGAGGATATTTGGCTTATGAGATAAGTGCACCGGCCTTAACTGAAAATTCAGTGCCGACCGCCGTGTCATCCTTTACCACAAATCGTCATCTCGACGCAGTATTAACTTTAATAGGCTAAAAATGCACAGCTACACAGAGGACCAAATCAGCATTAGTTAATATAAATCTTTTTTAAAAAATATAATAGCCAAGATTGCAACACTATTTTCTCCTCCGGTTGCAACAAATAAAACAGTCATTTTCTCATCTTTAAAATCTTTGTTATTACAGTTCCTGTAGCAACAAGTTGTCTAAAAATCGAGACATAACAATCTTATCGGTTCTCACCGATCATCAGCAATAAACACTATCGAACTCGATGTTGGCTATTAAATTTTCTTCAAAGCAAATCGGTTCTTCGCATCAGTAATTATGAGAAATTTCGATCAAATCTTAATCTATGTTATATTTCGTCTTTCACTTTGAAATGTCGTTTTAATATAAAGGCGGCTTATATTGTGTGACGACGCTGAAGGCTGCCACATACGTGACAGTTCAATTTCCACAACTTCGTGGATTTTGACTGAATCTTTGCCAACTGGAGAAATACACTTCGCAGTGATTCAGTCAGATTTTCCCAGTGTCGTTCAGTTCTTAGTTTTCGTACTGCCCCTGTAAGTATTTTTTTCCTCACTTTTTATGATAACCGCTGAGGTCAGACGTCCCTAGGTTTACACACTACTTAATCTACACTCCTGGAAATTGAAATAAGAACACAGTGAATTCATTGTCCCAGGAAGGGGAAACTTTATTGACACATTACTGGGGTCAGATACATCACATGATCACACTGACAGAACCACAGGCACATAGACGCAGGCAACAGAGCATGCACAATGTCGGCACTAGTACAGTGTATATCCACCTTTCGCTCCAATGCAAGCTGCTATTCTCCCATGGAGACGATCGTAGAGATGCTGGATGTAGTCCTGTGGAACGGCTTGCCGTGCCATTTCCACCTGGCGCCTCAGTTGGACCAGCGTTCGTGCTGGACGTGCAGACCGCGTGAGACGACGCTTCATCCAGTCCCAAACATGCTCAATGGGGGACAGATCCGGAGATCTTGCTGGCCACGGTAGTTGACTTACACCTTCTAGAGCACATTGGATGGCACGGGGTACATGCGGACGTGCATTGTCCTGTTGGAACATCAAGTTCCCTTGCCGGTCTAGGAATGGTAGAACTATGGGTTCGATGACGGTTTGGATGTACCGTGCACTATTCAGTGTCCCCTCGATGATCACCAGAGGTGTACGGCCAGTGTAGGAGATCGCTCCCCACACCATGATGCCGGGTGTTGGCCCTGTGTGCCTCGGTCGTATGCAGTCCTGATTGTGCCGCTCACCTGCATGGCGCCAAACACGCATACGACCATCATTGGCACCAAGGCAGAAGCGACTCTCATCGCTGAATACGACACGTCTCCTTTCGTGACTCCATTCACGCCTGTCGCGACACCACTGGAGGTGGGCTGCACGATGTTGGGGCGTGAGCGGAAGACGGCCTAACGGTGTGCGGGAGCGTAGCCCAGCTTCATGGAGACGGTTGCCAATGGTCCTCGCCGATACCCCAGGAGCAACAGTGTCCCTAATTTGCTGGGAAGTGGCGGTGCGGTCCCCTACGGCACTGCGTAGGATCCTACGGTCTTGGCGTGCATCCGTGCGTCGCTGCGGTCCGGTCCCAGGTTGACGGGCACGTGCACCTTCCGCCGACCACTGGCGACAACATCGATTTACTGTGGAGACCGCACGCCCCACGTGTTGAGCAATTCGGCGGTACGTCCACCCGGCCTCCCGCATGCCCACTATACGCCCTCGCTCAAAGTCCGTCAACTGCACATACGGTTCACGTCCACGCTGTCGCGGCATGCTACCAGTGTTAAAGACTGCGATGGAGCTCCGTATGCCACGGCAAACTGGCTGACACTGACGGCGGAGGTGCACAAATGCTGCGCAGCTAGCGCCATTCGACGGCCAACACCGCGGTTCCTGGTGTGTCCGCTGTGCCGTGCGTGTGATCATTGCTTGTACAGCCCTCTCGCAGTGTCCGGAGCAAGTATGGTGGGTCTGACACACCGGTGTCAATGTGTTCTTTTTTCCATTTCCAGGAGTGTATCTTACGGTACACACACACACACACACACACACACACACACATGCCCGAGGGAGGGGTCGAACCACCGACGTAAAGAGCCACGCGAGCAGTGGCAAGGCGCCCCTGACCTCGCGGCTTGTCACTTTATGACTAATTTTGTTCAGTCATACCCCCTTTTTTCTTTCCTGTTTAGTAATTAATGGACCTGTGGATGACCTATGACGGTTTCGAAACATTGCGCATACAGGGTGAAAAGTATTTAAACCGACAAACTCTGGGAGGTTGTAGGGGACATCAAAACAAATCTTTTTCCTTAATATCATTTTTCCCTGTGAGGAGTATTTAAACCGGTAGAGGAAGATTTCTTTGGCGGCAAAGTAATTAAACCAACAAACACTTTTCCATTTTTTTATCACCAAGAGACAACACATTAACACAACCCAATTTCAATTGCAGTACATTTTCAAAAATGCCTCCATTGACACGTAAACAAAGGTTACACTATCGGATCATGTTCTGTTTGAGACCGGCCAAAACCGCAGGAGTATCCTGAATTGTACCTGCTGCTGCTACTGTCCGGGCAACCAGATCCTCTTCTGATGCAACAGGAGTTGCGTAAACAAAGTTGCGCATCTCTCTCCACACGTAAAAGTCCAGAGGGGACAAATCTGGGGATCGAGCAGGCCACGGTACAGGACCACCTCTGCCAATCCACGTCTCTGGGAACCGTCGGTCCAGGAATCGACGCACACGATGACTGAAATGTGCCGGCGCCCCGTCATGTTGGAACCACATGCGTTATATTGCAGGGAGCGGGACGTCTTCCAGCTATTCTGTCAATGCTCTGGCGAGATAATTGTAATAGTGCCTGCCATGTAATGGCCTAGGTAGCAAATACAGCCGAATTAAACAGTCCCCAACCGATCCACATATTAACGAAGAACCGCACTTGATGAGCGCTAGTAACTGTGGCATGTGGGTTATCCTCACTCCAAACATACGAATTGTGCATGTTGAAGACTCTATCACACCCGAGCGTTGCTTCATCGGCAAACAACCCAGAGGATGGAAATGTAGGATGCATTTCACTCTGTTCCAGGTACAACTGCGAAAACTGTGCTCTGAGTGGATAATCAACTGCTTCCATGTTGTGGACACGCTGTATGTGAAATGGACGTAACAATTGCTCTCGAAGGACTGTTGTTACATTCGTCTGATTCGTCCCCATGTTACGTTCAATTGCACGAGTGCTGATTGAAGGTTCCCGCTCCACATGCTGCAAGACAGCTTTCTCATATTACAATGTTCTTACCGTGCGACGGCGCCCCTGTCCAGGTAACCTGCTAAATGACCCGGTCTCACGCACACGTTGGTACACAGCAGCAAAGGTCGTATGATGCGGGATACGGCGATTAGGATATTGCTGTTGATAAACCCGCTGTGCAGCTCGTCCGATGTGGTGCGCTACGTAGTACGCACCAACCATAGCAGTGTACTCACTCCAGGTGTCTCTCTCTCTCCATTAGTAAACAGAGACAATGCACTACTACACTGGTGGACAGCAGTTGCCTGCAACTGAAGAGCGTAATATGGTCTCTAACAGCTGAAGAGGGTAATACGGCCTCTACCGGTTTAAATAATCCACATAGGAAAAAATGACATAAGGGAAAATTATTTGTTTTGATGTCGCCTACAACCTCCCAGAGTTTGTCGGTTTAAATACTTTTCACCCTGTATATCAAATATCTTACTTGGGTACCTACAGTTTGTCAAATTTTACGTTATCTCATTTTCTCTAGACCCATATTTGTCTGTAGTCAGTTACTTTGGAAAGAGTTCGTTTTACACTTCTCTGCAAAACTCAGGGACGACGTGGATGAAGTAACACAACATATTAACTACTCAGCTGAATTCAACGAATGTGAGGCAATATGTTGTCTGTGGTATTCAGTCTTGCACAGGAAGTTGGACGTTGCATGGCGTGAGATAAGCGCCAATGTAGCGCTAAAAAGGGCTGGTCGCGTAACAGTACGCAGGTGATAGAACGGGTAAGGACAGTATGTGTAAATCGGCGACCACATACCGTGGAGTGCCAAAGAAAAGAAAAAAAAATGTATAGGCGTGCGTATTGAGACACAGAGGTATGTAAACAGGCAGAACACGGCGCTGCGGTCGGCAGCCCCTAAATAAGACAACAAGTGCTCCGAAAGTCCATGTAGATGATGTTTCGTTGAATGGGTCGCACGCTGACACTTGTTGATGGCCCAGCATTGAAATCTGCAGCAATTCGTGGAAGCGTTGGACTTACGTCACGTTGAATGATCGTCTTCAGTCGTCGTTGGTCCCAACTATTCAGGATCTTTTCTCGGTCGCAGCGATGTCGTAGATTTGATGTTTTACCGGATTCCTGTTATTCACGGTATACTCGTGAAATGGTTGACGGGAAATCTCCAGTTCATCGCTACCTCGGAGATGCTGTGTCCCATCGCACGTGCGCCAACTATAACACTAAGTTGAAACTCACCTCAATTTTGGCAACCTGCCATTGTAGCGGCTCCTATACCGCACCGCACCAAACAGCAGTACGGTGGGGTAGACAAGAGACAAATCAACAACTGTTAAAAGGCAACCGCAACAAAGGCAGTAAGAAAATATTTGGGCTTTAATCTATTGGGAGGTCCACTCCAAACCACAGAATGATATCCCAAGTTCAGTTGTGAAAATACTATCGGCGATTTCGCCAAGCTCCACATTCAATCTCTCCCTTACTACAAACACTTAACAGTGCCTCCAGAGTTCACTCGTGGACAATATCAGAATGTCACTTTACCCGTTTGTAGATAACAGAGTTTAACACGTTGCGGGCCGACTTAGGTTTCTTAATAAGCGAAACGATGATTCAGTCCCTCACTTGGATGCACCATCGATCCAAAACAGTCTTTTACTTTAAAGCAGCTAAACAGATGACAATGCCATATCAAAGCTCTCCTCCCAAGCAGCGCTCTAACTGGAGACTGCAGTACCGAAGCGAAACTTACACCACTCTCAGGTCTGACATATGCATCACCAACGTACGCATTTTTAGAATATTTATGTTCACCTCATACACCAAACTGGCCGTAATTCCTTGTCGGGGTCCAAGGGCAGAACCAAGAAATTACTTCTCAGCCACACGATGACCTGCGACACCGACGTCGGGCCTCCTTCACAGTCCAGAGCTAACTCACAGCAAGCCCGTTCTTCCTCGTTGTGTCGAGGGAAGACAACTCGCTAAAGATACGCGGCGACCAGAGACTCCAATCCGATCTCGATATTGACATCGCAGCGAGTACAGGGAAGGCGGGTGATTTCCAAAACAAAATCAAAAAACTAAATAGCGAGCCGTACCGGCTCAGAACTAAAGGTATAAAGTTCATAATATGATATCTAAGTCTTTGCACACGGTATATTCGCTAGTCAAGGTTGTTACGACACTGTGCTCCTACCCCGTCTGTGTGTGTCTCTGCAGGGGTATATTCAGCACTGACTTCATCTTTCTGGATGACAACGCGTGAACGAGTCGAACCGTGCAGATGGGGCAACTCTTGGAAAGAAAGGATTTTTGGGGGATGGACTGATATGCCCGTCCCCTGACTTAACTCGCGTAGAGTACGTGTGGAATGCGCTGCACAGACATGCTGTGACGTATCCACATGCATTAACGACACTCCAGCTGTTGTCAAGCTCGTTGATCGAAGAATGGAACGCCCTACCACAAGAATTCCTTACGAACTTGTGATCATCCTGGGAGGACGTTTTAAGCCCTTACACCATGTTAAGGCCAGGTTCTCATTCAACATGGTCGATAATTCCAGTTAATTCCATTTTTTTTAAAGGTATATATCTAGATTGTTGGGAAGAAGACGTTTTTGAACGAAAGTTTCTACAGGCTATTCATTGTTGGAAGTCCGCCCCATTAGCTGAATGGTCAGCGCGTTGGAATGCCACGCACGGGGCCCGGATTCCATTCCCGGCTGGGGTGGGAGATTCTCTGCCTTCAGGGACTGGGTGTTGTGTTGTCCTCATCATCACTTCATTCCCACTGTTAACGCCCAGGTCGCTCAATGTGGCGTCGCACTCAATAAGAGCTGCACTTGACGGCCGAACTTCCCGCCTGAGAACTCCCGGCTACTGACGCCTATACGATCATTTCCATTGTTGGAAGCAGTGTCACGGCGCTCTCACCCGTAGTCGTTCGGCTCAAGTAGAAAACTTGTCGCTCCGTGACCCACGTTCACAAAGTGATTTGTAATTGCAGAATGGATGCAAACGTATTGGCCGGAAAACTGACGAACACAATGTGCGGGCTGCCGAACGCAGAATATCCAGCTCATCCACACCGGTTTTTCTTGCCAGGAGAAACGAGGGAACTGCTCTTCAGGAACAATTCGAGTTACAGGAAAGGTTGATGTACGCTCGTGGAACTGGAGACTAAATGTATCTAACGAAAACATTTTGTTTTTGTCTAATTTTGATCAAGATTGGTCAAAACATAATTTTTGACCCCCCCCCCCCCCCCGTGTGGCATTAAACATTTTGAATTTTGAAAATTAGCTTCAGATTTGTGTTCAGCGACATCAAGGATATATAATAACATGCTTTTATCCGAACAGCTTTCTCTTGAGTAACGGTAGTTTAAAACTGTGTGAACCATGAAGTAAAAACCGTTCAAGCTATAACTTCTAGCTTTGACCTTCTAAAAGCATACATTTTTCTTAGGAGCTCATACCAATCATGTATGAAACTTTGGTAATATTAACTGGTTTTTGTATAGAGTGAAACAAACCCGCGAAGTTGAACTCAGAATTCGAGCTAGCTCCATATCGTTACATTTAAGGTTATTTCATTGTCATTGGGTAAAGTTCCCATAAATGTAGTGTAGTATCGAGTGACGTTATCCATCTTTTATTTCAGACAACTCCCGAGAGTCTACACTGTACGCAGTTTGCGTACTTAAAACTTCCATGCCCCTTGATTAAACAAGAATTACGGGCGTCATTCTATGTTTTTATCGAAAATCTAAAATAAATTTCAATGAATTATCAATCATAGACCCGAAACAGGTGGTTTTCATGTATTTTCGTTGTTTCAAAAGCATTTACAAACTTTGTCTGTATTGTGCTCATTTGAATAAGAAGCTAGTCTTAAGAGCCATATACCGCGTTTTGTAGTGTCCAGAGGAGCTTCATAAATCGCGGTGACTTCACTATAATAATCTTTGACTAATATGTCATTTCCTTTCGTCTAATTTCGTGTTTCTTGAAGGTCTCCTTGTCTACTATAGAGCAGCTGTCGTTCCTAGTATGGTCCAAGATTCGTCGTGCGACGTTGCTCTTTAAGTTCCCGCAGCGGTGTACTTTGTTCGTGGCTGGATATGAGGATCGTTATTGGCTTATAATTTTCTGCACTGTCGTCTCGGAAGCTCAGAAGATGTCAACTTCAAGCGAGTCGTTTCCGCGAGTGGAGGATAAGTGTGGCTGAAGGGCCGCGTCCAGTTATTTGCACAGTTAATGGCTGGAGCGGGTGGCGGCTGCGTGGCTATGGACGCAAGCCATGTGTGTCGTCACGGCGTTACGTAATGAGAAATTCAGCAAGAGCGGAATTACACTATCATACTACCTTGACAAAGAAATGTGGTTAAATATTCGTCATATTTCTTTAAAAACGAATTTTGACGTGGCACTAAAAAGGAGTATCGCACACTGTTATCATACAAACATAAGAAAAAGTTTTATATCACCCTGGTTCCCAGAACTCCTGAAGATAGACGTTGACTGTGGATATTGTATCACAGACACAGTCTCTGTGACTGTTCAGAGACGTCACTAAACCTGTCCAAAGATGTAAACAACGATGCACGAGCAGTGCCTATTATACAGAGCGGGTCCGACAGCTGGTCAGTTCCAGTCATTCCACCAGGAAGGAGTACAAGAATCGTATTGTCTGTGCTTCAACCATGCCTAGACGGTCAATACCGCGGTTGGATCGCGTTCGTATTGTTAGTTTGTGGCAGGAAGGGTTCTCAACAAAGGAAGTGTCCAGGCGTCTCGGAGTGAACCAAAGCGATGTTGTTCGGACATGGAGGAGATGCAGAGAGACAGGAACTGTCGATGACATGCCTCGCTCAGGCCCCCCAAGGGCTACTACTGCAGTGGATGACCGCTACCTACGGATTGTGGCTCGGAGGAACCCTGACAGGAACGCCAACATGTTGAATAATTTCCGTGTAGTCACAGGACGTCGTCTTACGACTCAAACTGTGTGCAATTGGCTGCATGATGCGCAACTTCACTCCAGACGTCCATGGCGAGATCCATCTTTGTAACCACGACACCATGCAGCGCGGTACAGATGGGCCCAACAACAAGCCAAATGGACCGCTCAAGATTGGCATCAGGTTCTCTTCACGAATCAGTCTCGGACATACCTTCAACCAGACAATCGTGGGAGACGTGTTGGAGGCAGCTCGGTCAGGCTGAACGCCTTAGACACAATGTCTAGCGAGTGCAGCAAGGTGGAGGTGCCCTGCTGTTTTGGGGTGGTATATCTGGAGCCGACGTACGAAGCTCGTGGTCAGGGTGCCATAACGGCTGTACGATTCGTGAATGCCACCCTGAGACCGATAGTGCAACCGTACTGGCAGCTTATTGAGGAGGCATTCATCTTCATTGGCGACAATTCGCTCCCCTATCATGCACATCTTGTGAATGACTTCCTTCAGGATAACGACATCGCTCCACTAGAGTGGCCAGCATGTTCTCCAGACATGACCTCTGTCGGACATGCCTGGGATGAAAAGGACTGTTTATGGACGACGTGACCCACCAATCACTCTGTGGGATCTGCGGCGAATCGCCGTTGAGGAGTAGGACAATCTGCACCAACAGTGCCTTGATGAACTTGTGGACAGTATGCCACGACGAATACAGGCACGCATCAATGCAAGGGGACATGCTACTGGGTATTAGAGATACCGGCGTGTACAGCGGTCTGGACCACCACCTCTGAAGGTCTCGTATGAAGGTACAACGTGCTTTCATGAGCAATAAAAAGGTCGGAAATGATGTTTATGTTGATCTCTATTCCAGTTTTCTGATTTTCTGTACAGGTTCCGAAACTCTGGGAACCGAGGTGACGCAAATCTTTTTTTGATGTGTGTATTTTTCGTCAAAGTTCAAGATGCGGACCACAACAACTTGTTATGAAGTGCAGCTATTGCTTGTACCACAGCTCTATTTTGTGTGTGTGTGTGTGTGTGTGTTTGTGTGTGCTTGGAGGAGAAACGGTGTTAAAAAGGAAACATAGTTTGGTGAACCCATACGTTTTATGTCGATATGACAAAAGCATTCAGCAGAATTTGTTACGAGAGTTCCAATGGAGGCCGTCAAATCTTACATAAATCACTTACGAAAGGAAGAGAGCGCATGACAGTATTTGATCAGTAAAGTGGCTGCTCATATTACGAAGCAGAATACGCACCAGAGAAATGATATATTTGCAGAAGGAAGGCTCGCCATAACTCTGGGATTCCTTGTTACAGGAGAGCTTACTAGCTTACAGTACAGCATTCGAATAACACAGTACACAGAAGACAAAACAATTCCATAAACGTGTGAAGCGGTTTATAAATCCCTGAAGGAAGAATATTTGAAGATAAAATAAATGTTAGGAAGCTATATGGTGGTTGAAAACTATTTTTATTTTTGAATACTTTAATTGAATTAGTGTTTCAACGACTACAAAATTAACAAAAAATACGAAACAGATAAAGCACTCTCTAACTTGTGACTACCAGGGTTCAATGATAGACAAAGTTGATTTTAGTGTGTGTAGTCCTTAATTCCGGCTTGTGGGTGTGAAGTCGCCAGTCCGTCAGCACAAGATTAATAGCATGCATTGTGGCCTTTCCCCTCCCCCCACCCTCCACCAAGAGGAGCAAGGCGTAAACGGACGAAACAATATTACAACAACTAAACTTTGCGGCCATGTTTACAAACACACTACAGACGTCAAATAGTTGTAGCGATGTTAGCGGTCCACGTGGTTATTACGCTTCTTATTACAGTCAACAGAAGACTAACGACCTTTATAATCAAATCTACGACGAGGCCCTAGATTTGATCATGTTTGTGTGAATTTTCAGGTTTTGGCGGCGCAAAGACTGTTCCACTAAGTTTCTAATATTTCGGCCGTACAACGTTCAACCATCTTCAGAGCCGCAAGACTGCCGCTCCAGTGCTCGCTGCGTCCCTTTACACTCGTGTACCCTGAAACTGCGCATGCGGCCACAGATTCAATTGCGCCAGAGACGTTGGTCGGCGGCAGAGACGTGCACAATGCGCGAGTTACATCTATGGCTCCGCAATCGCTCTGTGTTAGCATGTCGATACGTCATTGTGAGATGCACTGTGACGGCGTCTTTGTGAGTTTATTACACAGAAAGTGCCGGATTCCATGATTTATCAAGGTTGAAACCACTATCTCTATTAATTACATTCGACGTCAGGCGAGTTTCAATTGCCTCTTTGACTATCGGGTCCCAAGAAGATGATGTAGTCGCCAAAATTTCGACGTTGTCATACAACATGCACTGACCAGTGTCAGTACAGTGTTCTGCCACTTCCGACTTGTCAGTTTTTGGGACCCGATAGTCAAAGAGGCAATTGAAACTCGCTTGACGACGAATTTAATTAACAGAGATAGTTGTTTCAACCTTGATAAGTCATGGAATGCGGCACTTGCTGTAATAAACTCACAAAGACGCAGTCACAGTGCATCTCACAATGACGTATCGACATGCCAACACAGATCGACTGCGGAGCCATAGATAGAACTCGCGCATTGTGCACGTCTCTGCCGCCGACCAACGTCTCTGCCGCAATTGCATCTGTGGCCGCATGCGCAGTTGCGCGGTACACGAGTATAAAGGGAAGAAGCGAGCACTGGAGCGGCAGTCTTGTGGCTCACCCTGAAGATGGTTGAACGTTATATGGCCGAAATATTAGAAGAAGGAGAATTCTTGTGGCTACACACCCGAAACTTAATTGATCATGTTTATTTGACGATACGTGCTTTGGCGAAGTTCTCTATTACACTATCAAATTCCTTTGACATTCGTATTTGATAGACCTACTTCGACAAAGAAATAGGATAGTGTAATACCGGCCTAACCTGTGGTAATCAAAACCATTTATTCCGCACCTCTGTATTTTACCTGATAATATGCTGCACCCGCGTTAAGCACTGTTTATTGGGAATGGAACAGTGGTCTGTGTACTACTGGGCTGGTGAGCTCTGTTCTTGGTGCGTACAATTCACATCTGTCAGCAGATTACTATCGTCCCCCGTATTGCAGCGAGACAAAACCTGTCAATCTATATGTGCGTGACTAAGGATTATTTACTTCATTTTGCTTTAAGTAAACAGAGGTTGGCAACTGGTACGATCTTTGGCTGGGCGACTCAGATAATTCAACGCCGAGTTTAGGTGGCATCCCCTGGACCAAAGTCAAAAAGGTATCGCAGACTTAGGCCCACATAAATCTTTAAGCGCTTTTTATAAGAGTATAATAGGCTCTTTGCAGTATAGAACATAAAAAGCAAAAAATTATTCACTTGGTAATGTCGGGTGTCTATGATTGTATACACTGAAGAGCCAAAGAAACTGGTACACTTGCCTAATACGAGTACCATGTAGGGCTCGCGCGAACACGGAAAAGTGCCGCAACGCGACGTGGCGTGGACTCGACTGATGTCTGAAGTAATGCTGGAGGGAATTGACACCATGAGTACTGCACTGCTGTCCATAAATCGGTAAGAGTACGACGGATGGAGATCTCTTCTGAACAACACGTTGGAAGGCATCCCAGATATGCTCAATAATGTTCATATCTGAGGAGTCTGGTGGCCAGCGGAAGTGTTTAAAGGCGGAAGAGTGTTTCTGGAGCCACTCTATAGCAATTATAGACGCGTAGGTTGTCGCATTATCCTGCTGGAATTGCCCAAGTCCGTAGGAATGTACAATGGACATTAATGGATGCAGGTGATCTGACAGGATGGTTACGTACTTGTTACGTGTCAGAGTCGTACCTATACGTATCAGGGGTCCAATATCCCTCCAACTGCACACGCCACACACCATTACAGAGCCTCCACCAGCTTGAACAGTCCCTTGCTGACATGTAGGGTCCATGGATTCATGAGTCCATCCGCTCGATACAATTTGAAATGAGACTCGTGCGATGGATTAAAAATGTCCCCAATAAGAAAATTTTGAGGCTACACCGACGAAAACTGGTTTTTGGTTTCTCGGTCAGAAATACAGAAATTCGTGTTTCTTCATTTATGGAAATTTAACTGTGGGACAGTGGGAGTGGTGAAATAGTAGCTGAAAACTTTTTTTGAAAATAAATCACTATTAAAGAATCACTAAAGTACTTTTAAAGCTACGTTGGTATTTGACTTCTCGGATACAAAAAAAGAAATAAATGTTTCAGTGTTTTTGAAAATTGAACCCCTAACGGAGTGAAATAGTGTGAGACTGATGCAGGCCGGTGTGGCCGAGCGGTTCTAGGGGCTATAGTCTGGAACCGTGCGACCGCTACGGTCGCAGGTTCGAATCCTGCCTTGGGCAGGGATGTGTGTGATGTCCTTAGGTTAGTTAGGTTTATGTAGTTTTAAGTTCTAGGGGACTGATGACCTCCGAAGTTAAGCCCCATAGAGCTCAGAGCCATTTCTGTGAGACTGATTCACTGAATCATCTTTGCCCCGCCGAAACAGGTAAAGATACAGACTTGAAGCTTGGAGAGGGTGTGGATACTAGATCATAGGCATCGTTTAAAAACGGATTGTCAAAAGTTGCTCTCCTAAGGGGGCGAAACGGGCGATGAAAAGCTTTCTGAAAGTACCTCGATATTAAGGGAATTTTGAAGGTAGAACTACGAAAAGCGGTATATGGTTTCTCAGAAAATAGAAAAATACGTGTTTTAGCACTTATGGAAATTCAGCAACTAAGGGAGTAAAATAGTGGATAGAAGCTTTTTCGAAAATATATAATTACTGAAGAACTACTAAATGATTTTAAGACTTCTTCTGCGACAAGTGATGTTTGACTCAGTCATAAATAAAAAAGATACATGATTCAGTGTTTCTGAAAATTTAGCCCCTACGGGAGAGCATGATGGGATGACAAATTTTAAGAAATTATTTAGTCACATTAAAAAAGTTTTAAATCTAAATTTTTGAAAATTAATATTCGACTTCTCGGTTAGATATTAAGAAATATTTTTTGGGAATGAAATATCTCCACAAGAACGCAAAAGGCGCGCTTAAGAAAAACACTGCTACCACTCTCGCTTATTGGTCAGAAGAATACTCGGAAAAGACCACGCTTATATGGCCCCAACTACCGTGAAAAGCTTAAAGGATGTTGCATTTTGGGAACAACATAAAAATTCCATTAAATAAAAACGGTCTACATGAGGGAAGCTAAGCTAGGTCTGTGTAGTTACATCCTTGCTTTTCCCTTTCTTTTCGGAAATTTGAGGAAACACGTTATTTGTAATAAAAATAACTTTGCAGCTGAGACCCTCTCTTTACACAATTATGGAAACCGGTTTCTATACCAATCATCTCATCAAGGATCGGAATAATCTTTGGGATTGTTTTGTCAAGGAACGCCTTGTTTGCTGTTGTAGTCCGCCTTTTATGTCCTCCTTGCTCATCCATGATGCTTATATTCTTCCAAAGGCAGCAGTTTTTTTTTTTTTTTTTGACTTGTCTCCTACGTGATCCAATGTGTTTATTAGTGAAAGAAGGCACCGCAATCAGTCACAACGTACGTTTACTGTAGTGGATCTACATTTCGGTCACCGAGTGGCCTTCTTCAGTGGTAGAGGTAATACAGAAACCAATTAAAACACAATCACATACATGTTAACACGAAAATACGATTGTATAAATTTCACCGGTAGATGGATGGTAGATACCAGCAGATAAAGTTAACCCATTTCAGCAATTATTTGTCACAGTCCCTCTTGGATAATGCAGGTCAAGAATTCATATTACACTGAGGCCGCTGTTTAGTTAGTTCACAGCTGTCTTCACTGTTCGTCATACATGAAAATGGCGCCTTCTGTATGTGGGTCATGTTGCGATAACGCAAGGTTCGTATGTAGTGAATTATTTGTAATATCACAAAGTAGCTGTGAAACGTCCCCTTAGAAAAATTATGAATGACTATGCTGGTACAATTCTACGTTATTTGATACAAATACAGCTGAGTAAAACTGAACGTACTCAGACAGTTCTCTCTTTATTTATTCTGATCATCACTAAACTGACACACGATAGTTTTTTTTAGCGCAACGCAATATGACTCACGACAGTCCCTACAAAAGAATGGCCCTGACTGACAATAACCTATACCTTTCATGAATCACTTACCTCACAAAAATCTTCTTTACTCGAACAATCGCAATGAAGCGAGCGCCAGTACTGCCAGCTAAATAAAAAATTCTGACTACTGAAGGCACTAATTACTGATAGGCATAGTTAGCAAATGAAAGATTTTGATAGAGAACAAACCATGTATTTACGTTAATAGTGTTCAAAAGTCATTATATATATATATATATATATATATATATATATATATATATATATATATATATATATATGACATCAATCTTTACAAACTTCCTTTTTTTTCGGATCGTTCGCTCATATCAAGCTGTCAAAACTCTGGCGTCTGTCTCCCCACATCCACCACTGCAGGCGGCCCACCTCTAACTGCGTAACGCTAAGCGCTGTTCCCATCCAACTGTCCACCACTACATTTGCGAATATTCCAACAATAAGTTCAACCATCCACAGACTACACACTGCACAGTCAGTGATTTTCATGCAGAGCACTATGTAGCGTTGTTGTTTTTGTGGTCTTCAGTCCTGAGACAGGTTTGATGCAGCTCTCCATGCTACTCTATCCTGTGCAAGCTTCTTCATCTCCCAGTACCTACTACAACCTACATCCTTCTGAATCTGCTTAGTGTATTCATCTCTTGGTCTCCCTCTACGATTTTTACCCTCCACGCTGCCCTCCAATACTAAATTGGTGATCCCTTGATGCCTCAGAACATGTCCCACGAACCGATCCCTTCTTCTGGCCAAGTTGTGTCACAAACGTCTCTTCTCCACAATCCTATTCAATGCTTCCTCATTAGTTATGTGATCTACCCATCTAATCTTCAGCATTCTTCTGTAGCACCACATTTCGAAACCTTCTATTCTCTTCTTGTTCAAACTATTTATCGTCCATGTTTCACTTCCATACATGGCTACACTCTATACAATTACTTTCAGAAAATACTTCCTGACACTTAAATCTATACTCAATGTTAACAAATTTGTCCTCTTCAGAAACGCTTTCCTTGCCATTGCCAGTCTACGTTTTATATCCTCTCTACTTCCACCATCATCAGTTATTTTGCTCCCCAAATAGCAAAACTCCTTTACTACTTTATGTGTCTCATTTCCTAATCTAATTACCTCAGCATCACCCGACTTAATTCGACTACATTCCATTATCCTCGTTTTGCTTTTGTTGATGTTCATCTTATATACTCCTCTCATGACACTGTCCATTCCATTCAACTGCTTTTCCAAGTCATTTGCTGTCTCTGACAGAATTACAATGTCATCAGCGAACCACAAAGTTTTTATTTCTTCTCCATGGATTCTAATACCTACACCGAATTTTTCTTTTGTTTCCTTTACTGTATGCTCAATATACAGATTGAATAACGTCGTGGATAGGCTACAACCCTGTCTCACTCCCTTCCCAACCACTGCTTCCCTTTCATGTCCCTCGACTCTTATAACTGCCATCTGCTTTCTGTATAAACTGTAAAGAGCCTTTCGCTCCTTGTATTTTACCCCTGCCACCTTTAGAATTTGAAAGAGAGTATTCCAATCAACATTGTCAAAAGCTTTCTCTAAGTCTACAAATGCTAGAAACGTATGTTTGCCTTTCCTTAATCTTTCTTCTAAGATAAGTCGTAAGGTCACTATTGCCTCACGTGTTCCAATATTTCTATGGAATCCAAACTGATCTTCCCCGAGGTCGGCTTCTACTAGTTTTTCCATTCGTCTGTAAAGAATTCGCGTTAGTATTTTGCAGCTGTGGTTTATTAAACTGATTGTTCGGTAATTTTCATTCTATCAACACCTGCTTTCTTTGGGATTGGAATTATTATATTCTTCTTGAAGTCTCATGGTATTCCGCCTGTCTCGTACATCTTGCTCAACAGATAATAGAGTTTTGTCAGGACTGGCTCTCCCAAGGTTGTCAGTAGTTCTAATGGAGTGTTGTCTACTCCCGGGGCCTTGTTCCGACTCAGTTCTTTCAGTGATCTATCAAATTCTTCACGCAGTATCGTATCTCGCAATTCATCTTCATCTACATCCTCTTCCATTTCCATAATATTGTCCTCAAGTACATCGCCCTTGTATAGACGCTCTATATACTTCTTCCACTTTTCTGCTTTCCCTTGTTAGGACTGGGTTCCCATCTGAGCTCTTGATATTCATGTAAGTGGTTCTCTTCTCTCCAAAGGTCTGTTTAATTTTCATTTAGGCAGTATGTATCTTGCCCATAGTGATATGGGTCTCTACATCCTTACATTTGTCCTCTAGCCATCCCTGCTTAGCCATTTTGCACTTTCTGTCGATCTGATTTTTGAGACGTTTGTATTTCTTTTTGCCTGCTTCGTTTACTACATTTTTATATTTTCTCCTCTCATCAATTAAATTCAATATTTCTTCTGTCACCCAAGGATTTCTACTAGCCCTTGTCTTTTTACCTACTTGATCGTCTGCTGCCTTCACTACTTCATCCCTCAAAGCTACCCATTCTTCTTCTACTGTATTTCTTTCCCCCATTTATGTCAATTGTTCCCTTATGCTCTCCCTGAAACTCTGTACAACGTCTGGTTCTTTCAGTTTATCCAGGTCCCATCTCCTTAAATTCCCACCTGTTTGCAGTTTCTTCAGTTTTAATCTACAGGTCATAACCAATAGATTGTGGTCAGAGTCCACATCTGCCCCTGGAAATGTCTTACAATTTAAAACCTGGTTCCTAAATCTCTGTCTTACCATTATATAATCTATCTGATACCTTTTAGTATCTCCAGGGTTCTTCCATGTATACAACCTTCTTTCATGATTCTTTAACCAAGTGTTAGCTATGATTAAGTTGTGCTCTGTGCAAAATTCTACCAGGCGGCTTCCTCTTTCATTTCTTAGCCCCAATCCATATCCACCTACTACGTTTCCTTCTCTACCTTTTCCTACACTCGAATTCCAGTCACCCATGACTATTAAATTTTCATCTCCCTTCACTATCTGAATAATTTCTTCAATTTCTTCGTCATCTGGAGAGCTAGTTGGCATATAAACGTGTACTACTGTAGTAGGTGTGGGCTTCGTATCTATCTTGGCCACAATAATGCGTTCACTATAGTGTTTGTAGTAGCTTACCCGCATTCCTATTTTCCTATTCATTATTAAACCTACTCCTGCATTACCCCTATTTGATTTTGTGTTTATAACCCTGTAGTCACCTGACCAGAAGTCTTGTTCCTCCTGCCACCGAACTTCACTAATTCCCGCTATATCTAACTTTAACCTATACATTTCCCTTTTTAAATGTTCTACCCTACCTGCCCGATTAAGGGATCTGACATTCCACGCTCCGATCCGTAGATCGCCAGTTTTCCTTCTCCTGATAACGACATCCTCTTGAGTAGTCCCCGCCCGGAGATCCGAATGGGGGACTATTTTACCTCCGGAACATTTTACCCAAGAGGACACCATCATCATTTAATCATACATTAAAGCTGCATGCCCTCGGGAAAAATTAAGGCCCCTTGCTTTCGGCCGTTCGCAGTACCAGCACAGCAAGGCCGTTTCGGTTATTGTTACAAGGCCAGATCAGCCAATCATCCAGACTGTTGCCCTTGCAACTACTGAAAAGGCTGCTGCCCCTCTTCAGGAACCACACGTTTGTCTGGCCTCTCAACAGATACCCCTCCGTTGTGGTTGTAGCTACAGTACTGCTGTCTGTATCGCTGAGGCACGCAAGCCTCCCCACCAACGGCAAGGTCCATGGTTCAAGGGGGGGTCTGTAGCGTTATGAAAATAAAAACCTAAGCATCTTACTTACAGCTGTTTTGAGGATGCAAATTTTTATACATATACAATAGAACCGACTACAAGGGTTATTCATGTTAAAGTAGTAAAAATTCTTTACAGTCAAAGTGATTGTAACGTGAAATATGATTATACTCAGCTGATCACTAATTTTTACTGCTCTTCATTGATTTGTTTTTACTATTAATCCATATTCTGTGCTAATAAGAATGTCCATTCCATTTAACAGTTCCTTCAGCTATTTCTCACTTTCTCTGATGGTAGCTTTGTCGCCCGCTCATTTTATTGTTGAGATCCTTTCACAATAATTTAAATCCACTAATTTCAATCCCACTCCTGATCGCATTTTTTTCTTCTCTTTCGTTAGTGATTGCTCGATGTTTCGACCGAATAGCAGAAGAGAAAGACTACATCCCTGTCTCACACGCTATTCAATCCGAACACTTCGTACTCGGTGTTCCATTTTTGGTCCCCTCTTGCTTGCTGGACATGTTTTATACCATCCTTCTTTCCCTAAAGTTGATACCTATTTATCTTGAGAGTGTCGCTCATCCTGCGTCATTTAAGATAGTCGAGCGGTTTTTCTACATGGACAGATCCTATGACTTGAGTCTTATTTCCATTACCGAGCGCTGTCCAGTACAAGCTGCCTGTTTACGGCCATTACTTCCCTTTACCACCGCTTAACTGATGGTCAATTTTTCTTTCCTTAGTACTTTACCAGTAAACCACTCTATCCCTGAGTCCTTAAAGGACGGAACTCCCATGTATAAAATAGCCTCAAACGTCTAATTATGTGGTAAGTATTAAACGTTAAACAGGTATCGTGAAAAAGCTCAGAAAAGATTTTGAATTATCTTTAAAGATCATTGGAAGCTTCTCTAAGTTCAAACACTGGATGAGTGTATTCTGAGTAAATGGCGGCGCTGCGTTTGATACAACCCGAAGTTTTTCAGGCACCAGTGTCTATAGTGACAAATATCCTGAACTGTGTGTCGTACAATGATATAATCCAGCACGTGCGTTCCGTCGTATATGTTGATATTGTCTGCAAAATCTGTTGCAAACACGGTTAGTAGTAAAGAAGTAATAATTTAAAACGTCGTGTTTGGTGGCGAAGCATTACTACATGAGCATCGTAAATGGAGAAAGCAAGGGACTTTTTCGTCATTTTTGTGTGGGTTACCAGCGAGAAAATGTGATTAACGAGTTTGAATTTTTATGCAAAGCTTTTTGGAAACCACTAAACGCTGTCGTTTATCAAATACTAGATAAATACACGGTGCCCGAAAAGTCTTCCCCTGATGACATAAATTGATAACTCAGGCTAGAAGTAAGATGCAAATATGAAACTGGTGTCTAATTGTTAAGAAACTACCAAAGTTTTTTTCACACACCAGTAAACTTCCACATGAGCACCCTTGGTAGCACGTAGCACATCTAGACGATATTCAGTTTCCGTCCACACATTAGCCAACAGCACTGGAGGGATCGATTCAACGACTGTGGTAATCCTTTGCCGCAGGGTTTCAAGATGTGGTACACGTGTTCGGTAGACCTCGTCCTTGACATAACCCCATAAAAAGAAGTCTAATGGGGTCATGTCACGAGAGCGTGGAGGCCAAACCGTTGGCCCATCACGACCAATCCATCGCCCAGGAAAGGTCTATCGAGGTAGCCACGGACGTCCAAACCCCAATGAGGCGGTACACCGTCTTGCTGAAACAAGACATCGGGGTGATACTGAAGCAGCTGAGGAACAGCATACAGTTGCAACGTGTCCAGATACACTGCAGATGTGATGGTAGACTCAGCGAACAAGAATGGCCCTATAATTCGATCGTGCAGTAGCGCGCACCAAACATTCACCTTTGGACTGCCTCTGGTGCACTCTATGACCTCGCCAAGGGGTTGTGAAACCCAAATGAACACATTATGGCGATTCACTACTCCACTGACAAAAAAGGTCGCTTCGTTGGAAAAGGCAATTCGTCTGAGATAACCATCATCGCCCTCAATACGTGACAGCATATCGACGTGTACTGTCATTGGGCAACAAGGCCTGAACGGTTTACAGTTTGTATGCACGAAACAATAAACGTTTGTGTAAAATGGCATCTGTAATTCACGTAAGGCCCTGCGGACCGATTTCTTTGGACTTCTCTGGAAAGACTGCCTTACAGCTTCCACCCTGTCTGCTGAGGTTCCTGTGTTCTTGAACTTCTCATACCAGGCTTTAATGCTCTTGACACCAGGTGGATTCCTTCCAAATGTTGCCTGGAAGTGTCTCTGCACTGTGGTTGGTTATCGTGTCTCATGGTACCACAGGACACACTGTGCCCTCTCCTGGTTGGTTAACATGGCTTCTTGGGCACTGCACCTCATTCACTACTTACGTACTGCGAACCTAAAACAGAAGAAAACTTTGATAGTTGCAAACAATTCGACACAAGTTTCATATTTGTCTCTTATTTCCAGCTTCAATTATCAATTTATGTAATCAGGGAAAGTCTTTTCGGAGACCCTGTATATCGTGGGTTACGCTGCCGCGAGACAGGTATACAGTTTCCATTTGTAATACTTGTATTTTAGGATAAAAACAGTCTTGTTTGCGAAATTATTTAATATCGACGACACGTTTCACCCTTTTTGGGTGTCATTAGATTGTCGTTAAGTAGCTGGAGATGTAATTCATGAGTCATATAGCCAAATAAAATGGGATAAAAGTCGCAACAGTAACTGGATATGCAATCCATCCGTCATAAAAACACACAAAATGCAAGATAGACCTTGAATACATCAACTGACACCGCCACAGTAGTACAGAATAGGACCACGCTTACAAAAATTAACGCGGAATCAGCTGCAGTCAGCACATAGCACGATAACCTTTAAGCGTGCACACATATACGTTTATTATAAGATTATGACCGTATTTTAAAATTCTAAATTCAGTTGATAATGAGGTGAAATACTGAAAATTATTTTTGCCCCTGAAAGCTCGAACCCTGGACCATGAACTCTGTCACCTGTTTAAAAATACCGATTCTTATGCGAAGCTCTGACCTACGAACCGTTAAGCCGACTTTGTTAGCCGCGTACTTGACTCTGGTATCGAGAATCCTCGTTAGCATAACCGGTTCCGGCGTGTTTGGTTACTGCACGACACGCCGACAGTTTCGCTCACGAAAGGAAGAAGAAGAAAAAAAGTATCCCGGCACTTCCCTGTGCCTACGCATTCACACTTTGGCATCGGCCGTTGTCGGGACGGCACGGCGGGCGCAGGAAATAACTCTGGAAGAAAGGCGTACCGCTTCCACGAAGCCCTCCCCCGGCCGAGACTTTCACGGCAGCTGCCCAAAGAGCGCCGCTGCGACTAGCATCTGCACGGAGGCTGCATAATAAAGCGGAGCGGGGGCCGCTATCTCCCAGGCAGCGTAATTCACACGAAAAAGGAACAGCCGCGCGGAACTGCAGCAGGTCACGGACTGGCCGCAGAGGCGTGATCGCCGTCCGCAATAAAGGAAGGCGAATCTGGGGGCCGGACCGTAACTTCAGATTGGGACACGCCCACCTCATCTGGAAGCAAAGCAATGGAAAGCGGCGGGGGTCCAGGCGACGAACTGCGCTATACGGCTTGCTCCTGCGTGCAATTAGTGTCGCTCCACATCTGCACCTACATGGATACTCTGCAAAATCACATTTAAGTGCCTGGCAGAGGGTTCATCGAACCACCTTCACAATTCTCTAGTATTCCGATCACGTACAGCGCGCGGAAAGAACGAACACCTATATCTTTCTGTGCGAGCTCTGATTTCCCTTATTGTGTCATGGTGACCGTTTCTCCCTATGATTTTCGCTGTCGGAGGAGAAACTTGGTGACTGGAATTTCGTGAGATTCGGCACTAGCGACAAACGCTTTGATGTGACAGCGTGGGCAAAATATGACGGCTCTTTTTTTATCCATGACACATATCAACTGATTAGACGTGAAGACACTCTCCATGTGGTAAACACATTGGCTAACGAGGTATCACGGAAAGTTTTAACAGAATAGTTGAGGGACATAAATTGAATAATTGAGACAACCAACACTGATTGCTTCCTGGAAGACTGAAACTGTTCCGGACCGAGACTCGAACTCGGGACCTTTGCCTTTCGCGGGCAAGTGCTCTACCAACTGAGCTACCCAAGCACGACTCACATCCCCCAGGCTGTGGCTAAGTCATTGAAACCTTCCCGTCTAATATTGGATGAACGTTTGCTTGCTGACTGAACGCTGCGTCTCTTAAAATCTTTTAACTGCTGCTCTGTCAAGACTACCTGCTGATTATTACGACGAAACATAAAATGTGTTGTCGCCGTGGCCCTCAGTCGTTACCTGAAATTATTAAGACTGATTCTTACCTTTAATTATTTATACTGGATCGCCATCTGACTGCTACAGCAAACTGTGGAATGAATATACTTACTTCTCTTTAACATAATTATAAGCTGCTGGTGGAGTTTCATAATACTTTGTGACTGGAATTCTTTAAGTTGAAGTTAATTTAGATTTGATAAAAGCTGAAGCTCAGTTTAGACTTTTCTTTTAAGATAACAATAAATTCCGTAAAGCATTTACGTGAATGATTTTGGGATAGCAAATTCTTAATGCATTTAATCTGGTAGAAGTTAACTATATTCTGAGAACGATCTTGACAAACAATTACAAGGGGTATAGTTCTTTACAAAAATTCTTAAAAAGTAGCGTTGCGCTACATACCTAATTTTCCATCAAAATTACATAACTATATTCTGAGAACGATCTTGACAAACAATTACAAGGGGCATAGTTCTTTACAAAAATTCTTCAAAACTAGCATTGCGCTACATATAGCGAGTGGCTGGCGAGCACACCGCTTCTTTCAAAGTGTTAATTCATACCTCGCTTACAGCGACCTCCTCTCATGTCTCGCTAGCTACGACTGCCTCGTCTCACATCTTACTCGCAACTGCTCGCTTCCAACGCTCAATGCTACAAAAGTGCGGTCTCGCCGCCAACAATGGTTTTTGGTGCAGACAATCCCTGCTACCATTACAGATGTATTACTGCGCGCTGTTTCCCGCTCTTTCTCAAAATGTATCTATGCGCGGTTTCCCGCTCTTTCTCAATAATACACAATGCAATTTAATTAACAAAACAATTTAAATAAGAAACAGTTCAGATAATTACATGCTAAAACAGTTTAAATACGCCTATCATGTCTCCGCAATATCCTTTCTTTCAGGAGTGCTAGTTCTGCAAGATTCGCAGGAGAGCTTCTGTAAAGTTTGGAAAGTAGGAGACGAAGTAATGGCAGAAGTAAAGCTGTGAGGACGGGCCGTGAGACGTGCTTGGGTACCGGAGTTGGTAGAGCACTTGCCCGCGAAAGGCAAAGGTCCCGATTTCGAGTCTCGATCGGGCACACAGTTTTAATCTGCCAGGAAGTTTCATATCAGCGCACACTCCGCTGCAGAGTGAAAATCTCATTCTGGAAACTCCGATTGCGTTCAGAGGCCTATTCCCATACCACCTGTGCGTGGACTGGCCGACTTTCCATCATAGTTGGAATCCTCCACGTGCAGGATTAGCGGGAGTGGGGATCAATGCTACCGATAAGGACATGCACCGGGTATGACGTAGGATAAGTTAGTTTGTAGGACTTAGTTTGGGAAAATTATGTTAGGAAACTGCAGCGAATAAACATCGTTGCTGCCCAGTGCCAGGGGCATGCTCTTGGAGTTTAGCTCGGTGAGCAAGGCTATCAAAAGTAGGATTATATATCTCACTGGCACACATCTGACGCTGCAGGCGATAGGAACTAGTTATAAGAAATATAAATAAGCCCTAAGTATTAGATATTAAATGCGCATTGTATGTAACACCAACTGTAGCACACTTGAAAATTGTTATTAGCTGCAACATAATTACACTCCTGGAAATTGAAATAAGAACACCGTGAATTCATTGTCCCAGGAAGGGGAAACTTTATTGACACATTCCTGGGGTCAGATACATCACATTACCACACTGACAGAACCACAGGCACATAGACACAGCCAACAGAGCATGCACAATGTCGGCACTAGTACAGTGTATATCCACCTTTCGCAGCAATGCAGGCTGCTATTCTCCCATGGAGACGATCGTAGAGATGCTGGATGTAGTCCTGTGGAACGGCTTACCGTGCCATTTCCACCTGGCGCCTCAGTTGGACCAGCGTTCGTGCTGGACGTGCAGACCGCGTGAGACGACGCTTCATCCAGTCCCAAACATGCTTAGTGGGGGACAGATCCGGAGATGTTGCCTTCTAGAGCACGTTGGGTGGCACGGGATACATGCGGACGTGCATTGTCCTGTTGGAACAGCAAGTTCCCTTGCCGGTCTAGGAATGGTAGAACGATGGGTTCGATGACGGTTTGGATGTACCATGCACTATTCAGTGTCCCCTCGACGATCACCAGAGGTGTACAGCCAGTGTAGGAGATCGCTCCCCACACCATGATGCCGGATGTTGGCCCTGTGTGCCTCAGTCGTATGCATTCCTGATTGTGGCGCTCACCTGCACGGCGCCAAACACGCATACGACCATCATTGGCACCAAGGCAGAAGCGACTCTCATCGCTGAAGACGACACGTCTCCATTCGTCCCTCCATTCACGCCTGTCGCGACACCACTGGAGGCGGGCTGCACGATGTTGGGGCGTGAGCGGAAGACGGCCTAACGGTGTGCGGGACGGTAGCCCAGCTTTATGGAGACGGTTGCGAATGGTCCTCGCCGATACCCCAGGAGCAACAGTGTCCCTAATTTGCTGGGAAGTGGCGGTGCGGTCCCCTACGGCACTGCGTAAGATCCTACGGTCTTGGCGTGCATCCGTGCATCGCTGCGGTCCGGTCCCAGGTCGACGGGCACGTGCACCTTCCGCCGACCACTGGCGACAACATCGATGTACTGTGGAGACCTCACGCCCCACGTGTTGAGCAATTCGGCGGTACGTCCACCCGGCCTCCCGCATGCCCACTATACGCCCTCGCTCAAAGTCCGTCAACTGTACATACGGTTCACGTCCACGCTGTCGCGGCATGCTACCAGTGTTAAAGACTGCGATGGAGCTCCGTATGCCACGGCAAACTGGCTGACACTGACGGAGGCGGTGCACAAATGCTGCGCAGCTAGCGCCATTGGACGGCGAACACCGCGGTTTCTGGTGTGTCCGCTGTGCCGTGCGTGTGATCATTGCTTGTACAGCCCTCTCGCAGTGTCCGGAGCAAGTATGGTGGGTCTGACACACCTGTGTCAATGTGTTCTTTTTTCCATTTCCAGGAGTATATAAGCCGGACTTGGATCCCTCTGAATTTCATCTCTTTGCTCATGAGAAACATTTTCTATGAGAACAGTATTTGGCACAAACAGCAAGCTGCAGACCCGTTTATGGAATCGGCTGAAATCACACGCGGCTGCCTTCTATGACGAGGGTATTCGAAAGCTCGTACGTCAAATGTATAAGTCAGAGAAGTAGTTGGAAGGGGTAGCTAAAAATATGAATCATTTTTTTGAATTTTGGCTGTGCTTTCCATTACTCGACCGATCGGTGGTTGGGAAAAAAATGTCCCTTGTAAAACATACATGGGAAGTATTTCGCGCATCTTAATATAGCCAATCCAGTTTACACTAACCATACCTGAGGTAGATAATGTAAGTTGGGTTTCCTACGTTAAATGTTTTCTGGGCCAGTTTTACTTTGCTTGCTCTGGACTTGTGGTTAGAGTTGGAGGAAGTTGTGAAGAATTCCATGTCCATTGCTTCATTTCACGTTTGAGGTATTTTTTAAGTTTAAAAAATAAACATCAAAATATCCCCGTAGAATTTGTTTATAACTGTTTAGTGTAATGGGAAAGACATGGTACTCCAACTGGCATGCTGGCCGCGGTAACCGTGCGGTTCTAGGCGCTGCAGTCCGGATCCGCGGGACTACTACGGTCGCAGGTTCGAATCCTGCCTCGAGCATGGATGTGTGTGATGTCCTTGGGTTAGTTAGATTTAAGTACTTCTAAGTTCTAGGGGACTGATGACCTAAGATGTTAAGTCCCATAGTGCTCAGAACCATTTTTTTTTTCCAACAGGCGTAGCGAACTTTGCCACCATACCATTTGATAAAACTGAATCATCGGAATCATCCCCAACTGCCCACAACAGCCAAACCCCAGCTGCCTGGCAGCATTGTCATGCTGAAAGACGAACTCCTCGAATTCGAAACTCTATTGCAACGAGCTGTTTCTCAAGCACTGACTAAGTACCTTACACGTTGCCACGTTATACAGTTCGGAGCCCTCTAGCGGCAGATGGCTAAAAATATGTTGAGGTAAAGAATAGAAATATTAAACGTTAATAACGTTCGTTTTGTTGAAACCGATTGAAGAGGTTTCACATGAGAAATCCGGAAGCATTACTCACGGCACGCCCTCCTACAAAGGCTCCGTCATTGCATGACTCCCAATAAACATAGAACCGGGAACCAATGGTTTCCACGACACGACGAATGCGCAAGTACAATTATGCCAATCTTACGATTTGGCTGATGTTGGTGCGGTGAAAGTATGCTTATTCGGCAACTGGGTGATGGTGCACCGTTACTTTCATGTGGCTGTTTGGGAAAACATAGCACCCACAAATATTCAAAAACATGTGTGCACTGATGGGCCAAGACATTATGACCACCTGGTTAATAGCTTATTTGTCCGCCTCCGGAACGAAATACATCACTGATTCTGCGAAGCAGGTATACGACATTTTGTTGGAAATTTGGAAATTGATGGTAAGGTCTTATGGGACCAAACTGCTGAGTTTATCGGACCCTAAACTTACACACTACTTAATCTGACTTAAACTACACTCCTGGAAATGGAAAAAAGAACACATTGACACCGGTGTGTCAGACCCACCATACTTGCTCCGGACACTGCGAGAGGGCTGTACAAGCAATGATCACACGCACGGCACAGCGGACACACCAGGAAGCGCGGTGTTGGCCGAATTGCTCAGCATCGATGTTGTCGCCAGTGGTCGGCGGAAGGTGCACGTGCCGTCGACCTGGGACCGGACCGCAGCGACGCACGGATGCACGAGAAGACCGTAGGATCCTACGCAGTGCCGTAGGGGACCGCACCGCCACTTCCCAGCAAATTAGGGACACTGTTGCTCCTCGAGTATCGGCGAGGACCATTCGCAACCGTCTCCATGAAGCCGGGCTACGGTCCCGCACACCGTTAGGCCGTCTTCCGCTCACGCCCCAACATCGTGCAGCCCGCCTCCAGTGGCGTCGCGACAGGCGTGAATGGAGGGACGAATGGAGACGTGTCGTCTTCAGCGATGAGAGTCGCTTCTGCCTTGGTGCCAACGATGGTCGTATGCGTGTTTGGCGCCGTGCAGGAGAGCGCCACAATCAGGACTGCATACGACTGAGGCACACAGGGCCAACACCCTGCATCATGGTGTGGGGAGCGATCTCCTACACTGGCCGTACACCTCTGGTGATTGTCGAGGGGACACTGAATAGTGCACGGTACATCCAAACCGTCATCGAACCCATCGTTCTACGATACCTAGACCGGCAAGGGAACTTGCTGTTCCAACAGGACAATGCACGTCCGCATGTATCCCGTGCCACCCAACGTGCTCTAGAAGGTGTAAGTCAACTACCCTGGCCAGCAAGATCTCCGGATCTGTCCCCCATTGAGCATGTTTGGGACTGGATGAAGCGTCGTCTCACGCCGTCTGCACGTCCAGCACGAACGCTGGTCCAACTGAGGCGCCAGGTGGAAATGGCATGGCAAGCCGTTCCACAGGAATACATCCAGCATCTCTACGATCGTCTCCATGGGAGAATAGCAGCCTGCATTGCTGCGAAATGTGGATATATACTGTACTAGTGCCGACATTGTGCATGCTCTGTTGCCTGTGTCTATGTGCCTGTGGTTCTGTCAGTGTGATCATGTGATGTATCTGACCCCAGGAATGTGTCAATAAAGTTTCCCCTTCCTGGGACAATGATTTCACGGTGTTCTTATTTCAATTTCCAGGAGTGTACTTACGCTAAGGATAACATACACACCCATGCCCGAGGGAGGACTCGAACCTCCGACGGGAGAAGCCGCGCGAACCGTGACTAGACGCCCAAGACCGCGCGGCTATGCCGCGTTGCAGTTTGTTGGTAGCTTTGTGGAGATATGGGACGCTCATTTTGCGTACGCTATGATGACGCATGGAGAGCGTTCCAGACAGGTTCCATAGGATTCACAGCAGGCGAATCTGGTCGCCGATACAACATCGTGAATCCACTGTAATGCTCCTCAAATCACACCGCCCTCCCTCCAAGACACGGATAGTTATTACTGCTGAAAGACGACATAGCTGTCGGGAGGACTTCAAACACGAAAGCTCTCAGCTGGTAGCGTGTCTTCGATTACTATGACAGATCCAATGCTAGCGTAGCAAAATATCTCCCATAGCACAATACTGCTCCCATCTACCTGCGTCCGTGTTGCGCCTCACGTTTCGAGCCGCCGTTCACTTCGATGACAGCAATTGTGGGGACGACTATTGACTGAGTGTAGCAAAAATGTTTTTCATTCGGAGAGCCGACACGTTCCCATTGATCGACGGACGAATCCCGATGGTCACGTGCCCACTGCAATCCTAATTGGCGATGACTTTGGGTCAACATGTGAACACGTAGGGATTGTCTGCTGCGGAGCTGCACGTTCAACAATGTGAAATGAACGGTGTGCTCCGAAACACTTTTGCGTGCACCATCATTGGGCTCTTTCCGCAGAGATCCGACAGAGCAGACGAGTCTCCGATCTCCACGTTCTGTGAAGAGTCGTGGACGTCGAACCATTTAGCGCCAAACGGTAGTTTCCCCTCTCCTTCTACCACTTTCGGTAGATGCTCACGACCGTAGCACGTGACCATTCGATCAGCTTTGCCGTTTTGGAGATATTCGTTCACAGGCTCTGCGTATTAACAACGTGTTCTTCGCGAAAGTCGCTTTATCTCAATGGGTTTATACGAGTGCGTGCAGCAAAGTTCACCATCGTCCTGCGGTGGTGTAATGGTTAGCATTTCTGCCTAGCAATGCCGGCATTGTAGCTCTGCGTGTTCGGCCAGAGGGTTAGCCGCCCTCTGTAATAAAATAAAAAAAAAACTGAGTGAATAGATCAACAGCCGGCCGCGGTGGTCTCGCGGTTCTAGGCGCGCAGTCCGGAAGCGTGCGACTGCTACGCTCGCAGGTTCGAATCCTGCCTCGGGCATGGATGTGTATGATGTCCTTAGGTTAGTTAGGTTTAAGTAGTTCTAAGTTCTAGGGGACTGATGACCACAGCAGTTGAGTTCCATAGTGCTCAGAGCCATTTGAACAATTTTTGAATAGATCAACAACGAACTTAAAAGGGTGTCTTACGAAGTCCGCTCCGATCACATGCAACGAACAATGACGAACAAAATGAGATTAAAAAAAAGTAAAATGACCCTAGTTCGAGTCCCGGCCGCAGCGGAAATTGTAATTCCTCTCGCCTGCTTCGATCATTGTCGTAGATAATAAAAAGAGACTTAAATGTCTCAGGGAAACATTGAGAGAGAGAGAGAGAGAGAGAGAGAGAGAGTAACTGAGTTATAGGACGCGGTTCCACTTAAAGAGTATGTTGATAAAAAGAAAAAAAAACCAATAACATAAAAGACAAAATAAAAAAGAGAGAAAAATAACAAAAAAGAAAAAAAATACACCGGTTCTTTGCAGATTACCGAAGTTAAGCAACATCGGGACCGGTTAGTACTTGGATGGGTGACCGCCTGGTAACACCGGATGCTGTTGGCTTCGTCTCCTTTTTACGACGCTACCCCTGCCATCCCTCTAATGAAAAAAAAGAAAAAAAATTCACTGGTTTTCGTCCGATCACCGAAGTTAAGCAACATCGGGCACGGTTGCTACTTGAATGGGTGACCGCCTGAGAACACCGGATGCTGTTAACTCCGCTTCATTTTTTCCTTTTTATGTCGCTACCCTGCCAGCAGTCGTTTCATACTAAGGGAAAAAAATTAAAAAAAAATTATAAGATCAATGGATTTCCCCATTTGCTTCCAACATCTCCGGCCCTGTCCGCTCCACACACACACACTTTCGTCACGCATCACGTGCTCGCAACGTCACCAGGCGGCATCGATCGCCGCGCTGGGCAGTGGTCATAATGTGTTGGCTGATCAGTGTATCTGCTGTCTCTCTCTAATACCACGGCCTCCTGGGCCACCATCTTGAATTAGTATGATGTTTTTTATGTGTAGATATTTAAGAACTTTGGCGTATTCCCAGCCCTGCTGATAGCATCGGTGAACTCCGGTAAGCACTATGGATGGTTGTCAGTGCGTTCTGAACCCACCTGGGCTTTTTGGACGATAACGAGACACACTGTCGCCTCTCTCCAAATAAACGGCATTCATGTCGAATACTTGTTGAATTTGTTTGACCTGAAGCACATATCTGCAGTATTAACCCTCAGAGAACCTGTTGTAAGGTAATCATCAACTCAGTCACAATGTGTCCTATCGGGGAAATGATTGGTTTCCAAACCTATGTTTGTCAGAGTTATTTGTTTGTTTGATTATACTCTACTCGCCCCATCCGTTCGTATAATGGGGCGATCAAAAAGCTTCGTTTCCAGGTGTTGCTGCAGCTTGTATGCAACCCATCGTGATTCCGATGCAGGTATATAAGCACCGGCGTGTAGGCATGGGGCTAGTGAGGCCTTCGGAAATTTTTTGATTGGCCTTTATAATTACATTATCAAACACACTGTACGTCAAAAGATTGCGTTTTAACCATAGATTATAAATCTGGATTTGAATTGTTACGGGATAAGAGTACCTCGTAAGTTATGATACACTTGTATCAATCTTTTAATTAATGAGAACATTGTTGTTCGAATGAACCAAAATACGTGTTCGAGGTATTTCCACCTTATACAACGGCTGGAAATAAAAGAAATATCAGGAGTGGAAATAATATTCTACGTGAAAAGATATCAGTGATACTATTCGCTGATGGCATTGCTGAACCTGAATGAAAATGATGAAGTATTGCATGATGTGCTGAATGTAATGAACAGTCTAATGAGTGCAGAATATGGATTGAAAGTAAATCGAAGAAAGACGAAAGTAATGAGAAGTAGCAGTTATGAGAACAGCGAGAAACTTAACATCAGGATTGATGGTCACGTCGTAGATGTAGTTAAGGAGTTCTGCTACCTGGACAGCAAGATAACGTGGAGGAGTGAGGGGGACATGGAAAGCAGACCAGCATTCCTGGACAAGAGAAGCCTACTACTACCAAACATAGGCCTCAAATTTAGGAAGAAATTTCTGAGAATGTACGTTTGGAACACAGCATTGTATGGTTATGAAACATGGACTGCGCGAAAACCAGAACAGAAGAGAATCGAAGCATTTGACATGTGATGTTACAGACGAATGTTGAAAATTAATTGGACGATAAGGTAATGAATGAGAAGGTTCTGCGCAGAATTGGAGAGGAAAGGAATATGTGGAAAACACTGACAAGGACAAGGGATGGGATGGTAGGACATCTGCTGAGACATGAGGGAATGACTTCCATGGTACTAGAGGGAGCTGTAGAGGGCAAAAACTGTAGAGGAAGACAGAGATTGTAATACATCTAGCAGAGATGAAGAGCTTGGTACAGGAGAGAATTTCGTGGCGGGCCGCATCAACCCAATCAGAAGTCTGATGACTGGCACTGAAATAAGCAATGGTACTAACTTCCAATACATGCCACTAATGTTCAGGATGTTTTTTTTTTTTAAAGAAAAGTCTTTATTCTTCAATATATATGATACATAACAACCCACCACCTTATGGAATTAGTGGGTCCTAATTGATACAATTCAAGTGTTAATACTACAGCTTACTTAATGTTATTTATTTGCTCTCACTATGGGCACTACTGTTGTGTCTTTCTATGTTATTTTATTCTAGTTATGCTAATCCACTTCTACCTGCAGCGTCACAGACGTGCCAGCGTTGTATAAACCTACGATGTTGGCCCTGTTCACCGAGCTAATCCCGGTGAACGTCGCCCTGGCACCGGGCTGGCCAGAGCTGTTGTTCGCTGCAGTACTATGCTAGTACTTCCACAGAGGAAGACTTCACTGTAGTTCCTTCTCTAGATTGTCGCACAGATGACAAAATGTTAGATATCGAAATAGACGACAGAGGGATAGAGAAACAATTAAAGTCGCTCAAAAGAGGAAAGGCCGCTGGTCCTGATGGGATACCAGTTCGATTTTACACAGAGTACGCGAAGGAACTTGCCCCCCTTCTTGCAGCGGTGTACCGTAGGTCTCTAGAAGAGCGAAGCGTTCCAAAGGATTGGAAAAGGGCACAGGTCATCCCCGATTTCAGGAAGGGACGTCGAACAGATGTGCAGAACTATAGACCTATATCTCTAATGTTCATCAGTTTTAGAATTTTGGAACCCGTATTATATTAGAGTATAATGACTTTTCTGGAGACGAGAAATCTACTCTGTAGGAATCAGCATGGGTTTCGAAAAAGACGGTCGTGTGAAACCCAGCTCGCGCTGCTCGTCCACGAGACTCGGAGAGGCATAGACACAGGTTCCCAGGTAGATGCCGTGTTTCTTGACTTCCGCAAGGAGTTAGATACAGTTCCCCACAGTTGTTTAATGAACAAAGTAAGAGCATATGGACTATCAGACCAATTGTGTGATTGGATTGAAGAGTTCCTAGGTAACAGAATACAGCATGTCATTCATTCTCAATGGAGACAAGTCTTCAGAAGTAAGAGTGGTTTCAGGTGTGTCGCAGGGGAGTGTCATAGGACCGTTGCTATTCGCAGTATACATAAATGACCTTGTGGATGACATCAGAAGTTCACTGAGGCTTTTTGCAGATGATGCTGTGGTGTATCGAGAGGTTGTAACAATGAAAAATTGTACTGAAATGCAGGAAGATCTGCAGCAAATTGACGCATGGTGCAGGGAATGGCAATTGAATCTCAATGTAGACAAGTGTAATGTGCTGTGAATAAATAGAAAGATAGTTCACTTATCATTTAGCTACAAAATAGCAGGTCAGCAACTGGAAGCAGTTAATTCTATAAATTATCTGGGAGTACGTATCAGGAGTGATTTAAAATGGAATTATCATATAAAGTTGATCGTCGGTAAAGCAGATGCCAGACTGAGATTCATTGGAAGAATTGTAATGAAATGCAATCCAAAAACAAAGGGAGTAGGTTACAGTACGCTTGTTCGCCCACTGCTTCAATACTGCTCAGTAGTGTGGGATCCGCAGCAGATAGGGTTGATAGAAGAGATAGAGAAGATCCAACGGAGAGCAGCGCGCTTTGTTACATGATCAATTAGTAGTCGCGAAAGCGTTACGGAGATGATGGATAAACTCCAGTGGAAGACTCTGCAGGAGAGATGCTCAGTAGCTCGGTACGGGCTTTTGTTACAGTTTCGAGAACATACCTTCACCGAAGAGTCAAGCAGTATATTGCTCCCTCCTACGTATATCTCACGAAGAGACCATGAGGGTAAAATCAGAGAGATTAGAACCCACCCAGAAGCATACCAACAATCCTTCTTTCCACGAACAGTACGAGGCTGGAATAGAAGGGAGAACTGATAAAGGTACTCAGGGTACCCTCTGCCACACACCGTCAGGTGGCTTGCGGTGTATGGATATAGATGTAGATGTTGTTATCCCAGCTTATCCTACACCTAACCTAACCTAACCTAGTGTCAAAATCGGTGAGTTTCTTGATCGGTAATTGGGCGCACCTTCCCCTAATCCCAGGCGTGGCGGATTCCAGCCGTGAAGAGCTGGCCAAGTCCACGCCTCGGTGGAAACAGGACGGGTGCGCGGTGTCAGATTGGGTGCGATGATATCTTAGTCGTTGTTCCTAAGATATTCCTTTATCACTTTAAGTGAGATCTCATTTGCTAATTTGTTCAGGATTGAGAAGTGGTCCTCATGCCTGAGCAGCTGGTACGTGTCGTGGTTAAGTAGCTGTTGGCGTAATTGCGCCGCTACGTCGTCGAAGAAGTGGCACTCGTACACCACGTGTTCTGGGGTGGCTGGTGCGGCCCCACAGTCACACGCTGGGGTGGCCCGTTTCCCGAACCGGCATAAGTAGGCCGGGTAGGGTCCATGACCTGTGAGGAAGTGCAGCGGCCCTCGGGACGGTGTAAAGTGTTTTAATTGCAGTCTTTCCCTGATATTGGGCAGCAGTTCGTGTGTTCTGCGACCGGTTTCTTCATTGTCCCGCTGTTCTTGCCAGAGTTCTTCCCCCCTGCGTTTGATTTCTATTTTGTTTCCCACATGAATCCCCATTAGATCAATTATTTTATCCCTGTTTTCCTATTTAACCCAATAGCACGTCGCTTGCTCTCTGATCTTTATATCGAGCGGACAGGGCCCCATCAGTACTGTTAGCGCTCCCCCTGGGGTTGTTCTGTATGCCCCTACTGATCTGAGAAGCATGTTCCACTGCACTCTACTCACAGCCATGGCAGGCCTAACCCTCGTGGGTCTGTGGGCCAAGACTCCTGACCCATATCCTACAATTGATATCAGTATGCTGTTGTGGTATAGTTTGGTTAATTCTGGTGGCAGGTGGAAGCGTTTGTGACCAACCGCTATTAGATTGTTTAGTGTATCTAGCTATCCTGTGTGAAGTTGTTAGTATGTGATGCCTAAGTCCACCTCTCATCGACGACTACTCCCAGGTACTCATGGCGTCGAAGAACTGGTGAGCCATCTATTCTTACGGTCGGATTCCTGACTTATTGGCCTTTTAGGAGTAAGTACCTAGACTTAGTTGGTGAAATCTTCATTTTGGTCATGTGGCACCATGTACTCAGGATTGATATGGCCCTCTCAATTTTACGCTCTAAGTCTTCGCGGCTACGGCCGCCAACCAGCAAGAGGAGGTCGTCCGCGTAGACGATGCCCTCTAGCACATCGTCGCTGTTCTGCAGGTTGTCCAAGACGGGTTCCATGTTAATATCACAGAAGAGTGGCGCCAGGACAGATCCCTGTGGATACCCCTTGGTGATCTTTTTACTTATTCTCCCGCTAGGGGACGATAGCCAAACCTCACAATAGCTCCTGAGACAGCCATAGAGGGGTCCTGGGCACTCCTCTCGCAAGCGGGAGAAGAGTGAGGGCCACCACAGGCTGTCAAAGGCGCCACTGATATCCACCATGATGCCGACCACGTATTTGTGCGGGGTAGAGGCACAGACCTCCACAGCCAGGGCGATGGCGTCAGACGCCGATCTCCCTAACCTGAAACCGAATTGTCTGTCACTCATCCCGCACAAAACTCGGTGTGCTGCCAGTCTGTCTGCCAGCAACCGCTCAAAAAGTTTCCCCAGCGTGTCTAGTAAACAGATGGGCCTGTAGCACTTAGCTTCTTGTGGATCTTTCCCTGGGCTTTTCTTGGTTATTACTACTGTGGCCTTTTTTCATATTTGGGGGAATTTCCCGAGCCGCAAGCACTCGTTGTATAACTTTGTGAGAGGTGCACCCAACTGGGTGGCCAGGAATTGCACCACCTCTGCAGTGATTCCGTCTGGGGCAGGAGCCTTCCTCTTTTAAGGGCAGTTATCTGAGCGGCTACTTCTTCGGAGAAGGGATATAGTATGTTGTTGTTCCGGTATTGCTCTTGATCTTGTCTTCGAATCTGTTGTTGTGCCTCAGAGTCGTCATTCTCGCCATCGTCAGGCAGCAGGACACGGAGGGACGTCAGCAGTTTCCTGCCAGGTTTCCGTCATCCTGCCCTGATCCCTGACGGTGGACAGCACCATGGGTGACCTAATCTTTTCCCGTACTAACTTGTACGGTACACCCCATGGGTCCGTAGCTAATTGTGTTTGTACCTACTACTCCCAGCTCTGTAGCCTTACTGCCTTAAGCTCCTGTTGGAAGTGCCTCTCTGTATCTTTGCAACCAGCGTTGCTTTTCCTCCCAGACGATACTCTGCTGGTAGTACCTCCTCGGCCTCCTTACGGACTGGCGCATCTGTCCAAGTTTGGTTGACCATGGTGACGGTCTTCTGGTTGGTACCGCCCTAACAACTGCTTTCGCCAGTTCTTCGGTGTATCCTTCGATATTTTCGTCACCATCCGGCAATGTCGGTATTTCACACTCCCTTGACAGGTGGTCCCAGTCAGCCCTGTTGTAGATTAACTGTGTCTCCCACCCCATGTCCCAGTGGCACTCCTCGTCTCCCAATGAGAATGTAATAAGGTTATGATCACTGGTTGTTACTTGATCCCAGACCATCCAATTTGTTACTCTGGTGGCGAGATTGGGCGTGACCAATGTGACATCAATGTTCGTGCCCTCGCCCCCACCTCCTGCGTAGGTGGGTGGGTTTCCTTGCTTGTTGGCGACCATTAGCTGTAACGCAGTGACGGTCTCCTCGGCTTTGTCTCCTCGGTCGTCTCGTGTGCCGCTGAACTACAGGGGGGACTTAGTATTTATGTCTGCTGTAATGACACATCGATGTCCCCGCAACGCCTTGGTTACTTGTGTGAGTTTGTCTAGGAATTCATCTATTGCCCTGCCGTACTGGAAGTACATATTGATGATACACAGTACTCCACCTGGTGATTGTAGTTCCACGACGTTGCAGTGTTCGTCACAGAACCGAGAGAGGACTGTGGCTCTTAGCGCTTTATTAATGATCATTATAGCTGCTCTGGGTTCTGCTCCGCTGTGAACTACTTGCCAATTTGCTGCTGCGAATGGGATTCGCCCAGCCAGGGAGTATGGTTCCTGCAGACAGAACACATCCAGACTCCTCTCCTCCACGACTCTGCGGAGTTCCTGCATCACTAATTTATTATGTGTGAGTTAATCTGTCCTACGTTTAAATGGTTCACGTGCGTAGTATGTTGTAATGTGTGATTCAGGCCAATTCTTGCTCCAATTTGAGCTACTCTTCCGTTTGTAATGACAGATTGACTGCAAAGTTCGTCGAGGTCGAATTTCTCGTTTCTCCTTTCAAATACTTTTTTGACTAGGTCACGCAGGGCACTGGGGGAGATTCATTGTCTTCAGGTGTATTCTGTCAACAGCCTCCATTACCGAGAAGGTGACGTCTCTGCCGTATTCATGGCCGACACGTACCACATGCCTCAGGGCTGTGGTGGGGACAGCCGGCTCCTCCAGGCGCGCTGGTTGTAGTGCGTGTTCAGGTTCCGGTATACCCTCTTGGGATCTACGCCCGAACCTTTTTGTGTGAAAGGGTTTATAGAGGATGATGTACTGCTTATTGTGTTAACTTGTATTTTTTGTTTCTCTGGTGTTTCCATTTGCTGTTTTGCCACAGGACGCCCTTTCGGTCGTTCTACCTCTTCAAGCGACCTTAGTCCCGGATTTGGGGGAGACGGAGCACTAATCTGACCTCAACGGTCCGTTTGTACTCTAGCATCTTTTGTGTCTACTTTTCTGGTCTGAGTTTTTGTGGCTCCTCGTAAGAACTCCCTAAATCTGCTGGCCCTTAGTGCACCCCTTACCCTTTTACTCGGAGACTTTCTTTTAGGCTTCCTGTTGCCTGATATGGACTCAGCCATAATCAGTCCTCGAAATAAGTCTTTGTTCTAGTACCCTGTATGTGGGGCAATTTCTTCTGTGGCACTGCAGCTCCTTTTTCCTCTTCTTGCACAAGGGATGCATATCCCTGTTTTGCCACAAGTTTTCCTAGTATGATCTTCGGCGCCACACCTGGAGCAAGCCGGCTTCCGCTCACAGTGTTTGTGAACATGGTCGAAGTCTCCACAGTTGTGACACCAGGGAACTACGAGGTAGTCCCTTACGTTTATCGAGTGGAACCCCATGTATATACTGCCCATAGTGGTGACCTTACGCCACATACTCCCCGCAACTTTGGCTACATGATGCACTACATCACGCTCTCTGGGTCCAGTTCTGAAGCGCAGTTTGAATTCTTTTTCGAAATTATTCAGACTCATGTCCTCAAAATTCTGCTGATTTATTGTTTCATAAATATCATTTTCATTTATTGTGGTGGGTACGTCATATAGGATCACTAAGGGATTCCGCTTTTTGGGCGGTTGACACTTAACGGCCTTTTTAAGTTTGTCGTGACTAAGTATGGTGTCCCCGTCTTCTTCAGAGTCATCATCTACTATTACAACATTTTTTGTTGCTTAACCTTCTTTATTTTTATCGTGTCTGCTGCCGGGTTTACAGTGGTTCTGAATAGTTCTTGTACCTTTTTGATGCCCTGACCTGGCACGGGTCTTAAGAAGACAGCTGTGTCAAGCCTTTTGGACACCTTTTCAATGGTCTCTTTGGTCGTCTGTGTTTTTGTGGCCGCGTGTGCCACCACACCTGCCCTCATTTTCGTGGGCTGTTTTGGCAGTCGTTCATTCTCTTTTTCTAGTTCTTCTAGTCGCCCCTCGAGCTTCACACTAGCGATAGCCCAGGCGGCGAGTTCTTTTTTGATAGAAAGTACTGCTGTGTTAGTTATTTTACCATTTTTTATACTAGAATCTAACAGTTGGTTTATTCTAGTATGCCATTCAGTTACGTTTTCTGCGTTCTTCCCCAGGCCCTCTTCAGGGTTGGGAACAGTGTTGAACACCTCGAAAGAATACTCAAATCGCTCGTCCCTTGGTCAGCCATGATTGATTTGACGAGTGAAAAGGTTGGAAGCCCGTCTCTTGCACCGGACCGGCCCCTCTGGCATTGGGGAGGGGGGGGGGGGGACTTCTGCAGCTCGCCCACCGGCCTCGCCCCAAGGTCAAGGGCACCCTCGAACTGCCGTCGCCAGCGCACTGGTCCCCTTCGGTGGCTCAGTCATCGTCGATTTCACTCGACGCTCCTCGGCAAGTGCACCCCGCACTCTGGAGAGGCGGATGCACCCCTCGCCCTTCGCCGGCTACTGGCCCGAGCTCCCACCTCTCGGCCAAGGACCCACTCCTACTCAGGTGGCGGGCCGGTCCCCCAGACGTTCGGCGGTCTGGACCCATCTAACCTGGCCCAGGCGATGTCACCACCTCCTGGGTTTGGGAGAACACGCCCCGGTTACCCAGGGGCGGGGCGAAGCACCCTTGCCAAGTCGCGCCGCGATCCCACGCCGACAAACGAGGTCGCCGGCATGCAGAGCACCTGCTGGTCTGTGCCCTGCGAACAGAGAGGGACTGATGTCCGGTCCCTCGACACTGCTCACCCTGTGCCACACACCCTTCGCTTTCGCATCGGTTTGGGTCGCAGCTCTCCCTTTTGTCGCAAGGCGGAATGCCGAGCTTAACGTCTGGCACCACGGGAAGGCGGAAAGAGCCACCAGGGAAGGAGAGGTTGTGAGAGACGCGTCACTCCCCCTGGAAGCGATACGCCTCAGTGCGAGCTTCCGCGCTGAAAGCGCCATCAAGCGACCGACCTCACGCGTGGTTTCTAAAAGAGAAACTAATTACAAAAACTTCAAGCACAAGTAACATTGCTGATAAACAGAAGATGGGTATGAAGAGCCCCGCGAACTACAAGCAGTTTTATGTAGTGGGCCAAAAGTGTCTGTAGTCTTATATCAGAACTGCTTTTATTACGTACAAATTAAGGCTATGATCAATAAAGTGTATTTTTTCTTTTTTTGCAGCAGTCGATAGAGTGGTGGCAATCGATGCCTTATTCGTGAAATGAGAGGGGAACTCAATAACATTATGTCTAATTGGCAGACATTTTGTTGAACATAAGGGCATCAGACTCGACACAAAGTAGCGACACGTAATAGACACGACGCTGGGCCTTAACCTAGGAGCAAAGGAAATCAGGCGCGGTTCACTCCAGAAATTTGCTATACAGCTCGCTCTCACCTTGATTAAATCTCGCTCCGGCACTGCTGTAAAAGACACAGTTATTCATCCTTCGCTATTAAGCTTAAGTGAGACTCGCCACATAAAATTGTTTCATCATCATTATCATGGACAACAACCTCCAAATCTAAATGCAGTGGCACGTTGCTGCAAACATTTCTGCTTTAATTTGTATTTTTTCTCCTTGCTTCCCTAAACTTTTACCCTTTCAAGGTTACTATTAAGATGCTACACATATTTCGATACGTTGCAGAAAATACGGAAGAACAACTAAATTAATGACAGTGTTCCATCAAAATAAGAAATTGAGGCTCACATTTTTATAGTCTCCATGAATAATCTGGTACTATTGTGTATTGTGTGTGTATTCTGTATTGAACTGGGGACCTATAAACGACGGAGAGGTTACGTCACGCCGAAGCCCTCAGTGGTTCACAACCACACAACAGGCCACAGCAGTCCACCAACCCTACTGCTCCCCCCTCCCCCCCAGGGTTCAGGGTTATTGTGCGGTTCGGCCCCCAGTGGACCCCCTCCGTGGACGTCTCATACCAGACGATTGTAACCCCAAATGTTGACGTAGTAGAGTAATTCTGGTGTACACGTACGCAGAGACAGTGTTTGCACAGCAATTGCCGACGTAGTGTAGCTGAGGCGCAATAAGGGGAACGAGACCGCATTCTCCGAGGCAGATGGGAAAACATCCACAGGCTAGCCGGCACACCGGACGTAAACACTAATTCGGGGGACGGATTCGTGCCGGGGGCAGGCATGCCTTCCCGCTCACCTTGCAGCGCTTTAGACCACGCGGCTAGCCGGGCGAGCATCTGGGTACTATGTGTATACATACCAATTTTCAGCACTTCACGATATAAGATGTTAAATTTTTCTGCCTGCATGTACACGTCGCAGTTTATGAATCCAGTAAATGGGTCGTATTGGCTTCTTCATACGATCATACATAGTTTGCTTATTGCATGATGTGGTATACTGAATCTACATCTACATTTATACTCCTCAAGCCACCCAACGGCGTGTGTCGGCGGGCACTTTACGTGCCACAGTCATTATCTCCCTTTCCTCTTCCAGTCGAGTATGGTTCGCGGGAAGAACGACTGCCGGAAAGCCTCCGTGCGCGCTCGAATCTCTCTAATTTTACATTCGTGATCTCCTCGGGAGGTATAAGTAGGGGGAAGCAATATATTCGATACCTCATCCAGAAACGCACCCTCTCGAAACCGGGACAGCAAGCTATACGGCGATGCAGAGCGCCTGTCTTGCAGAGTCTGCCACTTGAGTTTGCTAAACATCTCCGTAACGCTATCACGCTTACCAAATAACCCTGTGACGAAACGCGCCGCTCTTCTTTGGATCTCCTCTGTCAACCCGACCTGGTACGGATCCCACACTGATGAGCAATACTTACGTATAGGTGTTTTGTAAGCCACCTCCTTTGTTGATGGATTACATTTTCTAAAGACTCTCCCAATGAATCTAAACCTGACACCTGCCATACCAACAATTAATTTTATATGATCGTTCCACTTCAAATCGTTCCGTACGCATACTCCCAGATATTTTACAGAAGTAACTGCTACCAGTGTTTGTTCCGCTATCATATAAGCATACAATAAAGGGTCCATCTTTCTATGTATTTTCAATACATTACATTTGTCTATGTTAAGGGTCAGTTGCCACTCCCTGCACCAAGTACCTATCCGCTGCAGATCTTCCTGCATTTCGCTACAATTTTCTAATGCTGCAACTTCTCTGTGTACTACAGCATCATCCGCGAAAAGCCGCATGGCATTTCCGACACTATCTACTAGGTCATTTATATATATTGTGAAAAGCAATGTTCCCATAACACTCCCCTGTGGCACGCCACTGATTGCTTTCCACACGAAAACGATGGGTGCCTTTACATATGTACTGACTCTATTTAGTTAAGTGTTCAAATGGTTCAAATGGCTCTGAGCGCTATGGGACTTAACATCTGTGGTCATCAGCCCCTAGAACTTAGAACTACTTAAACTTAACTAACCTAAGGACAAGGCCCGAGGCAGGATTCGAACCTTCGACCGTAGCAGTCGCGCGGTTCCGGACTGAGCGCCTAGAACCGCTAGACCACCGCGGCCGGCTTAGTTAAGTGTCAACTGAAGCTTGAGGCTCATTATACTGCTTGAAAATGACCGATGGTGGAAGTCAGCTAGTAGATCAGACAATAAGTAAATTACAGCCTACTTGTACCATGTTTTAATTCTTAAAACTTTTAAAATAAGCAAGAGAATTGATCTAGAAGACCTCAAGAGTGCCTACTGAAGCATTTACGACATCTACAGCAAAAGCTTTCTCTCCATACACGCGAACATTAGGCTCTACATCTGACTTGCGACTACAGAAGACCTCTGTATGCCAGTGGAAGTCTCATGCTTAACATAAAAGGTGAACGGAAAACATCCTGAGCAAGTTCATATTAAAAATTAAGAAAACTGCATTTGTAGAGCACAGCCTCGCACACAAACATAAAGTACTACTCGACGAAACAGAAGTTTTGTCCCAGGCTCCCACATACTGGGACTCTGTAATTACAGAGCCTGTAAAAATAAGAATGTGTGAGAACACCTACAAACGTGCACCGAAGCGACCTCTCCGTGCTGAGCATTATTCATGTGTACGTCACGACTGCAGAGGTTGGCAATATCTGCGACAGCATGACATGACTACCGACCAATCAGAAGCCGTCTTTGGGCTGTATAAGGCCACCACAGCAGAAATGTTGACAGTTGATCCTGACGAAGACGAGGGAGGAAACCGTTCAAAGTTCGAGGCTTTACCCTCAACTGATTTGGCAAGAAGTCGGAGAATGTTTTATACAACAATGCCGTCACGGAAGACTTCAGTTTCATCCTGACAGGTAAACGTAAAATAACCAGAAAGATTCTCAGCCGACGCACAATGGCAGAAGAGTACTCACTAAAATTCCCTAAAACAACATAAACTTAGTACAACCTCATAGTGAGCGATACAGATAAAAGATTAAAATTTTATTGACCATCTCCAGAAATAGATTCCACAGTAATTATAGAGAGGAGCTCGTACAGGAAAAAAACAAAGATGGAAAGTGTAGTGCGAGAACGAAATTATGAAGAAAACAGCAACAAAATGGAGTGAAGAAAGAAACACAGTTTACGAAAAAAATCAGAAAACTTTGAGATATCCAGTGGGACAGTAATATCATCTACACTGCTCCCGTAGAGAGCGCAGTGTTTACTAAATCTTGACATGTTGAACAAGGAAAAAAACTGTCGATATACTGTCAGGTTTTAGTTCAGCAGCGGCTTCGCTATTACATAGATATTCATATCATCAATTTCGAATTCTGTTTTAACAGTCGAGTTTTGACTTTTTTTAATTTACTAACTTTTTTATGTTTTGAAGTTCGAAATGAAGCTTATTAGGGCTCTATATAAAATGTTATAAAGTCAGTTTGGTAAAAAAAAATCCCAAAATTTATTTTAAAAAACTGAATCCTTTTTGAAATCTTACTGCTTCGACTATTCTCACACGCTCATTCACAGATTTTGCCTCGATATAGTACATCAAATATAATGAGATTTATTAATCTTCCAAAGTATGCACTGCGTGAAGTACATAGTTATCACTGGCTGTCAAACAGTTTGGTTCATACCGCATCGAAGAACAAAATTTCTACTCAAAACTCCTTCCCGCCACCGTTACAGCCGTTTTATTTCTCATTATTCAGTGTGAAGCCCACGACACCGTTTCTCATGCAAATTCTGCACGCCACTCGCATACTAGCCGGACCACCTGTTGTTAACGTCAAAAGGAAACTACACTGAACGAACCGGTCGCGATTGATGCCCATATCAGGTTTCCAAAAAACACAGCAGCCCCCTGTCGTCATGAATCCTGATGAGGCACTCTATTATGTACTTTCTGCACCGTCGCTGCTGAAGAAACAGACGTCCTTCACATAGACATAACCGCGAGGATCAACTAACATCAACAGAATAGACGACTTGCTAATCGTCAGAAACAAGCAATCCATACGGGTGAAATTTTTATTTTCGACTTTACTTTTATCGTCCTTAGCACTATTTCAGTATCAGTAAACAAATTTACCCTCCCCCCATGAACCATAGACCTTGCCGTTTTTAAGGAGGTTTGCGTGCGTCAACGATACAATGGCCGTAACGTAGGTGCAACCACAACGGAGGGGTATCTGTTGAGAGGTCAGACAAAGTGTGGTTCCTGAAGAGGGGCAACACTCTGTATGATTGACTGATCTGGCCCTGTAACAATAACCAAAACAGCCTTGCTGTGCTGGTACTGCGAACGGCTGAAAGCAGGGGGAAACAACAGCCGTAATTTTTCGCTCCTCTTGGATAAAATATTCCGGACGTAAAATAGTCGCCCATTCCGATCTCCGGGCGGGGACTATTCAAGAGGACGTCGTTATCAGGAGAAAGAAAACTGGTGCTCTACGGATCGGAGCGTGGAATGTCAGATCCCTTAATCGAGCAGGTATATTAGAAAATTTAAAAAGGGAAATGGATAGGTTAGATATAGTGGGAATTAGTGAAGTTCGGTGGCAGGAGGAGCAAGACTTTTGGTCAGGTGAAGTAGGGCGATGCTGAAGGAATTAGATTAGGAAATGAGACACTTAAAGTAGTATTTGGGGAGCAAAATAACTGATGATGGTCGAAGTAGAGAACATATAAAATGTAGACTGCCAATGGCAAGGAAAGCGTTCCTGAAGAAGAGAAATTTGTTAACATCGAGTATACATTTAAGTATCAGAAAGTCGTTTCTGAAAGTATTTGTGTGGAGTGATGCCATGTATGGAACTGAAACATGGACGATAAATAGTTTGGACAGGAAGAGAATAGAAGCTTTCCAAATGTGGTGCTACAGAAGAATGCTGAAGATTAGATAGGTAGATCACATAACTAATGAGGAAGTATTGAATAAGATTGGGGAGAAGAGGAGTTTGTGGCACAACTTGACCAGAAGAAGGGACCAGTTGGTAGGACATGTTTTGAGGCATCAAGGGATCACTAATTTAGTATTAGAGGGCAGCGTGGAGGGTAAAAATCGTAGAGGGAGACGAAGAGATGAATACACTAAGCAGGTTCAGAAGGATGTAGGTTGCAGTAGGTTCTGGGAGATGAAGAAACTTGCGCAGGATAGGGTAGAATGGAGAGCTGCATCAAGGTCTGAATACCACAACAACAACAACACCAACAACAAAGAAATTTAGTGACATTGGTGCTTTATATCTCCTTAGCATTCACTAGAACTAGATAACGCACATAAGAATTATAAGGTGCGGTCAGCCGGGATTTGAAGCCCTGTCAACCGAATTCGAGTCGACTATAGCGCCTTAAACTATGATGAGGAGACGTTCCCAGAGGTGGGATCGTGTTTATGAAATCAAGTACACGTGTTGTAGGTTAAGATCCCAGTTATCACACACGGCAGCCATTCGCCTTGGTGGCCTCCTGTTTACGAGCAACTGACGTAAAAAAAATTTGAATTTTTCGTGATGCTCAAAACCACTAAAAAAGGCATTATGTACTCTGGTAGCCTGGTGTGATGGATAGGCTGACAGCTTCACATGAGGGACGTTGTTTGTTTGGAACGCATTAGGTGCGGCAAATTATTTTTATTTTTAAATCTTTATCGAAATGACATTGATCATAATTTTCATTCGATTAATTGGTTTAAATATTATTTTTTGTATCTATTCCTGTGTCACAAAATTTTAAACACGGTACGAACTTTTCCAATTGTTTCACTTTTTTCTTTATATCTTTCTTTTTCGAATAGAAACTTTCGTGAATATGAATCTAATTATGTTTATCTATTATACGTATTATTCAATTATTTAGCCGGCCGCGGTGGTCTCGCGGTTCTAGGCTCCCAGTCCGTAACCGTGGGACTGCTACGGTCGCAGGTTCGAATCCTGCCTCGGGCATGGATGTGTGTGATGTCCTTAGGTTAGTTAGGTTTAAGTAGTTCTAAGTTCTAGGGGACTAATGACCACAGCAGTTGAGTCCCATAGTGCTCAGAGCCATTCAATTATTTAAAAATTCCGATCGGTCAGTTGGAAAACAAAGCCGAAATAATCTTACAATGTAGGCTTTCACGGCCGGTGTTGTTGCAGTTTAAACTTCCGGGCTGAGAGGCTATGGTCGATGTAAGGACGTTTCGCCACCATCTGCAGGAGACATATAATGAGGTCGTCAGGCTGCAGTCACTGAGACTCCAGGTACTCTCGCATTTATAGAGCGCATAGAGGGCACCACCATTCGTCACGTGATGCCGACGGTATGCCTATCTTTGGAAGGCGTCATCATTCTCGATTGAGAGTAATCGATTGTAATTTTGTTGGCGCAACTTCGACATTGACTTTGCAATGGTGTGAAAATTGTATTTTTCGTTATCAGATTTGCAATTCTTTTTGCACGGTAATAGTCATACAGACATTTAAAACCTAATCTTAACACCTATTGCCCTATAGACAAAATAAGATGAAGATTTAAATGAAAGGGTGGTATGCCAGTAAAACGAAAGTCAAACAAAAGAAGAAATACGTAGGATGAACGCAATAATGTGGGCGAAGAAACAGGGTGACGAAGCAAAAGAAATTAGTACATAAAATTATTGAAAAACACACGAACAAAGATTTCAAGTGGAAAAAGAATGTGAAGAAGAAAAATGAGAGCATATGAAGAAGTTGGTATTATGATTAAAATTATGTGACAAAGGCACGGGAATAAAAACTTTCATTTAGATCAATTAATTGAATAATGATTATCAAAGTAATTTCAATAAAGATTTAAAGTACTCCTTTTTTAGCGCTACTGAATGTCATACAATATTCCGAAAAGTTTTTTTCTTGAATTACTGGGAAACGAGGGACCACGAGGGTGAATGGCTGCAGTGTGTCATACCTGAAATCTTAACATGCATACCTGTATAGATGGTTTCAAATATTCGATCCCACCGCTGCGGACCTCTCCTTGTGAGCCATGTCATGCCATTTATTATTACTGCTGTTGTTATTGTTTTTGTTGTCGTCAGTCAGAAGACCAGTTTGATGCAGCTCTCCACGCTACTCAATCCTGTGGAAACTCTTCATCTACTATGGCATCTATTACGCCAGCGTACATTCATCTGAACTTGCGACCTCTAATGACTCATCCCTTGTCTCCTTCTACAATTTTAACCCCACCACCTATTCACACTTTCTGTAATTGCCAAACCGACAATTCCTTGATGTCAATTCCTTGACACTTGTATTGTGTCCAGTCAACCGATGCCCTCTTTTAGACAAGTTGTGGCATACATTTCTTTTTCCCCAAATTCGATTCAGTGCCTCCTCATAGATACGCTATCTATTGTTACGGAATCCTTCTGTAACGACACATTTCAAAAGCATACACTTGAAAGTCGCAGGAGCTCTCTCCTTATCTCGTGTTTTCTACTGAAAATCTCGTGCTTGTACACATGTTAACTTAACTATTACAGAGATCGCCTAAACTTTATTTTTTTTAATTGGTCCTGTGCGCAACAAATAACGTACTTGGTCTTTCTGCTGCCACTGCTTGATCTGCTGCATTCCATTATTTAACAAAAACATAAAAAAAACCTATTTTCATGCTGAGTGCAATGTATGTTCTGTATGGCGGTTCCTGCTGTTGCTGCTGCCTACTACAGCTACATATGATTCAAGGGAAAGGGTTTGGTCAAATCTAAACTCGATAAATGATAACCCAGACAACTAATTCCTTTTTTTTCTAAAACTATGTTCTGAAAGCGATTCTTTCTCATTCAATTAACAAAACGCTAGAAGCTCTTTGAACAATTGCTTCGCATGTAAATCTGCCTGCAGTGGCATTAAAGCAATATTACAAATTAATCAAACTCTTGAGACAGACTGAAATATTTCTCAATTAAATACATACAATACAATGAAACAATTCCCTGACAATTACAAAAGAAATCAGTGACAAATATCAGTACTTAATCTATTCGCCTAACAATGGTTTCCCTTAAGAATTCAACACCTATCATTACCAAAATCACCGTCTGCTGCTACGCACATACACAAACCCTTTTCTTTAAATTAATAAGCGCGCTGCAAATTATAAAAAATATCAACTCAGTACCAAATCCTGTGTCGCTGCTGGCGGACACGGCAGTACGGCAGCTCGGCGACGACCCCTCGCCCAACACACAGCAGGCGGGCTCCTACACTGGCTTCCAAACTGCCACTCATTAATCCGTGCGCTGCGAAGCGCGACAACAATATCTTAGATTCCAGAGCTTGTGTATGCGTACTGTAGCTAACCTTTACATCCTAAGAGAGTACTGCCAACTCTCACACTCTCTTTTTGTCTGAACTGCTCAGCTTCCTTGTTTCATTTGCACACAGTGCTACTCTGCAAATACCTTCAGGAAATGTACTTAAATTTAGTCGTATATTCGATATTAACGAATTCCTCTGTTTCCTTGATATAGTCAGTTTGCAATCTGTATCCTCTCTACTTCCACCATCATAAATTATTTTGCTGCGCAAATACCGAAATTCATCTATTTGTGTCTAATTTGCTGATCTAACTCCGTCAGCATCACCTGATTTAATTCGACTCGATTACGTAACCCTTCTTTTACTTTTGTTCATGCTCATTTTACGCTTTCCAATATACTATCCTTTTCATCCAACTGCTCTTACCTTTTCTTGTCTCTGACATAGTTACAGTGCCATCGGTAAATTTCAAAATCTTTATTTCTTCTCCCTGAACTGAAATTCACTCCCCAAATTTTTGTTTGATTTCCCTCAGTGCTTACTCCGTGTACAGATGGAATACTGTTGTGGATAGCTACAACCTTATCGCACCCCTTTCTTTTGCTACACTAAACTAGCGTTGAACCAGGTGTTGTGTGCAACTATTGTTTGCCAGTAGTCGCCAAAATGTTTATCTGATCATCGTTTCCAGATTTTGCTTGTAACGTTATGATGATGACCTAAACGAAGCCTGATGATAAACTATAGGGCTAAAGGGCCGAAGTCGGCCGTGGTACAAGAAATCTGTATTGTACCTATGGTCGGCTTCGTTAATCGTTAGTATTAGTGTCAATCAAATATAGGTCTCAGCATGATCAAGAGTATCACTACGTATCTGTGATTGTTTTGAAACAGTTCGTAGAGTTAAAACTTTCTCTAACAGAATCTTCCGGCACATTATTATTTCTTATTCTCTCTTCCTTACAAATTCTCTTTCCTTTTCTCATAAAATTGTTTTGTATCACGAGTCCACTAGACCATGGAGGTCCCACTTAAGAGTAATAAAACTACAGTTTTCTTTGTGGATAGGGAACCTAATTGGGCATTTTTTCGGTTTCTGCTTAATTTACTGAAGTAAAAAATTCAGTGTCTCAATACAGCTGTATTACAGACTTCATTTTAATTTTTTTCCTACTAATTGGTTGAGTACGAGTCTACGTAGTGTCAAAATCGGGTACCCGTAGAGAGTTAATCTGAGCCTAGAAGTCTGGGTTTCTTTTGCCCTCCCACATTCTCCACTCATGTCTGTAGTAAATCCGTATTTATCGTAATAAGAGGCTATAAATTTTACCCTCGATAAGGTCTACGTCCGTTGATTTAACATGTCTCTACATTATTTGACGTAGATACTTCTCGAATGAAGTTTACGAATACTGGAATCTCATGTAATATGTAATGTCGTACTAAAGTCCTGTTTGCGTTCTTGGGTACATTACTTTTCCATTTCATGGCACACCATTGTTGTATTTTACGATACAAGGACTGTAATGAAGAAATAATATGTGATTTTTATTTTTTATTACACTATTTAGCTTCTAAATCTATTGTGTAATAAACTGTGTAACACAGAGGTAAGGAAAAACTGACATGGTCACAGGAATAAGAGGGAAAAATCTGTACATAGTAGGAGAAAACTGATAGGCAGAGTCGCAGATTAGGTGGAGAAGTGCAGCGGACTGGTTGTACACTGAAAGTCGAACGCTCCTTACTAATAAAAGTTTACTAATTTTCAGTGGCCCAACAACCTCTTTTACACATTGGATGAACAGTCCACACCTTCATTTATTTTGTTAAAGGCAAGTGTCAATCTCTTCTTTTATTTAAGATCCAACAACATTAGTTAATCAGTTTCATCTTATGATTAAATCCTTTTGTTTTACATTTTAACACTCTCTTACATAAGCTTACGCAAAAACAACAACCCAGAAAAAATTAAACTGCAATATTACAATAATTTTCTAAAGCCACTTCCATTGAACAAAGATGAATGTCAATCCCTTAAGCTGAAATTTAAAAACCTCAGGCAACTCTAGCAGTGCAGAGCGCACTTAACCACTTGTGGCTATTAAGAATCAAGACACATAACTATCAGTAACTCCGCAAAGTTGTAGCGTGTCGGCTACTTAAATGTAGACAGTTCTCTCACAGTACTCCATAAACTAGCAATTCCAAATGACACTTGCTATGAAATTTACACAGGTAAACAAGTCCACCAAAAGCATTTACGAGAGCCCTTAATAACAAATATTTTAATGAAATTTTGTCATACGTAGACATAGATGGAGAAGGTGACTGTTGTATAAATAAGTTGTTGATGATGCACATATGTAGCGAAACCATTTTGGTGACACGTTTGTAATTTGTAAATTATTGTTTATCCTAGCGCAACGAATAGAAAACCAATGTTTAATATGTATTGATGATGCACATATGTAGCGAAACTATTTTGGTTACACGTTTGTAATTTGTAAATTATTGTTTATCCTAGGGAAACTAATAGGAAACCAGTGTGTGATATGTACTGATGATGCACATATGTAGCGAAACTAATTTGGTTAGACGTTTGTAATCAGTAAATTATTGTTTATCCTACGGCAATTAATAGGAAACCAATGTGTCATATGTATTGATATAAACATGTAATAACCGTCTGATGGTGAATTGTAAAAAAATACTATTAAAAGATTATAATTAATGTTAGTCTGGTTAGGAATTTGGTAAGCTGGTAATACCTGGTCAAACAGTTGCTCAGTAATGCAAGGTTAACTTCCCCAGATAGCTCACAGCTTTGAACCCGCTTTTACTGTCTTGAACATCAGCTGAAGTCATTATCAGAAGATCCTTATTTCAGAGAATACGGAAGGTACCTTATGGACATATAAAAATGTTGCTGAATATAGTCTGTAATGTACAATACGAATGTAGGATACTAGGTGCTCTAGGACCAGAACCATAAATCTGATTTTCAAACGTTTTTACTTTTTCTCCAAACAATTCTGCATGCAACAGATGCCTTTTTAAAATGATGACTCAATTGTTGATACTTCCTTGAATGAAAATTATGTAAGCCAATGTTCGTATTTTCGAACCATGTTCAATAACAACGTGCGGATTTTGTGAACCCCAGATCCGAACATCATGTCTATTAACCTAATAGATGAATGCTTACCTCATGTGATAATGAACGTGTTTCCAGGAAGCTGGAGCAATTATTGTCGCCGTGGTTTCTCGTTCGCATCTACCCTCGTCCTTCAAGCGGCGTATCAGCGCTCTCGGCTAACCTGACAGGCTAGTGAATCTTTATGTTGTTGTTGTTGTTGTCTTCAGTCCTGAGACTGGTTTGATGCAGCTCTCCATGCTACTCTATCCTGTGCAAGCTGCTTCATCTCCCAGTACCTACTGCAACCTACATCCTTTCGAATCTCCTTAGTGTACTCACCTCTTGGTCTCCCTCTACGATTTTTACCCTCCACGCTGCCCTCCAACGCTAAATTTGTGATCCCTTGATGCCTCAAAACATGTCCTACCAACCGATCCCTTCTTCTAGTCAAGTTGTGCAACAAACTTCTCTTCTCCCCAATCCTATTCAATACCTCTTCATTAGTTACGTGATCTATCCACCTTATCTTCAGTATTCTTCTGTAGCACCACATTTCGAAAGCTTCTATTCTCTTCTTGTCCAAACTAGTAATCGTCCATGTTTCACTTCCATACATCGCTACACTCCAAACAAATACTTTCAGAAACGACTTCCTGATACATAAATCTATATTCGATGTTAACAAATTTCTCTTCTTCAGAAACGCTTTCCTTGCTATTGCCAGTCTACATTTTATATCTTCTCTACTTCGACCATCATCAGTTATTTTACTTCCTAAATTGCAAAACTCCTTTACTACTTTAAGTGTCTCATTTCCTAATCTAATTCCCTCAGCATCACCCTATTTAATTTGACTACATTCCATTATCCTCGTTTTGCTTTTGTTGATGTTCATCTTATATCCTCCTTTCAAGACACTATCCATTCCGTTCAACTGCTCTTCCAAGTCCTTTGCCGTCTCTGACAGAATTACAATGTCATCGGCGAACCTAAAAGTTTTTACTTCGTCTCCATGAATTTTAATACCTACTCCAAATTTTTCTTTTGTTTCCTTTACTGCTTGCTCAATATACAGATTGAATAACATCGGGGAGAGGCTACAACTCTGTCTCACTCCTTTCCCAACCACTGCTTCCCTTTCATGCCCCTCGACTTTTATGACTGCCATTTGGTTTCTGTACAAATTGTAAATTACCTTTCGCTCCCTGTATTTTACCCCTGCCACCTTTAGAATTTGAAAAAGAGTATTCCAGTCAACATTGTCAAAAGCTTTCTCTAAGTCTACAAATGCTAGAAACGTAGGTTTGCCTTTTCTTAATCTTTCTTCTAAGATAAGTCGTAAGGTCAGTTTGCCTCACGTGTTCCAACATTTCGACGGAATCCAAACTGATCCTCCCCGAGGTCCGCATCTACCAGTATTTCCATTCGTCTGTAAAGAATTCGCGTTAGTATTTTGCAGCTGTGACTTATTAAACTGATAGTTCGGTAATTTTCACATCTGTATGCACCTGCTTTCTTTGGGATTGGAATTATTATATTCTTCTTGAAGTTTGAGGGTATTTCGCCTGTCTCATACATCTTGCTCACCAGCTGGTAGAGTTTTGTCATGGCTGGCTCTCCCAAGGCCGTCAGTAGTTGTAATGGAATGTGGTCTACTCCGGGGGCCTTGTTTCGACTCAGGTCTTTCAGTGCTCTGTCAAAGTCTTCACGCAGTATCGTATCTCCCATTACGTCTTCATTTACATCATCTTCCATTTCCATAATATTGTCCTCAAGTACATCACCCTTGTATAAACCTTCTATATACTCCTTCCACCTTTCTGCCTTCCCTTCTTTGCTTAGAACTGGGTTGCCATCTGAGCTCTTGATATTCATACACGTGGTTCTCTTCTCTCCAAAGGTCTCTTTAATTTTCCTGTAGGCAGTATCTATCTTACCCCTAGTGAGATAAGCTTCTACATCCTTACATTTGTCCTGTAGCCATCCGTGTTTAGCCATTTTGCACTTCCTGTCGATCTCATTTTTGAGACTTCTGTATTCCTTTTTGCCTGCTTCATTTACCGCATTTTTATATTTTCTCCTTTCGTCAATTAAATTCAATATTTCTTCTGTTACCCAAGAATTTCTAGCAGCCCTCGTCTTTTTACCTATTTTATCCTCTGCTGCCTTCACTACTTCATCTCTCAGAGCTACCCATTCTTCTTCTACTGTATTTCTTTCCCCTATTCCTGTCAATTGTCCCCTTATGCTCTCCCTGAAACTCTGTACAACCTCTGGTTCTTTCAGTTTATCCAGGTCCCATCTCCTTAATTTCCCACATTTTTGCAGTTTCTTTAGTTTTAATCTACAGGTCATAGATTGTGGTCCGAGTCCACATCTGCCCCTGGAAATGTCTTACAACTTAAAACCTGGTTCCTAAATCTCTGTCTTACCATTATATAATCTATTTGATACCTTTTAGTATCTCCAAGGTTCTTCCACGTATACAACTTTCTTTCATGATTCTTAAACCAAGTGTTAGCTATGATTAAGTTGTGCTCCGTGCAAAACTCTACTAGGCGGCTTCCTCTTTCATTTCTTAGCCCCAATACATATTCACCTATGTTTCCTTCTCTCCCTTTTCCTACACTCGAATTCCAGGCACCCATTACTATTAAATTTTCGTCTCCCTTCACTATCTGAACAATTTCTTTTATTTCATCGTACTTTTCTTCAATTTCTTCATCATCTGCGGAGCTAGTTGGCATATAAACTTGTACTACTGTAGTAGGTGTGGGCTTCGTATCTATCTTGGCCACAATAATGCGTTCACTATGCTGTTTGTAGTAGCTTACCCGCATTCCTATTTTCCTATTCATTATTAAACCTACTCCTGCTTTACCCCTATTTGATTTTGTGTTTATAACCCTGTAGTCACCTGACCAGAAGTCTTGTTCCTCCTTCACTATTTCCCACTATATCTAACTTCAACCTATCCATTTCCCTTTTTAAATTTTCTAACCTACCTGCCCGATTAAGGGATCTGACATTCCACGCTCCGATCCGTAGAACGCCAGTTTTCTTTCTTTTGATAACGACATCCTCCTGAGTAGGACCCGGCCGGAGATACGAATTGGGGACTATTTTACCTCCGGAATATTTTACCCAAGAGGATGCCATCATCATTTAATCATACAGTAAAGCTGCATGTCCTCGGGAAAAATTACGGCTGTAGTTTCCCCTTGCTTTCAGCCGTTCGCAGTACCAGCACAGCAGGGCCATTTTCATCAGTGTTTCAAGGCCAGATCAGTCAATCATCCAGACTGTTGCCCCTGCAACTACTGAAAATGCTGCTGCCCCTCTTCAGGAACCACACGTTTGTCTGGTCTCTCAACAGATACCCCTCCGTTGTGGTTGCACCTACGGTACGGCCATCTGTATCGCTGAGGGACGCAAGCCTCCCCACCAACGGCAAGGTGCATGGTTCATGGGTGGGGATCTTTATGTTGCTGCACATAATTGTAAGGTATATGGTTCAGAAACTACTTCCTGGTTTCTGTTTTCTCAGTTTGACAGGATCACTACGTAGGACACTCTTTGTTCAATAAATTATGTTTAGTAAGTTATCCAATGGAAGTAATAGTGGTCACCGCTTGTAGACTGAATTGTACCAGAATTCTGAACAGCTAGGAGGGCTGAAAGCTGCCCTTGACCTACCACCCTCTTCCTCCTAATTCTATGGAAAGACCTGCGCCGCGTAGGATCGGGCAATCCCAGTTCGAAAATTTCCACGTGGATGTTCTTAGAGAGGCTCGCAGCCAGGGTTCACTGCTAAACTAGCGCTGATTATGTTTGGTTTGTGGCAAGCTCAACTGCGCGGTCATCAGCGCCCGTACAAAGTCCCAATTTTTACGAAGTCCAGTATTAACAAAGTCCAATCAAGCCACTGTCACGAATAATGATGATGATGATACGATCACCCAGTCTCCGGCCGGGAACCGAACCTGGGACCCCGCGATCCGGAGGCAGCAGCGCTAGCCACTAGACCACGAGCTGCGGACGCATCTCCTGCTGAACGGGTTTACAGAAATGAAACAAATTATTGTTGGCTTCTTCTGTCAATACCATCTGTTACGGAGAGGCGTATAGAGCATGATGCACGTACCCCTGGTGCAGCACAAATCACAATAAACGATTTTACGAAAAAAAAATATTACAAAGGGACTATTAGGAATTGAGTATTGCATTATCACAACAGTATGGACGACAGAAATTAACTCGGACTTGAAAGCGTTACTAGCACACCGATGTTTACTTAATGTTAAGTGCCTAATATGATATATCGTAGATGGGAAATCTCTTTCGAAAGATCCTGTAACGCATGTCATTCCTTGTATTCGAGAACACCTTTCGCTCTTTAGTTATCTTCTCTCTAGGCACCATGTAGTGTAGAGCTCGTATGTTTGAGCACCTTTTCCGCGTAAGAAAGTTGGATGCAGCCAGGTCACCAAGAATCAATTTAGGGGACCCGTCCGGCCGTATTAATAACTCTTGCCTGCTGTGAACGCGAAAGCGGTCGGAATTCTCCCGACGACGAGATGAACTGTTTCGGGGCACGTGAGGTTGGCGGTTACGCCGCTGTAGCCGACGCGTACTCCCGAAACCTGTTCCACGGCTGGAGGCAACTAATTTGGCCCGTCTGGACCCGTTGTCTGCTCTGCTTCTAGCGGGGACGTTTCCGGGTTCGATGCCGGTCCGCGCCGTTTTCTCCGCATACTACCCTCGTTAGCTAGCGTGGAGGATAAAGTATCCGCCCAGGGACTGGTGTGTTACAAATACGAACATCAACTTCTACATTTATACCTTACGAATCCGAGTGAAGTGTGTGACAGAGAGTAGTTTTATTGTGCAATATACAATTTTAGCATTCAAAGTACACTACTGGCCATTAAAATTCCTACATCACGAAGATGACGTGCTACAGACGCGAAACTTAACCGACAGGAAGAAGATGCTGTGACATGCAAATGATTAGCTTTTAGAGCATTCACACGAGGTTGGCGCCGATGGCGACACCTACAACGTGCTGACATGAGGAAAGTTTCCAACCGATTTTTCATACACAAACACCAGTTGACCGGCGTTGCCTCGTGAAACGTTGTTGTGGTGCCTCGTGTAAGGAGCAGGAATGCGTACCATCACGTTACCCACTTTGATAAAGGTAGGACTGTAGCCTATCGCGATTGCGGTTTATCGTACCGCGACATTGCTGCTCGCGTTGGTCGAGATCCAATGACTGTTAGCAGAATATTGAATCGGTGAGTTCAGGAGGGTAATACGGAACACCGTGCTGGATCCCAATTGCCCTCGATCACTAGCAGTCGACATGACAGGCATCTTATCCGCACGGCTGTAAAGGATCGTGCAGCCACGTCTCGATCAGTGAGTCAACAGATGGGGACGTTTGCGAGACAACAACCACCTGCACGAACAGTTAGACGACGTTTGCAGCAGCTCGGAGACCGTGGCTGCTGTTACCCTTGACGCTGCATCATAGACAGGAGCGCCTGCGATGGTGTACTTAACGATGAACCTGGGTGCACGAATGGCAAAACGTCATTTTTTCGGATGAATCCAGGTTCTGTTTACAGCATCATGATGGTCGCATCCGTGTTGGGCTACATCGTGGTGAACGCACATTGGAGGCGTGTCATTGGTTACACGTCTCGGTCACCTCTTGTTCGCATTGACGGCACTTTGAATAGTGGACGTTACATTTCAGATGTGTTACGACCCGTGGCTCTACCCTTCATTCGATCCCTGCGAAACCCTACATTTCAGGAAGATAATGCACGACCGCATGTTGCAGGTACTGTACGGGCCTTTCTGGATACAGAAAATGTTCGACTGCTATCCTGGCCAGCTCTTTCTGTAGATGTCTGACCAATTGAAATCACAGTCTCGTCACAATACGCCAGTCACTACTCTTGATTAACTGTGGTATCGTGTTGAAGCTGCATGGGCAGCTGTACATGTACACGCCACCCAAGCTCTGTTTGACTCAATGCCCAGGCTTATCAAGGCTGTTATTATGGCCAGAGGTGGTTTTTTGGGTACTGATTTCTCAGGAATTATGCACCCAAATTGTGTGATAATGTTATCACATGTCGATTTTAGTGTAATATATTTGTCCAATGAATACCCTTTTATCATCTGCATTTCTTCTCGGTGTAGCAATTGAAGTGGCCAGAAGTGTAAAATAATAAGTAACCACGTGCATAAAAGAAATTTAAGTTCTTCAGCGGTTTCGAGGACTTAGTGGCCTTCGTCAGAAGGTTATGCCTGTCGCATTATTTGGGAGTGTCAGTCATAAAGAGCGTACAGCAAAATGCCTTGGTCATGTACTTTATTATTGCCACTCCCAAAGAATTCGATGGGCATGCCTTGCGAAGAAGTGCACTAAGTGCCCGAACCCGGCAAATAAATTTTTTTCATGCAACCTTTGCTGAGGATGGATGAAATACTAAATTTTAGCACTCATCAAACATTTAGGTTCGTACAAGTGAACTGATAGAGGGGCTCAGTTTCGTTAATTCCATTTGCATTAACTATCAGTGTGTGGCCTCAACAAACACATACCATACAGTGAGAGAGTCATGCAATGGATGCTGGCCAGCAGATGCACGAATATTGGTTCGCTGTTCTGGACAGTTGCCTTGTGGATGTGGTTTGCCGTTATCTTCCTCCGAGCTATTATGAAGTGAATAAAAATCATCACCAGTGGCGGCCGAAGACTTCAACTTATCCTGCGACCGGTCTTGTCGAAGTGGGGGGCAGGAGCGGCCGCAGGTTCAGGGAACTCACTTGCCTACAGGTGGGAAACTGCCCCTGAACACGTAGAAACCGTGCAGAGATCAACGGCATGAGGAGGCAGAAGACAATGGAAACTGTTGCATTAAAAACACATAGTGTGTATCCACAGGACATGTGCGCTGGATTTGAAAAAGTGTCATGACTATCTTCCATTGGGAAATGATTCCAGAGTAGTCCCCCATTCGGCTCTGCCAAGGGAAAGGTCGTCATGAGAAAAATAATGAATAACCAACGAAACGATAAGGAGTCGTGGTGTGGAATGTCAGAAGTTGGAACGTGGTAGGCAAACTAGAAAATCTGAAAAGGGAAATGCAAAGGCTCAATCTAGATATAGTAGGGGTCAGTGAAGTGAAGTTGAAGGAAGACAAGGATTTCTGCTCAGATGAGTATCGGGTAATATCAACAGCAGCAGAAAATGGTATAACAGGTGTAGGATTCGTTATGAATAGGAAGGCAGGGCAGAGGGTGTATTACTGTGAACAGTTCAGTGACAGGCTTGTTCTCGTCACAAACGACAGCAAACCAACACCGACACCAACAACAATAGTACAGTGATATATGCCGAAGCCCAACCCGCAGTTGAAGAGACAGAGAAGGTATGTAAGGTTACTGAACGAGCAATTCAGTAGGTAAAGGAATATGAAACATGCGGAACCAGAAACTGGAATGAAAAACATAGGTACAAAGAAGGCAACTGCGAAGAAACCGTGGGTAAGATAAGAAATACCTCAGTTGAACGACGAAAGATGAAAGTATAAAAATGTTTAGAGAAATTTGGGAACACAGATATACAAGTTACTTGGAACTGAAATAAACAGGAAGTTCAGGCCGAAGGGAAAATGTGAAGAAAAAAAATGGATGGTTGGTTTGGGGAAGGAGACCAGACAGCGAGGTCATCGGTCTCATAGGATTAGGGAAGGACGGGGAAGGAAGTCGGCCGTGCCATTTGAAAGGAACCATCCCGGCATTTGCCTGGAACGATTTAGGGAAATCACGGAAAACCTAAATCAGGATGGCCGGACGCGGGATTGAACCGTCGTCCTCCCGAATGCGAGTCCAGTGTCTAACCACTGCGCCTCCTCGCTCGGTAATGTGAAGAAATCGGATATGAAATGATAGTTGGAAGGTCTGACTCAGCACATAGAAAAGCAAAAACAACCGTCAGTGAATCTAAAAGCAAGTGCGGCAAGATTAAAAGTGTAATGGGAATTCCACTGTTAAATGAGAGAGAGAGAGAGAGAGAGAGAGAGAGCGGATGGATGGAAAGAGAACACGGAAGGCCTCTATGAGAGGGAAGACGTGTCTGATGACATGAAAGTCGATATAGAAGAGTAGGGGATCCACTACTAAAAATTTAAAAGAGCTTTGGAAGACGTACTATCGAATAAGGCAGAAGAGTAGATAACATTCGAACAGAATTACTAAAATCATTGGGGAATGAGGCCACAAAACGACTATTGACGTTGGTTCGTAAATTGTATCAGACTAGCGATATACCACCTGAATTTCAGAAAATGGCCCTAACAATCCCGAATATTGCAAGAGCCGACAAGTGCGAGAATTATCGCACAACCAGATTAGCAGCTCATGCATCCAAGTTGCTGACAAGCATAATATACAGATTAATGGAATAAAATTGAAGCTATGTTAGATAACGATCAGTTTGGCTTTAGGAAATGTGAGGACATCGGAAAGGAAATTCTGTCGTTGCGATTGGTAATGGAAAGAAGACTGAGGAAAAATCAAGAAACGTTCGTAGGATTTGTCGACCTATAATAAGCATTCGATACGGTAAAATGGCGCAAGATGTTCGACATTCTGAAAAAACAGGGGTAACCTGTATGGAAACACTGATAATACATAATATGTAAAAGAACTAAGAGGGAAGGGTACGAGTGGAAGACCAAAAAGTAAGTGCTCGGATTCAAAGGGGTGTAAGACAGGGATGTAGTATTTCACCCCTGCGGTTCAAACAGTACGTCGAAGAAGCAATTACGGAAATAAAAGAAAGTATCAAGGGAGGATTTAAAGTTCGTGGTAAAAAGATAAGGTTCGCTGATGACATTGCTATCCTCAGTAAAATTGAACAATAAAGGAATTGCTGGGTGAAATGAAGAGCATAGGAAGTACGCAATATGACCGAGAGTAAATCGGAGAAAGAAGGAAGTAATGAGATGTAGCAGAGACGAGAACACCGAGGAACTTAACATCAGGACTGATGGTAGTGAAGTAGGTAAAGTTCGAGAATCCTGCTATGTAGGCAGCAAAATAACCAATGACGGAGCGCTGGCAAAAGGGACATTACTGGCCAAGAGAAGTCTAGTAATATAAAACATATGGCTTAATTTAAGGAAGAGATTTCTGACAGTATTCTTTTTGGAGAAAGGCATTTTATGGTAGTGAAACATGGATTGTGGGAAAATAGGTAGAGAAGAGAATCGAAGCATTGGAGATGTTGAATGTTAGATGGACTGATGAAATAGAGGATAAGGAGGTTCTTAGGAGAATCGGCGAGGAAAGAAGTATAGGGAAAACATTCACGAGAAGAAGGAACAGGATTGTAGGACATGTGTTAAGATATCAGGGAATAACTTCCGTGGTACTTGAGGGGGCTGTTGGGAGTAAAAACTGTAGGGAAAAGTATATATTGGAATTCATACTTGCTGAAAAAAATGCAGACGTAGCTGGCAAGCGCTATTCCGGGATGAAGAGCTTCGCGCAAGAGAGGAATTCTTGGCCGCATCAAACCAGTTGGAAGACGGATGATTAAGAAAAGTATTTATAGGTTATATTCCTGTGCTTGTGATGTTATGGACGAAAGGGAGAGAGAGAGAGAGAGGAACGCGGTTCCAGCACAGAGCCTACACTTCTTGAAGAGCATCAAGGAGGCCGGTGAGCTTAACGTCCCCGTCCGACGGGAAGCCACTGTGAAGAGGTCTGCGGCGTAATGCAAGAGCTTGGTGCAACTTTACGCCACCACCTCTCCTCCCCTCGACAGCGAAATACTGGCAGTAAACATGTTCCACCACCAGGATTCGAACTGGTACACCTCCGATTCGAGTGCCACCCTTAGCGACCTAGGCTACCGTGGCAAATTCGACACAGCTGACGGCTGAGGTGTCATTTTGCGTGGCGTTGCTAAACGGCAATGTTAGCCTGCTGTAATCCCGAGAAAACAGTGCCTGATATTAGAACAGAGCCTTCAAAACTGGATGTCCCATCGCCACGGATTGCCTAGTAATAGCATCAAGAGTGTCGCATATGAAAAAAAAAATGCAAAACATTCTTCTCTTCTTCCACTGTAACGTATTAAACGCGTGATCGGTATCTTGAATTCCACAATTTTGTACTTGTAACTACCAATTACGACACTTGATTTCTCTCTTTTGTTTTTTAATGCTTGTCAAGTTTATTTTTATTCTCTCTCTATTACTTAATGAGCGTTTTATTAACGTGATTGTGTATTACTATTAGTTGATTTTTTTATTTATGGTTTGATCTAGCGATTCCTTTTTACTGTTTGCTCCTTTGATTTGAGTCCTTTTAATAATTTTTGTGGTGGTTATTGCTTACTGTTCTCCGTAAGTTAAAGAATACGGCAATACTATAAGCGTTTCGCAGCAGCAGATCTCGTCGAGTCTCCTTGCTGAAACTTCTCTACCTGAGGTCGCTGAAGATAATTTATCGCTCTACGGAAATCTATCGGTACAGCCAAGTGCTACGCTGTGTCATGTGTGTGGAATGTGGCGTCCAACTTTAGTTCGTGAAATTATTTAGGTCTTCGGAGAGATATTCTCGACGAAACCCAAAACAGTGTAAAACTGCAGATTCGCACCATCAAACCGCACAACACTTCCGAACAACATGCGTCTTTATAATCACTGAATATTTCTTTTGAAATGATTAAGGGTTATGAAATCTACACACCTGATACTCCTTTTGTGCTTTATACAGTATGTATTTGTTTTCTTCAATACCATAAAACGTAGATTACTGCCTTAATGGCGGCTTCCAATAATCTTGTCTCTATCCAACATAGAACATCTCTCTTCCAATGTCCAACATGGAATAATTATCTCTTTCCTTAATACAGGTTGTATATCTTTGCTATCGAGTTCGCACGGAGATGCTTAAATTCCACAGAGTATTTACTTCTCGCGCACGTTTTTTACATTTATCGTCGTATTAATAGTCCGTCGCACATTTTCTACGGGCTCTTGCATCACGAAACGCTACGCAAGCCCACGTGAGTCATTGAGTTCAAAATGGCATTACATAGTTTTGTACCCGTTGAAATTAGTTTAATGTACAATTATGTTGCATTTAGAAATGAAATATAAAAATTACTACTTCGTTAAAATTCAGTACAATAGAATGTATTTTATTAATATTAGTCAAATAGTTTGTCGTGAAACTCTATTAGAATGGCACCGCCATGAGGAAAAGTTTGGAACGCTATGTATCGTAAGGATATGTGCACTGAAGATGAAATAGCCAGTCACGAAATCCATTACGCGTAAAGAAATTAAAGAAGTACCTCTAACATTGATTACAAACAAAGCTACTTTATGGTTCCACAGAAATACAATAATGTACTACAGTACCGGTATAACTGTTTAGTATCATATGTCGCCATAAATATTTGATAAGCAGAAGTGCAAAATAGCAACAAACGCTATTGAAATACAACAAAAAATACTGGCTACAGCAATACGAAACTGGAAATCCACTGATCACTTTTAACAATGTCCTTATGAAACTCTTCTGCTCCTTTTGATACGTTAAAATCCCTCATTAGATTTTGGATTTACATTTTCTGTTCTTTGCTGACCATGTTGTTCTTTTCCAGGATAACTGCCTTCCTCACTCCCTGGCTGCATTTTTTTGGACTTCCATACCTCAGACTCTAAGGGATTTGGGTTGTAAGTATCCAATACTGACAATAATACCTTCTTCTGAGACTTCTTCGTAAGCCATCATTCACTGAGCAGATATTCTGAATGGCATCTTAGATCGTGTGCCTTTTACTGGTTTGGAACTGAAATCCTTTCCTGCCCACTCTCTGTTTAGCGTCTTGCCAGTGCCATGTTGTTCCAGTACTTTGTAATATTCAGCCGGTGAAGGAATATCTGCCTTCTCCCGGTATCCTTTGTCCACTCCACCAATCATTCTGTCAGGACTATGGCTGTGACCATGAGTAGGGAAATAATGTACCATATTACTAAATTTTCTGCTTGCTTCCAAGAACACCATTCGAGTGCCAATCATTACTGGAGTACTGGAGTCAGAAAATAAAGGAATTCCATTTGGACCATTTTCTGGCTGGGGCAGAGAAAATCCAGCAGAGCCGTTGCGTCCTCACTGCCCTTCTGTATCAACCCAAGCACTAAACACAATCCCTTCTTTTGTCTGTGCTCAGAAATATTTTAATGCACAAATTATTAGCCAAACCCGTCTTGGATAAAATACTCCACGTACATAGAGCATTTGTATAGACGGTTTCTGTTATACACTGAAGATCCACAGAAACTAGTACACAGACCTGATATCGTGTACAGCCCCCGGAAGGACGCATAAGTGTCGCCACACGACGTGACATGTGCTCGACTAATGTCAGAAGTAGTACTGGAGGGAATAGACACAATGAATCCTGCAGGGCTCTCCATAAATCCGTGGAGTTCTCTTCTGAACAGCACGTTGCAAGGCTACCAGATACGGTCAATAAAGTTCATGTTGTGGAGTTTGGTGGCCAGCGGAAGCGTTTAAACTCAGAAGAGTGTTCCTGGAGCCACTCTGTAGCAATTCTGGACGTGTGGGGTGTCGTATTGTCCTGCTGAAATTACCCACGTCTGTCGGAATGGATGCACGTGATCAGACAGGATGCTTACTTACCTGTCAGAGTAGTATCTAGACGTATCAGGGGTCCCATATCACTCCAACTGCACGCGTCCCACACCATTACAGATGCTCCATCATTTTGAATAGCCCACTGCTGACATGCAGGTTCCATGGATTCATGAGATCGTCGCCATACCCTTACACGTCCATTCGCTCGATACAGTTAGAAACGAGTCTCGTCCGACCATACAACATGTTCCCAGTCATCAACAGTCCAATGTCGGTGTTGACGAGTCCAGGCGAAGAGTTCAGCTTTGTGTCGTGCAGTCATCGAGAGTACACGAGTAGACCTTCAAACTCATTAAAACCTTGATAACCTGCCGCTGTAGCAGCAGTAGGTGATCTAACAACTGCGCCAGACACTTGTCTTATATAGGCGTTTCTACCGCAGCGCCATATTTTGCCTGTTTACATTTCTCTGTATGCCTGTAGCTGTTTCTTTGGGACTCCAGTGTGGTTTCGACAGGACTCATTTTCAGATCCACTGTGCAGAGGTTATGAAATCATGCTGTGTGACAAAGCGCGCCTTTCTTTTCGTACCATCGTAACGGAATCTCAATGAAAAGAGAGTGCAGTATTAAAATATACAGGGTATTTTCACAAGTGTGTACAAAAATGTAAGAGGAATTTGAAATTGGGAACCTGAGGTCGGAGAAGCCTCGTTAAGGAGATAATAGGAATAAGATCACATTACTATCTACTTTTTTATTTACATTAGTTAACTGCAAATACCATCATTCACATAATGCACGTACCGTTTGCACTGTATCATACAAAATGTGCTGAAAGCGAATGGCCATCAACCTCAATGTAAGCATCCCAGAGGTGAACAAGTTTCTGATGCATCCTGACAAATATCCCTGGTGTGCTCCTAAAAACTTGACAGGCAGCTACAATTCTAGAATGAAATTTTCACTCTACAGCGCAGTGTGCGCCGATATGAAACTTCCTGACAGAGTAAAATTGTGTGCCGGATAGAGACTCGAACTCGGGATCTTTGCCTTTTGCGGGCAAATGCTCTTCCAACTGAGCTACCCAAGCACGACTCTCGCCCCGTCCTCACAGCTCTAATTCCGCCAGTACCTCGTCTCCTACCTATTTCTGCAAGGTTCGCAGGAGAGCTTTTGTGAAGTTTGGCAGGTAGGAGACGAGGAACCGGCGGATTTGGGCTGTGAGGACGGGACGTGAGTCGCGCTTGGGTAGCTCAGTTGGTAGAGCACTTGCCCGCGAAAGGCAAAGGTCCCGAGATCGAATCTCGGTCCAGCACACAGTTTTAATTTGCCAGCAAGTTTCAGCTACAATTCTTGCAGCTAATTCCACCTCCTTATGCACTAGGATCTGATAAACTTTAGATATTCCCATAGGAATTAATCAAGGGGATTCTGGTTAAGTCTACTCGCAGGCCATAGAATAGGACCTCTCCTCCCAATCCAGCGACAGGGAAATACTGTACCGGAACTGCTCCATCGTACTGTACTGTAAGTCTCTGAAAAGCACTGAATAATGAATGGGTCTGTAGTTGTTTCATATAACGTTCTATCATGGGAAAATGTAAATACGGTACAACAGAGCCACCTTATGGAAAAGTAAAGGAAACAAGGCTTGCACCGTGACATCCTCATAATCAGGCTCGTCTTTCTTGTTTCAAAAATGGTTGAAATGGCTCTGAGCACGATGCGACTTAACTTCTGAGGTCATGAGTCCCCTAGAACTTAGAATAACTTAAACCTAACTAACCTAATAACTTCACACACATCGATGTCCGAAGAAGGATTTGAACCTGCGACCGTAACGGTCGCGCGGTACCAGACTGAAGCGCCTAGAACCACTCGGTCATATCGGCCGGCAACGCTGAAGTCGTTTCTTCAATTTTCTGAGGCTAGCATAATACTCACCAGAGCTAATAGTTGCACCATGAGGGAGGACATCAAACAGAAAACCATTTGAGTCCCAAACTCGCCATGACTTTATCGGCTGAGGGTGCGGCTTTGAACTTTTTCTTCGAAGGACCGGGTGTGGCGCCACTCCAGGGATTGCCGTTTCTCTTCCGGTTCAAAGTGATGAACCCAGGTTTGATCGACTGTGACGATATTTGACAAAACGTTGTCACGATCTGCTGCGCAACGCAGAAGCAATTCCCCGTAGATGGCTCGTTCGTTGCTCTTTATGCTCTTCTTTAAGCGGCGAGGAACCCAGAGAGTACACTCATTTTAGTATCCCCAACTGGTGGACGATTGTGTCAGCACTGCCAACAGCGACGTACGGCTGAGCAGCGAAGTGTTTCACTGTGCTCCGTCGATCGCCTCGAATTGGAGGGTCCGGTCATTTAAACGTAACACAGCTGTATTCGACTAGGCGACACGCGGGAGCTCGGACACACGTCTACGATTTTGTTGGGAAGATTACAGGCTTCGCACACCGACTCACCGTGCTTTTGTTCATGGCCATGTCTCCGTACAGATTAGGCAAACGCCTGTGTGTATCTGCGATGGTTTGATTTTCCACCGAAGGATACTGAATGACAGCTCTCCGATCGAAACGCATTTCCATTACAGACGACATTTTGAAGGCTACGTATAGCTCTGCCTTCTATCGTAACTTCATGAAACTACAGAGGCTTAACCGGAAATATTACAAGATGTCCCTCAACAGATTCCACATTTTCTCAACCGAAAGTCATAGAATCAGTATTTTCAGAACCCACGTAAATCTTGGCTGAGCGCAAAGTGCACCACTGTGCTTTACTGAAAGGTTCGCAACAATGACCCCTCGTTCACCACTAGTACGTGACGTACTAACCACAAAATGCATGTGAGAGTTTAGTGAACTTGGAAAAATGTTTTAATGTAGTGTGCAGCGAACTCCTTCCGTTGACCTGAAGTCGGGGACGAGAGCGAAACTGCGGCTTTCAGACCAGTTCGGCTTGCACATCTCATGCCACGGCCGGTTGGGCCAGCGACAACCTGTTGCTGCTCTCTCTCTCTCTCTCTCTCTCTCTCTCTCTCTTTCTCCCCCCCCACTCTCTCTCTCTCTCTCTCTCTCTCTCTCTCTCTCTCTCTCTCTCTCTCCATCGGTCTCGTGCGTGGACATCAACACGTGATCCCGAGCGCCGGCTTTTTGCTGTCCAGCGTAAGCACCACTCCTTACTCCGGGCAAGACCACGATTCTCACTTTCGTGCCGCTTGAAACTGTGCACAAATTTCCGGGTGCGCCGTCTCGCCACGTGTTGGACAAGCAACTCCTTCCGCCACTGAAATCGACTGGGGCAGAAATCGATACAGACATATCAGACACCCACGTTCATAACATTTGAACACTTAGAGAAAGCATTTGACAATGTTCAAAAATGGTTCAAATGGCTCTGAGCATTATGGGACTTAACGTCTGAGCTCATTAGTCCCCTAGACTTAGAACCACTTAAACCTAACTAACCTAAGGACATCACACTCAACCATGCCCGAGGCACGATTCGAACCTGCTACCGTAGCGGTCGCGCGGTTCCAGACTGAAGCGCCTAGAACCGCTCGGCCACAACGGCCGGCATTTGACAACGTTGACTGGAATACTTTCATTGAAATTCTGGAGGTATCAGGGGTAAAATACAGGAGCGAAAGGCTATTTACAACTTGTACAGAAATCAGTTATAAGAACTGAGGGGCATGAAAGTGAGGCAATGGTTGAGAAGGGAATGAGACAGGGTAACACCGGATCCCCGATGTTATTCAATTTGTGCAATGAACAAGCAGTAAAGGAAACCAAAGAAACAATTCTAGCAGAAATTAAAGTTCAGGGAAAAGAAATAATTACTCTGAAGTCACCGACTTCATTGTGATTCTGTCAGAGACGAGAAAGGGCGGGGAAGAGCAGTTGAACGGAATGGACAGCGTTTTCAAAAGAGGATATAAGTTGAACATCAGCAAAAGTGAACCAAGAATAATTGAATACAGTCGAAGTAATAGAGTTGATTCTAATGGAGTTAGTTTAGGAAACGAGACAAAGTAGTTGATATATTTTGCTATTTGGTCAGCAAAATAGCTGATGGTGGGTCAAGTAGATACAATATAAAATATAGACTGGCAAAAACAATAAAAGCATTACTGAAGAAAACATATAGATGTAAGTGTTAGGAAGTCTTTTCTGAAGGTATTTCCCCGGAGTGTAGGAATTTATGGAAATAAAACATGACAATAAAGAGCTTAGACAAAAAGAGAATAGAAGTTTTGAAATGTGGTAGTATAGAAGAAAAGATTAGATCGGTAGATCACGAAACTTATGAGGGGGTACTGAATAGAATTGGCTGACAAAAAATTTGTGGCACAACTTGACCATAAGAAGGGATCGGTTGATAGGACACATTCGGAGACATCAAGGGATTACCAATTTAGCACTGGAGGGAAGTGTCGGTAGTAACAATCCAAGAGGGAGACCAAGGAAGGGATTCAGTAAGCAGATTCAGACGTAAGTAGGCTCTGATGGTTATTCAGAGTTGAAGGGGCTGGCACAGGATAGAGTAGAATGGAGAGCTACACCAAACCAGACTGAAGACCACAACAACAATCTTCCATACAGACGAGTCCCGGTTATGTCATCAACATCCCGAGGGATGTTTTAATGTGTGAAGCATGCGAAGGAAACGGAACATTTCCAGATTTAATAGATGGACGAGTCCAGAAGCTGCCCCGACAGTTTTAAGTGCCACTGGGTACTCTGTACGGACACATCAGGTTCAGATGTTAGGTAGTTTGGCCCGGAGGTGTTTGATTTATGATGTGTTAAGGCCGGTGGCTGTGACCCATCACGGTGACGTTTTCTTTCAACAAGATAACGCAACACCACATGTCGCATGCTGTCTTCATCTTCCGCGATACAGAGTTGTTCGACGGTTGCCGCGCTTTGAAGCTATTTCATCGTGGTTTGCTGCGGCACTGCTACCCAATCACTCGCCATCCACGTAACATTGATGAAAGCTGACACTGGGGTAAAGCATTGTGACCGACTCGCAAAATTACAGTCCAATATCCCCAGCTTCGGTATGCTGCAGAATCCTTGAACAGATTCTCAATTTGAATATATGAAACTTTCTTGAGGCTGAGAAGCTTATGTCCACGAATCAGCATGGTATTAGCAAGCATCGATCGTACGAAACTCAGCTTACCCTTTTCTCCCAAGATATACTGCGAACTGCGGATGAAGGCAACAAGCAGAGCAGATTCCGTATTTCTAGATTTCCGGAAAACATTTAACACGGTACCCCACTGCAGCCTGTTAACGAAGGTACGAGAATATCGAAAATATACAATACGTCCTTAGGTTCAAAGATTTTTTAACTAATGGAGCCCAATATGTTGTCCTCGAGGGCGAGTGTTCATCAAAGACAAGGGTATCGTCAGGAGTGCCACGTTATTATATATATATATATATATATATATATATATATATATATATATATATATATATATATATATATATATATATATGTTGTTGTTGTCTTCAGTCCTGAGACTGGTTTGATGCAGCTCTCCATGCTACTCTATCCTGTGCAAGCTGCTTCATCTCCCAGTACCTACTGCAACCTACATACTTCTGAATCTGCTTAGTGTACTCATCTCTCGGTCTCCCTCTACGATTTTTACCCTCCACGCTGCCCTCCAATGCTAAATTTGTGATCCCTTGATGCCTCAAAACATGTCCTACCAACCGATCCCTTCTTCTAGTCAAGTTGTGCCACAAACTTCTCTTCTCCCCAATCCTATTCAATACCTCCTCATTAGTTACGTGATCTATCCACCTTATCTTCAGTATTCTTCTGTAGCACCACATTTCGAAAGCTTCTATTCTCTTCTTGTCCAAACTAGTTATCGTCCATGTTTCACTTCCATACATGGCTACACTCCAAACAAATACTTTCAGAAACGACTTCCTGATACATAAATCTATATTCGATGTTAACAAATTTCTCTTCTTCAGAAATATATTTATATATATATATATATATATATATATATATATATATATATATATACCGTTTTGCATCACCTCCTTTCCGAGAGTTCCGAAACCTGTACAGAAAATTGGAATACTGATCATTTCCGCCCTTTTTGTTACACATGAAAACCATACAATGCATGTTATACCACCATACAGAGAGACATTCAGAGGTGATGGTCTAGATTCTAATAACCAGTACTACGTCCTCTTGCCCTTATTCATCGTGGCATACTGTCCGCACGTTCATCAAGGCACTGTTGGTCCAGATTGTAACATTCCTCGGCGGCGATGCAGCGTAGATCCCCCAGAGTGGTTTGTGGGTCACGTCGTCCACAAACAGTCCTTTTCAATCTATCCAAGGTATCTTCGACAGGGCTGATGTCTGGAGTACATGCTAGACACTCTAATCGAGCGATGTCGTTATCCTGAAGGAGGTCATTTACAATATGTGCAAGATAGGGGCGCGAATTGTCGTCCATAAAGACCAATGCCTCGCCAATATGCTGCCGATATGGTTGCACTATCGGTCTGAGGATGCCACTCAAGTATCGTACAGCCGTTACAGCGCCTTCCGTGACCACCACCGGCGTACGTCGGCCCCACATAACGCCATTAAATCAACAGGGAACCTCCACCTTGCTGCACTCGCTGGACAGTGCGTCAAAGGCGTTCAGCCTGACCGGGTTGTCTCCAAACACGTCTCCGACGATTGTCTACTTGCAGGCATATGCGACACTCATCGGTGAAAACGCGATGCTCATCCAGAGCGGTCCATTTGGCATGTCGTTGGGACCATCTGTACCACGCTGCGTTATGTCGTGGTAGCAAAGATGGACCTCGTCATAAACTTCGGAAATGAAGTTGATCATGTAGCCTATTCCGCAGAGTTTGAGTCGTAACGCGACGTCCTGCGGCTGCACGAAAAACACTATACAACGTGGTGGGTTGCTGTCAGGTTTCCTCCGAGCCATAATCGGTAGGTAGCGGCCATCCACTGCAGTAGTAGACCTTGGGCGGCCCGAGCGAGGCATGTCGTCAACATTTCCTGTCTCTCTCTATCCCCTCCATCTCCGAACAACATCGCTTTGGTTCACTCCGAGAAGTCTTGACACTTTCCTTGTTGAGAGCCCTTCCTGGCACCAAGTAACAATGTGGACGCGATCTAACTGCGGTATTTGCCGTCTAGGCATGGTTGAACTACAGACAACACGACCCGTGTACCTCCTTCCTGGTGGAATTGCTGGAACTGATCGGCTGTCGGTCCCCAGCCGTCTAATAGGCGCTCCTCATGTATGGTTGTTTACATCTTTCGGCGGGTTTAGTGAAATCTCTGAACAGTCAAAATGACTGTGTCTGTGTTACAATACCCACAGTCAACGCCTATTTTCAAGAGTTTTGTGAACCGGGGTGATACAAAACTTTTTGTGATGTGTGTGTATGATTTGACGGACAGGTTATGTGCACTTATCTGCTGATGATGCTGGTGTATACGGTAAGGTGTCAACGTAGAGCGACTGCAGAAATATACAAGACGACTTATGCAAAATTTCGAGTTCGTGTCATGAGTGGCTGTTATCTCTACATGTTTCAAAACGTAAATTAATGCCGATAGGTAGGAAGAATAAACCCGTAATATTCGGATACAGTATTACTAGGACCCTAGTTGACACAGTAAGGCCTTTTTAATATCTTGGCATAATGTTGCAAAGCCATATGAATTGGAACGAGCATTTGAGAACTGTGGTATGGAAGCTGAACCGTCGATTTATTAGCAGAATTTTAGGAAAGGAGACCGCATGGAGGACGTCGGTGCGATCTGTTCTTGAGTACTGCTTGAGTGTTTGGAGTCCGTGCCAGGTGGGATTGAAGGAAGACATCAAAGTATTTCAGAGCCGGGTTGCTAGATTTGTTACCGGCAGCTTAGAACAGGACGTAAGCGTTACGAAGATGCTTCGAGAAATCATATGGGAATCCTTGGAGAGGAGGTGACCTTCTTTTCGAGCAACATCATTGGCTAAATTTAGAGAAACGGCCTTTGAAGCTGACTGCAGAACGATCCTACCGCTGCCAACGTTAGCTCTCGTACGGAGACATATAGTCTGTCATTTTTCCTTCGCTCTATTTGCGAGTGGAACAGGAAAGGCAATGACTACTAGTGGTACAGGGTACCGTACGGTGGTTTGAGGAGGACGTATGTAGATGTAGATGTAGATCAGTTAACTAAACTCCATTCGCCTCGACGCCTAGTCGACAGTCGTTATTGCTGCTAGACGTGGTAGCTTTGTATACTAAAGTTTTCACAACCGGTACACCATCAAATCACCTAAAATATTTTATCATGTGTTATTCCTTTTTTTTTTTTTTTGGTCATCAGTCTACTGACTGGTTTGATGCGGCGCACCACGAATTCCTTACCTGTGCTAACCTCTTCATATCACAGTAGTACGTCCTCATTTATTTGCTTGACGTATTCCAATCTCTGTCTTCCTCTACAGTTTTTGCCCTCTACAGCTCCCTCTAGTACCATGGAAGTCATTCCCTCACGTCTTAGCAGATGTCCTATCATCCTGTCCCTTCTCCTTATCAGTGTTTTCCACATATTCCTTTCCTCTCCGCTTCTGCGTAGAACCTCCTCATTCCTTACCTTATCAGTCCACCTAATTTTCAACATTCGTCTATAGCACCACATCTCAAATGCTTCTATTCTCTTCTGTTCTGGTTTTCCCAAAGTCCATGTTTCACTACCATACATTGCTGTACTCCAGACGTACATCCTCAGAAATTTCTTCCTCAAGTTAAGGCCGGTATTTGATATTAGTAGACTTCTCTTGGCCAGAAATGCCTTTTTTGCCATAGCGAGTCAGCTTTTGATGTCCTCCTTGCTCCGTCCGTCATTGGTTATTTTACTGCCTAGGTGGCAGAATTCCTTAACTTCATTGACTTCGTGACCATCAATCCTGATGTTAAGTTTATCGCTGTTCTCATTTCTACTACTTCTCATTACCTTCGTCTTTCTCCGATTTCCTCTCAAACCATACTGTGTACTCATTAGACTGTTCATTCCGTTCAGCAGATCATATAATTCTTCTTCACTTTCACTCAGGATAGCAATGTCATCAGCGAATCGTATCATTGATATCCTTTCACCTTGTATTTCAGTTCCACTACTGAACCTTTCTTTTATTTCCATCATCGCTTCCTCGATGTACAGATTGAAGAGTAGTGGCGAAAGGCTACAGCCTTGTCTTACACCCTTCTTAATACGAGCACTTCGTTCTTGATCGTCCACTCTTATTATTCCTTCTTGGTTGTTGTACATATTGTATATGACCCGTTTCTACCTATAGCGTACCCCTACTTTTTTCAGAATCTTGAACAGCTTGCACATTTTATATTGTCGAACGCTTTTTCCAGGTCGACAAATCCTATGAACGTGCCTTGATTTTTCTTTAGTCTTGCTTCCATTATTAGCCGTAACGTCAGAATTGCCTCTCTCGTGCCTTTACTTTTCCTAAAGCCAAACTGATCGGCACCTAGCGCATTCTCAACTTTCTTTTACATTCTTCCGTATATTATTCTTGTAAGCAGCTTCGATGCATGAGCTGTTAAGCTGATTGTGGGATAATTCTCGCACTTGTCAGCTCTTGCCGTCTTCGGAATTGTTTGGATGATGCTTTTCAGAAAGTCAGATGGTAACTCGCCAGACTCATATATTCTACACACCAACGTGAATAGTCGTTTTGTTGCCACTTCCCCTAATGATTTTAGAAATTCTGATGGAATGTTATCTATCCCTTCTGCCTGATTTAACCGTAAGTCCTCCAAAGCTCTTTTAAATTCCGATTCTAATACTGGATCCCCTATCTCTTCTAAATCGACTCCTGTTTCTTCTTCTATCACATCAGACAAACCTTCACCCTCATGGAGGCTTTCAATGTATTCTTTCCACCTATCTGCTCTCTCCTCTGCATTTAACAGTGGAATTCCCGTTGCACTCTTAATGTTACCACCATTGCTTTTAATGTCACCAAAGGTTGTTTTGACTTTCCTGTATGTTGAGTCTGTCCTCCGACAATCATATCTTTTTCGATGTCTTCACATTTTTCCTGCAGCCATTTCGTCTTAGCTTCCCTGCGCTTCCTATTTATTTCATTCCTCAGCGACTTGTATTTCTGTATTCCTGATTTTCCCGGAACATGTTTGTACTTCCTCCTTTCAGCAATCAACTGAAGTATTTCTTCTGTTACCCATGTCGGCATGTATACCTGAACTATTGTTGTTGGTGTTGGTCTGCTGTCGATTCTGAGTAGAACAACCCGGTCACTGAACTGTTCACAGTAACACACCCTCTGCCCTGGCTTCCTATTCATAACGAATCCTACACCTGTTATACCATTTTCTGCTGCTGTTGATATTACCAGATACTCATCTGACCAGAAATCCTTGTCTTCCTTCCACTTCACTTCACTGACCCCTACTATATCTAGACTGAGCCTTTGCAATTCCCTTTTCAGATTTTCTAGTTTCCCTACCACATTCAAGCTTCTGACATTCCACGCTCTGACTCGTAGAACATTATCCTTTCGTTGATTATTCAATCTTTTTCTCATGGTAACCTCCCCCTTGGCAGTCGCCTCCCGGAGATCCGAATGGGGGACTATTCCGGAATCTTTTGCCAATGGAGAGATCATCATGACACTTCTTCAACTACAGGCCACATATCCTGCGGATACACGTTACGTGTCTTTAATGCAGTGGTTTCCATTGCCTTCTGCATCCTCATGTCATTGATCATTGCTGATTCTTCCGCTTTTAGGGGCAATTTCCCACCCCTAGGCCAAGAGAGTGCCCTGAACCTCTATCCGCTCCTCCGCCCTCTTTGACAAGGCCGTTGGCAGAATGAGGCTGACTTCTTATGCCGGAAGTCTTCGGCAACCAATGCTGATTATTTATCAAAATTTAGGCAGTGGCGGGGATCGAACCCGGGACCGAAGACCTTTTATGAATCAAAGACGCTACCCTTTTTTTTTAAATCCTATTTTGTTCTCTTTTGCTCGTTGTATTTGCTCGGGGCGGACGTCGTAAGACACCCGTTTTGGTTCGTTGTTAACCGGTGAACTCAGTTTTTTATTACAGAGGGCAGATAACCCTCTGACCGAACACGCTGAGCTACCGGGCCAGCGCCCCGAGACCACAGGTAACAGACGTGTTATTGCTAGCATACTGTAAACGCATTAGATGTAAAATTTTAACGTTACTGTACTTTTTGGAGTTGCACTGATGAGTAAAACATTGGCTCTGAGCACTGTGAGACTTAACATTTAACTACTTAAACCCAACTAACCTAAGGACATCATACACATCCATGCCCGAGGAGGCAGGATTCGAACCTACGACCGCAGCAGCAGCGCGGTCCCGTACTGAAGCGCCTAGAAGGTGTTGAGTACCCCCTTCCTTCTCCGAATGATAGCTTGTTTCTCATGCTTCTAGACGGTATACCGGGTAGCACTAATAGTGAAAATATGGCCATGTTTCGATGTTCGTGGATTGTGCTGTACAACACACACGTGTCGCGACGCTAGAAAGTTTCAGCGAAATGCTTGAGTTCTTACAGAGGATCAACGTAGGGATTGACAGCTGAGGATCAACTTAAGTCAATGTAACACGTTGCTCATAAGTAGACAAAAAGATGGACTGTTTTTTGTTTACACTGCTGCAGAACGATCCGTCGAAGCAGCCACATCCATTAAATATCTGAGAGCGGGCGCACGGCACGATTTACAGTGGTACGACCACATTAAACTAATCGTCAGAAAGAAAAGATGTCAAGCTGAGAGTCATTGGAAGAATCCGCAGGAAGTGTAGTCCACACTCAAAAAAGACAGTTGCAGAAAATCCACGGTTTTCTAGAACTAAAGATATAAATTTAGATTTAAAAATAATTGACCAGGTACGAGTGGGATTCCCGCACTGACCGTTTCGTAGGAAGTTACTTATGTGTACAGCTGGTTCATCCATTGCGGGAAGGAAAGATTTCGTCGATGTTTGCCTTTTATCGACACCAATACTGGGAAGATACCGGTTTCAGCGATATTCTATCAGTTCATGACATCCAGTCTTAAAAAATTACTGTTTCTCGCGGACACACGTCCAGATTATCCATTCTCAAAAATCCGCCATCTCTCTCCCCATGTCCACTGCTGGCGGCTCACCAAGTGTGCAACGCTACGCGCTGTTAACAGCCAACTGCCCAACACTACAATGTCGAATATTATAACAATGGCAACCAGCCACAGACTCCACACAGCACAGCCAGTGATTTTCATACAGAGTTGGGCAATACGACTCTTTTTCCCGATTCGATTCCTTCGATTCAATCTCACATTGCGAATCGATTCCTACGATTCGTTCAAGATTCATTCTAGTCCCCGATTCATACAGAGTAGAGTTGGGCAATACGATTTTTTTTCCCGATTCGATTCCTTCGATTCAATACCACATTGCGAATCGATTCCTACGATTCGTTCAAGATTCATTCTAGTCTCCGATGGCACGATTCTTACGGAATGCAAAAAGTTTTACATATTACTCACAGATGGCAGGACATCATGATAAGATAAGCCAGAAATAGTTTATTTATGAGTAAACATGCATATGACGTTACAAGTGTGATTCTCGATTTATACGTGGAATGCCTTAATTGATGAAAGGTCACGTTTGATTTGATTGTATCGATTGTTTTATTTCAGTATGCCAGGAAAGAGGAGACGATTTGTACGAAAGGTGGTGCAAAATTACGTGGTATGCCAGTTTGGTTGTGTGGCTTGAACGTATTAAAAAAACGGTTCAAATGGCTCTGAGCACTATGATACTTAACATCTGAGGTCATCAGTCCCCTAGAACATAGAACTACTTAAACCTAAGGACATCACACACATCCATGCCCGAGGCAGGATTCTAACCTGCGACCGTAGCGGTCGCGCGGTTCCAGACTGAAGCGCCTAGAACCGCTCGCCCACAGGACTGGCGAACGTATGTAACTACAGACGTCTGTTTTATAGTAACAAAATCTAGCAGTGAGGCAGACGTGGTATGGCTCATATCATCCTACGTTTTTCTGTGCTAAGATGTCTTCCCAAGTCCACATCACCCTTGTAATTCATAACGCAGCTCACAGCCATCCCACAAAGCACATTTAGCTTAACTTTCATTTCTTCTAAATACAAAGCATAGGTATTTTGCTTTTAATTTGTCTGAGACCTTGCCGCTGTCGCTACTATTTACGTGAGAAGACGAGATACTTCTAAACAGTAAGATTCAATCGTATACTTCCTTTGTTCACACGCATCCTCCACTTGACTGCCATCTGGCGGTCGTAATCATTCGGCAGGACTCGGCATGATTCGGAAGTTGCCTTTGAAGCATAGCGTACTAAAAATAGATGAATCGTTGGAACTTGGAATCGTCCCGAGTCGGAAACACGCAATCGTTCTTACGATTCTTTTGAACGACGATTCGTCCATATTAAGATTCGATTCTTACGATTCTTTATTTAGAGTCGTTCAAATGAACTACTCATTCACGAATCGCCACAACTCTAACACAGAGCGCTACGTGGCGTTACCAACATAAAAACCTAAAGAACCTACTTACATACTATACGTGTGAGATACATTAAAATACATCGAATTACATCCAGTGGAATTCAGACCGGTGTCTGTTTGAGTTATGGCATATCGTATTTGCAGTCAGACCGGTTTGCGTATGAAGTACTCTTTCAATCAGTTCATACTAACATTCTATAGCTCCAGATCGCAGCAAAAACTGAGATCGATCCAATTTGTGACGTCTAGGTGGTCATTCAGCTAGAAAAGGTAACCCACCGTTTCCAAAACCGGACGCGCTACGAGCGTGCGAACGTCGTCGGTACGTTCCGAGTAACCGGTTTTGACACTCGCACCGTCTGGCACTGGGTTTCGCCTTCTGCGTCTTGGAAGCCGTCCAGCACGAGAGTTTCGCAGCGAGCATGACAAGCACACGAGGCGGACACCGAAAGAAAACCTTTTCTCTGTGTAGGCGTGACGTCAGACATTTCCAGAATATTTGAGTAGGAGTATAATGGGATGTCGTCAGAGGTTTTCTCTCTGATGAACGTTGCAAGTATTTCCAGGGTTGGTGCATGCAGCCAAGCACCCAGACTTTTGCAGTGCTTTATTTTGTGTTGCCATTGTTCCGGTCATTAACCTTCAGCTTGGCTTCGCGCAGTTCTCCTTCCATAAAACTTCGTCAGCTACTGTCTTCTTTTCACAACCGCTGCATCCCAAACCACCGCTGTCACTTCTTCTACATAGGCCTGTCCTATGATTCTTTCCTTGCACGATACCATCAAATGGGCTGAAGTTGACCGGTTTTGGACTTTAATCTTAAATTCACTGACGGAAAAAAGTGCAGTTCATAAAGTGCTTTTTTAATTCCAGTCTCTGATCGCAAATGAATTCTTTAGAGGTTTCACCGGTTTCAGTGTGTAACGACCATCTTCAGATCTTTTTTACAGCATGTCCTAAAGTAATACGGCGATAATGGCATCGTCAAAATATACACTCCTGGAAATTGAAATACGAACACCGTGAATTCATTGTCCCAGGAAGGGGAAACTTTATTGACACATTCCTGGGGTCAGATACATCACATGATCGCACTGACAGAATCGCAGGCACATAGACACAGGCAACAGAGCATGCACAATGTCGGCACTAGTACAGTGTATATCCACCTTTCGGAGCAATGCAGGCTGCTATTCTCCCATGGAGACGATCGTAGAGATGCTGGATGTAGTCCTGTGGAACGGCTTGCCATGCCCTTTTCCCCCTGGCGCCTCAGTTGGACCAGCGTTCGAGCTGGACGTTCAGACCGCATGAGACGACGCTTCATCCAGTCCCAAACATGCTCAATGGGGGACAGATCTGGAGATCTTGCTGGCCAGGGTAGTTGACTTACACCTTCTAGAGCACGTTGGGTGGCACGGGATACATGCGGACGTGCATTGTCCTGTTGGAACAGCAAGTTCCCTTGCCGGTCTAGGAATGGTAGAACGATGGCTTCGATGACGGTTTGGATGTACCGTGCACTATTCAGTGTCCACTCGATGATCACCAGAGGTGTACGGCCAGTGTAGGAGATCGCTCCCCACACCATGATGCCGGGTGTTGGCCCTGTGTGCCTCGGTCGTATGCAGTCCTTATTGTGGCGCTCACCTGCACGGCGCCAAACACGCATACGACCATCATTGGCACCAAGGCAGAAGCGACTCTCATCGCTGAAGACGACACGTCTCCATTCGTCCCTCCATTCACGCCTGTCGCGACACCACTGGAGGCGGGCTGCACGATGTTGGGGCGTGATCGGAAGACGGCCTAACGGTGTGCGGGACCGTAGCCCAGTTTCATGGAGACGGTTGCGAATGGTCCTCGCCGATACCCCAGGAGCAACCGTGTCCCTAATTTGCTGGGAAGTGGCGGTGCGGTCCCCTACGGCACTGCGTAGGATCCTACGGTCTTGGCGTGCATCCGTGCGTCGCTGCGATCCGGTCCCAGGTCGACGGGCACGTGCACCTTCCGCCGACCACTGGCGACAACATCGATGTACTGTGGAGACCTCACGCCCCACGTGTTGAGCAATTCGGCGGTACGTCCACCCGGCCTCCCGCATGCCCACTATACGCCCTCGCTCAAAGTCAGTCAACTGCACATACGGTTCACGTCCACGCTGTCGCGGCATGCTACCAGTGTTAAAGACTGCGATGGAGCTCCGTATGCCACGGCAAACTGGCTGACACTGACGGCGGCGGTGCACAAATGCTGCGCAGCTAGCGCCATTCGACGGCCAACACCGCGGTTCCTGGTGTGTCCGCTGTGCCGTGCGTGTGATCATTGCTTGTACAGCCCTCTCGCAGTGTCCGGAGCAAGTATGGTGGGTCTGACACACCGGTGTCAATGTGTTCTTTTCTCCATTTCCAGAAGTGTATAATTATAATCAGCATAGCATCGCCACATAGATTTAAAATACGCTATGCTGATTATATTTATATGTTTTGACGATGCCATTATGGCCGTATCAGTTTAGGACATGTAAAAAAGATCTGAAGATGGTCATTACAGACTGAAACCGGTCATCGTCTAAAGAATTCATTTGTGATCAGAGACTGGAATAAAAAAGCATTTTACAGTATTGGATCGCTGTTTGTACACGCGATTATGTCGCAGTTGCCGTAGTACATATAAATTGTCGAAAAAAACTGAACTCCGTCCGAACAGTCCTTGGAAGGCTCAACGATACCGACCGGCCGCCGTGTCATCCAGAACCGGATGCGGATATGGAAGGGCATGTGGTCAGAAAACCGCTTTCCCGGCCGTATATTAGTTTAAGAGACCGGAGCCGCTACTTCTCAATCAAGTAGCTCCTCAGTTTGCCTCACGAGGGCTGAGTGCACCCCGCTTGCCAATAGCGCTCGGCAGACCGGTTGGTAACCCATCCAAGCGCTAGCCAAGCTTGACAGCGCTTAACTTCGGCGATCTGACGGGAACCGGTGTTACCACTGCAGCAAGGCCGTTGGTACATAAAAAATTATTAATGAAGAGTAATGAAATTTCTAGAAAACGTTTGTCTAGGTAATATGTTTAAGTGATCAAGATTTGCAAAATCACAGGTTAACCGAAGCGCGAGTAGCCAGGGCAGATGTCGTAGAATACGTATGAACCAAAGCATTAAGAAGATGTCCACTACATATGGTCTCTAAAATGCATATCTTAACAGCTATGAGCACTTGCTCATCTACTATATTGTGAAACACAACTCCTCTGCTGAGCGAGCGCTCATAGCTCTTAAGGTGAGCACTTTGGAGACCATATTTAGTGGACATTTTTATGTTGTTTTGGTCCATACTACTCTGAATGTTGCCTACTCTGCAACCTTAGCAACAACAGTATTCCGGCAATATCAGAACGATTTTTGATTACACCTTTTCTATTCTGTCGTTCCCGGACCAAGCTTCCCTCACCTCATATTTTAGTCATCGGTCTTCTGACTGGTTTGATGCGGCCCGCTGCGAATTCCTCTCCAGAGCCAACCTCCTCATCTCAGAGTAGCACTTGCAACCTACGTCCTCATTTATTTCTTGACTGTGTTCTATTCTCTCTCCACCTCTATTGGTTTGCTCTCTACTGCTCCCTATAGTTCCATGGACATTATTCTCTGACGTCGTATGATCCTGTCCCTCCTCCTTTTCAGTGTTTTCAATATATTCCTTTCCTCGACCTATGCTGCGCAGAACCTCCTCATTACTTACCTTATCAGCCTACCTAATTTTCAACATTCTTCTGCAACACTACATCTCAAACGCTTCTATTCTCTTCTGCTCCGGTTTTTCCACAGTCCATGTTCCACAAATGTTCTCCGAACGTACATTCTCAGAAATCTTTTGCTCAAATTAAGGCGTAAATTTGAAACAAGTAGACTTCTCTTAGCCGAGAATGTTCGTTTTGCGAGTACTAATCTACTTTTTTGTCATCCATCATAAGCTATTTTGCTACCAAGGTAGCAGAATTTAACTTCTTCAATTTTGTCATCACCAATCATGTTAAGTTTCTCACTGTTCTCATTACTGCCACTTCTCATCACTTTCGTCTGTCTTCGATTCACTCTCAGTTCATATTCTCTACTCATTACATTGTTCACTCTATTCAATACATTCTGTAATTTTTCTTCACTTATTATTATCCTTTCACCTTGAATTTCAATCAGACTCTTGAACCGTTCTTATATTTCCGTCATTGCTTCTTCCATGTATAGATTGTAGGTACAATAGGCTAAATCCCTGCCTTACTCCCTGTTCAATTCGATCAATTCTTTCTTCATCTTCCAGGCTTATTGTTCCCTCTTGGTTCTTGTACACACAGTTTATTACTCTCCTTTCCATGCACCTTTCCTCTATTTTTCTCAGAATTTCGAGCATCTTGCATCACCAGCATTGTCGAATGCTTTTTGCAGGTCGACAGATCCTACAAACGTGTTTTGATCTTCTATTGTTTGTTGCTGAGCGAGAGAATTACACTTTAGAAGCACTGAATGTTACGAGACTTTTTTGGATTTGGCTCTAAGTTGCTCGGTGTATGTTACTATAAAGTATGGCTGAGAACAGTCTGCCGCAGAAATACTTCATTTGGGCCGCACTCGACCGTTGGCCCATTTCCCAGATACTTCTGATAACGTAGTGTAAGTCAGAGGAGCCCAGAAGCAACTAAAGAAGGGAAGCCTCAGAGGGGGAAGTAATAGATTGGCTATGCCAGGGAAACAAACGTAAACACATTACGGTTCAAAAATGGCTCTGAGCACTATTGAGCACTATGGGAGTCAACTTCTGAGGTCATCAGTCCCCTAGAACTTAGAACTACTTAAACCTAACTAACCTAAGGACATCACACACATCCATGCCCGAGGCAGGATTCGAAACTGCGACCGTAGCAGCCCCGCGGTTCCAGACTGCAGCGCCTAGAACCGCACGGCCACATCGGCCGGCAAACACATTATGGATTGGGAGCAGGAAGTGGACAGAGATGAAGATGTCATGCGAGATCTGACACTGACAAAAGATCCTGAGAGGCCCATTTCGAAACAAGGTAACTTGAGAAGACGTTGTTCACTCATAAGGAAAGTAGTCTCGACTTGTTGATACAATCGATATGGGGATGTATGTCAATATCCCAGGTATCACGACCTCCAAGTGTTCATCCTGGTGCACCCTCGTTAACAAGTAATGAACATTTTGCGTGACAATAAATAGCGTTGAATAAGTAATATTAAACGGACTGGTTTGTATGGTATTGTATAGGGTCAAGACGTCATATGTAGAAAGTCTTTGATTCGAATCTTGTCAGGTGCTCTAACTTTTCTTTGTTTCTTTTTAGATCTTTATCGAAATGACTTTGATCACTATTTATATTCATGTAATTGGTATAAACGTAATTTTTTGACACATAATTACAGTCATCGTATCAGCTTGTTCATTTCCTTTCATTTATATTCCTATCATTCTTTTTCCACTTGAAAGCTTTCTTCATGTGATTTTAATTAATTTTATGTATTGATTTCGATTTAATTTCTTTCATTATGTACCATACTATTATTTGGTCCGTGCTATTATTGCTTTGATTATTTCTGTTCCTCATTTTTCTTGAATTTCGTTTTACTTATAATCGCTTATTTCGTTTACATCTTCATCTGTGTTGTTTTGTCCATAGTGCAAGGGGAATGTGCGGTATCTTTTAAATGCTTGTGTGAATATTACCACGCAAAAGGCTGCGCAGTTAGTAATGGAACATACATTTTTGATATCCTTTCGTCTTTTGTTTCTTAACCGATAGACGAGTATATTCAAATATTTAAATATTATAATAGATAAACATAATTAATTTCACTTTCACAAAAATTCTGAATGGAAAAAGAGCTATGTACAGAAAAACTGAGAACAAATGAAAAAGTTCATATCGTGATTAAAATGATGTGACAAAGGAACAGAAATAAAAAATAACATTTAAACCTAGTAAATGATAAAAGAATAATCGACAAAATAATTTCGGTACAGATTTGAAGTCTGCAGCTAGTCGTCTCGCGGTAGCGTTCTAGCTTCCCGAGCACAGGGTCCCGGCTTCGATTCCCGGCGGGGTCAGGGGTTTCACCTGTCCAGAGATGACTGGGTGTTGATGTGTCGTCTTCATTTTTATCATCATCATCATTATCATCATCATAATCATTCATACCCATTACTGTCGGAGGAAGACAATGGCAAACCACCTCCACTAGGACCTTGCCTAGTACAGCGGTGAGGGCCTCCCACATCATTTCCCTACGCTCTGTCAAGAAGCATGGGACTTCATTTCCAATTCCAAAGATTTAAAAATTTAAAACAAAGTAGCTGACGATTATGTAACCCATGATTTTACGCATGTGAAACCCTTAGCCTGCCGACTACACTACACGATGAACCTCCGCATTATTACATTCTCAGTTCTATTGAAGGTAACACAAAATCCCGAAATTTTTTCGTCAGTTACTCGTAAATGAGGGCCCACCATGGTTAATAGCTGCAGGTTGTGATTCATGGGACCTTATCCTTCGTCATCGTATACATGGTTTCAAAAATTAGATCCCATCGCTATGGATCTCTCCTTGACAGAATTATTGATATCCTAGGGAAGACCAATTGTGACGAAAGTATCCATCTGCTGTGCCCTGTAGACAATAACATTTTTTTTAATGTGATAATCGTAATTTCCAAGACGGGAGTTGCTGTGTGAATATCGAAGAACCCTGAATTTAATAAGCGAAGTGTCCAAAATAGTCACACGAACTATTTGCAAGAGAATTGAAAAACTGCCAGAAGCAGACCTGGAGGAACACGAGACTGAGTTCTGGTGAAATGTAGGATATCGCGAGGTCATACTGACTCTGATACTGATAAACGGAACAACGAGAAACCTACGTTTATCGCATCCCTTTATTTAGTGAACGCTTTTGACAATGGCGATTAGAATACACTCTGTAAATGATGAAGATAGCGGGGGAAGAATTTTAGAAGTGGAAGTTGATCTGCAAGATGTTGCGTCGGTACGTCCGCAAAGAGCGGGGACACGCAAATATTAAGGAATCGAGAGATACGCTTCAAATTCTCTGAGATACGCTTCAAATTGTCTGAGGCTATAGATACTGGCAGAATGAATAGGTCAGCAAGCAATTCAGTTGAAGAGAAATGGACAGTTCTAAAAATGCCAATCGCAGAAGATGGAAACAAAATCGTAGGTACAAGACGGGAAAGTGCAACAAAATAATGGGTAACAGAGGAAGTACTTCAGCTGATTGACGAAAGAAGAAAGTAAAAAACGTTCAGGTGAATACAGGAATGTATAAATACAAGTCCCTTAGGAAAGAAATAAGCAGGAACTGCAGTGACGGTAACGCGAAATAGGTACATGAAAAATGGAAAGAAATCGAAAAAGAAATGGTTCCGGGAGGACTGACTATACATACAGAAAAGTTAAAACAACCTTAGCTGAAATTAATACCAAGGGTGGAAACATTAAGAGCGAAGAGAAGAATTCCGCTGCTAAATGCAAAGAAGAGAGCGGGTAGGTGGAAAGGGTAGAATGAAACATCCATGATGGGGAGGGCTTGTCTGATGAAGTCATAGAAGAAAAAACAGGAGTCGACAAAGAAGAGATAAGGGGTCCAGTATTAGAGCCACAACTCAAAAGAGTGCTGGACGACTTAATATCAAACGAGGCGGAAGGGATAGATAACATCACGTCATTGGGAAAAGTGGCAACAAAACGACTATGTATAGAACCTATGAAACTGGCGATATATCATTAGACTTGCGGAAAAACATCATCTACACAATTTCGAAGGCAGCAAGAGCCGACAAGTGCGACAATTCCCTTACAGTCAGCTTAATAGCTCATACATGCAAGTTGCTGACAACAGCAGTAAACAGAAGGATGGGAAAGAAAATTGAAGGTCTGTTAGATGGCGATCAGTTTGGCTTTATGAAAGGTAAGTGCGCCAGAGGTGCAGTTCTGACGTTGTGATTGATAATGAAAGTGAGACTAAAGAAAATCAATCGACCTGTAAAAAGCTTTCGACAATGTAAAATCGTGCAAGATGTTTGAAATTCTGAGAAAAATAGGTTGCCTCTGAGCACTATGGGACTTAACTTCTGAGGTCATCAGTCCCATAGAACTCAGAACTACTTGAACCTAACTAACCTAAGGACATCACACACATCCATGCCCGAGGCAGGATTCGAACCTGTGACCGTAGCGGTCGCGCGGTTCCAGACTGTAGCGCATAGAACCGCTTTTTTTTTTTTTTCCTCGGCGCGTACGTCGCAAGACACCCATTTCAGTTCGTTGTTGATCCATTAACTCAATGTTTTTTATTACAGAGGGCAGTTAACCCTCTGACCGAACCCACAGAGTTACCGTGCCGGCTGGACCGCTCGGCTACTCCGGCCGGCAGAAAAATAGGGGTAATACAATATGTACAAGAGCCAAGAGAGAATAGTAAGAGTGGACGACCAAGAACCAAGTGCCAAGTACTCGGATTAAAAATGGTGTAGCAGTAGGATGTAGTCTTTCGCCCCTACTGTTCAATGTGTACATCGAAGAAGCAATAACTAAAATAAAAGGGAGTGGAATTAAAATTCAAGCTGAAAGGGTATCAGAATTGCTATCCTGAGTGAAAGTTAAGAATTAGAGGACGTGTCGGATTGAATTAACAGCCTAATGAGTACGAAATACGGACTGAGAGTAAATCAAAGAAAGTCAAAAGTATTGAGAAGTAGCAATAATGAGAACAACGAGAAACTTATCATCAGATCACGAAATAAAGGAATTGTGCTACATAGGCAGCTAGATAACTCATGACGGACGGAGCAAGGAGGACAAAAGCGCCCACTAATGCTGGAGACAGGGCATTCCTGGTGAAGAGAAGTCTACTAGTATCAAACATATACCTTCATTTGAGGATAATATTTCTGAGAAGCTACCTTCGGAGCACGTCATTGTGTGATAGTGAAATATGGACTGTGGTAAAAACGGAACAGGGAAGGATCGAACCATTTGAGCTGTGAAGCTACAGAAGGAAGTCGAAAATTAAGTGGACTGATAAGGTAAGTAATGAGGAGAGAGAGTACAGAATGATGTGACATCTGTTAAGACGTTAGGCAATAACTTCCATGCTACCAGATGAAGACGGGGGTTCGGATACATCAAGCAAATCATTGAGGAGGTGTGTTGCAAGAGCTAGTCTGATATGAAGAGGTTGGCACAGGAGAGAACTCAAAAAAAACATAAATACATTTATGTGTTTCAGATAAAAATAAAATCCATGAGAGAAATGCCTAAAAACCTGTTATTACGGGGAAAAATTGTATCTGAGTCCTGAAGTAACATACAGGGTGTTACAAAAAGGTACGGCCAAACTTTCAGGAAACATTCCTCACACACAAATAAAGATGTTATGTGGACATGTGACTGGAAACGCTTAATTTCCATGTTAGAGTTCATTTTAGTTTCGTCAGTATGTACTGTTCTTCCTCGATTCACCGCCAGTTGGCCCAATTGAAGGAAGGTAATGTTGACTACGGTGCTTGTGTTGACATGCGACTCATTGCTCTACATTACTAGCATCAAGCACATCAGTACGTAGCATCAACAGGTTAGTGTTCATCACGAACGTGGTTTTGCAGTCAGTGCAATGTTTACAAATGCGGATGCCCATTTGATGTGTGGATTAGCACGGGGCAATAGCCCTGGCGCGGTACTTTTGTATCGAGAAAGATTTCCAGAACGAAGGTGTCCCAACAGGAAGACGTTCGAAGCAATTGATCGGCGTCTTAGGGAGCACGGAACATTCCAGCCTATGACTCGCGACTGGGGAGACCTAGAACGACGAGGACACCTGCAATGGACGAGGCAATTCTTCGTGCAGTTGACGATAACCCTAATGTCAGCGTCAGAGAAGTTGCTGCTGTACAAGGTAACGTTGACCACGTCACTGTATGGAGAGTGCTACGGGAGAACCAGTTGTTTCCCTACCATGTACAGCGTGTGCAGGCACAATTAGCAGCTGATTGGCCACCACGGGTACATTTCTGCGAATGGTTCATCCAACAATGTGTCAATCCTCATTGCAGTGCAAACGTTCTCTTTACGGATTAGGCCTCATTCCAACGTGAATCGTAAATTTTTACAATCAACATGTGTGGGCTGACGAGAATCCGCACGCAATTGTGCCATCGTCATTAACACAATTTTCTGTGAAAGTTTGGGCAGGCATTGTTGGTGATGTCTTGATTGGGCCCCATGTTCTTCCACCTACGCTCAATGGAGCACGTTATCATGATTTCATAAGGGATACTCTACCTGCGCTGATAGAACATGTGCCTTTACAAGTACGACACAACATGTGGTTCATGCACGATGGAGCTCCTGCACATTTCAGTCGAAGTGCTCGTACGCTTCTCAACAACAGATTCGGTGACCGATGGATTGTTAGAGGCGGACCAATTCCATGGCCTCCACGCTCTCCTGACCTCAATCCTCTTGACTTTCATTTATGGGGGCATTTGAAAGCTCTCGTCTACGCAACCCCGGTACCAAATGTAGAGACTCTTCGTGTTCGTATTGTGGACTGCTGTGATACAATACGCCATTCTCCAGGGCTGCATCAGCGCATCAGAGATTCCATTCGACGGAGGGTGGATGCATGTACCCTCGCTAGCGGAGGACATTTTGAACATTTCCTGTAAGAAAGTCTTTGAAGTCACGCTGGTACGTTGTGTTGCTGTGTGTTTCCGTTCCATGATTAATGTGATTTGAAGGGAAGTAATAAAATTAGCTCTAACATGGAAAGAAAGCGTTTCCGGACACATGCCCACATAACGTATTTTCTTTCTTTGTGTGTGAGGAACGTTTCCTGAAAGTCTGGCCGCACCTTTTTGTAACAACCTGTATATGCTACATGGCATAGTAGGTTCGTGGATGACAAGAAATTTTTTAAATTTAGTACTTTAATCTAATTTACTCCAAAATTATTCACTGACCACTAACAAACCTTTCATTAATAAAATATAAACTCAGAACTAAAGGGGATAGGAGAATAATACATGGCTGTCCTCAGTAAACATAAGTCCCTGGCGTCAACTGTTGTTAGCACCAACAAAGCTGACGAGAGCAGCACATTAACGAAAGATTTTGTTCCCATTAACTAATTAAGTCGGGGTGAGAGAGCGGTTCTAGGCGCTACAGTCTGGAACAGCGCGACCGCTACGGACGCAGGTTCGAATCTTGCCTCGGGCATGGATGTGTTTGATGTCCTTAGGTTAGTTAGGTTTAAGCAGTTTTAAGTTCTAGGGGACTGATGACCTCAGAAGTTAAGTCCCATAGTGATCAGAGGCATTTGAACCATTTGAAATAATGAAGATGTATAACTGGTAAAGCAATCAGCGGTGTTTCTCTGAGATGTGGCATTTGGTAAGGGATATTGAAATTCCATTAAAGCCACGGCTGCATTTTCACAGGCTGCTGTTGGTGGCATTTCCAAAGGCGAGACCAGCTAAGCTGTAATCTGTGTCTGGTTTTATAGCGTCGCTCCTACAGCAAGTTGACTCGTCTCTTTAACCTGTTTACCTGCACTAGTGGAGAAGTATTACACGGCCTTCACACGGTTACGCAGTGCGTGAATGGTGCGCCTGGTTTCACAGGCCGGCAAAGTTACTTTCTGCCCGTTTGGGAACGATGTTAAATCAGTTACAAATCAACTGCATTACAGTGTCTTCTTTTCATACATTGCATTGGCTTGTTTTCTAAAGTTATGTGCTTTTTAGTGGAGTCTGCCTCCATCTTTTCGTATCTTGTGCTAAACATCACTTACGTGCACAACTTTCTCAACAGCCTGTTTGGTTCCGTACTCTAGTTGCTGTCCACCATTACTACTTATCCCCTGTACTGCTCCTTCCACCTAACAAATCCACCACATCAGGCAAGATTGCATGTGGAAGCAGACTGTTTTTATTTCAAGTATAAAGGATACAGAAATCAGTCGTAAATAATGTTCATCGCAATTCGAGATTTCGGTTACTGCGTGGCCATCTTCAGTGCAGTAAATATAGGTTAAATGTTATTGCAACTTCCTGGTAGGTCAAAACTGTGTGCCAGACAGGTAATCAAACTAGGGATTTTCGTCTTTCGTTGGCAAGTGATCCACCAGCCTTTTTCTCTGAGAGGTTTCATGAGGTGAAAAATTACAGTTTCTCAGTGCTTTGGGCCTTTTTTTTTTTTAATAGGATCACCGTAATCTAAAGGCTGGAGGAGACAGTGTGGGCAGTCGTGGCCACGATGACTCCAACCCTCCCTTTGCTGGGATGCACTCTCACATTTTTTCGCGTACACCGAGCAGCCAGAAGATTATGACCACCTACCTTATAGCCGATATGTCCTTCGGCACGGATAACAACGGCAACACATCGCGACGTAGAAGACCTATGTAAATCGCTGGATGGAGTTTAATGACATCCCAGGCGCGTTCGATACGGTTCAGATCTGGAGCAATGCGGGAGGAGGGAGGGGGGGGGGGGGAGTTCGGTGCATCAACTGGAACTAGCCACTGTGTTCCTCGAACCACTCCATCACAATCTTGGCCTTGTGAATCGGCGCATTGTCTTGTTGAAAAATGCCGTAAGGGGTTTTACGTGGTCTGCAACCAGTTTACGTTTCTCCTTGAGCGTCGTGGTGTAGTGGACGAGGTCCACAGTACCCACGGAAGCCCACGGGAATGTTTCCCAGAGCATAATGCAGCCGCCGCCAACTTGTATCCGTTCAAATGGTTCAAAATGGCTCTGAGCACTATGGGACTTAACTTCTGAGGTCACCAGTCCCCTAGATTTAGAACTACTTAAACCTAATTAAGGACATCACACACATCCATGCCCGAGGCAGGATTCGAACCTGCGACCGTAGCAGCCGCGCGGATCCGGACTGAAGCGCCTAGAACCGCTCAGCCACCGCGGCTGGCCTTGTCTCCGTCCCGCAGTACGCGAGACGAGGAGCTGTTCCCCTAAAACACGGTGGTTTCGCACACTGCTGTATCGGTATTCATAAGGCCATGCACCCCCCACCCCCCCACCCAACCCCACCCCCACCCCCCCGCCCATCAACTTGCCGTTGGTGGGGTGGCTTGCGTGCCTCAGCGATACAGATGGCCGTACCGTAGGTACAACCACAACGGAGGGGTATCAGTTGAGAGGCCAGACAAACGTGTGGTTCCTGAAGAGGGGCAGCAGCCTCTTCAGTAGTTGCAGGGGCAACAGTCTGGATGACTGACTAATCTGGCCTTGTAACAATAACCAAAACGGCCATGCTGTGCTGGTACTGCGAACGGCTGAAAGAAAGGGGACACAACGGCCGTAACTTTTCCCGAGGGCATGCAGCTTTACTGTATCGTTAAATGATGATGGCTTCCTCTTGGGTAAAATATTCCGGAGGTAAAATAGTCCCCCATTCGGATCTCCGGGCGGGAACTACTCAGGAGGACGTCGTTACCAGGAGAAAGAAAACTGGCGTTCTACGGGTCGAAGCGTGGAATGTCAGATCCCTTAATCGGGCAGATAGGTTAGAAAATTTAAAAAGGGAAATGGATAGATTAAAATTAGATATAGTGGGAATTAGTGCAGTTCAGTGGCAGGAGGAACAAGACTTTTGGTCAGCTGAATACAGGGTTATAAATACAAAATTAAATAGGGGAAAAACAGGAGAAGGGTTAATGATGAATAAAAAAATAGTTGTGCGGGTAAGCTACTACAAACAGCATAGTGAACGCATTATTGTGGCCAAGATAGATACGAAGCCCACACCTACTACACTTGTACAAGTTTATATGCCAACTAGCTCTGCAGATGATGAAGAAATTGATGAAATGTATGATGAGATAAAAGAAATTATCCAGGTAGTCAATGGAGACGAAAATTTAATAGTCACGGGTGACTGGAATTCGAGAGTAGGAAAAGGGAGAGAAGGAAACATAGTAGGTGAATATGATTTGGCGGTAAGAAATGAAAGAGGAAGCCCTCTGGTAGAATTTTGCACAGAGCATAAATTAGTCATAGCTAACACTTGGTTCAAGAATCATGTAAGAAGATTCTATACATGGAAGAACCCTGGAGATACTAAAAGGTATCAGATAGATTATACACTCCTGGAAATGGAAAAAAGAACACATTGACATCGGTGTGTCAGACCCACCATACTTGCTCCGGACACTGCAAGAGGGCTGTACAAGCAATGATCACACGCACGGCACAGCGGACACACCAGGAACCGCGGTCTTGGCCGTCGAATGGCGCTAGCTGCGCAGCATTTGTGCACCGCCGCCGTCAGTGTCAGCCAGTTTGCCGTGGCATACGGAGCTCCATCGCAGTCTTTAACACTGGTAGCATGCCGCGACAGCGTGGACGTGAACCGTATGTGCAGTTGACTGACTTTGAGCGAGGGCGTATAGTGGGCATGCGGGAGGCCGGGTGGATGTACCGCCGAATTGCTCAACACGTGGGGCGTGAGGTCTCCATAGTACATTGATGTTGACGCCAGTGGTCGGCGGAAGGTGCACGTGCCCGTCGACCTGGGACCGGACCGCAGCGACGCACGGATGCACGCCAAGACCGTAGGATCCTACGCAGTGCCGTAGGGGACCGCACCGCCACTTCCCAGCAAATTAGGGACACTGTTGCTCCTGGGGTATCGGCGAGGAACATTCGCAATCGTCTCCATGAAGCTGGGCTACGGTCCCGCAAACCGTTAGGCCGTCTTTCGCTCACGCCCCAACATCGTGCAGCCCGCCTCTAGTGGTGTCGCGACAGGCGTGAATGGAGGGACGAATGGAGACGTGTCGTCTTGAGCGATGAGAGTCGCTTCTGCCGTGGTGCCAATGATGGTCGTATGTGTGTTTGGCGCCGTGCAGGTGAGCGCCACAATCAGGACTGCATACGACCGAGGCACACAGGGCCAACACCCAGCATCATGGTGTGGGGAGCGATCTCCTACACTGGCCGTACACCTCTGGTGATCGTCGAGGGGACACTGAATAGTGCATGGTACATCCAAACCGTCATCGAACCCATCGTTCTACCATTCCTAGACCAGCAAGGGAACTTGCTGTTCCAACAGGACAATGCACGTCCGCATGTATCCCGTGCCACCCAACGTGCTCTAGAAGGTGTAAGTCAACTACCCTGGCCAGCAAGATCTCCGGATCTGTCCCCCATTGAGCATGTTTGGGACTGGATGAAGCGTCGTCTCATGCGGTCTGCACGTCCAGCACGAACGCTGGTCCAACTGAGGCACCAGGTGAAAATGGAATGGCAAGCAGTTCCACAGGACTACATCCAGCATCTCTACGATCGTCTCCATGGGAGAATAGCAGCCTGCATTGCTGCGAAAGGTGGATATACACTGTACTAGTGCCGACATTGTGCATGCTCTGTTGCCTGTGTCTATGTGCCTGTGGTTCTGTCAGTGTGATCATGTGATGTATCTGACCCCAGGAATGTGTCAATAAAGTATCCCCTTCCTGGGACAATGAATTCACGGTGTTCTTATTTCAATTTCCAGGAGTGTATAATGGTAAGACAGAGACGTAGTATCCAGGTTTTAAATTGTAAGACTTTTCCAGGTTCAGATGTGGACTCTGACCACAATCTATTGGTTATAGACTGTAGATTAAAACTGAAGAAACTGCAAAAAGTTGGGAATTTAAGGAGATGGGACCTTGACAAACTGACTAAATCAGAGGTTGTAGTGAGTTTCAGGGAGAGCATAAGGGAACAATTGAGAGGAATGGGGGAAAGAAATACAGTAGAAGAAGAATGGTTAGCTCTGAGAGATGTAGTAGTGTAGGCAGCAGAGGATAAAGTAGGTAAAAAGACGAGGGCTAGTAGAAATCCTTGGGTAACAGAAGAAATACTGAATTTAATTAACGAAAGGAGAAAATATAAAAAAGCAGTAAATGAAGCAGGCAAAAAGAAATACAAACGTCTCAAAAATGAGATCGACAGGAAGTGCAAAATGGCTAAGCAGGGATGACTAGACGAGAAATGTAAGGATGTAGAGGCTTATCTCACTAGGGGTAAGTTAGATACTGCCTACAGGAAAATTAAAGAGACCTTTGGAGAGAAGAGAACCACTTGTATGAATATCAAGTGCTCAGATGGATACCCACTTATAAGCAAAGAAGGAAAGCAGGAAGGTGGAAGGAGTATATACAGGGTCTATACAAGAGCGATGTACTTGAGGACAGTATTATGGAAATGGAAGAAGATGTAGATGAAGATGAAATGGAAGATACGATACTGCGTAAAGAGTTTGACAGGGCGCTGAGAGACCTGAGTCGAAACAAGGCCCCTGGAGTAGACAACATTCCATTAGAACTACTGACGGCCTTGGGAGAGCCAGTCCTGACAAAATTCTACCATCTGGTGAGCAAGATGTATGAGACAGGCGAAATACCCTCAGACTTCAAGAAGAATATAATAATTCCAATCCCAAAGAAAGCAGGTGTTGGCAGATGTGAAAATTACCGAACTATCAGTTTAATAAGTCATAGCTGCAAAATAGTATCGCGAATTCTTTACAGACGAATGGAAAAACTGGTAGAAGCCGACCTCGGGGAAGGTCAGTTTGGATTCCTTAGAAATGTTGGAACACCTGAGGCAATACTGACCTTACGACTTACGTTAGAAGAAAGATTAAGGAAAGGCAAACCTACGTTTCTAGTATTTGTAGACTTAGAGAAAGCTTTTGATAATGTTGATTGGAATACTCTCTTTCAAATTCTGAAGGTGGCAGGGGTAAAATACAGGGAGCGAAAGGCAATTTACGATTTGTACAGAAACCAGATGGCAGTTATAAGAGTCGAGGGGCATGAAAGGGAAGCAATGGTGGGGAAGGGAGTGAGACAGGGTTGTAGCCTCTCCCCGATGTTATTCAATGTGTATATTGAGCAAGCAGTAAAGGAAACAAAAGAAAAATTCGGGGTAGATATTAAAATCCATGGAGAAGAAATGAAAACTATGAGCTTCGTGGATGACATTGTAATTCCGTCAGAGACAGCAAAGGACTTGGAAGAGTAGCCGAACGGAATGGACAGTGTCTTCAAAGGAGGATATAAGATGAACATCAAGAAAAGCAAAACGAGGATAATGGAATGCAGTCGAATTAAGTCGGATGATGCTGAGGAAATTAGATTAGGAAATGAGACGCTTAAACTAGTAAATGAGTTTTGCTATTTCGGGAGCAAAATAACTGATGATGGTCAAAGTAGAGAGGATATAAAATGTACGATATAAAATTTGTTAGCATCGAGTATACATTTATGAATCAGGAAGTCGTTTCTGTTATATATTTCTGTGGAATGTAGCCATGTATGGAAGTGAAGCATGGACGATAAATAGTTCGGACAGGAGGAAAATAGAAGCTTTCGGAATGTGGTGCTTCAGAAGAATGCTGAATATTAGATGGGTAGATCACGCAACTAATGTGGAGGTTTTGAAGAGAATAGGAGAGAAGAGGATTTTGTGGCACAACTTGACTAGAAGAAGTTACCGGTTGGTAGGGCATGTTTTGAGACATCAAGGGATCACATATTTAGCATTGGAGGACAGCGTGGAGGGTAAAAATCGTAGAGGGAGACCAAGAGATGAATACACGAAGCAGATTCAGAAGGATGTAGGCTGCAGTAGGTACTGGGAGATGAAGAAGCTTGCACAGGATAGAGTGGCATGGAGAGCTGCATCAAACCATTCTCAGGTCTGAAGACCACAGCAAGGCCATGCAACGCCCTGTCACGTCAACGTGCAGTTCCGATGGCCACGTGTCCATTTCGGTCATAGTTGTCCTTGTCGTGATGTTAACATTGCCACACAGATGAGTCGCGGGCTGCAGAGGTGCTTTTTGTGTTCAGACACTCTTGTACTCTGCCCGGCATTAAAGTCTGACGTTGGCTCCGTTACAGTTCGCCATCTCTCCTGTCTCACCACTCTGCCCAGCGTAAGACGCCCGTCACCTGTAACGAGGGGTGTCCACCCAGCAGCTTGACGTCTGGACTTCGTTTCACCTCCGCTTCGCCACGTGCTGAAGACACTCACCACAGTATCCTCCCAACACCTAATAATACGCGGAGTTTCCGTAATGCTTGTGCTGAGCCTGTGAGCCATCGCAATCTGCCGCCTTCCCTATGCTACTCACGGACAGAACGCTCGCCAATACTACATCGATTTTGCGTGTGTCTGACTAGTAGTTATTCCTCACCAGGTGACGCTGCTCCCGCCTGAAAGGGTTTACATCGATAGTAAGTCGGTGGCCATAATGTTGTGGCCGGCCGAAGTGGCCGAGCGGTTCTAGGCGCTTCAGTCTTTAACCGTGCGACCGCAAAGGTCGCAGGTTCGAATCCTGCCTCGGGCATCGATGTGTATGATGTTCTTAAGTTAGTTAGGTTTAAGTAGTTGTAAGTCTAGGGGACTGATGACCTCAGATCTTAAGTCCCATAGTGCTCAAAGCCATAATGTTGTGGTTGTTCAGTGGAAACTCAATGCGCCCATCCCGAACGCTAGAAATCCCGAAAAGCGGACCTAGTCCAAAGGGTAGTTGCGTCACGTTTCGTTCCCAATACGGCTAGCACCTGCCACGCCGGAAACAAGCGAACTTAGTGGGAGCGTAGAAAATTTTCTGTTAAGATAATTGGCAAAATCCAAGCGATAAAACGAAAACCTTTGCATGTCCAATCTGCAAGAGCTGCCAAAAATCGATGCGCTGGGGATAAGCATCTCCACATACGAGGTAACCCAAAGTACAATACTCGCCATTAAAATTGCTACACCAAGAAGAAATTCAGATCATAAACGGGTATTCATTGGACAAATATATTATACTAGAACTGACATGTGATTACATTTTCACGCAATTTGGGTGCATAGATCCCGGTACTCAGTACCCAGTACCCAGAACAACCACCACTGGCCGTAATAACGGCCATGATACGCCTAGGCATTGAGTTAAACAGAGCTTGGATGGCGTGTACAGGTACAGTTGCCCATGCAGCTTCAACATGATACCACAGTTCATCAAGAGTAGTGACTGGCGTATTGTGACGAGCCAGTTGCTCGGCCACCATTGACCAGACGTTTTCAATTGGTGAGAGATCTGGAGAATGTGCTAGCCAGGTCAGCAGTCGAACATTTTCTGTATCCAGAAAGGCCCGTACAGGACCTGGAACATGCGATCGTGCATTATCCTGCTGAAATGTAGGGTTTCGCAGGGATCGAATGAAGGGTAGAGCCACGGGTTGTAACACATCTGAAATGTAACGTCCACTGTTCAAAGTGCCATCAATGCGAACAAGAGGTGATCGAGACGTGTAACCAATGGCACCCCATACCATCAAGCCGGGTGATACGCCAGTATGGCGAAGGCGAGTACAAGCTTCCAATGTGCGTTCACCGCGATGGCACCAAACAGGGATGCGACCATCATGATGCTGTAAACAGAACCCGGATTCATCTGAAAAATTGACGTTTTGCCATTCGTGCACCCAGGTTCGTCGTTGAGTACACCATCGCAGGCGCTCCTGACTGATGTAGAGTCAAGGGTAAACGCAAGCATGGTCCCCGAACTGATAATCCATGCTTCTGCAAACGTCGTCGAACTGTTCGTGCAGATGGTTGTTGTCTTCCAAACGTCCCCATCTGTTGACTCAGAGATCAAGATGTGGCTGTACCATCCTTTACAGCCATGCGGGTAAGATGCCTTTCATCTCGACTGCTAGTGATACGAGGCCGTTGCGATCCAGCACGGCGTTCCGTATTACCCTCCTGAACCCACCGATTCCATATTCTGCTAACAGTCATTGGATCTAGACCAACGCGAGCAGCAATGTCGCGATACGATAAACCGGAATCGCGATAGGCTACAATCCGACCTTTATCAACGTCGGATATGTGATGGTACGCATTTATCCTCCTTACACGAGACATCACAACGTTTCACCAGGCAACGCCGATCAACTGCTGTTTGTGTATGACTAATCGGTTGGAAACTTTCCTCAAGACAGCAGGTTGTAGGTGTCGCCACCGTCGCCAACCTTGTGTGAATGCTATGAAAAGCTAATCATTTGCATATCACAGCATCTTCTTCCTGTCGGTTAAATTTCGCGTCTGTAGCACATCATCGTCGTGGTGTAGCAATTTTAATGGCCAGCAGTGTAGTTACACAATTTTATTGTAATCAGATAGTAAACTTAAAAGAACATAATTTTCGACCTAATCTCGTTGCGTTTCAACGCACTTGGTCCATCGTTGCACAAACTTCCTTGTACCCTCATAAAAGAAGGTTCTGGGTTGAGCTGCGAGCCAGGAATGCACCGCTGCTTTCACTGCTTCGTCCGAGGCAAATCGACGGCCCCTTAATGCCTGATTCAGTGGACCAGACATGTGATAGTCAGAAGAGGAAAGATCGAGACTATATGGAGGATGATCCAGTACTTCAAATATGAGTTTCTGGAGCGTTTCAGCAGTGTGGGCAGCAGTATGCGGAATGCCATCGTCGTGCAACAACACAACAGCTTTAGACAGCAATCCCAGGCGTTTGCTTCGAATTGCAGGCTTTAGCCTGGCAGTAAGCATCTCACTATAACGTACACTGTTTATTGTTGTACCAGTTTCCCCATAATGTTGGAGTACTGGACCTTGTACGTCCCAAAAAACCATAAGCATCGGTTTCTCTGCGGACGGTTGGGTCCTGAACTTTTTCTTGCACATAGAGTTTGGATGTTTCCAGTGCATACTCTGCCGTTTACTCTCCGGCTCGAAATGTTTAAAATGGCTCTGAGTACTATGGGACTTAACATCTGAGGTCATCAGTCCCCTAGAACTTAGAACTACTTAAACCTAACCAACCTAAGGACATCACTCACATTTATGCTCGAGGCAGCATCCGAACCTGTGACCGTAGCAGCAGCGCGGTTCCGGACTGAAGCGCCTACAACCGCTCGGCCACACGGCCGGTTCTCCGGCTCGTAATGCTGGATCCATGTTTCGTCACCAACAATGATCCTGTTTAAGAAGTTGTCCCCTTCGTTACCATAGCGATCCAAATGTTTTTTTGCAGATGTCCAATCGCGTTTGATTATTCCACTGTGTTAGTTGTTTTGGGACCCATCTTGCACAAACTTTATGAAAACCAAGTCTGTTGTGGATGATTTCGTAGGCAGAAGTTTTGTCTAATTTGCATAAGATGTACCACTTTTGAATAGTTAATCATTTGTCCAAGAGCATCATTTCACGTGAACGCTCAATGGTTTCTTCATCTGTGGCGGTAAACGGTCGTCCGGTTCCTCCATCGTGCGCAATACTTGTACGATCATTTCAGAATTTTTCAACCTTTTCGTAGACACTCCATTGTGGCAAAACACTGTTCCCGTACTGTACCGAAAGTCTTCGATGAATTTCGGCCTCTGATACGCATTCCGACCACAAAAAACGGATCACTGAACGTTGCTCTTCTTTGGTGCAAATTGACAGCGGAGCAGCCATGATTAACAGCACGGCAGCGATAACGAAACTAACCTAGCAGCTTGAAAATTGCAAAGATATAACAACAAATAAACAAAGCATGCGTCATCAACGTAAAACGACAGTAATACCAAAATAAACAAAAATATAACTAAATTGCCGATAATAATTGCTTTATCCTCCTAGATAAGCCAAGACCCAGCCCTTCATTCCACGTGAGATACCCTAGCCTTCACAGCTTCACTTCTACTAGCAGCTCTTACCTTCCTAACTTCACAGAAGTTCTGCCGCGAAACTTGCGGGGCCTGCACTCCCGAAGTGAGAATATTGCGGAAATATGGCTCAGCTACACCCAGGGGTATGCATCCAGAAAGTGTTACTGTTTTAAATTACATTTGCTGCATTGAAAATGAACACACAGAGAACTAAAGCTGCATTTTTGATATAAACATTACTTCCGACTGATTGCTGCACCCTTTACTACTTAAATCCGCCAGACACATTTCAGCCCTTTTGAGGCTGGCCCAGTAGATTGTTGGCGTCGGGATTTTGAAGTGGAAACAGAAGGAGCAACAACAACAGCTAAACCAAGAGACGGCAAAGTTCACGCACTGGGGAATCACTGGTGAGTTCCAAAGTACTACCAACTACCAACAGTCCAGCAACGGCAATAAATTTGTTCAGGCAGTTGCAAACATTGGGATGCTGAAACTTCCTGGCAGATTAAAACAGTGTGCCCAGACTCGAACTCCGTACCTTTGCCTTTCGCGGGCAAGTTCTCTACCATCTGAGCTATCCAAGCACGACTCACGCCCCGCCCTCACAGCTTTACTTCTGCAAGTATCTCGTCTCCTACCTTCCAAACTCTGCAGAAGCTCTCCTGCGAACCTTGCACAATTAGCAGTCCTGAAGGAAAGGATATTGCGGAGACATGGCTTAGCCACAGCCTGGGGGATTTCCAAAATGAGATCTTGACTCTGCAGTGGAGTGTGCTCTGATATGAAAGTTCCTGGCAGATTAAAACTGTGTGCTGCTTTCGAGTAGCTCCTCATAAGCCCCAGACATTCCATTAATCAGTGACAGTGGATGACTGGAAACGATAGGTGTGGAGTGATGAATCGTGGTATAGAAGACGCCAATCCGACGGCATTGTATGGACCGACAAATTCCTGGAGAAGGTTAACATCTTTCATCTCTAGTGTCAACAGTGAAGTAAAGAGGAAGCGATGTTGCGATTTGGTTTGTTTTTCGCGGTTACGGTGTGCTCCTCTTATTGCTTTAGATGCAGATGTATATGAACACACTTTACAGTGTTGTGTACTGCGTACAGGAGAGGCAACGCCTTGTGCACAATAACATACCAGAAATTGTCAGGCCTTCTGCACTGGGACACCCGGACACAATGGAACACCTTTGGGCCGCGCGGCGTGGGCGCGCGGTTCAAGGCGCCATGTCACGGATTTCACGGTCCCTCCCACCGGAGGTTCTAGTCCTCCCTCGGGCACGGGTGTGTGTGTTGTTCTTAGCATAAATTAGTTTAACTAATGCGGAAGTCTAGGGGCCGATGATCTCAGCAGTTTGGTCCCTTAGGAACTGACACAGATTTCAACATTTTCGAACATCTTTGCCATGAATGCGAAAGTCGACTTGGCTCCATACCCCAGCGTCAAACCTGACTACGTTCTCTGGTTTCGGCTCTTGAGAAGAAATGGGCTGCCATTCCTCCATAGACGCTCAGCTCTTCGAAAGTGTCCTCAGCAGAGTTCGAATTGGAAATTTGTGGTAAGTTCCTGTGGGACCAAACTGCTGAGGTCATTGGTCCCAAGGCTTACGCACTACGTAGTCTAACTTAAACTAGCTTACGCTAAAAACAACAAACAAACAAACAAACACACACAAACACACACACACACACGCCCGAGGGAGGACTCGAACCTCCGCAGGGGGAGAGCCGCGCGAACCGTGGCAAGGCGCCCCAGACTTCGCGGCTATCCCGCGCGGACCGGCAGAGTTAAAGCCGTCATTAATGAGAAGGGTGGACACATCCCCTATTTGTGTCCCCTAATGCGTGTCCGGATACGCCTGATTACAGAGCGTATGTAGTGGTAGCTTTTAACGCCTGGTGGTTGTCTGTTGAGCAGTGATGTTTGTAGAGTCGCCACTTGTTACTGTCCTCTGCTTCAAGTTTCGTTCTGGAATGTGAACTTAGTTATCTGCGAATGTGAACAGATTTGCCCTTCGTGTCTCATCTGCAATTTATGCTTGATTCTAGAGCTAAAAATTTTTCTCGGTAGCATAAAAATGGAAAGTCTTCGCCAGACCAGAATAGCCCGTGATATATACAATATTGTTAGCAAAAATGTAGCTAATTTTCAAAGTACAGGTAATTGTTACAAGAAAGTAATCAAAAAACTTTAAAGTAAGTCTTAAAGAAAATCATGCGCTAATAACGAAATCAGATAGAGACAATGCCCTCACTATTGCTAACAAACAGTGGTGAGTAAGGATAATGACACACACACAGTGGTTACGGTTGCTACAAGCCACACCACAAGTTGGGAAACGGGGCCATATTTCTAGTAGTTCACTGTCCAGTTGAGATTTTCACAAATGTTTTATTCGTATCTTATAGAAACTAGCAGTACGGCAGTAAACAACCTTTTAAACACGCCGCTAACGGCAATCAAGTAATTTATAGCAAAACAACAATTTAAGAAAATTTAAAAAACAAATAGAGGAAACAGTAAGGCAATAAACAACGTTTCAAAACACGCCACTAATGCAACACAACAGTTAAAAAAATTAAAAAAGAAAAAAAAAACAGAAGCTATCAGTACGGCAATCAACAACCTTTCAAAACACGCCGCTAACGGCAATCAAGTCATTTACATCAATGCAACCATTTAAAATTTCTTTTAAAAACATCAATCAGGTCATTTACAGCAATACAACAGTTTAAAAAACTTTAAAGAACATTAGTAAACAGGCTACTAAAGTAAATACAGAACTATGTTAATAAAGTATGGTGAGGTAGTGAAGCTACCAATAGCGGCATTAAAAAAATCAAAGGTCTCAGCAAACACATGATTAATGGCAATAAAGGAATGGAGGAATTTAAAAAGTTTTTAAACAAAAGTGTCCTGGAATATCATTAGATCATAACAGATATGTTGGACCCGTGTAAGGCGGCCACAAATCATCCACTCATGGATGCTCAGGCTAGACAGAATACTGACCAATTTGAATACCCCCGTAAACACAATTGCCAGTTTCAGGCTGGTTACTGCACCGTCTTTTAGCCAGCGAAAACTTGTTATGAGATGGCTTAACTTGCTGACAGAATTAGAGCCTCGTGCAACGGAACATTACACCACACAGTCCTGAATGAGCGACCACATGATCAACCAACAAGAAGGATGAATTTACTAGTAACACGACAGAATAGTGAAACAATTAAATTGCCAAAATTACACCTCCCATCGGGCAGTAACGAGAGGAGGAGGAAAGATCACTGTCTACAGTTACACCGGTGGCGGGGACAGGAAAACCGATCGCCGGAGGCCACAAGGCAAAAGAGAGACTGGTTACGCAAAATTATTACTCAATGATTAAACCTTCCACTAACTTATCTTGCAATTATGGCAAGGATCCACACATCCGACCGCGCACGCGTCGCCAGCGTACCCAACACGCCACGGTCACGCGACAACACGCTCTGTCACTGGAGTTCACGTCTTCTCTGCAACGTTGACGGGTAGTGACCGATCCTTCATGTTAGGTGTCTCCAGTGTTGAAACGGAGGATTTAAAGAAGCTTCTTAACGTCCCACCGAGGCGAAATGAACAGCAACTGCTCGTGAGGCGATTCTGTATACACCCAACCCGCGGGGAGCTCTTCCGTCAACTCTACTCGCTCGTTACACACAACCGACATACATCACGTGGCGACTCGGTACAGCCGACCACGCCTGCTTCTCGCTGGAGAGCCATACTGCCCTCCCGTGTCCACCACACTCACTGAGCGCAACACCCCTACTTCCGCGCCACCACACGAGGCTACAACCGGTCAAAGATCTCACTTCCTCCGTAGCAGTTTCCCGGAAGCAAACGCAGATATCGATAGCAGAGGGAAAAGACAACTAAGCAGCCACTTAATGATAGACAACATAATCAAACAAACATGTCAGGGGAAGAAAAGGAAAACCAATGCAATTTAAATACAAGGTGTAGCACGAGTCGATACACGTCTCAAATAATTTTATAGTACTTTTTACTTTTATTTTTATTTATTTACTTATTTTTGACTGAATCAATATTACTAAGCTACATGAAGACCACACTCAGCTTTGCAAAGAGAAATTAGATCCTCTCATGATGACGCTAAATTTTTGCTCGGACCGTTTCATGTTAGACAGTTGATCAACATGAACCCTCAACCTCCAAAGTTACGCTCTCAGTTTGAAGTTCACAAAATGGATCATCCGATTCCCCATATTTCAGGTAGTAGGAATAGTGCTTACCACTACTTAACAAAGTTTCTTCACGATAAGATTTTAAAAAAATTACTTCTTTCAAAGTATTTATTCAATTATTCAACTGTCAAAGTTGTGTTAGTGAAATGAAAGACTTACACTATGATCAAAATACCAAGCTGCTGTCGGGCGATAATAAAAATCTTTCTCCTAATAACGAACGTAATGAAATTATCTAGCATTCTGGGTGGTGTCTGTTTGTTCTATATCGTGTCTCCCTACAAATTTCGCGCAACGACGCTCTGGGTGTGTTTTTTAGGGAATTGACTAGCTTGAACCTGGGACCTGTTGCTGGTAAGGAGACGCCAGACCACACATGACATGTAGAGTTCAGAAGAGTTCAATGAGACTAGCGATGATATAATCAAAAGCTTAATTATTTCAGCGTCAGCTCCACTGCACTCCCTGTAAAAGAATCTCAATACTAACTAAATTTAGTGGAAGGGGTTCAAGGCTTTCCTATTGTTAGTTAGCTGGTAAAATAACGTCGAAAAAGCAGTGAAGTTTACCATTGTAAATTTTATTCTACTCACAAAACATTGTTTATAAATTGCACTATTAATAAAAGGAAGTGTTTTAATACAGGATAGTAAAAACCAACTGCGTTCAACAAAAATGTGAACCAATATTCCCTGAATGGGTTTCCAAGTTCTACAATGGATCGACGGATGACCTATGCCACAGCACATCTATAATCTAGGTTTAAGTTGAGTTTCACAAAAGAGAAAACTATCAAAATGGTCTACAGTAACCCTCAATTATCTTTAATTACTTATCTAACTTGTCTTAAATTACAGTGGCTGATGTAGCTTCTCAATAACTATATAACAGAAAAATCGTCGCATTTCAGATGTTTACTGCAAGTGGCAAATGTGAACACCATGAGCTTTAATTAACGATCGACACTAGTATTACGCAAAAAGGGGGTGTAACAGATGAGACTTCTGCAGTTCTGAGTGAAGCTTTAGGCGCTGTTATGCGGCATCGCGTGCGTTCATTACCTTGTCGTTGGTTAGGCAGCTTTATGGGGGCAGCGGCCAGCGCAGCAGCCATCCAGCTCGCCGTCTCGGAACTAACTAACCTCTCCTAACTTCTCCTTACTACCATTTACCGAAGTTGGTTTATAAAAAACTATCTGGCTGTGTTTTCAACTGACCAATCAGGGTCTCAATGTTAACCTTAAGCTCTGCCTACAAAAATTCTGTATATCCAATGAGAAACGTTATACTTTTCGTGGTGGGCCAATGTTTTTAAAGCTTACAACGTAACGGAGACGCGAAAAAGTCTCACGCTAAAACTTGCAGCTGGCGTTGTCCTAGTGGTTAGCTGGCGACGTGGGTGTCCAGTCCGTCCCTTATCGTAGGGCCTTCTAGTTTAACACGCTTCTGCTCTCTGCCTCTGTTCTCGTTTCTCCACTCGGAACTGTGTCTGTCTCACGGTGCGAAGGTATGACATGCATTTAGGCATTCTTGTGTTAGTCTGTGATATTCCATTTGCTCACTCGTTACTCGTATTACTTTGGTTACTTTAATGTCACGATTTATTCGGAGCTATGTGACATACTACTGGATTTGCTTATCATGTCAGGGTTTTAATGGAAGGTGTTGTATTTGCCTGACACCTTACAATTATTAAAAAAAACATCTGTATCTTTTTGGAGGACCTGTGCCATACTGTATTCAGCGTCTCCTCCAAACCACATGTGACAGCAAAGCAGCATTTTCTACTCACAATAGTTTGAAGAACAATCGTATAAATACATTGCACCCTACAAGACTCAGGTATCTATAAAATTAGCTGTGACACATGCCTAGCCTTTTACATAGGACAGACAGGACAACAAATTTCTGTTAGATTTAAAGAGCAAAACAGGTACACATACACTATGTCATCAAAAGTATCCAGACACCCCCAAAAAGATATGATTTTCATATTAGATGCGTTAGGCTGCCAACTACCGACAGGTACTCCATATCAGCGACTTCAGTACTCATTAGACATCGTGAGAGAGCGGAATGGAGCGCTCACGGATTTCGAACGTGTTCGGATGATTGGGTGTCACTTGTGTCTTACGTCTGTAGGCGAGATTTCCACATTCCTTACATCCCTAGGTCCACTGCTTCCAATGTGATGGTGAAGTGAAAACGTGAACGGACACGTACAGCACAAAAGCGTACAGGTCGATCTTGTCTGTTGAATGACCGCCAACAGTTGAAGAGGGTCGTAAAGTTTCATATGCAGACATGTATCCAGACGATCACACTTGAAATCCAAACTGTACAAGTATCCACTACAAGTACTATGACAGTTATTTAACGGAACCTATTAAAGGCTTTACTTTACCGAAGTATGCGATACCCTCCAAATTCAACCAGTTTAACGAGTATTTATGATTATAGAAAAGTTATTGTGTATGTTAACAATGATTGCATAACATGTCTGCGTAAACAGTCAACCCATTAAATTATACTGAATAACTGACCAACACAAAAGTTAATATCACTTGATCACTGATACAGCAAATGTCATCATATAAAAACACTAAGATCATCATAAATAATTAATATGAAGTACGAAAAATAGTGAACAACTTATGTATTTTGGATCTCCTTAAATAAAAATCACCCAGTGAAACCTATTTGCTCACTAGGACCGTTTTCTCTCAGTATTCATGTAAACACTAGTATTTTAGACGAAAACCAATGTAATTCTTAATAATTCATGTTATTTACTTATTTATGCAAATTAGAGAAGTCAATTGACAAACTTCTAAAAAACGGGCTCTTTGTAACAAAGAATTATTCTGTCAAGTCAACAAATCTGTCTGTCATTTTAATAACCTGTTAAATTATGTCACTCGATATAAATTAATAACTTTTCTGCACAAATTACGTTAACAGATGTACCTGTGACTTTTAAACTATATATCTTTTTAGTAGTTCTTTGACAAGGGTATAAATACAAGCAGCAAGAAAGGTCGGGAGCACAGTCGGGATGTCACTTTGGTAAAGTGTGTATGTGTGTTATTGTTCGAGGTGGATAAATAATGCAAAGAACATGTAAAAGAAGTACTACCTCGTGTTGTGTCATTGTCTTTGGTGGACAGTGGAATTAAGATGGCCACCAGAGTAATAAATATTTGAAGTTTAAATATTTGTTGATTTCGCTCGTTATTTATCATCAAAAGCACATCAAAAACACAGGACGTCATCATTTTATCTCTAGACAACCAGATTTAGAGCCAGCATCAGCATCCAGACACAGCAGCGATCCAGCAAGGAGCAGCGATTACCACAATGCATTTTAATGGCTAACAAGCTCCGTAAATGGGAGTGAAATAGTGCGATTATAGCAATATCTACGACTACGCGACCATTCTAGCGGGAGGTGACATAACTTGGATTTCATGGAAAATCAGCTGCTCATAAGCCACTCATCACGCCGGTAAATGCCAAACGATGCCTCGCTTGGTAATAGGAGCGTAAATATTTAGTGGAGTGACGAATCACGGTACATAATGTGGCGATCCCTTGGCAGGGTGTGGGTATGGCGAATGCCCGGTGAACGTCATCTGCCAGCGTGTGTAGCGCCAACAACAAAATTCGGAGGCGGTGGTGTTATGGTGTGGTCGTGCTTTCAATGAAGGGGCTTGCACCCCTTGTTGTTTTGCGTGGCACTATAACAGCACAGCCCTACGTTGATGTTTTAAGCACTTTCTTGGTTTCCACTGTTGAAGAGCAGTAAGGGAATGGCGATTGCATCTTTCAACACGATTGAGCACCTTCTCATAATGTACGACCTGTGGCGGAGTGGTTACTCAATAAGATCGCTAGAATAGGGTTGCCTGAAAAGGGTCCTGATTTGAATCCTATAGAACACCTCTGGGATGCTTTGGAACGGCGACTTCGTGCCAGGCCTAAGCGACCGACATCGATACCTCTCGTCATTGCTGCATTCCGTGACGAATGGGCTGCCATTCCCCTATAAACCTTCCAGCACCTCATTGAACGTATGCCTGTGTGAGTGGAAGCTATTATCAATTCCAAGGTTGGGTCAACACCGTATTTAATTCCAGCCTTACCGATGGAGGGCGCCACGTATTTGTAAGTGATCATCAGCCAGGTGTCCGGATACTTTTGATCACTAGTCCTTTCCTGATCATTTACTAATTGCAGACCATAGCCCAAAGATGTTCGTGTCGTCATTATCTTGCACACAGGAAAGAAACACTTCATATTTAATATTCATGAAGAATTAGAAATTTTCCAACACCTTTCTCTAAACGACGGGTTCCTTCTGAATGAATAGTTACAACTACATAACATAAATGTCTTTTATGGTATAAAGTTCTTACTTAAAAACGCCTAGCACTGATTCTCTTTTTCCTGAGAGTAGACTCTAAAACATCGTCTTCCTCTCTCCATTTTATTTGTTACATTCTAATTCGTTTTGACGCAAAGTATATAGAATATCTGATATTACATTCTTCTATATAAGTTTTTATTTTCTACAGCACTGGTTGTTGACGTGCGAGATAAACACTTAAATGCTATTTGAAATATTTTTGTTAATATAAGCAGCTGATTTCTTCGACTGTTAGTAGATGGCGTGATCCGATTCGTGTCCACATTGTGACAACCTCAGCCTATTAATCTGATTCCAACTCCAGTACTTGTTTCCTCTTACAGCCCTTAGCGGCGTACAGTGTGCTACGTCACGTAGTTATAGTTTTTACTGACAAGTACGACAGTTATGTCAGTTCCAGTACCTGTAATTTTTATATGGTTCTAAACACGATTTTTAGAATTTATTTTATGGGACGAGAGCTTTTTGCTTGTAATCTGTTCATCTGTCACTACATGTGAGTATAGTCGCCTCACAAATTTGTTCCGTATGCTAACAACCGATTCTTCGTTTTCCTCTGTGTTAATGGTTTTGTAAACTTAGAAGGTGACAGTTCTGGATTTTGTCCTGAAGTACATAGTCGGTGTTGATACGAGGTCAAGTTAAATCTTGTTGCAACCAGTTGGCTATGTTACACAAACGACAATTTTGATTACTTTTGGTAGATATTCTGATGACCGTCCACAGACTAAGCGTCCGACAGTTCTTTATAACATGTTATTCAGCGACATGAATTAGTGGTGACCGGTGCTCAGTGAAAAGCTAATGAGGCCGCCGAGGTAAGTTCCTTTCCTCTAGGTCGATCGCCAGCAACAGGGACTGATAGCTTCACCCCACAAGACACTTATCCATTCAATTCTTGCTCTAACGGGGATAAGCGGACCACTAACTTGTGAAGGTACTGAATATCTAATAATAAATGAATACACATCTGTAAGACCGGCAGTATATTTACAATGTGCGGACAATATTTTTATAGGCCGGTGTCGATGATTTTTTGTCGATATATCGATACTTTATTCGGTATACGGAGGATCTAATGCTCCAGCCAGCGTAAAGACAAGCACCGGTACGAATATCAGGAACGATACAGTAGAGATGGCTGTGAGATGACGTCAGCCAGTAGCACGCTGACCATGACGTCACTGCGACAGGAGCGGCCTCTACACGAAGAGAATAAAAGCGATGCACTTGAAGACACGCACTAGAAGAGCCGTGACTTATGAACCTGTGTGATTAGCTTGCACGGAAATTGTACTTCCCGGAGCACACTGAGTATTCTCATGTCGCCAGTTGCTTGCGACACCGCCTTGCACATACGCAAGTCAAGTAATGTCAATTCAATTACTGTAATAAACTCCATTAATATGATTTGCTTGTACGTTGTCTAGCTATACGAGAAGGCAGCTTCCTAGGCTCCCTGTAAGAAACGAGTGGGCAGTATTCCACACCTAATATATCTCTTTTAAGTATCGATATACAGGCTGTAAATTTTAACGAACCAGTATAGCTCGAAAACTAAGCTTCACACGAAAAAATGTATGGAATCCAAAGTTGATTATCTTCGTGGGGGACACCTGCGGGTGCTAAAATTAGCCCGCCACCTAAGCCCCCTGGGGGTGGGGTGGGAGGCAAATTTAAAATTTCAGATGAGAACCCCCCCCCCCCCCTTTCTTATTGCGGAATCAGATTCTACATAAAAACTACGTACATTTTGTCTAAAACGTTTGTTTTGATTGTCGGTAGTTTGCGCTTTAATTCAAGAAACTCCATGTTCTCGTTTTTACGTGGAAAATGGTTATGGATAAATAAAAAACAGAGTGTTTGGTTAGTTAGTTAGCTAGTCAGAGGATTTGTTTGGTGATTAAAGGTTGTGTGGCCCCATGACCGCGAAAGAAACAAAACTTATCCGAATCTGCGGAAAAAAATTAATACAGTATTTGGGTCAAAATTAGTAAAACTCTAATTCTTCTCTCTCAGCCTCCACTCTATGGGGAAAGAGGGCGAGTTTTAGTTTTGGTGAGTCAAAATTTACGAAGTAAATTAATATTTTTTATTTATCCATAACCATTTTCCACGCAAAAATGAGGACATGGATCTCTGGAATTACAGCGTCAACTAACAAGAATCAAAACAAATGTTTAAGACAAAATGTACGTAGTTTTTTATGTTGAATCTGATTCTGAAATAGAAAATGTGGGTTCCCATTTCAAATTTTATACTTGCTTCCCGCTCCACCGCACCATCAGATGTCTCTCTCGAAAGTTATCAGTTTTGGAATCTACACATTTTTTCGCTTGAAGCTTATTTTTGAGTGATTCTGGTATGCGAACTTAAAATTTACTCCCCGTATAGGACTCCCGATATTTTTAAAAGTATCAGCTATCCTACTTTCCGTACGTCACAGCGTCATGAGAAAATAGATGCAGATAGCTCCTTACCCTATTCATCACGTCATTTATTTACGTAGAGACAACAGCGGTAACGCCACAACTTGTTGGGGCATTCCTGACGATACCCTTGTCTCTGATGAACACTTGATGTCCCAGATGACATTCTGGTTTCTTTTGTACGGCGCATATGCCGTGCTGTGGGGCAATCGGTATGGTTGAAAATGACCACACTTCCTAAACCGCGATTGAACAACAAAAGTGTCTAGACTGCGATCGCGGCGTAGGGAGTGTGTTTCTAAGAAGTCTGTACAAAAAATTCCGTAACATTCGTAATTTCACGCTAATGGTGGTTAGACCGAAATGTGGTTGGTATCGCCGCACATGCCTGTGTTTGATGTGTAGCTACTGGGAGTTTCACAGTTGTATGTCTGTTAGTCATTGTTCAGTGCTTAATAGAATAGACCGCTTTGCCGCACAATTTGCTAATTTCAAGATGGTATAGTTAGGAGAGCAGCACGTCTGCATTACATTTTGCATGAAACTCAAGGAAGACTTTGCAGAGACACACAGAATGATGTAGGAAGCCTACGGTGATGAGTGCTTAAACCGTATTCGGTGTTGAGAATACAAGCATGGATCCTAGAGCTAATGAATAACTGTATAATAACAATGCAAATTCCTAAATTGTGGAGGAAAGCTCGGGTTGTTGCGTTACTAAAACCAGGGAAAGAACGAGCTGAAGCTAAAACTTTCCCGCCTGTCTCACTGCTTTGTCATCTATTTAAAGTGCTGGAGCGAATGATCCTCAGACGCATAGCTAATTATGTGGACAAAGCCCTCACTAACGAACAAGCTGGATTTCGACCAGGAAAATCATGCTGTGGCCAAATCCTTAATCTTACACAGTACATCGAAGACGCCTATCAGAGAGGAGAAGTAACTGGGGTCGCATTCCTGGATCTCAGTGCCGCATATGACACAGTTAACCATAAGTTGCTTACCCAGAAAGTGTATAATGTCACTAAGGACTACACCATTTCTATGTTCGTGCAATGCATGCTACAGAACAGACGCTACTGTGTAACCTTACAATCTAAAAGCAGCCGATGGAGGACACAGAAAAATGGACTTGCGCTGAGTAGTGTCTTGACTCCAATTATTTAACATCTATACGAATGACCTTCCCATCAGCCACCAGACACGGATGTTCATTTATACCGATGATGCGGCAGCGGCCACACAGGATAAAACCTTTGAACAAGTGGAGGAGAATCTCACAGGAGCCTTAACAGGACTTGCTACCTATTACGAAGGCAATAATCTCAAACCAAACCCTAGTAAATCTCAAGTATCCGTCTTCCATCTTAAGAACAAACAAGCCAAACGGAAATTCCGAGTAATGTGGTAAGGGGAAGAGCATAAGCAAACAAACAGCCCATAATACCTGGGAGTAACATTGCACAGAGCACTCACTTTTAAGCAGCACTGTCACAACACTAAAAAAGGTCTGTACCAGGAACAACATACTGCGGAAGCTAACAGGTTCACCGTGGGGAGCTCAACCACACGTTTTGCGCACCACGGATCTGGCGCTGAGTATCTCAGCAGCGGTTTGGAGGAACTCTGCTCACACTAAGCAAGTTGACGTCGCCGTAAACGAAACTGTACGTATTGCCACAGGATGCCTCAAACCAAGTCCCACAGACATCATTTATCCCATCATAGGCATAGCACCACCCACTCTCCGCAGACAAGTAGCCGCCGAGATCGAAAGATCAAAACAAATGAATGATTCTCGACACCCGATCCATATACACCGAAAAGAACGTGTCCGGCTGAAATCCTGCAGGAGTTTCACTGAAACTACTGAAGAGCTCGCCACCAAGCCCGTCGCACGGCGGCTATCTCTTTGGGAAGAAATGGTGCCACACTCCACAATGGAACTACTTGAGGAGGGATCTGCAGGATTTCAGCTACCTTTTACAACTTGGAGGTCATTAAACCGGCTGCGTACTGGAGTAACTGGGTGCAAAACAAACCTATTTAAATGGGGTGTGAACGCGGAGCAATACAGGACTTGGACCACCTACTGATTTGCCCAGATATGTCTGTAACAATCACTGAAGACGATATTTTGAAAGGCAATGACGAAGCAACCTATGTTGCTAATTACTGGAAGGGAAAATATAATTGGTGCATCTGGATACGGAAGAAAAAGAAGGTGTTGAGAATGGTCCCTACGGTTTCAAAACGGCCTGACGTAAGTTAAAGATAACCGTCGTTCAGGACGCCCTTCGACGTCTACCGGCGACACTCACGTCAAAAACGTCAACGAAATTGTGTGTGCCGATCGAAGACTGATCGTCCGAGATATTCAGTTGGATCATGAAAGTCTGACGCAGCACTTTGGAATTCTTCGTGTTGCCGTCAGGTTCGTCCAACGGCTCACGAGCCAAGACCAGAAAGACCTTCGCCTCGCAATCTGTCAGGAGCTTTTGGATCGCGCAAATGAGAACCAGATGTTCCTTAAGAATCATAACTGGTGATGAGATGAGGTCGTAGGGTTATGATGTTGGACCAAGGTTCAACATTTACATCGGATCAGGAAAGGTTCTCCAAGATCACAAAAAGCTCGTCGGTTCAGGTCGAATGTGAAAGCCGTGCTGATAGTTTTGACTTTGATCGGTTAGTTCGTCATCTACTCGTGCCACGGAGACAAGCTGTTACTCGGTGACGTTGCGACGCCTACGAGAAAATGTGAGAAGGAAACGGCCTGAAATCTGGCGACACAATTCATGCAGTATGCCTCACAGTAACTCAAACGTACAATCATTCTGTTGGTGCTTGACTGTTGCACAGAAAACGAAATCGCTGTGCTGCCTGCTCCTCCGTACTCTCCAGACCTGGCCCCTGCAGACCTTTTTTTTTTATTTCCAAAGTGAAAACCCCGTTGCAAGAACAAAGATTTGCAACGATAGACGAGATCCAAGAAAATCCACAGATGGCACATCGCGCGATCCAGCAAGAGGGGTATCGAGACTGCTTCCGGAAGTGGAAACGGCGTTTGGAGCGGTGTGTCAATTGTGGAGGAGAGTGTTTCCAAGGAGACCATGTACAATACGTAAAAGGAAAACGCAGGATAATTTTGTGGACAAAGTTTCGAAAGTTTTTCAACAGACCTCCTATACCTGGAAATCAATTTCCTATGATTGGCTCTTGCATAACAGTCTGTGGATTAGTAGAGTTAACCGCTTTCCAGAAATGTGCGAATACGGAATCTGCCCATTGCTCTTCATCCACGATTTGCAGGATATTATTCCGGAAAAATGGTTCAAACGGCTCTGAGCACTATGGGACTTAACTTCTGAGGTCATCAGTCCCCTAGAACTTAAAACTACTGTAAGACACCGCGGTCTCCTGACCTTCATTGCTTACATATTCCACCCTCACAATCATATTCCGCACATCAAGACGCTTCATTCGAACCCAAACTCGACAAGATAAAGTCAGTACTGTATGAATTCATGTAAACGATATGCAAATAACCAATAAATCACAAGTACGCACCATGGTTGAAATACTCGAGGCTGGCGTACGCACACACATTCAAGACACGACGGTCACAGGCGCTTTTAGTTCGGGAGAGGCGACCGCACGCCTGGAGGCCGGTCCCAACCCAGCTACGTCGGCCGGTGACCGCCCGTAGAGCAGACAACGTTTGCCCGAGTGAAGAGACGACCCCGTGTTCGGCTTAAAAGCAAATTCCACTACATTGTGTGGGACCGGCCAGCCTACGCATTCTTTACACATAGCACGCAGTTTCAAGAGAGACAGCAAACGCCAAACGCCGATACTACAGATTTCCGGATTGGTCGCCTTAAATGAAAGGTCATTCTCCCGTTTTAGAAGAGCAATGCTGATTGGCAGACGATATTTCTGACGCCTTCAGCTGGAGGAGTAATGGAAGAAACGGAAAGATATACCCCGTCACCTCTGGCATGGAGAGGAGCTGTTCCGTTGTCGCTCGTGGAGCGAGAACACGTAACGAGAGCGTGCGCGCTCGTACGTGTACTCGAAGAGCAAGGAACAAGTCTGTCCTCGGTACTTCACTGGGAGAGCTCCTCTGTCGAGAGCGAATCGAAGTGCGACTCTATATTGAGTCATTGCGATTAAGCTTTGTTCGCTGTGTTGGCCACCACACTTATTTTGCAGTGTGAACGGAAAGAGTTATAGTTAAACGCCTGCGAGCGAATTTTTGAGTGGCATCGCTGTGGACTGGTTATCTGACCGGTGTACCACGGCAATATTTAGACTAGGGGCGAATAGGCCTCCTTGACTTCATCAAGGCGTAGGGAGAGTTTGATTGGCGAAGGTCAAATGGCTCTGAGCACTAAGGGACTTAACAACTGTGGTCATCAGTCCCCTAGAACTCAGAACTACTTAAACCTAACTAACCTAAGGACATCACCCACATCCATGCCAGAGACAGGATTCGAACCTGCGACCGCAGCGGTCGCGCGGTTACAAACTGAAGCGCCTAGAACTACTCGGCCACACCGGCCGGCTATTCGGGAAAAAGACAACTGCGTTTCGCACGAACGTTGCTTTCTAAATCCTTGTTGACTTGTGGACAGAAGCTCAAGGAAATATGGTACATTCGAACTCAGAATGTGTTCAAGAATTCTGAAGCAAACCGGTCTATATGGTTTTGGTCCGTAGTTTTGCGACTCCTTTCTTTTATCTTTATATACAGGAATCTGGCAGTGGCAAGGAAAACGTTTCTGAAGAAGAGAAATTCGTTAACATCGAGTATAGATTTAAGTGTCAGCAAGTCCTTTCTGAAAGTATTTGTATGGAGTGTAGGCATGTATGGAAGTGAAACATGCACGATAAATAGTTTGGACAAGAAGAGAATAGAAGCTTTCGAAATGTGGTGTTACAGAAGAATGCTGAATATTAGATGGTAACACATAATTAATGAGGAGGTATCGAATAGAATAAGGGAGAAGAGAAATTTGTGGCACAACTTGACAAGAAGAAGGGGCCGGTTGGTAGGGCATATTCTGAGGCATCAAGGGATCACCAATTTCGTATTGGAGGGCAGCGTGGAGAGTAAATATCGTAGAGGGAGACCACGAGATGAATACACTAAACAGATTCAGAAGGATGTCGGTTGCAGTAGATGCTGGGAGACGAATAAGCTTGCACAGGATAGAGTAGCATGCAGAGCTGCATCAAAGCAGTCTCTGGACTAAAGAGCACAACAACATACAGGAATCACGTGCGCTTTTTTGCAGCCGCTTGGGACATTCCACTGGACGAGATATTTGCGGTAAATGCAAGCTAAGTATAGAGCCAATGCCATAGAGTACTCCATTTAAAACAAACTTGGAATTCCAGCTAGACCTGGCGACTTATTTGTTTTAGTGGGGTTCCGGGTTCGATTCCCGGCAGGGTCGAGGATTTTCTCCGGCCGAGGACTGGGTGTCCGTATTGTCCCCCTCATTTCATCCTCATTCGGGAAGGTGGCGAGACAGGACAGCGTAAAGACTGGGGCCTTGCATGGGCACTGATAACCAAGCAGTTGAGCGTCCCACATACCATCATCATCATAATATTTCTTTTCAGCTCTTTTGTCAGGGATACCTATTTCAGTGTCCTGCATACGTGAGTCTGTGTGACAGGCAAACGATAGTATGTCTGTAGGTTCCTTGTGTGTCTAATGACCTTAAACGCTAACTTTGAAACTTTATATTTTCTTTTGCTCTCTTCTGTTACCACATTAGCCTTATCGACGTGTGGCTCCTATTAATTTTACGTAGAAACAGAATTTTTTCGGGTTCTGGGCAAGATCTGATGTATAATTATAGAAGTTCTTGTACCATTAGCCCATGGAACTTTTTATAGACGCAAAATATTTTGTACTGAGTTTTACTTTTCGACACTTTCACGTTACTTTTTGAACCGAGAGGGCTACAATCTCTGTTTCCTTACCATTTCCGGAATTTTGTTATTAAACAACTGCTGATCTGCTCTTTCCACCATAAAAACCTCCTAGCTTTCTTGATTGATTTATTATATACAGTAAAGCCCGCACGGTTAGCCGTTTCGTCTAACGCAGGGCTTTCCGGATTGGGAAGGAGCGCCTGGTCCCCGGCACGAATCCGCCCGGTGGACTTGTGTCGAGTTCCGGTGAGCCATCCAATCTATGCATGGTTTTTAAGCGGTTTTGTCATGTGCCTCGGCGAATGCGGGCTGGTTCCCCTTATTCGGCCTCATTTACAATATGTCGACGATTGCTGCGGAAGCAAGTGCTCAACGTATTCTTACACCACCATTACTCTACCACGAAAACATTGGGGCTACCATCGTATGGTGTGAGACGTTCCCTGGGGAGTCCAGCGGGGCCCGAACCGCACAATAACCCTGGGTTCGGTTTGGGGCGACGGAGGGGTGAAGTGGACTGCGGTAGTCGTCGTGGGGTTGTGGACCACTGCGGCTGCGGCGGGGACGGAGCCTCTCCGACGTTTCTAGCCATCCAGTTAACATAAAGTACAATACAGCTAAAGTAACCATTGCCTGTATAATGTCATCGTTACCACTAATCCCTGCCACTATAGTGATACGGTCGACAGGTTTCTCGTGACTGTAGCTACAAGGTCTAAAAAGGTCATTTGGCATGTGGGCTCTCGAACTAGCTGCTCAGGACAGCTTTCCGAAAATTGGGTTCAGAACTACGTCACAAGAAAACTTTCCCCGCCTGTATTGGACAGGTGAATATCGCATACAATTCGTATTGTACGGCCCTGACGTTTCAGCGCTACTGAGCGTCGACTTTCTTTGAATGTTTCTACGACTGTCGGTATCACGTCGCCGGTAAAATCGTCTGACAACTAACTGAGCCCACCTCGATCGGTATGTCTCGCCCAGATAGCAATGCAGTCACATTTCGACATCGATATCAGTATTTTCGTTCAGTGCAACGAACATCCTTCCTCCCATCACGCCTAACCTTTATTTTAGATACAAATTCCATGCCTTGTCCAAAATTTCGGAGATTTCTGCTTCGGATTTCATCCATCTCTCGGGGCAGTGTATAGTTTTGTAATTTTTAAATTTTGTTATCAGTGTGAATAAGCAGTCTTGCATATGCAGGGGACTTAGTTGTGATGGCAGATTCGATTGAAAGTTTGCAAAGTAATGCTTCAGAGCTAGATCAGAAATGTAAGGACTATGATATGAAACTTAGCATCTCCAAAACGAAAGTAATGTCAGTGGTAAAGTGATATAAACGGATTGAGTGCCAAATAGGAGGAACAAAGTTAGAACAGGTGGACGGTTTCAAGTTCACAGCGTGACAATACAGTGAAAGAACTGAAAGCGAGGTGTAGCAAAGCTAATGCAGTGAGCGCTCAGCTACCATCTACTTTCTTCTGCAAGAAGGAAGTCAGTACCAAGACTAAGTTATCTATGCACCGTTCAATCTTACGACCAACTTTGTTGTATGGGAGCGAAAGCTGGGTCGATTCAGGTTATCTTATCAGTAAGGTTGAGGTTACGGATATGAAAGTAGCTAGGATGATTGCAGGTACTAGTAGATGGGAACAATGGCAGGAGGGTGTGCACAATGAAGAAATCAAAGAAAAACTGGCAATGAACTCTATAGATGTAGCAGTCAGGGTGAAGAGGCTTAGATGGTGGGGTCATGTTACACGCATGGGAGAAGTAAGGTTACCCAAGAGACTCACGGGTTCAGCAGTAGAGGGTAGGAGGAGTCGGGGCAGACCAAGGAGAAGGTACCTGGGTTCGGTTAAGAATGATTTTGAAGTAATAGGCTTAATATCAGAAGAGGCCCCAATGTTAGCACTGAATAGGCGATCATGGAGGAATTTTATAAGGGGTACTATGTTCCAGACTGAACGGTGAAAGACATAATCAGTCTTAAATGATGATGATGATGATCAGTGTGAACAAACGTGAAATATGATGTCCCACAAGGTTTAGTGTTTTGTCCACTTCTCTTCCTGGCCTGTATAAAGGGTGCGCCAAATGTATTGAAAGACTGTTCCATAAACTTTGAAATAAGAAGACCCAGACACACTCGTACCTCAGACAGGCGAGGGAATAACTGGATTACAACTGTTTCAAATCCAACCTTAATTTTTAGAGAAACACATATAATCCTACGTAAATAAAAATGTCTCGCTGGTACTACAAACAGTTATAAACGACGAAATAGTAAATAAAACTGCTTGAATTGAGTTCATACGTAGCCATACAGGTAACAATGTGAGGCGCTGCCAAAATAATTGGATAACTTACTAAAACAACGCTCAGTTCAGTTGGCTTCGTAGTTAGAAAACTCTCTCAATAGTTCACCAACAGGAGGGAAAGCGTACTTTTTCTTTCACGTTATACTGCGCAATGGCATAATATTTTGTGGCAATGCAACTCAGGTTAGAAAAAAATATTTATCGATACAAAGTGGGCAGCAAGATTAATAACTGAAGTCGAACATCGTGACCCCACAGCGTCAGGGTTTTTGCATTTCTTACGCCCATGTGGCGATACATCATTTCCCCAGTGGCGCTAGGGATATTTTATTTTTAAGATTAGCTGTAAGTTTTGAAAATTTCCCCGAGTGTTTGTGTGACAGCAACATACATCTGGTATCCTTCTTGACGTTTGTCATCGAAAGTTACGTCCTGGTAATGATGTATAATTGTGACGTCGAGGCGTTTTTCCCTGTGCTTCGCCCGACTCTCTGGCAAGGAACCGGACTTTCGGCTTTCGGCCTTCGCGGTGAAAAGCAGAGAGAAGCGGACGTAGTGTAGGCGTCCGTGCGGACAAATGTCGCCGTGCTGTTGACCTTTCAGCGCCGGTGTCTTCCGCTCCTACTGCAGTGTCCAGAAGACACCTGTGGGCTCTTGCGGAATGGTCCCACGCGCTTTTCCAATTGTCCCCGTTGCCGCTCGAGAAACGAGGTGTTACTGCTGTCGGAGTGAAAGGACCCTCGCAAAGATTTGAAATGATCACTTAGCACTGCGGATTACGCCGTAGTAACCGCCTTCCAATGCAGGAGGCATCTGTATCTACGGCCGCACTCAATAAACGACTGTGAAGGGTGTGATGGAGGGTACTTTCGAATGCACACCATTTTAACATTTCCTACCGGTCCACATGCTTCTGGAACGCGATGAGAACGACTGCCGAGTTGCTCTGTGCGATTTCATTAGTTTCGTTTTTAAGATCCCTGGCATCAGCGTACAACAGGTAATCGTTCTACGCCCTTCCATTATATTGGCTACTATGGCTTTAAAAACTAACGTACGTCAAAGCATTTATGGTGTGATAAACCCTCGACAAGTATTCTGCCGTTGAAGATGGTTTAAGGCCGAAACCGATAGCAGAATGAATATTATTGTCACAGGCATACATTTTCTAATATTTAAGTGTTAGATTTCCCTGCGCCCTATTCGAGATTTGAACTGTAGGGAAAAAGTTTGAAAGGTGTTCGATGAACCCTCTGCCAGCAGTTGATTGTGAACTGTAGAGGCCGCTGGGTTAGAGGCACCATGTTACGGATTGCGCGGCCCCTCCCGCCGAAGGTTAGAGTCCTCCCTCGAGCGTGCGCGTGTTTTTATCACACTTTTCACAATCTCACTTAAGCCAGTGTGGCACGAATTTTGAACCACGATGACACTGTCACAAACTTCTTTTCTCTTTCCATGTCGTTTAAGGTGAATTTCCAGAGCAGGCACTTGTGACCGAGCGGTTCTAGGCGTTTCAGTCCGGAACCGAGCGACTGCTACGGTCGCATGTTCGAATCCGGCCTCGGGCATGGATGTGTGTGATATCGTTATTTTAGTTAGGTTTAAGTAGTTTTAAGTCTAGGGGAATGATGACCTCAGATGTTACGTCCCATAGTGCTCAGAGCCATTATTTTGAATTGACAGTGTTACGAGGCACCGATAGCCAATGAAGTCGCTTTAAACCCGTAAGCATAATGATAATCATAGGTAGGGGGAGAGGTTCGGGGGGGGGGGGGGGTGGCGATTAGAGGGTGTGTGTTATGGCCTTATGTTCTTCACTAAATACTGAGCCTTGAAATTTTGTAGATACACTAGTTCCGAACTGTTGCCGTAGATCTTCGTCTGCCAATTCAAGTTTTTAAGCATCGTCGTGACAAACACTCGTGGCTCCAGCAAACCGGTCACCATTCCTGGCGCCCAGTTTTCAGAATTTCCTGTTAATCGGAATTTCTAAAGTCACTGGGGGAAGTGACAAACTAACGAGTTGGTTTCAAAAAAACTACGAGTTTGAAGACATGCAGACATTAGGACCAATATCGTCACCCCGTCCCGAGAACAGCAATGGCAGAGACTTGCGAGAGCTACAGCACAATCAGCTTAAAAGGTCATACATCCAAGCCACTGACAAGAATAATGTGGTGGGGATTGCCAATAAAATGGAAATGCGTTAGATGAGATCAGTAAACGTCTACAGTTACATGACTACTCTGCAGTTCAAACTTAGGTGCCTAACAGTGGGTCATTCGAGCCACCTTCGACCTGTTTTCTTTACCGTTCCACTCACTAATATCGCGCTGGAGACACAAACACTTAAGTCTTTACTTGCGAGCTCTTATTTCTCCTATTTTATTACGATAATCATTTCTGCCTATCTAGGCTGGTATCAACGAAATACTTTCGCGGTTGGAGGAGAAAGCTGGAGATCTCTCCGGAGCAAGAAACACCATTGCCTTAATGACTACCACTCCAATTCGTAGCAAGTAAAGTTTCGCGCTCTATTTCGTTGAATTTTTTCGATGACCTCCGTCAGGTCTATCGGGTAAAGATCCCACACTGTGCAGCAGTACTCCAGAAGAAAACTGACACACTAAGGCTTCTTAGTGAGTCTGTGCATCTTTAAGAGTTCTGCCAACAAAACGCAGTCTTTGATTCGGTTTCCTCGCATCATGTGTATGATCGTTCGAAATGTTGTTCGAAATTATGATCCCTGAGTATTTAATTGAATTATTTAGATTTGTGATAGTTGGCGTTAGCAAGGCTCTAAAGAGACGAGTATGAAGTTGCGTCTGATAATGAAAGCAATAACGGAGAATTATCAAGACACATTCACAGGATTTTTCAACAATAAATGATGCAAAATGTTCGGAGTCCACAAGAAAATACGTGTAAGCTATAGGGAAAGATTAATAATATAAACTGTGTACAAGACCCAAGATGGAACAATAAGAATGGAATATCAAAAACGAAGTGCTATGATTAGAAAGAGAATAAGACAAGAGTGTTGTCCTTCTCTCTATTGTTCCACGTATACAGCGGAGAAGGAATGACAAAAATAAAGGGAAGTTTCAGAATTGAGAGCAAATTCGTAGTGAAATGTTTTCTGCTACTTTGAGAGCAGAATAACACATTGCGTACCAAACAAGGACATTAAAACCAGGCTACAGTAGGCATAGAGGGCATTCTGGACTGTGACCTAGAAACGGAGAATAGGCGTCGATGGCATAATATTGAGTACAGTGGTTCAAAGTGATGATATCGATTGGTCATAGCCTGCTGTGCTGCTAGTTTAATTTAGATGTTGAAAAACATAGTTACGTGCTAAGGCTTAGATTTATTTTTACTAATATGTTGCAAATTATCTCAGAATAGTGCGGGCGTTGTTGTGTGTGTGTGCGTGTGTGTGTGTGTGTGTGTGTGTGTGTGTGTGTTTTCGACTTCACTTCCTAAACCAGGCAATAATCGCTCTCACGGTAAGAACCATCTGCTTATCATACTTCAAGAGATATGACGTCATTAACAGGGAGACACGTGAAAAACGGCCGCATTGTGCATGACGTTTAAATTTATCACTTCTTTCACACTAACTCTGTTCGTATCATATTTCTCAGACAGTATCCACATATTCCATTGAATGTACCTGCACAAATACGTAACTATACGACATACATTTCAAGAGATATGATGGCATGAACTCAGAAACGTGGAAAAGCGCCACATCATACGTCAAATTTTAACACACTTATTCTTTACTGCTAAGACACTCCTGAGCCGGAACAGCTTAAGAAAAATCCCTGACAACCGGCAGCGGTTTTGACGGCTTTCGACTACGAACTATGCAGAGGCGTTGCCATAGAGACAGTTTACAAAACAACAGTGTAGACAAGCGAAGCAGCTCTTCATATTTATTTGTTCACTATGTACATTTCTTTGTTCGACTGCTTAATAATTTCAATGGATTTGTCACGAATGCGTGGAAATGAAATTTTTTTCGATATTACACTTCAGTTCATTTTTTGTTTCCGTTTCCAGTAGGATATAGGCAAAATGAATACCCAGGAAATGACAGGTTTGTCACATAGTGAAAATATATACTAGTGATAGTAGATTACCAGACTACATGGTAGCTATTTATTGTAGGTATAAGGACACATAAAATGTGTGACATAATGTACAAATTCTAATACATAGAGATAAACTGAAAGTTAGGGTAGGGTGTACCGAAACTTCTATCATTTACTTATTTTAACTGAAACAATAATTTGTACGTCACCGCTTCTGCAATCAATCAGTTTCGTCTAGTACCTTTTATTAAGTTCATAAATTGTTGTTGTTGTGGTCTTCAGTCCTGAGACTGGTTGGATGCAGCTCTCCATGCTACTTTATCCTGTGCAAGCTTCTTCATCTCCCACTACCTACTGCAACCTACATCCTTCTGAATCTGCTTAGTGTAGTCATCTCTTGGTCTCCCTCTACGATTTTTACAATCCACGCTGCCCTCCAATACTAAACTGGTGATCCCTTGATGCCTCTGAACATGTCCTACCAACCGATCCCTTCTTCTGGTCAAGTTGTGCCACAAATTTCTCTTCTCCCCATTCCTATTCAATATTTCCTCATTACCTATGTGATCTACCAATCTAATCTTCAGCATTCTTCTGTAGCACCACATGTCCAAAGCTTCTATTCTCTTCTTGTCCAAACTATTTATCGTCCATGTTTCACTTCCATACATGGCTACACTCCATACAAATACTTTCAGAAATGACTCCCTGACACTTAAATCTATACTCGATGTTAACAAATTTCTCTTCTTCAGAAACACTTTCCTTGCCATTGCCAGTCCACATTTTATATCCTCTCTACTTCGACCATCGTCGGTAATTTTGCTCCCCAAATAGCAAAACTCGTTTACTACTTTAAGTGTCTCATTTCCTAATCTAATTCCCTCAGCATCACCCGACTTCACTCGACTACATTCCATTATCCTCGTTTTGCTTTTGTTGATGTTCATCTTATATCCTCCTTTCAAGACACTATCCATTCCGTTCAACTGCTCTTGCAAGTCCTTTGCTGTCTCTGACAGAATTACGATGTCATCAGCGACCCTCAACATTTTTATTTCTTCTCCATGCATTTTAATACCTACTCCGAATTTTTCTTTTGTTTCCTTTACTGCTTGCTCAATATACAGATTGAATAACATCGGGGAGAGACTACAGCCCTGTCTCACTCCCTTCCCAACCACTGCTTCCCTTTCGTGTCCCTCGACTTTTATAACTGCCATCTGGTTTCTGTACAAATTGTAAATAGCCTGTCGCTCCCTGTATTTTACCCCTGCTACCTTCAGAATTTGAAAGTAAGTATTCCAATCAACATTGTCAAAAGCTTTCTGTAAGTCTACAAATGCTAGAAACGTAACCTAGCTTCTAAGGTAAGTCGTAGGGAAAGTATTGCCTCACGTGTTCCAACATTTCTACAGAATCCGAACTGATCTTCCCCGAAGTTGGCTTCTACTAGTTTTTCCATTCGTCTGTAAAAAATTCGCGTTAGTATTTTACAGCTGTGACTTATTAAACTGATAGTTCGGTAATTTTCACATCTGTCAACACCTGCTTTCTTTGGTATTGGAATTATTATAATCTTCTTGAAGTCTGAGGGTATTTCTCCTGTCTCATACATCTTGCTCACCAGATGGTAGAGTTTTGTCAGGACTGGCTCTCCCAAGGCCGTCAGTAGTTCTAATGGAATGTTGTCTACTCTGGGGGCCTTGTTTCGACTCAGGTCTTTCAGTGCTCTGTCAAACTCTTCACGCCGTATCGTATCTAGCATTTCATCTTCATCCACATCCTCTTCCATTTCCATAATATTGTCCTCAAGTACATCGCCCTTGTATAGACACTCTATATACTCCTTCCACCTTTCTGCTTTCCCTTCTTTGCTTAGAACTGGGTTTCCATCTGAGCTCTTGATGTTTATACAAGTGGTTCTCTTATCTCCAAAGGTCTCTTTAATTTTCCTGTAGGCAGTATCTACCTTACCCCTAGTGAGATAAGCCTCTACATCCTTACATTTGTCCTCTAGCCATCCCTGCTTAGCCATTATGCACTTCCTGTCGATCTCATTTTTGAGACGTTTGTATTCCTTTTTGCCTGCTTCATTTACTGTATTTTTATATTTTCTCCTTTCATCAATTAAATTCAATATTTCTTCTGTTACCCAAGCCCTCGTCTTTTCCCTATTTGATACTCTGCTGCCTTCACTGCTTCATCCCTCAAAGCTACCCATTCTTCTTCTACTGTATTTCTTTCCTCAATTGCTCCCTTATGCTCTCCCTGAAACTCACTACAACATCTGGTTCTTTTATTTTATCCACGTCTCATCTCCTTAAATTCCCACCTTTTTGCAGTTTCTTTAGTTTTAATCTATAGGTCATAAACAATATTTTGTGGTCAGAGTCCACAATAGCCCCTGGAAATGTCTTACAATTTAAAACCTGGTTCCTAAATCTCTGTCTTACCATTATATAATCTATGTGATACCTTTTAGTATCTCCAGGGTTCTGCCATGTATACAGCCTTCTTTTATGATTCTGAAACCAAGTGTTAGCTATGATGAGGTTGTGCTCTGCGCAAAATTCTACCAGGCGGCTTCCTCTTTCATTTCTTTGCCTCAGTACATATTCACCTACTACGTTTCCTTCTCTCCTTTTTCCTACTACCAAATTCCAGTCACCCATGACTATTAAATTTTCGTCACCCTTCACTATATGAATAATTTCTTTTATTTGATCATACATTTCTTCAGTTTCTTCGTCATCTGCAGAGCTAGTTGGCAGATAAACTTGTACTACTGTAGTAGGTGTGGGCTTCGTATCTATCTTGGCCATAATAATGTGTTCACTATGCTGTTTGTAGTAGCTTACCCGCATTCCTATTTGCCTATTCATTATTAAACCTACTCGTGCATTACCCCTATTTGATTTTGTGTTTATAAACCTGTAGTCACCCGACCAGAAGTGTTGTTCCTCCTCCACCGAACTTCAGTAATTCCCACTATATCTAACTTTAACCTATCCATTTCCCTTTTTAAATTTTCTAACCTACCTGCCCGATTAAGGGATCTGACATTCCACGCTCCGATCCGTAGAACGCCAGTTTTCTTTCTCCTGATAACGACATCCTCCTGAGTAGTCCCCGCCCGGAGATCCAAATGGGGGACTATTTTACCTCCGGAATATTTTACCCAAGAGAACGCCATCATCATTTAATCATACAGTAAAAAATTACGGCCGTAGTTTCCCCTTGCTTTCAGCCGTTCGCAGTACCAGCACACAAGGCCGTTTTGGTTATTGTTACAAGGCCAGATCAGTCAATCATCCAGACTGTTGCCCCTGCAACTACTGAAAAGGCTGCTGCCCCTCTTCAGGAATCACACGTTTGTCTGGCCTCTCAACAGATACCCCTCCGTTGTGGTTGCACCTATCTGTATCGCTGAGGCACGCAAGCCTCCGCATCAACGGCAAGGTCCATGGTTCATGGGGGGATGTTTATAAATAAGTTAGTAAATTTGTGAAACTGCACAGTTAAACGAGTTACTTGTCCACCTTCACGTGATTTCACATCGGAATACCACACAGAACCATTTGGTGTGGCAGGTAAGTAAGAGAGTAATATCAGTGAGAAAGACGACCCATTTTTTTATTATTATTATTTGTTTTATGGCCTTCATTGGACCACTCTAGTCAAAAATACAATGTTTTAAACAAGTTGTTACACAGGGATACAATTTGGCTCAACAATAACTTAATATGGTAATTAGGTAATATAATTAGTAGAGTTTATTCTTATATGAAAGCTGTTTTGCTCTTCTGTCTGCCCAATATTTCTTCATTCTTTCAGATATTTTGTTTCTTTCTTCATCTGAGACAACTCTTCCTGTACTCCTTTTATTGATTTTCATTTGTAGTTTGGTTTGCGGGTCCTGCAGTATACTGGTTTTCTCTGCCTTGTTTAGGTCATATACTGTAATTTGGAGTTCTTTTATATCTTCCTTAATTTGTGTGATCCATTTAATGTTGCTCTTGCTATTCCACAATTTTTGGATTATTGTTTTACTAATTCTGTTTTCTGGAGTTCTCATCAGATGTCCAAAGAATGAGATGCGTTTCTTCCTGATCGTACTCATGACTGGTTCTATTTTCTTGTATACTGTTTCATTTGATGCTATTCTCCAATGTCCATTTATTTTATACTGTGTATTTATGCATATCCTAATTATTCTTCTTTCTATTTTTAGTATTCTGTCAATTTCTGCTGTATTAGTTATTTTGAAGATAGTTTCAGCTGCGTTCGTTATTTCTGGTTGTGTAACTGTTTTATAGTGTTTTAATTTTGGATCTATAGATAAGCTTTTTTGTTGTATGTAGTTTTGGTAATGTAATTTGCTTAGTTCATTTTTTTTATTCTACTCTGCCACGATGGCTTCTCATTTAGATTGTATGTTATTATTTCTCCTAAATATTTAAATTTATCAACAATTTTGAGTTCCTGTTCTCCTATTGTAATTTTGTTTGCAAGCGGTGGATCAGTTAGCATAATCTCCGTTTTTTCCAATGATATTTGTAGCATCCCCTTTGAAAAATTAATGAACTACTGTGCTGACAAACCTCTACGTTTTTTGATTTTCAAACAGCTGACCAAAACTTAACATACTCAGACATTACTCTCTTTACTTATTCTGATCAACACTAAACCGACAGCCAATTTTGTTAGCGCAACGCAATCTGACTTTCAACAATTCAAGAATGGCCCTGACTAACAGTAACCTATAGGTTTCACAAATCACTTACCTCACAAAAATCTTCGTTTCTCGAACTACTGCAATACAGTGAGCGCCACTACTGCCAGCTAAATAAAAGATTCTAACTACTGAAGGCACTAACTACTGATAGTCATAGTCAGCATATGAAAGATTTTGATAGAGAACAAACAATGTATTTACCTTACTAATGTTCAAAAGTCGTAATATATATATAAGTTCATGATATCCAGTATTACAAATTAATCTTTCTGGTGGACATACGTCCAGATCGTCTGCTCTTAAAATTCTGCCATCTCTCTCCCCACATCCACCACTTCTGGCGGCTCACCTCCAACTGCGCAACGCTATGCGCTGTTAACAGCCAACTGCCCGACGCTACAATAGCAAATAACAATGCGAACCAGCCACAGACTGCACACAGGACAGCCAGTGATTTTCATACAGAGCGCTACGTGGCGTTACCAATAAGAAAACCTAAACAGCCTACTTACATATTCAAAGGCCTACTTTCTCTGCTATTTCTTGTAGTGATTTCACTTGTTGCCTGACTTCTTGAACGCTGTTGGCTAGGAGAGCAAGATCATCAGCGAATCCCAAACAGTTTAAGTTAATATCATCTTTTGCACTTCAAATTGTTATCATCCTTGTACATGACCCGTATCATATGTACTAACTGCAGCTAAAACGAAAAAAAATATGTAGCTGCAGACAAAGAAATAGACCTCGAGACACTAATCATGTGCGAAATGGAGTGCAAAAGTGATGTGCCGTTTTCACGAGAGAACCGCTCTCCAAAGTTCGACACACCAATCTGTTGTCAGCACGACAGGTGTATTGCCACGCCACTACTCGTCTTGCCGTGTCAGATTCTTACCACTTGAGAGTTGACAGGCGTCGCTGTGTCCTACCCACGGAGTAAACAGTGATGGCTCTGAAGAGTAGGATAGATAAGCTACGTCTCCCACCCTGCATATGAAGCTGGTAGCATATGTGTCCGATTTTGAACATATTTTTTATTAGTACTGTCGTTACTGATAATTCCAAGTTACTGTGGATCACATTTCGACTAAGGGTATCACGATATCACCTCGCCCACCTTATATTTTAATTGCCAATTTACATGCTTTAGCCTAACATCAGGGTTCAGGGATAGCAAGTGTGGTGCGATTAGTAACATTTATTGTGTCTGGTCTATTTCACTTTTTGACAATCAGTTTCTACCTAAAGCACATCGCATTACACTGGGTTTATAAATGCTTACTTTTTCTTACAAAAATGTATGTGTAATGATGTAAGTATTAAATTAACGGTGGAAGACAAACGACAGCTGTTGACTATAACAGAGGAAGCAGCGGTATTTTTGTTTTTGCAACTAGCTTCTTCCCCTCTTATTTCTCAACAACACTTAGCTAGCAAAAGTACAAATGGCAGTAACCTGGATGGAGTAGTACTCGGTCGAGTCAAGTTTACCGTGCAGTTCTAGGCGCTTCAGTCCGGAACCGCGTGACTGCTACGGTCGCAGGTTCGAATCCTGCCTCGGGCATGGGTGTGTGTGATGTCCTTAGGTTAGTTAGGTTTAAGTAGATCTAAGCTCTAGGAGACTGGTGACCTCAGATGTTAAGTCCCATAGTGCTCAGAGCCATTTGAACAATTTTGAACCAGTCAAGTTTGACGTCAATATGCAATAACCACTCACAGGCGGCAACAGTGGCAGTGGAGGGTAAATGTAGCGTTTGGAGGGTTGAGGAGTGGGGGACGCGCATAAGTGTGCAGCCATTGTAGAGTGGAAACTGAGCGATGTATCTGACATGCAGAAGGCCATGATCACTGGCTTTCGGGCCAAGGATAGAAGCATTTCCGAAATGGCTAAGTTTGTAAACTGTCGTGTCGTCATCGTTAAAGTTTAAGATAAGAAACGATCGGACGTGAAATAGAAAATACAGTGAAAATTCGGTGAAACTTTGCACAGATGCTTTGGGCACTGTGTCTAGTACGCCTGTCGATCGCATCTTGTCGCTCTTTTCATTTCTGAGCTCACAGTGAGAACGTAAAGATGGCTAGAAATTAGCGTCTCCCGCCAAGTATGAGGGCTTGGCGAAAGATTTCGCCCAAAGCTATGCAATCCACATAACATAACTGTCATGCGGTTCGTTCTACACGACAATTCTCGGCCGCACTCTGCAGGGGCAATGAAGATGCTCCTGCAGCGTTTTCGATGGGAAGTGTTTGGTCTCCCACAATACAGCCTGTAACTGGCTACCCCTGAGGTTCATCTCTGTTGAAATGAACCGCTGGCTATGAACACAATATTTGGACACAGACAACGAGGTGCAGTCCAGAGTATAAAAATATCGAAAAGCACTGGCGGCTGTCTTGTATAACTAGAGAGTTGAAAAGTTGGTACAACGCTACGACAGATGTCCAAGTCTGAGCGGCGACCGTGTAGAGATGTAGCTGGAAGGTGTAGCTAACTGTTGCAAATAAAACAGTTTTGATTTCCACTGTGGTTTCCATTAGGCCACCTATCGTTCCTTACTTTCCAAATAGCCCTCGTATTATAGTGATTTGAGGAACATGTTAATGCGCTCACGCAGACGTCTTGGACACAATACTCGCCTGGTATGAACCTGGTGGAACACACGTAAGACGCTATTGCGGTCTAGTTCCTCACCCGTAAACCATCGCCCCCCAATTTAAGGAAACTGCGTGACCTGTGAGTATACATCTTATGCCGCATACCTCCAGAAACCAGAAACCCTACAATCGCTGCTTTATTGCATTCCAGAGGTAGGTAGCAAGAACAAACTGTTTGACAGACAACTGAACCCACCCCACTGGATATCCCAGACGACAATGCCATACATTTACATTTTTAGTGCATATGAAGTGGCGTCGTAATCATGTAAAGTTTGAGGCAGCTAAAATAACTCCAGACCTATTAAAATGAGTACGTTCAGCGTAGTGCTGTGTTCACTAAATTATAGCAGACAATACTATTAATTTTCTGAAGTACAAGATCCCTTTATATTTTTCTTGGAACTATACACCGTTTTCCGTGGCACTCAAAAGCACTTTTGCCTTAGCAAGGTGGAACTTGAGCAAATAAAATATGACAGCAGTACAAACAACTCTTCCGCCGCTTCCCCGTCAGGAGAAGAGGCAACACAAAAAATTGCCCCACTCTACCAAATTTTAGGAAAACAGATGAGCCGTGTGCCGTTCGTGTGTTTAGCTGTGCAGTTGAAGGCCACCAGCCTGTGCTCTGTTCTTACAGAGATCTACATCCGACTACTTTGTTTCTTTGTTTATCTTCTCGTGGTTCTCTTTTAAGACTTGTTTTTTTGTGTCGGCGTCATCTGTTTGGTTTGCGCGGCCCACCAACAAATATCTCTCCTGTACCAACCCACTATTTTTTTTTTTTTTTTTTTTTTTTTTTTTTTTTGCATCTGGATAATGGTTTCTATACACTTTGTATGCTATAAACGAAGCACAAATTGTTTGAAGCAAAATTACTTTCTTTGTCCATTTGTTGGTTTTACGCCTTATGCTACAATACGAAAAATATTGATCACCTCTGCCCACGCCTTTCACAAATTTATCGCGCATCGCAATACATTTTCATCTCTCTACGATTTCACCTTGTCGTGTTTTGTTTTCCTGTCACAACCATGGAGGCAGCGTGAATTGTTGTTATCATACTCACCTCCCTTTTATCTTTCCATACCTACAGCAAAATGACAAGATGTTGTTTTTAGAGATTTGGCTTCTGTTTGTAGACACTGAGGGAGACCGCTGTTGATTCATATTGTACAACAAAGCCGGCCGGAGTGGCCGTGCGGTTCTAGGCGCTGCAGTCTGGAACCAATGGCCACTACGGTCGCAGGTTCGAACCCTGCCTCGGGCATGGATGTGTGTGATGTCCTTAGGTTAGTTAGTTTTAAGTAGTTCTAAGTTCTAGAGGACTGATGACCTCAGAAGTTAAGTCCCATAGTGCTCAGAGCCATTTGAATCATTTGTACAACAAACTTTTCAAATTTTGTTTTCGTTTAGAAAAGTGCTTTGGCAAAATCTACACTGTTGTAATAATTGCCTGTATAAACGCGGTGTCACATCCCAACGTGAGGCGACATTGCACAGTGAATAGTGTCCTCAAGCTTTCTTTCCTTCCGCATTATATATTTCCAGATCGGTGATACGTGCACTTACACTTTCGTAAATCATACGAACAAGCAAAGCAAATTTGACAAATTTTCCAGAAACGAAGACGCGCTCTCCATGGTATCATTGCTTCATCAGGAAAAAGCTCATATTCAGATTTGTATACGCTCTGAAATGTACAGGGTGTTTCAAAAATGACCGGTATATTTGAAACGGCAATTAAAACTAAACGAGCAGCGATAGAAATACACCGTTTGTTGCAATATTCTTGGGACAACAGTACATATTCAGGCGGACAAGCTTTCGGAATTACAGTAGTTACAATTTTCAACAACAGATGGCGCTGCAAGTGATGTGAAAGATATAGAAGACAACGCAGTCTGTGGGTGCGCCATTCTGTACGTCGTCTTTCTGCTGTAAGCGTGTGCTGTTCACAACGTGCAAGTGTGCTGTGGACAACATGGTTTATTCCTTAGAACAGAGGATTTTTCTGGTGTTGGAATTCCACCGCCTAGAACACAGTGTTGTTGCAACAAGACGAAGTTTTCAACGGAGGTTTAATGTAACCAAAGGACCAAAAAGCGATACAATAAAGGATCTGTTTGAAAAATTTCAACGGACTGGGAACGTGACGGATGAACGTGCTGGAAAGGTAGGGCGACCGCGTACGGCAACCACACAGGGCAACGCGCAGCTAGTGGAGCAGGTGATCCAACAGCGGCCTCGGGTTTCCGTTCGCCGTGTTGCAGCTGCGGTCCAAATGACGCCAACGTCCACGTATCGTCCCATGCGCCAAAGTTTACACCTCTATCCATACAAAATTCAAACGCGGCAACCCCTCAGCGCCGCTACCATTGCTGCACGAGAGACATTCGCTAACAATATAGTGCACAGGATTGATGACGGCGATATGCATGTGGGCAGCATTTGGTTTACTGACGAAGCTTATTTGTACCTGGACGGCTTCGTCAATAAACAGAACTGGCGCATATGGGGAACCGAAAAGCCCCATGTTGCAGTCCCATCGTCCCTGCATCCTCAAAAAGTACTGGTCTGGGCCGCCATTTCTTCCAAAGGAATCATTGGCCCCTTTTTCAGATCCGAAACGATTACTGCATCACGCTATCTGGACATTCTTCGTGAATTTGTGGCGGTACAAACTGCCTTAGACGACACTGCGAATACCTCGTGGTTTATGCAAGATGGTGCCCGGCCACATCGCACGGCCGACGCCTTTAATTTCCTGAATGAATATTTCGATGATCGTGTGATTGCTTTGGGCTATCCGAAACATACAGGAGGCGGCGTGGATTGGCCTCCCTATTCGCCAGACATGAACCCCTGTGACTTCTTTCTGTGAGGACACTTGAAAGACCAGGTTTACCGCCAGAATCCAGAAACAATTGAACAGCTGAAGCAGTACATCTCATCTGCATGTGAAGCCATTCCACCAGACACGTTGTCAAAGGTTTCGGGTAATTTCATTCAGAGACTACGCCATATTATTGCTACGCATGGTGGATATGTGGAAAATATCGTACTATAGAGTTTCCCAGACCGCAGCGCCATCTGTTGTTGACAATTGTAACTACTGTAATTTCGAAAGTTTGTCTGCCTGAAAATGTACTGTTGTCCCAAGCATATTGCAACAAACGGTGTATTTCTATCGCTGCTCGTTTAGTTTGTATTGCCGTTTCAAATATACCGGTCATTTTTGAAACACCCTGTATCTCGGAGGTACTTTAGCAAAGGTTTAGTTTTGTAGAATCTGTTTTCCTGACCGGTCTGTATGAAATTGTCATTAAATGCCATGACTTCCATATCTGCTCAAATCGATTTCTGCTCATTAGCTTGCTAAAAATCGGTGCCTGTTGACCAGTAATCCATCAAACAATCTTTTTTGTGTGCCCCATCAAGATACTCATGCGCAGAAATTTTTTCACATCTGTACCAATGACATTCGAAAATTTGGGAGACTTACGAGATTCTTTGTAAAGTTTACTGTTTCGTTCGTAATACTAGTTTGATTGCATCGAGGTCTGAATGAACAATTCATCCACTAGAAATAGTTCCATAGTGCTTACAATGCTATGGATCTCACTGGGAGGGCCTTTTTACACATGGAATTCCTCTAAATGTTTCTAAAATAATTATCTTCTCCTTCTTCAGCTAACGTTCACTCTCAGAAGTTTCGTCATCTAAATCGTTCACAATTATCTCACTTTGGTCGGTTATAGCCCTGTTGTTTTCTTCTTCACTTCTACTGCCACAACCAGTAAACTCATCTGAACCACTTCGAACATCAGCACAACGGCCTGCAAACAGTTGACGAAGATTTCGCTTTCCCTCAACTGTTTTCTCGCACCCTAAGTGCACAAGGCAACAACTGCAGTACGACTGTTTCACGGTACCGATTGTTGGTGGTAAAACGAAAGATAAAAATACGTTCATACTCTTGATCACACCATTGAACCCTCCAGTTCATATATAACCTTTCGTTAAATTGAAACACACTACTAGCCATTAAAATTGCTACACCGCGAATATGACGTGCTACATACGCGAAATTTAACCTACAGGAAGAAGATGCGAATGATTAGCACTTCAGAGCATTCACACAAGGTTGGCGACGGTGGCGACACCTTCAACGTGCTGACATGATGAAAGTTTCGAATCGATTTCTCATACACAAACAGCAGCTGACCGGCGTTGCCTGGTGAAACGTTGTTGTGATGCCTCGTGTAAGGAGGAGAAATGCGTACCATCACGTTTCCGACTTTGATAAAGGTCGTAACCTATCACGATTGCGGTTTATCGTATCGCGACATTGCTGCTCGCGTTGGTCGAGATCCAACGACTGTTAGCAGAATATGGAATCGGTAGGTTCAGGAGGGTAATACGGAACACCGTGCTGGATGCCAACGGCCTCGTATCACTAGCAGTCGAGATGAGAGGCATCTTATACGCATGGCTGTAACGGATCGTGTAGTGACGTCTCGATCCCTGAGTTAACATATGGTGGCGTTTGCAAGACAACAACCATCTGCACGAACAGTTTGACGACGTTTGCAGCAGCATGGACTATCAGCTCGGAGACCGTGGGTGCGGTTACTCTTGACGCTGCATCACAGACAGCAGCGCCTGCGATGGTGTACTCAACGACGAACCTGGGTGCACGAATGGCAAAACTTCATTTTTTCGGATGAATTCAGGTTCTGTTTACAGCATCATGATGGTGGCATCCGTGTTTGGCGACATCGCGGTGAACGCACGTTGTAAACGTGTATTCGTCATCGCCATACTGGCGTATCACCCGGCGTGATCGTATGGATTGCCACTGGTTACACGTCACGCTCCCCTCTTGTTCGCATTGACGGCACTTTGAACAGTGGACGTTGCATTTCAGATGTGTTACGACCCGTAGCTCTACCCTTCATTCGATAGTTGTGAAACTCTACATTTCAGCAGCATAATGCACGACTGCATGTTTCAGGTCCTGTACGGGCCTTTCTGGATACAGAAAATGTTGTACTGCTGCCCTGGCGAGCACATTCTCCAGATCCCTCACCAATTTCAAACGCCTGGTCAATAATGGCCGAGCAACTGGCTCGTCACAATACCCCAGTCACTACTGTTGATGAACTGTGGTATCGTGTTGAAGCTGTACCTATAAACGCCATCCAAGCTCTGTTTGACTCAATGTCCAGGTGTATAAGTGCCATTATTACGGCCAGAGGTGGTTCTTCTGGGTACTGATTTCTCAGGATCTAGGCACCCAAATTGGGTGAAAATAAAATCACATGTCACTTCTAGGATAATATATTTGTCTAATGAATACCCGTTAATCATCTACAATTCTTCTTGGTGTAGGAAATTTAATGGCCAGTAGTGTAGTTACTAACATGACCATTAGCTGTCTGAAAACGAAACGAAAGACGTAAATTTACGCGATCGGTCCACAACGGTTGGTCTTGGAAATACTTAAATCTACGTGAGCAGTACGCTATGTTTTTCTGGGCTGATTTCGTCACAAGCACTAATCAAACAATGACTTACTGTCTGCGTAAGTATGTCTTGTATCATTGCATAAGCAATGTGAGGGGTTGTAAGAAATTTTCAATATCCTACGCCCATACCGTAATCAAATGTAGAGAGAGAGACAGCGGACAAGAGAGAAATTGAACTCCTCCCCTTTCGTATCAGTAACGTACCGAGCTTGCAGCGAACAGTTACACTTGTTTGTGTACACATCCTTTCCAACGCCGCCATAGCCGCTACCGTGCGATGATGGATCAGGAGAGAAGTTGTTAGCACTGCGGCGGCGTTTCGACAGGCGGTAATTTGCCAGCTGAAGATGCGCGCGTCGGCCGGAACCTGTAATCAGTGCCTTTACACGGTGCGGCGCTATTCTACACAGGAGGCGGGCCGGCTGGTCCTCGGTAATGAAGAGCCGCTGCGGAGCGAGTGAACCACAAAGGCGGCGCCGTTTGCATGCTAATGCCGGGCGCTCCAGCCGCACGGTTCGGGCCGGGCCCTGCCAGATAGGCGAGTCACTGGCCTGGAAAGGCAGGACGGCTCGCAGCCAGGCAGACTCAACCTTCGCCGTTCGAGTTTCTGGACCGAGAAGAAAGGCGACCCCGTCTGAGAGCCACTGAAGGCATCTACAGCGTATCCGGACACTCCGGGATGATGATGGCGTTGAAACACAGGAATACACGCATATAGCTGAAATACTAAACACCTTTTTCCAAAGCTGTTTCACAGAGGAAGACTTCACTGCAGTTCCTCCTCTAAATCCTCGCGCAAACGAAAACATGGCTGACATCGAAATAAGTGTCCAAGGAATAGAAAAGGAACTGGAATCACTCAACAGACGAAAGTCCACCTGACCTGACGGGATACCCATTCGATTCTACACAGAGTACGCGAAAGAGCTTGCTCCCTTCTAACAGCCGTGTACCGCAAGTCTCTAGAGCAACGGAGGGCTCCAAATGATAGCAAAAGAGCACAGGTAGTCCCAGTCTTCAAGAAGGGTCGTCGAGCAGAAGCGCGAAACTATAGACCTACATCTCTGACGACGATCTGTTGTAGAATTTTAGAACATGTTTTTTGCTCGCGTATCATGTCGTTTTTGGAAACCCAGAATCTACTCTGTCGGAATCAACATGGATTTCCGACACAGCGCTCGTGAGAGACCCAACTCGCTTTATTTGTTCATGAGACCCAGAAAATAGTAGACACAGGCTCCCACGTAGATGCTATTTTCCTTGACTTCCAGAGGGCGGTCGATACAGATCCGCACTGTCGCCTGATAATCAAAGTAAGAGCCTACGGAATATCAGACCAGCTGTGTGGCTGGATTGAAGAGTTTGTAGCAAACAGAACACAGCATGTTGTTATCAATGGAGAGACGTCTACAGACGTTAAAGTAACCTCTGGCGTGCCACAGGGGAGTGTTATGGGACCATTGCTTTTCACAATATATATAAATGACCTAGTAGATAGTGTTGGAAGTTCCATGCGGCTTTTCGCGGATGACTCTGTAGTATACAGAGAAGTTGCAGCATTAGAAAATTGTAGTGAAATGCAGGAAGATCTGCAGCGGACAGGCACTTGGTGCAGGGAGTGGCAACTGACCCTTAACATAGACAAATGTAATGTATTGTGAATACATAGAAAGAAGGATCCTTTATTGTATGATTATATGATAGCGGAACAAACACTGGTAGTAGTTACTTCTGTAAAATATCTAGGAGTATGCGTGCGGAACGATTTGAAGTGGAATGATCATATAAAATTAATAGTTGGTAAGGCGGGTACCAGGTTGAGATTCGTTGGGAGAGTCCTTAGAAAATGTAGTCCATCAACAAAGGAGGTGGCTTACAAAACACTCGTTCGACTTATACTTGAGTATTGCTCATCACTGTGGGATCCGTACCATGTCGGGTTGACGGAGGAGATAGAGAAGATCCAAAGAAGAGCGGCGCGTTTCGTCACAGAGTTATATGGTAAGCGTGATATCGTTACGCAGATGTTTAGCAAACTCAAGTGGCAGACCCTGCAAGAGAGGCGCTCTGCATCGCGGTGTAGCTTGCTGTCCAGGTTTCAAGAGGGTGCGTTTCTGGATGAGGTATCGAATATATTGCTTCCCTCTACTTATACTTCCTGGGGATATCATAAATGTAAAATTAGAGAGATTCGAGCGCGCACGGAGGCTTTCCGGCAGCCTTTCTTCCGGCAAACCATACGCGACTGGAACAGGAAATAGGGGTAACGACAGTGGCACGTAAAGTGCCCTCCGCCACACACCGTTGGATGGCTTGCGGAGTATAAATGCAGATGTAGATGTAGATGTAACTGTGCAGCTTTTGTACGAAAAGTCCGTGCCAATTCCGAGAGATGGCACCACCGGTGCGTATAGAGGTCGTGTTAGTAGATTCGTTCTGCTGTAAAAAGAGCGATGCGCGAAGCATTCAACTACTACCACCGTCATACCTTAGCAAAACATCTTATTGAAAACCCAAGGAAATTCTGGTCTTACGTAAAATCGCTAAGCGGGTCGAAGGCTTCCATCCAGTCACTCACTGATCAGTCTGGCCTGGCAACGGAAGACAGCGAAACGAAAGCTGAAATTTTAAATTTAGCATTTGAGAAAACTTTTAAGCAGGAGGATCGAACAGACATACCGCCGTTTGAGTCTCGTACAGATTCCCGTATGTAGGACATAGTGATAGACATCCCTGTGGTTGTGAAGCAGCTGAATGGATTGAAAGTACGTACATCGCCAGGTCCTGATTGGATTCCAATTCGGTTTTACAGAGAGTACTCTACTGCGTTGGCTCCTTACTTAGCTTGCATTTATCGCGAATCTCTTGCCCAACGTAATGTCCCGAGCGACTGGAAAAAAGCGCAGGTGACGCCTGTATATTAATAGGGTAGAAGGACGGATCCTCAAAATCACAGACCAATATCCTTCACATCGGTTTGTTGCAGCATTCTCGAACATATTCTCAGTTCGAATATAATGAATTTCCTTGAGACCGAGAAGTTGCTATCCATGCATCAGTAGGGCTTTAGAAAGCATCGCTCCTGCGAAACGGAACTCGCCCGTTTTTCACATGATATCTTGCGAACCATAAATGAAGGGTATCAGACGAATGCCATATTCCTTGCTTTTCTAAAAGCGCTTAACTCGGTGCCACACTGCAAAACTCCTAACTAAGGTACGAGCATACGGGATTGGTTCCCAAATACGTGAGTGGCTCGAAGACTTCTTAAGTAATAGAACCCAGTACGTTGTCCTCTATGGTGAGTGTTCATCGGAGGTGGGGGTATCACCTGGAGTGCCCCAGGGAAGTGTGGTAGGTTCGCTGTCCTTTTCTATCTACATAAATGATCTTTTGGATAGGGTGGATAGCGATGTGCGGCTGTTTGCTGATGATGCTGTGGTGTACGGGAAAGTGTCGTCGTTGAGTGACTGTAGGAGGATACAAGATGACTTGGACAGGATTTGTGATTGTTGTAAAGAATGGCAGCTAACTCTAAATATAGATAAATGTAAATTAATGCAGATGAATAGGAAAAAGAATCCCGTAATGTTTGAATACTCCATTAGTAGTGTAGCGATTGACACATTCACGTCGATTAAATGTTTGGGCGTAACATTGCAGAGCGATATGAAGCGGGACAAGCATGTAACGGCAGTTGTTGGGAAGACAGATAGTAGTCTTCGGTTCATTGGTAGAATTATGGGAAGATGTGGTTCATCTGTAAAGGAGACCGCTTATAAAACACTAATACGACCTATTCTTCAGTACTGCTCGAGCGTTTGGGATTCCTATCAAGTCGGATTGAGGGAGGACACAGAAGCAATTCAGAGGCGGACTGCTAGATTTGTTACTGGTAGGTTTGATCATCACGCGAGTGTTACGGATATGCTTCAGGAACTCGGGTGGGAGTCTCTAGAGGAAAGGAGGCATTCTTTTCGTGAATCGCTACTGAGGTCATATTTCGCAGAAAGACCACAAAGTTAAGATAGGTTAGGGCTCGTACAGAGGTACATAGGCAGTCATTTTCACACTCGTTCTGTTTGGGAGTGGATCAGGGAGAGAAGATGGTGGATTGCAGAGTATGGTTGCAGATGTAGATGTAGATGTTCAGTTAGTAGCATCTTTGGAAAAAACGCACACCGAGTTTCAGCCATATTGGACTATTTCATTGTGTTTGGCATTCGTGTGAATCAAGGAAGTCCAGTGATTATCAAAAAATGGACGAAAAATAATTTCATGTGGTGATTAAACATCAATTTATGAAAGGCAAAACGCCTCAGGGGACTAAAGAGAAGCTTGATAAACATTGCGGTGACTCTGCACCTTCGATTAGAACAGTTTATAAGTGGTTTCAAAATTTTCGGAGTGTCCATATGGGCACAAGTGATCCATGAACGTTCTGGACTCCCTATGGAGGTTACGGCTCCAGAAATCATCGATAAAATCCGTGATATGGTGATGGATGACAGAAGAGTTAAGGTGCGTGAGACCGCTAGTGCTGTGGGCATCTCGGATAAATGGCTACATAATATTTTGCATAAACATTTGGACATGACAAAGCTATCCGCTTGACCAAAAACGGAGTAGCGTGAAGTGTTGCAAGGTTGGTTTGCAGCTGTTCAGGAAGAATCCGCAGGACTTCAAGCGTCGTTTCGTCATTGTCGATGAAACATGGATACATTGCTATACTCCTGATACCAAACAACAATCTAAACAACGAGTTACCAAGGGAGAATCTGCACCAAAAATGCGAAGACCATTCCTTCGTCGGAAAGGTTATGGCGACTGTCGTTTGGGATTCGCAAGGGACAATCCTCATCGACTATCTGTAAAAGGGTAAAACTATTACAGGTGCATATTATTCATTGTTATTGGAAAGTCTGAAAACTGAACTGACAGAAAATCGCCCACGATTGGACCACAAAAATGTCCTTTTCCAGCACGTCACTGCACCAGCACACGCCTCAGCAGCTGTGGTCGCAAAATTAATGGAAATAGGATTCCGACTCGTTTCACATTCCCCCCGTTCCCAGAATTGGCTCTCTCGGACTGCAATTTGTTCCCCAATTTGAAGAAATGGCTGGCGGGAAAAAGATTTTATTCAAACGAGGAGCTGTTTGCAGCAACTAATAGCTGTTTTGCAGACATGGACAATTTCTATTAGTCAGAAAAAGCACTGCATCTTCAGGCAACGAGTGGCCTACCGGGACCATTTCACCGCCGTTTCATCCTCAGAGGAGGATGCGGATAGGAGGGTTCGTGGAGTCAGCACTCCGCACTCCCGGTCGACATGATGGTATTCTTCACCGAAGCCTCTACTATTCGGTCGAGTAGCTCCTCAATTTGCATCCCGAAGCTGAGTGCACCCTGGAAAATGGCAACAGGTCATGGCAGCTGGATGGTCACCCATCCAAGAGCCAACCTCGCCCAACAGCGCTTAACTTCGGTGATCTCACGGGAGCCGGTGTATCCATTGCGGCAAGGCCGTTGCCAGTATTATTGGGAAGGGATCAACAAATTACAACAGCGTTGGACGAATTGTATAAGTCTAGAAGGAGACTATGTCGAAAAATAAGAAAGGTTTACACCAAACAGGAAATAACTTTTCATTTTTGCACGGACTTTTCAAAAGCCCTTCGTAAGACCAGAGATAGCTACACAGTGTGTGTGACCTAATTCGACAGTTCAATCCCGCGTGTGGCCATCCGATTTAGGTTTCACATGATTTCCCTCTCCAGTTAAATGCCGAGATGGTTGCTTTGAAAGGAATTCCTTCCCCATCCTTGTACTCCCGTCTGTAATGACGTCGATGGGATGTTAAACCTAATCTTAATTCCTTCGAACATAAATCTATGGTATGCATACATTACATTACTTTTGACGTGACAGTAGTATGCCGATGACACAGGATTTTTAGTTGTAAAAGCTAAATCTGTTAATGTAACCGTATATCAGTTGAATGATGTACGCTAACAAGTACAACAGACGTAATAAACTGCAGCACCAAAGAAACTCCTATTCAGATACAATGTAAACAGGCAGAATACGGCGCTGCTGTTGGCACAGTTGTCAGACCGGTTACTGCTGATACAGTGAAAGGTTACCAAGATTTATGTGAGCTTGAATGTTGTCGTATAGTCGGCGTACAAACGATGGGACACAGCATCTACGAGACAGCGATGAAGGTATTTTCCTGTACGACCATTTCACTAGTGTGCCGTGAATATCAGGAATCAAACAAAACATCAAGTCTCTGACATCGCTGAGGCCGAAAAAAGATCCTACAAGAACGGGACCAACGAAACTGAAGAGAATGTTTCAAGGTGGCAGAAGCGCAGCCCTGGTGCAGATTGCTCCAGATTTCAATGCTGAGCCATGAACAGGTTTCAGCGTGCGAACCATTCAACGAAATATCCTCGATGTGTGCTTTCGGAGCCGAAGGCCCTCTCGTGTACCCTTGATGACTGCACCGACACAAAGTTTTGCGCCTCACCTGGGCCCGTCAACACCGACTTTGGACTGCTGATGACTGGAAACGTTGTCTGATCGGACGAATCTCGTTTCAGATTGTTGCGAGCGGGTGGACGTGTACGGGTATGGAGTCAACCTCGCGAATTCATGGACCCTGCATGCACTGTTCAACTGGTGCAGGAGTCGGGCGTGTGCAGTTGGAGTGATATGGGTCCCATGATACTTCCAGATACTGCTCTGACAGGTGACACGTACCTAAGCATCCTGTCTGATCACCTGCATCCATTCATGTCCATTGTGCATTCCGACGAAGATGGGCGATTCCAGCAGGACAAAGCGACGCCCCACACATCCAAAATTGCTAAGATGGGTCCAGGAACAGTATTCTGAGTTTAAAAACTTTCGCTGCCCACCGGACTCCCTAGATATGAACATTTTGAGCATATCTGGGATGCCTTGCAACGTACTGTTCAGAAGAGATCTCCGACCCTCGGATCTATGGACAGCCATGCATGTTTCATGGTGTCAGTTCTCTAAAGAACTACTTGAGACATTAGGCAGGTGTACCAGTACCTTTGGCTCTTCATTGTATATACTGGTACTTGATATGATAAAACTCTCATCAATTATGTGCCCCTTCCGTATATCAGAGGTCGATTTTTAATCGGTTGGTTGGTTGGTTTCGGGGAGAAGACCAGGCAGCGAGGTCATCGGTCTCATCGGATAAGGGAAGGACGAGGAAGGAAGTCGGCCGTGCCCTTTTGAAAGGAACCATCCCAGCATTAGCTTGGACCGATTTAGGGAAATCACGGAAAATCTAAATCAGGATGGCCGGACGCGGGATTCAACCGTCGTCCTCCCGAATGCGAGTCCAGTGTCTAACCACTGCGCCACCTCGAGTTTTAATCGGCAGCTGTACAAGAGAGCCGCATTGGGCATTATCGCCTACATTTTCACACGCCAGAAGTTGACTCTGATGTAGCAAAACAGAATTTGGCGACTACATAAAAGTGACGAGTCCCTGCCGACATGGTGGCACTGAAACGGCACGGCCTATTTCCTTTCCCATCCTTGGAACAAGCAGAGCCTGTTCTCTGTCTCTAATGCCCTCGCTGTCTCTTCCTGGTCCATCCCTCTTTGTACCGACAGTTTCAATTACATATATCGGCTTTCTTCGTGTCGTTCAAGTTTTCATGTTAATGAAGGAAAGAAATTTATCGTTTGAGTCGGCGATCAATTTGAAAATTTCATCAGTAAAACCGTCCAAATCGTTAAATAGTTTTATTATTTATTACGCCTTCTCGGCCACTGCCAACATCAGTTCTCTGCAGTTAAGATAAGGAAACCCAGAGACCAACAGGCGATTGTTATATAAAACTGCGCACGCGACAGGTAACTAAAGAGGGAGGATCCTGCCATAGTGGGTAAGTAAGGCAGTTACGCTAGACAGAGGCGGATAGGAGGCACCTCATGCCAATTGAGTGACTGCAAGATGTGAATTCCAAGGGTGGATAATGGCTTTTTAGGTCCGCAGCGAATTGTTCCAGCCGCTGATGCTGGCTCAGAGACAGTTTACAGCCTCTAAGGGAATGGCACAGTCTTCAGCTTCGACAACCTTACTGGCCGTCTTGGGTGCTCTTTATTCCAGTTCACTGTTGTTGTTGTTGGTGTGGTCTTCAGTCCTGAGACTGGTTTGATGCAGCTCTCCATGCTACTCTATGCTGTCCAAGTTTCTTCATCTCCCAGTACCTACCGCAACCTATATCCTTCTGAATCTACTTAGTGTATTCGTCCCTTGGTCTCCCTCCACGATTTTTATCCTCCACGCTGCGCTCCAATACTAAATTGGTGATCCCTTGTTGCCTCAGAACGTGTCCTACCAACCGATCCCTTCTTCTAGTCAATTGTGCCACAAACTCCTCCCCAATTATATTCAATACCTACTCATTAGTTATGTGATCTACCCATCTAATCTCTAGCATTCTTCTGTAGCACCACATTTCGAAAGCTTCTATTCTCTTCTTGTCCAAACTATTTATCGTCCATGTTTCACTTCCATACATTGCTACACTCCATACGAATACTTTCAGAAACGACTTCCTGACAAATCTATACTCGATGTTAACAAATTTCTCTTCTTCAGAAACGCTTTCCTTGCCATTGCCAGTCTACACTTTATATCTTCCCTACTTCGACCATCATCAGTTATTTCGCTCCCTAAATAGCAAAACTCCTTTACTACTTTAAGTGTCTCAGTTCCTAATCTAATTCTCTCAGCATCACTCGACTTAATTCGACTACATTCCATTATCCTCGTTTCGCTTTTGTTGTTCATCTTATATCCTCCTTTCAAGACACTGTCCGTTCCGTTCAACTGCTCTTCCAAGTCCTTTGCTGTCTCTGACAGAATGACAATGTCATCGGCGAACCTCAAAGTTTTTATTTCTTCTCCATGGATTTCAATACCTTGAAAGGTCTCTGTTGGATTCGTTTCATATTAATTTCTTAAATCCGTTGCCATTTACGGCATAAATTCCTCTTCTAAATTTACTGTGGTGTTTCTGACTATCTGTGAGGAGACTGAGCAGTGAAACGTGTTACTTTTACACATAAACAAGAACGATCTGTCACACTACTACACTTCAAAACACAGTTTATATGTAATTCATGTCACACAGTCTCATACGCAACCTACATCCGCTTCCTTCTATATACTGTATATGATAAGACACTGTCATCCCCCTTCCCTTCTGTGTGAGAGGATGAATGAGCATATATATTTCTAGTTGCATGCTTGAGGATAGCAGACAAGCCTGTCTGCTAGAGAACAGTAGGACAAACGTCGGAACAGGTAGCTACGCTTTCTAGAAGCAGAGAGGTTTTCTATTCTTAGTATGGTTCTGTCCGTCTCTTGTCATGTTGGTATAGGAAGCTGCCCCTCTGGTCACTTCCGTTTTGTATACGGAAGCACCCTTGGTAGGAGCGCAGGTCAGTCTGTCCACGGCGAGCGTCTGAGGTGGTAAGATCTTCGGCTATGCGCGTGTCTGCTAAGTCCGTAGGACAATGGATTTCTTAAGTTCAGCCTAACTGAAAATTTAATTACCTTTATTTCAGATTTAGCTCTAAAATATCTAATGTTATCTTAAATTGCAACACAGTGTATTTCGAGTGTGAACTTCAGAATATCTTCCCGTAGTTGCTTTGTCACTACTTTGTGAGTAAAGACGAACCACGTGTTGATCAGTAAGTCTAAGATCATCAATCTTAAATGCGAATGTGCGTGAGATTATAACGTCTCGTGTTAACAATATTTTTCAATATAGCCACTTTTCTTTATCTTCAACCCACGTGGGATGTACTTTGTGAGACCAGTACCACGTGCTTATACAGTTGTTTGACTCATCAGGCTAATAGTAAGACGATAGTAACCAATTCCAAATTTTTCTTTTGTAAGTTATTTTTCGATCTAATTTATTTTAATTATCAAAATTATTGTGGAGCTATACTCTTTGTGTAAACCAAGTTGACCACGTGTGAAGCATGTGGTGTAATCATCAAAGTAGCCTCCGGCTATTCTTTTCGGGAAGATTTCACAGAGAGTTACTATGAATTTAGTATACCAGTGTGTGGTAATTACAGGGCGGACAGGATTGCGCTACGAACGTAACTTCTTTGGGTGAAAATTGAATCGGTTTTTTGTGGTTCATTTCCTCTTGCATATGTTTCAACGTTCTTCGTGTGTTATTTTATGAATGCAGTGTTGTACGCAGACTCCCAATCTTGGCTTCATATTTGATGTGTTCCGTAAGATTACAAACTCACATTTTCACAATCCTAAATAAGGCACCAGTTTAGTTATAAATCAAGTTTAAGATGCTGAAATTTCAATGATCAATGTTAAAATAAATTTCCAAATAGAAACTGATTTACTTCTTTTTATTTAAATTCTCTTATATATATATCTCCGGTTGCCGTATGACTATTAAAAGATTATAATTAATGTTAGTCTGGTTGGGAATTTGGTAAGCTAGACTGGATACCTGGTGAAACAGTTGCTCAGTAATGCAAGGTTAACTTCTCCAGACAGCTCACAGATTTTAACCCACTTTTATAGTCTTTAATAGCAGCACCGCTTGCAGAACTAATTAAACCAATAACCTTACAACCTATTCCGAATTTTTCTTTTTTTTCCTTTACTGCTTGCTCAGTATACTGATTGAATAACATCGGGGAGAGGCTACAACCCTGACTCACGCCCTTCCCAACCGCTGCTTCCCTTTCATGCCCCTTGACTCTTAAAACTTTCATCTGGTTTCTGTACAAATTGTAAATAGCGTTTCGCTCCCTGTATTTTACCCTTGCCACCTTTACAATTTGAAAGAGAGTTTTCCAATCAACATTGTTAAAAGCTTTCTCTAAGTCTACAAATGCTAGAAACGTACGTTTGCCTTTCCTTAATCTTTCTTCTAAGTCGTAAGGTCAGTATTGCCTCACGTTTTCCAATATTTCTACGGAATTCAAACTGATCTTCTTCTACCAGTATTTCCATTCGTCTGTAAAGAATTGGTGTTAGTATTTTGCAACTGTGACTTATTAAACTGATAGTTCGGTAATTTTCACATCTATCAACACCTGCTTTCTTTGGGGTTGTAATTATTACAGTCTTTTCGAAATCTGAGGGAATTTCGCCTGTCTCATACAACTTGCTCACCAGATGGTAGAGTTTTGTCAGGAATGGCTCTCCCAAGGCCGTCAGTACTTCCAATGGAATGTTGTCTACTCCAGGGGTCTTGTTTCGACTCAGGTCTTTCAATGCAATGTCGAACTCTTCACGCAGTATCGTATCTCCCATTTCATCTTCATCTACATCCTCTTCCATTTCCATAATATTGTCCTCAAGTACATCGCCCTTGTATAAACCCTCTATATACTCCTTCGACCTTTCTGCCTTCCCTTCTTTGCTTAGAACTCGGTTTCCATCGGAGCCCTTGTTATTCATACAAGTGGTCCTCTTTTCTCCAAAGGTCTCTTTAATTTTTCCTTAGGCAGTATCTATCTTACCCCTAGTGAGATAAGCCTCTACAACCTTACATTTGTCCTCTAGCCATCCCTGCTTAGCCATTCTGCACTTCCTGTCGATCTCATTTTTGAGACGTTTGTATTCCTTTTTGCCTGCTTCGTTTACTGCATTTTTATATTTTCTCCTTTCATCAATTAAAATCAATATTTCTTCTTTTACCCAAGGAGTTCTACTAGGCCTCGTCTTATTACCTTCTTGATCCTCTGCTGCCTTCACTACTTCATTCATCAGTGCCACCCATTCTTCTTCTTCTGTACTTCTTTCCCCCATTGCTGTCAATTGTTTCCTTATGCTCTTCCTGAAACTCTGTACAATCTCTGGTTTAGTCAGTTTATCCAGGTCCCATCTCCTTAAATTCCCAATTTTTTGCAGTTTCTTCAGTTTTAATCAATAGTTCATAACCAATAGATTGTGGTCAGAGACCACATCTACCCCTGGAAATGTCTTACAATTTAAAACCTGGGTCCTAAATCTCTGTCTTACCATTATATAATCTATCTGATACCTTCTAGTATCTCCAGGATTCTTCCATGTGTACAACCTTCATTTATGATTCTTGAACCAAGTGTTCGCTATGATTAAGTTATGCTCTGTGTAAAATTCTACCAGACGGCTCCCTCTTCATTTCTTACCCCCAATCCATATTCATCTATTATGTTACCTTCTCTCCTTTTTCCTACTCTCGAATTCCAGTCATCCATGACTATTAAATTTTCGTCGCCCTTCACTACCTGCATAATTTCTTTTATCTCATCATACATTTCTTCAATTTCTTCGTCATCTGTGTAGCTAGATGGCATATAAACTTGTACTACTGCAGTAGGCATGGGATTCGTGTCTATCTTGGGCACAATAATACGTTCACTATGCTGTTTGTAGTAGCTTACCCGCATTCCTATTTTTTTATACATTATTAAACCTACTACTGCTTTACCCATATTTGATTTTATATTTATAACCCTGTATTCAGCTGACCAAACTTCTTGTTCCGCCTTCCACCGAACTTCACTAATTCACACTATATCTAACTTTAACCTATCCATTTCCCTTTTTATATTTTCTAACCTACCTGCTCGATTAAGGAATCTGACATTCCACGCTCCGATCCGTAGAACGCCAGTTTTCTTTCTCCTGACAGTGACATCCTCTTGAGTAGTCCCCGCCCGGAGATCCGAATGGGGGACTATTTTACCTACGGAATATTTTACCCAAGAGGAAGCCATCATGATGTAATCATACAGTAAAGCTGCATGCCCTCTACAGATAGGTGGATGCCGGGCCATAGTTATTTATGACGGCCAACCGAAGACGTGTTCCGGATGCGGTAAGGAAGGTCAGCTTCGTTCCGAGTGCCTCCAGCGTCGGATCACACAACTCCCACCGAAGGACGTTGCACCACCAGCGGCGAAGACTATTCTACCCGTTACTTACGCGGCGGCGCTCACGACGTTCTCCGCACAACAGACACGGCCAACCGCTTCAGGGGTTCAAGAATAACTTTCCACGGACAAAAACCTGGATGATCCGCCGACCTGGCCAGTGGTGGAAAATAGTACTACGACTCTGGAGCTACCGAACGCGACGGACATTGACGCCAGTAAGATGGCTATTGATTCCCTTATTGTACCGACCGAAGCGTTTGTTCCGGAGGAGCGTGAGTCAGTGCCGTCTTCTGACAATGAAGGCCACGTACGTAAACAGCGATCACCGAAACGCCGAAAGCGGCGTCGTCGGACCGTGTCGGAACACAGCGGTTCGCATTCGGCCGGGGAAGAACAACTGACCACTCAAGAAGCCAGCCGCGAAGCTGAGGCTGTTTCCACTGACTCCAACCTTGCAGAACAGACAGAAAAACATGCAGCTTTCGACCATCAGCCCATTGACAGAAACAGTGAGCAGCGGGAAGGTACCAGTGCAGGCAGCGAAGTCGCCCGGTCCCTTGCTATCAAACATTCCGAGGCTATGGACCATGAACAGACATCCGCGCCCGCTTCATGGGCCGAGGACGTTGAGACACAAGATCACGACCCGCGGCCAGCTGAGGCGCCGCCGGATCATGCAGCATAAGCAGCACAAGGAGGACCGCGTTCGGCGGGGGGTGACATCACTTCCGATGTTCGCTTCTCTCCACCTTCACCATGGATAACCCCGCCCAAACAACACGTTGCCAGGCTTACCGACTGGCGACAATGAGTATCAACATGATCAGTTCTCCTGTCAAGATCCAACTTTTGAAAGAAACCGTATGAGCCATGGGGGTTGACTTAGCTTTCCTACAAGAAGTGAAAACGACGGCACTCCCGCACTTTTACGGGTACACCACACATGTGACGCCCGGTAGCCCTGCAGATACCGTAGCATTTACGGCACTCAACACCCGATTCATTAATGTTTACGCGCCGTCGGGTACCACAAGACGTCACGACCGCGCCAGATTCTACTCCACAGATGTCGCTCCCCTTTTCCTTGGACGATACGACCACAGCGTCTTCGCCGGCGATTTTAATTGTGTACTTCACCCCAAGGACCAAATCCCACATTACATGCCTTGTCCGGAACTGGGTGCGATGATCCAAGAACTTCACTTGTGCGACACGTGGGAAAAAGTCCACGGTAACGGCTCTGGCCACACTCATCTTACCAGTCATTCGGCCAGCCGACTCGACCGCATATATGTGTCACAAGATCTCACACAAGGTGTGGTGGACGCCGAACTATGGCCTCAAGCCTATTCTGATCACAGTGCCTATATCTGCACTATACACCTACGCCCCCAACAAGTCTGGCGCAGCAATGGCTTTTGGAAGCTCAACGTAACTCATCTCCAGGACCTGGATGTCCGTCGGCAAGTTGCAGCAACGTGGACTGACTGTGAACGCCGCCACCCTCGATACACCTCGACCCTTGAGTGGTGCCTCCTCTGTGCCAAACCAGCAATCCGTAGGACACTTAATGCAATATGGCAAGGACGTGACTGCGTGGCATCGACAGACCCTCGATTTTTACTACGCGGCACTCAGGGACCTCGACGCCTTACCCCCTTCCCCGGAGAGATAACATGATCAAAGCAGAATCAAGGCTCACATACTATCATTGACGAAGCGCCGACTAGAAGGTGCAGTCGTCCGCTCGCGACGGCACGACCGAACGTTTGCAGAGGAACCCACTATGCACCACGTTGTGGCGGATAAGCGCCGACAACGCCAACATTTAATCATACAACTCAGGACACACGACGGTCGCTTATGTACGACCCAAGCAACCATAGTAAAGGCGGTGGAGGAGCATTTTCGCCATCTTTACAAGGAAAGAATCGTTGATGACGAGGCCACTACTGAAGTGTTACAGCAGGTAACACGTACTATCGACGAGGCTACCGTGAATGCACTAACAGAGGAAATCTCACTCGAAGAAGTCGAAGACGCCGTGGACAAAGGTGCGGCCAATAAGTCTCCTGGACCTGATGGATTGCCCATCGAATTCTACCGGACTTTCCGTGACATCATGATGCCTCGCTGGGTTATAATGTTCCGCGAACTTACGTCTCCAGACTGTGTTGTGCCGCCAGCGTTTGTAGAAGGTCTTCTCATACCGGTACACAAGCCAGGTGGAGGGCTATCGATTAGCGACTATCGGCCGCTTACAATGCTGAACGCCGATTACAAGATTTTCACCAGGATTGTGGCGAGCCGTATTAAGACGACTTTGCCGATGATCCTCGCTCCAGAACAGACGTCGCAGGGGGGAGAAGCCAACGTACACATGGCCACCGGTGACTGAAGGTACTTAATAGCGATCGCTTCTGTGTGACGTCTGAGAGCGGCGATCCTCCATTTCAACCGCGCTCTGATAGAGTGCACCACAACTTCCTGCTACGAGTGATGGACTGTATGGGATTCCCCCGGGCCTCATCGACACCATACGGCGTCTTTGGACCACAGCCAGCTCACACGTCCAGGTCAATGGAAGGTCGGTAGGACCAGTGCCCATTAAGAGGTCTCTACGACAGGGTTGTCCCTTTCTACCTACCTTTATGTCATCGCACTCGAGCCACTCCTAGGGGGCCTTAACCACCGCCTATCTGGCATCACGCTGAGGGACGTCACCTTTCGCTATAGGACATACGCTGACGACCTGCTACTGCTGGTTCGTTCCAATGACGAAGTTCAAAGCGCACTAACCTGGATAGAGCGATACGGACAGGCCGCAGGCAGTCTTCTGAACATCAACAAGTCGGCGGCGTTGGATATTGGGCGTGGTCTCGGACCGGAAGCCCTCGCTCCCCTCCCACCAGTTTCTGATCTGCGGTATTTGGGAATCACGTTCAAGAAAGATGTACGTAAAACAGCTGCAGCAAAGTACCGACGGTTATTACAGATCATACGCGCAATGGTGCGACAGAACCTGCTCCAGGACTTGAATCAGCTACAACGTGTTGAATGCCTGAACCTCTACGTGGCTTCAAAACTCAATCACGTGGCACAAGTCCTCCCACTACCGCTGCAGATAGGTCGCCGGCTTCAGGCGGCCTTCAGTTACTACGTTTCCGCAGGTCATATCTTTAAAGTACGATACGACACTCTTACCCTCCCAGTGCACAAAGGAGGGCTGGGATTGGTCAACGCCAGGGCGAGAGCAGCTAGCCTTTACATGAGCAACATGAGGAAACGATGGAAAAGTCAATATACCTCTCTCACGGGTCGTTTACTACAGGTTCTGATGCCAGTCTCTAACGCCCCGCCGGTGTCGGTTGCACACGTCGCACCACAGCTCTCCCATGTGTCGACCTTCTTGACTACAGCTATGTCAGCTCGAACCTCTCCGCCACGCGTCCACCAAAGGCGAAAGATTTTTATACAAACCTTCTGCGTGCTGTTCCCCATAACGTGGTGGAAAACAAGTACCCTAGGGTTCACTGGCCAAGAGTGTGGAAAACGATACACCACAACTTTCTGTCCTCCACGGTGCGTTCGAAGTGGTATCAAATCGCCAACAAAAAATATGTCACACTACAGCGACTTCACACTATTGGACTGGCAGACTCCCCTTATTGCCCAGATTGTCACCTTTTGGATACTGATGAACATCGTTTTACTTGCGCATCGTCGCCCGGAGTTTGACGACTAACACAGAAGATATTGGCTTGTTACCTCCGGGTCACACCTGATATGATTGACCCTCAGACCCTACTCTGTCCCGATGGAACTTACTTTCCGGCTGCAAAATATCATGCGCTTACATGGTTCAAAGGACTTACCGTCGCCTACATCTTTCGCGACGGAGAGAAAGAGCAGCTTGATTACTGGTGGTTCCTGCAAAATGCTCACAATGCCCTCGAACGCACACCGAAATACCGTACGCTCTTCGTAAATTATTTACGCAGCGTTTTCGTTAACCCCCCACTCAGCTGGGGAGTGCCGAGCTGCGGTTAATGTTCTGTGCCGCATCACACAAACGGCTGAACGTTCTGCCTTGCCAGCCATGAGCGAAGGAAGAGACAAGCTGCTGCAAGGATGCTGCTTTCCTTGAGGCACTAGCGAAGCTGAATGCCTCCGTTGCAGATGCCCTTCAGAGACGCAATTGGAGACATCATATAACGATGACGAAGCTCCAAGTGGAACCAGTTACATTATTGAAGAACCTTTTAGTTGGAATTACATCACTGATTTATGTTTTTATTTCTGGATTACTCTTTTATGCCACCTTTGTTGTTGTAACACTTACTTGTAACACTTAGTTACTAGAATTCTCATTTGTACACGTTCCCTAAATGTAATCATGTAACAAAAAAAATGTGGCAAAGGATAGCCCTAACCTTGTTAAAAGTTTTTTTTTAAAAAATGATGGTAGAGCGCTTGCCCGCGAAAGACAAAGGTCCCGAGTTAGAGCCTCGGCCAGGCACACAGTTTTAATCTGCCAGGAAGTTTCATCACCCTACATATTTAAAAACAATAAAACTCAAAATGAACAAGGAACCATACCGTATGAAATTACATTTGCATTTTACATTCGATACGGTGCGTAATTAGCAGCTTCCCCACATCAGAAAAAAAGGAAAACAAAACACTTTGAACAACTAGAGATCGGACGCTCATATTCAAAAATTTGCACATTACTATGCTCTGCAGAAACGATTAACATGTAACCATGTCGGCCAGCGGGTTCAAGGTCAACATGGATATCGCGGCGAAAGACCACCTACCGTAAAAAGTTCCAGCCGCTCTCGTTGCTATAACTTGAACAGACGTCAGGATGCGTCGCAGACGTATGTGCGAACCCTACCGTCAAATCAGTGGGTTTGAAAGACGGCGCATTATTGGCATGAGAGAACATGATGCATCCAAACGGAATATTTTGCTCTTGTGGGACAGTTTCGGCAGTATAGCGGATGTGTGCGAAATGGTTAACGGATGGCCGTAGAACACGACGAGATGAGTCAGATCACACCACCGAGACCAACCTCCGACGACCTCGAGACCTCAGCCGAATGGAATTGCGCGTCAGATTTTCGTCCTCCTTGGCTCTGGCGTAACAGTGAAACAGCGTAACACATTGTACATTGTCAGAGGTGGCATCCCGTCGCTGTTTATTACGGCATGGGCTACGCGCGCGTCTTACACTTCTCCGCCTACCTGTGCAGAAACATGCTAGACGGCAATGGTGTATGGTACGACGTCACTGAGAACACGAATCGCATCAGATAGTCTTTTCGAACGAGTCAAGGTTGTGAATTTTCAGGTTTTTGCGGCGCAAAGACTGTTCGGGTGTGCAGCCGCAAGAAATCTCCTTCTGCTTCTTCTGATATTTCGGCTGTATACCGTCCAGCCATCTTCAGAGTGAGTCGCAAGACTGCCGCTCCAGTGCTCGCTGCGTCCCTTTATACTCGTGTACCGCGCGACTGCGGATGCGGCCACAGATGCAAATGCGCCAGAGACGTTTGTCGGACGTGCATAATGCGCGAGGTGTATCTATGACTCCGCAGTCGATCTGTCTTGGAATATCGATACAGCATTGTGAGCTGCAATGTGTCGACGTCTTTGTGAGTTCATTACAGCAAGTGCCGGATTCCATGATTTATCAAGATTGAAACCACTGTGTCTATTAATTAAATTCGTTATCAAGCGAATTTCAATTGCCTCCTTCACTATCGAGTCCACACATACTGTGTGTGTGTGTGTGTGGGTGTGTGTGTGTGTGTGTGTGTATGTGTGTGTGTAGCGTGTAGCGTGTCTAAATCTTGGCTCAGCCCTTCTTCGATTTGCTTGGGCTGTTTTCCCCAGTTAGGTTCAAATGGTTCAAATGGCTCTGAGCATTCATTTGAGGTCATCAGTCCCCTAGATTTAGAACTACTTAAACTTAACTAACCTAAGGACATCAGATACAATCATGCCCGAGGCAGGATTCGAACCTGCGACCGGAGCAGCAGCGCGGTTCCCCAGTTAGGGTAGCACGCCTCGATGTCCCGATAAGGTATTACAAGTTGAGATCAATCTATGACGAGACGATAGAGGACCTTATTTAAAACGAAAAATGTATATACATTTTTTTCCGTATTCGTCTCCGTTTTGGAGATACATACGTACGTCTAAAACGGGGACTTCCTCTTTAATTTAAATGCCAATCTCAGTTAACGCATTTCCCATTTTATTCTTGTGTACTGTGCCCGTACAAGAAAAAAAAAATGGTGTTTGGAAGCTGGTATGTTCACACCCTATGTTGAACGTCACGTGTTCACGTGTTGTCAGGAATTGTGAGAAAGTTTTTAACTGCCACTTGTGTGCGCTTCTGTAGCTAAGTACATAATTCAGTGCTACTGGTATTGTAATTACCTGACACTGTCAGGTCAGCAATCTCTGCCAGATCCGATGATCAGAATATAGCAAAATAACTTTGCTCAAACAGGTAATAAGGATACTTATCAATTGCGAACTAGGCAATAAAACTTCTGTTTTCAAGCTTTTTCATATTACTGTTATTGCATTTCTTTTTGTTGAGGCTTGTTTGTTCCTAGACGAGACGGCCGAAGCGACGAGTTGCAAAGATGAAGTCTGTGTATGAACATACACCATGAGCGATGAATACGGGGACATCGATATGATTTACGCGACTGAAACAGTCTACCGAAACAGGCTGCTGCAACGACGCAGTTCAAGGAGAGGGCTATATCAGGCCCTTCACCAACGCACGGGGGATACAGGAGTGCTACAACCCACTCATCATGATGTCCATGGGATCCCCCAGATCGTGAAGGAGAAATTTATGACCTTGTAAAAACACGTCCATCTATCAGTAGAAGGCGAGCGATGTGTTGGACTCCCTCACTCATGGACCTTGCAAGTACTTCAGCAGCATGATCCTCATCTGAAGGCTGTGCTAGAATGGAAGTCACAACATCATGAACATTGTCTCGCGTACCGGCAGTTAGTATTACGTATGACCACCGACCACCAGGATACCGTGGACCACGTCTTACGGACTGACGAGTCATGGTTCAAAAGAGATGGTGTTATGGAGTGAAACAACTTACACAACTACTCGTATGTTGACGAGAATCTTCGTGTAACACGGTTGGCTCACTCCAGACGAGATGCAGTGCTACCTTATGGGCAGGTTGGCTGTCATCGGCGGTATGCCACTTGGCCCACTTTACGTGCTCACTGTCCACTCAAAACTGAAAAAAACGACGCGACACGATCGACGGGCATACTAGAGACACTGCCTAACACTTCTGTGCAAAGCGTTACCAGATTTTCCCAGTCGTTTCCATTTCGCGACTGATCGGAACTTACTTTCTGGACAACCCTCATATATGAAGATTCTCTGGAGAGTGGAAGGGGGGGTGGGGGGGTGGGGGGGTCGGACACTCACAGTGCAGTTATAGTTGTAATGCGGAAACAGAGTGTTTACCTAACGTCCAAAAGAGCGTGGTCATTAGCTCTTGGGTCAAGGGTGGACGCATTTCCGGAACGGCTGTTTGTAAGTTGTTCTTTTGGACCTAACGTCCAAAAGAGCGTGGTCATTAGCTCTTGGGTCAAGGGTGGACGCATTTCTGGAATGGCTATTTGTAAGTTGTTCTTTTGGACCTAACGTCCAAAAGAGCGTGGTCATTAGCTCTTGGGTCAAGGGTGGACGCATTTCCAGAACGGCTATTTGTAAGTTGTTCTTTTGGACCTAACGTCCAAAAGAGTGTGGTCATTAGCTCTTGGGTCAAGGGTGGACGCATTTCCGGAACGGCTGTTTGTAAGTTGTTCTTTTGGACCTAACGTCCAAAAGAGCGTGGTCATTAGCTCTTGGGTCAAGGGTGGATACATTTCCAGAACGGCTATTTGTAAGTTGTTCTTTTGGACCTACCGTCCAAAAGAGCGTGGTCATTAGCTCTTTGGTCAAGGGTGGACGCATTTCCGGAACGGCTACTTGTAAGTTGTTCTTTTGGACCTAACGTCCAAAAGAGTGTGGTCATTAGCTCTTGGGTCAAGGGTGGACGCATGTCCGGAACGGCTATTTGTAAGTTGTTCTTTTGAACCTAACGTCCAAAAGAGTGTGTTCATTAGCTCTTGGGTCAAGGGTGGACGCATTTCCGGAATGGCTATTTGTAAGTTGTTCTTTTGGACCTAACGTCCAAAACAGTGTGGTCATTAGCTCTTGGGTCAAGGGTGGACGCATTTCTGGAACGGCTATTTGTAAGTTGTTCTTGTGTCACCTTGCTTAAACCATACAGCGCTATCCAAATCCGTTGCCGAGGTAACGGTAGTGCGGCATGTCCATATATGACGGGGTGATCTACAGGTGTGCACATGCGTACAGACCAACAAACGTACAACTGTTGAGCGTTTGACTAGCCATATGAACCAATGGCTGCCTACAGTGTCTCCTCAACGTCCGTTCAGCGAACGTTGCTGCGTATGGGGCTCTGTTGCAGGTGCCTGGTTCATGCACCTACGCTCGTTGTTGTTCATCGGTAACGAAGGATGGCATTTGCCAATAGCGCAACTTGAAGACCACTGAGCGGCACAGGTGGCCTTTTCAGATGAATTAAGTTTAATGCTCCATCAGGCTGAAAGCCAACACCCTAGAGCAACCGCCGGAAGTGTCTCGGCTGGAGCATTATGGTCTGTGGAATATTTTCGCGATTTTCCCTGGGTGACCTCGTCAGTTATTAGAGTCGAGGGGCATGAAAGGGAAACAGTGGTTGGGAAAGGAGTGAGACAGGGTTGTAGCCTCTCCCCGATGTTATATTGAGCGAGCAGTAAAGGAAACAAAAGAAAAGTTCGGAGTAGGTATTAAAATCCATGGAGAAGAAGTAAAAATTTTGAGGTTCGCCGCTGACATTGTAATTCTGTCAGAGACGGCAAAGGACGTGGAAGAGCAGTTGAACGGAATGGACAGTGTCTTGAAAAGAGGATATAAGATGAACATCAACAAAAGTAAAACGAGGATAATGGAATGAAGTCAAATTAAATAGGGTGATGCTGAGGGAATTAGATTAGTAAATGACACACTTAAAGTGGTAAAGGAGTTTTGCTATTTAGGATGTAAAATAACTGATGATGGTCGAAGTAGAGAGGATATAAAATGTAGACTGGCAATGACAAGGAAAGCGTTTCTGAAGAAGAGAAATTTTTTAACATCGAATATAGATTTATGTATCAGGAAGTCGTTTCTGAAAGTATTTGTTTGGAGTGTAGCTATGTATGGAAGTGAAACATGGACGATAACTAGTTTGGACAAGAAGAGAATAGAAGCTTTCGAAATGTGGTGCTACAGAAGAATGCTGAAGATTAGATGGGTAGATCACGTAACTAATGTGGAGGTATTGAATAGGATCGGGGAGAAGGGAAGTTTGTGGCACAACTTGACTAGAAGAAGGGATCGGTTGGTAGGACATGTTTTGAGGCATCAAGGGATCACAAATTTAGCATTGGAGGGCAGCGTGGAGGGTAAAAATCGTAGAGGGAGACCAAGAGATGAATACACTAAGCAGATTCAGAAGGATATAGGTTGCAGTAGGTACTGGGAGATGTAGCAGCTTGCACAGGATAGAGTTACATGGAGAGCTGCATCAAACCAGTCTCAGGACTGAAGACAACAACAACAACAACGACCTCGTCGTACTGGAAGACACAATGGATCAACACAAGTATGCATCTATGCTTCAGGAGCATGTCCACCACTTCATACAGTTTGTTTTTCCTCTACACGATGACAACTTCCAAGAAGCACAGTGCAATGTATACGGCTCGCAGTGAAAGTGAAAGGTTTGAAGAGCACAGTACTTCTCTGGCCACCATCTCGATTGGGCTCTTCGCACCATGGATCCTCAGCTGACAAAGCTGCCCCATCTGACTGCGGCAGTGGAGTCGGCATGGCTCCACATAGCTGTCGATACCTTCCAGAACTTGACTGACTCTCTTCTTGCATGTCCGCGCTAACAACAGGTGGTCGTTCAGGCTTTCGACTGCTGGTCGCGTATATTAGAAGGCGACCAGCTCTCGTGAAGCCCTGTTCTGTAAATTTAGGGAATATGTAGTCCAAGAAGACCTCCTTATGGTGCAAACCATCGTATAGCGCACATAGTGATGAACGATTGGTACCTAGACAAAGGAATATAGGCTGTCATTTTTCTATAGCTGCTGGTAAATGTTTCCGGATGCGAGGTCGTCGTCCAAGAAACTCTTCATGATGTTTCGTTCAGGACTGCGCTGGACATCTTCAGAGCCACTTAGTCTTGCCGAGGATGAGCGCCTCTGACGTTGACGAGCGTAGTCCTGGACGAAACGTCAGGAACGGAAGATTTTCTTGGACGACGACCTCACATCCCGAAAGGTTTACCAGGAACAATGTTATCCGGTCGTGAAAGTCTTCATTCTATAGTCATTTATCTGTCGCTCAGTAAGTGTGAATGGATTTTGACTGAAAACTGATAATGTTGGTGAACCGTGTCGGTTCACTTTCTTTTTACAAACTGCCCGCTTCACCTGCATGAGTTCACGGCCGCGGTATGGAGTGAGCTGTCCATCTAGCAGGCGTGGTGTCGCAGCCTGGGACGAGGAGCGCTGCCACGTGGAATGGTGAGCTGGGACCCGTGGTACTTCGGCAGCCACGTCCTCGACCCTCGGTGTCAAGAGGGGCACGTGGTTCCAATTTGTGGCGAGAATTTCTCACTTTGCGTACTGGGAGGATTTGTGTGTGCGATGGTTTTATGGGGTTCCCAGTTAATTTGCCGTGTGGTGATGTAATTGCACGTCGTAGCTAATTCGTGGCCGAGGAATTGAGCCGTCTTGTTGCTCCTTCACCTAGTGTGAATTTTGGCTCCTAGAAACCTACACTACTGGCCATTAAAATTGCTACAGCACAAAGATAGTGTGCTACAGACGCGAAATTTAACATACAGGAAGATGATATGCAAATGATTAGCTTTTCAGAGCATTCACACAAGATTGGCGCCGGTGGCGACACCTACAACGTGTTGACATGACGAAAGTTTCCAACCAGTTTCTCATACACAAACAGCAGTTTACCGGCGTTGCCTGGTGAAACGTTGTTGTGATGCCTCATGTAAGGAGGAGAAATGCGTACCATCACGTTTCCGACTTTGATAAACGTCGTATCCTATCACGATTGCGGTTTATCGTATCGCGACATTGCTGCTCGCGTTGGTCGAGATCCAACGACTGTTAGCAGAATATGGAATCGGTGGGTTCAGGAGGGTAATACGGAACACCGTACTCGATCCCAACGGCCTCGTATCACTAGCAGTCGACATGACAGGTATCTTATCAGCATGGTTGTAACAGATCGTGCAGGCATGTCTCAATCCCTGAGTCAACAGATGGGTACGTTTGCAAGACAACATCCATCTGCACGAACAGTTTGACGACGTTTGCAGCAGCATGGACTATTAGCTCGGAGACCATGGCTGCAGTTACGCTCGACGCTGCATCACAGACAGGAGCGCCTGCCATGGTGTACTTAACGACGAAGCTGCGTGCACGAATGGCAAAACGTCATTTTTTCGGGTGGATCCGGTTTGTTTTCACAGAATCATGATGGTCGCAATCCGTGTTTGGCGACATCGCGGTGAACGCACATTGGAAGCGTGTATTCGCCATCGCCATACTGGCGTATCACCCAGCGTGATGGTATGGGGTGCCATTGGTTACACGTCTCGATTACCTCTTGTTCATATTGATGGCACTTCGAACAGTGGACGTTACATTTCAGATGTGTTACGACCCGTAGTTTTACTCTTCATTTGATCCCTGCGAAACCCTACATTTCAGCAGGGTAATGCACGACCGCATGTTGCAGGTCCTGTACGGCCCTTTCTGGATACAGAAAATGTTCGACTGCTGCCCTGGCCAACACATTCTCCAGATCTCTCACCAATTGAAATAGTCTGGTCAATGGTGGCCGAGCAACTGGCTCGTCGCAATACTCCAGTCACTACTCCTAATGAACTGTGATATCGCGTTGAAGCTGCATGGCCAGCTGTACCTGTACACGCCATCCAAGCTCTGTTTGACTCAATGCCCAGGCGTATCAAAGCCGTTATTGCGACCAGAGGTGGTTGTTCTGGGTACTGATTTCTCAGGATACATGCACCCAAATTGCATGAAAATGTAATCTCATGTGAGTTCTAGTATAATATATTTGTCTAATGAGTACCCGTTTATCATCTGCATTTCTTCTTGTTGTAGCAATTTTAACTTGCGGAAGCCGGCCGCGGTGGTCATGCGGTTCTAGGCACTGCAGTCCGGAACCGCTGGACTGCTACGGTCGCAGGTTCTAATCCTGCCTCGGGCATGGATGTGTGTGATGTCCTTAGGTTTAAGTAGTTCTAAGTTCTAGGGGACTGATGACCTAAGATGTTAAGTCCCATAGTGCTCAGAGCCATTTTTTTTTAACTTGCGACTCGTGTACTTTTTGTGAGAAAGCGTAGATCCAACTTTTGCAACTGACCCTGACTGTCCCTCCAGTCTCCTTATTGCCACCTAGGTAAATCGGAGATGAGCCGAGCTGAGTTGAAAATTTCTGGCTGTCAACATTTCTTAGTCCGTGCTTGGCAGTACTTCTGGAATTATTTCTGTATTCTACCGCCTTTTGTGAAATCCACATTGCGTGTGCACTATAACACGTTTACTCAGCTTTAGCCGTCTCGCTGAGGAGTGTAACTAGGCCTCTGGTCTGTTGCAGCGTCAGCGACAGTGTGGTTTTCCGCAGCTGGGCTTGTGAAGCCCACGCTCACCTGCGCCGTCTTCGTCGAGGAGATCGCCGCTCGAAAAGTTATGTAATCTCGTAACTGTTTCATATAACTGCAGTTTTCCTCATTCTAAAGTTACTAGCGGTCAGTGGAGGTCGCCTCTTGCTTACGTGACTGTAATCTAGTAACTCTCTTACGCAACTACTGTTTTTCTCATTCTAAGGGTCTACGCGGCCAGTTATTCTATACCAGACGAAAAGAGGAAAAGCATGTAATCTTCATTGCGTGGCTTAAACCTCTTGCTTATCTCACTCATTTATTTCCGTATGTGTATAGATTCAGCAGTATGGGCGAAAGACTACGTCCCTCTCTCACATTCTTTTTAATACTAGTACTTCGTTCTTGGTCTCCCACTCTTATTGTTCTCTCTTGTTCCTTGTACATATTATGTACTATCTGTCTTTTCCTATAGCTCATCCATACTTTCGTCAGAATTTCAAACATCTTGCAGCATTTTACTTGCGAGCGCTTTTCCCAATCCTATGAACGCGTCTTGATTTTTTCTTCTCTTGCTTCTATTAACAACGGCAACTTCAGGTGCCTTTGCCTTTCCTAAAACCAAACATATTTTCAGTTTTCTTTCCTATTCTTCTGTATATCATACCTGTCAGCACGATGTGTAAAGCTGTTTGTGCGATAGTCTCACACTTATCGACTACTGCTACTTTCGGCACTGTATTTCTGAAAGACTGGCGGTATATCGCCAGTCTCATACATTCTACACACAAACGTCAGTCAGCGAGTAGTAGCCGACCGCGACAGACGCAGTAACAAATAAGTAAACCGCTTTAGTGACTTTTACGAGTTGCTAACCACGAGCGAATTTTATTATATGTTCTGTGTGCGTTTAATAGTTTAGTTTCTTGAGTTTCTGCGTGTAAATTTAAAATCTTATAGCCACAGTTCTCGGGTTTTCGTTTGCGTCACAAAGTAATGCGATTTGTGACATGTTACAAGTTCCTTATCACGTGGAAATTATTTAGTTTCACCTAGGTGCTTCGGTAGTTAGGTTCTTGAATATCTGCGTCTTACTAGACCCAGTTCTTTTCTTTTCGTCAGGGTCTGCAGTAGAATTTTGGAACACGTATTATGTTCGAGTATAATGTCTTTTCTGGAGACTAGAAATCTACTCTGTAGGAATCAGCATGGGTTTCGAAAAAGACGGTCGTGCGAAACCCAGCTCGCGATATTCGTCCATCAAGGGTTCACAGGTAGATGCCGTGTTTCTTGACTTTCGCAAGGCGTTTGACAGTTCCCCACAGTCGTTTAATGAACAAAGTAAGAGCATACGGACTATCAGATCAATTGTGTGATTGGATTGAGGAGTTCCTAGATAACAGAACGCTGCATGTCAATGGAGAGAAGTCTTCCGAAGTAAGAGTGATTTCAGGTGTGCCGCAGGGGAGTGTCATAGGACCGTTGCTATTCACAATATACATAAATAACCTGGTGGATGACATCGGAAGTTCACTGAGGCTTTTTGCAGATGATGTTGTGGTGTATCGAGAGGTTGCAACAATGGAAAATTGTACTGAAATGCAGGAGGATCTGCAGCGAATTGACGCATGGTGCAGAGAATGGCAATTGAATCTCAATGTAGACAAGTGTAATGTGATGCGAATACATAGAAAGATAGGTCCCTTATCATTTAGCTACAAAATAGCAGGTTAGCAACTGAAAGCAGTTAATTCCATAAATTATCTGTGAGTACGCATTATGAGTGATTTAAAATGGAATGATCATGTAAAGTTGATCGTCGGTAGGGCAGATGGCAGACTGAGATTCATTGGAAGAATCCTAAGGAAATGTAATCCGACAACAAAGTAAGTAGGTTACAGTACGCTTGTTCGCCCAGTGCTTGAATACTGCTCAGCAGTGTGGGATCCGCACCAGATAGGGTTGATAGAAGAGATAGAGAAGATCCAACGGAGAGCAGCGCGCTTCGTTACAGGATCATTTAGTAATCGCGAAAGCGTTACGGAGACGATAGATAAACTCCAGTGGAAGATTCTGCAGGAGAGACGCTCAGTAGCTCGGTTCGGGCTTTTGTTGAAGTTTCGAGAACAGACCTTCACCGAAGAGTCAAGCAGTATATTGCTCCCTCCTACGTATATCTCGCGAAGAGACCATGAGGATAAAATCAGAGAGATTAGAGCCCACACAGAAGCATACCGACAATCCTTCTTTCCATGTACAATACGAGACTGGAATAGAAGGGAGAACCGATAGAGGTACTCAGGGTACCCTCCGCCACACACCGTCAGGTGGCTTGCGGAGTATGGATGTAGATGTAGATAGAGTTGCGTAGTACGTGTCTATAATCCTTTTATCTGCATAGTTTAGATTTCCGCCGTCTTCAGTATGGACAGGGAATGCGATTGTTGTGTGCGGATGCAAGCCGAGATGGCGACACTTCGCTCTCAGCTTCAGGCTGTGATGGCTTCGTTTACACAGCTTGAGGCTGCAGTGGATGGGCACCACTGTTGTGGGCCGGCCGTGGGGGTCCAATGGACGTCCAGCGCGTCAGAGTCCTCCGATCGGTCCTGACCGTTGGCCAACCCAGTTGCTGCTCGCACTGAGGCTGACCCCTCACCTGTGGTCGAGTGGGAGGTGGGAGGTGGCCCCGGTTCGATTCCAGGTACTGCTTGTGGCTGACACTGTCACTGAGCCGCATGCTGTCGCCTGTACTGTTTTGGAGGAAAACACTCAGCCTGCAAGGTCGGGGCAATCGCACAGAGTATGATTATTGGTAGTTCGCAGCTAAAACGTCAGGAGCGTTATGGGTCCCCTTAGGGACTTGACTGACAAGGAGGGTAAGAAAACCAATATGCACTCCGTGTGCATACCGGGTGGAGTCATTCCAGATGTGGAAAGAGTCCTTTGCATCAGAAGACATTCTCTATGGTTTCGAGCGGCTAACAGAAGTGGAAAAAGGCTGCCAGTCTTGCTTGCAAGATGAAAGCAGAGCTGACCATTTGCAGCATAGTCGACAGAACCGATTGCGGACCTCTGGTACAGAGGCGAGTCTAGGGTCTGATCAGACGCTCAGACCGTATAGGCTGCAGATTCCTCGAATTGCGCCAATGGGTGGTTGGGTTTCGGGTTCCGCTGAATAGGTCAGGTGCCCAGTATACGCAGGAGGCGACTACACGGGTAGCAGGGGCTGTGTGGCCTTTACTGGGCGGTTTTTTAAGTTGGAGGGTCTCGGGAAACCACAAGACGGGCTTCAGTCACAAAGGGTGCAGGCTGAACACAGGAAGAACATAGATACAGGAACCATTGGTATAAAATGGTTCAAATGGCTCTGATCACTATGGGACTTAACTTATGAGGTCATCAGTCCCCTATAACTTAGAACTACTTAAACCTAACTAACCTAAGGACATCTCACACATCCATCCCCGAGGCAGGATTCGAACCTGCGATTGCAATCGCTCGGTTCCAGACTGTAGCGCCTAGAACCGCTTGGTCACTCCGGCCGGCATTGGTATAACAGTTGTAAATTGTCGTAGTTGTGTTGGGAAAGTACCAAGCGCTAGTACGAGGCCTGTCCAGAAAGTAAGTTCCGATTGATCGCGAAATGGAAACCACAGTGAAACTCAGAAATATTTTATTTCTAACAGTTAGCTACACCTTCCAGCTACTTCTCTACGTAGCAGCCATTCTGACTTAGACATCTGTCGTAGCGTTGTACCAACTTTCCAATACCTTCATCATAGAAGACAGCCGCCAGTGCTTTCCGCCAATTCTCTACGCCGGCCTACAGTTCGTTGTCTGTGCCAAAATATTGTTTTCATAGCCAGCGATTCATGTGAACAGAGATTAAACTCAGAGCAGAGACAATTACGGTTTGTACTGTGGGTAATCAAACATTTCCGATTGAAAACGCTGCTGGAGCATCTTTATTGCCCCTGCAGAATGCGGCTGAGTATTGTCTTGAAGAAGAAACACCACGACAGTTGTGTAATGTTGGCTGCATAGCTTCAGGCGAAATTTCTCGCCAGGCTCTCGTACACTATTGTTCTAGGTATCTTTACGCGTTCACTGTGAGTTCAGAAATGCGAAGAGCGACGTGACACTACCTAGGGCCATACTATAGACACTGCCCAACATACAGGGTGTTTCAAAAATGACCGGTATATTTGAAACGGCAATACAAACTAAACGAGCAGCGATAGAAATACACCGTTTGTTGCAATATGCTTGGGACAACAGTACATTTTCAGGCAGACAAACTTTCGAAATTACAGTAGTTACAGTTGTCAACAACAGATGGCGCTGCGGTCTGGGAAACTCTGTAGTCCGATATTTTCCACATATCCACCATGCGTAGCAATAATATGGCGTAGTCTCTGAATGAAATTACCCGAAACCTTTGACAACGTGTCTGGCGGAATGGCTTCACATGTACATGAGATGTACTGCTTCAGCTGTTCAATTGCTTCTGGATTCTGGCGGTACACCTGGTCTTTCAAGTGTCCCCACAGAAAGAAGTCACAGGGGTTCATGTCTGGCGAATAGGGAGGCCAATCCACGCCGCCTCCTGTATGTTTCGGATAGCGCAAAGCAATCACACGATCATCGAAATATTCATTCAGGAAATTAAAGACGTCGGCCGTGCGATGTGGTCGGGCACCATCTTGCATAAACCACGAGGTGTTCGCAGTGTCGTCTAAGGCAGTTTGTACCGCCACAAACTCACGAAGAATGTCCAGATAGCGTGATGCAGTAATCGTTTCGGATCTGAAAAATGGGCCAATGATTCGTTTGGAAGAAATGGCGGCCCAGACCAGTACTTTTTGAGGATGCAGGGACGATGGGAATGCAACATGGGGCTTTTCGGTTCCCCATATGCGCCAGTTCTGTTTATTGACGAAGCCGTGCAGGTAAAAATAAGCTTCGTCAGTAAACCAAATGCTGCCCACATGCATATCGTCGTCATCAATCCTGTGCACTATATCGTTAGCGAATGTCTCTTGTGCAGCAATGGTAGCGGCGCTGAGGGGTTGCCGTGTTTGAATTTTGTGGGGATAGAGGTGTAAATTCTGGCGCATGAGACTATACGTGGACGTTGGAGTCATTTGGACCGCAGCTGCAACACAGCGAACGGAAACCCGAGGCCGCTGTTGGATCACCTGCTGCACTAGCCGCGCGTTGCCCTCTGTGGTTGCCGTACGCGGTCGCCCTACCTTTCCAGCACGTTCATCCGTCACGTTCCCAGTCCGTTGAAATTTTTCAACATATTGCAACAAATGGAGTATTTCTATCTCTGCTCGTTTAGTTTTTATTATCGTTTCAAATATACCAGTCATTTTTGAAACACCCTGTACATTTCAAAGCGTATACAAATCTGAATATGAGCTTTTTCCTGATGAAGCAATGATACCATGGAGAGCGCGTCTTCGTTTCTGGAAAATTTTTCAAATTTGCTTTGCTTATTCGTATGATTTACGAAAGTGTAAGTGCATGTATCACCGATCTAGAAATATATAATGCGTAAGGAAAAAAAGCTTGAGGACACTATTCACTGTGCACTTGTAAGTACGCTGTTTAGGATTTTTTATTGGTAACGCCGCAGCCACGTAGCGCTCTTTATGAAAATCACTGGCTGTGCCGTGTGCAGTCCGTTGAAATTTTTCAAACAGATCCTTTATTGTATCGCTTTTCGGTCCTTTGGTTACATTAACCTCCGTTGAAAACTTCGTCTTGTTGCAACAACACTGTGTTCTAGGCGGTGGAATTCCAACACCAGAAAAACCCTCTGTTCTAAGGAATAAACCATGTTGTTCACAGCGCACTTGCACGTTGTGAACATCACAAGCTTACAGCAGAAAGACGACGTACAGAATGGCGCACCCACAGACTGCGTTGTCTTCTATATCTTTCACATCACTTGCAGCGCCATCTGTTGTTGAAAATTGTAACTACTGTAATTTCGAAAGTTTGTCCGCCTGAAAATGTACTGTTGTCCCAAGCATATTACAACAAACGGTGTATTTCTATCGCTGCTCGTTTAGTTTGTATTGCCGTTTCAAACATACCGGTCGTTTTTGAAACACCCTGTATTTCTGATAAGCTTTGTCGGATTCTCATGGTCGTTTCCATTTCGCTATCGATCGGAAATTACTATCTGGACACTCCTCGTAGAAAGCACTGATGCTCAAATCGTTATAGGCACTGAAAGCTAGCTAAAGCCGGATATAATCTGAGCCAAAATTTTTGCGAATAACCTAACGGTGTTCCGAAAGATAGGCTTAACACGGTTGGCGGTGGCGTGTTTGTTGCTGTTAGAAGTAGTTCAACTTGCTGCGAAATTGAAGTAAATACTTCCTGTGAGTGTGGGCAGAGGTCATTGTTGGCAACCACAATAAAATAATTGGATCCTTTTACCTACCTCCCAGTTTAGATAATACAGTTGCTGAAAGGTTCAAAGAAAACTTGAGTTTGATTTCAAACACGTACCCGACTCAAACGATAATAGTGGTGACTTTAATTTAACCTAATAGTAGATTCCCCCCTCTCCCGATAGAGGCATTCAGCGTAGTCGTTTCACCTACCTGCGCTTTCTCTCTCTCTCTCTCTCTCTCTCCCCCTCTCCTCTAAACAGTGGAATACCATTGCACTCATAGTGGCACCACGGTAGCTTGTAGCATCATAGAAGGTTGTCTTGATTTTTCAATATGCTGAGTCATTTTCCGATTTATCTTTTAAGTACCACGAAAAAACATATGAATTGGTTTTCCAATGCCTGTGTATTAGTATATCTCCGTGTTTTCGTTGTTTTAGCGATGGCTATCATGTCTCGTTGACATTGGCCTTTCTTCCAAAACGCCTTTAGATATATCGTCGTGAAAGCAAGGCTTTCAGAAAATGTAAGAACAACGAGTGGTTGAAGGAAGTGCGAGCGAGCTGGGAAAGGAGCAGAAGGAGCTGGTCTCACAGTGAACAGCTGTGTTCACTGCTGCTGGAAAGGCCGGAGACTGACAGAGAACTGCGAACAGGTTCGAGAGAAACTGTGCGCCTCGTCTGAGAAGACCCGGAAACCAGCAGAACAATAAAACTGGCTTCTTGTTAGCGATTAACAGGTTTCTGCTACAGCGAACATGGCTTCCTGCGAAATAAAAAGAAAAACACACTATGCAGAAACGCCATTTATTTTTCAAGTACGATGGTCCTCCGATAGCTGTCACTGCAGCAGAATAAAAACATGATCATTTTTTCCTCTAATCTTATACTTAACCAGTTAAATAATTGTAAGTGGGAACGAATCAAACAGCATCGAATAAACAGACGCGGTCTGATAAAGAAATGAGAAAAAATTTACTACGACTCCAGAGGGCAGATAATTCTCCATCTGCGGCCTCTCCTAATTTACAGTGTGTACACCTTTGAGCTGTACAGAAATTATTTATTGTTCGACCAGTTTTCGGAAATAACACATTATTAAGAACCTAACTTTGGCAACCATCCGATTTTGTCGGCAAGAAAAAAACATGAAAAATAATTCGGAATGAATTTCAGTCGTCATCTGCAGATATATTTTAATTACGCGTCATCGGTTTGTAGCAGACATTTCATATTGTATTGCTACTTTGTTTACATTACAATCAAATTTCTAGGAGACGTTACATTTCGCAGAGCTCATTTCTTTAAAATATATGACCTCACTATGTCCTTTACCACCAATATTCCCACCAAGTTTCTGTTTATACACACGTCATGCCGGCCGGTGTGGCCGTGCGGTTCTAGGCGCTTCAGTCTGGAACCGCGTCACCGCTACGGTCGCAGGTTCGAATCCTGCCTCAGGCATGGATGTGTATGATGTCCTTAGGTTAGTTAGGTTTAAGTAGTTCTAAGTTCTAGGGGACTGATGACCACAGATGTTAAGTCCCATAGTGCTCAGAGCAATTTGAACTATTTTTGAACACACGTCCAAAACGTTTTGCTTCACCTGGGTTACGAAAGTTGCGGAACCTGTACAGAAAATTGGAATGGAGATCAACATAATCTCCGTCCTTTTTATTGCTCATGAAAATCACACATACCATGTTGTGCCGCAATACAGCGAGACCATCAGAGGTAGTGGTCCGATTGCTGTACACAGCGGTACTTCTAATACACAGTAGCACGTCCTCTTGCATTGATGCATGCCTGTATTCGTCGTGACATACTATCCGCAAGTTCATCTACGCACTGTTGGTCCAGAGTGTCCCACTCCTCAATGGCGATTCGGTGTAGATCCCTCAGAGTGGTTGTTGGGTCACGTCGTCCATAAACAGCCCTTTTCAATCTATGTTAGGCAGGTTCCATAGGGTTCATGTCTGGAGAACATGCTGGCCACTCTAGTCGAGCGATGTCGTTATCCTGAAGGAAATCATTCACAAGATGTGCATGATGGGGGCGCGAACTGCCGTTCATGAAGACGAATGTTTCGTTAATATGCTGCCGATATGGTTGCACTGTCGGTCGGAGGATGGCATTCACGTATCGTACAGCCGTTACGACGCCTTTCATGACCACCAGCAGCTTACGATGGCTCCACATAGTGCCACACCAAACCGCAGGGAACCTCTACCTTGCTGCACTCACTGGGCAGTGTGTCTAAGGCGTTCAGCCTGACCGGGTTGCCTCCAAACACGTCTTCAATGGCTGTCTGGTTGAAGTCGTATGCGACACTTATCGGTGGAGAGAACTTGTTGGCAATCCTGAGCGGTCCATTGGGCATGTTTTTCGGCTCGTCTGCACCGCGCTGCATGGTGTCGTGGTTGGACCTCGCAATGAACGCTGCCATCGTGCAGCCTACTGCACACAGTTTGAGTCGTAACACGACGTACTGTGGCTGCACGGAAAGCATTATTCAATATGGTGACGTTGCCGTTAGGGTTCCTCCGACCCATAATCCTTAGTTAGCGGCCATCCACTGCAATAGTAGACCTTGGGCGAGCTGAGCGAGGCATGTCATCGACAGTTCCAGCCTGTCTGTATCTCCTGCATGTCTGAACAACATCGCTTTCGTTCACTCCGAGACACCTGGACACTTCCCTTGTTGAGAGTCCTTCCTGGCACAAAGTAACAATGCGGACAAGATCGAACCGCGGTATTGACAGCCTGGGCATGGTTGAACTACAGACAACACGAGCCGTGTACCTCCTTCCTGATGGATGACTGGAACTGATCGGCTGTCCGACCCCCTCTGTCTAATAAGCGCTGCTCATGCATGATTATTTACGTCTTTGGGCGGGTTTAGTGACACCTCTCAACAGTCAAATCGACTGTGTCCGTAATACAATATCCACAGTCAACGTCCCTTTTCAGTTCTAGAAATCGGGTTGATGCAAAACGTTTTTTGATGTGTTTATATTCATCTCAGCTTTCTTTTCATGACACTGGCTCCATTATTCAGCGGTAAGACAAAATTTGAATTTCTTTGAATTTTTGTTGTATGACGACGTCCGTACACTTAAACAAAGATTTTCAGGCTGGCAGCAACTAACATGAAGCCAGCTACAACACACTGCAAGGGAGACAGGTATAGAGAGAAAAGAGGAGGGAGAGATGGGAGTGAGACAGAGAAAGAGAGAATCTGCAGTTTTTTACTAATGAAAGCTACCAAAAAAATTACTTCGCTTCCATTCACTTTTTATTACCTCATTAATCCAGAAAAGTACAGCGCAGTTTCTATGAAACCGAAAGGCAACGAATTAAGTGCCGTGATTGCCAGCGTAGCTCGTACTGAGCGCTGTGGTCAGCTGTAATCAGCGCTTGTTACTGCACCTCGTAGTCTTGCTTCCGAGGTAATACACTCAAGTGCTGAATCTAGTTTCAGTCATGTAGCTATCAGCGTGGTACACATCCTCCTCGTTCTACTACAGCTTTCAAACGGGGGAAAGGTTTTTCACCGTTTTTATTGACTGCAGTCTCAAAGTGTCGGTCTGAGTGTGCAGTAAATCGCACACAGATAAAACAGATATAATGTCTTATGGGATAACAGCAATCAGTGATTTTATAATGTTACTTAAAAACCGTCTTGATTGCAAATTTTTTTATTCATATGAGCGGTTTCGGTTCATTCAGAATCATCTTCAGATCTGTAAAAATAATGATACTAATTTACTATTTCACGGAAGCAAATCTTTTTTATCCTATCTAATCAACATCAAATGTACCAGAGCGTACCTGATATTTCAATTGCAGGAGTAACCCGTCCAAATCCAGCGACTTTCACATGCTACGTCACATAAAATTGGTTGGCAGAGTATACGTCATTTATATTAATTATAACACTATTACCGACAGGTGGCGTCTGGTACATTTGTTACATTCCATTTGCACATACTGTATTCAGTAGATCTTTTTTTATTAAGTAAAAATACTTAATTAAAATATGTAGATGTCAAGGTTAAAATCTGTACTTGTCAGCATTAATAAAAAACAGTAAAATTATCATTTTTATACGATCTAAAAATCATAGGGCGATTTATATATCTATGGTGATGGCGTGAACTTGTTTTCCTCTACGGTCTGCTTCCGTATTTCCCGCCATTTCGGTGTTCTGAATGAACCGAAACCGGTCATATGAATAAAAAATTTGCAATCAAGACGGTTTTTAAGTAACAGCACACAGATAATTCACACACTGACATATTGCCTTGGCGTGACGCAGTGACCGATTTGTAAACAATTTTTTTTATTACACAGTGTGTTTACGGGAAAGTATTACAAAAACGAAATGAAAGGAATTAGTTCACTCATTTTGAGTGGTAGGGATAGCGGTCCCTATTAATTACTTGAGAGAAGATGAATGGTTCTAATGGCTCTGAGCACTATGGGACTTAACTTCTGAGGTCATCAGTTCCCTAGAACTTAGAACTACTTAAACCTAACTAACCGTAGGACATCATACACATCCATGCCCGACGCAGGATTCGAACCTGCGACGGCAGAGGTCGCACGGTTCCAGTCTGAAGCGCCTAGAACAGCTCACCTACAGCGGCCGGCAGAGAAGATGAACACCGCTTATAAACAATATTTATTGTCGATCACCGGCGTCGTTAAGAATGTCTACTATCTTCAAGTTTGCGAATGCGTTCATACAGTGGGAAATTACACACAGATACAATTAAGTATAATAGCAAGTGCCTTATAATAGCAAAACTGTGTCAGAACAAACCGGGATAAAAACTTATTACATGTCTCCTCTACCAGCTGCACAAATAATGTTTCTAAACCATTCCCAGGTGTGTAAGGGAGGAGATGAACGACGCGTCGGTAAATCAAGATTAAAATCACAGTTCTGGCGTCCTGTACCACACGCTACTGCGTACTCCACCGCACTCAGCTCACCGCTGAACCGGGAGATGATGGCCGAGACTGGCCCACAAATTGACGGTTGCCTAGTGTATTCATGAATTTCTTACTTAAAGCTATCTACGTATCTTAACAACAGCAAGATTCCTGTTACGCCTCGATAAAAGGTTACTAAACACCTTTAAAAATTATTATAAAACAGTTATTACAGCAGAAGCTAACAATTAGTTTATTACATCCACTTGTGCAAGTGCGCCTATGTAGAAGCTGGTTTCCACAAACTGTTCTAAAGTAATAAACTGTACATCGTTGACCGACTCAGCCGTGCCCCCCCCCCCCCCCCCTGTCTCCCATCTGCAGTGTTGTGTTTGTGGAGTCACCGCCAGAGACCACACTTGCTAGGTGGTAGCCTTTAAATCGGCCGCGGTCCGGTAGTACACGTCGGACCCGCGTGTCGCCACTATCAGTGATTGCAGACCGAGCGCCGCCACACGGCAGGTCTAGAGAGACTCCCTTGCACTCGCCCCACTTGTACAGCCGACTTTGCTAGCTATCGTTCACTCACTACATACGTTCTCATTTCCAGAGACGACAGTTTAGCATAGCCTTCAGCTACGTCATTTGCTACGACCTAGCAAGGCGCCATGTTCAGTTACTATGAATGTATTCTGAACAGAGAATATTGTGACTCATGTACCGTCAAGAGCGACGTTCATCATTAATGGAATAAAGTTAAGTATGAAACGAATTACGTCCGCTTTCTGAATTCTCGTTCCTTGTCATGTTCCAGACCTCACGTCAGTATAGTTCTCCCCTCCTCACGCCAGCCTGCGTGAGCTAAAACGCGTGCATTTCGGCCTCCTCTAGTAACACGGTGTTGGCTCTTCTGCCAACCCAACAGTTTCCTCTGTGGTGCAGTTTTAAGTGAGTGTTCAGTGATGTGCGTTGCCTTCCAGAGTTGCGAACAGACACCATACTGTCGCTATGTGTGTTTCTTCTCCTGCGAACAGAAACCAGACTGTCGCCGTGTTTTTGAGTTGTGCCAGTCTATTAACTATGTGTTTTAATCGGAATCACCACCCTTTTGTTTTTGCATTATATTCGCAATTTTTCGCCGTGTCCCAGTTTAAATCAGTCACCGTTTTATCGCCTGTTTTTATTTTTATGATATATCCTAATTTTCTGTAGGCTGCAGAGCGGCATATTATGCTGCTTCCAGCCCCCTCCCCCCCCCCCCCCCAAATAAAGGAAACAAAAAGAATTGGTGACCAAATCCTTCCAAGACCCAGGCACTCATTGTAGGTCGTACCACTCGCCTCTTCCGGCTCCTGGATTTCTGCCTTACTGTCTGCGTCCGTCCTGTCCGCCTCTCCCCCACCCTCACCTACCTTGGCCTCACCATTGACCATCACCTCACCTGGATCCCTCGTCCAATCCAAAGCCCACAACCGCCTCTGTCTCCTCAAACGCCGCGCGGGATTAGAGGAGCGGTCTAAGGCGGTTCAGTCATGGACTGTGCGGCTGGTCCCGGCGGAGGTTCGAGTCCTCCGTCGGGCATGGGTGTGTGTGTTTGTCGTTAGGATGATTTAGGTCTAGTAGTGTGTAAGCGTAGGGACTGATGACCTTAGCAGTTTAAGTCCGATAAGATTCCACACACATTTGAACATTGTTTTCTCCTTAAACTCGTCTCTGGCCGGACGTGGGGGATGAACCCTACCATCCTCCACACGTACAGATGCTTGATACACCCCATTCTCTGCTATGCCAGTCCCGCCTAAATTTCCTCCCTCCCCCCCACCCCCCACCCCAAAATTCTGTAAGTCCCTCCAGATCCTCGAGCGTCACACAGTCCACCTCACTTTCCATACATGCCTCCCGTCCCCAAGGTAGATCCTCTATCACATGGTTCCGTTCCTCAATCTGCTCCTTTTCCTCGAACCTATCCGAGTCTTTTACATCTACCATAGGATTGATACCCCACTTCCCCTGGTTGTTCCTCTCCTATCCCTGCCTGCTGCCTTTCCCAAGGTGGCTTCCATCAACTCTCCATCCCAGATGACGCCCTCTCTCCCTCCATTTATCCCTCCTACCAACTCTCGTCCTCACCTCCCTCTCCCTACCTCTGTCCTTTCCCTGGGCTCACTCTTCCCCCCTTCATTCCCTCCTGCTTTTCGCCACCAACCCTCTCTTCATTCTCTCCCACGAGTCCTTTTGCTCTCCACTCCTCCGCCTTCCCCACTTCTTCTCGCATCCACCATGGGTGGCTTTTTTATGTGTCCCTCCATCGTCCCCCCCCCCTTTTTGCTTTTCCTCTTCCCCTCTCTTGTTTCCCCTCATCTGTCTGTGTCCTTCCCTCCCCCCCCCCCCCCCCCCCATCTGCCTTAGGCTCTTGTGTGCTATCTTCATCTCTGCTCTATAGTGCTGTGTTTAAATGGGTGTTCAGAGTTGTGTGTCCTCTTTTTTAAGTGTTGTGAACAGAAACCACACTGTCACTAGATGTGTTTTTTATCTTTATCAAATGGAAACAAGGCTGTCGCTGTGTTTTCTAAATTGCGCCTGTCTGCTTCCTGTGTGTCTTCATTAGCATCTTCAACCCATATTTTTCTATAATAACTTCCATAGCTTTCCGCCATTTTATAGTTTTTAAAAAAGTCACAGTTTTATCGCCTGTCTCTTATTGTTTGTTTCGATTCCATGAAAGAAAAAAATTTGTTGACCATGTGCAGACGGATTTTGTGGTGATGGAGTATACATGTGGGTGAGGTGTTGAAACGAGTGCCCATTTTTCTGTATACACAACTTACTGCGCCTTTTGAACGAATTACAGACAAGATACAAAGTAATGCAAATCTGCAAGCTTTCGTGGCTGGAGTCATAGAAGGTAAAAATCTTCTAGGTGCATAGACCCCATCACAATATGTTCAGGTAAGCAGAACATCCTTAAGAAGATCGCAACATCCAGACAGCAACGTCGATCACTTAGAAAAAAAATGAATAAGATGAAGATGACATGGCGTAACAACTTACAGTCCAACACGACTTTATCTGAATTGTCATAATTGATTTCGTCCAAATTTATGTTGCAACATTATACTGGTCTTTGGGTTTGATCTGAAAGAGCAAAAGTGACTGACAGCAGTCGCTTTAATTTGTAATCCTTCTACATTTCTACCAGGCTATGTGTCTGGTAAATTCATTCGACCCTCTGACAGTGGCTATGAATGCTAGCCTCCATTGGTGGTTATTACTTTTATCAGATCTTAAGAAAAAATTTTATGCTGCGAAAACTTAATGAAATAGTGGCCGTGTCATTATTGCACTGAATTAGTGATGGGTGATGATTACATGAACATGGGATTAAAATCAAATGGTTCAAATGACTCTGAACACTATGCGACATAACATCTGAGGTCATCAGTCCCCTAGAACTTAGAACTACTTAAATCTAACTAACCTAAGGACATGAGACACATCCATGCCTGAGGCAGGATTTGAACCTGCTGTAGGGAAGCAGCCTACTCACGCCTTATAAAATTCACATCAGTCTTTCCATTCTGTTCCAGCCAGTCCGCTGTAACTAGCTCTGACGTCATAAATATTGCGCAATACTTTAAAATCAAGTAAATAACCTGAAACGTTTCTAGCATGTCAGAAGTAATACAAAATCAACATGTGTTGGATATCAGTTCAATAACTTTAACCGTTTTCGAAATTTGGATGTTTTTCTGTAAAAATCATTGGCGCAACAGAAAAGAGCTAGAAACATAAAAATTTATATCTAGATTCCTTTTGCATAATAATTTAGTATAAACAGTATTCTGGATCTCACAAATTAAAATTTTAGTTGAAATTCTTGATATTCTGGTTTTTGTCTTAGAAATTAAGGAAGCAAGATAGATTGAGTAGGCGAATAAATAAAGCTAGGATGTTTAAATTTAACTAGAAGGGAGATCCGCTATAATCATAAAAATGTGAGAAGTTTCAACAGAATAACTATAAAACTATAGCTATAGCGTATTTCGAAAGAGCAAGTTCAGAGGTCGTCTACTGCGTTTAGTGTCATTAAAGTAATTCTCTCGCCCAAAATATTTGGCTTAGCCACGTCAGATTTTTCAAAGTTAGAATGACTTTATTTAGTTGTGTGTTTATCAAAATTTGACATCGGAGTTTGAGACCATTAAATTTGAAGCGATTTGCATCTGGAAGCGTAATTATGGGAGGAGGCACTATAGACGCGCCGTTCACCGCTTCGAAGCCAGCCACCATGTTAGTAGCACCTAAACGTTATCACACTGCTGTTTACGACTGCTTCCTGTTCATAATACTCAGGGTGAGTCAGGAGGAAAGGTACATGCTTTAAAGGGTGATAGTATTAGTGATTCTGAACAAAAAACTTCATTTGGGCGTATGCCCTATTCCGAATGGTTTCCGACATAGAGCACGTTTAATATCACTTTTGTTCGTTTTTCTTGAACAACTCGAAAACCGCACCCTCCAGTGAAATTGTGTTGCAGTACAAAATTAAACTACAATTTCGTATAAATAACATGCTATTCATTTTTTTCTCTAGAACTAATGGTTTGTGCGAAGAGAGCGCGAGAATGTAGAAAAACTCGCTCAACGCGCATGCGCTGTGCCTTACGTAGTTTTTGTAGGCCAATTTGAGGTAGCATATTGATGTAGCAAGTAGAGACGAACAGTTTGATATGGGACATCTGTGGTCTGTCGTCGGGAAACTACCTCAAATTGGCCTCCAAAAACTACGTAACCTACAGCTCATGCGCATCAAGAGAGTTTTTCAACATTCTCGCACTCTCTACGCACAAACCATTAGTTGTAGAGAAAAAGATGAATAGGAACTTTTTTGTAGGAAATTTAATTAAGTAATTAATTAATTAATTAATTTAACTGAGACACGTCAGACTTTTATTATGATTACTTACCTGTGTGCTGATTGCACAATTAAATTGAAAGCTTCATCGGCCATCAGCAAAGGAAGCAATGATTTATTCGATAACTTAAAGTGGTGCATTACTAGCCCAGCGGCTAGTCGGGAGAGCAGATTTGATCAGGCGTTCCCTTAGCCGTCCGCGCCGCGGCTTTATATGTAAGAACGCTGTGCGAGAAGAGGAAGGCCCCAGATCTCTCCAGACACTGATTAGCGCACCACCTGTGCCGGGAGTCGCGTCGCGTAGTGTGGGTATCATTGCTATAAACAGCCTCGGAAGCCGTAATGATTTGCTCGGGATATGCGTAACCATGAAATCGGTTTCGAGTGAAGTGTTAATTCGACTTTAATGATCTATCTTCAGTTTGTGTGTGTCGTATTTTCACATGCCGCCGCAGGACAGACATTCTAACATTTTTTAGGCGTTTGATGAACTTCATCATCAAATTATGGCGAGCATTAACTTAAACATTTAATTGGAACAGTTATAGTGGTATCAGCGCATTAGACTCTGAACTGCTCAAATTATGGCGAGCATTAACTTAAACATTTAATTTGAACAGTTATAGTGGTATTAGCGCATTAGACTCTGAACTGCTCTGGTAGTTGGATAGTGTGAATTCTTTTTGGTCTGTGACTTTCAGAATATAGTGAACATTTTAGAGAGAATGGTTTTTGATTATGAATCCCAGACAATTTCCTAATTCCTCAGAGCTATAAGCTGTAGCTATAAATGCATTTCTCAGATGAAGTGGGCACTAGGAATTCTAATTACAGGCTCCACGTTTTGCTAATCACTTTCTGGTTGCCAATATTATAGTCAGAGAGCCAGTATTGAGAACGACAAACGACAGTATTAAATAAATAACAGGAACATTAACAATTATTCCACCCGCCGCCCCACCCTGCGACCGTAGCGGTCTCGCGGTTCCGGGCTGAAGCTCCTAGAACCGCACGGCCACAGCGGTCGGCGAACACGGGATTAATCTTTTATAAAAATGGTAAGAGTTTATTAATCACAAAATAGGACAAACAACATAAGTTAAGCGAAGTGCCAAATAAATTAAGAACATTTGGCAACACAAATAGAAGCAACAAATAACTATTCTGTGCACAAAACATTGTTTATAAATTGTACTATTGATAAAAGGAAATAATTTAATACAGGACGATAAAAACCAACTGCATTCAACAAAAATGTGAACGGATATACCCTGAATGGCTTTCCAAGTTCTATAATGGATCGAAGGATGACCTATGCAATATCACATCTATAATCTAGGTTTAAATTAAGTTTCATAAAAGAGAAAACTATCAAAAGTAGTCTACAGTGGCCCTCAATTATCTCTAATTACTTATTTAACTTGTTGTAAATTACAGTGGCTGATGTGGCTTCTCAATAATTATATAACAGAAAAATCGTCGCGTTTCAGATTTTAACTTCAAGTAGCAAATGTGAATACCATGAAGTTTAATTGACGATCGACACTAGTATTACGCAAAAAGGGGGTGTAACAGATGAGACTTCTGCAGTTCTGAGTGAAGCCTTATGCGGCATCACGTGCGTTCATTACCTCGTCGGTGGTTAGTCAGCATGAGGGGGCGGTGGGCGGCGCAGCTCAACACACCTCGCCGTCTCGGTAACAACTCTCTCGAACTTATCTTTACTACTGTTTACGGAAGTGGGTTTAAGAAAAAGGTATCTGGCTGTGCTTCCAACTGACTAATCAGCATCTGAATGTTAACCTTAAGCTCCGCCTACAAAAATTCTGTCTATCCAGTGAGAAACGTTATACACGTCGTGGTGGGGCAATGTTTTTAATGTTTGCTATGTAAGAGACACGTATAGTCTCACGCTAAAACTTGCAGCTGGTGTGGCCCTTTTAGTGTTATCGTAGGATCTATACTGTTCTTCTGGAGGGCTCTATCTTTTAACATGGGCAGTCGGCCAGCTATGCGGGTCTCCCATTGTCCTGCTCTTATCGTAGCGGCTTCTAGCCTACACGTCTCTGCTCTCGGCTTCTGTTCCCCGTTTCTCCCCTCAGCGCTGCGCCTGTTTCACAGTGGGAAAGTATGGCATGCATTTAGACATTCTTCTGTTAGTCTGTGGTATTCCATTCGCTCACTCATTGATTGTATTACTTTGGATAATTTAATGTCAGGATTTATTCGGAGCTATATTGCCGAATTTGCTACCATGTCAGGATTTTCATGGAAGGTGTTGGATTTGCCTGACACCTTACAACTTCACCACAGGCTTCCCAGCTTCACTGTGACAGTCTGAAGCCACACTCAGGACAAGTGTTCCAAGTGCAACCCACTGATAACAAGAGTCAAAACCAGACTCCTCTCCAGACTGGAATATCAATCAGAACAAAAACTTTCACCATTCATCCCCTTCTAGGAAAACATGGGAAACTCCAAAAGTGCACCAACGCAACTACCCCCACATGGGTTTGTGCCAATCAAAAGACTCCATGAGCGCCATGCCTCGCCTCCAGCACGACTGCTCTACCTCCTGGGCAATCCTAACCAAAGTTAAAAATATTCTATTCCCAATTGATGAAACAGCAAATCCCCGGCTCTTAAATTCCAGTACAGGGAGTTACGCTCCCGAACTGTGTTTCCCAAGGCCTCTTTAGTCAGCACGTTTTGAGAGTTTTACATTAGGCAAGAAGTGAACAACACATTTATCACAGAGATCGTTATCTTGATGAACCGAATATTACAGTATGTCTGACCAGATGCCTCAGGCACACTGCTTTTGAGCCCCAAAATATAGCATTTCTGTGCCGCCATAAATGTTGCCCTCCATCCTAAATTACTTGTGTAGGCCTGAGGCTTCCTGAACATTCGACAGACGGAGAGGAGACACCAACTAATGGCTCTATAGCGTCCGGTCCGGTCCAGGCTCACAGATTTATCTGGACACTAGCTCCGAACGCAATGGGCGTTTATGACAGTGTCAAAACGCCTTGGCCAGGCGACCTACTTTCTCGCTGACCTAATTTCTCTCCTGTGCCCCTATCGCTGCCATGGACAGAAATGTCTAACAGGTAGTTGACTTAGGCAGTTTTTCGGCTCTTCGGCTGAAAGCTTTGTGTGCACACAGATACGAGAAATTCCTGGGATCAGGAATTCTGGCCCGATCAGGAATTCTTGCCAGATAAGTGTTTTAAGATGTTCCTCTTCCTAATAGCTGCACGTGGCTCCCAAGTCCCGAATGTCCACTGCGTGATTTACTGTTAAATAACCAAACCGACTGCGTGTTATCGACTCCAAAAAATACTGTTCAGAGGAGAGCTACCATGAAGAACCCACATGAATTAACAGGTACTTCCTCCCACCAACACCTTCTCATGTTGATAACTGCCTGTCGTCTGATACAAAATGTTGTGTGTGTGTGTGTGTGTGTGTGAATTCCTGAGGGACCGAACTGCTTAGGTCAATTCGTGACATGGCGCCTGTAACCGCGCGGCACACAAAATGATGTATGGGGTGTAATTCCAACATTAAAGAATAGTGCGCCAGCCGGCCTCTGTGGCCGAGCGGTTCTACGCGCTTCAGTCCGGAATCGCGCTGCTGCTAGGCTGGAGGTCGCATATTAAGCAGTAAGAGGAGTTTGAATCAGAAGGCAGAAGGCCTTATCTTAAAACATTTCAAATAAAATAAAGAATAACAATCTGATGCCTTAAGGGCAAGATAAGAACATTAATTTAAGAGATATTAATACTCGGCTTAAGGCCACACATCAACACAATAATTTAACGAGGCAACGCCTTAAAAGATTTGATGAAAATTCGGCAGAAAGCCCCATATAAGGAGTAACAATCTTTTGTCTAAAGAGCAAGACAGGAACATTAATTCAGGATGTATAAAAACTCTGCTGAAGGCCACACATCAACCAAATAACTAACGCCCGTTTAGGCGAGACAGGCAGCCTGACCAACAATCTCTAAATCGGAAGTCAACCCATCCGACAGACAGCCAACGAACCAACGGGCGTTAGTGTTACAGTTCGAGCACAGTACACAAGAATAAAATGAGAAATGCGTTAACTGAGATTGGCAGTTAAATTAAAGAGCAACTCCCCGTTTTAGATATACGTATGTATCTCCAAAACGGAGACATATACGGCAAAAATGTATATACATTTTTTGTTTTACGAGGATCCTCTAACATCTCGTCATGGATTGATCTCAACTTGTAAAACCGTATCGGGACATCGAGGCGTGCTACCCTAACTGGGGAACCGCGCTGGTGCTTCGGCCGCAGGTTCGAATCCTGCCTCGGGCATGGATGTGTGTGATGTCCATAGTTACGTTTAATTAGTTCTAAGTTCTAGGGGACTGATGACCGCAAATGTTAAGTCCCATAGTGCTTACAGGCATTTTTTGAATAGTCCGTCCCTGGTAGCTGAGCGGTCAGCGCGACGGAATTTCATACCTAACGGCCCGGGTTCGATTCCCGGCTGGGTCGAAGATTTTCTTCGCTCAGGGACTGCGTAGTGTGTTTTCCTTATCATCATTTCATCCCCATCGCCACGCAAGTCGCCGAAGTGGCGTCAGCTCGAAAGACTTCGCACCAGGCGAACGGCCTGCCCCACGGGAGGCCCTAATCACTCAGCATTTCCATTTCCATTAAAGGATAGCCTTGAGTATGAAAATAATTGAGAGAGTTACTTGTCCTCTCTCAACAGTATACACAGGGCTCGGTCGGGAGGACGGTCACAGATGTGGCAGTTTCAGATGTCCAAACATTAAGAAGGAAAAAAAAAAAAGAATGTCGAAGATGTGCAAGAGACGGAGATGTGGACAACGCTGGGCAAGGGATTAATATGACTTTCGTGTCTTCCCGACGTGGATACAGAAATTGCAGAAACGTTAACTAACGCAGTATTATTGCCAAATGGGTCCAAACAGGACCGACATGCTATTATTCTTTTCTTAGCTTCTTTCTGAAGAGACCGTCTCGCTTCCGTCGTAATTTAATATATTATTATTATATTGATTGTTGCCGACTTACGTGGTTGGCCTTAATAAAAAGGGTATTTCATTTAATTTTGATTTAGAGTTAAACGCTTTTGTGAAGTTCTCCCTTTTTTTAACAATATTAATCTTCAGTATAAATTATTTGTTACGTTAATGAACGTTAGACTCACTGAATCTTAGAAGATGAGCATATAAGTTGAACAATGGAATAGGCTTTTCATATTAATTTCCTCTGCTTGTCAGCTCACTTTAAAGCAAAAAATAAGAACCTTAAAGCTACGTATTTTCTGCAGCGTCGGGCGGCTGTGGAGAAAAATGTATATTATGTTAATAGCGGGCGAGTTTTTCGCTTCCGCTAATTTTTATAAGTTAATATCGCCACGTAATGGCGTCGTTGGCTGCATCGGCCGTTGCGATTGTTGCACGGTAAATTGCTCGACTGCAGGTTAATTCAACGAAAGGTGGACATGAAATCGGGATCACCTCTTACAAATTAAAAGTGAACAATGATATTAAATCAATATATTATCTGCGTAATTCGTACAAATATGCTTACATTGGCCAGCACTCGCAAGATGTCCGTCTACACGCAACCAAGACAAGAGAAGAAGTGAAGACGACTAAAAAAATTAACAAAAGAGCGCATCTTGTCGTCTCTTTAGATTATTTTGTCATATTTCTTTGTCCTCGAAACTTACACAGAGAAATTATCATAATACGGGTACATGATAAAAATGTATATTATTCAATTTTTAAATGTCTCTTGCTTATAAATACCGTTTTTTAAGTCTTTTCGTGTTATTTCACTGGGGACGCTATAGCCGGTAGACATCGATTAGAGGATGAAAATGTGCATGAGGCAGCAGCATGTGTGTCATAAACGTCCGTTATGGAATGGTGTGCCAAGTTCTGCGCATAAAGCACGGCCCCATATCGCAGATGTTGTATCGCAGAGGCTACACCAACTCAAAGGAGAGACGGACGAGCACGGTCTCTGTAGCCCTGATCCCTTCGGTCGCTTAACATAAGGGCTGAAGGTTCGACAATTACTGTAGAGTGATGACGAGCAGCAGACAGTTACAGACTTTGTCACGCGGCAGTACACGGTGGTTTACCAAACGGGTGTGTTCAGCTTGCTGCATAGGCGGGACGATTGCTTCAATAAACACGGCGAGCCGAGCCGAGTGGCCGAGCGGTTCGAGGCACCATGTCACGAACTGCGCGGCCCCTCCCGCCGGAGGTTCGAGTCCTCCCTCGGGCATGGGTGTGTGTGTGTTTGTCCTTAGGATAGTTTAGGTTAAGTAGTGTGTAAGCTTAGAGACTGATGACCTTAGCAGTTAAGTCCCGTAAGATTTCACACACATTTGAACATTTTGTTTGTGATTTAGGCTTAAAGGGTGCAGGACCAATACGCCGGCCTTTCCGGTCTTCCTGATTGCACGTAAAAACATCGCACGGTGGTGAAATGATCACAGTTCATCACATCTGCCATTTCTCGAGTGCACTGAGTGTATCATTGTGGATTAATGCGGTTAAGCGATCTTCATCAGACCCGGAAAGTCTTCCTGGACGTGGTCAGTCACTAACGTCAAAACGACCTTCCTTCAAACGAGAAAGCCATTTCCTTGTCGTGCTCTGCCCAATAGCGTTATCTCCATATACGGCGAAAATTTTTGTGGAATCCTCCGCTGCTGTCGCCGCTCTTTTGAATTAAAACAGAAGAATATGTCGAAAATTTTGCGATTTCTCCACTCGGTAGTCCATTCTGTAGCTTCTGTAGCTCCACCCACTATCCTCCAATGACAATATACGAACTCAAATGACAACATTGACCTAAAAATAAAGAATGACGATCGATAAATAAACCCATAGCAACCAGAATACCAACATGCGAAACAAAAACGCTACGAATCTAATAAAAACATTTTCAGCGTTGTATGCCTTCATTAAAGTTTTTACAGTAAAGAGAACTTGGTTTCCACTCACAGAGCGTTGTTTGTTCGAGAGCTAGCAAACCACTGAGTTACATAGCATATCTAACGTTCTACTCTGGGGACCTATCGTTTACGTGTAGCAGCCGAGGGCTGCTCGAAGGTCAAAATGAAACGAACGGAATATGAAGCAATCAAAACCATCTTCGCTTGTATGAGAAAAAGATCTTCGGACAAATTCCTGGGCCAGTCGAAGAACATGGTGTCTGGCTCAGAGGAATGAGCTACGAACTATTTGATCTTGACAATGAAGCAGACATTGTCCGTTACATTAAGGTAAATGTAAATGTTGTATGACTAGGGCCTCCTGTCGGGTAGACTGTTCGCCTGGTGCAAGTTTTTCGATTTGACGCCACTTCGGCGACTTGCGTGTCGATGGGGATGAAATGATGATGATTAGGACAACACAGCACCCAGTCTCTGAGCGGAGAAAATCTCCGACCCAGCCGGGAATCGAACCGGAGGCCTCAGGATTAACATTCTGTCACGCTGACCACTTTTTTTTTAACAACCTCCTGCACCCAATGCAGGAATCATACCCCCTTTTTTCTTTTTTTTCATTTTGTAACCCTTTTTTTATTTTTTAATGCCTTCTTCAGCAGTTGAGTAAGTCAGAAATGTGTGTTAAAACACTAACATAAAGTTCTAGTTTTTTTCCCTTTTGTACCTTATGTTAACGTTTTTTCTTGTTTTTTCGTTTGTATTTTTGAAAAATGAGAATCGTGAATAAAGAAAAATAGGAATAAGTAAAATAAATGGGTATAGAGTCGACCACTCAGCTACCAGTGACGGACTACATTAAGATTAAATCACTATAATCGTCAAGACACGTACTTAGTTCTAACGACAGAGTTATTGGGAAGATAACCAAAGCAGTGGCTGAAAAAAAAAACACCAGTGGAGGTAGCAGCCCAAAGCTGAAGTCGTAGGAAGTTGTCACTCACATGGATGTTCTGTTACCGAATAATCATCAAGACAGAGTGTATTATGTACAGACCTTTACATCAAATCCCTAAAACGCTGTACGCCTCTTTTCCTTACTTAAATTGATAGAAATGTGGTTTCAAGTGACTGATTTGTACCAGGGTCAGTCCAAAAGTAATGCCTCTTTTTCTTTTAACTGTCAAGGACTTCGAATGCAACCACATAGGCTGGAAATCACAACATTGACGATTAATTTTTCACTTTTCGGTATACTCTTCGTCCACTTTCACAGTTTTCCTCCGTCTCGTGACAGGATACAACGCACGCTCTTGCTTTCAAAAGCATTGACGCATGGACACTTTCAAGGCTTCCTCATCTTCAAAGTGAATCCCGCGACTAGCTTCTCTCAGCGGCCCGAACAGATGGAAGTTTGATGGTGCGAGGTCAGGTCTGTATGGGGGATAAGGCAAGACTTCCCACCAAATTTTAGCAATTTCAGTAGTGTGACAAATGGCGTGTGCCCTAGAAGTGTCGATAAAAAGAAGAGCATCCGCCATAGCTTTTACTGGGTGAGCACGCCGAAGACGTGTTTTAAGGTCTCTGAGCAATCTGACTTATTGGTCAGTGTTTATAGTGCATCCCTGCTCGGAAAAATTAGCCACAATCACACACTCTGCATCCCAGCGTCCTGTAGCCATAACTCTCCCTGCCGATCGCACAGTTTGAACTTCTTCATTGTCGCGTCGGGAAATTTCTGTGATGGATTTCCAGTTTCTGTGATGTATTTCCACTAAAGAACTCTTTGATTCTGGTTTAAAAAAATGAACCCGCGTTTTGTCTCCAGTTACAATGTTTTCCAGAAACTCTTCTCCATCCAAATGGAAGCGCTACAAGAGTTGAGAGGCGACTGTTGTTCTTTCCGCCTTATTCTAGTCGGTTATCATTCTTGATACACAAGCTGCAAAAACGTTCGAGTATCCTAGTTGTTGAATAATCGTCTCCACACCGCCTTTACTGAAGAAATTAATGCGACACAAATCATGTGCAGTCACCCAGCGGTCACCACAAATGATGTCATCGACTCACTGAATGATGTGTGGAGTCATTGGGCTCGCAGTCATCTGGTCCGTGTTTCAACAGCCAACGGCGTTTGCCATTCAGCTACGTTACAGCAACTATCCTGTCCTCTAACACTGCTGATATCCATTGCTGCATCAACGCACACATTTTTCAGTCATTCATGACAGTGAATGTGCGTTTCATCATCTGCATTCAAGAATCCTGTCACAGAGCGCTGTCTAATACGAATATCGACATCGCCCATTTTGCAACCGACAGCAGTACTTGCATCTCTTGAGGCAGAAAGCGTCACTACAGCTAAGGACTGGAGGCGAAGCTCTGCAGAAAATCGCCAGATTCTAATACTTCACTTAACAAACTTTATTTAAGCAGAAGTTTTTAACTGACCCTCTCATTACTCCTGTTCTGGTGAACGGCGGGGGGAGAGGTGTGGGTGTGGAGTTCTGCCGTCCAGTCTGAAGGTTGTACCTATGTCAGTCTATCCCGTGCACCTTTAGCCATCTTCAATCTTTGACGGAGCAGGAAGTCACAATTGGAAGATGTAGACGCTGTGAGCCAAAGTACTGCCCGTTGAGTCAAGACTTAGACGGAGTTTCATTGATACAATTGATTCGCCTTGATGGGCCATGAATCCACAACCTTCAGTCCCAATGCACAATTATGTCCGACCTCCAGTGGGAATCTCAAAGTAGCGATCATGGAGGACATAAATGGGGACTGCGGGCAGTTGGCGCTAGGTGGAAGTGGGAGTCGACCGAGTGGCATAGCGGGATACGCAGTATGATCAAAAGTATCTGGACACGTGGCTGAAAATGACTTACAAGTTCGTGGCGCCCTCCTTCGCTAATGGAATTCAATATGGTGTTGGCTCACCCTTAGCCTTGATGACAGTTTGCACTCTCGCAGGCATACTTTGAATCAGGTGCTGTAAAGTTTCTTGGGAAATGGGAGCCCATTCTTCACGGAGTGCTGCACTGAGGAGAGTAATCGATGTGGCTCCGTGAGACCTGGCACGAAGTCGGCGCTCCAAAACATCCCACAGGTGTTCTATAGGATTCAGGTCAGGACCATGTGCGGGCCAGTCCATTACTGGGGTGTTATTGTCGTGTAACCATTCTGCCACAGGCTGCCCATTATGAACAGGTGCTCGATGGTGTTGAAAGATGCAATCGCCGTCTCCGAATTGCTCTTCGACAGTGGGAAACAAGAAGGTCCTTAAAACATGAATGTAGGTCTGTGCTGTGATAGTGCCACGCAAAACAAAAATGTTCAAATGTGTGTGAAACCTTATGGGACTTAACTGCTAACGTCATCAGTCCCTAAGCTTACAAGCTACTTCACCTAAATTACCCTAAGGACAAACAGTCACACCCATGCCCGAGGGAGGACTCGAACCTCCGCCGGGACCAGCCACACAGCTTATGACTGCAGCGCCTACACCGCTTTTTTTTTAATCTCATTTTGTTCGCTTTCGTTCGTTGCATCTGCTCGGGGCGGACGTCGTGAGACATCCGTTTATGTTCGTTGGTGATCGATTAACTCAGTTTTTTTTATTAGAGAGGGCAGCTAACCTTCTGACCGAACACGCTGAGCTACCGTGGCGGATGACCGCTCGGCTAATCCCGCGCGGCGCCACGCAAAACAACAAGGGAAGCAAGCCCCCTTCATGAGAAACATGAACACACCATAACACCACAGCTTCCGAGCGTAATAAACAGAACCACCTATCGCCATGCAAAACAAGTCGTGCCCTGAGGAAGGGCCGTTGCAATTCGGCCGAAACGTCAGTTTATTATTGTTGTTAGTTTTTAGCAATGACGCGGCATAATACCCAGAAGAATTTTAATCACTATGACACCGGCCGCGTGAGCCTACGTTCTGCAAAAAGTACGTTACTGGGTCGTGACCGAATACTTTTGATCACGCAGTGTAGTGCATGCACCTGCGGTAAGCAGTATCCTTGTACGCAGGAACTTTCAGGTTGAAGTCCCTGTGTGCCATACATTTTCTTTCGTCACCGGCGATCCCGCAGTAAGTGCCGATGCGACTGACATTTTCTTTCTGACCACTCCACCCTCAATTCATATTAAACGTTATCTTCCAACAACATAAAGCGGGACGACACGTTGCCCCTGCTGTCCTGACGTACAAAGGGTGTTGGCGTGGTGAGGATGTTCTCCATATTTGTGACTCACTAAGCCGAGCGTTAATCACAGAAAGTCACACCAACGCTCCGTAAGTACTTGATTACTTCTCACATTTACACTAATGGCCATTAAAATTGCTACACCACAAAGATGACGTATAACAGACGCAAAATTTAACCGACAGGAAGAAGATGCTGTGATATGCAAATGATTAGCTTTTCAGAGCACTCACACAAGATTGGCGCCGGTACAAGATGCTGACATCAGGAAAGTATCCAACCTGTTTTTCATACACAAACAGCAGTTGACCGGCGTTGTCTGGTGAAACGTTGTTGTGATGCCTCGTGTAAGGAGGAGAAATGCGTACCATCACGTTTCCGACTTTGATAAAGGTCGGATTGTAGCCTATCGCGATTGCGGTTTACCGTATTGCGACATTGCTGCTTGTATTGGTCGAGATGCAACGACTGTCAGCAGAATATGGAATCGATGGGCTCACGAGGGTAATACGGAACGCCGTGCTGGATCTCAATGGCCTCGTATCACTAGCAGTCGAGATGACAGCCATCTTATCTGCATGGCGGTAACGGATCGTGCAGCCACTTCTCGATCCCTGAGTAAACACATGGGGACGTTAGCAAGACAACAACTATCTGCGCCAACAGTTCAACAACGTTTGCAGCAGCATGGACTATGAGCTCGGAGACCGTGGCTGCGGTTACCCTTGACGCTGCATCACAGACAGGAGCACCTGCGATGGTGTACTCAGCGACGAACCTGGGTTCACGAATGGCTTCGTCACTTTTTCGGATGAATCCAGGTTCTGTTTACAGCATCGTTATGGTCTCATCCGTGTTTGGCGACATCGTCGTGAACGCACATTGGAAGCGTGTATTCGTCATTGCCATACTGGTATATCACCCGGCGTGATGGTATGGGGTGCCACTGGTTACACGTTTCGGTCACCTCTTGTTCTCATTGATGGAACTTCTAACAGTGGACGTTACATTTCAGATGTGTTACGACCCGTGGTTTTACTCTTCATTCGATCCCTGCGAAACCCTACATTCCAACAGTATAAGGCACGACCGCATGTTGCAGGTCTTGTACGGGCCTTTCTGAATACAGAAAATGGTTACTGCTGCCCTAGCCAGCACATTATCCAGATCTCTCACCAACTGAAAACGCCTGGTCAATTGTGGCCGAGCATCTGGCTCGTCACAATACGTCAGTCACTACTCTTGATGAACTGTGGTATCGTGTTGAAGCTGCATGGGCAGCTGTACCTGTACACGCCATCCAAGTTCCGTTTGACGCAATGCCCCGGCGTATCAAGTCCATTATTACGGCCAGAAGTGGTTGTTTTTGATACTGATTTCTCAGGATCTATGCACCCAAACTGCGAGAAAATGTGATCACATGTCAGTTCTAGTATAATATGTTTGTCAAATGAATAACCGTTTATCATCTGCACTTCGTCTTGGTGTAGCAATTTTAATAGCCAGTAGTGTACTGTGACCAGCCAGAACATTATCACCACCGACGTACTATCGATATAAACCCGTCCAAGTGAAGCAGCGTCTCCTGGCGAGGAACGACTGCAGGTCAGACGCACGCACAGTGCATGCTGTACCACTGAGCGTGATGTCCGTGTGTGCGAAAGGTAGGCGCGCGTTCTAGCTGGGCTTGACCGTGAGCATGTGGTGATAGCCTAGCTGATCGGCACAGGCGTTTCGAAAACTGCACGACTCGTCAGGTGTTCGAGGAGTGCTGCAGTGAGTGTCTTCAACACGTGGCGAAACTAAGGTGAAGCCACGTCCACACGTCGTGGGGTTGGGCTGCCACCTGTCACTACAGATATGGGACGCCTAGGCTTGACAGACTGGTAAAACAGCACAGGCGGCGAACTGTGGCGGAACTAACGTCTGGCTTTAATGGTGGACACAGTAAAAACGTGTCTCATCACATAGTGCACCGAACACTCCTAAAGTTGGGACTCCGCGACCGACAACCCACGCATGTGCCAATATTATCACCACGACATCGGCCACTACGACAGAAATGGACACGTGATCATCGGCCGATTGCGGACCTTTGGTACAGAGCCGAGTGGAGGATTTGAATCCGAGGCTCAGACGGTTCTGCGACCGTGTAGGCTGCAGCTTCCTCGACTTGTGCCATAGGGTGGTGGGGTTTCGGGTTCCGCTGGATAGGTCAGATGTCCACTACACACAGAAGGCGGCTACACGAGTAGCAGGGGCTGTGTGGCGTAGACTGGGCGGTTTTTTAGGTTAGACAGTCTTGGGAAAGATCAAAAAGGGCTCTAGTCTCAAAGGCAAAGAAGCGACGAGAATCGACCAAGCAACAGTCGATATTGTAGTTGTAAATTGTCGTAGCTGTGTTGGAAAAGTACCAGAGCTTCAAGCGCTGATAGAAGGCACTGAAGCTGAAATCGTTATAGGAGCAGAAAGCTGGCTAAAGCCGGAGATAAATTCTGTCGAATTTTTACAGAGGCGCAAACAGTGTTCAGAAAGGATAGATTAAATAAAGTAGGTGGTGGTGTGTTTGCGTATGTTGGTAGTAGTTTATCTTGTAGTGAAGTTGTAATAGATAGTTCAAAAATGGTTTAAATGGCTCTGAGCACTATGGGACTTAACTTCTGAGGTCATTAGTCCCCTAGAACTTAGAACTACTTAAACCTGACTAACCTAAGGGCATCACACAAATCCATGGCCGAGGCAGGATTCGAACCTGCGACAGTAGAGGTCGCGTTGTTCTAGCGCCTAGAATCGCTCGGCCACTTCGGCAGGCAAGTAGATAGTTCCTGCGACTTACTATGGTTAGAGGTTATACTCAACAGCCATATCAAAATAGAAATTGGCTCCTTCTGCCGCCCCCCACCCCCACCCCCCTATCGACTTTGATGATGTAATAGCTGAACGCTTAAAAAAAACGAATCTCGTTACAAATAAGTGCCCCACTCATACAGTTATAATTCGTGGAGGGTTCAATCTACTCTAGATTTGTTGGCGAAAATACATATTCACAGCCGGTGGTAGACAGAAAACATCTTCCGAAATTGCACTAAATGCTTTCTCTGAGAATTACTTTGAACAATTAGTTCATGAGCCCACACGAATTGTAAATGGTCTGAAAATACACTTGACCTCTTAGCCACAAATAATCCTGATCTAATAGAGAGCGTCATGGCGGATACAGGGATTAGTGAACACAATATTATTGTAGCGAGGCTCAAAACCATATCAACCAAAACCACTAAAAACAAACGCAAATTATACCTATTTAAAACAGCAGATAAAAATTCACTTGATGCCTTCCTAAGAGAGTGTCTCCATTCCTTCAAAGCCAATTATGTAAGTTTAGACCAGATATGGCTAAAATTAAAAGATACAGTATTGACACCAAGATACAGCACAAGTTAATAAGAGACGGGACTGATCCACCATGGTACACAAAACACGTCAGAACACTGTTGCAGAAGCAACGAAAGGAGCATGCCAAATTCAGAAGAACGCAAAAGCCCCAAGACTGGCTAAGATTCACGAAAGCTCGAAATTTAGTGCGTGCGTCAATGCGAGACGCTTTTAATATTTTCCACAATGAAGTATTGTCTCAAAATATGATAGAAAACGCAAAGAGATTCCGGTCCTATGCAAAGTACACGAGTGGCAATAAAACAGTCAATACCGTCACTGCGCGATAGCCATGGAAATATTACTGAAGATGGCGCCACTAAAGCGGAGTTACTAAATACAGTTTTCCGTAATTCCTTCACAAAAGAAGACGAAGTAAATATTCCAGAATTCGACACCAGAACAGCTGTTAGCATGAATGACACAAAAGTAGATATCTTAGATGTTGCGAAACAACTCAAATCACTTAAGAAAAGCGAGTCTTCCGGTCCAGATGGTATACCAGTCATGTTCCTTTCAGAGTATGCAGATACAATAGCACCTTTCTTAGCAATCATATACAACCTCTCACTTGACGAAAGGTCTGTTTCTAAAGACTGGAAAGCAGCGCAGGTCACACTAATATTGAATAAAGAAAATAGGAGTAACCCACTGAATTACAGATCCGTATCACTGTCCTCAGTTTGCAGTAGGATATTGGATCATATACTGTACTCGAACATTATGAGTCACATTGAAGCAATGACTTACTGATAAATAGCCAACACGGTTTCAGAAAATATCGTTCTTGTGCAATACAGCTACCTCTTTATTCCCATGAAGTAATGGGTGCTGTCGACAAGGGATCTCAATTCGATTCCATATTCCTAGATACCGCTCTCATAAGCGACTATTAAACAACTTGCGTGCATATGTAGTATCGTCTCAGTTGTGTGACTGGATTCGTGATTTCCTCTCAGAAAGGTCACAGTTCGCAGTGACAGACGGTAAATCACCGAGTAGAAGTGATATCTAGCGTTCCGAAAGGTAGTGTCATAGGCCCTCTGCTGTTCCTGATTTATATAAATGATCTAGGTGATAATATGAGCAGCTCCTTAGATTTTATACGGAGGACGCTGCAATTTACCGTCTAGTAAAATCATCAGACGATCAATTCCTATTACAAAATGATCTAGAGAGAATTTTTGTATGGTGCGACAAGTGGCAATTAGCACTAAACAAAGAAAAGCGCGAGGTCATCCACATGCGTACTAAAAGAAATTCGATACATTTTGGGTATGCGACAAACCGCACAAATCTAAGGGCTGTCAATTCGACAAAATACATAGGAATTACAATTACGAGCAACTTAAAGTGGAAAGACCACATAAATAGTATCGTGGGGAAGGCGAAACAAACACTGCGATTTGTTGGCAGAACATTTAGAAGATGTGACAAACCCACTAAAGAGACAGGTACATTAAACTTGTCCATCCTCTGTTGGAATATTGCTGCGCAGTAAGGGATCCTTACCAGGTAGGATTGACGGGGACATCGAAAAAGTGCGAAAAAGGGCAGCCCGTTTCGTGTTATCGCGCAGTAGGGGTGAGAGTGTCACTGATATGATACGCGTGTTGGGGTGGCAGTCAATGAAACAATGGCGGTTTTCTTTGCGGCAAGATCTATTTACGAAATTTCAATCACCAGCTTTGTCTTCCGAATGCGTAAATTTTTTGTTGACACCCACCTACGTAGGGAGAAATGATCATCATAATAAAATAAGAGAAATCAGAGTTCGAACGGAAAGATTTAGATGTTCCTTTTCCCTACGCACCATTCGAGAGTGAAATGGTAGAGAAGAACCCTCTGGCAGGCACTTCAGTGTGAATTGCAAGGTAACCATGTAGAAGTAGATGTAGATGTAGATTCTGATCGGCACTGGATGTTGGCGCACTGGTAGAGCGTTGCATGGGCTGATGAATCCCGATATCTTCTTCATCCTTCCCTTCAGAGGAACAGCTCCTTGACACCAGTACTGCGAGACGGAGATAAGCTGGCGGCGCCCCCCTGATGCTTTGGGGGAACGTTCAGTGGGTATCTATGCGTCCCAACAAGCTCGTGCAAGACACCAGGACGGTCACGGAGTGTGGTACACTGGTTGCAGACTACGTACACACCTTTAAAACGATCATGTTTGCCGACGGCAGTGGCATTTTTCAACAAGATAATGCGACATGTCACAAGGCCAGGCGTGTGATGGAGTGGATCTAGAGTCACAGTGGCGAATTCCAGTTGATGTGCTGGTTCCCCAACTTGCCAGAACTGAACCCTATCGAAAACATCTGAAATGTGATTGAACGCTGGGAGCAGCAGTTGACCGGCGTTGCCTGGTGAAACGTTGTTATGTTGCCTCTTGTTCACATTGACGTCACTCTGAACAGTGAACGTTACAGTTCACATGTGTTACGACTCTCGATGAACTGTGGTATCGTGTTGAAGCTGCATGAGCAGCTGTACCTCTACACGCCATCCAAGCTCTGTTTAACTCAACGCCCAGGCGTATCAAGGCCGTTATTACGAGGAGAAGTGGTTGTTCTGGGTACTGATTTCTCAGGATCTATTTACCCAAATTGGGTGAAAATGTAATTACATGTCAGTTCTAGTACAATACATTTGTCCAATGAATGCCTGTTTATCATCTGCATTTCTTCTTGGTGTAGCAATGTTGATGTCAGTTCTAGTACAGTATATTTGTCCAATGAATGCCTGTTTATCATCTGCATTTCTTCTTGGTGTAGCAATGTTGATGTCAGTTCTAGTAAAGTATATTTGTCCAATGAATGCCTGTTTATCATCTGCATTTCTTCTTGGTGTAGCAATGTTGATGTCAGTTCTAGTACAGTATATTTGTCCAATGAATGCCTGTTTATCATCTGCATTTCTTCTTGGTGTAGCAATGTTGATGTCAGTTCTAGTACAGTATATTTGTCCAATGAATGCCTGTTTATTATCTGCATTTCTTCTTGGTGTAGCAATGTTGATGTCAGTTCTAGTACAGTATATTTGTCCAATGAATGCCTGTTTATCATCTGCATTTCTTCTTGGTGTAGCAATGTTGATGTCAGTTCTAGTACAGTATATTTGTCCAATGAATGCCTGTTTATCATCTGCATTTCTTCTTGGTGTAGCAATGTTGATGTCAGTTCTAGTACAGTATATTTGTCCAATGAATGCCTGTTTATCATCTGCATTTCTTCTTGGTGTAGCAATGTTGATGTCAGTTCTAGTACAGTATATTTGTCCAATGAATGCCTGTTTATCATCTGCATTTCTTCTTGGTGTAGCAATGTTGATGTCAGTTCTAGTACAGTATATTTGTCCAATGAATGCCTGTTTATCATCTGCATTTCTTCTTGGTGTAGCAATTTTGATGGCCAGTAGAGTACAATCATAGTCCGACTAGCCGGGCTAGAGGCTTTGTTAATGCAGATGTGGCAGCGCTGTGTACAAACTTTGGTACTCTCCATCGCCCCAGATTACATGCAAATTTAATTTTTTATTTTTCTAATTAGGCCCTAAGCTGCATACACATGATAAGTATAGTTTTCTTCTTTACTATCCATCCTGGTTTTGCAGTGCTAACGGGCAGCCGACTGGCGTGAGTGTGCATCCGATGTGAGACTGCCCGCTGGTTGTTTCACTTGGACGGTGGGCCTCAGGTCTCGTTGGACTGGTCTGACTACCTGCTCGGGGGCGTAGCCACCGCTGTACGGGTCAGAGGTCATTGCGGCAGGCAACCCACATCCAGCGTGTCCGACCCTTCACGCCTCGTAGTGATTGCGAAATAACATATTACTCAGCACTATTTGTGGGCGGGGTTAATACGTCATTTCCAGCACTGGAATTTTGTGTGGTCAGTGCTGCATAACCTGTTAGAGTTAATCAGTACGTACAGAGGTAGTACTAAATTATATAAAATAGCACCTAATATCGTGGGTGGAATATTTGTCATACAAAAGAGCCCTTAAGCGCCTAGCGAATCCATGCACGTAACTGACGAATAAAACGCAGTAATTTTCAATACTGTCCCTCACTATCTATTAACGTATCCGTTCTACAGTGATTGCCGACGCTTTACAGCTAAGGCAAAATAATAATGGTCATCATATGCAACGAAGTCACACACTTCAAAGAAACTTAGCATATGGCTGTTTCTTAATTCTGGTCATAAACGGAACGAAATTTTCACCGTACTCACAGGATCGGCTGTGTGTGGAACAACGCTGCTACACTAAGAAAAGAAAAAATACCAATAGATAAAATGAAATTTAAAGTCAAGTAATAGGAAATGGAAGAGCTGGAAGACTCTGAGGGATTTTTTAATCAACATTACGGTCATTTTGAAAGCCACCATCTTGAATGCAGCTGTGTATAGTAAGCTGTTTAGGTTTTTATGTTGGTAACGCCACGTAGCGCTCTGTATGAAAAATCACTGGCTGTGCTGTGTGCAGTCTGTGGCTGGTTGGCATTGTTGGAATAGTCGCTATTGCAGTGTTGGGCAGTTGGATGTGAAGCGCGTAGCGTTGCGCAGTTGGAGGTGAGCCGCCAGCAGTGGTGGATATGGGGAGAGAGATGGCAGAATTTTAAGAGCGGACGATCTGGACGTGTGTCCGCCAGAAAGAGTAAATTTGTAATACTGGACATCATGAACTGATATATCTATTATGACTTTTGAACACTATTAAGGTAAATACATTGTTTGTTCTCTATCAAAATCTTTCATTATCTAACTATGCCTATCAGTAGTTAGTGCCTTTACTAGTTAGAATCTATTATTTAGCCGACAGTATCGGCGCTCGCTGTATTGCAGTAGTTCGAGTAACGAAGATTTTTGTTACCTAAGTGATTTGTGAAAGGTATAGGTTAATATTAGTCAGGGCCATTTTGTAGAAATTTTGTAGAAATTATTGAAAGTCAGATTGCGTAGCGCTAAAAAAATGGTTCAAATGCCTCTGAGCACTATGGGACTTAACTTCTGAGGTCATCAGTCCCCTAGAACTTAGAACTACTTAAACCTAACTAACCTAAGGACATCACACAACACCCAGTCATCACGAGGCAGAGAAAATCCCTGACCCCGCCGAGAATCGAACCCGGAAACCCGGGCGTGGGAAGGGAGAACGCTACCGCACGACCACGGTTGCGCTAAAAATACTGTGTGTCAGTTTAGTGTTGATCGGAATAAGTAAAGAGCGAAATGTCTGAGTACGTTCAGTTCTGCTCAGCTGTTTGAAAATCAAATAACGTAAGGGGTTTCTCAACACAATCATTCATAAATTTTTCTAAAGGGAGGTTTCAGCTGCAAATTTTCACTCCGAGCACATCTTCTACCACTCCTTTATTACGATATAAGAAATTCTCAGAGTTTATAGACGGTCCAGTCACATTAATGTGACCACCACCTATGTTCGACGTCAACGTGAGATAATCACTCACAAACGGCGGGTGGCAGCAGTAGTAATGGAGGATATGTAAAGCATGTCTGATGGACGTGGTTTATCCGACGCCCGAAAAGGCATGATCATTGCTTTTGGGCTGATGTTGCAAGTACACTCCTGGAAATTGAAATAAGAACACCGTCAATTCATTGTCGCAGGAAGGGGAAACTTTATTGACACATTCCTGGGGTCAGATACATCACATGATCACACTGACACAACCACAGGCACATAGACACAGGCAACAGAGCATTCACAATGTCAGCACTAGTACAGTGTATATCCACGTTTCGCAGCAATGCAGGCTGCTATTCTCCCATGGAGACGATCGTAGAGATGCTGGATGTAGTCCTGTGGAACGGCTTGCCACGCCATTTCCACCTGGCGCCTCAGTTGGACCAGCGTTCGTGCTGGACGTGCAGACCGCGTGAGACGACGCTTCATCAAGTCCCAAACATGCTCAATGGGGGAGAGATCCGGAGATCTTGCTGGCCAGGGTAGTTGACTTACACCTTGTAGAGCACGTTGGGTGGCACGGGATACATGCGGACGTGCATTGTCCTGTTGGAACAGCAAGTTCCCTTGCCGGTCGAGGAATGGTAGAACGATGGGTTCGATGGCGGTTTGGATGTACCGTGCACTGTTCAGTGTCTCCTCGACGATCACCAGAGGTGTACGGCCAGTGTAGGATATCGCTCCCCACACCATGATGCCGGGTGTTGGCCCTGTGTGCCTCGGTCGTATGCAGTCCTGATTGTGGCGCTCACCTGCACGGCGCCAAACACGCATACGACCATCATTGGCACCAAGGCAGAAACGACTCTCATCGCTGAAGACGACACGTCTCCATTCGTCCCTCCATTCATGCCTGTCGCGACACCACTGGAGGCAGGCTGCACGATGTTGGGGCGTGAGCGGAAGACGGCCTAACGGTGTGCGGGACCGTAGCCCAGCTTCATGGAGACGGTTGCGAATGGTCCTCGCCGATACCCCAGGAGCAACAGTGTCCCTAATTTGCTGGGAAGTGGCGGTGCGGTCCCCTACGGCACTGCGTAGGATCCTACGGTCTTGGCGTGCATCCGTGCGTCGCTGCGGTCCGGTCCCAGGTCGACGGGCACGTGCACCTTCCGCCGACCACTGGCGACAACATCGATGTACTGTGGAGACCTCACGCCCCACGTGTTGAGGATTTCGGCGGTACGTCCACCCGGCCTCCCGCATGCCCACTATACGCCCTCGCTTCACGGTTCACAGGAGAGCAACAGGAGTGAAACCACGACATCGGGCTGGCCGGGGTGAGCTGCGACGCCGTGAGACGGGAGATCGGCGCGCCTTCCTGCGTCCGTTGAAGCGGCTGGCAGTGGACGGTTCGGGAGAGCGTTGGGGGTGCTGCGCCGGGACTTCGCCAGGAATAGCAATGATTGGAAATATGTTGTTTCATTTACTTCTTAAATTCTACTTGTTTTCTTGGTGAGGCCACCAGCCAGTTCGTTTTGGGGTCGTCCCACCATTCTTCTCTGTTTTCCCACCCGCGGGAAGGTGGTTATTTGTGAATTTGGTGGTCCGTCTTTCCCTTTTGGAATTGGGGAAGTTTAGAGCAATCTGCGGTTCGCGTTGTTTAGTAATTTCCCCCCCCCCCCCCCCCCCCCAATCCTATCAATCTGGCATACGTTAATAGCTGGCTCTGTCGTGTTTGTCGGAGTCGGTGTTAACGAATTTATTGCTTAAAGGTCGAATTCTTGAAGTATGTTTTTATCTTGCCTATCATCTTTGCGAGGTGGTACATGTGTAATGTAGAGCATTTTGTACATTTTATGTAAGTCTGCATTTTATGTGTTTTATTTAAATAGTGATTTTAGGTTATAAGGTTGCCACCCTTCCACCGTAGGAGTCCTTAAAAAAATTGCACTTTCGGTGGCAAATAATTTGAGTGTTGTACCATTTCCATCCCTCTTACAGGGTGCATAGTTTACGTGTTTGTGTGAGTTGTTAAAATTTTTTTGTTTAAAGTTTATCTGGTGTTTTGCATATTTGCACCAGTGTAGTCTTTCAGAGGTTGTTGTGAGAGATCATGACTACGGCCGTGTTGAAAGGGAGCAGGCAAGTTTCTCAGCCCAAAGGCTCATACTGTCAATATTGTTTTTTCTGCCTCTAAATAAAATTGTAACTGGATATTTCGAGGGTGCTTTTCTGCTTATAATTTTAAATCTGTTTTTGAAAAAGTTTTTAGGAATAAAATTCACATTTGTTAAAAGTAATTTCATTTTACATCAGTTACTTCCTGGCAACTACTTCCATGCTCACCTAGCGTGAATAAATGTGTTAATGTTCTCGATGAATCGTTAGTAAACAAAGTAAATTCCTTAAGAAAAGATTTTGAAAGTAAATTTACGCGTCAAGTGGCAACTGAGGAATTACGTCATAAGAACACGACTTCATTAGTCTAGAAACGTTGTCAATGAGGACAAAGGAGTGGACAAAGGTTCAAAGCACTCTCTTATCCTTGGGAGCAAAACCGCCTCTAAAGGCGGAAGAATCAGCAATGGTCAACGGCGTGAGGATACAGAAGACAGTGGAAAACGCTGCATTAAAGACACGTAACGTGTATCCACAGGACACGTGGCCTGTAACTGATGAAGTGTCATGATGATCTCTACTGCCCCATTCACATCTCCGCCAGGGGACTGCAAAGGCGAAAGTGACCATGTGAAATAGATTGAATAACCAACGAAAGGATAACATTCTGCAAGTTGGGGAGTGGAATTTCAGGAGTTTGAACGTAGTAGGGAAGCTAGAAAATCAGAAATGGGAAATGCTAAGGCTCGCACTAGATATAGAGAGGGTCAGTGACGAGAAATTGAAAGAAGACAAGTATTTCTGCTCACATGCATGTAGGGTAATATCAACAGCAGCAACGGGAGTAGCGTTCCTTATGAATAGGTAGATAGGACAGAGGGTGAGGTACGGGGAACAGTTCAGTGACAGGGTGATTTTCATCAGAATAGATACCGACAACGATAGTTCAAGTCTACATGTCAACTAATTGAGGTCTGTAAAAAAATTTTATCTAGCAATAGCGAATACTCTGTTCAAGTATCGCAAGAGGAGGAAGTACACCTGGAAAATCCCGGGTGATACGCGAAGATTTCAGTTAGATTACATCAAGGTCAGGCAGAGATTCCAAAGTCAGATACTGGATTGTAACACGTGCCCAGGAGAAGATATAGATTCAGACCACAATGAAATAGCGATGAAGAGTCGGCTGAAGCTTAAGAGGGGGTTGGGTTGCTTGGGAAAGGAGACCTGACAGCTAGGTCATCAGTCTCATCGGATTAGGGAAGGAACCATCCTAGCATTTGCCTATGTAGATTTAGGGAAATCAGGGTAAACCTAAATCAGGATGGCTGGACGCGGGATTGAACCGTCGTCCTCCCGAATGCAACTCCAGTGTCTAACCACTGCGCCACCTCGCTCGGTGAAGCTTAAGAGACTGGTCAGGAAGAATCAATGCGAAAAGAAGCGCCACGCGAAAGACCTAAGAATGAAGAAATAAAGTTAAAGCTATTATTTTATAGATACTGTGATAATGGATAGTTGAGTAGGGAGTTCATTTGAGGAAGAATGGACATCTCTGGAAATAGCAATAACAGAAGTTGAAGAGGAAAACGTAGGTAGAAGGAAGGTAACTGTTAAGAAACCATAGATTACAGTAGAAATACTTCAGTGGATCGACGAAAGAAGGAAGTACGAAAATGTTAGCGGAAATTCGTGATTAGAGAAAGACAAGTCACTGCGGAAAGAAAGAAATAAGAAGTGCTAGGACCTAACGCCAAATGGCTGCATCAAAAACGTGAGGATATCGAAAAATGAATGTCTTTCTCAAGGACTGTCTCGGCATATAGTAAAGTCGAAACAACCCTCCGTGAAATTAAAAGCAAGGGTGGCTAATTAAGAGTGTAATAGGAATTCCACTGTTAAATGCCGAGCAGAGAGCTTATAGGAGGAAAGAGTACATTGACTGCCTCTATGAGGGGAAGTCGTGCTAAAAGAAATAACAGGCGACGATACAGAAGTATTAGAATTTAGAAGATCTCTGGAAAACTTAAGGTCTAATAAGGCAGAAGGGATAGGTAACGTTCCCTCAGATTGAGGGAAGCATAAAAAAAAACTACTACTCATGTTGCTATGTAGAATGTACGTACTTCGTGGTTATTCGGTCACGGTGTTGGAATGCGAAGCGAAGATCCGTGTTCAAATCTCCTCCGCACCCCAATTATTTTTTTCTCACAAAATCATGAACTGTCCGTCCGGTCACTGACGTTTCTGCTCGCTGTATTCGAATCTGTGTCTCTGTTGTTGTGCAACATCTGTTTGCTACTACAATCTGAAAGATAACTTTAGTGTTAATATAGTAATGAAGTTTATTATTTCGAGACAGATTTAAAGGCATTTAAATGAGCAGTAAATAAGATGAAAAGAGTAGTTACGTATACAGGGTGTTACAAAAAGGTGCGGCCAGACTTTCAGGAAACATTCCTCACACACAAAGAAAGAAAATATGTTATGTGGACATGTGTCCGCAAACGCTTACTTTCCATGTTAGAGCTCATTTTATTACTTCTCTTCGAATCACATTAATCATGGAATGGAAACACACAGCAACAGAACGTACCAGCGTGACTTCAAACACTTTGTTACAGGAAATGTTCAAAATGTCCTCCGTTAGCGAGGATACATGCATCCACCCTCCGTCGCATGGAATCCCTGATGCGCTGATGCAGCCCTGGAGAATGGAGTATTGTATCACAGCCATCCACAATACGAGCACGAAGAGTCTCTACATTTGGTACCAGAGTTGCGTAGACAAGAGCTTTCAAATGCACCCATAAATGAAAGTCAAGTAGGTTGAGGTCAGGAGAGCGTGGAGGCCATGGAATTGGTCCGCCTCTACCAATCCATTAGTCACCGAATCTGTTGTTGAGAAGCGTACGAACACTTCGACTGAAATGTGCAGAAGCTCCATCGTGCATGAACCACATGTTGTGTCGTTCTTGTAAAGGCACATGTTCTAGCAGCACAGTAGAGTATCCGCTCCATTGAGCGTAGGTGGAAGAACATGGGGCCCAATCAAGACATCACCAACAATGCCAGCCCAAACGTTCACAGAAATTCTGTGTTGATGACGTGATTGCACAATTGCGTGCGGATTCTCGTTAGCTCGCACATGTTGATTGTGAAAATTTACAATTTGATCACGTTGAAATGAAGCCTCATCCGTAAAGAGAACATTTGCACTGAAATGAGGATTGACACATTGTTGGATGAACCATTCGCAGAAGTGTACCCGTTGTGGCCAATCAGCTGCTGATAGTGTCTGCACACGCTGTACATGGTACGGAAACAACTGGTTCTCCCGTAGCACTCTCCATACAGTGACGTGGTCCACGTTACCTTGTACAGCAGCAACTTCTCTGACGCTGTCATTAGGGTTATCGTCAACTGCACGAAGAATTGCCTCGTCCATTGCAGGTGTCCTCGTCGTTATAGGTCTTCCCCAGTCGCGAGTCATAGGCTGGAATGTTCCGTGCTTCCTAAGACGCCGATCAATTGCTTCGAACGTCTTCCTGTCGGCACACCTTCGTTCTGGAAATCTGTCTCGATACAAACGTACCGCGCTACGGGTATTGCTCCGTACTAATCCATACATCAAATGGGCATCTGCCAACTCCGCATTTGTAAACATTGCACTGACGGCAAAACCACGTTCGTGATGAACACTAAAAAATTTACTGCTCATTTAAATGCATCAAATCTGTCTCGAAATAATAAAATTCATTACTATATCAATACTGAAGTTATCTTTCAGCTTTGTTAGCCCTTCATTATTCATTTTCTGGTTCATTAACAAAACATTTCTTTAAACGCAATTCTAATATAGATAGTTCTGCAAATAATTATTACTAACACAAATTTTAATTTTCATTTCGGGACTCTCGGATTGCACAATATTTGGAAAGGACCCTGTCTAGGTTAGTTGTGAGGATAATTAAATGATGGAAAAGTTCTGGTAAAATTTAGGTTATTATTGCACCAAACAAACACAGTTCTTTCTCTGATCCACACGAATACAGTACTAAAAGTTTCAACCTGCTAGTTTCGATGCGGCGGTTGGCGGGCGGCTAGATGAGGAGACACAGAGCACACCTACAACCACAGCTATGCCTCTTGACGTATCGGTACTTTAATTCTCCCTAGCGCCGTAATACTTTTCCATTTAGTGCCTATGGAATTTTGTCATGCTGTGTGGGCGTTGGAACAGCATACCCGATGCTCAGTGAAGCTACATCTTCCAGGAGAGCCTCCTCGCTCCAGAAGGTGTTGCTCAGACCAGTGCCAGACTCCAGCTAACTACTGCTGAGCCCGTTGTGCCGTGCAGTGCCCGCGTGCATTTTCCCGCGCTCGCCTGCCATCCACCTTTTACCGCTCCCTTACAGACCGGGAATCCACCCGAGGTTTTGCATTCTACATATCCTAACACATTGCCTACGTATGGACCAGACGCACAGTTACAATTTTAAACATCTCACAACAGTCTCAACATTTGTTACATTTCAATTCTATTACAATATTACTTGACACTTGACATAAACATAAATATTCACATTGAAACTTGTTTACAGTTTTCTTAACACAATGGCATGAAACAAACAAAAAATGAAATTAGAACATTACACAAGTTTATCGAAAAATCAGATGGGAAGAATTACTTACATGTAATTATAAGTAAAATATTACGGAGTCGTTGTTGTTACAAAAGGAAAAGACAATTGAGAATGTGTTACATGACGATCAGTTTGACTTTACGAAAAGAAAAATGTGCCAGTGAGGCAGTTTCGACGTTTCAGTTGATGATGGAAGCAAGAAAAAGGAAAAATCGAGACACGTTCGTAGGATTTGTCGACCTGGAAAAACCGTTCGACATGTAAAGTGGTACAAATAGTGGTGAACTATAGGAAGAGACGAGTAGTAAACCATATGTACAAGAACCAAGAGGGAGGAAGTAAGTGCTCGGATTAAAAAGGGCGTAAGACGGGGATGAAGTCTTCCGCCCCTACATCAAAGAAGCAATGATGGAAATAAAAGGATTCATGATTGGGATTAAAATTTAAGGTCATAGGATACCAATTATACGATTCGTTGATTACATTGCTATCCTGAGAGGAAGTGAAGAGTAATTACATGATCTGCTGAATGGAATGCATAGTCTAATGAATGCAGAATATGGACTGACAATAAAACTTAGAAAGCTGAAAGTAATGAGAAATAGCAGAAATGAGAACAGGGAGAAATTTAACATCAGGTCTGATGGTCACGAAGGAGATGAAATTAAGGAATTCTGCTACCTAGGCAGTAAAACAACCAAAGACGGACGGAGCAAGGAGGACATCAAAAGCAGACTAGCACTGGCAAAAAGAACATTCCTCGCGAAGAAAAGTCTAATAGTATCAAACATAGACCTTAATTTAAGCAAGAAATTTCTGAGAATGGGCGTTGTATAGTGGTGAAACAAGGACTGTGGAAAGAGAGGAACAGAAGAGAATCAAAGCAGTTGAGATGTGGAGATATAGAAGAATTTTGAAAATTATGTACAGTAGATAGGTAGTCCGCCCCCGATAGCTGAGTTATCAACGTGACAGAATGTCAATCCTAAGGGCATGGGTTCGATTCCCAGCTGGGTCAGAGATTTTCTCATCCCAGATAACGGGTATTGTGTTGTACTAACCATCATCATTTCATCCCCATCGACGCGCAAGTCGCCGAAGTGGCGTCAAATCGAACGACTTGCACTCGGCGAACGGTCTACCCGACGGAAGGCCCTCGTCACACGACATTTACATTTATTTGGTGTAGGTAGGTAAGAACAGAAGTGAACAGGGTTTTCACAGAAAGGATTATATGGAAACACTGATAAGAAAAAACTACGGGGGGCATGACGTCTGTTAAGTCTTCTGGGAGTAACTTCCAGGCTACTAGATTGAGCTGTGGAGGGTAAAAATTATAGACAAGGATTAGAATACATCGAGCAAATAATTGAAGATGTACACCATTGGCCATTAAAATTGCTACACCATGAAGATGACGTGCTACAAGCGCGAAATTTAACCGACAGGAAGAAGATGCTGTGATGTGCAAATGATTAGCTTCTCAGAGCATTCACACAAGGTTGGCGCCGGTGGCGACACCTGCAACGTGCTGACATGGGGAAAGTTTCCAACCCATTTCTCATACACAAACAGCAGTTGACCGGCGTCGCCTGGTGAAACGTTGTTGTGGTGCCTCGTGCAAGCAGGAGAAATACGTGCCATCACGTTTCCGACTTTGATTGTAGCTTATCGCGATTGCGGTTTATTGTATCGCGACATTGCTGCTCGCGTTGGTCGAGATCTAGTGACTGTTAGCAGAATATGGAATCGGTGGGTAGGGGAGGGTAATACGGAACGACGTGCTGGATCCCAACGGCCTCGTATCACTAGCAATCGAGATTACAGGCATCTTATCCGCATGGCGGTAACGGGTGGTGCAGCCACGTCTCGATCCCTGAGTCAGTAGATGTGGACGTTTGCAAGACAACAACCATCTGCACGAACAGTTCGACGACGTTTACAGCAACATGTACTGTCACCTCGGAGACCATGTCTGCGGTTACCCTTGACGCTGCATCACAGACAGGAGCGCCTGCGATGGTGTACTCAAAGACGAACCTGGGTGCACGAATGGCAAAATGTCATTTTTTGGGATGAATCCATGTTCTGTTTACAGCATCATGATGTTCGACTCCATGTTTGGCGACATCGCGGTGAACGCACATTGGAAGCGTGTATTCGTCATCGCCATACTGGCGTATCACCCGGCGTGATGGTATGGGGTGCCAGGTCTCGGTCACCTCTTGTTCACATTGAAGGCACTTTGAGCAGTGGACTTTACATTTCAGATGTGTTACGACCCGTGGCTCTACCCTTCATTCGATCCCTGCGAAACCCTTCATTTGAGTAGGATAATGCACGACCGCATGTTGCAGGTCCTGTACAGGCCGTTCTGAATACAGAAAATTTTCGACTGCTGTCCTGGCCAGCACATTCTCCAGATCTCTCACCACTGAAAAGTCTGGTCAATGGTGGCCGAGCAACTGGCTCGTCACAATACGCCAGTTACTACACTTGATGAACTGTGATATCGTGTTGAATCTGCATGGGCAGCTGTACCTGTACACGCCATCCAAGCTCTGTTTGACTCAATTCCCAGGCGTATCAAGGCCGTTATTACGAGCAGAGGTGGTTGTTCTGGGCACTTATTTCTCAGGATCTGTGCACCCAAATTGCGTGAAAATGTAATCGTATGTCAGTTCTAGTATAATATATTTGTCCAATGAATACCCGTTTATCATCTGCATTTCTTTTTGGTGCAGCAATTTTAATGGCCAGTAGTGTAGTTTGCAAGTGCTACTCTGAGATGAAGAGGTTGGCACAGGAGATAAATTCGTGGCAGGTCGCGTCAAACCAGTCAGAAGACTGAGGACTCAAATAAAATCTGCCCCTAGTTTCAGAGAAACATATCCCAAGGACGAAGCCACACAGATACTCAAGGAGACGACAAGTATGCTTCCATGGGGACAACTAGAGGGTAAGAGGGTGGTATATGGAAAAAAAAAGAGCGACAGCACAAATACACCATCATTGTTCTATAATGTTGATTAAACCCTTAATAAGGGAAACAATTTATGTATGTAATACAATTCAGATGTGGTAATATAGCGTTCAAATACCACTGTGACTGCCGTATATAGCATACAGCTGATAATCTTTCCCTCTGTTCGTAATTCTAGGAGCACCGACACATAAGCGATGCTGTTAAGTAGTGTAAAAGCGGTAATCAGCAGCGAAAGCCTATGAAGCAAGTAATACAGAGGCACTTCGCCAGCTAGGTGAGAGCCGATAGGTTGTCTTGAGTGTTCATATGTGTGCGGCAGGGTGATCTCGGCCGTTGTCGTCCTGGGACTTGGGAGAGTCCACAGAATTCTCAACTTGAAGAAGTAGAAAAAAGACCTACACTTTCTCACGGAGAAAGTTGACGTTAATATTCTGGTTCTTGGTATTATGAGAAATCAGGACTTCAGCCGCTTAGAGGCATTGAAATAAATCGATGGTTAAGGCTGAAAATCTGTGCCGGACCAGTAGTCAAACACGGATGCTCTGCTTCTGTGGAATGATTACCGTAATTCTCTTTTCTCCTCATTTTGTTCATCTTCGTTCTCCTCATTTGGTCCGGCGGACTTTACTCAGTTTTCTTTCTTTATTTACAGAGGGCAGCCAGCCATTTGACCGAACATATTGAGATACCACGCTAGAAGTGCCCTCGGCCATCCGGACACACTTCCCATCCAACCCAATACCTGAACCTGTCACGCAGCACATTCATGCATTAGCCCCACTGCTCGTAATATACGCCAAATCCTTGCACAGGTTTGGATGTCATGACTGACATAGTGTGCCCACAATGAAAGCTTCGCTTGATTTCAGAGACTTTACAGGTCTCATAGAGAGATGGCTTTAGATTTGTAAACTGAAGCGGCGAGTGAAAATATTTACCAATACTGGGTACTGAACCCGGTCCTCATGCTTACTGGGTAGGTGTGTTTGGCACTAAACCACCTGAAACAGCAATACAGAGAAGTGCACTGATTCGAACTGTCTGTTCCTGTGTAAGAGGGAATTTGAAGTAGTCTGTAGAGGTAGTGAGAATTTGTATCGAGGAGGAAGGCACAACAGGATAATCTGTGCAATTATATGAACTGCTATGCCAAGGTGAGGCTAACTCGCCTGTTCAGTGTATATAGTAAATATTTTTAATCACCGATTCCTCTTTCTCCCCCCCCCCCCCCCCTCTCTCTCTCTCTCTCTCTTTCTCACTCTCTCTCTCTCTCTCTGACACATACGAGGAATGTGTACCGGCATGCCTCGGGAACAACTGTGCTCAGTTTCCGCTCTGTAGCTAAACTGTAGACTTCTGTTCTATGCTTTCAAAATGTTTAAGACATTCACCTCGTCCGTCACTTGTGAGGTTCGCTTAGTGATACGGTTTTTGTCAACAGGGAAGCTGTCTGCTGCAGAAATTCATAGACATATTTGCGAAGTGTACAGTGATACTGTTATGAGTGAAAGCAAAGTGCGTAAGTGGGTACGAGAATTCAAAGATGGCAGTGACAACGTCCATGATGAGGTCCTCTCCGGTCGCCCTTCTTTCATTACAGACGATTTGGTGGCTTCAGCTGAAGCGAGGATTCGTGAGAACAGGCGCTTCCCAATAACAGGTCTCTCAAATGAATTTCCTGACGCGCCGAGGTTAGTGCTTTACAACATTGTTTCTGAACACCTAAAGTTTAGGAAACTGTGCTCCCGTTGGGTCTTGAAACTCCTAACAGAGGACCACAAAAACCAAACTTTGAGTGTGCGATCAATTTCTTGACTCATTATCACAAAGAAGGTAACGGCGAGTCAGATTGTAACTGGAGACGAAACATGGTTTTCACATATAACGCCCGATTCGAAGCAACAGTCACCTGTAAAGGTGAAGGTCAAACAGATTCTGTCCCAGGGCAAAATCATGGCATCGGTGTTTTGGGACAGGCTTGATGTTTTGTTGGTCGACTTCACGCAACGAGGTACCACTATCAACGCAGAAAGCATACTGCCAAACCTTGAGAAAGGTACGCAAGCGATTAAAAACAAAATACGGCTGACAAAGGGAATTGTCCTTCTCCATGACAGTGCGAGACCTCACACTGCAGATCCGCGATTTACTGGACAGTTTTGGCTGGGAAGTTTTAGACCACCCACCCTACAGTCCTAATGTTGCTCCGGCGATTACCATCTGTTCCTCCACCTCATACAACACCTCAGTGGCAACCGTTACAATGATGATGGCGACATGAAGAAAGTGAACTCATGGTTATCGGAGCAGGCGGCAAGTTTTTATGAAGAGGGTATTTTAAAATTGGTAGAGAGGAACGGTACGTCTTTGAACAAACTAGGCAACTATGTCGAAAAATAGTGAAGTATGTACTTCCTGAAAATAATTTTACTTTCATTGAGTACTTACGTTCAAACGGACCTTACTTAAAAAACGCGCCTCGTATATTGACATTTCTGGCGCAACAGACACCACATATCGGTATATCATGGCTCATGTCCCTTACGTCAATATGTAAGCTCAAGTCGTCGGGTGAAAAAACATGCAGACACATGTTACATATCTGGTAGAACTTCACTCTCCGAATAGCGTGGATTAAAATACTCTCTGGGCTGTAAGCGTACTTGTATCGTTTAGAAAGAGCCCCAGTATCGCTACGCTTCCAGCAAGCTACGTGCCTCAAGTCAGCAACACCACTGCCTGTGATGTTAGCTCCACTGTCAAAGTGCTACTCCGTGCCAGCATCAGCAACGGCTTTCTGCGAAATACACGACATCAGATCTCCAGTGCATACAGTTCCTGTAACAATGTTCGCCCGGAAACTGAAAGGGGTAGTTTTGTCTCACAGCAGCAGTTACAGTCCCGCTTGCCATTCACCTTGTTCGTCTATGTCGCCATTACAACTGCTCTGGTGCTGTGTTGCGCGGCTGCACGCGGTACACCGTTTCCTATAGAAACATTACACAGACCGCGTTGATACACCAACAAATCAGGCAACTTCATCGCGGTGCTCGTGTACAAGTCCAGACACGACAGTTCCTTTCCGCCATTCTGTGGCGTCTCCACTTACACCCGTGTCACATAACTTCACTGCCATGAGGGTGGAGGCCGACATGATCCCCTGGTACGAGGCTACACCGTGTCCAGCCTCCGGGCCAACCAGCATCCTGTTTTAAGTGGATTACTTATACACTGTCCAGCCACTTACCAAACACCTCAATAAGCACCTTCACAGCGCAGACCGCTCCGGGGTGTAGAGAGAGAGGGTCAGTGAGGTTCTGGAAGGTGCTGGTAAGGGTGAGGACCCATGCTTACGCCAGTACTGTGCTCGATGAGCTAGATAACTTGCTCGGATTATCCGTGGAGCGAACAGCCCGATCGAGTTGTTGTTGTTGTTGTGGTCTTCAGTCCTAATACTGGTTTGATGCAGCTCTCCACGTTACCCTATCCTGTGCAAGCTTCTTCATCTCCCAGTACCTACTGCAACCTACATCCTTCTGAATATGCTTAGTGTATTCATCTCTTGGTCTCCCTCTACGATTTTTACGCTCCACACTGCCCTCCAATACTAAGTTGGTGATCCCTTGATGCCTCAGAATATGGCCTACCAACCGATCCCTTCTTCCAGTCAAGTTCAGCCACAAATTTCTCTCCAATTCTATTCAATATCTCCTCACTAGTTATGTGATCTACCCTTCTAATCTTCAGCATTATTCTGCAGCACCACATTTCAAAAGCTTCAAATCTCTTCTTGTCCAAACTATTTATCGTCCATGTTTCACTTCCATACACGGCTACACCCCCCACAAATACTTACAAAAACGACTTCCTGACACTTAAATTTATACTCGATGTTAACAAATTCCTCTTTCGCAGAAACGCTTTCCTTGGCATTGCCAGTCTACATTTTATATCCTCTCTACTTCGACCATCAGTTATTTTACTCCACAAATAGCAAAACTCCTTTACTACTTTAAATGTCTTATTTCTTAATCTAATTCCCACAGCATCACCCGACTTAATTCGACTACATCCCATTATCCTTGTTTTGCTTTTGTTGATGTTCATCTTATATCCTCCTTTCAAAACACTATCCATTCCGCTCAACTGCTCTTCCAAGTCCTTTGCTGTCTCTGACAGAGCAACAATGTTTTCGGAGAACCTTAAAGTTTTTATTTCCTCTCCATGGATTTCAGTACCTACTCCGAATTTTTCTTTTGTTTCCATTACTGCTTGATCAATATACAGATTGAATAACATCGGGGAGAGGCTAAAACCCTGTCTCATTCCCTTCCCAACCACTGCTTCCCTCTCATGTCCCTCGACTCTTATAACTTCCATCTGGTTTCTGTACAAATTGTAAATAGCCTTTCGCTCCCTGTATTTTACCCCAGCCACCTTCAGAGTTGAAAAGAGTGTATTCCAGTCAACAATGTCAAAAGCTTTCTCTAAGTCTGCAAATGCTAGAAATGTAGGTTTGTCTTTCCATAATCTTTCTTCTAAAATAATTCGAAGGGTCAGTATTGCCTCACGTTTTCCAATATTTCTACGGAATCCAAACTAATCTCCCCGAGGTCGGCATCTACCAGTTTTTCCATTCGTCTGTAAACAATTCGTGTTAGTATTTTGCAGCTGTGACTCATTAAACTGATAGTTCGGTAATTTTCACATCTGTCAACACCTGATTTCTTTGGGATTGGAATTATTATATTCTTCTTGAAGTCTGAGGGTATTTCGCCTGTCTCATACATTTTGCTTACCAGATGGTAGAGTTTTGTCAGGACTGGCTCTCCCAAGACCGTCAGTAGTTCTAATGGAATGTTGTCTACTCCGGGGGCCTTGTTTCGACTCAGGTCTTTCAGTGCTCTGTCAAACTCTTCACGCAGTATCGTATCTCCCATTTCCATCTACCTCCTCTTCCATTTCCATAATATTCTCAAGGACATCGCCCCTGTAAAGACCCTCTATATACTCCTTCCACATTTCTGCTTTCCCTTCTTTGCTTAGAACTGGGTTTCCATCAGAACTGTTGATATTTATACAAGTGGTTCTCTTTTCTCCAAAGGTCTCTTTAATTTTCCTGTAGGCAGTATCTATCTTACCCCTAGTGAGATAAGCCTCTACATCCTTACATTTGTCCTCTAACCATGCCTGCTTAGCCATTTTGCACTTCCTGTCGATCTTATCTTTGAGAGGTCTGTATTCCTTTCTGCCTGCTTCATTTGCTCCATATTTATATTTTCTCTTTTCATCAATTAAATTCAATATTTCTTCTGTTACCCAAGCCCTCGTCTTTTTACATACTTGATGCTGTGCTCCCTTCACTACTTCATCCCTCAGAGCTACCCATTCTTCTTCTACTGTATTTCTTTTCTCCATTCCTGTCAATTGTTCCCTTATGCTCTCCCTGAAACTCTGTACAACCTTTCTTTTAGTCAGTTTATCACGGCCCCATCTCCTTAAATTCCCACCTTTTTGCAATTTCTTCAGTTTTAATCTACAGTTCATAACCAATAGATTGTGGTCAGAGTCCACATCAGCCCCTGGAAATGTCTTACAATTTAAAACCTGGTTCCTGAATCTCTGTCTTAGCCCTCTGATACGTTCTAGTATCTCCAGGATTCTTACATGTATATTACCTTCTTTCATGATTAGTGAACCAAGTGTTAGCTATGATTAACTTGTGCTCTGCGCAAAATTCTACCAGACGGCTTCCTCTTTCATTTCTTAGCCCCAATCCATATTCATCTACTATTTTTCCTTCTCTCCCTTTTCCTACTGTCGAATTCCAGTGACCTATGACTATTAAATTTTCGTCTCCCTTCACTACCTGAATAATTTCTTTTATCTCATCATTCATTTCATAATTTCTTCATCATCTGCGGATCTAGTTGGCATATTAACTTGTACTACTGTAGAAGGCGTGCGCTTCGTATCTATCTTGGCCACAATAAATCGTTCACTTTGCTGTTTGTACTAACTTGCCCACACTCCCACTTTTTTAATTCATTATTAAACTTACTCCTGCATTATCTCTCTTTGATTTTGTTTTTTTTAACCCTGTATTCATGTGACCAAAAGTCTTGTTCCTCCTGCCACCGAACGTAACTAATTCCCACTACATCCAACTTTAACCTATCCATTTCCCTTTTTAAATGTTCTAACCTACCTGCCCGATTAAGGCATCTGACATTCTACACTCCGATCCGTAGAACGCCAGTTTTCTTTTTCCTCATAATGACGTCCTCTTGGGTAGTCCCCTCCCTGAGATCCGAATGGGGGACTATTTTACCTCCGGAATATTTTACCCAAGAGGACGCCATCATCGTTTAACCATACAGTAAAGCTGCATGCCCTCAGGAAAAATTACGGCTGTAGTTTCCCCTTGCTTTCAGCCGTTCGCAGCAAGGCCACTTTGGTTAGTGTTACAAGGCCAGATCAGTCAGTCATCCAGACTGTTGCCCCTGCAACTACTGAAACGGCTGCTGCCCCTCTTCAGGAACCACACATTTGTCTGGCGTCTCAACAGATACCCCTCCGTTGTGGTTGCACCTACGGTACGGCCATCTGTATTGCTGAGGTACGCAAGCCTCCCCGCAAACGGAAAGTTCCTCGGTTCATGGAGAGGGCGGGGGAGGGGGGGGGGGTGGGGGGGGTCACATATTCTCGAGTGGGTCTAAATCCGGTGAGTTTCGTGGTCAAGAGTGTGCAGCACATTCATCTTGGTGTTGTCTGGACCACACACGTATACTGTGAGCTGCTAGATGTCATCGTTCTGAGGAAAAACGACTGCATTTAGTGGTGGACATGGTCCACTTGCAGACAATGTTGTGTTGACCTATTGAGCCTTCGAGAATGAGCCAGGGAATGCCACAAAAACTTTCTCCAGACCATAACGTCCCTTTCTCCGGCCTGGAGCCTCCCAACGATCCAGCGGCCTTCTGTCCTACGGAGCATGAAACGTGATTCACCTGAAGAGGCCACCTGTCGCAACTGAGCGGACCTTCAGTTGAGGTACTGGAGTGCAAATTCCAGACTTCTTCGCCGCTGAACAGCAGTCAGCATGGATGGATGAGCCAGGCTCCTGCTGTGGACGTCCACACGCAGTAGTGTCGTTGAGGAGAGACGGTTGGTAACACCTTCCATTATTTGTGCGGTCAGCTGCTCACCTGTTCGCCTGTACACATCTCCGCAGCTGTCGTTCAACCCTACCCATGATGAACCACAGCTCCCTTCGCGCCGGTTTTCGACAACGCCATTCTGGCATGCGTGGTATATTTTAACCAAGGCGCCAAGCGGATAGTTTTAACAGGCAATGATTACGCCCTTTTGGACCTCAGATAAACCTCTCCGTTTCCGCATTAGAGCAGCGACTGCGCTGTTTTCCTTCCGCCCCCCCCCCCTTACCCACCTCCACTGCTAGTGCTTCCATCTGACATCTGTGATCAGTTATTGCACGTTGATGTGGAACATAGGGAGTATCCATATTAAAGTGACCGGACCGTTTATTCTGTGCGTACTTTTCTAGTGAAATTGTTTATTCTTTTTTTTAATGGCAGTCAAATTTAAACAAAAGAAGACGAAGTAAAGATCCCAGAATTCGAATCGCGAACAGCTTCCAACGTGAGTAACGTAAAGAAACGGTCTATTAATACACAGTCAACATGGGTTTAGAAAACATCGTTACTGTGAAACACAACTAGCTCTTTATTCACATGAAGTGTTGAGTGCTATTGACAAGGGATTTCCGGATTTCCGGAAGGCTTTTGATACTGTACCACACAAGCGCCTCGTAGTGAAATTGTGTGCTTATGGAATATCGTCTCAGTTATGTCACTCTATTTGTGATTTCCTGCCAGAGAGGTCCGAGGCATTTTGCTCTGATTGTGGCCAAAGAATGTCTTGGAACAGTAGTGTGTAAAGGTAGGATGAAGCAAACAGCTTGGTGGAATGATACAGTCAAGGCAGCCTGTAAAAGGAAAAAGAAGGCGTATCAAAAATGGCTACATACTAGAACTCAGGTAGACAGAGAAACTTATGTTGAAGAAAGAAACAAAGCCAAACAGATAATTGCAGCATCCAAGAAGAAATCCTGGGAAGGCTTTGGAAACAGGTTGGAGACTATGGGTCAAGCTGCTGGAAAACCATTCTGGAGTGTAATTAGCAGTCTTCGAAAGGGAGGTAAGAAGGAAATGACAAGTCTTTTGGACAGGTCAGGAAAACTGTTGCTGAATCCTGTGGATGCCTTGGGCAGATGGATGGAATATTTTGAAGAGTTGCTCAATGTAGGTGAAAATACGATCAGTAATGTTTCAGATTTCGAGGTAGAATGGAATAGGAATGAGGATGGAAATAGGATCACATTTGAGGAAGTGGAGAAAATGGTCAATAGATTACAGTGCAATAAAGTAGCTGGGGTGGATGAAATTAAGCCGGAACTCATCAAATACAGTGGAATGTCAGGTCTTAAATGGCTACACAGGATAATCGAAATTGCCTGGGAGTCGAGACAGGTTCCATCAGACTGGACAAAAGCAGTAATCACACCAATCTTTAAACATGAAAACAGAAATGATTGTAACAACTACAGAGGTTTTTCTTTAATCAGCGTTGTGGGTAAAATCTTCTCAGGTATTGTTGAAAGGAAAGTGCGAGTATTAGGTGAGGACCAATTGGATGAAAATCAGTGTGGGTTTAGGCCTCTTAGAGGTTGTCAGGACCAGATCTTCAGCTTACGGCAAATAATGGAGAAGTGTTATGAGTGGAACAGGGAATTGTATCTATGCTTTATACACTCCTGGAAATGGAAAAAAGAACACATTGACACCGGTCTGTCAGACCCACTATACTTGCTCCGGACACTGCGAGAGGGCTGTACAAGCAATGATCACACGCACGGCACAGCGGACACACCAGGAACCGCGGTGTTGGCCGTCGAATGGCGCTAGCTGCGCAGCATTTGTGCACCGCCGCCGTCAGTGTCAGCCAGTTTGCCGTGGCATACGGAGCACCATCGCAGTCTTTAACACTGGTAGTATGCCGCGACAGCGTGGACGTGAACCGTATGTGCAGTTGACGGACTTTGAGCGAGGGCGTTTAGTGGGCATGCGGGAGGCCGGGTGGACATACCGCCGAATTGCTCAACACGTGGGGCGTGAGGTCTCCACAGTACATCGATGTTGTCGCCAGTGGTAGGCGGAAGGTGCACGTGCCCGTCGACCTGGGACCGGACCGCAGCGACGCACGGATGCACGCCAAGACCGTAGGATCCTACGCAGTGCTGTAGGGGACCGCACCGCCACTTCCGAGCAAATTAGGGCCTCCTGGGGTATCGGCGAGGACCATTCGCAACCGTCTCCATGAAGCTGGGCTACGGTCCCGCACACCGTTAGGCCGTCTTCCGCTCACGCCCCAACATCGTGCAGCCCGCCTCCAGTGGTGTCGCGACAGGCGTGAATGGAGAGACGAATGGAGACGTGTCGTCTTCAGCGATGAGAGTCGCTTCTGCCTTGGTGCCAATGATGGTCGTATGCGTGTTTGGCGCCGTGCAGGTGAGCGCCACAATCAGGACTGCATACGACCGAGGCACACAGGGCCAACACCCGGCATCATGGTGTGGGGAGCGATCTCCTACATTGGCCGTACACCTCTGGTGATCGTCGAGGGGACACTGAATAGTGCACGGTACATCCAAACCGTCATCGAACCCATCGTTGTACCATTCCTAGACCGGCAAGGGAACTTGCTGTTCCAACAGGTCAATGCACGTCCGCATGTATCCCGTGCCACCCAACGTGCTCTAGAAGGTGTAAGTCAACTACCCTGGCCAGCAAGATCTCCGGATCTGTCCCCCATTGAGCATGTTTGGGACTGGAAGAAGCGTCGTCTCACGCGGTCTGCACGTCCAGCACGAACGCTGGTCCAACTGAGGCGCCAGGTGGAAATGGCATGGTAAGCCGTTCCACAGAACTTCATCCAGCATCTCTACGATCGTCTCCATGGGAGAATAGCAGCCTGCATTGCTACGAAAGGTGGATATACACTGTACTAGTGCCGAAATTGTGCATGCTCTGTTGCCTGTGTCTATGTGCCTGTGGTTGTGTCAGTGTGATCATGTGATGTATCTGACCCCAGGAATGTGTCAATAAAGTTTCCCCTTCCTGGGACAATGAATTCACGGTGTTCTTATTTCAATTTCCAGGAGTGTAGATCTAGAAAAGGCATATGACCGGGTTACTGGGATGAAGTTACTGTCTGTTCTACGAGATTATGGAATAGGAGGCAAACTTTTGCAAGAAATTAAATGTCTTTACATGGATAGTCAGGCAGCAGTTTGAGTTGACGGTAAATTGAGTTCATGGTTCAGAGTAGTTTCAGGGGTAAGATAAGGCTGCAACCTGTCTCCAGGGTTGTCATATTATTTATGGATCATATGTTGAAAACAATAGACTGGGTGGGTGAGATTAAGATATGTGAACACAAAATAAGCAGTCTCGCATATGCAGATGATTTAGTTGTGATGGCAGATTCGATTGAAAGTTTGCCAAGTAATATTTCAGAGCTACATCAGAAATGTAAGGACTATGGTATGAAGATTAGCATCTCCAAAACGAAAGTAATGTCAGTGGGAAAGAAATATAAACGAATTGAGTGCCAAATACGAGGAACAAAATTAAAACAGGTGAACGGTTTCAAGTACTTAGGATACATATTCTGGCAGGATGGCAACATAGTGAAAGAACTGGAAGCGAGGTGTAGCAAAGCTAATGCAGTGACCGCTCAGCTACGATCTACTCTCTTCTGCAAGAAGGAAATCAGTACCAAGACTAAGTTATCAGTGTACCGTTCAATCTTTCGAGCAACTTTGTTGTATGGGAGCGAAAGCTGGGTGGATTCAGGTTACCTTATCAACAAGGTTGAGGTTACGGATATGAAAGTAGCTAGGATGATTGCAGGTACTAGTAGATGGGAACAATGGCAGGAGGGTGTCCACAATGGGGAAATCAAAGAAAAACTGGGAATGAACTCTGTAGATGTAGCAGTCAGGGCTTAGATGATGGGGTCATGTTACACGCATGAGAGAAGCAAGGTTACCCAAGAGACTCATAGGTTCAGCAGTAGAGGGTAGGAGGAGTCGGGGCAGACCAAGGAGAAGGTACCTGGATTCGGTTAAGAATGATTTTGAAGTAACAGGTTTGACATCAGAAGAGGCACCAATGTCAGCACTAAATAGGGGATCATGGAGGAATATTATAAGGGGGCTATGCTCCAGACTGAAGGCTGAAAGGCACAATCAGTCTTAAAATGATGATGATGATAATGATGATGCCAGAGAGGTCAGAGTTCGGAGTAAATGACGCTAAGTCATTGAACAAAAGAGAAGTGATTCCTGGCGGTCCCCAAGGTAGTGTTATAGGCCCTTTGCTGTTCCTTATCTATATAAACGATTTTGGAGACAATCTGAGCAGCCGTCTTCGTTTATTTGCAGATGACGCTGTCGTTTATCGAGTATTAAAGTAATCAGAACATCAAAAAAAACTGGAATGCGTTTTAGAAAAGGTATCTGAATGATGCGAAAAGTGACAGTTGACCCTAAATAAAGAAAAGTGTGAGGTCATCCACATGAGTGCTAAAAGGAACTAGTCAAACTTCGGTTACACGATAAATCAATCTAATCGAAAAGCCGTAAATTCAACTAATACCTAGGTATTACAATTACGAACAACTTAAATTGGAAAGAACGCATAGAAAATGTTGTGGGGAAGGGTATCCAAAGACTGCGTTTTATAGGCAAATCACTTAGAAAATGTAACAGACCTACTAAGGAGACTGCCTACACTACGATTGTCGGTCCTTTTTTAGAATACTGCTGCGCAGTGTGGGATCCTTACCAAGTAGGACTGACTGAGTACACTGAAAAAGTTAAAAGAAAGTAGGCACATTTTCTATTATCGCGAAATATGGGAGAGAGTGTCACAGAAATGATACAGGATTTCGGCTGGACATCATTAAAGGAAAGGTTTTTTTCGTTGCTACGGAATCTCTCACGAAATTCCAATCACCAACTTTCTCCTCCGAATGCGAAGATATTTTGTTGACACCGACCTACATAGGGAGCAACGATCACCACGATAAAATAAGAGAAATCACAGCTCTTACAAAAAGATATAGGTGTTCATTCTTTCCGCGAACTATACTAGATTGCAATAATGGAAATTGCGAAGGTGGTTCAATGAACCCTCCGCCAAGCATTTAAATGTGATTTGCAGAGTATCCATGTAGATGTAGATGAAAGGTGTATAGTGAAATAGACATAACATCGTTGATATGACGATGCCCAGAGTCCAATAAAAAAGAATAGTTTTCAAAAACTGACGAATGAACTTTTGACTTATACTCCTACTGACAGGTAGCACAGTTTGAGATCCCACGAGGCAGTAACTCCTTGCGGGAAAAACGGATTATGCGAGTAGTAAGGAAAGTGGACACGGAGTTGCAGCCTACTTAGTGGCGCTCTCTGCCTGATCCGGTTGAATTCTGTTTCTCTTCTTCTTACGGCATAATCCTCTTTGGACGTTCTGTCAGTTACACCCGGCCTTCCAACTTTCTGCACGGCGACAGGTAGAGTTAAAGGATCCGGAAGTTGTCAGCGACGTTAATTCATTGAGAAGGAGCACAAGCATTAGTGACTGATAAGGTATTAGAGAGAAACTTCCTAGAACCTGTTCATGATGCGTGTGTGTGAGTGTGTGTGTGTGTGTGTGTGTGTGTGTGTGTGTGTGTGTGCGTTTCAAGCTGTTTATTCGAACACAGACTAGGCATACTGCCTCATGGATGTAGTGACCTCCTTGAAAAGAATAGTGTGGTGTTAGATTGAAACGTATAATAATTCAAAAATATATATTTCTTATTTTATGTTATCGTGCCAGAGATTTAAAGCGGAACCCATAACAGAAAGTATTTTAAGCGGAAACATAGAACATAAGATAAGAAGATCATTTCAAAAGCTCTTCACAATACAAGAAAATAATTTACAGTACTGGTCATTAAAATTGCTACACCAAGAAGAAATGCAGATGATAAACGGCTATTCATTGGACAAATATATTATACTAGAACTAACATGTGATTAAATTTTCACGCAATTTGGGTGCACAGATCTTGAGGAATCAGAACCCAGAACAACCACCTCTGATACGCCTGGGTATTGAGTCAGAGCTTGGATGCCGTGTACGAGCCAGTTGCTCGGCCACCATTGACCAGACGTTTTCTATTGGTGAGAGATTTGGAGAATGTGCTGGCCAGGGCAGCAGTCGAACATTTTCTGTATCCAGAAAGGCCCGTACAGGACGTGCAACATGCGGTCGTGCATTACCCTGCTGAGATGCAGGGTTTCGCAGGGATCGAATGAAGGGTAGAGCCACGGGAGGTCCACTGTTCAAAGTACCATCCCTGCGAACAAGAGGTGACCGAGACGTGTAACCAATGGCACCCCGAACTATCACGCCGGGTGATACGCCAGTATGGGGATGACGAATACACGCTACCAATGTGTGTTCACCGCGATGTCGCCAAACACGGATGCGACCATCATGATGCTGTAAACAGAGCCTGGATTCACCTGAAAAAATGACGTTTTGCCTTTTGTGCACTCAGGTTCGTCGTTGAGTACACAATCGCAGGCGCTCGTGTCTGTGATGCAGCGTCAGGGGTAACCACGGCCATGGTCTCCCAGCTGATAGTCCGTGGTGCTTCAAACGTCGTCTAACTGTTCGTGCAGATGATTGTTGTCTTGCCAACGTCCCCATCTTTTAACGCAGGGATCGAGACGTGGCTGCACGATCCTTTACAGCCATGCGGACAAGATGCCTGTCATCTCGACTGCTAGTGATACGAGGCCGTTGGGATCCAGCACGGCGTTCGTATTACCCCCTGAAGCCACCGATTCCATATTCTGCTAACAGTCGTTGGATCTCCACCAACGCGAACAGCAATGTCGGGATACGATAAACCGCAATCGCGATAGGCTACAATCCGACCTTTTAGCAAAGTTGGAAACTTGATGGTACGCGTTTCTCCTCCTCACACGAGGCATCACAACAACGTTTCACCAGGCAACGCCGGTCCACTTCTGTTTGTGTATGAGAAATCGGTTCGATACTTTCCCCATGTCAGCACGTTGAAGGTGTCGCCACCGGCGCCAACCTTGTGTGAATACTCTTCAAAGCTAATCATTTGCATATGGCAGCATCTTCTTCCTGTCGGTTAAATTTCGCGTCTGTTGCACGTCATCTTCGTGGTGTAGAAATTTTTATGGCCAGTAGTGTATGTTGTACAATACCTCCTCAGATCTCCAATACAATCTGCTCATGACAACTTTCCAACATTTTTCCAACTTCTGTATTCTGCATAGGATACGTTTATTTTTGACCTGATAAGTAAACGTAGAGGAAGGTAGCAGTGATCATAAGGCTGTGACGGCATCTACGACGGGTCCTACAAGGAATGTTAAGAATGGTAGGAAGATATATTTGCTCAGCAAGAAGGACAGGATACAAATTTCAGAATATCTCAGCAGTCAGCATCAAATATTCGGTGACGAGGACGAAGATGTGGAAAACAAATGGAAAAAATTCAAATGCATCGTTCAAGTATGTTCCGAGTAAGGTTTTAAGGGATGGGAAAGATCCACCATGGTTTAGTAGCCTTGTTAGAAAAGCGCTACGTAGACAAAGAGCACTTCATCTCAGTTTCAAGAGAAGTAAAAACCTAGCCGACAAGCAAAAGCAGGAAGAAGCGAAAATGAGCGTAAAGAGAACAATGACAGAAGCATTCAATGATTTTGAAAGTAAGATGTTGTCAACAGACCTGAGTAAAAACCTTCAGAGATTTTGGTCGTATGTATAACCAGTAAGTGGGTCAAAATCATCTATTCATTTTCTCAGCGACCACACCGGCACCGAAACGAAAAATAACAGAGAGAAGTCAGAAATACTGAATTCGGTCTTCCGAAGTTGTTTCACCACGGAAGATCGTAACACTGTCCCTCCTTTCAATCGTCGTGCGAACGTAGAAGTGGCAGATTTCGAGCATACCGATCGCGGAATTGAAAAGCAGCTGCAATCGCTTAGTAGTGGAAAGGCTTGAGGACCAGATGAGATACCTACAAGATTCTATAATGATTGTGCGAAAGAACTTGCTCCCCTTCTAGCAGCAATTTATCGTAGATCGCTTGAGCAACGAAAGGTACCAAAAGACTCGAAAAAAGCGCAGGTCATTCCCGTAAGACAGATCCACACAACTATAGACGTATATCGTTGACGTCAATCTGTTGTAGAACTATGGAACATGTTTCATGCTAAAGAATTATGACGTTCCTGGAAAATGAACAGCTCGTCTAGAAAAATCAACATGGGTTCCGCAAACAGAAAGCCCGCGAAACTCAGCTTGCTCTGTTCTTCCACGAGAACCACAGCGCAATGCATATGGGCGCTCGGGCTGATGTGTTCCTTGACTTCAGTAAGGCGTCTGACACCGGCCCGCTTTGCCGTTTAATGAAAAAATACGAGCTTTCGGAGTATCGGAGCAGACCTGCGATTGGATTCAAGACTTTCTTGCAGAGAGAACTCAACACGTCGCTCTTAACGGAACTACATCGACAGGTGTACGGGTAATATCCGGAATATCACAGGGAAGTGTGATAGGGCCGTTGCTGTTCACAATATATATAAATGATCTAGTAGAAAGAGTTGGATGCTCTTTAAGGCTAGTCGCAGATGAATGCAGTTGTTTATACCAAAGTAGCAACGCCAGAAGATAGTGAGAATTTGCAGAACGACCTGCAGAGAAATGATGAATGGTGCAGACTCTGGCATTTGACACTGAACGTAAATAAATGTAGCATATTGGGCATTAATAGGAAAAGAAATCAACTACTGTACAGCTACTCTATTGATGAAAAACAGCTGGAGACAGCGTCTGCCGTAAAATATCTAGGCGTACCTATCCAGAGCGACTTTAAGTGGAATGACCATATAAAAGAGATAGTGGGAAAAGCAGACACAAGACTCTGATTCATCGGAAGAATCTTAAGGAAATGTAATTCATCCACGAAACGAGTGGCTTATAAGGCATTTGTTCGCCCGATTCTTGACTATTGTTCATCTGTCTGGGATCCCTATCAGGTAGGGCTGAAAAGATTCAACGAATAGCGTCGCGTTTCGTCACGAGATCGTTTAGCTGGCGAGAGAGCGTTACGGAGATGCTAAACAAACTCCACTGGCAGACATTACAAGAGAGATGATGTGCATCACGGAGAGATTTACTAATGAAATTTCAGGACAGCACTTTTCAGAAGGAGAAAGACAACATATTACTTCCCCCCACATACATCTCGCGTCTTGACCACGAGGAGAAAATTCGAGAAATTAGAGCCAATACAGAGGCTTACCGACAATCATTCTTTCCACGCACTATTCGTCAATGGAGAAGGTTTGATCAGATGGTGGTACCGAAAGTACCTTCCGCCACGCACCATTAGGTGGCTTGCGGAGTATGATGTAGATGTGGATGTAAATGTACTCGGATCATTTCACTGGAAGCTCCATCAGTTGCACCAAATCGTTTTTCTCGGAGCTTTCCCTTCAATTTGGGAGAAAATGTCTGTTGAGTTCCTATCAAAAATGTAAAGTAGGTGGGGAAGTATTTCCCATCCATATACGCGGCCTTGCGTTACCGTGAAAATGAGGACATCACGTCATATGTAAAGACCATCATCAGTTTCACTGTTGATCGTTGCCGATGGACTTTTTTTATGGTGGGAGAGCCGGAACTTTTCCATCGTGACGACCGAGACTTCAGTTCTGGCTCAAAATCTCGTATCCAGGTTTCACCAAGAGCAACAGTCCTTTTCAAAACATTTATCTTACTGTTCTACAACTTCGAAGCAGTTCTGCAATTCTTCTGCGGCATGCTTTCTGCTCTCCACCCAAGTCATGTGTAACATCTGGCAGCAACTTTTCTCTAACTTTCCAGTTACGATTCCGTAAACTGAAGCGGCAGACGTTGTGCCCTCATACGCAATCTCTTTACATGCTTTTCGTCGATTCTATCAGAAAATTTCATTAACAATAACTTGGGAAGTGTAGTCTATTGCAGCTCCACTTCTTGGTTTGTCTTCTGTGCTTACCCGACGTACAGAGAAACGAACAGACCATCGTGATTGGGAGGGGGGGGGGGGGGGGGGTGTATGCTTTGATCCTCTACACTATTAGCACACATCTCTATCAGAGCTTCGTAACCTTACATTGGGTTCTTTCCACGTACGAATTAGATTCTTATACAGGAACTCTCGTCGCTGTGTGTAATCTGTACTAACTCAGTTTCCGTTTCCATCTTAAAACTTAATTACTCAGCAGTCAGCCACGCGCATCAGCAGACATGTATACACACGTCACGCCTGAAGTCACAACCACAACCGACAGGAATTTCAACTTAATCACTCCACCATGACCGTGTCGCATGCGGAGTGTACAGGACTTTTGAAACGACGTTCGCATTTCAACTATGGGATCGCAGCATGAATGTAACGACAAAAATAATATTCTTCTAATAATTTCCGGGTATGCAGCCGGATCCCGTCGACATTCTGCCACGATATTTCGGCCCAGAGACGTCCGGCCATCATCAGGTGAGTACACAACTACTGAAGAGCCGAGGTGCAGTCGCGGTATTTATGCCGAATCTCGAGCATGCGAAATGTACTGGCATCCTACAGCGCATGTGTCAGGTGTTGACATGCGCGGCATAAGCCGAGTTGTACCTGTACGTGCTGCCCTCGGAGGTGAAAATAAAAGATCATCTAGTCATTGAGTATCGAATGACGCTGTCGATTCCACTGTGATTGTATAATTTTAATAACAGGATTCCAATTTTTATCCAGCTGAAAGCCGTTGTCACGATTTATAAGATTATCGGCAAGACGTATTTCCACTGATTCCTTGATTACGGAATCCCAAAATCCGGAAACCGAAGCTAAAATTTTTGTTCCATTGTATTCCGTTGAATGTCCCAATGAAATACAGTGCTCTGCTACTGCCCATTTTGACGGTTGCCGCAGACGGGTGTATCTTTCATGTTCTGTACATCGTTCATGGACAGTTCTTGTCGTCTGGCCAATATATGCAGAGCCACACTCACAGGGAATTTTGTAGACGCCTGCTTTCTTCAGTTGTAAATCGTCTTTAACGGATCCAACCAGGGCCCGGTTCTTTGCTGGTGGACGGAAGATAACCTTGATTTTGCTCTTCTTCAGTAATCGGCCTATTTTCGACGACACATTCCCGGCGTACGGAAGGAACGCAGTTGATTTAAAGTCGTCATCAGCGTCCTCAGTGCGCTGCTTCTTGTTATGACAGTTGCGCATGGCCTTTCTTATTTGGCGTGAAGTGTAGCCATTCTCTTTAAAAACCTTCTCTAAGTGTTCTAATTCTGCATGGAGCTTTTCATCACCCGAAATTACATGCGCTCGATGTATTAAAGTACTGAGAACACCGGCTGTTTGTGCTGGGGATGGCAGTTTGACGCCTGGAGATACAGATCTGTGTGAGTCGGTTTCCTGTACACAGAACGTCCTAATGACCCATCATTTTTACGGCGTACTAGCACGTCTAGAAATGGTAAAGTGCATCTTTTACAGTCTCCATCGTGAATTTGATGTTATCATGTAATGAGTTTAAATGATGAAGGAATTTCTCCAGTTCCTGTCTGCCATCAGGCCATAAACAAAAGTATCATCTACGTACCGCCAGAAGACCGTAGGCTTTAAGACAGCAGACTCAAGTGCTTTTTCCTCAAAGTCCTCCATAAAGAGATTATCTACCACAGTGTTCAAAGGGCTCTCCATGGCGATGCCGTCTGTTTGTTCAAAGAATTCTTCATTGAATAAGAAGTACGTTGAGGAGAGTATATGTTCAAACAAGGCCGTCATTTCTGCACTGAATAAGTTACCAATAAGATGTAACGATTCCATTAATGGCACTTTGGTAAAAAGTGAGACCACATCAAAGCTGACTAATACATCCGAGCTGCTAAGCTTAACTTCCTTCAAGCGACTGACAAAATCTTCGGAATTACGTATATGGTGGCAACACTTACCCACATACGGCTTTGGTAGTGAGGCCAGATATTTTACTGTAGAATAGGTCGCAGCACCAATATTACTCACTATTAATCGTAGTGAGGCACCATCCTTGTGTATCTTGGGAAGACCGTAGAGTCTTGGTGGTACTGCATTGTGTGGTCTCAATCTCTTGATAACTTGCTCAGGTAGAGAACAGTCGTTCAAAAGGGTAGCAGTTTTCCTCGATATTCGGCTTGTTGGGTCCTTTTCAATTCTGCGGTACGTAGAATCATTTAGCTTACAATATATCTTCTCGTTGTAGGCTTCCCTTGTCAGAATAACTGTGGCGTTATCCTTATCCACAGGCAGTACGACTATGGTAGTATCTTCTCTGAGACTGCGGAGAGCAGCTCTGTCAGCTGGCGAGATGTTACGCCGTTGTGGCGCACATTTCAACAACGTTCGGCAAGATTCACGTCGAATTTCGTCTGCAGCATCCGCAGGGATACGTCTAATGGCTTCCTCAATGGAACTGATGAAATCCGTTAAAGGCAGTGAAGCAGGTGTAGGGGCGAAGTTTAAACCTATCTCAAGCACTGACATCGTCGCATCGTCTGCCTTTAACGGATGTTTAGAGGACATATTTTGCACTGTGGGCCCAAAAGAACAAAATTTTTCTTGATATTCTGGGGAAAGAAGTCGACGAGACTAGGATTTACAGAAATAAGAAAAGGACTAGGAACAAAACTAATCACAGAAACAGAAATAACAAAGCGCAACTTTAGGAATAAAACCTTTAACTTAGAATTTTTTAGAAGCATAGTAAACTGAAGCGTCAAAGAAAGTGGTATAGGTATGATTATTCAAATACAGAGATATGTAAACAGGCAGAATACGGCGCTGCGGTCTGAAACGCCTATAAAAGACAACAGTCTTGCAGTTGCAAGATCAGTTACTGCTGCTACAATGGTAGGTTATCAATATTTAAGTAAGTATGAACGTGAGGTTATAATCGACGCACGAGCGATGGGACACAGTATATCGAATACAGCGATGAAGTGGGGACTTTGTAAGGTGTCAGGTAAATCCAACACCTTCCATGAAAACCTTGACATAATAAGCAAATCCACTAGTATGTCACATAGCTCCGAATAAATCGTGACATTAAATTAACCAAAGTAATACAAGTAACGAGTGAGCAAATGGAATGCCACAGATTAACACAAGAATGCCTAAATGCATGTCGTACCTTCCCACTGTGAGGCAGACGCAGTTCCGAGGGGAGAAACGAGGACAGAAGCCGAGAGCAGAACCGTGTTAAGCTAGAAGGCCCTACGATAAGGGACGGACGGGCCAGCCTACCTGTACCACTACCACCCACAAGTTTTAGCGTGAGACTTTTTCGCGTGTCTGTTACATTAGGACAATCCTCCAGCCCACGTTAAAAGATAGAGCCCTCCAGAAAGCAGTATAGATCTTACGATAACACAAAAAGGGCCACTACCACCCTCAAGTATTAGCGTGAGACTTTTTAGCGTCTCTGTTACGTTGCAAACTTTAAAAAACATTGCCCAACCACGAAAAGTATGTTTCTCATTGGATAGACAGAATTTTTGTAGGCGGAGCTTAAGGTTAACATTGAGACCCTGATTGGTCAGATGAAAACATAGCCAGATAGTTTTTTTTAAACTAACTTCGGTAAATTGTAGTAAGGAGAAGTTAGAGCAGAGTTAGTTCCGAGACGGCGAGCTGGATGGCTGCTGCGCCGGCCGCTGTCGCCCTGACGCTGCCTAAACACCGAGAAGGTAATGAACGCACGTGATGCCGCATTTTTGAGCGCATAAGGCTTCACTCAGAACTGCAGAAGTCCCATCTGTTACACCCCTTTTTTGCGTAATAGTAGTGTCGATCGTTAATTAAAACTCATGGTGTTCACATTTGCCACTTGAAGTAAAGATCTAAAACGAGATGATTTTTCTATTTTTAGTTATTCAGAAGCCACATCAGCCACTGTAATTTACGACAGGTTAGATAAGTAATTAAAGATAATTGAGCGTCATTGTAGACCATTTTGATAGTTTTCTCTTTTGTGAAACTTAAATTAAACCTAGATTATAGATGTGATATGGCATAGGTCATCCTTCGATCGATTGTAGAGCTTGGAAACCCATTTAGGGAATATTCGTTCACATTTTTGTTGAACGCAGTTGGTTTTTACCATCTTGTATTAAAACATTTCCTTTTATCAATAGTGCAATTTATAAACGATGTTTTGTGATTAGAATAAAATTTCCAATGGTAAACTTAACTGCTTTTTTGACGTTATTTTACCAGCTAACTAAACATAGGAAAGCCTTGAACCCTTTCCACTAAATTTAGTTAGTATTAAGATTCTTTTACAGGGAGTGCAGTGGAGCTGACGCTGAGATCATTTAGTATTTGGTTGTATCATCGCTAGTCTCACTGAACTCTTCTGAATTCTACATGTCATGTGTGGTCTGGCGTCTCCTTACCAGCAACAGGTCCCAGGTTCAAACTAGTTAATTCCCTAAAAAACACGCTCAGAGCGTCGTTGCGCGAAAGTGGTAGGGAGACAAGATATAGTACAGACAGACACCACCATGAATGTTTAGAACTTTCCTGTAAGACCATATCACGAGCGTACGGTGAATATCAGGAATTCGATAAAACATCAAACCTCCGACATCGCCGGCCGGAAAAAGATGCTGCAAGAACGGGACCTACGACGACTGAAGAGAATCTTCCAACGTGACAGAAGTGCAACCCTTCCGCAAATTGCTGCAGATTTCATTCAATACTGGGCCATCAACAAGTTTCAGCGTGCGACACATTCAACGAAACATCATCGATATGGGCTATCGGAGCCGAAGGTCCTCGCGTGTACCCTTGATGACGCACCACACAATACCTTACGCCTCGCCTGGACCCGTCAACACCGAAAATTGACTGTTGATGACTACAAACATGTTGCCTGGTCGGACGAGTCTCGATTCAGATTGTATTGAGCGGATGGACGTGTACGGGTATGGAGACGACCTGATGAATCCATGGACCCTGCATGTCAGCGGGGGACTGCTCAAGATGGTGGAGACTCTGTAATGGTGTGGGGCGTGTGTTTTTGGCGTGATATGGGGCCCTTGATATATCTAGATACGGCTCTGATAGGTGAAACGTACGTAAGCATCCTATCTGATCACGTGCATCCATTCATGTCCATTGTGCATTCCGACGGACTTGGGCAATTCCAGCAGGACAATGCGGCATGCCTCATGTTTAAAATTGCTACAGATAAGTTCCAGGAACACTCTTCTGAGTTTAAACACTCCCGCTAGCCATCAAACTCCCCTGATATGAATGTTATTGAGCATATCTGGGATGCCTTTCAACGTGCTGTTCAGAAGAGATCTCCAGCCCCTAGTACTTTTACGGTTTCATGGCCAGCCCTGCTGGATCCATGGTGTCAATTCCCTCCAGCACTACTTCAGACATTAGTCGAGTCCATGCCACGTCGTATTGCGGCACTTATGCCTGTTCGCGGGGGGCCTACACGACATAAGGCAGGTGTACCAGTTTCTTTGGCTCTACAGAGTAAATAAGAACAAAAAGTGCTGGAAGTTGCCAGATGTGTCCCCATTGTTTCGCGCTTATCACGTAGATTGCTTTGTACTTGTTTATTGTCAACTGCGTATCATCTGACTGCTCGTCCTGTCCTGTTTAATGTGGCAAGAAGCTGATTCTGGTCTTGATCCAGGCTTGTATTTGCCGTGCATCACATTTGGGGTTTGTATTGGTCATCAACGACCGATGTCATCATAAGGTTAGCTCATGGATTGGTTTTATTCCTTCCAGTTCTATTTGACGTTGACAACAGGTTACTTTTATACATTCTTCATTACTTCACATGACGCATTATTTACCCATAATAGAATAACCTGTACACGATTGTAGCTTGACCAGAGATTACTTATATATTTGTAATAAGATGTGGGACTGCGTTTTTTATTATGTTAGTGTACCCTGTTTTGAGGTTGTGAATTTTGCGGTGTTATTCGATTAAGGGGAGGTTTGCTATCGTTTGGTTCAATTTTTTTTTGAAATTGCATTTTTGGATCGATAAAAGTTTTTAGAATCCACTCCTGAAGCGGAAATGTTTGTTATTCGCGGCTGAACAAACAAATGCGTCCGCCTCAATTCGGCATTTTCACGCACCAGTTTTTTTTTCTTTCGGAGGACGAGTTATTGTACCGGCGCTTGCAAGGAAACACACAAAATTCAAATGAAAGTTTGAACGCATGTGTTTGGAAGTTAACCCCCAAGCATTTGCATTCTGATGCGAAGACTGTGGAGATAGCGACTTTCCTGGCAGTGAGCAGCTTCAACGAAGGGTATTCAGCAATTCTGAAGACCATGACAACGATGGACGTCGCCCTGGGACTCTATTCGATGCACTTTGCTAATAAGCATTCGGACGACCACCGGATTCAAGCGGCCGAAAACCGCTTGTCACGGGCCGTACGAGCGGCTCTGGAGCAGCGCAGGATGGCCCAGATCGTGCAGAATGCCCTCTATTAGGAAGAGGAAGGACTAATTTATGGACCCGGAAGAGCAGATTGAACGTACGTTGCATAATAATGCACTTATATGTAGTCAAAACTTCAAACGCGTTTTTCTCGAAATGACTTTTTTTTTTTTTCACCGCGCGGTGTGGTAACTTCAAGTCCACTGAACCGATTGGCATGATTCATTGTTTCCGACGAAGCTAACTAAATTGCCTAGGTGTTGTGCCACTTTTATTCCGATCCATCAACTATAAACATTTTTACTTGGCCGATGAAGTCGAAAAATCGATGAAAAACCCAACTTTTTTTCAAATGGCCTGTTTTACAACATTTAGTAACTACAATGTCCTCCACCGTCTCCTCAGAAATTGTACTTTTTAACTGTCTGTGTCGCGGCATTGCGCTGAGCGGACCACAGTTGCACAAAGGGAAAACTGGGACCTTATGTGTTTAGAATAGTTTATGTTCTTGCAATGCACTGCACGAGGTTTTGTTTTATTTATCTGCTTTACTGCTGCACTGTACTGTAATGTTCATACTCTCGAGCAGTAACTAGTTTCCATTACCACAGGTGAGCCATGAAAATCTGATAGATCCTGTTACATTACAGTCAACAAAATAGGATCATTCATAGTTAAGTGTTGCATTTCAAAATTAACATCTACTTCGGTTTAGATAAAGTTGGGCTTTTGTCCGATAGTGTCATTCTTATAGGCCAATGTTACAGTCGCTTGTGTGTATCACGCAGTGTTTGGAATTTTATTTAGTCGGTTGCTTACGTAGACTCACAGAACATTTACTAGAAATAATTCTGAATATTTGTTCTTTCAAAAGTAATTTTTTTAATTTTACGTAGCATTTTTATTCTTTTAGATTTGTGTGTTGGAACTGCAAGCCACGTATTGTGACCTCGAAGATTTCGCGGCATTGCACAGTACAGAATTCCACATGATCGTTTCCTTAATTCACACTTTGGGTATTCTAATCAATTTGTTTGAGGTTAACGGCAACAGTTACACGTTTCCAAATAGTCTGCCGACTCTTTTTACCAGACAGCTTTTCTATGACAGCTTGCATTGTTCATGACTGCAAAGCAGACACGCACATTAAGTTTAATATAAGAAGCAAGTTCAGTTCAGTACATTGTAAGTGTGTCATAAATATAAAAAATTTTGCTTATTTATTATAATATGTTGTTCTGTTAACTCTTAAGCATTTCCCACAAATTATTACGCCCCCCATACCATTTTTTATTCCTGGTGTTCTGTTACATTATTTTGTGTATTTCACATTTTACTTGACTTATTTCAGTATCTTCAATGGTATTGCTCCCAATACCTGATAATGTGTTTGTATTCGTGTTGAATGCCACGACTGCCTTTTTCCTGTCTTTTTAACATTGGAATTTCATATATTTTATTGTATATCATTATGCGGTATGGTTCACACTTCTTGTAAATACATCATTTGTGCATAATTTTAATTTTGTGTAATTGGTTTCTATACCTTACGTGTATTATTTTACATGTTTGTTCCATTGATGCCATGCCTATGGAATATCGCCTCAGTTGTGCGACTGGATTCATGATTTCCTGTCAGAAAGGTCACAGTCCGTAGTAATAGACGCGAAGTCGTCGAATAAAACAGAAACAACACCTGGCGTTCCCCAAGGAAGTGTTATAGGCCCCTCTATTGTTCCCGATTTATATTAACGATATAGGAGACAATCTCACTAGCCGTCTTAGATTGTCTGCAGATTATGCTATTTACCCTCTTATAAAGTCATGAGATGACCAAAACGAAAATGATTTAGATAAGACATCTGGATAGTACGAAAAGTGGCAATTGGCCCTGAATAAAGAAAATGTGAAATTATTCACATGAGTTCTAAAAGAAATCCGCTAAATTTTTATTACGCGACAAGTCACACAATCTGAAGGCTGTGAATAAAATAAGTACTTAGGGATTACAATTACAAAAACCTAAACTGGAACGATCACATAGATAATATTGTGGGTAGAGCAAACTGCGATTCATTGGGAGAACACTTAGAAGGTGCAACAGGGTTACCAAAGAGTCTGCTTACACCACGCTTGTCCGCCCTGTTCAGGAGTACTGCTGTGCGGTGTGGGATCCGCATAAGATGGGACTGGCGGATGACATCGAAAAAGTACAAAGAAGGGCAGCTCGTTTTGTATTATCACGAAGTAGGGGAGATAGTTTCACAGAGATGATACTTGAATTGGAGTGGCAATCGTTGCGACGGGGTCTTCTCATGAAATTTCAATCACCAGTTTTCTCCTCCGATTGCGAAAACATTATGTTGGCATCCACCTACATAGGTAGAAATAATCATCACGATAAAATAAGAGAAATTGGGGCTCATACAGAAAAATTTAAGTGATCGTTTTTCCCGCGCACCGTTCGAGAGTGGAACGGTAGAGAGACAGCTTGAAGGTGGTTCATTGAACCCTCTGCCAGGCACTTTATTGTGGATAGCAGAGTAATCACATAGATGTAGATGTATAGCAATGTAAAAATTGTTTTGCGGCGTGTTATTTAATTTTCGTTCTTTTTATAACTTTCTGAAAGTTATGTCTTATATTCAACAATTTTTGTGATGCAAAATTAAAATTTGCCATTCCGCTTTTGCCGCTATTTGGCACCACCTATGCATGCTTCACCGCCCTATGGTGGAGTAAATTGACTACCTATAAAGCATGCTGTAGTTTTAAATTAATCTGCCATGACAGTTCCATCAGTTACAACGTATGTTCATGCACCTGAATACCTAAATGATCATGGTTTGTATGTCAGCTCTCAATATTAATGTGACGAAACTTTGTAATTCTTGTACTATTGACATATTGCTCTGTCTGCTTCTGTATAGCTCCGGTAACATGCATTTTGGCTTCCAGACTCTCTAATGATAGTCAAATAAAGTCATTGATTCAATACTCGGCAAGCAACCTAAAGTCATGTGGCACCACTACCTTACCTACCACTCCCGCGTTCCACTCGCGAATGTCGCGTGGGAGGAATGATTGCCGGTAAGCCTCTGTATTGGCTCTAATTTCTCAAATTTTCTCATGGAGGTCATTTCGTGAGATGTGCGTGGAAGGAACTAATATGTTGTCCGACTCTTCCCGGAAAGAGACCTCTGCCTGGATAACTAGTACAATTGTCATATTTGCTGTACACTGGTGCATAATGACGGTGGAATGGACCCCCTGAAAATGGTCGCATTATATAAGTAGATATTGATACATGGCTGACAGTGTCGTTGCTTCTCACTAAGAGAAACTAATGCCCCGATCAGGATTACCTTTATTGATCCTGGCACTGAATCTTGTTCTACAAATTCTAAGTTGTGATCCGTTGATGGCAGTAGCGGAAATGATAAATGTAGAAACATTTATTGTGTTATCTAGACGATTTTATTGGCAAAATACTCAAGAATGTTCCATTCACCACAGACTGTAAGTTGCCCTCGTGACTAAAAATTGTCTCTGAGCACTATGGCACTCAACATCTTAGGTCATAAGTCCCCTAGAACTTAGAACTACTTAAACCTAACTAACCTAAGGACATCACACACACCCATGCCAGAGGCAGGATTCGAACCTGCGACCGTAAAAGCACCGCGGTTCCGGACTGCAGCGCCAGAACCGCACGGCCACAGCGGCCGGCCGTGACTAAAAATGTGGACACTTAAACCGCAACCCTCTGCTTAACGTTTTGTCATACAGGGTGAAGAAAAATTCGCACACTCGGACTTCGTACCGCGATTCCTCACATACTAGCAACACAAAAATGAATATCACAAAATTTCCTCCTGCGCATATTTCGGGCGGGAAACGGACATCAAAGATCAGCACTCTGGCAACACTGTAATCACATGTATGGTAACTACTTTCCAAGATGCTACTCCAGGCAGGTGTCAAATGAATGTGCGCAACGGAAAACACTGAACGCGAAAATCAAGATTTGGCCCTGTCTGACTACCCCCCTGAAGCAGATCTTGGGATCTCTTAATAGTGATATTATTTCCTCCGTCTTGCTCTGTAACATGTACGGGGTGTTACAAAAAGGTAAGACCAAACTTTCAGGAAACATTCCTCACACAAATAAAGAAAAGGTGTTATGTGGACATGTGTCCGGAAACGCTTAATTTCCATGTTAGAGCTCATTTTAGTTTCGTCAGTATGTACTGTACTTCCTCAGTCGAAGTGTTCGTACGCTTCTCAACAACAGATTCGGTGACCGATGGATTGGTAGAGGCGGACCAATTCCATGGCCTCCACGCTCTCCTGCCCTCAACCCTCTTGACTTTGGTTTATGGGGGCATTTGAAAGCTCTTGTCTACGCAACTCCGGTACCAAATGTAGAGACTCTTCGTGTTCGTATTGTGCACGGCTGTGATACAATACGCCATTCTCCAGGGCTGCATCACCGCATCAGGGATTCCATGCGACGGAGGGTGGATGCATGTATCCTCGCTAACGGAGGACATTTTGAACATTCCTGTAACAAAGTGTTTGAAGTCACGCTGGTACGTTCTGTTGCTGTGTGTGTCCATTCCATGATTCATGTGATTCGAAGAGAAGTATTAAAATGAGCTCTAACATGGAAAGTAAGCGTTTCAAGACACATGTCCACATAACATATTTTCTTTCTTTGTTTGTGAGAAATGTTCCTGAAAGTTGGTCATACCTTTTTGTAACACTCTGTATATAATACGACCTAATCATAAATTTATGGCTCTGAGCACTATGGGAGTTAACATCTAATGTCATCAGTCCCCTAGAACTTAGAACTACTTAAACTTAACTAACCTAAGGACATCACACAACACCCAGTATAAATGTATGATTAAGGGAGGTAGTAACTACTAAATGATAAATATTGTTTGTGCTTATTCATTTATTGTAGATTAAAAACCACCTTTATATTACATATGTTTATATTTCAAAACATTACTGATCAACTGTCCGAATATACCACTTTTTATGGCTACGCGATCTAATATAAATAACGGGAGATGAATGACATCATATACCTGCAAACACTAGAAGGCACTACTTTCAAGGATGATCTACAGTGGTGTGCAACCTCAGTGGAAATAAAACTCACATGACCACAGCTGGTTGGCCTTCTAGCCCTAACGAGCCGGAGCAATTGGCAGTATCACCGTATGTTCTACATACGGTGCATCTGAGTGATGGTTCTCGTACATGACTGCGACGATGGAAGAACTCCGGCCACAAAATAAACTCTTTTAAACGGTAGGACGGCAGAAGACGGTCCTCTGACAAATATACTGTAATACTGTCTTTTCATCTCTGTGTTCTACAGACAAGAAACGCGAACTCTCAGCCACAAGGACGGAATTCAAATAACATCTCTACGTGAGTATAGACAGAAGAAGTGTTCTCAATTACTGAACGACTCCCTACGAGGAGGCTAAGTCCAGAAACGTACAAGTTCGCGACAGTACAGTGCCCAGCCGTTCTAACTATAAAATCTCCTGAGAACAGAGACAGAAAGTCCGTCTGTACCAACAAAAGCTGACAGCGACCGTCAAACACAGGCGCTCAGGAACGGAAGACCTCTGTCTTCCCAGTAAATCTCGGCTCGCTTCCCTCGTAACTGCAGAAGGCGAAACATATTCTCGAAACAGCGGAATATTCTCCGTCTCTACAGATTCTTCCGAACGCGGACCAATCATATTTTAGTCTTTTGTCGTCCAGCGCGAAAAGTTTGCGAGGAAAATACCTATCCCCGTTAATTAGGAATTCATACAATGGTATGCTTCTCAGAGTAAACATCATCTTAAATAACCAAACCTGCGTAATTTCCGAAGTAACCCCATGTTCCTCTCTGCTGCGTCCAAGATTTTCAGAGTTTCCGGTTATCCTTCCAGCCTAGCTTCAATACCGGCCACTCTATCGTGCTTCAGAGCTCAGGTACCCCAAACGTCCGTCTAGAGCCACCAACACTCCTGAACGGGCTTTTCCACCCAGTGTCTAAGTTACGCCTGTCGCTTCATTTCCAATGGCGTTCCAACCTCTATTAATATAGGCAATCATTGATTACGTCGTTTTCATAATAAAGACACTCCATCACTTTTCATGCAATAAGCGTTAACAACCATTTACAAGATGTATGTGACAATCAGTCTTCCTTAAATATTGATATATACGACGTACAACCTATCAAATGATACCTAATTCCGATTTTAAATCACGGCAAAGTATGTAGATGAGAGCTTGTAAGGTGCGAAATTATAACCACCTTACAACATTTGTTGACAAGTACGGCAGTAGTGTTTTGCAGTTGGTGCAGTGGATTTCGTTTTGGGTTAGCATGGAGAAGGTCGTGAGTTCGATTCTGAGCCGAGGCTTATTTATTTTTATTTGCTAAATGTAGTCTATAGTTCCGTGCTACGGACACAGAAATGGAAGTACAATCGTTTTCATTGGTCAGCTTTGAAACAAGTCTTTTGCACGTCGTGGACACGAGTTGTTCGCGCCACTGCATCTACTAGATTCCAAATTTGTTTTCCGTGCGCCCTCCCCCAATTGTCCGATCGAAACTATTTGAAAAGCATGTTGCTGCCCCTACTGGTGACGTAAGAGCCTAACGACATGTAAGGGACCGGAACGCGGCAAGAATAATTCTTGGTATTAATCGATTGGATCGTTGGGGGGACGGTACAACAAAATAAGTTTTGAATCTAGTAGATGCAGTGGTACGAAACAATTCGCGTCTACGACATACAACAGGTTTTTTTTAAAAGTTGACCAGCAGAAACGATTGTACCTAAGTTTCTATGCCCCGAGTACGTAACCGCAAATGTTTTACAGAAGACCCACTGTAATCGCTGTATGACAATTAAGATGCCAGATACCGTACAACGCAGAGCACACTTAGCAAATAAGAGCAAATACGCCTCCACCTTCTTCATACTAAAATAAGATGATATCCACTGCACCATCCACGCAGCACTACTCTATATGCTAACAGATGTAGAGACCATACACGTGATTGCAGTGTTGCCAGATTGACGAACTTTAATGTCCGTTTACTGCTGGAAATATACGCAGAGCGAAATTTTGTGAGAGACAGTTCCGTATTTGCTGGTATGTAACGAATCGCGCTGTGAGGTCCTTGGGCGCGAATTTTTCTTCACCCTGTGTTGTTGTTGTTGTTGACTTCAGTCCTGAGACTGGTTTGATGCAGCTCTCCATGCTACTCTATCCTGTGCAAGCTTCTTCATCTCCCAGTACCTACTGCAACCTACATCCTTCTGAATCTGCTTAGTGTACTCATCTCTCGGTCTCCCTCTACGATTTTTACCCTCCACGCTGCCCTCCAATGCTAAATTTGTGATCCCTTGATGCAGCAAAACATGTCCTACCAACCGATCCCTTCTTCTAGTCAAGTTGTGCCACAAACTTCTCTTCTCCCCAATCCTATTCAATACCTCCTCATTAGTTACGTGATCTATCCACCTTATCTTCAGTATTCTTCTGTAGCACCACATTTCGAAACCTTCTATGCTCTGCTTGTCCAAACTAGTTATCGTCCATGTTTCACTTCCATACATGGCTACACTCCAAACAAATACTTTCAGAAACGACTTCCTGATACATAAATCTATATCCGATGTTAATAAATTTCTCTTCTTCAGTAACGCTTTCCTTCCCATTGCCAGTCTACATTTTATATCCTCTCTACTTCGACCATCATCAGTTATTTTACTTCCTAAATAGCAAAACTCCTTTACTACTTTAAGTGTCTCATTTCCTAATCTAATTTCCTCAGCATCACCCGATTTAATTTGACTACATTCCATTATCCTCGTTTTGCTTTTGTTGATGTTTATCTTATATCCTGCTTTCAAGACACTGTCCATTCCGTTTAAGTGCTCTTCCAAGTCCTCTGCCGTCTCTGACAGAATTACAATGTCATCGGCGAACCTCAGTTTTTACTTCTTCTCCATGAATTTTAATACCTACTCCGAATTTTTCTTTTGTTTCCTTTACTGCTTGCTCAATGTACAGATTGAATAACATCGGGGAGAGGCTACAACCCTATCTCACTCCCTTTCCAACCACTGCTTCCCTTTCATGCCCCTCGACTCTTATGACCGCCATCTGGTTTCTGTACAAACTGTAAATAGCCTTTCGCTCCCTGTACTTTACCCCTGGCACCTTTAGAATTTGAAAAAGAATATTCCAGTCAACATTGTCAAAAGCTTTCTCTAAGTCTACAAATGCTAGAAACGTAGGTTTGCCTTTTCTTAATCTTTCTTCTAAGATAAGTCGTAAGGTCAGTATTGCCTCACGTGTTCCAACATTTCTACGGAATCCAAACTGATCCTCCCCGAGGTCCGCATCTACCAGTTTTTCCATTCGTCTGTAAAGAATTCGCGTTAGTATTTTGCAGCTGTGATTTATTAAACTGATAGTTCGGTAATTTTCACATCTGTCAGCACCTGCTTTCTTTGGGATTGGAATTATTATATTCTTCTTGAAAAATCTTGCTCTCCAGCTGATAGAGTTTTGTCATGACTGGCTCTCCCAAGGCCGCCAGTAGTTCTAATGGAATGTTGTGTACTCCGGGGGCCTTGTTTCGACTCAGGTCCTTCATTGCTCTGTCAAACTCTTCACGCAGTATCGTATCTCCCATTTCTCTTCATCCTCTTCCATTTCCATAATATTGTCATCAAGTGCATCGCCCTTGTATAAACCTTCTATATACTCCTCCCACCTTTCTGCCTTGCCTTCTTTGCTTAGAACTGGGTTGCCATCTGAGCTCTTGATATTCATACACGTGGTTCTCTTTTCTCCAAAGGTCTCTTTAATTTTCTTGTAGGCAGTATCTATCTTACCCCTAGTGAGATAAGCTTCTACATCCTTACATTTGTCCTGTAGCCATCCGTGTTTAGCCATTTTGCACTTCCTGTCGATCTCATTTTTGAGACTTCTGTATTCCTTTTTGCCTGCTTCATTTACTGCATTTTTATATTTTCTCCTTTCATCATTTAAATTCAATATTTCTTCTGTTACCCAAGGATTTCTAGCAGCCCTCGTCTTTTTACCTACTTTATCCTGTGCTGCCTTCACTACTTCATCCCTCAGAGCTACCCATTCTTCTTCTACTGTATTTCTTTCCCCTATTCCTGTCAATTGTTCCCTTATGCTCTCCCTGAAACTCTGTACAACCTCTGGTTCTTTCAGTTTATCCAGGTCCCATCTCCTTACTTTCCCACATTTTTGCAGTTTCTTCAGTTTGAATCTACAGGTCATAACCAATAGATTGTGGTCAGAGTCCACATCAGCCCCTGGAAATGTCTTACAACTTAAAACGTGGTTCCTAAATCTCTGTTTTACCATTATATAATGTATCTGATACCTTTCAGTATCTCCAGGGTTCTTCCATGTATACAACCTTCTTTCATGATTCTTAAACCAAGTGTTAGCTATGATTAAGTTGTGCTCTGTGCAAAATTCTACTAGGCTGCTTCCTCTTTCATTTATTAGCCCCAATCCATATTCACCTACTATGTTTCCTTATCTTCCTTTTCCTACACTCGAATTCCAGTCACCCATTACTATTAAATTTTCGCCTCCCTTCACTATCTGAATAATTTCTTTTAATTCATCGTACATTTCTTCAATTTCTTCGTCATCTGCAGAGCTAGTTGGCATATAAACTGGTACTACTGTAGTAGGTGTGGGCTTCGTATCTATCTTGGCCACAATAATGCGTTCACTATGATGTTTGTACTAGCTTACCCGCATTCCCATTTTCTTATTCTTTATTAAACCTACTCCTGCATTACCCATATTTGATTTTGTGTTTATAACCATGTAGTCACCTGACGAGAAGTCTTGTTCCTCCTGCCACCGAACTTCACTAATTCCCACTATATCTAACTTTAACCTATCCATTTCCCTTTTTAAATTTTCTACCCCACCTGCCCGATTAAGGGATCTGACATTCCACGCTCCGATCCGTAGAACGGCAGTTTTCTTTCTCCTGATAACGACATCCTCTTGAGTAGTCCCCGTGAAGCTGCATGCCCTCGGGAAAAATTACGGCTGTAGTTTCTCCTTGCTTTCAGCCGTTCGCAGTACCAGCACAGCAAGGCCGTTTTGGTTATTGTTACAAGGCCAGATCAGTCAATCATCCAGACTGTTGCCCCTGCAACTACTGAAAAGGCTGCTACCCCTCTTCAGGAACCACACGTTTGTCTGGCCTCTGAACAGATGCCCCTCCGTAGTGGTTGCACGTACGGTACGGCCATCTGTATCGCTGAGGCACGCAAGCCTCCCCACCAACGGCAAGGTGCATGGTTCATGGACCCCTGTATAACTACATTAAGCAGAGAGTTCATCCAAGGTGACGTGCGACAACGCCAAACACTCGTCGTTTAGTATTTTATCCACCCTCAGCAACTGTAGTCGTATGTAACGAAATAATAAGCAATCAGTTGCATCAAATAAAGCTAATTTTTTTGCTGGATCAGGGCTCATAGTGCTCTTCGCCAGAAACGGGTAAAAAAAATTAAATTTCTTTTATCCAACTGGTTGCTTATTTTTTCGTTATATACTGCACGTTTATCTCGTAATACGATAAAAATTTGTGTAAAAAGAGGCAGCATTTGTTTAGTACAGCAGAAGTGTGCACTGAGCAGATGCCGTGCTGCTGGTCGTAGGGTTCTATGACCGGCAGAGGCGAGGTTGGAACAAGTGAACAATTTTAAAAGCGCCATAACTCAGACTACCCATGTTGTCGCCGTTGCATTTTACAGTCCGCATGTCGTAAACGCGGTGCAGCTGTAAACGAGACAAAATAAATACGTCGCGGGGTTCTTCTTCCCGCCGTGTGCGTGTGGCCACAGACAAAAGCCAGGGTCAAAAACTGACCGAATACATGCTGTGAAAGGAGACGCGAAATTAGTTTCTCTCTGGACTGCCCAGCTCACAATATACGACATCGCTCAAATCCTCAGTGCCGTAACCATACAGAGATAGAGTAATGTAGAGATCGGAAACCAAATATCTCGTCGCAGTACCACTACAGTTACCAGATCCTAAACTGGCAATATGCAAAAGGCAAGTGTTCATAAACAGCTTATCTGTCATAACAAGCAACTATCTGCTACATACACGTTCGTTGTGCTATCGCTGTTAATCATCAAAAACGTTTTGCATCACCTCAGTTCCGAGAGTTCCGGAACCTGTACGGAAAATTGGAATAGAGGTCAACAAAAACATCATTTCCGCCCTTTTTCTTGCTCCTGAAAACCACACATTGCATGTTGTACCACCATACAGCGAGACCTTCAGAGGTGGTGGCCCAGATTACTGTACACATCGGTACCTGTAATGCCCCGTAGCACATCCTCGTGCATTGATGTATGCCTGTATTCGTCGAGACATACTATCCACAAGTTCAAATGGTTCAAATGGCTCTGAGCACTATGGGACTTAACATCTGTGGTCATCAGTCGCCTAGAACGTAGAACTACTTAAACCTAACTTACCTAAGGACGTCACACACATCCGTGCCCGATGCAGGATTCGAACCTGCGACCATAGCGGTCGCCCGGTTCCAGACTGTAGCGCCTAGAACCGCACAGCCACCCCGGCCGGCTACCCACAAGTTCATCAAGGCATTGCGGTTAAGATTGTCCCACTCCTCAACGACGATTCGGCGTAGATCACTCAGAATGTTTGGTGGGTCACGTCGTCCATAAACAACTCTTTCCAACCTAACCCAGGCATGTGCGATACGGTTCAGGTCTGGAGAACATGTCTGCCGCTCTAATCGAGTGATGTCGTTATCCTGAAGGAAGTAAGAGCCGGCCGCTGTGGCCGAGCGGCACTAGGGTCTTTAGTCTGGAACCGCGCTGCTGCTTCTGTCGCAGGCTCGAATCCTGCCTCGGGCATGGATGTGTGTGCTGTCATTAGGTTAGTTAGGTTTAAGTAGTTCTAAGTCTAGGGTACTGATGACAGATGTTAAGTGTCGTAGTGCTTAGAGCCATTTGAACCTGAAGGAAGTCATTCACAAGATGTGCACCATGGGCGCGCGAATTGTCGTCCATGAAGAAAGCCTCGCCAAAATGCTACCGATGTGTTGCACTATCTGTCGAAGGATGGCATTCACGTTTCGTACGACGCTTTCCCAGACCACCAGCGGCGTACGTCGATCCCACATAATGCCACCCCATAACAGCATGGAATCTCCACCTTGCTGCACTCGCTGGACCGTGTGTTTAAGGCGTTCAGCCTGATGGGGTTTCCTCCAGACACGACTCCGACGATTGTCTGGTTGAAGGCATATGCGACACTCATCGCTGAAGAGAACCTGACGCTAATCCTGAGCGGTCCATTGGGCATGTTTTTCGGCTCGTCTGTACCGCGCTGCATGGTGTCGTGGTTGCAAGGATGGACCTCGCAATGAACGCTGGGAGTGAAGCTGCCATCGTGCAGCCTACTGCGCACAGTTTGAGTCGTAACACGACGTCCTGTGGCTGCACGAAAAGCATTATTCAACATGGTGGCGTTGGTCTCAGGGTTCCTCCGAGACATAATCCGTAGGTAGCGGCCATCCACTGCAGTAGTAGCCCTTGGGCAGCTTGAGCGAGTGATGTCATCGACAGCTCCTGTCTCTCTGTATCTCCTGCATGTTTGAACAACATCGCTTTCGTTCACTCCGAGACACCTGGACACTTCACTTGTTGAGAGCCCTTCCTGGCACAAAGTAACAATGCGGACGCAATCGAACCGCGGTATTGACGGTCTAGGCATGGCTGAGCTACAGATAACATGAGCCGTGTACCTCCTTCCTGGTGAAAGAACTGATCGGCTGTGTGACCGTCTAATAGGCGCCGCTCATGCATGGTTTTTACATTTTTGGGCGGGTTTAATGAAAATTCTGAACAATCAGAGGGGCTGTGTCTATGATCCAATATCCAAAGTCAAGGACTATCTTCAGGAGTTCTGGGAACCGGCGTGATGCAAAATCGTTTTTGATGTGTGTGTTTATATACTAGTCGCGATGTACATTGCTGAGAGGTTTCTTCTGATGTTTGGAGCGACACTAGCGCCCCAGGCGGCAAGAAAGTCAGTCGTGCCTTAATGCCTTACGCACGGTAAGAATTATTTTAATTTGTAAGTCTTTTTTATTTAATTTGTAAAATATACATTGTAATTTTGCTTCCTAAGCTTTAGTAAAACATCAAGATATACGGATTAATGAAGCGAAAGAAGCGAAAATAAATGAATTAAGTACACGGTCCAATCTGTTTAACGTGACCACCTGTCAGAGGCCGGAACAATAACCTTTTTGCAGATCTGACGTGAATGAAGAGAATCAATTGTAGTCTAGAACAGGCTGTTGCAGCTCGTCTGCTCCGTTGTGAGCCGCGGGGCGCTTCCTGCTCCAGGGAGCCGCGTCGCTCGCTGTCACCAGTCGAGTGGGCCGCCACGCCGGCACGTGGCACGGCTGGCTGAGGCCGGCGGCGGGGCAAGCGTTCTGACGAGCCAGCTGCGTCTTACAAGATCGAGAACCTCATACCCTCAGCTCAGGGACGGGCAGTTAACAGGTGTACTGCGCGCACACAGGGGCAAGCTGGCCACCCGCTTATCTCCCCTCTCCACCATCCATACCTTCTGTCCTCTCCTTTCTCTGTAACGTGTTTTTGTTTCCTAATCTGCTTTATTGAATGATGGAATAAGGTTAGTACGAGTGCTTGAAAGAACTCATGGTTTGAAAGAGTACCTATTACGTACGTTACGTTTTATTTAATTATCACAGGTGGAGTTTACAATACGTTTAATATCTGGAACAAAATTTCCACGTACAGACAAGCGCAAACAGTTACGTAAATTTTCATCACTTATGTTTGCTCTTAACCGAGGCTTATTAATTCAGCAAATGGTTTTCCAGCTGTCACTATATTAAGCGCAATTTTATAGCTTGCACGTACCGCTGGCCTATTATTGTTGTCGTCCTGGAATATTGAAAACAGTGCTCCATAAAATGTTAACTCAGTTAGATGAGAGACATGACGAAAGAAAGTCGCAGATCTCTCGTGACAACGGCAACTAGGACAGATGCATCTAATATCGTCAGACCGCTCTCCTTAAGCTCAGTCAGTTTCCCCATCCGCTCAGAATCCGACAATAAATTGTACTCGTCCTTGTGAAATTTATTATAATGGCCTTCAATACTAAACTTCTGCGGACCAGCGAGAATACTGCCACATATTAAAAATTTCGAATTTTCACGTTATTGCTCAAAAAAGAGATCCTCCCATTACTTTTTGAAAGATAGCAAATCTCCACTTCTCCGTTTCCTCGTTTCACTCTGCATTTTCCGGTTCTTCAAATACAACGTTCATTACGTAGTGGTCGCTTCGTATCAGCGTTCGCGACTTAGCCTGGCACTACACCGCCGCAACCTGACGGCTGTTGCCACTGCCCCATTCGACGGTTGCACGTGAGCAGCACACGTGCAGCGCTGTGCAACGTTTGCCCGCCCCTGTCTTAGCTGCTAAGACCTGGTGACATGCTACACCAGGAAATACGATGTTCAGGAAATAAATAAGAAACAACTGTTTTACAACAAATTGCATGCTAAATTTATTGGGCCTCTGTAGCTTGACATTTTCTTTTCATTACAAGATCGGAAATATCAGGCGTCAAAGTGTTCGCAGCGTTAATGCAGAGGATGGCCTTCATTGTTGCATCCTGAAGAAACGATCGTTCCTTACTTTTTATTCTTTTCATTGCTGAGAAAAGCTGCTCACAACAGTACATAGATCCAAACTGTTGCACATTATCTGCGCGGCATTGTCATGAAGCTTGGGAAATGTTTTTTGCTGCAATGGACGATACCATCGTGACAAATCCAACGTGTTGTAGTACCTCTGCTTCAACAAAGTTGAATTTTGCAATCAGTTATCTCCAATGGGAGTGACGATGACAAGTCATCGGGGGAAACTGAAAAAGGAGTGCTGAACATCTTGAGTTCCATTTCCAAACGACGTTTCAAACGACTTGATGAGCTGCTTTAACTTTGCTTGGTAATCTCCGAAACTAGTACCTTCAGGTAGTTTTAAAAAAGCAAGACGATTGAAGAACGTTAAATGTCCATTACCCATCTGCCTCTCAAATAAACGTGACCTTTCCATGAACGCTTTGATCTGGTCGTGCATGTCAGCGATTAGCTGCCCTTTGCCCTGCAGTGACAGATTTAAATTATTCAGGTGCATAGTTATGTCAGCTAGGAAAGCCAGGTCTGATTTCAATTTTGTATCTTTCAGACAACGCATTTCTTCCCCCTTCATTTCGAGAAAAAGCGATATTTCATCACGAATGGCAAAGAAAACATCAAGCACTTTTCAAAAAAATGGTTCAAATGGCTCTGAGCACTATGGGACTTAACATCTGTGGTCATCAGTCGCCTAGAACGTAGAACTAATCAAACCTAACTAACCAAAGGACATCACACACATCCATGCCCGAGGCAGGATTCGAACCTGCGAGCGTAGCGGTCGCGCGGCTCCAGACTGCAGCGCGTAGAGCCTCACGGCGACTCCGGCCGGCTAAGAACTTTTCCCCGACTCAGCCAACGAACTGTACTGTGGTAAGGTATATACCCATACTCCGCTTCCATATCTTTCAGAATACCATGACGCCGCACAAAATTCACACACTTCACGACATCTTTCATTACGCCACCTAGCTCTACTGTTTCAGCACACATTACCTCTTGGTAAATAAAACAATCACGAGTCAAAATGTCTTTCCCGAATTCGTCCCTGAGTTTATTTTTCAAACGAGAAGCAAAACCTCGGTGACGCCCGATCATTTGTGGTGCATCGTCTGTCGCTACAGAATGGAGCTTATCCTACGGCAAATTCATATTGTCCACTGATTCACAAACAGCTTCAAAAATGTCACATCGGTGTAATCGAGTGGTACCACATCCGAGAGTTCTTCAATTACTTGCAGCTCCATGTCGACACCACGAACAAAGACTGCAAGCTGAGCACACTCCAATATGTCGGTACTTTCGTCAAGTGCTTAGCGAAAATGCAACAAAGCTCTCCGCCTTTTTCCTGAGCTGTGTCTCTCTAAATCCGCTGCCACGTCCAGGATTCGACGAGACATTGTTTGCTTCGACAGGCAAAACCCTTCAATTGCCTGCACCTCCCTTGGAAACTAACATTCTGCAACTGCTACCATGCACGATTTTACGAGTGGTCCCACCGAAAACGGCTAGCCACTCGTCGCAATGATGTGAGCGACCCTGTAGCTTGCTCGGATTGCAGCTTCAGTAGTGTTTTCTCCGCTCTCACTCACCTGAAAATTATAAACGCCTTACAGAACACGACCTATGTTGCATGTTTTGATATTTCCGTATTACGAAACCGTTTTTAAGCTTACGTCTCGTGGTATGTCGTTCTTAAACCTGGCCGCCAGTTCTCTGCGTGCAACACCTTCTACCTGATCGTAGTGCGCTGTGTGAAGACGTGTATAATGTCGTTGTATATTGTACCCCTTCGCAGAATTAAATACTTTATGACATACAAGACACTGCGGACGACCATTCCTCTCAATGAATACAGGTATACTCCAATAGAGGTAGAGAGCTCCCGCAGCTAGTCATAGCTGTCACTGAACACGGATTATTGCTGTCAGTTGCGGCTGCATGCGGCCAGGGGGCAGTGAGTTTGCTTTCCACCTCCGCGAGGGCTCCGAGCTGCCGCAGTGAGCGCTCCGGCTCCCTGGAGCTCGGTTGGAACAGCCTGGTCTAGAAGGTAGCGACAGGGGTGTAGAGTCGTGCCGAGTTCAGTTTCGTGGCCTGCTCTACTAAGTTTTTAAGTTTAAGATCCATGCTCTGTAGTGTTCGATGGAGGTCATCCCACAGATTCTCAAATGGGTTTTAGTCGGGTGAGCCTGATGGCCAGGGTAATATGGTAAACTCATCCTGGTGCTCTTACAATCACGTACGTACACTACGAGCTACGTGAAACGTTGGAATGTCCTTCTGGTAGATGCCACAGTACTGAGGAAAATGCTTGTACAGGTGGACGCAAGGATAGATGCGCACTGGTATTGGTCTACTCTACTCTCCAGAATGAACCAGGGAACCCACGAAGACGTACCCTCGACCGTAGGTCTGTAGAAGAGCGTAGCGTTCCAAAGGATTGGAAAAGGGCACAGGTCATCCCCGTTTCCAAGAAGGGACGTCGAACAGACGTGCAGAACTATAGACCTATATCTCTAACGTCGATCAGTTGTAGAATTTTGGAACACGTATTATGTTCGAGTATAATGACTTTCTGGAGACGAGAAATCTACTCTGTAGGAATCAGCAAGTGTTTCGAAGAAGACGATCGTGTGAAACCCAGCTCGCATTTTTCGTCCACGAGACTCCGAGGGTCATAGACACGGGTTCTTAAGTATATGCCGTGTTTCTTGACTTCCGCAAGGCGTTCGATACAGTTCCCCACAGTCGTTTAATGAACAGAGTTAGAGCATATGGACTATCAGACCAATTGTGTGATTGGATTGAAGAGTTCCTAGATAATAGAACGCTGCATCTCAGTCTCAATGGAGAGAAGTCTTCCGAAGTAAGAGTGATTTCAGGTGTGCCGCAGGGGAGTGTCGTAGGACCGTTGCTATTCACAATATACATAAATGACCTGGTGGATGACATCGGAAGTTCACTGAGGCTTTTTGCAGATGATGCTGTGGTGTATCGAGAGGTTGTAACAATGGAAAATTGTACTGAAATGCAGGGGGATCTGCAGCGAATTGACGCATGGTGCACGGAATGGCAATTGAATCTCAATGCAGAAAAGGGTAATGTGCTGCGAATACATAGAAAGATAGATCCCTTATCATTCAGCTACAAAATAGCAGGTCAGCAACTGGAAGCTGTTAATTCCATAAATTATCTGGGAGTACGCATTAGGAGTGATTTAAAATGGAATGATCATATAAAGTTGTTCATCGGTAAAGCAGTTGCCAGGCTCAGATTCATTGGAAGAATCCTAAGGAAATGCAATCCGAAAACAAAGGAAGTAGGTTACAGTACGCTTGTTCGCCCACTGCTCGAATATTGCTCAGCAGTGTGGGATACGTACCAGATAGGGTTGATAGAAGAGATAGAGAAGATCCAACGGAAAGCAGCGCGCTTCGTTACAGGATCATTTAGTATTCGCGAAAGCGTTACGGAGATGATAGATAAACTCCAGTGGAAGACTCTGCAGGAGAGACGCTCAGTAGCTCGGTACGGGCTTTTGTTAAAGTTTCGAGAACATACCTTCACCGAAGAGTCAAGCAGTATATTGCTCCCTCCTACGTATATCTCCCGAAGAGACCATGAGGATAAAATCAGAGAGATTAGAGCCCACACAGAAGCATATCGACAATCCTTCTTTCCACGTACAATACGAGACTGGAATAGAAGGGAGAACCGATAGAGGTACTCAGGGTACTCTCCGCCACACACCGTCAGGTGGCTTGCGGAGTATGGATGTAGATGTAGATGTAGATAACACTCCCTCCTCCGGCCTAGTTTGTTGATTCTTGCAGGGCCGTGCACGCCAACGACAGTGTGTCCAGAGGACGTCCTGTTGCGGTATTGGCGCGCAAATTCCAGTCTCTGGCGCAGATGAACAACTGTCAGCTTGGTGCAATAAGCAACAACCTTCGCTGAACAGTCGTTGAGTGGACAGTGCCGGTCGCTCCTTGGTTCTCCTGGGTGGTTAGTAGCTCAACTGTTCCACGTCTATTCCGCCGTACACATCTCCACACCTGTCGTTCGTCCCTGTGATCTACGGTCCTAGGTCCACGAGTTACCTTGGCGCCGGTTTTGAATAGAGCCATTCTGCCATGTACTGTATACTTTAACCACGACAGCACGTGAGCAGTTTACAAACTTACCCGTTTCGGAAATGCTTCAACCCTTGGCCCGAAAGCCCATGATCATGCCCTTTCTGCACGTCAGATAAATCGTTCCGTTACTGCATTACGACAACGACTTCACTTTTTTCCTCTTTCACTGACATTCTTTATGTACCTCACTGCTAGTGCTGCCACCTCCGTCTGTGATCGGTTATTGACGTCAAGTATTGGTTGTGGTCACATTGATGTGACTGGACCGTTACTTATGAACTAACTTACATGTTTCCATCGTATGCCGCATTTGCATTGCTTGCATCTTGACCTTTCTGAATAAGAATGAAGTGCATCTTTTATTGTTTCACCTCGATCCAGTATTTTGAAAAATTAGCTTTTCTCTCTTCATTTTGTGCCATGACTTGTCTGTGGTTCCGTGTCTTATCATGGTAACCGCTTTCCTCCTTACAATAATTTTCCTTGCAGGCTGTTGGTTTTAAATTTGCTACAATTCACTCAATTTTCCATCATAGGAATTATATTACTAATTAAAATGTTGAAAAGAATCTGTAACACAGTATAAACAAAATAAACAAGTGTACTCCATCAGTATGTGTCAGGCTGTGGCCCACGGTAGCGCCGGCCGCTGTGGCCGAGCGGTTCTAGGTGCTTCAGTCCGGAACCGCGCTTCTGCTGCGGTCACAGGTTCGAATCCTGCGTCGGGCACGGATGTGTGGGATGGCCTTAGGTTAGATAGCTTTAAGTAGTTCTAAGTGTAGCGGACTGATGACCTCAGATATTAACTCCCATAGTGCTTAGAGCCATTTTTTGAACCCACGCTAGCCACTCAGTGTGATGTATCCGCTGTGAACTCTACCACTGTTTACAACTCATAACAACGTGTCTCTATGATGTACGTATGGCCTTTTAAAGTATGTTAATATTTATGTATCAACTTTTTTCGCTGTACCTTATTACTGTAAGTTTCCTTTCATTGGTGTTCCATATGTCACATTACACTGAAGTTAATGTACGTACAGCAACTTCGCCCGTTCATATGATAATTGATGTATGTTGATCAACGTTTTGGTTCCTGCACAACCCGCTACTATTTTCGTAATCTTGGGAAAAAGAACACCGAGCTACGTCTCACCTACATATTGTGCTAAGGCACATACCCATCTCACTACGATTCATTACTTTAACTTATGAATAAAGCGCATTTCACATCATGTATGTTGATTACCCTTCTGTTTCCAGCACATCCAGATTACTATTCACTTACCCTTAGAAACGTAGATACTGGACTATGTGTCACATATACATTGTACTCACAATCACGATCGGTAAAAAAGTTCCATAAAATTTCGTTTATGTAATATTATGATACACTGAATATTCTCAATCTGAAACTCCCATCACACGATGCTATACTCTCATTGGTCCATTCCTTTTTTCCTCGGTGTTTATTGTTTGCGTTTTGTACATTATGCAGCCCAGGTAAGCTAAAAGTTTGGAATCCTTGTGTAAACTGTGTCACATTCATTTTATTTTCACATAACTCTTCAGCGTATTCTGTTATATAGAAAGGGTATACATCTAAAGCATTTTTCAATGTATCACTCTCTATGTGAGGATATAAAGATTTGTATTCCAACATTCGATGGTTTTCCATGTAAATGTTTGTATTCACTGTATTTAATGAGTATGTATGCCTTACCGAAACACTGAGGTTAAATGGATGGGTATATGTTGTGTACAGCATACCCAGACTATGTACTACACGTGTGTGTGTGTGTGTGTGTGTGTGTGTGTGTGTGTGTGTGTGTGTGGGTCTGTATGTGTAACTGTGTGACATACCTGCTAAGGATCGCCTACTCAATGTACTATACCTAGACTCGACACTACGAATTGCCCATTGGTTGAACATTGATTATTATAAGAATGTTTATATTTGTCTTACATATATGCTTACACATCTCTCATCTCCGTCCTTCCTTTTTCATGGCGTAACAGTATATAGTTCGGACCCTATGTTTGTTATTTTTAGGAAATAAAGGAAACTTTTTCAGTTTAGATTTTATGTTCAAGGAACAATTTTCTCTAAATAATCATGCTGTTCTGATTTTCAATTAGACACTCAGTTATACAAGGTGATTCACGAAGATATGCAAATATTTTAATATGTTATTCTACAGGTAAAACTAAAGAAAAAAGTTCATATAAACATAGGTCCGCAAATGTTTAGTTATGGAGTTACGACTAATAAAAGAGTTTGCCTGAAATTTAGCAACTTCGCTAATATGAAGCCATCGGAGAAGAGGAGAGGGAAGGACTTTGCGGAGGACACTGACAGGAAGAAGGAACAGGATGGCAGGACATCTGTTAAGACATCAGGGAATCTTGCATGCTACCAGATCGAATTGTAGAGGCCAAAAGCTGTAGAGGAAGACGGAGTCTGGAATATATTCAGCAAACAATTGAGGACATAGTTTGCAAATGCTACTCTGAGATGAAGAGGTTGGCACAAGTGAGGTACTTGTTGCTGGCCGCATCGAAACAAACAGGAGACCGATGACTTAAAAAAAGCAAGCCGAGAAATGATGATGGTAAGCAAAGTGCCCTACTCCACGCACCAAACAAGAAAACATTCTCATCCGGTTCTGAGCTATGCTGAAAGTTTAAAATCATCAGCTCATCGAGCAGTTAGTCTAAAATTAGTTGCAAAATTCTACCCATAACACAGACAGAGAGCGAAGCGACCTAATTAAAATGCGTTAAAACTGTGTTAATTTTCTTTTAAACTTGTGAGTGTAATAGAAGAATTAATATCGCTTCATATTATAATTTATAAGTGTATGAGCAGATTCTTGCACCAGGAAATGTGGTTGGCTCCAGCGTAACATGGCACATGAATTAAGTTTAAGCCGCGGCCTTTTTTTTACTGTCTAGCGGACACGCTGAAACCCCTTTCTTTGTCCCAAAATTTTTATGTGAAAGCATTCTGTGTTGATTTATTCTAAATTGCAAAATGTCACATACAGGAGATACATTTAAAGAGGTCAACTAACATCGCAAAATTACCGAGGTGCCTCATTCGTTTGAAAAAGAAAGGTCTTCTTTGCATTCACTGTGGTTTTGTTTGTGAAAGTAGTTTTCAGCACAAGGCCGAACAGGTGTCGGGGCTTGGGATGAACGCTACTGACCTACCGTAAGTCAGAGACTTGCTCCCTAGTATTAAATGTCGAGCTACTGACCGGTTTACGTCATAAGCTATCCTGCTAGCCTCCAGGAATTGCAGCGGAACTCACGTAATCCTTCGCGACAGTAGGTATCGCACAAAACACATCCCTTGAAAATAAGGTTCGCAAAATGCGCTGTGTCTCGTAAAGAGTGTCGTAGACTTAATCTATTCAATATGCTCTCGAGAAGTCAACTATTCTTCATTCTCAGAACAATTGACAGGGCTCTGGAGAAATTACGAACAAGTTGTTTTCGGTCAGTCGAGCATGGCTTCACGAAACGAAGGCCTGTATTGTTCATCTGGCTTCGTTTCAGTACAAAGCAGTGCTAAAATACATGTCCGAATGAATATCATATCGTACTTCTTACGAACACAAGCACTGCAATATCATACATGCCGCATTACTTTTCTCTATCGCAGTTAAAACAGTACTCACGGTTGCAGAAAACTGTTGTAGTTAAAAGTGGCAACTGTATTTGATCATTATTAATTAAAAACTTGCTTTGACAGCGTTCCACAAGAATAGAAATTAGGTAACAGAATACGAAATCTTTCTTTCTTTCTTTATCGTCGCCTTCTCCCACGTCACGTAAGGTCGGCTTTGCTCTTCTGGATCCTTCTCCTCCGTAGTTCTCTATCCATTGCCTCTTCCTTCTTCCACCCTTTCTCCCTTAGGTCCCCGGATATCTTATTCTTCCACCTCCTCTCCTTCTAGCCCCTTCAGTCTTTATATCTTCAACTCTGTTTACGATATACTCTTCCCCTTTTCTCTGTAAGTGTCCTTGCCACCTTAGTCTGCTCTCTTGTATCTTTTCCCCCATTGGTCCCACTTTCACAGCCCCTCTGACAAATTAATTTATGATCCTGTCCTTCCTTGTTATCCCACACATCCACCTCAGCATCCTCACATCCGCCACTTCCATTTTCCTTTCGTGGGCTACTGTGATTGGCCATGTATCTGCCCCTTATTTCATAGCTGGCCTTACCACCGACTTGTACACTTTCCCTTTCAACCCAAGGCTCACCTCCTTGTCACACAACGCTCCACTCATTTTCCTCCAGTTGTTCCAACCTCAATTTATTCAGTGTTGTATCTCGCTTTCCATTCCTCCGTCCCTCTGCATGTACAACCGCAGGTATTTAAATTTGCAAATCGATTTCAGCTCATCATCCTGGATCTTGCAAGAACTCATCTGCACATCCTTCAGTGCTAAATATTCTGACTTTGTCCTGCTAATTTTCACCCCTCTTTCTTCTAGTGCCTTCCTCCAATCCTTCTGCTTTTCCTCAACTCTGTCGATGCTCTGCTCACAACGAATCACATCATCCGCAAACATCATATTCCACGGCGCTTCCTTCTTCACATCTTTCACCAGCACATCCATAGTCAGGTCAAAGAGGTAGGGACTAAGCGCAGACCCTTGATATAACCCTACTTTTACTGGAAACTCCTTTGTCATGCACACACTTTTTCTCACCTGTGTCATTTCTCCTCTGTACATTTCCTTCACTAACCTCACATACTTTTCTGGCACGCACTGCTCTCTCATGCTTCTCCACATTTCGTCCCTTGGCACTCTGTCATATGCTTTCTCCAAATCAATGAAAGCCATATGTAGATCGGCTTGTAGCTCCCCGTGTCTCTCCACTATCCGCCTTAAAGCATGTATTGCATCAGTCGTTGCTCTTCCAGGCATGAACCCAAACTGTTCTTCACACACCACAGTCTCCTTGCGTAATCTTGCTTCCACAACCCTTTCCCAAATTTTCATTGTGTGTGCCATCAGTTTAATATCTCTGTAGTTACTGCAGCCCTGCACATCACCTATCCCCTTAAATATTGAGATCAGTACACTAGTTCTCCACTCGTATGGCACCTCCTCCTGTCCCCAAATCTTCTCCATTAAATGCCAAAGGAGCTCAATTCCCTTTTTACCGAGACACTTCCATACCTCAACGGGGATCTGGTCTGGGCCAACTGCCTTCCCATTTTTCATCTTTTCAACTGCCCGTTCGACTTCATCTCTACTTATGTCCACCGTTAATCCTTCGTTTGCCCCTCCTTCCTCAGTTTTCACTCTTACATTTTCTTCATTCAGCAATTTCTCAAAATCATTCAACCACCTTTGGATTATTTTTTCCATGGTCATGAGGAATTATTCGTGTCTCATCCTCCATTTGTTTCATTGCTGTTAGAAGTTTTATCTCTTGATTTGCCTATCCGTATCAGTTGTCTCATGAGTAACACAATACGAAATGGCCAGGAAGATTTATTAAGAGTGCATTACAGTATAGTACTTAACTTCGGTACAGTTAACTCCTCGGCACTTGATGCCCTATACCTAATATAAATAAATCTAAATAACTTTGCTGTCTCCTGACAATCCATGGGTTTGTCACCACAACTGATAGAAGTAATGCAAACACTCTTCGTTGTCCTATTATTCCATAAACAGCGACTCCTAAGTCGAAAGGCTGTCATGCACAGGTACCTATTAAGCTGGGTGCGGGCAGTGCAATGAAATGCCTAATTGCTTGATCGTTACTGTGTGTCTGTCGGCGGAAGAATTTCCATGTCCATCGGTGCACGGGGCTAACAGTAGTACACTGTTGGCTGTACGCGCTAAGGCGGCTGTCCACAACATCGAAGGACGAGTACGACGCCCATTTGGATGAGGTGTCCAAGCACACGTGTGACCGCCTTCTGGAGGCTGCTGCTAGCAACTGAGGACTGCCAGGCGAATAGTTGTGCCTGGTTGGTGGCGGCCTCTGGCGCTGTTTGCTATATACTGGTCAAGTGTGTGCTCTTTCGGACATGTCAGAAAGAACTAACACCATTTCGATGCTACGTCCATTGTGAATCAGACACACAAGAATTGAAGACATTAATTGCCAGTGGGCATTGTTTTAAATCAATAGGGAAAGTTAAGAATTTGTGCTGGACTGGGATTCGAAGGTGAGTCTCTTGCTTACTAGGCACATGTCTTCAATTCCTCTGTCACTTTATTCGTAGTGGCTGCAGGATCGTGTCTGTTCTTTAACACATGCCTGAAAGAAACAGCTACCACATACACGGGGATCGTCCAAAAATTAATGCCTCATAATTTTTTACAAAAGCCGTTAATATACGGGGTGTTCAAAAAGTCTCTCCGCAGTGTCGTATGATTGTTCGCCTGCCTGGGTTCCTTCCCTTCAAGTGGACTCTCCCAACATTCCACTGTTTCGTTTATCTCAGCCAGCGTCAGTGGTATCTTTGGTGTGTGTCGTTACGTGTTGACGTGAACGTTTAAGTTTGGTTCCTTAGTTCGTTTGTTTCGTCTTTGGTTACTGTTAAAATGCTAACCATTGAAGAACGTGTGTTTTTTAGTCTAACAAGTGTTCAAAGCTGGCGGTAAGTACGCAGTTTCAGTTCGTCAAACATTTTATTCAGTTTTCCCGGAGACAACACTCCCACATCGCGGTACTGTGCGAGATTTCATTAACAAATTTCGGAATATGGGTTCAGTGACAGATGCACCGAGAAGTGGTCGTCCTAGCGTTTGGTCTGAGGATAAACTACTCGATATTTCCGATAAATGTCCATAAGTCCGAACAAGTCAGTAAGAAAACTCGCCCAGGAAATTGGTGTTAGTGTCGCAACGACACACACAGCTGCAAGGAAAAAATTACAACTTTTCCCCATACAAAGAGACAGTCGTGCAAGAACTGACAAAATCTGATCATGGCAAGAGACAGCATTATTGCCAATGGTTCAAAAATTTCGTTCAACAAGATGAAACAGATATTCTTAATGAAACGTTTTTCACTGATGAAGAGTGGTTTCATTTATCCGGATTCATGAACTCGCAAAATTCTTGTATTTGGAGTACTGTAAATCCATTGTTTATTCATGAGGAACCACTTCATTCTGTGAAAACAGGAGTTTGCATTGCGATTTCTAGTTGTCGGATTGTGGATCACATATTTTTCAAAGAAACGATAAAAGCAAAACGATACTGCAGTAATATTCTGTACCCATTCATTGGAGAACCTGTGTTAAGTGAAATACTGAACGGTTATTTTTAACATGATGGTGCGTCAGCGCATACAGCTCGCGTTTCAATGTCACTGCTTGCTGATGTTTTTGGTAATTGCGTAATTCCACAGCAACTTTGGCCTCCACGATCGCCTGACCTAACACCACCTGACGTTTTCTTGTGGGGTGCAGCGAAAGCAACTGTCTATAAAAACCGTCCAAAATCCATCGATGAATTGAAAACTGCAATATCCACTTTCACTATTTCTGTTACCGAGGAAATGTTACAGCTTGTATTTGGAAACATGGTTAGACGAATTGAATTGTGTATTCAGCAACAGGGGGGACACTTTCAACATTTAATGTGAAAATTTCTAAGTAAAATGAATATTCAATAAATTAATGACTTGTATTTCACTGAGTTTTATTTCGGTACATTCACTGTTTGTTCTATGCGCCGGTGAAATTTCGAACCGTTCTGGCAGGTGGCAGAGCCGCAGTACAGCGTCAAAATGGCGTCTACATACAACTCACATTTGCAAGCAGCGTGCTGTTATTTAATTCTTGTGTGCAGGAAAAGAAACCGTGCTGAACATCCATAAACGTTTGTGTGCAGTGTATGGCGATGCTGCACTTGATAGGAGTGCAGTTGGGCGATGGGTAAAGAAAGTTAGAGCCTCAGGAAATGCAGAAACAGAGCTCTATGATCAGCCACGCTCGGGACGTCCTGTCACAGCCACTGCTCCAGACATGCTGAATCGTGCGAATGCCATTATTCGTGCCGACCGGCGCCTCACAACTCGACAGTTTGCTCTGCATTTGTCGGTCAGTATTGGAAGTGCGTCTGTAATGATCGAGACTCTCGGATATTCAAAGAGGTTCTCACAATGGGGTCCACGAATGCTCACAACGGACCACAAGATTTAAAGTAAGGCCATTTCATGTGAATTGTTGAAGCGTTATGAGACCGACGGAGAGGCCTTTCTGTCACTTTGTAGATGACGAGAGTGTCAGTCATGCACTGAAAACATGGCTATGCCTGTCGGACATGATATTTTATTAGCAGCTGGAATACATGCTCTTCCACAACGTTGGCGTATGGCCAGAGAACGTGATACGGACTACGTAGAAAAATTGGACGTGGATAAGACATGTTGATGAATATTGTTGCCAAATTCTGACTCTTAACAGTAAATATGTTCTGAGAAAAGAGATGTGTGGCATTACTCATTGAACGACCCTCATATATTAAGGCGAAGATGACCAATGATTCCTTCAGTGCCGATGCACATCAAGTTCGAACGCTTATGGAAATCAGCGAAAAGCCGTAAGTGCTGAGGATAAAGAGCAAGGGACACTACATCAGTAGTATGCGGTGTAAATTGAGAATTTAGGTCGTATGGGAGGCGTGCTAAGGTAGCTCATGCAAGTTGGTTCGTGGCCGAGCGGTTCTAGGCGCTAAAGTCTGGAGCCGCGCGACCGCTACGGTAGCACGTTCGAATTCTGCCTCGGGCATGGATGTGTGTGATGTCCTTTGGTTAGTTAGGTTGAAGTAGTTCTAAGTTCTAGGGGACTGATGACCTCAGAAGTCCCATAGTGCTCAGAGCCATTTGAACCTTTTGAACCAGTCCAGCATAAAATTTTCAACTTTCCCTTTGATTTAAATCAGTTCCCACTGGCTGCTTATGGCTTTAATTCCTTAGTTTCTTGACTATTTGTTGCGTTCCCCTAAGCCTGGTACACTACAGTTTTTGTTTTGGAAATAAATATTCTGCAGCTTCAGTTTATTTATTTATATTTCTCTTTGTTACTGGCCTCGGATTCTAGCCACAAACTCAAACAACCTGTCCTATCCTTGGCCGAGCTGTTGACCTTGTGCCCAGAAACACCAGTCTTCTGAAAGAGGAAACAACATAACATGACACCCTGAAACTTTGGAAGAGGAGAACAAGAGGAAAGAATATCACATCGACTGCTATGCCCTTACAAAATTTCTGCTCGATTTCTTGCAGGGTGTACAAAATGAATAAGACACTCCTGTCTCACTCCTTTCTGAACTAGGGCTACTCTGTCATCTGTTTCGACTCTTAAACTTCATTCTGATTTCTGAACAAGTTGCGATAATCAGATGTCCTGTTTAAAAAGTAAGAGAGCTATATTAAAATAATAACAACACTACAAATTAAAATAACTCACACAGATAACTATAGGTACATGTATTCGTTACTATTTGAATGCGTTAGTCACATTGGCTACAGCATCGAGTCGTCCGTTCAATGTATATAACAAATATAACCAGTTGTATTCCTAAATTCTTGTTTAAAATACGACAGCGTTTTCGTTGTATATGGTGTACAAACACGACCACCTGCTATTTATAGTTAAAAGTGAGACAACATCGAGTTTCGGCGGATCATCTGATCATTATCCACTAAGACGTTGAATCGATAACTCTGTGTGATCTGTAAATGAAATACACAAAAAAAATCTGGACGTCTTTCATCTATCTGTAGTCAAAATAATTTAAAATATTCGAGATAGCTTATTATCAGACCAAACATTGTGGCAGTAAAATTTCCGCTGCGCTGGAGTAATCTTTGTTAGAAACTGTATGTCCTGTGCTTTGGTTCAGTTAAGTGACAATCTGCTTACTGCAAACGAAGAATACATATACGTTACAAATTACTCTGTTTGCTAAAACATTTATGTTGAATTTCACATAGCCCAGAACGACACGTGTGTCGCAGGAAAATAGAACAATAAAAATGAATAATCTCTCACGTGTAGTGGCATAAAAGCAGTTGACATAGAATAGAACGCTGTTGCACCCCTATTTTTCGTACCCGTTCCGTATTTATCCTACACACAGGGACAATTTTCTGCTGTCTACTTCATAGATATGACAGAAACCAGTGGTGAGCTTTTCCATTGATTCTATGATACTCTGTGTAACTTCATATAAACTACCAAAATATCCACCGATTTTAATTTATCACTAAACACTGCAAAAACATAACGCAAAAAGGATAAAGGGGACATTGTACGGTAAATTCGGTGAAATATGACATTTTGTGTTTTCTACTCCGTAATGTACTTTGGACTTTCCGGAACATTTCACTGTATATTACATTAAAATCATACAATTGTGAGACCTTCAAATAATATTTTGAATGTTGATGTGTGACTGTCAAATTTCGCGGTTACGCAAATACTGCCCCATATCTCGAGAACTACTCATTCTAGAAGGCTGTGAGTTGCTTTGTTTAGTGTCTACTGCTACATCTCAGAAGTTGGCATTACGAATAAACAAATAAGTCCTATGCTTTTTATACTAGTTTTCGTTGAAAATAGTGTGATCATCGGTTACTTTTGCAGAAAGCTAACTTCTACTGCTTTTTATACGCAAATGAAATGACTAAGCGTAAAAGTAACTTCAAGGAACGTAAATTTTCCGGTAACAGATATGTGAGACTTTTCTTTCATCGAACATCAACCGATCAAACTCTGAACTATATTTTTTTGCAATAAATGACCCGTTTTCTAAAAAAGTACTGATGGAAGAGACATGGAATTTTCACAGCACACATATGGCACAAGAATAATTAAAATATCCTGAGTTGTGTTGTTTTTTGTTGATTACTTACAAAATTCTGTCAAAAAAATTGAGTGTTTGAAAAAAAAAAGGTAACATGTCCCCCAATACAATTTTAGTTATAATTCTAGTTCAGTGTATCTAAAAAGCTGCATTCAGTAATTATGGAAAATTGTAAGTTGGTGTCTTAAAAAGTTTGCATGGTAATTGGTCACAAAATTCGATAATTTAACATTAGCGGCATTGAAAATACACTCCTGGAAATGGAAAAAAGAACACATTGACACCGGTGTGTCAGAACCACCATACTTGCTCCGGACACTGCGAGAGGGCTGTACAAGCAATGATCACACGCACGGCACAGCGGACACACCAGGAACCGCGGTGTTGGCCGTCGAATGGCGCTAGCTGCGCAGCATTTGTGCACCGCCGCCGTCAGTGTCAGCCAGTTTGCCGTGGCATACGGAGCTCCATCGCAGTCTTTAACACTGGTAGCATGCCGCGACAGCGTGGACGTGAACCGTATGTGCAGTTGACGGACTTTGAGCGAGGGCGTATAGTGGGCATGCGGGAGGCCGGGTGGACGTACCGCCGAATTGCTCAACACGTGGGGCGTGAGGTCTCCACAGTACATCGATGTTGTCGCGGAAGGTGCACGTGCCCGTCGACCTGGGACTGGACCGCAGCGACGCACTGATGCACGCCAAGACCGTAGGATCCTACGCAGTGCCGTAGGGGACCGCACCGCCACTTCCCAGCAAATTAGGGACACTGTTGCTCCTGGGGTATCGGCGAGGACCATTCGCAACCGTCTCCATGAAGCTGGGCTACGGTCCCGCACACCGTTAGGCCATCTTCCGCTCACGCCCCAACATCGTGCAGCCCGCCTCCAGTGGTGTCGCGACAGGCGTGAATGGAGGGACGAATGCAGACGTGTCGTCTTCAGCGATGAGAGTCGCTTCTGCCTTGGTGCCAATGATGGTCGTATGCGTGTTTGGCGGCGTGCAGGTGAGCGCCACAATCAGGACTGCATACGACCGAGGCACACAGGGCCACCACCCGGCATCATGGTGTGGGGAGCGATCTCCTACACTGGTCGTACACCTCTGGTGATCGTCGAGGGGACACTGAATAGTGCAGGGTACATCCAAACCGTCATCGAACCCATCATTCTACCATTCCTAGACCGGCAAGGGAACTTGCTGTTCCAACAGGACAATGCACGTCCGCATGTATCCCGTTCCACCCAACGTGCTCTAGAAGGTGTAATACAACTACCCTGGCCAGCAAGATCTCCGGATCTGTCCCCCATTGAGCATGTTTGGGACTGGATGAAGCGTCGTCTCACGCGGTCTGCACGTCCAGCACGAACGCTGGTCCAACTGAGGCGCCAGGTGAAAATGGTATGGCAAGCCGTTCCACAGGACTACATCCAGCATGTCTACGATCGTCTCCATGGGAGAATAGCAGCCTGCATTGCTGCGAAAGGTGGATATACACTGTACTAGTGCCGACATTGTGCATGCTCTGTTGCCTGTGTCTATGTGCCTGTGGTTCTGTCAGTGTGATCATGTGATGTATCTGACCCCAGGAATGTGTCAATAAAGTTTCCCCTTCCTGGGACAATGAATTCACGGTGTTCTTATTTCAATTTCCAAGAGTGTACAATGTCCCTTAATTTTGTTGTTCTTGTGCTGATCCTCATTTTATGGTGCTGAATCGCAAGTCTGACAGTAAATTATAAGTAAAAGCCCGATTCTTTGAGGAATCGTACTGCTCTGTACAAAATAGTTTCGAACGTCTGACTGCGTTGTTGGTTGATAGGTTAAACGTTTCACGTTAAACATAAAAGTGAGAAAAAGTTTAGAAAAGGCTTGAAGTCATGTTCTCATTGTGAAGCAGGAGATGATTATACTTTGGGTAATTTGTGCTCCATTTTGAGCAAAAGAAAGTTTTCCACTCATTACAATGTTTATGAAGTCAAATGTCCTGAACAATGAGTTTAACCTTATAATTATTCAGGTGGATACTGTCTGAAAAACTGTGTTGCGAATAGAGTCGGTAGCAAGTAAGTCAAATATTAAAATGACATCTCTGCCGCTGAGTTTTCGCTACAGTAGTAGTAAGTAAGTGAACAACTTTTTTCGTTTTATCATTTTGTCTGTGGTGTTAGCGGTAGAAAGTTTCGTAAAGTTTGCTGTCATTCTCACATACTACACCAATGTAGCCCGGATATTTACGTTACGTCATTTCTTTCTGATCGGCCAATAATTCGTTACCCTTTTTGGCAATCTATTTTGTGTCATTCTATCAACATGATCTTTCCATTTTCTTCAGTTCTCTTCTATCTTGTCATTAATTGAAAAGATTTTTGAATCTGATCTTACCCTTTCAATCCTTATCTTATCCGTTGTATTACAGCCGCTTGCATATCTCATGAACATCTCTGCAGCTTGTAAATGTGATTTTTCTTTTTTCTTACCGTCCGTCATTCGGAACCATATACAAGAGTACATTCAGCCATAACTTCATAGAATTACATTTGTGTTTCTTTTCTCGTTTTGCTTCCCAAAGATCTTCCAATTGTTCCACATATAGCTTGATATTTAATAACCTCCTACTCAATTTCTTTGTCGTAGTTCAAACTAACATCACATCCTAGATAAGTGACGTGGGACCCCTGTTCCAATTTTTATTTTCATTTGTTGTTATTTTCATTCAGACTGGATTCTAACCTTTGAAAACCATTTATAGATATGGTTAAACTGTAATATATTACGTATTGGCATTACTCTTTGTAAATGATGTTCTGTTTCCTGTATCTGGAATTAAAATAGGCTCTAACGAGCCATTAAGTACTCCGTTACAGGTTTATGACGAGATGATTATACAGGAAACAGAAGACAATACTTGTCTTATTGCGTTAATCCTTTAACTAAGGCAATACCTCCCAATGTGTAGATTATGAGAGAACTAAATTTTTTTTAAATTCAGTAAAAAATTGCGCTAAATACCGTAATTCTAATTTCTATAATTGGTAGATGGGCAATCTTCAAGTAGAACTATATTCCGGGTTCCTGGATGGTCGCTTAGTAATACGGATGTGATGAGATGTGTTAGCACCCTTTAATTCGTGTACGCCGTGTTCTCAAAGTGTCTGAAAGTACAGGTAGTAAAGAAATTGGCTTGCAACTGTCCACTTTATCTCTTTATCCCATTTTTCGAAGTGGTTTTCACTAAAGAGTAGGGAAAAGTCATTGTGACAAATAGTCACACTGACTCAATACATCACTCAATATATGATTAAATGATGACACAGGCGACTTGAACAATGAACTATTAAAGGTTTCTAGAATAGTACCCTCAGTATCATGGCAACTGGACTCTTGTCATGACTTACAAATTAGCACTGCAGAGGTGGAACATTAACATTTATGGTAATGGTCAGGCAGCAGTTACGGCAGAAACTGCGCCGTAGGCGAATATCGCAACTGTTTGACTCTGCTTATTTGGAAGAAAGTAACGGGCGAGGAGGCGAGTAGTAAGCGTTTTGAGGCCTGGGAAAGTAACGCGTCTGGTGAAGGGAAGAGGTTTGGCACGCAAGGGAGTAGGTGGGCTGCAGGTTAAGCTCTGCTCGGACACTGCCAGATACGGAAGTCAGGGCTGGTATTAAGTGCAAAATGCCACCTAAATTCTCATTTACAACTCTGAAAGCATACGTGCTCGGAAACAAGCTTTTGTGGCTTCCAAGTTTATAGCGACAAAGGAAAGGCGTCTACATCAATGAGAAAAGAACACAAAGGAAGAAGTAGTTGAGGAGAAAGTGAGACAAGATTCTATCCTATCCTCAACCTTACTCATTCTGTACATTACGCAGTCTGCGAAGAAACTCAGGAGTAATTTGGAAACGGAATTAAGTCAAGAGATAGACATTAAAAGTTTTATTTTTTGCCTACGACATTGTAATCCCGTCAGAGACAGCAGGGAACTTCCAGGACCAGCTGAAATGAATAGATAGTGTCTCGGAAACTACAAGTGGAACTTTAGGAAAAGTAAAATAAAGACAATGGAGCTTAGGAAACTTCAGTCAGCCAGGGGCTGAATTAGGTTGGCATGTGAATTTGTGAAACGGTTTCTCATTTTGGGCAGAAAATAACTAACCATAACAAAGTGGAGACGATATTAAGCGTTGTAACAAAAGCGTTTCTTAAAAAACGTTTATCAACATTAAATATAACTTAAAGTTTTAGGAAGTCCTTTCTGAATGTACGTGAAGCGCACACTACAAGTAATGTGAAATTTGTCCGACAAGCAGTATATACAGGGTTGGACAAACACATTAAAACGCTGTGAGAAAGCGCTCTGGAACGTACATGGGATAAGAAAAATAACGTGAACAGTGGTAGTAATGGGATGGTCGTGTTTGACGGTCAACAGCGCAGGTAAGGCGCGTGTCGCTTTGGACTGTGCGTGTTCACTACTGACTAGGCACCAGTGCAGGTTGTTAACGAGTAGTGCACACTCTGTATTTGTATTCAGAGACGGAGGTCGACGTGTAGTGAAAGACCTAACAGAGATCCAATGAGGGCAGTTTGTGGGGGCCCGATTAGCTGAAGCATCAGTAACCGAGACAGACAACTTACTGAATGTTTCAAGAACAACTGTTTCAACGGTCGTGACAGCCTACACAAAACATGGAAAGACATCATCATGTAAACATAACAGTGGGCGCAAATCAAAACTAAATGACAGAGATCGTAGTACGCTAACACGAATTGTGTCGAAACGACAAAAATCTACAGCGGCTAAAGTGACTGCAGAACCCAGTGGCCATATCCGAGACCCCGTATCTATCGACAGTGTCAGCCGATAACTCCATAAAGCGAATAAGCATCGACGAGCTGCTGTACTGAAACCATTAGAGACGACAGCTAACGCAAGGATGCGTAAAACATGCTCTCAGGAGCATAAATCCAGGATGGCTGATCAGTGAAAACACATCATGTGGTCCGACGAGTCAACGGTTTCGTTATTTCCAAAATCGGGCCGGGTTTACATCTGGAGAACGTCAAAAGAAGCCTACAATGACTGATTAATTCCAACTGCTAAGCGTGGAGGTGGAAGTGTGATGGCGTGGGCAGCCATATCACGATATTCTGCTGGTCCCATCATTACTCTCAAAGACTGTGTTACAGCCGACGATTATGTGAGCCCTGTAGGTGCACCCCGTGATTCAAATGTTGTTCCCCAACAGTGATGCCATATTACAGGACGATAATGCATCCATTCACACAGCCAGGATAGTCTGGAGCATGGAAGTGAACTGCAGCGTCTTCCGTGGCCAGCACTATCTTCGGACTTGACCGTTATCGAACCCTCATGACTGGTACTGGAGCACAGACTCCAGAACAGATCTCCGCCTCCCTCGTCACTACCGGAGTTAGCAGAGGTTCTAATCGAAGAGTGGCATAACAGTCCATTGCAGACAATATAGGCATTATATTCCAGTATTCCAAGAAGAATCACAGCTACATTATAGGCAAATGGGGGTTAATGCCTTATTAATAAAGCATTCACAAGTAGGTACAGACGGCTCTAAGGCCAGTATCACACTATCAAATTTCTTTGTCAAAGATTTGATCAAAGATGTGATCAAATATTCGTCAAATATACTTGACAAAGATCTTTGACGTGGCGTTAAAAAGGGGTATCACACTGTCATCGTATTTTTCGTCAAAGTTCAAGATGGCTGACAACAACAACAACTTATTATCCTAAGCAGTTGCATGTACCACAATTGTACTGTGTGCACATGAGGAAGAGAATTGGGGGGGGGGGGGGGAGGGGGAGGAAACGTAGCTGGGTGAAGCAGTGGGTTTTACGACGACACGATAAAAGCATTCAACAAAACTTGTTACGTGAGCTTATAGAGGAGGGCGTCAAGTCGTACATCAATTACTTAAGAATGGATGAGCAAACATTTGTGTATGTGCTCAGTGCAGTTTATCCTCACATCACAAAGCAGAATACTCACTTAAGAACTGCTATATCTGCAGAAGACAGACCCAGTGTAACACTCCAATTCCTTGCTACAGGAGAGAGTTAGGTTAGGTTAAGTTAGGTTAGGTCAGGTCAGGTCAGTTCAGGTCAGGTCAGATCTCCAATCTCCATTTATTTCTGTATTGAAGGTGCCTCACGTTGTAAAGCGCCGCATCATCTTCATACAACTCTATTTATTTTGTAGTTTTCGGTACACACCAACTGTATTTACGGGCAATGTTTATAAAAAACACTACAGACGACAGAACGCTGCAGCGATGCTAGCGCTCCACGTGGTAACATGTCACATTGCAGTGAGCAGAAGGCAAGCGACTGCTTTGATCAAATCTACAGCGAGGCCCTAGGTTTGATCAAATGTTTGACGACATTTAACAAAGTTCCCTATTACACCGTCAAATTTCTTTAACAAAGACCGGCCTAAGTACTATGGGACTTAATATCTGAGGTCATCAGTCCCCTAAACTTAGAACTACTTAAACCTAACTAACGAAAGTACATCACACACATCCATGCCCGAGGCAGGATTCGAACCTGCGACCGTGGCAGTCGCGTGGTTCCGGACTCAAGCGCCTAGTATCCCTCGGCCACCGCCACCAGGAAGTAAGTACAGACAGACGTTCACATTATTTTGCCTATCCCCTGTATATCTGGATGCTTGCCAAGAGTTCATCTGTTTCATCTGAAGATGAACAACTCTCGTCCAATGTCTTCGATACATTGCAAGTGTCACTTTTGGTCAGAAAAGTGTTCTGTTTAGTTGTGACCATTATGTCGGACCTAAGTCACTTCGAACGTGGGCAAATTCTTGGTGCTTGGTGGGTGCTTCGGTAACGAACTGAATTGAAGTGTTTGGTGTTTCAAGAGGCACCATATCGAAGATTTACGCCGCATACAGGTAAACTGGAAAAAGATACAAGGCGGACGAAATTGTGTGTTGTGTGATCGTCGCAGACAGTCACTGAAAAGACCTGTGATGAAAAATAAGAGAACGACACTGCAGAGTAGGATGTCGCACTCGCGAACACTGTCAGCGCCAAAACAGTACGAAGGGACGAGCTGCAAATCCAGAACTACTGATCGGTGTTGGAGATGTTCGTAACAGGAAAAAGTGTGTCGAAGCCGTAAACCAGTAATGCAAGGGAGTCATCCTACTGGATGAGTATCGAGTCACACTGTTTCCAACTTCTGGCCGAGTTTACGTCCCAAGAGTGAAACATGGCGGGCGTTCGGTGACGATTTGGGCAACCATATCGCGATATACTGGGGGATCCACGGGTACTCTGTGAGGTCGCATTACTATTACTGATCAGTTACATCCAGTGGTACAATGTTTGTCCCCCAGTCGTGACTCTGGGTTCCAAGACGATGGAGCCCCTATTCACACAGCTCTCATTGTCCATAAATGATTATTGAGCGTGTGTAGGTCTACTTTCGAGATAAGGGCGTGTGACCGCTATCCACTTCCATCATCGTTTCCCTAACTTGGCACTATTCTGCTTGAGGAATATTTTACGAGTGTCTTGAGAACGACAGAGGACCTGTGTCTATCCATTTCGAGTCGACTGGAAACTGTTTTGAATGCGAACGGGTTTCAAACACCGTCTTAGGAGTGGTAATGGGTTCTGTTTTTGGTGTTTCCATAATTTTGTGCAGCCGCTGCACAATAAGAGGGTTCTGAAATGTGGTGTCAGAGCAGAGTGCTGTTCAGTGGCTAATGAGTGGTTTACTGAATAGAAAAGAAATTGGCAAAACTTGACCCGAAGATCAGTCGATAGGAGACATGTGGAGGCATCAAGTAATCGTCAGTCTGCGAATGAAGGGAAGTGCAAGGCGCCGGTATAGGAGAGAGAGTGCAAAGCTTGACGATAGTAAGGATTTTGGAATGTCTGTGGGTTGCAGCAATTTTTCCCAGATGAAGAAATTTGTATGGGGTGGACTAGATTGGCAAATTGCATCAGCCACTCTACAGACTGGAGACCAAAACAACTAAATGAAAGAAAGGTTAGATTTTATTACCAGGATCAGACTGTGACATGATACTCACGAATCCACCCCTCTTATTAAGCACTCATACACCTATCCAAATTCAACTAAAAGATCGCTTGTGCTCTTCCTGCTCACCGCTAAGCCAGATAACAAATCAAAATTGTCCAAGTAATGAAATTAAAAACTTTACTTTACCGATAATAGCCAAGTCACTTTACTTAAAACAGACTTTGATAAAGCATTCAATAACAAAATTAAAACTTTCCAAGTAATGAAACAAAACACCAACTTGCATACAATTTCGCTACCGAACATGTCGGGAGCCACTTCTTTAAATTTTAGCACAACGAGTTATTAAATTACAAGGGCTCGCTAACAGGGAGGCAGAACTAGCATTTTCAAAGGATGCCAAGTAGATTAAAACAATCAAAGTAAAGATAGAGTCATTCATCTTTCACAATAAGTAATAATTTTAAAGTCACGTAATTAAGGTTTTGCACTTGTGGAGGACTGTGTTGTATTTTACACCCTGTTCCTCATTTTAAATTCACCGCTTTCATTTGTATTTTACTTCGTCAAAATTTTACGATAAAATATTTCACAGGTGCTGCTCCTAGTAATTCCATCTTATTAATGTTTTATGTGATTACATTTATAAACTTTTGGTGGCTCTATATATATCCAGTTTACGGCCTCTTATTCTTACCAGCAGCTGCGTGGCAGCGCCACCTATTGAGGTGATTCTGTATTAGGCGTCAGTACTGGCACACGACGCTGTGGGGCATTATGCTTACTACCTGAGCCCCATCTTATTCTGTTACTCGCTCCTGTGAACGGGAACGCGTTAAGCAGGTCTTGGAGTCACCCACGTCCATTTAGAAAAGGTAAGGCCTTATCATAGGGCTTCAGCAATATGAATGCATGAGTGTCCGATCACTGGTGAAGTTTCTTATCTGTTTTTACTATTTTATATTTCTTGTCTTTACTGAGTTTGACGAACGCGATATTGGCCTATTGTTTTCGACGATGCCCTTTGGCTACACTGTCTGCAGGATCGTTATAAGAAATACCAAATTAAGGTATATGCTCTTTCACTATTTGATCTGTTCATATATACTTTTAGGTTATCCAAGTCTGCACAACGCGATCGCGATTCTTAAATAGATGTATTTGTTCTGTGTTTTCTATGTGGATCAACCTGCAGATGCCTAAATAAGGCGAAACGCGTAGTTGGTTAACAATGTTGTTGTTGTGTTGTTGTTGGGGTCTTCAGTCCATAGACTGGTTTGGTGCAGCTCTCCATGCTACTCTATCCTAAGCAAGCTTCTTCATCTCCCAGTCCCTACTGCAACCTACATCCTTCTGAATCTGTTTAGTGTATTCATCTCTTGGTCTCCCTCTGCAATTTTTACCCCCCACGCTGCCCTCCAATAGGTGATCCCTTGATGCCTCAGAACATTTCCTTCCAACCGGTCCCTTCTTCTGGTCAAATTGTGCCACAAACTCCTCTTCTCCCCAATTCTATTCAGTACCTCCTCATTAGTTATATGATCTACACATCTAATCTTCAGCATTATTCTGTAGCACCACATTTCGAAAGCTTCTATTCTCTTCTTGTCCAAACTATTTATCGTCCATGATTCACTGCCATACGTGGCTATACTCCATACAAATGATTTCAGAAACGATTTCCTGAGACTCAAATCTATACTCAATGTTAACAAATTTCTCTTCCTCAGAAACTCTTTCCTTGCCATTGCCACTCTACACATTATATCCCCTCTGCTTCGACCATTATCAGTTATTTTGATCCCCAAATAGCAAACTCCTTCACTACTTTAAGTGTCTCATTTCCTAATCTAATTCCCTCAGCATCACCCGATTTAATTCGACTACATTCCATTATTCTCGTTTTGCTTTTGTTGATGTTCATCTTATATCCTCCTTTCAAGACACTGTCCATTCCGTTCAGCTGCTCTTCCAAGTCCTTTGCTGTCTCTGACAGAATTAGAATGTCATCGATGAACCTCGAAGTTTTTATTTCTTCTCCATGGGTTTTAATTCCTACTCCAAAGTTTTCTTTTGTTTCCTTATCTGCTTGCTCAACATACAGATTGAATAATATCGGGGATAGGCTACAACCCTGTCTCACTCCCTTCCCAATAACTGCTTCCATTTCATCTCGCTCGACTCTTATAACTGCCATCTGGTTTCTGTACAAATTGTAAATAGCCCTTCGCTCCCTGTATTTTACCCCTGCCACCTTCAGAATTTGAAAGAGAGTATTCTAGCCAATATTGTCAAAAGCTTTCTCTAAGTCTACAAATACTAGAAACGTACGTTTGTCTTTCCTTAATCTTTCTTCTAAGATAAGTCGTAAGGTCAGAATTGCCTCACCTGTTCCAATATTTCTATGGAATCCGAACTGATCTTCCCCGAGGTCGGCTTCTACAAGTTTTTCCATTCGTCTCTAAAGAATTCGTGTTATTATTTTGCAGCCGTGGCTGATAGCTCGGTAATTTTCACATCTGTCAACGCCTGCTTTCTTTGGGATTGGAATTATTATATTCTTCTTGAAGTCTGGGGGTATTTCGTCTGTCTCCTACATCTTGCTCACCAGATGGTAGAGTTTTGTCACAACTGGGTGTCCCAAGGCTGTCAGTGATTCTAATGGAATGTTGTCTACTCCCGGGGCCTTGATTCGACTTAGGTCTTGCAGTGCTCTGTCAAACTCTTCACGCAGTATCATATCTCTCATTTCATCTTCATCTACATTCTCTTCCATTTCTATAATACTATCCTTGAGAACAGAGTCCATGTATAGTCTCTCTAGATACTCCTTCCAACTTTCTGCTTTCCCTTCTTTGCTTAGAACTGGGTCTCCATCTGAGCTCTTGATATTCATACAAGTGGTTCTCTTATCTCCAAAGGTCTCTCTCATTTTCCTGTAGGCAGTATCTGTCTTACCCCTACTGAGATAAGCCTCTACATCCTTACATTTGTCCTCTAGCCATCCCTGCTCAGCCATTTTGCACTTCCTGTCGATCTCATTTTTGAGACGTTTCTATTCCTTTTTGCCTGCTTCATTTACTGCATTTACAAAAAAGACTAAATTTGCAACCAAAACAGTTTTTAACCAATACTGTTAAGCACTGGTTTGCTGAATGCCACAGATGGATTGGAAAAATTTTTACGCTAAGTTTGATTTATTGTGGATTCTTATAAAAGTTCTTTTCAGCTGCCACGATGCAGTGCTAGAAAAAACGGAGTCCTTTTACGGCCATGGTCAAAGTGACAGCAAATTGGCGTGTGAGACTAAATGTGCCAGATAATTGGGAATCAGGGGAGAGACAACATTAATATTTTATCAGTGTTACCGCCGTGTTTAATTAGCGAACACAACATCATCTTCAACACACAAAGCCATCGTGTACTCACTCCTTTCTTCATCTGTAACAGTGCCCTTTTTTCTGTACTGAAAATAGCCTCGCATAAGGATTTTCAGCAGTGTAACCCAAAGGCATGGAAATATCAGACTGCCAAATCAAATGGCACTATGGGACTTAACGTCTGAGGTCATCAGTCCCCTAGAACTTAGAACTACTTAAACCTAACGAACCTAAGGACGTCACACACATCCATGCCCGAGGCAGGATTCGAACCTGCGACCGTAGCGGTCACGCGGTTCCAGACTGTAGCGCCTAGAACCACTGGGCCACCGCGGCCGGCATCAGATTGCCAGTTTGGTATGATTTCGTCAACTGAATCATTGAGTTAATATATACCATTTTAGTGTATTTGGAGATATATTTGTTGCGTATTATATTTTTCTGTACCAAAGACTAATTCAACATCGTTGCACAATTATACAATAGGTAATAAAAAATCTTAAGAATATTGCTCCACAATATGCGGTGTCCCTGTCCCCCCGACGTTAACTACAAGCTATCTGCGATGAATTAGTTAATGGATAAGGACTTTTATTTCTCGTCTGTCGCCACACCGAAAGTGTACATCGTACGATAACCAGGATTTAGACGAACCAGTAGTAACCCTCATAAAGTTGAAATCATCTTCTACTTAAGTGCAGTTGTTGTTTAATAGCAGATCCTTTCCTCTAACAAGGGTAGGCGCATGGAGAATTTCGACGTTGAATTACGTTCCTTGGAAGAGCTGACGATATTATGAAATAAACTAAGATTCCATACGTCGATATGTCAACAACATCACGATCTCTGGTGTCAATGTTTCCCTTCATGCACCTCCGGAATGATAGTATTTGCCAATATGCCATTTGTTCAATACATGTAGCTGGCCGAAGTGGCCGTGCGGTTCTAGGCGCTGCAGTCTGGAACCGCGAGACCGCTACGGTTGCAGGTTCGAATCCTGCCTCGGGCATGGATGTGTGTGATGTCCTTAGGTTAGGTTTAACTAGTTCTAAGTTCTAGAGGACTGATGACCCCAGGAGTTAAGTCCTACAGTGCTCAGAGCCATTTGAACCATTTGTACAACAAACTGTTGTTTTCGTTTAGAAAAGTGCTTTGGCAAAATCTACACTGTTGTAATAATTGCCTGTCCGTTCACATTGCACAGTAAGTGTGTCGGCCAACACTATGAACAACGCTGAATCGCAAGGACTCAATATAGAGTCACACTCCGATTCAGTCTTGACAGAGGTGCTCTCCCAGTGAAGTACTGAGGAGAGATTTGTTCCTCACTCCAAGAGCGACAACGGAACGGTGCCTCTCCACGACAGACGTGAAGGGGTATATCTTTCGGGCTCTTCTATTACTCCTTCAGCTCAAGGCGTCGGGAATATCGTCTGCCAATCAGCATTGCTCTTCTAAAACGGGACAATGAAGTTTCGTTTAAGGCGACCAATCCGGAAATCTGTAGCATCGGCGTTTGGCGTTTGCTGTCTCCCTATGAAAACCTATGAAACTGCGTGCTATGTTTGTAAAGAATGCCTAGACTGGGTACTCCCAGACAATGTAGCGGAATTTGCTTTTAAGCTGAACACAGGGTCATTCTCCCTTTCACTCGGGCAAACGCTGTCTGCTCTACGGTAGATAGGTTGACTCATCCTCTGAAGGGACTGGCCTCCTGGCGTGCGGTTTGCCTCTCCCGAACTAAAAGCTCCTGACCGTCATGTCTCGAATGTGTGTGTGTACGCCAGCCTCGAGTATTTCAATCTCGGTGCGCACTTGCGACTTACTTGTTATTTGCATATCGTTTACATGAATTCATACAACATTGACTTTATCTTATCGAGTTTGGGTTCGACTGAAGCGTCTTGATGTGTGGAATATGATTGTGAGGCGGAATATGTAAGCAATGAAGGTCAGGAGACCTCGACGTCTAACAATGTGGACTGCTGCCAGCGCCACCGTGCGACGACTGCAGGTCAAATGCACCGTATGATCATACCCCGAGGTGATTTAAACCTGCAAACCTTCCACCAGAGCGTTGTTTCACTACGTATCAGCATTATTCTTAATTTATGCACACGTGTGTAGAACGGAATACAAGTTTGTGTTCCTACATTAACAAGACATTTTTAACAAATAATTCAGTCTCGACAATGTCTTCCAGTTCGTCTGCCGCCCACTGGCCGTCTCTTTGACTCCAATAGCGTCTTGTACACTCACTGCTGCGTCTTGTACACCCACTGCTGCGTCTTGTACACCCACTGCTGCGTCTTGTACACCCACTGCTGCGTCTTGTACACCCACTGCTGCGTCTTGTACACCCACTGCTGCGTCTTGTACACCCACTGCTGCGTCTTGTACACCCACTGCTGCGTCTTGTACACCCACTGCTGCGTCTTGTACACCCACTGCTGTGTCTTGTACACCCACTGCTGCGTCTTCGGTACAGAAATGGAACGCCTTGACGAACTCGGTCTTGGGTCATGAGACAAACACAAAACACATACATTTCAGTACATTACCTGACATGAAATTTATAATACAAACTTCTAACGCATAGTTCTACTTCCCTGGCGTCTCCCAACGGAACCTATCAGTCTTGCTTCTGTGGAGATCCACAGCCTCTATGTGTTTCATTAAAAGAAAACATTATCCGTTGTAGGCTGTAATGTGCTTTATTAAAATCATGCCTATTAGCTAATTTCGGCCATGAGCCATTAGCAGGAACTGTAAGTAAGACAGCGTGGAAGAGCATCAAATGTCTGCATAGACTGTCATATAAATAAAGCATTCTATAACTGACATTAACGTAATCAGATCTACACTGCTGTACTATTACTTACATTTGGTGTGTCATGTATTAAATTTTGTGCTCATCGCATTCTTTTGTCGCATACATAAACCCAGAAGCTATACTCCACCGTAACATATTCTAAGTGCCGCTGCCTGACAACTAAAACAGCTGGTACGATGTTGTCAAAAATGTACACATGAGAGATTAATAAAAATACAAATTTCAAAAATATTTTAAGTTTACAATATCCGTGATACATCAGTGGGACCAGATGACAATTTGTTGTTGTCGTAGTCTTCAGTCCAGAGACTGATGGAGTTCTCCATACTACTCTATCCTGTGCAAGCTTCTTCATCTCCCAGTACCTACTACAACCTAGATCCTTCTGAATCTGTTTAGTGTATTCATCTCTTGGCGATTCTTTGATGCCTCAGAATATGCCCTACCACCCGATTCCTCCTTCTAGTCAAGTTGTGCCACAAATTCCTCTTCTCTCCAATTCTATTCAATACCTCCTCATTAGTTATGTGATCTACCCATCTAATATTCAATATTCTTCTGTAGCACCACATTTCGAAAGCTTTTATTATCCTCTAGTCTAAACTATTTATCGTTCACTTTCATACATGGCTACACTCCATACAAATACTTTCAGGAAAGACTTCCTGACACTTAAATCTAGACTCGATGTTAACAAATTTCTCTTCTTCAGAAACGCTTTCCTTGCCATCCTCTCTACTTCGGCCATCATCCGTTATTTATAACAATTTATGACAAGGAAATCTGTGACTATTGATCTGTCTATATTACACTAATAAGGGAAAGAAGTGATAATAGGAACCAATAAATGTATAGGTCTATGAGTGTACTTAAAAGTCATTGAGACGTTACTGCATACAGAAAAGTGATGAAATACCCTTCTCAAAACAATGCATATGTATCTTACATGAAGCAAAACACATAGCACAAACCAGATTATGCAAAGAAAAACGTTCGGAACCGAGTAGCAATATCTGAAAAATACAGGTAAAAATAATTCCGAGATATGAATCGAATAAAAGTATTGGCTACTACAAACAGTAAGGTACCTCATCAGTGAGTGAAGATTGCACACGGACATCAATTTAAATGACGCCTCATGCAGAGGATTTTTTTTACAGAACATGAATCTAATCCTTGTACAGAGACCAGATTGAAGGGGATATGGTTTTTTTCCCGCACGACTTGTATTTTTCAAAATGAGTAAATAGCGACAGTCAGTGTTCGTCACGATATACCGTCAACGCTACAGGTGTTGCACGGAGCTTGTTTCGTTTACGTCTCCCATTTCTGCGTGCCCTCACAGTAGTTTCGACATCGTGAGAGATGTCGCTCCATTGTGTTGCGTGCCTTCTGTTGGTCGAAGTATGCGAGGACCACTCCAGCATGGGCGATACAGGCAACTCTATAGACAATACGCTTAAGAGCGGCTATAAAGCTCGACGTTAGTTCGAAACTTCTCTATACACGCTTCGCTGGCTGTTCCCATCGCTGGCTGTTCACACCACGATTCGGTCACCTGCTAACGATTTCCGTCTGCCGCACCGCCTCATCGTAAATACCTAGCACAAGTCTGGCCTTTCTCCCAGAGTGGAGTGCTATTAATTGTTCCTCTCTGGCTAATTTGTGAACACGGCCTCGTCTCCCTGCCATTCCACCATTGTCACTGTAAATCTCTGCTGGTGATATCTGATAATATACTCCCCGTTGTAAAAGGCGCCATGACTCTCAGAAAAAGCACCCGATACCGCTGCAGGAATAGGCTTCGGTGGCAGTCGGGCCTTTGAGTTCAACTTTCACCGTCCGTTTGGCCCGGATCCAGCTATTCATAAATCCGTCCCATCTATAATTCATAGCAGAGAAAGGAGAAGCAACATCTGTATTACAAGACGCTGTACATTCTCTAGCACGCATTAACTGGGATCCGCCTATTTAATACCTGCAATCAACCGTAGGCTAGTACTCTCGAAACGAGTTCCCGACGTAACGTACAAAGCACGTTTCCTGAAAACGGTGCGACCGTCTTTTTGAGATATGCTTCGGATCAAAAGTATCACGACACCTAATAATGGACATTATTATGGGATGTCTGGATGCCTGTGGAGGAATTGAGGCAATTCTTTCACTGGAGCCGAAAGAAGTTGGACGCCATGGTTGGAGCCAGATCGACGTTCTAACTCAACCCAATAGTGCTCCATCCGGTTCGGGTCGGGCTTCTGCCTAGGTTATTCCATGTGAAGAATGCTATTGTCCATAAACAAATGCCTCACAGATGCTGCTTAGTGAGTGGATCCACTATCATGTTGATGTGATTCCAATTCGGTTTTACAGAGAGTACTCTACTGCATTGGCTCCTTACTTTCATTTATCGCGAACTTCTTGTCTAATGTAAAGTCCCGAGCGACTGGAAAAAACCACAGGTGACGCCTATATATAAGAAGGGTAGAAGGACAGATGCTAAAATAAATTACAGACCAGTATCCTTAACATCGGTTTGTTGCAGGATTCTCGAACATATTCTCAGTTCGAATATAATGAATTTCCTTGACTCGGAGAAGTTGCTGTCCATGCATCAGCACATCTTTAGAAATTATCGCTCCTGCGAAACGCAACTTGCCCTTTTTTCACATGATATCTTGCGAACCATGGATGAAGGGTATCAGACGGATGCCATATTCCTTGGCTTCCGCAAAGCGTTTGACTCGGTGCCCCACTGCAGACTCCTAACTAAGGTACGAGAATATGGGATTGGTTTCCAAGCACGTGAGACTTCTTAAGTAATAGAACCCACTACGTTGTCCTCGATGGTGAGTGTTCATCGGAGGTGAGGGTATCATCTGGAGTGCCCCAGGGAAGTGTGGTAGGTCCGCTGTTGTTTTCTATCTACATAAATGATGTTTTGGATAGGGTGGATAGCAATGTGCGGCTGTTTGCTGATGATGCTGTGGTGTAAGGGAAGGTGTCGTCGTTGAGTGACTGTAGGAGGATACAAGATGACTTGGACAGGATTTGTGACTGGTGTAAAGAATGGCAGCTAACTCTAAATATAGATAAATGTAAATTAATGCGGATGAATAGGAAAAAGAATCCCGTAATGTCTGAATACTCCATTAGTAGTGTAGCGCTTGACACAGTCACGCCGATTAAATATTTGGGCGTAACACTGCAGAGCCATATGAAGTGGGACAAGCATGTAATGGCAGTTGTGGGGAAGGCAGATGGTCGTCTTGGGTTCATTTTGGGAAGATGTGGTTCATCTGTAAAAGAGACCGCCTATAAAACACTGATACGACCTATTCTTGAGTACTGCTCGAGCGTTTGGAATCCCTATGAGGTTGGATTGAGGGAGGAGACAGAAACAATTCAGCGGTGGGCTGCTAGATTTGTTACTGGTAGGTTTGATCGTCACGCGATTGCTACGGAAATGCTTCAGGAACTCGGGTGGGAATCTCTGGAGGAAAGTAGGCGTTCTTTTCGTGAATCAGTACTGAGGAAATTTAGAGAAACAGCATCTGAGGCTGACTGCAGTACCATTTTACTGCCGCCAACTTAAATTTCGCGGAAAGACCAGAGAGATAAGATAAGAGAGATTAGGGCTCGTACAGAAGCATATAGGCAGTCATTTTTCCCTCGTTCTGTTTGGGAGTGGAACAGGGAGAGAAGATGGTGGTTGTGGTACGAGGTACCCTCCGCCACGCACCATATGGTGGATTGCGGAGTATTTATGTAGATGTAGATGTAGATGTAGATGTAGATGTAGATACAAACAACAACCGTCTCTGGACTGTTTTTCTACTGGATCAATAAAATTCTTCTGGGTGTTGCACTGCTCCATTTCCCAAAGTACCTTAAAATACGAGTACAAACTATTGAACTGTATTAAACTGACGTTCCGGCACCTTTCCTCCTGTAAAACTAGTCTTTTCCTGAGGAAGGCAGTTATAATATGGAAGAAACGCTGGTTTGACAGTTTATATTTCAAAGTACAGGGTGCATCAAAAAGAATCATCCGATTTGGCGCCTCTACATTTCTGAAACTAATAAACATACGCAATGAAGTTTGTTTTTTGATGAATGGGAACGGAAAAAAAAATTTCATACCTTTTCATATGAGTTCAATATGCTGGCTTGAGATGCGCGGCATATGCCAATGCGGTATTCAGACTGTTACCGCACTGCACCGAGCATGTCTGAAGTTACAAACGTTCAAATATGTGTGAATTCCTGAGGCACCAAACTGCTTAGGTCGTCAGTCCCTATACTTAAACTAACTTATGCTAAGAACAACGCACACACCCATGCCCGTGGGAGGACCCGAATCTCCGGCGGGAGGGGCCGTGCAGTCTGTGACATGGCGCTTCAAACAGCGAGGCTTTTAGTTACATCTTTCCTAGCTGCAGTTATGCGATGTCTCAGGTCATTCATTGTTGAAACTTCTGCTAGTTCTGCAAGGTTCGCAGGAGAGCTTCTGAGAAGTTTGAAAGGTAGGAGACAAGGTACTGGCGTAATGAAAGCTGTGAGGAGGGGTCGTGAGTCGTGCTTGGGTAGCAGTTGTTAGAGCACTTGTCCGCGAAAGGCAAAGGTCCCGAGTTCGAGTCTCGTTCCGGCACACAGTTTTAATCTGCCAGCGCACACTCCGCTGCAGGGTGAAAATCTCATTCTGGAATCATTCATTGTTGTTGCTAAAGGAAGCACATAAACAGAGTCTTTTACAAACCACCACAATAAATAATTACGTAAAATCAGGTCTGGTGATCTTGGAGGCCAGCAATGTAAGGCTGAATCATTTGGTCCAGTGCGACCCATCCATCGTTCAGTGACAATTTGTTTTAAAAATTCCAGCACTTCCAGATGCCAATGTAGCGGTGCAGCACCCTCTTGGTAAAAGTCGTTCACATCAGTCTCCAACTGTGGGAAAAGGAAGTTCTCAAGCGTATCGAGGTATGTGTAACGCCCTCTCTGGAAAATTATAATTACTGTGCTGGAAAACCTCTTATATTCTTTGATTTTTAAACAGCTGGGCAAAACTGAACGAACTCAGACATTTCTATCTTTACTTATTCTGATCGTCACTAAACTGACACACAATATTACTTTTAGAGCAACGCAATCTGACTCTTTAATCCGTACAAAATAATGGCCCTGGCTGACGATAACCTATACCTTTCATGAGTCACTTACCTCACAAAAATCTTCTATATTCGAACTACTGCAATACAGCGGGAGCCACTACTGCCAGCTAAATAAAAGATTCAAACTACTGAAGGCACTAACTACTGATAGGCATAGTCAGCATATGAAAGATTTTGATAGAGAGCAAACAATGTATTTACCTTAACAATGTTCAAAAGTCATCATATCTATATCTGTCAATTCATGACATCCGTCTTTACAAATTTCCCTTTTCTGGCGGACACACGTCCATATCGTCCGCTTACAGTAACCTGTCAAAACTCCGGCATCTCTCTCTCTCCACATTCACAACTTTTGGCGGCTCACCTCCAACTGAGCAACGCTACGCCCTCTTCCCAGCCAACAACCCAACACTACACAAACGAATATTCCAACAATGAGTCCAACGAGCCACAGACTGAACACAGCACAGCCAGTGATTTTCACACATAGCGCTACGTGGCGTTACTCACATAAAAACCTAAACAGTTACTTATATATGTGCTCGCTGTAACAGTGTTCTCGGCAAAGAAAAATGGATTGTGCACCTTTTCCTGTCAAACTGCACAACGCACATTCAAGTTTGGAGAGTCCCTCTTATGGTGTTCAACTTCATGTGGTTGTTTCCTGATGACCACAGACGTTAAGTCCCATAGTGCTCAGGGCCATTTGAACCATTTTTTCAGGATGAATGGCGGCGGGCTCTAAGGGAGGAAAAATGGAACTTAATGAGGATGTGGAGGAGCAACAAACCTGTAGTTTTCAGTCACAGCATTACTAGTGTCGTGCTTGACACAGTCAGGTAGTTTAAATACCTGGACGCAACTTTGCAAAGCGATACGAGATGGAATGTGCAAGAGAGAACTGTGGTATGGGAGGGCGGAATGGTCGGCTTCGGTTTATTGGGAGAATCTTAGGAAAGTGTGGTAAAGGACACAGCATGTAGGACGCTGGTGCGACCTGTTCTTGGGTACTGCTCGTGTCTTTGGGATCCGTACTGAGGAGGACTGAAGGAAGACATCCAAGTAATTCTGAGGTGGGTTAATGAATTTGTTACCAGTAGGTTCGAACAACACGTACGTGAAACGGAGATCCTTCGGCAAATCAAATGGGAATCGCTGGACGGAAGCCGACGTTCTTTTCAAGAAACGCTGTTGGGAAACTTTAGAAAACCGGCGTTTGAAGTTGGCTGCCAAACGATTCTACTGTCGATTACATGTATTTCACGTTAGGACCACGAAGATTTGAGAAATCAGGACTCATACGGGAGCATATAGACAGTCGTTTTTCCGGAGCTGTATTTTCGAGTGGAACAGGAAAGGAAATGACAAGTATTGGTACAGGGTATCCTCTGCCACACACCGACTGGTGGCCCGCGGAGTATCTGTGTAGATGTAGAACTTATTTATCAGAACCTAAGCATGAGGGACATAAGCAACCACATTCGTACCATATGTATCTCCTGTAGCCATGATAAAGGGTCCAAATCGGTGTGGAAGAGGATCTTCAGAATGCGATATCCTGCTGAAGCCACTGATTGATAATTAAATCGGGTAAAACTCTCAATTTGAGGCAATGTTTATTGCGACGTTTGACCCGACATTCGTAACAGTTTGCGCGTCTTTAAGACCGGGTGATTTAAGACTGAAGTTAGCCAATTAGGCCGGCGGGTGCAAATTCAGGCTGCCCGCCAGATACAATTCGTGTGAGTTGTTCTCGTAGTGCAGATGACAGTGCACGAGACTGCTCAGCCCTTGGTCGGATTTGATCCTTACTACCGCCCCATGTCCACTTTTTGTGTCGCCCTCTTGTTCGAATATAGGAAGCCTAACGAAGAACACTTTTGGCGACGCCACCTCCGACGGACCGCTTCAATTTGGGAGCATTGTGGTCTGACTGGCTAACTTCGATGCCGATGAACCCGAAAACGGTGCAGCATGGCGATTATTTTTCTTAACAATTACTTCGCAACATAACCTACCCTGCAACACGCTTACAAACTTTTGGGACTCTTTGTGAGTACCATGCACAATACATCTAGGGCAGTTTGCATTTACTGCTCCTAAGGTTTCCAGCTGTACAGCTAGGTGAGTTTCGTTATCAGTAAGAGGATCATCTAAAGTATCCATTTCAACTCCTGTCTGCTGAGGCAGTGCTTGCTGCGCTGATAGATCACCGTCAGTTTCATCATCCGAAATAATTTCGTCTGATATTTCAGATTCATCGCCACACAGAAGAAGAATTTCATCGTCCTGTAGAGATACGTATTTTCCACGCTTATCCATAAAGAAAATATGATGCAAGAATGAAAACTACGAAATATTATATAAGAACAAAAACAATACACTCTTGAAGTCAGCCGAAATGTTGTCTACAGAAAGTAGTAATAATTACTGGAACGATGCATACATAACTGTTCCTTGAGGAACTTAGAAAAGTTGGCTACATAACCGAGACTTTTAGTATACACAGAATAAAACAGAAAATACACGCTTTCGCTAACAAATGCAGTAGCACAACTCAAGACGCTTCTTTGTTCCGTGTATAAAACAAATGACAAGTCGCGACAGCAAACGCCACTGCTATCTGTTGGCCAAACTCGGAACTACGTAAAACGACGCCAGACGTAATCGTTGAAGCATTCGGAAACTCAAAGAAGCCAGGAATACTTAACGATGCTATTTGGAATCACATACTCAGAAAGGATTAATTACCGTCCAATGTGTAGTGTATTTCTGGCACCACAACATTAGCGGCTGAGTCTGGAGTTGTGTCGTCACTAGACGGCACGGCCCGCTGAAGAATGGCATCGCATTGTGTTCAGCTGTAGTGTCGCAGTTCTGCGCTACTTCGGATGACAATCGACAGCGATTGTGGGGGGGGCGATCTTGGGAGAGAACTCCTTCTCCCAATGCTTCGGTGACGTTCAGCCGAGTTACTCGTGGCGTCATAGTGTGGGATTCGACTCCAGTTCATGGCTCGTGATGATTGAGGGATGTCTGATAGCACAATGGTACGCTACAGACATCTTGCGTACTCAAGCGTTCATTTTCAAAAGGACAATGCTGACCCACACATGAGACACGTCTCTGTAACTCTCATCATGATGCTGAGGTCCTCCCGTCACCAGCAAGTTCCTCAAATCTGTCGCTGATAGAAGGTGTGTGGGACCACGTCAGACGGCAACTCCGTCTCAATGCCAGTACCCAGAATATCAAGCCAGATTGGCTCAGGACAGGATTCAAACGCTTTATGTCGCAATTTTGAATCGAATCAATACACATATCCAGGTCACAGTGTGTTGCAACGTCGTTATCATGTGGGGATGCTGCCAAGTTGTTGGTAAATTAGCTTCTGTTATGTCAGCGGTATATATATATATATATATATATATATATATATATATATATATATATATATATATATATATATATATATATATATATATGCATGCTACCCTCCATAAGTTTGGAAACACCTAGTAATTATAGACAATGGAAAGGAAATATAGTATAAAAATTCATTTTGTTTTTTCGAAATGTTTATTAAGCTCAAATAATACACAGGAAGATGTAACAATTAAATTTTTTATTCCTCAAAATAGCCATCCTCTGCTTTAATCACCGCCTTGCACACTCTCGACATGCGCTGCGTCAGTTTTGCCAAGGTTTCAGTCGGAATTAGTCTCCATTCTTGCTGCAGGACCCCCCACAATTGTGACGCACTCGTTACTTCCCGTTTTCGGATCCTCCTGTCCAATTCATCCCATAGCAGCTCGATTGGGTTACAACCAGGAGATTGGGGTGGCCATTCCATGTTTTTCTATATTTTACGAACCTCTAGAGACTTCACATAGTTCTGACACAAGTGAGACGTATATTTCGGGTCGTTGTCTTGCTGCAAGACAAACCCTTTCCCAATCAGACACAAACCAGATTTCTCAGCATGTCGCTGGAGAATAAAACTTTGTCAGAATGACCAGAAAGGATTCGGGATTTACCCTTATAATGGTGGAAGTTCAAAAATATAAGAAAATAATTTATTTTACATTTGTATTTCACCTTTTGTTCACTTGGCATTGGCTGCATTTGTTGCTTTAGGGACACTTTTCTTCGTAAGTAAGGGAGATTCTTCGATGAATTTTGCACAGCATACAAACCATACTTGCAGGTGTATGAAACTAGAATTTTCCAAATCCATTAAAAACAGTGGTAAAAACTGGGATAATTAACTATAAAATATGAGTTTTTTCTAAGCATGAAGTTTAAAATTTAGCAGCACATTCATTTTTTCATAAATTAAATAATTTCTAGTGTTTCATACACTTGTAAGTATGGTTCGTAAGCTGTGCAAAATTCGTCGAAGAATCTCTCTTACTTATGAAGAAACGTGTACCTATAGCAACAACAAACTCAGCCGATACAAGTGAAAAAATTATGAACTTTCACATGCAAAAAAAATTTTGTTTTGAAATTTTTTTGAGCTTCCACTGCTATGATTGGGAATCTTGAATCCTTCCTGGTCATGCCGACAAAGTTTTACGAATTTATTCGTAATAGTATAGACAGTGGAAATTAAAATGTCCTGTGGCGTCTCTCCTGCTCCAAGACGGCCCGTTTGACGTCCTACCCCTCTTAAAATCAGAAATGGATATTGTCAGGCGATTTGCATTCTGATGCGCGATAGACGTGTTGCGCCTTCTAATTGTGAATGATGTTTCAAAGTAGCCGAGGTCCAGTTCCTCACTCAACAACGTTTGCTGGCGCCGACTTAGGAGTAATTACCAGGCTTATCTAAAAAGTGCTTTGATTAGAAACGGTCTCGACGGCAAAAAAAAAAAAAAAAAAAAAAAATTATTTCAATGTTTTATTACGGTCGAGACTGTTTGTAATCCGTTTTCGTAACACATTTAGTCAGACTGCTGTTACTCTATGAGAAATGTTGTAGAAAATTACTGAGTTACAAAAGTTATGGCTTGTTTATTTGTGTTATTTTGTGGTAACCCACGGCTAATTGCAAAGTGCTCATCTTTTTTTGACAGCTTGTTGAAGGTCTTCACCGTTAATGATTAAGCTGATGATATGGACACTACTAATGCCTTGAGAGCTGTGCGTATGAGTTTGTACACCCTAATCGCCTGTTGTTTCCAGAAGAGTCGTAACACAGAGTGCGCTACAACACTCTGCTGGATGTAGTGCCCGATCTGTGCTCGCTGTCTTTTCAGGGGATCCTACTAATAAATGGTACACGTATTTTTCGTCTTCTACACAAGTACAAAGAGGGCGTTCGATCAGTTCCAGTTTTAAAACGACCATGATCGAATTTCATTTGTGCAATGGTTTAGAAAATCTGCTTGCTTCATAGACCAATCTGTTGTCATCACGGGGGTACGGTTCTGCATTGTTCCCCTTTAACATTGGTTCTCCTTCTACATTCCTCGTCGCACCTGACACGAATCGTCCTTTTTGTCATTGTACGAATTATGTTCGCGGTACCTTTGCATAGTATGGCGTTCCTAAAACTGCGCTTTGTGTAGCCAACTGATCGGCATGTCCTTTGTCGCGAATGCCGCTGTGTCCTTTGATCCTGATCAGAATTTACGAGGAAGATGGTAACCACGTTCTAGCTTCTTCACAACCATAATCAATTTCATAGAGAAATTCACAGTTAGAATAATCAGAGAAACAGATAGCCTGTCTTTCTGCCTCTCTCTCATTTTCTCTTGTCTACCACCTTCTGCTCCCCCTGCCGTCAGCGCGCGCACACACACACACACACACACACACACACACACACACACACACTAACTGATGCTAATGAAGTTAACGAAGCGTCTAGCGTAGCGAAATATTGTGGCTGGCGATGATAGCTTACGCCGTCTGTGAGAGGACGAACAGCCATAACTCAATTAGAAACGACCGCCTGCTGTTTTTATGAACCGGCGCAACGGCACGTAAATCTGACATTAGTCTTACCTTGTCACGGAACAGTTTCCTTAAATGCACGCCATACCTAGAATGGTCACGTTTTCAGCGGATATTTGTCAACGATAATAAATTAACAAAACCTCGATGACTGTATAACTTGCACAAAATTAAAATACTCGTTTTCCCCTCCGTAATGTTGCTCCTATTATGGTGTTTTTGCTGCGTATTACAAACGGAGCAAGATGGAAGTGATTGTGTGAGTTATTGGTTAGAATACGGAAGAGCATGCTCAAATAACGGTTAATGACACGTGCACTATTGTACATGTACATACAGACAGAAAAATAGTCGTATTGGTCCGTTTTATGTAAACCGAAGTTACCTGTACAAGCAGTTCTACTAAACACGCCAGGTAGCGCGAATAGACCGCATGGCTAGAGAGCCTGTATAGGGAGGGAGTGCTCAAACGGACTGTACGGCGGCCATTTTTCTGCCAAACTGCGGGCGGAACTTTTGATTGGCCATTAATGGAGCAGCGGAGTACACACTCTCCGAATCAAAAGCAGAAGACAATATGGCGAAATCATTCGTTAAATGCCTTTCTTTACAGCTACAATATACTCATAGTAGCCTACTACTTACAGCACAGGAAAATTTGATACAGTGGCTGTAGAAATTATTCGTTACTTGCATTTATCTCGTTTAAAGTTCGTTTACTAGACATATTGCAATGGAAGCAACGTAAATAAATAAAAATAGTGTATAGCATTTGTTTTGAGTCGGAAGTGCATAACGCTAAAGATTTAACGTACCTGTATTACGTCAGACGAATGAAAGTCGTAAGCAGTGTATGGTGTCCGGCAAATCCAACACCTTCCATGAAAACCCTGACATGATAAGCAAATCCAGTAGTATGTCACATAGCTCCGAATAAATTGTGACATTAATTTAACCAAAGTAATAAGAGTAACGAGTGAGCAAATGGAATACCACAGACTAACACAACAATGCCTAAATGCATGTCGTACCTTCCCACCGAGAGACCGACGCAGTTCCGAGGGGAGAAACGAGAACAGAAGCCGAGAGCAGAACCGTGTTAAGCTAGAAGACCCTACGATAAGGGACAGACTGGACACCCACGTCGCCAACTAACCATTAGGACGACACCACCCGCAAGTTTTAAAGTGAGACTTTTCGCGTCTTTGATACGTCAAGGACCACACCCCACCCCATGTTAAAAACTACAGCCCTCCAGAAGAACAGTATAGATCTTACGATTACACAAAAAGGGCCACTACCACCCACAAGTTTTAGCATGGTACTTTTTCGCATCTCTGTTACATTAGGACCACCCCCCCCCCCAGCCTATGTTAAAAGATAGAGCCCTCCAGAAGAACAGTATAGGTCTTACAATAACACAAAAAGGGCCACACCACCCGCAAGTTTTAGCGTGAGACTTTTTCGCGTCTCTGTTACATTAGGACCACCCCCCAGCCCATGTTAAAAACTAGAGCACTCCAGAAAAAGAGTATAGATCTTACGATAACGCTAAAAGGAACACACCAGCTGCAGCTTTTGGCGTGACACTTATCTGCGTCTCTGTTACGTTGCGAACTTAAAAAATATTACCACATCACGAAAAGTATAACATTTCTCATTGGATAGACAGAATTTTTGTAGGCGGAGCTTAAGGTTAACATTGAGACCGTGATTGGTCAGATGGAAACGCAGCCAGATCGTTTTTTTAAGACCAACTTCGGTAAATGGTAGTAAGGAGAAGTTAGGAGAGGACTTGCTTCCGACATGGCGAGGTGAGCGGAGCTGTGCTGCCCGCCACAGCCCTGACGCTGCCTAAACACCGACAAGGTAATGAACACACGCGATGCCGCATTTTTGAGCGCATAAGGCTTCACTCAGAACTGCAGAAGTCTCATCTGTTACACCCCTTTTCTTTGCGTAATACTAGTGTCGATCGTTAATTAAAACTCATGGTGTTCACATTTGCCACTTGAAGAACAGATCTGAAACGCGATGATTTTTCTTTTCTATAGTTATTGAGAAGCCACATCTGCCACTGTAATTTACGGCAAGTTAGATAAGTTATTAAAGATAATTGAGGGTTACTTTAGACCATTTTGATAGTTTTTCTCTTTTGTAAGACTTAATTTAAAACTAGATTATAGATGCGATATGGCATAGGTCATCCTTCGATCCATTGTAGAAGTTAGAAACCCATTTAGGGAATATTCGTTCACATTTTTGTTGAACGCAGTTTGTTTTTACCATCCTGTATTAAAACAGTTGTGTATGTGTGGTCTAGGGGTAGCGTCTTTGATTCATATACAAAAAGTCTTCGGTCCTGGGTTCGATCCCCGCCACTGCCTAAATTTTGATAAATAATGAGCATTGGCGGCCGAAGACTTCCGGCATAAGAAGTCAGCCTCCTTCTGCCAACGGCCTTGTCAAAGAGGGCGGAAATGCGGATAGAGGTTCAGGACACTCTCTTGTCCTAGGGGTGGGAAATTGCCCCTAAAGGCGGAAGAATCAGCAATGATCAACGACATGAGGATGCAGAAGGCAATGGAAACCACTGCATTAAAGACACGTAATGTGTATCCACAGGACATGTGGCCTGTAGTTGAAGTGTCATGATGATCTCTCCATTGGCAAAAGATTCCGGAATAGTCCCCCATTCGGATCTCCGGGAGGGGACTGCCAAGGGGGAGGTTACCATGAGAAAAAGATTGAATAATCAACGAAAGGATAACGTTCTTTAAGTTGGGGCGTGGAATGTCAGAAGCTTGAACGTGGTATGGAAACTACAAAATCTGAAAAGGGAAATGCAAAGGCTCAATCTAGATATAGTCGGGGTCAGTGAAGTGAAGTGGAAGGAAGACGAGGATTTCTGGTCAGATGAGTATCGGGTAATATCAACAGCAGCAGAAAATGGTACAAAAGGTGTAGGATTCGTTATGAATAGGAAGGTAGGGCAGAGGGTGTGTTACTGTGAACAGTTCAGTGACCGGGTTATTCTAATCAGAATCGACAGCAGACCAACACCGACAACGATAGTTCAGGTATACATGCTGACGTCGCAAGCTGAAGATGAACAGATAGAGAAAGTGTATGAGGATATTGAAAGGGTAATGCAGTATGTAAAGGGGGACGAAAATCTAATAGTCATGGGCGACTGGAATGCAGTTGTAGGGGAAGGAGTAGAAGAAAAGGTTACAGGAGAATATGGGCTTGGAAAAAGGAATGAAAGAGGAGAAAGACTAATTGAGTTCTGTAACAAGTTTCAGCTAGTAATAGCGAATACACTGTTCAAGAATCACAAGAGGAGGAGGTATACTTGGAAAAGGCTGGGAGATTTCAATTAGATTACATCATGGTCAGACAGAGATTCCGCAATCAGATATTGGATTGTAACGTGTACCCAGGAGCAGATATAGACTCAGATCACAATATAGTAGTGATGAAGAGTAGGCGGAAGTTCAAGACATTAGTCAGGAAGAATCAATACGTTAAGAAGTGGGATACGGAAGTACTAAGGAATGACGAGATACGTTTGAAATTCTCTAAGGCTATAGATACAGCAATATGGAATAGCGCAGTAGGCATTACAGTTGAATAGGAATGAACATCTCAAAAAAGGGTCATCACAGAAGTTGGGAAGGAAAACATAGGTACAAAGAAGGTAGCTGCAAAGAAACCATGGGTAACAGAAGAAATACTTCAGTTGATTGATGAAAGGAGGAAGTACAAACATGTTCCGGGAAAATCAGGAATACAGAAATACAAGTCGCTGAGGAATGAAATAAATAGGAAGTGCAGGGAAGCTAAGACGAAATGACTGCATGAAAAATGCGAAGACATCGAAAAAGATATGATTGTCGGAAGGACAGACTCAGCATACAGGAAAGTCAAAACAACCTTTGGTGACATTAAAAGCAACGGTGGTAACATTAAGAGTGCGACGGGAATTCCACTGTTAAATGCAGAGGAGAGAGCAGATAGGTGGAAAGAATACATTGAAAGCCTCTATGAGGGTGAAGATTTGTCTGATGTGATAGAAGAATAAACAGGAGTCGATTTAGAAGAGATAGGGGACCCAGTATTAGAATCGGAATTTAAAAGAGCTCTGGAGGACTTACGGTCAAATAACGCAAAAGGGATAGATAACAAGACTCAAGAAAAATCAAGACACGTTCATAGGGTTTGTCGACCTGGAAAATTCGGCCGACAATATAAAATGGTGCAAGCTGTTCGAGATTCTGAAAAAGTAGGGGTAAGCTATAGGGAGAGACGGGTCATATACAATATGTACAACAACCAAGAGGGAATATTATGAGTGGACGATCAAGAACGAAGTGCTCGTATTAAGAAGGGTGTAAGACAAGGCTGTAGCCTTTCGCCCCTACTCTTCAACATGTACATCGAGGAAGCAATGATGGAAATAAAGGAAAGGTATTAGAGGGAGCTGTAGAGGGCAAAGCCTGTAGAGGAAAACAGATATTGGAATACGTCAAGCAAATAATTGAGGACGTAGGTTGCAAGTGCTAACTCTGAGATTAAGAGGTTAGCACAGGAAAGGAATTCGTAGCGGGCCGCATCAAACCAGTCAGTAGACTGGTGACCAAATTAAAACACTTCCTTTTATCAATAGTGAAATTTATAAACAATATTTTATGAGTAGAATAAATCTTCCAATGGTAAACTTAACTGCTTTTTCGACGTTATTTTACCAGCTAACTAAAAATAGGAAAGCCTTGAACCCCTTCCACTAAATGTAGTTAGTATTAAGATTCTTTTACAGGGAGTGCAGTGGAGCTGACGCTGAAATCATTAAGTATTTGGTTATATCATCGCTAGTCTCACTGAACTCTTCTGAATTCTACATGTCATGTGTGGTCTGGCGTCTCCTTACCAGCAACAGGTCCCAGGTTCAAACTAGTAAATTCCCTAAAATACACGCTCAGAGCGTCGTTGCGCGAAAGTGGTAGGGAGACACGATACAGAACAAACAGACACCACCGTGAATGTTTAGAAAATGGCGACCCTGCCAGGATGGTAAAATACCATAATTGAAGGTCGACCACATGCCTAATAAGTCATAAAAATATCCTGCTAAAAAAATTATCGTAGTAAAAATTTCTTTTTCTGAAGTTATACATAGTCGAAACCAGTAGCTGCGGCGATAGATAGATAGTAAAAGTGTTCAAGAAAAAGTGAGAAATCTAGCAGAGACAATAGCATAATTAAGTTATGTATTTTAAAAATTGTTAGAATTAAGTTTTCTCTCCAATGCAAGCGCGCAGGTGGCGGATACATCGTTGGCAAGTTGGTTCTGACCCAACAAGTAAGTGAATGGTTTGTCAAGTCGTGTGAACAAAAAGTTTATGAAACGCGTGAGATCGTATGAGCGCATGTTGACGCGAAGTAGGGCGCGTGAATTGCTTTTAAAACAGAAAGAAGGGATTCGGGAAGATTAGCAATGGCAGATCGAGACCTTGGCCGAATTGAGGTAGAGACCCAGCATAAAAATGGACAGAGAATAGAGGACAATACAACAGACGATGCAGTATCGCGAGAAATAGGACATATAACGCACCATAACGTGGATAATGTACGCCAAGGCATAGAAAACATAAGTCAGCGTACGACAGAGGAGCAGGAAAGTAGAGAGACAGTCGATGAGGAGTCTAACTTGCGTCTTGAATATGTAGAACCCATAGGGCAAGTAATCAGAGCTCCCTCAACGCAGAGTACAAGGAATGCGAGCAGAAACGTGTCACAGCACAGTTCAATGCAATCGGTTGCGAACTAACACTTGGGCGAAAACACAGAGCGTAGGACGCCGGAACAAAACGCAATAGGACCCACCAATCTGACAGAATTATTACAACAAATTACGGAAACCATGACAAGGCAAAATAAAGACATAGCGAACCAAATTCAAATTCAGAATGCAGAAACCACGAGACAAATGCGTGAGATTAAAGAACAAAACAAAAAAATTCAGTTACACCTAAGTCATATTGAAGACGAGGCAAAAGTATCTCGAGAAGTAATAGGAAACTTAATAACAGGTTACAATCAGTTGAGAACAGACATTGACAAGGTACAAGCGGACGTACAAACATTGCGTAATGACACTCAGGACGAGATCAAAACATTAAGTAACAACACCCAGGGAGAAGTCAAGAAACTAAAGAAACAAATAAACGTAATTACTAGACAAGCAGCAGGTACAGCGCGAGAAATTGTTGAAAAAAGTGTGTTACACAAACGTATCACAAAAGCAGCGCTGAAAAGATATAATAACGGCATAGTCAAAATACACTCCTGGAAATGGAAAAAAGAACACGTTGACACCGGTGTGTCAGACCCACCATACTTGCTCCGGACACTGCGAGAGGGCTGTACAAGCAATGATCACACGCACGGCACAGCGGACACACCAGGAACTGCGGTGTTGGCCGTCGAATGGTGCTGGCTGTGCAGCATTTGTGCACCGCCGCCGTCAGTGTCAGCCAGTTTGGCGTGGCATACGGAGCTCCATCGCAGTCTTTAACACTGGTAGCATGTCGCGACAGCGTGGACGTGAACCGTATGTGCAGTTGACGGACTTTGAGTGAGGGCGTATAGTGGGCATGCGGGAGGCCGGGTGGACGTACCGCCGAATTGCTCAACACGTGGGGCGTGAGGTCTCCACAGTACATCGATGTTGTCGCCAGTGGTCGGCGGAAGGTGCACGTGCCCGTCGACCTGGGACCGGACCGCAGCGACGCACGGATGCACGCCAAGACCGTAGGATCCTACGCAGTGCCGTAGGGGACCGCACCGCCACTTCCCAGCAAATTAGGGACACTGTTGCTCCTGGGGTATCGGCGAGGACCATTCGCAACCGTCTCCATGAAGCTGGGCTACGGTCCCGCACACCGTTAGGCCGTCTTCCGCTCACGCCCCAACATCGTGCAGCCCGCCTCCAGTGGTGTCGCGACAGGCGTGAATGGAGGGACGAATGGAGACGTGTCGTCTTCAGCGATGAGAGGCGCTTCTGCCTTGGTGCCAATGATGGTCGTATGCGTGTTTGGCGCCGTGCAGGTGACAGCCACAATCAGGACTGTATACGACCGAGGCACACAGGGTCAACACCCAGCATCATGGTGTGGGGAGCGATCTCCTACACTGGCCGTACACCTCTGGTGATCGTCGAGGGGACACTGAATAGTGCACGGTACATCCAAACCGTCATCGAACCCATCGTTCTACCATTCCTAGACCGGCAAGGGAACTTGCTGTTCCAACAGGACTATGCACGTCCGAATTTATCCCGTGCCACCCAATGTGCTCTAGAAGGTGTAAGTCAACTATCCTGGCCAACAAGATCTCCGGATAAGTCCCCCATTGAGCATGTTTGTGACTGGATGAAGCGTCGTCTCACGCGGTCTGCATGTCCAGCACGAACGCTGGTCCAACTGAGGCGCCAGGTGTAAATGGCATGGCAAGCCGTTCCACAGGACTACATCCAGCATCTCTACGATCGTCTCCATGGGAGAATAGCAGCCTGCATTGCTGCGAAAGGTGGATATACACTGTACTAGTGCCGGCATTGTGCATGCTCCGTTGCCTGTGTCTATGTGCCTGTGGTTCTGTCAGTGTGATCGTGTGATGTATCTGACCCTAGGAATGTGTCAATAAAGTATCCCCTTCCTGGGACAATGAGTTCACGGTGTTCTTATTTCAATTTCCAGAAGTGTATAAGCGCAAACGAAGCGACAATTTCAGAAATTGCGAAAAGAGTTGTTGCAAACCATTGAAGAGCGTAGTGAACACGATCGAACAAGCACAGAGTCTGCAGCCACATCCGTATCTGTAACAGCACCGGAAAAACAAGCAATTAACGAAGATATTACGCATTTACGATTCCAATCACTGGCGGAAAGTAACATACGTGACAATGGAAAGCTAGGTCGCGAAGAGTACAGTGCAATGCATTCAGTTACACGTTCACAACCGATTGAAGAGCATTATTGCGTACCACTCCAACGATACTACGCAAGGGTAGACGAAAGTTACAATGGACAATATCCAATGGATCTACCACAACAGGAAAGAACGACGGGAGAAATGATCAGAAACAAAAGTGGCGAAGAATCGCGAATTTCATATGATACTATGACGAAGTACGACAATGATCATTTCCTCACAGTCAGAAAATTTCAACACTTTCGCGAAGGAAACTCATTACATCCACGAACTTTTATTGATCAATTCCGAGTAGGATTATCAGAACACTGGACGCTAGCACACAAATTAGACTTTATATGTGCACACATGTCAGGAACAGTGGCAGAAACCACGCAGGATGTTGCAGCGACATGCCGATCGTACAAAGACTTCAGAGAGAAGTTTCTCTCACGATATTGTCCAGCGAAGCACAGAACAGAGTGAAGTACGAATTATTACAGAATCCATATTTTGAAAATTCAGGAGAGAAGAGTCCCGTGAAATTTTTCGAATTAATGGCAAAGAAAAATCAATGCTTAGATGTACCATACAGTGACGGAGATTTGATTAAATTGTGCGCGATGAAACTACCATTGAAATACCAGCAATCATTAGTAGGTCGCGGAGGCAATGACGTTGAAGCATTTAAAGGTATTCTAAGGGAAGTAGAGTTCATATTTTCGGAAGATGACGGAAGAAAAAGACGAAGCGCACGTGAAAACGTAAGCAAAAAGCAGTGGAATCCACAAGAGACAGTAGGAAGAAACAATAATTACGAACCACGTGATAACTTCCCACCAATAAACGACAATAGATTTCAACAAAGAACCGGTTATGGATTTAGAAGAGAATATGGCAATAACTATAATTCACCCAGGAACGGCAAGAACTATTACAGAGGAAATAACGGCAACCGGAACGGGTACTGGAGAACCAATAGACCGACAAATTATCAACAAAGGAACCACTATCAACATGCTGAAGAAGAAAAGTGAATACAGATAGAAGAAGTGGAGGTAAGATCACCAAAGCCCGATAACCGTTCGAATTGACAGCTAAACGCCTATGCCAAAGAGAATGACGCACCGACCCAGGACAATTGCAGCACCATGAACAGAGAAGTAAAAATCTTATCACGAGAAGAGAAGAAGGAAGAAACAAATCCGCAGGGACCAGATGAAAACGAAGACAAGAAAATAACAATATCGTGTTGGGACGAAATTAATTGGGAGAATACTGACGAGGAAGATGAATTTCCAGAGGCATGCACAACGAATGTAGGAGGAAAGGACGAAGTAATGAGTATTACAGAGCTATTTGAGACGGAAACCAGGGATAACGAATTCAATGAGGATAATGCGCAGTCGATAGAAGTTGAAAATAATTTATAAGTGGGCACACAACCCAACGTATATAATGAAGGAAGTTATGAAGCGATAATTAGAGCATTTAGGTGCGATTATGTGGAAGTAGCGACGAAGAAGGAGAAGACAGACGAGGATGAGGAAAAAGTAGAGGATGTAGATGAAATCGTAAATGAAGGAAGAAATAGAGAAGAGGAAATAAAAGAGAGAGAAGTAGCAGTCGAAGCTTATCCTACAGACAGTTCGAATTCACAAGGGAAATTCTTAAAAAGACTCAAGTATGATTCAGTGGAGGATTCGTTGATGCAAGAAGAAGAAGAACAGAACCAACCCTTTCAAATTCAACCAATTGTGAAGGCCATGGTAAAGCATATCCCAGTCAATATTGTAATTGATGGCGGAAGTGAACTGACTGCGATCTCAGAAAATTTATTTATGCAGAGTAATGCAAACGAGGAATTGCCAGTTCTGAAAACACGTAAGATTAAAGTAAGAGGTCCTATTAGAAACAATGCTGTAGAAGTTACGAGACAAGCAAGGTTAACTCTTTCTTGCCAAGGTCAAAAGATCGAATCTAACTTCGTGATTATACCTAAACTAACTGTAGATTTGATTATAGGTGCAGATTTTTTAAATGAGAGACGAGCGAAAATAGATGTGGGGAAAGGTAGCATAACATTCGGGAATGTCACATTTCTCTTTGAGCAAAAGCTAAAATTAGAAGAAATACCAGTTATAAACAAACAATTAAGAATGACAGAGAGATAAAGAGGATGAAGAATTAGAATGGTATGTACAAAAGGAGGAATCGCCTCAACTCATGTTAGAAGTCCACAAAGAAATCGACGAAAAATTGCAAGAAGTTCACGGTATTTCGGAACACAGTAAAAGAGAATTAGAGGGTATTTTACAAGATAAAGCAGAGGTATTTTGACCTAAGACTGGCAGTATTAAACACTTTCAGTTCAAGTTTGAAGATTAATTTTATTACTGGTAAATAATCAGCACACTATTTCAAGATTATGTTGCAGATAATATCGTCAGGAGAAAGAAGAATGAAGAGAGAGGAAGGCGGGAAAAAGAAAGTAGTTTCAATAATAACACCAATAGTACCATAGATTAAGGTGAAGGGATAAAGCGTAGATAGTCTAACAGCATGAAATACTAAAATGCTATACACCACGACACTACACAAAAATAAAAAAAACGAATTTGAGGGTTCTTGAGTAGACGTTAAGACTCCAAATATCTTTGAATTGTAACATGGAAAGGGCGCCGAAATTTGTAAAGCTTTTTAAGAAAGCCCAAAACAATGTACTTACTAGACATATGTTAGATGATTATAAGTAAAACTTTTTCTAAGAACCATCGTAAAAACTCCCACAAAGACCAGATGCAACGACCCACAAGTTGCAATGCGCGAAGTATCAAGAAAGAAAAGGACGTAATTAGCAAGACACGAGGACAGCGAGACCAAGAGAAGGCCCTTGTATAGAAAGTGGGCAATAAATTTGCCCGCTTGGTGGAACCCTGCTGGGATGGAACACTGAGCCACACAGTGAGACGCGACGGGACGCCGACGTCAGTAAGGACTGGTGCACGGACAGACAAGCAGACACCCGCCTTTCGCCACTCGCAAACCCTCGAGCTCCACCGACTCAGTGGAGCGAGCAAAAACGGCCCGACGAGAAGACCAATTGGACAAGCCACCACTGGCAAAAAAAATGTGTAAAAGTCACACTACTGCTATTAAACATCACTCTGATGCACGAAACTGAAGAAGAACTTCCACAAATTAAAAATGACGACCCAAACAACTGTTACTAGGAGAAGAACCTCAAAGTGACTAGTTATCAATAAATATTTCCATATCCTGCCCAGAGAAGAACCAAGAAGCAAGTAGGAAGCAGAGAAAAAGCAGGAAGAACGGAAGTTGAAGATTCGCAAGACTGAGACCAAGAAAAAAGATGGGTGAAGAATAGACAACATTCCTTCCCAAATCCCTATCGTATTGTAAACTAGTCCTCTGCGAAGTATTACAACGAAAAACGACCGCATTCAGCGACACATAACGATGACTTTCATGCATACAAAGCCAGTAAACCACGAGATTCTGCACTCACAGCTCCATTCCATTATGGGACCTCCACAACAGCAACACACACTTGCAAAGCCAACAAGGAACGACTAACGAAGCTGTACATCAAACACTTGCCGCCATCCATCTCGCTCAAGTCCATCACCTTCGTGCAAAAACATTCGCCAACCTCATGCTTAAACATTCATAGGATTGTGTGAATGTGTGAAATCAAATTATGTGATGTAGGAATTATGCAAAAGAAACGTGTGAAAAACTAAATAAGTTAAGCACACCAGACAGCTAATAAACTACAAAATAACAGTCATTGACTATGGGCTTAAGTAAAGAATAGAGGATCGATAAAAATAAGTCATAACTTCTGAAATGGACAGTATATAAAGAAACAATATGCCACTTATATTCTCCTCATAAAAATAAAAGAATAACTATATTTTACTTATTTTCTCCTTATAAAAACTAAGAATAAAAAATTATCTTGTTAGATGTTTTCCCCTTTTTTTCACATTTGTAACATTTGTTAGCATAATATCTCAATACTTGTGTATGTATATTTCTTTGTCAAAGAAATTCTTGGAAACACTTCTTATTTGTTAGTATAACAATGTTGAAATGAGTATCTAGAAACAAAAACATTTTACTTGTACATGATATTTAGGAAATGTGTTAGGAATAGATTTTACTTAATTACTACATTTATAAAAACAATATTTCTAAGAAAATCGATGTGAAAGACTCCTCACTTTCGATAACAAACTACTTAAAAAACAAACTTCACACTTAAATAAAGAAAGAAAATAATAAAAAAATTAATAATAGCATAAAAGTATTCTTCTCTTGTCATTTTTAATTATAATGTGGAAGAACATAAAAATATAAATTAGTAATACAAACTAGCATGGAACAGAATAATGTGGCTGAATAGTACACAACAAAATTGAGATAAATTATAAAATATTTGACTGACTTAGACAACGATTCAATCATTGCCTAAATTCAGTGCATAAATTAAGTTCGAAGAGTGGTGATATGTAAGGTGTGAGACAAATCCAACACCTTCCATGAAAACCCTGACGTGATGAGCAAATCCAGTAGTATGTCACATAGCTCCGAATAAATCGTGACATTAAATTAACCAAAGTAATACGAGTAACGAGTGAGCAAATGGAATACCACGGACTAACACAAGAATGCCTAAATGCATGTCGTACCTTCCCACTGTGAGACAGACGCAGTTCCGAGGGGAGAAAGCCGAGAGCAGAACCGTGTTAAGCTAGAAGGCCCTACGATAAGGGACGGACTGGACACCCACGTCGCCAGCTAACCATTAGGACGACACCACCCGCAAGTTTTAGCGTGAGACTTTTTCGCGTCTCTGTTACATTAGGACCACCCCCCAGTCCATGTTAAAAGCTAGAGCACTCCAGAAAAACAGTATAGATCTTACAATAACGCTAAAAGGACCACACTAGCTGCAAGTTTTAGCGTGAGACTTTTGCGTCTCTGTTTCGTTGAAAACTTTAAAAACATTGCCCCACCATGAAAAGTATAACGTTTCTGATTGGATGGACAGAATTTTTGTTAGCGGAGCTTAAGGTAAATATTGAGACCCTGATTGGTCAAATGAAGCACAGCCAGATAGCTTGTTTTTTTTTAAACCAACTTCGGTAAATGGTAGTAAGGAGAAGTTAGGAGAGGAGTTGCTTCCGAGATGGCGAGGTGAGCGGAGCTGTGCTGTCCGCCGCCGCCCTGACGCTGCCTAAACGCCGACAAGGTAATGAACGCACGCGATGCCGCATTTTTGAGCGCATAAGGCTTCACTCAGAACTGCAGAAATCTCATCTGTTCAAATGGTTCAAATGGCTCTGAGCACTAGAACTTAGAACTACTTAAACCTAACGACATCACACACATCCATGCCAGAGGCAGGATTCGAACCTGCGACGGTAGCAATCGCGCGGTTCCGGACTGCGCGCCTAGAGCCGCTAGACCACCGCGGCCGGCTGTGTCTCGTCTGTTACACCCCCTTTTTGCGTAATACTAATATCGATAGTAAATTAAAGCTCATGGTATTCACATTTGCCACTTGAAGTAACTATCTGAAACCCGATGATTTTCCTGTTATGTAGTTATTGAGAAGCCACATCAGCCACTGTAATTTCGCTAGTCTCACTGAACTCTTCCGAATTCTACATGTCATGTTTGGTCTGGCGTCTCCTTACCAGCAACAGGTCCCAGGTTCAAACTAGTCAATTCCCTAAAAAGCACGCTCAGAGCGTCGTTGCGCCAAAGTGGTAGGGAGACACGGTATAGAACAAACAGACATGAATGTTTAGAGCAGTTGTTTACTTGTGAAATGCAAAAAGTGTGAGACGTATTAGTACTTCTCGTCACGTCTTCAAACTTTTTGCATGTCACAAGTAAACAACTGCTTACGACTTTCTTTCACACACACACACACACACATATATATATATATATATATATATATATATATATATATATATATATATATATATATATATATATATCGCTGATAACAAACGAAAAATATTACAAAAACCAGTTAATGTTAAATGTAGGCTACTGTAATAACCGCCAAATATATCAAGAAGACTACCGTATCCCTTCTATCCCACAGTAAGTCGGCCTATTAAAAACTGTCTTCAAGCGTACCTACAATTATTTACTACGAATAATGTTCCAGCGACCACGACAAAATGAAGACGGAAAAAAAAGTTCAATTGTGTGTGAAATCTTATGGGACTTAACTGCTAAGGTCAACAGTCCCTTAGCTTACAGACGACTTAACCTAAATTATCCTAAGAACAAACACACACACACCCATGCCCGAGGGAGGATTCGAACCTCCGCCGGGACCAGCCGCACAGTCAAATCTGAGAAACTTCCTGCCCTAACAGCATTCATGAAATAGTTATAAAATACAATCAGATTTTAGGCAGATGCGGTAAAGACTTCTATGGTCAATAATTTGAACCTCAATAAAGTTAAAATCTCAAAAGCCGTATCTCAGAAGCACAAGCGAATGAGACAAGTTGGCTCCGGTCAGAAACTAAAAACGAAAATAAATTATCTCTTTGCATGTGTGAATTTGATTGGTGTATTCAACGATATGATACGAAAGAGAGAGCCTGCGAGGTACTTTCATTTACAGGAGGGCTCAAATTTTAGCAGCTTGAAATTGCATGAGGAACCCTTTAACTGTCCAAGTGAACAACAGATGGCCTCAAATTTATAAGAACTCGAAATTACATAAAACAATAACAATGCCGCAGTAAAATAATCAAAACACCAATCCATGGAGGAACGCAGTATCTAAAATTACGAGAAAACCCAGTTTACTGTTTCTTTACCCGGGACAAAATGTAGCCAGAGAACACTAATTTGCAGAATATGCCTAGCCCAAAGTGCCTGAAATGATGTAGGACCGCTGGCTAGTGTGGCTGAGCAGTTCCAGGCGCTGCAGTCCGGAACCGCGCGACCGCTACGGTCGCTGGTTCGGACCCTGCCTCGGGCATGGATGTGTGTGATGCCCTTAGGTTAGTTAGGTTTGAGTAGTTCTAAGTTCTAGGGGACTGATGACCTCAGATGTTGAGTCCCATAGTGCTCAGAGCCATTTGAACCAATTGATGGAGGACCCTTCTAATAAATGTGGCGTCTGTGCCCGAACATCAGTGTGCTTCCCTAAACGCCAGCCGTAATTGCAAAACAAAACCCAGTGCTGACAGTGATCAAAACCCAGCAACACTATAACCTTTAACAAGATTGTAAATAGCGAATATGTCGCCAGGCACATGTATAGCACAGAAAGAAGACTATTAGTTAATAGTTAATAATTATTCAGTATCAGAGTTAGTACGAAATGGAGGGTAGAATAGATAGGTTCCAAGAAAGCCATGTAAAGCAAGCTACAAATATTACAAATAAAGCAGCTTTAAAATTCCCTCCCTAACTTTATTCTTTACTGTGACAATAGTTCATTATCAACCTTTAAGGCCGAATTAACAGAAAATCAATTACTCTTGGTCTAAGTACAAGATGCGCCTTGAATCTGCTACTAATGCATCAACACATAATATACATCACAATACATAACAGTCGCGCACTTTAAGATTTTGTTGCCTTACTGACACAACAAAAAACTGAGAGCGATTTCGTATTAACAGATAATTATGCGCCGTTATGAGACCTTTCTAATAAAAATAATATATACTCAAAATAAACAGCTCTAATTATATCAGCGCTAAAATATAACATTAGCCTTCAGAGTAGCTCAGACACCGAAACTGAAATCAGCAGCATTTAAGAAGCCAAATCACACAGAGGCGTGCTGCTTTTAACACCAAAATTGCGTACAGTTTTTCTAACTAAATTTTTATTTTTGGGACCATCATAAGAGTACAGAAAAGCGTTCACCGTAAACAAATCCGCCACAGTTGTAAAATGCTTTACTGAACGAAGGCTTCCGCGACGGACGTCGCTATACACTACCACGGTTTCGGTGTCTCAGCCCCATCATCAGGTGTATCTCAGACCTGACCAGAGACCAGAGACCAGAGACCTGAACCAGTTAAGAAAGTTTTAAAATATTGAGACTGACATTTAGAAACTGAAAAGCGGATAAAATTATCGAGTAATAGTCTACCTAGTAATAGGAGGACGTCATGTCCATGCACTAACGACTAATAGGCAAACATCTACCTTTGGGGGATCGTCAAATAACATCACAAATTGTGACTGCGAAGAACTCGAGCTTTCAGTCGCTGACTGGGAAAATTCCTCTTGGCCCAAAATTTCTACTGGGAATGCGCACAGTCTACCAGGTGGTTATAATTAAACTTTCCCTATTTAACACGATATAACACGGAAAATAATTACCGCACGAATACCAGACTTGCTAGAATTAATGTCAAGAACATGGGGAAGATAAATAATCGGAATCAGTTCAATTGAGACACTTTTAATCTGCTGCTACAGTACGTCATGCCATTACATACCGCTACCATTACTGCTACAAAAGGGGATCAGAATGGCGCCCATCACTGTCCAGAAGAAACTGTAAACGCAGAATTGCACAGCAAAACGAAGCATGCCGTGAGACACGCAGGCAACCTCTCTTGATATGCTGAGTTTCAGATCAGCACATGTATGAATGTCCATGGTAAACCCTGTCCTTTAGGTAGCCCCACAACCAGAAATCACAAGGAGTGTGATTAGGTGATCGTGCCGCAAAGCATTTGGAAGCGATCGGCTGATAATTCGATGCTTTACAAATGTGTTTCCGAGAATCAGGTGAACTTCGCAAGGGGTGTGCAGTGGGGCCCTATCTTTCATGAAAACTACGGACTTCAATGCGTCTCTCTCCTGTAGGGCGGGTACGACATGCTGACGAATCATATCGCAGTAACGCTGACCAGTCATACTGCACGTCTTTGTTCCATGAGCGCCAACCTATCCAAAAAAGGAATGTGACAATGATCAATGTATCCGTGACACGTTCACCATACAGACGAACTCCATTCACAGTGACTGGAGTTGATGATCTCCACACTCGGCATTTCTGTGTGTTCACCTCACCCGTCAGACGAAAATGAGCTTCGTCTGTCCAGAGGATGGTGCAGGGCCAATACTCGTCAACTGCAATCCTCGCGAGAAAGTGGACAGCGAAGTCAACACGTAGTTTTGTGTCCTGTGGCGCAAGCTGACGTGCGATAAGGATCTTGCACGGATACCATTTGAGAATGGTTCGAAGCATCTTCCGTACAGTGGACCACGGGATGTTCAACTGTCGTGACACAGAACGCTCACTGCCTGACGATCGAGAATGCACGCAGCGTTGCCTGCCGTAACAACAACGATTTCATCAACTACCTGTGGTGCAACAGGTCGTCAGCCTCTTCCCAGAGTGACGCCCAGTTTACAGTTGATTTGAACTTCTTCGTCATGCTCTGCATAGCATGTGGAGAAAGAGGACTCTTACGTAATCCTTTCAGACGGTTATGTCGAAGTGCAGCATTACTGTTGCTTTGATAACGGAGCTTCACCAGTAATGCCCTACTGCTTTTGTCCAGATTGTTGTTGACACGTCGACTGGTCAGGTGTGTGAGACTATGAACCACGATGAGTGATCAAGGCACGTGGTGGCCATAGTTGGAGTTGGACGGTGGCGCTGTGATGCATGGAAATCAAGCACCCCATAATGTGGGCATCAACGTCTAAAATTCATTGTGGTGTCTGTCTGTTCTGTATCGTGTCTCCCTACTACTTTCGCGTAACGACACTCTGAGCGCGTTTTTTAGCGAGTTGACTAGTTTGAACCTGGCACCTGTTCCTGCTAAGGAGACGCCAGACCACACATGATATGTAGAATTCAGAAGAATTCAGTGAGACTAGCGATGATATAACCAAATACACTCCTGGAAATGGAAAAAAGAACACATTGACACCGGTGTGTCAGACTCACCATAGTGGGCATGTGGGAGGCCGGGTGGACGTACCGCCGAATTGCTCAACACGTGGGGCGTGAGGTCTCCACAGTACATCGATGTTGTCGCCAGTGGTCGGCGGAAGGTGCACGTGCCCGTCGACCTGGGACCGGACCGCAGAGACGCACGGATGCACGCCAAGACCGTAGGATCCTACGCAGTGCCGTAGGGGACCGCACCGCCACTTCCCAGCAAATTAGGGACGCTGTTGCTCCTGGGGTATCGGCGAGGACCATTCGCAACCGTCTCCATGAAGCTGGGCTACGGTCCCGTACACCGTTAGGCCGTCTTCCGCTCACGCCCCAACATCGTGCAGCCCGCCTCCAGTGGTGTCGCGACAGGCGTGAATGGAAGGACGAATGGAGACATGTCGTCTTCAGCGATGAGAGTCGCTTCTGCCTTGGTGCCAATGATGGTCGTATGCGTGTTTGGCGCCGTGCAGGTGAGCGCCACGATCAGGACTGCATACGACCGAGGAACACAGGGCCAACACCCGGCATCATGGTGTGGGGAGCGATCTCCTACACTGGCCGTACACCTCTGGTGATCGTCGAGGGGACACTGAATAGTGCACGGTACATCCAAACCGTCATCGGACCCATCGTTCTACCATTCCTAGACCGGCAAGGGAACTTGCTGTTCCAACAGGACAATGCACGTCCGCATGTATCCCGTGCCACCCAACGTGCTCTAGAAGGTGTAAGTCAACTACCCTGGCCAGCACGATCTCCGGATCTGTCCCCCATTGAGCATGTTTGGGACTGGATGAAGCGTCGTCTCACGTGGTCTCCACGTCCAGCACGAACGCTGGTCCAACTGAGGCGCCAGGTGGAAATGGCATGGCAAGCCGTTCCACAGGACTACATCCAGCATCTCTACGATCGTCTCCATGGGGGAATAGCAGCCTGCATTGCTGCGAAAGGTGGATATACACTGTACTAGTACCGACATTGTGCATGCTCTGTTGCCTGTGTCTATGTGCCTGTGGTTGTGTCAGTGTGATCATGTGATGTATCTGACCCCAGGAATGTGTCAATAAAGTTTCCCCTTCCTGGGACAATGAATTCACGGTGTTCTTATTTCAATTTCCAGGAGTGTACTTAATGATTTCAGCGTCAGCTCCACTGCACTCCCTGTAAAAGAATCTTAATACTAACTTAATTTAGTGGAAGGGGTTCAAGGCTTTCCTATTTTTAGTTAGCTCGTAAAATAACGTCGAAAAAGCAGTTAAGTTTACCATTAAAAACTTTATTCTACTCACAAAACATTGTTTATAAATTACACTATTAATAAAAGGAAGTGTTTTAACACAGGATGGTAAAAACCAACTGCGTTCAACAAAAATGTGAACGAATATTCCCTGAATGGGTTTCCAAGTTCTACAATCGATCGAAGGATGACCTATGCCATATCACGTCTATAATCTAGGTTTAAATTAAGTTTCACAAAAGAGAAAACTATCAAAATGGTCTACAGTGACACTCAATTATCTTTAATTACTTATATAACTAGTCGTAAATTACAGTGGCTGATGTGGCTTCTCAATAACCATATAAAAGAAAAATCATCTCGTTTCAGATCTGTTCTTCAAGTGGCAAATGTGAACACCGTGAGTTTTAATTAACGATCGACACTAGTATTACGCAAAAAGGGGGTGTAACAGAGGAGACTTCTGCAGTTCTGAGTGAAGCCTTATGCGCTCAAAAATGCGACATCGCGTGCGTTCATTACCTTGTCGGTGTTTTGGCAGCGTCAGGGCGACAGCGGGCGGCGCAGCAGCCATCCAGCTCGCCGTCTCGGAACTAACTCTTCTCTCCTAACTTCTCCTTACTACCATTTACCGAAGTAGGTTTTAAAAAAACTATCTGGCTGTGTTTTCATCTGACCAATCAGGGTCTCAATATTAACCTTAAGCTCCGCCTACAAATATTCTGTCAATCCAATGAGAAACGCTATACTTTTCGTGGTGGGGCAATGTTTTTAAAGTTTGCAACGTAACAGAGACACGAAAAAGTCTCACGCTAAAACTTTGCAGCTGCTGTGGTCCTTTTAGTATTATCGTAAGATCTATACTGTTTTTCTGGAGGGCTCTAGCTTTTAACATGGGCTTGGGGGTGCTCATTGACGTAACAGAGAAGCGAAAAAGTCTCACGCTAAAACGTGTGGGTGGTGTGGGTGTCCAGTCCGTCCCTTATCGTAGGGCCTTCTAGCTTAACACGGTTCTGCTCTCGGCTTCTGTTTTCGTTTCTCCCCTCGTAACTGCGTCTGTCTCACGGTGGGAAGGTATGACATGCATTTAGGCATTCTTGTGTTAGTCTGTGGTATTCCCTTTGCTCACTCGTTACTCATATTAATTTGGTTAATTTAATGTCACGATTTATTTGGAGCTATGTGACATACTACTGGATTTGCTTATCATATCAGGAATTTCATGGAAGATGTTGGATTTGCCTGACACCTTACAAACCATACAAAGTTTGGAACTCCTACGGTAATTAGTTTACGTGGTATAACGTGCTAAATAGGGAAAGTTTAAGTGTGACCATACAGAATAGCAGTGAAGCAACCATAGAACGTTAAGTGCACATCCCGTGCTGAACCATAGTTAAACTAAATGAAGACCCAGTGCTGCAAGAAAGCTCAAGTCAGCTTTCAGCCTGATATAACGAATCACGCTTTCTGCGCCGAAGGGTCGTTGTTTAGCTTAACTATGGTTCAGCACGTGACTTCCACCTAACGTTCTTTGTTTGCTTTGTTGTTATAAACTGTACAGCTTGCCAATGGCAATTGTGGAACAAGAGGAGTTTTCCTGGGCCGCGACTGAAAGCTGGATTTGTTTGCAGCCACAATTTGGAATGTTATTTGACAGTCCGCTTACTGTGGATGTTTGCCTATTAGTTGTTAGAGCATTTACACGACATCCTACTACTGCTAGGTAGGCTACTTTCAATAATGTATCCGTTTTGCAGTTTCTAAATGTAAGTCTTAATTTTTTTTAAACATTCTAAATTGCTTAATTGGGTAGGTTACTTCGATTTCGGACAAACCAGATGTTAGGGATAAGACACCAAAACCGTGGTAGCGTATAGCGACCTCTGTTGTGCAAGACTTCGGTCAATAGTGTTTTAAGATTGTGGCGGATTTACCATGAATAGTTTTCAACGCGCTGTCCTTCATCCAATAGACAGGTGGTTACAAACACATGCGTCAGAGGCCGCAATCGGACCTTGGTCCAGCAAGCAATGACTGTTAACGGCGCTAGAAGGAAAACAACTAAAAGACACTTAAGTTTTAATGTTAGGAAAAAAAGGAAAACACAATTTAGTCTCGGTATCATTGAAAGACCACATTCCTTGTCAAGAGCAAGTTTACGCCAGCTAAATGGGCGGCTTAAATGACCCAAGGAAATCGGCTGCATTTTTCCCTTTTCTTTTTGAGCCGTGGTAAAATTGCTGTTTTGAAGAGAGCGCCGCAGCGCGTAGCGTGAAGCAGTCTCCCTCCGTTTCTGGCGGTGGCGTCGCTGTGGTAATCGCAGCTTGTCCGTCTTGAGCGTCGGCGCATGTGAGGTCGCCACGTGAGTCCAGTGGGCCGCGCCGTATAGCGAGGGGTAGTGGCTTCGCTGCCGACACCAGAGCAACAGGAGTCAACCCACGACATCGGTCCGGCCGGTGCGAGCTGCGACGCCGTGAGACGGGAGATCGGCGCGCCTTCCTGCGTCCGTTGAAGCGGCTGGCAGCGGACGGTTCGGGAGAGCGTTCTGGGGGTGCTGCGCCAGGTCTTCTCGAGAAATCGCAGTTTATTAGAAGTTAAGTGATTGGTGGTATGTTGTTTGATTTACTCTTGTTAAATTCTACTTGTTTTCTTGGTGAGGTCACCAGACGTTTTGCTTTGGTGTCCTCACGCCATTCTTCTCCGTTTGCCCACCCGCTGGAAGGTTGTTGTTTATAAATTGGGTGGTCCGTTTTTCCCTTGTGGAGTAGGGGTGGGTTAGAGCAAACTGCGGTTCGGGTTGTTCGGTAATCTCCCTATCGATCTACCGTACGTTAGTAGATGCGTCTGTCATGTTTGTTGGATTTGGTGTGTTAACGAATTTATTGTTTGGAGTGTAACGGCCTAATACCTGAAATATGTGTTGATTTTTGGAAACTTTGATATTTCCTATGATCTTGAGAGGCGGTATCTGTGTAGTGTAGAGCATCTTAACTATTCTTTGGCCAACCTTGTAGAATTTTATATAAGATTGCATTTCATGGACTTTTATGTAAATGATCATTTTAGTATATAAAGTTTGCCACCCTTTCACCGTAAGACTTTTCTTAGAAGTTAAAATCAAATTGCACCTTCGGTGGCAAGGTTAATATTTTAATTGTTAGTGTTTTGTACCATTTCCATCGCTTCTAGGGGGGCGGGGGGGGGGGGGGGTGCATAGTTTGTGTGCTTGTGTAAATTGTTAAAACTCTTAGTTTAAAGTTATCTGGTGTGTTGCAGATTTGCATCAGCGTAGTCTTTCAGAGGCTGTTGTGAGCGGTCATAACTACGCCCGTGTCAAAAGGGAGCGGCAAGGTTCTCTGCCCGAAAGCTCATACAGTCAAAACTTGTTTCTTTCTGCCTCTGAATAAATTGTAACTTTGATATTTAGAGGGTGCTTTCTGATTATAGTTTTAAATCTGTTTCTTTCAAAAAATGCTTTTAGGAACTATTAAAGTGAATAAAATCCCCATTTGTTAAAAGGAATTTGGTTTTTATTTCATCAGTTACTCCCTGGAAACTACTTCATGCTTATGTAGTGTGATTAAATGTGTTAATGTTCTTATGAATCGACAGTAAATAAAATAAATTCTCAAAAATATTCTTTGAAAATAAATCGCGATTCAGTTCTCTTGAAATAAAACAAGAGGGAACGTGCAATACAGTCATACTGCACGTCTTTGTTCCTTGAGCGCCAACCTATCCAAAAAGGAATGGGCCAACGATGCACGTAGCCGTGACACGTCCACCATACAGAGGAACTTCATTCACAGTGACTGGAGTTGATGATCCCCACACTCAAAGGCATTTTCTAAATCACGTAATGAACAGCACCACAAGTAAAAGCGCAAGCACTTCCAAAACATGGTGTGAGAGATTATCCACAAATAATCCGCCAATTTCCCAGTAAGTAAATCATTGACCAAAGTGACAGCAGATCCAAATGACAAAATGGAAACGCTCAAGGCGGCTCTACGGCTGTATCACCACGAGCCCGGGCACACAACAGTATCCAACCGCCTAGCCATAAGGAGAAGCACTCCGTGTCTCAATCTCAGGTCCACTTTAGCACTTGTCACACCCATCTATTGCCGCCGCCGCACACCAACTTGGCGGAAACCAAACAGCGCGTCTCCTACGAAAAATACAGTAGAATCGGTACCAGCCACCACAGCTCACACATATTTTTGTATGCTGTATCTTAAAACTCATACACATCAGTGTGTTGGCTTCCCAAAAATACATCACAAACTGATGTTTCTGTATAGTCGTAACTGCACCACTAAATGGACTATACCTGTCAGTATAGACTGCCCGTTTCCGTCCACCAACAACTGACCTGGTGGCCGGAGGGAAATATGCATTAATGGCTTACTGTTGCCACACATACCTGTAGGTACTAACCACTCCTATAACATACGACTTGTAACAGCTACAATTACAAGTGTACAAATGGTGTAAAATACTGATGTAATTGAAACACAGGTAACAGGGAAAGAATCAGACATCAACACGTGGAAGGGAGACATAGCAGATAGTTTGTCGTTTTCGCCCAATTAACATTTATTTAAGAGAAACACACTGACCAATAAAATTCCAGATTAATGACAACATGAAAACCACGAGACTTATAGTGACATACAAAGTGACAAACAACTGACATTTACCAATATAAGCAAGAAAAAGCAGTACTCAGTAAACACAAAGCATTTGAGTTCATAACAGTAAGAACGAAATTTGAATCTTAATTTACAAAAGTTCATTAGTTAATACCGCTAAACTCCACAGCCTCCAACCCTGCCTGCAGTCGCTCAACCCAGGCATAGCTCCAAGGAACAAGACAACTCGTCAGATTTAGCTAGGTATGATAGGCGACGCGTCAAAGCGTTTCCGCAGAGATAACTTAGACCTTGGGCGTTCGGCAACATGCCACCAAGGTAGCGGCCCCACTGAGGATGACCGATTTATCTTGACCACCCTAAATAACTGTTTGCCCTGATGCAAATTACAAAATGTTTCAACCAAATCTTCTTTAGCCGTCAGGGGGACATCAATCAGTATGATTGCAGTCATCGTAGCTGTGTTTTTACAAAGATACGAACAGCGGTAACACTTTATTAAATGGCACCCTGTATTTTTTATTCACCAATACATTTCGTCTCCTAAAGGCCTACTGAAAAATGTGTCACAGCATACCATTCACTGAAACGCAACGTTACTAATTACGTAACACAACACTGACGTTGAGCTCCCAGCGCTTAACGCAGGTACCCGGGGCAGTGGTCTCACCCACGTGCTGACATTGACTGAGGACAAATGTAAACGTAAGTAGAATGCACACCCGTCATTCCGTCAACCATCGTCAGTTGAAGAGTTGTGTGAGTAGAATGTACACCAACGAAGAAAAGATGGAAATGCTACTCATCTACGAGGAATGTAAGTTAGCAGAACAGTAATTGCAATACTGTATTCTTATGTACGGGTACAGTAGTTCAGTCCTCTTAAACACTGTTTTGTAGAGTAGGCACAGAGTGAAGGCTGTCCTTCCGAAAACCTGCATCGACATAACATTTCTTTTATTGTTGTTGTTGTTGAAGGTAGGCGAAATGCTACGCCGTCAGCGGAACTGTACAGAAAGCGATATCCTGACAAAACACACCTTCCCGACGAATGTTTTCTCGTCTTGTTGCGGCGCTTCCGGGAACGGGAAGTTTCAACACAAGACAACGGAATCGACGTATCACTCGCACAGAAGAAGCTGCCGAAGTTACTGTTCTCGCTTCCGTTGCTATGAATCCACACGTCAGCGCACGACAGCTTGAACACGAGATTGGAATTCCTAAAACCAGTGTACATCGTATTCTTACACGTCACCGGTTCCACCCTTACCATTTACACCTACATCAATAATTGCACGGGAATGACTTCCAGAATCGTGTACAGTTCTGTCAGTGGGCACAGCAGCAAATGCTCTCCCACCGAACTTCTTCTCCAATGTTCTATTTACCGATGAATGTTCCTTCTCAAACAAAGGACACGTAAATAAAAGGAACATGCTCTATTGGTCCGGCGACAACCGACGATGGCTCAGACAGGTGGAACATCAGCGTCATAGGAGAGTTAACGTCTGGTGTGGGGTGCTTGGTACTACAATTATTGGCTCTTATTTCATCAATGGCAGTCTAAACGGCACAGCATATGCCGACTTCCTCAGACAAATTCTTCCTTCTCTTCTAGATGAAGTGCCGCTAAGAACCAGAATGCTTATGTGGTTTCAACACGATGGATGTCCAGTACATAATGCCTTGCGTGCAGGTCGTGCTCTGAATCGAAGGTATCCTGACAGGTGGATTGGTCGACGAGGAACATTTATTCTCCTGATGTAAATCCTCTGGACATTTTTCTTTGGGGTTGCGTTAAACACGTTGTCTATCGCGATATTCCAACAACTCCAGAGGACATGAAGGAACGTATCGTCTTCGCTTGTAATTCTCTTCAGCATGCAACATTGCAAGCAAATAATTCTCTCATTGAACGAGTGCACCAGTGTATCGGGGTCCAGGTCACCACTTTGAGTACCTTTAAATGTTCTACTCCTGGGCAATGGTACAGTAGAGTTCATATCTTTGTAGAACACAATGCCACAACGAAGGCAATCATGCTGATTGGTGTCTCCCTGAGGGCTGAAGAACATTTGCTTGAAACATTGTGTAATTTGCGTCCGGACAAACAGTTATTTAGGGTGGTCAAGATAAATGGGACACCCTAAATATATATACCTTCACAAGGCTTTTAACCAGATCACAGGAAACTCGCTAAGATTGACAGAGATAATTACAATGGATTTGGTCGAACACAATAAATACATACGCCTTTGTCTAGGTAGGATGATAAGAGAGTACTTGTAACCGACAAGGTGCAGGTAGAGAGTACTTGCAGTTAAACCCTTAAGTATGGCAGAAAATTTCACTCAGTAGTAGCCCTAAGTAACTCAATTATGACTAAAACATATCAACGTAGGTTACAACAAATACACTTTACTAAAAAACAATTAGATTTCAAATTCATACCCAGTACCTGATACAGTAACATGACATAGCCACCGGGTACAGTGCCACTCACCGGTGCTACCACTTCAATTTATAACATCGTTTCCCAAGCGGTTTACCTGTCAACAAAAACTAGTGGCTTCAAAGAAGACGCACTAACAACCACTGGACTCTCTCAAACCAAGGCACACTGCAGAACAAACAAATACATATTAGTCACTGAACAAGACAGTAATATTGCGCCAATTTTTCTTTAAACAATAAAACCACACGTCCAGAACATCCCAAGGCAGTATGTTACAGTGCACTCTCCCCGACGTGATTTATCCTTTTAACCCCTCTTCAAATGAAAGAAGGAGGCCGCCGTCACCAGAGCTCCAGAGCATGACCTCCTTCACCTTCTGTAGCGGCTGCCCAATATTCGATGAGTCGCTCGGCGATACGGCTGGGAACATGCGTCGTCCATCCCAAATCTGCCCAACCAAAACCCGCCGCAAGACGCTGCTGCTCCGGGCCTTCTCCATCCGCCACGTGCCGTTCACAACACAATCCGTCGCGCCGACGGTCGCAGGTTCGAATCCTGCCTCGGTCATGGATGTGTGTGATGTCCTTAGGTTAGGTAGGTTTAAGTAGTTCTAAGTACTAGGGGACTGATTACCTCAGATGTTAAGTCCCATAGTGCTCAGAGCCATTTGGACCATTTGAACCGCCGCGCCGAGACTCCTCACCTCAACCAGGAAAGCCAAAGATAAGTCATAATAGAGATGAGTATCGATACCTGTGCCAGAGGTAGTTAGGCCAGCAAACCGAGCCTCCACGGCTCAGTAATGTTGTTCAGTAGACTGTTCTCAATCACCAACAAGCCGCTACACGCTCTATGTTCGTCCTTCAGTTTACTTCGGGTCTCTGTTTGAAGTGAGTGTCTCAGCCTCATAAAAAAAAAACAACTTCCGCTTGACAACTGTGTAGTACTCATTATTGTTTATTTTGAAGACGAATTTTTATTGCAGGTATCTACTTACTATTTAACTTTTAAATCTATCTGACTGACGACTGATTGGACCATTTGGTCACTTATCAACCCAGATCCAGTAGCTGTAAGGACACAAATGTAGATAATGTGATAAAAATTTCGTGGCAGGGTGGGAGTGTATCAATTTTGCGCCACCTTAGCGACCTACGTGTCACTCTCGTAGCCCAGTAATGCTAACGGGGAAAGGGGACAAACAGTTTAATGTGGAATCCGAACCACGAGCCGTCAGCGACTACTCCTCACACTGGAGTGAAATGAAGGCCAGATTAAAGGCAGCCCGAAAATGTCCATGGCATGGCTGGAAATCGATCCCGCGAGCTCTGGGTTTGCGTTTGGGCGCTGCCACAAGGGCCGACTACATGAATGCGCTTCTTTGGTTCTAGCTTTGCCGTACAATTGAACACCCCCCTTAGCTGATATCGTGCAGCTGTCGTTTTATTTATTTATGTATCTATTTACACGTCAAGTTCCGTAGGACCACATTGATGAGCAAATCTCCAAGGTCATGGAACGTGTCAGTACATGAAATTACAACATGAAAGTAATAATAGATAAAAATAAATGTTTATGAACCCGAAAAAAGTCAGTCCATAAGTTTAAATAAACCCAATCAACAATACAATAAAAAAATCAGCTTAATTTTTCAAGGAACACCTCGACAAAATAAGAGTGACAATGATGAAACTCTTCAGTTTCGATTTGACAGCGCGTGGATTACTGCTAAGATTTTTGAACTCGAGTGGTAGCTTATTGAAAATGGATGCAGCAGTATACTGCACACCTTTTTGCAAAAGAGGTAAAGAAATCCGATCCAAATGCTGGTTTGATTTCTGCCGAGTATTAACTGAGTGAAAGCTGCTTATTCTTGGGAATCAGCTAATATTGGTAACAACAAATGATTGTAAGGAATGGTTAGTGAACTTACACCACTTATTACCCGAACCGCCCGTTTCCGAGCCAAAAATATAGTTTTAGAATGGGAAGAGTTAGCCCTGAATATAATACCATACTACATAAGCGAATGAAAATAAACAAAGTAGACAAATTTTCGTGTCCAACGATCACTCACTTCTGATACCGTTCAAGTAGTAAAAATGGCACTATTAAGTCTTTGAACAAGATCCTGAACGTGGGCTTTCCACGACAGATTACTATCTATCTGAACTCCTAGGAATTTGAAGTGTTCAGTTTCACTAATCATATGCCCGTTTTGTTGATTTGTGTGTTAGAAACTGTAGAAACAGAGTCCTACTGTGATTTAACGTTAGTTTATTTTCTACAAGCCATGAACTGAGGTCATGTACTGCACTACTTGAAACCGAGTCAATGTTGCACACAACATCTTTTACTACCAAGCTAGTGTCAAAATAGAAATATTTTGGAGTTACCTATAATACTAGAGAGCATATCATTTATATAAATAAGGAACAGGAGCGGCCCCAACACTGATCCCTGGGGCACCCCCCACTTGACAGTACCCCACTCAGATCCCACATCATAGCTGTTCTCAGCATTCCGAAAAATGACCTTTTGCTGCCTGTTGCTAAAGTAAGAGGTGAACCAATTCTGAGCTACTCCCAGTATTCCGTAATGGTCAAACTTCTGGAGCAATATTTTGTGATCAACATAATCAAATGCCTTAGTGAAATCAAGAAAGATCCCAACGTTCGAAACCTATTGTTTAACCCATCTAGTATCTCACAGAGAAAAGAGAACATAGCATTTTCAGTTTGACTTCTAAAGCCGAACTGTACATTTGATAGCAAATCGTGTGATATAAAATGATTAACTTTTGCAAACACTGATGGCTTAGAAATAGGTCTAAAATTATCTGCATTATCCCTTTTTCACTTTTTATAAGGCGGCTTTACTACTGAGTACTTTAATCGCTCAGGAAACTGACCATTCCTGAAGGAAAAATCATAAATATGGCTAAATACAGGGCGAAATGTACAGCACAGTAGTTTAATATTCTGTTGGACACTCCATCATAATCATGAGAGTCCTTTAGTCTTCAATGATTTAATTACTGACTTAATCTCCCTCTTGTCTGTATCACAGGGCAGTATTTCAGACATCAGTCTCGTTCGCTAGAGGCACCCAAGTATGAGAATTAGGTGGGCAATTTACACACTCACTTTGTTTTAAGTAAGTCGGTTTCAGATGCACATAATTTGTAGTCTGATCTGTAACAGTGCAGTTGCAAAGAAAGGTCCGGTGGTGAGTCGTGCAGCTGGCTTCAAAGAGTGTCCAGTTACGTAAGACGCTTCCTTTCACTCGTTTTTTGTCGCTGCCATCGTTACTAAATCAACGTTCTAAAATGCGGTAGCAGTCGGCCTGTGCCGCAAAACGAAGACATCGTAAAAACTGAAATGAATCGCTAATGAGCAGAATGACATCCACTACCATGCGACCGATTATTGCCTTTTTCCGGTCCAGTACAATTGCGTAACATCTTATTTACTACTGTCAGCTTTATACACTGGAGCGCCAAAGAAACAGGTACAGGCACGCGTATTCTAATACAGTGTAAACGGGCAGAGTCCGGCGTTGTGCTCGGCAACGACTATAAGACAACAAGTGTCTGGCGCAGTTGTTAGATCGGTTACTGCTGCTACAGTGCCAGGTTATCAAGATTTAGGTAAGGTTGACGTCGTATCACAGTCGGCGCACGAGCGATGAAATACTTCACTCCGAGGTGGCGATGAAGTGAGCATTTTCCCGTACGACCATTTCGCGAGTGTACCGTGAATATCAGGAATGCGCTAAAACATCAAATCTCCGGCATCGCTGAGGCCGGAAAAGGATCCTGCAACAACGGGACCAACGACGACTGAAGAGAATCGTTCAAAGCGACAGAAATCTAACCCTTACGCAAATACACTCCTGGAAATTGAAATAAGAACACTGTGAATGCATTGTCCCAGGAAGGGGAAACTTTATTGACACATTCCTGGGGTCAGATACATCACATGATCACACTGACAGAACCACAGGCACATAGACACAGGCAACAGAGCATGCACAATGTCGGCACTAGTACAGTGTATATCCACCTTTCGCAGCAATGCAGGCTGCTATTCTCCCATGGAGACGATCGTAGAGATGCTGGATGTAGTCCTGTGGAACGGCTTGCCATGCCATTTCCACCTGGCGCCTCAGTTGGACCAGCGTTCGTGCTGGACGTGCAGACCGCGTGAGACGACGCTTCATCCAGTCCCAAACATGCTCAATGGGGGACAGATCTGGAGATCTTGTTGGCCAGGGTAGTTTTACACCTTCTAGAGCACGTTGGGTGGCACGGGATACATGCAGACGTGCATTGTCCTGTTGGAACAGCAAGTTCCCTTGCCGGTCTAGGAATGGTAGAACGATGGGTTCGATGACGGTTTGGATGTACCGTGCACTATTCAGTGTCCCCTCGACGCTCACCAGAGGTGTACGGCCAGTGTAGGAGATCGCTCCCCACACCATGATGCCAAGTGTTGGCCCTGTGTGCCTCGGTCGTATCCAGTCCTGATTGTGGCGTTCACCTGCACGGAGCAAAACACGCATACGTCCATCATTGGCACCAAGGCAGAAGCGACTCTCATCGCTGAAGACGACACGTCTCCATTCGTCCCTCCATTCACGCCTGTCGCGACACCACTGGAGGCGGGCCGCATGATGTTGGGGCGGAAGACGGCCTAACGGTGTGCGGGACCGTAGCCCAGCTTCATGGAGACGGTTGCGAATGGTCCTCGCCGTTACCCCAGGAGCAACAGTGTCCCTAATTTGCTGGGAAGTGGCGGTGCGGTCCCCTACGGCACTGCGTAGGATCCTACGGTCTTGGCGTGCATCCGTGCGTCGCTGCGGTCCGGTCCCAGGTCGACGGGCACGTGCACCTTCCGCCGACCACTAGCGACAACATCGATGTACTGTGGAGACCTCACGCCCCACGTGTTGAGCAATTCGGCGGTACGTCCACCCGGCCTCCCGCATGCCCACTATCTGGCTGATACTGACGGCGGCGGTGCACAAATGCTGCGCAGCTAGCGCCATTCGACGGCCAACACCGCGGTTCCTGGTGTGTCCGCTGTGCCGTGCGTGTGATCATTGCTTGTACAGCCCTCTCGCAGTGTCCGGAGCAAGTATGGTGGGTCTGACACACCGGTGTCAATGTGTTCTTTTTTCCATTTCCAGGAGTGTAGGAATCGATAGGTATCCAGTATTAGAATCATAATTTTAGAGAGCTTTGGAGGACTTAAGATCAAATAAAGCAGGACGGATTGATAATATTCCATCAGAAGTTCTAAAACTATTGGGGGAAGTGGCGACATAACGACTAATCATGTTGGTGTGTAGAATGTACAGGGTGACCCAAAAGTCAGTATAAACTTGAAAACAGAATAAATCACGGAATAATGCAGATAGATAGGTAAAAATTGACACACATTCTTGGAATGACATGCGGTTTTATTAGAACCGAAAAATACTAAAGTTCAGAAAGTGTCCGGCAGATGGCGCACCATCTATCAGAATAGCAATAATTAGCATAACAAAGTAAGACAAAGCAAAGATGATGTTCTTTACAGGAAATGCTCGATATTTCCACCACAATAGCTGTAGTCGAGGAATAGTGTTGTGAACAGCACTGTAAAACATGTCCGGAGTTATGGTGAGGCATTGTCGATCGAACACGGTACACTTGCGACTTCCCAAAGCCAATAATCGCACAGACTGAGGTCTGGGGACCTGGGTGGCCAAGCATGACGAAAGTGGCGGCTGAGCACACGATCATCACCAAACGACGCGCGCAAGAGATTTTTCACGCGTCTAGCAATATGGGGTGGAGCCCCATCCTGCATAAACATCGTACGTTCCAAGAGGTGTTTATCAGCTGGGGATGATGCGATTCTGTGACATATCGGCGTACCTCTCACCCGTCACGGCAGTTTTGCAGTCCAGCGCGATCTGTCAGACACTTTGTGAACTCTGTTCTTTTTTTGTTCTAGTAAAACCCCATGTCATTCGAAGCATGTTTGGCAATTTTTACCTCTCTATCTACATTATTCCGTGGTTTATTAAGTTTTCATATTTATACTGACTTTTTGATCACCCAGTATAGATCTGGAGACGTATCATCTGACTTTCAGAAAATTCCGAAGACTGCAAGAGCTGATAATTGCGATAATTGCTGCACAATCAACGAACAGGTAATGCATACAAGTTGCTAACAAGAATAATACGCAGAGGAATGGAAAAGAAATTGAGGATGTGCTAGATGTCGATCAGTTTAGTTTTAGAAAAGGTAAAGGCACTAGAGAGGCATTTCTGATGTTGCGGTTAATAATGGTGGCAAGACTGGAAAACAAGCAAGACACGTTCATAGAATTTGTCGATCTGAAAAAAGTGTTCCACTAAGTAAGGGTGGAACAAAGTGTTCTATATTCTGAGGAAAATCATGGTAAGCTATAGGGTGAATTTGGTAATATACAAAATGTACAAGAGCCAAGACGGAATAAGAAGAGTGGACGACCAAGAAAGAAGTGCTCGGATTGAAAAGAGTGTAAGACAGGAATGTAGTCTTTCGCTCCTACTGTTCGATCCGTACATCGAAGAAGAAATGATGAAAGGTTCATGAGTGTGTTTAAAGTTAAAGGTGAAATGGTATCAATGATACGATTCGCTGATGACATTCCTATCCTGAGTGAACGCGAAAAATAATTACATGATCTGCTGCCTGTCTGATCAGTACAGAGTATAGACTGAGAGTAAATCGAAGAAAGACAAAAGAAACGAGAAATAGCATAAATGAGAACAGAGAGAAACTTAACGTCAGGCTTTATGGTCACGAAGTAGATCAAGTTAAGCAATTCTACTTTCTAGGCAGCAAAATAACCAATGATGGACAGAGCAAGGCTCCTAGTATCAAACATAGGCCATAATTTGCGGAAGAATCTTCTGAGAATATACGTTTGGAGCACAGCATTGTAGGGTAGTGGAACATGGACTGTGGGAAAACCGGAACAGAAGAGAATCATAATATTTGAGATGTGGTGTTACAGACGAATGTTGAAAGTTATGTGGACTTATAAGATACGGAATGGGGAAGTTCTGCACAGAATCGGGGAGGGAAGGAATATGTGGAAAACACTGACAAGGGGAAGGGACAGGATGATACGACATCTGTCAAAACATGAGGGAATAATGTCCATGGTACTAGAGGGAGTGTGGAGGACAAAAACTCTAGAGGAAGAGAGAGATTGGAATACATCCAGCAAATAATTGGGGAATTATGTTGTAAATGCTACTCTGAGATAAGAAGTTGGCACAGGAAGAAATCCGTCAGAAAACCAGTGAGAAGACTAAAAGAAAAACAATAAGGTGGCTAAAGGCGGATATAAGTACAGCCGAAATTCTTACAAAGTAATTAACCGAGTTCGGAAAGGTTAGGTTCGGTACATTTAGCGGTACAGTATTTATTGCTGTCAGAATTAGTTTATTCTGTAGTGAAGTTGAAATAGATAGTTCCTGTGAGTTAGAATGGGTAGAGGTTACACAACCCGAATAAATGAAGAATTGGTTCCTTTCACCGACACCCCATCTTAGATGGTAAAGTTACTGAACACATAGGTACCCAACTCATACAATTGTCGCATTTTGAAACGATTTTTCAGTGGAATTTTTTTAATCAGGTGTTCTTGAATCAATTTTTATCCTGATTCCATAAATAACTAGGCGGTTTTGTCTATCACGTCAGGTTTTTACATAAAATAAGAAGAATTATTTTGACGATTTTCGCTTCTGAGCCCAGAAATATATTCTAACACCATTTCGCACAAGGTGAGTTTTTAATCAAAACACATTTAAAAAATAAATAAATTTAAAAAATGCTCCTCAGAACTCCCCTAATTTGTTTCTTGACTACCTTGTGTAAAAACAAGAATTCCACAGTGTTCCATAAATACTTCAACTTTCTTTTCGTTTACTACCTTGCAGATCCTTGTATATGATGGTTCCAATGGCTCTGAGCACTATGGGGCTTAACATCTAAGCTCATCAATCCGCTAGAACTTCGAACTATTTAAACCTAACTAACCTAACGACATCACACACTCCATGCCCGAGGCAGGATTCGAACCTGCGACCGTAGCGGTCGCTCTGTTCCAAACTCTAGCGTCTAGAACCGCTCTGCCACTCCAGCCGGATGTATGTGATGACTGTCCCTCTTCAACATCCAACAGCATTCGGCGAATATAGCTGCTGTCCAGTGCACTGGTACCTCCTCTTAGTATCTCGGCTAAAACGATCACGCTGCCCTTCAATATAATGTCACAAATTTCCGAAAAGTTATCGATATATGAGTGTAGCATGTGGACTTTCACACTCATTTAACAACCCATCTTCTTCAAATTTTGCAACTGAATGGGCCAAAACAATGCACCATACACATTTCTGTTATGCAGTAAGACGCCTGTCAGATTCTTCATTGACGAGTCTAGACAAGTATCCACTATGCAGGATCTTGTTCAGTGCCATAGAAGTGCATTAACTCGTCCTGTGAGAATAAATGAATTAATACTTTCTCTCTATGTCTGTACCATGAGTAATGTGTTGTACGCAGCTCGTGGTCGTGTGGTAGCGTTCTCGCTTCCAACGCCCGGATTCACGGGTTCGATTCCCGGCGGGGTCAGGGATTTTCCCTGCCTCGTGATGCCTGGGTGTTGTGTGATGTCCTTAGGTTAGTTAGCTTTCAGTAGTTCTAAGTTCTAGGGGACTGATGATCATAGATATTAAGTCTCATAGTGCTCAGAGCCAGTAATGTGTTCCTGGTTGCAGAAGATTCTTAATTTTTAACCGGGAGCCAATTAGTTCTGCTGATTCGTTGTTGTTGTTGTTGTTGTTGTTGTTGTTGTGGTCTTCAGTCCTGAGACTGGTTTGTGCAGCTCTCCATGCTACTCTACCTTGTGCAAGCTTCTTCATCTCCCAGTGCCTACTGCATCCAACATTCTTCTGAATATGTTTAGTGTATTCATCTCTTGGTCTCCCTCTACGATTTTTACCCTCCACACTGCCCTCCAATACTACAATGGTGATCCCTTGATGCCTCAGAATATGTCCTACCAACCGATCCCTTCTTCTTGTGAAGTTGTGCCACAAATTTCTCTTTTCGCCAGTTCTGTTCAATACCTCCTCATTAGTTATGTGATCTACCCATCTAATCTTCGGCATTCTTCTGTAGCAACACATTTCAAAAGCTTCTATTCTCTTCTTGTCCAAACTAGTTATTGTCCATGTTTCACTTCCATACATGGCTACACTCCAAACAAATACTTTCATAAACGACTTCCTGATACATAAATCTATATTCGATGTTAACAAATTTCTCTTCTTGAGAAACGCTTTCATTGCCATTGCCAGTCTACATTTTATATCCTCTCTACTTCGACCATCATCAGTTATTTTACTTCCTAAATAGCAAAACTCCTTTACTACTTTAAGTGTCTCATTTCCTAATCTAATTCCCCCAGCATCACCCGATTTAATTTGACTACATTCCATTATCCTCGTTTTGCTTTTGTCGATGGTCATCTTATATCCTCTTTTCAAGACACTGTCCATTCCGTTCAACTGCTCTTCCAAGTCCTTTGCCGTCTCTGACAGAATTACAATGTCATCGGCAAACCTCAAAGTTTTTATTTCTTCTCCATGGATTTTAATACCTACGCCAAATTTTTCTTTTGTTTCCTTTACTGCTTGCTCAATATACAGATTGAATAACATCGGGGAGAGGCTACAACCCTGTCTCACTCCTTTCCCAACTACTGCTTCCCTTTCATGCCCCTCGACTCTTATGACTGCCATCTGGTTTCTGTACAAATTGTAAATATCCTTTCGCTCCCTGTACTTTGCCCCTGCCACCTTCAGCGGCCTGTTTATTCCATCTGCCGGCTCCGATCTGCCTCCATCGGTGCGCTCTCGGCTTATTCTTGATATTGCTACCACGCGGTGCATAGTTGGAAGCCACTATCCCGGTTGACCAGGTTATCACTGACCCGTATCTCCACTCTCTCTTTAATTACTGAGTCCCAGAAACCTTTCGCTCTACACAGTCTCTTGGTTTCCTCAACTTTAAATGTGTGTTCTTTACTGAGGCCGTGCTCCGCTACCGCGGTTTTTTTTCCTTTTGTCCGAGGCGAACGCTTCTCACATGTTCAGAGATGCGGTGTGTGATTCAGCGCTGCGTCTGTCCAATATACTGTTCTCCACATTCACAGTAAATGTGCTGTAGACACCCGTTGTTCTTAGACGCAAGTTGTCCTTCATTGAGGCGAGCATATTTCTGATTTTCACTGGAGGACGGAAGATGGTGTCCTGGCAATCTCGACCGTGGGCGGCCTTGCTTACGGGAGGAACGCCAGACCTTTTCTGTTCTCTTCTTCCTGAAGGTCCTCCTTCTTCTTCTACTCTTCTTGAGAGCGCGTCCAATCTGCGTTTCGGTGTTGCCATTCTTCTGTAAGGTTTCCTTCAGGTGCTGAATCTCGGTAGATAAACTGTCGTCGCCTTTTTTTATCATGAGCTCTGCGGATAATGGTAGTGAACACGGATTTCCGTTGTGCTGGGTGATGGCAGCTGTTGGCGTTGAGGTACAGGTCTGTGTGTTTTTCTTTCGTTAGACCGATTGTCCCAGGGTGCCACCAGTTTTCTTCTTTACTAGGATATCGATGAAGGATAGGTACCTGTTTTCTTCCAATTCCATTGTCATCTTAAATGTTCTTGTGTATGCTGTTCGGATGATTGAGAAATTCCGGCACGCTGCCAGACCGCGAAAGTATCGTCCACGTACCGATATCCAAGGCGACACTCTCGGAGCGCTACATGTACAATCTGCTCGCGCCTGATTGGCGAGGATGCAGAGAAGCTCCTGTTCCAGCGGCTGTAAAGATCCGGACGAGACGTTAACCCGACACTTCGCCTGATGATGGCAAGTAAAAAACTTGCTGAAACGTTGCTGGAGAACATTGACTCAGCTGTCAACGCGAGAAGATTTTTCCATCAGTTGAGAGCACTATTGCAGAAGAGACGAAATAAGTGTTCCAAATCTAAAAGAACGCAAAATCCCCAAGATTGGCGGAGTTTTACACAAGCTCGAACTATAGCTTGAACTTCAATGTTAGATTCTTCTAATAGCTTCCACAGCGAAACTCTGCTCGAAACCTGGCAGAAAACCCAGAGAGGTTCTGGATGCGCGTATGGTACGTCAGTGGCAAGGCGCTATCAATACCTTCACTGCGCGATAATAATGCTGATGTTATTGACAACAATAGGCAACGGCCCTGCCGCAGTGGATACACCGGTTCCCGTGAGATCACCAAAGTTAAGCGCTGTCGGGCGTGGCCAGCACTTTGATGGGTGACTATCAGGGCCGCCATGCGCTGTTGCCATTTTTCGGAGTGCACTCAGCCTCTTGATGCCAAATGAGGAGCTACTCTACCGAATAGTAGCGGCTCCGGTCAAAGAAAACCATCACAACGACAAGGAGAGCGGTGTGCTGACCACACGCCCCTGCTATCCGCATCCTCATCTGAGGGTGACACGGCGGTCGGATGATCCAGATGGGCTCTTTCTGGCCTGAAGATGGAGTGCTCTTTTTTATTGATAACAGTAACACTACAGCATACGAAAGACAGTTTTCTGAACTTCTTTTACAAAAGCAAACGCAACAAACACCTCAGAATTCGAATCAAGAACAACTGCCAGCTTGAGTAACTTAGTAGATATCCTTGGTTTAGCGAAGCAGTTTAAATCATTGAAGAAAGACAAGGCTTTCGGTCCAGGTTGTATACCAGTAAGGTTCCTTTCAGAGTATGTTGATACAATACCTCCACACTTAGGAGTCGTATACAACCTCTCGCTAGTCTACAGATTCGTACCCAGAGACTGGACAGTCGCACAAATCACACCAATACCCGAGAAAGGAAATGGGGGTAATCCACTGAATTACACATGCATATCGCCGGCCGGAGTGGTCGAGCGGTTCTATGCGCTACAGTCTGGAACCACGCGAGCGCTACGGTCGCAGGTTCGAATCCTGCCTCGGGCATGGATGTGTGTGATGTCCTTAGGTTAGTTAGGCTTAAGCAGTTCTTAGTTATAGGGGACTGATAACCTCAGAAGTTAAGTCCCATAGTTCTCAGAGCCATTTGAACCAACACATGCATATCACTAACATCGACTTGCAGCAGGATTTTGGAACATATACTCGGCTCGAATATTATGAATCACCTCCAAGAAACCGATTTATTGACAAATAGCCAACACGGATTCAGAAAATGTCGTACTTGTGAAGCACAACTAACTCTTTATTCTCACGAAGCAAGGACTACTGCTGCCAGGGGACGTCAAAACGATTCCATATTTTTAACATCGATCCTCACAATCGAACTCCTATTGATTCTGGTCGTATGTGAAGTATGTTAGCGACAAGAAACAATCAATGCCTTCTCTATGCGATGGCAATGGAGACACTATCGAAGACAGTGCTGCCAACGCCTAGTTACTAAACACAGCCTCCCGAAATGCCTTCACAAAAGAATACGAAGTAAATATTCCAGAATTCGAATCGAGAACAGCTGCCAACATGACAGACGCAGAAGTAAATATCCTCGGAATAGTGAAGTAACTTAAATCACTTAATAAAAGCAAGTCTGAATACCTATTAGGTTCGTTCCGAGTATGCTGATGCATTAGCTCCATACTTAGCAGTCATATACAACCATTCGCTCGACGAAAGATCCGTACCCAAAGACTGGAAAGTTGCGCAGGTGACACCAATATTCAAGAAAGGTAGTGGGAGTAACCCACAAAATTACAGGCCCATGTCGTTAACGTCAATATGCAGCAGGATTATAGGACATACATTATGTTCGAACATTATGAATTACCTCGAAGGAAACCGTCTATTGACACACAGTCAACATGGGTTTAGAAAACACCGTTTCTGTGAAACACAACTATCTCTTTATTCACATGAAGTGTTGAGTGCTATTGACGATGGATTTCAGACAGATTCCGTATTCCTGGATTTCCGGAAAGCTTTTGACACTGTACACAAAAGAGACCTCGTAGTGAAATTGCATACTTATGGAATATCGTCTCAGTTATCTGACTGCATTTGCGATTTCCTGTCAGAGAGGTGACAGTTCATAGTGACTGACGGAAAGTCATCGAGTAAAACAGAAGTGATTTCAGGCGTTCCCCAATGTAGTGTAATAGGCCCTTTTCTGTTTATTACCTATATTAATGATTTTGGAGACAATCTGAGCAGCCGTCTTCCGTTGTTTGCAGATGACGACTAATATAGGTTTCAGAAGATCAAAACCAACTGCAAAAAGATTTAGAAAAGATATCTGAATGGTGCGAAAAGTGGCAGCTGACCCTAAATAACGAAAAGTGTGTGGTCATCCACATGAGTGCTAAAAGGAACTCGTTAAACTTCGGCTACACGATAATTCAGTGTAATCTAAAAGCCGTAAATTCAACTAAATGCGTAGGTATTACAATTACGAACAATTTAATTTGGAAAGAACACATAGAAAATGTTGTGGGGAAGGCTAACCAAAGGCTGCGTTTTATTGGCAGGACACTTAGAAAATGTAACAGACCTACTAAGGAGACTGCCTACACTACGCTTGTCCGTCGTCCATTACAGTACTGCTGCGCGGTGTGGGAACTTTACTAGTTAGGACTGAAGGAGTACATCGGAAAAGTTCAAAGAAGGGCAGCACATTTTGTATTATCGCGAAACATGGGAGAGAGTGTCACAGAAATGATACATGGACATCATTAAAAGAATGGCGTTTTTCGTTGCGACGGAATCTGCTCACGAAATTCCAATCACCACCTTTCTCCTCCGAATGCGCAAATATTTTGTTGACACCGGCCTACATAGAGAGGAACGATCACAAAAATAAAATAAGGGAAATCAGAGCCCGTACGGAAAGATACAGCTGCTCATTCTTTCCGCGCGCTATACGAGATTCGAATAATAGAGAATTTTGAAGGTGGTTTGATGAACCCTCTGCGAGGCACTTAAATGTGATTTGTAGAGTATCCATGTAGATATAGATGTAGATGAATTGCGTGCCTATGGTGTATCGTCTCACTTGTGTGACTGTATTCGAGTTTTCGTATCAGAAAGGTCACAGTTCGTAATAATTGACGGACACTCTTCTAGTGAAACAGAAGTGCTGTTTGGCGTTCCTCAAGGGAGTGTTATAGACCTTCTGTTGCTCCTGATCAACATAAACTATTTAGCAGACAATCTGAGCAATTCTCTTGGTTTATCCGCAGATAATGCCATGATTTAGCGACACGTAACGTCATGAGATGATAGACACAAATTGCAAAATTATGTAGAGTGCAAAACGTGGCAATTGACTCTAAATCATAAAAACTGTGATGTCATCCACATAACTGTGATGTCATCCACATAACCGCTAAAAAGAATCTGCTAAATTTCAGTTACACGATAAATCACACATATCTGAAGGTTGTAAACTGAACTAAATGCTTACGGATTACAATTAAGAATAACTTAAACTGGAATGAGCACATACATAATGTCGTGGAGAAAGCAAACCAAAGACTGCGATTAACTGGCAGAACACTTAGAAAGTGTAACATGTTTACTAAAGAGACTGCTTACACTACACTCGTCCACAATTTTCTGGACTAATGGCGTGCACTGTGGGATCCCATCAGATATAATTGACGGAGGACATCGAACATGTTCAAGAAGGGCTGCTCGTTTAGCTCCATTTAGGGGAGAGAATGCCATGGATATGTTACACGAATTAGGGTGGCAGTCATTAAAATAAAGATGTTTTTCGCTGCTGAAGGACCTTCTCATGAAGTTTCAATCATCCACTTTTTCCTCAGAGTGTGAAAATATCGACAACACCTGTCGGCAGCTGAGGGTTTCAACTAATTATCATTTATTCTAGAGAAGCTGCAGGGTCATCATGGGATCTGTTCTTTCGAGGTTACTGTCTTCATATACATAGTTAAAGGCTACCCACCCATTGACCTTCGTCTGTGCGAACGTGCACAGTTTGCCCGAAGTCTTACGGGAATCTTCACCTTAGTGTGCACGAGTTATTAGTGGTTGGGCAAATATCTATTAGGTGCATTACGTATGTAGATTGTGCACAGTTGGGAATGTGGGTCTCACGGGAAGCGTGCACGAGATAAGTCCCTGCAGTCGCGCTATTCATCTGTGTCCTCGGTGGCTCAGATGGATAGAGCGTCTGCCATGTAAGCAGGAGATCCCGGGTTCGAGTTCCGGGCGGGGCACACATTTTCACCACTCCCCATAGAGGTATATCAACAACACCTGTCGGCAGCTGAGGGTTTCAACTAATTATCACGAAAATATTCTGTTGGCGCCCACCTACATCACAACGAAATAAATCAGGGCTCGAATGGAAGGACTAAGGTGTTTGTTTTGCCTGCACGCTGTTCGAGAGTGAAACGGTGCAGAAGTAGCTTAAATATGGTTCGATGAGCCCACTGCCAGACACTTAATCTATGAATTTCAGAGTAATGATGTAGACGTAGCTGTAGGTGTAGATAGTAAGCTGCCAATGATGTTCTTACCTGAGGAATACACAATGTAAATCCTACATATGCCCTTTCATATACAGAGTACAACGGTGTAAGTGTTGATATTTTTATATGTGGTAGTTTAATATGTACGCACATCAGTGTGGTTGTTGTTTTTCTCTCTGTGGAACAGTTTTTCCACAAACATGTCGCGAACTTTACCACCTGACGATCCCTGCATGGCCATAACTGCACCACTAGTGGCCTACACCTGTCAGTATAGACTAACCGTTTTGTCTGCGTATCCATACTTCAGCACCAGACCTGCTGCACTGCGGAAAATAAACATTAACGGTTTACTCCTGCCATTTGTTCTTGGAGGTACTTATCAACCCAAAAACATACTACTACTGGAAAATGGAAATGAAGTCCCATGCTTCTTGACAGCATAGGGGAACGATGAGGGAGACTTGCGCCGCCGTACTAGGCAAGGTGCGAGTGGAGGTGGTTTGACGTTGCCTTCCTCTGACTGTAATGGGAAGTAATGATGATGATGGAGACGACGCAAACACCCCGTCATCTCGGGGCATGTGAAAATCCCTGACCCCACCGGGAATAGAACCCAGGACCCCGTGCTCGAAAAGGGAGAACGCTACAGCGGGACACGAGCTGCGGACTTTGTAACTACTAATACTTACAATTGTTAGTTCGCAAATGAAGTAAATACTGATGCACTGTTGTTCAGTAGGCCGTTCTCCGACACTAACAGAAATAATGCTTTGCTAATGAAATACGGTCACGAAAAGGACAGACTCACTCTGCGCAACGTATTTACGACGTAATGGGCGTAGTAAATAACTAATTTACATGAACGTAAAAAGATGCAAAATAAATCTGAATTTATGTGACCAGTGTGTAAGAAACTGTACTTATAGCTCAACTGCGTGCAGGGAACATGCTGAGCCAAAAAAATGTTCAAATGTGTGTGAAATCTTATGGGAATTAAGGTCAGCAGTCCCTAAGCTTACACACTACTTAACCTAAATGATCCTAGGGACAAACACACACACCCATGCCCTAGGGAGGACTCGAACCTCCGCCAGGACCAGCCGCACAGTCCATGACTGCAGCACTCGGCTAATCCCGCGCGGCATTCTGAGCCCATTTTGCCAGCACATACTACCAATGCAAAAAACATAACATAATCACGCTTTATATATGACGATGCAACAATAGGAACTGACTCACCTTCTGTTCTGAAAAAGCATGAACAGTACGCCAAAGTGCATTACACGCCGTATGGATTGATTAGCGCCGGCTGCTGTTGCCGAGCGGTTCTAGGTGCTTCAGTATGGAACCACGAAGTTGCTACGGTTGCAGGTTCGAATCCTGCTTCAGGCATGAGCTTGTGTGATGTCCGTAGGTTAGTCAGGTTTAAGTAGTTGTAAATCTAGAGGACTGATGACCTCAGTCCCACGGTTCTTAGAGCCATTTGAACCATCTGATTGAGTAGCATAATGTTGGTCGTAGAAACAATTCAAGAAAATGATTAACTTAGTTGATGACAATATGCACATGTCACGAAAATTTTGACGCAGATTTCCAAATACAATTCGGGCGTAAAATCGTAAGAACAATAAAAATAATGACAGGGATATTCTAATGACTTGAATGAAGTATGACTATAACGATTTGTAATTGGTCTGAAAACACAGTCAGGCCACACCATTTATGCATTAAGCATGCGGTGTTAAGGACATAGTATATGAAACACTTCAATAAAAGGATACCTGTCCACATTGGAAAATATAAGCGAAAGCTGGTTGAATGGGAATGTGACGAGTTTAAGTTTCCTAATACCTACATATATACTCTGGAACCCACCCTATGGCGTATGGCAGAGGGTACCATGTACAACTAATTATTTCATGCCATATTCCACCTGCAGGTGGAGCGAGGAGAAAACAACTAAATACAGGGTGATTCAAAAAGAATACCACAACTTTAAAAATGTGTATTTAATGAAAGAAACATAATATAACCTTCTGTTATACATAATTACAAAGAGTATTTAAAAAGGTTTTTTTTCACTCAAAAACAAGTTCAGAGATGTTCAATATGGCCCCCTTCAGACACTCGAGCAATATCAACCCGATACTCCAACTCGTTCCACACTCCCTGTAGCATATCAGGCGTAACAGTTTGGATAGCTACTGTTATTTCTCGTTTCAAATCATCAATGGTGGCTGGGAGAGGTGGCCGAAACACCATATCCTTAACATACCCCCATAAGAAAAAATCGCAGGGGGTAAGATCAGGGCTTCTTGGAGGCCAGTGATGAAGTGCTCTGTCACGGGCTGCCTGGCGGCCGATCCATCGCCTCGGGTAGTGGACGTTCAGGTAGTTACGGACAGATAAGTGCCAATGTGGTGGTGCTCCATCCTGCTGAAATATGAATTGTTGTGCTTCTTGTTCGAGCTGAGGGAACAGCCAATTCTCTAACATCTCCAGATACTGTAGTCCAGTTACCTTTGAAGAAAAAAGGACCAAAAACTTTATTGGCTGAAATGGCACAGAAAACGTTCAGCCTTAGGCGAGTCACGTTTATACTGACTTGTTTCTCAGTGCCCCATATACAGACATTGTGACAGTTGACTTTCCCGTTAGCGTGGAAAGTTGCTTCATCACTAAACACAATCTTTGAAACGAAAGATTCATCTGTTTCCATTTGAGCAAGGATAAAATCACACAAATCGATTCTTTTAATCTTATCAGCTGCAGACAGTGCTTGAACCAATTTCAGACGATAAGGTTTCATAACTAACCTTTTTCGTAGCACTCTCCATACAGTTGATTGTGGAATTTGCAGCTCTCTGCTAGCTCTGCGAGTCGATTTTCCTGGGCTGCGAACAAATGCTTGCTGGATGCGTGCTACATTTTCATCACTCGTTCTCGGCCGTCCCGAACTTTTCCCTTTGCAAAAACACCCATTCTCTGTAAACTGTTTATACCAACGTTCAATGCACCGCCTATCAGGAGGTTTAACACCATACTTCGTTCGAAATGCACGCTGAACAACTGTCGTCGATTCACTTCTGCCGTACTCAATAACACAAAAAGCTTTCTGTTGAGCGGTCGCCATCTTAGCATCAACTGACGCTGACGCCCAGTCAACAGCGCCTCAAGCGAACAAATGTACAACTAAGTGAAACTTTATAGCTCCCTTAATTCACCGACAGATAGTGCTTAGCTCTGCCTTTTGTCGTTTCAGAGTTTTAAATTCCTAAAGTTGTGGTATTCTTTTTGAATCACCCTGTACAGTGAAGCGCCAAAGAAACTCGTATAGGTATGCGTATTGAAATACAGAGGTATGTAAACGGGCAGAATATGGCGTTGCCGTCGGCAACGCCAATAAAAAAAAAAGAGACTGGAGCGGTTGTTAGATCGGTTACTGCTGCTACAATGGCAGGTTATCTAGATGTAAGTGGGTTTGAACGTGGTGATATATTAGGCGCACGAGCGATGGCAAGCAGCATCTCCGAGGTAGCGTTGAAGTAGGGATTTTCGCATACGACCGTTTCACTACTGTACCGTGAATATCAGCAATCAAGTAAAACATCAAATCTCCAGCATCTCTGAGGCCGGAAAAAGATCCTGCAAGAACGGGACCAACGACGACTGAAGAGAACCGCGCAGCGTGACAGAAGTGCAAACCTTCCACAAACTGGTGCAGATTTCAATGCTGGGCCATCAGCAAGTATCAGCGTGCGAACCATTCAGCAAAGCCATGAAGTATGTGGGCTTTCGGAGCCGAAGGCCCACTCGTGTGCCATTGATGACTGCACGACACAAAGCTTTACGCCTCACTTGTGCCCATCAACACCGACGTTAGAGTGTTGATGACTGGAATCATATCGCCTGGTCGGACGAGTGTCGTTTCGAATTGTATCGAGCGGATTGACGTGTACGGGTATGGCTTATGAATCCATAGACTCTGCATGTCAGCAGGGGACTGTTCAAGGTGGTGGAGGCTTTTTAATGTTGTGAGGCGCGCGCAGTTGGAGTGATGTGGAACCCCTGGTAAGTCTAGATACGACTCTGACAGGTGACACGTACGTAAGCGTCCCGTCTGATCTCCTGCATCCGTTAATGTCCATTGTCCGACGGGCAATTCCAGCAAGACAGTGCGATACCCCACACGTCCAGAATTGCAGGAACACTCTTCTGAATTTAAACTCCCACTGGTCACCAGTCATGAGTTCGAGTCTCGGTCGGGCACACAGTTTTAATCTGCCAGGAAGATTCATATCAGCGCACACTCCGCTGCAGAGTGAAAATCTCATTCTGGAAACATCCCCCAGTCTTTCTTTCAAGAGTGCTTGTTCTGCAAGTTTCGCAGGAGAGCTTCTGTAAATTTTGGAAGGTAGGAGACGAGATACTGGCAGAAGTAAAGCTGTGAGGACGGGTCGTGAGTCGTAGCTCAGATGGTAGAGCACTTGCCCGCGAATTGCAAAGGTCCTGAGTTAGAGTCTCGGTCGGGCACACAGTTTTAATCTGACAGGAAGTTTGGTAGTTGATTTTATTACTTAAGATCTCTTCGAGTCACTCTCCCATCTTGGAACCTACTCCGTATGCTCTGACCTTAATAAGGATAGATTAATGAAATCCTGATTCTGTACAGTACATTGAGCATCACTCATTTTAGAAAACCATGAACGAAACACCTCAAGTTGTAACGCGCGTCGTGAAGTTCTGTAAATATCCAGATAATCTCCACTCCAAGCCTTGTAATGCAAACCAGGAAACAGTCACACATTGCTCGCTCAATGTCTGCGCGTGAACTGTAGACTCAGAACCTCAACTGTACTCAAATCTTACCCAAGCATCATGCGTCTTAGGAACTTACCATAGGAACCTACAACCACCGCATTCGAGTAAGAGCCACCGACGGGAACTTGCTTTGTGCATTCAAAGCACAAACGTTCGTACCAGCCACGTGCCGAGTTCGACTCTCATCGGCTCGCATGGCTTTTCATAGAGGGTCTAACAAGCCCCTACAGAGCGTGGTCAAACAAAGTTATGCAAAAATCCGTGGCCTGATACAAAAACCAGCTTTGCGGCGTGCTAGAAATTTAAAAAGACGCGACACAATTCAGTAGCTGAGAATGTTGTATGCGGAGGATAATGTACTTAGGAACACATGATGTTTCCTGGTCGGTTTATCGATATAGTGACCGATTTTAGAATCACATGAAGGAAGGCGCCCTAAAGACCGCCACAAATAGTTTTCCACATATTCTCCTGTTTTTGTTGGTGCGAGATATGAGGCAATGTTTGCTGCAGCTTTTGTAAATATTACTAGTTCTACTTACTTGAGTGCCGTATAATAGCCGCATATGAAGGCAATTTGGAGGACGTTGTTAATTCTGCAGTTACAGAGTTTTATAGTGAGGAAAATACTGTATATTTTTAAAACACTGTAGACTGTACACTAGAATTATAAGACCATTTTTTTCGGAACCCTATAATTCCCATCCACTGCGACGCTTATGTTTGAAATATCGCTCATATGTGCAAACAATCTTCCTCTGCAGCTCGCCCGGCTAGCCGAGCGGTCTAACTCACGGCTTTCCGGAGTGGGTAGGAGCGCCTGGTCCGCAGCACGAATCCACCCGGCGGACTTGTGTCAAGGTCCGGTGAGTCGGCCAGTCTGTGGATGGTTTTTAGGCGGTTTTCCATCTGCCTCGGCGAATGCTGGCTGGTTCCCCTTATTCCGCCTCAGCTACACTATGCTGCACAAACAAGTTCTCCACCTACGTGTACACCACCATTACTCCACCACGCAAACATAGGGGTCACACTCGTCTGTATCGGAACGCTCCTGTTAAGCACTCTGTAGCTATACGAACTTGACGAGTTTTAGAGCTGAGACCGCATAGAGAGTCTCATGCTTTCCTCTTCTACATGTCCTTGTAATGAAAGTATGGAAATTTATATCAGTGCGTAAGGTAATTGAACAAAACTGCCCTATGTTCTTTCAAGATGTAAAATTATTTTGACGATTTCCCTTAAATACGCAGTTCTAGGCTTGAATACACACTGTGATTTTAAATTCTGTCTTTTACCTCAGGAGCTATGCTTCCTTGCAGTAGAAATCAGCAATATGCAACAACAAGCAAACGTTTTCTGTTTTAAACAAAGCAGCTGGAGTTGCTACAGAATTTAAGAATTTATTTCCCTGGTTATTTTCCTGAATTTTCCTTCAAAATTTGCTGATCTCACACAAAACTCAATTCATTCGACGAAATGGAGCACCTCCTGACATAATGTTTAATAAATAAAAAAACACGAAAAAATATTTTATTTCCCTGTTTCTCCAGAACTTTAGAACCTTAAACATGAAAGGATTGTTTCTCCTATATACTTGATTGAAATTCGTGTCACAGAGTGCTGTTAATTTAATCATAATGCACTTACCTCCAGATTCTGCTTTCTATGCTGCTTAATCTGTCCAATACTGAAATCATTAAAGCAATTTTCTCAGGTAGTTTACTGAGATTGAAATTATTTCCTAATAGCTGTATATGTAAAGCTGAACAAAATCATTCTGTAGCTCTTCCAAATAAAATTACTGGAAACTCAATAATCTGGTAGGGGTGATAAGGAATACCAAACATTTTCGAGTCACACTAATTAATGTAACTATTCTGTATGACAGTAGTTGCAAATATGAGAGACATTTCAAAGTTTCGTATTAACCTGACAGCAATGGTCCAGAATTAAGAAACAAATGATACTGGTACATGATACATAACTGCTTTTAAAACCACTTGGCAAATGCGGTGAAATGGAAACAAATAACACGCCACAAATTGTTTCTCATTTACTTACCTTTGAATGATGCGTAGACACAAATTCCTGTCTGAGAATAGCTGCAATCCAGCGATTTCTCAACTTCAAACATTTGTGAAATCGAAACATGTGCAGTTCAATGCCTTTTTGGGATTTATAATTTCCCTGGTAAAAGGGAATGCAGCACTTGTATCCCATACTTCGAAGAACTGTAGGCGAATACTGTATGAAATATATATCACTTGCACGTGTCACACACTTTCAACACAACATACACGCCAACAGGACTGCCGACTGAAGATAAGATGGCCAACAGTTTGTGACGTCACGTGCCAATATGGCCGCTGTGCGTAGGCCTTGTATCTAGAAGGCTTTGAGTCGACACGTGTGAAAAAAAAGAGGCCACAGCTCACAAGTTCACGTGACGTGTAAGGTGTGTTACTGATGTCACATTCGCACCAAATTTCACCACGAAACTATCCAATGGCACTGGACATGTCACACGTTCGGGGTCTCGATACACCCCTTCGTACTCACATTTCGCCGCATCTTGTGATACCTCTTGTGATGAACGTCAGAACCGCGACACCCAGCTTTGAATTCACGCGGTTTCCTTACGAATGGCACGGGAAGACTTTCCAGACACATTGAAGCTCGAATCTGCACGGAAAAGCCGCAGGGGGTGACGTAAAGGGAGTCAATGAAGCCATACCTTTCCGTGGTTCGTTGATTCCCATACAATTCGCGGCCGAGAGCGACAGGTCACAACGCGATTAGCAACAAGAAGATATTCTTCACATCGTTTGACACTGCTGCCAGCCTCAAGCGAGGCATCCCTACTCAGCAGACGTGGTGGAGCTCCAGTCCCACTGAATGTAATCGCATCTCTTTGGAACACAGTGCGACCACAGTTTTTGCTCTTCTGTACATGTGGGAAACACTAGTGACCGTTCAAAACCATTAGACGACATATGACCGTGATCCGAAGCAGCTAAGGGTACTTAGGCTATTTTAGCATTACTGTTTTGTGTCCTCCTGTGGCGTGATAACCGGTGTGGTAGACACTGACAAATGCATGAATAAAGCTCAAAAGGGTCCCTCTAAGATCCCCACATCTCGCAAAAAACCCTCTGTGGCAGTGGCCCACCTGTATTGAGAATGTTAAAAATGCACCTGTACACACAGTGCATGTGGTGGGCGTCCCAGGCGCCTGCAGGCAGGCTACGCTGCTGCTCTTGCGCCTGATGGTAGGCCATCTGGAATCAAACAGTGTCAAGAGGGTTGCAGGCCTGCAGGCGCTTTGGATGTCTTGTCTTTCTGCAAGGGCAACGTTCTTCAATAGTTCTGGCAACCCACCACGCAGAAATCGGTGAAACATAGCACCCGGTAATCTGTCTTGTGAAGTGTATGACCGAGTCTGGTAGCGACAATTCCTGCATAGACCCTCATAATGAATCTATGCTGATGTATCAGTTCCATAATTATTCCAAAATTTTCATCTGCCCACACATGTGTATTACACACTGTGAGCACTATGGAACTTAACATCTGAGGTCATCTGTCCCCTAGAACTTAGAACTACTGAAGCCTAACTAACCTAAGGATGTAACACACATACATACCCGAGGCAGGATTGGAACCTGCGACCGTAGCGGTCACGCGGTTCCGGGCTGAAGCGCCTAGAACCGCTGGGCTATAGCGGCCGGGTGTAAAGAATTCGCGTTAGTATTTTGCAGCCAATAGTTCGGTAATTTTCACATCTGTTAACACCTGCTTTCTTTGGGACTGGAATTATTATAAGTTAGGTAGAGAAATGTGTATATGAAATTTCACTACACTACATTAATTCCTTTTTGACGTTGCAGTTTTTTCCGTGTGTTGACGTCAGTTATTCGCCACATCTTACTTAATTCTAAAGGTCAAAACTGCGTGTAGCATGAGTCGCAACTGTATTCACGTACAGTATATGCAAAAGCGACAGTATCACCAGGAAGATGTGAAGCTATGAGGGCAGTTCATGAGCTATGAGTGAATGCCTGAGTAGGGAAGAATATTGTCACCAGAGGTCCGGGGATCGACTTCCGGTTGTGCACACGATCTTTACCCGCCTGGAAGTCTCAGTTTGTCTTTGCCGCCACACTGAGAAGAGAAAGAGTAATTTTGTGGTTGCCCTGGTGGGAGGCGTTCTCTGGCGAGTCGGATGATAAATGTGTAATGAGCGCCGCTGTCGCACCGGTAACTGGTCCGTGACCGCCAGGGGCAGAACAAGCGCCCAACATACGGTGCCGCGCTCAGACAGCGGGAGATTAGGCTGTCTGTCCGCGTCTCGCCGGACATAACTCGATAGCAACAAGGGCGCCGAGCCTGTTGGCGCAGGGAGTGATGTTTTGGGCGTCACGCTGGGCCAGTCCAGTTGTGTGTTCATCCAGCTGTGGTCTGTGCGAGGCGCAGACAACTCGCGCCGCGAAATGACTACTCACTCCCTCGCCTGCCCGGGCTGATCGCTGCAAGTTTTACACTATATCCACGATTACAACGTTCTGTTTTATTACTGTTCAGGTGCGTGCCATACTGGACTACGTGACGTACATTCAGTGGTTTTCCTTTTGCGCTGGTATTACTTTCACTGTCTCAAAATGGGCGGGCTCTTTTTCGCTCGTCAGACCAAGCCATTGGATCTAATTGTGATTATCTTGCTGAAGGATTTTCAGCCTAAATATCTTCTTATATACTGTATCAAGTTCCGGTATTCCACCTTCTGTGCGGACTTCTTTTAATGCTTCACTCCTTTATATTTTTTTCAGTTTCTGCTTTACCGCTGGTGCCATAGAATTTCACAACTTGTCTAGATAATCTGGTATGTTCCATTCATCTAGTATGCCCATATAGCTGTCGCTTGCGTTTTTTCTTATCCTATTGCGCGTTGCTACACCTTTCCATTTCTTCATTTTCTCTTAAGGGGACATTGTGTGTCCTATGCCACCAATGTTAAATTATAGAATTTTGTGACCCATTATCTTACACACTTTTTAAGACACTAACTTACAACTTTCCGTAATTATTGAATGCTTCTTTCTAGATACACTGAACGAGAATTATTAGTAAAATTGTATTGTGGAGCGTCGTATCTTTTTTCCCTCAAACACTCAATTTTTTGACGAATTTTTTAAACAAATGAACACAAAACAAAACAACTCAGGATATTTTAATTATTCTAGTTCCATATGTGTTGAATCTCACGCTTGGCATGCAGTGAAAATTTCATGTCTCTACCATCACAAATTTTTTAGAAAACGAGGCATCTATTGCAATAGAATGTAGTTCAGAGATATTGGGGTTTAAAACTTTTTTTTATTACAAATTCATGTACAGACTTACATTTCTGCGTCTAGAATCGCCCTGCTCCACAGTCTGTGTCTTCTCCATTGTCACAACAGCCCAATGCTTGCCTCCTCCTTTTCCTTCTCGCCTCTTTTGTCATTTGCTGAGCAGATAACTCTGCTTCACGTACACGAAGCTCATCCAGTTTCCGCAGTCCTTTAGCTATGGTCTGTCCAAATGTAACGCCCAACTTCTCCAGAAACTTGAGTCTTTCATAGTGCCCACCATTAAAAGTTATTGCAACATGAGACACTGCTAACTTTAGAGTCAAAAGGCCAACAAATACATTTTTAGGCACACGGCAGCACACAACATTATTGAAGGACTCATTCATATTCTGGGTCTTCTTCTGTAAACACTTCTTTAGTAGCTCAGGACAGGCCAAATCTTTGCAAATAGGTATCATTGAATCCATTACTGCCAAAGGAAGAGAACGTTTATGTGTAAATTCATTCATGGCGTCAGAAAATTCAGCTTGCCTATATTTACACCAAGTGTTTGTTGGAGGTGGACACAGAGCATGACATGGCTTTTCATCGGTTGATATTCGATGAAAGAAAGTGCTCCACACATCTGTTTTCATCGTCCCTAAAACGTCACAGTTACCTCTCATGGCCATCCCATAATAATAGTTTAATTCTTCAGTTACTTTGTCCGTTAGTCTTCCAGCATATTTTATTGTCTTGCCATCAGGCAATTTTGCGTTACCCAGCTTGGTTTTTAGGTTTATTAGGGTTGCCACAATCTGAGACGTAGCAGCAACATCTGAGATGTAGCACACAACAAAGGAATTCACAGCCTTCTAGAGTGTGTCGTTCCCAATATATGAGTGCTCAACTGTGGCAGTATATGAGTAGCCGCGAAATTTGCATTGCACAGAGTGAAAAGTATTTAAACCGACAAACTCTGGGAGGTTGTAAGGGACATCTAAACAAATATTTTTCCCTAATGTCATTTTTTCCTATGAGGATTATTTAACCTGATGGAGGCAGTATTACGCTCTTCAGTTGTTAGAGGCCGTATTACGATCTTCAGTTGTAGGCAACTGCTGTCCACCAGTGTAGTAGTGCATTCTCTCTGCGTACTAATGGAGCGATACACCTGGAGTGAGTACACTGATATGGTTGGTGCGTACTACGTAGCGCACCACAACGGACGAGCTGCACAGTGGGTTTTTCAACAACAATATCCCAATTGCCGTATCCCGCATCATACGACCTTTGCTGCTTTGTACCAGTGTCTGGTGGGACAGGGTCATTTAACAGATTACCTGGACAGGGACGCCATCGCACGGTAAGAACGCTTTTATTTGAGGAAGCTGTCTTGCAGCATGTGGAGCGGGATCCTTCAGTCAGCACTCGTGCAATTTCACGTAACATAGGGACGAATCGAACGAATGTGAGAATATTCCGTCGAGAGCAATTGTTACGTCCACTTCACTTACAGCGTGTCCACAACCTGGAAGCAGTTGATTATCCACCCACAGCACAGTTTTCGCAGTGGTACCTGGAACAGTGTGAAATGCATCCTACATTTCCATCCTCTGTGTTGTTTACCGCTGAAGCAACGTTCGGGCGTGATGGAGTCTTCAACATGCACAATTCGCATGTTTGGAGTGAGGATAACCCACATGCCGCAGTTACTAACGCTCATCAAGTGTGGTTCTTCGTTAATGTGTGGGTCGGTGTTGTTGGGGGCTGTTTAATTGGGCAGTATCTGCTACCTAGGCCATTAAATGGCAGGCAATATTACAATTTTCTCACCAGAGCATTGCCAGAATTGCTGGAAGACGTCCCGCTCCCTACAAGACAACGCATGTGGTTCCAACATGACGGGGCGCCGGCACATTTCAGTCGTCGTGTGCGTCGCTTCCTGGACCGACGGTTCCCAGAAACGTGGATTGGCAGAGGTGGTCCTGTACCATGGCCTGCTCGACCCCAGATATGTCCCCTCTGGACTTTTTTGTGTAAGGAGAGATGCGCAACCTTGGTTACTGAACTCCTGTTGCATCAGAAGAGGATGTTGTTCCCCGATGGTAGCAGCAGCAGGAACAATTCAGGATACTCCTGGGGTTTTTGTCTGTGTCAGACTGAACATGATCCGACGGTGTAACCTTTGTTTATTTGTCAATGGAGGTATTTTTGAAAATCTACTGTAATTGAAATTGGGTTGTGTTAATGTGTTGTATCTTGGAAAAGTGTTTGCTGGTTTAATTAATTTGCCGCCAGGAAAATCTTCCTCTACCGGTTTAAATACTCCTCATAGGAAAAAACGACAATAGGGAAAAATATTTGTTTTGATGTCCCCTACAACCCCCCCAGAGTTTGTCGGTTTAAATACTTTTCACCCTGTACACCAAAATGTTCAGGAAATTCGGAAGTACATTATGGAGTAGAAAACAGAAAATGTCAATGAGCCGTGCACGGCTCGTGCTCATGCCATTTATTGTTTGTCATTTTCTATCACCGTATTGCCGCCTCGTTTTCTTATTTCATTTACTGGCGTCACTAACTTCCTGCCTTACTTGCCCGTGAGTGGCAGCAGCAGCACGTATCGATAAGTGCAACTGTCCTACCTTCTCTAGAGCGACCGATAGTATTTCTTGGTCGTCGTGTGTCTGGCAGACAGTTGGAGACGGACCAGCAGTGCAGTCGGGACGCAGCAGGAGTGAAGTAGGGGACGGAGCTCCGGTGAGGTGCGGACAGCCAGTGCTCGCCGACCGCTGGCGACACACATGAGCTGCCCCACGGAGGGAGACTGGAGCGGGACGACCCTTGGTTGGTCGTTCTGTTGGTCGTCTCATCAGCCGACGTATATTTGGTCCTTTCACCGTGGCGTGGAGCAGCAAGGAAGTCTCGCGCATACTATGGCCAGGGCCATTGGCGGTGTGCACACGCAGCTGGAGTGTAAGGTGCTGTTTGCGACTGCTGCGAAGTTCATCGCCTACCGATCTTGAGACCTCACTTAACCTACTATCGAGTCTCAACTGTTTATAAATAATCCGCCTCGATTGCAAATAGAAACCGGATGTTGACCTTGGTTTCGGCGCGGATAACGACACCTTCTTCGGAACACACTAAAACTACAAACTGCCTAAAGAGGCAGGGTCCAGTTTGTAGTTATAGTGTGTTCCGAAGAAGGTGTGGCCGGCCGGTGTCGCCGAGAGGTTCTAGGCGCTACAGTCTGGAACGGCGCGACCGCTACGGCCGTAGGTTCGAATCCTGCATCGGGCATAGATGTGTGTGATGTCCTTAGGTTAGTTAGTTTTAAGTAGTTCTAAGTTCTAGGGTACTGAAGACCACAGATGTTAAGTACCATAGTGCTAAGAGCAATTTTTGTACCACGTGTGTGTATTGAAGTCGGCTAAGATTCCAGCCATCTTCCTGTGGAGTTTAACGTAACTTAATTTGTTCGCTGTTATTGAAGTTGACCAGTGGCATCTTCTGCCTTGTGGCCGTTGACGTTCCGGTTACCTGCCCTGGTCGTTGACGTAATTTTCAGCAGTGTATTTTCCTAGTCGTGTTGTTGCTGTCAAGCGCGGCATGTAGTTCGACAGCTGAGGTGGTGTTGGCGGTTGTGGGCGCCAAAATTCTGCGTGTCGTTATATTGAAATATTGTGGTCATTTTGCTGGATGTGTGGAGCGGAACTGATTTTGTTGAACGGTCGGTTGGCTGTCTGTCAGTTGGGTTGCCTTCAGATTAAGAAGTCGTTGGACCGTTTGCCGGTCTCACCTAAATGGGTGTTAGTGTTACAATCCCTGGCCAACCCTTGGAAACTTCTGAGTGCCGTTCCTTGTGTGTTACATAGTAATTTCCCTGTTTGGGTTTTAGTTCAAAATGTTGAAATGAGTGAAATCTTATGGCACTTAACTGCTAAAGTCATCAGTCCCTAAGCTTACACATTACTTAACCTAAATTATCCAAAGGACAAACGCACGCACACACCCATGCCCGAGGGAGGACTCGAAGCTCCGCCGGGACCAGACGCCCAGTCCATGACTGCAGTGCCCTAGACCGCTTGGCTAATCCCGCGAGGCGGGTTTTAGCTTATTAGTTGATACGTGGCCTTCAGCCGTTTATCAATATTTCTTCAATTAATGTTCTTGTCTTGCCCTTAAGGCATACGATTGTGATGCTTATGTATGGGGTCATCAGCCGAATTTTGCATGAAATGTTTTAAGATAAGGCCTTCTGCCTTTTGACTGAAAATCTTGTTATTGCTCAATAAGCGGGCTGCAGCCAAGTTCCGTTAAAATTAAATTGCTGAGGCCTTTAACCTGTTTAGATTGAAGATTATAACTGCCCATGTCTTGTTGTGCCGACTCCACTGTAGCTTGAATGGATTTTTACGTTTGTTTTATATGCCCGACTTCTAATTTCACCACACAAGTCTCCAGGGTTATTGCCCGATGACGACACGCAATACAGTTTGCTAAAGCGGAGTTCGACGTTATTAATTATGTTTTTAGATTTAATTTTATTACTCGTACACAGATTCAACGTTCCTTTGTTTAACAGCGCGTCGTCAAAATAAGTATGAAATGCTAATGACTTTGTAATACATAATGTCGACTATGTTAAAGTTCGTACCTGTTTTGGCATTATAGAGAAGAGAAACCTTAAGCGCTTCTGCTTCTATAGTCTCAGTATCAAATGTTCACTAATTTCAATTTGCTTATCAATGTCATTTCAGAGATATTACGTCGGTTCCACACTAACGGAATGAAACGTGATTATCATTTAACATCAGTTTTATTAATAATCCTTTTCCTTGTGACGCAAATGTTAATGAATGATCACTATCTAGGAGGAAAGAGGGATTGATCCTAATCATGAGATTATAACTCTTAATGAGCCCGCAATCGTTAATTAAATAAAAAGTCACGTTCAAGGATGGTATGCGTCCGTTTCCACGTATCTGTCGAAACTAATCATGTCGCCCACAATTCAAATTAACACTGACGTTAACCCCTTTCGTCGGAACATCGAATCGTAACTATTATGTGAAAGTTTATTCTAGTCCCCGAATTAATTCCTATCAGATAAGCGCACGACCGAACAGCAGAACGGAACACAAACGACTTGTTTTAACAACCGAACAACGCAATGACGTTACATTACGACAATGTCAGCCCAATGAACATCTCTTTGACTTTATCTTCTCTACTCTGCTTAGTTAAATTATTCCTAATCACAATTTATTCAGATATTTAACGAAAACATCTAACAACAAATAAAATAAATTTATCCCAGCGTAAAAGATCCGTTATAAGATTTAGAAAATACTCTTGGGTGAAACCTCCGGAAGAACCTTGTATTTCAATTTCTTGCTTAGGCCTTGTGTCTTGGATTTTGAGTGTGGCCTCCAGCCGATCCAAGGTTAATCAAAGGAGGTCAATTAAAGTTTTGAATGTTTTTCGTCCTTGTTGTAATATTGTGTGTGGATAAATAAAGTTTGTATGTTGAGTGCAACTGACAGCAACGTATTTTGGCCCTTTTCCACAACCTAATCAGCACAGTCCTGCTAGCTCAGGCATTTCAGTCAAATTTCAACTAATTTCACGTACAATGTCCCCTTAAACTAGATGCTTCATTTCGGCTGTAATTGGCAACAAAAAAATTTCTAATTATTTTTTGTTCTGCCCTTTGGATTTCTTTGGCGTCTGTTTTTGTGTAAAATGTTTGTCTCAGTCCAACAATGGCACTGGTTCGACACGTTCTAGTGTCTCACTTTGGCGTATTTTGATACGCATTTTTTGATATAGTCGTCTCTTGTAAACTTGAAAGCACTATCCATTTTGTAACAACGACTTCTTAACCTCACTTTCCCATGACCGTTTTCGGTAAGATTTCGCGTAAATACACGCAAATACAAAAACAGTTACACATCACAGAGGAGTTATGCAAACTGGTCATAAACTGATATTCACACAGTGTCTAAGGAAATGCAAAATTGATAACGTTCGCGGTTGATGGATGACTGTGTGATAATGCAGCTCAACTTCAGCGTACAGCTGGCCAGGATAGTTAACAGGGAACACGGCGATTGCGAATTTCTTTCGCCGGCCGAAGTGGCCGTGCGGTTCTAGGCGCTACAGTCTGGAGCCGGTCGCAGGTGCGAATCCTGCCTCGGGCATGGATGTGTGTGATGTCCTTAGGTTAGTTAGGTTTAATTAGTTCTAAGTCCTAGGCAACGGATGACCTCAGAAGTTAAGTCACATAGTGCTCAGAGCCATCTGAACCATTTTTTTGAATTTCATTCCATCTACTAAGTTGGGCAGTAAATATGCCTCGCAGACAGGCGAGTGAACAGTATACATACATTTCAGTGTTTGAGAGAAGACGTGCAGTTCGGCTCAAAGAAGCCGGGTAGAGTAATAGACACATGACTCGTCATCTGAATAGGAGCCATGCTACTGGTTGACGATGCCTGCCGGAATGTGTGAACCGTGGACGGGCACAGCGTCAAGAAGGAAGCGGCCGACCTAGACAGGCGGCAGAAGGTGAGGACCGCGTAATCGTCAGAGAAGCCCTCGCAGCCCACGGCTACGTCATTATTATGACGTGCCACAGTGACAAACAGGAGTAATTTTTTGTGGGACCAACTGCTGAGGTCATCGGTGCCTAGGCTTACACACTACGACCTGTGCTGGCCCCCGCTTATGCCTTGGTTTAAACCTTGACTCTGCGTTTGGTTTCCCGCGGTTATTCTGGTTGTGGCATGGTGCTTCCTCTCTCTACGTGTAGCAGCAGCGGCGTGTATCGACATTCGCACCTTGTACCATCTTTGGACTGGTGCTCATAGTTTCTGGTTAGCCGGTGTGCGGTAGTCGGGCGGTTGGTGTGGATCAACCAGTGGGCTGCGCCCGCTGGCGGTCTCTACGCAGTGTCGGAGTGTATGGGAGCTGTTCCGGTTGATACGAGGTTCGTGGCTCACCGACCCAGGACATCAAAGTTGAGTGGTGATTTAATTACCGAAGCCAGTCTGTTCACATTGTGCTGTTGATTTTCATGGTTGGTTGTTGGGGGTATTCCCGTGAACAACAGCAAGTGTTCGAGTTGCCGAAAGTTTGGCCACCATCGGGTGGAGTTTCTGTATTTTGGTTATGTAAAGTCCAAGTGCACCAGCGGAATTTTCTTCCTTATGGCCGTTAGCGTTCCGGTTACCTACCCTGGCCGCTGACGTAAATTTCAGGCAGTGTCCTTTCCTCATCGTGTTGTCACTGTCCAACTTGATCATAACGCCAGGAACCTTCTTGAGTGTCGTCTGTATTTGTCATCAACATTGTCACAATTCTATTGGGAGTTGGCGGATGTAGCTACGGCAGCGCAACAACATGCAAGTTTATCCAAGGCAGCGTCCAAGCAATGTGCCAAGTTCGACCGACTGAATCTCGGAAGAACTGTTGTGAAACCCGATAAGGCCCATAGAACGGTTGTTAATCTTTCCAACCAAGAACTGCACGACGGCTCTATATCAGCGCCTGTAAAGGCCTCAACTTTTCTCCAGCTCCACGACGTCTGCCAATATTGGATATAATTAGTGGAACAGAGCAGTGCATTAGGAATCTTTCGCACGATGCAGCTGAGGACGTCAGGCTAAGTACCAGCCATATTCTGCCGAAAGCTAAGCTATCAAATTCTAATATTAGCCAGGAGGAACGGCGCTGCTTACGGCTATTACGTGAGAATGAAGACTTGGTTGTCCTGCCAGCCGACAAAGGGAATGCCACCGTGGTTCTGAACTCTGCAGACTACCACCTGAAGATGCTGCATTTATTAGAAGACGCCACGTACCGCAAGCTTAGTCGTGATCCCACACAGGCCATTGTCAGAAGGACAGGGAAGTTATTGAAGGATTCTGGCGTACCAGATGAAGTGGTGAAGAAATTAACGCCTCGTGCCGCCAGACCTCCCACGCTTTATGGATTACCAAAGACACACAAGGAAAGTGTTCCCCTGAGACCCATTGTTAGTGCAATCAGTTCGCCCACCTAGTGACATACTAAACATCTGGCAGGATTATTAGCACCAAAACTGGGACATTGCGAACGCCATGTTGTCAACTCGCAGAAATTTGTTGAGACACTCAAGAGAATGAAGATAGGCCCAAACGACCTTATAGTTAGCCTGGATGTTGTGTCACTTTTTACGAGGGTGGCAATACCAGATAGGCGGGACCTTTTGGCCCAACATTTTCCATCTGGAATCATTAAGTTGTCCTACATCTACATGACATCTACATCACTACTCTGCAATTCACATTTAAGTGCTTGGCAGAGTGTTCATCGAACCACAATCATTCTATCTCTCTGCCATTCCACTCCCTTACAGCGCGCGGGAAAAACGAACACCTAAACCTTTCTGTTCGAGCTCTGATTTCTCGTATTTTATTTTGATGATCATTCCTACCTCTGTAGGTTGGGCTCAACAAAATATTTCCGCATTCGGAAGAGAAAGTTGGTGACTGAAATTTCGTTAAAAGATGTCGTCGCGACGAAAAACGTCTTTGCTGTAATGACTTCCATCCCAGTTCGCGTATCATATCTGCCACATCCTCTCCCTTATTATTTGATAATATAAAACGAGCTGCCATTTTTTGCACCCTTTCGATGTCTTCCGTCAATCCCACCTGGTAGGGATCCCACACCGCGCAGCAATATTCTAACAGAGGACGAACTAGTGTAGTGTAAGCTGTCTCTTTAGTGGACTTGTTGCATCTTCTAAGTGTCCTGCCAATGAAACGCAATCTTTGGCTCGCCTTCCTCACAATATTATCTATGTGGTCTTTCCAACTCAAGTTGTTCGTAATTTTAACACCCAGGTACTTAGTTGAATTGACAGCCTTGAGAATTGTACTATTTATCGAGTAATCGAATTCCAACGGATTTCTTTTGGATCTCATGTGGACCACCTTACGCTTTTCGTTATTCAGCGTCAACTGCCACCTTCCACACCATACAGCAATCTTTTCTAACGACAACGTACCTTTTGTACTGCGATGAATATTATGAGATGACTGACGGCACAGCTATGGGACCACCACTGTCTCCAGCAGTCGCAAATTTCTTCGTGGAGCACTTTGAGGAGCAGGCTCTGCAAACTGCGACATTACGGACATCTTGCTTTGTACGATACGTTGATGACACCTTCCTGATATTGCCTCACGGTGAAGAAACACTACAGCAGTTCGTTGATCGTATGAATGTTGTCCATCCCAACATTAAATTTACTGTCGACATGGAGAAGCACGGCAAGCTACCATTCTTGGATGTTTTGGTTTAGCGGAAGGCAGGAGGCCAGCTTGGTCACTCAGTGTACCGGAAACCTACACACACTGATCGGTACTTGAACGCCGTACACAAGAAAGCTGTCCTGAACACGTTGGTTCATTGAGCCAAGATTATCTCTGGCGACTACCAGAATCTCTGAATTGCAGAACTTAAAACGTGTTTTCGGGGAAAATGGATACAGCAAAAGAGACAACGTAACCGCTTCCAAGGGCGCCAATGAAATACACTTGGTGAATCAGAAGAAGAGGCCAAACGGACTGTATTCCTGCCATACTGTGGAGCAACTAGCAGCAAGTTAGGACGTCTGCTGCAGAAACATGGGCTACGACCAGTGTTCCGGTCCGCTCCCAAGATACAAGATATGTTGCGCCTTGACATAACCCCATAAAAGAAGTCTAATGGGGTTACGTCAGGAGAGCGTCGAAGCCAAACCGTTGGCCCATCACTACCAATCCATCGCCCAGGAAAGGTCATATCGAGAAAGGCACGGACGTCCAAACACCAATGAGGCGGTGCGCCGTCTTGCTGAAATGGGAGTGATACTGAAGCAGATGAGGAACAACATACAGTTGCAACATGTCCAGATACACTGCAGATGTGATGGTAGCCTCAGCGAAGAAGAATGGCCCGATAATTCGATCGTGCAATAGCGCGCACCAAACATTCACCTTTGGACTGCCTCTGGTTGCACTTCATGACCTCGCCAGGGGATTGTGAACCCCAAATGCGCGCATTATGGCGATTCACTACGCCATTGACAAAAACATCGCTTCGTCGGAAAAGGCAATTCGTCTGAAATAACTATCATCGTCCTCAATACGTGATAGCATAGTCATATCGACGTGTACTGTCATTGGTCAACAAGGCCTGAACGCTTTGACTTTGTATGCACGAAACAATAAACTTTTGCGTAAAATATCATGGAGAGAGCTTTTTGGCATCTGTAATTCACTTGAGGCCCTGCGCACCGATTTCTTCGGACTTTGCAGAAAAGACTGCCTTACAGCTTCCCCCCTGTCTGGTGAGGTTCTTGGTCGACGAGACCTCGAAAGGTCAGCAACCGATCCTGTGTTCTTCAACTTCTCATACAAGGCTTTAATGCTCTTGACATCAGGTGGACTTCCAAATGTTGCCTGGAAGTGTCTCTGCACTGTGGTTGGTGATCGTGTCTCATGGTACCACAGGACACACTGTGCCCTCTCTTCGTTGGTTAACATGGCTTCTTTGGCACTGAACCTCATCCACTACTTACGTACTGCGAACCTAAAACAAAAAAAAAACTTTTATAGTTGTAAACAATTGGACAAGAAGTTTCATATTTGTATCTTACTTCTAGCCTGAGTTATCAATTTATGTAATCAGGGAAAGTCTTTTCGGAGACGCTGTATGTGTTCGAATGTAACCCGACAGCCTCTCATTTTTGGCACCTTTCCACAACTCCAACTACCTGTTCTGTCTTGCGGATTTAACCACACTACTTAATTTAACTTAAAGTAGCTTACGCTAAGGGCAACGCACACACACCCATGCCCGAGGGAGGACGCGAACCTCAGACTGGGAAACCCGCGCGAACCGCGGCAAGGCGCCCTAGACCGCGCGGCCAGGAATATTAATAGGCAGCTGACAGAAAGGGGACGGAGATCACGGCGCCTCTTGTGCTGACTACCAATGATCTCTGTACACCGAAAAAACCGGTTTGCAGTGGCTTTGGGCACATTCCACCTGGAATCTGATAAACTGAATCAGAAACGTCTTCGGTGATGAGTCCCGCTACGAATCGATCCCCAATAACCAGACGTGTAGGAGACGGTGCCGACAGCAATGGGACACCAACTTAAACGTCGCCCGCCATTTTGCCCGACAGCCAGGACCATTTTGCTTCTCATCCGCGACACCTTTACAGCACAACGTTTCGTCGACAATACTATACATCCCGATTTGTTGCCCCTTGTGGCAACCATCCTCGGCTTGCATTCCAGAAAGATAATGCGTGCACCCAGGGACGAGAGACTCAACTACTTGTTTTCGTGCTTGTCAAACAATACCTTGACAAGCAGGGTCACCATGCCTCTCCCCATTTGAGGAAATTTCGAGTATTATGGGCAGGGGTCCTCCAAACAGCCCTGGATTTTGTCGACCTAAAGCGCCAACTGGACAGAATTTGGAAGCAGTGGTTGGGAAGGGAGGGAGACACGGTTGTAGCCTCTCCCCGATGTTATTCAATCTGTATACCGAGCAAGCAGTAAAGGAAACAGAAGAAAATTTCGGAGTACGAATTAAAATCCATGGAGAAGAAATAAAAACTTTGAGGTTCGCCGATGACATTGTAATTTTGTATGAGACAGCAAAGAACCTAGAAGAGCAGTTGAACGGAATGGGTAGTGTATTAAAAGGAGGATATAAGATGAACATCAACAAAAGCAAAATGAGGATAATGGAATGTAGTCGAATTAAATCGGGTGATGCTGCGGGAATTAGATTAGGAAATGAGACACTTAAATTAGTAAATGAGTTTTCCTATTTCGGGAGCGAAATAACTGATGATGGTCGAAGTAGAGAGGATATAAAATGTAGACTGCCAATGGCAAGGAAAGCTTTTATGAAGAAGAGAAATTTGTTAACGTCGAGTATAGATTTAAGTATCAGGAAGTCGTTTCTGAAAGTATTTGTATGGAGTGTAGCCATGTATGGAAGTGATACATGGACATTAAATAGTTTGGACCAGAAGAAAATAGAAGCTTTCGAAATTTGGTGCTACAGAATAATGCCCAAAATTACATGGGTAGATCACATAACTAATGAGGAGGGATTGAATAGACTTAAAGAGAAGAGGAATTTGGGGCACAACTTCACTAGAAGAAGGGATCGGCTGGTAGGGAATATTCTGAGGCATGAAGGGATCTCTAATTTAGTACTGGAGGGCAGCGTGGAGGGTAAAAATCGTAGAGACCAAGAGACGAATACACTAATCAGTTTCAGAAGGATGTAAGTTGCAGTAGGTACTGGGAGATGAAGCTTGCACAGGATAGAGTAGCATGAAGACCACAACAACATTCTTCAGGAGGACATCCAGTAGCTCTATCAAACAATGTGAAGCCGGATATTCGTTTGCAAAACGGTGAACCAACGTGTTACTACCGACTTGCTAAGTTTTTGAAGCTCTTCCTCTACAATAAACCATCTAATTTTTATAAAATTGTAACCATTTGTTTGTCTGTACCTCTACTTCACATCCACCGAACGCCATTTCATTCGTATAATCTTTCCTCATGCGTCGTTCTCTGTTTTTTGGCGTAGAATGTATTTAAAAATGGGTATTTTAAGTGAGAATCTTCCTTGATTAACATTCATGTAGGTTTTGGAATGTTGGTCACCATGCTGTTGCTGAAGATGTACTGGGTGATCAAAAAGTCAGTATAAATTTGAAAACTTAATAAACCACGGAACAATGTAGATAGAGAGGTAAAAAGTGGCACACATGCTTGCAATGACATGCGGTTTTATACAACCAAAAAACAAAAAGTTCACAAAATGTTCGGCAGATGGTGCTGGACAGCAAAACGTCAGTGACTGCACGTGTCAATCGTGTATAGAAGGAGCTGTAATGAGAGACAGAATCAGATGCGCCAGCAGTCGCAGCATGTAGGCGTTACCTGAAAAGGCGCTTTTGGTGAAGCTGTATTATCAGAATGGGGGATGTGCTAGTTCAGCGTTACGATCCTCTCGCCATAGGAAGGAGATTCGAACGGGTAAAGGTCCGTTGACAAATGCAGCTGTGGCGAGAATGAAATCGAGGTTCGAAGACACGGGTTGTTTAGACGATAGACGCCGTAGTGGCCGACTGAGCACAAGGGGTAATGCTGCCGAGACAGTTGAGGAAGAAATGGAGACTGTAGCGAGTTCGTCTATGCACGGGGAAGTCAGCGCTCGTGCAGTCGCACGTCGAACCGGCATTCCGTACACTACTGTTTGATTGGCACTTAGGCGTACCCTCCGATGCTATCCGAACAAAATCCATCGGCAGCATGAAATGTTACCTGGCGATTTAGTGAAGCGGATGGCATCTGCGGTGTGGGCATTTCGAAAGATGACGAAAGATGACGATTGGTTGAGAAACGTGTTGTGGACCGACGAAGCTCATTTCACGCTTCGAGCGTCTGTCAACACCCACAAGTGCTCGTTTTGGGTTACCGAAAATCCTAAAACTGTCGTGGAAGTCACGGTATGGGTTGGATTTACCACATCTACCGTTATCGGCCTTTTTTCTTCGAGGAAATGCGTGATTCTGGTTTTGTAACTGCTACCGTGACGGGTGAGAGGTACGCCGATATGTTACAGAATCGCATCATCCCCAGCCTGGCTAATAAACACCTGCCGGAACGTACGATGTTTATGCAGGATGGCGCTCAACCCCATATTGCTAGATGTGTGAAAGATCTCTTGCGCGCGTCGTTTGGTGATGATCGTGTGCTCAGCCGCCACGTTCGTCACGCTTGGCCTCCCAGGTCCCCAGACGTCAGTCCGTGCGATTATTGGCTTTGGGGTTACCTGAAGTCGCAAGTGTATCGTGGTCGACCGACATCTCTTGCGATGCTGAAGGACAACATCCGACGCCAATGCCTCACCAAAACTTCGGGCATGCTTTACAGTGCTGTTCACAACATTATTCCTCGACTGCAGCTATTGTTGAGGAATTATGGTGACATATTGAGCATTTCCTGTAAAGAACATGTTCTTTGCTTTGTCTTACTTTGTTATGCTGATTATTTGTATTCTGATCAGATGAAGCGCCATCTGTCGGACATTTTTTGAACTTTTGTATTTTTTTGGTTATAATGAAACCCCGTGTCATTCCAAGCATGTGTGTCAATTTGTACCTCTCTATCTACATTATTCCGTGCTTTTTTCAGTTTTCAAATTTATACTGATTTTTTTTTATCACCCGCTATTTCGTTTTTTCGAACGATGTTTAGACCCCTATTCTGTTGCTTTAAGAATTTCTGTTTCATTTTCTATTGTTGGAATGTACTGACGCAGAATCGCAAGGCCGTCTGCAAAAGCTACGGAGTCTCTCTGGGTATTCGTTCTTCCTAATTTGTATGGTTCGAAAATTTTAAGCTCTGTTCTTAGTTTCTGCCATACTCGGATAACTTTTTCTGTGACACAGTTGGCAATACGAAGAGTTCATCACCGTGTCTCATTCCAGTTTTAATTCCAAAATGTTCCACTATTTCTCCTCTGAATTTTATCGTACATTTCGCACCGTTAGTGTTTCACTAATAACTGTAGCGGTTTTGGGTTCAAGACCTTATTCCTCAAGAGTTTGGAAAAGAAACTTACGAGCCACTGCGTCAAGAGTCTTTTTAAAATCTACGAAGGTACGAATATTTATCGTAATGAAAATTACGTAGGCTTTCAAACAGGAAATATTTCGTTGCTAGATAGAGCATGAAAACCCCCAACTTTAACAGAATTAAAATTTATTCATTATTTTAATTTTTTGTTTTTTCACAGTTATAATAACAATGTCCCGTGCTAGTCGGAACAGAATGGCTGATTCGTTGGAGCGGTGGCTGGCATTCAGCTAAAGTTGTCGCCCTGACCGCCAAGCGAAGTATAAGCGTCAATGCTGCCCCGATGACAACTCTTTCAAAGTGAAACATAAAAAGCCGGCCGGTGTGGCCGAGCGGTTCTAGGCGCTAAAGTCTGGAACCGCGCGACCGCTACGGTCGCATGTTCGAATCCTTCCTCGGGCATGGATGTGTGTGATGTCCTTAGGTTAGTTAAGTTTAAGTAGTTCTAAGTTGTAGGGGACTGATGACCTCAGAAGTTAAGTCCCATAGTGCTCAGAGCCATTTGAACCATTTGAAACATAAAACATAAATATTTTTGTGATTACTTCACAAAATCCTCATGAGAGTAACTCTTTATGCGAAGTACAGGAGGCCATGTTGTTCCGATCTGAGCACCTTCAATACGAAATACAGCGGTGCCCAAGTAGACCGAGCACGGGTCTCACATCCCGAACCACACACCACTCTTGCTAAGCACCAATGAAGGACTGGGTCCCTTACTACGATTGCACATAGTTCATTAAGGTCCATCCAACACATTTATTTCAAATAATATAAATGAAGTTACATTTGAATCTGTCTGATATTGAACAGGAATTTTAAAAAAAGCTATTTCAATATCAGCTGATTTAGTGCGTGAAGCGCGAGTTAAGCCAATAACCAGGTAAACTAAACAATTCACCGTAATTCAAAAGAAAGAGAAAAACAAAATTGAATCAATACACCCCACTGACAAATATCCAAAAAAACCTTACAATACTACTCAAAGCATACACTGAAGTGTGGAGCAGTCATTCACCCGACACAACACTTCAAAATGAGATCAATAACACAGCTGCGTGTCCCAGAAAACAGAAAGACATTAGATACACTTCATTTGACGATTAAGAAATACTCATTAACATTACTCCACTCCTGTTTGAACTGCAGCGTCCCAAATCAACAAGCGCTTATTCAGAAAGAACAATTTTTTTTATATGCTTAAATCAGAGTATTAAGGAATTCCAAATCTTTCCCCTTTCTAGGCGGAGGCTGAGCCAGAAACACAGAATGCCGCAAAAACACAGTTTTGCTGTGAAATCTTACAGGACACCCGGGAGCAGTAACAGACAAGGGGTCGGCACCCACAAATAACACGGGCTAAGAGCCAGTCTGGGAGCACATCCTACGAGAACTTGTTCACACTATGCTCACCACAAACTGTAGACATTCCGGCCGAACATCCGCTCGCGGTGGCTGCCAGAAGGACGAAGCAATCGACAGGCCCACGCCGTGCTTCTCACACGGGCACCTCAATTTGCACAAACATCTAGGCCGACACCAACTCCGGGCTCCCCTCTCACTGCGAGGCTTGGCACAGTTTATACGAAATGCCTTCCAGACGACCAGTAACCTCCGCAGCAGTTTCACGCTTAGCAGACAGCCCCAGCGTAACAGACATCACACGTGTGCTTACGCCAGAGCCACGACTCCGCCAGTCCCACCGGCCGCCCCAAACAGACTGCCTCTCGCCGTCCCAGCCGAAAACGCAAAGATGCTCATGCCCGGGAACCCGCCAAAGATAACAAGCCGATCGCTGATGATCGACCAGCGATCTGGCTCACGAGCATTAAAGCAAGAAACGAAATTTTGCAAGTTTGCCTTTATTTTACCACGAAACAGAATAAATTGATTGCAGTAACGTAGAAACAATGTAAAGAACACAGAACGTAAACGACCGCAACAACCATAACGGCAGACAAAAACTTAACGGATTTGCACGCACATTCTGACAGCTGGTTAATGTGTTCAGAATGGGATCCGGCCACCTCTGGCTGCAGTACTGGCCTGGTATTATCAGTCGGCTATGTGCCATTTTGCATTCTCTGTGACTCTGTTAACATCGACTGTAGATTTAAGTATCGGGAAGTCGCTTCTGAAAGTATTTGTATGGAGTGTAGCCATGTATGGAAGTGAAACATGGACGATAAATAGTTTGGACAAGAAGAGAATAGAAGCTTTCGAAATGTGGTGCTGCAGAAGAGTGCTGAAGATTAGATGGGTAGGTCACATAGCTAATGAGGACGTGTCGAATAGAATTGGGGAGAAGAGGAGTTTGTGGCACAACATGACAAAAAGAAGGGACCGGTTGGTAAGACATGTCCTGAGGAATCAAGGGATCACAAATTTAGCGTTGGAGGGCAGCGTGGAGAGTAAAAATCGTAGAGGGTGACCAAGAGCTGAATACACTAAGCAAATGCAGAAGGATGAAGGTTGCAGTAGGTACTGGGAGATGAAGAAGTTTGCACAAGATAGAGTAGCATGGAGAGCTGCATCAAACCAGTCTCAGGACTGAAGACCACACCAACAACAAAATGACACTGTACACAGCGATTGCGGATATGGGACTTCCCGGCAAACGTTCATCCATTGGAGAGGTTCCATGAAGTCGTCGTTGGCGTGGTTGTCCGTTGACTGGAATGCCATCTTCTGTGCACGACACGATCCTACGGTCATCTGTCGACAGTTTGTGTGATTCTATCGTGCATTAGACACATGACGAGGAAATTTCGGTTTTTGGTTTTAATTTTGGACGCCAGGTATTAAGACATAGATTAAATAATAAACAAATTTTGCATTTATTTCATGAACTCTTTCGTTCCGTTTTCGAAAGAAACGAATATCCTTACCTCGCTCAGGCGTCGAAGGCAGCAGTGAGAAATAAAATTCCGTCACATTACAGGAGTTATACCAGGAAAGGGCTGGAGGCGTGAGAAGATACCAGATGGATTACACCATGGCAGACAGATAATCCGAAACCAGATATTCGACTGTGAGCAATCCCCAGTAGCAGACATAAAAAGGTAGGAATGAAGGATAGTATAATTTAGGCTAAAAGATTCGGCAAGAAGAACCAATGTGGAAAGAAGAAGTAGACGGAAATATTCACGGCGCGCGACGATGAATACGACAGCAGAGATTTGAGTTGGGAAATGGGCACTTCTAAAAAGACCAATCACAGAAGATGGACAGACAAATGTAGGTACAAGTTACGAAACGGCTAAGAAACCTTGGCTAGTAAAAGAGATACGTCAGTTGATCAACGAAAGAAGAAGAGATAAAAATGATCAGGAAGAGAAAAAGAAAAAGTAGTGTCTCTTAGGAATGAAATCAATACCAAGCGCATTCGCACTAGGGTAGAACGTCTGCCGAAACCATCTCAAGGGCAGATTCTCCATACTGAAACGTAAAAGTAACTTTGCGTGAAATTCGAAGACATTAATAGGAGAAGATGAATTCCACTGTTAAACGGACAAGAGAGAGCGGATAGGTGGTAAGAATACAAGGAGGGTCTCTGCGAGAGGGACGAACAATCTGACGATGCGAAACAGTTAGCAGACAAAGGCCATCCAGAAGTAGTTTCAAATGTCTTTCAAATGTCGTTTACTTTAAAATAGCTATACAACATTTTCAAATCAACAAAACGGAAGGAAAGATAAAAATTCTTTACGAATACCTATTACCATAAGGGCAAATGGTATCCAAACAATTATTCAAGTTTGTCTGCAGAATATGTAAAACTGGAGACTTTCCGGAGGAATGTCGTCCATATAATACCGGAGATAACTGTGTAAGGTGTCAGGCAAATCCAACACCTTCCATGAAATCCCTGACATGATAAGCAAATCCGGCAGAATGTCACATAGCTCCTAATAAATCCTGACATTAATTAACCAAAGTAATACCATCAACGAGTGAGTAAATGGAATACCACAGACTCACAAGAACGCCTAAATGCATGTCATACCTTCCCACCGTGAAACAGACGCAGTTCCGAGGGAGGAAACGAGAACAGAAGCCGAGAGAAGAATCGTGTAGGCTAGGACGCCCTAGGATAAGGGACGGACATCCACGTCGCCAGACGACCGCCAGAACCACCCCCCAGCGCATGTTAAAAGATAGAGCCCTCCAGAAAAACAGTATAGATCTTACGATACCACTAAAAGAGCCACACCAGCTGCCAGTTTTAGCGCGAGACTTTTTCGCGTCTCTGTTACGTTGCAAACGTTAAAAACATTGCCCCACCACGAAAAGTATAACGTTTCTCATTGGATAGACAGAATTTTTGTAGGCGGAGCGTAAGGTTAACATTGAGACCCTGATTGGTCAGATGAAAACACAGCCAGATAGTTTTTTTAAACTAACTTCGGTAAATTGTAGTAAGGACAAGTTAGGAGGGAGTTGCTTTCCAGACGACGAGGTGCGTGGAGCTGTGCCGCCCGCCGCCCCCTCACGCTGCCTAAACACCGACAAGGTAATGAACGCACGCGATGCCGCTAACAGCGCATAAAGCTTCACTCAGAACTGGAGAAGTCTCATCTGTTACACCCCCTTTTTACGTAATACTAATGTCAATCGTCAATTAAATCTCGTGGTGTTCACATTTGCACCTTGAAGTAAAAATCTGAAACGCGATGATTTTTCTGTTATACAGTTACTGAGAAGCCACATCAGCCACTGTAATTTACGACAAGTTAAGATAAGTAATTAAAGATAATTGAGGGTTGTCACTTTTGTGAAATTTAATTAAAACCTAGATTATAGATTTGATATGGCATAGGTCATTCTTCGATCCATTATAGAACTTGGAAACCCATTCAGGGAATATTCGTTCACATTTTTGTTGAACGCAGTTGGTTTTTATCATCCTGTATTAAAACATTTCCTTTTATCAATAGTGCAATTTATAAACAATGTTTTGCGAGTAGAATAAAATTTCCAATGGTAAACTTAACTGTGTTTTCGACGTTATTTTACCAGCTAACTAAAAGTAGGAAAGCCTTAAACCCCTTACACTAAATTTAGTTAGTATTAAGATTCTTTTCTAGGGAGTGCAGTGGAGCTGACGCTGAAATCATTAAGTGATTGGTTATATCATCGCTAGTCTCACTGAACTCTTCTGAACTTAACATATCACGTGAGGTCTGGCGTCTCCTTACCAGCAACAGGTCCCAGGTTCAATCTAGTGAATTCCCTAAAAAACACGCTCAGAGCGTCGTTGCACGAAAGTGGTAGGGAGACACGACTTAAGAACAAAAAGACACCACGCAGAATGTTAGAACTGGGGAAAAATACCGCAAAATCAGCTTAACAGCTCATGTATCTACGTTGCTGACTAGAAAGAAAAAGAAAATTTAGAATCCACTTGAGGACGATCTGCTTCAGAGACACACGTTTGACGCTGCACTCGATAATGAAACCAAGACTAAAGAAATATGAAGACACGTTTATAGGATTTGTCTCCAGAGAAAAAAAAGAGTTAGACTGTGGGAAGTGGTTCAAGATGTTAAAAATTGTAGGTAAAATAGACGCAAGCTTTAGGGTGACATGGAATATGTACAAGAACTGAGGATGGGAAGGGACATCAGAGTTTCCTTTGCGACGTGAGGCGATATGCAAATGAACTATTTGCTGAACTCGGAATTCTATTATGAATTCCTCATTGCGAATATTATGCCCTTTGTGACATATCACTATGCAATGACGGACTCTGTTGAAGATTCAGATTCGTTAAGATCGCTTGCCTCCTAGATAGTATTTATTCGTGTAAATTATTAACATCAAGTTAACGCTACCAATTTGTGACTTGGTTTTACGAAAGGATAGATGAGTTGATACATGAGATTTACTCCATTTACAAATATATAGAGTAACAAATTGAATTAATGAGGTTATGTCGTTGATTGTGGACAGATTATCATCATCATAAACAGAAATGACTATAACAGGAATCTATAACTACACACACCAAAAGAAGTTTTGCATCACTTCGGCTCCGAGAGTTCCAGAACCTGTACATAAAATTGCAATAGACATCAACATAAGCGTCATTTCCATCCTTTTTATTGCTCATGAAGACCACAGATTGCATGTTGTAAAACCATACAGCGAGACCTTCAGAGATGGTGGTCCAGATCGCTGTACACACCGGTACCTCTAATATCCTGTGCCATGTCCTCTTGCATTGATGCATGCCTGTATTCGTCGTGGTATACTATCCACAAGTTCATCAAGGCACTGTTGGTTTAGATTGTCCCACTCCTCAACGGCGATGCGGCGTAGATACCTCAGAGTGGTTGGTGGGCCACGTCGTCCATAAACAGCCCTTTTCAACCTATCCCAGGCATGTTCGATACGATTCATGTCTGGAGAACATGCTGGCCACTCTAGTCGAGCGATGTCGTTATCCTGAAGGAAGTCATTCATAAGATGTGCACGATAGCGGCGCGAATTGTCGTGCATGAAGACCAATTCCTCGTCAATATGCTGCGGATATGGTTGCACTATCGGTCAGGGGATGGCAGTTACGTATCGTACAGCAGTTACGGCGCCTTCCATCACCACTACCGGCGTACGTCGGCCCCACATAGTGCCAGCTCAAAACAGCAGGGAAACTCCTCCGTGCTGCACTCTCTGGACAGTATCTCCAAGGCGTTCAGCCTTTCCGGGTTGCCTCCAAACACTTCTCCGACGATTGTCTGGTTGAAGGGATGTGCGACACTCATCGGTGAAGAGAACGTGCTGCCAATCCTGAGCGGTCCATTCGGCATTGTGTTGGGGTCTCTGTACCGGACTGTATAGTGTCGCCGTTGCAAAGATGGACCTCGCCATGAACGGGGGAATGAAGTTGCGCATCATGCAGCCTATTGCACTGAGTTTTAATCGTAACACGACGTCCTGTGGTTGCACGAAAAGCATTATTGAACATGGCGGTGTTGCTGTCAGAGTTCCTCTGAGCCATAATCCGTAGGTAGCGCTCGTCCACTGCAGTAGTAGCTCTTGGGCAGCCTGAGAGAGGCATGTCATCGACAGTCCCTGTCTCTCTGTATCTCCTCCATGTCCGAACGATATCGCTGTGGTTCACTCCGAGACGCCTGTAAGCTTCCCTTGTTGAGAGCCCTTCCTGGCACAAAGTGACAATGCGGTCGCGATCGAACCGCGGTATTGACCGTTTAGGCACGGTTGAACTACAAACAACACGACCCGTGTACCTCCTTCCTGGTGGAATGACTGGAACTGATCGGACCCCCTCTGTCTAATAGGCGCTGCTCATGCATGATTGTTTGCATCTTTGGGAGGGTTTAGTGACACTTTGAACAGTCAAAGGGATACAATATCCACAGTCAACATCTATCTTCAGAAGTTCTGGGAACAGGGGTGATACAAAACTTTTTTTTGACTTGTGCATGAAAACCTAGTAGTGTGGCCTGGCAATTTCCGTTAACTGAGAGCACAAGGTTCCAGGTAACGTTCATTCCATCAGTATCTAATCAAAGACATAATGTGAAAACGTGCTGCGATGGGTCGATGGCCATCCGTTTAACTTCTGTGAACTGCAAGGTTGATCGTGCTACGACCGGAGCTGCGTGTATCACCTACTCTGCACTTCTGCCCCACGACAGGGTCCCCAGACGGTCGTTCTCGTCGGGCTGTTATGGGGATCAGGTGTAATGGCGCTGCAACCATAGCAGCGCGCGTATACGACACAATTCCGCGAAATTATCCAGAGTTCCTGATAACGTTCGCGGCCACTCCTCAATTAGTCTGTACCGTCCGGTACAGAGTACTGTGTCGGATGCCCCCAGTAGCTGAATGGTGCCGTCCCGGTAGCTCAGCGTGTTCGGTCAGAGGGTTGGCTGCTTTCTGTAATAAAAAAAACTGAGTTAATCGATCAACGACGAACTTAAAATGTCTTACGACGTCCGCCACGAGCAGATGCAACGAACGAAACCGGACAAAATGAGATTAAAAAAAAAAATGGTCAGCGTGACCGATTGTCAATCCTCCGGGCCCTGGTTCGATTCCCCGCTCGGTCGGGAAATTTTCTCCGCTCGGCGACTGTGTGTTGTGCCGTACTCATCGACTGCAGGTCGCCGAAGTGGCGTCAAATTGAAAGACCGGTACCCGGTGAGCGGTGTGCCCGACGGGGACCCTAACCATACGACTAAATAAAGAAATAAATAAATAAATAGGACGGGTGCTGAAAAGCGAGTGGCTGTGCAATCCCAACATTTTAACAAATTATTCACCAATGAGCGCCATTCCCATTCAAATCAAATGGCTCTGAGCACTATGACACTTATCTCCTGAGGTCATCAGTCCCCTACAACTTAGAACTAGTTAAACCTAACTAACCTAAGGACATCACACACAGCCATGCCCGATGCAGGATTCGAACCAGCGACCGTGGCGGTCGCGCGGTTCCAGACTGTAGCGCCTAGAACTGTTCGGCCACTTCGGCCGGCCATTCCCACTCGACAGTGAGTGCGCGGGAAACAGTGCTTACGTCACGTCGATCTGGCCAATCGCGGTCGTCTGTGGGAGTCGCCGCTCGTCCGAGAAACTTTCCAGGCGCTTCCTTGGCGCTAGCATCTAAACGGACACATTCCGCCCGTCCGTGCTACGCTCAAAAAGTACGGAGTGGGCGATTCACGGAGGTGCATTCCTTGCTGGCAACGTCGCCCGCGATGCTTTTTGTGAGCCCAGGACGACACGGCCAAAGGGGAAACACTTTGGGCAGGCATTCCGCTTGCCGCACAGTGTTCTGCCGGAGATGCCGCCTGCCTCTGGAGCAGCATCAAAGCCCTGCCGCTGGAGACCGGCCTGGCGGGGCCAGCAACTCATGGGTTGCTACCGGTTGCAAAATTCGATATTCGTGACAACGCGCTGTTGGCTTCACGCCACCGGCTCCCTGTGTACAATCTCGCATGGAACCCTGTCCACTACGTTCTCATTGCTCATCCCTTAGCCATTTCTGATAGCATAGCTAAGGTGACCATATTTTCTGGACTCAAATTCGGGGCATTAACACATTTCCTAAGCCCAAATCCGGGCCACATTAAAAAATTTCAAAATAGGCTATATTTATTATATGAGAAGAACCACTCCGTCTACAGGCCACAAGTGGCCCATCGGGACCATCCGACCGCCGTGTCACCCTCAGACGAGGATGCGGATAGGAGGGGCGTGGGGTCAGCACACCGCTCTCCCGGTCGTTATGATGGTATTCTTGACCGGAGCCGCTACTATTCGGTCGAGTAGCTCCTTAATTGGCATCACGAGGCTGAGTGCACCCCGAAAAATGTGCAACAGCGCATGGTGGCCCGGATGGTCACCCATCCAAGCGGCGACCACGCCCAACAGCGCTTAACTTCGGTGATCCCACGGGAACCAGTGTAACCACTGCAGCACGGCCGTTGCCATATGAGAAGAAGGTTTCAATTAAATGTAATAAATACAAAATATCACTTAAATTTGTTACAAATAAAAGCACATTTACATTTTATTAATACCTTCTAAAATGAATGAGTGTGATCAGGGCAACTGTATCTGTCAGCGCCGTGAATTTTCTTTATCAAGTCTGTATTTTTCAACAACATATGAAAAATCTCGACACAATTTTCATCGTAATTTATTCTACTTACTAACATTGCGTTCATGGTTTGTACAGCCAACTCTGTTTTGTCACTTGTCCATATATTGTTCATGTGGGAAAATACCCTTTCAGTAGCAGCATTGGTGCCAGGAAGGCAGAAAAGAAACTCCACTAGCTTGAGTACATTTGAGAATGGCACATGATTCTGGCTGAAATGAGAAATCATCTCAACCCATCTTTGACCTGGAACAGTGTTGTTAGCAGTCCATTCAATGATTTTCTCAGTGGTTACAAATTGTTTGTACCTTTGGAGAAACGTTGGGTAATAGAAGAAATACCTCAGTTTATCGACTAAAGTAGGAAGTACATAAATGTATAAGGGAAGGCTGTAATACAGCTGTATAAATCACTTAGAAATGAAATAAACAGAAAGTGCAAGAGCAGCAGAGGGAAAATGGCCATAGGAAAAATGTGAAGAACTGGAAAAAGTAGTCCAAGTTATCTGCTCACATGGAAGCAGAATAACCCATGACAGAGGAAGCAAGGAGGACCTAAAAAACAAAGAGAGCATTCCTTGTCGAAAGAAGTCTGCTGGTATCAAACGTAGACCGTAACCTGAGAAAGAAATTTCTTTGCGTATACGTTGGGAACGCAGCACTTTAAGGTACTGAACCATGGACAGTGCGAAAACCGTAACACAAGAGACTCGAAGTGTTCGAAATGTGGTGCTACCGAGAAAAATCGGTAAACCCGGTAGACTTATAAAATAAGGAATTTGGTTTTTCGCAGAATCGACAAAGGAAGGAAGATATGGAAAACACTAACAGGAAGAAAGGATGATAGGACATCTGTTGAGAAATCAGGAAATGACCTTCATGATACTAGAGGGAACTAAGAGGGCAAAGACTGTAGAGGGAGACAGACATTAGAATAAATCCAGCAGATACTTGAGGCCGCAGTGCAAGTGCTACGCTGAAATGAAGACGTTGTTGCAGGAGAAGAATTAGTGGCTGGCAGCATCGAATCAGTCGGAAGAAACTGTGAGTAGGCTAAAATGAAAAAACTGAAATATTGATGTAGAAATTATTGGCTGTGCGAAAATAGAAATCTAGGGTCCCGGATAGCAACGTTCACTTTTATTTATGGCGGTGCATGTTAGCCGTAACCTCGTAATCTTTCACCTCGCGCTAAGAAGAAGTACAAGGCTTCATATTCGTAATTAAACTGCAGCTCTCTAGAGACCGTGAGTCATAAACATGTGGCGGCTAATGAACTCTCTTCCCATTTCGTTATGTTACACACACGCCAGGGAGGCACGTACACCTCCAGGAAATACCCTGTGAATATTAATTCCTCCACCCACAGAGAAAGCCCGTCTCTCACCTTGCAAGGATTTTTTTAAAAATCAATATGAATAGCACTTCGATGGGTTTTAGCAGAGCAGTTGTACAAATGTGTATGAGACGGGTGTCACGATTAATCAAGGAGAACCCTCAGTTGGGAAATGGGGCCAGAATTAGCTGGTTACTGTCGAGTTGCAATTTACAATTTCTTTATTGATTACTTCAAGCATTGAAAGTCATTTCTTTGCCACTTGACCAGGAACAGATCCAAAAAAGGTAGCAGGCATGAGTGTCTTTTCAAAATAATTTACTTTACAGTTAACGGCCAAGCCATTTTACTTAAAACCGGCTTTGATAAAACATTTGATAACAAATCAAAAATTTGCAACTAATGAAATTAAAACTTTACTTTACCGTTAATAGCCAAGCCATTTTACTTAAAACAGACTTTGATAAAGCATTTAATAACAAAATTAAAACTTGTCAAGTAATGAAACAAAACACAAATTTGCATACAATTTCGCTACCGAACATGTAGGCAGTCAACTTCTTTTAAACTTTGGCACAACAAGATATTAAATTACAAGGGCTCGCTAACATGGAGGCAGAACTAGCATTTTCAAAGGATGCCAAACAATCAAAGTAAAGATACAGTCATTCACCTTTTACAATAACTAACAATTTTAAAGCCACGTAATTTTAAAAAAAACCACCAATGGAAGGCAAACATAACCTTTTTAAACAGTGGCCAAAAGAATCAGAGTAAAATAAAACCATTTAACATTTTATAATAACTAACAACTTTAATACCATGTCCTGCCACCAAAGTGTCCTGGGATAGAAATAATTAACCGACCGGCTGTAAGAGCGGCCACAATTGCCTCCCGAAGGATGCTCAGGCCAGAAGCGGACTAACAGACCCACAAAGCCTCACATTCAGCAATCACATAGACCTCACGCGAGGCCAGGGGAGGAGGAGGAATCAAATCACGAACCATAATCACTACCCAAAAGTACACTTCCTCACAGGCAGTACTAATAAGAAGACAAAAGATCACTGTCTATAATCACACCTGCGACAGGGACAGGAAACCCGAACGCAGGAGACCACAAGGCAGAAAAGACGCTGGTTGCACAAACCAAAATTCTTCAATTAACATCTAAAGCTTTAACCAACTTATCTGCAGTTTATCAGAGAAACAGCAGGTGATCTCCGATGCAAAGGTTCCACACAGCCGACCGTGTCCACGTCGCCAGCGTACCCAGCTGGGCACAGTCACGCAGCCACGCGCTCTGTCACCGGAGCCCGCGTCTTCTCTGCACCCACGGCGGCGAAATACCACTCCTCAGGTTAGGCGAGTTACTAGTCCATCATCCCGCCTGCAGACGGAAAACCAAGTAGTGACTCGGAACCACAGCCGTGGCACCCGGGTGTTCACACCAAGAGCTTACAGCCTTGTCCCGTCAACTCGTCCCACACGTCTCGCACCGCCATGATGGACCACTCGGCTGCTCGGAACAACAGCCAACTCTCCATCGCCACGCCACGCCGCAGTCTCATCGTACGACATTCTCTAATTCCCTATTTTAAAAACCGACTGACCGACTCGTCACCGCTAGGCAACCAAACGGCCATCCCCCCAAAGACATTATTCCCTTACACAAGGCTAACAGGAAGCAACGACTCGAAGATCGATAAGACCAGACACGCCGCCAGAGGGGATTCTCAACAGAATCGTACGCATCATAACGATAACTATGAAATAATCAATTAACGATGGAATTTAAGGACTCAGCATAATCTTAACAGCACGATATATGTTGAGAGTCGACACACGGCTCAGTGTGCTTTGAGTTGAATAGCTGCCCTCGACATGCAATCTCAACTACATTACAATGAACATATCAGTCTCCTCTCAATAATACACAACAAAATTTGTTGCCATAATTAACCATCAGAGAGAAAAACAGCACAAGATGGCTGTAGAAGTGAGTGTACAGCGATGAGATGGTGCCTACTGTACACTGTGGAACCGAATTGGAAAGTTTATAAGCGGAGCAGTGACGAATCATTCCTGTGATAAATAAATAAATAAATAAATAAATTAATTAATTAATAAAAAGTGTGTGAAATCTTATGGGACTTAACTGCTAAGGTCATCAGTCCCTAAGCTTACACACTACTTAACCTAAATTATCCTAAGGACAAACACACACACCCACGCCCGAGGGAGGACTCGAACCTAAGCCGGGACCAGCCATACAGTCCATGACTGCAGCGTCTTTGACCGCTCGGCTTCCTGCGACAGTACGGGTTCCATATGGGAAAATCCACTTTTACAAAGGACTGATGGTTATGACCCTCGGAACGGTTCTGTCGTTATACACTCCTGGAAACTGAAATAAGAACACCGTGAATTCATTGTCCCAGGAAGGGGAAACTTTATTGACACATTCCTGGGGTCAGATACATCACATGATCACACTGACAGAACAACAGACACATAGACACAGGCAACAGAGCATGCACAATGTCGCCACTAGTACAGTGTATATCAACCTTTCGCAGCAATGCAGGCTGCTATTCTCCCATGGAGACGATCGTAGAGATGCTGGATGTAGTCCTGTGGAACGTCTTGCCATGCCATTTCCACCTGGCGCCTCAGTTGGACGAGCGTTCGTGCTGGACGTGCAGACCGCGTGAGACGACGCTTCATCCAGTCCCAAACATGCTCAATGGGGGACAGATCCGGAGATCTTGCTGGCCAGGGTAGTTGACTTACACCTTCTAGAGCACATTGGGTGGCACGGGATACATGCGGACGTGCATTGTCCTGTTGGAACAGCAAGTTCCCTTGCCGGTCTAGGAATGGTAGAACGATGGGTTCGATGACGGTTTGGATGTACCGTGCACTATTCAGTGTCCCCTCGACGATCACCAGAGGTGTACGGCCAGTGTAGGAGATCGCTCCCCACACCATGATGCCGGGTGTTGGCCCTGTGTGCCTCGGTCGTATGCAGTCCTGATAGTGGCGCTCACCTGCACGGCGCCAAACACGCATACGACCATCATTGGCACCAAGGCAGAAGCGGCTCTCATCGCTGAAGACGACACGTCTCCATTCCTCCCTCCATTCACGCCTGTCGCGACACCACTGGAGGCGGGCTGCACGATGTTGAGGCGTGAGCGGAAGACGGCCTAACGGTGTGCGGAACCGTAGCCCAGCTTCATGGAGACGGTTGCGAATGGTCCTCGCCGATACCACAGGAGCAACAGTGTCCCTAATTTGCTGGGAAGTGGCGGTGCGGTCCCCTACGGCACTGCGTAGGATCCTACGGTCTTGGCGTGCATCCGTGCGTCGCTGCGGTCCGGTCCCAGGTCGACGGGCACACCGCGGTTCCTGGTGTGTCCGCTGTGCCGTGCTTGTGATCATTGCTTGTACAGCCCTCTCGCAGTGTCCGGAGCAAGTATGGTGGGTCTGACACACCGGTGTCAATGTGTTCTTTTTTCCATTTCCAGGAGTGTATAATTGTTCTAAGGGGACGTTTCACCACTTCCTTCATGTGTGAGCCCTTTGGAGCAATAAGCCGAATTTGAAGATTATTCCATATGTATTGTGCGAGTGTCAGTGCATAAGTCATGGCAACTGTGGTACATCTTGCGACAAAGGAAAGCAACATGGCAATTCCACTATATGCATTGAACCGATAAGGAGTGTGTGCCTGAATGCCAACATAAAATAGGTTCCAGTAGAGGTCGTCAGAGAAAAGGTTGAAATCAAATGGGACAAAAATAAATTAAAATAGTTCTGCGGTGCATCCACACAGCGTTGCCAACGATGGGGAAGGTGTTGAATGCCATTGGCATTGGCATCAATGAGTTCCACTTGTCGCGAAAATGCCGGGAAGATATCCGCCCTGTTTACAAATCACTTCCAACGCAGGTGCTCTCCACCAATCCCTCAAGCGGCCGATCAGGTTAAAGTCTATTGAGCAAGGTGGGTGGGGGAGGATTTCTCACATCACTAATGTAGAAAATTATTGATGGCACCTGCATTGTGGGCTGTTGCCTTATCATGGAGTGTAACTGCAGTATCCATCAGTGGCGGACGTTTTTGCCGAAGAAAGTTACAGTAGGATTGACAGGGTAACACTTCCTGCACTTCACGTCATATGCCAGAATAAGCATGACCCTCTTGCGTGACGTCCTATCACCCACAGCTGTTCTCGGTTTTACGAGACACTGACTGGCATTTCCTCCAGCGACTAAGGGAATTTTCACATAATCTTACATACATCTTGTAGCACGCCCAAGCTCCCACTGAATGTTTCAGGCGCTGGTACCAAGTCATCCTCGTATTCTGGCCCAATGTGTCGGTTGATTTCCACTCTGGACTCGCATTCGGAAGGACGAAGGTTCCAACCCGCGTACGGCCATCCTGATTTAGGTTTTGCATGATTTCCCTAAATCACTTCAGGCAAATGCCTGGATGGTTCCTTCCCTAAATCGATGGGACCGATGACCTCGCTGTTTGGCCCTCTCACCCAAACGACCCAACCAATCGATTGAGTTCGGTACTGTTTGCTGTGGCTTTCGATTTTATTTGCTGCGATTACGATGATGTCACATATTCCCACGATATACCAAACTTCCCAGAACTTATGGAATGTCAGTCGTATGGTATGCTTATTTTGGATGCGATAATTGCCGACAGCAGATTTTTTTTACTTGTCCGGCTGTGTGTTCTCTGGACTTTGTCAGAAGGTTGCGCCACGACAAGACGGTAAGCCAATGACAGATGTAAAAGAATAAGAATTAAAAATGTGGGAATGACAGAAGAAGGTTGGACCACCGAGAAAGGGTGGACATGGGAGCAGGCGTCTTCGCAGGCGTCTGTGCACTCCACCAATCCCTCAAGCGGCTGACAAGCCAATGTGCCCTGTGTCACAGAAAGGAATACAAACGTCATCATGTTTAAAACGTAATACCAACTTATCCGATTTCGCGTCGTCCACTAACACGAGAGGCAGTGTGTCAGCAAGCAGAAAGCTTCGCCAAAAGGCGGCCGAACTGGGGTAATCCATTAGGACTTAGGTCACCCTCAGACTGGATACTTACTTTGGAGGATGTGAGCATGGAGAATCCCCAAGCTGAAAGACGATGGTAAATTCACTGCGAGAACCACAAAGGGAAGTCTGCCACATTATCGTGTGTGTGTGTGTGTGTGTGTGTGTGTGTGTGTGTGTGTGTGTGTGGTCTTAAGCCCAGCGACTGGTTTGATGCAGCTCTTCATGCTACTCTATCCTGTGCAAGCTTCTGCATCTCCCAGTACCTACTGCAACCTACATCCTTCTGAATCTGCTCGGTGTATTCATCTCTTGCTCTCCCTCTACAATGTTTACCCTCCACGCTGCCCTCCAATACTAAATTGGTGATCCCTTGACGCTTCAGAATATGCCATACCAATCGATCCCTTCTAGTCAAGTTGTGCCACAAATTTCTCTTCTCTCCAATTTTATTCAGTACGTCCGCATTAATTATGTGAGCTACCCATCAAATAATCAGCATTTTTCTGTAGCACCACATTTCGAAAGGTTCTATTCTCTTCTTGTCTAAACTATTTATCGTCCACGTTTCACTTCCATGTGTGGCTACTCTCCATACAAACTCTTTCAGAAACGACTTCCTGACACTTAAATCTATACTCGATATTAACAAATTTCTCTTCTGCAGAAACTCTTTCCTTGCCATTGCCAGTCTACATTTTATATCCTCTCTACTTTGACCATCATCAGTTATTTTGCTCCCCAAATAGCTAAATTCATTTACTACTTTAAGCGCCTCATTTCCTAATATAATTCCCGCAACATCACCCGATTTAATTCGACTACATTCCATTATCCTTGTTTTGCTTTTGTTGATGTTCATCTTATATCCTCCTTGCAAGACACTCTCCATTCCGTTTTGATGCTCTTCCAGGTCCTTTGCTGTCTCTGACAGAATTACAATGTCATCGGTAAACCTCAAAGTATTACTTCTTCTCCATGGATTTTAATACCTACTCCAAATTTTTTTGTTTCCTTTACTGCTTGCTCAATATACAGATTGAATAATATCGGGGAGAGGGTACAACCCTGTCTTACTCCCTTCCCAACCACTGCTTCCCTTGCATATCCCTCGGCTCTTATAACTGCCATCTGGTTTCTGTACAAATTGTAAACAGCCTTTCGCTCCCTGTATTTTACCCCTGTCACTTTCATAATTTGAAAGAGAGTATTCCAGTCAACATTGTCAAAAGCTTTCTCTAAGCCTACAAATGCTAGAAACGTAAGTTTGCCTTTCCTTAATCTTTCTTCTAAGATAAGTCGTAAGGTCAGTATTGCCTTACATGTTCCATCATTTCTACAGAATCCAAACTGATCTTCCCCGAGGTCGGCTTCTACCACTTTTTTCGATTCGTCTGTAAAGCATTCGCGTAAGTATTTTGCAGCTGTGACTTATTAAACTGATTGTTCGGTAATTTTCACATCTGTCAACACCTGCTTTCTTTGGGATTGGAATTATTATATTCCTCTTGGAGTCTTGCTCACTATACAGATTGAATAACATCGGGGATAGGCTACAACCCTGTCTCATTCCCTTCTCAAGCACTGATCTCCTTTCATGCCGCTCGACTATTATACCTGACATTTGGTTTCTGTACAAATCGTAAATAGTCTTTCGCTCCGTAGTAACCTTTACTGGTCGCAGTTTGTTCTGAGAAACGAGGACAAACGTGTTCCAAGCCACCAAAAATTTATGGAATACAGACGACCGAAAGTCGGGTTCGGTACCCTCACCTCCGAAGTTGGTTTTCTGGTAAACTTGGTCGACTGGTCAGCAGGTTAGTTCCCTGGAATCCTAACGTGTCCAGGCGTCCGCACAGAGTCGAGAGACCGTTCATCTTGATGGAGGTCGGAAAGGAAATCCTGAACACCAATGGGTCTCGAGATAGGCCGATAGCCTGAAGACTGTTGAGGGAGCCACTGCTGTTTAAGAACGTCTCGCAGGTGGGAGTACTAACGCGACTGAGGGCTTGGGCAATGGCCACCAAATTTCCAGTGAATTCACTACATCCAGTATGTTAGTTCACTGCACCTCGCAAGTACACTCCTGGAAATGGAAAAAAGAACACATTGACACCGGTGTGTCAGACCCACCATACTTGCTCCGGACACTGCGAGAGGGCTGTACAAGCAATGATCACACGCACGGCACAGCGGACACACCAGGAACCGCGGTGTTGGCCGTCGAATGGCGCTAGCTGCGCAGCATTTGTGCACCGCCGCCGTCAGTGTCAGCCAGTTTGCCGTGGCATGCGGAGCTTCATCGCAGTCTTTAACACTGGCAGCATGCCGCGACAGCGTGGACGTGAACCGTATGTGCAGTTGACGGACTTTGAGCGAGGGCGTATAGTGGGCATGCGGGAGGCCGGGTGGACGTACCGCCGTGGGGCGTGAGGTCTCCACAGTACATCGATGTTGTCGCCAGTGGTCGGCGGAAGGTGCACGTGCCCGTCGACCTGGGACCGGACCGCGGCGACGCACGGATGCACGCCAAGACCGTAGGATCCTACGCAGTGCCGTAGGGGACCGCACCACCACTTCCCAGCAAATTAGGGACACTGTTGCTCCTGGGGTATCGGCGAGGACCATTCGCAACCGTCTCCATGAAGCTGGGCTACGGTCCCGCACACCGTAAGGCCGTCTTCCGCTCACGCCTCAACATCGTGCAGCCCGCCTCCAGTGGTGTCGCGACAGGCGTGAATGGAGGGACGAATGGAGACGTGTCGTCTTCAGCGATGAGAGTCGCTTCTGCCTTGGTGCCAATGATGGTCGTATGCGTGTTTGACGCCGTGCAGGTGAACGCCACAATCAGGACTGCATACGACCGAGGCACACAGGGCCAACATCCGGCATCATGGTGTGGGGAGCGATGTCCTACACTGGCCGTACACCTCCTGTGATCGTCGAGGGGACACTGAATAGTGCAAGGTACATCCAAACCGTCATCGAACCCATCGTTCTACCATTCCTAGACCACCAAGGGAACTTGCTGTTCCAACAGGACAATGCACGTCAGCATGTATCCCGTGCCACCCAACGTGCTCTAGAAGGTGTAAGTCAACTACCCTGGCCAGCAATATCTCCGGATCTGTCCCCCATTGAGCATGTTTGGGACTGGATGAAGCGTCGTCTCACGCGGTCTGTACGTCCAGCACGAACGCTGGTCCAACTGAGGCGCCAGGTGGAAATGGCATGGCAAGCCGTTCCACAGGACTACATCGAGCATCTCTACGATCGTCTCCATGGGAGAATAGCAGCCTGCATTGCTGCGAAAGGTGGATATACACTGTACTAGTGGCGACATTGTGCATGCTCTGTTGCCTGTGTCTATGTGCCTGTGGTTCTGTCAGTGTGATCATGTGATGTATCTGACCCCAGGACTGTGTCAATAAAGTTTCCCCTTTCTGGGACAATGAATTCACGGTGTTCTTATTTCAATTTCCGGGCGTGTACAACATTGTGCTTAAACTGACACACAATATTTTTTAGTGCAACGCAATCTGACTTTCAATAATCCCTACAAAAGAATAGCCCTGACTAACATTAACCTATATGTTTCACAAACCACTTACCTCACTCGAACTACCGCAATACAGCGAGCACCACTGCTGCCAGCTAAATAAAAGATTCAAACTACGGAAGGCACTAACTACTGATAGGCACAGTTAACAAATGAAAAATTTTAATAGAGAACAAACAATGTATTTACCTTCACAGTGTTCAAAAGTCGAACTCCGCCATCTCTCTCCCCACATACACCACTGCTGGCGCCTCACCTCCAACTGCGCAACCCTACGCGCTGTTCACATCCAGCTTCCCAACTCTACAATGGCAGGTATTACAACAATGCCAACCAGCCACAGAATGCAGACAGCTCAGCCAGTGATTTTCATACAGAGCGCTACGTGGCGTTACCAGTAAGAAAACCTAAACAGCCTACTTAAAGTGAAAATTTACAGTCACATGAAAAGAAGAGCGCATTTGGGTACTCAGTGATCAAACTGAACTAAGGGAAAAACAATTCCTATACCTGTTCACAAAAGGAATACGGTAGCGCCACATCATGTTACTAAATGGATACTATTTCGAGTCACAATTTACTGACTTTGTGATTAAGCTCAACCTCCCCCCCCCCCCCCCCCTCTCAGACTTTAATCTTCGACAGTACCCGAAAAGTTTTATTACTGTCTCCCCGCCCCCCCCCCCCCCCATATGTCTCTCACGTGACACATTTTTGCATCCCCTCTTCTGCGGTACGTTCACAACATTCTACGTCCTGTTTTCTTGCCCTTCTTGGCAAGCCATCTTGGGATTACATTTCAGCAAGATAGCGATATCCCGCACATGGGGAATTTTTTTTCACTGACTGTCTTCGTGCTTGCCAAACCCTGAATTGGCCAGTAAGATCGCCAGATCTCTCCCCAATTAGGGACGTTAGCAGCGTTATGAGAAGGGCCCTCCAACCAGCTCGGGATTTTAACGAGAAAACGAGCCAATTGGACAGAATTTGGCGCGATATCCCTATGGACGATATTCAACAACTCTATCAATTAATGCCAAGCCACATAACTGCTTGCGTAAGGGGGGAAGTTGACTAACGCGTTACTGACTAGCTCAATTTGTGAGGTTGTGTTGAATAAATCACACAATTTTTCTGAATTGTAGTACTTTGTTTGTCTATACATGTTCACAACATCTACCGATTTTCGTCTCCTGCGAGTAATTCTACATCTACATCTGCATCTACATCTACATGGATACTCCGCAAATTACATTTAAGTGCCTGGCAGAGGGTTCCTCGAATCACCTTCACAATTCTCTATTATTCCAACCTCGTATAGCGCGCAGAAAGACAAACACCTACGCTCGCTCTGATTTCCCATATTTTATCATGGTGATCGTTTTTACCTATGTAGTTAGGCGTTAAATATTTTCGCATTCGAAGGAGAAAGTTGGTGATCGAAATTTCGTAAGAAGATTCCGCCTCAACGAAAAGTACCTTCACTTTAATGATGTTTACCTCAAATCCTTGATACTCTCACCCATTTCGCGGTAATACAAAACGTGCTCCCCTTCCTTAAGCTTTCTCGATATACTCTGTCAGTCTTATCTGGTAAGGATCCCACAACGCGCAGCAGTATTCGAAAAGAGGACGGACAAGCGTGTGTAGGCAGTCTCTTTAGTAGATCTGTTACATTTTCTAACTGTCCCGCCAATAAAACGGCCTTCGGTTAGCGTTCACTACAACATTCTGTGTCTTCCCTCCAATTTAAGACGTTCGTAATTGTAATTTCTAGGTACTTAGTTGAATTTGCGGCCTTTAGATTTGACTGATTTCTCGTGTAACCAACGTTTAACGGAATCCTTTTAGCACTCTTGTGGGTGACCTCACTCTCTTCGTTATTTATTTTCTCACTACATATCTATCTTCTCTAAATAGTTTTGCAATTTGTTTTGGTCTTATGATGACTTTACTAGTCATCAGCAGCGTCTTTCGCAAACAACCTAAGACGTTGGTCACATTGTCACCTAAATCGTTTACGTAAATAAGGGACAGCAGAGGACCTATAAATTTTCCTTGGGGGACGCCAGAAATCACTTCTGTTTCACTCGGTCCCTTTCCGTCAGTTACTACGAACTGTGACCTCTCTGGCAGGGAATCAGGAATCCAGTCACGTAATTCAGATGATATTCTACAAGCTCACAACTTCATTACAAGCCGTTTTTGTGGTACAGTGTCAGAAGCCTTCCGGAAATCTAGAAATACGGAATCAATTTGAAATTGCTTGTCAGTGTCACTCAGCACTTCGTGTGAACCAAAAGCTAGTCGTGTTTAACAAGAACGATGTTTTCTAAATCCGTGTTGACTGTGTGTCAATAGAACGTTTTCTTCGAGGTAATTCATAATGTTCGAACGCAATATGTGTTTCCGGAAACCTGCTGCATATCGACGTTAACGATATGGGCCTATAGTTTAGCGGATTACTGCTGCTACCTCTCCTTGAAAATTGGTGGGACCTGTGCAACTTTCCAGTCTTTGGGAACGGATCTTTCGTCGAGCGAACGGTTGTATGTGATTGTTAAGTATGGAGCTATTGTATAAGCATACTACGAAAAGAACCTATGTGGTATTCAGTCTGGATCGGCAGACTTGCTTTTGTTAAGTGATTTAATTTGCTTCACTACTCCGAGGATATACATTTCCACGTTACTCACGTTTACAGCTGTTCTTGATTCGAATTCCTGAATATTTACTTCGTCTACTTTGGTGAAGGAATTTCGGAAGGTTGTGTTTACCATTTCTGCTTAGGCAGCAGTGTCGTCGATTGTGTTTCCACTGCTACCATTCAGAGAAGGCACTGATTCTGTCTTGGCCCCAGCATACTTTATATACGACCAGAATGTCTTTGAATTTTCTGCCAGGTTTCTAGACAAACTTTCCACGTGGAATCTATTCCATTCACAACATTTGCGCTTGGAATGAAAGCGGTAAGCTGATTGACACAGGCATAATTTCATACATAACATTAGTGTTCGGAATTTAGGCTCTATCCGTTTTAGGAGCTGAGACACATGGGATGTAGTTCAGTGCCATGTTGGGTATACAGTAATGTTCACTCTAGTTAGCGAGAAGTGTAACTTGCCCTAAGTCGCTATGAAGCTATTCAGGCAGGCTTCGTACGGATCCGTGGTCTGCATCTACGGTAACTAAACACAACCTTAAAGTACTCGGTAGTGAAGCCACTTTATAAAAAGGTATACAGGGATAATGTTGACAATTTTAGGCCTATTTCTATGCCATCGGTGCTTGATAAAGTTATCGAGAAGGTTGTATGTTCAAGGATACTGAGCATTTACCTTCGTATAATTTGCTGTCAAATGTACAGTTTGGTTTTAGAAATGATTTAACAACTGAAAGTGCTATATTCTCTTTTCTCTGTGAGGTTTTGGACGAATTAAATAAAAGGTAGCGATCACTAGGTGTTTTCTTTGATTTAACGAAGGCTTTTGACTGTGTCGACCCCAAAATATTACTGCAGGACCATTGTGCAGTAAGGGGAGTAGCTTACAATTGGTTCGCCTCTTACTTTAAGAACAGAAAGCAGAAGGTAATTCTCCATAATATTGAGAGTGGTAGTGACGTTCAGTCAAAATGGGGCACTGTTAAATGGGACGTTCCCCAAGGGTCGGTCCTGGGGCCACTACTGCTTCTTTTTTATATAAATGATATGCCTTCTAGTATTATTGATTTATTATTAGGTGATTCAAAAATATTTGTGTTTGCTAATGACACCAGCTTGGTAGTGAAGGATCTTGTGTGTAACATTGAAACAGTATCAAATAATGCAGTTCATGAAATAAGTTCGTAGCTTGTGGAAAATAATTTGATGCTAAATCACAGTAAGACTCAGTTTTTACAGTTTCTAACACACAATTCAACAAGAACCGATATTTTGATCAGACAGAATGGGTATATTATAAGCGAGACGGGACAGTTCAAGTTCCTAGGCGTTCGGATAGATAGTAAGCTGTTATGGAAAGCATATGTTGAGGATCTTGTTCAGAAACCAAATGCTTCTTTATTTACCATTAGAACAGTATCTGGAATAAGTGACAGTTCAACACGTAATCTACTTCGCATAATTTCATACGCTTATGTAGTATGGTATTATTTTTTGGCGTAATTCTTCCGATTCAAAAAGCGTATTTTTGGCCCAAAAAGGGCTATTCGAGTTATATGTGGTGAGAGAACCTATTGTCAACCCCTATTCAATGGTCTTGGAATTCTGACATTACTATCACAGTATATATTTTCTTTAATGTCGTTCGTTGTTTATTCCCAAGAGTTATCAGCTTTCACTCAGTTAATACTAGGCAGAAACCAAATCTGCTGGTGGAATGGACTTCTTAACTTTTGTGCAGAAAGGAGTCACTATTCTGCTGCATCCATTTTCAATAAGCTTCCACAAGAACTCAAAAATCTTAGCAGTAGCCCAAACGCTTTTAAGTCTACTCTGAAGAATTTCCTCATGGCTCACTCCTTCTATTCTGTCGAGGAGCTCCTGGAAGAGCTGAAAAATTAAGCAAATTCCAGTGTTACATTGTTCATTTTCTTTATTTAAACTTACGACTTGTCGCCTGACTATGTTTCTTATATTTCATTTTATCTGTTTCTACTGTTGTGTTATAATTTCATGTAATGACTCGTTCCATGAGCATGTAGACTTCTCCTTAATTTGGTTCCATGGAGCAATAAATAAATAAATAAAAAGTAACAGAATTGCAAAAGCGAGTGGGATTCTACTGGACATAAACGGAGCCGCGGTGCATACACTGGGTACGGAAGTCTGCACTTAGTCGCCAGACAAAGTGCCGGAACCTGTTTGCTCCCTGGTGAGTGTCACTCACCAGAGAATACGGGTCCGTGTGGGCGTGGCAGTGGGTAATTGTCGGGTAATCCATTGACGGTGACAGTGGAGAGTCCTTTGCAGTCTCGTCCTGATCTCGGCCCGCTCTTGTCCCACTGACGTAGAATAGTAATTCCCAAACAACGGGGGCTCGCCCGTCTGGAAAGCGTCGTGCTGAGATACGGCTGCTCATTACCATACAATGCCGCTCGGCTCTGTTCGGGTAGCGTGTGGTGCGTCTGAGGCGCTGCAAGCAGTTCCCTCATGTCTGATCTTCCGGAGCAATAGAAGAAGAAATGAGGAGGAGAACAACGTGAGGAGGGGTGGGAGATTAGGAAGAGGCAAACTTTCTCCGAGGAATGGCGACGGATGTTATGGATTATGTGAGAGTTGTGCAAGGCCTTGGAAATGGCAACAATGTTCATTTACACTGCTGGCCAAACATACTGGCAACACTTTGAAGACACAATGAAACTAACGTCAAATTGACATGATATGTACCATATGCTTGCAGAAGCAAGTAATTAGCTTTTCAGAGTAAACATTCTTCATATGAGGAATGGGTACACGGCAAGATTCACATTCCTAAATCGAATTTGAATAATAACTGTTCGTGAGGGGACAGCGCTATTCCTTGTGTGAAAAGGAGAATCGCCCACCTGCACTTGACTTCCACAACTTCGGTATCCTTTCTGATGAGAACGGCAGTTCACCATTCTCGATCATGCTGGTCACGACCTCGCTTTCTTCATGCGAATATGGAGTCGATGGTTTCAGAAGGGCCATGTGGATGTAGATGTACTCAACACCATAAAGAATATCAATAGACCCACACGACTAGCCCCTGATATGAGGGAGTCCCAGGATCTGTGTAAAGCATCAAAATTGTCGTATCATTCCGTGCACATTCCAAGGAGAATGAATAATTTCTAATGGCATTTTTATCATCGTCATATTAGTATTAGTTGAAAACAGTCTTGGTTGCAATTTTAGTTTTTTTATTTATCAACTACGCATTATTTACACATCTTCGGGCTGATCTTAATTTTGTATTTCTTAGGACGATCCTTTAAACAGTGTAGCTAAAGGGCATCGTCGAGTACATCAGGCCAACATCGCCTTTGTTAACCTCAGTAAATACTTCCTAGATGGATAAAAGTATGTACTGAGGTTAAATACATTCTAGATGGACTACACTGTTTAAAGGATCGTCCTAAGAAATACCAAATTAAGATCAGCCTGAAAATGTCTAAATAAGGTGAAACGCGTAGTTGATAAATAAAAAAACTAAAATTGCAACCAAGACTGTTTTCCACTAATACTATTAAACAATGGTTTGCTGATTCATGCCACAGATGGGTTGCAAGAATTTATATCGTCATATTAGTCTAGATTTTTCACCATTTTATGATTAGATACACAACACCTGTTTTTCACATTGGTAGTAATTTATTGAGTTGAAGTTATAGTTGTCACATGTTAATACTGAAGGCCACTGAATGTGCCCTGTCTTGGGCGATGAATGGAAGTTTGGATGTACCGTTGATCGTAATGGTGAGGCGACCGCGATAAGCGGGAAATCCGGGTTCGAATCCCGATCAGACATAAATTTTCGTATGTTAGAAAATGAAACATCTAAAGCAGTCTCTGTGATGTCATTTATTGTATGGCTACCAGTTTCGGTTCTTCAGTGCACCATCTCAAGACCTTCGCTGATGATGAGGGAGTTAACATCAACTGTATCCATCTGTATAAACGACGCATCGCTGGCCAACGTAATTGGTTTACGCCGACTAGCTAACTGCGATGCTGTCTCTCCAACCATCAACCACCATAGTTGAGGGTGTTGCATTTTTCCCGCGGTGTTTAATTATTGATCTAATTTTAAAATTTAGAAAGCTGACATAATCTACTGACTTAAAGGTATAATCCTCTACATGTATATGTATACTCCGCTACCCACCAAGCGGTGTGTGGCAGAGGGCTCTATTCGCGCCAAAGTAATATTACCGCTCCCCTCCCCTCTCTTCCACTCGCGGACCGTGCGAGGGAAAAATGACTGTCTGAACGCCTCAGTACGAGCTCTGATTTCACTCATCTTTGAATGGTGATCATTGCACGATGTGAAAGTTGGTGGTAATAATAAATGCTCTACATCCACGGCGAAGATCGGATTTGGGAATTTAGTGAGCAGCCCATTCAGTTTAGCGCGTCGTCTATCTGCAAGTGTGTCCCGCTTCAAGCTTTCTATGAGATTTGTAACGCTCTCGCTCTGGCTAAATGTACCAGTCACGAATCTAGCCGCTCTTCTTTGGAGCTTCTCAATCTCTTGAATCAGACGCAAATGGTAAGGGACCCATACAGACGAACAATACTCTAAGACTGGACAAAATAAATTACTGTAAGCAATTTCCTTTGTTGAAGGACTGCATCAATTCAGGATTCTACCAATAAACCGCAATCTAGAGTTCGCCTTGCCCGTTACTTGTGTAATCTGATCGTTCCACCTGAGATCTTTTCCAATAGTCACACCCAGATACTTGGAGAATGTTACCGCTTCCAAAGACTGGGCATTTATTTTGTGCTCGTACATTAAAGGGTAATTTCGCTTTGTTATACGCAGTAGGTTACAGTTACTAATATTCAGACTGGCTATCATTACACCACGCATTTATTTGATTGGCGACTCCATGGAATGCTGTGTGCAGAAAGACCGTATTTGTTAAATTTTAAGTAAGGTCAGCGTTGTTCATGTGTGATCAAAAATCGATTCCGCTGTTAATAAAACATCAATATTGTGACCAACGTTGACCTTCCTTTTAATTTAAGGCATTTATTTTCTGCAAATCCTCTTTGACTTGTTCACACCTTTCGTGTGATACTACTTTCCTGTAGACTACAGCATCATCGGCAAACCGTCTAACGCCGCTGTTAATACCATCAACAGGTTGGTTTATGTAAATCGTAAAAATACGCGGACCTATTACGCTGCCCTGTAGCACACCTGATGTTTTTCTTGTTTCTGTTAAAGTCTCCCCACTCAGGACGACATACTGCTCTCTGTCTCTTAGAAAACTTTCTATCCAACTGCATATGTCATCTGATAAACCGCAAGCGCGCACTTTTTGGAGCAAGCGACAGTGCGGAACTGAGTCTATCGCCTTTCGAAAGTCGTGGAATATGGCCTCAACCTGGGAGCCGGTATCTAGAGCCTGTTGTATATCATGCACAAAGAGGGCCAGCTGTGTCTCGCATGGCTGCTGTTTTCTAAAACCGTGCTGGTTTCTGCAGATGAACTTCTCAGAGTCTAGGAAGGCCATTGTGTCTGAACACACAATATGTTCCGTGATTCTACAACAAATCGATGCCAGTGAAAATGGCCGGTTATTATGTGCATCCGATTTTCTACTGTTTTTTATATATTACTATGACCTGAACCTTCTTCCAGTCCCGTGGAACTTTCCGTTGTTCCAGTGATCTCTGACAGATGATGGATAAGAATTGTGCTATGTTTGTAGCGTAGTGAACATAAAATCTTACGAGGGTACCGTCTGGGTTACATGCCTTCCTGGCGTCTAAGGATCTTAACTGTTCTACAGTCCCAGATACACTAAAGGCTATGTCAGCCATCCTTGCGTTTGATCGATGATTGAAACGGGGAATGGTGCTGCAGTCCTCTACCGCAAGGAAGTTTTTGAAAGCTAGGTTTAGAATTTCGGCCTTCTGTTTATCATGATCCTTTACATTACCCACACTGTCAGCAAGAGAAGGTATTAAATTATTTGCAGCGTTCTTAGATTTTAGGTAAGACCAAAATTATTTAGGGGACTGTGCAAAATTCTCTGCTTTCTCAGCAACTTCATAATATGTTTGCTGAACCAAAAATCCTTTCCCTCCATGTATTTTTGTTAGGCACATATTTCGCCAGCAATGGTGAACAATACCTTTAAATGCCGACCAGAGATACTCAGTATCTTTGTGTCCCGCAGTGAGTGCTTGGATCTGAGTATGAAGATCACTTAAAGCCGAGAATGGTGTAATGAGTAGCCGAAATTGATTGCTCCATTAGGATTGCTGCATCGAAAGCATTGCTGCAGATATTTACATAATGTTTGCAGTGCGAGCACTATATTGGGAAATAGAAACAAGTTGTTTATTTCGCCTGGCTCATAAGTTCATAATCATGTTAGTCTTTCACACAAACTCAGCGCGCGAAAAGAATCTATAATGTTGTGGATAGCCTTTGTGCAGTAAATGCTCTGCTTAAGAGGAGAAGACACACAGACATGTGGGAAATACAACAAAATACGCAGTGGTGTACGCAACGTCAATTTCGACATGAACAATGCGACAAATTAATGACAGTTTACACTACTGACCATTAAAATTGCTACACCACAAAGATGACGTGCTACAGACGCGAAATTTAACCGACAGGAAGAAGATGCTGTGATATGCAACTGATTAGCTTTTCAGAACATTCACACAAGGTTGGCGCCGGTGGCGACACCTACAACGTGCTGACAAGAGGGAAGTTTCAAACCGATTTCTCATACACAAACAACAGTTGACCGGCGTTATCTGGTGAAACGTTGTTGTGATGCCTCGTGTAAGGAGGAGAGATGCGTACCATCACGTTCCGACTTCGATAAAGGTTGGATTGTAGCCTATCGCGATTGCGGTTTATCGTATCGCGACATTGTTTCTCACATTGGTCGAGATCCAACGACTGTTAGCAGAAAATGGAATCGGTGGGTTCAGGGGGGGGTTATACGTAACGCCGTGCTGGATCCCAACGGCCTCGTATCACTAGTAGCCGAGATCAGAGGCATCTTATCCGCATGGCTGTAACGGATCGTGCAGCCACGTCTCGATCCCTAAGTCAACACACGGGGACGTTTGCAAGACAGCAACCATCTGCACGAACAGTTAGACGACGTTTAAAGCAGCATGGACTTTCAGCTCGGAGACCTTGACGCTGCATCACAGACAGGAGCGCCTGCGATGGTGTACTCAACGACGTACCTAGGTGCACGAATGGCAAAACGTAATTTTTTTCGGATGAATTCAGGTTCTGTTTACAGCATCATGATGGTTACATCCGTGTTTGGCGAAATCGCGGTGAACGCACATTGGAAGTGTATATTCGTCATCGCCATACTGGCGTATCAATGGGCGTGATGGCACGGGGTGCCATTGGTTACAAGTCTCGGTCACCTCGTGTTCACATTGACGGCACTTTGAACAGTGGACGTTGCATTTCAGATGTGTTACGACTCGTGGTTCTACCCTTCATTCGATCCCTGCGAAACCCTACATTTCAGCAGGATAATTCTCGACCGCATGTTGCAGGTCCTGTACGGGCCTTTCTGAATACAGAAAATGTTCGACTGCTGCCCTGGCCATCACATTCTCCACATCTCTCACCAATTGAAAACGTCTGGTCAATGGTGGCTGGGTAACTGGCTCGTCTCAATACGCCAGTCACTACTCTTGATGAACTGTGATATTCTGTTGAAGCTGAATGGGCATCTGTACCTGTTTACGCCATCGAAGCTCTGTTTGACTCAATGCCCCGGCGTATCAAGGCCGTTATTTCGGTCAGACGTGGTTGTTCTGGGTACTGATTTCTCAGTATCATTGCACCCAAATTGCATGAAAATATCATCACATGTCTGTTCTAGTATAATATATTTCTCCAATGAATACCCGTTTATCATCTGTATTTCTTCTTGGTGTAGCAATTTTAATGGCCAGTAGTGTATATATCAGTGGTATTAATTAACTTTTTGTGCTCCTTGTGTTATTTGGGTTCGTAAATAACTGGTGTGGTTTGTAAATCACTTTCGTATTTCTGATTATTGCCTTAAAAATAAAGGGAAAATTATATGTACCACCTTTTAAAATCACCTTCAGATTGTAATTTGTTTAGGTATTGAAATCTCCAGTAAGTTGTAGTAATTACACATTTTGATATTGTCTAAAGAACCCCCACGTTTTTATTGCCTCTAATTTGTTTTATAAAAGCTTCTTTTGAATAAATTGTTAATAATTGACGTGCTAGTTATTGTGTTTAGGAGTGACACAGTATGGGCCTTGACCTTCCATGTTAAGGTACCCCTTATCCCAACTTCCTAAGCTACAGTATCTACCGTGGAATATGTGATCGTTTACAGCTAATGACTGGATCTTAAAAATGGATCACAACCTCTTACTGAAAGTTTCAGAGACGTGTTAAACCCTTTCACTACCAATTTTCTTCCGGTGAGAAGAAATTTTTAAATTAATGCCATAGTCGGAAGTAACAATTTGGAAATATTTGTATCTGATTTGTCTTCCACCGTGGGGAAGAGGAGCGATATACTGGGTTATTCATATGTACGTCTGAGGTTTCAGAAGCCGATTGCGTGAAAACTACAATAGACAATTATCAGTGAATAGAGCGTATGTTCGACCTTTTAACTCACAGTATAGGTCCTCAATACGGGCAACTTTTGTGACGTGTCATTTCATTCACACGGATTGTTCTGGAAGGGGCGACAACAACACGCTTTTGGATATCTTCATTTGGGTTGCCTACCTACAGGTGCGAACTAGTTCGATGCGACAAGACGAAACTGAGTGTAGGAAGGGGTTAACAATAAAGCCCGAAGACATCAGAAGCTACACGTGCGAGCTGTAATCATGAGAACTACACAGACCATTAGAAAGTTCCTCTTTACCAGTAGGACATTCATACACAGCATCAACGCGCAGGAATTATTCGACGGGTCTCTAATAACCTAGCGTGGGACAAATATGCCCCAGTGGTAATGAAAGGATTAAAAGGCTATACTGACAAAGTAGTACGGTGAAACAAAATTTACCCGCTGTCTCAAAAAATGGTTCAAATGGCTCTGAGCACTATGGGACTTAACTGCTGTGGTCATCAGTCCCCTAGAACTTAGAACTACTTAAATCTAACTAACCTAAGGACATCACACACATCCATGCCCGAGGCAGGATTCGAACCTGCGACCGTAGCAGTCGCGCGGTTCCGGACTGAGCGCCTTAACCGCTTTTTTTTTTATCAGGGGAAATATGGGAAATCAAGGTTAGGGCTATCCTTTGCCACTTTTTTTTGTTACATGATTACATTTAGGGAACGTGTAAAATGAGAATTCTAGTAACTAAGTGTTACAAGCAAGTGTTACAACAACAAAGATGGCATAAAAGAGTAATAAAAAAAATCACTGATGTAATTACAACTAAAAGGTTCTTCAATAATGTAACTGGTTCCACTTGGAGTCTCGTCATCGTTATCTGATATCTCCATTTGCGCCTTTGAAGGGCATCTGCAACGGAAGCATTCAGCTTCGCTTGTGCCTCAAGGAAAACAGCTTCCTTGCAGCAGCTTGTCTCTTCCTTCGCTCATGGCTGACAAGGCAGAACGTTCAGCCGTTTGTGTGATGCGGCACAGAACATTAACCGCAGCTCGGCACTCCCCAGCTGAGTGGGGGGTTAACGAAAACGCTGCGTAAATAATTTGCGAAGAGCGTACGGTATTTCGGTGTGCGTTCGAGGGCATTGTGAGCATTTTGCAGGAACCACGAGTAATCAAGCTGCTCTTTCTCTCCGTCGCGAAAGATGTAGGCGACGGTAAGTCCTTTGAACCATGTAAGCGCATGATATTTTGCAGCCGGAAAGTAAGTTCCATCGGGACAGAGTAGGGTCTGAGGGTCAATCATATCAGGTGTGACCCGGAGGTAACAAGCCAATATCTTCTGTGTTAGTCGTCAAACTCCGGGCGACGATGCGGAAGTAAAACGATGTTCATCAGTATCCAAAAGGTGACAATCTGGGCAATAAGGGGAGTCTGCCAGTCCAATAGTGTGAAGTCGCTATAGTGTGGCATATTTTTTGTTGGCGATTTGATACCACTTCGAACGCACCGTGGAGGACAGAAAGTTGTGGTGTATCGTTTTCCACACTCTTGGCCAGTGAACCGTAGGGTACTTGTTTTCCACCACGTTATGGGGAACAGCACGCAGAAGGTTGGTATAAAAATATTTCGCCTTTGGTGCACGCGTGGCGGAGAGGTTCGAGCTGACATAGCTGTAATCAAGAATGAAGGTCAACACATGGGAGAGCTGTGGTGCGACGTGCGCAACCGACACCGTTGGGACGTTAGAGACTGGCATCAGAACCTGTAGTAAACGACCCGTGAGAGAGGTATACTGACTTTTCCATCGTTTCCTCATGTTGCTCATGTAAAGGCTTGCTGCTCTCGCCCTGACGTTGACCAATCCCAGCCCTCCTTTGTGTACTGGGAAGGTAAGAGTGTCGTATCGTACTTTAAAGATATGACCTGCGGAAACGTAGTAACTGAAGGCCGCTTGAAGCCGGCGACCTATCTGCAGCGGTAGTGGGAGAACTTGTGCCACGTGGTTGAGTTTTGATGCCACGTAGAGGTTCAGGTATTCAACACGTTGTAGCTGGTTCAAGTCCCGGAGCAGGTTCTGTCGCACCATTGCGCGTATGATCTGTAATAACCGTCGGTAGTTTCCTGCAGCTGTTTTACGTACATCTTTCTTGGACGTGATTCCCAAATATCGCAGATCAGAAACTGGTGGGAGGGGAGCGAGGGCTTCCGGTCCGAGACCACGCCCAATATCCAACGCCGCCGACTGGTTGATGTTCAGAAGACTGCCGGCGGCCTGTCCGTATCGCTCAATCCAGGTTAGTACGCTTTGAACTTCGTCATTGGAAGGAACCAGCAGTAGCAGGTCGTCAGCGTATGTCCTATAGCGAAAGGTGACGTCCCGCAGCGTGATGCCAGATAGGCGGTGGTTAAGGCCCCCTAGGAGTGGCTCGAGTGCGATGGAATAAAGGTAGGTAGAAAGGGGACAACCCTGTCGTAGAGACCTCTTAATGGGTACTGGTCCTACCGACCTTCCATTGACCTGGACGTGTGAGCTGGCTGCGGTCCAAAGACGCCGTAGGGTGTCGCTGAGGCCCGGGGGGAATCCCATACAGTCCATCACTCGTAGGAGGAAGTTGTGGTGCACTCTATCAAAGGCGCGGTTGAAATCTACGGAGACGATCGCCGCTCTCAGACGGCACGCAGAAGCGATCGCTATTAAGTCCCTGCAGTCACCGGTGGCCATGTGTATGTTGGCTTCTCCCCCCTGCGACGTCTGTTCTGGAGCGTGGATCATCGGCAAAGTCGTTTTAATACGGCTCGCCATAATCCTGGTGAAAATCTTGTAATCGGCGTTCAGCATTGTAAGCGGCCGATAGTCGTTAATCGATAGCCCTCCACCTGGCTTGTGTACCGGTATGAGAAGACCTTCTATAAACGCTGGCGGCACAACACAGTCTGGAGACGTAAGTTCGCGGAACATTATAACCCAGCGAGGCATCATGATGTCACGGAAAGTCCGGTAGAATTCGATGGGCAATCCATCAGGTCCAGGAGACTTATTGGCCGCACCTTTGTCCACGGCGTATTCGACTTCTTCGAGTGAGATTTCCTCTGTTAGTGCATTCACGGTAGCCTCGTCGATAATACGTGTTACCTGCTGTAACACTTCAGTAGTGGCCTCGTCATCGACGATTCTTTCCTTGTAAAGATGACGAAAATGCTCCTCCACCGCCTTTACTATGGTTGCGTGGGTCGTACATAAGCGACCGTCGTGTGTTCTGAGTTGTGTGATTAAATGTTGGCGTTGTCGGCGCTTATCCGCCACAACGTGGTGCATAGTAGGTTCCTCTGCAAACGTTCGGTCGTGCAGTCGCGAGCGAACGACTGCACCTTCTAGTCGGCGCTTCGTCAATGACAGTATGTGAGCCTTGATTCTGCTTTGATCATGTTGTCTCTCGGGGGAAGGGGGTAAGGCGTCGAGGTCCCTGAGTGCCGCGTAGTAAAAATCGAGGGTCTGTCGATGCCACGCAGTCACGTCCTTGCCATATTGCATAAGTGTCCTACGGATTGCTGGTTTGGCACAGAGGAGCCACCACTCCAGGGTCGAGGCGTATCGAGGGTGGCGGCGTTCACAGTCAGCCCACGTTGCTGCAACTTGCCGACGGAAATCCAGGTCCTGGAGATGAGTTATGTTGAGCTTCCAAAAGCCGTTGCTGCGCCAGACTTGTTGGGGGCGTAGGTGTATAGTGCAGATATAGGCACTGTGATCAGAATAGGCTTGAGGCCATAGTTCGGCGTCCACCACACCTTGTGTGAGATCTTGTGACACATATATGCGGTCGAGTCGGCTGGCCGAATGACTGGTAAGATGAGTGTCGCCAGAGCGATTACCGTGGACTTTTTCCCACGTGTCGCACAAGTGAAGTTCTTGGATCATCGCACCCAGTTCCGGACAAGGCATGTAATGTGGGATTTGGTCCTTGGGGTGAAGTACGCAATTAAAATCGCCGACGAAGACGCTGTGGTCGTATCGTCCAAGGAAAAGGGGAGCGACATCTGTGGAGTAGAATCTGGCGCGGTCGTGACGTCTTGTGGTACCCGACGGCGCGTAAACATTAATGAATCGGGTGTTGAGTGCCGTAAATGCTATTCCTCGCGCGGAGGGAAGAAACGTGATGTCGGTAACTTCAATACCTTCACGCACTAATATTGCCACTCCGGTATCTGCAGGGCTACCGGGCGTCACATGTGTGGTGTACCCGTAAAAGTGCGGGAGTGCAGTCGTTTTCACTTCTTGTAGGAAAGCAAAGTCAACCCCCATGGCTCGTACGGTTTCTTTCAAAAGCTGGATCTTGACAGGAGAACTGATCATGTTGATATTCATTGTCGCCAGTCGGTAAGCCTGGCAACGTGTTGTTTGGGCGGGGTTATCCATGGTGAAGATGGAGAGAAGCGAACATCGGAAGTGATGTCACCCCCCGCCGAACGCGGTCCTCCTTGTGCTGCTTACGCTGCACGATCCGGCGGCGCCTCAGCTGGCCGCGGGTCGGGATCTTGTGTCTCGACGTCCTCGGCCCACGAAGCGGGCGCGGATGTCTGTTCGTGGTCCATAGCCTCGGAATGTTTGATAGTAAGGGACCGGGCGACTTCGCTACCTGCACTGGTACCTTCCCGCTGCTCACTGTTTCTGTCAATGGGCCGATGGTCGAAAGCTGCATGTTTTTCTGTCTGTTCTGCAAGGTTGGAGTCAGTGGAAACAGCTTCAGCTTCGCGGCTGGCTTCTTGAGTGGTCAGTCGTTCTTCCCCGGCCAAATGCGAACCGCTGTGTTCCGACACGGTCCGACGACGCCGCTTTCGGCGTTTCGGTGATCGCTGTTTCCGTACGTGGCCTTCATTGTCAGAAGACGGCACTGACTCATGCTCCGCCGGAACAAACGCTTCGGTCGGTACAATAAGGGAATCAATTGCCATCTTGCTGGCGTCAACGTCTGCCGCGTTCGGTAGCTCCAGAGTCGTAGTACTATTTTCCACCACTGGCCAGGTCGGCGGATCATCCAGGTCTTTGTCCGTGGAAAGTGATTCTTGTACCGCTGAGACGATCGGCCGTGTCTGTTGTGTGGAGAACGTCGTGAGCGCCGCCGCGTAAGTAACGGGTAGAATAGTCTTCGCCGCTGGTGCAACGTCCTTCGGTGGGAGTTGTGTGATCCGACGCTGGAGGCACTCGGAACTAAGGTGACCTTCCTTACCGCATCCAGAGCACGTCTTCGGTTGGCCGTCATAAATGACTATGGCCCGGCATCCACCTATCTGTAGATAGGATGGCACGTGTCGTTGGAGATCTATGCGCACTTGGCGTACTCCATTGAGTACTGGATACGTCTTAAACTGGGTCCATTTTTCAGCCACGTGTTCGTGTACCGTGCCGTAGGGGCGGAGCGCCGCTACAACTTCTGCCGCCGGGAGTTCAAATGGAAGTTCGAAGATGCGTATAGTCCGCAGTCCCATTGCGGCATGGCCCACCTCGACGTTGCCAACATTTCCATCTGCGTGGCAGAAGCGCAGTTCTTGTTTCATCTCACGAAGCACCTCGTCGCAAGTAGTTTCGTTTATGAGCTTTACATAGACCGTGCTACTGACGATCGAAAAGTGAATGCCGACAATGTCGGCAGCCGGGATCTTGGCTTCCTCTTTTAAAAAGCGTTCTACTTCGAGCGCCTTTGGTCGGGTAAAGTCGTTCCGAAATGTGAATTTCAAGGTTGATCTTCTGTATTGGTTTGCCATGGTCTTGTAGCGCTACGGCGTCACCTTAGTGTCGGCCGAAGAAAGTAAACAAGGCGCGCGGGCCCTCTCTGCCAGCGGAGAGCACACACCGCACGTCCGCTTCGCTCGGCTGCGAGAGCCGCACTGACCGCTAGACCACCGCGGCCGGCCCCGCTGTATCGCAAGTGTTCTCATAGCCCATGATTTACTATAACACATATTAAATGAAAATCTGACCGCAAAGATATCGGTCTACTGACACCGAACTGTAACGAAATTTCAGTACCCGCGACAAAATTATTCCACTTTCATGATCACAAAAAAATGGTTCAAATGACTCTGAGCACTATAGGACTTAACATCTTAGGTCATCAGTCACCTAGAACTTAGAACTACTTAAACCTAACTAACCTAAGAACATCACACACATCCATGGCCGAGGCAGGATTCGAACCTGCGACCGTAGCAGTCCCGCGGTTCCGGACTGCAGCGCCTAGAACCGCAAGACCATCGCGGCGGCCTTCATGATCACATACTGAGAATTGGCAATAATAATGAAACTAAACCGCTGTGTCAAATGGAAGGTTAACAAGGAGTAACTAACACTTCATTACATAATATTCTAATAAGGTAATGGTAATTTCCAAGAAACGTAGCCTATGGAACACCTAGGATCCGAACAATATACACTGACACACCAAAAAAACTGCAAGTGGCATGCGTATTCAAATACAGAGATATGTAAACAGGCAGAATACGACAATCCCTATAGAAGACAACAAGTGTCTGGCGCAGTTTTTTAGACCGGTTACTGCTGCTGCAATGGCATGTTATCAAGACACAGCATGTCTGAGGTAGTGATGAAGCGGGGATTTTTCAGTATGGCTTTCACCAGGGTACGGTGAATATCAGGAATCAGGGTACGGTGAATATCAGGAATCCGATAAAACATCAAATCTCCGACATCGCTGCGGTCGAAAAAAGATCCTGCAAGATCGGGAACAACGACGACTGAAGAGAATCGTTCAACGTGACAGAAGTAGAACCATTCCGCAAACTGGTGTAGGTTTCAATGCTAGGACTTCAACATGGGTCAGCGTGCGAAACATTCAACGAAACATCATCATTACGGACTTTCGGAGCGGAAGACCCACTCGTGTACCCATGATGACTGCAATACAGAAAGCTTTACCCCTTGCCTGGGTCCGTCAACGCCGACATTGTACTGTTGATGTCTGGAAACATGGAACGTGGTCGGACGAGTCTCGTTTCAGGTTGTATCGAGCTGATGGACGTGTACGGATATGGAGACATCCTGATGAATCCATGGGCCCTGGATATCAGCAGGGATTGTTCAAGCTGGTGGAGACTCTTAAATGGTGTGGGGCGTGTGTAGCTGGAGTGATATGGGCCCCCTGATACCTCTAGATACGGCTCTGGCAGGTGACATGTTCACAAGCATCATGGCTGACCACGTGCATCCATTTATGTCCATTCCGACTGACTTGGTCGATTCCAGGAGGGCAATGTGACACCTCACACGTCCAAAATTGCTACAGAGTGGCTCCAGGAACACTTGTCTGAGTTGACACACCAAACTCCCCAGAGGTGAACCCTATTGATCACATCTGTGATGCCTTGCAACATGCTGTTCATAAGACATCTCATCTCCCTCGTTCTCTTTCGTGTTTATGGACAGCACTGCAGGACTCGTGGTGTCGGTTTCCTCGAGCACCACTGCAGATATTAGTCGAGTCCATGCCACGTCGCCCTGCGGCACTTGTGCCTTCTTGCCTGGGCCCTACAACGTGTTAGGCAGGTCTACTAGGTTCTTTGGCGCTTGAGTGTATATGGACCACGCAACTCCGTGGCGGAAAATGTGGGTAGCTTATTGTGGTGACTAGAGCGACGGCAAAACGTAAACGTTTATTAACACTAATTACAAAGGAAACTAGGAACTTCACTTACTTTAGTCGCCAGCCACGTCCTCTTCACGACACTTCCTGAAATTGTCGTATGGCAGGAATCAATATTCCCAACAGAAATCCAAAGAAGATTGTACAATACACAGACGAGGACTTAAGTTACAACAGGTAAGGGTCCCAGCACTCGAGAGTAAGACGTTTTCATTCATTCCTATTGATGAGTACGTTCCATGGAATTCTCTTTCCAACGCACTGAAGACTTCCCATATATCTGGCAACGACAGCCACGCCTTCGATGTGCTTCGTCGTTCGATGTATATCGTCCGGAGTCTGCGCATTGGATAGGTAACAATTCTTGGATATTATCTAACTACTCATACAGATAAAATACAGCATTTACTAAACTGAATGGTTCATTGCAATGGCTGTAATAGCAGACTCGTAATAAAACTTTTTGCCTGACTGCTAAAATAATTTGTAATGAAGGGTTGTGAAAATAGTTGAGGAAATCAGTTGTTTACACTGATTTTAATTCAATAGTCTCAGAAAGTGAACGTAAGCTGTGAGTGAGGAACCGCATTTCACAAGTAACTATCATTTAGCTGGATTACTACTGTGACATCGCTGTTCAGTGGCAGATAAATAATTTCATATCATTCCACGTTCCTTTTACTGCAATGTTACGTTAATTATTAGAGAGTGGCACATCTATAGTGCCTCCATACAAAGCCACATTCTACGTATTCCTCTACACGTATTCCGTCGATCAGCATGTACTGCTCACAGTTACACACACAGCATACGCCAGTGCCACAACGAACCGATCGCCACATTCTGCTAATGCGAACGTTGTTATGACAAACAAAGACTCTGTCCGTGATGTATAAGGGTTTGCGTCGTTGTGGCTGGAATTCAGTTCCGGCGAGGCAGTGCACGAGCATTAACTCACCTGAAGATGGAGGCCATCTGGCTTGTCGAAATATTGAGTCTGGACGACGGCATGATCTGGCTTCAAACCCGTGAAGAATGTCAAGAGAGACTCTCCCTAACTAGTGCAGCTCTCGTGCAAGCAGAATAAGTGCTACAAATGCTTTGTTTCTTGTTAATAGATATTTTACTTTAAAGTATAGTTTCACTTTTGAAATAACTGATTAGACAAATAATGTTATCTGCAAAGACTAAAGTGCCCAAACAGAAACGCCAATATTTGTGGACACAGTTTCTTACGCTACTAACAGATGGCGTTCCTGATTACTGTTACACAGAACAGGGGCTCATACTTCGGAATATTTCAGACCCGATTACGAATTGGAATTAATAAACTCACAAATAATCTTTATCTTGTGCTTGTAATGTTTTGCAAGTGACTTTAAGTGAAGTTACTGTCTTGAAATACGTAACTGTTTCATTACAAGGCGAGTGCATTCAGACGTTTATCAGTCAATATATAGCATATAACTTCTGTTTGTTGTAGCCCGCCATGCTCTCCGCCTCACCTATCGCATCCATCTCCCCTCCCCCACGCAGATCCTGTACGATCTCATTCCTTTCCCCCACCTCCTCCTTTTCCTTGAAAGGATACGGATCCTGTACACCTCCGCCAAACTCGACCCACCTCACCCTCTTGTCTCGCCCATCCTCTCCCACCCCCGCCCGCTGCCGCGCCTGTATTCCCACGTCCCACCCGGTCTCCATCTCTCCACCCTCCTTACCCTCTCCCAAGGTGGCTTCCGGCAGTTCCCCCTCCCTGATGAAGTCCTCCTCCCCTCCATCTACCCCTCCTATCAACTTTGATCCTCCCTGCCCCACTTCCCGTGTCCTCTCCTCTAGGCACCCTCCCTCCCTTCTCTCTCCTTTTCCCCCATCCCCTTCCTCCACCCCTCTTCCCTCGGGCTTCCCCCCCTTCTACCCTCCCCCTGTCTCCCTTGCCCATGGCATCTGCCCTCCCCTCTGCCTGTCCCACTCCCCTTCCTCCTCCCCCTCCCTTGGCAGGTCCCTGGACTCGCACACGCTCAGTGAACATTCGCGCGCCGGAGATCATCCCCATCAGTGTCTCGTGTGTGTGCCTTCGTTTTGTGTTCAGTGTCCTTTCGCCATCACGCCACCACCGTTCACATGTGCCGTCGCAGTCATCCGTGTTATGTGTGCTGTGTCACAAAGTGTTAGTGTTTTTCTCATCCAGCATGAACGGTTTCATGTTTACTGATTTTTTTGTATCTACATTTTTGCCCGCCGTTTTTATTGTATTGTCTGTGCCACCTATATGTCATGTTGTTGTACAACACAAGGCTGAAGAACAGGGTAATATGCTGCTGACAGCCCACCTTGTATTGAGGTGATTAAAATTACAATAAAGAAAAAAAAATAAAAAGAAAAAATAAAAAAAATAGCCTGCCATCCGTTATAGCCCTTCGATTGTGCCATTCCAGCACTAATCGAAGCGACAGGTTTTCAGGTGCCAGCCAGCCGAGCAGCAGTGGTCCAGCTGGCAGCAGCCAGCCATCCCTCCAGCACCAGCGGTCCAGCCAGCCAAACCCTCCAGCAGCAGCAGCAGCTCCGGTCCCGTCCGCTGCAGCAGCGGCAGCTGCGGCATTCCTGACAGCCGTCGTCGGCGCCAGCGCCAGCAGCGTGGGACTCTGGTCCTCGTCCGTCTTCGTCTTCATCCGTCTTCGTCTTCGTCTGTCCGCGGTTTTCTTTTTCCTTTCCTTTTCGTCCTGTGCATTTTTGTATATCCCTGTCGACATACCAGCCCCCACCACCACTACGACCATTACCACCACAGCCATAGTCTACACGTCCCCCTCTGCCACCACCACCACCACCATTACATGGTGTGCCCAGTCACACCCCCCTCTTTCCATCCCTCCTCTTCTCACTCTCCCTTCGCCTTCGCTCTTTGTCCCCCCCTCTCCAGCTTCTTCCTCCCGCTCCTCTCCCTCTGATCCTTTCCCCCCACTCCCCCAGCCTGTCACTGTCGCTCCAGCTAGGGCCACTGCCTATGCCCAACTCTCCCCATCGCCTTCATCATCATCATCTCAAGCACCAACTGCTGCGTCCACGCCGGGATCTGTCCCTTCCGCCACCTCCCTATAGCTCCCGTTCCTCATATCACCACCTACCCTTCTGCCGCCGTTAAGCGCCCTCCTCTGCTCCCGAAAGGGCAACCGCCCCGTCCTCCTTCCCCCCCCCCCCAGGATGTCATGGATGTCTCCCCACCTGGCCCTGCTCCCTCCGCCTCCTCCTCCTCCTCCTCCTCCCCACCCTCTTTATACAAATACCTCCTCTCCTATCCCGATCCTTCCCTTCTCGAGGCCCGAAATCTCTCCCTCCTCCTCCGACAACACTTCCCTGGTGCCCCCATCTCTCTCATCACTCCCAGACGGGATTCTGTTCTCATCTCCTCCCCCAGCCCTACCCTCCATACTGACATCCTCTCCCGCCTCCTCATCACCCGTTTTGGCCCCAAGACTTCCCTCACCCCTGCTCCTTCTCCATCTCCAACCCGCCAACACCAACCCCCGCGTCGCCCGCCGACCCTCACTGCTGTGATCACTCGGCTCAGTCCGTCCATCACGGAGGTGGACGTGTTGGCAGAGCTCAATGCGCATCCCACACTGCAGGTGCGGCCGGTCCACCGCATTTTCAACTCTGCCGGCCCCACACGCCTTATATGGGTTTTCTCCAAGGACACCCCCTCCGTTGACCGTCTCCTGAAAGAGCGTGCCCTCCTCTTCAACCAGCGCTATAAGGTCGACCCCTCCCATTCCCCTCCTCAATCCCTGCACTGCCAGAGGTGTCTGTGCTATAAGACACACCCAACAGCCGAGTGCCACGAGGCCCCCACCTGCCCGCATTGGAGTCAAGCGCACTTCCTCCAGCAGTGCCCTTACCTTCAATCCCCCATCCCACCTACTCCAAAAAGTGAAAAGCTCGACCCCCTCCGACCACTCCTGAACTCACTGTACCTGTCCATCCTCTGGACGCCCCCACCCTTCCTGGAAATTCCCTTCGCCCCCCCCCCCCCACTGCTGAGGACATCATCAGTTTCCTCACCATTGTCCTACCCTTTCCAGCGCCCTCACACCAACAGGACTCCCTCGCCGCCCATTCCATGTTCCACTTAAAAATGTATGCCACCAACTCCAGCAACCAGGCCATTTCACCTTCTTTGTCTTGAGACCCTTGTCTAAATCCCTGTCATGGCGCCACGGCACCGTATCCCTTTCAACAATATCCGCTCCCTTCCCGCCAACAAGAACCTCTTCCTGCACACTCTTGCCACCCACCACGTGGATGCCTTCCTCCTCAATGAAACTTTCCTCCAGCCCCACCACACCATCCACACGCCGCCCTACCTACTTCACCGCTCCGATAATCCCATCCCGACTGCGCATGGCGGAGTTGCCACTGGTCACCACTGCCAGATCCCAGTTCGGCTTCAACCTCTCCTTCCCAACCCCACCGAACACCTGATCCTTAGTCTCTTCTTTCACGGCTTTACCGTCACCTGCACCACCATCTATGTCCGCCCTAACATCCCTATTCCCTACGACTTCCTCTTCTCCCACATTGACCATACCTTCTCCTCCTACGTGATCGCCACAGACCTCAACATCCATAGCCGTTCCGCCGCCGAGTTACGGCGGTGGCATCAGTTCCTCTCCTCCCTTCAAGGCGACCTCATCCCCATCCCCCAGCACACCCATCCCGAATCCAACTCCACTCCCGATGTTATCCTTTCCTCCCCTAACCTCCTTGGCCTCATAACGGTGGATATCCTGAAACCTATTGGTAGCGACCATCTGCCTGTCCTCCTCACCATTTCAGACGGTCGTCACCCCTGCTGCGACCCTTGTAATGACCCTTCCCCAAAGTACATCCATGACTATTCCCGTGCCAACTGGAATGCCTACCAGGATACCCTCTCCATCCATGTCGATAGCAACCCCTTCACCTATCACCACCCTGATGATGTAACCCATGCTGCCTCCTTTCTCCAGCAGACCTTGTCTGACTCTGTGGAGGCCCACATCCCTACTGAAGCCATCCAGCCCCACTGTCCTACCTTGGCCCCACAGGCCGTCGTCCTCCTCCGTGAATCCCGTCGTCTTTACCATGCCTTCCTCCACACGCATGACCCGGACACATTATGATGCCACCGGCAACTTGAGCAACACATTCGAAATTTCCTCTCAGGTAAGAAACGCCAGGACTGGCGACAGACATGCACCCGTTTAACTGCTACCCTACCTGTAAACTCGTCCAAGTTCTGGTCAGCCTTCCGTCGCCTTACCGGAACTAAACCCTCCCCTTACTATCCTCTTCTCCATGATGATCACCCCTTCCTTACCCTTAGTAAGGCCAATCACTTTGCCTCTTACTTCTCTGACGTCTTTTCCATCCCCGATGATCCCCAGTTCGATTACTCCCTCTTCCTGGATGTCCGCGATCGAACTTACACCTCGGTCCCTCCCCTCGCGCCTGGTTTCCAGTACTTGGACAACATTGCACACATGGAAATCAATGCCCCTATCACTACACAGGACTCATTGCTACACTCCGCACGAAACACAACACTGCTCCTGATCATGATCGTGTCACCTACCGTCACCTTCGTGAAGCTCCTGTCTCTTTCCTCTCCACCCTGGCCAGGCTCCACAATGTAGTCCTGTCCACCCGTTACTACGCTGTGGAAAACCTCCCATATCCTGATGTTCCTTAAACCTGGTAAACCACCGTCCGCCATCTCCTTCTCCCGTCCCATCAGCCTTACCTCGGTCTTCAGCAAGGTCCTGGAATCAATCCTCACCCGCCACATCCACCAGCACCGCCTCCTTCCCGTTACCCAGTGTGGCTTTCGGCCATCCTTTTCTGACGACCTTCTCCTTCACCTCACTCATCTCCTTTCCGAACAGCTTAATTCCTGTCGCTCCGCAATCTTCCTCTCCCTGGGCCTCGAACATGCTTATGACCACGTATGGCATTCCAGTCTCCTCTTCAAGCTCCAAACCTTCGCCCTTTTCATTAATTACGTCCGTCTGATCCGCTCCTTTCTCTCCCACCGTCCTTCCTAAGTCACCATCCATAACACGGATTCCTACACCTTCTTTCGCGCCGCCAGTGTGCCCCAAGGCTCCGTCCTCTCTCCCCTTCTGTAGCTTTTATATACGGCGGACATGCCGCCGCCGTCACCCCCCGTCCACCTTCTCCAGTTTGCCGATGACACCGCCTTCCTTGCCCTTGTCCCCACTCTGCAGCGCTCCCAACACCTTCTCCAATCCCATCTTGACTGATTCACCACTTGGTGCAACCAGTGGTTGCTCAATCCCTCCAAAACCCAGGCAACCATTGTAGGCAAAACCACCCCATCCTTCCGCCTCCTTGATTTCTATCTCACCATCTATGGCCATCCTATCGCCCTCACCCCCACCTTGGCGTCACCCTCGACCGCCGACTCTCCTGGACCCCCCATCTCCAGACAATCCAAGCCAAGGCATGCTCCCGACTCTGTCTCCTCAAGCTCCTTTCCGGCCGTACGTGGGGACTCGACCCCTCCACCATACTCCACACCTATAAATCCGTCATCCGCCCTATCCTTTGTTACGCCCATCCGTCCTGGATCTCCACCCCACTACCTTTTACAAATCCCTTCAAATCCTTGATCGCCATGCTTTCCACCTTGCCTATCGCATCCGTCTTCCCTCCCCCACGCGGATCCTGTACGATCTCATTCCGTTCCCCCACCTCCTCCTTTTCCTTGAAAGGATACAGATCCTGTACATTTCCCATAAACTCGATCCTCCTCACCCACTCGTCTCGCCCATCCTCTCCCACCCCCACCCGCTGCTGTGCCTGTATTCCCACGTCCCACCCGGTCTTCATCTCTCCACCTTCCTTACCCTCTCTCAAGGTGGATTCCGCCAGCTCCCCCTCCCTGTCCTCCTCCCCTCTACATACCCCTCCTATCAACTTTGATCCTCCCTGCCTCTTCCTGTGTTTTATCCTTTGGGCACCCTCCATCCCTCCTCCCTTTCTCCCCACTCCTCCCCTGGTCTTCCTCTCCCCTGTCCCTCTACTCCTCCTCCCATCTCCTCAGCCATTGGCATCTTTGTTCTCCTCTCTCCACCCTCTCCACCTCTCCTCACCCTTCTTCCCCTCTTGGCAGGTCCCCGGACTCGCACACGCGTGGACTTTCGCGCGCTGGATATCATCGCCATCAGTGTCTCGTGTGTGCCATCGTGTTCAGTGTTCACTGTCGCACTCCATCGTTCACCTGTGCCATCGCCATCTTCAGTGTTTGTGCGTCGTCAACAGTTTGCAGTGTGGATTATCGTCGAGTGTTAACGGCTCCGTGTTTGTCTTTATGTGTCTGCTGTTTTATTGCCCACTGTTCTGCAACTTATGTGTATTCTTTATGTTTTTTCTCATTGTGTGTTCTATGGCTGAAGACCAGCATAGAATGCTGCTGAAAGCCTGCCTGTTTTACAGGTTTTAAAATAACAATAAAGAAAAGAAAAAAAAATAGCATGCCATCTCCTACCCCTTCGTTTTCACCCCCCCCCCCCTTTTCCTCTTTTCTTTCCCATCATCTGTCCAGGTTCCCCCGTCTGCTCTGGGCTGTAGTACGCTATATTTTTGTCAACTTTTTGGTGCAGTGTTCAAGTGAATGTTCATGTTGTTCGTCTTTCCAAAATATTGCGAACAGAAATCATGCTGTCGCTGGGTGTGAATTTTATATCTCTTGCGAACAGAAACCAAACTGTCGCCGTGTTTGTTATTGTATGTCTATTATTTTACCTGTCTGCTTCATATGCATTTTATTAGCATCATCAACCCTGTGTTCTATGTTTTAAGTCCTTCGATTTTCCGCCATGTTACCATTTAAGTCTCCGAGTTTATCGCCTGTTTTTATTATTTATTATGTTCATCTTTTTAAAACAAAGACTGTAGGCTGAAGAGCGGCGTACTAAGCTGCTGCCAGCTCGCCCCTTTCACGGGGGAATCGAAACTCAATAAAGAAAAAAAAAAATACCACGCCAATGAGTGTTAAGAAGTGAAATTTATTTCAATCAAGGTACATAATACGAGTATTTAACTATTTAAGGCAGTTTCTTCGCTGTCTTATGTGGATTTTTCAAAGTCAGAAGGACTTTGTTTAGTTGTGTGTTTATCAAAATTCGGCATCGGAGTTTGGGACCATTAAATTTGAAGCGATTTGCATCTGGAAGCGTAATTATGGGAGGAGGCACTATAGAAGCGCCGTTCACCGCTTCGAAGCCAGCCACCATGTTAGTAGCACCTAAACGTTATCACACTGCTGTTTACGACTGCTTCCTGTTCATAATACTCACGGTGAGTCAGGAGGAAAGGTAAATGCTTTAAAGGGTGATAGTATTAGTGATTCTGAACAAAAAACTTCATTTGGACGTATGCCCTATTCCGAATGGTTTCCGACATAGAGCACGTTTAATATCACTTTTGTTCGTTTTTCTTGAACAACTCGAAAACCGCACCCTCCAGTGAAAATGTGTTGCAGTACAAAATTAAACTACAATTTCGTATAAATAAGATGCTATTCATTTTTTTTCTCTAGAACAAATGGTTTGTACGAATAGTGCGCGAGAAAGTTGAAAAACTCGCTCGACGCCCATGCGCTGTAGCTTACTAGCTTCTGTAGGCCAATTTGAGGTAGCATATTGATGTAGCAAGTTGAGACGAACAGTTTGATATGGGACATTTGTGGTCTATCGTCGGGAAACCACCTCATATTGGCCTCCAAAAACTACGTATCCTACAGCTCATGCGCATCAAGAGAGTTTTTCAACATTCTCGCACTCTCTACGCACAAACCATTAGTTGTAGAGAAAAAGATGAATAGGAACTTTTTTGTAGGAAATTTAATACAGTTCAGTTTTCTACTACGACACGTTTTCGCTGGACGGTGCAGTTCTCGAGTTATTCAAGAAAAACATACGAAAGTGATATTAAATGTGCTCTATCTCTGAACCGTTCGGAATAGGGCATACGCCTATATGGACTTTTTTGTTCGGAATCACTAATACTCTGACCCCTTAAAGCATGTACCTTTCCTCCTGGCTCACCCTGTATGTCGTGTCAACGCAACAGTTGTTTTACATGCTAACTATTACAGTGCTTTCGTGAATAACATAATGCCAGGGATTCATTTCCGACTTTTTTCTGGTCCTAAAGTCATGTCTGATCCAGTAATACGACGCATTTAGCCTTATTAAAATGGCTCTGAGCACTATGCGACTTAACGTCTGAAGTCATCAGTCGCCTAGAACTTAGAACTAATTAAACCTAACTACCCTAAGGACATCACACACATCCATGCCCGAGGCAGGATTCTAACCTGCGACTGTAGCGGTCTCTCGGCTCCAGACTTTAGCGCCTAGAACCGCACGGCCACTCCGGCTGGCGCTTAGCCTTGTTAATTTCACTTTATTTTCTTACACTTTTTGAATAACCGAGAAAGTTAAGTATCTGCTGTGAAAAGCTACTTCCGTAATTCAACATTGTCTTTAACACTGAACAACAAAATTAGTTTTCCGTCTGCGCCCTCTCCCCGAAAATTTTGATAATATATTTTGCTTTGTCTTGACGAACAGCAATTTTTATGTGTCACAGCGTTCAAACAGACAGCTCTTCGAGCTATACGGACAGGAAATCTGAAGTCAAATCACAGATATGAAACCACTACAGTAAAAGCAACCAGCGCAACAAAAATTCACTTGAATGAGCCCACTTACAAATGAAATGTGATTTCCTTACACTTTACAATCGGAACATACGGTTGGGACCCCAAACAGAAGTGACTTCTGTTCACGGTGTACCGTGATGTGGTTGCTTACTACACGAGCTGATGCTAATAGAGGCTGTTTTCACATGGGCGTCTTTGATGAAGTCTTCCAGGAAAACTCGGCCACTATAAGTCTAGAAGGCTTGATGACAACGAAGTATATCGTCGAAATCGGTTCGCAATAAGTTGATCTTGAAATTACAGCTGACGGTAGTGTTGTGTTTGGGGAAGGAGACCAGACAGCGAGGTCATCGGTCTCATCGGATTAGGGAAGGATGGGGAAGGAAGTCGGCCGTGCCCTTTGAAATACCATTCCGGTATTTGCGGGGAGCGATTTAGGAAAATTACGGAAAATGTAAATCAGGATGGTCGGACGCGGGATTGAACCGTCGTCCTCCCGAATGCGAGTCCAGTGTCTGACCACTGCGCCACCTCGCCCAGTGGTAGTGTTGAGAACTGTAACGTTGCTGTCTGCTGTGGTCCTCTGCTCCTACTTGACAACATTTCTGTTTGCGGCTTCCCCTTGTGTGGTTACTTATTGTTTAAAAAGTAATTAGTGTGATTGTATCGGACAGTACATTATTCTTTCAGTAACGGTTAGTATGATTGTGCTGGACAACACATTATTTTATCAGTAACAAGTTTGAAAAGCACTGTATGTGGATAAAGGCGTTAGGCCAATGAAAAGAAAATACAGACAAAGATTCAATAAAAAAATATATATTTATTCAGTCATAGAACAACATATTGATTAAGTTTCAATACAAAAAATATAGGAAATGTCTAAAATACAGAAGAAAGGGTTTGATTGTGCTAAGAAAACGTATACATATGAGAAGAGCGTGGAGATGACATGATCACACATAATGAGTACATGTAATAATGGGCTAAGGAAACAGCCGCAAGAATTGACATTCGTTATCCGTAGTTGGTATCACAGCACGATTTTAGTAAAAGAAAGCTGCTTCCATCTGTTTCTGAGATCTGAAGCCCTTTCCTACGACCAAATGTCAATTCTCTCTCTCACTGTTTGTGAAGGATGGGCCAATGGAGACTACTAAGTTGCTTTGATACTACAGGTGGTTCGATGGTCATGGGGAGGATGAAGTGGAACAATCTGGATGACCCTCAACTGTGAGACTGCAGCTTGGCCGGCACCTTACCAGACCTTAGCATGGCTGCTGTAGCCACCACCATATCCGTAGCCACCGGAGAGGCCGCTTGAAAGGCTTCCACCACTGATGCTGCTACCGATGCCAGAGGAGATCACCCCTCCAGATGCGTAGCCACCACCGTATCCACCGCCATAGCCATAAGAGCCCCCGTATCCACCGCCGTATCCACCACCGTATCCACCGCCGTATCCACCGCCGTATCCACCACCCAGGGAACTACCGGACGAGATGATTCCACCGGAGATGCCAGATGACACAGCTCCACTGACGAGGCCAGCAGATGCTATTCCAGAACCACCGGCGAAGGATCCTCCGGAAGCAATTCCACTTCCGAGGCCGACAGAGGAGACTCCAGTCGATACAGGAACGGGGACTGGAACAGGTCGTGGTTCAGGGACAGTCACGGGGTAGGGTTGAGGGACCCCGACTGGAACTGGGTGGGGCACTCGCACGGGGTACGGCTGGGGCACGGGAACAGGGACGGGGCGCGAGATGGGCACTGGAATGGGACGGCTCACTGGAACGGGGACTGGCCGGCTGACTGGAACGGGGACCGGGTGGGGCACGTGGACGGGGTACGGCTGGGGGACGGGTACAGGGCGGCTGACTGGAACTGGAACGGGCTGGGGGACAGGCACTGGGCGATCTACTGGAACAGGCACGGGCCGAGGTTCAGGAACCGCGACGGTCTGGACCACCGTCTGGGTTGGAGCGACCGCTACGGCCCCCACTCCTGACCCGATGCCGATTCCGGCACCACCGAGGCCACCTCCAAGGGAGCCGATGCCAGCCCCACCTGATGCAAGTCCGATGGAGCCTCCGCCGATCCCACCAGCACCTCCACCGAGGCCAATCCCGCCAGAGCTCAATCCGATACTGCCTGAACCGAGGCCGATACCACCACCGTATCCGTATCCACTGCTGATTCCTCCATAGCCACCGCTGATTCCTCTGTAGCCACCGCTGATTCCTCCGTAGCCACCGCTGATTCCTCCGTAGCCACCGCTGATTCCTCCGTAGCCACCGCTGATTCCTCCATAGCCGCTACTGATGCCGCCACCGTAGCCGTAGCTGCCTCCGTAACCGCCACCGAGGCCTCCACCGTAGCCGTAGCCTCCGCCGATGCCGCCTCCTCCGATACCTCCCAGACCGAGTCCTCCGTAGAGAATACCGCGCTTGTCCTTCTTTGAGATGTCCTTCTTTGCAGCATCCTCAGCTATGGCCGATGCCAGAAGCACGGCGGTGAGGTACACCTACAACCAAAAAGGAAACAAATGTCAAGCAACATGTGAATCAAACCTGTCATTAACATCTTTAAACGAAGCCACAGTTCCGCAGAGGCTATATATGAGGGCTGTCCAGAAAGTAAGTTACGACTGATCGCGTTGCTGTGCCAAAATGTCTTCATAGCCAGTGGTTCGTTTGAGCAGAGATGAAACTCAGTGGGAGACAATTACGGGCTTTATTGTGGGTAACCAAACATTTCCAATTGAAACGAAGCAGGAACATATTCATTGCCCCTGCAGAATGAGGCTGAGAATTTTCTTGAAGAAGAAACCGCACGAAAGTTTTGTAATGTTGGTTGCATAGCTTCAGCGGAAAATTCTCACCAGGCCCTCGTATTTGGTGGGAGACACTATTTTCTATAACATCTTTACGCGCTCACTAAGAGCTCAGGAATGAAAAGAGTGACATAATTTTACCTAGAGTCATACTAGAGACACTGCCCAACACATCATTGCAAAGCTTTATTGGATTTTCATAGTCGTTTCCATTTCGCGACCGATCGTAACTTACTTTCTGGACAGCCCTCATATTATTTCAGTAACATACGTTATACGCCACTATTGAGCAATTTTTATGTAAGAAAAAAAGGTTCAAATGCCTCTGAGCACTATGGGACTGAACTTCTGGGGTCATCAGTCCCCTAGAACTTAGAACTACTTAAACCTAACTGACCTAAGGACATCACACACATCCATGACCGAGGCAGGATTCGAACCTGCGGCCGTAGCGGTCGCGCGGTTTCAGACTGTAGTGCATAGAACCGCTCGACCACCCCGGCCGCCTTATTGTAAGATTCACTTCAAAGTGCACATGTACAGATTTTCCTTACATGAACTTTTGGAAGATCGTACATGAAGTCAAAAATAAGAGAAAATGACGTGTTCCAAATGTGGCACTAATTTAACTGAATATAAGTTGTGTTACAAAACACAGTGTCATTGCCAATCTGAACACACACGTGCGCATGGCACACAGTTCGTTTGGAAATATGTGTGAACATGTTACCTTGTATTGTGTTCAGCAGTGTGGTTTATACTCAGATGAACAGATAATTTACTTATGGCAGGCATCTTGATTTTCTGCTTAATTTTGACTTAGTCTGCGTTTTACAAGTAGAATTTGTACGATCACATACACACGGACATTTGTACAGGTCAGTTATGAAAAATTTTTGAAAAGCGGCGACTAAAGTGTCTTATTCGAAGAATATGTTTGATGACATTAAATTAAAGTCTAGGGAAACCAATTTACATTACCCCACTTTTCTGTGAGTTATTAGCTTTCCAAGTTGCTCCTTACTTTATTGTTAATAAATGCATTACGAAGATTCTAGCTGCATCGTGCATTTAATGTTGTTGTCTTATATCTGAGAGCTCATTCCCGATTTATTGCAAGCATTATTGGCTGAGAAGAGTTTCGTACATCAAGTCCCATCACGAGTTAAGATGGTTTCAATAACTATGAGAAGACGCAATTACAACCAGCTTTGTTGAGCACAAAACATGGATGGCGGGGGAAGTTAAAAATGAAGTGATTAGAAGCTTTGAAACTTCGTATTGCAGGAGATCATTTAAGAACCAATGAGTTGATCTAGCTACGAATGAAGAAGTCCTGTACGATTGCACGGGAAGAAATTACTTTTAAAGATTAGGAAATGGACATAGAGAATGTTTGGCCAAATATTACGACGTGAGTGAACGCTCGAATTCACTGAATAGTGAAAAGACAGTGAGATTCATAAAGATGGAATTGTCTATGTATCGGTCACCTGAGACGAAAAGAAGGTGATTATGTAGATACTAGACTCAGTGCTTTCATTCCTGTAATATTTAGCATTTACTTAACCCATGTTAACCATTTCACTTTCCTAGAGTTGTCGGGTTTTAAACCGCGGCTATGAAAGGTCGAAGGGGCTATACGGACAGTTATGACCAATAAGGGTATCTCAGTTGGCCCATTATGGATAGGGGACACGGTCTGGTCCCAGAGTTACTTAAGACCTTATTTTATTATGAAGGCTGCCAGTTTCAGCATTTCATTCTTCCGTCTTCAGGCACCATGTGAATCTCTTCAAATACACGAAAATGTCATGTACAGCCATAAATCACGGGATGTCATCAGGATGCTCATCAATTCTTCGAATGAAGCACTAGTGTATCGATTGTACTCACGACATTTATGGCTGTACATGACATTTTCGTTTTTTTGGAGAGATTAATATGGGGCCAGAAGATGGCATAATGAACTGCTGAAATTGGTAGCCTTCAAAATAAAACAAAATAGCATGTTCAGTTACACGGCTGTTGGCAGATTTCACTGACACTGAAAATTTAAAAAAATCGTTCAAATGAAACGTTTCTGTTGGTTATACTATGTTCAGCATCAAGGATTTCTCCCATATTGTTCTCACTAAAACTACAACGTCTCGTGGCTCTCAGATTGGTGGAATAAATGCGATTTAACATCGCTTCAGCTGCCTACTTGTCAGTTTCGTGGGCTATTTATTGAAGCAGCTCCTGATTTAGCAACGCGAGGGTGACCGTACTTTATTCAGACTTACGTTATTGCATACAGATAGGAGATGCCCACCGCTAATGGAAACCATTATCTCCACATTAGGAGCTAGACAATTTCTTTTAAATTAGTGTGGGAATGAGTGGTTTAATTTGCCCTTCGCACCCATTATAAACGAATCTCTTACTCGGAAATTTCATCTTCGTCGGCATAGGCTTATTCACAAATTCTTCCTGTCATTATAGGATTATTAGTAATTTCCCAGAATATTTTTAAGTTTTCTCCCTATATGATGTCGCAAATTTTTTGTGACGTCTTCTGCTCTTAATCTTTTAAAGCAAATGGAGCTTTGTGCTTCACTGATGCCTGACTTCGTAAAATTCTTCCAGGCTAGGGGTGGAGGTGTTCTGTTATACAACTAACGTCCGACGAGAACAGCGAGAAATTACCAAGTGAACCAGATGGGGCGTGTCTACCACACTACACGTACATGCATACCATCCAGTAGGCCTTGCCATATGGTAACAGATACATTATTATCTCAACAATGCTGTGCCAGTCCTTTTGCAGTGTGTTTGTAACTCACTTTTGTGGGGATTGTTATTTTCCACAATAATACAACTTTTGAAAGCATTATATATTTTAAGAATAAAATTGTCCATTTCATTTTTTTAAATAAAGTTTCATTGAAAAACCAAAAAAAATTTGCGCTGTTCCTATGGCTAATTACTTGGTTAGTTTAAAAAATGAAAAACACTTTTTATATCGAAAAATAATGGCTATTCACAACTAAAACAGGTCATCAGTTTAAACTGGTCGGTTTCTGCCATCCCTACAGTACTAAGAGACCGCGAGAACGTCGTAGCGTTGCTCAGTTTCACTCCTACAGCTGACACTTTCTGAGTTTCATTGGTCCGTGTACTGAACCGTGAGGGACGTCACAAACTTACCAGCGCAGTCGTCCTCATGCTGCGTGCGTGCTGTGGATGCTGCGAGAGGAGGCGACTGATGCCGTCCCAGACGCGACCCCCGCTATATATACCCAAGACCACGTGCTGCCGCCAGACCAGCTGCCGGGTCGCGTCCCTGGAGAAAGGGAAGAGTTGGCCCGCCGCAGCCCACTCAGGCCAGGACAGCCCCGCCCGGTCCCCCTACGGCCGCTACCGGAACTGCACGAGATGCGCGCCAAACTGGATGCGCCGGGCTGCCCGGGCACTTGGCAAAGTCGCCCGGGCAACGCAGGCACCGGTTGGGGTCTAGGGGCGTCTCTGCAGAGAAAACGTCCAACTAGAAAGCGAAGGACAGAGAAAAAAAATTTGGTGCTCAGAGTCAATTTATTTAGCAGTCATCGTCTTCTACAATATTTAAGGTCGTTCCACGTACGAACGGAGAAAAGAGCGTAGTAGAAATGGTGTAGAAGGTAAACGTAAAGCCTGTTCCTTACTGCAAAAAATAAAATAAAATAAAATAAAATTTCTATGGAACAATGCTAGATACAGCTATGCCCTTAGTTGCAAGTGCTTCCTTAACACTTAACTGGAGGCAGCTGTCATGAATATTTCTCGAAATAGATTTTATGTCCCTGTTAAACAGAAGAGCGTGAAAGAGAATTCACAAAAATGTTACAATTAAAAAAAAAAGATTCTCGAGTGTCCATTACAATGGACACTGCGATTTGGTGGCGTATAAGTAAGCACTAGAAAGAAACTGAAGATGTAGTAGTTTATTTATTTATTTACACGTCAAGTTCCGCAGGACCAAATTGAGGAGCAAATCTCCCAGGTCATGGAACGTGTCAGTACATGAACATACAACATAAAAGTAATAAGGAGTAAAAATAAATGTTCATGAACCTGAAAAAAGTCAGTGCATAAGTTTAAGTAAACGCTATCAGCAATACAATAAGAATCAGCTTAATTTTTCAAGGAACTCCTCGACAAAATAGAAGGAGTGACCCATGCGGAAACTCTTCAATTTCGATTTGAAAGCGAGTGGATTACAGCTAAGATTTTTGAATTCTAGTGGCAGCTTGTTGAAAACGGATGCAGCAGTATACTGCACACCTTTTTGCACACGAGTTAAGGAAGTCCAATCCAAATGAAGGTTTGATTTCTGTCGAGTATTAACCGGGTGCAATAAAGTAATATTGGCAACAAGAACCGACCATAAGGAATATACATATTGAGAGGCCAATGTCAAAATACCTTGACTGGTGAACAGAGGTCGACAAGAGGTTCATGAACTCACACCACTTATTGCCGGAACCGCCCGTTTCTGAGCGTAAAATATCCTTCTAGAATGGGAAGAGTTACCCCAAAACATAATACCATACGGCATAAGTGAATGAAAATAAGCAAAGCAGACTAATTTACGTGTCGAAGTATCTCTCACTTTTGATACCGTTCGAATCGTGAAAATGGCAGTATTAAGTCTTTGATCAACATCCTGAACGTGGGCTTTCCACGACAGCTTACTATCTATCTGAACACCTACAAATTTCAACTGTTCAGTTTCACTAATTATATGCCCGTTCTGTGAGATTAAAACGTCAGGTTTTGTTGACTTGAGTGTTAGAAACTGTACAAACTGAGACTTCTGTGATTTAACGTTAGTTTATGTTGTACAACCCATGACCTCAGGTCATGTACTACACTACTTGAAACCGATTCAATGTTGCACTCAACATCCTTTACTACCAAGCTAGTATCATTAGCAAACAAAAATATTTTAGAGTTACCCATAATACTAGAGGGCATATCATTTATATAAATAAGGAACAGGAGCAGCCCCAACACTGATCCCTGGGGCACCCCCACTTGACAGTTTACGTAACTAAATACAGTCTTATTAGGCAGATGTCACTCATATTAACACTAATTATAAATTTTAAAAGAATAGCCACATGTGAGTAGGATTCACGCACTGAGAGTTACATACAAACTTAATTATGTACAACGAATAACCAAAGAAACTGGTGCACCTGCCTAATATCGTGTAGGGCACCCGCGAGCACGCAGAAGTGCCGCAACATGACGCGACATGGACAGTGGAAGCAGTGCCGGAGGGAATTGAGACCATGAATTCTGCAGGGCTGTTCATAAAACCGTAATAGTACGAGCGGGTGGAGATCTCTTCTCAACAGCACGCTGCAAGGTGTCCCAGATATGCTCAACAATGTTCATATCTGGATAGATTGGTGGCCAACGGAAGTTATTAAACTCAGAAGAGTGTTCCTGGAGACAATTCTGAACGTGGGGTGTCGCATTGTCCTGCTGGAATTGTCCAAGTCCGTCGGAATGCACAATGGACGTGAATCGATGTAGATGATCAGACAGAAAGCTTACGTACATGTCACCTATCAAAGTAGTGTCTAGACGTATCAGGGATCCCAAACACTCCAACTGCACTCGTCCAACACCATTACAGAGCCTCCACCCTGACGTGCACGGTCTATGAATTCATGAGGTCGTCTCCACAGCTGTACCAGTCGATCCGCTCGATACAATTTGAAACGAGACTGGTGCGACCAGGCAACATGTTTCCAGTCATCAACAATACAATGTCAGTGTTGGAGGGCTGAGGCGAGGCGTAAGGCTTTGTCTCGTGCAGTCAACAACACGAGTGGACCTTCCGCTCCGAAATCCCTTACGATGATGTTTCGTTGAATAGTTCGTAGGCTGACGTTGATGACGCGGCACTGAAATCTGAAAAAACTTACATTTCAGTTCTGTCATGTTGAAGGATTTTCCTCAGCGTCGTTGTTCCCTTTCTTGCAAGATCTTTTATCGGCCTCAGCGATGTCGGAGATTCGATGTTTTACCGGATTTTTGATATTCACGGTACACTCGTGAGTTGATCGTACGGGAAAATGCCCACTTCATGGCTACCTCGGAGATGATGTGTCTCATCGTTTGTGCGCCGACTATAGGACCACGTTGAAACGAATTTAAATCTTGGAAAACCTGCCATTGTGGCAGCAGTAACCGATCTAACAACTGCGCCAGACACTTGTCTTAGATAGGCGTTGAAGACCGTAGCGCCGTATCCTGTCTGTGTACATATCTATATATTTGAATACGCATGCCTATACCAGTTTCTTTGGCGCTTCAGTGTAGGTAGAGAGTTCATTAATTCTGGTTATCGAATGTCTCGGCGTTTCTTGCCTATTATAAACTTACTGGTAAGTTATCGGACCCAGAAATTTCAAGGCTTTCGAGAATGTTTAAATTTCAATTTTCGCATTCCTTCCTTTACTTGTACTGTGAAAACTTTTCCCTTGTCGTATTTAATGATTGTACTTCAAGTGTAAGTAACGTATAGCTTCTTATGAGTGAGTTATCGAGTAACAAAATAAGTGACATAAACGTTAATTTTTGTTATTGCGCCGACTTCAGAAGCTTAACATTTGTACACTATCTAATGACTGTAGTTTCACAAGCTGTGACATGGTCGCAAATTAAACAGTAATCCGAATATAGATTGTCTTTACTTCACGTCTATAGTCACAATTTTTTTTCTCGTCAGACCACCGATTTCGGTCTATAATGAACGTCTTCAGGTCTGTTTTATAAATCTTTTTATAAAACAGATCTGAAGATGGTCATTACAGACCGAAACCAGTAGTCTGACGACAAAAAATGTTGTGACCATACATGTGGAGTAAAGGAAATTTAAACGACTGTAGACCTCAGTATATAATTTCAACTTCATACGTCTAGCCGGTCCTGAGAAAAAGTGACGATTGGACAGACAGTCTGCAGACAAATGATAAAACATTTTTTCGTGTGATATAATCACAAATTGACAATTTTCGGATTTTTTTCCTTTGATTGTGGTGCGTCTCGTCAAATTTCGTGATTTTACTTCAACTCCAAGTACCCTGTACTTTGACGAGTGCGAGTATCCAAATATGTGATATAAATGGTCATTATTTTCGCGTGAGTGGACTTAGAAGCTTCTTTTTTGGGTTTCCGTTCCGTAATCGGTAAAAACGAATCCTTTATGATTGCTTTGTTGGCCTTCAGTCCGTCTGCGCAACAGTTAAAAACAGTTTTTCTCGGGAACGAGTAGTCATGTCAACTTGAAATTTATGTCACAAACTAAGGTCTGTTGTCCCTCGCCGGTATAAAATGTTGAAGCTTCTATGTCAATGCAATTAAAAGATACGGCCATTTATGTCACATATTTTATTTCACGAAACCACACTCACTGAAACCCTTGACTTCGTGTACGACCTAAAGAAAAAATTTAAAAACTGTAAATTTGAAATTATATCTCACGAAATTTTTTGTCATTTTTTGTAAGACCCTCTTTTCCTGGAAATTGAAATAAGAACACCGTGAATTCATTGTCCCAGGAAGGGGAAACTTTATTGACACATTCCTGGGGTCAGATACATCACATGATCACACTGACAGAACCACAGGCACATAGACACAGGCAACAGAGCATGCACAATGTCGGCACTAGTACAGTGTATATCCACCTTTCGCAGCAATGCAGGCTGCTATTCTCACATGGAGACGATCGTAGAGATGCTGGATGTAGTCCTGTGGAACGGCATGCCATGCCATTTCCACCTGGCGCCTCAGTTGGACCAGCGTTCGTGCTGGACGTACAGACCGCGTGAGACGACGTTTCATCCAGTCCCAAACATGCTCAATGGGGGACAGATCCGGAGATCTTGCTGGCCAGGGTAGTTGACTTACACCTTCTAGAGCACGTTGGGTGGCATGGGATACATGCGGACGTGCATTGTCCTGTTGGAACAGCAAGTTCCCTTGCCGGTCTAGGAGTGGTAGAACGATGGGTTCGATGACGGTTTGGATGTACCGTGCACTATTCAGTGTCCCCTCGACGATCACCAGAGGTGTACGGCCAGTGTAGGAGATCGCTCCCCACACCATGATGCCGGGTGTTGGCCCTGTGTGCCTCGGTCGTATGCAGTCCTGATTGTGGCGTTCACCTGCACGGCGCCAAACACGCATACGACCATCATTGGCACCAAGGCAGAAGCAACTCTCATCGCTGAAGACGACACGTCTCCATTCGTCCCTCCATTCACGCCTGTCACGACACCACTGGAGGCGGGCTGCACGATGTTGGGGCGTAAGCGGAAGACGGCCTAACGGTGTGCGAGACCGTAGCCCAGCTTCATGGAGAAGGTTGCGAATGGTCCTCGCCGATACCCCAGGAGCAACAGTGTCCCTAATTTGCTGGGAAGTGGCGGTGCGGTCCCCTACGGCACTGCGTAGGATCCTACGGTCTTGGCGTGCATCCGTGCGTCGCTGCGTTCCGGTCCCAGGTCGACGGGCACGTGCACCTTCCGCCGACCACTGACGACAACATCGATGTACTGTGGAGACCTCACGCCCCACGTGTTGAGCAATTCGGCGGTACGTCCACCCGGCCTCCCGCATGCCCACTATACGCCCTCGCTCAAAGTCCGTCAACTGCACATACGGTTCACGTCCACGCTGTCGCGGCGAGCTACCAGTGTTAAAGACTGCGATGGAGCTCCGTATGCCACGGCAAACTGGCTGACACTGACGGAGGCGGTGCACAAATGCTGCGCAGCTAGCGCCATTGGATGGCCAACTCCGCGGTTCCTGGTGTGTCCGCTGTGCCGTGCGTGTGATCATTGCTTGTACAGCCCTCTCGCAGTGTCCGGAGCAAGTATGGTGGGTCTGACACACCGGTGTCAATGTGTTCTTTTTTACATTTCCAGGAGTGTATGTCACACGACAGGTCTACAGGCCCTTGGCGGTGTAATAACTGTAAGCGTCTAAATCAAGGCAATCATAAGGTACGGTCATTTATAACAATTTATGTCACACATTTGATACTCGAGATCTCATTCTTCAAAACCTGTACGATACTGCCTTTTGAACTACAATGTTGAAATTTGGCAAGAAGTATGGTATCACAATACAAGGTCGGAAATAAACAGAAAATGGCTAACGTAATTGTATCACATGAAAAAAATATTTCTTTTATCATTTGTTATCCGACGTCAAACTTGAAATTAAGACTAACAGTAGTCCTTCATTCAAGCTGACTAGGTGCGATTGTAAAAGTCAAACATCAGGCAAAGAATGCCTTTACGCTCATATGACGCGCTTCGGAATTTATCCACCATCAGATATCCACGACCGACCACAGGAAGTAGATATGTCGTTTGAAGTTGTAAATTAAACAAACATTAGCAAACTAGCTTGCGTAATGCTAGACTTTTACCATTGCGACCCAGACTGTCTGGATGAAAAACTACTGATGACTGTAATAATGGGCACCTGTCGCCAGCTGTGTCAGCTAAATTTTACCAAAATTAAACAAATGTCTAAACTTTTGAAGTCCTTGGGAGCTGTATCTCGCCAGTATCAATGCCGATAAGAGGCAAAAATGCGTGAGCTCTACTTGTACCTCATGCTATTTATCTTTTCTGGGGAATGGGCTACAGAAAGTAAGCTTGATTGCGAAGGCAAAAGTCTTCACCTCTTCGGAATTGTACTCATTATCTTCTTCAGAATGTTGTCCTCTTAGCCACTTGACAAATTCTCTGTACTCATTTGTTTGAAATCAAGGTACTGCTAGATACTCTCCATAAATGCGTAAGGCTATTGTGGAGGGGGGGGGGGGGTTGGAGATCTCTTCTGGAAAGCAGTTGTAAGTTGCAAGGCATCCCACATATGCTCAATAATGTTCATGTCTTTGGAGTTTGGTGGCCAGCGAAAGTGTTTAAACTCGGTAGAGTGTTTCTGGAGCCACTCTATAGCAACTCTAGACGTGTCGGATGTTGCATTGTCCTGCTGAAATTACCCAACTCCGTCGGAAAGCACAATGAACATGTATGCAGGTGATAAGAGAAGATGCTTTCATACTTGTCACCTGTCAGAGTCGTATCTAGACGCATGAGGGGTCCCATATCACTCCAACTACAGACGCCCCAAGTCATTACAGAACCTTCACCACCTTGAACAGTCCCCTGCTGACAGGCATGGATGCATTAGGTTTCCTCCATATTCGTACACGTCTATTCCCCTCGATACAATTTGATGCGTGACTTCCGACCAGGCAGCATTGTTTCCAGTCATCAGCTGTCCAATGTCGGTGCTGACCGACAGAGACGCGGTGTAAAGGTTTGTGTCGAGCAGTCGTCAAGGGTCACGAAAGGCCTTATCGATGATGGTGCGTTGAATGGTTCGCGCGCTTGTCACATGTTGATGTCCGAGCACTGAATTCTGCAGCGATGTGTGGATGGGTTTCACTTCTGTGAGTTTCACTTCTGTGACTTTGAACGATGCTCTTCTGTCGTCGTTGGCCATTTTCTTGCAGGATATTTTTTCCGGCCCCAGCGATGTCCAGGAGATGATGCTGTACTCGTGAAATGATGGTACGGCAAAATCTCCATTTCACATGCTGTGTCTCATCGCTCGTGAGCCGACTGTAGCACAACGTTCAAACTCTAAATCTTGATAACCTGCAATTGCAGTAGCAGTATCAAATGAAACAACTGCGCCAGACAGCGGTTGTCTTACACAGGTGTTGCCGACTGCAGTACCGTATTCTGCCTGTTTACATATTTCTATACTTGAATATGCATGCCTATACCAGTTTCTTTGGCACAGATTGAAAGACTTACATAACCTGATACCATTCTTTGGCACAGAAGTAGTTGAAGATTTACAACAGTCACTGACTGTTACAACATCACTTCAAGCACTAATTAAAAAACTCTTCTCTGGAAGGTCAGTATTCACTATTTACAAAAGTGCATTTCCGCCTTCAATAATTCTTTAATCCTACTCGATCATGGTGAACGGTTCATCTCAGGTCACGAGCTACGTAGAGTGCTTCAAAATTCAGCTCTATATTGAACTCTGTGGGAGGTTGCTGCTTTTGGGAGAGGGCGTCTCTTCTTCAAAATGGTTGAAATGGCTCTGAGCACTATGGGTCTTAACATCTAAGGTCATCAGTCCCCTAGAACTTAGAACTACTTAAACCTAACTAACCTAAGGACATCACACAACACCCAGTCATCACGAGGCAGAGAAAATCCCTGACCCCGCCGGGAATCGAACCCGGGGTCTCTTCTTCGACCTCTCCCATTCAGCGTTGCAGATTGCAGGGAGACATCACTAACATCTTTGATATCGACTTGAGCCGCCAACTGTGGTGTGGAACCGCAGTCTTTGGACGATACCACAGGATACAACATCCAAACACCGCGAGGGTGGAAACACTTTTCTGATCAGGCGGCTGTGCCTTCCTCTCAAGATCTCTCAACCATCAGTGTCATCGATCCTTTACTTTTCTTCCTGCTAAAGCTTTCTCCGTATGGCTACACATCTCGCATTTGTGGCACTACTGGCATATTACTGCCAATGGTACTCGTTATCCATTAAGCAGTTCCACTTCAACGGCTGCAAGATCCGTGGGACAAAAGTATAACAGCAGAGCCAGTATAGCTGTTCATTTCAACATACACTACTGGCCATTAAAATTACTACACCAAGAAGATGACGGGCTACAGACGCGAAATTTAACCAACAGGAAGAAGATTCTGTGATATGCAAATGATTAGCTTTTCAGAGCATTCACACAAGGTTGGCCCCGGTGGCGACACCCATAACGTATTGACATGAGGAAAGTTTCCAACCCATTTCTCATACACAAACAGCAGTAGACCAGCGTTGCCTAGTGAAACGTTGTTGTCATGCCTCGTGTAAGGAGGAGAAAAGCGTACCATCACGTTTCCGACTTTGATAAAGGTCGGATTATATATAGCCTATCGCGATTGCGGTTTATCGTATTGCAACATTGCTGCTCGCGTTGGTCGACATCCAATGACTGTCAGCAGAATATGGAATCGATGGGTTCAGGACGGTAATACGGGACGCCGTGCTGGATACCAACGGCCTCGTATCACTAGCAGTCGAGATGAAAGGCACCTTATCCGCATGGCTGTAACGTATCGTGCAGCCACGTCTCGATCCCTGAGTCAACAGATGAGGACGTTTCCAAGACAACAATCATCAGCATGAACAGTTCGACGACGTTTGCAGCAGCATGGACTATCAGCTCCGAGACCGCGGCTGCAGTTACTCTTGACGCAACATCACAGACAGGAGCGCCTGCGATGGTGTACTCAACGACGAACCTGGGTGCACGAATGGCAAAACGTCATATTTTCGGATGAATCGAGATTCTGTTTACAGCATCAAGATGGTCGCATCCATGTCTGGCGACATCGCGATGAACGCACATTGGAAACGTTATTCGTCATCGCCCTACTGAAACATCACCCGGCGCGTTGGTATGGGGTGCCATTGGTTACACGTCTCGGTCACCTCTTGTTCGCATTAAGGGCACTTTGAACAATGGACGTTACATTTCAGATGTGTTACGACCCCTGGCTCTACCCTTCATTCGATCCCTGCGAAACGCTACATTTCAGCAGGATAATGCACGACCGCATGTTGCAGGTCCTGTACGCACCTTTCTGGATACAGAATATGTTCGACTGCTGACCTGGCCGGTACATTCTCCAGATCGCTCACCAACTGAAAACGTCTGGTCAATGGTGTCCGAGCAACTGGCTCGTCACAATACGCCAGTCGCTACTCTTGATGGACTGTGGTATCGTGTCGAAGCTGCATGGGCAGTTGTACCTTTACACGCCATCCAAGCTCTGTTTGACTCGATGCCCAGGTGTATGAAGGCCGTTATTATGTAGTTGTTCTGGGTAATGATTTCTCAAGATCTATGCACCCAAATTGCGTGAAAATGTAATAACATGTCAGTTCTAGTACAATATATTTGTCCAATGAATACCCGTTTATCATCTGCATTTCTTCCTGGTGTAGCAATTTTAAAGGCCAGTAGTGTATGACCATTATTAGTGCTGCAGTCGCAGGTGTAATAGGCGCCATTGTATAAAACGTTCCGGTTGCTTACAGTGGGTAATAAATACACTAAGAAGAACGGCAACACGCAAAAAATTGAAAGAAAGCAGAGCTGCCGACAACGAAGTCGTGAGACACGCAGCACAAACGGGACAATGAAACAGTGGGGAAAAGCATCCATACGTTCCCTTGTTCGCTGTACCTTTGCAAACGACGTCATCTCCTTTTTTCCTTGTACTTTTTCTATTGAGCCATAAAGAGTCTGAATAGTTCGATGCGGCCTTCCGGAATTTCCCCTCGTGTGCCAATCTGTTCACGCCACGAAAGAAACCTACACCCAACGTTCACAATATGTTGAGATAAATGATCGCGTGATAGGAAAGCAACTACAATCGCTTAGTACTGGAATCGCACGTGGACTATGTGAGATACCTGCAAGATTTTACAGGGACTACGAGAAAGATGTTTCCCTTCCAACAGTAGTTTATCGTAGGTCACTGGAGCAAAGAAGAACGAATGATTGGAAAAAAAAAACGGAGGTCATCCCCGTTTTGAATAAAGGTCTTGGAACAGATGCGCATAACCTACACGTATTATAAAAAAAAAAGTATGTGTGTGTGTGTGTGTGTGTGTGTGTGTGTGTATGAGTTAGGACTGTTGATACTAAAGTGGTTCAAATGGCTCTGAGCACTACGGGCTTAACATCTGAGTTCGTCATGGCACTTAGAATTACTTCACGGTAAATAACAGCCAGACAGCTGCAGGATAAAGATTTATTAAAATTCTTGACCACGGTTTCAGTATATCTAAATACAACTTCATCAGAAGTAGAATACACTGAAATCACATCCTGCACTGAAGATACATAAAACAATCGTGTCAAAGCGTCTTCAGTAGTTAAGACATCATCTCCATTTATACAACATAATTTTAACTACTGACGACGCCTTTGGCACAATTGTTCTATGTATCTCCAGTGCAGAATGTGATTTTAGTCTATTTTACTTCTGGTGAAGGTATATTTAGATATACCGAAACCGTGGTCGAGAATTTTAATCAATCTTTATCCTGCAACTGTATGGCTGTTATCATTTACCGTGAAGACTTTCAACAGTTGCTGTTTCAGCCATGTATAAAATCTTGCTGCATCAGTAACATTCCCTGTTACTATCTTCAATTAAAATTGTCACTATCAGCCTTGTAACAAGGAAGCAGTTTTGCACAGTTAGACTGCAAGGAAGCCAGGGGGCACAAACCTGTGAGTACCCCAAGTGGTGGATGAGTGCGCCAGCACTACCAACAGACGTCCAGATTGAGAGCGAGGTGTTTGATTGTGATCAGCCGATCACCTCGAATGAGAATTTCACTCTGCAGCGGAGTGTGCGCTGATATGAAACTTCCTGGAAACTTTTGGAAACATCCCCACGCTGTGGCTAAGCCATGTCTCCGCAATATCCTTTATTTCAGGAGTGCTAGTTCTGCAAGGTTCGCAAGAGAGCTTCTGTAAAGTTTGGAAGGTAGGAGACGAGGTACTGGCAGAAGTAAAGCTGTGAGGGCGGGGCGTCAGTCGTCCTTGGGTAGCTCAGATGTTAGAGCACTTGCCCGTGAAAGGCAAAGATCCCGAGTTCGAGTCTCGGTCTGGCACACAGTTTTAATTTGCCAGGACGTTTCATATCAGCGCACACTACGCTGCAGAGTGAAATTCTCATTCCAGTTTTAAGAGTATCAACAGGCCGGCCGCGGTGGCCGAGCGGTTCTAGGCCCTTCAGTCCAGAACATCGCGACTGCTATGGTCGCAGGTTCGAATCCTCCCTCTGGCATGGATGGGTGTGATGTCCCTAGGTCAGTTAGGTTTAAGTAGTTCTAAGTTGTAGGGGACTGGTGACCTCAGATATTGAGTCCCATAGTTCTCAGAGCCATTTGAATTTACTGTCCGTATAGGCCTCGCAGTTACTGGTACAACTCTTTCAGATAATGAAATGTCGTTTGACTAGGGCCTCCCGTCGGGTAGACCGTTCGCGTGGTGGACGTCTTTCCAGTTGACGCAACTTCGGCGACTTGCTCGTCGATGGGGATGAACTGATAATGACTAGGACAACGCAACACCCAGTCCCTGAACGGAGAAAATCTGTGACCCAGTCAGGAATCGAACCCGGGCCCTTAGGATTGACATTCTGTCGCGCTGACCACTGAGCTACCGGGGGCGGACAATTCTTTCAGATGCGAAGCTCATAAATAAAAAGAGATAAAACCGCGACCCCTATTCGAATTTTGCCAATGTGCCACCGTTCAAGATATCGTAATAAATTAGCATAACAATTAAAATGAAGCTACATACGGCGTTGTCAGTGTCTTAAAATCAAAAATATTCGTATGTTATACTCAGTGGTTCACTGTTTTATCTCTTAGGAAATAGCTTTAGCGCTTCTCGGGCGGAAAAACCCAGCGGCATTCACGACGTATCAGTCCAGTCACTGAGCCATTCCGTTTTCTATTGGTGGTCGTTTATTACCCAGATGTCAGGGTGTTACGTGTTCAGCGGCTTCCTCAAAGCTTAACAGCTGGCGGCTGGCAACCCGTTGATCCAGTTGCGGCAGATAATAAGCTGGCATGCACAGTTACAGGAAGAGAGAGAGAGAGACGCCTTCTGCCGGTGGCGCGGTCTTTAGATACGCACCACTTACGAGGATCGGGACAGGATTGGGCAAGGCATCGCCAGGTGTGGCCTGCGATGATGGCCTGCCGTGATCCAGAAAGAGCTCCAAACTGGTAGGCGAAAATCAGACACGTTTCATTTACATTCAGTTCTTAAGCCGTCCTCCTCACACGGGACGAGGCAGCTATCGTTGACGCGGACGGGACATCCGACGTCATGACAGACAGTGCCGTCGATACACGAGACGTGCTGCCTAACGTGGTCTGAGCTCTCAGCGCTCGCCAGCGCCCGTTGTCGACTTTATTTGGTTCGCAAATTCCGCAGTTTCATTAAGGAAACTGACGCGCCTGCAATAGCTGCGTTAACTCGGTTAGCGACTGTTGAAGAAGAGCAGAAACAACCGCGAAGAAGATTCTGGACTTGTTGATGGCTTGAACAGCGAATTGCCGGTAGAGCAACAGTACTCAACTAGCAAACTCAGTTCGAATCGGCTTCGGAAGGCCAAAAGGGACCGACTGACCGCCGTTTCACCTTCACAGTTAGGCGCCACAGGATGCAGAAGCGAAGTGGCAAGTGGTCAGCACACTGCTCTCCTGGCCTTTCGTGAGTGGAGCCGTTACTTGTCAGCCGTGGCTCCTCAATTACCCTCACGAGGGCTGAGTGCACCCTGCTTGCCAACACCGAACACTCGGTGACCGATCCAAGTTTGAAAGGTTTGTGCTGGGATTCGATCAGGATAGAGCCAGCGAAAAATGTCCATAGTTCCCAACCGCAAGGTTGGACGAGTAGTACATCTTCGAGTAGTAAGATCTTTGACAGCTAACAGAGCTAGGTGCACGCGGTAAAAGTTTGAGTAGTGGTGAGGAGATGCGCAGAGACAGCAGACGTGCTTCGAGTCGGAGCTAGATGCCTGCAGGAGGCAGCCGGGTCGTGACAGCATCAAAGTAAAAATTGCCGCTACGCACATAATAAGCTATATATTGAGCGAAACTCGGCACATACCCGGGGAAACTAGAAAGAAAAATTAATAAAATAGGTTTTATTTGGTTAAATAATGTCTAAAAGCTAGATAGAAATCCCATTGTTGATGCAATAAGCGTTATGTGAAACTTTCTCCTAAATCCATGCTACAGAAGTTTATTTTTTATTTTTTTTAATCTACAAAAATATTTGTCGTTCAAACTTTTAAGCAACATTTGAAAACCGACTATAGCACGGATTTACGAGAAAGTTTCACAAAACGCTTATTGCATCAACAATGGGATTTCTATCTCGCTTTTAGACATATATTTAACCAAACGGAATCTATTTTATTAATTATTCTTTCTAGTTTCCCCAGGTACGTGCCGAGTTTCGCTCAATATATAGCTTATTATGTGCGTAGCGCCAGTTCTTACTTTGATGCTGTCACGACCCGGCTGCCTCCTGCAGGCATCTAGCTCCGACTCGAAAGACGTCTGCTGTCTTTGCGCATCTCCTCACCACTACTCAAACTTTTACCGCGTGCGGTTAGCTCTGATAGCTGTCAAAGATCTTACTACTCGAAGATGTACTACTCGTCCAACCTTGCGGTTGGGAACTATCGACATTTTTCGCTGGCTCTATCCTGATCGAATCTCAGCACATACCTTTCAAGTTCTACCCAAGCCCGACAGCGCTTAACATCGGTGGCGGGGACCGGTGTTACCTCTGGGGCAAGGCCGTTGGTAACACTACATAAAGCCGCACACCGGAGAGCCGGCCAGAGTGGCCGAGCGGTTCTAGTCGCTACAGTCTGTAACCGCGCGACCGCTATAGTCGCAGGTTCGAATCCTGCCTCGGGCATGGATGTGTGTGATGTCCTTAGGTTAGGTAGGTTTAAGTACTTCTGAGTTCTAGGGGACTGGTGACCACAGCAGTTGAGTCCCATAGTGCTCAGAGCCCTTTGAACCCCTTTGTAATGAGAGAGAGAATCTTATGCGCCAGCAGTCGCAGCATGTTGACGTTACTTGAAAAGGCGCTTTTAGTGAAGCCGTATTATCAGAATGGGGAATGTGCTAGTTCAGCGTTACGATCCTATCGCCATAGGAAGGGGATTCTATTGCAGCTGTGTCGAGAATGATTTCGAAGTTTGAAGCCACGGGTTGTGTAGACCCCGTAGTTTCCGACCGAGCACAAGGCGTAATGCTGCTGAGACAGTTCAGGAATAACTGGAGACTAGCGGGTTCGTCTATGGACGGGTAAGTTAGCGCTCGTGCAGTCGCACGTCGCACCGGCAATCCATACACTACTGTTTGGTTGGCACTGAAGGGTACCCTCCGATGTTATCCATAAAAAACCATCGGCATCATGAACTGTTACCTGGCGATTTAGTGAAGCGGAGGGCGTTTGCGGTGTGGATGTTTCAAAAGATGGCGGAAGATGACGATTGGTTGAGTAACATGTTGTGGATCAATGAAGCTCATTTCACGCTCCGAGGGTCTGTCAACGCCCACAACTGCAGAATTTGGGCTACCGAAAATCCGTGAACCGTCTTGGAAACTCCATTGCACGACGAGAAAGTCATGGTATGGGTTGGATTTACCACGTCTACCGTTATCGGGCCTTTTTTCTTCGAGGAAATGCGTGATTCTGGTTTTGTAATTGCTACCATGACGACTGAGAAGTGCGCCGATATGTTGGAGAATCGCATCATCCCCAGCCTGGCTAATAAACACCAATTGGAAGGTACGATGTTTATGCAGGATAGCGCTCCACCCCATATTGCTAGACATGTGAAAGATCTCTTGCACGCATCGTTTGGTCATGATCGTGTGCTTAGCCGCCACTTTCGTCATGCTTGGCCTCCCAGTTCCCCAGACCTCAGTCCGTGCGATTATTGGCTTTGGGGTTACCTGAAGTCGCAAGTGTATCGTGATCGACCGTCATCTCTAGGGATGCTGAAAGACAACATCCGACACCAATGCCTCACCATAACTCCGGACATGCTTTACAATGCTGTGCACAACATTATTTTTAAAGAATGATGGTGGACATATTGAGCATTTCCTGTAAAGAACATCATCTTTGCTTTGTCTTAGTTTCTTATGCTAGTTATTGCTATTCTGATCAGATGTAGCGCCATCTGTCGGACATTTTTTGAACATTTGTATTTTTTTGTTTCTAATAAAACCCTATGTCATTCCAAGCATGTGTGTCAATTTGTACCTTTCTATCTACATTATTCCGTGATTTATTCAGTTTTCAAGTTTATACTGACTGCTTGATCACGCGGTATATGCTGAAACCTATAATCGTATCAGGTGCAATGTCGTTAATAACATGTATTTTCCCGTCAAGCAATATACAGCGTGGTTATTTTTCATCTTCACACTTACTCCTCCGCTCTATAATTGATTTCTACATTCGCAAATGATTCATTGTGATATACATACAGAATGTAACGGGTATAATTGCAGATATTTTTATATGTAGTACTCGCGTCCAATAGTCTTTGTACAAACACGTCACAAACTTTACGACCTGATGTTTTCTGCACGGCCGTGACTGCACCATTAAGTGGAGTGCATCTGTCAGTATAAACCAACCGCTTTGCGCTCGCGCGTCCACTCTTCAACACCTAACCTGCTGCCCAGAGGAAAATAAACAGTGACAGCTTGTTCTTGCCCCTCGCACATGGGGGAACTAAGCAACAAAAAACGTAATTGCTATAATTATTAGCCTTCAAATGATGTAAATACTGATGCAGTGTTGTTCAGTATACCGTCCTCGGTCACCAGTAGCAATATCTGCTCGCACATCCATTACATCCCGTATGTGTGGTCCTATTGTTCATTGTGTGAGGCAAAGCTTTGTAAGGCAAAATAATCGCTGTGATAGTGCCGTAAACTGTGGAGAAGGGAGTAAGGTGTTGAACTCACTCCCCGGCAGAAATACGGCGGTTTGTATTCTGTCCGCGCCGGTGAACGGTTTTTGATGACGATGACGGGTGCAAACTCAGGGCGTGAGTCCCCACGACATCACCTTTACTGTACAATCATTCGACTGGAGTGGTTCCAGTCAGTGAAAAGACGCAAGAATGCAGATTTTGGTGGTGTGTATCCATCATTTGTGACACCATCTACTTCAGTCATCGGCTCGGCCTATCACTTCACTGTCCAACGCTACAGATAACGTCGAAGACCTAAACTGCGCGGCCCACATACTATAAATGCAGATCTAAGATCAAGAAGCCTAAATCCACACGAAGCGTTAGACGTAAGAAATGGTGCTCATTGACCCAAAGTGGGAACCTGCTCTAGTGGGACGGTGCTAAGAAGCAACGCGATTCAAAAGTATTAATAATTGTTTTCATTACCTGATTACCTTATAAACTACCAGAAAAAGGAAAGAAATCAGAGTTCGGCATAGCAGTGAAGGCGGATGTGTCTGTTTCACATGTAGAGGTAGAGGAAGCTACTAAAAAAAATAGGGTCTCAAGGGAGAAATAGGATTACCAATGAAGTACTGAGTTATGGAGGATATCCACTAACTGAACAATTAAGCAAGTTAGTTAACAATACTATAACTCGGCCGGCCGGTGTAGCCGAGCGGTTCTAGGCGCTTCAGTCTGTAACCGCGCGACCGATACGGTTGCAGGTTAGAATTCTGCCTCGGACATGGATGTGTGTAATGTCCTTAGATTAGTTAGGTTTAAGTAGCTCTAAGTTCTAGGGGACCGATGGCCTTAGATGTTAAGTTCCATAGTGCTCAGAGCCATTTAAACCATTTTTAAAATTATAACTCGTGATAAAAGTCCACATAAGCAGAGAACTAGTATTACTACTCTCAAGTTCAAAACATGAAAGACCCGTCCAGTCACAGGGGGACAAATCTATTAAGTTCAGTTATTAAGCTTATAACAAAAGTAACAGGGTACAAAGTTTTAAAAAAATCATTTCAACCCTTGTAGAGGAGCAGTATGGTTGTACGAGGCCGTTCTGAAAAGTAATTCTTCCGAATTCTTTCCTTCAAAACTCTTAAAACTTTTGATATAAAAGAAACAACATGTACATCCTTATTATTCGTATCTGCATATTTATTTTTCATCAGTTACCCTGGAGACGAACACATTTCTTCCAGCGAGAGACCTGTTTGTCGATACAGTGACTGTTGAATGTTTCACATGTTTACAGAGCTACAGCTTTACCACCTCACTTCATCACTGTTGTTGTTGTTGTTGTTGTTGTTGTCTTCAGTCCTGAGACTGGTTCGATGCAGCTCTCCATGCTACTCTATCCTGTGCAAGCTTCTTCATCTCCCAGTACCTACTGCAACCTACATCCTTCTGAATCTGCTTAGTGTAATCACCTCTTGGTCGCCCTCTACGATTTTTACCCTCCACGCTGCCCTCCAATGCTAAATTTGTGATCCCTTGATGCCTCAGAACATGTCCTACCAACCGTTCTCTTCTTCTTGTCAAGTTGTGCCACAAAATCCTCTTCTCCCCAATTCTATTCAATACCTCCTCATTAGTTAATTGGTCTACCCATCTAATCTTCAGCAATATTCTGTAGCACCACATTTCAAAGCTTCTATTCTCTTCTTGTCCAAACTATTTATCGTCCGTTTCACCTCCATGCATGGCTACACTCCATACAAATACTTTCAGAAACGACTTCCTGACACTTAAATCTATACTCTATGTTAACAAATTTCTCTTCTTCAGAAACGGTTTCCTTGCCATTGGCAGTCTGCATTTTATATTCTCTCTACTTCGTCCACCATCAGTTATTTTGCTCCCCAAATAGCAAAGCTCCTTTACTACTTTAAGTGTCTCATTTCCTAATCTAATTCCATCAACATCACCCGACTTAAGTCGACTACGTTCCATTATCCTCGTTTTGCTTTTGTTGATGTTCATCTTATAGCCTCCTTTCAAGGCACTGTCCATTGCGTTCAACTGCTCTTCCAAGTCCTTTGCAGTCTCTGACAAAATTACAATGTCATAGGCGAACTTCAAAGTTACTTCATCACTATCGAAGTGAAATCGCCGAAGATTTTCTTCAAGTTCTGGATACAGATGAAAATCGGATGGGCCGAAATCAGGACTGTACGGAGCATGATTGGTGACAGTGAACTCAAGACATCGGATTGTTGCAGACGTCGCAGCGCTGGTGTGTGGTCTGGCACTGTTACGGTGAAGGAGAGAGCGCTTCATGTGGTGACGACCTCTTTGAATTCAAAACTCAATTACAGCACAGTGTTTCTCATGCATCGGCATAGTTATGTTAGACGCCGCTGTATTGTGTGCTACAATTCGCAGCCCTATAGGGGAAGAGGGCTGCAAATATGTAGATATGAAGAAAAAAATATAGAATATTATTAACGTTTGTTTTATTTAAAAAGAGTTAAGAGTTTGCACATTAAAAAATCGTAGGCATTACTTTGCAGCACGCCGTCGTAGATATGGTACGTCATGCACAGATGAAGTATTCATTCGTAGACATGTAGAGAAGTCCATCGAATACAGCAGACCAGCTTATCTCTGTTTTACTGTCGTACAGAAACCTTTCGATAGGACTAAGTTAACAGATGTGATAAACCTACTCTATAATTGATACATTCCTTCCAAATTAATAAAAAAAAACATCCAGTAGAACACCGGTTCCAACTTAACTGGCTCTGTACCAGCTAACAGTGCCATTAGACGAGGTGCCTCCTCACTGAGCCCGCTACTTTTCAAAACAGTCACAGACGAGGCCTTTGGAGGTGATAGAGCGAGGGACGAAGAAATAAAAATCGTTTGTTATGCTTGCAATGCAGTTCTGTTGGCAAACAGTGAACACATCCTGCAAAAACATATGTCTAGAGTGAGAGTCAAAAACCCGAATATCGTAAAATCTACTCCAAAAACCAAATGTAAGAACATACGAGGTGCTATCCAAAATTTTCGGGACTGGTGCTGCCATCTGTTCGAAACCTTACCTTTGGACTAACGGTCACCATCACCCTCGAAGTAGCTCCCATCCACACGTACACACCGGTCCCAGCGTCTCCGCCACTGGTCAAACGTTTTCTGGAAGTCCTCTTCCTTGAGGCTGTTTACCACGGCCAGCGATGCATGTTAAATCCTCTGTAGAGTGTCGAACCGACGGCTTTTCAACTCCAGTTTCAGTTTTGGGAATAGAGCGAAGTCGCAAGGTGCCAAATCTGGCCAGTTTGGTTTGTGGGTTACAACCCAATGTTGTTTTTGTGCCAAAAATGTCCTGGTGAGCAAGGACGTGTGACAGGGTGCGTTGCCGTGATGCAGCAGCCAGTTCCCTCGACGCCAAAGTCCGGGCCGTCGTCGCCGCACGTTTCCACGGAGCCGTCGCAAAACGGCACAGTAGTACGCGGAATTTACTGTTTGGTTGGGTGGGATGAATACTTTGTGCGCAATTCCCTTGCTATCAAAGAAAATGATAGTCATGTTCTTCACTTTGCTCTTCACCTGTCTCGGTTTCGTGGGCTTGGAGAGCCCGGACTCTTCCACTGAGACGATTGTTGCTTTGTCTCTGGGTGACAACCGAAATCCAGCTCCCGTCGCCAGTGATAACTCGTGACAAGAAGGTTCGATCATTAGACCCGGTCTGAAGAAGGTGCGTGCACACTTCCGTTCGCAGATCCATCGTAAAATCGCCACACGCCAAACTCAGAGTATTACGGAAATCTCTGTGGACACACAGCACGTCACCCCCAGCTGAATGCCACTCCCGCACACTGACTCCTCAGATACGCAGCTCTCGCCACCTAGAGGTGCAAAGAACTCCTACTTTCCAGATGGCAGCACCACTCACTAAAATTTTGGATTCCACCTCTTATCTGTAAAATCAAATACATGCAAACCTGGTGTAGATGAAAGATTATTCAGCAGGTAATGAATTTTGAAATGTCTCTGAATGGATTAGTAACCTAGAGCAGGTAAGCCTGGTGGGTAACTCTGACGTTAGGGTCGCCATTTTCTTATCGTTCAGACCTCTAACTCTTCTTAAATGACTACTGGTGCAGCATTTCCTCTTCCCTCTATCTTAGAGTTATACCGCTCATTCTCCCCTCAAAACTATGTTAGCTTCGAGGGGTACATCTCTGACAGCTGTGGTTGACATTTGAAAGACAGAAGCTCTATATCCGCATCGTCCCACCATTAGTTTCTCTTCTCTTCCTACTGTCAACTTGTATCACAAATCAGCTGTGACGGAGAAGCTGCATTTTTCTGGAAAACATCTTTCGAGAGTAAGTCGTACGGCTATTTCTGACGTGTCACTTACGACTGTGTGTACTAGCTAGTGTGGAGTGGAAAGCTAACGTAATGTACCTGGGAATTGAGGACAGACAGAACAGTGTTGCGAATATCACTATTGCATCAATTAACATTTCTTCTAAACAATTCAGCTTCGTTTCGTCGCGCAGTGCATTCACTAAAAAGGATTTAAGCTCTTTGACAGTACTGTCTATGGGTGAACAGACAACTAATTGACTGCCACAGAACAATTTGTCAATAGACTGTATTCGAATTCGCCCTACTACTCTCTGCAAATATCTCTTACATACGCATTTATTGCTTTCAGCTGTTTGGATTGTCAGGAAATTATGCAAGCTACCACCTGAACACCTGTGCAACGTGATCATCTTTTCAAACCGTGCAGATTACACGCCATTAGTTGAGGTGTGTTGTGGGGCGCTGTAAACAGAGCGTGGCTAAACAGACGCATCGGAAATTGGCAGGTACGGCACCAAAAGGCTCAGAGGCAAAGAGTGAAAGTTTCATGTTTGTACGACGCGTCGAGAACAGTTTCGTAGGCAATACCTTGTGTATAGGAGGGGGGACCCAAAAGAAACCGGACTGTTGCCGTAAAAAAATTATTCATGAACCTTTTCACGAAATTACTTCAATCACTTTCAAAATACTCCCCATTACATGCGATGCACTTGTCAAGTCTCTTTTCCCACTGTTGGAAGCATGTATGGAACTCTTCGAGTCTGATATTATCCAGTGCCCTTTGCGAAGCTGTTTTTACCGCCTCCACATCGTCATAACGCTTCCCTTTTAGCGTTTTTTTTTCATTCATGGAAATAGGAAAACGTCTCACGGGCTAGGTCCGGCGAATACGGAGTCTGGGGAACGACAGACCACCTCTGAGATGCCAAATAGTGGGTCACTCGTAAAGCCGTGTGTGCTGGAGCGTTGTCGTAATGCATAGACCAGTCACCTGATCGCCAAAGTTCCGGGCGCTTCCTCCTCACATCCTCTGTCAGACGGCTTGAAACATCCAAGAGTAAAAGTGCTGGTTAACAGTCTGGCCAGGGGGTACGAATTCCCGATGCACAATTCCACGAACAAAAAAAAAGACAATCTCCTTCGCATTTGACCTTCCTTGCCTTGCGTTTTTTGGTCTCGGAGAGTTCGGAGTCATCCACTGGCTTGACGCTTGCTTGGTTTCTGGGTTATACCCGTAATGACTTTGTTCATGAAGTTTGGATCACGTGCAATCTCTGTTTTCAAGCACTGTCACACATTCATGTGGATGGTTTTTTGCTCCTGTGTGAGAAGGCGCGGAACAAATTTAGCAGCAACACATCGTAAAGCTGCTACTTTGCAATTTGCAGTAGCGATTAAGTAATTTTTTTAAATGGACAAACACCGAGTCATTCTTTTACCATTTTATTTTGAAAGCCGTTTGCGATGTGGTGCACAGTAGGCCGATGATAATATATCGATATTTTTCCAACGAAACCCGATATATTATTTTTTCTCAATTTTCGGTGCGTATTTGAAGCTGTTCTATCGAAATTGTGGTAGAACATAATTTTACTTTCACTGTGCAAAGGAGTTTCTTCCTATGTAGTTAGGCGTCAAATATTTTCGCTTTCGGGGGGAGAATGTTGCCGATAGAAATTTCGTAAGAAGATTCCGTCTCAACTAAAATCACCTTTACTTTACTGATGTCCATGTCCATGTCAAATCCTTGATACACTCCCCTATTTCGCGGTAATACAAAATGTGCTCCCCTTCTTTCATTTTTCTCGGGGTACTCCGTCAGTCTTATCTGGTAAGGATCCCACAACGCGCAGCAGTATTTTAAAAGAGGACGGACAAGCGTAGTGTAGGCAGTCTCTTTAGTAGATCTGTTACATTTTCTAACTGTCCCGCCAATAAAACGGCCTTCGGTTAGCGTTCCCCACAACATTATCTGTGTGTTCCCTCCAATTTAAGACGTTCGTAATTGTAATTTCTAGGTACTTAGTTGAATTTGCGGCCTTTAGATGTGACTGATTTCTCGTGTAACCGACGTTTAACGGATTCCTTTTAGCACTCATGTGGGTGACGTCTCTCTCTTCGTTATTTAGGGTCAACTGCCGATTTTTGCACCACACATATATCTTCTCTAAATTTTTTGCAATTTGTTTTGGTCTTATGATGAATTTACTAGTCATCAACAGCGTCTTGTACAAAACAGCCTAAGGGGGCTGCTCAGATTGTCACCTAAATCGTTTACGTAAATAAGGAACAGCAGAGGGCCTATAACTCTACCTTGGGGGACGCCGAAAACACTTCTGTTTCACTCGGTCCTTTTCCGTCAGTTACTACAAACTGTGACCTCTGTGACAGAAAATCAGCAATCCATTCTACAAGCTCACAATTTCATTACAAGTTTCTTGTGTGGTTAAGTGTCAGAAGCCTTCTGGAAATCTAGAAATACGGAATCAATTTGAAATTGTTTGTCAATATCACTCAAAATTTCGTGTGAATAAAGAGCTAGTCGTGTTTCACAAGAACTATGTTTTCTAAATCCGTGTTGACTGTGTATCAATAGAACATTATCTTCGAGGTAATTCATAATGTTCGAAGGCAAGATGTGTTCCAAAACCCGGTTGCATATCGACGTTAACTATATGGGCCTGTAATTTAGCGGATTACTGCTGCTACCTCTCGTTCAATGTTGGCGAGACTTTCTACTCTTTGGGTACGGATCTTTCGTCGAGAGAACGGTTGTAGATGATTGTTAAGTATGGATCTATTGTATCAGCATACTTGCTGTCAAATGTACTGTTTGGTTTTAGATATGGTTTAACAACTGAAAATGCTATACTCTCTTTTCTCTGTGAGGTTTTGGACGGATTAAATAAAAGCTTGCGAACGCTACGTGTTTTCTTTGATTTAACGAAGGCTTTTCACTGCGTTGACCACAAAATATTACTGCAGAAGTTGGAGCATTATGGAGTAAAGGGAGTAGCTTACAACTGGTTCACCTCTTACTTTAAGAGCAAAAGCAGAAGGTAATTCTCCGCAATATTGAGAGTGGTAGTGACATTCAGTCCCAATGCGGGACTGTTAAGTGGGGCGTTCCCCAAGAGTCGGTGCTGGGGTCACTGCATTTATATAAATGACATGCCTTCTAGTATTACAGGTGATTCAAAAATATTTCTGTTTGCAGATGAAACCAGCTTGGTATTGAAGGATCTTGTGTGTAACACTGGAACAGTATCAAATACTGTAGTTCATTAAATAAATTCATGGGTTGTGGAAAATAATTTGATGCTAAATCACAGGAAGACTCAGTTTTTATAGTTTCTAACTCACAATTCAGAAGGAACCGATATTTTGATTAGACAGAATGGGCAAATTATAAGCGAGACGGAACGGTTCAAGTTCCTAGGCGTTCGGATAAATAGTAAGCTATTGTGGAAAGCCCATGTTCAGGATCTTGTTCAGAAACTAAATGATTCTTTGTTTACCATTAGAACAGTATCTGAAATAAGTGGCAGTTGAACACAGAAAGTAGTCCACTTCACATATTTTCATATGCTTATGTCGTATGGTATTATTTTGTGGGGTAATTCTTCTGATTATAAAAGGGTATTTTTCGCTCAAAAACGGGCTGTTCGAGTTATATGTGGTGTAAGTTCGAGAACCTGTTGTCGACTCCTATTCAATAGTCCGGGAATTCAGACAATGCCCTCACAGTATACATTTTCTTTAATGTCGTTTGTTGTTAGCAATATTAGCTTATTCCCAAGAGTTGGCAGCTTTCACTCAGTTAATACTAGGCAGAAATCAAATCTGCATGTGGAATGCACTTCGTTGGCTCTTGTGCAGAAAGGAGTGCACTATTCTGCTGCATACAACTCAAAAATATTAGCAGTGGCTCAGACGCTTTTAAGTCTAAACTAAAGAGTTTCCTCATGGCTCACTCCTTCTATTCTGTCCAGGAGCTCCTGGAAGAGCTAAAAAATTAACCAAATTCCAGTGTTACATTGTTGATTTTCTTTATTTAAACTTACGACTTGTCGCCTGAATATGTTTCTTATATTTCATTTTACCTGTTTCTAATGTCGTGTTATAAATTCATGTATTGACTCGTTTCATGACCATGGAGACTTCTCCTTAATTTGGTCCCACAGAGCAATAAATAAATAAATAAAGTAACAGAATTGCAGGAGAGAGTGGGTTTCGGCTGGACCTAAACCGAGCCGCGCTGCATACCCCGGGTACGGAAGTTTGCACTTAGTCGCCAGACAAAGTGCCGGAGCGTGTGCTTGCTCCCTGGTGAGTGTCACTCAGCAGAGAATACGGGTCCGCGTGGGCGTGGCAGTGGGTAATTGTCGGGTAATCCATTGACCGTGACAGCGGGGAGTCCTTTGCAGTCTCGCCCTGATCTCGGCCCGCTCTTGTCCCACTGACGTGGAGTAGTAATTCCCAAACAATGGGGGCTCGCCCGTCTGGAAAGCGTCGTGCTGAGATACGTCCGCTCATTAGCATACAATGCCACTCGGCTCTGTTCGGGTAGCGTGTGGTGCGTCTGAGACGCCGCAAGCGGTTCCCTCGTGTTTGATCTGCCGGAGCAGTAGAGGAAGAACTGAGTAGGAGAACAACGTGAGGAGGGGTGGGAGATTAGGAAGAGGCAAACTTTCTCCGAGGGATGGTGATGGATGGTAAGGATTATGTGAGAGTTGTGCAAGTCCTTGGAATTGGCAACACAGTTCACTTACACTGCTGACCAAATACACTCGCAACACTGTGAACACACACTGAAACTAACGCCACATTGACATGATACGTACTACGTGCTCCCACAAGCAAGCAGACACATCAAAAATAAGTTTTCCATCACCCCGGTTCCGAGAGTTCCGGAACCTGTACAGAAAATTGGAATAGAGATCAACATAAACATCATTTCCGCCATTTTTGTTGCTAATGAAAACCACACATTGCGTGTTGTAACACCATACTCCGAGACCTTCAGAGGTGGTGGTCCAGATTGCTGTACACACCGGTACCTCTAATACCCAGTAGCACGTCCTTTTCCACGGATACATGCCTGTATTCGTCGTGGCATACTATCAACAAGTTCGTCAAGACACTGCTGGTCCAGATTGTCCCACTCCTCGACGGCGATTCGGCGTCGATCCCTCAGAGTGGTTGGTGGGTCACGTCAGCCATAAACAGCCGTTTCCAATCCATCCCGCGCATGTTTGATAGGGTTCATGGCTGGAGAACATGCGGGCCACTCTAGTCGAGCGATGTCGTTGTCCTGAAGGAAGTCATTCACAATATGTGTACGACGGTGGAGCGAATTGTTGTCCATGACGACGAATGCCTCCCCAATATGCTGCGAAATTAGTTACACTATCGGTCTGAGGATGGCACTCAAGTATCGTACAGCCGTTATCGCGCCTTCCATGACCACAGCAGCGTACGTCGGCCCCACATAATACCAACCCAAAACAGCAGGGAACCTCCACCTTGCTGCATTAGCTGGACAGTGTGTCTAAGACATTCAGCCTAACCGGATTTCCTCCAAACAAGTCTCCGACGATTGTCTGGTTGAAGGCATATGAGACACTCATCGGTGAAGACAACGTGATGCCAATCCTGAGCGGTCCACTTGACATGTTGGGCCCATCTGTACCGAGCGGCATGCTGTCGTGGCTGCAACGATGCACCTCACCATAGACGTCGGGTGTGAAGTTGCGCATCACGCAGCCTTTTGCGCACAGTTTGAGTGGTAAGAAGAGGTCCTGTGGCTGCACGAAAAGCATTATTCCACATGGTGGCGTTGCTGACACGGTTCCTCCGAGCCATAATCGGTAGGTAGCGGTCATCCACTGCAGTAGTAGCCCTTGGGCAGTTTGAGCTAGAGATGCCATCGACAGTTCCTGTCCCTCTGCATCTCCTCCATGTCCGAACAACATCGGTTTGGTTCACTCCGAGACGCCTGGACACTTCCCTTGTTGAAAGCCCTTCCTGGCACGAAGTAACAATGCGGACGCGATCGAACCGCAGTATTGACCGTCTAGGCATGGCTGAACTGCAGACAACTCTAGCCGTATACCTCCTTCCTGGTGGAATGACTGGAACTGATCGCCTGTCGGACCCCTCCGTCTAATAGGCGCTGCTCATGCATGGCTGTTTACATCTTTGGGCGGATGTAGCGACATCTCTGAACAGTCAAAGGGATTGCGTCTGTGGTACAATATCCACAGTCAACGTCTGTCCTCAGGAGTTCTGGGAACTGGGGTGATGCAAGACATTTTTTGATGTGCTTAATTAGCATTTCAGTGTAAACATTCTACATCTACATCTACTTTTATACTCCGCAAGCCACCCAACGGTGTGTGGCGGAGGGCACTTTACGTGCCACTGCCATTACCTCCCTTTTCTGTTCCAGTCGCGTATGGTTCGCGGGAAGAACGACAGTCTGAAAGCCTTCGTGCGCGCTCGAATCTCTCTAATTTTACTGTCGTGATCTCCTCGTGAGGTATAAGTAGAGTGAAGCAATATATTCGATACCTCATCCAGAAACGCACCCTCTCGAAACTTGGACAGCAAGCTACACCGCGATGCAGAGCGCCTCTCTTGCAGAGTCTGCCACTTGAGTTTGCTAAACATCTCCGTAACGCTATCACGCATACCAAATAACCCTGTGACGAAACGCGCAGCTCTTCTTTGGATCTTCTCTATCTCCTCCGTCAACTCAATCCGGTATGGATCCCACACTGATGAGCAATACTCAAGTATAGGTCGAACGAGTGTTTTGTAAGCCACCTCCTTTGTTGATGGACTACATTTTCTAAGTACTCTCCCAATGAATCTCAACCTGGCACCCGCCTTACCAGCAATCAATTTTATATTATCATTCCACTTCAAGTCTTTCCGCTCGCATACTCTCAGATATTTTACAGAAGTAACTGCTACCAGTGTTTGTTCCGCTATCATATAATCATACAATAAAGGATCCTTCTTTCTATGTATTCACAATACATTATATTTGTCTATGTTAAGGGTCAGTTACCACTCCCTGCACCGAGTGCCTATCCGCTGCAGATCTTCCTGCATTTCGCTACAATTTTCTAATGCTGCAACTTCTCTGTATACTACAGCATCATCTGCGAAAAGCCGCATGGAACTTCCGACACTATCTCCTAGCTCATTTATATATTGTGGAAAACAATGGTCCCATAACACTCTCCTGTGGGACGACAGAGGTTACTTTAACGTCTGTAGACGTCTCTCCATTGATAACAACATGCTGTGTTCTGTTTGCTAAAAACTCTTCGATCCAGCCACACAGCTGGTCTGATATTCCGTAGGCTCTTACTTTGTTTATCAGGCGACAGTGCGGAACTGTATCGAAAGCCTTCCGGAAGTCAAGGAAAATAGCATCCACCTGGGAGCCTGTATCTAATATTTTCTAGGTCTCATCAACAAATAAAGCGAGTTGGGTCTCACACGATCGCCGTTTCCGGAATCCTTGTTGATTCCTACAGAGTAGATTCTGGGTTTCCAAAAACGACATGATACTCGAACCAAAAACATGTTCTTAAATTCTACAACAGATCGACGTCAGAGATATACGTCTATTGTTTTGCTCATCTGCTCGACGACCCTTCTTGAAGACTGGGACTACCTGTGCTCTTTTCCAATCATTTGGAACCTTCCGTTCCTGTAGAGACTTGCGGTACGCGGCTGTTAGAAGTGGGGCAAGTTCTTTCGCGTACTCTGTGTAGAAACGAATTGGTATCCCGTCAGGTCCAGTGGACTTTCCTCTATTGAGTGATTCCAGTTGTTTTTCTATGCCTTGGACACTTATTTCGATGTCAGCCATTTTTTGTTTGTGCGAGGATTCATAGAAGGACCTGCAGGGCGGTCTTCCTCTGTGAAACAGCTTTGGAAAAAGGTGTTTAGTATTTCAGCTTTAGGCGTGTCATCCTCTGTTTCAATGCCATCATCATCCCGGAGTGTCTGGATATGGTGTTTCGAGCCATTTACTGATTTAACGTAAGACCAGAACTTCCTAGGATTTTCTGTCAAGTCGGTACATAGAATTTTACTTTCGAATTCACTGAACGCTTCGTGCATAGCCCTCCTTACGCTACCTTTGATATCGTTTATCTTCTGTTTGTCTGAGAGTTTTTGGCTGCGTTTACACTTGGAGTGAAGCTCTCTTTGCTTTCGCAGTAGTTTCCTAACTTTGTTGTCGATCACGGTGGGTTTTTCCCGTCCCTCACAGTTTTACTCAGCACGTACCTGTCCAAAACGCATTTTACGATTGCCTTGCACTTTTTCCATAAACACTCAACATTGTCAGTGTCGGAACAGAATTTTTTTATTTTAATCTGTTAAGTAGTCTGAAATCTGCTTTCTGTTACTCTTGCTAAACAGATAAACCTTCCTCCCTTTTTTTTAATATTCCTATCAACTTCCATATTCAGGGATGCTGCAACGACCTTATGATCACTGATTCCCTGTTCTGCACTTACAGAGTCGAAAAGTTCGGGTCTGTTTGTTATCAGTAGGCCCTAGATGTTATCTCCACGAGTCGGTTCTCTGTTTCATTGCTCGAGGTAATTTTCGGATAGTGCACCCACTCAGTGTAATATAACTCGATGCTCTGTCCCTACCACCCGTCCTAAACATCTGAGTGTCCCAGTCTATACCTGGTAAATTGAAATCTCCACCTAAGACTACAACATGCTGAGAAAATTTATGTGAAATGTATTCCAAATTTTCTCTCAGCTGTTCTGCCACTAATGCTGCTGAGTCGGGAGGTCGATAAAAGGAGCCAACTATTAACCTAGCTCGGTTGTTGAGTGTAACCTCCACCCATAATAATTCACAGGAACTATACACTTCAAATTCGCTACAGGATAAACTAGTACTAACAGCGACAAACACGCCACTACCGGTTGCATGCAATCTATCGTTACTATTCATTATAGGAGGGACGGGTATACACCAAGATTCCCATTGCAAAATCGCATTTGTATAACAATTGTTGGTGAGGAGATCGCGCTACTCCTCGTGTAAGAAGGGAATCACCTACAAGCACTTGTCGGACTTCCACAGCTGCAGGATACTTAAGAAAGGACTGCAGTTTACTATTCTCGAATACGCTGGTCACGGCCTCGCATTCATGAGTCGATGGGTTCAGAAGGGCCATGTGGATGTAGATGTACTAAACACCATAGAGAATATAAGTCTGCAGACTTTCGTGGCCGTTGTCACTGAAGTTAAAATCTTCTGGGTTATTAGGCCGCGTCATGTTTCTTCTAAAATGTTCGACGTTTCGACCCCTCTGCTGGGATCTTCCTCAGGATCTTTTGGTGTCCACTACTGCCAGAACACTGTCAGCGGCGAGTGTCGCGTCCACTTATACAGGGGGAATTTTCTGGCGTTCGTGCTGGAGAAGTGATAGTATTGGTTAAAATACATGTGGCTACCACTGGTGGGCCATGGTCATAGGCTAATGCAGAAGAAGGGGCGTTGGTAGCTCATCTCCTGTGTATACCATTGGCGGTCATCTTGGATAGAAAGGCACTGTTCCACACTTATGTAGGAGAACGGTTATTGGTTGAAATGCCTGCTACCGCTGTTGGTTGGTCGTCATCAGTGGCTAGATCCGTAACGGACAGAGCAGGAGGGGGGGAATGTTTACCCAAAATATTATTGTCCGCCTAGGTGACCTGCAGCGCGTTGTTTATGCCGCTCACACACCGCGGCCGCGTATTTACTTCCTTGATGGCGGGGAGCCACGATGCCGGAAGCCTATACCCGTCCTCTATTGAAATTCGATGAATTCTTAGAAATTTCAACCGCTTCTCGGACCTTCTTCTACATATGTTTGTTTCTTTTACCAGCACACGTACGTTATTAAAATCGATGTCAGAGCCACAGTTCTCGGGTGTTCCGCTACTGCCGATTTTGCACTTTGATTTAGCCGCATGTGCCGTTGGTGTTCCTTAATGAGTTCTTTAACAACTCTTCCCTTTTCACCTATATACTCGTTGGCGCAGCCACATGGTACTCGATAGGCGCCTGCATCCTGGAGGTAATCAGGTGCATCAGTTTTCCGTCGGAAAAAGTCTTTTATTTTGTTTTGCCTAAAGAAATATGCCTGAATACCATGTTTCTTTAAAATTATGCTTATGCGGTCAGCGAATGATAACCTGACGGAGTGAGACGGCGGTTCCTCGTCATTCTTATTTGCGGTATAAATAGAGAATATCAACAGACCCACGCGAGTAGCGCCCGATAGGAGGGAGTCTCAGATCTGTGTAAAGCATCAAAATTATCGTATCATTCTGTGCACACTCCGAGGAAGATGAATAATTTCTGATGGTATTTTCATCATAGTCATATTAGTCCAGATGCACCATTTTATTACTGGATACACAACACCACTCTTTCACTTGGTACTAATTTGGAGAGTAGAAGTTATATTTATCATATGTTAGTACCGGAGGCCACTGAATGTTCCGCAAATTGTTGCAGGTTTCAATGCTGGGCCATCAACAAGTGCCAGCGTGCAAACCATTCAAAGAAACATCATTGATATGCGCTTTCGGAGCCGAAGCCCCCTCCTGTACCCTTGATGACTACACTTTACGCCTCACCTCGGCCTGTCAACACAGACATTGCACTCTTGATGTCTGGCAAGATGTTGTCTGGCCGGAAGAGTATCGTTTCAAATTGTATTGAGCGGATGGACGTGTACGGGTATGGAGAATCCATGGACCCTGGATATCAGCAGGGGATTATTCAAGATGGTGGAGGCTCTAATAATGTGGAGCATGTGCAGTTCGAGTGATGGGGACCCCTGATACGTCTAGATACCACTCTGGCAGGTGACACTTACGTAAGCATCCTGTCTGATCACCTACATCCATTCATGTCCATTGCGCATTCCGACGGACTTGGGTAATTCCAGCAGGACAATGCGACACCACACACATGCTGAATTGGTACAGAGTGGCTGCAGAATCACTCTTCTGAGTTTAGATATTTCCCTTAGTCACCAAATTCTCCAGACATAAACATTGTTGAGCATATCTGGAATGCATTGCAACGTGCTGTTCAGAAGAGGATTTATGAACAGTCCTGCTGGATTCATTGTGTCAGTTCCTTCCAGCACCACTTAGAACATTAGTCGAGTCTATGCCATGTCGTGATGCGGCACTTCTGCGTGCTCGTGGGTGCCCTACACGACACTAGGCAGGTGTACGAGTTGCTTTGGCTCTTCAGTGTAGAACAAAGTGCAAGACATAATGTGATTACTTTTGCTAAACACAATTTGAGGAGCATTACTTACAATCTCAGTAAATATCAAGCACGTCTGAATGACATGTTGTCATCTAAATATTAGAAGACACACGAGGCCAAACATAACAGTCGCTTCGTTACAAGAGGTGAGGATGAATTAAAAACAATTAAAAACACAATTAGAGTTAACGTTAGGCATGACAGACATAAAGTAGTGTGGTATGTTGGCCAACACAGTGTTATGCTTAGCGCAAACCATGTCCATACTTCGACAAACATCGGTATTTTTTTGTATACCTATCCTTCTGATTGAAGGTCTTGGGACTGTGGTCGCTTTCTTACTGCACACCCAACATCGCTGTGTCAGTGGTCTGCGGATGGCTAGCCCACTGACGGGATCGTGTATACGATCAGACTCCACGCCCCTCGGCACCGCCTAATGGTGTACTGAGTCGCCGAAATTAATTGTGCATTAGGGTTGCTGCATCTAAAGGATTGCTGCAGGTATTTACATAATCTTTGCAGTGCGAGTACCATATTACGAAATAAAAACAGGTTGTTTATGTCGCCTGGCTTTCGCGTTCCCCCATAAGTTCATAACCATACTAGCCTTTCACAAAAACTCAGAGCACAAACAGAATCTATAATATTGTGGACAACATTTCTGCAGTGAAGGTTCTGCTTAAGAGGAGAAGACACACACATGTTGGAAATACAACAAAATACGCAGTGGAGTAGGCAGTGTCAATATCGGCATTAACAATGCGACAAATTAATGACAGTTTACACTACTGGCCATTAAAATTTCTACACCACGAAGATAACGTGCTACAGGCACGAAATTTAACCGACAGGAAGAAGATGCTGTGATATGCAAATGATTAGCTTTTCAGAGCATTGACACAAGTTTGGCGCCGGTAGCGACACCTACAACGTGCTGACATGAGGAAAGTTTCCAACCGATTTCTCATACGCAGACAGTAGTTGACCGGCGTTGCCTGGTAAAACGTTGTTGTGATGCCTCGAGTAAGCAGGAGAAATGCGTACCATCACGTTTCCGATGTTGATAAAGGTCGGATTGTAGCCTATCGCGATTGCGGTTTATCGAATCGCGACTTTGCTGCTCGCGTTGGTCGAGATGCAATGACTCTTACCAGAATATGCAATCGGTGGGTTCAGGAGGGTAATACGGAATACCGGGCTGGATCCCAACGGCCTCGTATCACTAGCAGTCGAGATGACAGGCATCTTATCCGCATGGCTGTAACGGATCGTGCAGCCACGTCTCGATCCCTGAGTCAGCAGATGGAGGCGTTTGCAAGACAACAACCATCTGCACTAACAGTTCGACGATGTTTGCAGCAGCATGGACTATCAGCTCGGAGACGAACCTGGGTGCACGAATGGCAAAACGTCATTTTTTCGGATGAGTCCAGGTTCTGTTTACAGCATCATGATTGTCGCATCCGTGTTTGGTGAAATCGCGGTGAACGCACATTGGAAGCGTGTATTCGTCATCGCCATACTGGGGTATCACCCGGCATGATGCTATAGGGTGCCATTGGTTACACGCCTCGGTCACCCCTTGTTCGCATTGACGGCACTTTGAACAGTGGACGTTACATTTCAGATGTGTTACGACCTGTGGCTCTACCCTTCAATCGATCCCTGCGAAACCCTACATTTCAGCAGGATAATGCACGACCGCATGTTGCAGGTCCTGTACGGATCTTTGTGGAAAATGTTCGACTGCTGCCCTGGCCAGCACATTCTCCAGATATCTCACCAACTGAAAACGCCTAGGCAATGGTGGCCGAGCAACTGGCTCGTGACAAAACGCCAGTCACTACTCTTGATGAACTGTGGTATCGTGTTGAAGCTGCATGGGAAGCTGTACCTGTACACGCCATCCAAGCTCTGTTTGACTCAATGCCTAGGCGTATCAAGGTCGTTATTACGGCCAGAGGTGGTTGTTCTGGGTACTGATTTCTCAGGATCTATGCACCCAAATTGCGTGAAAATGTGATCACACGTCAGTTCTATTATAATATATTTGTCCAATGAATACCTGTTTATCATCTGCATTTCTTCTTGGTGTAGCAATTTTAATGGCCAGTAGTGTATATGCACGCACAGGGGTGTAGCGGTGTCAGTGCAGTTATTACTATTGATGGATAAGGGCAGTATACTGAACAACACAATTATATCATTCTTTAGTTTTCTGCAGACAATAATTATAGCTATTATCGTATGTTTTTAGGTTGGTTAGTACCTGTAAGTACGCGTGACACAAGCATGTGCTTGGGGGAATAAGACGCGGAGAAAAAACAACTAACACGCTAACGTGGATGTATATTAAGGTACGAAAGATCACAATATCTGTACCTGTAGCCCTAATACACTCTGCTATAAATCAGAGGTGATTATCTATGGTCCTATTTCTTTCATAGCGGAACTATTTCTTCATCCGTGACACCGTTACAGCACAACCGTATTTCGCCGATATTCTGTACCTAGTTTTGTTGCGCTTCATGGCAAGCCATTCTGATCTTCAATTTCAGCAATATAATGCCCGCCCACACACGACGAGAGTTTGTAATGCTTGTCCTCATTGTAGCCATACCCTGCCTTCGGCAGCAAGTTCGTCGGATCTGTCCCCACTTGAGAATGTCTGCAGCATTATGGGCAGGGTCCTACAACCATCTCGGTATTCTAACAATCTAACGCGCCAATTGCACGTAATTTGGAGCTATATCCCCCAGGACCACCTCCAACATCAGTCAATGCCAAGGCGCGTAACTGCTTATGCAAGCTCCAGAGGTGTATCAAAGCGTTACTGACTTGCTCAATTTGTGAAGCCCTTTCTGTTGAATAAATCATCCAATATTTTTGAAATTTTTATCGTTTGTGCATCACATCTACTGATTTCTGTCTCATTCAGAAAAATCCCTTCGTGGTGCATAGATTTCTTTCTTTCTTTTTTTTTTTTGTCTCAAAGTTTGACTCATTTGTAAAGTAATGGGACGTTTGAACCTGTTTTATACATGGGAGTCCGATTCTTTAACGAATATGGGGCAGGGATTGTAGGGGGTCACCGTTTAAGTAGATCAATCTTACACCAGTCTTTTGAAGCAACTTATTTTTTGTAAGCATCGGTTAGTTCATTGGTTGGTTGGTTGATTTGTGGGAGGAGACCAGACAGCAAGGCCATCGGTCCCTTCATATTAAGGAGGGATGGGAAAGGAAGTTGGCCATGCCCTTTCAAAGGACCATCCTAGCATTTGCCAGAAGCGATTTAGGGAAAGAGCGGAAAACCTATATCAGGGTGGCTGGACTTGAATCTTAAGTGTCTTCCTCGTGAATACGAGTCCAGTGTGCTAACCACTGCGCCACCTCGCTCGGTTGTAAACATTCAGAACACATCATCCCATGTTATTCAAGAGCATAGTATCGTAAGTGGAGACAACAAACCAATTACAGGTCGTTGGGTTCAGTTTACTGTATAAATTTGACATCCAGCTTGTAGAGTTTATAGTGACCAGATGAAACTATTTTCGTCCAGCCATAGCTGTGGGTTCTTTGGCTGCTTGGTGAGGCGGCACGTAGCAACTATAATTCATGAACTATTAGTTCACTCTATTACATTAGTGAATATGGTTTTAGTTAACTTTGATACACTTCTTTGGTGCAGAAGTACTGGCTAATTTACACCTGTCATTGACAAGCAAAGCACTGCTTGATGCACTAATTAACAAACAGTTCCCTTGCCGTACAGTGTTCAATATTTGCTGAAGTACAAGTTCACCGCCGGCCGCGGTGGTCTCGCGGTTCTAGGCGCGCAATCCGGAACGGTGCGACTGCTACAGTCGCAGGTTCGAATCCTGCCTCAGGCATGAATGTGTTTGGTGTCCTTAGGTTAGTTAGGTTTAAGTAGTTCTAAGTTCTAGGGGACTGATGACCACAGCAGTTGAGTCCCATAATGCTCAGAGCCATTTGAACCATTTGAACAAGTTCACCTACACACTATGACGTTGACTCCTTCAGATGAGGTCAGGAACTGTGGCTGAGGTCTTGCATACTCATCACTGCATACTACGCTGAGACGGAGGCATGGACTTCAGTTCCTCCCATTGGTTGTTACGGAATGCAACGTGCCCTCGATAATTTCTGTGGTATCGATTCGCGTTGCCGACTCTGATGTGGCACCGCGATCTCTGGAAGATGCACAACGTTGAGACTTTTTGTGTTGCGCACTGGCTTAGGCTGTGTTTAACGTCCCGTCCACATCAAGTTCATTAGAGGCGTCACGCACACACGCAAACACACACAGAGAGAGGGAGAGTGGTGGCACACCTGTTGCCTGGTTGTGCATCTGTTGTCTGGGTGAGAGGTGAGAAGAGAGCTTCGTGGTCAGCAACAGGTGGCCAGCCTGCGGCGTGGCGCCCTGTAATTGGTTCCGCCGATAATGCACGACGCGACCCGAGATGACCCGAGCCGCCGCCGCGGTGTGAGTTTAGGATCCGCCCCTGGCCATTACGGAGGTCTTTAAGGCGGTCTCGGGAGCATCCTTCAGCATTGCGCAAGCAGACGACGCCTTCCAAGCTGTGACTCACAGTGGCGTAGCCGGCCGGAGTGGCCGAGCGGTTCTAGGCGCTAGAGTCTGGAACCGCGCGACCGCTACGGTCGCAGGTTCGAATCCTGCCTCGGGATTGGATGTGTGTGATGTCCTTAGGTTAGTTAGGTTTAAGTAGTTCTACGTTCTAGGGGACTGATCACCTCAGCAGTTAAGTCCCATAGTGCTGAGAGCCATTTGAACCATTTTGTTCCGGATGCGATCCGATTGCTCGCGCGAATTAGGTGAGGAAATCGACCTTCCGCCACGAGAAAAATAATCGCATCGGTTCTGTTAAATATTTCTTGCAGCAACATTGAACGACGTGAAATATTCTAAACTGCTGAACCCTACACCCACTTTTTTGGTAAATATTAAGCAGGGCTCCTACACGCCCACAATTTCGAGGTGACCATTCAAAAGCACCTACTGTTTCATTTTCTTTCATTATTATCTAAAAAGAATTCCCCCAGAAATGTAGCGATTTATTTCCGCCTGGTTTGTTAATTGTTTTTAACTTTCAGAGAAGAGTTACGAATAGGAATATTGAGTGAAACCGACATATTTCTCTTGTTTCAATGTTAAAATTTGCTTCTTTTGCCGAAACTCAGCGGAGATTGTACAGTCTCACCTCTCTAAAGTGTTGTGCATACCCAACTGCGAGAGATAGTGTCGGAAGTTCCATGCGGCTTTTCGCGGATGATGCTGCAGTATACAGAGAGATTGTAGCATTAGAAATTTCAGCGAAATGCAGGAAGATCTGCAGCGGATAGGCACTTGGTACAGGGAGTGGCAACTGACCCTTAACATAGACAAATGTAATGTATTGCGAATACACAGAAAGAAGGATCCTTTATTGTATGATTATATGATAGCGGAACAAACACTGGTAGCAGTTACTTCTGTTAAATATCGGGGAGTATGCGTGCGGAACGATTTGAAGTGGAATGATCATATAAAATTAATTGATGGTAAGGCGGGTACCATGTTGAGATTCATTGGGAGAGTCCTTAGAAAATGTAGTCCATCAACAAAGGAGGTGGCTTACAAAACACTCGTTCGGCCTATACTTGAGTATTGCTCATCAGTGTGGGATCTGTACCAGGTCGGGTTGACAGAGGAGATAGAGAAGATGCATAGAAGAGCGGCGCGTTCGTCACAGGGTTATTTGGTAAGCGTGATAGCGTTACGGAGGTGTTTATGAAATTCAAGTGGCAGACTCTGCAAGAGAGGCGCTCTGCATCGCAGTGTAGCTTGCTGTCCAGGCTTCTAGAGGGTGCGTTTCTGGACGAGGTATCGAATATATTGCTTCCCCCTACTAGGAGATCAGGAATGTAAAAATAGAGAGATTCGAGCGCGCACGGAGGATTTCCGGCAGTCGGTCTTCCTGCGAACCATACGCGACTGGAACAGGATAGGGAGGTAACGACAGTGGCACGTAAAGTGCCCTCCGCCACACACCGTTGGGTGGCTTTCAGAGTATAAATGTAGATGTAGAATTCTGAACTGTTCAAGACTGAAGGTTGGCCTAAGATGAATGAAATGTTGTGTTTGAGAATTACTGGCGGAGACAGCAAAATACATGAATGGCTCAGAGAGCAAGCTGTTGCGGCAGGCGTTATAATGACTGTAAAACGTGTCAACTGTACGTGGGCCAGGGATATAACGAGGCGAATGCTTGGTAGCTAGAGACAATGGAGTTCTCTTCTACATTCGTCAAAATAAAAAATAATCTATAAAGTAGACACTGAACTGTAATAAACATACTACAACCGATAATTCGATAATATGAAATCGGCTCACGCCATTCTATTTCTCATTCTCCATTGGGCTCGTATCACACGTTACAAGCCTTCGAAAAATTGACGCATCATCATCATTTGATCAACATTGACTCGCAAATCGCCGAAGACCTGGGTGTTAAAATTACGAACAACTTCAGTTGGAAGGACCACATAGATAATATTGTCGGGAAGGCGAACCAAAGGTTGCGTTTCATTGGCAGGACACTTAGAAGATGCAACAAGTCCACTAAAGAGACAGCTTACACTACACTCGTTCGTCCTCTGTTAGAATATTGCTGCGCGGTGTGGGATCCTTACCAGGTGGGATTGACGGAGGACATCGAAAGGGTGCAAAAAATGGCCGCTCGTTTTGTATTATCACGTTATAGGGGAGAGAGTGTGGCGGATATGATACACGAGTTGGGATGGAAGTCATTACAGCATAGACGTTTTTCGTCGCGGCGAGACCTTTTTACGAAATTTCAGTCAGCAACTTTCTCTTCCGAATGCAAAAATATTTTGTTGAGCCCAACCTACAAAGGTAGGAATGATCATCAAAATAAAATAAGAGAAATCAGAGCTCGAACAGAAAGGTTTAGGTGTTCGTTTTTCCCGCTCGCTGTTCGGGAGTGGAATAGTAGAGAGATAGTATGATTGTGGTTCGATGAACCCTCTGCCAAGCACTTAAATGTGAATTGCAGAGTAGTCATGTAGATGTAGATGTAGATTAAGATGAGTCAACTAAAGAGGACTTGCAGTATAGCGGCCGAACTTCCCCGCATTGGGCCTCCTAGCCAACAATGTCATACGATCATTTCATGGAGGGAAAGTAAGGTCAGGATCTTATGGAGAAGCACCTCATTGGCGCAAAATAAATGTTTAATGACTTCGTTTCTGTTGTTCCAAAATCCATATCATTTCTCTTTTCACCAGCTATCGATGGTCCTTGAAAATCACATTATTTTAACGGAATAGTCTGTAGTTAGTGAAATAACACAGTAGATCATGAAGATTTGCGTAATAACCATACCTTAAAATAACCTCCTCTTTGTGTGCTATCGTTTGCCAAAATCTCATTTCGATATGTCAAGCCATTTATAAAATACGAGGAACGTTGTAGATCTTTCACTCTGGCTTTATCGCTGGCGTCGTGCGATCGCAAATGAGTGCGCTACGTCAATTTTCTCGAGACTGGTGGCAGATTGAGACCTCCAATCAAGTCCAAAGAAAAAGTCCATACCTTAGCTAAATTTCGTATGCAGCAGACGCATTAGACGCAAAATCATGGCGACCCCTACTTTTCATTGCAATCTTTTTCGAATTTCCGCAGTGTTTCACTTCCACGTAGGTATCACAATAACTATGATCATTAACGAAATGATGGGCACACGGTCTGAGGCGTTGCAGTCATGGACTCTATGACTGGTCCTGGCGGAGGTTCGAGTCCTCCCTCGGGCATGGGTGTGTGTGTTTGTACGTAGGATAATTTAGGTTATGTAGTGTGTAAATTTAAGGGATTGCAGTATGTAAGTCATGGGTGACTGGAATGCAGTTGTAAGGGAAGGAGTAGAAGAAAAGGTTACAGGAGAATATGGGCTTGGGACAAAGAATGAAAGAGGAGAAAGACTAACTGAGTTCTGTAACAAGTTTCAGCTAGTAATAGCGAATACCCTTTTCAAGAATCACAAGAGGAGGAGGTATACTTGGAAAAGGCCGGGAGATACGGGAAGATTTCAATTAGATTACACCATGGTCAGACAGAGATTCCGAAATCAGATACTGGATTGTTAGGCGTACCCAGGAGCAGATATAGACTCAGATCACAATATAGTAGTGATGAAGAGCAGGCTGAAGTTCAAGACATAAGTAAGGAAGAATCAATACACTAAGAGATGGGATACGGAAGTACTAAGGAATGACGAGATATGTTTGAAGTTCTCTAACGCTATAGATACAGCAATAAGGAATAGCGCAGAAGACAACACAGTTGAATAGGAATGGACATATCTAAAAAGGGCCATCACAGGGCCATCACAGAAGTTGGAAAGGAAAACATAGGTACAAAGAAGGTAGCTGCGAAGTAACCATGGGTAACAGAAGAAATACTTCAGTTGACTGATGAAAGGAGGAAGTACAAACACGTTCCGGGAAAATCAGGAATACAGAAAAACAAGTCGCTGAGGAATGAAATAAATAGGAAGTGCAGGGAAGCTATTACGAAATGGCTGCAGGAAAAATGTGAACACATCGAAAAAGATATGATTGTCGGAAGGACAGACTCAGCATACAGGAAAGTCAAAACATCCTTTGGTGACATTAAAAGCAACGGTTGTAACATTAAGAGTGCAACGGGGATTCCACTGTTAAATGCAGAGGAGAGAGCAGATACGTGGAAAGAGTACATTGAAAGCCTCTATGAGGGTAAAGATTTGTCTGATGTGATAGAAGAAGAAACAGGAGTCGTTTTAGAAGAGATAGGGGATCCAGTATTAGAATCGGAATTTAAAAGAGCTTTGGAGGACTTACGGTCAAATAAGGCAGAAGGGATAGATAACATTCCATCAGAATTTCTAAAATCATTAGGGGAAGTGGCAACAAAACGACTATTCACGTTGGTGTGTAGAATATATGAGTCTGGTGACATACCACCTGACTTTCGGAAAAGCATCATCCACACAATTCCCAAGACGGCAAGAGCTGACAAGTGCGAGAATTATTGCACAATCAGCTTAACAGCTCATGTATCGAAGATACTTACAAGAATAATATACAGAAGAATGGAAAAGAAAATTGAGAATGCGCAAGGTGACGATCAGTTTGGCTTTAGGAAAAGTAAAGGCACGAGAGAGACAATTCTGACGTTACGGCTAATAATGGAAGCAGACCTAAAGAAAAATCAAGACACGTTCATAGGATTTGTCGACCTGGAAAAAGCGTTCGACAATATAAAATGGTGCAAGCTGTTCGAGATTCTGAAAAAAGTAGGGGTAAGCTATAGGGAGAGACAGGTCATATACAATATGTACAACAACCAAGAGGGAATAATAAGAGTAGACGATCAAGAACGAAGTGCTCGTATTAAGAAGGGTGTAAGACAAGGCTGTAACCTTTCGCCCCTACTCTTCAATCTGTACATCGATGAAGCAATGACGGAAATAAAAGAAAGGTTCAGGAGTGGAATTAAAATGCAAGATTAAAGGATATCAATGATACGATTCGCTGATGACATTGCTATCCTGAGTGAAAGTGAAGAAGAATTAATTGTTCTGCTGAACGGAATGAACAGTCTAATTAGTACACAGTATGGTTTGAGAGTAAATCTGAGAAAGACGAAGGTAATGAGAAGTAGTAAAAAAGAGAACAGCGAGAAATTTAACATCAGGATTGATGGTCACGAAGTCAATGAAGTTAAGGAATTCTGCTACCTAGGCAGTAAAATAACCAATGACGGACGGAGCAAGGAGGACATCAAAAGCAGACTCGCTATGGCAAAAAAGACATTTCTGGCCAAGAGAAGTCTACTAATATCAAATACCAGCCTTAATTTGAGGAAGAAATTTCTGAGGATGTACGATTGGAGTACAGCATTCTATGGTAGTGAAACATGGACTGTGGGAAAACCGGAACAGAAGAGAATCGAAGCATTTGAGATGTGGTGCTATAGACGAATGTTGAAAATTATGTGGACTGATAAGGTAAGGAATGAGGAGGTTCTAGGCAGAATCGGAGAGGACAGGAATATGTGGAAAACACTGATAAGGAGAAGGAACAGGATGATAGGACATCTGCTAAGACATGAGGGAATGTCTTCCATGGTAGTAGAGGGAGCTGTAGAGGGCAAAAACTGTAGAGGGAGACAGAGATTGGAATACATCCATCAAATAACTGAGGACGTAGGTTGCAAGTGCTACTCTGAGAAGAAGAGGTTAGCACAGGGGAGGAATTCGTGGCGGGCCGTATCAAACCAGTCAGTAGACTGATGACCAAAAAAAAAAAGTTTAGGGGCTGATGACCTTAGCAGTTAAGTCCCATAAGAGTCCACACACGTTTGAACATTTATTGATGGGCGCATCATAATGAACATAACATATAAAGCTACAAGTAAAACAAAAATAATTTTTTTACCAAATAGTTTCTGTTAAATCGTTTGAGTAATATTATAGGGCGTGCGCTTCGATTCTGGCATTGGCGACTTGGCAAACGTTTGATCGCCTCCCCTTCTGAACAAACGAATGAACTCACCGAGCGCCTTGGACGAAAACTGGTCATTGCACATTCCCGTGGATACCCGGCAGCGGCTCACGCAAACGCGAATGGTAACTGTGGTAGCGCAATTTGTAACCTCCAGCGCTTACTGTTCACAGGTTAACGCGACAATATGACCGTGATCGCGTACGATCAATGAATTTGATTGTTGATAAGGCTATTATATCTGAATACAATTTTGACTTGTTAGTGGAGAGAAGTGTAAAAAAAGTTGTTCTAATAAACAACCTACTCTTCTCCTGCACTTTCTACCTACTTCGATTTCCTTTAAAACTCAAACCGTGCCATTGTTCACATAAAATACAAAATGGAAAGGGGTACCACATGACTCAAAGGGTCCACAACAAATCTAACTGAGAAAATACAGAAATTAATTAAAACTGCCACCTGCCCAATTGCTGTCTCGTGGGCCGCCACCAACACGGCACAGTGCGTCACCAGGTTGCAGACAGGGGATACGGCCTTCAGATGTGAAGGGTAGCTGCGAATACAAGAAACAGGCAGTCGCGGACAGCCGGTGGGGAGCAGGCGATGGCGTGGTGAACCATCCCTGTTTCTTCTTCTCTTACTATCAGATCTATTCATCAAGAGTCAGCAACATTAATGGGCATGGGTCCCTTTGAAGTAAAATATTCCGCAGTTCCCATTCCGATCTCCGGGCGGAACCTGCTTCAAAGAGATTCAGGCCTAAAGGAACATGGAACGTTAAAAGTTTGAACAGGTCAGGATCATTCCAGACATTATTAGACGAATTAGATAGATACAATGTAGACGTTACAGCTATACAAGAAACGGCAGCGGGAGGGAAGCACAAAGAGGGGTTGCTATATGTTTTTCTGTGGAGGTGCGGAAGCTCACAGTTTCGGAACAGGTTTCACAGTACAGACAAAAGTGTTTCACGCAATCAGAGATATAAGGCTCATTAGGGACCAACTATCAGTTATAGTGTCGTCGGGCAGGTGGAACAGACTAGTAGTAAGTAATGTACACGCACCAACTGAGGACACTGAAGAGGTTGTCAAAGACGGCTTTTATGAAGAACTAGATCAACTGTGGGATGAGTTCTCCTCGTATGATACGAAATTAATCATAGGTGATTTTAATGCGAAGATAGGGAAGGAGGAAGCATTCCGGTCTACAATTGAGAAGGAAAGTTTGGATAACATTTCGAATGATAATGGCAAAAGGGTGGTTAATTTTGCTGTTTCAAAAGACATGACTGTTGAGAGCACATATTTTAAAAAGAAGGACATTCATAAAGCAACTTGGGTCTCTCCGGATGGACACACCCGAAACCAAACTGATCATGTTCTTGTAGATCAGAGATGGCACACTAGTATAGAAAATATTAGGGCTTTCAGGGGAGCAGACTGCGATTCTCATCATTTTCTTGCAGTTGCTAAAGTTCACCAACAATCTACAGCAACATCAAGGTGTCACAATGCACAACTTGTTACGTTCGACAGTGACAAGCTAAATGATGAAAACTTTAGAAGAAGGTACATTATAGAAAGTTCAAATAGGTTTGATGCTCTCAGGATACACGAAGATCAAGACGAGGATGTAAATAAACAGTGGATCATTGTGACGAATAATATCAAAGAGGCAGCGAAGCTCACAATAGGTACAATTAAGAAGTACAGGAGGAAACCGTGGATTGATGAGGAATGCAAGAAATTGGTAGGGGAAAGGAGAAAAACGCGATTAGATTGGGATAGAATGAGAGACAGAAAACGAGAGGAGTTCTTGAACTTGAGAAGGGAAGTTGGTCGTAGGCTACGGGCAAAGAAGAGGATTTTTTGAACAATCAAATTACAAAAATGGAGACAAACAGTAAAACAAAAAACATTAGGGAACTTCACCTAGACATAAATGGGTATAGGAAAGGCTTCAAGGCTAGGACAAATGCACTTCGAGGGGATGCTGGGGGAATACTGACAGACCCCAGTGCTATATTAAGTAAATGGAGGGCGTATTTTGAGCATCTATTAAACGTACACCAGGAAGCAGGGAATGAGCTGGCGTACGAAATACATACAGCAGAATCCCAGATACCTGAGCCAACTTTAAAGGAAGTAAGAGATGCAATCAACAAATTGATAAAAACCATAAAGCACCAGCATAAGACTGTATAACTGCAGAATTAGTTAAAAAAGGGGGACAGAAATTGGTGGAAGTAGTTCACAAAGTGATAACTAAAGTATGGAAGTCAGAGATGATACCTGAAGAGTGGCAGAAGTCGATTCTGGTCCCAATTTTTAAGAAAGGTAACAAAATGGATTGTAGTAATTATTGAGGGATATCGCTATTACCAGTATGTTCCAAAATATTCTCGAATATTCTGCTAAGCAGGCTTACAACATGTGCAGATGAAATTGTGGGGGATTACCAAGCCGGCTTTCGGAGGAACAGATCAACTATAGACCAAATATTCACCCTGCGTCAAATTATGGAAAAGAAATGGGAATACAATAAACCAGTTCATAATCTTTTCATAGATTTTACAAAAGCATATGATTCAGTATTGCAGTCAAAATTTTACAGAATTCTTTTGGAACTTGGAATTCCAAAGAAGTATGCTAGACTTATAGAAGCGAGTTTGAAAAACACAAAAGGTAGAGTACGCGTGGGGAAATTGGAGTCAGAAGAATTTGTAATAAAGAACGGACTTAAGCAGGGAGATGCCCTGTCTCCGCTACTTTTTAATTTAGTCCTAGAATATATTGTACGAATGGCAGCAGATAATTCAGAGGGTGTGGAGTTAAATGGAAATATTAAGATATTAGGGTATGCAGATGATCTAAACACCAATAGCGATAGGAAAGAATCTGTAACAGCGTTAATCAAGGTTAGTGAAGATGTATGTCTAAGGATAAGTGAAGACAGAACTAAATACCTGGTTACTACTAGAATGCCAACAGCAGTAGATCAGGAAATGTTAAGAGTTGGAGACATGCAGTTTGAAAAAGTGAACACATTTAAGTATCTGGGCGTGGACATCAATTCGAGAAATGAGATTGAATACGAACTGAAGAAGAGATTACGGGCGGGAAATGCTTGCTACTTCTCACTGAATAGATTGCTTTCATCACGGATATTGTGTAGGAATTTAAATATTAGAATATACAAAACTATTATTCTACCAGTTATGCTGTATGGGTGTGAGACCTGGTCTCTCACTGTGCAAAATGAAAAGCCGTTTCGAGTATTTGAAAACAAAATTTTGAGGAAAATTTTCGGAACAAAAAGGGATGACATTAGCGGAGAGTGGTGAAAACTGCATAACGAAGAGGTTCACGAACTCTATTCAAGCCCTCACATAATCAGTATTATTAAATCACGTAGGCTGCGATGGGTGGGTCACGTAGCTCGAATGGATGAGGGCAGGGCAGCGCGCAGAGTACTGGTAGGGCACCTAGAGGGAAAACGTCCTGTGGGGAGACCGAGGCGTAGATGGGAGGACAATGTGAAGGATGATTTGAGGAGCCTAGGTATTGAAGATGAATGGAAGAATATAGCCCAAGACAGGGACAGATGGCGAAAATACGTTTCTGCGGTAATGGACTCTCCAGTTCGGTATGACCAGTGAGTAACCTGCCTCTCCAGTATCTGACGAATAATGCGGACAGTAATAAAGATGTCCTCATTTGGCTGCACGCTTGCCAACAGAAGGTAGACCCGCGTATCTGACTATGCGGCACATTGAGGAATAATAATGAATAACTAAAGCAATTTTCTTATATCGTTTATACTCATATGCGTTAATTTCGAGAAATATTCAGACTCGTTGTTGAAAAGTTGATGGTTAACAAGAAGTAGCTCTTTTTTTACTACAGTAATTTACGAAATCTCCAGCTAACTATTACTTACGTACACTAGATTCATGTACATGGCAGCTACGTACTTTTAAGAGATTGTAATTACTGTGAAAACTTACTTGATCAAATTAGCGCCGGCCGCTGTGACCGAGCTGTTCTAGGCGCTTCAGTCCGGAGCCGCGCTGCTGCTACGGTAGCAGGTTCGAATCCTGCCTCGGGCATGGATGTGTGTAATGTCCTTAGTTTAGTTCGGTTTACCTAGTTCAAAGTCTAGGGCACTGATGACCTCAGATGTTAATTCCCATAGTGCTTAAAGCCATTTCAAATAAGCAACAGTTGGCTTTCAACAGAGTGACAACGCCGAAATACGAACCTAGTCATTACACAATAGAATTATTACAATAGACACAGTTGTTAAATATATGAAGTTAATTTAGGCTTTTCTTTGAATTCAAATTGTTGTTGTTGTTTTGTTGTTGTGGTCTTCAGTCCTGAGACTGGTTTGATGCAGCTCTCCGTGCTACTCCATTCTGTTCAAGTTTCTTCATCTCCCAGTACCTACTGCAACCTACATCCTTCTGAATCTGCTTAGTGTATTCATCTCTTGGTCTCCCTCTACGATTGACATTGCCAGAAATAAATTTTAAGTTACTTTCGCTTCACTCAGTTTGTAAGAATGAATTTGCCTCTGAATATTATTGAACAACACTATCAACTTATTGCGACTTCATTATTAATTGTTCTCAATTAACATTTTAGCAAACAAAACTGGCACTGATACTCTTTTATTACTTTTCTTTTAGCAAATTAAACAATGACACAGGGGTATTCAGTTATTGCAAAGTACTTGACCATAAGTATGTGAACATGGCTGAACACCCGGTAACTACAGTTTTTATGTGCAACGCATATTATTGAAATAAAATTCACTGAGAAAATGTCACTGGGTAATGGCTTACAAAACTTTTAAGGTAGCATAGACAGCAGCAGAAAATGATATAACTTGTGTAGGATTTGTTATGAATAGGAAGGTAGGGCAGAGAGTGAGTTACTGTGAAAAGTTCAGTAATAGGGATGTTCTCATCAGAATCAACAGCGAACCAACGCCGACAACAATAGTTCAGGCATACAAGCCGACGTCGCAAGTAGAAAATGAAGAGCTAGGGAAAGTATATGAGCATGCTGAAAGGGAAATTCAGTACCTAAAGGAAAATGAAAACCTAGGAGTCAGAGGGGACTGGAATGCAGTTGTAGGGGCTGGGGTAGAAGAAAGGATTACGAGACAGTATGCACTTGGTAATAGGAATGAGAGAGGAGAAAGAGTAATTGAGTATCAATTAGTAGTACTGAACACTCCGTTCAGGAATCACAAGAGGAATAGGTATACTTGGAAAAGGCGTGGAGATTGGGAAGTTTCCAGTTAGATTACGTCATGATCAGACAGAGATTTCGAAAGCAGTTACTGGATTGGAGGGCTTACACAGGTAGATTCAGATCATTATTTAGTAATGACGAAGGGTAGACTGAAATATAAGACACAAGTCAGGAAGGAGCAATGCGCAAAGTAGAGTAATACGGAAATACTAACTAATGAAGAGCTACGCATAAAGTTCTCTGAGGCTATAAATGCTGCGATAATGAATACGCCAGTAGGCTGTTCAGTTGAAGAGGAATGGACATCCCTAAGAAACATAATCACAAAAGTTGCAGAGAAAAACATAGATTGAAGGAAGGTAATTGCAAAGAAATCGAGGGCAACAGAAGAAATTCTTCAGCTGATCGAGAAAAGAACGAAGTACAACAATTTTCAGGGAAATTCAGGAATACAGAAATACCAGTAACTTAGGAATGAAATAAATTGGAAATGCAGGGAAGATGAGGCGAAATGGCTGCATGAAAAATATGTAAAAAATCGAAAAAGAAATGATTGTCGGAAGGACTGACTCAGTACATAGGAAAGCCAAAACAGCTTTCGGTGAAATTGAAAGCAAGGACGGTAACACTAAGAGTGCAACGGGAATTCCACTGTTAAATGCAGAGGAGAGAGAGGATGAGTGGAACTGAAGCCCTCTATAAGGAGGAGGGCTTGTCTAATGTAGTGATAAAATAAGAAACTGGAGCCGATATCGAAAAGATAGAGGATCCTTTATTATAATCAGAATTTAAAAGAGCTTTAAAGTTTTGAACATAGCCGCTGTTCGGCAACAGTGAAGGTAAATGAGTGATTTGAGAATATCACCCAATCAACTGCAGATATAAAGGCTTATTAACAACTCTTGACCATTGTTTAAACAACTGTAAACTCTTAAACTTGTCTGAAGATTACATGGGTAGATCGCGTAACTAATGAGGAGGCATTGAATAGAATAGGGGAGAAGAGGAGTTTGTGGCACAACTTGACAAGAGGAAGGGATCGGTTGGTAGGGCGTGTTCTGAGACATCATGGGATCAAGCATTAGAGTGCAGCGTGGAGGGTAAAAATCGTAGAGGGAGACCAAGAGATGAATACACTTATCAGATTCAGTAGGATGTAGGCTGCAGTAGGTACTGGGAGATGAAGCAGTTTGCACAGGATAGAGTAGCATGGAGAGGTGCATCAAACCAGTCTCAGGACTGAAGACCACAACAACAACAACAGACTTGTCTTCTTTAGATGTACATGCACTCGTAAAATTACATACTGGCGACAAAAAAATATCAGAGCAAAGAAGCTCATTTTAAGTAACGTGGTATGTATGTCCATCAATAAAACCAAGTAAAATCCATTATAAAATATTCCCTAATGGAGTTGGACTGAACGTAAAATTCTTCACATTAAAATGTACATGGAATCAAAAGGCAGTGGCCCTTATGTACCTGGTGCCATGCGCCGCCATGAAACCACGTCTTTGTGCAATTTTTACCGTCTTTAAGATTATGTGAGGATCATAAGAGTGGCCAGCTCAAATGGAAGAGATTTTTACAAAATCTTTAGAAGCGCTGCGGAATATATTCAAGCATTTTCTCCGCATACCCTGATTTATTTTCATTCACTGTAACAGGTGCATTAAGGGTATCATAGGTAGTAGGGTAGCCTAATAATGTTGTAGTGGATTTCCAGGCCTAAATAAATAGTATACTAAATCATCAATGCATCTGGTGACAGGTGCAACGCACTCGTGGTGTCAATCACACTGGAAGTCCATGTATTTACTAGACAAAAATTTAATATTTTATTGTGCAGCAACGATATCGCGTAGTGATTCCATAGCTGAAGAACTTTTCTTGTAACAGGCTTTCCACAAATTATCAAATTATAAAACGAGCGACGATTCAAATCTCACCACTGAAGACTCTTCTGGAGTATAGACGCGGTCACATTTCTTTTACTTTATCTCTTTATTCTAGGCAAATCTTGATAATTTGAACGAAAGACATGGCCTCCACTGGTAACGTAAATTAATACATTGCAGACTTTCAGATCCATTTATAATGGATCAAATCAGATTATTAGTGCCAAGCCAGGCAATGAAATCTGTATATAAATAAAAAAAAACCTTGAAGTACCACAAATAGTTGCACACATAAGATTCAACAAGCAATGCCAACAACTAGGTATAATTCCGAATTATATAATAGCCCACAGACAGTAACAGTAATAAAAAAATTGAATCATTGTGTCGACGCGGTTTTGCTCGTCAGGAAAGGGTTTTTTAAATTTTTTAATGAACACATTGCAGTTTGACGGTACTGTTGTTTGGTCTTTGATTTCACAATTATCACGACACAACGACATCTTTTATATAGAAAAGTAAACCTGCTTTTATTAAATATGACGTGCTCCCATTGTTATTTACTGACATTTTACAAGATGATGATCTTACATCTGGCATCTCGTAGGGAGCCAACATGTATGCTAATTTATGGCCAATTTTGTGTTTGATGTCCTGCAAAATATGTTAATGACATAAACACAGTCACTTGAAAATGGCATAAAAGGCCGAAACCTGGGTCGTAACTAAATAAACAACAATACAGTCAAATTGCTGATTGTTGTTGTTGTTGTTGTGGTCTTCAGTCCTGAGACTGGTTTAATGCAGGTCTCCATGCTACTCTATCCTGTACAAGCCTACATTCTTCTGAATCTGCTTAGTGTATTCATCTCTTGGTCTGCTTCTACGATTTTTACCTCCACGCTGCCCTCCAGTACTAAATTGGGGATCCCTTGATGCCTCAGAACATGTCCCACCAACCGATCCCTTCTTGTAGTCAAGTTGTGCCACAAGCTCCTCTTCTCCCCAATTGTATTCAATACCTCCTCATTAGTTATGTGATCTACCCACCTAATCGTTAGCATTCTTCTGTAGCACCACATTTCGAAAGGTTCTATTCCCTTCTTGTCTAAACTATTTATCGTCCATGTTTCACTTCCATACGTGGCTACAGTCCATACAAATACTTTGAGAAACGACTTCCTGACACTTAAATCAATACTCGATGTTAACAAATTTCTCTTCTTCAGAAACGTTCTCCTTGCTATTTCCAGTCTACATTTTATATCCTCTCTACTGAGAGAGTTTATTTACTGAGTGTTTATTTAAAAATGTAATTGTTGCTCAGCAACATCAGAAACAGTATAGAAAAAAATGTCTTTTGCTGGAGGAGAGAAAGATTCACACCAGAAATCGTATTGCGAAAAAAAAAAAATAATACGTGGTTTCTGCACCCAAGGATTCAACTGTATAAAGCAGAAAGCTCGTCGAATGGAAATTTGTCAGGGCCTGATGGACCAATACTAAGCTGTAGGTGACAATTTTCTGAATAGCATCGTCACCGGAGATGAGATGTGCTTATTTGAAGTCTTCCCTGGTTGTCAGCCGAATGGCGAAGTCGTCTCGTAGACGGCGCCACTCGGCTTGTCAACCCGTGAAGACTTCATATATGAAATTCGCCGAGAAAGTCAGCACTCACATGAGATGTGTAGTCACCACTACGATTCGGAATCCAAAAGACAGTCTGTGAAATGGCGACACGCGAATTCTCTGTCAAAGAAGAAATTCAAGACACATCCATTTGCAGGCAAAATGATGTGCACAGCTTCTGGAATAGCCAGGGTGTGGTTCTTTTGGATATCCTGGAGCCTGGAGAAATTCTCAATTCAGGACAGCATTGACTAAGCTGAAAGCCCGAATTTCCATACTAAGGCCAGAGAAGAAGGCCAACTTTTACCTGCAACATAGTAACACCAGGCCCCACACCAGTTGAGTGACCACATAACTCATTACAAAATTCTGCTGGACCGTTTTACCACATCCATCTTACAGTCCAGATTTAGGGCCTTCACACTTCATCTCTTTGCTGCCCCTGGCTACGTGATGAACATTTTCAAGCCTCGGGTGCTGCTGTAACTGTGGTGAGCCTCAGCTGGATCCTAATTTTAGAAGCATGGTATGCAGTCTCTGGTTCATCGTTGGCAGAAGTGCGTAACGAATGGTGGCGACCATGTGAAAAAATAAGAGACCGTACCTGAAGTATTGCTCTATTTAGCTGTACTAATGTTATTTATGTATATCCTATAGTTACCATGAATTGAAATAGGATGCATTACCTTCGGAACGACCCTTGTATCAAAGCAGTCTTCACTTAGTCAGTTTCCTCCTGCCCCCTCTCTCTCTCTCTCTCTGCATATCTCCTCCCCCCCCCCCCCCCCCCCCCGTCAGCCCGTCTGCTCCCCTCCTCTGCTCCCCTTTCTCTGCCCATTCCCTCCTCCCCTTCAGTCTGTTCATATTCTACTCCCTCTCTCTTTCTCTGACTATTACTTCCTACACCTGTCTTAGTCTATCTCCTCCTGTTTCCTTTCTCTGTCCATACATTCCTGCCCCCTTCTCACTGTCCATTTCTTCCTCACAACTACAAACATCAAAAAAAGTTTTGCATCACCCCGGTTCCGAGACTTCCGGAACCTGTACAGAAAATTGGAGTAGAGATCAACGTAAACACCATTTCCGCCCTTTTTATTGCTCATAAAAACCACACATTGCATGTTGTACCACCATACAGCCAGACCTTGAGAGGTGGAGGTCCAGATTGCTGTACACATCGGTTCCTCTAATACCCAGTAGCACGTGCTCTTTAATTGATGCATACTATTCACAAGTTCATTAAGGTACTGTTGGTCCAGATTGTCAAACTCCTCAACGTCAATTCGACGTAGATCCCTCAGACTGGTTGGTGGGTCACGTCGTCCATAAAGAGCCATTTTAAATCTATCCCAGTCATGTTCGATAGGGTTCAAGTCTGGAGAATAAGCTGGCGACTCTAGCCGAGCGATGTCGTTATCCTGAAGCAAGTCATTCACAAGATGTGCACGATGGGGGCGCGAATTGTCGTCCGTGAAGACGAATGCCTCTACAATATGCTGACGATATGGTTGCACTATCGGTCGGAAGATAGCATTCACGTATCGTACAGCCATTACGGCGACTTCCAAGACCACCAGCGGCTTACGTTGACCCCACATAATGCCACCACAAAACAGCAGCGAACCTCCACCTTGCTTTACTCGCTGGATAGGGAGTCTAAAGCGTTCACCGTGACCGGGTTGCCTCCAAACACGCCCCCGCAATCGTCTGGTTGAAGGCATATGCGGCATTCATCGGTGAATGGAATGTGATGCCAATCCTGAGCGGTCCATTCAGCATGTTGTAGGGTCCATGTGTACTGCACTACAAGGTGTCGTGGCTGCAAAGAGATGGGCTTCGCCATGGCCGTCGGGACTGAAGTTGCGCATCATACAGTCTATTGCGCACAGTTTGAGTCGTAACATGACGTCCTGTGGCTGCACGAAAAGCATTATACAACATGGTGGCGTTGCTGTCAGTGTTCCTCCGAGCCATAATCCGTGGGTAGCGGTCATCCACTGCAGTAGTAGCCCTTGGGCGGTCTGGGCGGGGCATGTCATCGACAGTTCCTGTCTCTCTGTATCTCCTGCATGTCTGAACAACATCGCTTTGGTTCACTCCGAGAAGTCTGGACACTTCTCTTGGTGAGAGTCCTTCCTGGCACAAAGTAACAATGCGGACGCGATCGAACAGCGGTATTGACCGTCTAGGCGTGGTTGAACTACAGACAACACGAGCCGTGTACCTCCTTCCTGGTGGAATGACTGGAGCTGATCGGCTGTCGGACCCCCTCCGTCTAAAAGGCCCTGCTCATGCACGGTTGTTTACATCTTTGGGCGGATTTAGTGACATCTCTGAACAGTCAAAGGGACTGTATCTGTGATACAATATCCACAGTCCACGTCTACCTTCAGGAGTTCTGGGAACCGGAGTGATCAAATCTTTTTTTGATGTATGAATTTGCGCCCAATTTTGCATTCCCACTCTCCATTTGTCCATCTCCTTCCCGCTTCTCTCTCCACTTTACCAAATTTATCTCAATAGCTGACTGACGATTCGTGCCCCCACAGCATTTCTTCCCAGACTGTAATTAATTTGCACGCCAAATTTGGTTGAAAATGTTCCAGGAGTTCAGCTTGAGCTTACCGATGGATTTTCCCACGTGCACACATGTCAAAACGTATTTGTACACATATTCCACCTGTCTCTCTAGTGAATTTCGACCTGCAGTTTCATTTTCACGTAGCTCAAAGCTTACAACGTCGTATCTCCTGTACTATGTATCGTAGAATGACATAATTCTACAACTACTTCCTGTGACATATAGGGCTACTGTCTGCGAAGTGTTTTTTGAATAGAGTTAGTGGTAAGGAATAACTTTTACTTCATGCATGAAGCTGCAATTTTAATGCATGAACAGTGAAAAGGCGGTAAGTGATAAATGATGTTTTTCCTTTCATCGTCTTGTCGAGTTTGTCAGAGAGAGAAGGTATCATAAAGGTTTGAAATTATATGTGAAATTTGTTGCAACCGCTAAGTGCTCTCATTGTCAAATTCTGGATCCCTAAACTGAGGGTATCCATGCGTCATGGATTATGCTGCTTTCTCACCGTCATCCCGTGATACGTGGGTGCTTCTTACCCACACAGCGGTTTTTTCCAGATAGTGTTATGTCCTATATATCAAATTCGGTTTAAATCGCCACAGAGGTTTAGAAGGAGGTTTGGGATACATCGGTTTTTATAATACGCATGGATTTCCTGATGACAAAACTACAATTTTATTAGTACGTTTATCGAGTTTCTACTACGACAGGCGATAAATGCCGATGCCTGTGTGGATGTTTCTGAGTGAACCGTATACACAAATCCACTTCTCTTTTTTGCACACACATCAGATTGCAAGAGAGGAGTGTACATTAGCGCCGTATTAGGCTTTGTGCCCGATTACTTTACTAAGCTGCCCACCTCAATTTGAATTTTGACTGTGTCATATATTACAGTTACGCCGCCAATGCAGGCGACGTGCAGTGCCAAATTGCCTTGGTACAGCCGATGTAACGCACGCAAAAGTCCATGTTTTAATTAACACTGAATTAATTAGGACAGCAAAATTTAAACATTAATTACTCCATGAATATTCATGGCAATATCAATAAGTTCTGAGGTGCAGTGTCGAACAATTTGGAAACTGTGACGCTTCAATCACAGCCAGAGAACTCTTCTGCTACATTTCTCTGAATTCAATAGCATCACTTGAGAAACGAATAAAATTTGTCCTTCCTGTAACTACACGTCTAGTTTCTACCTTGTCACCTCCTCCAACAACATAATAAACGCTTAGTTCCTCGAAGTGATTACAGGAAAGTTTCTCCACTGGATGAATTTTAGGCAGAGGCTGAATATAGACCACGTATTGAAATTACGTATGTTTGTAGTTCTGTCACAGCACATTCTTTTTTATTCCCGGTAAAATCTATATTATCATCTTATAGTAAACTTTTTATAGCAAAAAGAATTATTTTGTATTTGTAAAGCCAAATGTTTAGTGGGCATATTTACAGTAATTGTATTGAAATCCATAATGCTTTTTTGTATCAAATGTATTAAAGATGAAACGTAATAATGAACTTCGAATAAATGTCCAACTGCGAAGATCGCTAAAATCATTTAATTATATAGACAACTGGTTTCGGCAATTCTCTGCTGCCTTCATCCGGACACCCTCCATATCAACGAGCTCAGTGGTCATTAGACATTCTCAGAGAGCAGAGCAGGTCGTTACGCGGAACTCACGGACTTCGAATGTGGTCAGATGATTGGGTGTCACTTGTGTCATACGCGAAATTTCCACACTCCTAAACAATCCTAGTTCCATTGTTTCTGATGTGGTAGTGAAGTGGAAACGTGAAGGGACACAGGCAGCACGAAAGCCTACAGGCCGACCTCGTCTGCTGACTGACAGACACCGCCGACAGCTGAAGAGGGTCGTAATGTGCAATAGGCTTACGTCTATCTATACCATCACACGGGAATTCCAAACTGCATCAGGATCCACTATGACAGTTAGGCAGGAGGTGAGAAAACTTGGATGTCATGATCGAGCGGCTGCTCATAAGCCACACATCACGCCAATAAACGTCGAACGACGCCACGCTTGGTGTAAGGAGTCAAACATTGGACGACTGAACACAGGAAAAAAGTTGTGTGGAATGACAAATCACGGTACACAATCTGGCGGTCCGATGGCAGAGTGTGTGTATGGCGAATGCCCGGTGAACGTCATCTGCCAGCGTGTGTAGTGCCAACAGTAAAATTCGGAGGCGGTGGTGTTGTGGTGTGGTCGTGTTTTTCGTGGAGGGGGCTTGCACTCCTTGTTGTTTTGCGTATAACTTTCACTACATAGGCCTACATTGATGTTCTGGAAATTGGAAATTCCAGGTAAGGTGTTACGGCACCAAGCTGCTGAAGTCATCGGTCACTAGGCTTACACACTACTTAATCTAATTTAAACTAACTTACGCTAAGGACGACACACACATCCATGGCCGAGGGAGGACTGTGACAACACGGCCTAGACCGCGCGGCTACCCGGGATGTCTTAAGGACCTTCGTGCTTCCCGCTGTTCAAGAGCAATTGGGGGATGGCGACTGCATCTTTCAACACGATCGAGCACATGTGCATAATACACGGCGTGTGTTGGAGTGATTAGAGGACAGTAACATCCCTGCCGGCCGCGGTGGCCGAGCGGTTCTAGGCGCTCAGTCCGGAACCGCGCGACTGCTACGGTCACAGGTTCGAATGCTGCCTCGGGCATGTATGTGGTGAAGTCCTTAGGTTAGTTAGGTTTACATAGTTCTAAGTTCAAGGGGACTGATGACCACAGATGTTAAGTCCCATAGTGCTCAGAACCAGAACCATTTGAACCAATAACATCCCTGTCATGGACTGGCCTGCACAGAGTCCTGCCCTGAATCCTACAGAACACCTTTGGGATGTTTTGGAACGCCGACTTCGTGCCAGTCCTCACTGATCCACATAGATACCTCTCAGTGCAGCACTCCGTGAAGAATGGGCTGCCATTCCCCAAGAAACCTTCCAGCACCTGATTGGACGTATGCCTGCGGGAGTGGAAGCAGTCATCAACGCTAAGGGTGGGCCAACACCATATTGAATTCCAGCATTACCGGTGGAGATCGCGACGATCTTGTAAGTCACTTTCAGCCAGGTGTCCGGATACTTTTGATCACATAGCGTAATTATATCGCCGTATTGCAATAATACACCACTGGCCATTAAAATTTCTACACCAAGAAGGAAAGGAGATGATAAACGGGTATTGATTGGACAAATATATAATACTGGAACTGTCATGTGATTACATTTTCACGGAATTTGGGTGCATAGATCCTGAAAAATCAGTACCCAGAACAACCACCTCTGGCCGTAATAACGGCCTTCTAGGCATTGAGTCAAACAGAGCTTGGATGGCGTGTACAGGTACAGCTGCCCATGCAGCTTCAACACGATACCACAGTTCATCAAGAGTAGCGACTGGCCACTATTGACCAGACATTTTCAATTGGTGAGAGATCTGGAGAATGTGCTGGCGAGGGCAGCAGTCAAACATTTTCTGCATCCAGAAAGGCCCGTACAGGGCCAACAATATGCGGTAGTGCATTATCCTGCTGAAATGTACGGTTTTGCAGAGATAGAATGAAGGGTAGAGCGTAATCTGTAGTCTCAAGGATCGTGGCTGCACGATCCGTTACAGCCATGCGGATAAGATGCCTGTCATCTCGACTGCTGGTGATACGAGGCCTTTGGGATGCAGCACGGCGTTCCGTATTACCCTCCTGAGTCCACCGATTCCATATTCTGCTAACAGTCATTGGATCTCGACCAACGCGAGCAGCAATGTCGCGATGCGATAAACCGCAATCGCGATAGGCTACAATCCGACCTTCATCGAAGCCGGAAACGTGATGGTACGTATTTCTCCTCCTTACACGAGGCATCACAACAACGATTCACCAGTAACGCCGGTCAACTGCTGTTTGTGTATAAGAAATCGGTAGGAAACGTTCCTCATGTCAGCACGTTGTAGTTGTCGCCACCCGCGCCAACCTTGTGTGAATGCTGTGAAAAGCTAATCATTTCCATATCACAGCATCTTCTTCCTGTCGCTTAAATTTCGGTGTGAAGCACGTCATCTTCGTGGTACAGCACTTTTAATGGCCAGTAGTGTAGAATAACAACATATTTGTGTATGTCAGAAGTGTATAATACGTAATTGTTTATTATATCTATTGTTTCCGCGCCATCTTTGATGACTACGTATATTTTTTTTTTTCAATATGGCGAATATAGTAGATTGGCAAGGAGTTGGTTAGAAGGTAGCATTGTGACTTGACGAAATATGAAGAAAGAAATGTTGTGTTTGCTGAGAATTTAATTAGAAACTGTGCTTATTATTTAAATCTAACATAGGTACTCAATATGGTGAGAGGATGGGCGCTGTATACAGAGGCTGGCAGTACTTCCACCTCCTGGACCCGTGACATCGCTGGTGCGACAGGCAAAGTGCGAGGAGGGATCATCTATGGAGGGGTGTTCGGTATGTGCTGACTGCTGATGCCCTAACTTTGGAAGGGCGCGGCGAAGCTGGTCGAACGGATGGTACTGGAACTATTTCGACTTTTTTTTTCACAGATTTCTAACATTCTGGGTGGTGTCTGTTTGTTCTTATATCGTGTCTCTCTACCACTTTCGCGCAACGACGCTCTGAGCGTGTTTTTTAGGGAATTGACTAGTTTGAACCTGGGACCTGTTGCTGGTAAGGAGACGCCAGACCACACATGACATGTAGAATTCAGAAGAGTTCAGTGAGACTAGCGATGATATAACCAAATACTTAATGATTTGAGTGTCAGCTCCACTGCACCCCCCATAAAAGAATCTTAGTACTAACTAAATTTAGTGGAAGGGGTTCAAGGCTTTCCTATTTTTAGTTAGCTGGTAAAATAAAAAGCAGTTACGTTTACCATTGGAAGTTTTATTCTACTCACAAAACATTGCTTATAAATTGCACTATTGATAAAAGGAAGTGTTTTAATACAGGATGTTAAAAACCAACTGCGTTCACCAAAAACGTGAACGAATATTTCCTGAATGGGTTTCCAAGTTCTACAATGGATCGAAGGATGACCTGTGCCATATCACATCTATAAACTAGGTTTAAATCAAGTTTCACAAAGAGAAAACTATGAAAATGGTCTACAGTGACCCTCAATTATCTTTAATTACTTATCTAACTTGTCGTAAATTACAGTGGCTGATGTGGCTTCTCAATAACTATATAACAGAAAAATCATCGCGTTTCAGATCTTTACTTGAAGTGGCAAATGTGATCACCATGAGCTTTAATTGACGATCGACACTAGTATTATGCAAAAAGGGGGTGTAACAGATGAGACTTCTGCAGTTCTGAGTGAAGCCTTATGCGCTCAAAAATGCGGCATCGCGTGCGTTCATTACCTTGTCGGTGTTTAGGCAGCGTCAGGGCAGCGGCGGGCAGCACAGCTCCGCTCTCTTCGCCATCTCGGAAGCAACCCCTCTCCTCACTTCTCCTTACAACCATTGACCGAAGTTGGTTAAAAAAAAAAAAAACTATCTGGCTGTGTTTTCATCTGACGAATCACTGTCTCAATGTTAACCTTAAGCTCCCCCTGCAAATATTCTGTCTATCCAATGAGAAACGTTATACTTTTCGTGGTGGGGCAATGTTTTTAAAGTTTGCAACGTAACAGAGACGCGAAAAAGTCTCACGCTAAAACTTTGCAGCTGCTGTGGTCCTTTTAGTGTTATCGTAGGATCTATACTGTTCTTCTGGAGGGCTCTAGCTTTTAACATGGGCTGGGGAGTGGTCCTAACGTAACAGTGGCGCGAAAAAGTCTCACGCTAAAACTTGCAGGTGGTGTGGTCTTAGCGGTTAGCTGGCGACGTGGGTGTCCGTCCATCCCTTATCGTAGAGCCTTCCAGCTTAACACGGTTCTGCTCTCGGCTTCTGTTCTCGTTTCTCCACTCGGAACTGCGTCTGTCTCACGGTGGGAAGGTAAGACATGCATTTAGGCATTCTTGTGTTAGTCTGTGGTATTCCATTTGCTCACTCGTTACTCGTATTACATTGGTTAATTTAATGTCACGATTTATTCGGAGCTATGTGACATAGTACTTTGCTTATCATGTCAGGGTTTTCATGGAAGGTGTTGGATTGGCCTCACACCTTACAGTTTGGTATACCTTCTTCCTATTTTCATGTTTGGTCTGACTTCGTTTTTTGACGGGTTGTTCACTGGGCCCTCTTACTACTAAATTTGGGGAGGGGGGGGGGTTGCGACGGAAGGTTTCCGTTGTTAATAATCTGTCTTTAGACTACTGACAGTTTTCTGCTTGGAATAAGTTTTCGATGTAACTGAATGAACTTTTTGGGGAAGCCATGTTAGTGGGAAGTTACTCATTATTTCCAGACTGATGCCTTTGTGACTAGTGATTATACTTTTGAGCTCAGCTTCTCAAGTAACCTAATCTGTTTCCGAAAATTTGTTACACTTTTGTGACGACGTATTTCTCACGAACCTGCAGAGAAATGCAACTGTTACTGGTGGCTTAACTCCGACAACCGGTTCGTGAAACTGTCTCACTGAAGTATTCCCCGTTAAGATATCTGTATTTATTTCTCGTTTGGCCGGAATCTCTTTCTTTTTGATGAAGTCAAATTTATTTTCTCTTAATATAAATCGGCTTTAAAAATTTAATTTTGGAGTCACGTTTTTGCTTACCGGGAGTGAGAGCGTTAACCTAATTGTTATACAGAAATTTGTCACCATTGAATTTGGAAATTATTGTAACAAATTCTCTGTTAAATGTGTAACCTCAGGCTGAATCAATCATTCCACCCATTATCTCAACTGTTCAGTTGTAGCGCCACAGTATGACGTTTGTGTGTTTACCAAAAAACACGAAATACCTGAGAAAGATGTACAACAACAGGCTGCAGTCAGCTATCAGCAATAAGAGAATAAAACATATTGAAAAGTGATTCATCTACATCTATATGGATACTCTGCAGATCACATTTAAGTGCCTGTCAGAGGGTTCATGGAACCACGTTCACAATTCTCTATTATTCCAATCTCGCACAAAAAATGAACACCTATATCTTTCCGCACGAGCTCTGATTTCCCTTATTTTATCGTGGTGATCATTCCTCCCTATGTAGGTCGGTGTCAACAAAATATTTTCGCATTCGGGCGAGAAAGTTGGTGATTGGAATTTCGTGAGAAGATTCCGTCGCTTCGAAAAACGGCTTTCTTTTACTGATTTCCAGCTCAAATCATGCATCATATCTGATACGCTCTCTCCTATATTTCGCGATAATACAAAACGCGCTGCCTTTCTTTGACCTTTTTCGATGTACTCCGTCAGTCCTAGCTGGTAAGGATCCCGCACCGCACAGCAGTATTCTAAAAGACGACGGACAAGGTTAGTGTAAGCAGCCTCCTTAGTAGGCCTGTTACATTTTTTAAGTGTCCTGCCAATAAAACACAGTCTTTGGTTAGCCTTCCCCACAACATTTTCTATTTGTTCTTTCCAATTTAAGTTGTTCGTAATTGTAATACCTAGGCATTTAGTTGAATTTACGGCTTTTAGATTAGACTGATTTATCGTGTAACCGAAGTTTAACGAGTTCCTTTTAGCACTCATGTGGATGACCTCACACTTTTTGTTATTTAGGGTCAACTGCCACTTTTCGCACCATTCAGATATTTTTTCTAAATCGCTTTGCAGTTTGTTTTGATCTTCTGATGACTTTATTAGTCGATAAACGACAGCGTCATCTGCAAACAACCGAAGACGGCTGCTCAGATTGTCTGCCAAATCGTTTATATAGATAAGAAACAGCAGAGGGCCTATAACACTACCTTGGGGAACGCCAGAAATCACTTCTGTTTTACTCGATGACTTTTCGTCAACTGCTACGCACTGTGACCTCTCTGACAGGAAATTCGCAAATCCAGTCACATAACTGACACGATATTCCATAAGCACGCAATTTCACTACGAGCCGCTTGTGTGGTATAGTGTCAAAAGCCTTCCGGAAATCCATAAATACAGAATCGATCTGAAATCCCTTGTCAGTAGCACTCAACACTTCATGTGAATAAAGAGCTAGTTGTGTTTCACAAGAACGATGTTTTCTAAACCCATGTTGACTGTGCGTCAATAGACCGTTTCCTTCGCGGTAATTCATAATGTTCGAACACAATATATTTTCTAAAATCCTGCTGCATATCGACGTTAACGATACGGGCCTGTAATTACTGGATTACTACCGTTCTTGAATATTGGTGTGACCTGTGCAAGTTTCCAGTCTTTGGCTACGGATCTTTCGTCGAGCGAACGGTTGTATATGATTGTTAAGTATGGAGCTAATGCATTCCCATACTCGAAAAGAAACCTAATAGGTATACAGTCTGGACCAGAAGACTTGCTTTTATTAAGTGATTTGAGTTGCTTCACTACTCCGATGATATATACGTCACGTTACTCATGTTGGGAGCTGTTTTCGATTCGTATTCTGAAATAAGTACTTCGTCTTCTTTTGTAAAGGCATTTCGGAAGGCTGTGTTTAGTAACTCTGCTTTGGCAGCACTGCCTTCGATAGTATCTCCATTGTCATTGTGCAGAGAAGGCATTGTTTGTTTCTTGCCGCTAACATACTTTCACATACGACCAGAATCTCTTTGGATTTTCTGCCAGGTTTCGAGACGAAGTTTCGTTATCAAAACTGTTATAAGCGACTCGCATTGAACTCCGCGCCAAATTTCCAGCTTCTGTAAAGGATCGCCAATCTTGGTCATTTTGTGTCTGTTTACATTTGGCATGTTTCTTTCGTTGTTTCTGCAACAGTTTTCTAACCCGTTTGGTGTACCAAGGAGGATCAGCTCCATCATTTGTTAATATCTTTGGTTTAAATCTCTCGATTGCTGCCGATACTATTTCTTTGAATTTAACCCACATCTGGTCTACACATATATTATTAAATATAAAATGAGTAGAGATAGTCTCTCAGGTAGATGTCAAGTTAATTTTTATCTACTTTTTTGAATAGGTATATTTTTCGCTTATTTTTCGAGGATTTGGGGATTAGAATATTCAATCTCGCTACGACAACCATGTGTTCATTAATTCCTATATCGGTTTTGATCCTCGTTATTAACTCAGGATTATTTGTTACTAACAGGTCAAGTGTGATTTCACAACCGTTTACTATTCGCGTGGGCTCATGAACTAACTGCTCGAAATAATTTTCAGAGAATGCGTTCAGCAAAATTTCGGATGATATTTTATGCGTACCTCCGGAATTAAATATGTATTTTCGCCAACAAAAAAAAAATGGCTCAGAGCACTATGGGACTCAACTGCTTAGGTCATCAGTCCCCTAGAACTTAGAACTACTTAAACCTAACTAACCTAAGGACATCACACACATGCATGCCCGAGGCAGGATTCGAACCTGCGACCGTAGCAGTCGCGCGGCTCCGGACTGCGCGCCTAGAACCGCGAGACCACCGCGGCCGGCGAGAACAAGCTCTACTAACGGTGTGCTACGCCTTCCTCCTATAGTTGGTAATGCGTTCCACACAACGCTGGTGACTACTCTGAAGGACAGTAACAGGTGCAAACATGTGACTCTTTTGTATCGGTTGTGAATAAATAGTTGCCACTATTTACGTTCCAACCACTGCCCACCGTGACGATAGATGCCGCCTGGTGGCCTTGCGGGCACGTGACACGGTAACAAAAGTGTGTAAGCGGAGCAGATAAAGAGGGGGGATCACCCTAGCGAAGATGTGGCCTCCAAATCGAGAATCTACTGAGATAGTCGACTTTGCAAAGGGCAGATTACTATTACGCAGAGACTGTGAACGAGTACCTCGAAAATGGCGAAGCTGGTGGAATGTTCACGTGCTACTGTCGTGAGCAACTACGGAAAGGGGTAGAAGGACTATGAAGTTACCACTAGGCGCTGAGTGGTCGGATGTCTGAACAGAAGGTGTTGTTTGGAGGCTTGTCATCTCTGTGAAGCAGACAGATGGCAATCGGTGGCATCTGTGTCGAAGGAACACAATCCGGAGGACGCTCATGTGTTTTGGAGGACACCATTCAGCGCACATTGTTGAACATGGAGCTCCGCAGCAGACTACCATAGCGTTCACACATTGGCCCAGCGGCATTCTAAATTACGATTGTAGTGGACTCGGGATCATCGAGATCGGGCCGTGTGCACTATGGGACTTAACATCTGTGGTCATCAGTCCACTAGATCTTACAACTACGTAAACCTAACTAACCTAAGGACATCACACACATCGATGCCTGAAGCAGGATTCGAACCTGCGACCGTAGCAGTCTCGCGGTTCCGGACTGAGCGCCTAGAACCGCTAGACCACCGCGGCCGGCACAGCGACCTGGACCACAACCCTGAAAGTCTCGCTGTATAGTGGTACAGCATGCAATGTGTGGTTTTCGTGAGCAATTAAGAGGGCGGAAATGATGTTTATGTTTATCTCTATTCTAATTTTCTGCAGAGGTTCCAAAGCTCTCGGAACCGAGGTGATGCAAAATTTTTCTCGATCTGTGTATTACAAGTGTAGTGAACCAGTAGTAGTGATAAATTTACTCAATGCAAAATTTCAATGTATTTTACAGGAATGTTTATGAAGTATGGAATCACATTATTTATTTGTGTGAAACAAACTTATCGGACGTGATACACTGGTTTGTAGCACTCGCGTCAGCCTCTAGCTGTTGTTTAGTGTGCTTATTTTAGCATTTCGAATGTTACGTCGGGAATACCTGGAGGAAAAGTCACGTCGTTTCCGTGAATCTCTGTTTGGCACACCTAGAGACCTGGTATACTACGTAGGTTATGCAGTGATTGAACTGCCTCCAATGTATGTCAACAGCTTTGATCGTGTGAATGAGGTGGAGAGATTAGATCTCACGCACAGGTGTTTACACAGTAAATGTACGTCGAAACTACCCACTGCGCTTCTCGCTCACCTTGAGGGGCGTCGACGTGCGGTCTGAGAACTACAAGAAAACTACTTTCTAGGACAGAAACGAGTTCGAAAACTGTGCTCTTACGTCATCCTGAACGAAGATCTTACCAGCTTGCAAGTGGCCTTTAGACATTTTTCTCGCGATGGTAATTTAAGTCTTCGTGTATGACTATGAAGGGGCTGACGTGTGTAGTTGTGACAGAGAATCCTCTTTCGTAAAAGGCTGAGGTTGTAACCTTAGTCGTTCCCACCTAAGCGTACACAAATTTATCAGTTCTCAGCGCATTTAATTGCGGATTGTAGAACATCATGCACATTCCAAGCAGTGGCTGAAAACAAGTAGTACTGTACAAATCAGTAAGGGCAGACGTCATTGTTGGCAAGCCGAATAAAATAATAAGTGGATCCGTCTACCGACCTCCCAGTTCAGATGATACAGTTGCTGAAAAGTTCAAAGAAAACTAGAGTTTGCTTTCAAACACGTACCAGATTCATACGATAACAGTTGGTGGTGACTTTAATTTACCCTCGATATGCTGGCGAAAAGCCGGCCGCGGTGGTCTCGCGGTTCTTTTTTTTTTTTTGGCGAAAATACGTCTTTAATTCCGGAGGTACGCATAAAATATCACAGCAGTTGAGTCCCATAGTGCTCAGAGCCATTTGAACCATTTTTAGAGCCTGTGCTATTGATGGTGTGAATGGAGCGGTCTAATGCCTGTCAAATCTCTGGAACAGTTCTGAAGCGAATGCCACGAAGTGGTTCCTTCATCTACACCTACATCTGCATCTACATTTATACTCCGCAAGCCACCCAACGGTGTATGGCGGAGGGCACTTTACGTGCCACTGTCATTACCTCCCTTTCCTGTTCCAGTCGCGTGTAGTTCGCGGGAAGAACGACTGCCGGAAAGCCTTCTGCGCGCTCGAATCTCTCTAATTTTCATTTGTGACCTCCTCGGGATGTATAAGCAGGGGGAAGCAATATTTTCGATACCTCATCCAGAAACGCACCCTCTAGAAACCTGGACAGCAAGCTACACCGCGATGCAGAGCCTCTCTCTTGCGGAGTTTGCCACTTGAGTTTGCTAAACATCTCAGTAACGCTATCACGCTTACCAAATAACCCTGTGACGAAACGCGCTGCTCTTCTTTGGATCTTCTCTATCTCCTCTGTCAAACCGACCTCGTACGGATCCCACACTGATGAGCAATACTCAAGTATAGGTCGAACGAGTGTTTTGTAAGCCACATCGTTTGTTGATGGACTACACTTTCTAAGGATTCTCCCAATGAATCTCAACCTGGCATCCGCCTTACCAACAATTAATTTTATATGTTCATTCCACTTCAGATCGTTCCGCACGCATACTCCCAGATATTTTACAGAAGTAACTGCTACCAGTGTTTGTTCCGCTACCATACAGTAAAGGATCCTTCTTTCTATGTATTCGCAATACATTACATTTGCCTATGTTAAGGGTCAGTTGCCACTCCCTGCACCAAGTGCCTATCCGCTTCAGATCTTCCTGCATTTTGTTGCAATTTTGTAATGCTGCAACATCTCTGTATACTACAACATCATCCGCGAAAAGCCGCATGGAACTTCCGACACTATCTACTAGGTCATTTATATATATTGTGAAAAGCAGTGGTCCCATAACACTCGCCTGTGGCACGCCAGAGGTTACTTTAACGTCTGTAGACGTCTCTCCACTGAGAACAGCATGCTCTGTTTGCTAAAATATCACACAGCTGGTCGGATATTCCGGAGGCTCTTACTTTGTTTATCAGGCGACTGTGCGGAACTGTATCGAACGCCTTTCGGAAGTCAAGGAAAATGGCATCTACCTGGGAGCCTGCATCTAATATTTTCTGGGTCTCATGAACAAATAAAGCGAGTTGGGTCTCACACGATCGCTGTTTCCGGAATCGATGTTGATTCCTACAGAGTAGAGTCTGGGTTTCCAAAAACGACATGATACGCGAGCAAAAAACATGTTCTAAAATTCTACAACAGATCGACATCACAGATATAGGTCTATAGTTTTGCGCATCTGCTCGACGACCCTTCTTGAAGACTGGGGCTACCTGTTCTCTTTTCCAATCATTTGGAACCTTCCGTTCCTCTAGAGACTTGCGGTACATGGCTGTTCCATCTTCGGAATCAAATCTAAATCTCAAGGACTTAAGTCCGGGAGAATGGTGGATGGCACAGTACTTCCCAGTCCCATCGACCGAACACAACAGCCACAGGTTGCGCTGTATGCGCCCCCGTATTGTCGTGCAAAATGATGGGTGGGTTGGGCGGAAAGTGTCGCCGCTCCTTTCTCAAAGCTGGTCGCAGGTGATGCTCCGAAAACGAACAGTAATACTGCATCGACGGTCTGCCGTGGAGGAACGTAATGCGTTAGGATAACACCATCACAGTCGTACACGAGAATCACCATAACTCTCACCATACTGGGACTCGGACGCACTTTCAACTTTTTTGGCGATCCATAACGCTTTGAGAAAGAAGCGGCGACTTTTCCACAGATTCGACAGGCAGTAGACCGCTCCTTTCGCACCATCAACAGAACAGGTTCTGCTAAAGGTGTACTACGCCTTCCACATCGCTGGGAACGTGTTCTACACAGCGCTGGTGACTGCTTTGAAGTATAGTACCAGGTGCAAACATGTAACTCTTTTGTATCGGTTGTGAATAAATAGTTGCCACTATTTAAGTTCCAACCCTCCAACTAAGCCCTAGGGTACCTTCGCGGTGTAATGGATTTAAGCTTCTAAGTCAATGAAAGCAAAAGATATGGGCATTTACGTCACATGTTTTGCCACTCGCAAACTCACTCATCAAAAGTTACACGTTACTTCCCATGAAATTTTGCAGGAAGGAAGGATCCACAGCACGAGTAAAGTAAAAAATGTGACTACTGTTAATTTGTAATTATACCACATAAAATATTATTTTGCTATTTGATACCCGTCTGACTGCCTGTCAGTTTGTCCGTCTCTAAGCCCTGTCTTTCTCAGGACCTGGGAGCCATATAGAGTTGAAATTTATATCAAGCACTGAGGTCTATGGTCCCTAAACTCCTGAATGCATCCAGTCAAAACGTGCAGCCATTTATGTCCTATTTAACTCTCCTATCAAAATCTGTAAATGAACTGTCCACACATATAACTGCGCAGGATTCCGCAGCCAGAGTCAGTTGACATAAAAGTTTTCTGAGCATCGTTCCGCTATTAATGTAAAAAACTGTACTGGAGAAACCAGCGTTTGGGGCCACTGTACCCATGGCCGAAATTTTGGTTTCTCCAGTATAGTATCTCTTTTTATATTATGACGCGGTACAATGCTCAGAAAACATTTATGTCGACTGTCTATATGGCTGTGAAGTGCGTGGCAGAAAAACCAAGATCGTGGGATCGAATGTCATCGGACCGCGGATTTTTCAGTATTCGTTTTAATCTGGTCTTCATCTCTCAGCTATTCCGCAAGTCGCCAAAAGCATTACCTGCCCATATTGGATGACCGGGGTAGGTTAGAGGCATACAAATCGACGCAGTGGCGTGCAATAAAAAGACTTCTGTGTGCATATTCCTGACGTCGTTACATGAATAAAGGTAAATTATAATATGTAGTTTTGTTAGGCGCTAATGTGCCTCAGATGGTTTTACTTTGTAACTGACGTACTTTAGTGATTGTAGTATGTACAGGAAATGTATGCGCAAATGTGGGCCTTTACATGGGTATGTGACAAGCAGTTATAATAAAGTTGTGTTTTGGTAGTAATGAGTGGTAATACTGTAGGACCGTGTGTGCGCAGCTTGGACAGCGCTATCTGGTGGCCGGTTTCGAACCGCTAGAATCCCAGCAGGTAAGCCTGCGTTAGGGCAGTGATGATGCTGACCTGTGTTAGGCGAGCAGAGGTAGTTCCATCTGGTGACTTCAGTTTTATATATTATGGAAATAACGACCATGACAGCAGTTTTTTATTATTTGTTATTGGTTGTGACAATGACTTTTATCAGATGGTCTGCTTCATGTGCCATGATGTCCATATGCTTTTATAAATGTTAATCCACGTTTCACGTATGTGGTTCTGTAATACTTGTAATGTATATATCTAACTCATGTAAGCTCTCCCTGAAACCTGTTATGTTATACCTTCACAGATCCGCTGATGATACCTTCAGAGTTCTGAAACCGGTCATCTGTTGTTGTTGTTGTGGTCTTCAGTCCTGAGACTGGCTTGGTGCAGCTCTCCGTGCTACTCTATCCTGTGCAAGCTTCTTCATCTCCCAGTACCTACTGCAACCTACATCCTTTTGAATCTGCTTAGTGTATTCCTCTCTTGGTCTCCCTCTACGATTTTGACCACCCACTCTGGCCTCCAATAGTAAATTTGTGACACCTTGATGCCTCAGAACATGTCCTACCAACCGGTACCTTCTCCTAGTCAAGTTGTGACACGAACGTCTCTTCTCCCCAATCCTATTCAATACTTCCTCATTAGTTATGTGATCTACCCATCTAATCTTCAGCATTCTTCTCTAGAACCACATCCCGAAAGCTTCTATTCTCTTCTTCTCCAAAGTATTTATCGTCCACGTTTCATTTACATTCATGGCTACACTCCATACAAATACTTTCAGAGACGACTTCCTCACACTTAAATCTACACTCGATGTTAACAAATTTCTCTTATTCAAAAACGCTTTCCTTGCCATTGCCAGTCTACATTTTATATCCTCTCTACTTCGACCATCATCAGTTATTTTTCTCCCCAAATAGCAAACCTCCTTTACTACTTTGTCTCATTTACTAATCTAATTCCCTCAGCATCAACCGACTTAATTCGACTACATTCCATTATCCTCGTTTTGCTTTTGTTGATGTTCGTCTTATATCTTCCCTTCAAGACACTATCCATTCCGTGCAACTGCTCTTCCAAGTCCTTTGCTGTCTCTGACAGAATTACAATTTCATCGGCGAACTTTAAAGATTTTATTTCTTCTACATGTATTTCAATTCCTACTCAGAATTTTTCTTTTGTTTCTTTCACTGTTTGCTCAATGTACAGATTGAATAACATCGGGGATAGGCTATAACCCTGTCTTACTCCCTTCCCAACCACTGCTTCCCTTTCATGTCCCTCAACTCTTATAACTGCCATCTGGTTTCTGTGCAAATTGTAAATAGCCTTTCGCTTGGTGTATTTTACCCCTGCCATCTTCAGAAGTTGAATGAGAGTATTCCAGTCGACATTGTCAAAAGCTTTCCCTAAGTCTACAAATGCTACAAACGTAGGTTTGCCTTTTCTTAATCTAGCTTCTATGATAAGTCTTGGGGTCAGTATTGCCTCACGTGTTCCAATATTTTAACGGAATCCAAACTGATCTTCCCCGAGGTCGACTTCTACTAGTTTTTCCATTCGTCTGTAAAGAATTCGCATTAGTATTTTGCAGCAGTGACTTATTAAACTGATAGTTCGGTAATTTTCACACCTGCCAACACCTGCTTTCTTTGGGATTGGAATTATTACATTCTTTTTGAAGTGTGAGGGTATTTCGCCTGTCTCATACACCAGATCTCATACACTAGATGGTAGTGTTTTGTCAGGACTGGCTCTCCCAAGGCTGTCAGTAGTTCTAAGGGAATGTAGTCTACTCCCGGGGCCTTGTTTCGACTCAGGTCTTTCAGTGCTCTGTCAAACTATTCAAAATGGTTCAAATGGCTCTGAGCACTATGGGACTCAACTGCTGTGGTCATTAGTCCCCTAGAACATAGAACTACTTAAACCTAACTAACCTAAGGACATATCCATGCCCGAGGCAGGATTCGAACCTGCGACCGTAGCAGTCGCACGGTTCCGGACTGCGCGCCTAGAACCGCGAGACCACCGCGGCCGGCGTCAAAATATTCACTCCGATTCTTATCTCCCATTTCATCTTCATCTCCGTCCTCCTTCCATTTCCATAATATTGTCCTGAAGTACGTCGCTCTTGTATAGATCCTCTATATACTTCTTCCACCTTTCTGCTTTCCCATCTTTGCTTAGATCTCGGTTTCCACCTGTGCTCTTGATATTCATACAAGTGGCTGTCTTTTCTCCAAAGGTCTCTTTAATTTTCCTGTAAACAGTATCTATCTTACCCCCAGTGAGATCAGCCTCTACATCCTCACATTTGTTCTCTAGCCATCCCTGCTTAGCCATTTTGCACTTCCTGTCGATCTCATTTACTGCATTTTTATATTTTCTCCTTTGATCAATGAAATTCAATTTTTCTTCTGTTACCCAAGGATTTCTACTAGCCTTCGTCTTTTTACCTACTTCATTCTCTGCTGCCTTCACTACTTCATCCCTGAAAGCTACGCATTCTTCTTCTACTGTATTTCTTTCCCCCATTCCTTGTCAATTGTTCCCTTATGCTCTCCCTGAAACTCTGTACATCTAGTAAACGATATTGAAGCGATCGTGGCTTTTGAATTATTTTAAAAACAGAGTGATCGCCCCACGACACACCATGTGTTTACTGCAAAGTAGTATGCCGAGCCAGGAAGTGGGACATATTTACGCCTTGTTATCTTTAAAGACAAGAATATCTAAATATTCATTACATATAGCTTTTTATAAGAAATTTTTATCGTGTAATGTAATTCCTAAGTATGCCCAGATTGGAATTTAGAATATGTCTAAAGTAACCCGAGTAGTGAAGCACGAATCTGAAATATTGTGGATTAAAACGCAAATACGATATTTTTACAAACAAAGGCACATAATGCTCAGTAAGGTTGAGAAATTGGAGTGTGACCTTGCTGTGTCGCTAATTAGTGCACAGCTCGAGGTAATCAGGGCTTTTATCCAAGGTACGGTAAATAATATGAAGTTGTGTGTGCAAGCCGTTCACGACAAAAAGCTGCATATCATTCGGAAACAGTTCCTATATCTAATCTAAAATTTGCAGAACGAGTAGTGAATTTAACAGATATAGTCTTCAGTCAACAAGAAGAGGAGTTGCTTAGTAAAGGTTTGCAATACAGTATTCCGCAAAAGCGTAGCTCTAATCGGGTTAGCGAAGTCCTTGCTGAAACACAAATAGCGGTACAAGTAGCACGTTTAAAAAAGAATCAAGAAATGTCCACAGCGACTGAGGTAGCTAACATATTGGAAGGTAGTACCAAGTTCCGGACTCAGGTAAGTAAAGACAGTAATACATTAATTTGTATAAATCAAAAATTGCTAGAAAATCGCGCTATTGCTGTCCCAGCAGATACGTCTAAGGCCACAGGCATCATTCGGGAAGCTGATTATTTTTCAAAAACAGAGTAATTTTTTCGTGAAAACAGCAACACGCAGATGACTAAGAATCCAGTTAATAAGTTTAATACGGAAGTTAGGCAAGCAATAGATCGGTTGCATTCTTTGCTGGATGATAAATCTAGGCGTGATTTAAAAATGATGGCTATCGAATTACCTAAGCTGAGGGCACAGGTTAGGACGCACAAAGCAGAAAAAAGAATTAGGCCAATTGTGGATGGAAGGCAAGGCCCGATTGCTAAGGTGAATAAATATCTTAATAGGAAGTTGAAAGAACTATATGTGTTTGGAACCTCTTACAGTGTAAAGAATAGTTACGAGTTGGCAAGTTTTCTTAAGGATGTAGCAGTAACAGAGGGCGCACGTCTGGTATCTTTTGATATAGAAAATTTATACACAAATATTCCAATTAAAGAATGTCTAGAAGTGGTCAAGAATAATTTGGTAAGCATTGCAAGCTGAGCCACGCCGAACTTGTGGAATTTGTCGATCTAGTAGAAACGTCGTTATCATTTAACTGCTTTCAGTTTAATAACAAGTACTTCAGTCAGCATGACGGCTTAGCAATGGGCAATTGCCCAGCTATTACGCTGGCCGATACATTCATAAACAGCCTGGAAAGCAAGTTATTCAGGGATAATATAGCGCTAAGAAATAAAACGGGTTATTGTAAGAGATATGTAGATGACGTTATAGCCCTTGTGATAGGTGATATGTGGGATACCAATGAGTATTTAAATGCGCAGAATGCTATGCATAAGCAGATCATATTTACAGTAGACGTTGAAAGTAATAACAGTATTAACTACTTACACCTCACTATTACTAGACCGGCCGGCCGTCATATATTTAGTATTTACAGGAAACCAGTGGCTACAGACCTGGTTATACATGCCAAATCCAATCATCCATCTAAGTATAAAAAGTCCTATTTTTGCTCAATGATACATAGGTTCTTAAAGTTGGTGTTGCAACGGAGTAGCGTTAGACAAGAGATAGATGTCCTCAAGCATATAGCCTGTAGCAATGGGTATGATGAGGCCATGGTGGACAAGTAGCACATAAAAATTAAAAAAAGCTAGGATAAGAAGGAAAGGCTATCTAACAATAGTAGGGATAAAAAGTATGTTCCAATGACATATCAAGGGCCGCTGTCTGACAAAACAGACCGACAGTTTCGTAAGTCCTGGCATTTAGCACGAAAAATAGTTTGCGCTCGAAACTTAGGCACACGACTGAAGAAAGCGTCGATAACTTTAGAAACACAGGGGTATACAGATTATAATGTGGCGGGTACGAAGGTTTTTATGTGGGGCAGACAGGGAGATTGTTTTTTACGCGTACACGAGTACCCACAATGAATGCGCTTTGGGTGAACATCTGCGGGATTCGAACCATAAAATTACTGATATGGAGCAAGGTATGAAAATCTTGCATAAAGCACCGAAAGGGTGCAAACTCAACCTTTTGGAAAACATCGAAATGAAATTTACTAAACCAGAAAGAGGTTTCCGAGCAAATTGTTGAACGACCAGTTAGAATCGGCGGATCATAATTTCTTTGACACACTTGATGCGGTATTCTAGAGACCCTGTGCGACGTATTCACACATTGTGATGGGTGCTGTGCATCTATTATTCTCGGAAAGCCACCTTTAGAATACTGATAATGTTATTTATGTGTTTTTAGGTGGGCCTACCTTGGTAAAGTAAATACTTGTTATAAGGCTTGAAGGGTAGTTGGCCAGCTGCGCCAGTAAAACTTTACTCGATGACTACCATTGCCCGCCAAGCTTGTCTTCGTTGCGTTCTTATTTTATTTATTTTTATAGTTTACAGGCATATTCGTGTATGGAGCCAGAACGCGTGTGTGTTTGGTATCATAGTAATATGGTTTTTCATTATTCCCCATCCGGTGAGGCCCATGGACATAACGAGTGCCATGCCGATGGGAGCGTAGGTGGAGTCAAAAATGCTTCAAATGGCTCTGAGCACTATGGGACTTAACATCTGGGGTCATCAGTCCTCTAGAATTTAGAGCTACTTAAACCTAACTAACCTAAGGACATCACACACATCCATGCCCGAGGCACGATTCGAACCTGCGACCGTAGCAGTCAGGCGGTTCCAGACTGACGCGCCTAGAACCGCACGGCCCCACCGGCCGGTGGGTGGAGTCAATGTGCATCTTGGTCCTGTTCCTGTGCCCGTCGGTTTGCTTATGATCTGGGATTCCTTAACTCCATGCGCCTATGCACGTTTTCGTAGTTGATTCGTACCTTGCTCATACAGAATGTATAGATGGTGAGAGACTTTATAGCAAGTTAATACGTTCTTTTTAAGCGCTTACAATACCTAAGACCATAGTGCCTAGACAGGTAAAGCCCAGCTTACACGTTTTAATCGCTCTTCACATTTTACCTAAGTCGTGTTATGAACATCCGCCCCGGTGGTCTTGCGGTTCTAGGCGCGCAGTCCGGAACCGTGCGATTGCTACGGTCGCAGGTTCGACTCCTGCCTCGGGCATGGATGTGTGTGATGTCCTTAGGTTAGTTAGGTTTAAGTACTTCTAAGTTCTAGGGGACTAATGACCACAGCAGTTGAGTCCCATAGTGCTCAGAGCCATCTGAACCATTTTTTTTGTTATGAACACCTTTCTGTGTGCATATACCTGGCGTCCTTATATGAATAAAGGTAAATTATAATATGTAGTTTTGTAAGGCCCTAACGGATAATGTCTATGCCTCAAATGCTTTTACTTTGCAATTGACGTACTTTATAGTGATTGTAGTATGTACAGGAAACGTATGAGCAAATGTGGTCCTTTGCATGGGTATGTGACCAGGAGTTATAGTGAAGTTGTGTTTTGGTAGTAATGAGTGGTAATACTGTAGGACCGTGTGTGCGCAGCTTGGACAGCGCTATCTGGTGGCCGGTTGCGAACCGCTAGAATCCCAGCAGGTAAGCCTGCGTTAGGGCATTGATGATGCTGACCTGTGTTAGGCGAGCAGTGGTAGTTTCATCTGGTGACTTCAGTTTTATATTTTATGGAAATAACGACCATGACAGCAGTTTCTTTATTATTTGTTATTGGTTGTGACAATGACTTTTATCAGATGGTCTGCTTCATGTGCCATGATGTCCATATGCTTTTATAAATGTTAATCCACGTTTCAGCTATGTGGTTCTGTAAAATTTGTAACGTATATATCTAACTCATGTAAGCTCTCCCTGAAACCTGCTATGTTATACCTTCGCTGATCCGATGATGGCACCTTCAGAGTGCTGAAACCGGTCATCTAGTACGCCGAAGCGAAAATTGAGGCGATCGTGACTTTTCAATTAATTTAAATCAGAGTGACCGCTCCAAGACACACGATGTGTTAACTGCAAAAAAGAATTGCACCCGCCTATTAAGCCATACGAAACTATTATCATTACCTATATACATAATTAAGTTTGTACAGAGTACGAGTCCCACTCGGAATTGTTCGATTTTATACGCTGAAGCGTCGAAGAAACTCATAAAGGCATTCGTTTTAAAATACAGACATATCCAGGTTGGAAGAACACCGCGCTGCGGTCAGCAACGCCTATACAAAACAACAAGTGTCTGGCCTGATTGTTAGATCGGTTACTGCTGCTGTAGTGGCAGGTTATCAAGATTTAAGTGAGTTTGAACGTCGTGTTACAGCTGGTGCACTAGCGATGGGATACAGCATCTCCAAGGCAGCGGAAAAGTGGGAATTTCCCGTATGATCACTTCGCGAATGTAACCGGTAAAACATCAAATCACCGACATCAGTGCGGACGGAAAAATATCCTGGATTAAAGAGACCAGCGACGATTGAAGATAATCGTTCAGCATGACAGAAGTGCAACCCTTCCGAAAATTGCTCCAGATTTCAATGCTGGGCCATCAAGTGTCAGCGTGCGAACCATTCGACGAAACATCATCGACATGGGCTTTTGGAGCCAAAGGCCCACTCGTGTACCCTTCATGACAGCACGGCACAAAGTTTTTCGCTTCGCATGGGCCCGGCGACACCGAGTTTGGACTGTCGATGACTGGAGATATGTTGCTGGTCGGACGAGTCTCGTTTCAAATTGTATCGAGCGGATGGACGGGTACGGGTATGGAGACAGCCTCATGAGTCCATGACCCCTGCATGTCAGCAGGGCACTGTTCGAACTGGTGAAGACTCTGTAATGGTGTGAGCCGCGTACAGTTGGAGTGATATGGGATCCCTGATACGTCTAGATACGTGACACATACGTACGCGACCTGTCATGAGCGATGGACTAGTGCAATTCCAGCAGGACAATGCGACACCCCACACGTCCAGAGTGGCTCCAGGAACACTTCCGTTGGCCACCAAAGTCCCCAGACGTGAACATTATTGAGACTATCTACATCTACATCCATACTCCGCAAGCCACCTCACGGTATGTACCTTGAGTACCTCTATCGGTTCTCCCTTCCATTCCAGTCTCGTATCGTTCGTGGAAAGAAGGATTGTCGGTATGCTTCTGTGTGGGCTCTAATCTCTCTGATTTTATCCTCATGGTCTCTTCGCGAGATATACATAGGAGGGAGCAATATACTGCTTGACTCTTCGGTGAAGTTATGTTCTCTAAACTTTAACAAAGCCCGTACCGAGCTACTGAGCGTCTCTCCTGCAGAGTCTTCGAGTTTATCTATCATCTCTGTAACGCTCTCGTGATTACTAAATGATCCTGTAACGAAGCGCGCTGCTCTCTTCTATCAACCCTATCTGGTACGGATCCCACACTGCTGAGCAGTATTCAAGCAGTGGGCGAACAAGCGTACTGTAACCTACTTCCTTTGTTTTCGGATTGCATTTCCTTACGATTCTTCCAATGAATCTCAGTGTGGCATCTGCTTTACCGACGATCAACTTTATATCATCATTCCATTTAAAATCACTCCTAAATGCGTACTCCCAGATAATTTATGGAATTAACTGCTTACAGTTGCTGACCTGCTATTTTGTAGCTAAATGAAAAGGGACCTTTCTTTCTATGTATTACACTTGTATACATTGAGATTCAATTATCATTCCCTGCACCATGCGTCAATTCGCTGCAGATTCTCCTGCATTTCAGTACAATTTTCCATTGTTATAACCTCTCGATACACCACAGCATCATCCGCAAAAAGCATCAGTGAACTTCCGATGTCATCCAAAAGTGCATTTGTGTTTATTGTGAATAGCAACGGTCCTATTACACTCACCTGCGGCACACCTGAAATCACTCTCACTTCGGAAGACTTCTCTCCATTGAAAATGACATGCTGCGTTCTGTTATCTACGAACTCTTCAATCCAATCACACAATTGGTCTGATAGTCCATATGCTCTTACTTAGTTCATTAAACGACTGTGGGGAACTGTATCGAACGCCTTGAGGAAGTCAACAAAGACGGCATCTACCTATGAAACCGTGTCTATGGCCCTCTGAGTCTCGTGGACGAATAGCGCGAGCTGGGTTTCACACGACCGTCTTTTTCGAAACCCACGCTGATTCCTACAGAGCAGATTTCTAGTCTCCAGAAATGTCATTATACTCGAACATAATACGTGTTCCAAAATTCTATAACTGATCGACGTTAGATATATAGGTCTATAGTTCTTACGCATCTGTTCGACGTCCCTTCTTGAAAACGGGGATGACCTGTGCCCTTTTCCAATCCTTTGGAACGCTTCGCTCTTCTAGAGACCTACGGTACACCGCTTCAAGAAGGGGGGCAAATTCCTTCGCGTACTCTGTGTAAAATCGAACTGGTATACCATCAGGTCCAGCAGACTTTCCTCTTTTGAGCCATTTTAATTGTTTCTCTATCACTCTGTCGTCTATTTCGATATCTACCATTTTGTCATTTGTGCGACAGTCTAGAGAAGGAACTACAGTGCAGTCTTCCTCTGTGAAACAGCTTTGGAAAAAGACATTTAGTATTTCGGCCTTTAGTCTGTCACCCTCTGTTTCAGTACCATTTTGGTCACAGAGTGTCTGGACATTTTGTTTTGATCCACCTACCGCTTTGACATAAGACCAAAATTTCATAGGGTTTTCTGCCAAGTCAGTACATAGAACTTTACTTTCGAATTCATTTAACGCCTCTCGCATAGCCCTCCTCAACTACATTTTGCTTCGCGTAATGTTTGTTTGTGTTCAAGGCTTTGGCTATGTTTATGTTTGCTGTGAAGTACCCTTTGCTTCCGCAGCAGTTTTCTAACTCGGTTGTTGTACCACGGTGGCTCTTTTCCATCTCTTACGATCTTGCTTGGCACATACTCATCTAACGCATATTGTACGATGGTTTTGAACTTTGCCCATTGATCCTCAACACTATCTGTACTTGAGACAAAACTTTTGTGTTGAGCCGTCAGGTACTCTGTAATCTGCTTTTTGTCACTTTTGCTAAACAGAAAAATCGTCCTACCTTTTTTAATATTTCTATTTACCGCTGAAATTATCGATGCAGTAACCGCTTTATGATCGCTGATTCTCTGCTCTGCATTAACTGTTTCAAATAGTTCGGGTCTGTTTGTCACCAGAAGGTCTAATATTAACGAGTCGGTTCTCTGTTTAACTGCTCAAGGTAGTTTTCAGATAAAGCACTTTAAAAAATTTTGGTGGATTCTTTGTCCCTGCCACCCGTTATGAACGTTTGAGTCTCCCAGTCTATATCCGGCAAATTAAAATCTCCACCCAGAACTATAACATTACGGGGAAATCCACTCGAAATATTTTCCAAATTATCCTTCAGGTGCTCAGCCACAACAGCTGCTGAGCCCGGGGCCCTATAGAGACATCCAATTACCATGTCTGAACCTGCTTTAACCGTGACCTTCACCCAAATTATTTCACATTTCTGATCTTCGCCAATTTCCTTCGATACTATTGCACTTCTTATCGCTATAAACACGCCTCCCCCTTCACTGTCCAGCCTGTCTCTGCGGTATACATTCCAGTCTGAGTTTAGGATTTCATTACTGTTTACATATGGTTTCAGCCAACTTTCTGTCCCTAGTACTATATGGGCATTGTGACCGTTTATTAATGAGAGCAGTTCTGGGACCTTTCTATAGACGCTCCTGCTGAAACGTCCCCTTAGAAAAACTATACACGACTGTGCTTAAACTGACACACAGTATTTTTAGCGCAACGCAATCTGACTTTCAAAAATCCCTACGACGAATGGCCCTGACTAACATTAACCTATACCTTTCACAAATCACTTACCTCACCAAAAATCTTCGTTACTCGAACTACTGCAACACAGCGAGCGCCGCTACTGCCAGCTAACTAAAAGATTCAAACTACGGAAGTCACTAACTACTGATAGGCACAGTTAGCAAATGAAAGATTTTAATAGGGAACAAACAATGTATTTACCTTTATAGTCATAATATATATATCAGTTCATGACACCAATTCTTACAAATTTCAAAACTCCGCAATCTCTCTCCCCACGTCCACCACTGCTGGCGGCTCACCTCCAACTGCGCAACGCTACACGCTGTTAGCATCCAGCTGCCGCTGCCCAACACTACAATGGCAGACAACAATGCAAACCAGCCACAGACAGCACACAGCACAGCCAGTGATTTTTATACAGAGCGCTACGTGGCGGCGGCGTTACCAATAAAAAAACCTAAACAGCTTACTTACACTGCAGTTTACTATTAGCACATTAATATTGTTATTGCCTGTTGCATTTTGCCTACATCTACCTTGCCGCGTCTCAGGAGGCGTCTTGTCGGGCCTAGGGAAGGAATTCTCTAACCTAAAAACCCCCATGTGCACTCCACACGTACTCCGCTACACACGTAGCCGCTTCCGGCGTGTAGTGCACGCCTGACCTATTCAGGGGGACCCTACATTTCCGATAGCGGAGGTCGAGAAATTTGCACCCCAGATCTCCGCAGAATCGTCTGAGCCTTTATTTTAAGCCATCTACCCGGCTCCAAACCAGAGGACCGCGATCGGTTCTGGCAACGATACTATAAATAGTTAGCTCAGATTCCACCCCGCGAGCGAGGCTTTCCGCCTTCACCAATTCCGCCAACCGCCTGTACGAACTGAGGACGACCTCTGAACCCATACTATCTGGGATGCTTTGCAACATGCCGTTCGGAAGTGATCTCCATCCCTTCGTACTCTTACGTATTTATGGACAGCCTTGCAGGATTCATGGTGTCAGTTCCCTCCAGCACTACTTCAGACATTAGTCGAGTCCATGCCACGTCGTATTGCGGCATTTATGCGTGCTCATTAGGGCCCTACACGATATTAGGCAGGTGTATCAGTTTCTTTGGCTCTTCAGTGTAGTTATAGAGTGCATACAGCTTATGGAGATACACTGGTGTCCAAAGTGAAAGCGACAAACTGCTGTTTCCCCGTCCTGTGTGCCTAATTGACAATATACTGATAGCAAATTATCAACAGATCTTCGTAGGATTTTCTGCACGGAAGATGGCATTCCGGTCGACGGACAACCAGGCGAAGGATGACGTCATCAATCAAATGGGGTAGAGTTTGCCAGGTCGTTCCGCATCCAAAACCGCTGCTTACATAGTCACAGACGGTGCACTGTGGCACATATAAGGAGCCTACCATACTCTCAGCGGTGGAGGGCCATAGGAATAATGGAATCATTTGGCCATATGGCTTAATGTGAATCGTTGTACTCCTTTTCGGATGTGGCTACAGTATAGAGACTGAAATTGTTCCCCGAATACCTGGACATGGGCGACCACATGTAACATCACAAAGAGAGGACCGCTATTTGGCTTTAGGACACTACGGTACTGCACGACAACTGACATCCACTGGCCGTGTCCTATCGAGGCAAACGGGGTACAGAAGACTTCGGCAGAGTGGATTTTATTGTCGGAGACTTGCTGTATGTGTACCTGTGACGTGTCTTCTCAGAAGAGAACATCTGGAGTGGGGACGTTAACATTCCACCTAGATGGGCTAACAATGGGCCAATGTTCTTTTCACAGATGAGTCCTGATGTGGCCTGGAGAGTGATTCTCGACGGATTTGCATCTGGAGGGAACGTGGAACACGATTTCGAGACCCAAACGTTGTCGAAAGAGACCGGTTTCGAGGATAATCCCTAATGGCAAGGATTATGTTTACCGCTCTAACACCTCTTCACGAAATTGTACGGGTAAAGCGTCAAGGTTTAACTGCTGTCAAGTATCGTGACGAGATCTTGAGACCACATTTGGCGTTGTTGTAACGTGTTGTGGATTCAGGATTCGTATTGATGGACGATAATGCTCGACCTCATAGAGCACGGGTGGCTGATGTTTTCTTGGAAAAGGAATGCACGTACTGAGTGGCCTGCTCGTTCTCCCGATTTGAATCCAAAGGAGCATGTGCGGGGTGGACTAGGGAAACGGCTTCCATCACGTCAGCATCCACCAACCACTCTCCAAGAAGAAGGAGCAGATCTGCAGGAAGAATTGGGGTTATTTCGTCAACATGAAACTGGAGACATGTCGTTGTCAGGGTCTTATTGCTGCCAGCCTGGGCACGCTGACCAGTTGTCGGAATGTCTGTGCAAATCCGTTACGTTGGAAAAAACGCAGAAGTTTCTTGTCTACCGTTACGGAGGTTGCAATTGTTAACGTTCTGTACTATTTTCATTGTTTCTTCTTTACTACCACCCGTTTATATTGTTTTGTGGAGAAATAAACGCAACCTTTCCAAACTCCTTTTGTTACTTTAATCTTGGACACCAGCGTATTTCAGATGCTTATCCACAACATGATATAGAGGAACAAAATTTTCCTTCGGGTGGCCACTGTACCCAACTTTTGCCTAGATGTAGATGGAGATGGAGATGGATATGGACATGGGCGTTAGCGGGCTTGGGAGTCGGGTCAGCGACCGCAGACTGCCCGCTAAGGCTGACGTACGGGGAAGGCCGGGCGAGTGTGCTCTTTGAAAGCTACCGGCTGCCTCGCCTATCCGATCTGTCAGCGGCGAAGAAAGGGTCCTTTTTCCGCGAAAGGCCAGCACAGTGGTTGGCTGTGAGCGGCGCCTCATTGCAGAGCGATCGCAGATAGGCCAGAAGCCTCTCTCTGAGAGCAGCCAGTTTCCATTTAGTTCTACTAGCGTCATGTCGGTCACCTCACTTGTTCGAGGCCAATAACAAATCGACATATTTTCGCTACGAAGTGCATAGCCTCACCGGACAACAAATTAGTCACCCCTAGAGAAATCATTACAAGCATCTACATCTACGTATGCTCCCCGCAAGCCATTGTAAGGTGTGTGGCGGAGGGTACCCTGCACCACTAGCTGTCATTTACATTCCTGTTTCACTCGCAAACAGAGCGAGGAAAAGCGGCTATGTACATCCCTATGAGCTGTGAGTTCGCTGACCTTATCTTCGCCGCCTTTACGACCAAGGTATCTTGGCGACAGTAGAATCGTTCTGCAATCAGCTTCAAATGTCGGTTCTCTCAATTCTCCCAGCAGGGTTTCTCTAGGGATTCCCATCTGAGTTCCCCAAGAACCTCAGCAACGCTTACGTGTTCTTCGAACCTACCGGTAACAAACCTATCAGCCCGCCTGTGAATTGCTTCGACGTCTTCCTTCAATCCGATCTCATACGGATCCCAAACACTCGAGCAGCACTCAAGAACAGGTCGCACCAGCGTCCTGTATGCGGTCTCCTTTACAGGTGAACCACTCTTTCCTAAAATTCTCCCAATAAAAGGAATTCGACTATTCGCCTCTCCTGCCACAGTTCTCACATGCTCGTTCCACTTCATATAGCTTTGCAACGTTACGCCCAGATATGTAAACGAGCCGGCCGGAGTGACAGAGCAGTTCTAGGCGCTTCAGTTTGGAACCACGCGAATCCTGCCTCGGGCATGGATGTGTGTGATGTCCTTAGGTTAGTAAGGTTTAAGTTGTTCTAAGTTCTAGGGGACTGATGACCTCAGATGTTAAGTCCCATAGTGCTTAGAACCATTTGTACCACGAACCCACTTTCCCGACGGATGTTTTCTCGGTTTGTTGCGACGCTTCAGGAAACGGTAAGTTTCAACCACGACAACGCAATCGTCGAAGCACTCGCACAGACGAAGCTGCCGAAGTTACTGTTGTCGCTTCCATTGCTATGAAACCACATGTGTGAACACGACAGCTTGAACACGAGATTGGCATTCCTAAAACCAGCGTATATCATATTCTTACAAGCCACCGGTTCCATCCTTACCATGTATACCTATACAAAGAATTGCACGGGAATGATTTCCAGAATCGTGTACAGTTCTGTCAGTGAGGACAGCAGCAAATCCTCACCAAGCCGAACTTCTTCTCCACTGTTCTGTTTACCGATTAATGTTCCTTCTCAAACAAAGGACAAGTAAATACAAGGAACAACAACGACAACCCACGGTGGCTCAGACAGGTGGAACATCAGTGTCAATGGAGAGTTAACGTCTGGTGTGGGATGCTTGGTGTGATAATTATTGGCCCTTATTTCATCAATGGTAGTTTAAACGGCACAGCTTATGCCAACATCCTCAGACGAAATCTTCCTCCTCTTCTGGATGAAGTGCCGCTAAGGACCAGAATACTTATGTGGTTTCAACACGATGGATGTCCAGCACATAATGCCTTGCGTGCACGTCGTGTTCTGAACCGAAGGTATCCTGTCAGGTGGGTTGGTCGACGAGGAGCAGTTAGTTGGCCAGCTAGGTGTCCTAATCTAAGTCCTCTGGACTTTTTTCTTTGGACATGCAGGAACGTATCATGCTTGCTTGTAACTCTCTTCAGCAACCAACACTGGAAGCAGTAAATAATTCTTTCATTCAAGGTGTGCACCAGTGTATCGGTGTCCAGGGTCATCACTTTGAGCACTTTTGAATGCTCTACTCCTGCGCAATGGTACAAGAGAGACAAAGTCGTTTTCCTTCACTTTTTCACTTCGCAGCCAAGTACCCGACAAAATTAGGGTGTCATTACAGGTGATCTGGCGATTCTGTGTCAGGACATTCAAACAGCACAATGTAGTATTATCAAGGGTAAATCTCTTAACCACACTTGAGGACTGTGGTACAAAAGTTTGTTGCGACAAAATGGCTAAGTCTACAGACTTACTAAAGGTGTTAAGGAAAAAACACTAAATAAATACAAAATACATCTCAAAGTACACAAAGACTAATACTTCCGACAGGACCTGCAGAGGGTCTTTATGGAACCGAAATAGTTATTTAAAACAAAAAGAGTGGTACAGAATATATCTGAAACAGGAAAGAAAAAGTAACGAGTAAAGTTTTAGTTCTAAAATAGACTGAAGCGAACAGTCAGACTAAGAGGAAATACAAAAATTCAGGAAAAGCTCCAGAGTTATTCAGAAATCAAAAAAATCAAGCTGGTTGAAATTCTGTTCGCATATTAAAAGAATTGGATGAACTAAATTAACTAGACAAGTTTTACCCTTGCACGAAATTCGCCATAACGCTACGACTGATATAAATCACATCGCAATAGTACAAGAGTGAATGTCAACATTACATTAAGGCATTCGTGATCTAATAGGTGTAAGGGCGTGGATAAATAGTTTGGGTGTCTGAACGACTGATTTTTTCTTCAGAGGTTACGTGAAGCGCCAAAGGGAAGAGTGAGCGGAAACGCTTTGTTCTGATGATCGTATGCTGGGGTGTTACTGTACCACTTTAGCTATTATTCTCAATAGTATAATTCATCACTGAAAAGGAGCTTCTTTTCGGCTCTGGTATTTTTTTAAAAACAATAATTTTCTTGTAAGATCAGATGGCGTCTTTTCTTATTGACACATCACTTTCATGTGTTGTTCTCTAGAGGTTGAGTTCTGATTATGTTCTCTATAGGGCTCTACAAATGTGGAGTGGTTTGTTCCACATTTTCTGGATACCACACCGGTGTGTCAGACACAACATACTTGCTCCGGACACTGCAAGAGGGCTGTACAAGCAATGATCACACGCACGGCACAGCGGACACACCAGGAACCGCGGTGTTGGCCGTCGAATGGCGCTAGCTGCGCAGCATTTGTGCACCGCCGCCGTCAGTGTCAGCCAGTTTGCCGTGGCATACGGAGCTCCATCGCAGTCTTTAACACTGGTAGCATGCCGCGACAGCGTGGACGTGAACCGTATGTGCAGTTGACGGACTTTGAGCGAGGGCGTATAGTGTGCATGCGGGAGGCCGTGTGGACGTACCGTCGAATTGCTCAACACGTGGGGCGTGAGGTCTCCACAGTACATCGATGTTGTCGCCAGTGGTCGGCGGAAGGTGCACGTGCCCGTCGACCTGGGACCAGACCGCAGCGACGCATGGATGCACGCCAAGACCGTAGGATCCTACGCAGTGCCATAGGGGACCGCACCGCCACTTCCCAGCAAATTAGGGACACTGTTGCTCCTGGGGTATCGGCGAGGACCATTCGCAACCGTCTCCATGAAGCTGGGCTACGGTCCCGCACACCGTTAGGCCGTCTTCCGCTCACGCCCCAACATCGTGCAGCCCGCCTCCAATGGTGTCGCGACAGGCGTGAATGGAGGGACGAATGGAGACGTGTCGTCTTCAGCGATGAGAGTCGCTTATGCTGATTTCATTCCACAAGACACATCAATGGACCACCTCCATTGACAGTCGACAGGACGTACCACCCTAGGATTTTCCGTGACCCGTTAATGCGTATTATGACATTTCACTGCACCATAATTAGTGAACGTGGATTCACTAGGGAACATAACACTTCGCAAGACGTGCAGAGTGAAATTACTGTCACCAGAAAAGTACTTGGCCTCGAACAAACAGATCTGTATGAACGTTTGGTTACAGGACCATTATGTACCTCTGAATGTGCTGGAGGGTGTCGTTTTTGTGCAAAACTCTGCAGTCATGCTCTAGATATCACTGTAGATGTAATTGTAGACGCCATACGCAATGCAGCAATCTTAACTATAAATGTAAATACGGAATGTCAATAAAATGCTCCGAGCAATAAGAATGACTGCAAAACGCACAGTGAAGAAATGCATGTTGATCGCATGGCGTATTTGCACATTCTATAATATCAGTGTTGAACGCCACGTCAGTGACACTTTTGAAGTTGTTCACTGGTTCACCAATATCGTAGTCAGCGTTCTGCCACGCGTAACGAAGCATTGGTCTGTATACTCCCGCAGATAACTGATTGTAAATGACAGAATGCGTATTCGTGATAAAGAATCTGTCGTGCAATTTCGGCTGCATATTACTGGAATGTAGTTTAATGAAGTTTTTTATTCTCTTGGCATATATTTTATATTGCCTGAAGAAATACACATCCAGAGGTTGTGCATATTTTGTAGTTTTAGGCGGAATGATTTTTAAATCAACACGTTTTCCGCCACATGCTTCCAGCAGTACTCGTTCATCCTTATCTCCAGACCAGGAGTCACAAAGTAGTAATGACTTTCTCGACAAATGTGAATTCAAAAACTGACAGATGTTGTTTCGTCGTCTTCCCACTCACACTTGCATCGACGACGACATTTGGAGGGCACTGTGTTTTTATTTCCCTTGACACGCGGGGTCCAAACTTTCCACTGCATTCTTGGAAGCAAATATAGAGTTTGTCTGCCAATCGTCCGTTTATTGATATAGCAACACCAATCGTGTAACTATGTGTTGCACAGTTAACTGATTGCAACATCGCGACAGTGTTTCTCTACCCTTTCATGGATAGTGTTCTGTCACAAGAAAGTTCATAGCTGAACTGTCTCTGATCACAGTTCCATACAGACCTAATGTCGATGTATCTTCTCGTGATATGCTGATTGACGTCAGCAACAAACGATTTAGCTCTTTCAATCAGCTCTTCTTCGCCATCCTTATCTTTTGGTGCTTGGAGCATAGTAATACGGTGTGATGTTATCCTAAACTCATTTTTCAAATTAGTAATAAATCTTAGTGAAGCTGTAAAGTTTGTACACCCGAGATTTCTGGCTACGTTCAATGCCTAATGTTATAAATGCCAATAATGAACGGCGGAACCGCATTCTCGCGCTTCATCGAATTTCGCCATTACACGCTCCTTGATGGTCTTGAATAGCAGTATACGATTTCCTTTGAAAACTGTATTTCCTTCTGTTTTCTTTGCCACGTAATCCAGTACGTTTTTAACATTGCTTTTAGACTTCAGTTTAGGGTATCTTTTCAGTAGCTTATCGAATGTGTCGTATGTTCTCCAGTGTGTTGTCATCAAACGCCGTGATGATACTTGCAACTTTAACATTCTTCTTGGGAGACGGTGGGTATTCACTGTCACTGCTTCCATCGCCTCTTCCCGCACTTGCCGCAGCACTACCGTTTGCAATGAGTTGTTCGTCATTATCATCCCTATCATCATCATTATGTGTGAGTGTTACAACAGTATCTGTTTCTAATTTATGCTCCTATTTCTGCACTATAATAGATACCAGAAAACATGCGAATGATTCGTCTTCTACACCAGTACCATCTTCACGAAGAAGGGTTCTTTGTAACTTCATCTCAACCAATCGCAATACATTAGCAGGATTGATTACCAATCTCCGGGCCATCTGACGCTTCAATACACAAATAATGTCACAAAACGCAACTTCAGAGGCGCACTGCACCGTCCCTACTGGTCCCGACTGGCGTACCGGCAGCTCAGTGTGCAATGCGGCATGGCTTACGCAGAGGTCTCTAACGGACGACTGCAGAGTTTTGCAGATGCGGGAGTATCACATGTGCAATAAGACACCTTTACATAATTTCTCACACGATTTTGGTGTATTTGTGTTTGTTCAGGCCAAGTACTTTCCTGGTCAGTCCATTCGCAGATTGAAATCGTTCCCATTCAGCTCCTAGTCAGTGACAGACCGTGCAGATGTAAGCTGTGACCTTGTAATATACACCACATCTAAAGGTGGCAGGGGTAAAATACAGGGAGCGAAAGGCTATTTACAATTTGTACAGAAACCAGATGGCAGTCATAAAAGTCGAGGGGCATGAAAGGGAAGCAGTGGTTGGGAAAGGAGTGAGACAGGGTTGTAGCCTCTCCCCGATGTTATTCAATCTGTATATTGAGCAAGCAGTAAAGTAAACAAAAGAAAAATTTGGAGTAGGTATTAAAATTCATGGAGACGAAGTAAAAACTTGGAGGTTCGCCGATGACATTGTAATTCTGTCAGAGACGGCAAAGGACTTGGAAGAGCAGTTGAACGGAATGGACAGTGTCTTGAAAGGAGGGTATAAGATGAACATCAACAAAAGCAAAACGAGGATAATGGAATGTAGTCAAATTAAATCGGGTGATGCTGAGGGAATTAGATTAGGAAATGGGACACTTCAAGTAGTAAAGGAGTTTTGCTATTTAGGAAGTAAAATAACTGATGATGGTCGAAGTAGAGAGGATATAAAATGTAGACTGGCAATGGCAAGGAAAGCGTTTCTGAAGAAGAGAAATTTGTTAACATCGAGTATAGATTTAAGTGTCAGGAAGTCATTTCTGAAAGTATTTGTATGGAGTGTAGCCATGTATAGAAGTGAAACATGGACGATAACTAGTTTGGACAAGAAGAGAATAGAAGCTTTATAAATGTGGTGCTACAGAAGAATACTGAAGATCACGTAACTAATGAGGAGGTATTGAATAGGATTGGGGAGAAGAGAAGTTTGTGGCACAACTTGACTAGAAGAAGGGATCGGTTGGTAGGACATGTTTTGAGGCATCAAGGGATCACAAATTTAGCATTGGAGGGCAGCGTGGAAGGTAAAAATCGTAGAGGGAGACAAGAGATGAATACACTAAGCAGATTCAGAAGGATGTAGGTTGCAGTAGGTACAGGGAGATGAAGCAGCTTGCACAGGATAGAGTAGCATGGAGAGCTGCATCAAACCAGGACTGAAGACAACAACAACAGATGTAAGACAAATACCAGTGACTGCAACAACGTCTCGTAAGCTGACATGGCGATCAGGGTGTATTGTAGCTGAAACAGACGCCTCCATCTCCTTACTGGCTGCCTGTCTTTATCTGCTCTCCCACGCCTTCTTGCTTCCCCAAGTCGGTCGTTCAGCGCAAAAGAACATACTGGCTCCCGGAACTCTTCGGTCTCCCAGCATACGCCATGGCTTCATCGCTATCGTGTCGGCATTTGCCGAGCATCAGCAACAAATATGTCAACAAACTCGCTGGACGTGCATGCCACGTCTATTCGACGTCAACACGGAAACCCGTTTGCCCCTGCTGTCAGAGCTGCCACGTATACGGCGGTGTGAGGCGAGGGTCATCAGTCTAACAGAACATGACATCTAACAGCACATCTAGGAAGTCCGGCGCTCCGTTACTTCGGCGACGTTATACACTGAAGAGGCAAAGAAATTAGTACACCTGCCCCCGCGAGCAAGCGGAAGTGCCGCTACACGACGTGGCACGGACGCGACTAACGTCTGAAGTACTGGAGGGAATTGGCATCATGAAGCCTGTAGGGCTGTCCATAGATCCGTAAGAGTACGTGGGAAAGTCCCCACTTCATCGAGACCTCGGAGATGCTTTGTCATACTGCTCGTGCGCCGACTATAACACCACCTTCAAACTCACTTAAATCTTGCTTACCTGCCGTTGTAGCAGCAGTAATCGACGCCAGACACTTGTTGTCTATATTCGTTGCCGACTGCAGTGCAGTGTTCTGCCTGTTTACATATCTCTGTATTTGAATACGCATGCCTACGGCAGCTTCTTTGGAGCTCCAGTGTATATTGTCTGCAGGCCGATTGCACGGCGCATCGTGTTGTGCATTCAGGAACGTGGGCACACATCTGAACACCTCACTCGCGGCAACATTCCGCAAGCAGCAGATCCGACTGCGCACTGCCCAGTGTTGTGTACAGTACATTGCATCCACTACTATCACTTTGAAGGTTTCGAGCTGCCAAAATGTGACTTAAATAGATCTGTACATAGCTGGATTAAATACATCAACTAAATGACAGAAAAAAACTACTGTTATATTTAGAAAATTGTATCTCGTTGCTCCCTGGAAAATAACTCAATGAGTGTATCGTTTCTTACGTGTACTTATCTCAATAAATAAAATTGTCACTTATTGTTTTGTAAATTGTATGGGAGGACACTTTGAAACGTCCCCTTAGAAAAATTACACATAACTGTGCTTAAACTGACACACAATATTTTTAGAGCAACGCAATCTGACTTTCAAAACTCCCTACAAAAGGATGGCCCTGACTAACATTAACCTATACGTTTCACGTATCACTTACGTCACAAAAATCTTGGTTACTCGAACTACTGCAATACAGCGAGCGCCACTACTGCCAGCTAAATAAAAGATTCAAACTACGGAAGGCACTAACTACTGATAGGCATAGTTAGCAAATGAAAGATTTTAATAGAGAACAAACAATGTATTTACCTTAATAGTCATAATATATATATCAGTTCATGACACCAATTCTTACAAATTTCAAAACTCCGCCATCTCTCTCCCCACGTCCACCACTGCTGGCGGCTCACCTCCAACTGCGCAACGCTACGCGCTGTTAGCATCCAGCTGCCACTGCCCAACACTACAATGGCAGACAACAATGCAAACCAGCCACAGACTGCACACGGCACAGCCAGTGATTTCTATACAGAGCGCTTCGTGGCGGCGGCGTTACCAATAAAAAAACCTAAACAGCCTACTTACAACTTTATCTGAAACACCTTGTATGCTGAGCAAGAAAAAAGGGCGATTTACTTTCTAAAACCAATATCTATAGGCTATACCTGCTGCAGAAAATAGCTGTCCAAAAAAAGTCTTAAAGATACGTCTGCAAAGTCCTGGCAGGAAAAAAAACTAATTCATGCTTTTCGAAAGCAAACAGATAAATAATCAAATGGATCAAATGATACTAAGCACTATGGGACTTAACATCGGAGGTCATCAGTCCCCTAGACTTAGAATTACTTAAACCTAACTAACCCAAGGCCATCACACACATCTATGCCCGAGGCAGGATTCGAACCTGCGACCGTAGCAGCAGAGCAGTTCCGGACTGAAGCGGCAAGAACGGCTTTTTTTTGTCTTTGCATTTGTTCGGTGCGGATGTCCCACGACACACGTTCCTTCAGTGTTGAGCCGTTCACTCGCTACAGAGGGGAGCTAACCCTCTGACCGAACACGCTGAGCTACCGTGCCAGCGCTCGGCCACAGCGGCCGGCGATAAATAATCAATGTGGATGTGGTGATATTGGAAAAATTGCCGCGCTCCAGGCACTGTGGATGAAATGCCAAGCTCTGGCATGACCCGCATTTAAGCCTAATCTTATTAAAATACCAGAAAAAAGAACAATTGAGATAAAAAACGAAAATTGAAAATGAAGAGGGGAAGCAGCCTTTTCAGTAGTTGCAAGTGCAAAGTCTGGATGATTGACTGATCTGGCCTTGCAAACATTAACCAAAACGGCCTTGCTGTGCTGGTACTGCGAAAGGCTGAAAGCAAGGGGAAGGTACAGCTGTAATTTTTCCCGAGGGCATGCAGCTTTACTGTACGGATAAATGATGATGGCGTTATCTTGGGTAAAATATTTCGGAGATAAAATAGTCCTCCATTCGGATCTCCGGGAGGGGACTACTCAGAAGGACGTCGTTATCAGGAAAAAGAAAACTGGCGTTCTACGGGTCGGAGCGTGGAATGTCAGATCCCTTAACCGCGCAGGTAGATTAGAAAATTTAAAACGGGAGATGTATACGTTGAAGTTAGATATAGCGGGAATTAGTGAAGTTCGGTGGCAGGAGAAACAAGACTTATGGTCAGGTGAATGCAGGGTTACAAAGACAAAATCAAATAGGGGTAATGCAGGAGTAGGTTTAATAATGACTAAAAAAATAGAAGTGCGGATAAGCTACTACAAACAGCATACTGACCGCATTATTGTGGCCAAGATAGACACGAAGCCCACGCCTACTACAGTAGTAAAGGTTTATATGCCAACTAGCTCTGCATATGATGGAGACATTGAAGAAATGTATGATGAGACAAAAGAAATTATTCAGGTAGTGAAGGGAGACGAAAATTTAATATTCATGGTGACTGGAATTCGAGAGAAGGAAAATGGAGAGAAGGAATTATAGTAGGTGACTATGGATGGGGGCTAAGAAATGAAAGAGGAAGCCGCCTGGTAGAGTTTTGCACACAGCATAACTTAACCATAGCTAACACTTGGTTCAAGAGTAATGAAAGAAGGTTGTATACATGGAAGAATCCTGGAGAGAATAGAAGGTATCAGATAGATTCTATAATGGTAAGACAGAGATTTAGGAACCAAGTTTTAAATTGTAAGACATTTCCAGGGGCAGATGTGGACTCTCACCACAATCTATTGGTCGTGAACTGTAGATTAAAACTGAACAGATGGGACCTGGATAAACTGAAAGAACCAGAGGTTGTACAGAGTTTCAGGGAGAGCATGAGGGAACAATTGACAGGAATGGGGGAAAGAAGTAAAGTAGAAGAAGAATGGGTAGCTCTGAGGGATGAGGTAGTGAAGGCAGCAGAGGATCAAGTAGGTAATAAGACGAGGGCTAGTAGAAATCCTTGGGTAACAGAAGAGGTATTGACTCTAATTGATGAAAGAAGAAAATATAAAAATGCAGTAAACGAAGCAGGCAAAAAGGAATACAAACGTCTCAAAAATGAGATCGACAGGAAGTGCAAAATGGCTAAGCAGGGATGGATAGAGGACAAATGTAAGGATGTACAGGCTTATCTCACTATGGGTAAGATAGATACTGCCTACAGGGTATTTAAAGAGACCTTTGGAGAAAAGAGAACCAGTTGTATGAGTATCAAGATCTCAGATGGAAACCCAGTTCTAAGCAAAGAAGGGAAAGCAGAAAGTGGAAGGAGTATATAGAGGGTCTATACAAGGGCGATGTACTTGAAGACAATATTATGGAAATGGAAGAGGATGCAGATGAAGATGAAATGGGAGATACGATACTGCGTGAAGAATTTGACAGAGCACTGAAAGACCTGAGTCGAAACAAGGCCACCGGAGTAGACAACATTCCATTGGAACTACTGACGGTGTTTTGGGAGAGCCAGTCCTGACAAAAACCTACCATCTGGTGAGCAAGATGTATGAGACAGGCGAAATACATCTCATACTTCAAGAAGAAGATAATAATTCCAATCCCAAAGAAAGCAGGTGTTGACAGATGTGAAAATTACCTAACTATCAGTTTAATAAGTCACAGCTGCAAAATACTAACGCGAATTCTTTACAGAAGAATGGAAAAACTGGTAGAAGCCGACATCAGGGAAGATCAGTTTGGATTCTGTAGAAATATTGGAACACGTGAGACAATACTGACCTTACGACTTACCTTAGAAGAAAGATTAAGAAAAGGTAAACCTACGTTTGTAGCATTTCTAGACTTAGAGAAAGCTTTTGACAATGTTTACTGGAATATTCTGTTTCAAATTCTAAAGGTGGCAGGGGTAAAATACAGGGAGCGAAAGGCTATTTACAATTTGTACAGAAACAAGATGGCAGTCGTAAGACTCGAGGGGCATGAAAGGGAAGAAGTGGTTGGGAAGGGAATGAGACAATCTGTATATTGAGCAAGCAGTAAAGGAAACAAAAGAAAAATTCGGAGTAGGTATTAAAATCCATGGAGAAGAAATAAAAACTTTGGGGTTCGCCGATGACATTGCAGTTCTATCAGAGACAGCAAAGGACTTGGAAGAGCACTTGAACGGAATGGACAGTGTCTTGAAAGGAGGATATGGAATGTAGTCTAATTAAGTCGGGTCATGGTGAGGGAATTAGATTAGCAAATGAGACACTTAAAGTAGTAAAGGGTTTTGCTATTTGGGGAGCAAAATAACTGATGATGGTCGAAATAGAGAAGATATAAAATGTAGACTGGCAATGGCAAGGAAAGCGTTTCTGAAGAAGAGAAATTTGTTAACATCGAGTACACATTTGAGAGTCAGGAAGTCGTTTCTGAAAGCATTTGTATGGAGTGTAGCCATGTATGGAAGTGAAACATGGACGTTAAATAGTTTGGACAAGAAGAGAATAGAAACTTTCGAAATGTGGTGCTACAGAAGAATGCTGAAGATTAGATGGGTAGATCACATAACTAATGATGACGTTTTGTAGAGCATTGGGAAGAAGAGAAGTTTATGGCACAACTTGACAAAAAGAAGGAACCAGTTAGTAGGACATGTTCTGAGGTATCAAGGGATCAGAAATTTAGCATTGGAGGGAGACCAAGAGATGAATACACTAAGCAGATTCAGAAGGATGTGGGTTGCAGTAAGTACTGGGCGATGAAGAAGCTTGCACAGGATAGAGTGGCATGGAGAGTTGCATCAAACCAGTCTCAGGACTGAAGACCACAACAACAACAACAACGTTTGTATAGCAGCAGGATGTGGTTGATAAAACGCAGTGGCGGATATTAGATTCCTACTAGCATTTCGGTGCTGGAGAAATGGGTTATCAGTAAAGAACTGCTTACCTAACTGCGTATGCTGCCGCGGCCGGAGCTAGTTGACAAAATGTTCAAATGTGTGTGGAATCTTATGGGACTTAACTGCTAAGGTCATCAGTCCCTAAACTTACGCACTACTTAACCTAAATTATCCTAAGGACAAACACCCACACACCCATGCCCGAGGGAGGACTCGAACCTCCGCCGGGACCAGCGGCACAGTTCTTGACTGCAGCGCCCAAGACCGCTCGGCTAATCCCGCGCGGCGTTAGTTGACAAAAGTTTTCTGGGTACCACGTCATAACGTAACTTTCCTGACGAAAGCAACGTTTCGGCCGCGGTTACAGCGACTTTCTTGTGAAACTATCCAAACTGGGCAGGACACTGTAACCGTGGCGGAAACGGCGGCTTTTCCAGTATAGTTTTTCACAGTATAGTTTTTTGTACGAAACGTGCTACCGTACTCAAAAACATTTACGTCAACTGCTTATCTATTCTGCAAGTGCTACAGTTAATTAATAATTTACAACTGTCTCAAATACGAAAGGAAAAAAGAACCACGTTTAAACGCGGCTTTACGTTTAACCCCCTCACGATAACCATCGAGCGGGCGCGACTGTGTATAAAGTGTGCCAACCAAAAATAAAATGATTTTGTGCGGTTCCATTTTTGTTTCACAACTGTAAACCTATACCTATTCCTTCAGTATTGCTTCAGGTAACACAGCGATAAATTGCATTGTCGTACGTCCAAGGGAGAAGCAGTAATAGAAAATACAGGTTGGCGCACGAAATGTGTAACCAATTGTTTGTTTCAAAATTTACGACGAACATTATACACTCCTGGAAATTGAAATAAGAACACCGTGAATTCATTGTCTAAGGAAGGGGAAACTTTATTGACACATTCCTGGGGTCAGATACATCACATGATCACACTGACAGAACCACCGACACATAGACACAGGCAACAGAGCATGCACAATGTCGCCACTAGTGCAGTGTATTTCCACCTTTCGCAGCAATGCAGGCTGCTATTCTCCCACGGAGACGATCGTAGAGATGCTGGATGTAGTCCTGTGGAACGGCTTGCCATGCCATTTCCACCTGGCGCCTCAGTTGGACCAGCGTTCGTGCTGGACGTGCAGACCGCGTGAGACGACTCTTCATTCAGTCCCAAACATGCTCAATGGGGGACAGATCCGGAGATCTTGCTGGCCAGGGTAGTTGACTTACACTTTCTAGAGCACGTTGGGTGGCACGGGATACATGCGGATGTACCGTGCACTATTCAGTGTCCCCTCGACGATCACCAGACGTGTACGGCCAGTGTAGGAGATCGCTCCCCACACCATGATGCCGGGTGTTGGCCCTGTGTGCCTCGGTCGTATGCAGTCCTGATTGTGGCGCTCACCTGCATGGCGCCAAACACGCATACGACCATCATTGGCACCAAGGCATAAGCGACTCTCATCGCTGAAGACGACACGTCTCCATTCGTCCCTCCATTCACCCCTGTCGCGACACCACTGGAGGCGGGCTGCACGATGTTGGGGCGTGAGCGGAAGACGGCCTAACGGTGTGCGGGACCGTAGCCCAGCTTCATGGAGACGGTTGCGAATGGTCCTCGCCGATACCCCAGGAGCAACAGTGTCCCTAATTTGCTGGGAAGTGGCGGTGCGGTCCCCTACGGCACTGCGTAGGATCCTACGGTCTTGGCGTGCATCCGTGCGTCGCTGCGGTCCGGTCCCAGGTCGACGGGCACGTGCACCTCCCGCCGACCACTGGCGACAACATCGATGTACTGTGGAGACCTCACGCCCCATGTGTTGAGCAATTTGGCGGTACGTCCAACCGGCCTCCCGCATGCCCACTATACGCCCTCGCTCAAAGTCCGTCAACTGCACATACGGTTCACGTCCACGCTGTCGCGGCATGCTACCAGTGTTAAAGACTGCGATGGAGCTCCGTATGCCACGGCAAACTGGCTGACACTGACGTCGGTGGTGCACAAATGCTGCGCAGCTAGCGCCATTCGACGGCCAATACCGCGGTTCCTGGTGTGTCCGCTGTGCCGTGCGTGTGATCATTGCTTGTACAGCCCTCTCGCATTGTCTGGAGCAAGTATGGTGGGTCTGACACACCGGTGTCAATGTGTTCTTTTTTCCATTTCCAGGAGTGTATATCCCGCTGGGATCTCTACAGCAGTGCCAGCAGAGCTTGAAGAAACAAATGAGTTACGAAATGACGTGTAATTCACGATAGTGCCGCTAGGAGACTAGTAAGCAGCAATGGCTGACAATTGAAGACTGACGACACAGCAACGATCGGCAATTGTGTTACTTTTTCACGAAACGAAAAGCCTTGTTGTGACTCAGAGGCGTTTTCGACAACAGTTTAACACACGATGGGTCGCTTGCAAGAAGACCATCTACAGGTTGTACGATAAATTGGTACAGGAAGGAACGGTATTGGAAGGGAAGCGACCTCGGCCTAAGCCTGTTTGTTCGCGATACGAGTTGCTGTACAGAGAAGCCCCGGGAAATCGTGTAGAAAGGCAGCAGTACAACTGGGAATATCCAGACGCTCCGTTCAACGCATTCTTAAAAGTGACCTCCATATGTACCCATACAAGATGACCTGTGCACAGAAGCTCACTGAAGAACACAAGCAGCAGAGACTACTGTTTGCTCAGTGGGAGGAGGATAAGGTAGAAACTCTCAACGAGGCGCATTTTCATTTAGACGGTGTGCTTAACAAACAAAATGTACGGTTTTGGGCCACTGAAAACCCACAAGTGCTTTATGAACGACAACATTATGCTCCGAGGATTACAGCGTGGGGCCGGCCGGAGTGCCCGTGCGGTTCTAGGCGCTACAGTCTGGAATCGCGCAACTGCTACGGTCGCAGGATCGAATCCTGCCTTGGGCGTGGATTTGTCTGATGTCCTTAGGTTAGTTAGATTTAATTAGTTCTAAGTTCTAGGCGACTGATGACCTCAGAAGTAAAGTCGCGTAGTGCTCAGAGCCATTTGAACCATTTGATTACAGCGTGGCCAGCAATTTCCAGTCACGGACTTATTGGACCCTTTTTCTTTGAAGAAACTGCGAACAGCGAGCGTTATTTGAGCATGCTTCGCAATAGCTTCATTCCGCAGCTTCTTGCTACTGCCTTGCCCTTCAACACGCAATGGTTCATGCAAGATGGAGCAAGGCCACATACTGCACACACTCTTGGAGTTTTTACACGAGCATTTCGACATGCGGATCATTTCACTCAGGTTTCCAGGCCACTTCATGACGGACAAAATTGGCCCCCCAGTAGTCCAGACCTCAATCAATGTGACTTTTTTCTTTGGGGGTACCTAAAGGAAAAAAATGTCCCGAAACGTCCACGTGATTTAATGGAGCTCAGAAGACTTATTCTTCAAGGTTGCAGTGAAACTACGGAAGACATGTGCCGTAGGGTAATCACTAACTTCAGTGTTCGTTTGAAGGAAGTTAGGAAACGAAATGGTGGACATATTGAGCATGTGCTGAGTTAGAACAAATTTCCATGGACGGCTCTTCATTGTAGTATATGTTCCTTTCAGATTGTATTGACAATAAAGTTTATATTCAAAAACAAAATGGTAACACATTTCGTGCGCCACCCTGTACAGAGCGAGCATGGCTAGAAAAAAATTTACAATCAATTCAAAAAAATAACACCAGCTACGAACCAGCAACATAATCCCACTCTGATGCAGTTGTCTACGAGGTAATTAGTGATAACATAAGCAGCTGACCGAGATCTGATGCAACTGCACTGCTTAATGCTTCGAATGCGTCATTACTGACTCTTTGGCGCCTGTCCTTGGCAACAAATAGTTATACTGAAAATTTATTTCGTTATTGTTTACTAAAACAGTAGTTTAGCTCATATTATGTAAGTTTATTTTCTCCTTGTTAAAATAAACTTTGAGTAAACTGTCATTTTGATCATATATGATTTACCTTGGGAACATAAGGAAACCTATTCTTTTCGTGCGTAAAAAGTGTTATGAAAAATGGCGCGCCCGCTACAGGGTTATATTTTTTTATCTTCATTGAATTTCGATTCCCCCCCCCCCGAAGGGGGCGGGCTGGCAGCAGCTTATTACGCTGCTCTGCAGCCTACAGACTTTTTAAAACGTAAGAAGAAGTTTTTAAAAAAAGCAATAAAAGCAGGCGATAAAACGGGGACTTAAATTGTAAAACGGCGGAAAATTGTGCAAAGTTAAAACGTAAAGGGTTGGCAAAGCGAATAAAATACACAGGAAGCATGCAGGTAACGTAGTAGACAGACATTTAAAAAACATGACGACAGTCTGGTTACTGTTCGAAAGAGATATAAAATCACACCCTGCGACAGTGTGATGGCTGTTCGCAGCATTTCCGGAAAGACACACAACACTGAACACTCACTGTAACACAGGAAAACTGACAAAAGAGCTTTTGTTCATCTCTTGTATTGAGAGCTACAAATAATGTTTGGCAATGAAATAAGTGGAAAAAAAGGGAAAACGACAATGCTCCTTTCTGCCACACGTTTATGTGGGCTATAGAAACGTGTTCCTGCCATCTAGTGGTGTGCCGGAGAAACCAAGCATTCTGCAGTGGAGAAAGTAGTTCCTCGTGTGCTCGAGTAGTTGGCGCTGCTGATCGTCAGAGGCTTCTGAAACACACATTGTCCAATCCTCCGCTGGATGACGGTTATTATTCAAACAACCTGCTTTCGGTTATACCGGTTTATACCGGTTTTTTACCCACTCCACTTTAGGCAGACTGTTAAAGCCTCTCAAAATTACTGGTTTCTAAAAAACCGATGGGTTTATTATTGCTTTTACTTCCTGTAATAAACGTAAAAATCGAACAAAGACTGAAAACTTTTAACTTTCTCATATTCAGGGTACACAGAATCAATGTATTATATTAAACAGCTGAAGTAAAAAAAACTTCGTCCGTTCATCGTCTTCTGCGTGAGAAGTTGTCGAATATTACAAAAAATTACAATGTAGTCCTACCGATTCTGATTTTTTTGAAACTCTGCTCAAAGATTATATTGTAATTAGGGATCATACCGCTATTTGGGCATTACCAATAGATAGTGCTAATGGGAGAAAACTGAGTTTGAAGAAACTGTTTTTCGTGATAATTTGTGTGCATCCAAGGGCCATAATCATATAAAGGCATGTTATATAGACACAGACAGCAAATCAACTACTTTCTGTTTTTATTCCATTCGGCGGATGAACTCTTAATTAGTTTTTGATTTATTACTGTTACTATAATTTCCTCCCCTTTTTGTTATATCATGGCAGACAAATCTTTTTTTTCCTTGAAAGCAAATGAAGCATTGTACTACATTGCTAACTCACGTCGTAAAAAAATTTGCAAACTAGGGATGGTGCCATTGTCCAGTATAACGGATATCCGACGACGATAGTGAGAAACTACGGTATACACCAAGGGGGTCTTGCACGCAACATGTACACGTGCACCTAGGGTGACCATACGTCCCGATTAATCGGGATTGTCCCGTTTTTTGAGGCTCAAATATTTGTCCCGACTTTTTTTTTAAAAAAATCAAGCAATTTGTCCCGATTTTGAAGGATTATTTTCCGACATTTACAAAGTGGTTAAAATATTTTCTGAGTGTAGATTTTATAAACTATCAATTGAAACTGACATTCCTTACCTTGGTACGCCCTGGTAATGTACAGCCTATGCACTATAACTGTTGCGTACTCTTATTTTGTTTTTTCTTTTGCTTGCCATTGTTGTCAGCACTCAGTATCAGTTTCGTGAAGTGCTAGCACGTCGTGGCTATGCCGAAACGAAAGTCAAAGTTTTCGGAAGAGTTTCAGAGGAAATTTCCTTGCTTCACAGCTACAGACAATGACTGTTCAGCAAAATGTAGTCTAACTCAAAGTGCCCTGCAATCTTAGTTTTTTCAGTGATCCCATAAACGAATGTTATTTACTTTTTGTACATTCACAAATGACTGTTTTCCAATAATCCTTTCTGAGCCTTGAGAAACAGAATAATTCCATATGTGAAGTATTAACAGTCTTAAATAAAGCTTTGACAAGTCTAAATTCAAGGAAACATAAACATTTTGTACCACTAAGGGTAAAAAAACTGCTGAATGATTGTGATGACCAGCCTGTTAAGAAATCTGACATAGCAGTATCAACGTTTTATGATGCTTCAGTAGACTATTTATCCTCATGGTTAGAGGGAACAGCTGAGTTTTCTGTATTCTCATGGATGATGCCCACAGAACCACCAGAATGGTCAGTAGTTGAGAATACTTTAATGTGGCTAAATGAAAAGGGCATTCTAGTAAATGACAGCCTATTATTTGATGAAGTAGTTCATATACAGTCATTTGTAAAACAACAAGTGGAAACAGACAGTGAACAATGGAATCAGTTTATGGCACATGAAAAATGCTGTAGGTTTTTCAGATCTTGCCAGGTAATGAACAGTTCAGAGAATCGCTTAACATAGCGCAGTACTTCATTTCACTCCCTGCCCACAATGTCACAGTGGACAGATGAGAGGAATAGATTTATGGTGAGGGGCGTTAAGTGTATTTTACTGACCTGTTTAAACTTAAATACAGTTGCACTGACTTCTATTCAAACCTATTAGGCAAACCTGAGTTGCTGAATGAAATTTCATCTTCGAATAAATATGATTGCAGTGTGGAATCCACAAAGCCATAAATTCCTTGTGTTCACTAAGAACTTTTTTCTAGTGATTGTTACTGTAAGTCTTTCTACATTCTGTGTTATAAATGTTACATTCTGAAAACTTGAAATGTCCTTCTTTCTAGTCTTTCCATTCTTTGTTTCGTTTTGTACACACACACACACACACACACACACACACACACACACACACACACACACACACACAAATATCAGTGAAGGCTATATTTGCAGAGGAAGAAGAAATGTTAGAATTAAAAGTGGTATTTAACGAGAAATAAAAATTGTCCTACTTTTTGGCCAAGAAGGCGAATGAAAGTCCCATTTTTGTCCGAAGAAAATATGGTCACCCTACGGCCTAAGTGCACCTCAAGCCACGAAACAGAGCAAGAGGCACATTATTTATATGAATGCGTGTTGTCTGTTCTTTCGGATACGTCGGAAAGAACACACATCACACATTCATATAACTGATTCGTCTCGATGGGCTACGATTCCACATTCTTGAATGTGGATGCACAAGTATGTCCGATCTCCGTTGGGAATATTCGGGAGGCGTGATGAGATAGTCAGCGCAGTTGCGATAAACACCGTGTCTGGATGGTTGTCGAGCAACCAGCAGATCCCAGATTCCAGTCGCGGTCCAATACGAATATTCACTTGTCGCCGCTAAATCTGTATAATTTCCCGATGCAGCTGACATCAACAATCTTCTCCTTTCCATCTTGGTAGGCTGTTACAGCGACCAGTCCAAAATTGTTGCAGAACAAAATTAGCCTTGGCTGCGAAATTATTGAATGTCAGCGACACGTTTAAACCTTTTAGGGCAAGTAGCTCCACTTTTTTATGATTGATGGATCACGTATCCAGCGACTTTTACACAATCTGATGATGCCCCAAAAGGATGAAACTCGTCATTGACACACAACCAAGAATGTTTTCGTTCTGAAACACTTTCCTTTTTCGCCTGTCCCCCCTCAATTTATATGGTGTTGTTGTGGTATTCAGTCCAGAGACTGGTTTGATGTATCTCTCCATGCTGATCTATCCTGTGCAAGCTTCATCTCCCAGTACCTACTGCAACCTACATCCTTCTGAATCTGTTTAGTGTATCTGAATCTTGGTCTCCTTCTACGACTTTTACCCTCCACGCTGCCCTCCAATACTAAATTGGTGATCCCTTGATGCGTCAGAATATATCCTACCAACCGATCCCTTCTTCTAGTGATGTTGTGCTACAGATTTCTCTTCCCCCAAATTCTGTTCAATACCTCCGCATTAGCTTTGTGATCTACCCTTCTAATCTTCAGCATTCTTCTGTAGCACCTCATTTCGAAAGCTTCTATTCTCTTCTTATCCAAACTATTTATCGTCCACGTTTCACTTCCATTTATGGCTACATTCCGTACAAATGCTTTCAGAAAAGACTCCCTGACATTTAAATCTATACTCGATGTTAACAAATTTCTCTTCTTCAGAAACGTTTTTCTTGCCATTGCCAGTCTACATTTTATATCCTGTGTACTTCGACCATTGTGAGTTATTTTGCTCCCCAAATAGCAAAACTCATTTGCTAATTTAAGTGTCTCATTTCCTAATCTAATTCCCGCAGCATCACCCGACTTAATTCGACTACATTCCATTATCCTCGTTTTGCTTTTGTTGATGTTCATCTTATATCCTCCTTTCAAGACACTATCCATTCCATTCAACTGCTCTTCCAAGTCCTTTGCTGTCTCTAACAGAATTACAATGTCATCGGCGAACCTCAAAGTTTTTACTTCTTCTCCATGGATTTTAATACTTACTCCGAACTTTTCTTTTGTTTCCTTTATTGCTTGCTCAATACACAGATTGAATAACATCGGGGACAGGCTACAACCCTGTATCACTCCCTTCCCAACCACTGCTTCCCTTTCATACCCCTCGACTCTCATAACTGCCATCTGCTTTCTGTACAAACTATAAATAGACCTTCACTCACTGTATTTTACCCCTGCCACCTTCAGAATTTGAAAGAGAGTATTCCAATCAACATTGTTAAAAGCTTTCTCTAAGTCTACAAATGCTTTCTTCTAATATAAGTCGTAGGGTCAGTATTGCCCCACGTGTTCCAACATTTCTACGGAATCCAAACTGATCTTCCCCGAGGTCGGCTTCTACTAGTTTTCCATTCGTCTGTAAAGAATTCGCGTTAGTATCTTGCAGCTGTGGCTTATTAAACTGATTGTACGGTAATTTTCACATCTGCCAACACCTGCTTTCTTTGCGATTGGAATTATGTTCTTCTTTAAGTCTGGGGGTATTTCGCCTGTTTCATACATCTTGCTCACCAGATGGTAGTTTTTTGTCAGGACTGGCTCTCCCAAAATCCGTCAGTAGTTCCAATGGAATGTTGTCTACTCCGGGGGCCTTGTTTCGACTAAGGTCTTTCAGTGCTCTGTCAAACTCTTCACGCAGTATCGTATTTCCCATTTCATCTTCATCTACATCCTCTTCCATTTCCATAATATTGTCCTCAAGTACATCGCCCTTGCATAGACCCTCTATATACTCCTTCCACCTTTCTGCTTTCCCTTCTTTGCTTAGAACTGGGTTTCCATCTGAGCTCTTGATGTTCATACAAGTGGTTCTCTTATCTCCAAACGTCTCTTTAATTTTCCTGTAGGCAGTATCTATCTTACCCCTAGTGAGATAAGCCTCTACATCGTTACATTTGTCCTCTAGCCATCCCTGCTTAGCCATTTTGCACATCATGTCGATCTCATTTTTGAGACGTTTGTATTCCTTTTTGCCTGCTTCATTTACTGCATTTTTATATTTTCTCCTTTCATCAATTAAATTCAATATTTCTTCTGTTAGCCATGGATTTCTACTAGCCCTCGTCATTTTACCTACTTGATCCTCTGCTGCCTTCACTACTTCATCCCTCAAAGCTACCCATTCTTCTTCTACTGTATTTCTTTCCCCCATTCCTGTCAATTGCTCCCTTATGCTCTCCCTGAAACTCTGTACAACCTCTGGTTCTTTCAGTTTATCCAGGTTCCATCTCCTTAAATTTCCACCTTTTCGCAGTTTCTTCAGTTTTAATCTGCAGATCATAACCAATAGATTGTGGTCAGAGTCCACATCTGCCCCTGGAAATGTCTTACAATTTAAAACCTGGTTCCTAAATCTCTGTCTTACCATTATATAATCTGATACCTTTTAGTGTCTCCAGGGTTCTTCCATGATTCTTAAACCAAGTGTTAGCTATGATTAAGTTGTGCTCTGTGCAAAATTCTACCAGGCGGCTTCTTCTTTCATTTCTTAGCCATCATCCATATTCACCTACTACGTTTCCTTCTCTCCCTTTTTTTACAATCGAATTCCAGTCACCCATGACTATTAAATTTTCATCTCCCTTCACTATCTGAATAATTTCTTTTATTTCATCATACATTTCTTCAATTTCTTCGTCATCTGCAGATCTAGTTGGCATATAAACCTCTACTACTGTAGTAGGTGTGGGCTTCGTATCTATCTTGGCCACAATAATGCGTTCACTATGCTGTTTGTAGTAGCTTACCCGCATTCCTATTTTCCTATTAATCATTAAACCTACTCCTGCATTACCCCTATTTGATTTTGTGTTTATAACCCTGTAGTCACCTGACCAGAAGTCTTGTTCCTCCTGCCACCGAACTTCACTAATTCCCACTATATCTATCTTTAACCTGTCCATTTTCCTTTTTAAATTTTCTAACCTACCTGCCCGATTAAGGGATCTGACATTCCACGCTCCGATCCGTAGAACGCCAGTTTTTTTTCTCCTGATAACGACATCCTCTTGAGTAGTCCCCGCCCGGAGATCCGAATGGGGGACTATTGTACCTCCGGAATATTTTACCCAAGAGGACGCCATCATCATTTAATCATACAGTAAAGCTGCATGCCCTCAGGAAAAATTACGGCTGTAGTTTCCCCTTGCTTTCAGCCGTTCGCAGTACCAGCACAGCAAGGCCGTTATTGTTACAAGGCCAGATCAGTCAATCATCCAGACTGTTTCCCTTGCAACTACTGAAAAGGCTGCTGCCCCTCTTCAGGAACCACACGTTCGTCTGGCATCTCAACTGATACCCCTCCGTTGTGGTTGTACCTACGGTACGGCTATCTGTATCGCTGAGGCACGCAAGCCTCCCCACCAACGGCAAGGTCCATGGTTCATGGGGTACTTTTTGGTACTTGCATTGTTTAACTCATAATTATAGTACTTGAGAGTTGTAGCATCGCGTTTTTAGTACCTGAATAGTGTAAAATTGCGTAGTCTCCTTCCGCCGCCAAGCAGTGTGTCAGCAGTGCGCAAGTAGCAGCATTACTGCATTTACTAGGCACTATTGTATTTTAATAACCGTTTAAATTTTGTGTCGAATTGTTTGTGCTCTCTGTAGATTAATTCAGACGTTCTTTGCACAACAGTATTTAGCATGGATAGGGCTGTGTTCGGATGCGGGCTGAGTTGACATCCCTTCGCTCCCAGCTTCAGGCAGTGTTGGATTCGGTCACACAGCTTGAGGCTGTTGCTAATGGTGGTCCGGATGGCGGTTTGTCGGGGACAGCCAGCTCGTCCCACGCATCCCCCGATCGGACTAAGACTGTGGCTGCCCGGGATACTGCCCGCATTGAGGCTGATCCCTCACCCGTGGTAGAGTGGGAGGTCGTCTCGAGGTGTGGCAGTGGGCGAAAGACATTCCGGAGGGCTGAACGGAAGGCCTCTCCAGTTTATCTGACGAACCGGTTTCAGGCTCTGTCTCCGGCTGATACTGATGTTCGGCCGGAGATGTCTGCTTGTCCTATTCCAGAGGTTGCCCCTCAGTCTGCAAGATCCAGGCGGTCGCAGAGGGTGGGCTTACCAGCAGTTGGGAGCTCCAACGTCACACGCGTAATGGGGCCCCTTAGGGATATGGCAGCAAGAGAGGAGAAGGAAACCAGTGTGCACTCTGTTTGCATACCGGGGGGAGTAATTCCAGATGTGGATAGGGTCCTTCCGGTTGCCATGAAGGGTACAGGGTGCACCCATCTGCAGGTGGTCGTTCATGTCGGCACCAATGATGCGTGTTGCTATGGATCGGAGGAAATCCTCTCTGGCTTCCGGCGGCTATCTGATTTGGTGAAGACTGCCAGTCTCGGTAGCGGGATGAAAGCGAACTTTTCGACTATGTAAGTGCAGAACAGGGAATCAGTGATCATAAGGCCGTTGCAGCATCCCTGAATATGGAAGTTAAAAGGAATATAAAAAAAGGGAGGAAGGTTTATCTGTTTAGCAAGAGTAATAGAAGGCAGATTTCAGACTACCTAACAGATCAAAACGAAAAATTCTGTTCCGACACTGACAATGTTGAGTGTTTATGGGAAAAGTGCAAGGCAATCGTAAAATGCGTTTTAGTCAGGTACGTGCCGAGTAAAAATGTGAGGGACGGGAAAAACCCACCGTGGTTCAACAACAAAGTTAGGAAACTACTGCGGAAGCAAAGAGAGCAGCACTCCAAGCTTAAACGCAGCCAAAACCTCTCAGACAAACAGAACCTAAACGATGTCAAAGTTAGCGTAAGGATGGCTATGCGTGAAGCGTTCAGTGAATTCGAAAGTAAAATTCTATGTATCGACTTGACAGAAAATCCTAGGAAGTTCTGGTCTTACGTTAAATCAGTAAGTGGCTCGAAACAGCATACCCAGACACTCCGGGATGATGATGACTTTGAAACAGAGGATGACACGCGTAAAGCTGAAATACTAAACACCTTTTTCTAAAGCTGTTTCACAGAGGAAGACCGCACTGCAGTTTCTTCTCTAAATTCTCGCGCAAATGAAAAAATGGCTGACATCGAAATAAGTGTCCAAGGAATAGAAAAGCAACTGAAAACTCAACAGAGGAAAGTCCACTGGACCTGACGGAAAACCAATTCGATTCTACACAGAGTACGCGAAAGAACTTGCCCCCATTCTAACAGGCGTGTATCGCAAGTCTCTAGAGGAACGGAAGGTTCCAAATGATTGGAAAAGAGCACAGGTAGTCCCAGTCTTCAAGAAGGGTCGTCGAGCAGATGCGCAAAACTATAGGCCTATATCTCTGACATCGATCTGTTGTAGAATTTTAGAACATGTTTTTTGCTCGAGTATCATGTCGGTTTTGGAAACCCAGAATCTGCTCTGTAGGAATCAACATGGATTCCGGAAACAGCGATCGTGTGAAACCCAACTCGCTTTATTTGTTCATAAGACCCAGAAAATATTAGATACAGGCTCCCAGGTAGATGCCATTTTCCTTGACTTCCGAAAGGCGTTCGATACAGTTCCGCACTGTCGCCTGATAAACGAAGTAAGAGCCTCCGGAATATCCGACCAGCTGTGTGGCTGGATTGAAGAATTTTTAGCAAGCAGAACACAGCATTTTGTTATCAATGGAGAGACGTCTACAGACGTTAAAGTAACCTCTGGCGTGCCACAGGGGAGTGTTATTGGACCATTGCTTTTCACAATATATAAAATGACCTAGTAGATATTGTCGTAAGTTCCATGCGGCTTTTCGCGGATGATGCTGTAGTATACAGAGAAGTTGCAGCATTAGAAAATTGTAGCGAAATGCAGGAGGATCTGCTGCGGATAGGCACTTGGTTCAGGGAGTGGCAACCGACCCTTAACATAGACAAATGTAATGTATTGCGAATACATAGAAAGAAGGATCCTTTATTGTATGATTATATGATAGCGGAACAAGCACTGGTAGCAGTTACTTCTGTAAAATATCTGGGAGTATGCGTGCGGAACGATTTGAAGTGGAATGATCATATAAAATTAATTGTTGTTGAGGCGGGTACCAGGTTGAGATTCATTGGGAGAGACCTTAGAAAATGTAGTCCATCAACAAAGGAGGTGGCTTACAAAACTCTCGTTCGACGTATACTTGAGTATTGCTCATCAGTGTGGGATCCGTACCAGATCGGGTTGACGGAGGAGATAGAGAAGATCCAAAGAAGAGCGGCGCGTTTCGTCACAGGGTTATTTGGTAAGCGTGATAGCGTTACGGAGGTGTTTATGAAATGCAAGTGGCAGACTCTGCAAGAGAGGCGCTCAGCATCGCGGTGTAGCTTGCTCGCCAGATTTCGAGAGGGTGCGTTTCTGGATGAGGTATCGAATATATTGCTTCCCCCTACTTATACCTCCGCTGGAGATCACGAATGTAAAATTAGAGAGATTCGAGCGCGCACGGAGGCTTTCAGACAGTCGTTCTTCCCGCGAACCATACGAGACTGGAACAGGAAAGAGAGGTAATGACAGTGGCACGTAAAGTGCCCTCCGCCACACACCGTTGGGTGGCTTACGGAGTATGAATGTAGATGTAGATGCAGATCTGGTAGAAATGTGCTAACTTGGATTGGACGTGTTGAAATGAAATTCTGGCGGCCACGGTGACCAACTTTAATCCCAGATGATTCCTCTTTATGGGGTTAACAATAAAGACAGCGGGTCCGATCCTCCGTCTCTGGGAAACGTCGACGAGCTACGACAGCGTTATATCACAAGCAGTTGCCACGGTACATTGCTTCATACGATATGGCAGAAAACTGATTACAGATGGGACATCGTCGTGTTACAAAAGGTAGCCACATTGAATACTTGTGAACAAAACTTGAAGATGTACTGCATTCAGTGAAGCATCAAACATTTCTGTAAGTAATTTTTTTACGTTTCCCACAATTAATTTTTAATTTTATGTAACTAATTCGTAAATACTCTCTACCTTACGTGTTGCAAGCGCCTTATCATCCATACGCCATCCTCTACAGCCTTTCTGCTGAGCGAACTGTTCGTCCATTTAGTATTGATATTCACCGCAGATATTGTGTCGCTACTTAATTCTGCCTCGTCGTTTTCATTGGTATAGCTCTGTAAGTTATTAATTATTAACACGTTTTCGTTAGATCGATTTCTTGTCTGTGAGCTCCGTACAAATTTCTCATTTAATTTTAAACTAATTACCCGACGAGCTAGAGACGTCAAACTCTTAACACAGTTCGGAAACGGATGACAATGTAATATTATAATCGCTTTCGTGTCTGCTGTGTGGAGAGGGTACTTTGTTTTTCTGCTTGATTGTTGGGTGTAATTTTTTTGTAACTGATTTCAACCACACTTCCCAATGAGCTAAAGACTTTCCACGCAGCTCACAACTGGATGACATTGCCCTATTAACACGCTTTCTTGTCTTGCGTGTAGCACAAGGTATTTTTTGCACAACTGTTTTTTCTCGCTATTCGTGTTAGTCACGAATGTTTCGCGGGAAGGACGGTTGCTGTTTAACTTCAACGTGCCCTCGTGTTTCTCTAATTTTAACATTCACGGTTCTTTCGCGGAATTCACGCAAGATGAAGCATATGTTGGTCGACTCGTGTGAATTTACCACGTGTCTCTCTTGCAATCTCGTCAAAATGTTTAAAAATTTAAAAATTTCATACACGCGAAACTTAGAAGAGGACGTAATTAATTATAATAAAAAACTTTTGAATACAACACATTTTTATAAAGGATAAAAAGAGCATAAAATCATCAGTCCCACACAGATTCCTAGCTCTACAGAGATATTCCTGAAAATTTGTGGGTGTGGCTTTTTGATACGAGGGGCGCAATACGGCATATTACACTACTGACCATTAAAATTGCTACACCAAGAGGATTACGTTCCTCTAACGCGAAATTTAACCGATGATTAGCTTTTCAGAACATTTACACAAGGTTGGCGACACCTACAACGTGCTGACATTAGGAAAGTTTCCCACCGATTTCTCACGCACAAACAGCAGTTGAGCGGCGTTACCTTGTGAAACGTTGTCGTGATGCCTCGTCTAAGGAGCAGAAATGCGTATCACCACCTTTCCGACTTTGATAAAGGTCGGATTGTAGCCTATCGCGATTGCGGTTTATCGTATATTGCTGCTCGCGTTGGTCGAGATCCAATGACTGTAAGCATAATATGGAATCGGTGGTTCAGGAGGGTAATACGGAACGCCGTGCTCGATCGCAAAGGCCTCGTATCACTAGCAGTCGAGATGACAGGCATCTTATTCACATGGCGGTAACTGGTCGTGCAGCCACGTCTCGATCCCTTAGACAACAGACGGGGACGTTTCCACGACAACGTTTCCAAGACAACCATCTGCACGAACAGTTGGACGACGTTTGCAGCAGCATGGACTATCAGCTCGGAGACCATGGCTGCGGTCACCCTTTACGCTGCATCACAGACAGGAGCGCCTACGGTGGTGCACTCAACGACGAACCTGGGTGCACGAATGGCAAAACGTCATTTTTTCTGATGAATCCAGGTTCTGTTTACAGCATCATGATGGTTGCATCCGTGTTCGGCGACATCGGGGTGAATTCACATTGGAAGCGTGTATTCGTCATCGCCACCTAGCGTGATGGTATGGGGTGGCCATTGGTTACTCGTCTCGGTCGCCTCTTATTCGCACTGACGGCACTTTGAACAGTGGACGCTACATTTAAGATTTGTTACGACCCGTGGCTTTACCCTTCATTCGATCCCTGCGACACCCTACATTATAGCAGCATAATGCATGACCTCATGTTGCAGGTCGTGTACGGCCTTTCTGGATACAGATCTCTCACCAACAAAAACGTCTGGTCAATGGTGGCCGAGCAACTGGCTAGTCACAATACGCCAGTGAACTCTTGAGGAACTGTGGTATCGTGTTGAAGCTGCATGGGGAGCTGTACCTGTACACACCATCCAAGCTCTGTTTGATTCAATGCCCAGGCGTATGAAGGCCGTTATTACGGCCAGAGGTGGTTGTTCTGGATACTGATTTCTCAGGATCTATGCTCCAAAACTGCGTGAAAATGTAATCACATGTCAGTTCTAGCATAATATATCTGTCCAATCAATACTCGTTTATCATCTGCATTTCCTCTTAGTGTAGAAATTTTAATGGCCAGTGGTGTACTTCCCATTCTTCTGACTACAAAATCCTATTTTTAAGCAAAAATCTGCGTTTAATGCGACGGCCTTGCGCAACCTTTCTGGCAGGGCCTTTACGCCTACATGGTACCCGACTATTGGTTGACGTCGGAGCCGACGCCTTGCTGCTTCGGAAACCTCCCCATCATCCACGCAGTGCTTCCGACAGAGCGCCAGATAGAGGATACTTGGAAGGTACGACATCCCGGATGTAGGATGGGTGAGGAAGGGCGGTTCAATGAACTTCTGAAATCCTCACACATGCGCAGACTTGTCAGGTCTTGAGTTGTCAAGAAGTAGTTCGCTTGCGTTTTTGAGGAGACGAACACGCTGAAGTTTCTTCAGTTTCATGAGGGTGACACAGTACACTTCAGAATTGGTGGTTGCACCTACCCTTTCAGAGTCCCAACAGATAGTCGCCGTAGTTATATCGACTGAGGGTGCGGCTTTGAATTTCTTCTTAGGAGGACAGCTGCTGTGGCACCGCTCCATGGATAGCCATTTTGTTTTTTCATTCGAAGAGTTCAAATTGTTCAAATGGCTCTGAGCACTATGGGACTTAACTGCTGTGGTCATTAGTCCCCTAGAATTTAGAACTACTTAAACCTAACTAACCTAAAGACACCACACACATCCATGCCCGAGGCAGGATTCGTTCCTGCGACCGCAGCGGTCACGCGGATCCAGACTGTAGCGCCTAGAACCGCACGGCCACTCCGGCCGGCGATTCGAAGTGTTGAACCTATGCGGCGCTTATTAGGTTGTTTCAGCTGCAGGAGTGCATATGTTATTTCTGGTTGTGTAAATGTTTCATAGTCCTTTAATTTTGGAGCTTTTTGTTTTTGCTAATATAATTTGCTTTGTTCAGTTTCTTATTCAATTTTGCCTTGTCACGCGTCCATGGTAGCCTATCGGCGGACATGAGAGAAATAAAATAGCTCCTGCGGACCAAACACACCCTCTCCGTTAACAGCCGTAGTTGCAAATCGGAGTGAGCCGTGGTAAAAATTGCTGTTTAGAAGAGCGCGCCGCAGCGCGTAGTGTGAAGCAGTCGCCCTCCGTTTCTGGCGGTGGCGTCGCTGTGGCAATCGCAGCTTTGTTCTCTCCGTCTGGTGGGAAAGGGGAAAAATTGCCTGTTCACGTGCATTTAAGGGGCGCTATGAGCTCGCCAGTCAACCCCTCCAGTACATCTCTTGCAATATGCCGATGACACCGCATTCCTCGAACTCGCTCCCACCCTCCAACGGTCCCAACGCGTTCTCCAGAATCACCTTGACCTTTTCACCACATGGTGTAACCAGTGGCTCCTGAAAATCAATCCTTCCAATCACTGTAGGTCGTACCACTCGCTCCTTCCAGCTCCTGGATTTCTCCCTTACTGTCTGCGCCTGTCCCGTCCGCCTCACCCCCACCCTCACCTACCTTGGCCTCACCATTGACCGTCACCTCACCTGGATCTCTCGTCTCCGCTACATCCAATCCAAAGCCCACAACCATCTCCGACTTCTCGAACTCCTCTCTGGCTGGACATGAGGGTTGCACCCCTTTTAGCATCCTCCACACCTACGAATCCTTAATCCGTCCCATCCTCTGTTATGCCAGTTCTGCCTAGATATCTGCCCCCCGCCCCCAAAATTCTATAAGTCCCTCCAGATCCCTGAGCGTCATGCACTCCACATCACCTTCTGTGTACGACTCCTATACGCAGATCCTTAATGACCTCATGACCTCATTCCTTTCCCCCATCTGCTCCTATTACTACAACATATCCGCATCCTCTACACCTCCCGCCGCCTTGATCTCCCTCACCCCCTGGTTGTTCCTCTCCTCTCCCATCCACGCCCCCTGCCACATCTTCACTGTTGTGTCCCCCCTACCCTCCATCTCTACACCCTTCATCTCCTTCCCCAAGGTGGCTTCCATCAACTCCCCCTCCCAGAAGATGCCGTCTCTCCCTCCTATCAACCCTGATCCTCAATCCCCGTCCTTTCCTCTGTCCTTTTCCCAGGCTCCCTCTCCCCCCTTCCATCCTCTTTTTTCCGCACCTCCCCTCGCTCTGACCCCTTCTCTCCCCCGAGTCCATTTGCATTTCTCTCCTCTGCCTCTTCTCATTCCCTCTCGCGTCTGCCCTGCTCCTGCCGCCCCCCCCCCCCTTATGAGTCCTCTCCCTCCTTGGTTCCCCCCCCCCTTTTCGTCTTTTTCCTCTCCTCCCTCCTTGTTCTTCCCCCTCCCCCCCCCCCCATCTGCCTTTAGCTCGGGAGTGTCATCTTTGTGCCACTGTTTTCGTGCAGTGTTTTACAATGAGTGTTTTTACAGTGAATGTTCCATGTTGTGTGTTTTGGGAAGTGTTTCGAACGGCCATCATACTGTCGCTGGTTGTGATTTTTTATCTCTGTCGCCATGTTTTTTAATTGTGTGTCTACTATGTTACTTGTCTGATTCCTGTGTTTTATTAACATTGCCAACCCATTTTGCTTTCTGTTTTAACTTTCCGCATTTTTCTGCCATTTTACACTTTAAAGTCACCGGTTTATCGCCTGTTCTTTCTTGTTTCTTTTCTTCTTCCGTTTTTAAAAACGTCTGTAGGCTGTAGAGCAGCGTGCTAAGCTGCTGCCAGCACGCCCCCTTCGGGGGCAATTGAAAATTAAAAAAAGGAAAAAAAAACTCGCCAGGAGGTCAGTCTGGGTCAGTCTCTCGTCCCCGGCTTGCTGGTCTGTCTCTCTTCCGCATTTGTTGGGCAGTTAGCGTCTGTCTGTCGTTCGGAGTGCTAGTATGTCTGTCGTTCGGATCAACCTTTAAAGCCGGCAAAATGAGTCTTTCCACTCCGCCAGTAAGAGAATTCAGCGAGTGGTCGCCCGGTCGGGGCTGAGTTCCTGCACCTGAGTCTGATCGTTAGGCCGCCAGTCTACTCAAGTTTGCTCAGGCAATGGTCATTGGCGGTTGGTCGGTCGCACACTGAGACACAAGATGACTTGTCCGTCTTGAGCGTCGGCGCATGTGAGGTAGCCACGTGAGGCCCGTGGGCCGCGCCGTATAGCGAGGGGTAGTGACTAAACTTAATTACCTTTGAAAGCCAAATATCAAAAGGTCTTTTAGAAACAAAAATTATGGCTACTACAAACTAAGATGAATAGAAAATTTGGATTACTTGGAAATGTTCTGGGGAAGTGCAGTTCATCTGTAAAGAAAACAGCTTACTGTAGGCTGTTGCGATTAATTCTCTGCAAGAAACGACGTAATGTCTTGAAGAACATTTCTTTCAGTTCTTTTACCTTCGTACTGAACAACTGGGATCACGGAAAGCTGTCACAAGATTTTCTGATTTTGTAGGTTCTTATTATTAGAGTAGTGGGCAGTCTTTTATTTTAGAACACTTTTCAGACTTCCGCCTCTAGCTAGCGCTGTAGAGAAGTTAAGTATATAATTTCTTATTCCATTCTCAAATGGTAGCATTCATTTTATGTGTGCAGTAGTCTGTTTCTAAAATTGCAAAAATTACTGCGGAGACCAAGGTTTTTCCATATGTGAAAAACTTTTCCAAACTACGTGTTCGTATACCAAGGAATAATTACCCTATTTAAAACTGCTGTAGTCAAGGCAGTTTCGTGAATGATATTATTAAAGCCTATTTTTTACGTCATTACTCCACTATACACCAGTAATCAGTAAGTGAAATGAAATTAAGAAGTGGAATCTGAAACTAGTTAAAAACATTTTGAAATCTAAGGTACTGGCAACTAACAAAAATTTCCATTCTGAAGACAGGGAAAAATTGTTAAGGACTTGAAAGAAACTCAGTTCATTGAGAAAGATCACGTTTTCCACGGTAAAAAGACTTTATTCTCCAAGACACTGTCATTTTTTCCGCAGTATTCTAGAAATGATCGCAGTGGCGCACGACATACTGTTTCCTTTAGAGACGAACTGCACTTTCCCGGAGTGCTTCGATCAAGTCCATGTCCTCTATTTGTCTCATTTTATACTGTTTATTACCCTAAATATATAAACGGATTTTAGCTCCTGAAAAATTAGCAGTTTATACAAAGTCCGATCCATATGCGATTAAATGCAATCTATAATTATCTTACGCTCCGTAACGTAATGGACTTTCGCAAATCACACCTTTCTGCTTTGACTAGGGTATCAGAAGTTAACGAATACAAAAGTGGCATTGCAGACCTCCTTAAAGACTGCCCCTTATAGATGCATTTCGTGCAGTGCAAGCGTTTTTGTTCTCTATGCCTAACGTCTAATAACCTGAGAACACTGAGGTAGTGTAATAGAACTTATATCGAAGTTTTCGTCTCCACTCGCTGCTGTCTCGATGTGTCATAAACTTATCTGTTTAGCTGAAAACTGCAATGAGTAAATCTGTAATCCCTTCTTCAGGGAATTCATTCCATCACGGCTTAAAACTCAACTAGCAGGTGCGGTGTGTTTACGTGGTTTCGAGTAAAACACAAAAAATTGTCCTCAAATCGGAAAATATTTTTAATCGTCCTTATCCTTTCCTAGTCTTTATTTACGCCAACAGCGCACCATTACACCTTATTAGCAAACAAAGATTTATTATAATACTTACTGAATTTTTAAGAAACTGATTTGTTTTGTTTTACGAATATGATGTCAAATGAATAAATAACTAAAGAAACAACCGCTACTAGCTCTTCAGACTACAGAATTTTGTGGAGCCTGAAAATTACAAAAAAATTGGATACTCCAAGATTTCTAGCATGTAAGGTAAACGAGAAGTTCACTTTTCGGTTTCCTTCTGATGAACACGATGTAGCATCCGTCGAGGTTCTGTAAGGGACCACTTTATAATAAATCCAGAGTCTTATGCTGACAGCTACTTCTTGGCAATGTCACATGACATCTTTTACACTGACGAAAGAAGACGCATAACCAAAAACTAATTAAAGTACAGCAATGGAATTTCGGGAATACATTTGTCCAAGTAAAGTGTGTAAGTGATTAACCTTGCAAGAGCACATGTTAATGTAAGTGCGAGATAAACGATTGCAAATGTGAAATACTGGTAAATTAATAACCTGCGTAACCGCCAGAAAGTTGAATACGAGGAAGCAAATCTGCATGCATTGTTTTGTTCAGGTTGTAACCTTCCAAAAGATAAATTCCGTAACCTCACGATAAAAAGGTGACTAACCTCCCAATAAAAATGTGACACATATATAACCCTTGAACAAAAATCTCTTAATGTAACTTTTCAATAATTAACTATGAATCTAAACTGGTGAATCTGCTCGACTGGAAGTTACTACTACTACTATTACTACAGCCGACACTGCGCTCTGGTCTGCGATTCTATTGTAGCTTACATATCGCAGGCAGCGCGTGAGAAATCCATCGACATCTGCTCGAGTGCTCTAGCAATAAATTCCTTAGTCACGCACCTCTTACAAGGTGCAGGATATCAATTTGTGGGATGGAGTTTCATACCTACTGCACTTGGTCGGTCAATATAGGGACGGTTACTGCCGGTTGTGGATGGAGCAGACCAAGACAACACGTCGACACTCTGTAGAGAATGTTGGGTTACAGCAGCGGTATGTGGACGAGTACTATCCTGTTGGAAAACACCCCCAGGCAGCACAACAGGTCGCATTACCACATTGACGTACAAATTTGCAGTGAAGGTGCGCGGGGTAACAATGAGAGTTCCGCTGCTGTCATACGAAATGGCGTCACAGACCATAACTCGAGGTGAAGGTCCAGTGAGTCTTGCACGCTAACAGGTCGGTTGCAGGCCCTCAGCTAACCGCCTCCCAACCAACACACGGCCATCACTGGCACCGAGGCAGAACCAGCTATCCACGCAATACACGAGAGACCTGCACTCTGCCCTCCAATGACTCTCGCTTGGCGTCTTTGAAGTCGCAAATGATTGTGGTGTGGGGCGACCGAAATGCAGGTTCTAGGGCACCTGGTTCAGAGTTGTCCTTGAAGTAACTGATTTTTATAGTTCGTGGTGCCAACTGCAGCTCAAATTTCTACTGCAGACGCAGGACGATGCGACAGAGCCGTCAAGTCGAACACGATGGTCTCACCTCTCGGTAGTGACACGTGGCCGTCCGAAGCCCGGTCTTCTTGGGACCGTACATTCTCGTGAACACCGCTGCCAGCAATCGTGCACAGTAGCTACGTTCATGCAAAGTCTTTCTGCAGTATCGCAAAAGGAACATCCAGCTTCCCGTAGCCCTGTTACACGATAATGGCGTCTTTCTTGCTTTAAAGGCATTCTCGTTTAACATCAACTCACCATGCCCAGGCTCAAAGGTAGCTAATGTTTACAACCTTAACAGCGTGTATGTAAATCACAAATGATTTGCTTTAAAATTTGAAAAGAAGCAGGTGTTGACAGATGTGAAAATTACCGAACTATCAGTTTAATAAGTCACAGCTGCAAAATACTAACGAGAATTCTTTAAAGACGAATGAAAAAACTTTTAGCCGCCAACCTCGGGGAAGATCAGTTCGGATTCCGTAGAAATGTTTGAACACGTGAGGCAATACTGACCCTAAGACTTATCTTAGAAAATAGATTAAGGAAAGGCAAACCTACGTTTCTGGCATTTGTAGGCTTAGAGAAAGCTTTTGACAATGTTGACTGGAATACTCTCTTTCAAATTCTAAAGGTGGCAGGGGTAAAATAAAGGGAGCGAAGGGCTATTTACAATCTGTACAGAAACTAGATGGCAGTTATAAGAGTCGAGGTGCATGAATGGGAAGCAGTGGTTGGGAAGGGAATGAGACAGGGTTGTAGCCTATCCCCGGTATTATTCAGTCAGTATATTGAGCAAGCAGTAAAGGAAACAAAAGGAAAATTCGGAGTAGGTATTAAAATCCATGGAGAAGAAATAAAAACTTTGAGGTTCGCCGATGACATTGTAATTCTGTCAGAGACAGCAAAGGACTTGGAAGAACAGTTGAATGGAATGGACAGTGTCCTGAAAGGAGGATATAACATGAACATCAACAAAAGCAAAACGATGATAATGGAATGTAGTCGAATTAAGTCGGGTGATGCTGAGGAAATTACATTAGGAAAAGAGACACTTAAAGTAGTAAAGGAGTTCTGCTATTTGGGGAGCAAAATAACTGATGATGATCGAAGTAGAGAGAATATAAAAATTAGACTGGCAATGGCAAGGAAAGCGTTTCTGAAGAAAAGAAATTTGTTAACATCTGCCGGCCGCGGTGTTCTCGCGGTTCTAGGCGCGCAGTCCGGAACCGTGCGACTGCTACGGTCGCAGGTTCGAATCCTGCCTCGGGCATGGATGTGTGTGATGTCCTTAGGTTAGTTAGGTTTAAGTAGTTCTAAGTTCTAGGGTACTGATGACCACAGCAGTTGAGTCCCATTGTGCTCAGAGCAATTTTTTTTTGTTAACATAGAGTATAGATTTCAGAGTCAGGAAGTCGTTTCTGAAAGTATTTCTATGGAGTGTAGCCGTGTATGGAAGTGAAACATGGATAATAAATAGTTTGGACAAGAAGAGAATAGAAGCTTTCGAAATGTGGTGCTACAGAAGAATGCTGAAGATTTGATGGGTAGATCACATAACTAATGAGGAAGTATTGAATAGGATTGGAGAGAAGAGAAGTTTGTGGCACAACTTGACTAGAAGAAGGGACCGGTTGGTAGAACACGTTCTGAGGCATCAAGGGATGACAAATTTAGCATTGGAGAGCAGCGTAGAGGTAAAAATTGTAGAGAGAGACCAAGAGATGAATACACTAAGCAGATTCAGAAGGATGTAGGCTGCAGTGGGTACTGGGAGATGAAGAAGCTTGCACAGGATAGAGTATCATGGAGAGCTGCATCAAACCAGTCTCAGGACTGAAGACCACAACAACAACGACAATTTGTAGGAGCAAAAAAAGAAAAAAAAAAGAAAAAGATACCTCCAAGATTGGAAAACGCGTGTAGACTTTTTAACATGTCAAAACGTCTTTATTCCACAAAGAAACTTCCCAAACGATTTGCAATCTAAGCAATTACATTACATTGGCGTTTTATTATTTTATTTTCGCATTAAAACGACACCAGACGTTAATTTCTTATTGTAAGAGTCGGTCGAAAATTGTGACATCCCTGCAAACAAAATCGATATCTGGCTCCGTGACAGTCGTGCTTTCCATACACACAGTGATCTAAATTCACCGATAAGATTTAGAGACTGGTGCCTCACACCAAAACAAAAACAGTCTAGCAAACAAGAACCCTAAAATGCATACCTTAAGAGCCATGAGCAACTTTTTCATCTTGTACAGTATGAAATACATCACTTCTACTTCAAGTGCTTTGCTTCCCATATTTCAGGATAATGTAGTGTGGATCAAAACAAAACAATATCTAGTGAACACGGACACTAAAATTTTTACGTTAACAACTATGTGCAGTTATTGTTACTCAGCAGAAAAGATGTTTTACACTAACAAAGATGAACAAGTGCTCACAGCTCTGAAGATCTGTCTTATAGACCCCATATTTACTGGCCATTTTTTATTTTATTTTTGCATTGGTCCATACTACGTCCTCAAAAATATGAAAAGCAAAGTCCTTGCGGTAGAAGAGATCTGTTGTTCATATCAACGAAGATGAACAATGATCATAGCTCTTACGGTGTACATTTTAGAGTCCTTGTTCATTAGACATTTTTTACTTGTTTTGGTGTAAGCAACCTGTTCCTAAATTTTGTCCGTATTTTTTTTGGGCACCCTTATGCCTGTTACAAGCGTTCTTGGAAATTACCAAAACATCGAAGATGTTGTAACTTGAACGCACCCAGTATCAATATGCCGCTGAGAAAAAAGGGCAAATTCGGCAGTGGAAATATTTGCATTTACCACCGCCGAAGAAGGAAGGCTCAACCATCAGGGAAGGTGGTGGTGTTTTTAGGACTGTCATGGCGTCGTGTTGTTTATGTTCGTAATGGATAAAGCGTCACAGGAGTCTGTTAGTAAAATATCCTGAAGGGGTTACTGGAAGCTGCCAAGACAAAGCGTCATTTCAAGCTGTCCGGGGGTTTCTTTGTGCCCACGACAACGCTCATCTCATTCTGCAAGGGACACGGCCACACATGTTGGTTCTTTCGACTATCAAAGTTTACCTCACCGCTTAAATCTCCTGAGGTGGCACCCGGTGCTTTTGTTCATTTTGCTTTGGATGGAGAAACCATTTAGTGGCCCACAGTTTCAGAATGACGGTGAGGGGATTGCCGGGGACTTTTTTTCGGTGTGGTAATCAAAGCAGAAATAAAGTACAGTGATCGAAAGGTTACTTATAACACGTACAGAAAGCAGACGACAGTTATAAGAGCATCGAGGGGTAAGAAAGGGAAGTAATTGTCTTGAACAGAATGATAAGTGGTTGAAACCTATCGCCAACGTTACAGTGAGCAAGCAGTAAAGGAAACTAAAGAAAAGTTTAGATTAGGGATTAAATTTCATAAGGAAGAAATGAAAATTTACAGGTTTGACGACGACATTGGAATTCAGCCAGAGACAGCAAAGGAGTTGAAAGAGCAGATAATCTTTTGAAAGGACGATGTAAGAGGAAGATTAACAGAAGTCAAACAAGGGTAATGTTGTATAGTCCAATTAAATCAGGCGATGCTGAGGGAATTAGATTAGGAAACGGCTGTAAATCAGTTTTGCTATTTGGGAAGCAAAACACTTGGCGATGGCCAAAGCAGAGACGATATAAAAGTAGACTGGCAATTCATGATTATGTGGTTTGTTTCCCTAATTGCAGATGTAGGTTTTTATCCTTTCCAGCTTTCTATGTCAGTTATTTACTGACAGCAATAAAATATAGCACCTTACACAAACATATATATATAAACGCACACAAAAACACACACACACACACACACACATACACACACACACACACACACACACACAGCATTTGCTTGATGCAATTAGTCCAATGAGGTTGACCGCTTTGAAATTTTTCGTGGGAAGTTCCTTTTTTTTTTTTTTTTTTTTGTCGTCAGTCTACTGACTGGTTTGATGCGGCCCGCCACGAATTCCTTTCCTGTGCCAACCTCTTCATCTCAGAGTAGCACTTGCAACCTACGTCCTCAATTATTTGCTTGACGTATTCCAATCTCTGTCTTCCTCTACAGTTTTTGCCCTCTGCAGCTCCCTGTAGTACCATGGAAGTCATTCCCTCATGTCTTAGCAGATGTCCTATCATCCTGTCCCTTCTCCTTATCAGTGTTTTCCACATATTCCTTTCCTCTCCGATTCTGCGTAGAACCTCCTCATTCCTTACCTTATCAGTCCACCTAATTTTCAACATTCGTCCATAGCACCACATCTCAAATGCTTCTATTCTCTTCTGTTCCGGTTTTCCCAAAGTCCATGTTTCACTACCATAAAATGCTGTACTCCAGACGTACATCCTCAGAAATTTCTTCCTCAAATTAAGGCCAGAAATGCCTTTTTTGCCATAGCGAGTCTGCTTTTGATGTCCTCCTTGCTCCGTCCGTCATTGGTTATTTTACTGCCTAAGTTTCTCGCTGTTCTCATTTCTACTACTTCTCATTACCTTCGTCTTTCTCCGATTTACTCTCAAACCATAATGTGTACTCATTAGACTCTTCATTCCGTTCAGCAGATTATTTAATTCTTCTTCACTTTCACTCAGGATAGCAATATCATCAGCGAATCGTATCATTGATATCCTTTCACCTTGTATTTTAATTCCACTCCTGAACCTTTCTTTTATTTCCATCATTGCTTCCTCGATGTACAGATTGAAGAGTAGGGGCGAAAGGCTACAGCCTTGTCTTACACCCTTCTTAATACGAGCACTTCGTTCTTGATCGTCCACTCTTATTATTCCCTCTTGGTTGTTGTACATATTGTATATGACCCGTCTCTCCCTATAGCTTACCCCTACTTTTTTGAGAATCTCGAACAGCTTGCACCATTTTATATTGTCGAACGCTTTTTCCAGGTCGACAAATCCTATGAACGTGTCTTGATTTTCTTTGGCCTTGCTTCCATTATTAGCCGTAACGACAGAATTGCTTCTCTCGTGCCTTTACTTTTCCTAAAGCCGAAGTGATCGCCACCTAGCGCATTCTCAATTTTCTTTTCCATTCTTTTGTATATTATTCTTGTAAGCAGCTTCGATGCATGAGCTGTTAAGCTGATTGTGCGATAATTCTCGCACTTGTCAGCTCTTGCCGTCTTCGGAATTGTGTGGATGATGCTTTTCCGAAAGTCAGATGGTATGTCGCCAGATTCATATATTCTACACACCAACGTGAATAGTCGTTTTGTTGCCACTTCCCCTAATGATTTTAGAAATTCTGATGGAATGTTATCTATCCCTTCTGCTTTATTTGACCGTAAGTCCTCCAAAGCTCTTTTAAATTCCGATTCTAATACTGGATCCCCTATCTCTTCGAAATCTACTCCTGTTTCTTCTTCTATCACATCAGACAAATCTTCATCCTCATAGAGGCTTTCAATGTATTCTTTCCACCTATCCGCTCTCTCCTCTGCATTTAACAGTGGAATTCCCGTTGCACTCTTAATGTTACCACCGTTGCTTTTTTTAATGTCACCAAAGGTTGTTTTGACTTTCCTGTATGCTGAGTCTGTCCTTCCGACAATCATGCCTTATTCGATGTCTTCACATTTTTCCTGCAGCCATTTCGTCTTAGCTTCCCTGCACTTCCTATTTATTTTATTCCTCAGTTACTTGTATTTCTGTATTCCTGATTTTCCCGGAACATGTTTGTACTTCCTCCTTTCATCAATCAACTGAAGTATGTCCTCTGTTACCCATGGTTACTTCGCAGCTACCTTCTTTGTACCTATGCTTTCCTTCCCAACTTCTGTGATGGCCCTTTTGAGAGACGGCCATTCTTCTTCAACTGTGTTTCTTACTGCACTGTTCCTTATTGCTGTATCTAGAGCGTTAGAGAACTTCAAACGTATCTCGTCATTCCTTAGAACTTCCGTATCCCACTTCTTAGCGTATTGATTCTTCCCGACTAATGTCTTGAACTTCAGCCTACTCTTCATCACTACTATATTGTGATCTGAGTCTATATCTGCTCCTGTTTACGCCTTACAATCCAGTATCTGATTTCGGAATCTCTGTCTGACAATGATGTAATCTAATTGAAATCTTCCCGTATCTCCCGGCCTTTTCCAAGTATACCTCCTCCTCTTGTGATTCTTGAACAGGGTATTCGCTATTACTAACTGAAACTTGTTACAGAACTCAATTAGTCTTTCTCCTCTTTCATACCTTGTCCCAAGCCCATATTCTCCTACAACCTTTTCTTCTACTACTTCCCCTACAACTGCATTCCAGTCGCCCATGACTATTAGATTTTCGTCCCCCTTTACATACTGCATTACCCTTTCAATATCCTCATACACTTTCTCTATCTGTTCATCTTCAGCTTGCGACGTCGGCAAGTATACCTGAACTATCGTTGTTGGTGTTGGTCTGCTGTCGATTCTGATTAGAACAACCTGGTCACTGAACTGTTCACAGCAACACACCCTCTGCCCTACCTTCCTATTCATAAAGAATCCTACACTTGTTATACCATTTTTTGCTGCTGTTGATATTACCCGATACTCTCTGACCAGAAATCCTTGTCTTCCTTCCACTTCACTTCACTAACCCCTACTATATCTAGATGGAGCCTTTGCATTTCCCTTTTCAGATTTTCTAGTTTCCCTACCACATTCAAGCTTCTGACATTCCACGCCCCGATTCTTAGAACATTATGCTTTCGTTGATTATTCAATCTTTTTCTCATGGTAACCTCTCCCTTGGCAGTCCCCTCCCAGAGATCCGAATGGGGGACTATTCCGGAATCTTTTGCCAATGGAGAGATCATCATGACACTTCTTCAACTTCAGGCCACATGTCCTGTGGATACACGTTACGTGTCTTTAATGCAGTGGTTTCCATTGCCTTCTGCATCCTCATGTCGTTGATCATTGCTGATTCTTCCGCCTTTAGGGGCAATTTCCCATCCCTAGGACAAGAGAGTGCCCTGAACCTCTATCCGCTACTCCACCCTCTTTGACAAGGCCATTGGCAGAATGAGGCAGCCTTCTTACGCCGGAAGTCTTTGGCCGCCAATGTTGATTATTTATCAAAATTTAGACAGTGGCGGGGATCGAACCCGGGTCCGAAGACGTTCTGATTTTGAATCAAAGACGCTACCCCTAGACCACGGGTACAAGTTCCTATGGGACCAAACTGTAGAGGTCATCTGTCCCTAGGCTTACATACTTTTAACTTACGCCAAGGAGAACAAACACACACCCATGGCCGAGGAAGGACTTGAACCTCTGACGGGGCAAGTCGCGCGAACTGTGGCAGATGCCGTTAGACCACGCGGCCACCCCAAGCAACTGACTGCTTTGAAAGTTGGAGGACCCAGACAAAACAATGACTTGCAGAAGATGAGAGGTGGCATGAGCCCTTCTCGCATATTTCTATCTTAGTCTGAGTAATTCGATTTTCCTTTCTAATTGCATGCGGTGGAAAGTTGCTATTCCTTCACACGCGGACTTCCCATGCAGCATCTCTCTTCACCCGGGTGGTCCGCTGACAGGCGGGTTCTGCTGATCTTCAAAGGGTTATGCCGACAGGTGTGAGGGAGTCGAGTGGATGCTTTCCAGACGTCGACATTGTCATAAGAGCGGGGGCAAGACGCCCACAGAGGCCTGATGGAGCGGCTGGGCTAGAGATTCCGTTACTTCGCAGAAACTTTGTGAAAACACTTTCTGGCGGGCTACCAGCGAGGCGTGGGAATGACTTGTGTTCCCAGGCAGTCTTGGCGGGCAAATTCTTCCGTTTTCTGCAAAATCATAACTGTGATTGGCTTGCTCACGGTATAGATCCCTGACGTAGCAAAATCGGCGCAGAAATTGGCGCCAAGTACCTCCATTGGTGGAACAGTAGTGCGTCGGCAATAGAGTGGAATTCTACGCCGGTTTTCGAGTTGCTGATTGGAACGTTTAACCACGGCCACTGTCGTGGGGGCGGGAGTGTTCTGTGTTCGGCTTGTACGGGTGCTCTTGAGGAAGTAGGCTCTCGCCTTTTGGTCGGGATAGATTACAAGACTGAGCTCTCGCTGCTCTGGACAGCCTACCTTCCGTTGGCTGTTTAATATACTTTCATTTAATTGTAACTGTTTGACGAAATTGCTTAAGTTTCGACTTCAACGTAAGAGTTGGCAATTGAGCGTTCTGCGTACAAGCGGCCTATGTTGTCTGTCTTGGGCAGTTTTGGCTAAAGTTGACTGTATCGGAGTTACTGTGTGACTTCGCTTGTTAAAATCAATCACTGTACCATAGGTGATTGTATGGCGGGCCTTCTTCGTCTCCTTCAGAGGCGCATTTGTGTTAATAGGAAGTCTTTAGCCTGGAACAACCAGACCAGGATAATTTGTTGCGGGCTATACTCGCGACATTATCATTACCACAACGGGACATCGAAGCAACCAGCTATCGCTTCCGGTACGCCAGATCGTGTCCTTGCAGTTAAGAAGACAGCTTGGTAATGTATGTCCGCAGCACCGGCAGATTAGGGAATTTTGCTCTGTGATAATCAGAGCTCAGCAGAGCGCGCCTGTTCGTCTTTTCTAACTTTGTTCTGTCTTGGGTGTTCATTGTCTGAGTTCTCACTACTGTAGCAGCAATTAATGTTGGGTTGGCTGTGTGTTTCTCTTAAGATTTGAGTTGCAAGGAATTGGCTCCACATACCACTTGGTCATAAATGTCACAAGCCAGATTATGGACAACTTCACCTTCACAGCATTTATTTGAGAATCCAGTTTGACGTGTTGTTAATGTTTCATGTGTTTTGTTTATTATTTTGAGTTTAGTCATAATAAATCAAATTATTATTTTGTACAGAACTTTCATTCTGTGATCAGTAAAGCAACCCTTTCATTTCTCACTACCTTAATGAAACTTTCCTTTATCAAATTAACTTTTATCAAATTAATTTTTATCAAATTAAATTATTGCAGGTGCCAAACTCTTTTCTACTCCACTTGGAGGGTCGATTACAGTCAGTTCGCGTTTCTTCTTAATCCATGTGCAACAGCAAAAGTCGGAGTTAGAAAAGGGGGGGGGGGGCTTAGAGCGTCATTTCCATATGAAGATTCTAGAAGAATTTAGTCTTAAGTACACGGCTAGCCCTGGCACCTCGTAAAGAAACGTTTACTGTGAGGAAGAGGTAAATAAGGCACTACACCATAGTAAATTTTGAGCTTATATTGAAAAAGAACCAACTGAAGGGAATGGTTTCCTCCCATTAGTAGAAACAATCAGAAATTGCATCAGCCGAATATTATGGAGACCGTGCTATCGCAGTATCCAACAGACAATATGGGAGCGTTGCTATTGGACCTACGAGGTTCACCGCTTGCTACAGGAGGTGTATATAAAATCCTTGACGTTCGGTCAAGTGTTCAAAGAGTATATAAAAAAGCATTGACGCTCGACTTAAGGAACACAAGACCAATTGTCGTCTGTGAAGCACGGATAAATCGGCAGTAGCAGATCAAACACTGGAACAATGGAACCATTAAATCCACTTCTCCGCTATTTGAGTCTTATCAAGATCTAATAACTATTGTTCTGCGCTGTATAGAGTGGCCAAGAACCACAAAAAAAAAACGTTCCCAGAGAGGGACTGAAAGTTGGCAAGTTGTAGGCCTTAGTGCCAACTAAATCAAACATTTATAAGTTGTTTTCAGTACAAACTCTACAACACACGCCAGGGTGAATCTTCTAGCTTAGGCAGCGATCTGATGGCTTCAGTACCTGTCACCTGCGCGGATACATACAAACAGTTCGGCTTGCTGAACGTTCTTGTGTAAGATCTGCTACTTCAGCCTTTAGAGCCTCTGATGATGTCTCCAGCATTGGGAGACGAAACGTTAGTCAGAGAAATACGCCGTTGACCCCGGATTAATGCTCATAAAGCAAAATTAACCAAACACGGTGTGCCAGTTGTTTCGAATCAGATGCTTATAAACATGCCATGCGGGCCAATAATGAGTGCTACTTTCACAGAAGTTAACGTCAAAATTATCGACGTTTTTGAAAAATAAACTCTGGAAGTATGTTCGCTTGACGTTGTACACTCATTGTCGTAATATGAGCTATATTTTATTTAATTTGCGTTTTTTTCCAAAAGGATAAAACACTTCTAAAGATAACATTTTGTTACGTTAATTTATTATAAGGAAACAATTGAACTGATATAAGAGTTGTAATGTTCGGATATACAGCCTAGAAGAAGCTTATAATATTGCTGGATTTAGCGGCCTTCACATCTACTTCCAATATTCTCTCCTCAGAGCAGTTCAAACTGCAGCATTAGGCAGGCGCCGTAATAAGTAGTTTGAGGTACCAGTAGAATATGATGACGATTAAACCTTTCCTAGGAAAGATCTCCAGAATCGTAGTCCATCAATGTGACTGGCTGCTGTGTTCGGAGGCGGCGCGCCGAAACACTAATTTGTATCATTAATATAATAAAAACAGAGCATTAAATTTCATTGACATTCAAATTTTGGATAATCAAAATGGCAGGGTATCGTCCACTAAATTCAAAAGTCATAGTAATAAGCAAAACTAAGAACAAAAGTTAAACGAAAAGTCAGACGAAGCACTTCTAGTATGTCAGTCTCCCGTCTAAACTGGGCGCCCAAGTAATGTTTTACTCTACCTGATCGCTCGGAAACAAGCAGTCATAAGGTACAGAGGCGTTGTCTGGTACGGTCAGTTGTTGTTCTGCTCTACAAAGAAATTATAGGTCTAGAACAGTCAAAAGAATAAGTAAATGTGTGATAAATTACCGGTGTTTAGAGAGGAAACTTGTGGAAATGTTAGTGATGTGGCGGTGGATGAAGGTTGTAAATCACAGGTTCTTGTATTCTGCTGGAATAAATACGAGTAGCACCCCAAAAAAAGGGAAATAAAGTGAGAGAAAAGATACAGAAATCAAGTCGGGAAGTGAAACGTGGACAACTACTAAAAAGCAAGAGAGTAGAATACAAGAGGCAGAAATGAAGAGGAGTTATGGGCTGTACAAAATTAGATAGACTAAGAAGCGAAGACATGGGGCCAGAGCTTGGGATGTGTGCTACAAATGGAAGATCAAGTCTAATCTACAAAGTTTGCTAGAACTTCTCAAAAAAATGCCACGTTGAAGACTACCAAAGCAATATATGTAGGCAGACCAAGGAAAACATGGCTGGAAGCTTACAACACGGAACAGGCCTATAGCTTGGACCATGACGAAAAGGAAGAAGTAATAAACAGTCACTGAAGTAGTATTAGTCCTCACTAAGAGTTCATTGTAGCCTCAATACAATGGATCTAAGTGATGTTTTCTGGCAGGGATCATCTATAGAAGCCTGGGGGTTGGCGAACTTAACCAGAAACCTTATGCATTTGACTCAGAGCAGTGAAAGGAGCTAGGCACCTCATGTGTACTGCATTCTCAGTACAAATGAGAACAGTGACATGTAATTTGTGATTAGAAAGAAGAGGTAGATATTTGAAGAGACGTGCGGAGTCTTTCTCGAAGTAAAAATTCTTTCACGGTGTAATCTCGAACGAGTGTATGTGTTCAGATGATTTATGGCGGTACCTCATTGTTGCACAAGGTGAAAAATGAGTAGATGTGTGATGGTCTTATAACTGATTTATTACTATCCTGACTTTTGTCACCTTTATACTTGGCTTTTACTCGTATGTTGACCTTTACAACGATTATTGTGTGCACAATCAACTTCATAGCCCACTGGTGTGTTCAAATGTGTGTGAAGTCTTATGGGACTTAACTGCTAAGGCCAGAAGTCCCTAAGCTTACACACTACTTAACCTAAATTATCCTAAGGACAAACAGACACATCCATGCCCGAGGGAGGACTCGAACCTCCGCCGGGTCCAGCCTCACAGTAGCCTACTGATCTTGCCCCTCTTTCTTGTATGTGATCTGTCCAAGCAAACCTCGTGACAGCATGAGTAAGGCTCACCACTCCATCTTGTAACGTTTCAGTCCTTCAGCAGTTGTCCCAACTTCATTGTACATGGTTTTACTCTGTCTATCCGTGTCTTCAAAGACCTCCTCGTGGCCATTTTGTATTTTGGTACCGTAGCACCCTTGGCCACTGCTTTTTCTCATTGTAACGACATGTGCAGCCTATTCTAGGACCCTTCTGATCTTCCTTCTAGTGTATAACAGCATTCTGACAAACAGTATTTTGGTTCATTAATTAAAACTTCCCGGCTGAATTACCGTGGTCCATATATAAAACTGCTTCTCCTTCCTGACGTTTCTTGCTTACTGCGGGCAACATCTTCCGAGGTGAGTCGGTTACTGGCTGCTAGACGCTGGAGGTCCCGCTTATATAGAGCGCTTAGATGGCGCCACCACTCATCACGTGCTTTCGACTTTACATTTATCTCTGGCTAGTGCCATCTCTCTCGATTACAGCTAATCAACAGTCACTTCGTTGGTACAGAGTCGACCGCCACATCTTGTCTAGTTTTAAACCTTTTTTTATTAAAATTATTTTCGTGCTTGCAGATCTCTATAGCTTCTCTATACATGTGGGTATAATGACGTGAGGTCCTACATATCACGTTTGCCTCACTAAATTTTATTTTGTGATCACCGTCTTTGAAAACTTGTTCCGCTACAGCTGATTTGTCAATTTGTCCCAATCTACAGTTCCTTTTGTGTTTCGTTAAGCGGGTATTAACACTCCTTTAAGTCGTTCCAGTATAAACCATACCATAGCTACACGGAATTTTCTACACACCTGGGGTAGCTAAGGGGTGTCGTGCGTCTTTCACCGATCTTAAACTTTCACTAATTTTCTTGGTAGGTCGAAAGATTGTCTCCACTTGAAACTTGGCCAAAATTTTCCCAATACCGTCCGTGATGTTATAAATAAATGGAAGAAAAACTTTTCCAATCGACGGTTGTTGTGTATTTTCGGACACTTTTTTTCTAGGGTGGAGTGCTCGATCTATTTCGTTGTCATTGTACCCATTTCTCTTGAAAACCGTTCGCAAATGGCTTAATTCATCCTGCAAATAAATTGCCTTATAGATGTTACTAGCCCTATCCACTAAAGTTTTTATGACTCCTCTCTTCTGCCTAGGATGATGATTCGAATCCTTATGTAGGTGACGATCGGTGTGTGTGTCTTTCCTATATACCTTGTGCCCTAAAGGCCCATCTGCCTAATAACCAATACATCCGAAAAATTTAGTTGTCCATTACTCTCTTTCTCCATGGTGAATTGTATCTTTGGATTGAAACTATTTATGTGCACCAAAAAATCACTCAGTTCCTCTTCAGCATGATTCCATATCACAAAGGTGTCATCCACGCATCGATACCGTTTCAAAGGGCGTTTTTTGGCCGACTGCAGCACTTGTTGTTCGAAAAATTCCATAAATAAATTAGCAGTAGCAGGGCTCAGAGGGCTACCCATAGTCACCCCATCAATTTGTTCATAAATCTCGTTGTTATATTGAAAATCAGTCGAGAATAGACAATGTCGAAACAACGCTATTATATCGGTAGGAAACATGTCAGCTATGTAAGAAACAGCTTCGTCAACAGGGACCATGGTGAACAGGGATACTACATCGAAACTGACAAGGATGTCACTGGGACTAACTGTGATCTCCCTCAGTTTGTCGATAAAATGTATGGAAATTTTAATGAGTGTCAGTTTCACCTATATAGGGTTGGAACAAAGAAGCAAGATATCCAGCCAGCAGTTGAGTAGGAGCCCCAGTGGCGCCTACTGTCGGTCTCAGTGGGACATTGGGCTTGTGTTTCTTAGGTAACCCATACAGTGTAGAAGGGTAAGCTTCCGTTTTGCATAGGTATTTTTATCTTCTGTAGGAATGGAAGAGCTTTTTATTAATCGCTGCATAGCACTTTAGTTGTAGGGTCATTTTTCAGTTTTTTATAGGTGGTAGGATCCAAGAGGTCAGTGATCTTTCTATGATAATCCTCACTCCTCAGCACGACTGTAGCATTACCCTTATCAGCAGTTAGTACAATAATATTCCTGTTCTCGTTGAAGCAGAAGCAGTTTTATATATGGACCACAACAATCCAGCTTGGAAGTTTTAAGCCCGTGAAAGCTTACGTGTTATTAGTATTTTGGTTTGCACTTAAATTCTAATGCCGTACGGAAACAACGTGACTGCTCTGTGCTAGTTACTCTTGGTCTTGACAGTGTCTTGAAAAACCTCACACTGACAGATCATTTTATTTGTCTAGACGCAAGGCGTGCAGGGGAAGACGGAAAAATAAAACGGACAACATGTTTCTAAAAACTGTTTATTACACAAAACAATAAAACATCTCTCAAAACAATTGAGCAAGTTTTACTGTGCTAACCTATCGTGAGAAAACACAGACTTTGATGTAGGAAGAATTGGTGTCTGATTATGTACAGGTGCAAGAGGTGAAGGAGATGTTTAGATTTGCAGTGACAAATGGTGTGCCTTCACGGAAGCGATGTGCTGGCGAATGGCGGTGCTGGTACTGCTCGATGACTGCGCCGGACCGGACACTCTAGTGGATGCCGTGGCCGTACCCGTATCCAGAACTGAGACCGCCGTAGCTGCTGCCGCCGTAGCCGTAGCCTCCGCCGTAGCCGACGGAGCCGCCGTACCTCCCGCCGTAGAGACCGCCTCCGTATCCTCCCCCGAGGGACAGGCCGCCGCCGTAGCCGCCTCCCAGTCCGCCGCCGTAGCCTCCTCCGAGTCCACCCCCGTATCCTCCTCCCAGGCCGCTACCTACGGCGACGACCGGGGTGGCAACGGGGACGGCCACGGGCTGGGGCACACTGACCGGCACGGGCTGCGGCACGGGCACCGGAACGGGCTGGGGCACGGTGACGGGCACGGGCTGGGGCACGGAGACGGGCACTGGGTGGGGGACCTTGACGGGAACGGGGCGCGGGACGGCGACCGGGTAGGGGCGGGGCACGGAGACGGGCACGGGCACGGGGTGCGGCACGGGGACGGGGCGGGGCACCGACACGGGGTACGGCTGGGGCACGGGCACGGGCACGGGCCGCGTCACGGTCACCGGCTGGGGCACGGGGACGGGCACGGGGACCGCCTGGTTGACGGTGGTCACCGCGACGGCTCCTCCGCCGAGGCCTCCTCCCAGACCTCCTCCCAGGCCTGCTCCCAGGCCGCCGAGGCCGCCTCCCAGGCCGCCGAGGCCGCCTCCCAGGCCGCCGAGACCGCCTCCGTAGCCGATGCCGCCTCCGTAGCCCAGGCCGCCTCCGTAGCCCAGGCCGCCTCCGTAGCCGTACCCGCCGCCGTAGCCTCCGTAGCTGCCGAGGCCGTAGCCCCCGTAGCTACCCAGTCCCAGGATACCGCGCTTCTCTTTGCTCGTCGACGACTGCGCGGCACTGTCAGCAGCAGGTTGTCGGGTCTCCGCTGCCACCAGCGCCACCGCCGCCAGCAGGCACACCTGTGGAGACACGGCCACTCTGGGTCAGGTACGTGTGGTCCCATTTTCGCCTGCTTTCTCGTCTCTCGTACCGATATACATTACTAAACAAGTACCTCTATCTGCGTTCTGAAAGCATTTGGGCCTGTCACATTTCCAATTTCAACGAGTCAACGACTGATCTACAGGAACTGAGAGACCATACGCACAATACCGAAAGTAAATGTCATTTCCGTATAGACAGTGCGTCATGGTCTACAACGGAGCTTCATACAGGGCTTTTCAAAAATGACCGGTATATTTGAAACGACAGTAAAAACTAAACGAGCAGCGATAGAAATACACGGTTTTTTGCAATTAGCTTGGGAAAACAGTACATTTTCAGGCGGACAAACTTTCGAAATTACAGTAGTTACAATTTTCAACAACAGATGGCGCTGCAAGTGATGTGAAAGATATAGAAGACAACGCAGTCTACGGGTGCGCCATTCTATAGGTCATCTTTCTGCTGTAAGCGTGTGCTGTTCACAACATGCAAGTGTGCTGTGGACAACATAGTTTATTCCTTAGAACAGAGGATTTTTCTGGTGTTGGAATTCCACCGCCTAGAACACCGTGTTCTTGCAACACGACAAAGTTTTCAACGGAGGTTTAATGTAACCAAAGGACCGAAAAGCGATACAATAAAGGATCTGTTTGAAAAATTTCAACGGACTGGGAACGTGACGGACGAACGTGCTGGAAAGGTAGGGCGACCGCGTACGGCAACCACAGAGGGCAACGCGCAGCTAGTGCAGCAGGTGATCCAAAGGAATCATTGGCCCACTTTTCAGATCCGAAACGATTACTGCATCACGCTATCTGGACATTCTTCGTGAATTTGTGGCGGTACAAACTGCCTTAGACGACACTGCAAACACCTCGTGGTTTATGCAAGATGGTGCCCGGCCACATCGCACGGCCGACGTCTTTAATTTCCTGAATGAATATTTCGATGGTCGTGTGATTGCTTTGGGCTATCCGAAACATACAGGAGGCGGCGTGGATTGGCCTCCCTATTCGCCAAACATGAACCCCTGTGACTTCTTTCTGTGAGGACACTTGAAAGACCAGGTGTACCGCCAGAATCCAGAAACAATTGAACAGCTGAAGCAGTACTTGTCATCTGCATGTGAATCCATTCAGCCAGACACGTTGTCAAAGGTTTCGGGTAATCTCATTCAGAGACTACGCCATATTATTGCTACGCATGGTGGATATGTCGAAAATATCGTACTATAGAGTTTCCCAGACCGCAGCGCCATCTGTCCTTGACAACTGCAACAACTGTAGTTTCGAAAGTTTGTCTCCCTGAAAATGTACTGTTGTCCCAAGCATATTGCAACAAACGGTGTATTTCTATCGCTGCTCGTTTAGTTTGTATTGCCGTTTCAAATATACCGGTCATTTTTGAAACACCCTGTATATTCGCGCTACAGGCTCTTACAAGATGCTGACAGACATCAGGCAGAAACACTCACAAGTTCGAATGCAAAATAAAAGATCACCTTATTAGCCATACAATATTGTATCAGGATATTGGGCCATGAGGAAGTAATCTTCACGTAACACACACACATATACTCACTCTGAGGATGCCTAATATTCCATATTCCTTCGTTTCACGGTATGGACGTATTCGGAAAATGGTAGGATGCTCAGGGACAAGAGATTTTGTTGCAAGTAATCTTGTTTGATGTAAAAAATAAATCGTGTGGCTAGAGCCTGGTAGACCGTTCGCCTGGTGCAGGTCTTTCGATTTGACGCCACTTCGGTGAGCTGCGCGTCTATGGGGTTGAAATGATGATGATTAGGAAAACACAACACCCAGTCCCTGAGCAGAGAATATCTCCGACCAAGCCGGGGATCGAACCCCGGCCCTTAGGGTTGACATTCTGTCACGGTGACCACTCAACTACTGGGGGCGGACTTGTTTCACGTAGAAACCGAAATATTGAAGCAAATTTTCACATTCTTTTCTTTTAATTGAACGATACACATTATTACGGGCATTCGAATCACGATGAAAAGACATGTAAAGTGATTGTCAATGTTTGCACTGAAACATTTCGACAAATTATTCGAGAAATCTCCGAAGACTGGAAGGTAAGGCAGCTGGAATCGGATACAGCAACTGATTATGCTAGAGCTAATGCGACTCACATAAGTGTGGGTGGATTAGCACACGTAGTAACTGATTGTTAATATACTGCAGTGGCTCTTTAAATGTGTAACTTGATCCTTTTTTCACCACTGAACCCAAAGAGATATGAAGTGTGCGTCAGCAAACGTAGTTTACCCAATGAACACGTCCTTTATCTCCGTTACTGTATGCAGAACGCTGAACTTTCACCTCTCTTTACCTTTCATCATCGATTTGACAGCTCGACTATGAAAATCTCCGTACTGTAATTGCTCATAAGATAGGAACGCTTACTGCCAGCTGAGACGCAACGAGGTACTGTTTGTGAGATAAGTCCCTGACGGTGAGCCAGAGGTGCAATTACAATAATCTGTTCTGCAGACACGCGACTCGTAATTTTGCCACGTTTTCCCGTCTGCGTCATTACTGAGTCAAGCGCGCGCTCCAAACCGCTAGCGCAGTGAAAATCCGAGGAGGATTCTTTGCAGGTGCGTGTGAAATCTTACAGGACTTAACTGCTAAGGTCTTCAGTCCCTAAGCTTACACACTACTTAACGTAAATTATCCTAAGGACAAACACACACACCCATGCCCGAGGGGGGACTAGCTGCACAGTCCATGACTGCAGCGCCTGAGACCGCTCGGCTAATCCCGCGCGGCGATTCTTTTCGGGTCCGCGTTTACATACTTCTCAGGCACTCTCCGTGAACTGGTTCGAACACTGAAGGCGCCGTGGGAGAAACTAGGCGCTTGCTTTGAAAGTCGACTTCACCACAGCGGTGGTCCCTGTTTGTCGAACAGCAGTCCCTAACAGGGCCCCCAGTCTCGTGTTTCCTGACCCAGTCTTCTGTCCACACATACAGACAGTGTCGTTTGCTCCTTCACCCGGATTTTAGGGGAACATGCTTGACAAGAATATTCTCTATCAGCTACGTGTGAAATTAAAAAGTTGGCTTACTAAACACTCGTTCAGCTAATCCTAAATGTGTGGCATTCATATCGAATAAGTCTAAAGAGGGTTCTTATCGATGTTACTTTTATGAAAATATTCATATTTGTTAACATTTGTACGCTATAAAAGTATAGAATTTAAACTAAAAATTTTCTTTGCTGGTAGCGAGACTCGAATGAGTGGCTCTACGATCAGAAGATTTCTACGTTAGGCTCTTTTTTCTAGAAGCTTTTTCTGTTTTTGTTAAAGTTCCTTTTGCGATGGGAACAACATTACCGTTTCTTTAAAGAAGAGCGCATATTTCACATAACAACTGTTAATTTATTGTAGTTTGTAGTGTTGCGTAGTCTTGTACGTCCACAAATTTTCTTCACCTCTGTTCCTTTTTGATGATATCTAAATATACAAAAAGCTACATTTTCCTTCATGTTCGGGTAATGTACTTTATCTAGAAGTAAGTCTCGTCTGTGTTCTTAAGTTCAGCGATGTTCTTTGGATACTTGCTAGTTTGTTTCCTGAGGGACAATCACTTATTGTTTGCACAACCCGCGAAAAAAATTGGTTTTCTTCCGTGTCAGTAACATAGCCTATGGTGCACAGTGACCATTCTGAGATATAAATGCATTTTGGTCTTGAGGTTCTTGGGATTTTTCTGTTGACATCGTGATACCACATTTCCCTTACGACAAGTAATGTACCTCGTGTCTGTTAGTCCTTTTCTAGTTTGTGTGCAGCAAACTGCTTACGTCCTCATCCACGTTCCAGAGACGCTAGGATGCAGACGAAGAGTTTACGAAGATACGTTTGTTAGCAAAATATGCTCACATGTTATCTGTCTACCAAACTGCACGCCTTGTAACACACCTTGTGGTACACCCTTCATAGTAGCATTGACACAACTCACAGGTCTCATACTTTACGAAGGGAAGGTGCCGCGGCATGGGAGCACAGGAAAATCCTTTCCAGTTTGGCGGCTGAACCTGTCCTTCCGAGTTCCACAGCCATTCTTGCCATACGACTTCACTCGATTTTACTAATAGCACTGAGGTAGATGTCGTTCTCCACGATTTCTGGAAGGAACTCAGTAAAAAAATTTTGTTGCAACAGTGTCCAATGGCAGCATAACGATCTACCACAGTAGCACCGAAATGTCGATGACCATAATCGAGCACAATCGTACAGTCCTAAGTGTTGTAGATACACATTTACAATTGAGAATTGGTCCTGATCTACGCATCTGGCAGTGCGAATTTCATGAATGCTTGTACTCTAGCTCAAGTACGTCCATTTCAATAACACACAATCACTAGAACGTGGCTTCACTGGCGAAACTACGCAGTAATGAAAACAAAATAATCTGTTATCTTCCATTCATTCATTCGTTAATCATTCGCACGCTGTGTTCTGTAAATCCTATCATCACGGAGAGCGGTCGAGTATGTGGAAGAAGTCGATTTATGCATCAGTAGGCAGAAGTAAACACACTGGCTATTAGTAGACAGCAGTATTATTGCTTTGGTCGGCTTATTATAGTCATATTTTACAACGTCGCGCTGAACCTACTGTCAGCAGCGAGCCAGTGGGTGTGTTGAACCTTCCACCTAGCTGCAGACCCTCTTGAAGATGTCCCCCGCAGACGGGGACGAAATGTTGGGAATTGGCACAGAATTCATCAACCGACCACAGCATAACAGCCCGGATAATTATAATGGACATGATATTGCATAATGACTGCTTAAATGATGCTGTTTGCGTTGTAATTAGCCCAGCCTTGTCTTTGCGATACGCAAGAGGCAGTAGTGTGTTCTCACTTAGTAATTGTTCTTCAAACTTAGTAAGCAAACTTTCACGGTATAATCTTTTTTCACAATTTCCCTGTCGCTCTCTCATCCTTCCAACAAACCTGTCATTAGTGGTTCCATTATTTATATACCACTTACAAAGGAACCAACCCCCTACGAGTTCTTTCATATTGATAGAGTCTGAATCTGAGTACCTGGGCGTGCATTTTCATACTTTTGTTGGCACAATACACTCTCACGGAACCCATCTGCCAACCGCCACGCCACACCTTCTGATACACACTGTACGCTTCCTGGTGATTCTCGCACACGGAACTAAGTTCCATAGTAACAGCTAGCTAATATCTTGAACTGAAAAGACAGAAACGCGTTGACGGACGGCGTGTTGACGGGTGAGGAAAAGACCGGACCGTGAAAGGTGCACGGTAGGTGTGTGACAATTACATGGGGGGTGTTTCCTGAAACTAGCGGCGCGCCGAGTATAGTTGAAACGAGCGAAACTTGGGAGAAGACAAAGAGAATAGTACGGAGCAGCGTAGAGAGCTTTCTACGGAGCGGGCGTGGTCGCAGCGAAAGCGGCCCTGCGTTCCGCACCAGATGCAGGTCTGGGGACCAGCTCAGAGCGTGTTAATCACAGGAAGGCGGCGGCCGGTGTAAGCCGTCTGCTGTCTGCATTCTACGAGTCGTGTCCGCCGCTCAAACAGGTTCCGGGGCAGCTCGGAACACGGAACACGCGCCGCTAACCTCCTTAGATTCTTCTCTAGTGTCTGGGCCGGGCACCTCCTTGAACCTTCCACTGGAGCTACAGCCGTGACTGTTGCGTACCTCTCTCTGTCTTTCATGTGTATATACGAAGCAAATTCTGGATAAAAGTCCTAATCTCAGTGGTTTCGGAGATAGAGTACATTTAATGTACATTGTTTTACGGATAGTGGCATGATCTATGTCTTACCGACTCAACCTCTTTGATATTTTATTCTAGCCCAACCCACCTCGTTGCTTTAAACCTCTTTGCTTCTTATGACTCTCTGCCATAGTAATAGGAGTGGACACAGCACTGAACCCTGTGGAACTACCTTCCTGATTTCTTGTCACTCACTTTTTCTACCCTTCCAACTACTTTTCAATAATTCTGCACAAATTTGTGCACTATGTTTGTTAAGTATGACTCAAGTCAGTTGGGTGCAAAGTCATCTGTTCCATAAATAACAATGTACATTCCAGAATGAGATTTTCACTCTGCAGCGGAGTGTGCGCTGATATGAAACTTCCTGGAAGATTCAAACTGTGTGCCGGACCGAGACTCGAACTTGGTAGAGCATTTGCCCGCGAAAGGCATAGGTCCCGAGTTCGAGTCTCCGTCCGGCACACAGATTTAATCTGCCAGGAAGTTTCATATCAGCGCACACTCTGCTGCAGAGTGAAAATCTCATTCTGGAAACATCCCCCAGGCTGTGGCTAAGCCATGTCTACGCACTATCCTTTCTTCCAGGAGTGCTAGTTCTGCAAGGTTCGCAGGAGAGCTTCTGTAAAGTTTGGAAGGTAGGAGACGAGGTACTGGCGGAAGTAAAGCTGTGAGGACGGGCGTGAGTCGTGGTTGGGTAGCTCAGTTGGTAGAGCACTTGCCCGCGAAAGGCAAAGGTCCCGAGTTCGAGTTTCGATCCCGCACACAGTTTTAATCTGCCAGGAAGTTTCAACAACGTTTATTAACTCTATCCTAGCTCAGAAACCATTCCGAATTTGCAATTTTTGCTTCAAGCGGGCATACCTATCATTTCTGTGTCCGCTCCCGTTAGCTGAGTGGTTAGCGCGGCTGGGTGCCACGCCAAGGGGTCCGTGTTCGATTCCCGGCTAGGGCAGGAGATTTTTCTCCGCTCAGGGACTGGGTGTTGTGTCGTCCTCATCGTCGTTTCATCCCTATCTCCGGCGCTCAAATCGCCCCATGTGGCGTCGAATGCAATCAGTACTCGCCCTCGTCGGCCGAACTTCCCCGAATAGGTAACTCCCGGCCCACAATGCCGTACGCTCATTTCCATTGCTCATTTCTGTGAATACTGACACTTCTTCATTGGACGCCCTGTATATCGGGTGATTACGGAGTGTAACTATTCACAGAGATCGAGTGTCGACTGTAATTATAGTATGGCACCGAAACTGATAGATATTCTAATGCGTTAGTGCGGAATGAATTTACGCTACAACAAATTAGTTCTAAATTTGGCCACCAGGCCAAATCTGGCGCTGTAAATGCAAGAAATATATATATTAACAACAGCCTCACTTGCAATGTTTACTTAGATTTAGCTAGGTTTCAGTTGGGATAGCCCAATCTTTTTCAGAATAAAAGGAGCAACGATTTTTCCATAATGGACAACGTCGAAAACTAAAAATTATAATATAGTAATACACCGTCATATTTCAATAAATTATCTGGGAAACAGCCTCGGCCCCAAGGAAGCAACCGCAGCATGGCAGCAACGGATGTTGTACTGGAACTGGCTATAGCCAGCTTTTCACGGACTATTCTCTTACCAACTGAGCTATCGGGGCACAATTTACAATCTGCTCTCACAGCTTTAAAGGTGCAAGCAAGATTCAAAACAGTTCACACACTCCACTGCAGCGTCAAAGACTCATTCTGGTTATAATGTACCCACATATTATTCTGAGGTTCTGTCAGTAGTTTGATCAGGACCGACAGAGCGCCGTGTCTCATACTTGGCGATTGGTTTCGTTTGGATGCCGTATGGAGGAACCGGTGCGATTAGCAATACGCTCTGCGCTCTCCCGGTCATTGTCGACTTTCTGACCTTGGTGCCGCAACTTCTCATTCAGGTATCTGTTTAACCGACATCACCAGTCTGATTGAACTCCTTTTCAGCCATCTCACTAAGGAATAAACCTCTCGCAGTACCGGCAATTGAACCCCGCCGCTCCACATGGCAGTCATCTACTATGAGCACTCATCTAAACAGGCGGACATACTTTATTATGTTGCTGAATATTTATGTAAAATTTTATTCACGTAGTAAGTGGTCCATATTTGCGTCACAATATTTCTTCACTTAACTCGTTAAGTAAATGAAGAAATTATATGAAGTGTTTTTTTTTTCTTAGTCAGTTTGACGTGTTAACGCCGTCAGCCACAAACTCCGCATCTCCTCATATCTAGGTTTGCTTATTAGCTGCTGCGTTTGCAATTTTTAAAATCCAATAGTCTTGGAAGAGAAGTAAACTCGACGTGACCGTGAATACGAATTGATGGCCGAATCTAACCTAAACGACTGAAGTGAAGCGGTGAAGCGTTCATTCACAACGTTCTACAATTTTGATTTACGTGATCGAAGACAAATCTGTAAATCAACTTCTTTTGAAAAGCTGTGAAGCGAGTGATCTGTACTATTGTGCCTTCAGGAACGATCTGGGCTATCAGATAGAACCAATAAAAAGAGGAGATACAAAGAAGAGCAGCGCATTCCGTTACAGGTCCATTTACCAAGCGCGAAAGCGTCATCGAAACGCCCAGCCAACTCCAGCTGAAGACGCCGTAAGAGACGCGTTCTGCAGCACTGTGTGGTTTGCCACGGTGTGGTTTGCTGTTAAAGTTTCGAGACCTTGCTTTTCTGGAGGGGTCAACCAATATATTGCTTCCACCAATGTAAATCTCTCGGAAAGACCTTCAAGGTAAAATTAGAGAGATTGAAGTTCACGCACGGGCTGATCAGCAACCGATCTTCCCGCGAATCAGTAAATGGGGAAGTGACAGTGGTGCACGAAGTACCCAGCACCACACACCATAAGGTGGCTTGTGGAATGCAGATATAGAAGCCAAATATCTATTATTTCGTCAGATCTGTGCACACAAAAAATTGCAGTGCTTTATAGCTATATATGTAGATTACATAAAGGATATTTTCTTAGACAGAGACCTGGTTTAGCAGAACCCTGTAATTCAATGGAACGTGTCTGTTATCGCAGTACCGTTTCTGCGTCTACATTCAAATATTAAGCCTTCAGTTCACTGCGTGGCAGAGAGTACTTCGTACCAATACGAGCCACTTACTGGGCTATTTCGTTCGCATAGGGAGCGACAGTAAAATGCTTGTGTATAAGCCCTGTACGCACTCCAGACTTGTTTTCATGATCTCTGCGTGAAACAAAATTATCGCATCCCTTCCTCGAATATGTGGTCACGAAATTTACCCAATGGGCTTTTTCATTTGTACCAACCAACCCGACAGGGTTTAGCGAAAACTGTCCTCATCTGCGTTGTGTGATCTGTGTTACTCGCACGAGATATCAAACGGAACTACGCTCCGTTCATGAGTAGCAACTTATCTGACACAGACAGTACTAGCTCACGGTGTCAGATTTCACTCGATGTTTGTTTCCCTGCACTGCAAAAGCCGCCATTGGATGGCGACGAATTTCTCAATAAACAGCGTGTGGCTGAATGGCCGAGGGTGCAAACCTTTCAATTGGAATCCGCATCGGCGACTTGCTTCTTCCTAACCCACCCCAGTTGTCCAACCGGGACAGGGGAGCTGTAGTTTTACATGGAATCTGAACGAAGTCTCGTTCCGGGTTACTCCTTATATCGTTGAGAGGTGAAGGCTATACTAAAGGCAGACTGAGAACTTCCGTGATACGACGCGTATTCTATTCGGCGACCTTTCGTTTTCAGGTACGCGCTTTAACACACTGCACCACCAGGACCGAAAATTTCACAATGATGACAATAACGGTTAGTAGTTATTCACTTTTTATCAAACGTGAGGCCATCGCATAGATGCACGATTCTTCTGTCGAGATATCTTGGCAAACAAATTGTCTTTGCTGGAATGATATCGCTGGCGACTAAGCGCGAAAGTGCAGAGCTGCTAATCTTTAAGTTCAGAGGTGAATTACAGATCTAAATAACATGAATGCAATAACTGAACAGTACCGAGGGAAGAGAGAGCAGTGGTTAGGAAAACTGGATTCCCGTTTTAGAGAACCTGGATTCAGTCACCACTCTGGACATCCAGATTTAGGATTCGTCTCGGTTTTGATTAACTTATTAAAGGGAATGGCAGGACTGTTTCCTCTGAATGAACAGACTGCATTGGGCATTACCTCTGCTTCGTTTGCTCACGAAACGTGCATCTGCTGTATTGGTGAAAATCTTTCGCGTTTACATTTATATACATGACACAAAGTATTTGATGAATAATTGAAAGTGCGAGAATGGCATTTGATTATCAAGAAAAAATACGCTTCATGAAACTCTGACAGATCATGTGGGACGTCAGAATTTTAATTGCAGGGCAGACGTCCAGAGGGATTGTCAACTTCGTCTCTAGCATAACAGTTTATTTCCCATCATCGCTGCTTGGAAATTAAAAGGTAATCGGCTTCCACCTACACAGGCATCTTCAGATCTGTGGTCACTACAAAGGTAATCCTTATACATCTAATAAATACAAAGTATCAATCCACATGTGAAAGCATCTCATCAGTGCAGAAGATGAGAGTTTTTCGGCCAAACTAAGGTGATACAATGAATATTATGTCGGATGAAAGGCTCAAAAAGCCCCTCTGGTCCTTTCAATTGTATGTCCGAAACCACGTATCACTTACACAGGAAGTGCACGTATTACTAGGAAAAATACCCCCAATCTTGTAAGTTACAATCACGGTCAGTCCATGACGAAATGTCTGATTTTCTGCTCTTAGATTGTAGTAATAAAATCATGGACTGTGGAAAAACCGGGGAAGAAGAGAAAGATGTAGTGCTATGAAACCATTTTGATAATCACGTGGATAGATTCGAGAAGAATTGAGGAAGATCTTCGGAGAATCGACTAGGAAAGGAATATGTGCACTAAACTGATAATAAGATGTTACAGAATGACAGAGCATCTGTTCAATGAAAAACTTCAGTGGTATTGGACGGAGCTCTTGAAGGAAAACACTGTAGGGAAAGAGACAGATTGGAACACGTTCAACGGGTAATTGAAGACGAAGAATGGATGTGCTAATCTGAAGTGATGAGGTTGACAAAGTCATGGTGGCTAACATCAGACCATTCTGAAGACTCGTGAATCAAAAAATTAAAAAAATAAAATTTAAGAAATCCTGAATATTGTGCTATCACATATGCACCAAAATTGTTCGTAAACGTCTGTACAGTTCTAGAAAAACCTTCGGACTTAAACAGAAAAATACAGGGTATGAACTATTACTGTTTACAAAGTACGACAGTGGTGAAGGGGAGCCGACCGAAGTGGCCGAGCGGTTCGAATCCTGCCTCAGGCATGGATGTGTGTGATGTCCTTAGGTTAGTTATATTTAAGTAGTTCTAAGTTCTAGGCGACTGATACCTCAGAAGTTAAGTCCCATAATGCTCAGAGACATTTTTTTTTAAATTTTGTGTGTGTGTGTGTGTGTGTGTGTGTGTGTGTGTGTGTGTGTAGGGGTAATGGAGACGAACAATTAGATCAGGACACATGCACTCTATCAAGAAGCTACTTAAAGCTACGGCGCAGGTGCACTGCGGAAAATATTGAATACCTCTTATGTGTCCAACTTTCGTTAACATTACCAATCTAACCTTTGCTATGGGAGTAACGGAAGACAAAATCCTTTTCGTGGAGAAACAGCGGTCTGGTTAAAAGTACTTTAAAAATGGATTACAAACAGTCTCGACAGCAAAAAAAATTTATTTCGGTCAGTATCCGACCATCCCCAGACGCTCATACCACTATAGTAGACAGTGGCGGTGAATGGAGCGGGCGTTGTTACCATCGAAATAAATGCTTTTGCGGACGATACAGTTTGTAATCCATTTCAAGGTACTTTTGAACATATTACGCAAAAACAAATTACATTTAAGATCCGATGTAAGTCTAACCCTTACAAGCACAGTAGTCTAGTAGTAAGAAAGGCAGAGAAACACACTGATATTATTGTTAATTTTATACTGTAAAAATCCAAAAAACCGTGAATTAAAATTTATAGAAACGCCGCTTTTACAGTTTGTCGGTGCTCCACGAAGCCTGTGGCGCGAAAGGACAAAAGGATATTCCAAAATCTCACTCCTCGCACATGCGATATAGCTTAGGAGGCTTTTGTAGGACAGTTTAAGGTTTATAAACGGATTTTCCGCCGTTTTCAAGCGCAAGGTGAAATGTCATAAAATGTATTTGACCTTGCCCTTTAAAATGGCTACAAAAGCCGAAACCACGATTGTTGAAAATAAGTCTATAGTAATTTACAGTCAATTGGTGGAAATTCCATTTTGAAAACTCTACGTGACTGTGGTTCCCAAAAGTCAGATGGAAAAGTCAGTTTGTTTACCAAATAAAAATGGCCGAACAGCGCTATGTTTTCAAAAGTTGTCACTTAATTACCAACCCAGTTTCGGCAGCTTATTAACGTCATCTTCGGGTTCCTATGCGCTCCATCTATAGCGAATCAGGTACATCGATACAAGCATAACAGCAGCCATCGATACCTGGGTACCGTGGTGTTTTTTGTTGTGCCGTGTGTACTTCGAAAACATGACAATAACTGAATCTTGGAAGGACACATTCCACAAGAAACTGCCGGTATCCAGATATTGATGTCTCCGGTTATGCATACATCGATGTATCTAAAGATGCTATTAATGTCGACACTGGTCGTGGCAATAAATTAACTTCTGAGAACCTGCGGCTGATTGGTGATTTTTTGTAAACATCTGACCAGCCGCTGTCCCGTGTCCAAGGAGGATCAACAGAAACCATTTTGTGGTTGTTTCGCGGCTTGAAAGTGCACAAGTCTCAAATCAAATCGACTTGCCCTACACTACTGTAGTATGTTCCAAACGGTTACCATTTACACCCTACATTGTGACTGAGAGTGATATATTAACAGATAAAGAATAACGATGAGGTATAATTTTGCAAGATTTCACATCGTCACATTTGGGGAACACGCGATATTAATTTTCAGTATACAATTTTTTTTGGTCCTAATCCCAAATGTGTACACGCTGTCCGCATTCCATATTAAAACATATTTACCGGGACTAACTTGTCAAGAACAGTATCATTAACGTTTTAAAACTGTAGATCGCCTGTAAGTTACAGTCACTGACAACCTATTGACGAAATATCTGTCAATGTCATTTCTTATTTCGTTTTTATGCTGTACTAATAAAATGTTCTGTATTGTGCCCCTACAATATGTCTATCAAAATTGTCCGTATTGCTCTGCTGTGCTATCGATACGACTGTGTAGGATAATTAGTTTGATGACTCGGATGGTGACTGATGCTTCATGTAGCGTGTCCGTAACACTCACCAAGACAGTCCTCATGTTGGCGCTTAAGCTGGTTGATCCCACGAGAACTGTCGGTTCACTGATGCCTCTACGCAGTGGCAGTCAGCCTTTTATACTCCCAGCTGCGACAAGGGAACAGCCACACACTTCCCTTCGCCCCTGGCTACTTCATCCGCTCCCCCTTCCCCCTTCTCCCCTTCGCCCAACACCCGTCCCTTGCCCAAGACCTCAGTCACACCATCCCTTTCCCTGCAGCTAGAAACTAGTTACCACGCGCGCGGCAAAACTCGTCCTCGCGGTGAAAATGAGATTGACAGGTGACTTGTGTGTGTGTGTGTGTGTGTGTGTGTAATTTGATTGGTGGTGGGGCTGTCCACCGAATCTCTTCCTGCCGGCGACTACCCCACTATACATCCGCTGACCACCTGTATGTACCTGTGTTAGTGATCGGCCGTCGTTTGGTCGCAGTGGACTTTCTCTTTGTCGGCAAGTCTGTCAGGCGGGCATCCAGCCCAGTTGCCGTCCCGATGTGTGTGTGTGTGTGTGTGTTGTCGCGCCTGCGGTGGGACCACTTTCACCGGTGTCCAGACGCGGGAGGCCGGACACCGGATACTGGCCCGTCCCACTCCGGACTACATTCGCCGATTTCGGTGGCCTGACGACGAGATTCTGTGCCGAAACTTGCGGATCAGTCGCGCGGCAGCTGCCACACATAGTGTTTCGCGGAGCCGTGCTGGGCTGCACCGTGTTCGATGTTCTGCTGCCAGAGAGTATATTTTGACCTTGGGACTTGTCCTAGGAGATTTAAAGGCGGGTGTAGTAGTTACTTCAGACGTGCCACGGTAAAATTGGGTTAGCCGCTTTAGCTGGCGTGACGAGGGGATTTTGAGCCGGGACGTGAGGCTGCATCGCGAGGCAGCGGCGAGACTAGGTGTTCTGTTGGTCAGCCTGTACACATGAAATGTATTCGTTGTGAATGTGGACTAGTATCAAAAATATAATGTAGTGACGAAACGAAAATTTGTGTCGGACCGGGATTCGAACCCTGTTTTCCCGTTTTTTGCGAGTTGTCGTCTCACCATTAGCCATTACGAGCACGACGTCCCGCCAGACCCAAACTTCCAAATGTCGTCAAGCATGTGTCCACAACCTACACTAGTACATCCATTATACACGGTGGCCCATTGATCGTGACCAGGCCAAATATCTCACGAAATAAGCATCAAACGAAAAAAATTACACAGAACGAAACTCGTCTAGCTTGAAGGGCAAACCAGATGGCGCTATGGTTGGACCGCTAGATGGCGCTGCCATTGGTTCAGAAATGGTTCAAATGGCTCTGAGCACTATGGGACTTAACATCTGAGGTCATCAGTCCCCTAGAACTTAGAACTACTTAAACCTAACTAACCTAAGGACATAACACACATCCATGCCCGAGGCAGGATTCGAACCTGCGACCGTACTGGTAACGCGGTTCGAGACTGTAGCGCCTAGAACCTCTCGAACACCCCAGCCGGCGATGCCATAGGTCAAACGGATATCTACTGCCTTTTCTTAAATAGAAACCCCCATTTTTATTACATATTCGTGTAGTACGTAAAGAAATATGAATGTTTTCGTTGGACCACTTTTTTTCGCTTTGTGATAGAAGGCGCTGTAATAGTCACAAACGTATAAGTACGTGGTATCACGTAACGTTCCGCCAGTGCGGACAGTATTTGCTTCGTAATATATTACCTGTGTTAAAACGGACCGTTTACCAATTGCGGAGAAGGTCGGTATCGTGTTGATGTATGGCTATTGTGATCAAAATGCCCAACGGCCGTGTGCTATGTATGCTGCTCGGTATCCTGGACGACATCATCCAAGTGTCCGGGCCGTTCGCCGGATAGTTACGTTAGTTAAGGAAACAGGAAGTGTTCAGCCACATGTGAAACGTCAACCACGACCTGCAACAAATGATGATGCCCAAGTAGGTGTTTCAGCTGCTGTCGCGGCTAATCCGCACATCAGTGGCAGACAAATTGCGCGAGAATCACGAATCTCAAAAACGTCGGTGTTGAGAATGCTACATTAGCATCGATTGCACCCGTATCATATTTCTGTGCACCAGGAATTTCATGGCGACGACTTTGAACGTCGTGTGCAGTTCTGCCACTGGGCACAAGAGAAAATGCTGGACGATGACAGATTTATTGCACGCTTTCTATTCAGCGACGAAGCGTCATTCACCAACAGCGGTAATGTAAAACGGCATCATATGCAATATTGGGCAACGGAAAATCCACGATGGCTGCGACAAGTGGGACATCAGCGACCTTGGCGGGTTAATGTATGGTGCGGCACTGTGGGAGGAAGGATAATTGGCCCATTTTATCGATGGCAATCTAAATGGTGCAATGCATGCTGATTTCCTACGTAATGTTCTGCCGATGTTACTACAAGATGTTTCACTGGATGACAGAATGGAGATGTACTTCCAACATGATGGAAGTCCACAACATACCTCGCGTCCGGTTGAAGCTGTATTGAATAGCATATTTCATGACACGCGGATTGGTCGTCGAAGCACCATACCATGGCGCGCACGTTCACCGGGTCTGACGTCTCCGGATTTCTTTCTGTGGGGAAAGTTGAAGGATATTTGCTATCGTGATCCACCGACAACACCTGACAACATGCGCCAGCGCATTGTCAATGCATGTGCGAACATTACGGAAGGCGAACTACTCGCTGTTGAGGGGAATGTTGTTACACGTATTGCCAATTACATTGAGGTTGACGGACATCATTTGGAGCATTTATTGCATTAATGTGGTATTTACAGGTAATCACGCAGTAACAACAAGCGTTCTCAGAAAAGATAAGTTCACAAAGGTACATGTATCACATTGGAACAACCGAAATAAAATATTCAAACGCATCTACGTTGTGCAATTTAATTTAAAGAACCTACCTGTTACCGACGGTTCGTCTAAAATTGTTAGCCGTATCTAGTGGTCTAGTGGTCTAACCAAACCATTCATGTTTCTTTACGTACTACACGAATATGTAATAAAAAATGGGGGTTCCTATTTAAAAAAAAAAACAGTTGATATCAGTTTGATCTATGGCACCGCCATCTAGCGGGCCAACCATAGCACCATCTGGTTTCCCCCTTCAAGCTAGACAAGTTTCGTTCTTTGTAGTTTTTTCGTTTGACAAAATGGTTCAAATGGTTCTGAGCACCATGGGACTTAACTTCTTTGGTCATCAGTACCCTATAACTTAGAACTACTTAAACGTAACTAACCTAAGGACATCACACACATCCATGCCTGAGGCAGGATTCGAACCTGCGACCGTAGCGGTAGCGCGGTTGCAGACTATAGTGCCTAGAACCACATGGCCACTGCGGCCGGCTTTTCGTTTGACGCTTCTGTCGTGAGATATTTGGCCCGGTCACGATCAATGGACCACCCTGTATATTTCGGCACGGGGGAGGCATTTAACTTGAAAGCAGCTTGCCCGATGTCGCCGGATAAATACCATATTGCAGCGACTGCGTTATTCCTAATACGAGGCAATGTTCCTTCGGAGATGTATACATGAACGAAGGAACATTGTATCGTAATTATGAATATCACAGGAAGTGTAATATCGCACATTCCTGTTCGTATTGTTAAGGTTCTGTACATCAATACGTAAAAACGCCAGCTTTATGTGACCACCCAGTTGTCTATCTACGTGTCTGTCTGTATATCCGACTATTAAAAACCTTTTTTCTTAGGCACGGGTAGACATAACAAGTTGAAATTTATTTCACATACTAAGACCTACGGTCCCTTGGCGGTGTGAAAGACGCAAGCTTCTAGGTCAATGCAGTCAAAGGGTACGGCCATTTATGCCACATATTTTAATATTCGCTAACTCACTCATCAACTTAGAAACATGAAATTCGGCAAGAAGCATGGACCCAAAGTACGAGGAAGGAAACAGTCCGAAAATGGTTAATTTGTTATTATATTACAGGAAAAATATTTCTTTCGTCAGTAGTTATTCTATGTCAAACTTTCAGTATTTGTGCATTCGGGCCGATGGGGCACAATGGTATAATTCAAACATTACGCAAGAGATGACCTCACTGTTCATAAGACGCGTTTCAGATTTTATCCATCAGCAGATACCCAGGAGCGATTACTGCAGGTAGATTCTGATCATGTATACATTCCGAAATACGTTATGTGAGCAGTAAAGTAATTCCTCGCCTGATGTCTGACTTTTGTCATAGCGTCGCAATTAGGCCGAATGCAGAACTACTGATAATTATGACAATGGTCGCCTACCTCAAGGATGACATTCTCGTTGAAATTAAATATAGGGGATCTTGTATCCGTGGGATCGATATCTTTAAAATATCAATGTCGATGCCGGGACTGTGGCCGCTGTGGTCGAGCGGCTCTACGCGCTGCAGTCCGGAACCGCGCTGCTGCTACGGTCGCAGGTTCGAATCCTGCAAAGATGTGTGTGATGTCCTTAGGTTAGTTAGGTTTAAGTAGTTCTAAGTTCTAGGGGACTGATGACCTCAGATATTAAGTCCCGTAGTGCTTAGAGCCATTTGAACCACTTTTTGATGTCGGGACAAAAATTGCTGAGATTCTCAATTTTCAGGATGGATGGTCTATATAAATATCTAGGTTTGTACGCGGTTGTCCTACTCGTACCTAGCAAATAATATATAAATGATATCGCAGACAATAGTAGCAGCAACCTCAGACTTCTCGCAGACGGTGATATTACTGTAACGAAATACTGTTAGACAACGTTTCAAAATGGTGCAAATATTTATTCCTATAAATGCACTGAACTTTAATGAGTGTCTGCAATGAAAGATATTTACAAATTTACATTATTTCAAGATCCAAAAGCAGCTCGTTGGAAAAGATGTTGATTCATGCATTTCATGCCCGTCTTTTGCTCTCATCGAGAAACGCCGTCTGTTTACACGTTTTTAAGTTTTGGCGCTATTGAGTCTGGACTAGTCCGTATTGCTTTGCGTCACTGTGCATTTCTTTATGTGAAACACACTGCAGTATAGGGTCACTATTCTTTCTTGGTATGTTTCTCGCGATAAGGGCTTCGTGTGTTGAGTATAGTGTTACTAACTTTACCGATAGTTGTTTCTTTGATCTAAATTTGCTCTCTTCCTCTGTTATTCGTCATAGCGTCTTATTTCGTTCAATGATATCATGTATTTAGCTGGTATCTACAACCTAGAGCTACCAGCTCGATTTCAGAGTCTGTCAAAATGTCTACACAGGAGTGACTAGCAGTACATTTCACACAAGACGTAAACAGCATATCAGAGCATGGAAATAAACTACAAATCACTCGTATGAAGCCATATGGTTCCAGGGACCCTTCCATGTCTCAAACAACTGCTATGTTTATATGCAGAGTGCAGTGACGAATAAACTTTGTACCAACGCCGGGACTGGAACCCAGGCCTTCTGTTTACTAAGTAAATGCGCTAACTGCTACGCCACCCTGGCAAAGTGGCTTTGCGTAACTGCTTCGACTACCCTAGCACGCTTCCGCCCTCAAACCAAATTCCCATCGATGCCTCAAACCACTTGATATTCCCCAAAATGCTGTTCAAGTTTAGGTGGAATTTCAAGTGGTCTGAGGTATGAATGGGAATTTGGATAGAGGTGGGTAGTCGGAGCAGTTATGCAAAGCCGCTTTGCCAGCGTGGCGTAGTGCTTAGCGAGTTTACCTAGTAAGCGTAAGACCTGGGTTTCAGTCCCGGCGTTCGTACAGTTTCATTCGTCGCTACAGACTGCATACACACACAATTGAAAAAAGTGCTCCTAACCCTCGTCCAACACATTTCCCATTCCACTGCTTTAAGGGGAGGTTTAATATCTTTGGCCCGAAAAAAAACATGTTCTTTGAGAATTTATCGGTATGTGTTATACATATCAATCTCAAATTTGGTCAAAATGTTTACTGATATATCGTCTACAAACGGAAATTTTTTCGACCGGAAATGTCGAAGAGCAAAGGCGGTAGTGTCGTCCGAATGAGACAAAATTTCGATGTATACCTACACGCGCGGTGTGTCACAGGTCAGCCGGCTCGTCTGAAATCAAAATCGAGTTGACGTTAGCGAAGTATACAACATTCTTTAGGAGTTGTACCTCGCTTATTTGGACCCTAGGAAAGAAAATGGCGGTCATTTGAAAAAATAGCGTCTTTTCATCGATTTTTCGACTTCGTCGGCCAAGTAAAAATATTAATAATGACGGCTCGGAGTAAAAGTGGTACATATCATAGACAATTTAGTTAACTTCGTCGGAAACAAAGAATCATGCCAATCGGTTCATTAGATTTGAAGTTACCACACGGCGCGGCTGAAAAATGTCATTTCGTGGAAAAACGCGTTTGAAGTTTTGACTACATATAAATGCAATATTATGCAACTTACGTTCAATCTGCTATTCCTGGTCCATAAACTAGTCCTTCCTTTTCCTCATAGAGGGCGTTCTGCTCGATCTGGGCCATCCTGCGCTGCTCCAGAGCCGCTCGTACGGCCCGTGACAAGCTGTTTTCGGCCGCTTGAGTCCGGATGCTTGACGAACTGCGTCGAATAGAGTGCCAGGGTGACGTCCATCGATGCCATGGTCTTCAGAATTGCTCAATACCCTCCCTTGACGCTGCTCACTGCCAGGAATGTCGCAGTCTCCACAGTCTTCGCACCAGAATGCACATGCTTGCGGGCTAATTTCCAAACACACGCGTTCAAAATTTCCCAAGCACCGGTACGATAACTCGTCCTCTGGAAGAAAAAAACTGGTCCGTGAAAAGGCCGATTTCAGGCAGGTGCATTTTTATTTATTTACTTATTATTTTTTTTCGACCGCGAACATCAAACATTTCCGTTCCGTATTCGGAAAAACCGTTTCAGGGGTGGATTCTAAACACTTTTATGGATCCAAAAGTTCAATTTTTTAAAAATGGATTTTTTAACCAAAAATTCACAGCTCAGTCACCTCTTCCTCGCCACCTCTTCCGCCCCGTCACCTACTCACCATTTAAATCCTTTAATTACACACAGCAACACACGTACGACGAATAACAGAGAAAGAGAACAAGATCATAGAAAAAATTAGGCGTAAAGTTGGTACTAGGATGCAAGTCACACGAGGCCCACGAAGCCGGAAAGATATGAAAAAAACAATAGTTAGCTATATTGTGATGCGTTTCACTTGTATGCTACATTGCATAGTTCCGCAAGACAGCAAGGCATTAGGCGAGAATCAGCAATGCCAAAAGCAGTAGCAGCTCATAAACGTGCAAGCAGACGGCGTTTCCTGACGTGAGCGAAATTCAGTCATGAAATACCGCAAGTTAAGTCGAGAGCTTTTGTAGCTAACTGTTTACCGATCTAGAAAGAAAGCCAATTTGTAAATATCTCTCATTACAGACAGCTGACGATATTTTATTTCAATAAAACGAAACGCATTTGGTGACGTAAGAAAAAGCATTGCCTTGTAGAGGCGAAAACGGAATTAAAATAATATCTTCGGCAAATAAAAATCAACTACGGACAATATGGGCACACAGATGAGGAATTTACTGTAATTTAAATTGTGTGATTCACAAAACGAAGAGTCCTGCGACTTCAATTTGAGCGTGTCGCAGTGGGATCCGCTCAACTCATACAAATGCCTGTGTGCAACAATTTGTATAGGTATAAAAACTAAAGATCACATAGTTCAATCGTAGATAAAGCAGGCGGAAGACTGCTGTTCATCTGGGAGATAGTAGGAAAATGTTATCAGGCTACAAAGCAGATTCCTTTCAGAAGAGTAGGATACTGCACTATACGAAATGGGACTAACAGGAGGTTTTGAACGTACATTCTACTAACCAGGACAGCGTGTATCTACATCTACACCTACATCACTACTCTGCAACTCACGATTAAGTGCGTGGCAGAGAGTTCATCTAACCACCTTCAAGCTATTTCCCTACCGTTCCACTCTCGAACAGCGCGCGAGAAAAACAAACACTTAAATCTGTCCTAGCGAGCTCTGATTTCTCTTATTTTATTACAATGTTCCTTTCTCCCTATGTAGGTGAGCGCCAACAAAATACTTTAAAACTCTGAAGAGAAAGTCAGTGACTGGAATTACGTACAAGATCATACCGCTACGAAGTGATTGGTACCTCAATTAGCGTATTATACCCGTGACACTCCCTCCCCTGTTTCGAGATAATACGAAACGAGCTACCCTTCTTCGAACTTTTTCATTGTCCTCCGTCAGTCGTATCTGATACGGATCCCATACTGTACTGCAATACTCCAGAAGGAGAAGGAAAAGCGTAGCTTAAGCGGTCTGTTTCGTAGACCTGTTCCGTTTTCTAAACGTCCTTCCAGTAGATCGCCGTCTTTGGTTTGCCTTACCCACGACATTATTTGTGATATCCTTTTATTCATTTTTCGTACATCCATATTTAAACTGGATGAAGGTGGGACACAGCTGGTATAATTTTTATTAAAAATGAAATTCCTCCAGCTGTACTTAAGATTTTTTATTTACTTCGCTACTTGTTTCGATGTTGTGTCAACGTCATCTTCAGGTCTACTGGTCTCACCGCGAACTTCTAGGCTGAGCCACACACAACTGATTTGATCAAGGTGTACGGGCCTGAAGATGGCGTTGACGCAACGTCGAAACTAGTAGCGGAGTAAATTAAAAATCTTAAGTACAGCTAGAGGAATTACATTTTTAATAAAAAATTTATTAAGTTATTCGTAGTTGTAATACCTTACTATATGGTTGAATTTACAGCCTTTGTTTGACAAGGGCAACGTTTTCTCAACTCCCGTTGGCTTTTTGTCATTGAACCGTTTTCTTGGTGGTAATTCATAATGTTCGAACACCATATATGTTCGAAAATCCTACTCCAAATCGACGTTAGTTGTATGGTTAATTCAGTAGATTAATGCTATTTCCTTTTTTGGGTGTTGGTGTGCTTTGTGCAACTTGCCAGTCTTTAGGTTCTGATCTCTCGTCGAGCGAGCAGCTGTATATGATTGGTAAGTATAGAGCTATTCTATCAGCATACTGAAAGGAACCTGACTGGTGTACAACATGGACCAGAAGCATTGTAAGTGTTAAGTGATTTAAGCTGCTTCACTTCACCGAATATGTTTACCTCTAAGTTACTCATGGTGGCAGCTGTTCTTGGTTCAAATTGTGTAACATTTACAGAAGGAATTTCGGAAAACTGTATTTAGTAACTCTGCTTTAGTGGCACTTCCATCAGTAATATAGCCATTGTTATTGCGCAGTGAAGGTACTGATTGCGTCTTTGTCGCTGGTGTACTTTACATACGATCAGAGTCTCTTCGGGTTGTCTGCCAGATTTTGAGACCGGGTTTCATTGTGAAAACTATCAGAAGGATCTCGCACTGAAGACCACAGAAAATTTCGAGCTTCTGTCAGACTTCGCCAATCTTGGGATTTTGCGTCCTTTCAAATTTAGCGTGCTTTCCTCGTTGCTTCTGCAACAGAGTTCTGAAATGTTTTGTGTACCATGCGGGATCAGTACCATCTATTACTAATTTATTTGGTATGTATCTCTCAACTGCCGTCGATATTATTTCTTCAAATTTAAACCACATCTGGTCTACTCAGACTGGAAAGTGTAGAGCTGTCTTTTTTTTTCTCTTTTTAAATAGATGTCTTTTGCGTTTATTTTTGGTGGGTTTGGCTGTTACGGTACTCAGTCTCACAACAACGACGTTTTTGTCTCTAATCCTTGTTTCCGTCATGAGGCTTCCTATTTACTCAGGATCATTTGTTGCTAATCGTCAAACTTTTACTCGACTCACCGGAGAATGTCCCCGAGATACAGGAAAAACTACAACTGTAAGAAAGTTGAAGACAGACGTCAGCTATCTTGCAAAAGTCTACTTACACCAAAAGAAGCAGTATCAAGCGAGGGAGGCAGGAATATATACAGGGTGTTACAAAAACGTATGGCCAAAACTGTCAGGGAACATTCCTCACACACAAATAAAGATGTTATGTGGAATGTGTCCGGAAACGCTAAATTTCCATGTAAGAGCTCCTTTTAGTTTCGTCAGTATGTACTGTACTTCCTCGATTCACCGTCACATGTGTGGGCTGACGAGAATCCGCACGCAATTGTGCAATCACGTCATCAACTCAGATTTTCTGTGAACGTTTGGGCAGGCATTGTTGGTGATGTCTTGATTGGGCCCCATGTTCTTCCACCCACGCTCAATGGAGCACGTTATCATGATTTCATACGGGATACTCTAGCTGTTCTGCTAGAACACGTGCCTTTACAAGTACGACACAACATGTGGTTCATACACGATGGAGCTCCTGCACATTTCAGTCGAAGTGTTCGTACGCTTCTCAACAACAGATTCGGTGACCGATGGATTGGTAGAGGCGGACCAAAACCATGGGCTTCACGCTCTCCCGGCCTCAACTCTCTTGACTTTCATTTATGGGAGCATTTGAAAGCTCTTGTCTACGCAACTCCGGTACCAAATGTAGAGACTCTTCGTGCTCGTATTGTGGACGGCTGTAATACAATACGCCATTCTCCAGGGCTGCATCAGCACATCAGGGATTCCATGCGACGGAGGGTGGATGCATGTATCCTCGCTAACGGAGGACATTTTCAACATTTCCTGTAACAAAGTGTTTGAAGTCACGCTGGTACGTTCTGTTGCTGTGTGTTTCCATTCCATGATTAATGTGATTTGAAAAGAAGTAATAAAATGAGCTCTAACATGGAAAGTAAGCGTTTCCGGACACATGTGTACATAACGTATTTTCTTTCTTTGTGGGTGAGGAATGTTTCCTGAAAGTTTGGCCGTACCTTTTTGTAACACCTTGTATATGTCGCTCCCATGATTTTGCTACGATTCTAAAGCGAATGGAAATAGGAAGAGACCTAATATGCGGTAGGACTGGAAGCTTTCTCGCCGTGAAATATACAATTTAGTTACTTGCAAAAGTGTAGATTCGCATGCTACATGCAGCTAAACACATGTAAAGAACTGTTCACAAAATCAGCACCATGTTTCAAAAGTTAGGTCTTTGTTCAATGCGCTGTCAATGCACAAATCCTAAAACAATAACTAATCGTTGCAACATAAAATTTGGTAACCAGAAAGTGCTACTTCTGTCCGCTTTCCTACCCCTGTTGCAATGCACGCTTAAACACATCTTTCTGTGCATCTACAGGGCGTAACCAGTAATTGATTACAACGCACCACTGTGGCTGAGCTGAAGTTGAGAAGAGTAAACTCACAAAGGTACTGTTCTAAAACTACTGTAGGCTACTGTAGACTATAGCAAATAATCGGAAACTATGGTAGATTTCCTAATAATCTTTGTCAGTTCGAAACCACGTTACCTATACATCAGGAGTCTAGCATACGTATCAGACGTTACCTCATTTCGATCGCTTTGTTCACGGATGAGATCAGTGTCTTTCTAGTTTCTCCTAGAAAATGAAGGAGTGAAATGACCAGAAACTAATTGAAGATATATAAGGGCCACATAACCTATGGAACATTTTTGTTCTGCACAGTTATCACTCTGTTACTTAAAAATACAGCAAGTGTTACTACATCAAATATGGTCGCCAGGTAGGGCTATTCTTATAATAGTCTACTCCTGTCCCCTTTGCAACTCACACTTCCACACTACATCATTCTGTACGTCTTCATGGTGTTGTTGTTCTTGTTGTGGTCCTCAACCCAGACACTGGTTTGATGCAGCTCTCCATGCTACTTTATCCTGTCCAAGCTTCTTGATCTCCAATAAACTACAGCAACCTACATCCTTCTGAATATGCTCAGTGTATTCATCTCTTGGTCTCCCTCTACAATTTTTACTCTCCAATCTCCCCCCAATACTAAATTGGTGACCTCTTGGTGCCTCATAACATGTCCTACCAATCGATCCCTTCTTCTAGTCAAGTTGTGCCACAAATTCCTCTTCTCCCCAATTCTGTTCAGAAACGACTTCCTGACACTTGAATCTATACTCGATGTTAACAAATTTCTCTTCTTCAGAAACGCTTTAATTACCATTGCCAGTCTACATTTTGTATCCTCTCTACTTCGACCATCATCATTTATTTTGCTTATCCAATAGCAAAACTCATTTACTACTGTAAGTGTCTCATTTCTTAATCAAATTCCCTCGGCATCACCTGATTTAATTTGACTACATTCCATTATCCTCGTGTTGCTTTTGTTGATGTTCATCTTATATCCTCCTTTCAAGACACTGTCCATTCCGTTCCACTGTTCTTCCAGGTCCTTTCCTGTCTCCGACAGAATTAGAATGTCATCAGCAAACCTCGAACTTTTTATTTCTTCTTTGTGAATTTTAATTCCTACTGAAAATTTTTCTTCTGTTTCCTTCACTGTTTGCTCAATATACAGATTGAATAACATCCTTCTCAACCACTGCTTCCCTTTCATGTCCCTCGACTCTTATAACTGTCATCTGGTTTTTGTACAAATTGTAAATAGCCTTTCGCTCCCTGTATTTTACCCCTGCCACCTTCAGAGTTTGAAAGAGAGTATTCCAGTCAACATTGTCAAAAGCTTTCTCTAAGTCTACAAATGCTAGAACCATAGGTTTGCCTTTCCTTAATCTACCTTCTAAGATACCCTGTAGGGTCAGTATTGTCTCATGTGTTCCAACATTTCTACGGAATCCAAACTGATCGTCCCTGATGTCGGCTTCTACTAGTTTTTCCATTTGTCTGTAAAGAATTCGCGTTAATATTTTGCAGCCGTGACTTATTAAACTGATAGTTCTGTAAGTCTCACATCTGTCAACACCTGCTTTCTTTGGGATTGACATTATTATATCCTTCTTGAAGTCTGAGGGTATTTCACCTATCTCACACATCTTGCTCACTAGATGATAGAGTTTTGTCAGGTCTGGCTCTCCCAAGGTTATCAGTAGTTCTAATGGAATGTTGTCTACACCCGGGGCCTTGTTTCGAGTTAGGTCTTTCAGTGCTCTGTCAAATTCATCTCGCAGTATCATATCTCCCATTTCGTCTTCATCTACGTCCTCTTCTATTTCCATAATATTGCCCTCAGGTACATCGCCCTTGTATAGACTCTCTGTATACTCCTGCTACCTTTCTGCTTTCGTTTATTTCCTTAGAACTGGGTTTACATCTGAGCTTTTGATATTCATACAAGTGGTTTTCTTTTCTCCAAAGGTCTCTTTAGTTTTCCTGTAGACATTTCTATCTTAATCCTACTCATATACGCCTCTACATCCTTCCATTTGTCCTCTAGCCTTCCCTGCTTAGCCATTTTGCACTTCCTGTCGATATCACTTCTGAGACGTCTGTATTACTTTTTGTCTTTTTACCTACTTGATCCTCTGCTGCCTTGATTATTTCATCTCTCAAAGCTACCCATTCTTCTTCTACTATATTTTTCCCCCCGTTCTTGTCAATCGTTCCCTAATGCTCTCTCTGAAAACCTCTTCAACCTCTGTTTCTTTGAGTTTATCCAGCTTCCATCTCCTTAAATCCCCAACTTTTTTCAGTTTCTTCAGTTTTAAACTACAGTTCATAACCAGTAGATTGTGGTCAGAGTTCGCACTGCCACTGGAAATGTATTACAATTTCAAACATGGTTTCTAAATCTCTGTCTTACCATTATATAGCCTATCTGAAACTTCCCAGTGTCTCCAGGCCTCTTCCATGTATACAACCTTCTTTCTTGATTCTTGAACCAAGTGTCATCTAAGATTAAGTTATGCTCTGTTCAAAATTCTACCAGGCGGTTTTCTCTTTCATTCCTTTTCCCCATTCTATATTCACCTTCTATTTTTCCTCCTCTTCATTTTCCTACTATCGAATTCCAGCCACCAATGACTATTACATTTTTATCTCCCTTCACTATCTGAATAATTTCTTTTATCTCATCATACATTTATTCAATTTTTTCGCCATCTGCAGAGCTAGTTGGCATATAAACTTGTACTGCTGTGGTAGGCGCGGGCTTCGTGCCTGTCTTGGCTACAACAATGCGTTCACTATGCTGTTCGTAGTAGTTTACTTGTGCTCCTATTTTTTATTCGTTATTAAACCTACTCCTGCATTACCCCTATTTGATTTTCTATTTATAACCCTGTTTTAGGCGACTTGAAGAGGCCAATCGGAGGCAGTCTCCCAGCTTTGTAGAGTGCAACTTCCGACATCAAACTTACCCTACACCGCTGTGGTACAGTGTAAACATTCATCGTTAACACCCAGTATAAGGGATGAACCACAGCTCGTTAATCATTCGAACTCGGGATAGAGAACGTTTTGAATACTAATCAAAGATGATACCCCCTATTTTTTTCTTCCTCACTTTCCTGATGATAAAGGAACCTACACAAAAATGGTCTATTTGCACCGTCACTTTGACACTAAAAAAATATCTGCGCCACTTCAGGGACTGGCCCCTAACTACGCCAGTATCAGACGTTGTACCTAAACTAAGGTGGAATGGAAAGTGGTGAGGGTATCGTACTTGTGTAACACAGAAGAAGTTCTTTATTCTAATTCTTTTTCTTAGAGTGGTCATGTTGTGTTTTACTATTTTTACCTGTAGAGTGGAGTCCTTGAATCTACCCATAGCTATGGAGAAATCCATGCAAGTCTTCTTGAAAATAAAGGGGAATACCGTTGGGGTCACAGTATCAAAAATCCAAAAATTGTGCATTAGAGCACATCAACTGCTCATTCCAGCGACATTTCCAACTAGTGGCAGGTCGTAGAAAACGCTCAAAAGGAAGATGGGGCAGTATTAGCTGTATTTTGAATGTCATTTGTTCGCGCAAGCCCACTCTTCTCGCCAGCTGCAAAAAGCTTCGAACTGCAAGGCCACGGAACCAATTCACTGAGTGAGTCTTCGTCTGTGGGTAGTACACATCATCCAGGAACAACGTCATGTGTGGTGTAATTCAGTCAGGAGTGTCACATGCGCGGAAGGCCAGAATTCTCAGTACCAAGTGCCAGTAATCTATTCCTAGGCCACAAAAGAAGCGATAATCGTCTGTGTTTGGCACCCCACATGAGACGCAAGGCGGAGAGCTGGAGGGGTGAACTTGATGGAAACAAGAATGATTGATCTGTTCCACGCTGGTGGTGACGTACCACACGGAGCGTCCAACAGTGTCAAGAAAACGTACGTTCACATTCCGCCATGTGTGGCGCCACCTGTCACATTGAGGGCGCGGGCTAGTTGCATTTCAGTGTAGATCGCCTTCGTCGACAACATGTGCACATGTGGCAAAGAAGCAGGAAGATAACTATGCTCCAAAACAAAACAACAAGCATCCGATATTGTAGAAGGGTGCTGTGAAGTCTGACAACATCACTGGAGGACCCAATGAAGCCAGGGCATATGCATAAAACAGTGAGCTGGTAAGGCATGTTTTGAGAACCCTGCCACGTCCTCAACTGTGAGACGACAAAAAAGGCCCATGCAGAGCGTGCAGTAGCGTCAAGAAAAGGGACGCTCAACAACCGCCATATATGGCGCCACTTGTAATGTAGGTATTACAGCATTAGGAGTGGAGGACAATTGCATTTCAGTTAGACCGCCTTCGTTGACAACAAGTGCACAGGTAGCAAATAAGCAGAAAGATTACTCGAGAAAGAAAGGGTCCTATGTGGCGCTGGGATATCCGACATTGTCACTGGAGTGGCCAACGAGGCCAGAGCATATGCCTCATGCAGCAAACTTGTAAGACTCGTCGGGCAAGACTGCCACATCGTCGGCTGTAAGCTGACAAGAAACGCTCACGTGTAGCTTGTAGCAGTGTCAAGGAAAGGGACGTTCACTGCCCGCGATGTATGGCGCAGCCTGAAATGCGGGTATTTCTGCTCTGTCACATTAGGAGTGCGGGCTACTTGCATTTCAGTGTAGATCGCAGATATAGATAGATCATGATGTAGTAAGGACTAAAAGTAGGCTGAAATTGAAGAGATTAGTCAGGAGAAATCAAAGTGCAAAGAAGTGGATACAGACGTACTACGAAATGAGGAGCTAAGCTTGAAGTTCTCCGAGGCTATAGATACTGCGATAAGGAGTAGCTCAGTACGCGGTTCAGTTCAAGATGAATGGACGTCTCTAAAAAGGGCCATCACGGAAGTTGGAGAGAAAAACATAGGTGCAAAGAACGTTAACTGCGAAGAAAGACAAGTAATACTTCAGTGGACTGGTGTAAGAAGGCATTACAAAAATATTCACGGAACTTCGGTAATACAGAAACACAAGTCACTTAGAAATGAAATGATGAGGAAGTGCAGGGTAGCGAAGACGAAATGGGTGCAGGAAAAATGTGCAAAAATCGAAAATGAAATGATTGTCTGAAGGACCGACTCAGAATATTGAAAAGTAAAATGAACCTTCGGGAGATTAAAAGCAGGGGTGGTAACATCAGGAGTGCAATGGGAATTCCACTGATAAATGCAGAGGAGAGTGCAGATAGATGGAAGGAGTACACTGAAGGCCTCTATGAGAGGGAAGACATCTGATATAAGAGGAGAAGAAACAGTTCATAAAGGAGAGATAGGGGACGCAGTATTAGAAACAGAACTTAAAATAGCCTTGCAAGACACACAGTCGAATAAGGCACAAGTGATAACATTCGGTCACAATGTCTAAAATTATTGGGGGAAATGGCAACAAAACGACTAATCATGTTTATGTACAGAGTGTATGAGTCTGTCAATATACCATCTGAAGACTGCAAGAACCGAAAAGTGAGAGAATTATTGCACAATCAGCTTAACAGCTCATGCACCCAAGTTGCTGATCGGAAAAATACACAGAGTAATGGAAAAGAAAATTGACGGTGTGTTAGATCAGTTAAACCAGTGGAAATCCCTGCTCATCAAGATTGGCTGTGTGAACCTACCCAATTATACAGCACCTGGGATGTCGCTCTACGCACGAGATATGACTACATCGACAATACCTTTGGGGTATCCCAAATGATGTATGACAGCCGAAAGAAAAGAATGATCAACCTGATCAAACGTCTGGCCGTGGGCCAATATTGAGGTCGAGCAAGGGCTGTCAGACCTCTGTAGCAGCCGAGCTCTGTCAGAAAGCTCCACATAGCGACGCCTGATCACATACCACGCCGTTATGGGGCATACTCTCAAGTCGCGTTGCCAAAAGTCGAGTATAGACCGTCATGTCGCTATTTGGTACGGTCAAGGAGCGATAATCGCTAACGTGTGGTGAGGCCCTGCTGAAAGACATCCCTGACCCCCACTGCAGGGGACATCACAGACAATATTAAACGTGGGCGCTAAGAGACCTCAGAAAGCACCATAAAATTGTACGGGGATACTGTCAGGACGAGGTGACTTGCTCGCACCTCCTGCTTCGTCTTCTGTGATTGGTGCCCCCAATTCCATTGCCGAGTCCTCTGGTATCGTGCCGAACGTGAGCTGGGAGACTTCCTGAACGACAGCCTGGTAAATGAGCGTGGTAAGTGTACAGCCGAATATGATGAGCGTGAAAGCCGTGTCCAATGCCGCACTGGGTGTCATGTTGTCTGCCTTCATCAGCTGTGATAGTACGAATCCAGGGCCCGGCGCTATCGTCGTCTGTTGGCTAGAAAATAGGACATCGGCTGAGCTTCCAAAGTCATAGATGCGGGCAGTGATATGTGCTTTGGCGCAGTCACTCAACATTCTGTAGTATGTCTCAGGAGTTGTGCCTCCCTCAAACTGCCGAATCTCATCCATATGCGAAGGTTAGTTTTGCGCAAGACAGTGACCATGGCAAAGTACATGGGTAAGCAGCATGGCGGTGCCACATACATCCCAAGCCATCTCGATAAGGTGCCGACAGTTTGGAGACTCCAGTAGCGGCGCCTTCAGCCTCCAAACATCCCTTCCATGCTACACCCTCTGGCGATGGCGGGTGACCGAGCAGACATACGCTGCCTGGTCGGAAAAAGCGGCAGGCCAAATCGCTGACAGTCGGGTTATGTCCACCAGTAAGCGCGAGATATAAAAGCGATCAAGGCGCCTTGTAGTATGCTGTAGCAGGACAACCACCGTGAATGGATTCCCACGTGTCCACGAGGTAGAGACTATCTAAAATCAAGACAAGCTCTCCACATTGACGCGGCAGCTGACCTTTCTGGTCGACGGTAGAATTAAAAGGAAAGTTCTATGTTCTGACGTGGCAGAAAATCCTAAGAAATTTTGGTCTTATGTCAAAGCGGTAGGTGGATCAAAACAAAATGTCCAGACACTCTTGACTTAAATGGTACTGAAACACAGGATGACAGACTAAAGACCGAAATACTAAATCTCTTTTTCCAAAGCTGTTTCACAGAGGAAGACTGCACTGTAGTTCCTTCTCTAGATTGTCGCACAGATGACAAAATGGTAGATATCGAAATAGACGACAGAGGGATAGAGAAACGATTAAAATCGCTCAAAAGAGGAAAGGCCGCTGGACCTGATGGGATACCAGTTCGATTTTACACAGAGTACGCGAAGGGACTTGCAGCGGTGTAACGTAGGTCTCTAGAAGAGCGTAGCGTTCCAACGGATTGGAAAAGGGCACAGGTAATCCCCGTTTTCAAGAAGGGACGTCGAACAGATGTGCAGAACTATAGACCTATATCTCTAACGTCGTTCAGTTCCAGAATTTTGGAACGCGTTTATGTTCGAGTACAATGACTTTTCTGGAGATTAGAAATCTCTGTAGGAACCAGCATGGGTTTCGAAAAGACGGTCCTGTGAAACCCAGCACGCGCTATTCGTCCACGAGACTCAGAGGGCCATAGACACGGGTTCACAGGTAGAAGCCGTGTTTCTTGACTTCCGCAAGGCGTTTGACACAGTTCCCCACAGTCGTTTAATGAACTAAGTAAGACCATATGGACTATCAGACCAATTGTGTGATTGGATTGAAGAGCTCCTAGATAACAGAACACAGGATGTCGCTCTCAATGGAGAGAAGTCTGCCGAAGTAACAGTGATTTCAGGTGTGCCGCAGGGAAGTGTCGTAGGACCGTTGCTATTCACAATATACATAAATGACCTTGTGGATGACATCGGACGTTCACTGAGGCTTTTTGCGGATGATGCTGTGTTGATAAGTTGTAACAATGGAAAATTGTACTGAAATGCAGGAGGATCTTCAGCGAATTGACGCATGGTGCAGGGAATGGCAATTGAATCTCAGTGCACACAAGTGTAATCTCCTGCGAATACATAGAAAGAAAGATCCCATATCATTAACTACAACATAGCAGGTCAGCAACTGGAAGTAGTTAATTCCATAAATTATCTGGGAGTGATTTAAAATTGAATGACCATATAAAGTTGATCGTCGGTAAAGCAGATGCCAGGCAGATTCATTGGAAGAGTCCTAATGGAATGCAATCCGAAAACAAAGGAAGTAGGTTACAGTACGCTTGTTCGCCCACTGCTTGAATACTGCTCAACAGTGTGGGATCCGTACCAGATAGGGTTGATAGAAGAGAGCAGCGCGCTTCGTTACAGGATCATTTAGTAATCGCGAGAGCGTTACAGAGATGATAGATAAACTCGAGTGGAAGACTCTGCAGGAGAGGCGCTCAGTAGCTCGGTACGGGCTTTTGTTGAATTTTCGAGAACATACCTTCACCGAAGAGTCAAGCAGTATATTGCTCCCTCCTACGTATATCTCGCGAAGAGACCATGAGTATAAAATCAGAGAGATCAGAGCCCACACAGAAGCATACCGACAATCCTTCTTTCCACGAACGATACAAGACTGGAACAGAAGGGAGAACCGATAGAGGTACTCAGGGTACCCTCCGCCACACACGTCTGCCCACGAAAAAGGGTGTGACCGTCACTGAAAAGGAGGCAAAGTGGTCCCTTCGCCTCCCTGATTGTGAAGGAGCGTAGACGTTAATATTTTGGACGCCGAAGAATGTGAGAACCGTACCACTAGATACTGGACGTAGTCAACTGGTAACCCTTCACAGACGAGGAACGCCACACCGATACCGCTATCAAACGTGCGGGAGACGATATCCAGATGAGTTAATAAAACTATCAACTTGCGCTTCTTGTACGAGAGCCATGTCTATGTCCGCCTTGCGAAGTGTATCGGGGAGCATCCCCAGTTTATGTGGCGGATTGATAGTGTTGACAGTAATCGTAGCTAGGCGATACGTCTGTCCTTGCATTTCCGCTGTCAAAACATGTCTGCAGTGGTATCCGGCCGGGATGGACTGCACAAGGCGGTCGAAGCCGCGGCGTTCACTGCGATGAGGTAGCGGGGGCCACGACAAATGGAACGCGCCAACTCACGGTATTGATAGGTCTTTTGGATTCCTCCGCTACGTCGTCCGCCCAAGAAACATAAGCAGCACGTCTGCGTTGTCCAGAGGTAGAATCGTCGGGCCGCCGGTGAATGTTGGGGATTTGCAGAGACTGCATGCTAACAGAGGGCGCGGGCGGCGGAAGAGATGTCGCAACAGGCTGATGAAGGTGGGTGAAGAGGCAAGCTCAGCAGCAGGCTTTTAGAGGTTGATGCGTCGTCTGACTCCGGTTTCCCCATCCCGCGCGGCCTTTCTAAAGAATGGCGTGCGTCAGATCAAACGTGAACTGTCAGAGTACGTGCCATCTATCTGATGATTAACGGCGTGCGGGCGGTCGTTATCTACATCTACATACATACTCCGCAAGCTACCTGACGGTGTGTGACGGAGGGTACCTTGAGTACCTCTATCGGTTCTCCCTTCTATTCCAGTCTCGTATTGTTCGTGGAAAGAAGGATTGTCGCTATGCCTCTGTGTGGGCTCTAATCACTCTGATTTTATCCTCAAGGTCTCTTCGCGAGATATACGTAGGAGGGGACAATATACTGCTTGACTCTTCGGTGAAGGTATGTTCTCGGAACTGCAACAAAAGCCCGTACCGAGCTACTGAGCGTCTCTCCTGCACAGTCTTCCACTGGAGTTTATCTATCATATCCGTAACGCTTTCGCGATTATTAAATAATCCTATAACGAAGCGCGCTGTTCTACGTTGGATCTTCTCCATTACTTCTATCAACCCTATCTGGTACGGATACCACACTGCTGAGCAGTATTCAAGCAGTGGGCGAACAAGAGTATACTAACCTACTTCCTTTGTTTTCGGATTGCATTTCCTTAGGATTCTTCAAATGAATCTGTCTGGCATCTGCTTTACCGAAGATCAACTTTATATGATCATTCAATTTTAAATCACTCCTAATGCGTACACCCAGATAATTTATGGAATTAACTGCTTCCAATTGCTGACCTGCTATGTTGTAGTTAATGATATAGGATCTTTCTTTCTATGTATTTGCAGCACATTACACTTGTGTACACTGAGATTCAATTGCCATTCCCTGCACCATGCGTCAATTCGCTGCAGATCCTCCTGCATTTCAGTACAATTTTCCATTGTTACAACCTCTCGATACACCACAGCATCATCTGCAAAAAGCCTCAGTGAACTTCCGATGTCATCCACAAGCTCATTTATGTACATTGTGAATAGCAACGGTCCTACGACACTCCCTTGCGGCACACCTGAAATCACTCTTACCTCGGAAGACTTCTCTCCATTGAGAATGACATGCTGCGTTCTGTTATCTAGGAATTCTTCAATCCAATCACACTATTTGTCTGATAGTCCATATGCTCTTACTTTGTTCGTTAAACGACTGTGGGGAACTGTATTGAACGCCTTGAGGAAGTCAACAAACACGGCATCTACCTGTAACCCCGTGTCTATGGCCCTCTGAGTCTCGTGGACGAATAGCGCGAGCTGGGTTTCACATGACCCTCTTTTTCGAAATCTATACTGATCCCTACAGAGTAAATTTCTAGTCTCCAGAAAAGTCATTATAGTCGAACATAATACGTGTTCCAAAACTACAACTGATCGACGTTAGAGATATAGGTCTATAGTTCTGCACATCTGTTCAACGCCGCTTCTTGAAAACGGAGATGACCTGTGCCCTTTTCCAATCCTTTGGAACGCTACGCTCTTCTAGAGACCTACGGTACACCGCTGCAAGAAGGGGGGCAAGTTCCTTCGTGTACTCTGTGTAAAATCGAACTGGTATACTATCAGGTCCAGCAGCCTTTCCTCTTTTGACCGATTTTAATTGTTGCTCTATCCATCTGTCGTCTATTTCGATATCTACCATTTTGTCGTCTGTGCGACAGTTTAGAGAAGGAACTACAGTGCAGTTTTCCTCTGTGAAACAGCTTTGGAAAAAGACATTTAGTATTTCGGCCTTTAGTCTGTCATCCTCTGTTTCAGTACCATTTTGGTCACAGAGTGCCTGGACACTTTGTTTTGATCCACCTACCGCTTTGACGTAAGACCAAAATTTCTTAGCATTTTCTGCCAAGTCAGTACATAGAACTTTACTTTCGAATTCACTGAACGCCTCTCGCATAGCCCTTCTCACACTACATTTCGCTTCGCGTAATTTTTGTTTGTCTGCAAGGCTTTGGCTATGTTTATGTTTGCTGTGAAGTTCCCTTTGCTTCCGCAGCAGTTTTCTAACTCGGTTGTTGTACCACGGTGGCTCTTTTCCATCTCTTACGATCCTGCTTGGCGCATACTCATCTAACACATATTGTACGATGGTTTCGAACTTTGTCCACTGATCCTCAACACTATCTGTACTTGAGACAAAACTTTTGTGTTGAGCCGTCAGGTACTCTGAAATCTGCTTATTGTCACTTTTGCTAAACAGAAAAATCTTCCTACCGTTTTTAATATTTCTATTTACGGCTGAAATCATCGGTGCAGTAACCGCTTTATGATCGCTGATTGCCTGTTCTGCGTTAACTGTTTCAAATAGTTCGGATGTGTTTGTAACCAGAAGGTGTAATATGTTATCGCCACGAGGCGGTTCTCTGTTTAACTGCTCAAGGTAGTTTTCAGATAAAGCACTTAAAAAAATTTGACTGGATTCTTTGTCCCTGCCACCAGTTAAGAACGTTTGAGTCTCCCAGTCTATGTCCGGCAAATTAAAATGTCCACCCAGAACTATAACATGGTGGGGAAATCTACTCGAAATGTTTTCCAAATTATCCTTCAGGTGCTCAGCCACAACAGCTGCTGAGCCATGGGGCCTATAGAGACATCCAATTACCATGTCTGAGCCTGCTTTAACAGTGACCTTCACCCGAATTATTTCACATTTCCGATCTCCGTTATGTACGACAGTCAGCTGCCAACTTATGCGGGCTGTGTCTAGGATAGCATGTCCGGTCGGGTAGCCTCCGTAGACTCCCAATTGAGACGCCGGTAGAAGTCTCGTCAGATGGCGTACGACTATGTCTCTCGCGTTTCGTCAGTGACTTCTATTTCAGAATGTGGGATCGGCCGTCATCCGACATCGCCCCAACCGGAAGGCAGGCAGAGGTTGGTACGGCGCCCGAGTCGAGGTCTATCGCTATTGTAACGTCCCCTCTCGAGTTCCAACGTGCGTCCGAGGGCGTCGTTTAGCCGGATGGAGAAGGAATATGTTCGCCGTTCTGTCAGGGTCCTGCAGTGATGGAAGATTGGAGGGAATCTGGGCCGGTGCACTTGACATCTTCGCAATCGCGGCATAGGTGGCAGCGAGCACGATAGGTGTCATGGGTGCTGCGACATCTCCTAGCTGCGTCTGAATTACACGTCTAGGAGGCTACCCGAGCGCATATGCTATCCTATCCAGAGCCCGCTTAAGTTGGCAGCTGACTGTCATACTAAACGATCGCCCTCACGCTGTCAGTCATCAAATACATGGCACGTGCTCTGTCAGTTTGATATGACTCACGCCATTTAAGACGTGGTAGCTCTCGAAGGTCCGCCACTTTCCTGTGGTATGACTGAAGGCAATTACGACCACCTCTTGCAGGACCTCAAACGGAGGTTTGAAAACATTCAGGCTGCTGAGGGTGAAACCTGTATAGTCAACCGAAAGAGCTTTGACGTGGCCGTAAGTGTGATTAAATTTTAGTTCCTAGGTGAAACGTCGCACAACATCAGTGCACATTTCTTATGTCCGCAGTTTGATGCACACGACGCTGCTCGAGATGGAGAAGTGAATTCCTACAACGTCTTGAGGTTCCACTTCGTCCGCCAGAGGTCATGCATGTTCCGCTTGAAACATGATCTGCAGGTCAGAACGTGTGTTAATACAGCGACGTAGCACTGCACGCCCGCAGAGCGCTGCTCGCAGCCCCTAGCACTTCCGCCTGCTGTCACGGCTACGACTCCTCTGTACCAAAGGCGCCACCAATGATGTAAGTACGCTCATGGCGTTGCACGCACCGTAAGCCCATCCATATCCATTCACACTTGCTGGCGTCTAACTGCCCCTACCCTTCGCAAACTATGGGTGCACTTACCCCTTCTGTAAGAAGGCCCACGTAAAGTAGGGCGCTGAGAGCCCTCACGTTGAAGTGATATGCTAGGAACAGGTATAAAAAAAATGAACATTCAAAAGATCAGGTTAAGCGAGCTCTGGAAGTGAAAACAGCAGACCACAAAAAGCTAGACCGAGAAGAAAGAGGTCAACGAAGGCCTTCTACTGTAAGTGGAAAACGTTTCTCCAAAAATTTCCAGAATAATGAATAACCATACAGTGGACATGATCTACCTCATATCAATCAAGACGGCAGCACTTTTGGTATCTGTGAAAAAAAGATTTTACGAAAGGTAGGTATTTGTGAGATTACTTGTCGCCAGCCGGGGTGGCCGAGCGGTTCTAGGCGCTACTGTCTGGAACCGCGCGACCGCTACGGTCGCAGGTTCGAGTCCTCCCTCGGGCATGGATGTTTGTGATGGCCTTAGGTTAGTTTTTAAGTAGTTCTAAGTTATAGGCGACTGATGACCTCAGAAGTTAAGTCCCTTAGTGCTCAGAGCCATTTCAACCATTTGATTACTTGTCAGCGTGATAAAAGGTACCGAGGAGATACAACACGCACTGTACAACCGGCCCCTGTATCGCCAGCGACACACCTGTCTCCCGCAGCCCTACAAGTCTGCTGTGGTTCAACATTGTAGTTCCACTGGACATCTCGTGGACTACGGCGAAGTCAACGTACTGGGCACAACCTCATCCTATTGGAATTCAGTGTCAAGCAAACTGGGTAAATACAACTAGGCAACCGACAGGAGGGTTTCCAGCTAGACATATTGTAGAAACCACTCTTTTCACTCGTGCGCTATCAGAACAATTACCGCCATAAGTCTCAGCCGTCTGGCATTCCAACACACTCCATCTCTTTTAATAATTAACCACATAATTCGTAAACACTGTGGGTTTGCTGACTATGCGGTCGCTGTGTTTTATTGTTACCCGCATGTCTGTCACCCTCTCGTGTAAACTTCAATGGAATTAATACCAAAATCTTCAGCTTGCTGGGCTTCTTTTGAGCCTGTAACAGCTTTCTGAGTCATTGAAGCCTCTGATGACATCTCCAGGAGTGGTAGACGAAGCGCTGCACAGAGAATTATGCCTTGGACTACGACGACCCCATACCCAGCAATATCGAAAGTATCAACCAAGAACTCCTACATTACAAAATTCAAACGTTGTAGGAAGAGGAGAAAATTTTAGTGAATAGAGTGATAAGGTTAAATTTTGATCGCACTTCTAATCCTTGTATAGACTGATCAGCCAGAACCTTATGACCATTCACCTAACAGCCAGTATGCCCACCTTTGTCACGGATAACAGCGGCGACACGTCGTGGTATTGAATGACGCCTTCTAGGTCGCTGGAGGGAGTTGGCACCACATCTGCACGCACAGCTCACTTAATCAGCGTGAATTCCGGGGAGGGGGGCGATGAGCTCTGACACCAAATTCAGTCACATCCAAGATTTGTGCGATCGGGTTCAGATCTGGTGAGTGTAATTTGCCACTGTGTTCCTCGAACCACTCCGCCACACTCCTGGCCTTGTAAAATTGCGTATTATCTTGTTGGAAAATCGCACTGCCTTCGGGGAACATACGTTGGTTGGTTTTGGGGGAAGAGACCAAACAGCGAGGTCATCGGTCTCATCGGATTAGGGAAGGACAGGGAAGGAAGTCGGCCGTGCCCTTTCAGATGAACCATCCCGGCATTTGCCTGGAGCGATTTAGGGAAATAACGGAAAACCTAAAACAAGATGGCCGGACGCGGGATTGAACCGTCGTCCTCCCGAATGCGGGAACATAAGTGGTGTACGTGGTCAGCAACCAGTGCACCATACTTCTTGGCCATCGTGAGGCCTTTCACGATCTCCCCTGGACCCCATGAATGCTCACGTGAATGTTCCCCAGAGACTAATGGAGCCGCCGCCAGCTCGTCTCCGATCTGCAGTATAGGTATCAAGGAGCTGTTCGCCGCGCCCTCGCATCGGCATGATGAAGAAGGTATTTGGATCCATCAAACCATACCACGCTCAGCCACTGCACCAACGTCGAGTGCCAATGGTCACGTGCCCTTTGCATTCGCAGTTGACGATGTTGTGGTCTCAACATTGGCATACACATGGGTCGTCGGCTGTGGACACCTATCGTTAGGAAGTCTGATGTTGGTTCCGCCACAGTTAGCCGACTGTCCTAGTTTACCAGCCTGTCCAGCCCACTACGTCAGACATCTGTAATGAAAGGTGGCCGCCCAACCCACCACGTGGTTTCACCCTGGTTTGGCCACGTGTTGAAGACAATCACCAACAGCACTCCTCGAACACCCGACAAGTCGTGCAGTTTCCGAAATGTTCATGGCGAGCCTCCAGGCCATCATAACCTGCCCTCGGTCAAACTCAGACAGATCGCACGCCGTCCCCATTCTACGGACAGACACCATGCTCACTGACGTTACACACAACGTGCTTGTGCCTGACTAGCAGTGATTCCACGTCAGGGCACGCTCATACTCATATTGTTAGTAGGTCGGTAGTCATAATGCTCTGGCTGATCAGTATATGTAAATAACCTTTCGCTTAACAGCCATCATTGTTAGTAGGTCGGTAGTCATAATGCTCTGGCTGATCAGTATATGTAAATAACCTTTCGCTTAACAGCCATCATGCAGAATTTGTACTTCTTGTAAAAAATACAATTACTGTAGAAAAACCATTATACTGAAAGCTACAAATGATACTATGAATGATGTTTTTCAAAACATTGTTGTTTCCCGAAAATGGACTCTGCCTACACACTTAAGTTCAACTACGTTTGTTCTTCGAAGAGTTGCGATCCTGGAAAGAAACGCATCAATCTCTGACGTGCTATTTTGTCTAAAACTGACATGGTGAGACCGTGGCTGTGCACAATTAATGCAGGCTGATTCTTAGAAAGAAGAAGAAGACAGCAACCAGTAACTATTAGCAGCTTAATAGTGGCTAATTCCTGACGTATTTTGCATATTCCCATTCAATGTCTTAGCAAATAATTTTCTGTGGTAACTCATCACTCATAATGAAATGATTAATTCCATAAAATCGAGCTCACGTGGTGCTCATCCGCGGTCTTAATATAGGAACCTCTTCAAGGAGTTAGGCATTTTAATTGCAATCATAACAATATACACTCCTGGAAATTGAAATAAGAACACCGTGAATTCATTGTCCCAGGAAGGGGAAACTTTATTGACACATTCCTGGGGTCAGATACATCACATGATCACACTGACAGAACCACAGGCACACAGACACAGGCAACAGAGCATGCACAATGTCGGCACTAGTACAGTGTATATCCACCTTTCGCAGCAATGCAGGCTGCTATTCTCCCATGAAGACGATCGTAGAGATGCTGGATGTAGTTCTGTGGAACGGCTTGCCATGCCATTTCCACCTGGCGCCTCAGTTGGACCAGCGTTCGTGCTGGAGACGACGCTTCATCCTGTCCCAAACATGCTCAATGGGGGACCCGGAGATCTTGCTGGCCAGGGTAGCTGACTTACACCTTCTAGAGCACGTTGGGTGGCACGGGATACATGCGGACGTGCATTGTCCTGTTGGAACAGCAAGTTCCCTTGCCGGTCTAGGAATGGTAGAACGATGGGTTCGATGACGGTTTGGATGTACCGTGCACTATTCAGTGTCCCCTCGACAATCACCAGAGGTGTACGGCCAGTGTAGGAGATCGCTCCCCACACCATGATGCCGGGTGTTGGCCCTGTGTGCCTCGGTCGTATGCAGTCCTGATTGTGGCGCTCACCTGCACGGCGCCAAACACGCATACGACCATCATTGGCACCAAGGCACAAGCGACTCTCATCGCTGAAGACGGCACGTCTCCATTCGTCCCTCCATTCACGCCTATCGCGACACCACTGGAGGCGGGCTGCACGATGTTGGGGCGTGAGCGGAAGACGGCCTAACGGTGTGCGGGACCGTAGCCCAGCTTCATGGAGACGGTTGCGAATGGTCCTCGCCGATACCCCAGGAGCAACAGTGTCCCTAATTTGCTGGGAAGTGGCGGTGCGGTCCCCTACGGCACTGCGTAGGATCCTACGGTGTTGGCGTGCATCCGTGAGTCGCTGCGGTCCGGTCCCAGGTCGACGGGCACGTGCACCTTCCGCCGACCACTGGCGACAACATCGATGTACTGTGGAGACCTCACGCCCCACGTGTTGAGCAATTTGGCGGTACGTCCACCCGGCCTCCCGCATGCCCACTATACGCCCTCGCTCAAAGTCCGTCAACTGCACATACGGTTCACGTCCACGCTGTCGCGGCAGGCTACCAGTGTTAAAGACTGCGATGGTGCTCCGTATGCCACGGCAAACTGGCTGACACTGACGGCGGCGGTGCACAAATGCTGCGCAGCTAGCGCCATTCGACGGTCAACACCGCGGTTCCTGGTGTGTCCGCTGTGCCGTGCGTGTGATCATTGCTTGTACAGCCCTCTCGCAGTGTCCGGAGCAAGTATGGTGGGTCTGACACACCGGTGTCAATGTGTTCTTTTTTCCATTTCCAGGAGTGTATATATTGGCTAATGAAAATCGTCATGAAAAATCCATCTCAATTTAAGTAGGATAGTTATTTCCATACGCACAATACTAGGCTAAAAAGTGACCTTACCCATTATAAAAGCTTTCAGGGGCTCAGGAAGGAGTTCAGTATACGGCAACAAAAATGTTTCGTTTGCTCAATAACATAACACATCGAAAAGGTAGCAAAACAACTTTTAAATCCGATCTAAAATCATTTCTCCTAGACAACTCCTTCTCATTCATGGACGAATTACTCTTTATCTGAATGTAAGTCTATTTTTAAAAACAACCCTAGTTTTTAAAGTGGAAATTACATGAGTATGATTAAAAAATATGGTCGTTAATCAATTATGTTATGTGTACTGTAAATTAACTCGTTTCACAACATTTCAGTGAAATGCGCGGTTAAAATATCTATGGAACATGTAACTAACTAACCATCTAAGTAACTAACTTGTTGCCGAAAGTTTTATATTACAACGCAAGCGCGTTGCTTCAAGTGGTTTTAATTCTGTCACAGACTCACCCTGAAAATGGCTATAGTGTTAGCAGTGAAAATCTCTGAAGAATGTATAACACTGCCTCGAATGCAAGCCCGAAAAACTTAAAGAAACACAAAATTAGGCTAATTTCAGAGCGCACAGCGCTGCAAGCGGTACTATGGGAATTAGCCTCTGCCTCGTTCTCGACAGTGGCTTGCAGAGTCCAGACGCAATTGTATGGATGATACGTAAAAACGTAACGAACAGTTCAGCCTACACCCTGGAAGAGAGAGGGTGACAACTACTACGTAACATCACAAAAAAAAGTGTTGCAGAGCTCGTGAACAAGCAATGCACGACGGGACGTCCATGTACCTGTCTGTTACCGTTCGCGACCGTCTGGTTCTCAGAGTGCTGCTCGCCTTTCTCAACGAAAGGCAGGATTACATAATTTTAGCAGCAGTAATGCAGTGAGACTAGACCCACTGAAGGTTTGACTGAACGAGCTTTTGTCTCTGCGTGAAAGGGACCGCTCTCTCTAGACCCGGCCTTGTACTTGCTAACTCACCGCTGGGTAGTCACTTCCCACTGAAATGAGGTACGCAAAGCAGATATTGACTACAACATTACGACCACCTCGTCAATAGCTTGTTTACCGGTCTTTGCAACGGAACACAACACCGATTCCGTGTATTAGGGATCCGACAGTTTGTTGGTACGTTTGTAGAGGTATAAGACATTACATGTCTACGAACAGGCCATGTAATTCGCGTATATAACGAGTTGCTGATTTGTGTGCGCGGTGATGGTACCCGATAGCGAACCACATAGGTTCCACAGGATTTACATCAGTCGAATCTGTCGCTGAGACGGCAAAGTGAATTCACTATCATCATAATGATCATCGGTGTTCTGCCAAAAGGCAGGTTTTCACATGGTAGTTCTCCAGGCTGTCCTGTCTTCTACCATCCTCTTCAGGTCTGCATAATTTACTCTTCCCTTTATGTCGTCTATCGTCTTGAATACCCTTCTTCCTCTCAGTCTTCTCCCACAAAACAATCCTTCCAAAGCATCTGCTAGCAAGCACTCCCTTCTCAATGAGTATACCAACGTGTTCTTTTTCCTTTCTCTTACAACCTTCTCTCACCAATCCTTTCCAATACTCATCCATTACTCTTTCCATCCAGCTTATTCTCTCCATTCTCCTCCACATCCACATCTCAAATGCTTCTAACCTTTTTTCATCCTCTCGTCTCAGCGTCAAAGTTTCTGCCCCACTCCAGACAAAACATATGCCTTTTCCTTAGACCTTTATACAACTTGCCACGTAACAGTCTCCTCTTTCTGTTGAATGCCTCCTTGGCTCTGGCGATTCGAGTTTTCACCTCCTGGTGACATCTCAAACCTTCAGTTATTCTACCGAGATATTTACATTCACTTACTTGGCTAATGGTAGATTGTACTATTTCAATATTGGACAGTCTGCGTCTTGTACCGATGACCATATTCTTTGTTTTCTCTGTGTTTATTTGCATCCCATATTCCACACAAGCTTCATTCAGCATGTCATTCACTGTCCGCTCACTTTCTGCCACTAATACCATGTCCCCAGCAAATCTTATATATCGTTTTCTCTTCAGAGCACTGTAGCACGGTTCTGGCTCTGCTGAAGGGTGACATCGCCGCCGACGAAAACATCAAGCGTGAAGGGATGCAGGTGGTTTGCAGTACGTGTCTTCGATTAGTACCAGAGGTCCCATGCAAGCGCGAGACAAAATCTCCCACGGTGTAATACTGCTGCCATCATCCTGCGTCTGTGCCGCTCTTCATGAGTCAAGCCGGCCTTCACCTCGATCACGGCGTTTGTGAAGACGACCATCGACCTAGTGTAGCAAAACTGTGATTCACCCGAAGCGCCGAAACGTTTCCATTGATCCACGGTCAAATCCCGGTGGTCCCGTGTCCATTGCCATCGTAACTAACTACACTCCTGGAAATGGAAAAAAGAACACATTGACACCGGTGTGTCAGACCCACCATACTTGCTCCGGACACTGCGAGAGGGCTGTACAAGCAATGATCACACGCACGGCACAGCGGACACACCAGGAACCGCAGTGTTGGCCGTCGAATGGCGCTAGCTGCGCAGCATTTGTGCACCGCCGCCGTTAGTGTCAGCCAGTTTGCCGTGGCATACGGAGCTCCATCGCAGTCTTTAACACTGGTAGCATGCCGCGACAGCGTGGACGTGAACCGTATGTGCAGTTGACGGACTTTGAGCGAGGGCGTATAGTGGGCATGCGAAAGGCCGGGTGGACGTACCGCCGAATTGCTCAACACTTGGGGCGTGAGGTCTCCACAGTACATCGATGTTGTCGCCAGTGGTCGGCGGAAGGTGCACGTGCCCGTCGACCTGGGACCGGACCGCAGCGACGCACGGATGCACGCCAAGACCGTAGGATCCTACGCAGTGCCGTAGGGGACCGCACCGCCACTTCCCAGCAAATTAGGGACACTGTTGCTCCTGGGGTATCGGCGAAGACCATTCGCAACCGTCTCCATGAAGCTGGGCTACGGTCCCGCACATCGTTAGGCCGTCTTCCGCTCACGCCTCAACATCGTGCAGCCCGCCTCCAGTGGTGTCGCGACAGGCGTGAATGGCGGGACAAATGGAGACGTGTCGTCTTCAGCGATGAGAGTCGCTTCTGCCTTAGTGCCAATGATGGTCGTATGCGTGTTTGGCGCCGTGCAGGTGAGCGCCACAATCAGGACTGCATACGACCGAGGCACACAGGGCCAACACCCGGCATCATGCTGTAGGGAGCGATCCCCTACACTGGCCGTACACCTCTGGTGATCGTCGAGGGGACACTGAATAGTGCACAGTACATCCAAACCGTCATCGAACCCATCGTTCTACCATTCCTAGACCGGCAAGGAAACTTGCTGTTCCAACAGGACAATGCACGTCCGCATGTATCCCGTGCCACCCAACGTGCTCTAGAAGGTGTAAGTCAACTACCCTGGCCAGCAAGATCTCCGGATCTGTCCCACATTGAGCATGTTTGGGACTGGATGAAGCGTCGTCTCACGCGGTCTGCACGTCCAGCACGAACGCTGGTCCAACTGAGGCGCCAGGTGGAAATGGCATGGCAAGCCATTCCACAGGACTACATCCTGCATCTCTATGATCGTCTCCATGGGAGAGAATAGCAGCATGCATTGCTGCGAAAGGTGGATATACACTGTACTAGTGCCGACATTGTGCATGCTCTGTTGCCTGTGTCTATGTGCCTGTGGTTCTGTCAGTGTGATCATGTGATGTATCTGACCCCAGGAATGTGTCAATAAAGTTTCCCCTTCCTGGGACAATGAATTCACGGTGTTCTTATTTCAATTTCCAGGAGTGTATGTCGTTGAGTGAACATGTGAGCATGTAGGGGTGGACTGATGCATAGTTCCGTGTACCACGAATGGTGTTCCCCGAAACACTTGTGCGTGCATCAGCACTGGGCTATTTCGGCAGAGATGCCACAGATCACCATCTTTGCTACTTCACAGAGCGAACATGCCCCCGAACCCCACCTTATGTGGACGTCCAACCATCTAGCGCCTGATGGTAGTTTCGCTGTCTACCGCTTTCCTTACATGCTCACGACAGCAGTACGTGAGTTTCGTATCAGCCCACACTCCGCTGCAGGGTGAAAATCTCATTCTGGAAACGCCCCGCAAGCCATTTCTCCGCAATATCCTTTCTTTGAGGAGTGCTAGTTCTTCAAGGTTCGCAGGAGAGCTTGTGTAAAGTTTGGAAGGTAGGAGACGAGGTATCGGCAGAAGTAAAGCTGTGAGGACGGGGCGTGAGTCGTGCTTGGGTAGCTCAGTTGGTAGAGCACTTGCCCGCGAAAGACAAAGGTCCCGAGTTCGAGTCTCGGTCTGGCACACAGTTTTACTATGCCAGGAAGTTTCATATCAGCGCACACTGCGCTGCAGAGTGAAAATCTCATCTGAGCACGTGAGTATTCAACCAGCTTCGCCGTTTTCGAAATACTCATTCACAGGCTCTTCTTAATAATTATCTGCCGTTTGTCAGACTTTATCTCGGTGGATTTCCCCCTTTGCAGCCGATATCTTCGCTAGGGTGATCTCCCGTCCGTGTGTGCTCCGCCCACACACTCTTTTGTTACCGCCGCACGTGACCGCAGCCCCACCATGAGGCATTCAGCATTGCTGTGGGCAGTGCTCATAATGTTTTGGCTCATTAGTATACATCTGCTAGACCATTGCGCAGTTCACACTTGGCAGGAGGTTTGTCGAACTACTTTCAGACTATTTCACTACCGTTCCACCGTCGAGTATTTCCGGGCGAGTTCTGATTTCTCTCATTTTATTATGATGTGTTTTTGCATTCCGAAGAGCATGTTGAATGGTGGCTACGCTGAGTCACACCGCAGGAGATTTCACCAAAGATTGTTATTCCGCCGCCTCCACTGGCGCAGTAGTAGTTCAGAGGTTGCCGTGGGCAGTACTTGTTGAGAGGTTGATTTTAGTGGCTGAGTGTCGGGTTACGAAGTCTCGTAACCGGTTGGCCCTGAGTAGTGTTAGTACGCAAGCTGACTGCATAAAATAACAATAAAAAATGAAATGAAATATCCGTTAACACAATTGATTAATTAAGTCTCCTGCAACTATAAAAGCTACGAAACAACAAAGCACAAGTGTAACTGTTCTGTGTGTGGTAGTGTGATTCAACGTACATGTATCTGGCAGGGTTCTTCCTCAATACGGCAAGATATTTTAGACACCATTTACAATGAACTAATTGAAGAACCACAAATACTGTAATTGCACATAGAAACCAGAATTACAAGTCTAACACATGAACACGAGACAGATGCTTTGTTGACTGAACCTGTGACCAAGACGCATTATCATTAAAGAAATGTGAAGTAATTTTTTTTTACCTCAATAGATATTGACCAAAAATACACTGTGATCATTGCAACATCTTCCATCTATACATTACACCAACCGAACAGCATCTACTCTCTCGCCCGACAGAACAAAACTGCACTCTACACCCTCTGAACGAGTACTGCTCTCGACATCCTCTCAACAAGCACTGCCCACGGCAATCTCTGAACTACAACTGCCCCAATGGAGGCGGCGGAATAATAATCTTTGGCGCAGTCTCTGGCGCTGTGACTCAGTGTATCCACCTTTCAATGTTGGTATTCAACTTCATCAAAAGATCCCGGCGCATCGAAAAATACCTTTGTTTGAATTATTCCCACCCCAACTCGCGTTTCATATCCTCGAATCCTTATCCCCTATTTCGTCATAGCAAAGAACGGTCTGCCCTCTTTGAGCTTTTACTATATCCGCAATAAATCGTGATCGAACTTTACGGAAATATAACGTGAAATGTGTTTTACGACCTCCATATAATGTTAAGGGGCTTTTAGTTCCATCAGGTTTGATCCTGTTTTACACAAGGCGGGGATCCATCTTTTTGCTCGGTGTTATGGCACGTCATGTATTGGTCAGACCATCAGGACCGTGGATTACCGGTTTACTGAGCATAAGCGTCACACACGCTTGCAACAGCTAAGCAAATAGGCTATCGCAGAACATTGTTTTGGCACCGGTCTTGCTACAGAATATAACACGGAGAGTGCGCCATGCACTTCCAACTAATAGGGTAGTACTGGAACAAATAAGCCCTCGGTCACAAATATTAAGTTTTCAGAATTACACTAACTGTTCTAAAACATATTAGGTATATAGTACATTAATAAAATTAAAGTTTGTACTGCCTGGAAAAGATGCAGTACTTACAAGTCACATATTAAAAAAGATGTAAGTCGGAAAGGCGAGGTCATGAACAGTTGTGAGATGGCGAGCCGCTAAGGGCTGCTCGTACTTGAGTGAACAAGGGATGCATCAAGACTGAGGTGCCCACTTTAGAAAGTGTGGGCAAGTAAACATGGTGCTGCTACGAGCGCCATCTAGTAGCCGCAGAAACAACTAGGCTGCTGTACATTCAAAATTAGACACATGAAATTGTGATGCAGCTGATTCAGGCATAACTTAAGCACTAATAATAACAGGATGAAGCTACATATTTATCTGCTTTAAACAGAGATACATTTTGTAGCGTAAAAAAACGTCAGTTATGACATACAAGAAAACAGCAAAGATGTAACAGGAAAACAACATTTCGGTAAACTGCTTGAGGAAATCTGTATCAAAGATCAAGCAATGGTTTTATACAGTCGAAAAAGTTTTTATTTCTCAGCTGCAGCTGTTCGTTGAGAATGAGGCCATCATGACGAGTGAGATGTTTGAAAATCTCCAATTTCTCTCAGACATCTAACCTACACCCATTCTTTTCGGTATGCAGAATATTGTTATCGCCTATGGCTTTAGGCATGTGTCCAGTAATCAAGAGATGTTGGGCAAAGGATGAATTTAGGGGACTGGTGCTGTTATTTCTCAAAAGATGTTCTTTATATCTGATGGTGAAAGCACGTCCGGTTTGCCCTATGTAATAGAAACAACAGGTATCGCAGATGATCTTATAAACGCCAGAACTTTCTGTAGGGGAGAGAATGGATTTCAAATTATTTGTTCCAATATAATTCTGACACGGTCACTGAACCTTAGAAGCTATGTTTTAATAGGATAGTGTTATTAAGGAGTCGAGATTAACTTAGCAAATAACCTTCTAAATAGAGATGGAGGTTTCTGCTTAAATGCTGGGTGGAGTCCTGCTCTATCTCTCTCTCTCTCTCTCTCTCTCTCTCTCTCCCTCCCTCCCTCCCTCCCTCCCTCCCTCCCTCCCTCCCTCCCTCCCTCTCTCTCTCTGTCCCCCCCCCCCTCTCTCTCTCTCTCTCTCTCTCTCTCTCTCTCTCTCTCTCTCTCTCTCTCTTGTCAGTAACCGGAGTGGCAGACTTAATGCAGTTTAGGTAAATTTCAATATCGATAACTTCTGACGTGTGGTTTTAAGCTCTCTTGCACAGCGCTTTCTTGCTGCAGTCTTGCCATGAAACTGACAGGGTGATCACCTGTCGAAATAGCGGCGGTTGTCGACGACGTCACCCGCCGGCTTTCCGGTAAATCATCAGAAAAGACTGATAACTAATTTAAAAATTATAAACAAAACTAAAGTGATAATAAGTGAATGAAAAATTGCTTCAAACAAGAGTTTAATACATCAAGCTAGGGAATATGGGACTCAGGATGGTCTGGTGGCAAAAGGATGACTATAAGACAGACATTATTGTGGCTCTAGTAGGTATGCTACTATCCGACTTTCGAAGCTGGAAACGTTTTTCGTTTCTTTGGTATTGTGACGGACATAAAAGTGTCTACTGAAATCAGAGATGGCGCCTGAGCGATGAATGTTACTGGTGTTGATCTGATGGGGGTGGGTGCTGTTGTTCAGGCGAGAGCGTTAAAACCGAATACAGATATGATAGACGGTACATGTTGATAAGACGACAGGTGACACATTTTAATTACTTATCAACCTGGTTTGATGCGGCCCGCCATGAATTTCTATCCTGTAGCATGCTTTTCAGCTGAGAGTAGCATTTGCAACATACCTCCTCAATTATTTGCTAGGTTTATTACAGTCTCTCTTTTGATCATACAATGTAAGCTTTCACGGCCGGTATTGTCTTCACTTAATACTTCCGGGCTGATGGGCCGTTGTCGAAGTATAAAACTCTCTCATGACGTTTCGTCTCCGAAAGCGGCGCTTTACCTCCGAGGATGTCTCCCGCAGTCGGAGGCGAAACGTCATGAGAGAATTTTATACTTCGACCACGTCCTATCAGCCCCGAAGTTTTAAGTGAAGAAAAATCTCTCTTTTACTGTACAGTTTTTACCTTTCACAATTCCCTCTCGTACCATGAAAGTTAATCCCTGATGTCTTACCAGATGTCGGATCATTTTTTTTTTTTTTTTTTTTTTTTTTGGTCATCAGTCTACTGACTGGTTTGATACGGCCCGTCACGAATTCCTTTCCTGTGCTAACCTCTTCATCTCAGAGTAGCACTTGCAACCTACGTCCTCAATTATTTGCTTGACGTATTCCAATCTCTGTCTTCCTCCACAGTTTTTGCCCTCTACAGCTCCCTCTTGTACCATGGAAGTCATTCCCTCATGTCTTAGCAGATGTCCTATCATCCTGTCCCTTCTCCTTATCAGTGTTTTCCACATATTCCTTTCCTCTCCGATTCTGCGTAGAACCTCCTCATTCCTTACCTTATCAGTCCACCTAATTTTCAACATTCGTCTATAGCACCACATCTCAAATGCTTCGATTCTCTTTTGTTCCGGTTTTCCCACAGTCCATGTTTCACTACCATACAATGCTGTACTCCAGACGTACATCCTCAGAAATTCCTTCCTCAAATTAAGGCCGGTATTTGATATTAGTAGACTTCTCTTGGCCAGAAATACCTTTTTTGCCATAGCGAGTCTGCTTTTGATGTCCTCCTTGCTCCGTCCGTCATTGGTTATTTTACTGCCTAGGTAGCAGAATTCCTTAACTTCATTGACTTCGTGACCATCAATCCTGATATTAAGTTTCTCGTTGTTCTCATTTCTACTACTTCTCATTACCTTCGTCTTTCTCCGATTTACTCTCAAACCCTACTGTGTGCTCATTAGACTGTTCATTCCGTTCAGCAGACCATTTAATTCTTCTTCACTTTCACTCAGGATAGCAATGTCATCAGCGAATCGTATCATTGATATCCTTTCACTTTGTATTTTAATTCCACTCCTGAACCTTTCTTTTATTTCCATCATTGCTTCTACGATGTACAGATTGAAGAGTAGGGGCGAAAGGCTACAGCCTTGTCTTACACCCTTCTTAATACGAGCACTTCGTTCTTGATCGTCCACTCTTATTATTCCCTCTTGGTTGTTGTACATATTGTATATGACCCGTCTCTCCCTATAGCGTATCCCTACTTTTTTCAGAATCTCGAACAGCTTGCACCATTTTATATTGTCGAACGCTTTTTCCAGGTCGACAAATCCTATGAACGTGTCTTGATTTTTCTTTAGCCTTGCTTCCATTATTAGCCGTAACGTCAGAATTGCCTCTCTCGTGCCTTTACTTTTCCTAAAGCCAAACTGATCGTCACCTAGCGCATTCTCAATTTTCTTTTCCATTCTTCTGTATATTATTCTTGTAAGCAGCTTCGATGCATGAGCTATTAAGCTGATTGTGCGATAATTCTCGCACTTGTCAGCTCTTGCTGTCTTCGGAATTGTGTGGATGATGCTTTTCCGAAAGTCAGATGGTATATCGCCAGACTCATATATTCTACACACCAACGTGAATAGTCGTTTTGTTGCCACTTCCCCTAATGATTTTAGAAATTCTGATGGAATGTTATCTATCCCTTCTGCCTTATTTGACCGTAAGTCCTCCAAAGCTCTTTTAAATTCCGATTCTAATACTGGATCCCCTATCTCTTGTAAATCGACCCCTGTTTCTTCTTCTATCACATCAGACAAATCTTCACCCTCATAGAGGCTTTCAATGTATTCTTTCCACCTATCTGCTCTCTCCTCTGCATTTAACAGTGGAATTCCCGTTGCACTCTTAATGTTACCACCGTTGCTTTTAATGTCACCAAAGGTTGTTTTGACTTTCCTGTATGCTGAGTATGTCCTTCCGACAATCATATCTTTTTCGATGTCTTCACATTTTTCCTGCAGCCATTTCGTCTTACCTTCCCTGCACTTCCTATTTATTTCATTCCTCAGCGACCTGTATTTCTGTATTCCTGATTTTCCCGGAATATGTTTGTACTTCCTCCTTTCATCAATCAACTGAAGTATTTCTTCTGTTACCCATGGTTTCTTCGCAGCTACGTTCTTTGTACCTATGTTTTCCTTCCCAACTTCTGCGATGGCCCTTTTTAGAGATGTCCATTCCTCTTCAACTGTTCTGCCTACTGTGTTATTCCTTATTGCTGTATCTATAGAGTCAGAGAACTTCAAACGTATCTCGTCATTCCTTAGAACTTCCGTATCCCACTTCTTTGCGTATTGATTCTTCCTGACCTGTCTTGAACTTCAGCCTACTCTTCATCACTACTATATTGTGATCTGAGTCTATATCTGCTTCTGGGTACGCCTTACAATCCAATATCTGATTTCGGAATCTCTGTCTGACCATGATGTAATCTAATTGAAATCTTCCCGTATCTCCCGGCCTTTTACTAGTATACCTCCTCCTCTTGTGATTCTTGAACAGGATATTCGCTATTACTAGCTGAAACTTGTTACAGAACTCAATTAGTCATTCTCCTCTTTCATTCCTTGTCCCAAGCCCATATTCTCCTGTAACCTTTTCTTCTATTGCTTCCCCTACAACTTCCCATCATACTGTCCTTTATTGTCAGTGTTTTCCATACATTCGTTTCCTCACCGAGTCTGCAGAGGGCGTCCTCATTCTTTACCTTAACAATCCACCTAAGTTTCAGCATTATTCTGTAGCACCAGATCTCTAATGTTTCGATTCTCTTCCGTTCCCTTTTTTCCCACTTTTCATGTGTCACTACCATAGAGTGCTACGCTCCAAACTTATATTCTCAGGCATTTCTTCCTCACATTAAGGCCTGTGCTTGATACTAACAGAATCCTCTCGCCTAGAAATGTCCTCTTTGCCAGGCTAGTCTGCTCCGGCCATCATGGGTTACTTTGCTGCCTTGGTGGCAGACTTCCTCAACTTCGCGTACCTTGCGACCATCTGTCCTGACGCAAAGTTCTCACTGTTCTCATTTCTGCTACTTCTCATTACTTCCGTGTTTCTTCGATTTATTCTCAATCTGTATTCCGTAGCCATTAGACTGTTCATTCTGTTTAACAGAGCCTGTGGTTCCTCTTCACTTTCACTAAGTATAGCAATGTCATCAGCGGATCATATCACTAATACCCTTTCAGAATGAAATTTTCACTCTGCAGCGAAGTGAGCCTTGATATGAAACTTCCCGACAGATTGAAACTGTGTGCCGGACCGAGACTCGAACTCGGGGGACCTTTGCCTTCCTGCTGGAGGGCTTCTGTGATGTTTGGAAGGTAGGAGATGAGGTACAGGCGGACTGGCGGAAGTCCATCTGTGAGGACGGGTCGTGAGTCGTGATAGGGTAGTTCAGTTGGTAGAGCACTTGCCCTCGAAAAGCAAAGGTCCCGAATTCGAGTCTCGGTCCGGCACACAGTTTTAATCTGCAAGGAAGTTTGATATCCTTTTATCTTGAATTTTAATCCCTCTCTTGAAACATCCTTTTGTTTTTGTCATTGCTTCTTCGACGTATAAATTGAACAGTAGGGTGAAAGACTACATAAGTCTTAAACTGTTTTAAATCCTTGCACTTCATTCTTGGTCTTCCAGTTTTAATGATCTCTCTTGGTTCTTATACATATTTTATATCACGCGTCTTTCCCTACAGCTCACCGCCATTTTCCTCGGAATTTCGATCATCTTGCACCATTTGACGTAGTCTCACGCTTCTTTCAGGTCCACGAATCCTAAGGCCGTGTCTTGATTTTACTTCGGTGTACTTCCATTATCAAGCGCAACGTCACAACTGCCTCTGTGGTGCCTTTACCTTTCCTAAAGCCAAACTGATCGCCAGATCAGATCCTCATTTTCTTTTCCCATTCTCCTGTATAGTATTCTAGTCAGCAACTTGGATGCAAGAGCTGCTAAGCTGATTGTGCACGATAATTTTCGCGCTTGTTGACTATTACTATTTTCGGAACTGTATGGATAGTGTTTTTCCGAAAGTCTGATAGCACGTCGCCAATCTCATATATTCAACGCACCAATATGAGAAGTGGTTTTCTTGCTACGACCCTGAGTGATTTCATAAATTCTGATTGAATGTTATGCATCTCACCTGCCTTATTTGATCTTAAATCGTCGATTGCCGTTTTGTATTCTGGATCCCCTGTCTCTTCCCTGCTGACCTTACGTGTCCCTTGTCCCTTCTTCTATCACGTCACCAGACAAGTGTACCCCCTCACAGAGGCTTCATGTGTACTTTTTCCACCTATTCGCTCTCTCCTCTCCATTAAACATCTGTGCGACACACTGCGCATGTGTGCAGGATATCTCTGATCAAGACCGCGAAATGTGATCAAAGACTCGGACATCACAGATATGTCATGTGCAGGCGTACATAACCAGGTTCCAAGCGCCGTGAGATTTATTGAGTAACACTTTACAGGATAACACAACGGTAATAAACTATTGTAAGTAGCGCCGTTCATGCTTATTTTTCGCGTCAGAAGGGAAGAGCTTTTTATATATTTGTAGATACTGATACCAATTTGCATAATCCAACTTTAGGTTTTCCCCTGTTATTACTCCTACAACCTTTGTCGAGGGACAGAAATTCATATTTCTCTCATTTATGGTTAAAGACTGTAAGGACGGTCAAGAATTCGGACTAATGAGTCTAGAGAAACCGACGAGAACTGCTTGAGTGAATTGTGCACATTTTACGAGGCCGCACTTAAAAGTAATACCTCTCAATTTTTAATGGGGAAGCTCCTAAAGCTTCTTAAATAAAACAAACTTTATTAACATTCCCCGTCTTTATTTCTCGTGTCGACATATTCATTTTTAAACATAACCACCCTGACGACAACCAAATTTTTGCCAACGAGAGACCAGTTTGTCGATGTTACTGTAGAATTTTTGACTTCGTTGACGGATCCACAACCTCACCTCTGCATGCACCGCTTCATCACTATCAAAGCTGAGTCCTCGATGATGTTCTTTAAGGTTTAGGAACAGATCAAAACCGGATGGGGCCATACCGGGACTGAATGGAGGATGGTGGATAACAGTGAATGCAAGGCGTCGGCTTGTTGGAGGTGTGGCAGCGCTTGTGCGTAATCTGGCATTGTTATGCTGAATTACAGGGAGCTCCGTGTGTGGACCAACTCTTAGAAATCGAAACTCGATTACACAGCGGCATAGTTACGTACACACACGCCGTGTTACTCGCTACAATTCGGAACCCTCTAGTGGCAGAGGGCTGCAAATATATAGACACGAAGGATAAAGATGCTCTGTGTATTGTTTTATTAAAAAAAACCTTAAGAGCTTTCAAATAAAAAATTCGGAGACATTACTTTTCATACTCACTCGTAACAATGTACACAGGTAAGGTTTGACGTTATCTATATCTAGCGTCATGTTGTTTTATTTACGTTCAGCTGGAGGTTACCAGCCTCTACATGATATTTACAGTATGACAAACCTGATATCATGATTGACATGCAAAGACAAGAGTGTCGGACTTAACACGAAAGGCTGGGAGACCAAATAGTACCACTCGGCCCCCCGGACGAGATGCATTCTTCATTATTGGGGCTATATGTGTGACAGAACCCATTGCATATACTTACATGGATATGGTGTTTGTTCCTTCGGACATGCCAAGAAAGAACATACACCATTGATGACCTGCAGCCGTCTAGAACGAAATTAGAATTAATTTAACACCTTCAGCTGGTGGCGGATGTTGATATTTATAAACGGGGACAGGTGAAAGAAAACGTGTGCCCGAACCAGGACTCGAAACCGGGATCTCCTGGTTACATGGCAGACGCTCTATTCATCTGAGCCACCGAGGGCACAGAAGATAGCGCGAGTGCAGGCACTATATCGCGCACGCCTCCCACGAGAGCCACATTCTCACCTTGTATGTCCACACACTACATTCGTAGTGTCGCACCCCGACACACATGTCCGAAAGAACAGACACCATATCCATATAAGTATATAGTTCTGGCAATACCAGCCATCCTGCCATAATCTTCTTTTTCTGTGCGGATGCACACACATTCGCCGAACTCTTCCGGGACTTGGTAAGAATGTCTTCGACGAGTAATGAGTGAGTTGGGGTGGGACACTACGAATATAGTGTGTGGACATACAAGGTGAGAATGTGGGTCTCGCGGGAGGCGTGCGAGAGATAGTGCCTGCAGTTGCACTATCCTCTGTGCCCTCGGTGGCTCAGATGGATAGAGCGTCTGCCACGTAAGCAGGAGATCCCGGGTTCGAGTCCCGATCGGGGCACACATTTTCATCTCTGCCCGTTGGTGTACGTGAACGCCCGTCAGCAGCTGAAGGTATTAATATATAATTCTAATTTCGAACTCATTGCAACCCGATATTTTAAACATAGCTGCACAACAGCAAACGTAATAAAATTATAAACAGCCGACCAGTTGCAATGGATAAAGAAATTCTTTACCTAGGTTTCGGCAAATATAAATTTCTCTTCTCCACAAGGTAACCTAAGGGCAATGAACATCACAGCTTACGTTAGAAAAGTATGAAACTTATAAGCCAAGAATAAATTTTAACAGAAATTAGAGAACTCTTGCATTACAGAAGTATAACGACGAGAGGTACTTGCAATTTTACGTTAGTAAGGACTCATGTACCATCGCCGTTTTTAAAATTGTCGGCATAGATCCATGTGGCTAAAATAAAATATATCCCTAGAATTAGGGTTTATCACGTTAGTCTAAAATAGCTCATAGATCTTGCAGAGCTGACAACCGACTGTCCTTCATATTATATTGGTCAAACAGGCAGAGCTGTGAAAACAGGATATAAAGATCACCTATTAGGTAAAATAGGAGCGCATATACACAATTCTACTTTTGCTGAACACCTCCTGATAGCCAGCCAGGCTTATAAGTTTCATACTTTTCTAATGTAAGCTATGATGTTCATTACCCTTTGGTTACCTTGTGAAGAAGACAAATTTATATTTGTCGAGACCTAGGTAAAGAATTTCTTTTTCCATTGCAACTGGTCGGCTGTTCATAGTTTTATTATATCACTGCAATCCACTTGATGACAAATTTAAGCTGCTAACTTTGCCACATAAAATATCAAACTTCAGACTGTCCAATAATCGCTGGGCTACGTTCCTTGTCCTTGCATGAGTTCGTTGTGACTGCTTAATATGTAAAACAGCAGACTTCATCGTCACTGTGCTCCTGAGAGGAGAGGAAAGTAATTATAAGAAAGTCATTACTAAAGTTGGCGGCCGTTATATGCTGCGCTTCGTTATCGGTATCGGAATATATATTTACGGGAAATCCAGCAAGCTAGCCTTTGAAATTTGGGCAAGGTAAATCCGTTTAGAGGTGTTAAGACAGTGAATGCAGAAAAACTACTGCCCAGAGAAATTCTATAGAGAAGAAAAAGTAAATTGGTTGTGGAAAGCGGTCTGGTAAATCCGGTCTCACCTGGAATAATTACCAAGTAGCTGATCTGCTCGGGTAAACACGGCAAGACGAGTTCTGCCAGTAGTAAGTGTCACGCCAGGTGGATTCAGGCGTTACAGCAAAGCCAAGCGATATCGAACTTTGGCGATTTGGAGTCCAGGGTTCTAATAATCACATTTTGTTGGGTAGTACAATTTGCCCTCAGAACGAAGGTGCCAGAATAAATTTTCGCTCTGCAGCGATGCTTGCGCTGAATTGAGACTTCCTGGCAGAATAAAACTGTGTGTTGGACCGGGACTCGGCAAAGGAAAACGCAGAGGTCTCAGGTTCGACTCCTGCTATGGTATTCAGTTTTAATTAATTTATTTATTCATTTACACGTCAAGTTCCGTAGGACCAAATTAAGGAATAAATATCCAAGGTCATGGAACGTTTCAGTACATGGAATTACAACATGAAAGTAATACCAAAAAATTCAAAATGCTCTGAGCACTAGGGGACTTAACTGCTGCGGTCATCAGTCCCCTAGAACTAACCTAAGAGGATCACACACATCCATGCCCGAGGCAAGATTCGAACTTGCGACCATAGCGGTCGCGCGGTTCCAGACTGTAGCGCCTAGAACCGCTCGGCCACTCCGGTCCGCCCAAAAGTAATAACAGATAAAAATAAAGTGTTTATGAACCCGAAAAAAGACAATACATGAGTTTAAGTAAACGCAATCAACAATACAACAAGAATTAGCTTAATTTTTCAAGACAGTCCACAACAGAATAGAAGTTAGGATCACGGGCATTATCTGTAGTCACCCAGCAAAACTCAGCAAAGAGTCAAACGACATGCCAGCTAACGAGCTGCTGGCTTGGGTTTTTTGCGTTGAAATTACGTGCAATTATTTTTGTTGTTGTTGTTGTTGTCATCAGTCCTGAGACTGGTTTGATGCAGCTCTCCATGCTACTCTATCCTGTGCAAGCTGCTTCATCTCCCAGTACCTACTGCAACCTACATCCTTCTGAATCTGCTTAGTGTACTCATCTCTCGGTCTCCCTCTACGATTTTTACCCTCAACGCTGCCCTCCAATGCTAAATTTGTGATCCCTTGATGCCTCAAAACATGTCCTACCAACCGATCCCTTCTTCTAGTCAAGTTGTGCCACAAACTTTCTTCTCCCCAATCCTATTCAATACCTCCTCATTAGTTACGTGATCTATCCACCTTATCTTCAGTATTCTTCTGTAGCACCACATTTCGAAAGCTTCTATTCTCTTCTTGTCCAAACTAGTTATCGTCCATGTTTCACTTCCATACATGGCTACACTCCAAACAAATACTTTCAGAAACGACTTCCTGATACATAAATCTATATTCGGTGTTAACAAATTTCTCTTCTTCAGAAACGCTTTCCTTGCCATTGCCAGTCTACATTTTATATCCTCTCTACTTCGACCATCATCAGTTATTTTACTTCCTAAATAGCAAAACTCGTTTACTACTTTAAGTGTCTCATTTACTAATCTAATTACCTCAGCATCACCCGATTTAATTTGACTACATTCCATTATCCTCGTTTTGCTTTTGTTAATGTTCATCTTATATCCTCCTTTCAAGACACTGTCCATTCCGTTCAACTGCTCTTCCAAGTCCTTTGCCGTCTCTGACAGAATTACAATGTCATCGGCGAACCTCAAGGTTTTTACTTCGTCTCCATGAATTTTAATACCTACTCCAAATTTTTCTTTTGTTTCCTTTACTGCTTGCTCAATATACAGATTGAATAACATCGGGGAGAGGCTACAACCCTGTCTCACTCCTTTCCCAACCACTGCTTCCCTTTCATGCCCCTCGACTCTTATTACTGCCATCTGGTTTCTGTACAAATTATAAATAGCCTTTCGCTCCCTGTATCTTACCCCTGCCACCTTTAGAATTTGAAAAAGAGTATTCCAGTCAACATTGTCAAAAGCTTTCTCTAAGTCTACAAATGCTAGAAACGTAGCTTTGCCTTTTCTTAATCTTTCTTCTAAGATAAGTCGTAAGGTCAGTATTGCCTCACGTGTTCCAACATTTCGACGGAATCCAAACTGATCCTCCCCGAGGTCTGCATCTACCAGTTTTTCCATTCGTCTGTAAAGAATTCGCGTTAGTATTTTGCAGCCGTGGCTTATTAAACTGATAGTTCGGTAATTTTCACATCTGTCAGCACCTGCTTTCTTTGGGATTGGAATTATTATATTCTTCTTGAAGTCTGAGGGTATTTCGCCTGTTTCATACATCTTGCTCACCAGCTGGCAGAGTTTTGTCATAACTGGCTCTCCCAAGGCCGTCAGTAGTTCTAATGGAATGTTGTCTACTCCGGGGGCCTTGTTTCGACTCAGGTCTTTCAGTGCTCTGTCAAACTCTTCACGCAGTATCGTATCTCCCATTTCGTCTTCATCTACATCCTCTTCTATTTCCATAATATTGTCCTCAAGTACATCGCCCTTGTATAAACCTTCTATATACTCCTTCCACGTTTCTGCCTTCCCTTCTTTGCTTAGAACTGGGCTGCCATCTGAGCTCTTGATATTCATACACGTGGTTCTCTTCTCTCCAAAGGTCTCTTTAATTTTCCTGTAGGCAGTATCTATCTTACCCCTAGTGAGATAAGCTTCTACATCCTTACATTTGTCCTCTAGCCATCCCTGTTTAGCCATTTTGCACTTCCTGTCGATCTCATTTTTGAGACGTTTGTATTCCTTTTTGCCTCCTTCATTTACTGCAATTTTATATTTTCTCCTTTCATCAATTAAATTCAATATTTCTTCTGTTACCCAAGGATTTCTAGCAGCCCTCGTCTTTGTACCTACTTTATCCTCTGCTGCCTTCACTACTACATCCCTCAGAGCTACCCATTCTTCTTCTACTGTATTTCTTTCCCCTATTCCTGTCAATTGTTCCCTTATGCTCTCCCTGAATCTCTGTACAACCTCTGGTTCTTTCAGTTTATCCAGGTCCCATCTCCTTAATTTCCCACATTTTTGCAGTTTCTTCAGTTTTAATCTACAGGTCATAACCAATAGATTGTGGTCAGAGTCCACATCTGCCCCTGGAAATGTCTTACAATTTAAAACCTGGTTCCTAAATCTCTGTCTTACCATTATATAATCTATCTGATACCTTTTAGTATCTCCAGGGTTCTTCCACGTATACAACCTTCTTTCATGATTCTTAAACCAAGTGTTAGCTATGATTAAGTTGTGCTCTGTGCAAAATTCTATTCGGCGGCTTCCTCTTTCATTTCTTAGCCCCAATCCATATTCACCTACTATGTTTCCTTCTCTCCCTTTTCCTACACTCGAATTCCAGTCACCCATTACTATTAAATTTTCGTCTCCCTTCACTATCTGAATAATTTCTTTTATTTCATCGTACATTTCTTCAATTTCTTCATCATCTGCAGAGCTAGTTGGCATATAAACTTGTACTACTGTAGTAGGTGTGGGATTCGTATCTATCTTGGCCACAATAATGCGTTCACTATGCTGTTTGTAGTAGCTTACCCGCACTCCTATTTTCCTATTCATTATTAAACCTACTCCTGCATTAGCCCTATTTGATTTTGTGTTTATAACCCTGTAGTCACCTGACCAGAAGTCTTGTTCCTCCTGCCACCGAACTTCACTAATTCCCACTATATCTAACTTTAACCTATCCATTTCCCTTTTTAAATTTTCTAACCTACCTGCCCGATTAAGGGATCTGACATTCCATGCTCCGATCCGTAGAACGCCAGTTTTCTTTCTCCTGATAACGACATCCTCCTGAGTAGTCCCCGCCCGGAGATCCGAATGGGGGACTATTTTACCTCCGGAATATTTTACCCAAGAGGATGCCATCATCATTTAATCATACAGTAAAGCTGCATGTCCTCGGGAAAAATTACGGCTGTAGTTTCCCCTTGCTTTCAGCCGTTCGCAGTACCAGCACAGCAAGGCCGTTTTGGTTAATGTTGCAAGGCCAGATCAGTCAATCATCCAGACTGTTGCCCCTGCAACTACTGTATAGGCTGCTGCCCCTCTTAGGAACCACACGTTTGTCTGGCCTCTCAACAGATACCCTTCCGTTGTGGTTGCACCTACGGTATGGCCATCTGTATCGCTGAGGCACGCAAGCCTCCCCACCAATGGCAAGGTCCATGGTTCATGGGGGGCAATTATTTTTATGTGTGGTTAAATCTACCGAAAATGCATAAGCTGATGGAGGTCTCCGGTATTGTAGACCCGACACTACATGGACCTCGTTCTATGGGCAACTCTTCAGTATCGATTTGAAAGCGCCTGGATTACTGCTAAGATTTTTGAATTCGAGTGGTATCCCACTGGAAATGGATGCAGCAGTATATATGCACACCCTTCTGCACAAGAGTTAAGGAAGTCTGATCCAATTGCAGGTTTGATTTCTGCCGAGTATTAACTGAGTTAAAGGTGCTTATTCTTGGGAATAAAGTAATATTGTTAAGAAGAAATGACAGTAAGGAATAGTGGAACTCGGGGAGGATCGGGATACTTAATGTTTAACAATTTGTATAAAATAAGGGATCACAAAAAACACTTCTTAAATTTATTAAAAAAACACCTTGTAGTGTAACCTAATGTATCTTATTTTAAAATCACTTAAAACCATACATTTTGCATTTTTTACAATTTTTCAAAGGAAGTCTTGCATATTTCCCGTTCCACACCGCCCAAGGGGCAGAATGGGATAAGTGTATCTTTTTGTTAAATTAATGCATAAACGTTGAATTTTGAATATCATACTAAACTATGACAAAATGTTGTATAAAAGGCAATTGAGACTAAGGCATGTGTAATTTAAACAATTAAAAAGTCATTCTTCAAAATAAGAAAATATTTTAATGTCATTCTGAAAAATGTACAATGCTTAATTACCACCAAACCACTAGCTGCTAGCCCTTTCGTCAATAGTCACAAATCAGTACTTCCTCTTCATCTTCACTGTCTGTGCCAGCACATGAATTGTGTGCACACTTGGAACACCTCTGGCATGCCACCCAGACCTCATTAGATACGGTGTAGAAGTGCCCACAGTAGAGACACTCAGCATCCTCTCTCTATGATTCTCTCTTCTCCATCGTCTTCTTCCTTTTATTTTTCTTAAGGTCTTTGATGTCCTCTGTTGTTTTTTTTTTGTGTACAGTTTGATATTTTTGCCTTAAGTTGCATTGCACCTGACGTCTCTGTCCTGACATTGTTTATATTTGTGCACCCTCCTCGTTCCTGTAGGCCTACTTTACGAGCGACAGCATTCTGCAGTTCCTTCTTATAAGGAGAATCTGTTAATAGGACGGTTTTTCCTTTTCGTCTTGTAGTCCGCCGAGTATTTTGACAGATTAGTGGGATTGGAATGACAGCTTCGGGCGATATCTGGAAAGCTGAGTTGTTCGGCGAACATAGCTGGTTGGAAAAGTCTGGCAGCCATGAAGATACAGGCTCGGTTTGCTTTCTACTTGCATCAAAATATGACGGGGCAGAACGGGACACTATCCCATTCTGCCCCGTCCCGTTCCGCCCCAAGAGCACTTTTGGGATTAACAACTTTCATGGAGTGTAATAACTGACGTATTTAAACGCATTAAATAACTAAAGTATAACAAATGCCATGCACTGTAAGTGAATGTGTTAGTTTAGGGTATAAAATTAACAATTAACAGCTTACCTGGCGTTGAAATTTACCAAGCGCTAGAACAACGCAAGCGGTAACGTGACGGACAATAATTCACTTAGATCTCGCACTTCACACTAAATCAGAGTAGCTGCCCTGACTTCCATTCGGATAAATAGTTACATGCCCATACAACAGGTTGCAGCAATTTCCCATTCTGCCCCGCTATCCCGTTCTGCTCCGAGTTCCCCTATATATACTGCGAGGCCAATGTCAAAATACTCGTGAACAGAGGTCGACAAGAGGTTCGTGAACTCACACCACTTATTGCTCGAACCGCCCGCTTCTCAGCCAAAAATATCCTTCTAGAATGGGAATAGTTACCCCAAAATATAACACCATACAACATAAGCTAATGAAAATAAGCAAAGTAGACTAATTTTCGTGTAAAACGATCACTTGCTTCAGATAACGTTGAAATAGTAAAAATGGCAGCATTAAGTCTTTGAACAAGATGTTGAATGTCTACTTTCCATGACATAGTATCTATCTGAACACATAGAAAGCAGAGCTGTTCACTTTGATTAATCACATGCCCACTCTGTAAAATTAAAAGGTCGAGTTTTGTTGAATTGTGTGTCAGAAACAGTAAAAACTGAGTCTTACTGTGATTTGGCGTTAGTTTATTTTTTACAAGCCATGGACATATTTCATGAACTTAATTTGAATCAGAGCCAATGTTTCACACAACATCCTTTACTACCAAGCTAGTGTCATCACCAAACAGAAATATTTTAGAATTACCTGTAATAGTGGAGGGCATATCATTTATATAAATAAGGAACAGGAGTGGTCCCAACACTGACCCCTGGGGCACCCCACTCAGAGCGCACATCACCGCCATTATTAACACTGTGAATGATGACTTTTTGCTGTCTGTTGCTAAAGTAAGAGGTGCACCAGTTGTGAGCTCCTCCCCATATTCCATAATCGGTCAACTTCTGGAGCAATATTTAGTGATCAACACAATCAAACGCCTTTGTTAAATCAAAAAATATACCTAGCTTTCGAAACCTTTTGTTTAACCCATCCAGTACCTCACGTAGAAAAGAGAATATAGCATTTTCAGTTGTTAAACGACTTCTAAAGCCGAACTGTACATTTGATAGCAGATCGTGTGATATAAAATGATCAATTATACTTAGATACGCAGCCTTTTCAATAACTTTAGCATTCACTGATCGCATGGACACAGGTCTAAAATTGTCTACATTATCCCTTTCGCCCTTTTTGTAAAGCGGCTTTACTACTGAGTTCAGAAAACTGACCATTCCTAAAGGAAAAGTAACGAATATGGCAAAATACAGGGCTGCTAGTAAGTTTATAATCGAAAGTGCTTCAGGAATCTTCGGATAATACTTAGCTGCTGAGAATAGGTTTATTGAATTGAGATCTCCTTAACACATTTTTCGGTTCTTAATTTGCCGCAATCTAAATGAAACCTGAAACTTTCTGGCAGATTTAAACTGGATGCCGAACCGTGTCTGACGGTGTGTCGAACCTGCAACATTTGCCTTTCGCGGGTAAATACTGTACCGACTGAGCTACCCAAGCACGACTCACGACCCATCCTCACAGTTACAGCTCCGCACTACCTCATCTCCTACCTACCTGAAGGTCAAAGCTCTGAATCGCCCTATCGGATATGTTGTAACATTTTCATCTTTTTTTAGGGTGCCATTGACACCAGGCCAATTTTTTTCTGCGAAATGTGGCGAGTTCGGACATTACTTAAGCATTTGTCTGAGACTCGTACCAGACAGGATCGATAGAGTAAATATAGAAGGTCCAAAGAAGAGCAACACGTCTCGTTACAGGCTCACAGTCAGACAACTCGATTGGCAGGCGCTGCAAGAGAGGCGTTTTCCTGCAAGCTGTTGTTTACTGTTGGCGTTTCGAGAGTGTGCTTTCACTGAAAGAGTCAACCAATATATTGCTTCGTCCTAGGTATACCTCTCGAAAAGACTATGAAAACAAAATCAGACACATTAGAACTCCCACGGATGCTTACCAGCAACTGTTGTTACCGCAACCATACGCGACTTTGAAGGGAAAAAAGGGGGAAGTAACACTGGAAACCAAAGCACTCTCCGCCATACACCGTGCGGTGGCTTGCGGAAAATAGACGTAGATGTATATGGACAATCATTGATCTGTTCGCGAGGCGGTGGTTGAAATCCTCTGCGACGACATGTGTGCTTCATTCCCCCGATATCAGGATGATCCCAAACGTTCAAATGTGTGTGAAATCTTATGGGACTTAACTGCTAAGGTCATCAGTCATTAAGCTTACACACTACTTAACCTAAATTATCCTAAGGACAAACACACACACCCATGCCTGAGGGAGAACTCGAACCTCCGCCGGAACCAGCCGCACAGTCCATGACTGCAGCGCAGCGGACGGATCCCAGAGCGTACGCCTTGAGGCAAAGTCATCAGCTTTAATGGCACCTGCAATAAAGAAATATCTACATCTACACTGGTGTCCAAAATTAAAGCAACAAACGGAAATTTTCCTAGGTTGCATTTTTTTTTTACAAAAACAGTATAAACAGATGATAGTAAATTAGAAACATTGTAGAGCATACAGAACTTAAACAACTGCAATCATGCATAGAGGTAGACAATCACGTTCTCCTTTTTTTTCCAAATTGTCCGATATGCACACACATTCTGACAGCTGGTTAATGTGCTCGGTGTGGTGTGTGACCTTCTCTGGCAGCAATACAGGCCTGACAACTACGGAGCATGATGTCGCCAGCCTCACGTTGAGGCAGCAACGCCCGTTCGTTCTGCAGAGCTGTTCGCAAGTCTTGGAGAGTGGGTGGTGGATGTTGATGTGGTGCAACGCGTCTCCGTAGAGCATCCCAGACATGCTGTGTGGGAGTCAAATCACGAAAGCCAGCAGTCCAAGCCGTGCGTGCAATATCTTCCGTTTCCAAGGAAACATTAACTATCTGTGCTCTATGAAGTCGAGCACGTCTGTGGCCGCAGCTCCTCGCAACAACCGTATATGAGGTCCCAAGATCTCGTCACGATACCTGACATCAGTTAAAGCTTGCTGACTTACCCATACAGTTTCATGAAGAGGGTTTCGACCGGTCAACATAATCCCTGCCCACACCATTAGGGATCCCACTGGATATCGGTCTCTTTCCACAATGTTTGGATCCTTAAATCTTGTTCAACACTCACTCCAGATGCTACTCCGTGCAGATGACTCTCCGAGAAAATCGGGGCCGATCCGTGACAAAAACATTGGCCTACTGTTCGACAGTCTAGCCCGCATGTTGACAACTCCACTCTAGAAGCCCTCTTCAGAGGTACACATGCAGCATATCTCCGATGATAAACGCCACTCTGCCGAAACGTTCTGTACACCGTTTGCCTCAATACAACACGGCCAGTGGATACTGCGAGATCAGATGCCAGTTTATGTGCAGTGAAAAGGCGGTACCGCCGTGCCCTTACAGACAAATAATGATCCTTTCTTTCTTATGTCAAACGTGGTCGGATCTGCCCTGGTCTTCGGAATAAAGTTTTGGTCTGTATAAACTGCCGCCACATCCGAGAAACAGCAAAACGATTCACAGTAAGCCATCGTGCTACATCTGTTTGCGACTGTCCAGCTTCCATTCTTCCCATGGCCCTCCACCGTAGAGAGCCTGGCAGGCGTGTTCTCTGTGCCATACTGCCCCGTTTGTGACTGTACACAGCGACTGCGCATGTGGGACTATCAGCAAAACACTACCCCTTTCGAGAAATACCCTTACGCCGTCGATAGCGTGGTTGTCAGTTGGCCAGAATCCCATCTTCCGTGCAGAACACAATCGTACGGGTATCTGTTGACAGTTTGTGTGATTATACCATGAACTAATCACAGGACAGGGAATAGAGGTTTGTTGCTTAAATTTTGGCGACCAGTGTACATCTGTACTTCGCAAGTCATCCTTCCGAGTATGGCGGAGGGACTTCTGTCTATCAGTGTCACTGTTCCAGCCGCTTAAGGTTCTTGTGAAGAATGATAGCTGGTGTGCACTCGAATCTTCATGGCCTTTTCGTAACATATACGAAGCAGGATGCAATACATATAGCGACTCTTCTAGGAACGTACGCTCTTGGAACTTTAAAACGACACAATGATGCAGAACGCTTTTCCTGGAGCATTTCCATGACACTTTAGCACCTACTAAATGAACCTGTACGAAAACGTGCTCCTCTTCTTTGAATCTTCTCTATTTCCGCTATCATCCTATCTGGTACAGTTCAGATACCGATGAGCATTATGCACATATTGGTCGAACGAGTTTTTTCTAAGCTACTTCCCTGACGATTCTTCCAACGAATCTCAGTCTGCTACCTGCCAAACACGCGATTGATTTTATGTGGTCGTTTCGCATCGACGCGCAGGTCGCCGAAGTGACGTCAAATCGAAATACACTACTCGCCATTAAAATTGAGACACCAAGAAGAAATGCAGACGATAAACGGGTATTCATTGGACAAGTATATTGCACTAGAACTGACATGGGATTACATTTTCACGTAGTTTGGCTGCATAGATCCTGAGAAATCAGTACCCAGAACAACCACCTCTGACCGTAATAACAGCCTTGATACGCCTGGTCATTGAGCATGGATGGTGTGTACAGGTACAGGTACAGCTGCCCATGCAGCTTCCATTACTATACCACAGTTCTTCAAGAGTACTGACCGGCACATTGTGACGAGCCAGTTGCTCGGCCTCCATTGACCAGACATTTTCAGTTGGTGAGAGATCTGGAGAATGTGCTGGCCAGGGCAGCAGTCGAACATTTACTGTATCCATAAAGGCTCGTACAGGACCTGCAACATGCGGTCGTGCATTATCCTGCTGAAATGTAGGGCTTCGCAGGGATCGTAACACATCTGAAATGTAACGTCCACTGTTCAAAGTGCCGTCAATGCGAACAAGAGGTAACCGAGACGTGTAACCAATGGCACCCCATACCACCACGCCGGGTGATACGCCAGTATGGCGATGACGAATACACGCTTCCAATGTGCGTTCACCGCGATGTCGCCAAACACGGATTCGACCATCATGATGCTGTAAACAGAACCTGAATTCATCCGAAAAAATGACGTTTTGCCATTCGTGCACCCAGGTTCGTCGTTGAGTACACCATCGCAGGCGCTCCTGCCTGTGATGCAGCGTCATGGGTAACCGCAGCCATGGTCTCAGAGCTGATAGTCCACGCTCCTGCAAACGTCGTCGAACTGTTCGTGCAGATGAATGTCCCCGTATGTTGACTCAGGGATCGAGACATGGCTGCACGATCCGTTATGAGGATAAGATGCCTGTCATCTCGACTGCTAGTGATACGAGGCCGTTTCGTATTATCCTCCTGAACCCACCGATTCCGTATTCTGCTAATAGTCATTGCATCTCGACCAACGCGGGCAGCAATGTCGCGATACGATAAACCGCAATCGCGATAGGCTGCATTCCGAACTTTATCAAAGTGGGAAACGTGATGGTACGCATTTCTCCTCCTTACACGAGGCATCACAACAACGTTTCACCAGGCAACGCCGGTCAACCGCTGTTTGTGTATGAGCAATCGGTTGGAAACTTTCCTCATGTCAGCACGTTGTAAGCGTCGCCACCGGCGCCAACCTTGTGAGAATGCTCTGAAAAGCTAATCCTTTGCATGCCACAGCATCGTCTTCTTGCTGTCGGTTAAATTTCGCGTCTGTAGCACGTCATCTTCGCGGTGCAGCAATTTTAATGGCCACTAGTGTACTTGCACCCGGCGAACGGTCTACCCGACGGAAGGCCCTAGTCACACGACAATTCAGACTAGTCCTAGATATTTTAGGGAAATGACTGTTTCCAGTGATTGTTCTGTTATAGTGCAAACGTACAACAAACGGTCTTTCTGTCTATATATGGGTAATATGTTACATTTGTTTCTGTTGAGCAAGAATTGTCACTCCCTGCACCAAGTGTCTATCTTCTGCTCGTCTCCCTGGATTTCACTATAATTTTCCATCGCTGCGGCTTCTCTCTATACAACAGTGTCAGCTGGGAACTTTGGACGTTATCTGCTAGGTGATTTAGATATATTACGAAAAGTAACAACCCTATAACACTCAGTCATAAGTCGAAATCCAATAAAGCTAAACCCAAAATCAGAACTGTTTTCGTTGTCCTTGTGCAGTTCTCTATCTCTACCACATCCAAGATGCCGTCTTCCTAAATTGTCGCATGTTGGTAACATAGCCTCACAGGTTTTCCATCTCTCCAATCTCATATTACATTCGACAGTTGTCTGTTCTTATTTCCAATCTTCCATAAGTTCTCTCATTTCTGCTACTCGGGAGCCATTTTTTCAGTCTTATTTGCGCCCGCTGATCAACTGTTTGTGTATTCACAGCTGCGTCTGCTACACTAGTTCATCTTTCCTATGGTCTTTAATGCGAGAGGGGCCTCCGCCAGCGGTCCACACGAGAAGGAGAAACAAAGCCTTGTCTCTCACCCGATTCCTTTTGAGCTACCCTGGAATTACGGTGTGCTTTTAACAGTGTGTGATTTTGAGCGTGGCTGCATTGAATCATACTGAGAGAAACTGAGAGCTATTTCTGAAATCACCTTACGATTTCTATTCATGAAGTGACATTGAGAATATGAGCAACACAATCCCGAAAATAAAAAAGGCAGATGAAGTGAAAATTATTGCTATCTGGTGAGCAAGACGTATGAGACCGGCGAAATACCCTACGACTTCAAGAAGAATATAATAATATCGATCCCAAAGAATGCAGGTGTTGACAGATGTGAAAATTACCGAACTATCAGTTTAATAAGTCACAGCAACAAAATACTAACACGAATTCTTTACAGACGAATGGAAAAACTTGTAGAAGCCGACCTCGGGGAAGAACAGTTTGTATTCCGTAGAAATACTGGAACACGTGAGACTATACTGACCTTACGACTCATCTTAGAGGAAAGATTAAGAAAAGACAAACCTACGTTCCTAGCATTTGTAGACTTAGAGAAAGCTTGTGACAATGTTGGCTGGAATACTCTTTCAAATTCTAAAGGTGGCAGGGGTAAAATACAGGGAGCGAAAAGCTATTTACAATTTGTACAGAAACCAGATGGCAGTCATAAGAGTCGAGGGGCATGAAAGAGAAGCAGTGGTTGGGAAGGGCGTAAGACAGGGTTGTAGTCTCTCCCCGATGTTATTCAATCTGTATATTGAGCAAGCGGCAAAGGAAACAAAAGAAAAATTCGGAGTAGGTATTAAAATCCAGGGAGAAGAAATAAAAACTTTGAGGTTCGCCGATGACATTTTAATTCTGTCAGAGACAGCAAAGGACTTGGAAGAGCAGGTGAATGGAATGGGCAGTGTCTTGAAAGGAGGTTATAACATGAACATCAACAAAAGCAAAACGATGATAATGGAATGTAGTCGAATGAAGTCGGGTGATGCTGAGGGAATTAGATTAGGAAATGAGACACTTAAAGTAGTAAAGGAGTTTTGCTATTTGGGGAGCAAAATAACTGATGATGGTCGAAGTAGAGAGGATATAAAATGTAGACTGGCAATGGCAAGGAAAGCGTTTCTGAAGAAGAGAAATTTGTTAACATCGAGTATAGATTTAAGTGCCAGGAAGTCATTTCTGAAAGTATTTGTATGGAGTGTAGCAATGTATGGAAGTGAAACATGGACGATAAATAGTTTGAACAAGAAGAGAATAGAGGCTTTCGAAATGTGGTGCTACAGAAGAATGCTGAAGATTAGATGGGTAGATCATATAGCTAATGAGGAGGTATTGAATAGGATTGGGGAGAAGAGAAGTTTGTGGCACAACTTGACTACAAGAAGGGATCGGTTGGTAAGACATGTTCTGAGGCATCAAGGGATCACCAATTTAGTATTGGAGGGCAGCGTGGAGGGTAAAAATCGTAGAGGGAGACCAAGAGATGAATACACTAAGCAGATTCAGAAGGATGTAGGTTGCAGTAGGTACTGGGAGATGAAGAAGCTTGCACAGGATAGAGTAGCATGGAGAGCTGCATCAAACCAGTCTCTGGACTGAAGACCACAACAACAACATCATCAGTCCACCTATTTTCAAAATTCTTCATTAGGATCTCATACCAAACGCTTCTATTCTCTTCCGTTCCGGTTTCCCCACAGTTCATGTCTCACTGCCATAAAATGCTATGTTCCAAACGCACATTCTCAGAAACTTCATCCTAAAAATTAAATTCAAATTTTTCATGCTACTAGACTTATCTTGGCCAAGAATAACCTCTTCACCAGTGCTAGTCTGTTTTCTATGACCTCCACGATCTGTCCGTCATGGACTATTTAGTTGCCTTGGTTGCAAAATACCATAACTTCATCTACTTCGTCATCAGCAGTTCTCAAGTTATATTTCTCACTGTTCTCATTTCTACTACTTCTCATTACTATCCTCCTCTTTAGATCTACTGTCAATCCATATTCTGTACTTGTGAGATTGTTCATTCCATTCAACACATTCTCCAAATATTTTTCACTCCCGCTGAGGGTAGCAATGTCGTCAATGAATCTTAACATTGATATCCTTTCACAATAAATTTTAATACCACTCTTAAACCTTTCTTTTATTTATGACACTGATTCTTCACTAGGGGCGAAAGAGCACACTGAGCTGTGCGCGACTCGTGTTCGTTCCAATTATTGCTTGTCACCTTGTCTTTATGGTACTGCCACCTCGTTTCTTATACGATTTTCTGGCGTCACTAAGTTGCTGGCTTGCCTTCCCGTGAGTGGCAGCAGAGACACTTATCGATAACAGCACTGTCGTATTGTCTTTGGAGCGACGGCTAGTATTTCCGGGTCGTCGTGTGTCGGGAGTTGAGTTGGGATGCAGCAGCAGTGGGGTCCGGACAGCCATGACTCGCCCGACCGTTGGCGACACACACGTCTTCAGTGGGGGCGACCTTGATTTGTCGTTCGGTCGGTCGTCTCAGCGGACAGCGTGTGTCTGGTCGCCGACCGCTTCTGGGTTGTGCGTGTGTGTCGACTCGTAACTCGCCCTTGTTGTTCCTCAGTGACTGGTTTTAGTATTGTTCAAGTTGTTTGTTGAAGTGTTCCCATGGAACGGTGTGTAGCTTCTGGTTTTGACTGGCCAGTTATTGTAACGCTCCCTGTGTGTGTGGCAGTCGGTCGGTTGGGACAGAGCAGCGAGGAAGCCTCTGCAGCGCGAGGTCAGGCCGAGTCCGCTCGCGGGGTGTGAGTTCGGTCCGATTTGTGAGGCCCTAGCAGCGAGAGCGACGAACTTCGTCGCACACCGAACCTTGGGTGATCAATTAACTTGTTATGAAACGCCAACTGCTGTGACAGCGCTTTGTTCATTGCCGGTTGTGGCTTCCTGGGCCCTTACCACAAGCAGTAGCGTATGGTGTGTTGGAGTCGGCAAAATTTTGCAGCCGTCTTCCTGTATGGTTTTTAACTATTGATTTGGTTGTTACTTATTAGTGAAGTGCAGCAGCGCTATTTTCTGCCTTGTGGCCGTTAATGTTCCAGTTGCCTGCCCTCGTCGTTAGCGTAGTTTTCTGGCAGCCTCTTCTCCTCGCCGTGTTCATGCTGTCCGGCACGGCGTGTAGTTCGACAGCGTTATTGTTGTTCATATTTTGAGTGGTTATTGTGCGCTGACTCTATTTAGACGCCAATTTTCAAGATGTAGTGCTGCTGGTATCTTCGTTGTCGCTGATATTTTCCGTTGTCGTGACGTCGGTCGGACGGAAAGCAGTTGTTTAGGATGTTGGTCAGTCTTTCAGTCGTACCTGGGTCGGGTTGCCATCCGATTATTCAGTCTTAATCTTGGGTGACTGTCTCACCTAAACTTATGTTACAGTTACCTCCTCAGGCCGACCCTTGGAACACTTCTAACTACCTTTGTTCTGTTGTTTTTAGATTGTGATATTCTTTTAGTCTCAACTAATGTGTCAGCCCTTCAGCTGTCTATTAATTTATTTTGTTTGAATTTTAAATTAAGGCCATCAGGCGCCTTAAATTAAGGTTTCAATATTGTTTTGTTTAAAACTAATTTTAAGAAAGGAGATTTTGCCGTATTTGTTATCCGTATTATCCAGGCCTTAAGCCTTGAATTGTTCTATCTTCAGTATGTGGCCTTCAGCCGAACCTTTACGTGAAATATTTTAAGATAAGGCCTTCAGCCGCATGTATTCCTTAAAGCAATTGTAATAACTTGTGTTCGGGCTTTCAGCCATATTGTTTTTAATCCTTTTAAGGGCAAGTGTGATTAAGTGTTTTTAGGAAAATGAAATTTTTGTGTTTTGCCCAACTGACAGTAACTCATTTTGGACCCTTCCCACAACCATAATCTGATCCGCTCTGCCCTGCGAAACCAGATTTCATACATCCAGACCCCAGGTCTTCTTTCTTGGTACTCCAGTTTTAATGTTCCCTCTTGGGTCTTGCAGATATTGTATATTTTCCGTCTTTCCCTATAGCTTACCCTTATTTTCCACAGAATTTCGAACATCTTGTACCATATTGTCGAATGCTTTTTGCAGGTCGCCAGATTCTATGAACGCGTCCTCATTCCTCTTCATGGTTGTGTCCATTAGCAACCGAAAGGTCAGTCTACTAGCACCAAACATTGGCTTTAATCTGAGGGGCAAATTTATGAGAATATGCGTTTGTCAAGCATGGCGTTCCATGATAATGAATCCTGGACAGTGGGATGTGGTGGTACAGAGTAGTACTGAAAGAAAATAAAACTGATCCGATGTGAGGAGAGTGTTCGCAGAATCCACAAGAAAACGAATGTGACTAAATTACTGACAAGAATAAGGTACGAGGGTGCTAAGAGAGCAGAGAATTTCTTTAGCTCTAGAGGGAACTGTAGAGGTTAAAAACTGTACGTAAGTCAGGAATACATCCAACCAATAGTTGAGGGCGTAGGGTACAACTGCTAGTCTGAGATGAAGAAGTTGACACGGAAGAGGAGGTCATGGTGAGCTGATGACGTCAGAATTCAGCTATCCACAGCTTATTGTACCTGGACACCGTCATCAAATTTTCTTTTCAGGGACCCACTACCCGCGGAGGTTGGATCACATCGGTTTGCAGACTGGAGACAACTATACATTAAGAATAATTGTGTCTTATCCGTTCTCCGCTACACTGTCACGCTCTTAGCCACTCGAACATGTCAGTCATATTTCACGCAAAATTATTTCTGTCGCTGTGTCAAAAAGAATACTTGCTTAAAATAGAGTAGCTGTCTCTATTCAACGGCTCATGAACATCATTTCTCACCAGTCAAGCTTTATTTTTGCAACGACCCATTTACTTTGATCCGAATCTGACTGTTGTTTTCTGTATCCTAAAATCCACTTGTAATGTATTTTAACTGGAGACGTAGAAACGACGGAGGGGCTCCGTCTCCGCCGCAGCCGCAGTGGTCCACAACCCCACGACGACTACCGCAGCCCACTTCACCCCTCCGCCGCCCCACACCGAACCCAGGGTTATTGTGCGGTTCGGCCCCCGGTGGACCCCCCAGGGAACGTCTCACACCAGACGAGTGTAACCCCCATGTTTGCGTAGTAAGAGTAATGGTGGTGTACGCGTACGTGGAGAACTTGTTCGCGCAGCAATCGCCGGCGAAGTGTAGCTGAGGTGGAATAAGGGGAACCAGCCTGTATTCGCCGAGGCAGATGGAAAACCGCCTAAAAACCATCCACAGACTGGCTGGCTCACCGGACCTCGACACAAGTCCGCCGGGCGGATTCGTGCCGGGGACCAGGCGCTCCTTCCCAAACCGAAAAGCCGCGCGTTAGACCGAACGGCTAACTGGGCGGGCAAAATGCACTTACATCGACATCTACCTGACTACTCTGCAATTCACATTTAAGTGCCTGGCAGACGGTTCATCGAAGCACGTCCAGTCTGTTTCTCTACCACTCTTGAACAGCGGGCGGGAAAAAGGGAAACATAAATCTCTCGCAGCGAGCTCTGATTTCTCTTATTTTATAACAGTGGCCAATTCTCCCTATGTAGGTGGCTTTCAACAAAATGTTTTCGCTTTTAGAGGTGGTAAGTAGGTGATCGACGTTTCATGAGAAGACCATTCCACAACGACTCTCAGGACTGAAGGCCACAAAAACAACAGTGAAGTGAAATAGAAGGGAGACAAGCATTTCTGTTAGATGAGGAGTGGGTAATATCACAGCAACAGGAAATGGTATAACGGGCGTAGGATTCGTTACGAATAGGAAGACAGGTCAGTACTGGGAGCAGTTCAGTGAGAGGATTGCTCTCATCAGCAAAACAACAGCCACAACAACAGTTGATACATTTTGGATAAATGGCAGCATCGTTCGTAAAGATTGAAATCCCATGTTTTACAAATCGATTTCAGTCACTGTGTGACCATCTTCAGTGCAAAATATTCGAACTTTCTAGTCGCATATCATAATAACACAACTGCTGAGATCACAAGATAGGCTCTTCTATAATTCCAAAATTATTGTGTGCAGTAAAATAGAAGATATCTGTTGGAAGTAATCATCACAATACATGTTAAACCTCATAGAAAATGTTGAGTTATCGGCCTACAAAGTTGGAATAGTTTTCACTGAAGATGGTCAAACAGAAACCGAAATCGATTTGTAAAACAAAGGATTTCAACCTTTACGACCGATGCTGCCATTTATCCAAAGAATAGTGGCAATAATACGGTCATGCACAGGGTTTCCAATGGAATTAGACATCAACAATAGTTAAGGTAAATATGTCGACATCACAAGCAGAAGATGAAGAGATAGGGAAAGTGTTGAAGATATTGAACGGATAATTCAGTACTTAAAGAGAGATCAAAATTTAAGTCATGGGGCACTGGAATACGGCTTTAGGGGAGGGAATAGAAGAAAGGGTTGCGGGAAAATATGGGCTTTGTAGTAGGAATGATAGAGCAGACAGACTAATTGAGTTCCACAATAAATTTTATCAAATAATAAGAAATACTCTGTTCAAGAATCACAAGAGGAGGAGGTATGCTGGTTGGAAAAACCGAAATATACGGGAAGATTTCAGCTAGATTACATACTGGTCAAGCAGAGATGTCGAAATCAGATACTGGAACGTAAGAGGTACCCAGGAACAGATACAGACTCAGGTCGCAGTTTAGTACTTAAGAAATGTATATACTTGTGTTGTCTCTGTTCTGTGGGACATATCCGACAGAGCATCTTGCAATCAAATACAAACATTTCCCTACGACCGCGATGGCTCTTTGACGTTTGTTTCAGTGTGGATACATAATATCGTCCGAAGTTCTATGGGAATCAATAATTTACCAGTAGGAGATTAATGGACGCGGTACGTTGCACTGTAGTGTGCGATAATTTGGAAATTTTTGTCGATCAGGGACAATGTTTGGATGGCTCAAGCGGTTAAGGCAACCGCTCATGATGTGACTCCCAGCCTGGCACAAATTTTCAACATTCGCCGTTGCATTACCACAACGCCCTGCGCGGTTGGAAGTCACGATTTCCCACCCAACCTTCCCCTTTTTCTCCCGATTCTGAATATCGTATAAATTAACTGTAAGAAATTAGTCAGGAAGGATCAATGCGTAAAGAAATACGGAAGTACTAAGGACTGAAGTTCTGTAAGGGTATAGATACTGCGATAAGGAATAGTGGGTAGTTCTGTTGAAGAGGAATGGACATAACTAAAAAGGACAATCACAGAATTTCAGAAGAAAAGCATAGGAACCGGAAAGGCAAAAATCTATCGGTAACAGAAATAAGAGTTCAGTTCTTTGACGAAAGAATGAAGTACAAAAACATTCAGAGAAACTCGTGACTACAGAAATACAACTCACTTATATATGAAATAAATAGGATGTGCAGGGGAGCGAAGGCCAAATAGTTACGTGAGAAATGTGAAGGAATCGAAAGAGAAACGCTTGTCGGAAGGACTGACGCAGCGAACAGAAAAGTCAGAACAACCTTCGGCGAAATTAAAAGCAGAGGCTGTAACATTAAAACTGCAATGGGAATTCCACAGTTAAATGCGAAGGAGAGAGCGGACAGGTGGAAAGACCACACTGAAGGCCACCTTGAGTCGAAGGACCCGTCTGATGACGTGATACAAGAAGAAACAAGAATCGACCGGAAAGAGAGAGGAGATCCAGTATTATAATTATAGAGCTTTGGGCGACTTAAGATAAAATAATGCAGAAGGGATCGATAGCTGGTTGGTTCAAATGGCTCTGAGCACTATGGGACTTAACTTCTGAGGTCATCAGCCCCCTAGAACTTAGAACTACTTAAACCTAACTAACCTAAGGACATCACACACATCCATGCCCGAGGCAGGATTCGAACCTGCTACTGTAGCGGTCGCGAGGTTCCAGACTGTAGTCTGGATCGATAGCATTCCATCGGAATTACTAAAGTCGTTGGGAGAAGTTATACCATCAGACATACGGAAAAACATCGTCCAGACAATTCCGAAGAGAGCAAGAGCCGACAGGTAAGAGAATAACACACAATCGACTTAACAGCTCCTGCAACCCAGTTGCTGACAAGAATAGTGTACAGAAGAATGGAAGAGAAAATATAGAACCTGTTAGACGACGATCAGATTGTCTTCAGGAAATATAAAGTCACCAGAGAGACAGATATGTCGATGCCGATGATAATGAAACTAAGACTAAGAAAAATCAAGACACGTTCACAGGATTTGTTCACCCAGAAAAAGGGTTCAACAATGTCAAAAGGTGCAAGATGTTCAAAATTCTGAGAAAATTGGGAGTAAGCTATAGGGAAAGACGGATAATACACTATATGTGTAAGAACGAAGAGAGTACAGAAAACTGGAATATCAAGATCAAGGTCTTGGAATTAAAAAGGGTGTAAATAACGGAAATACTCATTCGCCCCTATTCTTCAATCTAGGTTTAACAGTGGTATTGATATCAATGATAAGTTCGTCAGCGAAAGAGAAGACGAATTATGGGATCTGCTGAATGGTATGAAGGGTCTAATGAGTACAGAATACAGATTGAGAGTAAATCGAAGACGGAAGTAATGAGACGTAGCATAAAATCCGAATGGCGGATCACGAAGTAGAAGAGGTTAAGGAACTGTACTGCCTAAGCAGCAAAATAGCCAATGACGGAAGGAACAAGGAGGACATAAAAGAGCAGACTAGCAAAAATGGCATTCCTGAACAACAGAAGTCTGCTGGTATCAAATATAGGTCTTAATTTGAGGCAGAAATTTCTGAGAATGTACGTTTGGAGCACAGCGTTTCATAGTAGTCAGACATGGACTGTAGGAAAACCAGAACAGAAAAGAATCGAAGCATTTGCGATGTGATGCTGTAGAAGAATGTCGAAAGTTAGGTGGACTGATAAGGAAAGAATGAGGAGGTTCTCAGGAGAATCGGTGAGGAAAGGAATGTATGGAAAATACTCAGAAGAAGGAACAGGATGATTGGACATGTGTTAAAATATCAGAGATATTTAAGAACAGAAATAATCACTCGTCAGCTGCACAAATTTTTATTAAATTAACTTTTGACTAGTTTTGGGAAATTAATTTGCCATCCTCAGCAGGTCATACGATTAAGTTTACATCAGAAAGCGAACATCAAGCTCATTCTGAACGACAGAGTCCTTAAAAGACGATAGAATAAGGATTTGGTGATTACCAGGGTTGGATTACAATTAACAGCAGCTTAATAACAATAAGTGTACACAGACAATAAACGTATATTCGTTAAAAAAATTTATATAGTACTGTCATGCAGTTAATAAGTAACGTAAAAAATGTGAAGATATGATGACCAAACAACTTCGCATCATAAACAAAATAGTAAAAAACCACGAGACGTATGTTGATTAACATCAACAGAGTGATGATAGTTTGACTGTAACAGATTTCAATTTTATAAGAATCAACGAGCGCTAGCACTTCCTTCCGGAGTATGTTGATGCATTATCTCCATACTTAACAATCATATACAACCGTTCACTCGACGAAAGATCCGTACCCAGAGAGTGGAAAGCTGCACAGGTCACACCAATATTCAAGAAAGGTAGTACGAATAATCCATTAATTTCAGGCCCATATCGTTAACGTCAATATGCAGCAGGATTTTGTGACATATATTGTGTTCGAACATTATGAATTACCTCGAAGATACTTCTATTGACACAGTTAGCATGGGTTTAGAAAACACGCTCATGTAAAACACAACCAGCTCTTTATTCACATGAAGTGTTGAGGGCTACTGACAAGCGATTTCAGGTCGATTCCGTATTTCTGGATTTGCGGAAGGATTTTGACACGGTACAACACAAGCGGCTTGTAGTGAAATTGCGTGCTTATGGAATAACGTCTCAGTTATGTGACTGGATTTATGAATTCCTGTCAGAGAGATCACAGTTCGCAGTAAATGACGGAAAGTCATTGAATAAAACAGAAGTGATTTCTGGCCTTCCCCAAGGTAGTGTTATAGGCCCTTTGCTGTTCCTTATCTATATAAACGATTTTGGAGACAATCTGAGAAGCTGTCTTAGGTTGTTTGGAGATGATGCTGTCGTTTATCGACTAATAAAGTCATCAGAAGATCAAAACGAACTGCAAAATGATTTAGAAAAGATATCTGAATGGTGCGAAAATTTACAGGTGACCCTAAACAACGAAAAGTGTGAGGTCATCCACATTAGCGCTAAAAGGAATTCGTTAAACTTCGGTTACGATAAATCAGTCTAATCTAAAAGCCGTAAATTCAACTAAATACTTAGTTATTAAAATTACGAACAACTTAAATTGGAAGAAACACATAAAAAATGTTGTGGTGAAGGCTAACCAAAGACTGCGTTTTATTGGCAGGACACTTGGAAAATGTAACATATCTACTAAGGAGGCTGCCTACACTACGCTTGTCCGTCCTCTTTTAGAATAGTGTTGCGCGGTGTGGGATCCTTACCAGACAGGGCTGACTGAGTACATCGAAAAAGTTCAAAGAATGGCAGCACGTTTCGTATTAGCGCGAAATATGGGAGAGAGAGTCACAGAAATGATACAGGATTTGGGCTGGACATCATTAAAACGAAGGCGTTTTTCGTTGCTACAGAATCTTCTCACGAAATTCCAATCACCAAATTTCTCCTCCGAATGCGAAAATACACTCCTGGAAATTGAAATAAGAACACCGTGAATTCATTGTCCCAGGAAGGGGAAACTTTATTGACACATTCCTGGGGTCAGATACATCACATGATCACACTGACAGAACCACAGACACATAGACACAGGCAACAGAGCATGCACAATGTCGGCACTAGTACAGTGTATATCCACCTTTCGCAGCAATGCAGGCTGCTATTCTCCCATGAAGACGATCGTAGAGATGCTGGATGTAGTCCTGTGGAACGGCTTGCCATGCCATTTCCACCTAGCGCCTCAGTTGGACCAGCGATCGTGCTGGACATGCAGACCGCGTGAGACGACGCTTCATCCAGTCCCAAACATGCTCAATGGGGGACAGATCCGGAGATCTTGCTGGCCAGGGTAGTTGACTTACACCTTCTAGAGCACGTTGGGTGGCACAGGATACATGCGGACGTGCATTGTCCTGTTGGAACAGCAAGTTCCCTTGCCGGTCTAGGAATGGTAGAACGATGGGTTTGATGACGGTTTGGATGTACCGTGCACTATTCAGTGTCCCCTCGACGATCACCAGAGGTGTACGGCCAGTGTAGGAGATCGCTCCCCACACCATGATGCCGGGTGTTGGCCCTGTGTGCCTCGGTCGTATGCAGTCCTGATTGTGACGCTCACCTGCACGGCGCCAAACACGCATACGACCATCATTGGCACCAAGGCAGAAGCGACCCTCATCGCTGAAGACGACACGTCTCCATTCGTTCTTCCATTCATGCCTGTCGCGACACCACTGGAGGCGGGCTGCACGATGTTGGGGCGTGAGCGGAAGACGGCCTAACGGTGTGCGGGACCGTAGCCCAGCTTCATGGAGACGGTTGCGAATGGTCCTCGCCGATACCCCAGGAGCAACAGTGTCCCTAATTTGCTGGGAAGTGGCGGTGCGGTCCCCTACGGCACTGCGTAGGATCCTACGGTCTTGGCGTGCATCCGTGCGTCGCTGCGGTCCGGTCCCAGGTCGACGGGCACGTTCACCTTCCGCCGACCACTGGCGACAACATCGATGTACTGTGGAGACCTCACGCCCCACGTGTTGAGCAATTCGGCGGTACGTCCACCCGGCCTCCCGCATGCCCACTATACGCCCTCGCTCAAAGTCCGTCACCTGCACATACGGTTTACGTCCACGCAGTCGCGGCATGCTACCAGTGTTAAAGACTGCGATGGAGCTCTGTATGCCACGGCAAACTGGCTGGCACTGACGGCGGCGGTGCACAAATGCTGCGCAGCTAGCGCCATTCGACGGCCAACACCGCGGTTCCTGGTGTGTCCGCTGTGCCGTGCGTGTGATCATTGCTTGTACAGCCCTCTCGCAGTGTCCGGAGCAAGTATGGTGGGTCTGACACACCGGTGTCAATGTGTTCTTTTTTCCATTTCCAGGAGTGTAGTTTGTTGACACCGACCTACGTAGGGAGAAACGATCACCACGATAAAATAAGGGAAATCAGAGTTCATACGGAAAGATATAGGTGTTTACGGGAAGATATAGGTGTTTGTTCTTTCCGCGAGCTATGCGAGATTGGAATAATAGAGAATTGTAAAGGTGGTTCGATGAACCGTTTGGCATGCACTTGAATGTGATTTGCAGAGTATCCATATAGATGTAGATGTAGATGTACCTATAAACTTACGAAAACTAAACACAAAGAAGCGGCGCGTGTGTATAACGTAAGTCAAACGAAACTAAACATCTGTCTTAAAGAAATAAAACACCACTAAGACCTTATATCACTTGCCAATCGAGCATATAAATTTACAGAAACGATATAGCGTGTCAAAAGAGGTTGAAGAAAGGATACATTTATTTCATAATCAGCTGACGGCGGCACCGTGGGCCGATGGAGAAGCGGCGCTACATCAAACTTTAAAATATCTTGACGTAGAGGCCGACCGCTGGATACGAGTTATCAGCGGCGCAAATAAGTGGGATCGCACCCGACTCAATGGCGAGCGCGAGGTCCCTGTGCGTATTTACAAGTTGTGTTTCCGTTTAGCAACTCGGCCCATTGGCCGGCCAGGGTGGCCGAGCGTTTCTAGGCACTACAGTGTGAAACCGCGCGACCGCTACGGTCGCAGGTTCGAATCCTGCCTCGGGCATGCATGTGTGTGCTGTCCTTAGGCTAGTTAGTTTTAAGTAGTTCTACGTTCTAGGGGACTGATGACCTTAGAACTTGAGTCCCATAGTGCTCAGAGCCATTTGAACCATTTTGAACTCGGCCTATAGCCCGTATAAATACTAGCAGCAGCAGCACAGCACATCTACGTTAGTAACTTAGCCTTTAGGCTCGCTGTCGCCCGTTGCCTCTTTTATAATTGAGCTCTATTATAGCCAAACTATCATTCTGTTGGTGCTAAGCATCCTATGTGCCGTGGTGTTTTAATATTTTACTAGTGATGCGAAGCTTTTTTTGGTCACCATATCATCGCATTTTTCGCGGTGCTTTTTACAAGCTTTACAGTACTGTATAAATATTTTAACGAAGGTAAGCCTTTAATTTCTACTGTACACTTATTTTTATTGATCTGCTGTTAATTGTGATCCAACACGGGTAATGACTAGATTATTATTGTATGCCCATTTTTATGGGACTCTGTGGTCCAGAGTCTGCTTGACGATTGTGTAAGCCTAATGGTATGATCTTCTGAGGAAGGCATATTAATTTGCTGACACTAGTCAGGAAGGTAATTTAATAGAAAATTGTGTAGCTAACGACTGAAGCCTTCTACTCTTAAAACGCGCTTCACACCTGCTGATTGACAGCCATAACTAAACTTTTACATCAGGGGATAACTGCCACGGTACAAGAGGGAGTTGCAGAGAGTAAAAGCTGTGGAGTATTATTTAATATATAAATTAAATGTGTTTTTGGATTTATGTATTACTTTTTTGCTTTTGATTACTTTTATTTACCCTTACGGAATATTTTGCTTTTAAGGGTGTAAGGTGTCAGGCAAATCCAACACCTTCCATGAAAACCCTGACATGATAAGCAAATCCAGTAGTATGTCACATAGCTCCGAATAAATCGTGACATTAAATTAACCAAAGTAAAACGAGTAACGAGTGAACAAATGGAATACCACAGACTAACACAAGAATGACAAAAAGCAAGTCATACCTTCCTACCGTGAGACAGACGCAGTTCCCAGGGGAGAAACGAGAACAGAAGCCGACAGCAGAACCGTGTTAAGCTGGAAGGCGCTACGATAAGGGACGGACACCCACGTATCCAGCTAACCGCTAGGACCACACCCCAGTCGCAAGTTTTAGCGTGAGACTTTTTCGCGTCTCTGTTACGTCAGGACCACCCCCCAGCCCATGTTAAAAGCTAGAGCCCTCCAGAAGAACAGTATAGATCTTACGATAACACATAAAGAGCCGCCCCAACTCCAAGTTTTAGCATGAGACTTTTCGCGTCTCTGTTACGTCAGGACCACCCCCCAGCCCATGTTAAAAGATAGAGCCCTCCAGAAGAACAGTATAGCTCTTACGATAACATTAAAAGACCACACCAGCTGCAAGTTTTAGCGTGAGACTTTTTCGCACCTCTGTTACGTTGCATACTTTAAAAACATTGCCCCTCCACGAAAAGTATAACGTTTCTCATTGGATAGACAGAATTTTTGTAGGCGGAGCTTAAGATTAACATTGAGACCCTAACTGGTCAGATGAAAACACAGCCACATAGTTTTTTTAAACCAACTTCGGTAAATTGTAGTAAGAAGAAGTTAGGGGAGAGTTGCTTCCGAGACGGCGAGGTGAGTGGAGCTGTACTGCCCGCCGCCCCCTGACGAACACCGAAAAGGTAATGAACGCACGCGATGGCGCATAACAGCCCATAAAGCTTCATTCAGAACTGCAGAAGTTTCATCTGTTACACCCCCTTTTTGCGTAATACTAGTGTCGATCGTCAAGTAAAGCTCATGGTGTTCACATTTGCCACTTGAAGTAAAAATCTGAAACGCGATGATTTCTCTGTAATTTACGACACGTTAGATACGTAATTAAGATAATTGAGGGTCACTGTAGACCATTTTGATAGTTTACTCTTTTGCGAAACTTAATTTAAACCGAGATTATAGATGTGATATGGCATAGGTCATCCTTCAATCCATTGTAGAACTTGGAAACCAACTCAGGGAATATTCGTTCACATATTTGTTGAACGCAGTTGGTTTTGATCATCCAGTATCAAAATATTTCCTTTTATCAATAGTGCAATTTGTAAACAATGTTTTGTGAGTAGAATAAAATTTCCAATGGTAAACTTAACTGCTTTTTCGACGTTATTTTACCAGCTAACTAAAAATAGGAAAGCCTTGAACTCCTTCCACTTAATTTAGTTAGTATTAAGATTCTTTTACGGGAAGTGCAGTGGAGCTGTCGCTGAAATCATTACGTATTTGGTTATACCATCGCTAGTCTCACTGAACTCTTCTGAACTCTACGTGTCATGTGTGGTCTGGCGTCTCCTTACCAGCAACAGGTTCCAGGTTCAAACTAGTCAATTTCCTAAAAAAACACGCTCAGAGCGTCGTTGCGCGAAAGTGGTAGGGAGACACGACTTAGAACAACAGACACCACGCAGAATGTTAGAAGGGTTGTTTAATAGAAATAATCTATTTTAATATATTATAAAAAATTAAATACACATACCAACAAGTTTTACTTTATTGGAGACTGGAATGCATCCAGCAAATAATTGAGGACGTAGGTGGCGAGTGCTACTGTGAGATGAAGTCTGCACAAGAGAGGAATACGTGGCGGGCCGCATCAATCCAGTCGGAACGCTAATGATTCAAAAAACGCAAACTTGACACGAGCTATCACGACCGCTGCCCAGCTTTTTTTCGCACATAGCATTAATTGGGCAGTGTTCGCAATGATCTTTTTTATTTACTTTTTGGAATATACATAGGTCAGAGGATCAGGTCAACACGAACGTAACTTACACTGCTTTATGTTGTGGGCTAAGGGGCATTGCGCATCTGAGCAAAGCGATATTTGGTGTTCTCGAGGCCAGCAACTTCTTGTGGCAGCGAGTCTATAGCTCTGCTGTCAGTACCAGCGGTTATGTTGTTCCCTGTCCTACCTCTGCTGCTGTTTACTACACTGCCAGACGACTGTGCTATTGGCATACTGGAGGAATACTCCACGTCTAGAAGGTTATCGCAGACTGTAAAGTCGTAGGATGCATACCACGTCTCTCTGTGTCTTGCAACCGTATCAGTATTTACATACTAACTTCAATAGTATTGGCACATGGAGTATCAGAGAACTATACACACCTTTACCTTACGCTGTTAAATGAACATATTGGTCGAGGGAAGACTGTTTCACCTCGCAAGATCGCAATACCGTCTCGCTTTCCAATCACTGCACTAACACTGAAGTGGAAGATATAGAGATAAGCGTTCGTGGAACAGAAAGTCAACGCAAGCGGCACAACATCGAAAAGTAGCTGAAATGCGAGAAATTAAGTGTTAGGCTCCACAGAGATTATGTGAAAGAACTTGCTCCGCTTCCAGCAGCAGTCTATAGTAGATCAATGGCGCAAGGAAGCCTACCTAGCGAATGGAGGAAAAAAACCACGTCGTCCCCGTCTTGAAGGATGGTAGGACAGGTGTACATACTAGGTTGGTGGGTAAGTTCGAAGCGTTTTTGTTTTGCATGTTGGTACTCCGGTTGCTATCGGTTTATTTATCGATTGTCTTTTATTATTTATAGTTCACTGTTGCTATTTGAGTTTACATACTACCGTTTGGTCATTTGGAGATAGTGAATGGAGCTGTGGCCTCTGTGAAATGGAGTGCTAGTCGGAGGAATTGGATCATTTCTGACATATTCTTCTGTTTGAGTTCAGTGGAAGAATGACAGCAGCGCAGGCAGCCAGAAACATTTTCGCCCTGTATGGGGATAATGCCATTGGGCAGACTACTGCACGAAAATGGTTTTCTCGCTTTGAGGGCGATCGTTTTGACATTAATGACTCACACCGTTCAGGAATAGCTTCGGTCTTTGAAGAGGGTCGTTAAAATACATTAATCGACAATGATCTACGTCAGTGTACTCGAGAATTGGCAAATGTGATGGAATGTAATCGTTACATCACCGTGCGACCTTTGCAAGCAATGGGGAAGGTTCACTTCCCAAAACCACAAAAATCAGCGGATCACCGTATGCGCAATTCTGCTCGCCCGTCATGAATCGTTTCGTGAACAACCCCGACCATTCCTATCTTGTATCGTTCCTGGTGGCGAGAAATGATGTATTTATACTAAGATAAGGAAAAGAAAGGAATGGTTGAGACCGGAAAAGCAGCAACTACCCGTACAAAGACCTCTGTGCATCCACAAAGGACAACGTCGTGTTAGTGGAACAGCGACGGTGCCGAGTACTAAGAATTGCTTCCCCGAGGTGTAACCAACTGCTGATATTCACTGTCAACAACTGAGACGCCTTGCAGACGAAGGAAAACTGCGTGAATTGGTGCGACTACAGGATAAAGTTGTACAGGAGTAGTGTTGGGAAGCCACTCCGCACCCACTTTATTCACCTGATCCTGCACCCCTCAGATTTTCACCTTTCGCGCCCTCTATTGAGCAGCCTTCAAGGAACTTCCTTTCTGGATGAAAACACGCTGCGAACACGCCTCGACGAGTTCTTCAACTCAAAACCGCACGATTTCCACAGTCGCGCATCGCAAAGTTACTCCAGCGTTGGCAGATTATTGTACGTGGCCGGCCGCGGTGGCCTCGCGGTTCTAGGCGCGCAGTCCGGAACCGTGCGACTGCTACGGTCGCAGGTTCGAATCCTGCCTCGGGCATGGATGTGTGTGGTGTCCTTAGGTTAGTTAGGTTTAAGTAGTTCTAAGTTCTAGGGGACTGATGACCACAGCAGTTGAGTCCCATAGTGCTCAGAGCCATTTGAACCATTTTGATTATTGTACGTATTGAAGAAGAATCTACACTCCTGGAAATGGAAAAAAGAACACATTGACACCGGTGTGTCAGACCCACCATACTTGCTCCGGACACTGCGAGAGGGCTGTACAAGCAATGATCACACGCACGGCACAGCGGACACACCAGGAACCGCGGTGTTGGCCGTCGAATGGCGCTAGCTGCGCAGCATTTGTGCACCGCCGCCGTCAGTGTCAGCCAGTTTGCTGTGGCATACGGAGCTCCATCGCAGTCTTTAACACTGGTAGCATGCCGCGACAGCGTGGACGTGAACCGTATGTGCAGTTGACGGACTTTGAGCGAGGGCGTATAGTGGGCATGCGGGAGGCCGGGTGGACGTACCGCCGAATTGCTCAATACGTGGGGCGTGAGGTCTCCACAGTACATCGATGTTGTCGCCAGTGGTCGGCGGAAGGTGCACGTGCCCGTCGACCTGGGACCGGACCGCAGCGACGCACGGATGCACGCCAAGACCGTAGGATCCTACGCAGTGCCGTAGGGGACCGCACCGCCTCTTCCCAGCAAATTAGGGACACTGTTGCTCCTGGGGTATCGGCGAGGACCATTCGCAACCGTCTCCATGAAGCTGGGCTACGGTCCCGCACACCGTTAGGCCGTCTTCCGCTCACGCCCCAACATCGTGCAGCCCGCCTCTAGTGGTGTCGTGACAGGCGTGAATGGAGGGACGAATGGAGACGTGTCGTCTTCAGTGATGAGAGTCGCTTCTGCCTTGGTGCCAATGATGGTCGTATGGGTGTTTGGCGCCGTGCAGGTGAGCGCCACAATCAGGACTGCATACGACCGAGGCACACAGGGCCAACACCCGGCATCATGGTGTGGGTAGCGATCTCCTACACTGGCCGTACACCTCTGGTGATCGTCGAGGGGACACTGAATAGTGCACGGTACATCCAAACCGTCATCGAACCCATCGTTCTACCATTCCTAGACCGGCAAGGGAACTTGCTGTTCCAACAGGACAATGCACGTCCGCATGTATCCCGTGCCACCCAACGTGCTCTAGAAGGTGTAAGTCAACTACCCTGGCCAGCAAGATCTCCGGATCTGTCCCCCATTGAGCATGTTTGGGACTGGATGAAGCGTCGTCTCACGCTGTCTGCACGTCCAGCACGAACGCTGGTCCAACTGAGGCGCCAGGTGGAAATGGCATGGCAAGCCGTTCCACAGGACGACATCCAGCATCTCTACGATCGTCTCCATGGGAGAATAGCAGCCTGCATTGCTGCGAAAGGTGGATATACACTGTACTAGTGCCGACATTGTGCATGCTCTGTTGCCTGTGTCTATGTGCCTGTGGTTCTGTCAGTGTGATCATGTGATGTATCTGACCCCAGGAATGTGTCAATAAAGTTTCCCCTTCCTGGGACAATGAATTCACGGTGTTCTTATTTAATTTCCAGGAGTGTATTATTGAGGACTAAAGTCTCTGTCAGGTGCATCTGTTGCGTTTATTATAGTTCGGGTAAACGCTACAAACTTATGCTCCAAGTCAATAGTTATAGGCCTGCGTCAAGGAAGTAACGTGTTGCCGAATTGCAGAACGCGCCTTACACTCTCGCATAATGACGTTTTTGGTGACGGAAGATGAGCTCAGTTGTAATCGACCAAGTCTCTGTAAACATGCATAGAAGACACCAGGGATGACAGCTTGGGCACTCTGTCAGGAATATAATAATATATATAATTGCCCAATGTAGACAGGCAATGGCAAGGAAAGCGTTTCTGAAGAAGAGAAATTTGTTAACATCGAGTATTGATTTAAGTGTCAGAAAGTCATTTGTATGGAGTGTAGCCATGTATGGAAGTGAAACATGGACGATAAATAGTTTGGACAAGAAGAGAATAGAAACTTTCGAAATGTAGTGCTACAGAAGAATGCTGAAGATTAGTTGGGTAGATCACATAACTAATGAGGAGGTATTGAATAGGATTGGGGAGAAGAGAAGTTTGTGGCACAACTAGAAGAAGGGATCGGTTGATAGGACACGGTCTGAGGCATCAAGGGATCACCAATTTGGTACTGGAGGGCAGCGTGGAGGGTAAAAATCGTAGAGGGAGACCAAGAGATGAATACACTAAGCAGATTCAGAAGGATGTAGGCTGCTGTAGGTACTGGGAGATGAAGAATCGTGCACAGGATAGAGTGGCATTGAGAGCTGCATCAAACCAGTCTCAGGACAGAAGACCACAACAACAACATCTGACGGTTGAGGGTTGAAGCTGAGTGGCAGGCCGATAAAGGCTGCCAAAATCAGTCATTTATTTTCTATTTACGCATCAGCACTGTGTTGATAGGGGGAGGCGACCACTTACCCGATTCCGCCCCCACCCCATGGAAAGAAGACCTGCTTTGTTGACACCTGTAGTCAGTGATTAGAAAAAATGTCTCTGAGCACTATGGGACTTTTCATCTGAGGTCATCAGTCCCCTAGAACTTAGAACTACTTAAACCTAACAAACCTAAGTACATCACACACATCCATGTCCGAGGCAACATTCGAACCTGCGACCGTGGAAGCCACGTGGTTCCGGACTGTAGCGCCTAGAACGGCTCGGCCACATCGGCCGACTGACACCTGCAGTCAATGATTCGAATGCACCCCTGTTGTTGACCCGCACATAGAGTGTGTGCTAGTGTGTGTGTGTGTGTGTGTGTGTGTGTGTGTGTGTGTGTGTGTGTAGTTGGAGTTTACGAGCTCCCAATGGTCAGATTACATGCGCCCTAACAAATAATCTAAACAAACTGTGATTAAGCGAACAAACCCTTTTTTGTCTTGTTTTACAATTTTATTATTAATGTTACCACACAACATGGTTTTCGGGTTATAAATAACATTAAAAAATGGTTCAAATGGCTCTGAGCACTATGGGACTCAACTGCTGTGGTCATCAGTCCCCTAGAACTTAGAACTACTTAAACCTAACTAATCTAAGGACAGCACAAACATCCATGCCCGAGGCAGGATTCGAACCTGCGACCGTAGCAGTTGCACGGTTCCGGACTGCGCTCCTAGAACCGCGAGACCACCGCGGCCGGCATAAATAACATTAATAATAAAATAGTGGTACAAGGCAAAAAAGAGTCTTTATTTGTTTAGTTTACAATGTTTCAGCAAAAACCCATAGTTGATTCAATTAAAATGACAAAGTACACTACTGGCCATTAAAATGGCTACACCACGAAGATGACGTGTTAGAGACGAGAAATTTAACCGACAGGAAGAAGATGCTGTGATATGCAAATGATTAGCTTTTCAGAGCATCCACACAAGGTTGGCCCCGGTGGAAACACCTACAACGTGCTGACATGAGGAAAGATTCCAACCGATTGCTCATACACAAACAGCAGTTGACCAGCGTTGCCTGGTGACACGTTGTTACGATGCCTCGTGTAAGGAGGAGAAATGCGTACCATCACGTTTCCCACTTTGATAAAGTTCGGAATGCAGCCTATCGCGATTGCGGTTTATCGTATCGCGACATTGCTGCCCGCGTTGGTCGAGATCCAATGACTGTTAGCAGAATATGGAATCGGTGGGTTCAAGAGGGTAATACGGAACGCCATGCTGGATCCCAACGGCCGCGTATCACTAGCAGTAGAGATGACTGGCATCGTGTCCGCATGGCTGTAACGGATCGTGCAGCCACGTCTCGACTCCTGCGTCAACAGATGGGGACGTTTGCAAGACGACAACCATCTGCACGCACAGTTCGACGACGTTTGCAGCAGCATGGGCTATCAGCTCGGAGACCGTGGCTGCGGTTACCCTTGACGCTGCATCACAGACAGGAGCGACTGCGATGGTGTACTCAACGACGAACCTGGGTGCACGAATGGCAAAACGTCATTTTTTCGGACGAATGCAGGTTCTGTTTACAGCAATATGATCGTCGCATCTGTGTTTGACGACATCCCGGTGAACGCACATTGGAAGCGTGTATTCGTCATCGCCATACTGACGTATCACCCGGCGTGATGGTATGGGGTGCCATTGGTTACACTTCTCGGCCACCTCTTGTTCGCATTGACGGCACTTTGAACAGTGGACGTTACATTTGAGATGTGTTACGACCCGGGCTCTGCCTTTCATTCGATCCCTGCGGAACCCTACATTTCAGCAGGATAATGCACGTCCGGTTGTTGCAGGTCCTGTACGGGCCTTTCTGAATACAGAAAATGTTTGCCTGCTGCCCTGGCCAGCACATTCTTCAGATCTCTCACCAATTGAAAACGTCTGGTCAATGGTGGCTGAGCAACTGGCTCGTCTCAATACGCCAGTCACTACTTCTGATGAACTGTGGTATCGTGTTGAAGGTGCATGGACAGCTGTACCTGTACACGCCATCCAAGCTCTGTTTGACTCAATGCGCAGGCGTATCAAGGCCGTTATTACGGCCAGAGGTGGTTGTTCTGGGTACTGATCTCTCAGGATCTATGCACCCAAATTGAGCGAAAATGTTATCATATGTCAGTTCTAGTATAATATATTTCTCCAATGAATACCCGTTTATCACCTGCAATTCTTTTATGCAGTTTTAATGGCCAGTAGTGTATCGTATTCCATTAAAAGCATTTGTTTGATTTCTTGACACACCACAGTGTTTTAGTCGTTTGTCCCAGGTCACAACACTTAAAACATTGGAACATTGGTTTACTACTGTACAGTCTTTCAAAGAGAGTGATTAGAAGTCTATGGAGACCTTGTCTTCGTGTAAGGACTCTGTGCCAGTGTCGTCTGACCTCCAGTATCTGGTGCATGTAACCCCTTCCTTTGGATCCTGTTTTAAACCTTATCTCTGTAGGAATCATCATGGGTTTCGAAAAAGACGGTCGTATGAAACCCAGCTCGCGCTATTCGTCCACGAGACTCTGAGGGCCGCAGACACGGGTTCACAGGTAGCTGCCGTGTTTCTTGACTTCCGCAAGGCGTTCGATACAGTTCCCCACAGTTGTTTAATGAAAAAAGTGAGAGCATATGGACTATCAGACCGATTGTATGATTGGATTGAAGATTTCCTAGATAACAGAACGCAATATGTCATTCTCAATGGAGAGAAGTCTTCCGAGGTAAGAGTGATTTCAGGTGTGCCGTAAGGGAGTGTCGTAGGACCGTTGCTATTCACAATATACAAAAATGACCTGGTGGATGACATCGGAAGTTCACTGAGGCTTTTTGCAGTTGATGGTGTGGTATAGCGAGAGGTTGTAACAATGGAAAATTGTACTGAAATGCAGGAGGATCTGCAGCCAATTGACGCATGGTGGAGGGAATGGTAATCTAATCTCAATGTAGACAAGTGTAATGTGCTGCGAATACATAGAAAGAAAGATCCATTATCATTTAGGGACAATATAGCAGGTCAGCAACTGGAAGCATAATTCCATAAATTATCTGAGAGTACGCATTAGGAGTGATTTAAAATGGAATGATCATCTAAAGTTGATCGTCGGTAAAGCAGATGCCAAACTGAGATTCATTCGAAGAATCCTAACGAAATGCAATTAAAAAACAAAGGAAGTAGTTTAGTGTACGCTTGTTCGCCCACTGCTTGAATACTGCTCAGCAGTGTGGGATCCGTACCAGATAGGGTTGATAGAAGAGATAGAGAAGATCCAACGGAGAGCAGCGCTCTTCATTACAGGATCATTTAGTAATCGCGAAAGCGTTACGGAGATGATAGATAAACTCCAGTGGAAAACTCTGCAGGAGAGAAGCTCAGTAGCTCGGTACGGGCTTTTGTTGAAATTTCGACAAAATACCTTCACCGTGGATTCAAGCAGTATATTGCTCCCTCCGAAGTATATCTCCAAAGAGACTATGAGGATAAAAACAGAGAGATTAGAGCCCACACAGAAGCATACCGACAATCCTTCTTTCCACGAACAATACGAGACTGGAATAGAAGGGAGAACTTATAGAGGTACTCAGGGTACCCTCCGCCACACACCGTCTGGTGGCTTGCGGAGTATGGCTGTAGATGTAGGTGGAACGATATTATTTCATTAGTATTCACTTTATTAGATGATATCTTTTGTGCAATTGCAAGTTGGCGTGGACGAGTGGTGCCGCCACATGACGGGCACATAAGTTAGTTTCGTGTATCGTTGTATGAATGTGTACTGCGCTTTGTGGAATGCTTGTTTAAATTTTAATTCATTCCCACGTTCTTAGTAGCCCGTACTCTGCTTCACCACGTGTGTTTCTTTATAAACCATGAGGCTCCAAATTGATGTAACGCCTGCCGTGTTCCAATTGAAGCCTCAGTTTCGTCGCAGAGTGGATGTGCTTGCGTTTTTTGTTTGTTTTTTTTAAAAAAAATCTTTATTCCAAGCGCAATACAGTAATCATACATCATAACCCACTACTTAAGCTAAAAAGGGTGACTTATATTTAATACATTAAGTAGCAGCTAGATTCTTTGAGAGGTTATTACTATGGTCAAGGTTAGTGCTTTTTACCTATTCTACTTTACAAGTATACGAAAAGCTGCAGTCTCTGCAGCGTTACAGGTGTGCCAGCAGAAACTGAAACTTCTTAATAAAATATTTCCTTAAACTGCTGAGTGAAAGAGAATGAAAGTGTCACTTTGCTAGTCTTCATCCATTGAACACTGACCTACTGAATTATCCCTGGCAAAAAGAACTCAAATTTTCGCATTCATTAATTACTCTCAATATACCGACCGTGTCGTCAAGAAGTCAGTATAAATTTGAAAACGTAATAATCCACGGAATAATGTAGATAGAGAGGTAAAAATTGACACACAAGCATGGAATGACAAGGGGTTTTATTAGAACCCAAAAAAACGCCCCATATTGCTAGACGCGTGAAAGATCTCTTGATCGCGTCGTTTGGTGATGATCGTGTGCTCAGCCGCCATTTTCCTCATGCTTGGCCTCCTAGGTCCGTAGACCTCAGTCCGTACGATTATTGGCTTTGGGGTTCCCTCAAGTCGCAAGTATATCGTGATCGACCGGCATCTCTAGGGATGCTGAAAGACAACATCCGACGCCATTGCCTCACCATAACGCCGGACATGATTTACAGTGCCGTTCACAACATTATTCCTCGACTGTAGCTATTGTTGAGGAATGATGGTGGACATATTGAGCATTTCCTGCAAAGATCATCTTTGCTTTGCCTTACTTTGTTATGCCAATTATTGCTATTCTGATCAGATGACCCGGCCGCGGTGGTCTCCCGGTTCTAGGCGCGCAGTCCGGAACCGTGCGACTGCTACGGTGGCAGGTTCGAATCCTGCCCCAGGCATGGATGTGTGTGATGTCCTTAGGTTTGTTAGGTTTAAGTAGTTCTAAGTTCTAGGGGACTGATGACCACAGCAGTTGAGTCCCATAGTGCTCAGAGCCATTTGAACCATTTTTGATCAGATGAAGCGCCATGTGTCGGACATTTTTTTGAACGTTTGTATTTATTTGATTCTAATAAAACCCCATGTCATTCCAAGCATGTGTGTCAATTTGTATTTCTATGTACATTATTCCGTGATTTATTCAGTTTTCAAATTTATACTGACTTTTTGATCACCCGGTACAACGTTAACGCGATCTGACTGCTACTAAATTAATTCAAAAGAATGGCCCTGACTAAAAAGAAATCTTAACAGTAACATATACATTTAATTAAGCACTTGACTCACAAAAATCTTCAATACACGAACTACTGCAATACTGCCAGCCAAATAAGAGTCTAACTACTAAAGACAACCGGCGGAGTGGCCGAACGGTTCTAGGCGCTAGAGTCTGGAACCGCGCGACCGCTTTGGTCGCAGGTTCGAATCCTGGCTATGTGTGATGCCCTTAGGTTGGTTAGTTTTAAGTAGTTGTAAGTTCTAGGGGACTGCTGATCTCAGAAGTTAGTCCCATAGCGCTCAGAGCCATTTGAATTTTTTTTTTTTTTTTTTTTTTTTTTTTTTTTTTTTTTTTTTTACTAAAGCCACTACTTCTTACATCTAACATCCATCACTGCTGGCGACTAACTTCCAACTGCCCAACACTACTGGCGATTACCATCCAACACCGGGTCCAACCAGTCACAGATTCTGTTACAAAGAAAGCGCAGTCAGAGATCGAATGCAAAGCGCTACACAGCGCTGCCAACACAGAAGCAGCCCACTTACAAAACATACCCACTTACAGAACATACCCACTGGGCTAATCCCAGTGGACGAGTCCTTGCCACGGTGCTGGTCCAAATTACTTGCTGCAGTCGCTATCCCTAGTTGCTAACTGGTCTACATTCTATTCTAAAACTATTAGAAACTAACAATTAGTAGGTGAGTGCTGTTGTCAGTTCGGTGTTGGTGACACACCTGTGCCCCTAACCCAGGAGCGCAGCGAATCTCGACCGTAACAGCGGTCGGCTATTCCGCGCCCAGCGCAACGGGGCAGGTGCATCTCAGCCTGTAGTCAGTTCTTCTCTTTCACCGACCATTGCGGTCCCTTATAAACTCCCTCAGATTATTTTGACACCTCGTTTGGCAGGTTGGTAAGTATCTGTAAGGTGTCGTCGCGTCTTGGTACGGAAAAGGTGTCACGGTTGGGCAGTTAGTTCGGTTACATCATTGTACGTTGGGCACTCGCAGATCACGTGATCAGGACTGCCATCTTCAGCACCACAATCACACGCAGGTGTAGCCCGTTTCCAAAAACGACATAAATACACTCCTGGAAATGGAAAAAAAGAACACATTGACACCGGTCTGTCAGACCCACCATACTTGCTCCTGACACTGCGAGAGGGCTGTACAAGCAATGAACACACGCACGGTACAGCGGACACACCAGGAGCCGCGGTGTTGGCCGTCGAATGGCGCTAGCTGCGCAGCATTTGTGCACCGCCGCCGTCAGTGTCAGCCAGTTTGCCGTGGCATACGGAGCTCCATCGCAGTCTTTAACACTGGCAGCATGCCGCGACAGCGTGGACGTGAACCGTATGTGCAGTTGACGGACCGCAGCGACGCACGGATGCACGCCAAGACCGTAGGATCCTACGCAGTGCCGTAGGGGACCGCACCGCCACTTCCCAGCAAATTAGGGACACTGTTGCTCCTGGGGTATCGGCGAGGACCATTCGCAACCGTCTCCATGAAGCTGGGCTACGGTCCCGCACACCGTTAGGCCGTCTTCCGCCCCAACATCATGCAGCCCGCCTCCAGTGGTGTCGCGACAGGCGTGAACGGAGGGACGAATGGAGACGTGTCGTCTTCAGCGATGAGAGTCGCTTCTGCCTTGGTGCCAATGATGGTCGTATGCGTGTTTGGCGCCGTGCAGGTGAGCGCCACAATCAGGACTGCATACGACCGAGGCACACAGGGCCAACACCCGGCATCATGGTGTGGGGAGCGATCTCCCACACTGGCCGTACACCTCTGGTGATCGTCGAGGGGACACTGAATAGTGCACGGTACATCCAAACCGTCATCGAACCCATCGTTCTACCATTCCTAGACCGGCAAGGGAACTTGCTGTTCCAACAGGACAATGCACGTCCCTTCTCTATGTGGCTGCAGATACGTGCTAGGCAGTGTAAAGCAGCTTTGATGAAACCATCACCTAATACCTACCACACAGAGGCCGCGGAACTCAAGTTGAAGGTCACTTGAAGGTCAGTTCCTGAACGTTCATGATTAAAATATCGGCCGTTCGGGATCTTCAGTGTATTTGCAGAAAAGCGTTTAAAATTAGATTAACTCTGCTTTTTATTTATACTGAAACTCAACAAATGGCTATAAAGTCTGTATTTAATATCGTATAACGTTATCATTCGAAGTTCCCCATCTGTATAACAAATATTCACGCGAAAAGCAGCCAGAAGTTTAGTAAGTCCGACCTGGCTAATTTTCACGTTCTACCAATTACAGACCCACAGCTATTCGGGAGTTAAGCATTCGGTCGATTCAGAGGTCTTCTTCGTAAGAGGTGCTCGCCAAAATATTCCGCACAGAGCACGAAACACCCCACGCGGAGTTGTTACTACGATCAGAAAATTCACACGCTCATATCTCTCAAACCATTTAATTTAGAAACACCAGACTTTCATTAAAAATGTTCGTAACTCCAGTCGATTCAGTCACGGTATGTTCGAACCAAAATTAGCTCACTGTTTCCTCATCTTACATAGTAATATTAAGGAGCCATATGACATCGTGTTATTCGTAGGTCAGTTAGCAAGCGGCTCTTCTTGAGGTACTCTCCTGTATGCCCACCCCTTTATTTACGTGAGAACAGCTTAATTCTGATTGGCTGTTGATCTAGACGACCAGTCAGTGTGTTCCTTCCTCATCCAATCACTAATTTGATAGTAATTAATGTCAACAAATCTTCAATTTCGTGTATTTTGTTTAATCAAAATAAACGAAATGCGAAATATTCTTCAAATTGATAAATAAACTTGTTCCGCCTCTAACTTCCATTCTGCCTGCTTTTATACAAAAGCAAGCACACACCGACATACGTCACCCGAATAGCGGTTGCAACGTAACTTTCCCACCGTTCGTCTGTACAAGGTTTTACGTAAAATGAGACTAAATTTTAACGTATGTCCCACATACGCTCTCTCAATCATTCTCACACGGCAAAATGTAATCAAATAATAATTATGACAGATTTTTGTATTACTTAATGCACATTGGCTAAGTTCTAAAAAGAAAATTTTAATTGATCTAATTAATTGATTTTATGCACTGATAACTTTGCAATGGCTTCAAATGATAATGAAAGTGAATCTGTTATTGTTCCTAACTTTTTTAAAAAAAAAGTCATACGTTTTAGGAGTTTTAAATAATTCTCTTTATCTTCAAAATTATAATAAATAAAACTCTCAAATTTTGGAAGCATCATTCCATTAATAACAAAAGGCTGTGTACTAAACTTGAACAAAATCGGATAATAACTAACATGGATTATTTAGATTCGTAGAGGGCATGAATCTTCTTATCGACTGAATGTTAGGGTATGCCGTTCTCACGGCAGGCAGCGTCAACTGTGTTCTGAGCAAAGCGAAAAAGTCATCTTGCAGACACTGTACTAAACCGCTGCGTGCGTTACTGCAAGGAATGTCATATCGTAATAACTTGCTGTGTTACAGTCTTTTTAATTTTTCCCTCGGTTGCCCAATACCACGTTGCCTGTTAACGGATTCTAATGTCTAAAGGACATAGCCCCATCATCACCAGCAAAGCCCCCTCCCCCTTCCCCCCCTCCCTCCAGCAGTTGTTCTGTACGCCCCGACAGAGCGTAACAGCACATTCCGGTGCAGCCTCCTCACAGCCATGGCATGTATCACCCGTGTGAGCCTGTGCGCCCCAACTCCCGTATCCTATAGAGGTCGATATGCTATTGTGATAAAGTCTGATTAAGTTGAGTGGCAAAATGAATCTTCTGCGCCCGATATTGATTAGATTGTTTAAAACTTGTAAAGATCGTTGCTCTATGGCATCTACACTCCTGGAAATTGAAATAAGAACACCGTGAATTCATTGTCCCAGGAAGGGGAAACTTTATTGACACATTCCTGGGGTCAGATGCATCACATGATCACACTGACAGAACCACAGGCACATACACACAGGCAACAGAGCATGCACAATGTCGGCACTAGTACAGTATATATCCACCTTTCGCAGCAATGCAGGCTGCTATTCTCCCATGGAGACGATCGTAGAGATGCTGGATGTAGTCCTGTGGAACGGCTTGCCATGCCATTTCCACCTGGCGCCTCAGTTGGACCAGCGTTCGTGCTGGACGTGCAGACCGCGTGAGACGACGCTTCATCCAGTCCCAAACATGCTCAATGGGGGACAGATCCGGAGATCTTGCTGGCCAGGGTAGTTGACTTACACCTTCTAGAGCACGTTGGGTGGCACGGGATACATGCGGACGTGCATTGTCCTGTTGGAACAGCAAGTTCCCTTGCCGGTCTAGGAATGGTAGAACGATGGGTTCGATGATGATTTGGATGTACCGTGCACTATTCGGTGTCCCCTCAACGATCACCAGAGGTGTACGTCCAGTGTAGCAGATCGCTCCCCACACCATGATGCCGGGTGTTGGCCCTGTGTGCCTCGGTCGTATGCTGTCCTGATTGTGGCGCTCACCTGCACAGCGCCAAACACGCATACGACCATCATTGGCACCAAGGCAGAAGCGACTCTCATCGCTGAAGACGACACGTCTCCATTCGTCCCTCCATTCACGTCTGTCGCGACACCACTGGAGGCGGGCTGCACGATGTTGGGGCGTGAGCGGAAAACGGCCTAACGGTGTGCGGGACCGTAGCCCAGCTTCATGGAGACGGTTGCGAATGGTCCTCGCCGATACCCCAGGAGCAACACGTGACCCTAATTTGCTGGGAAGTGGCGGTGCGGTCCCCTACGGCACTGCGTAGGATCCTACGGTCTTGGCGTGCATCCGTGCGTCGCTGCGGTCCGGTCCCAGGTCGACGGGCACGTGCACCTTCCGCCGACCACTGGCGACAACATCGATGTACTGTGGAGACCTCACGCCCCACGTGTTGAGCAATTCGGCGGTACGTCCACCCGGCCTCCCGCATGCCCACTATACGCCCTCGCTCAAAGTCCGTCAACTGCACATACGGTTCACGTCCACGCTGTCGCGGCATGCTACCAGTGTTAAAGACTGCGATGGAGCTCCGTATGCCACGGCAAACTGGCTGACACTGACGGCGGCGGTGCACAAATGCTGCGCAGCTAGCGCCATTCGACGGCCAACACCGCGGTTGCTGGTGTGTCCGCTGTGCCGTGCGTGTGATCATTGCTTGTACAGCCCTCTCGCAGTGTCCGGAGCAAGTATGGTGCGTCTGACACACCGGTGTCAATGTGTTCTTTTTTCCAATTCCAGGAGTGTATTTTTCAATAATGGCATCTATTTTTCATTAATGGCATCTATTTTTCATTAACGGCATCTATTTTTCATTAATAATCACCCCTGAACATAGAGCCTCACGGCGCTGGAGAAATGTGTTCCCTCTATCCTCACAGTGGGATTCGTAATTAAACTAAGCAGCAAATATATCACCTTTCATGGTGCAATTTCACTTTGGATTCGTGCCCTATTCAGCAAGTGATATCATGGCTCGTTCTACTTCAGGTTGTAAGTGCTCGCGTCTACGACTGCCAACCAGCAGGAGGAGGTAGACTACGCAGACGATCTCGGCTGTGCTCGTGTTTTGCTAAAATTTATTTTCAAAATTACTCAGCTGTACGGAATTTCAGAAGTGGGCTTTGGTCTCTGAAGCTAAAGCTAGTCGCGCTCTGACCCAGTGAGTTTACATGTGGAGTAGGGAAGCTTTCTTCTAAATTCTCTCTTTCACTGTGTGAGTTATCAATGTGAACGTCGTGTATGTGATCTTGATAAATCGTATCCAGCAATTAAGCATATTTGCCCCACACGTGTCGGTCCAGCTGTTGCACTGTATAATGTACCGTGTGTCGAGATTCGCGCACCAGCATTCCAGGTAACTGTGTTTTAACTTAACATATGTGTGTGTGTGTGTGTGTGTGCGTGTGTGCGTGTGTGTGTGTGTGTTACTTTTAATGAGCACATAAATGTTAATTATTTAATTATTGCTTAATTTGTGGCCATTACATCTCACAGCGCCATTCCACTACTAACCAGGCTCTTTAACATCAGTCAAACGGGCCGACTTGGAGCAGGAGAGGCATCACAGGACATTTTAATTTCCAGTGTCTATATTTTTACAAATAAATTCATGAAATTTTGTCAACATCACCAGGGAGGATTCAGGATACACACTCATTGCAGTAGAAGTTCGAAAACATAACTCTAGAATTTATTTAATTTATGAAAAAACGAATGATCTGTTGTATTTTAAAGTTCATGTTTAGAAAAAAAACAAATTTTGTAGATAATTACCTCAATTTTTAATTGATTTGGAAAATTCTAGAGTTTCATATACCTTTAAGTATGGTTTGTATGCTGCGCAAAATTCATCGAACCATCTCTCTTGCTTATGAAGAAAAGTGTACCTATAGCAACTAATGCTGCCACTAGTAAGTGAAAAAAGATGAAATTTCACATGTAAAAAAAATTGTTTCGTTGTGTTTTCGAACTTCCACTGCTATGAGTGTGAATTCTGAATCCTTCCTGGTGATGCTGACCAAGTTTTATGAACTTACTTGTAAAAGTACAGACAGTGGGAATTAAAATGTCCTGTGGTGGCTCTCCTGCGCCAAGTCGGCCCGTTAGACGTCGTACCCCCTTAATAACGTTTCAATGAAATTTATTTTAGTCTTTCGCCCCTACTGTTCTATCTGTACATCAGAGAAGTAATGATGGAAATAAAAGAAAGGTTCAGGAGAGGAAATAAATTTATATGAGGATGATGATGATGATGATGATGACATTGCTATCCTCAGTGAAACTAAAGAAGAATTATATGATTTGCTGGCTGGTATGGACAGTCTGAGTGCAGAATACGGATTGAGAGAAAATCGAAGAAATAGGGAAGTAATGAGAAGTATCAGAAACGAGAACAGCGAGAAACTTAACATAAGGATTGATGGTCACGAAGTAGATGAAGTTAAGAAATTCTGCTACCTAGGCACCAGAATAACCAATGGCCGACGGAGAAGCCGACATCAGACATTTCTGGCCAAGAGAAGTCTACTACTATCAAATCTAGGCCTTAATTTGAGGAAGAAACTTCTGAGAATATACGCCTGGAGCACAGCATTGTATGGTAGTGACACATGGACTGTGACAAAACCGGAACGGAAGAGAATGGAAGCGTTTGAGACGTGGTGCTATAGACGAATGTTGAAAATTAGGTATAAGGAATGAGGAGGGCCCGCGCACAGTCGGAAAGGAACATGTGGAAAACACTGATAAGAAGGGACAGGATGAGAGGACATCTGTGAAGACATCAGCGCCTGACTCCCATGGTATTAGAGAGCAAAAACTGTAGAGGAAGAAAGAGATTGGAATACATCCAGAAAATAACTGAGGACATAGGTAGCAAGTGCTACGCTGAGACTAAGAGGTTGGCACAGGTGAGAAGTTCGTGGCGGACCGCATCAAAGCAGTGAGAAGACTGACGACTCAAAATTATCATGAGTATTGTATAATCAATAAATGCATTGGTATTTTATTGACATCAAATGATCTGTGCAGTGGCGCGTATTTATCAATTTAATTAACTAATACAAGGTGTTTGAAAAATGACCGGTATATTTGAAACGGCAATACAAACTAAACGAGCAGCGACAGAAATACACTGTTTCTTGCAATATGCTTGAGACAACAGTACATTTTCAGGCAGACAAACTTTCGAAATTACAGTAGTTACAATTGTCAACAACAGATGGCGCTGCGGTTTGGGAAACTCTATAGTACGATATTTTCCATATATCCCCCATGCGTAGCAATAATATGGCGTAGTCTCTGAATGAAATTACCCGAAACCTTTGACAACGTGTCTGGCGGAATGGCTTCACATGCAGATGAGATGTACTGCTTCAGCTGTTCAATTGTTTCTGCATTCTGGCGGCACACCTGGTCTTTCAAGTGTCCCCACAGAAAGAAGTCACAGGGGTTCATGTCTGGCGAATAGGGAGGCCAATCCACGCCGCCTCCTGTATGTTTCGGATAGACCAAAGCAATCACACGATCATCGAAATATTCCTTCAGGAAATTAAAGACGTCGGCCGTACGGTGTGGCCGGGCACCATCTTGCATAAACCACGAGGTATTCGCAGTGTCGTGTAAGTCAGTTTGTACCGCCACAAATTCACGAAGAATGTCCAGATAGCGTGATGCAGTAATCGTTTCGTATCTGAAAAATGGGCCAATGATTCCTTTGGAAGAAATGGCGGCCGAGACCAGTACTTTTTGAGGATGCAGGGACGATGGGACTGCAACATGGGGCAGTCCTGTTTATTGATGAAGCCGTCCAGGTAAAAATAAGCTTCGTCAGTAAACCAAATGCTGCCCACATGCATATCGCCGTCATCAATCCTGTGCACTATATCGTTAGCGAATGTCTCTCGTGCAGCAATGGTAGCGGCGCTGAGGGGTTGCCGCGTTTGAATTTTGTATGGATAGAGGTGTAAACTCTGGCGCATGAGACGATACGTGGACATTGGCGTCATTTCGACCGCAGCTGCAACACGGCGAACGGAAACCCGAGGCCGCTGTTGGATCACCTGCTGCACTAGCTGCGCGTTGCCCTCTGTGGTTGCCGTACGCTGTCGCCCTACCTTTCCAGCATGTTCATCCGTCACGTTCCCAGTCCGTTGAAATTTTTCAAACAGATCCTTTATTGTATCGCTTTTCGGTCCTTTGGTTACATTAAACCTCCGTTGAAAACTTTGTCTTGTTGCAACAACACTGTGTTCTAGGCGGTGGAATTCCAACACCAGAAAAATCCTCTGTTCTAAGGAATAAACTATGTTGTCCACAACACACTTGCACGTTGTGAACAGCACACGCTTACAGCAGAAAGACGACGTACAGAATGGCGCACCCACAGACTGCGTTGTCTTCTATATCTTCCACATCACTTGCAGCGCCATCTGTTGCTGAAAATTGTAACTACTGTAATTTCGAAAGTTTGTCCGCCTGAAAATTTACTGTTGTCCCAAGCATATTGCAACAAACGGTGTATTTCTATCGCTGCTCGTTTAGTTTTTATTGCCATTTCAAATATACCGGTCATTTTTGAAACACCCTCTATTTAAATAAATTTGGCCAACTAATCAGAAATTTTGTTTGGTACTTGTTCAATACAAGTGAACGTATGCTCTACGTGCATAGTCATTCTTCGGGTTTGGGAAATCAAAAAAGAGAGATTTTGCGAAGCTGAGCCTACCAGTAGCTTGCCATAGTAAACGACAACAGGTGTCTCACTGTTCATTATTATATACCAGGTGCAAGAGAAATTTCGGTTTTAGTTATGATTCTCGCTGCTGGCATATTTTGAAATTTGTAATTTCTTAAGGAGAAATGATATGCTCAGCCTGGGTTCGCCTTTTGTCGTCTCCTGTCCTTTGTCTACCCTATGTTTAGCACTTATCACAAACGTTATTAAATAATGTAGTAAAAGCATATGGAAGACTACGGCCATTCCTGTACTGCGCTAAATATAAAATTACTTTGGGCCAGCGTGTCAGGCAGTTAAAACACGGGATTTGAGGTTGTGTGTACTCCAAACCGAACACAACTCTGGTGTCAGCGACGTGTGGAGGCAGTCATAAACTTTTCAGAGGTAGCCAGGTCCACAATGAATGACCAGACGGGAGCAGCGAAAGCGCGTAGCGAGGAGAGCCACCGATCATGTTGTCATAACCTGGCTGTTGTGGCCCTGGAGCAAACCACTGCCTCTAGGCAGAGTCCGGCAGCCGCTGAAGCGAGCCGGGAACTTGAGTCTCGCTGTGGCACCCGCTCTGGAGGATGGACTCAGTGCAGACTACTTTGAAGGGCGGTAACAGGTGCAAACATGTCACTCTCTTGAATCAGTTGTGAATAAATATTTGCCACTATTAAAGTTCCAACCCTCCTGTGTCTTAAGTCTACGGTGCACGGAACAATCGCAGAATCGTTTACTGCATGCAACACGCAACTATTCTGTGCACCGCCGACTTCAGACATGCGTGGTGCTCCCCCATTGGAGATGGCCAGCATACAGATCTAAACCGATCATTTTTAAATAAATGATTATTTGCGATAATGACTGTTCCAATAAGTGGTTTTAATTTGTTGTAACGCCAGTTCTCAATTATTTTGTAGCAAAAGTCAAATACATTCACTATCATAAGGGAAAAAAATCCGCAGAGAAACATGGGTTTCATCGTTGCGCAACTACAGGAAAGTTTTAGAATTAATTTTCTTCTTAATGGTCACCACATTTTTATTCAAATGCGGTGTCAGTCTTCAGACTGACTATGCTTTAAAGACGTTATCTATCGCGATATAACAAAAACTCCAGAGGACATGCAGGAACGTATCATGCTTGCTTGTAATTCTCTTCAGCAGGAAACACTACCAGTTATGCTGTATGGGTGAGAGACTGTCTCTCACTGTGCAAAATGAAAAGCCGTTTCGAGTATTTGAAAACAAAATTTTGAGGAAAATTTTCGGAGCAGAAAGTGATGACATTAGCGGAGAGTGGCGAAAACAGCATAACGAAGAGGTTCACCAACTCTATTCAAGCCCTGAAATAATCAGTATCATTAAATCACGTAGGCTGCGATGGGCGGGTCACGTAGCTCGAATGGATGAGGGCAAGGCAGCCCGCAGAGTACTGGTGGGGCACTTAGAGGGAAACGTCCTGTGGGGAGACCGAGGCGTAGGTGGGAGGACAATGTGAAGGCTGATTTGAGGAGCCTAGGTGTTGAAGGTGAATGGCAGGAAATAGCCCAAGGCAGGGACAGGTGGTGAAAATACGTTGCTGCGGTAATTGGCTCTAGAGTCCGGTATGACCAGGAAGTAAGTAAGGAAACACTGCAAGCAGTAAACAATTCTTTCATTCAACGAGTGCACCAGTGTATCGGTGTCCAGCGTCACCACTTTGAGCACCTTTGAATGTTCTACTCCTGGGCAATGGTACAGGAGTCAGTCAATTTTGTGTTACGTTTTAACTTGGTTTTCATTTGTTTTCTGACAACTCCAGCAAGTGGAAGAGTTTGTGGTTCCAGGCTCAAAGTCAGTGTTGTGTTATGTAATTAATAACGTTGTGTTTCAGTGAATGGTACACTGTCATATATTTTTGAATAGGTCATTAGAAGAGGAAAATAACTACCGAATAAAAAATACAGGGTGCCATTTAAAAAAGTCATACCATAGATGTTAAGTCCCATATTGCTCAGAGCCATTTGAACCAAAAAAGTCATACCGCTGTTCATATTTTTGTAAACAACAAAGCTACAACGAAGGGAGATTGATGTCCCCCTGATGGATAAAGCATATTTGCTTGAAAAATTTTGTAATTTTCATCTGGACGAACAGTTACTTAGGGTGGTCAAGATAAATGGGACACCCTGTACATTGCGAACAGCAACGGTCCTCTCACACTTCCCTGTGGTACTCCGGATATCTCCTTTACATCTGTCGCTTTAGTTCCGTTAAGTGTGACGTGTTGAGTTCTATCTGCAAGAAAGTCTTGAATCCAATCGCAGGTCTGCTCAGATACTCCGTAAGCTCGTATTTTTTTTTTCGTTAAACGGCAGTGCGGGGCGGTGTGAAATGCCATACTGAAGTGAAGGAACACGGCGTCACCCTGAGCGCCGTTGTCCACTGCGCTGTGGATCTCATGGAGGAACACAGCGAGCTTCGCTTCTCAGGATCTCTGTTTGCGGAATCCATGTTGACTTCGTTCATTTTCCAAGAAAGTAATAATTCTTGAGCATAAAACATGTTCCATAATTCTACAACAGATTGACGTCAACGATATATGTCTATAATTGTGTGGATCTGCCTTACGGCCTTTCTTAAAAACGGGAAGATGAAACTACAATCGTGTGAGAATAGGTCTAGGTGCTTTGATTGCTCTGCAAGATATCTCACTGGAACTATTCGATGATGTTGACTTCTTCAGCTGAATTCACGACCTGGGACAGAGCACTTCAATGATTGGCTCTATACTGACCTCCGTCAGATGGTGCTGCAGTGCTGAGAAGCAAGCTTCGTCTGTAGACGCTCCTACCATTCGTCGTTGCAGATTACAGCGAGAGATCGCTAATATCAGTCCTAGCGACGCACATTGCTCACTAGTCGATACCACACATCAAACATAGCGATGTCATCAACGAATCTTATCATTTATGTCCTTTCAATCTGAATTTTAACCCCATTTTTTAACATTTTATTCATTTTCTTCATTGTTTCTACGACGTATAGACTGAATTGTAGGAGCAATAGACTACATCCCTGCCTTAAAACCTGATCAGTTAGCCCTTGGTCTTCCAGTCTTATTTTTCTCTCTTCGTTGTTGTAGACATCTTCTATTACTGGTATTTCCCTGTAGCTCAAACCTATTTTTTCTGATGAATCGAACATTTTTTGGATTCTCGTACATCTGTTTTAAGTCGACAAATCCTATGAATAGGAGTTCATGCCTGTATACCAGTAGTAATAATGTCGTGTGGCTAGGGCCTCCCGTCAAGTACACTGTTCGCCTGGTGCAGGTCTTTCGATTTGACGCCACTTCGGCGACTTGAGCGTCGATGGGGATGAAATGATGACGATTAGGACAACACAACACCCAGTCCCTGAGCGGAGAAGATCTCCGACCCAGCCGGGAATCGAACCCGGGCCCTTAGGATTGACATTCTCTCGCGCTGGCCACTCAGCTACCGGTAGTTGATGCCTGTTACAGCTTGCTTCAATTATCAAGCAGAGTTTTAACTGCCTGTCTCCTTTCCTAAAGACTTACCGTTATCCAATAGTTCCTTAATATTATCTTTCAGTGCTCTGCGTGTTGGTTTTGTCAACGGGGATGTGTGAGATGTTAAGAGGACTGAACAAGAGTTCTTGCACTTTTCTACTCTTTTGATGTTTTGAACTGTGCAGAAGACAGCCTAGACACAAAGTAAACCTTGAATTCACGACTGACATCGCGCATTTGTAAAGTTCCTACTTGTTACAGCCTACACTCTACCACACCATCACCAGGCGTCGTAGTAGTGTCTTACTTCAGTAGCATATTTTCCAGGTAGTAAGCCTTATATGTACCAAATTATAGATGATATTGCTTCACGCCCTCTCGATTTATATTTACATATGAATCGCTATCTTCACCCCCAAAATTACGGTGTGAGGCCTGCCTCAGTTTACACTTGCATCTTCAGCTCCATGAACAGTATGTTGGGGATGTCTCATCCCATCTCCCACTGCCAACAATAATTGTTTTCTGGTACTAAGAGATATAAAGTAATAAATAGAACAGATGAACATGTAATGATGACTTGTGATGTGAAGAACAATTTGGAACCTACACTAAATTATACAAATGAAGATGGCACCAAGCACGCAAATAATAAGTGAACGAATGAATAGATGCTACTGTCCGACCGGCAGCTGTGGCAATGCGGTTGTAGGTGCTTCGGTGTGAAACAGAGCGACCGTTACGGTCGCAGGTTCCAATCCTGCCTCGTGCATGGATGTGTGTGATGTCCTTAGGTTAGTTAGGTTTAAGCAGTTCTAAGTGTAGGGGGACTGCTGACCTCAGAAGTTAAGTCCCATAGTGCTCAGAGACATTTGGACCATTTTGTCCCATAGTGCTCAGAGACATTTGGACCATTTGTTGCTGTCTGATTACAGTATGCTCTGCTAGTCATAAGGTACACAACGTAGTTATACTCTTAAGTCAAAAGAGCCGGTGCACAACGAAGGAATTATCCGAATGGAATGGAAATCACTAGGTGTGATGTACTGGGTGATCAAAAAGTCAGTATAAATTTGAAAACTGAATAAATCACGGAATAATGTAGATAGAGAGGTACAAATTGACACACATGCTTGGAATGACATGGGGTTTTATTAAAACCAAATAAATAGAAAAGTTCAAAAAATGTCCGGCAGATGGCGCATCATCTGATCAGAATAGCAATAATTAGCATAACAAAGTAATACAAAGCAAAGATGATGTTCTTTACAGGAAATGCTCAATATGTCCACCATCATTCCTCAAAAATAGCTGTAATCGAGGAATAATGTTGTGAACAGCACTGTAAAGCATGTCCAGAGTTATGGTGAGGCATTGCCATCGGATGTTGTCTTTCAGCATCCCTAGAGATGTTGGTCGATCACGATACACTTGCGACTTCAGGTAACCCCAAAGCCAATAATCGCACGGACTGACGTCTGGGGACCTGGGAGGTGAAGCATGACGAAAGTGGCGGCTGAGCACACGATCATCGCCAAACGACGCGCGCAAGAGATCCCACGCGTGTAGTAATATGGGATGCAGCGCCATCCTGCATAAACATCCTAGGTTCCAGCAGGTGTTTATCAGCCAGGCTAGGGATGATGCGCTTCTGTAACATATCGGCGTACCTCTCACCCGTCACGGTAGCAGTTACAAAACCAGAATCACGCATTTCCTCGAAGAAAAAAGGCCCAATAACGGTAGATGTGGTAAATCCAAACCATACCGTGACTTTTTCGTCGTACAAACGAGTTTCCACGACAGTTCTAGGATTTTCGGTAGCCCAAATTCTGCAGTTTTGGGCGTTGACAGACTCTCGGAGCGTGAAATGAGCTTAGTCGGTCCACAACACGTTACTCAACCAATCGTCATCTTCCGCCTTCTTTTGAAACGCCCACACCGCAAATGCCCTCCGCTTCACTACATCGCCAGGTAACAGTTCATGATGCCGATGGATTTTGTACGGATAGCATCGGAGGGCGCCAACCAAACAGTAGTGTATGGAAAGCCGGTGCGACGTGCATAGACGAACCTGCTACAGTCTCTATTTCTTCCTGAACTGTCTCAGCAGCATTACGCCTTGTGCTCGCTCGGCCACTACGGGGTCTATCGTCTAAACAACCCGTGGCTTCGAACTTAAAAATCATTCTCGCCACAGCTGCATTTGTCAACGGACCTTTACCCGCCCAAATCCTATGCCGATAGGATAGTAATGCTGAACTAGCACATCCCCCATTTTGATGATACAGCTTCAGTAAAAGCACCTTTTCAGGTTACGTCAACATGCTGAGACTGCTGGCGCATCTGATTCTCTCTCTCATTACGGCTCCTTTTATACACGATTGCCATGCGCAGTCACTGACTTTTTGCTGTCCAGCGCCATCTGCCAAACATTTTGGGACCCTTTTTTCCTAATAAAACCCCATGTCATTCCGAGCATATGTGTCAATTTGTACCTCTCTCTCTACATTATTTCGTGGTTTATTAAGTTTTCAAATTTATAGTGACTTTTTGGTCACCGAGTGTATGTACTGACAAACAAATGATTATAATTTCAGTAACATTTTATGATTTATTCGAGAGTAACAGCTTCACACATTGATAAAGTCAATAATCCCTTGGTCCACCCCGCCCTTATACGACCATTTATTTGGCTTGGCGTTCAGTGGTAGAGTTGATGGCTGTCCCCTTGAAGGATATCATTCCAAATTCTGTCCAAATGCCGCATTAGATCGTCATATATTGACCTGGTTGGAGAGCTCTGCCCATAATGCTTGAAATGTTCTGATTTGGGGAGAGATCCGCCGACCTAACTGGCCAGGGTAGGGTGTGGCAAGTACAAAGACGTGCAGTACAAACACTTGCCGTGTGTGGGCGGGCATCGTCTCACTGAAATGTAAGTCCAGGCTGGCTTGCTATGAACGGCGACAAACCGGTGTCGTGGACGATAACCTCACGCGTCCTGCTCTGAAAAGAAATGACACCCCAGGTCATCACTGCCGGCTGTCGATCCGCATAGCGGATGACAGTCCACTGTCCGGGGCGACTCCACACAAGTCTTCGGCTTCCAATCTCATTCACTAGAGTGGAACTGTCTTCAGTGAGGAATCCTACTTGAACAGTGATAGTTCCTCAAGAAAATACATCTACACGTCGTGACTTGCTACTAGCGGCGCCTCATTGTTAAGAATCACAAAAGAAGGTGCAGTAATCGTTTGTGACCAGGAAACTTGACTTGCCTGCGTGAGTGATTCACTTTATTCTGAAAACTGGAATCACACTACCTTTCGCGTTAGACCAGTAAAGTTTTCGTCCTTACATTGTGTGGCATCCCTTAAGGGGAACTTGAGGTGTGTTTTTTCCCACCTCCGCGTTGCAAATGTTTTGAGTGAAATGCCCAGTCGATGCGCTGTTGTTTTCTCGTCAATTCTACCAACATTGAGAGTTGTTTAGTTCTCGGGGTTTTGTAAAATTCCTGGATTCATGTCTCGTCGCTGTGCAGCCTATGAAAAGGATTGCGGAAGACTCCCAAATAAATTCCAAAGTACAGTGGAGTTTTTAATACCAATATATTTCCAGGACTCTGGTGTCCGAGCCTGGTGAACTGTAGCGGTTACATAACATGTACCCAAAGCTAACATCAAACGACACAGAGTTCACAAAAATCAACAAACGAGTGAGCCTACAATACATTTGCTCGCAACCCTAGCCAAAAAATGAGTGTCCCAAGGCGCCTGCGTGACCTCCATTTATACTTTTGTTAACAGTTACCTACAATGAAAATTACAATTTAATGTAAAATCACAATTAAAAGTTAAACCGAATATGAGCTACACATTGCTAAAACTTTACAATCTCAGTGCTGAACAAGGTGTACCTATTTTGAACTTAGTTACGAGTTAATATAACATTTTCTGACTAATTGTGTTACAGGTAACAATTACATTTCTAAATTTGTTTATAACAAATGAACTAGTGCCTGAATTTTAGTGCTAACATGTATTGGAGATTCAATTAACGTGCTTTATTTATGTGTTCTATTTGAATTGCTGTAGTAATTTTATACTGATAGGTTTACTGGTACATCCTGACCATGTTCTACATTTCTTTCGATTAGTTACAGTATTAATTTCACATTTATATAATGTTTCTCACATAAGAGCAATATCAGCAAAGTATCGTTTTCGAATTAAATGTATAATGAAATAGTGGTTATTTTTGTATGTAATTTGGAAACAGGTCACTTTACAATTCGACAAATAGGACTGGTTTTATCTTTAATGCTCTCCGAGGGGTTCTGATAGGTAGTAATGAGATACAGTAATATTTCAAGCTTCACTATATCTGGCCCGAAAGAAGCCTATCTTTGAGAATTTTTTTCTGGGAATGTGTTATAGATAGCAATGTAAAATTTGGTCAAAATTATTTATATTTCCGCAACAAATTGGAATTTTTACGACCGGAAGTGTCAAAACAAAAAAGGCGAAAGTGCCGTCGGAACGAAACAAAATTACGACGTAGGCCTCCACGCGCGGTATGTCACAGGTCAGCAGGCTCGTCTGAAATCAAAATTGAGTTGACGTTAGCGAATCATATACGATTCTCTAGGAGTTGTACCTCGCTTGAGTTATTTGGACCATAGTAAACAAAATGGCGGCCATTTGAAAAAAAAGAGGGTTTTTCTCATCGATTTTTCGAATACGTAGGCCAAGTAAAACTATGGATCGGAATAAAAGTGGTACAAATCCTTGACAATTTAGTTAGCTTCGTCGGAAACAAAGAATCATGTCAATCGGTTCAGTAGGTTTGAACTTACCATACCGCGCGATAAACACGTCATTTCGAGAAAAACGCGATTGACGTTTTGACTACATATAAATGCAATATTATGCAACGTACGTTCAATCCGCTATTCCAGGTCCATGAACTAGTCCTTCCTCTTCCTCATAGGGGGTGTTCTGCTCGACCTGGGCCATCCTGCGCTGCTCCAGAGCCGCTCGTACGGCCGATGACAAGCGGTCTTCGGCTGCTTGAATCCGGTGGTCGTCCGAATGCTTGGCGAACTGCGTCGAATAGAGTCCCACGGTGACGTCCATCTTTGTCATGGTCTTAAGAATTGCTGAATACCCTTCGTTGAAACTGATTACTGCCAGGAAAGTCGCACCAGAATGCAAACGCTTGGGAGCTACCTTCCAAACACACGCGTTCAAACTTTCATTTGAATTTTGTGTGTTTCCTCCCAAGCGCCGGTACAATAACTCGTCCTCCGAAAGAAAAAACTGTTGCGTGACAAAGCCCGATTTGAGGCAGGTGCATTTTTTTGTTTAACCGCGAATAACAAACATTTCCGTTCCGTATTCGGAAGAACCGTTTCAGGGGTGGATTCTAACCATTTTTATGGATCGAAAAACACAATTAAAAAAAAAATCGATTTTTTGAATCAAAAGATAGTACACCTCCCCTTAAGGAAAAGGATATTCGTGCATTGCTTGATTTTCCTTTACTTTTTTACCGTCACACAGTTTATTTGCTCTCCCGGCAAAAATGTTTTTGGTACTTGGATACACATTTATATCAACTCTGAATCACAACTGCAGTTTACGACAGTAATTATTACATTTGGCTAGACTGGTCATACATATTAAAGAAACTGGGGAGTGGCTTTTCTACAGAGAAATTGAAAGAAGAGGAGGAATTTTTTTTTATCGGTGAAGAAAGTACTCATGAATAGTGACGGCAGAGCTGCATAACTTAGCGGCGTTTCCTCGAATTACGTAGAGAAAGTCCGCCGTTCACGACGCAAAGAGGTTAGCAATATCACCAACAGATGGCAGGTGAGGCTCCCTACAACATCTGCCAAACAAGACTGGCCTTCCTTTCCCTTACTTTCTCCATGCCAGCTATTTAATCCCACTGAATATTATTGCTTTACAAAGATTTATCATTCATATTGTACAACCTGACGAATGACTTTCTAAATCTCTCCGAAAAAGTATATGAATCGTTAGAAAAACGTCAAACCTTATTATGCGCCCAGACCCACGGAATTATACAGCGTATCGTGCTGACATCTCTCGGGCGCACGAAAAGTAACAAAAAAAGGCGACGCAGCATCGCACCACCCCTATTGCGGATTGTTACATTGGACTCATAGACATCTTTCTGCAGGACAGGAAACTGTATGTCCGAGACGACAATAAAAACTCCGAAATGAAACTGATCTCCGCAGGAATTCCGCAGGGCTCTGTCATTTCGCCTCTGCTTCTCAACTTATATATAAATGACATCCCAACAGTTCCCCTTGTTATGCGGGCGATACCGCCTTTCTGACAACTGGACGACACTTGGACCAGCTAATCGCTAGGATGCAGCGGCAACTTGCTGTAACAGAACGCTGGGCGATGCAAAATTAGATAACTACCAACCCGACGAAGACGACAGCCGTTATGTTCACCCGGGGGAACCAGATCTGAACGACGGACTCCAAGTAGCTGATCAATTTATCCCATGGTCGCCGGGAGTGAAGTACCTCGGAGACTACCTTGACAAAAAACTGCTCTTTACACAGCATATTGACAAGAAGACGGCAGCCCAGAAGATGGCAAGGTCATTGATTCCGTTCCTGAAGAGTAATGATCTAAACCCTAGGACTAAACTCCAACTGTATAAGGCAACGGTGGAGCCCACAATGTTATATGGCTCCACCTCGTTGGGAACTACGTGCGTCTCCAACTACAACAAACTACAAACGCTGCTATCGATGGATCACTGGAGCTCCAGGGTGCACAAGAAACATCGACATCCGCTAGGAACTCCATGAGACCACTATACAAGAGAAGTTCCATGACAAGGCTCTACGAGTTTTTGACAAGATCGATGCCCTTAGGGACGAAGTTCGACAATTAGAATCGGTAGGAACGGTAAACACTGCAAGATGGCACATGTATAGTGTCCAGAAGTCAATTACGTTTCACCCCCCATACGCAATCTGCAATAACACGAGGAAGCAGTCACACATAACAGCCTAGACACATCTCACCCTCCACAGCAGATAGACATCACCCAAGCCTCTGAATGTGCAATAAGTAAAGCGTTAGAATGAAATTTTCACTCTACAGCGGAGTGTGCGCTGATGTGAAACTTCCTGGCAGATTAAAAGTGTGTGCCGGACCGAGACTCGAACTCGGGACCTTTGCCTTTCGCAGGCAAGTGCTCTACCGACTGAGCTATCCAGGCACGATTCACGCCCCGTCCTCACAGCTTTACTTCTGCCAATACCTCGTCTCCTACCTTCCAAACTTCACAGAAGCTCTCCTGCAAACCTTGCAGAACCAGCACTCCTGGAAGAAAGGATATAGCGGAGACATGGCTTAATCAAAGCCTGGGGGATGTTTCTAGAATGAAATTTTCACTCTACAGCGGAGTGTGCGCTGATATGAAACTTCCTGGCAGATTAAAACTGTGTGCCGGACCGAGACTCGAACTCGGGACCTTTGCCTTTCGCGGCCAAGTGCTCTACCAACTGAGCTACCCAAGCACGACTCACGCCCGGTACTCACAGCTTTACTTCTGCCAGTACCTCGTCTCCTACCTTCCAAACTTTACAGAAGCTCTCCTGCGAACCTTGCAGAACTAGCACTCCTGGAAGAAAGGAGGGAAGGTTTTGCAGGAGAGCTGTAAAGTTTGGAAGGTAGGAGACGAGGTACTGGCAGAAGTAAAGCTGTGAGGACAGGGCGTGAGTCGTGCTTGGGTAGCTAAGTCGGTAGAGCACTTGCCCGCGAAAGGCAAAGGTCCCGAGTTCGAGTCTCGGTCCGGCACATAGTTTTAATCTGCCTGGAAGTTTCAAGTAAAGTGTTTTCCTTTTACCGTTACATACCATCCTAGAAGAATAAATCATCAAGGATGATTTCTTCACACTACACAAAAAAAAATCTCGAAATAATTATCTAGCTGGGACGCAAATCCGTAGATGATGTACAGATACAGAGAGACAAAAGTAAAACAGGGTGTCATTCAAGAGAAAGAGCGTCACAATTGATCGTTGGTCCGCCTTGTGCCTTGTTCCAGCAACTGTTCGGCTTGGCATTGATTGGTAGAGATGTTAGACGCCCTCCTGGGAAATATCGAGCAAATTCTTTTCCATCGGCGCGTTAGACAGTCAAAATACTGAGCTGGTTGCAAGGCATAACGCTCCAAACCTTCTCATTGGGGAAATATCTGACGACTTTTATGGCAAAGTTAGGCTTTCACAACCACAAAGACATGAATTTGAAACTCTCGCCATGTGCAGAAGGTCTTCATCTTGGTGAAAAGTAAGCCCAAGATGGCTCGCCATGAAGCGTGTCCTGTCACTGAAGACAATTCTACTCCAAGCCCCAATGATAGCGAAGACGCCCTGGACAGCGGTAGGATACCAGTGTGACTGCCATGCACGATACGGCCTGACAGCGAGAAGCGATGCTCTAGGCTGTCATTTCATTTCATACAGGGTGCCGCACGAAATGTGTCACCACTTTGTTTTTGAATATAAGCTTTGTCAATGCAATCTGAAAGGAACATATGCTACAATGAAGAGCCGTCCATGGAGATTTGTTCTAACTCAACACATGCTCAATATGTCCACCATTTCGTTTCCTAACTTCCTTCAAACGAACGTTAAAGTTAGTGATTACCCTATGGCACATGTCTTCCGTAATTTCAAGCTTCAATAATAAATCTTCTGAGCTCCATTAAATCACGTGGACGTACCCCCAAAGAAAAAAGTCACATTGATTGAGGTCTGGACTATTGGGGGCCAATTTTGTCCGTCACTGAAGCGACCTGGAAACCTGAGTGAATTGATTCGATTGTCGAAATTTTCGTGTAAAAACTACAACAGTGTGTGCAGTATGTGGTCTTGCTCCATCTTCCATAAACCACTGCGTGTTGAAGGGCAAGGCAGTAGCAAGAAGCTGTGGAATGAAGCTATTGCGAAGCATGCTCAAATAACGCTCGCTGTTCACAGTTTCTTCAAAGAAAAAGGGTCCAATAAGTCCGTGACTGGAAATTGCTGCCCACGCTGTAATCCTCGGAGCATAATGTTGTCGTTCATGAAGCATTTGTGGGTTTTCAGTGGTCCAAAAGCGTACATTTTGTTTGTTAACCACACCGTCTAAATGAAAATGCGCCTCGTCTGAAAACCAAACGTTGTTGGTAGTTTCTTCCCTATCCTCCGCCCACTGAACTCACAGTAGTCTCTGCTGCTTGTGTTCTTCAGTGAGCTTCTGTGCACAGGTCATCTTGTATGGGTACATATGGAGGTCACTTTTAAGAATGCGTTGAACGGAGCGTCTGGATATTCCCAGTTGCACTGCTGCTTATCTACACGACTTCCCAGGACTTCTCTGTACAGCAACTCGTACCGCTTCAATATTCTCCGGCGAACAAACAGGCTCAGGCAGAGGTCGCTTCGCTTCCAATACTGTTCCTTCCTGTACAAATTTATCGTTCATCCTGTGGATGGTTTTCTTGCAAGGGACCCATCGTGTGTTAAACCGTTGTCAAAAACGCCTCTGAGTCACAACAAGGCTTCTCGTTTCATGAAACAGAAACACAATTGCCGATCGTTGCTGTGTTGTCAGTCTTCCACTGTCAGCCATTGCTGCATACTAGTCTCCTAGCGGCAGTATCGTGAATTACGCGTCATTTGGTAACTCATTTGTTTTTCCAAGCTCTGCAGGTACTGCTGTGGAGATCCCAGCGGGATATTTAATGTGCGCCGTAAATTGTGAAAGAAACAATTGGTAACACATTTCGAGCGCCACCCTGTAGCAGGACCCCTTAGGTTGTCTTACAGCACAGCGATTCGTCGACGACATTCAACTTGCCATCTCCTTGGTTTCATGGAAAGCCATCCTGGGCTTACATTTCAGCAAGATAGTGACCGCCCACACATTGGAAGTATTTCAACTGCTCGTCTTCGTACTTGACAAACGTAACTCGGTCAGCAAGATCACCAGGTCTCTCCCCAATTGAGAACGTTTGGAGCATTATGGGTAGTGTCCTCCAGCCAGCTCAGAATGTTGACGATGTAACTTGACAGGTGGAGAGAATTTGGGCAATGTCCCTCAGGAGGAGATCAATTAATGCCAAGCGGAATGACTGTTTGGAAAGGCACCAGCGTTATTTACTTGCCCAATTTGTGAAGCTGTTTCTCTTGAATAAATCATCCAACTCTTCTGAAATAATCATTTATTTGTTTGTACATGTACATCACATTTACCGATTTCTGTCCCATTCGGATACATGGTGTGTCGTCTTTTTCTTTGTCTTGAGTGTATTACACGGCGCCGGCCGGGGAGGGCGTGCGGTTCTAGGCGGTACAGTCTGGAACCGCACGACCGCTACGGTCGCAGGTTCGAATCCTACCTCGGGCATGGGTGTTGTGTGATGTCCTTAGGTTAGTTAGGTTTAAGTAGTTCTAAGTTGTATGGGACTGATGACCTCAGATGTTAAGTCCCATAGTGCTCACAGCCATTTGAACCGTTTTGTATTACGCGTATTCCCAAGAGATGGGGTGAGAATGGCTTCTCTGCGTCTCAAAACTATTCACGCACCTTGACATGTTTCACTTTAACAAAGCTGTCCCTTAACGGAAAGTAGGAATCTGTGACAGAAAGTTCTCAAGGCTCAATCAGGATTAAACTCCTGGCCTTTAGACAATGTAGCATTTAGTCAGCCGATTATCGTAAGATGCGTAAATAAGAACATTTCAGTTTTTTTTTTTTTAATTTTGATGTTAACTGGCCTAGTCTTTGACGTGCTTGCTATCTTTGTTCTGCTATTAAATTTAAGAAAGTTTTACAGAGCACGAAATCTTAAAATTTGCCGTAACTGCAGTCGATGCTTCTGCAGAAAGCCTCTCTCTTCTTCACCATGACAGACTATATCTCGTATCGGCTTTCTCAAGTACTGATTGGAGTCGTGTGCCTTTAGTTACTATCAGTTGCAGTCATTTGCTTTATAACATATTTTAGTGTCGTCCACAGTGGCCATTACGTGGAGATGACACACGCTTCCTGAATTTATACCAGAAACTAAGAAGGTGTTAAAGTGCACGGAGATGGTTCAACAAGAAATCTACACACCTTGTGAAACCATGGAAAGTACATCATATCATTTTGCTGTTTAAGAGTGCACCAGTCTCATAGACGTTATATTCGTGTCGACAGAATCAGCAACAGCGCTGGAATTTAATTAATGGCTCTAAGCTCTATGGGAATTAACATGTCATCAATCCCCTAGATTTAGAAGTACTTAAACCTAACTAACTTAGGGACGTCACACACATCCATGCCCGAGGCAGGATTCGAACCTGCGACCGTAACAGTAGCGCAGTTCCGAACTGAACTGCCTAGAACCGCATCCTTTCAGATGCACGTTTCCAATTACGAGACATATCTCGAACACTCTGGATCATCTTCAGGTCCAAGTAGCTGTGCCGGTAACCCCTCTTCTCTGTTCAGATCCTTATATCAGAGTATTGTATTAATGTATAAAGTTAGTCCATGTAATTAAAAAGTGTACAACTGAGACTGGAAAACTAATCAGACAAGATAGTAAAGAGTTTAGTTGACAGTTACGTTGACATTTCTGTGGATCGAAAATAGTGTAGCTAATGGCACTCATTTTAATGTAATTTCAAAGTTTGCAACAGGAAAAGATAGACGAAAGGTGTTCTAAGCTACATGTTAGTCACCTGTCACTAAGTCGGTTTTTGATTGTTTGCACTGCTTCATTGATAATCGTTTACGCTGTGTTACTTATAAAGATGTGTTTTACTTATGTGTTTGCTTTCGCAGAAACTGTTCACAAAACAGTTAACATTTTGCTTCGGTTACTTAATGAAAAAGTTGCTTCCGAAAAAAAGATACTTTTGTGAGTTCGTGTGGTTGGGGGAGGCTTGACAAAAGACGGCACCGGCTGCCGAACAACCTAGCAAGCTTCAAGCTCCCATCCCCAGCGAAAGTGCGGAAGAAATACAGGACATATAGTTTTAAACTTAGCATCAAAGTTGAGGAACACGAAGAAGACGAAGAAATTCTCCATCTTTCGAACCAACATAACGTATGAAGGATGAAGCACATGGGGACTTAATAAGCACCGCAAGTAAAGGGAATTCCTGATCATAGGTAGCCTTAATTTGGGGAAGACATTTCTGATAATTTACGTCTGGAGCACAGAATTTTTCGGAAGTGAATAGCGATAAATAATAAAATAGGGAAGGAATAAAGTGGAAGATCTGACATGTGCTGCTACAGAAGAATATTACAGAAGAAAATTAAGAGGACTCAATGATGTCCTCCGTAGAAGCGGTTAGGATGGGGTATGCTCTGTGCAAAACCGTAGTCGACAGGACAAAATAAGAAAGGTATTACGGCACCAGGGTATGGTATTAGGGCCTTGGTTCCAAACTTTGAGACCATTACCCCTGAGTGCAATCATACACTCCTGGAAATTGAAATAAGAACACCGTGAATTCTTTGTCCCAGGAAGGGGAAACTTTATTGACACATTACTGGGGTCAGATACATCACATGATCACACTGACAGAACCACAGGCACATAGACACAGGCAACAGAGCATGCACAATGTCGGCACTAGTACAGTGTATATCCACCTTTCGCAGCAATGCAGGCTGCTATTCTCACATGGAGACGATCGTAGAGATGCTGGATGTAGTCCTGTGGAACGGCTTGCCATGCCATTTCCACCTGGCGCCTCAGTTGGACCAGCATTCGTGCTGGACATGCAGACCGCGTGAGACGACGCTTCATCCAGTCCCAAACATGCTCAATGGGGGACAGATCCGGAGATCTTGCTGGCCAGGATAGTTGACTTACACCTTCTAGAGCACGTTGGGTGGCACGGGATACATGCGGACGTGCATTGTCCTGTTGGAACAGCAAGTTCCCTTGCCGGTCTAGGAATGGTAGAACGATGGCTTCGATGACGGTTTGGATGTACCGTGCACTATTCAGTGTCCCCTCGACGATCACCAGAGGTGTACGGCCAGTGTAGGAGATCGCTCCCCACACCATGATGCTGGGTGTTGGCCCTGTGTGCCTCGGTCGTATGCAGTCCTGATTGTGGCGCCCACCTGCACGGCGCCAAACACGCATACGACCATCATTGGCACCAAGGCAGAAGCGACTCTCATCGCTGAAGACTACACGTCTCCATTCGTCCCTCCATTCACGCCTGTCGCGACACCACTGGAGGCGGGCTGCACGATGTTGGGGCGTCAGCGGAAGACGGCGTAACGGTGTGCGGGACCGTAGCCCAAATTCATGGAGACGGTTGCGAATGGTCCTCGCCGATACCCCAGGAGCAACAGTGTCCCTAATTTGCTGGTGCGGTCCCCTACGGCACTGTGTAGGATCCTACGGTCTTGGCGTGCATCCGTGCGTCGCTGCGGTCCGGTCCCAGGTCGACGGGCACGTGCACCTTCCGCGACAACATCGATGTACTGTGGAGACCTCACGCCCCACGTGTTGAGCAATTCGGCGGTACGTCCACCCGGCCTCCCGCATGCCCACTATACGCCCTCGCTCAAAGTCCGTCAACTGCACATACGGTTCACGTCCACGCTGACGCGGCATGCTACCAGTGTTAAAGACTGCGATGGAGCTCCGTATGCCACGGCAAACTGGCTGACACTGACGGCGGCGGTGCGCAAACGCTGCGCAGCTAGCGCCATTCGACGGCCATCACCGCGGTTCCTGGTGTGTCCGCTGTGCCGTGCGTGTGAACACTGCTCTCGCAGTGTCCGGAGCTAGTATGGTGGGTCTGACACACCGTTGTCAATGTGTACTTTTTTCCATTTCCAGGAGTGTATTTTTAGTTAGTATCCCCGCCCCACCCCTAACTGAATCTTAGAACAATTTTATTTTTAAAATGAAAGATAAAAAATACAAGGAGAGTTGAATAAACGGGTTGGTTTTATTCGGGATACCACTACGTCACACTGTTTACGATTCATTTGACTACAAATTCCTATTTTTCAACGTAACATCTGGCCTTACACCACCTTACTCGGAGGTACTGTATGCCCGCATGTTACCGTACCGTACACTACATGCAGATAAGCTTCACACACACCCCACACAGTGAGATGATCTATATCCGATCTCCCACTAATATATAACGATCCTGAATGTTCCAGGAATGCAGCGGCTGCAGCAAACTCGTATACATCGCCATCGCCTGCCACGGTAATGGTGCATGATACCCAAACTAACAAACCCAACCTTGCGTGAACTATCGCAGCTAGTAGGTCACTACTGCTCTTACTACCCATCCCACTGTCGCAGAGGTTTTTTCCCCACGGTACGAGCCATGGCACTTTTTTCCCTCTGCTCTTCAAATCGCTACCCTCGCTCGCGTTTCGTCCACTATCACCTGATGGACCGTGTTAATTCGTAGTCTTACCCAGACGCACGGACAACATCACAGCCCAGCATCCTGTGAACCACCTGTTAAATAACTAACATGTTGACGGAGGTGACTGTAGAACTTTTGGTTTGATCACCACATTGGTGTGGGTGTGGAGGGGACTCCATCTCCATGTGGTCGTTGTGAGAGCCAGCGTCTTGCTGTATCAGTAGCTCCCCATACTGCTTCTCCCGCAGTGCAACCTGTATTGTGCCCCACAGATGGCAGTCTGAAGGTGCGCGATCCGCCTTGTAGGGTGGATGAGGAAGAAGTCTAGTGAAGCCCCGTGAGCTTGCCTCAGATGTGAAGACTTGTCAGACCTTGAGCTATCATAAGGACGTTCGTTTGCATTTTTGAGGCCACGAACACGCTGAAGTCGTTTCTTCAGTTTCCTGAGGGTAACACAACACACTTCAGAGCACCTGGTTGTGCCATGAGCGAGGACATGAGAAAAGTACAACGAATTCAAGAGTCCCAGAAGACATTGTTGCTCTTCGTCGTCTTCTATTAGGCGGCAAGGAGCCCAACGTGTTTTGAGAACCCCAATTGGTGGATGGGTGTGACAGAGTTATCAAAAGAGACGTCCAGTTGTGCAGCGAGGTTTCTGATTGTGATTGGCAGATCATCTCGAATGGGAGTGTCCGCACGTTCCAACGCTGCAGGTGTCACAGCTGTGTGCAGCTGACCAGTACGTTCGAGATGAGACAGGTTTGCGCGACCTTGTTGCGATGATGACAGCCTCCTCGCCCAATGACTCACCGAGCTTTTGTTCGGTGCCAGGTCCCTGTAGACATGGTGGAATGCTCTGATTTTCCGCCAAAAGGACAGCTAACTGCCTGGAACACACTTCCGTTATATGTCATTTCGAAGGCTACCAATCGGAACGTTATGAAACTACATGAGTTGAAACGGGAATCTGAAGAAAGCTCACAACAAATTCTCCATTTTTTTCACTCTAAATTAGACGAGAAAAATGTTTGTTACATTGCTTATTGAATGTCCCTCGTATTTAGAGATTGTACGTGTTCCGTTAACCACGTTTTAGTGTGTCGAAGAGACAATTGGTCCTTATTTCTAACAAAGCTTTTCTAAACAAAGACATAGCAATTCTCAGTGCATTGCAAGTGCTACCTACAGTTCCTTCTCAGAAAAACAGGCTAACTATCCACATTGATGGTAGACACTTGCTACAAAACATGCTTCCTCTGCAACACTCCTCCACCTACTGACATTTGCTTCACCCACACCCTGCACCCAAATTAAAAATCAACGAAATTAAAATGTGTCCCCAAATTTACTGTCTGTAAATAACTTGACTGCTGGGCTGTTTACTGGAAGACCTCAGAATGCCAATATTTTGTGTCTGACCACTGCCACTAATAATTATTATACTAATAATTATAATAATAATTATTATTATTATAACTGATTAAGATAGGTATAAAACAGCCAACCAACTGAAACTAAATTCTACTCTTACCAAGTTATGACACAACTACGGGTGCCTTCATCACAAAATTCGCAATTACCAAAACAAAATATACGCTGAAGAACCAAAGAAACTGGTACACCTGCCTAATATGGTGTAGGGCCCCCATAAGCACGCAAAAGTGCGGCTACACGCCTTGGCATGGATTCAAGTAATGTCTGAAGTAATTACTTTTGAATACATTCTGGTAGTGAACAGTGATCAATGTGTTACAAATATTTACTATCAAAAACAGTCTTGATCACTATTTATTACGGTATTTTTTGACCGGTTTCCACCACTATTACTTCACCGTAATAAATCAGTTGTGATCAAGACTATTTTTGGTGGTAAAAATGTCTGAAGTGCTGGAGGGAACTGACACCATGAATCCTGCAGGTCTGTCCATAAATCCGTAAGAGTACGAGGGGGTGAAGATCTCTTCTAAACAGCACGTTGCAAGGCATCCCAGATATGCTCAACAATGTTCGTGTCTGGGGAGTTTGGTGGCCAGCGGAAGTGTTTAAACTCAAGAGAGTTCGTGGAGCCAGTCTGTACCAATTCTGGACGTGTGGCGTGTCGCATTGTCCTGCTGGAATTGCCCAAGTGCGTCGGAATGCACAACGGACTTGAGTAGCTGCAGATGATCAGACAGCATGCTTACGTACGTGTCACCAGTCAGAGCCGTATCTAGACGTATCAGGCAGGGGTCCCATATCACTCCAACTGCACACGCCCCAAAGAATTAGAGAGCCTCCTCGAGCTTGTACAATTCCCTGCTGACATGCAGGGCCCATGGAGTCATAAGGTTGTGTCCATACCCGAACACGTCCATCCGCTCGATAGAATTTGAAACGAGACTCGTCCGATCAGGCAAAATGTTTCCAATCATCAAACCACTGTCGGTGTTAAAGCGCCCAGGCGAGTAAAGCTCTGTGTCGTGCTGTCATCAAGGGTATGCGAGAGGGCCTTCGGCTCCGAAAGCCGCCCATATCGATGTTTCTTTGGATGCTTCGCACGCTGACAATTGACGGTCTAGCACTGAAATCTGCAGGAGTTTAAGGAAGGGTTGCACTTCTGTCACACTGAACGATTCTCTTCAGTCATAGATAGTCCCGTTCTTGCAGGATCTTCTTCCGGCCGCTGCGATGTCGGAGATTTGATGTTTTATCGGATTCCTGATATTCACGATGTACTCGTGAAATGATCGTACGGGAAAATCCCCTACTTTATCGCTACTTTGGTGACGCTGTGTCTCATCGCTCGTGCGCCGACCATAACACCACGTTCAAACTCACTTAAATCTTGATAACCTGCCGTTATAGCAGCAGTAACCGATCCAACAACTGCTCCAGACACTTGTCTTACATAAGCATTGTCGACCGCTATGGCGTATTCTGCCTGTTTACGTACCTCGGTATTTTAATACGCATGCCTTTCTTTGGCGCTTCAGTGTGTAAAACATTAACACAGAGAGAAACTAAGGAATGGACAGTTTTTAATTGGAACTGATTTAAAAGACTGTTCTCACATGTAGTAATGGGCGAACACATGTAAGAGCAGTAACGCTCTCGTCGTGTAAAATACTTCATTAAGAAGTTGATATAGAAACCATGTAAAATAAGACATTGCAGCTGACATAAAGCTGGTAAGGGCCAGTAAAATTGTAGCTACACGGATAAGAAGGGGTTGAAGTTGCCACAGCGTGATCTTGTAACAGTCGAAGATACCAGCTGCATAATTTATGAAACAGATTTTAAGTAGCTGTGTTCAACTCAGATATCAATAGCATGCAAAACTAAAAATTATATAGGATAATGAAACAGCAAATATTAGATACATCCTCGTACGAAACGATGAAAAGAGGGAGGAAAATGATATTTTACGGTCTATTCTGGGGAAAAAGTATTTCTTAAGTGACGGCTTTATACCACTGAAAATATTAGTTCAGATGGTTCTGAGCACTATGGGACTTAACATCTGAGGTCATCAGTCCCCTAGAACTTAGAACTACTTAAACCTAACTAACCTAAGGACATCACACACATCCATTCCCGAGGCAGTATTCGAACCTGCGACCGTAGCGGTCGTGCGGTTCCAGACTGTAGCGCCTAGAACCGCACGCCCTCCCCGGCCGGTGAAAATATTAGTAAATAACTGCAAGTGTTCATTAAGAATGCAACCGTCATTCAGAGAAATGTGTTTGAAAATGTTTTTCTTCACGTATGTTAAATCTGAAGCCTTTCCGCTTTTTTGTGCAGCGTACTGACGTCACGAATTTCTTTAAGCTTATCGCATACAATTAATAAATGATGGGCATAGGACGAGTTATGTATGTTTGTAGCTTTTTTCCCTATACTCCTAGTTTTTATATCTAACATAATTTCCTCGTCTGTCGTCTATTACAGAGCGGACATGCGCCAATGCTAATTTATACGCACCTGATTATTATAAGGGAGAATGCGGTGGTTTCATATTATGAGTAAGATTATTTTTTAACTATTGTTAGTAGAAAATGGCACTTAGTCACGTTTGTTTTGGAAGAGACGCTGAATATTGTAAGGTACATCTTTCACTGCCATGTTTAAAATTGTGAGTAATGGAGCATTTCTGCTCGATTGAGTGAAGTCATTTTCATGACAGAAACTCTAAGATAAAAGAAGGCGCACTCGAAGGAATTATTCGAAAGGGACGGAAATCGGGAGATGTGATGTACATGCACAGAAAAAATGGATGATCTACTCATCAGAAAGAACTTCACAAACTGAAATAATAACGTGCTGGTTCACCTGTGGCCCTGTGTAAGCAATTATTCGGCTTGGGATTGAGTAACAGAGTTTTTGGATAATCTTCTGAGGGGTATCGTGTCAAATTTTGTCCCGTTGACGCATAGATAGTCAGAATCCAGAGGTGTTAACTGTATTTCCACAGCATCCTTGCCCACTGAATCGCAACAGGAGATTTTAACTTTCCCATAATCCATGGCATGGCCAGTGGGTAAGAAAGCTGTAGAAGGACAATTAGCAGACAAATTTCTCAAAAATCATGGAAACATCTCATTTCATTTGCGCTCTCAAAGGGAATAGTGTTTTAGTTCTTCACTGCCTGGCATTTCAATATATGCCATCCATCATAATGAACCAAATACTTCGCAAGCTCTGCCTCTGCCCTTGCTTTGTTTTGCTAGTAGGCGCTTATGTTTTATCTATGGCTGATATTCTTGTTAACAACAGTGATATCTTTGACGCTTGCGCGTTTATTCCGCGGTATAAGGTGCTTTAAAAATCCTGCAGCCAACTCACCTTGAGAATGGCCGAAATGTTGTCATTCAAAATATCGGAACACGAGTTAATATTATCCTGGATGCACTCCCAAAAACTGATGGAATATTCGATCCGCCGGGAAAATGCCAAGAAACACATTTCTATGAGATGTCCGAATGTTTGTGGAGGATAAGGCAGTCCATTCTTCGGAAAGCACCGTAAGCAGAGGAAGTAGTGATTTATTTATTTATTCTTCGCAGATACAGCCAATTATCTGAAAAGCTTAAGTAGACCATACAGTTCGCATTTTCATGGACAATAATAAATGTAGATATTATTCATAATAAAAATGCCAATGTTGCAACTACTTTCTACCATTCCAAAACTACCATAAAAACTTTAACCAACAATCCAGCTACTATTGCTGTTGTTAACTCTACAGAACCCGTTCTGTTTTGTCAATTTATTACGGTGCTTTGAAACTGACGATGGTTGCCACCGTTACTGCATCTACCTTCATACTACCATGATAAACAGCCACTGTCTTCTGCATTCTTTTGGCGTAGGGCAGTACGTCAGCAGCGTTTGTACTATAAGAGGCGATTCCACGTTGCACTGTTTCGCCTTAGACTCCACACTTCCATGACCAATTGCAACAGCGCAAAGTAAATTCTTCACAAACTTTCATTCCGTGGTAGCCGGCCTTCGTTGTCTTCTTCCATCTACGGAGTATGTTTGTCTATCCGGGATGGCGGCGTACTGACACATGGTTGAGTGCCTCCTAAAGTCTTCCTTAGCTTTCCTGGACACTGTGGATGCAGTATCGACCAAAATGCGCCAGGTAGACTCGCTCCTCAGTGCTGCTTTGGCATCCAGCATCCTTAATACACTCCTGGAAATTGAAATAAGAACACCGTGAATTCATTGACCCAGGTAGGGGAAACTTTATTGACACGTTCCTGGGGTCAGATACATCACATGATCACACTGACAGAACCACAGGCACGTAGACACAGGCAACAGAGCATGCACAATGTCGGCACTAGTACAGTGTATATCCAACTTTCGCAGCAATGCAGGCTGCTATTCTCCCATGGAGACGATCGTAGAGATGCTGGATGTAATCCTATGGAACGGCTTGCCATGCCATTTCCACCTGGCGCCTCAGTTGGACCAACGTTCGTGCTGGACGTGCAGACCGCGTGAGACGACGCTTCATCCAGTCCCAAATATGCTCAATGGGGGACAGATCCGGAGATCTTGCTGGCCAGGGTAGTTGACTTACACCTTGTAGAGCACGTTGGGTGGCACGGGATACATGCGGACGTGCATTGTCCTGTTGGAACAGCAAGTTATCTTGCCGGTCTAGGAATGGTAGAACGATGGGTTGGATGACGGTTTGGATGTACCGTGCACTATTCAGTGTCCCCTCGACGATCACCAGAGGTGTACGGCCAGTGTAGGAGATCGCTCCCCACACCATGATGCCGGGTGTTGGCCCTGTGTGCCTCGGTCGTATGCAGTCCTGATTGTGCGCTCACCTGCACGGCGCCAAACACGCATACGACCATCATTAGCACCAAGGCAGAAGCGCCTCTCATCGCTGAAGACGACACGTCTCCATTCGTCCCTCCATTCACGCCTGTCGCGACACCATTGGAGGCGGGCTGCACGATGTTAGGGCGTGAGCGGAAGACGGCCTAACGGTGTGCGGGACCGTAGCCCAGCTTCATGGAGACGGTTGCGAATGGTCCTCGCCGATACCCCAGGAGCAACAGTGTCCCTAATTTTCTGGGAAGTGGCGGTGCGGTCCCCTACAGCACCGCGTAGGATCCTACGGTCTTGGCGTGCATCCGTGCGTCGCTGCGGTCCAGTCCCAGGTCGACGGGCACGTGCACCTTCCGCCGACCACTGGCGACAACATCGATGTACTGTGGAGACCTCACGCCCCACGTGTTGAGCAATTCGGCGGTATGTCCACCCGGCCTCCCGCATGCCCACTATACGCCCTCGCTCAAAGTCCGTCAACTGCACATACGGTTCACGTCCACGCTGTCGCGGCATGCTTACCAGTGTTAAAGACTGCGATGGAGCTCCGTATGCCACGGCAAACTGGCTAACACTGACGGCGGCGGTGCACAAATGCTGCGCAGCTAGCGCCTTTCGACGGCCAACACCGCGGTTCCTGTTGTGTCCGCTGTGCCGTGCGTGTGATCTTTGCTTGTACAGCCCTCTCACAGTGTCCGGAGCAAGTATGGTGGGTCTGACACACCGGTGTCAATGTGTTCTTTTTTCCATTTCCAGGAGTGTATAATGCGAACGCTCTATCGTGGCGGTTTTAGGTGGGGAGTTTTGAACTGTGGTTGCGTAAGTCACTGGTAGAGGTCGGGTCTGAACTACCACTGCCTAAAGCTCTGTGTAAAGGGAAGTATGGCCATCCTATTCCGCTGCATTTGTCGCCATCCGCAGTTCAGGATTGGCTGAAACCGGGTCACGTGACAGCACTCATTGTGGGCCCACGAGTTACGTTTGAAGCATAGGAAGTGTTGTGTTTCTCGAAGGAGAATAACACCTCAGTCTTGTGCTTTTGGCTGAAAAGCTAATAGGATGGTCAACGGTAATTTAATTACACAGTAGAAGTCTTAGAGATAAAACTGCCACTGTTAGCACATAAAACGAAAAATAGAGTGGTACCGTAGAAAGTTATCATGACAGGTAAAAAAATTTGACCTGATTGTACAGTATGGCTTATACTTTTATTTAGGATACTCATAACAATAAACTGTACATTGTTCCTCACAACGTAATTGAGCCGTGTATCGACTCGTGCGACACCTTGTGTTTAGATTGCATTGGTTTTCCTTTTCTTCCCCTGACATGTTTCTTTGATATGTTGTCTGTCATTAAGTGGCTGCTTGGTTGTCTTTTCCCTTCGCTATCGGTATATGCGGTTTTGCTTCCGGGAAACTGCTATGGTGGTAGTGAGATCTTCGACCGGTTGTACCCTCATGTGGTGGTGGGCAAGTAGGGGCGTTGCGCGCAGAGAGTGCGGCTCTCCAGCGGAAGCAGCCGTGGTCGGTTGTACCGAGTCTCCACGTGATGTATGTCGGTTGTGCGTAACGAGCGGGTCGAGTTGACGGAAGAGCTCCCCGCGTGTTGGTTGTATACAGAATAGCCTCACGAGTAGTTGCGGTTCATTTTGCCTTGATGGGACGTTAACAAGCTTTCTCTAAATCCTCCGGTTCAACACTGGAGTTTAGAAGGAGACTCCTAATATGAAGGAGCAGTCACTACCAGTCAATGTTGTAGAGAAGACGTAAACACCGGTGACAGAACGTGTTGTCACGTGACCGTGGCGTGTTGGGTACGCTGGCGACGCGTGCGCGGTCGGATGTGTGGATCCTTGCCATCGGAGGTCGTGTACTGCCTGTTCGAGCATAATTGCAAGTTAGTGGAAGGTGTAATGATTAAGTAATAATTTTGTGTAACCAGCGTCTCTTCTGCCTTGTGGCCTCTGGCGACCGGGTTTCCTGTCCCCGGCACCGGTATAATTGAAGATGGTGATCTTTCCTCCTCCTCTCGTTACTGCCCGATGGGAGGTGTAGTTCAAAAAATGGTTCAAATGGCTCTGAGCACTATGGGACTTAACATCCGTGGTCTTCAGTCCCCTAGAACTTAGAACTACTTAAACCTAACTAACCTAAGGACATCACACACATCCATGCCCGAGGCAGGATTCGAACCTGCGACCGTAGCAGTCACGCGGTTCCGGACTGAGCGCCTTAACCGCGAGACCACCGTGGCCGGCAGGTGTAGTTTTGGCAGTTTAATTGTTTCGCTATTCTGTCGTGGGTTATGAGTAAATTCGTGCTTCTTGTTGGTTGACCATGTGGCCACTCATTCAGGACTGTGTGGTGTTATGTTTCCTTGCACGAGGTTAGCTCTAATTCTGTCAGCAAGTTAAGCCACCTTATTACAAGTTTTCGCTGGCTAAAAGTCGGTGCAGTGACCAGCCTGAGAGAGGCAATTGTGTTTAGGGGCGTATTTAAATTGGTAAGTATTCTGTCTAGCCCGAGCATCCCTGAGTGGGTGATTTGTGGCCGCCTTACACGGGTCCGTCATACGTTATGTTATAATGATATTCCAGGCCATTTTTGTTTTAAAAAAATTTAAATTCCTCCAAGTTTGTAAATTGTTTTATTGCCATTATCGTGTGTTTGCTGAGACCTGTTTAATTTTTTTTATGGCGGTGTTGGTAGCTTCACTACCTCATCGTACTTTAACAAAGTTCTGTATTTACTTCAGTGGCCTGTTTACTAATGCACTTTAACTTTTTTTTAAATTGTTGTATTGCTATAAATTACTTGATTGCCGTTAGCGGCGTGTTTAAAAGGCTGTTTATTGCCGTACTGCAAGTTTCTGTAAGATACGAATAAAACATTTGTGAAAATCTCTACTGGACAGTAAACTACAAGAAATTTGGCCCCGTTTCTCAAATTGTCGTGTGGCTTGTAGTAACCGTAACCACTGTGTGTCCGTAATCAACGAAAAGAAAAAAAAATTGTTACGCAAGTTCCGAATCTATGACCTTTCACTCAGTAACCATTAACGTTAGCAGTGGGCTATCACTACGGTTGGAATCTGGCTGTTAATCTACAGTGTATTAATACCAATAAAGTTGTAACTGTTTTGCTACAACCTAATTATGATCGTGGAGCCAGTTTTTTTTCGAACACATTTTAAAAATATTGTATTCTTTTGTACTTCCGTAATCACTCCCCTAATGTCATAGAACAATTTGCAGACAAAATTTTATTGTGGCTAGATCTGACAAAAATGTAAAGCATGCGTAATCATATAGGCACGTTTATCAGTTCTATTTACTAAGGTACCATGCATATTTATTTGCATCCAATGCTTTTTTCGTATAACAAGAGAGACATGGGGCGAATTTTCTTAATACCAAGTAACAGGACAAGCTTTAAATTAGCGATGGATTTTTCCTTGCACGTACGAACTAATATTGGTTCCCTTTTGTCCTGCTGACTACTGCATAGTGTCAGTTTAACGTTAACTGCGAAAACAGGTTCTCAGACTCGATACCGGAACAATAACTACGGAATCTGCTTTCGCTATTAATAAAGGATAGCAGGAAAAAAAACTGTTTCATGGCCGGCCTCTGTAGCTGAGCGGTACAAGGCGCTTCAGTCAGGAACCGCGCTGCTGCTACAGTCGCAGGTTCGAATCCTGCCTCGGACATGGATGTGTGTGACGTCCTTAGGTTAGTTAGGTTGAAGTAGTTCTAAGTTCTAGGGGACTGACAGATGTTAAGTCCCATAGTGCTCAGAACCATTTGAACCAATTTTGTAGTACGAAGTCATGTATTAATTTTCTTGAATTGTCATGAATTTCATTTGATTGCCAAAGGCAGTGGTGTGTGACGGCGGAGTTTGGGCGAAACTCGAAACCTAAATCGCAACTCACGTTGTTCCATCGGGTGCAAGTCGGGACTCTGGACATACTAATCCATTTCTGGGATGTTATTGCTCAAAAACCATTGTTTCAAAGAAGCTGCTTTGTCACTAGGTGCATTGTCATGCTGAGAGAATCATCTCCGAAATGTTTGACTAACAAATAGATGCTGGACCATTATGTCCCATTCTTTTTAACTCCCTGTCTCCAGTCTTTGTGCTAGATGGACAGCTGGTAGCACTTTAGAACTCACAAGTGATGGCTTTCACTTACTACATGCCGTTTCTTACAACCAGCCTCCGCAACGGCCGATGATACCTGTCAGTAAAAGTACACGAAGTTTGTCTGCTCCTGCTTTACCGTTACGTTTCATAACCACGCCACTGATAGTGGACTGGGGCAACTGTAGAAGGGTTGAAATGTCCCTGATGGATTTGTTTCTCTGGTGATACCCAGTGAATACGTTCGAAGTCACTCAGATCGCCTGGCAGACCCACTCTGCCGTCACGCCTCCTCTACCGACACTGCACTGCACGGTCATTGCGAGCAGAACCAGAGATCGTGTGAAGCAGGGTAAGCGCAGCCGCTATTCCTGCAGGACCTAGGTGGTAGGACGGAAAGAAAACTTGCTTGTAGGGCGAGCCAATCAACGTGTTAGTTGTCGAATCAGGAGTCACAGGATGCGGGCTGTGTTTTTGTCCATGCGTCTGGGTAGGGTTCCTCACTGACATGGTCCATCAGGAGACAATGTGGACGGAAGCGATCGAAGGGTAGCGGTTTGTAAGGGCAGAGGAAAAGCACTGCGATAGTAGGACGGGTAGTAAGGGCAGTAGCGGCTTGCTAGCTGCGTTAGTGTATGCAAGGTGTGGTTGTTTGTGAGAGGTATCGTGCATTGTTACCCTTGTCGTTGCTGGTACTCGTTGTAGGGCCTGCTGCAGCTGCTGCGTCCCTTTAACAACACGAGGTCGTCATACATTAGTGGGCGATCGGCCATACGGGGGTGTGTGTGGCTGGTTTGCGTGTTGTGTACAGTACTGCTTCCCTGCGATTGCCTGTTTATCGGCGGGTCGAGCATCTGGGGTTACCTGTAGCAGCCGTGTAGCAGGGGGTCGCCAGTACTGTCCTGTAAGCTTGCTATGGACCATAGATGTTTACGTTTCGCTAATAGTTTCTTTGGTCTATTATGTTTCCATCTATGGTTGTGGTCGTAGTTCCCCAGAGAAAGGATAAACGGGTTGCGCGAGTGTCTCGTGTTATTGTACAGTCTTGTGGAGAGTTTTTGGAATACCTGAAAGAGGGTATCTAGGCGATATTCCCGGCGCAGGCGTGTGGGTGCAGCGTATCCCCACACGGGAGCAGCACACGTCATCAGAGGTCTAATAAGTATGGTTCACATGGACCTGGACGCTCTCCTATTCAGTGTGCTACGCCTGTTAAGCATATGGGGTAGAGTTGTTTGAAGCTCGCGTTCGCTTTGGTCATGCGCTGGATGTGGTCCACCCCCCCCCCCCCCCACCCTCCCCCAGAGTAGTTTCCGGTCCAGCCAGACACAGAGATATTTGACCTCACGGAGACGTATTGGGGGTGCATGTAGTGTAATTGGGTTGGAGTGTTGGAGTTTGCGCAGTAGTTTCGGTACTGACAACATAATACTCCCCGGCTCTTATACTGGCGGGTCCACTTCTTGTGACATCTAGCGGTCAACTGCGCATTACATAGGGCTGTCTGCATAGCGCTGATCAGATACGATACGGTGCGCAACATACAAGCGGGAGTGCAACAAAATAAAAGGAACGGTCTCTCATATTGTTTCACGGATGATGTAAATGATCTTGTATTATTTTGATGAGCTTTACATTGATTTTCATGAGTGTATTAACCCCTCAGTTTGAACCATTCCCTGCAACAGTGTCTTCTTTCCTTTTTTTTTTTTTTTTTTTTTTGCACACAGCGCTAAAGTTGTGATGGGAAGTCACTCACTACTGTCAAAATAATTGGCGACAGCGTGACAGCTGGCTCGAAGGTGAGGTTAAATGTGACAGACTTTGTAAGTCTGTGTGCTGATTTGACAAACCTTTGGTTAGGAAACAGTGAGCGTGAAAATCAAGTCTGTTCAGAGCGGCCCTAAAACTAGCTCCTACGATTTTCAGCCTTTACAACTTTCCCTGGTGCACTCTCTTCCTGTAATATTATGCCTGAGCAATATTAACAGTAAGACTGTTCATATTTTTTAAAATATCCGAAATTCCTTATTATATAGATATTTTTTTTAAAAAGATATTAGACTTGGCTTGGTATATCGAAACGGCGCCGATATATCGATGGTTATCGAACTTCTTGCTTATACAAATATCGGCTGCACATTATAAATATACTGCTAGCTTTAGAACTGCATATTTAAATATCGATTTTTTTCTAGATAGTCTGTACATCAACCAACTAGCAGCCCGCCTAACCCCGTTAGAGCAAGGATTAAAAGGAAAACGATGGGTGATCACACTTGCTAACAATGGTAACTGCATGTAAGTGGGACAATTAAACGTGTTCGATGGGTCCGTCGTTCTGTTTTCATCACATATCGGGTTTGCAGGGAACACTTCATGTTGACTTCCCTAACTTTTTCATTTCCGCCAACGCCAGTGACCTAGCAGTTGTAGTGTCCTAAGTGCATGATGAAGCTAAACGTTAAGTAGTTTGTTGGTAGCGTTGGCGCTGATTACATCAGCATTACGTCTCCGTCCACCGCAAAGAAGGTCTTGTCATTTAGATTTTTGTTCATCATTTTCAGCAAATGTTTTTGAACTACAACACCCCCCCCCCTTCCACCCACCAGCACCCAGTGTCATCGGTCCTGCTTTTCTTATGTTCCACATATACTTGCTACACAAAGTGAAAGATTGGACGTGATGAAAGCTGGAAAAGTAGTAAGAGTGAAAGTAAAATTGTCTTTTTCTACAATTTCAAAAAAGCCACTTGAAATATTTATCGAAAATTGTGAAAAAATATAATATGAAATAAATATATCGGCTCTCGATATGACAGTTTTTATGCATTAATCGATATACGGGAAAATTGATGCCGAATATTTTTATCGATACTTTTTGTAAATATCGACCTATCGATATTTCATCATCAACCGTAATGACATGTGTGCGCTAGTAAAGAAATACGCCAACCGATTTAAACATGCGATCGTCAACAAGTAGTGTATTTCCTGTACGTAATAACCGTACAGGACCGAGTTAAGTGTTGGTAGAGGAATAAAACATCGATTATAAATTCCATCGTGTGAATAAAGGTTGAAAGTTGCAAGCGAAGGCACGTCTTGTAGTGCACGACTAAAATTCGCACAAAGGAAGTAACCTGAGATTTGCGCGTCCTGTCTATATCGCTTCCGCTGGTTACCGAGCTGGAAAAGAATGGCGAGAGGAACTATCCCAGCATTCTCGAGATTTTGAGAAGCCGCCACAGAGAATGTGAATTAGGTTTGGCAGACAGGGATGCGAACCGTGAATTCCATTACCTCGCTAAATAGTCCCTCATCCCGCTTCACGGTGCCTCCAATTATAACACAGGTTGCTAAGAAACTTGAGTGTAACAGTGAAGCGCACCTCAAGATGACAGCACAGTTTATGAAGAAACACAAGGTAACCACCGAAACAGTCTGCTCTCGTTTTTCTCCAACTCGCTTGAGAGTCCATTAGCGGAACGAAATTGGCTTGGTAGCAGATACCATTATCTGCTGGAAGCTGAGCACAGAAGCCGCCGAGATTTACAGCACCCGTAAATAGGTAGACGTCACTCGCCCGTGCCATGTTTTAATGGACCACCGCACGCAGACAGCGGATAACGAAAGGCTTTTAGTGGGCGCGCCTGTACCTGAATGAGCTTAACAACGCTTCGAGAACGCCGACTTTCATCCTCCTTCATTACATGGTCGCCTCAGTCTGTTTGCGAAACACTCCCATGTCATTCATTAGGAGCCTGTCGGTGCGTTACGCGAGTAGTCTGTTTCGAACAGGTTGTATTGAGCCGACATTCGAAATGAGTGTTTGCATTGTGATGACGAAATAGTGAAAATAGCCGCATCACCTCTTGTTCATATGTAGACCTTGGTTTCCAAATTTAGACATGGCAATCGGTGTTTTATCCATTAACTCTCGGTCTTGTATGAGGGATATTGATGAAGTTTTAAGTATCAAAGCGAAAAAAATGGAACCTCCGATCATCAGACTTCGTGATCGTGTCATTTCTTCTCCAAACATTCGCCCTTCAACGCGACACTTTTGCTTCTACATTGTGAATGACATGGCGGATAACAAAATATTTTCTTATTTGTTTGCTCTGCTGTTTCTTTCCTTTTTGAGCGCCACATTTCAGTAGATTGTATTATTAAAATAAACTGTAAGGGATGAAGGCATTTGATACGAATGTGCGATATTTCAATTATTTCGACAAGTGTTCTGTTACGGGTGGCATGCAGAGGTTATTAATTACTAGAAATTACTTGCAACCTTAGTGTAACATGTGCCCTCTCTCCATCGATTACGTGCAGCTTAATGTGCTGCAGTGAGCAACGGGGTTTTGCAGGACACAAGACTACAAATGCCCATTGCTCTTTCATATGCATGAATAAGAAAATAGGAATGCGGGTAAGTTACTACAAACAGCATAGTGAACGCATTATTGTGGCCAAAATAGTTATGAAGCCCACACCTATTACAGTAGTACAAGTTTATATGCCAACTAGCTCTGCAGATGATGAAGAAATTGAAGAAATGTATGATCAAATTAAAGAAATTATTCAGATAGTGAAGGGTGACGAAAATTTAATAGTCATGGGTGACTGGAATTCGGTAGTAAGAAAAGGGAGAGAAGGAAACGTAGTATGTGAATATGGACTGGGGCAAAGAAATGAAAGAGGAAGCCGCCTGGTAGAATTTTGCACAGAGCACAACTTAATCATAGCTAACACTTGGTTCAAGAACCATAAAAGAAGGCTGTATACATGGAAGAAGCCTGGAGATACTGACAGGTGTCAGATAGATTATATAATGGTAAGACAGAGATTTAGGAACCAGGTTTTAAATTGTAGGACATTTCCAGGGGCAGATGTGGACTCTGACCACAATCTATTGGTTATGACCTGTAGATTAAAACTAAAGAAACTGCAAAAAGGTGGGAATTTAAGGAGATGGGACCTGGATAAACTGAAAGAACCAGAGGTTGTACAGAGTTTCAGGGAGAGCATAAGGGAGCAATTGATAGGAATGGGGGAAAGAAATACTGTAGACGAAGAATGGGTAGCTTTGAGGGATGAAGTAGTGAAGGCAGCAGAAGATCAAGTAGGTAAAAAGATGAAGGCTAGTAGAAATCCTTGGGTAACAGAAGAAATATTGAATTTAATTGATGAAAGGAGAAAATATAAAAATGCAGTAAATGAAGCAGGCAAAAAGGAATACAGACGTCTCAAAAATGAGATCGACAGGAAATGGCTAAGCAGGGATGGCTAGAGGACAAATGTAAAGATGTAGAGGCTTATCTCACGAGGGGTAAGAAAGATACTGCCTACAGGAAAATTAAAGAGACCTTTGGAGATAAGAGAACCACTTGTATGAACATCGAGAGCTCAGATGGAAACCCAGTTCTAAGCAAAGAAGGGAAAGCAGAAAGGTGGAAGGAGTATATAGAGGGTCTATACAAGGGCGATGTACTTGAGGACAATATTATGGAAATCGAAGAGCATGTAGATGAAGAGGAAATAGGAGATACGATATTGCGTGAAGAGTTTGACAGAGCACTGAAAGACCTGAGTCGAAACAAGGCCCCCGGAGTACACAACATTCCATTGGAACTACTGACGGCCTTGGGAGAGCCAGTCCTGACAAAACTCTACCATCTGGTGAGCAAGATGTATGAGACAGGCGAAATACCCTCAGACTTCAAGAAGAATATAATAATTGCAATCCCAAAGACAGCAGGTGTTGACAGATGTGAAAATTACAGTACAATCAATTTAATATGCCACAGCTGTAAAATACTAAAGCGAATTCTTTACAGACGAATGGAAAAACTAGTAGAAGCTGACCTCGGGGAAGATCAGTTTGGATTCCGTAGAAATGTTGGAACACGTGAGGCAATACTGACCCTACGACTTATATTAGAAGAAAGCATTTGTAGACTTAGAGAAAGCTTTTGACAATGTTGATTGGAATACTCTCTTTCAAATGTTGACATACGTGAAAATTACCTAACTATCAGTTTAATAAGTCACAGCTGCAAAATACTAACGCGAATTCTTTGCAGACGAATGGAAAAACTAGTAGAAGCAGACCTCGGGGAAGATCAGTTTGGATTCCGTAGGATTATTGGAACACGAGATGCAATACTAACCCTACGACTTATGTTAGAAGTTAGATTAAGGAAAGGCAAACCTACGTTTCTAGCATTTGTAGACTTAGAGAAAGCTTTAGACAGTGTTGATTGGAATACTCTTTCAAATTCTGAAGGTAGCAGGGGTAAAATACAGGGAGCGAAAGGCTATTTACAATTTGTACAGAAACCAGATAGCAGTTGTAAGAGTCGAGGGACATGAAAGGGAAGCAGTGGTTGGGAAGGGAGTGAGACAGGGTTGCAGTCTCTCCCCGATGTTATTCAAGATGATATTGAGCAAGCAGTGAAGGAAACAAAAGAAAAATTCGGAGTAGGTATTAAAATCCACGGAGAAGAAATAAAAATGTTGAGGTTCGGCGATGACATCGTAATTCTGTCAGAGACAGCAAAGGACTTGGAAGAGCAGTTGAACGGAATGGATAGTTTCTTGAAAGGTGGATATAAGATGAAAATCAACAAAAGCAAAACGAGGATAATGGAATGTAGTCGAATAAAGTCGGGTGATGCTGAGGGAATTAGATTAGGAAATGAGACAATGAAAGTAGTTTTGCTATTTGAGGAGCAAAATAACTGATGATGGACGAAGTAGAGAGGATATAAAATGCAGACAGGCAATGGCAAGGAAAGCGTTTCTGAAGAAGAGAAATTTGTTAACATCTAGTATAGATTTAAGTGTCAGGAAGTCATTTCTGAAAGTATTTGTATGGAGTGTAGCCATGTATAGAAGTGAAACATGGACGATAACTAGTTTTGACAAGAAGAGAATAGAAGTTTTAGAAATGTGGTGCTACAGAATAATGCTGAAGATTAGATGGGTGGATCATGTAACTAATGAGGAGGTACTGAACAGAATGGGGGAAAAGAGGAATTTGTGGCACAACTTAGTAGTAGTAGTAGTAGTAGTAGTAGTAGTAGTTCTATTTATCAGTAGATCTCTTTCTACAAGGATATAGGACATGTCTAAGTATTTAGAAGTTTACACCAATTTAATATAAGCTAATTCGTATACACATACATTTAATGACTTCTAGATAGATACTATCATTAAATTTACTCCTGGTACAAAATAATTTTTTTTACAAATAACTTATTATACGGGCATAATGTAAAGGGACACTCTTCTCTCATATCTCACTGTGTCACTGCACATACTTCACACACATTGTTTCATAACACTACAGACACACACACACACACACACACACTGGTGATCTCTGGGCCATTTTCTGTACCGCAACTTCCCATTTGCTACCCTGAAAAATTGAGTCAGCATCCCTCTGTAATGAGATGTTGAGCTCAGAAAGAGGAAAACATGTTAGTATTGTGCTTGCTTTGCTTAGCTTGGGGATAAGTTTTTCTAGAAAAGGAAAAAAAAGGAAAAGAACATTCTGTGAAGATGGTATGTGGAATGTTTGATGTTTTATAATCTATATTATTATTTATTTGTAGAACTTTTTTACCAAACCCCTACTCTGTTTTATCAGAATAAGCCTTCAATGTATTAAATGTATTGCATAACAAGCACTTTTTAGTTGCCTTTTTAAATAAATGTCTTTTTGCAATTTCTTTAATCTCTTTTGATAATTTATTTCTATTCCTTGGTAGAAAATGCTGTTTTGAGTTTTACGTTTATTTCTACTTGGTAAATGTAAGTTGAGTCTAGCTCTTGTTCCATAGTCATGGACAGAACTATTTGTGCAGTAATTACCAATGTTACTTTTGATGTATACAACTGACTGTTAAATGTATTCACACACAGCAGTTAAAATCCGAAGTGTTTTGAACAGATCTTTACAATGAGCTCGACCACTATTTTTGGTTATTATTCTTATCGCTCTTTTCCGGTCCGCCCCAACAGCTGAGTGGTCAGTGTGACAGACTGCCATGCCAAGGGGCCCAGGTTCTGTTCCCTGCTGGGTCGAAGATTTTCTCTGCTCAGGGACTGGATGTTGTGTTGTCATCATTTCTTCCCCATCGACACGCAAGTCGCCGAAGTGGTGTCAACTCAAAAGATTTGCACCAGGCGACCTGTCTACCCAACAGGAGGTTTTAGCCACATGATATTTCATTTTATTACTGGTGTTTGAAAACTGTTTTCATATTTTGTGCATTTGTTCCCCAAAAAAGAATGCCATAGCTAAGAATTGAGTGTACATATGAATAGTATGTAACTAAAAGACACTGCATGTTACACACTGATGATATGATTCCAAGGGCATAACATGCTGATGACAGTCTGTTTGCAAGTACCTTTGTGTGTTCACACCACTTCAACTGAGAATCAATATTCATTCCTAAAATTTTGCATTTGTTACAGTCTACAGAGGTTCCATCTACATTTAATTTCACATTCTCATTTTCTCTCTTCAAACTGAAATTCATGACATTAGTTTTCTTTATGTTCAGTGGCACTTTATTGCTTATTTGACCAATCATAGACCTCCTTCAGAGCTTCATTTGCTTTCTTGGCAAGGAGTTATCTTGTTTTCTCAGTGACTATAATATTGCTGTCATCAGCGAAAAGAATTTTTTCACAATGAGTAAAACTACTAGGAAAGTCATTGATGTATATCAGGAATAGTATTGGTCCTAATATGTTACCTTGCAGAACCCCTATATTAATGTATTATGGTTCTGATAAGTGTTTACTAAATGTTTAGATCTATTTGAAGTATATGTTATCTCTACTCTTTGTACCCTATCTGCTAGGTATGATCGAAACCCCTTTTATTCCTAATGCTTCTAATTTATTTAATAAAATCTTTTGACTGAATTTAACGAAGTCCTCAGAAAGATCCAAAAACATGCCTGTGACACACTAATCTTTGTCAAGAGCATAAAGTACAGCTTTTGTGAATTCTACAATGGCTGACTTCATATTTTTGCCACTTCAGAAACCAAACTGTGATTCACTTAAATGATTATTCACGTAATTCATTAATCTGTCCTTCATAATTGCTTGTATTATTTTTGAGAATGGTGATAGCAGGGAAATGGACCAGTAAATTTCAATGTCTTCTGCATTACCGTTCTTAAGCAAATGTACATTTCTTGCCTGTTTTAACTGCTCTGGAAACGTTCCTGATGTGAAGCATTAATTTATTATATTTGTTAAGAGGCTTTGTATAATCTCAATGCATTGTTTCAGTAGAATATTGGTACTTCATCTAAGCCTACTCACTTCTTATTTTTTAGTTTTTGTACAGTTTTATTGACTTTATTCTCTGTGGTTGGAAGTTACATCATTGTATTTAGTGCAACATTATTTACAGATGTTCTGTTTGTTTTAGGAAATTTTTGCTGTAGCTTCTCTGCAATACTTGAAAAATGCTCATTTACATTGTTCGCTAAGTGTTGTGGATCATTTATTGCCTCATCCCCCTCCCTTAGCAGTATGTTGTTCTGGATTTGTTTGCCTCTCCCTGTTTCCTTTTTTATAACATCACAGACTGCTTTGCTTTTATTCGGTGCATTGTATATTACTTTGTCATTAAATAACTTTTTTGCAGCAGTCAGCACCTTCCTATAGATCTATTTGTATCTTTGATAGAAATTTAAGAATTCTGGATCATTGCGTCTCTTTTTCCAGGAACTGAGGTATTTAAGTGTGTGGGAGGACTTCATAATATCTGCTGTTATCCATCTGATTTTGTGAGTTGTTGATACAGACATGCATACTTTTGGAAATGCCTTTTCAAAGTTCGGTTTAAATAATGTGGAGAACTTAGAGAATTTCATATTCACATTGGTTTCCTTATACACTTCATCAAAGCTTTGCTTTGCTAATTATTTTGAAAAATCTTTTATTTTGATTTCTGATATGTCATTTGTAGGTTTGTAGTTTAGGGAATGATTTGATGGCTGATTTTTTGTTGTTATTTGACAGAGATGGTCTGATAGTTAGATCTTTTACAGCTACATCACATTTTCTCTGCCCATATTTGTGGCCGTATGGTCAATTACTGATGCAGTCGTTGTAGTAACCCTTGTTGCACTATTGATCAATAGGAACATGCCAAAACTTTGAAGGATGTTTCTGAAGGTGCTACTGGATTCATTTATATTAGCGTTTATGTGAATGTCCCCACACAGAATTATATTGATCTTTTTACTTAAGATTTTATCTAGAACTTGTATTAATTTATTGAAAAGTGGCCACGCTACCACTGGGAGATCTATACACACACAAAATGATTAATTTCTTGGTGATATCAAGTCCTGTTAATTCAGTAGCAGACATTTCAAAGTGTTTGTCTTCACTGACTGTACTGAGGTCATGTATTGATTTGAACTGTTCCTTTTCTGATATAAATGCATGATTCTCCACCCCTTGAAGCAGTTCTCCAGTAACAGTTTGCCCTTTCATACAATGATAATAATACATGTTGGATTTGTGTCTCTTGCAGATACTGGTAGCCTGCTACGTCGGCCCTAAACTTTCCTGTAACTGAGGGCCTACACCTAGACCATGGCTACCACCTAGCAGCAGTACTTCCTTCTTCCTAACACTTTGTACCTTCCTAGGCTTCTTGGCCTCAGTCTAAGTGTGCTACACATTTCCTGCTCCTCGTTCTACCTGAGGCTCTTTGTCACTCAACCTAGCAGTTGTAGATACGGGTTTTTGGTGTTGATGGTAAAACTGTCAGATCGCATTCTTTCTTCCTATCCTCCTACGAGCTGCTAGTTCCTCCCCCCTATCTCCCATCATCCTTATCAGTTGCTTCCTTGCTTGCTCCAACTGTGCCTGAAGGGCACAGATTTTCCTTTGCACTTCCACAGTCAAAATGTTCCTACTGCATACTCTGCAGTTCTAGAAGGCAGCCTCTTCTGTTTTCCCAACATTCTCCCGACTGCATCCCCCACAGTGAAAATATTTGCTACGAGATTGGTAATATGTCCCTCTACTCACTACCCTACAACAGCTCCCACATTTCTCACTCATGGTCAGTTTCGCAAGAATGATTAAGTTTAACGAAAGTTTTAAATTCGTTTAGAACACGAGATTGGCTGTATGTAAACAAAAACCGACACAAAGATCTTATCTCTAGTTGGTGTTGTTTGTGTACTGATTTAGAGATAGAATGACATAAGAATGAATTATTAATTACTTTGCTTTTAGAAAATTAAGTTACAAAGCTTCTTTGGTCAGTTTTTTAAAAGTTTATAACCCTCAAAATTTAGACCTGGTGTGCGTCTATCTAATTAGTAAACAATACGAAATGTGTTAGTTAAATACGATTTAGAAACGTTAAATAACACTTTTATTGTGACAGTAGACACTGACGATCTATACTACTGGTCATTAAAATTGCTACATCGCGGATATAATGTGCTACAGACGCGAAATTTAACCGACAGGAAGAAGATGATGTGATACGCAAATGATTCGCTTTCAGAGCATTCACACAAGGTTGGCGCCGGTGGCGACACCTACAACGTGCTGACATGAGGAAAGTTTCCAACCATTTCTCAAACAAAAACAGCAGTTGACCGGCCTTGCCTGGTGAAACGTTGTTGTGATGCCTCGTGTAAGGAGGAGAAATGCGTACCATCACGTTCCCGAGTTAAAGGTCGGATTGTAGCCTATCGCGATTGCGGTTTATCGTATCGCGACATTGTTGCTCGCGTTGGTCAATATCCAATGACCGTTAGCAGAATATGGAATCGGTGGGTTGAGGAGGGTAATACGGAACGCCGTGCTGAATCCCAACGGTCTCGTATCTGTAACAGTCGAGATGACAGGCATCTTATCCGCATGGCCGTAACGGATCGTGCAGCCACGTCTCGATCCCTGAGTCAACAGATGGGGACGTATGCAAGACGACAACCATCTGCACGAACAGTTCGACGTTTGCAGCAGCACGGTCTATCAGCTCGCAGACCATGGCAGTGGTTACCTTTGACGCTGCATTACAGACAGGAGCGCCTGCGATGGTGTACTCAACAACGAACCTGGGTGCACGAATGGCAAAAGGTCATTTTTTCGGATGAATTCAGGTTCTGTTTACAGCATCGTGGTGGTCGCATCCGTGTTTGGTGACATCGCGGTGAACGTACATTGGAAGCGTGTATTCGTTATCACCATACTGGCGTATCACCCAGCGTGATGGTATGGTGTGCCATTGCTTACACGTCTCGGTCACCTCTTGTTCGCATTGACGGCACTTTGAACAATGGACGCTTCATTTCATATCTGTTACGACCCGTGGCTCTACCCTTCATTCACCGGCAGCTGTGGCCGAACGTTTCCTGGCGCTTTTAGTCTACGGTCGCAGGTTCGAATCCTGCCTCGGGCATGGATATGTGTAATGTCCTTAGGTTAGTTAGGTTTAAGTAGTTCTAAGTCCTAGGGGACTGATCACCTCAGATGTTAAGTCCCATAGTGCTCATAGCCATTTGAACCATCTACCCTTCATTCGATCCCAGCGAAACCCTACATTTCAGCAGGATAATGGACGACCGCATGTTGCAGGTCCTTTACGGGCCTTTCTGGATACAGAAAATGCTAGACTGGTGCCCTGTCCAGCACATTCTCCCATTCTCCAGGTCTCTCAGCAATTGAAAACGTTTGGTCAGTGGTGGCCGAGCAATTGGCTCTTCACAATACGCCAGTCACTACTCTTGATGAAGTGTGGTATCGTGTTGGAGCTGCATGGGCAGCTGTACCTGTAGACGCCATCCGACCTCTGTTTGACTCAATGTCCGGGCGTATCAAGGCCGTTATTACAACCAGAGGTGGTTGTTCTAAGTACTGATTTCTCAGGATTTGTGCACCCAAATTTCGTGATAATGTAATCACATGTCGGTTCTAGTATAATATATTTGTCCAATGAATACCCGTTTATCATCCGCATTTCTTCTTGGTGTAGCAATTTTAATGGCCAGTAGTGTAGTAGCTGTTTTTTTGCCTAAAAGAAAGCATCGGCTGGTAGGACATGTTCTGAGGTATCTGTGGATCACCAATTTAGTATTGGAGGAAAGTCTGGAGGGTAAAAATTGTAGGGGAGACCAAGAGATGAATACAATAAGCTGATTCAGAAGGATGCAGTAGTTATTCAGAGATGAAGATGCTTGCACAGGATATGGTAGCATGGAGGGGTGCATAAAACCAATCTCTGGACTGAACACCTCAAGTATGTGTGGCGAGAGCAAGCAATTAATGCTTATTTTCGCCTGGGCAGCTGTGTCGACGCACGGACGTAAAACTGTTATTCCATAGTGACAAGCATAGTCCACTTAGTGGTGCAGTTAAGAGTATTTTGAAAACACCAGATCGTAATGCTTGTAATGTGTTTGTGGAAAGACTGTTTGTTGCAGAGTAAAAACAAGCAATACACTGGTACGTGTACATATTGAAGTACCACGTATTAAAATACCTGCTCTTATACCTGTTACACACTGCGTAACAGTTCAAGGCGGCCATGTCGAGTCTTAAAAAGTTGCACTTTGAGAATTTGTCGGAAATTTGGCTTTCCTTGTACAAATTCAGCTTTACAACATGCGTTCGGCACAGTAAACGTTGGGCTACTTCAGCACTTACTGCTGACATTGTGAGTGAAATACGGCAACAGGCGTGCCCCAACAGAAACGGTGGAATTTATCACAAACTATTCCTCTACCCCGAACAGGAATGAGGAACTACAGAAAACGGCGTCGCCTGGCCGTTGGCCTTTACAGATGACGTCGTTCTTGTGCTCGAACCCTTTCTTCTTAAAGAAACATAAGAGTGTCCTAATTGTATTTTGTTTTATCAGCGGCATAGCGCTGCAGTTCTGCGCCATAGGTTTTATTTATTTGTCAGAGGTTAATTATTTAACTAAGATTCCGCGTTTCCGAGGAAACTCACGCACGGCATGAAAATGTGCCTTTATAGTACCTCTCCCCTTCTATTTTCAGACACAGACGTGCAGTATATCGTCTCAGTCGGTATTCCTGAGAAAAATCTCTCTGGCGGACAGATTAAATAACGTTTGTGTTACGTACCATCTACGTATACATATATAAGGGCAGTTCAAAAAGAAACGAGTCGTAGACATAATTACAGAAACCTGTATGTTAGAAGTATTGACTCGGGCTGCTGAGACAATTGTCCCACTGCTACACAAGGTGGTGAGCGATTGTTTCATAAAATACCCGGGGCTGCGATGTTAACCAGTTGCGCGCGTACACTGGACTTCGAAGTCCACACGAGTGCAGGAAAGGTTATGCTGACGTTTTTCTTTGACCAATATGGCCCCCCTCTTCTGATTCACTTACAGCAGCATGGGACAACAGTGAATGCCCGGCGTTACTCCGAAACCTTGACCACCCTTCGCGATCAAATCAAAACAAGGCAATCTCACCCGTTGGGTCATTCTACCCCACGACAATGAAAAGCCTAATACGACCAACACAGTCGCGTCACTCCTGCAGAAATTCAAATGGCAAGTTCTCGGTCACCCTCCATCCAGTACGGATCTCTCTCCCTGTGATTTTTGGTCCTCTTAAAAAGCCTCTGAGGGGCGAAGGATTCACCTCGGACGACGTCCAGCTGTACGTGCGGAACTGGTTAACATCGCAGCCCCAGGAATTTTATGAGACAGCCATTCACCGCCGTGTGTCACGGTGAGACAAGTGACTCAACAGCCAGGGTCAGTACTTCTGACATGCAGGTACTGGTTTCTGTAATTATGCCTCCGGTTCGTTTCTTTTTGAAATCCCCTTATACATTCACATAGTGGATAACACCGTGAAGTGCAAGGCAGAGCATACTTTCCATACTACAATACACTTGAAAATAATTTATCCACTTTACTTGCTGTTGCGCTTCTCGGCTGTGGGTTATAATATTTTAAGAAGTGCAGCAACCATCCATTTTTATCTATTTTTATTAATTCCAGTGTCAGTGTGTCGAAAGCATCACAGTGGAGGGATGCATCAGGAGTCTCACAAGGATCAGTATTGGACCCACTGTGACTTCGTAGGCCAATTACTTTCGTCATTATTTATTAATGATTCGTCAATTATTCTCTCCCACTGCAAGTATCGTAGCTGCACTGACGATTTTCAGTTACATCTAAACGCATATCTAGCCAATCTGTGGACAGCGATCCAGCATGCCAAATAGTGTGGGCGCAGTGCATAAGTTAAACACTTAACCCATCTAAAACGCAAGCAACCTTACTCACTCACAAAGACTTATTACCCCTCAGTTCAGAGATTTTCTTCCACCATTAATCCTAAACGGCACAGAAATAACATTTTCTTCCGCAAAGAACTTGGGAACAGTTCTCGACCAGCACTTAGACTGGACTGAACGCGCAACTGAAGTCTGTAACAAAGTGTCAGCGTCATTTCACTCACTACTGGAAAATAAAAAAGCACTTCGTTTCAACCTTGAAAAGAAACTCGCAGAGACTAATACTCTCCATACTCGACTATAGCGATGGCATACTACAGGAACTTTCGTACGAAACCTCACTCAGGCTCGAGCTGTCAAACAATACTTCTGTGAGACACATCTGTGACGTACACTTTCGATTATATCACACCAACATACGAACAATCATCATGGCTACGACCCGATAAGAACGCAAACTATCACTCTTTATATTTGCACTACCTTGTTCTCAGTCACTGCATTCCCTCTCATTTGTGGTCAACTCTTACCGTACTACGTGAACAGCACAGCAGAAACACTTGTCAACAAAGTAAAATTCTTTGCACCATCATATGGCACTTCCATGTTCTCTAAATCATTTTCGTTACGTGGAACCTGAGTTTGGAACAATCTTACACAAAATATCACAGAAATTAAATTCCTTCCAATCTTCAAAAGGCAGCTAATGAGCCACCTTCTATCACAAGAGCTCGTATGAGTCCTACACTCCGTCCAGTTCATCCTCGTCAGTCTCCCACACAATTTATCCCTCCCGCTTGTCGGCAGAGTTCTCTATATTCTGTTCTTTCTTAACACTGTCGGTGACATTTCAATCTTCTCCTGTTCCTTTACATATTCCGCTTCCGATAATACTAAACATGGTATCAAACATGCTACGGTAATCTATACCATTCCAAATGCTCTTTACTATTATACTTGTTTTTTATATAGTGCAGCAATCAGTCGTCCTTTATAGATTTTATTATGCAAATTCAGATTTCGGCTAGTGCGCTCAATGCGCTATTTTTTATTCTCAATGGATGTAAATTCCTGTTGTTCGGGTGTCAGTCACGGTTCTTTGAATACAGTAGAAACAGTGCAAACAAGAGGTCAAAAAAAGAAACTGAATATTCCAGGTCGTAGCTGTTCTACTCTAGTCGTCTTTCAGAAAACCAATGTATATGATCGACAACAATTATCTGATGATGAAGAAACTATTCCAGATGACCTAGACGCTTTTGTAGAGGTCGCGCTAAATGGTGACGCGACCACTGGAGACAATGAGATAAACAGTTTAAAGGAAGGAGGCTGGGTTAAGGTCAAGTTTTCTTATGATAAGTGTATGAAAGTATTCACTGGAAAATATTAACTTGACAAGGAAAATGGACAATACAATGGAACTTTTCTTCGCCGATTGAAAGAGTGCTCAGATGTATTTGTTTTCCTGATGTTTCGGACGATTGTTTCCTCAGAAGCTGATATTCTTGGTGTTTTGAAGACACAAACTGTGTGAAGAGAATGCTTCGCCCTAAAGCCAAACCTATTTCTGTAATGATAGATTTGTTTGTTTAATCAATCTGCCCTTGCTTTGTATAATTGTAAACTGTTTCATAAAAATTATAGCTATGGGTTTAAAATAAAGAGAAGTTCATTTGTACTACCTTATTTATATAATAAATATGATCAGACTTTTTTAAAAAGACAAATTATATCCCTATAGACCCAATCCAGAGGCTCCCGACATTGCGGGAAATAGGGACAGAAACAAAAGAAATATATATATGGTAAAAAAAGTAAAACAGATTTTCATTATATAGCATGGACATAATGAGCAGTGTTACACAATACAAAAACATTAACTTCAGTACATAAGTTATTTTTTGTTCATGAATAGCAGGAGAAACACCTCAGTGTTCCAGGGTTTGTCATCTTCAGTTGGCGTAATAATTACTTGACTCTTCAGTAAAAACATTGTTAAAACAGCGATAGCAGTTTGGGTGCTGCAGCTGACCAGTATAAAATTAACAATTTTGTTTAGCTAATACACTTCGTGTGTTGTGTTTTACATGTTACTCTCTGCATGTTGTTGTTCCGGTTTTCGCGTTTACGGATGTGACACAGAGTTCTGTACTTGCATCTTGTACAAAAACATCGCAGTATCCGCCGTGTAGCTGGCTGCCATCTTTGTTTAAATCGAAAAATTATATCTGTGGTCAAAGTTAAATTACACTTACAGGTTCTGAAAGATCTGTTTCTAGTTTAAGCTTATGTATGACTAAAAAGGGAAAAAACTTAATTTTTTTTAATGAATGCGTTAAGAGCTGTGTGTAGTTATTAAATAATTGCAGTAGTGGCTGTTTAATAAGACTAGATTTAATATTGTAAAACTAATGTAAATTTTATAAAACGTAAACAATATTACACATTTTAAGCGCAGTAGAAATATTTCCAAGCAATACAGGGAGAACAACAGACTTAATGATGTTGAACTACTATATGGCACCGGATGGGCTCACATTGGATTGTGTGTTTTTCGTGACATTGCTGTCAGTGTTTTTGCGGTATACTCACTAAAGATTCAAATATATATTACGTCAACTGAAGATGTGTGCAAAGCCGAAATGCGTATCGGCGTGCTTAAACATACTTAAAGTGGCTGCGCGATGTATCTTTCTCACCATATCTTGCGAGAAATTCACGAGTGAAAGCAGTAGTTAAAGGAAAACCACATTGATTTTAATTTTCAGTTGATTTTCAGTCAAGTAATTATTGTAAGAAAAAGCAGTTCTAACTACATGCTGTTGTACTACTACTACTACTACTACTACTACATTCAGTCCAGACCGAAAGAGATTTGAATTCAATGCATATTTCAATGACAAATCTATGCTGGCTTTCTGGTAGTCGAAGTAATTTTACGATTTCATGTTGCGTTCTGTAAATGATATTACGTACATATGTCAACGTACCATTAGTATAGATAAATAGTTGCCGCCATGAATGAAAGTTTTTACTGTATCATTTGAAACGTAATCTGTAAATAACAGTAATAACATTTGGTCACGATTATACCGACATTAAAACAGCATTACCGAGAATTACGTTAAACACTACAGTTCTTATGAAGTGTTGCTAGTCGTAAAATATTAGTGGTTTTCATAATCAGCGTCGTGACACTTCCAATTCACTTATTTCGTGTTCGTGTCACAAGCGTTTTCTAGATCCAAGCTCGCACGAGTGCCTTTTGTTGCCGCATTATTATTCTGGCCCGGTATTTGCGTAATCAGGGTAGTTACAGTCATTTACCAAATTTAACTTTTGCTCCTTTTGGAACCAGGGACTGATTTTACTCTGCAGTCTAAATTAAGTCAAACAATTTTTGGTATACAAAATTACGGTTGACTACCATGGATCGTTGGAATGGCTCTTTAACTTTGTCTGTTTTTTAAATATTTCGAACGTTGTTGTACAGAGTAAACACTTCCGTGATATCGATCAGGTTGTAACTGTCTGTAAGCACTGATCTTCAGATTCGTTGCCTTGTTGTTGTTGTTGTTGTTGCTGCGGTCTTCAGTCCTGAGACTGGTTTGATGCAGCTCTCCATGCTACTCTATCCTGTGCAAGCTTCATCTCCCCGTACCTACTGCAGCCTACATCCTTCTGAATCTGCTGAGTGTATTCATCTCATGGTCTCCCTCTACGACTTTTACCCTCCACGCTGCCCTCCAATACTAAATTGGTGATCCTTCGATGTCTCAGAACATGTCCTACCAACCAATCCCTTCTTCTAGTCAAGTTGTGCCACAAGCTCCTCTTCTCCCCAATTCTATTCAATACATCCTGATTAGTTATGTGATCTACCCATCTAATCTTCAGCATTCTTCTGTAGCACCACATTTCGAAAGCTTCTATTCTCTTCTTGTCTAAACTATTTATCGTCCTCGTTTCACTTCCATACATGGCTACACTCCATACAAATACTTTCAGAAACGACTTCCTGACAAATCTATACTCGATGTTAACAAATTTCTCTTCTTAAGAAACGCTTTCCTTGCCATTGCCAGTCTACATTTTATATCCTCTCTACTTCGACCATCATCAGTTATTTTGCTCCCCAAATAGCAAAACTCCTTTACTACTTTAAGCGTCTCATTTCCTAATCTAATTCCCTCAGCATCACCCGACTTAATTCAACTACATTCCATTATCCTCGTTTTGATTTTGTTGATGTTCATCTTATATCCTCCCTTCAAGACACTATCCATTCCGTTCAACTGCTCTTCCAAGTCCTTTGCTGTCTCTGACAGAATTACAATGTCATTGGCGAACCTCGAAGTTTTTATTTCTGCTCCGTGGATTTTAATACCTACTCCGAATTTTACTTTTGTTTCCTTTACTGCTTGCTCAATATACAGATTGAATAACGTCGGGGAGAGGCTACCACCCTGTCTTACTCCCTTCAAGCAACAAGTGCTTCCCTTTCATGTCCTCGACTCTTATAACTGTATTTTACGCCTGCCACCTTCAGAATTTGAAAGAGAGTATTCCAGTAAACGTTGTCAAAAGTTTTTTCTAAAAAGTCTACAAATGCTAGAAACGTAGGTTTGCCTTTCCTTAATCTTTCATCTAAGATAAGTCGTAGGGTCAGTATAGCCTCACGTGTTCCATCATTTCTACGGAATCCAAACTGATCTTCCCCGAGGTCAGCTTCTATCACTTTTTCCATTCGTCTTTAAAGAATTCGCGTTACTATTTTGCAGCTGTGGCTTATTAAACTGATGGTTCGGTAATTTTCACATCTGTCAACACCTGCTTTCTTTAGGATTGGAATTATTATATTCTTCTTGAAGTCGATGTCTTGTGTCCATTAATTACAGAAGGTTAGCTACACGTATTACAAAAACGTTTTTATTCTCCGGAGAGTATAGGTACGTTTTAAGTACTTCATGAGTTTCACACTGCAAGATGATGCTTGTGGGTGAACTGCTACCTCCGAGGTACGAACTAAAACCACCACAATAGAGAGCTAGATAACAAACTGTGATAGTATATCTCATCAGTGAACCATGTAGCAGAAAGTAAGAAGAGTATTAAGCTACAATTCTGCACTTTCTCATCAGCCAATGTCCAGTAATTGGTCCCGCAGAGCAAGATAAACAGGGGCAAGTGGTGGACCAGTCCAGTTTGTAGGAGGCTGGTGCGATCCGTTCCTGGCACCAGAGAAAGCAGGGAAAGAGAAGGTCGGCGCAGCCGCGTCGGGACTCGAACACGTGATCTGTGCGGACTGGTAAATGTTCGCCCCCCGAAGAAATTCCTGCAGGCGGGCCCAGTACTAGAGCGAAAGTGCAGGAATTCCCAGCCACATCACCACGTACCAAGACACATTAATATGTAGCAACACGAATCACCTAGTGACAGTTCCGAATTTTATAAGAAGTCAGTTTCATGACCTGCAGTTTAATCTTTACTTGTTTGTATTTAGAGACTTCCGCACAACAAGCTGTGTTTCGGCTTTCAGCGCCATTGTCAAGTGCACCTGTGGTTTGTTGTGAATAGTGAATCGTATTCACGTCTTACTTGTGACCCATTTTTAAAAATTTATTACTTCGTTTTCATCTAGGTGGCGTCGACAGTCATATTGCATCCAGCAGCCCACTGTGAATTGTCTCTTATTAGATACTATTATTATAAACAAGTAGCGTTTGTGATATGATATTTTCCATTGTAATTGTTCGACAGTTATTCGACAGTTGGGTCCTTAAACTCTGTATGTTTACAGATTCTTCACCTTTTGGATTCAGGGATGGTATGTTTGTTGCGTAGATTTTTAACCAAGCAGAATCTGTGCAACAAACATTTCATCCTTGACTCCCAAAGATGAAAAATCTGTAAACATACAGCATATAAGAACCACAACTCTCAATTAACTCTCAAATAATTACCACGAAAAATTTCATAGTATTGTGAGCGTGGGGTTGATCTTCTAGACTGTTATTCTGCGCAACCACTTAATCTGAGATGTACCCCTCACCCTGTGGCTCCTGCAAGATGCAATTTCCACCCCCACACTACTACAGGAGTCAGACAGACGCTCCTAAAGTTCTAAACAGAAATGCCTGAAAAACGTTCAGCATAAATATCTTCGGGAGTCGTCCGCCGTAAGGAAATGGTACAAGAAATCACAAAATTTCTTAAGTAACTAGTGGGATACTGGAGTAGTGCTAGTTAGTGTAAGAAAAACATGAAACTAACGAAAATTATTATTTATTTTGCAAAAATTCAAAGAAATCACAATGCAACTTTTAATTATGAATTGAACAAGTTATATTCTGGTTCTTTTCGGAATGTGAAGTTACCTCTCAAGGATAGGATTCGCTAATGAAATTTCTATACAAAGTTTGATGGTTGTTTACTTGGCAGAATGGCTGAGAGGCGCACCTACTCAGCTTGAATAATTATCCTTTAGAATGTTTCTAGATATGGTCGAGTCTGTCGCTTGTCAAATGCAGTGAAGTGTACTGTTGTGGAGGAAATATGGGGCTCGCAATAGCTGTACCGCACAATACCGTAAGCTCTGATGACTGCTGTCTGCGCCGCTCGCTGCTGACAAATAAGATGTCCCTCGTTCAATCTGGATTGGCCTTCACCAGTCAAACTCTCCCTACGCCGTGATGAAGTCAAGGATTCCTATTCGCCCCTAGTCTAACTATTGGAGTGGTACACCGGTCAGATAACCAGTCCACCACGATGCCACTCAAAAACGATAACTATCTCTGTCCGTGCACACCGCACAATAAGTGTGGCAGCCAACACAGTGAACAATGCTTAATCATAAGGACTCGATATAGAGCTGCACTTCGATTCGCTCTCGACAGAGGTGCTGTCCTAGTAAAGTACTGAGGAGTGATTTGTTCCTCGCTCAAAGAGCGACAATGGAACGGCGCCTCTCCACGCCAGACGTGAAAGGGTATATCTTTCGGTCCCTTCCATTACTCCTTCAGCTCAAGACGTCAGAAATATCGTCTGCCAATCAGCATTGCTCTTCTAAAATGGGAGAATGACGTTTCGTTTAAGGCGTCCAATCAGGAAATCTGTAGTATCGGTGTTTGGCGTTTGCTGTCTCCCTGTGAAAATCTCTGAAACTGCGTGCTATGTGTAAAGAAAGCGTAGGCTGGCCGCTCCCACAGAATGAAGTGGAATTTGCTTTTAAGCCGAACTCGGGGTCGTTGCACCTTTTCACTCGGGCCCACGCTGTCCGCTCCGCACGTGGTCACGGGCAGATATAGGCTGGGTCGTCATCTGAAGGGACCGGCCTCCCGGGGTGTAGTCTATCTCTCTCGAACTAAAAGCTCCTGTGACCGCCGTGTCTGGAATGTATGTGTGTACGCCAGCCTCAGGTATTTCAACCACGGTGCGCTTACTTGTTAATTGCATATCGTTTACATGAATTCATACAACATTGACTTTGTCTTACCGAGTTTGGGTTCGAATGAAGCGCCTTGATGTGCGGAATGTGATTGTGAGGGTGGAATATGTAAGCAATGAAGGTGAGGAGACCACGACGTCTTAGAGTATAAAAACACGTCGTTGATGTCGTGGTCTTCAGTCCTGAGACTGGTTTGATGCAGCTCTCCATGCGACTCTATCATGTGCAAGCTTCTTCATCTCCCAGTACCTACTGCAACCTACATCCTTCTGAATCTCTTTAGTGTATTCATCTCTTAGTCTCCCTCTACGATTTTTACCCTCCACGTTGCCGTCCAATACTAAATTGGTGTTCCCGTGATGCCTCAGAACATGTCCTACCAACCGATCCCTTCTTCTTGTCAAGTTGTGCCACAAACTTCTCTTCTCCTCAATCCTACTCAATACCTCCTCATTAGTTACATGACCTACCCACCTAATCTTCAACATTCTTCTGTAGCACCACATTTCGAAAGCTTCTATTCTCTTCTTGTCCAAACTATTTATCGTCCATGTTTCACTTCCAGACATGGCTACACTCCACACACATAATTTCATAAATGACTTCCTGACATTTAAGTCTATACTCGATGTTAACAAATTTCTCTTCTTCAGAAACGCTTTCCTTGCCATTGCCAATCTATATTTTATATCCTGTCTACTTCGACCATCATCAGTTATTTTGCTCCCCAAATAGCAAACCTCCTTTACTACTTTAAGTGTCTCATTTCCTAATCTGATTCCCTCAGCATCACCCGACTTAATTCGACTACATTCCATTATCATCGTTTTGCTTTTGTTGATGTTCATCTTATATCCTCCTTTCAAGACACTGTCCATTCCATTCAACTGTTCTTCCAAGTCCTTTGCTGTCTCTGACAGAATTACAATGTCATCGGCGAACCTCAAGGTTTTTATTTCTTCTCCCTGGATTTTAATACCTATTCCGAATTTTTCTTTTGTTTCCTTTACTGCTTACTCAATATACAGGTTGAATAACATCGGGGAGAGACTGCAACCCTGTCTCACTCCCTTCCCAACCACTGCCTCACTTTCATGCTCCTCGACTCTTATAACTGCCGTCTGGTTTCTGTACAGATTGTAAATACCATTTCGCTCCCTTTATTTTACCCCTGCCACCTTTAGAATTTGAAAGAGAGTATTCCAGTCAACATTGTCAAAAGCTTTTTCTAAGTCTACAAATCCTAGAATCGTAGGTTTGCCTTTCCTTAATCTTTCTTCTAAGATAAGTCTTAAGGTCAGTATTGCCTCACGTGTTCCAACATTTCTACGGAATCCAAACTGATCTTCCCCACGGTCAGCTTCTATAAGTTTTTCCATTCGCCTGTAAATAATTCCTGTTGGTATTTTGCAGCTGTGACTTATGAAACTGATAGTTCGGTAATTTTCACATCTGTCAACATCTCCTTTCTTTGGGATTGGAATTATTATATCCATCTTGAAGTCTGAGGGTGTTTCGCCTATCTCGTACATCCTGCTCACAGATGGAAGAGTTTTGTCAGGACTGGCTGTCCCAAGGCCGTCAGTAGTTCTAATGGAATGTTGTTTAGTCCCGGCGCCTTGTTTCGACTCAGGTCTTTCAGTGTTCTGTCAAACTCTTCACGCAGTATCGTATCTCCCATTTAGTCTTCATCTACATTCTCTTCCATTTCCATAATATTGTCCTCAAGTTCATCGCCCTCGTATAGACTCTCTATATACTCCTTCCACGTTTCTGCTTTCCCCTCTTTGCTTAGAACTGGGTTTCCATCTGAGCCCTTGATATTCATACAAGTGGCTCTCTTTTCTCCAAAGGTCTCCACATTTGTTCTCTAGCCATCCCTGTTTAGCCAGTTTGCACTTCCTGTCGATCTCATTTTTGAGACGTTTGTATTCCTTTTTGCCTTCTTCATTTACTGCGTTTTTATATTTTCTTCTTTCATCAATTAAATTCAATATGTCTTCTGTTACCCAAGTATTTCTACTAGCCCTCGTCTTTTTAGCTACTAGATCCTCTGCTGCCTTCACTACTTCATCCCTCAGAGCTACCCATTCGTCTTCTACTGTATTTCTTTCCCCCGTTCCTGTCAATTGTTCTTTTATGCTCTCCCTGAAACTCCGTATAACCTGTAGTTCAGTCAGTTTATCCAGGTCCCATCGCCTTAAATTCCCACCTTTTTGCAATTTCTTCAGTTTTAATCTACAGTTCATAACCAATAGATTGTGGTCAGAGTTCACGTCGTTATATTAACATTATTTTATAACAGATGAGCTACTACGCCGCTGGCGCCAGTCTCCATCGATTCTCATTACTATCGTGTGAGTCGATTTTCGATGCCTGCTCGGCTTCGTATCTTTGGCGGATGGCTATTTGACTGCGGCGCGCGTACTCTCTGGGTCTTGAGTTCGGGTATCAGCTGCGTCAGAGACAGACATGTCTGGCGTTGTGCCCGCATGCAGCGTGGCGAGTGGCCGAGTCGATTCGACGAAGGAACGTGGGCCCCTGCTGCGGCGTGATTAGCCCTTGTAATCCAGATCCACTGCCAACGGTGACTGGGGTTTCTTGGATATGTGAAGGACAGACTTCCTTCGTGTCTCTTGCATGTGATTCGAAGTCAATGAAGTGGAGTCGTCGAAGTGTTCATCGGTGGGTTCTGTTCAGGATAACTGAATACCCCTGTGCACTGAAAACTATCTTGGCTATTTCAGTTACATTTGATCTTGCTTCCTGATGTGTTGACTGTATTTAAGGTAGCGCTAGTGACGCACAACCAGTAGACATGAAGCCGTGTTTAATGCATACCAAGTAGTGCATAAGTTAGTGCCTGGCGTTCAGAAGCGTGCCGAAATATTTTCCCTAATTCCTGTTCTATTTTATTTGTTGTTTTACAGGTTGTCTAATCAAATCTTAAGAGCCACTGTCACGTATGTTAAGTCTACTTAAAGCTCATTTGTGCCGCGTAGAAGTAAAGGTTTATTGGTAACTGGTTGGGTTAATATCCTTGTCTATCTGTTGCTTCAGATTGTTGTCTGCCGCTGATGTGGTTATGTTTCAGATAGTTGGCGGTGGTCGACGCGAGCAAGCTCCGATCGGGGTATCACGTTGGCAGAGTGAAAATTAAGGACCTGGATCGGTGTCTATGGTTACGTTGTCAACGTGCGGTTATTCAAACTTGCCGGTTGAGCGTTGTGGTTTTCCGCAAGCTTACTTGTAAATCAAAGTTGAGTATATTTTTATTTCACCTTGTGGTCTGTGCATCTCCTGTATCTGTTAGAACTTTTCGGTTTGCTTGGGTCCATCACCAATTTATCCTAAAGTTGAGACGGGATTTCAGATGTTACTATTGTACTGAATGTATTACAATCCTGTTAATTTGGCAGAAATTTTAAGACCAATTGTGGAAAGATCAAAGATTATTGGACTTAAGAGGATTAATGTTCTTAGCCGGGTCCTGAGTTACATGAAAACCAGTTTCTTTGTTTGTTGAAGCATGTTTTAGATTTCATCAATTGTGGTTTTATGAATATTGATTTAATTAATGAAAGCTGGCTAAGCAGATTTTAAAAGATTTGTATTTTTTGGACTTAATGCACCCCCTTAGATATGGAAGTAGTTTTATAGTTTTGATGTGAATTATATTAAAAACAGTTTCATTGTAAGTTATGAAGCTTGTGAGGTTTAGTTACGGCAGTTATATTTTATTAATAATGGTTTTATGAATATTGCTTTGTTTAATGAAAGTTGGTTTATCAAATTTTGAAAGATCTGAGTTTGTTGGACTTAATGGATTCTTTAGCTGTTGGAAGTAGTCAGAGGTTTTATGTGAATCACATGGGCATTAGTTCTATCTAAGTCATGAAGTTTGAGTGACGTAGTTCACTCAGTCGTATTTGATTAAGGATGCTTTTATGAACATTGTTTTAATTAATGAAATTTGGTTGAGACAGTTTTGAAAAATATGTGGTTATGAGGCAAGACCCTTTCTATAATCGTTCCTACTGTTCGTTTGATAAGAGCAATAGGTTTGTAATAAAGAAGTGTGTGGCAACTACAACTGGTTGTGTGTTTAATACCAATGCGTCGGAAGAGTTCCACACATCAACACAGCTCTCAATGATCGTAAAGTACACATAGACGTAAGCAAAAATGTAACTTAAACGGTGATATTGATTATAAGTAAGATGTATGTAAGGTTCACTGTTTACAGCACAAATAGGTGCACTCGAAAATGGTGTTGTAAGCCGAAACAGTCAGTCTTGTTGTGCAGAAATCTCTGAATAAAAGCAAATAGAAATTAAATTCCTGTTACTGGAATTGACTTCTTATAAAAGTGGTATTTCGACTTACTCAATGCTGCAGACCCTACTACCAAAAAAAAATAAAGTAAGGAAGGAAATTACTTTTGGACGACTTTCGCTGTAATCTTGGTGGTACATCTAAATGTATTTTTTCAAATTGTGACGTTCTTGGACAACCGTGGCTGATACACAATACTCAGTTTTTTGTAATACACAGCAGCAACTAACCACATATTTGTTCAGATTCATTTTATTTGAGTGCGCCTCTACCGGTTTAGAATTTATTAATTCGGTACCATAGGCTTTGCATGTTTTATCAAAACATCCCGCATCTTGATTTACAGGCGTGTTACTCTTGAACCAGCAGTTCAAACTGCGTGATAATGAAGGTGGAAATCGAGTCTGCAGTACAAAACTCGTATATCGCGGTACTTGTGTAAATGCTTGCCTGGTTCATTCTTCCCAGCGACTTTCTCCAGCGAATGGCAATCACGTACTTCTTGGTGTTTTCGCTATCAGACACGGTGATCCTCACTAGGTCCCAAGATAAGTTGGCACCATATGTTTCGACTCACGTTTAAGTGTGACAGAAGATTGTGATACATATAAGTAGTAAGTTACAACCTTATAATTGCAAATAACAAGAGCTGCCAGAATATGTCGTTTAACAATTCTGTCTTACTGTTTAAAGTCCACTAATGATGGCTAACTGCCTCAAACGAGTAAGAAAATAAATTTTGATTGAAGACAAAGTAAATATTCAATAGCGAAAGACGAATTATATATACAAGGCGTAAAGACGGTGAAATATGACACTTCCCAGACCGGTAACATTATTTTATCAAATAAGTAATGTTTTCAGATACGTAATGACAACCTGTTACTAGGACCTGCACTACGTTATAATGACTCTTCATTAACTTTCAGTTCAACATGCAATTGAGAATGGTTAGAAAGACGAATTCATGAGTGTGTAAAATAAAAACAATTTACAATCGAATGGCGGAAATTTCTTTCAAAAATTTTCTTTTACAAGCGTTTAGACACTGCCTCAGATTTCTGAATAACTTACAGTAGCTTTCCCTCTTCACTCTTCGATCTTTAGCTGATGACCTTTCATATCCCGAAACACTCCCATCATCAACTTTCCTGCACGAGTTTGGCTTTTGAATTTCTTGCTTCAGACAAATTTAGTGATGAAGACTAGACCTAAGTTTAAGATAATCATCCCCAAGAGCCAGTGTGAAATAAGTGCGACGCTGAAGTATTGAGGAATGATGAGATGCATATGAAGTTCGGTCGGGCCGTAGATATTGCGACAATGAGTATGACAGTAGCAGCTCAATTGAAGAGGAATGGTTATATCTAAAAAGGGCTGTCATCGAAATTGGACAAAGATAAGCACAAGGAAGGTAAGTGCGAAGAAATCTTTGGCAAAAGAATTATTTCAGTTGACCGACGAAAGGAGGAAGCACAAAGATGTTCAGGGAAAGACAGGGATACAGAAATACAGGGTGGTCCATGGTCATGACCGGGCCACATACCTCACGAAATAAGCGTCAAACGGAAAAAACAGCAAAGAACGAAACTTGTCTAGCTTGAAGGGGGAAACCAGACGGCGCTACGGTTGGCCCGTTAGATGGCGCTGCCATACGTCAAACGGACATCAACTGAGCTTTTTATTAAAAAATAGGAACCCCCATTTTTATTACATATTCGTGTAGTACGTAAAGAAATACGAATGTTTTAGTTGGACCACTTTTTTCGCTTTGTGATAGATGGCGCTGTAATAGTCATAACGTATAAGTATGTGGTATCACGTAACATTCCGTCAGTGCGGACGGTATTTGCTTCGTGATACATTACCCATGTTGAAATGGACCGTTTACCAATAGCGGAAAAGGTCGATATCGTGTTGATGTGTGGCTATTTTCATCAAAATGGCTCAAATGGCTCTGAGCGCTATGGGACTCAACTTCTGAGGTCATCAGTTCGCTAGAACTTAGAACCTAACTAACCTAAGGACATCACACACATCCATGCCCGAGGCAGGATTCAAACCTGCGACCGTAGCGCCTAGATCCGCTAGTCCACCCTGGCCGGCTGTGATCAAAATGCCCAACGCGCGTATGCTATGTATGCTGCTCGGTATGCTGGACGACATCATCAAAGTGTCCGGACCGTTCGCCGGATAGTTACGTTATTTAAGGGAACAGGAAGGGTTCAGCCACATGTGAAATGTCAACCACGACCTGCAACAAATTAAGGTACCCAAATAGGTGTTTCAGCTGCTGTCGCAGATAATCCGCACATCAGTAGGAGACAAATTGTGCGAGAATCGGGAATGTCTGTCAAAAACGTCGGTGTTGGGAATGCTACATAAACATCGATTGCACCCGTACATATTTGTATGCACCAGAAATTGCATGGCGACGACTTTGAACGCCGTGGACAGCTCTGCCACTGAGCACACGAGAAATTACGGGACGATGACAAATTTTTTGCACTCGTTCTATTTAGTCACAAAGCGTCATTCATGAACAGCGGTAACGTAAACCGGCATAATATGCACTATTGGGCAACGGAAAATCCACGATAGCTGCGACAAGTGGAACATCAGCAACCTTGGCGAGTTAATGTATGGTGCGGCATTATGGGAGGAAGGGTAATTGGCTCCATTTTATCGATGGCAATCTAAATGGTGCAATGTATGCTGATTCCCTACGTAATGTTCTACCGCCATCTATCACAAACCGAAATACGTGGACCAACTAAAACATTCATATTTCTTTACGTACTACACGAATATGTAATAAAAATGGGGCCGGCCGTAGTGGCCGAGCGGTTCTAGGCGCTACAGCCTGGAACCGTGTGACCGCTGCGGTCGCAGGTTCGAATCCTGCCTAGGGCATGGATGTGTGTGATGTCCTTAGGTTAGTTAGGTTTAAGTAGTTCTAAGTTCTAGGGGACTGATGACCTCAGTAGTTAAGTCCCATATTGCTCAGACCCATTTGAACCATTTAAGAAAAATGGGGGTTCCTATTTAAAAAAAAAAAGCATTTGATTCCGTTTGACCTATGGTAGCGCCATCTAGCGGGCCAGCCATAGCGCCATCTGGTTTTCCCCTTCAAGCTAGACAAGTTTAGTTCTTTGTAGTTTTTTCGTTTAACGCTTATTTCGTGAGATATTTGGCCCGGTCATGACCATGAAACACTCTGTATAATTTATTCGGGAACGAAATAAATAGAAAGAGCAGGGAAACCAAGGCGAAATGAATAAAGGAAAAATATGAGCAAACTGAAAAGAAAACGTGTCGAAGGCATTGATTCAGTACATAGAAAAGTCAAAAGAATTTTAATTTTATTTATCGTATGGTAACAACAGCAAACACCGACAAGTACCAAAAGTTTAATTTTACATGTACGGTTACGTATAGTTTTGTTTTACTTTTCGGCACAACTTTTATACATTTTTTTTAATTGCGAAAATTACTGACTTTATATTACTAACTACTTTAACTGATACATTTGCAAGTTAAAAAAGACATACATTTAATCATACGCTCCTGGAAATTGAAATAAGAACACCGTGAATTCATTGTCCCAGGAAGGGGAAACTTTATTGACACATTCATGGGGTTAGATACATCACATGATCACACTGACAGAACCACAGGCACATAGACACAGGCAACAGAGCATGCACAATGTCGGCACTAGTACAGTGTATATCCACCTTTCGCAGCAACGCAGGCTGCTATTCTCCCATGGAGACGATCGTAGAGATGCTGGATGTAGTCCTGTGGAACGGCTTGCCATGCCATTTCCACCTGGCGCCTCAGTTGGACCAGCGTTCGTGCTGGATGTGCAGACCGCGTGAGACGACGCTTCATCCAGTCCCAGACATGCTCAATGGGGGACAGATCCGGAGATCTTGCTGGCCAGGGTAGTTGACTTACACCTTCTAGAGCACGTTGGGTGGCACGGGATACATGCGGACGTGCATTGTCCTGTTGGAACAGCAAGTTCCCTTGCTGGTCTAGGAATGGTAGAACGATGGGTTCGATGACGGTTTGGATGTACCGTGCACTATTCAGTGTCCCCTCGACGATCACCAGAGGTGTACGGCCAGTGTAGGAGATCGTTCCCCACACCATGATGCCGGGTGTTGGCCCCGTGTGCCTCGGTCGTATGCAGTCCTGATTGTGGCGCTCACCTGCACGGCGCCAAACACGCATACGACCATCATTGCCACCAAGGCAGAAGCGACTCTCATCGCTGAAGACGACACGTCTCCATTCGTCCCTCCATTCACGCCTGTCGCGACACCACTGGAGGCGGGATGCACGATGTTGGGGCGTGAGCGGAAGACGGCCTAACGGTGTGAGGGAACGGAGCCCAGCTTCATGGAGACGGTTGCGAATGGTCCTCGCCGATACCCCAGGAGCAACAGTGTCCCTAATTTGCTGGGAAGTGGCGGTGCGGTCCCCTACGGCACTGCGTAGGATCCTACGGTCTTGGCGTGCATCTGTGCGTCGCTGCTGTCCGGTCCCAGGTCGACGGGCACGTGCACCTTCCGCCGACCACTGGCGACAACATCGATGTACTGTGGAGACCTCACGCCCCACGTGTTGAGCAATTCGGCGGTACGTCCACCTGGCCTCCCGCATGCCCACTATACGCCTTCGCTCAAAGTCCGTCAACTGCACATACGGTTCACGTCCACGCTGTCGCGGCATGCTACCAGTGTTAAAGACTGCGATGGAGCTCCGTATGCCACGGCAAACTGGCTGACACTGACGGCGGCGGTGCACAAATGCTGCGCAACTAGCGCCATTCTACGGCCAACACCGCGGTTCCTGGTGTGTCCGCTGTGCCGTGCATGTGATCATTGCTTGTACAGCCCTCTCGCAGTGTCTGGAGCAAGTATGGTGGGTCTGACACACCGGTGTCAATGTGTTCTTTTTTCCATTTCCAGGAGTGTAGTTCAATATCTAATGATTGAAGCCAACTAACAGCAGAGGGAGTAGCATTAATAATGTCACTATATGGTCCAGGGTACTTCCTCTGACGACAGTCCCTAACAATATGTCGAACAGTTTGTTCTTGGCCCCACAGTCACAGGCTGGAATATCTCGGAGTCCCCACTTGCGCATCTGGCGTGGCCAGTATTTATGCTCAGCCTTGTCCACTCACTCCTCTGCAGATGAAATCCTGGTAGGCTGGCGTTTGGGTCTTGAACACCTTGATGTGTTATTATTGCAGCATTCCACCTCTTGCGCCACTCTTCTTTAATATCGGAGTTCTTATTGTTCCTTCCATTATGCCACAGTGGATTGCGAGATTTTAAGCGGTCTGGGGGAAGGTTTGTTTAAGACTGTATGAGTTGGGAGGTCTTGTGAGTAGTCGGGTGGTGTAGTTTCCTCCATTCTCGATTGACTACTTCTTGGCTTCGTAATTCAGGTGGTGGGACGTTGCTGATGGTGTGCAGCCAGGGGCTCGGGGTGGATTTTAAGGTACCTGTAATAATCCTCATTGACTCTTTCAGGTGTCCATCCAGCTTCCTCGTGTGGGTACTATGTTGCCACACTGGAGCACAGTATTCGCAACTCGGTACACCAGCGAAAGTAGCGTAGTTCGAACAGTCGATGCAGTGGCACCACACGTTGTACCAGCTAGTTTCTTTACGCTGTTATTTCGTTTCTTTAGTTTTTGTATTGTTTCTTCCAAGTGTTTTTTATACATCAGAGACCGATGTAGTGTGACACCGAGGTATTTAGGCTGGAAATTATATCCAACCTTTTGTTGGCAGAAGCTCACATTCAACAGCTGGTTTGCAATTCTGTTGTTTAGATGGAATGCGCAGACTTATGTCGTTGCTGCATTTGACTAGAGTCTCTGTGCTTTGTAGTATGTGTTGAGAGTTTCTAAGTCTCTAAATCACATAGTTTTTCATTCAAGTGTGCCTGTTTGTACGAATATGGCAAGGTCGTCGGTATAGCAAAACTTTTCGCTAACAGTGTTTGGCATATCCCTGGTGTACAAATTGAAAAGTAGGGGTGCTAGGACAGACCCTTAAGGAGCCCATTTTTCAAGGTAAATCACTTGCTCTGTTTTTGTCTAACGATAACCTTGAAGCAACGGTTGGTTAACATATTTCCCACAAGGATCGTCACTTTCTTACTTGGGATATGCTTTTTTAACTTAAGCAGAAGTCCATCTAGCCACATAGTGTCATAAGCTGCTGACAGGTCAACAAAAGACTACTAATGTGTTTAGTTTCTTTTGGAATCCAGCCTCAATGTAGGATGTCAAGGCTGGGACCTGCTCACAGCATCTCCGCTTGCTTGTGAACCCAGCGTCGTATGTTGGGGTTATGTTGTTTATTATTGCTTCTCTTCTGTTATTGACGAGTCGGTCCAGTAATTTGAAGCACACGCTCGGCAGTGCAACTGGCTGGTAACTTGAGGGGTCATATCTTGGCTTCCTAGATATGAGGATCGCTAATGTGTGTGCGATCTTGAACTGTTGAGGCACCCTTCCGGTCTTGATTATATCATTGTAGAACTTCTTCAGCCAAATTCTTCCATCTTTCCCTACATGTTTTATAATATCAAGGAATATGTCGTCCAGTCCTACGGCTTTTCTCATTTCGATGGTTTGATGACCTCATTTATATCTCTTATAGATAAGGTATCTGATAGTGTGGTGTCATGGAGGTGCCTATTGACCTCACTCAGTGCGTTCTGCATTTTTTCTTTCATGATTGTGTCTAAAGGGACCTTCTCAGCTCTTGATTTTATGTGTAGTGTCAGTTCTGATGGCGTTATCTTCGGTTGCTCATTGCAGACGTTGTTTGCAGTGCCAAGTTTCCTTAATAATTCCCATGTCTTTCTGCATGAGTGAGTGAAATTTAAACTGGACGTCAGGTCCACTCATTTCTGCTTTCTTACTTCATTTAGCTGTTTTCAGTTTGTTGGTATTCTACAAGTTTTCTATTGTGTCGTCCCAGCAAAGGATGTATTGTTTCCTGAGCCCTCGAGGTATATTACGTTTAACTACACCAATTGCGACTCCCACGAATCTTTTGTAGTTTCCTGCTTTTGGGGCTACCCAGCATAGATTGCTGTCAACTGCCCTTTTACACTCATCCCAGTTATATTTCTTGAAAGTCCATCTTGGCTTGTTAATGGAATTTATTATGGGTATCTCCAGCCCTGTTTTGATTATTGTTGGGCAGTGTTGGCGTCTTGGGAAGCCTTTTAGGACTCTCCTTGTATGACTCAAGGTGATTGTTTTCATCAGTGGAGAGGAAACACAGGTGAGGATTAGTGGCAGTGTGCCACCTAGCAGAGCGAAAAGTTTTCGGTTCTTTGGCAGCGTAGCTGAGATAGTTTTTCTCCTTTTGCCCATTCCACTAATTTTTCTCCATTTATGTCAGTTTGTATAAGCCCAGGTTGTGTGGTGGCTGTTGAAATCACCTAGATATATGCACAGCTGGGGTACAGTTGGCAAGGCTGGGGTTGGCCACTGGACATTCGGTGGTTTGTAGACTGAGACAACAGTTAATCCACTCGGCTCAAGAGTTATCACTTCCGTGTCACGGATCACCTGGCAGCACACTCCTTTAATATCAGAAAGGCTGCTTTTGGCCTTCATGATAGAGCCATGTGTAGATGATAGCAGGTATCAGTTGGGAACCTGTAACCTTTCCCTTCGCTATATTGTCTTTGTTTAGATGGGGTTCTGGAGGGCTACGATATCAGTGCCATAGTCTGTGGCCAGTTTGCTCAAGTGGTCAAATTTGTCTTTCGTCAATCATTCTACATTGATTTGTAAAATACTAATAATTTGTCAAAAATTCTTCATACTCTTTGTGCAGACGGCTAAAAATCTACGCTACCGGCAGCCATACTAGATCAGTCTCTCTCGGCTTCTCAAGACAAAAGCACAATTAAAAACAACATTTACTAAAATAAAAGCAAGCATAACGTGAATTCCACTGCTAAGCGCAGAGGAAAGAGACATTAAGTCGTAAGAGTAGACTGAAAGGCTCTACTAGGGGGAACACTTGTCAAATGACGTGATGGAAGAAGAAAAACGAGACGATGTGGACGAAATAAGAGACCCAGTATTAGACTCAGAGTTTAGCATATCTTCGGAAATTGTGTAAGTGAGGCAACTGTTCTATGTGGTGTGAAGAATCTGAGTCTGGAGATTTACCATCAGGCCTTTGAAAAAATATCTCAACCAGACAATACCCAATATACACTCCTGGAAATGGAAAAAAGAACACATTGACACCGGTGTGTCAGACCCACCATACTTGCTCCGGACACTGCGAGAGGGCTGTACAAGAAATGATCACACGCACGGCACAGCGGACACACCAGGAACCGCGGTGTTGGCCGTCGAATGGCGCTAGCTGCGCAGCATTTGTGCACCGCCGCCGTCAGTGTCAGCCAGTTTGCCGTGGCATACGGAGCTCCATCGCAGTCCTTAGCACTGGTAGCATGCCGCAACAGCGTAGACGTGAACCGTATGTGCAGTTGACGGACTTTGAGCGAGGGCTTATAGTGGGCATGCGGGAGGCCGGGTGGACGTACCGCCGAATTGCTCAACACGTGGGGCGTGAGGTCTCCACAGTACGTCGATGTTGTCGCCAGTGGTCGGCGGAAGGTGCACGCGCCCGTCGACCTGGGACCGGACCACAGCGACGCATGGATGGCACGCCAAGACTATAGGATCCTACGCAGTGCCGTAGGGGACCGCACCGCCACTTCCCAGCAAATTCGAGACACTGTTGCTCCTGCGGTATCGGCGAGGACCATTCGCAACCGTCTCCATGAAGCTGGGCTACGGTCCCGCACACCGTTAGGCAGTCTTCCGCTCACGCCCCAACATCGTGCAGCCCGCCTCCAGTGGTGTCGCGACAGGCGTGAATGGAGGGACGAATGGAGGCGTGTCGTCTTCAGCGATGAGAGTCGCTTCTGCCTTGGTGCCAATGATGGTCGTATGCGTGTTTGGCGCCGTGCAGGTGAGCGCCACAATCAGGACTGCATACGACCGAGGCACACAGGGCCAACACCCGGCATCATGGTGTGGGGAGCCATCTCCTACACTGGCCGTACACCTCTGGTGATCGTCGAGGAGACACTGAATAGTGCACGGTACATCCAAACCGTCATCGAACCCATCGTTCTACCATTCCTAGACCGGCAAGGGAACTTGCTGTTCCAACAGGACAATGCACGTCCGCATGTATCCCGTGCCACCCAACGTGCTCTAGAAGGTGTAAGTCAACTACCCTGGCCAGCAAGATCTCCGGATCTGTCCCCCATTGAGCATGTTTGGGACTGGATGAAGCGTCGTCTCACGCGGTCTGCACGTCCAGCACGAACGGTGGTCCAACTGGGACGCCAGGTGGAAATGGCATGGCAAGCCGTTCCACAGGACTACATCCAGCATCTCTACGATCGTCTCCATGGGAGAATAGCAGCCTGCATTGCTGCGAAAGGTGGATATACACTGTACTAGTGCCGACATTGTGCATGCTCTGTTGCCTGTGTCTATGTGCCTGTGGTTCTGTCAGTGTGATCATGTGATGTATCTGACCCCAGGAATGTGTCAATAAAGTTTCCCCCACCTGGGACAATGAATTCACGGTGTTCTTATTTCAATTTCCAGGAGTGTAGCAAAGGCAGATGCGTTCGAGGACTATCGCACGGTCAGTTTAATGGGCCATGCGTCACCGTTACTGGCTGTAATAACATACAGAACAACAGAAAATGAAACTGAGGAGATACTAGATGACGATAGGTTTGGCTTTCCCAAAGCTGAAGGCTCCTGAGGGACAGTTTTGACGTTGCGATAGAAAATGGAAGCAGAAATTAGCAAAAGTCGACAGTCTTTCTTAGGATTTGTCGACTCAAAACAAGCGCTCGACAAAGTAATAATAATTTAAATAAAAAACCCTTTCTAAAATGACATCTTTTTGAAACGGACTACAAGGCACAAAATAATTTCTCCTACTAAAAACATGTTACATTAGAAAGGTTTATTGTTTAAATAATTATTTTGTGCCTTTCAGTCTTGTGTATGTCAAAATACAGGGCGTACATAAAGTCCGGGAACACTTTCAGTTATCATACATATGTCATTTTGAAGAGAAACACTGAAAGTTGTTTTTTTTCGTGTATACCGCCAGAGCGTAGTTTGGTAATGGCGAATTCACGTGCGGAGCGAGCTTTCTGTGTGTTGGAGTTCATGAAATGGCCTCCCCGATCATCAGATCTCGCTCCGTGTGGCTTTCTTCTGTGGGGACACATTAAATATGTGGTGTATGTACCGCCTCTACCACGTGATGTAGCAGAGCTCCGGGAGAGAATACGAGAGAATATGGGAAGCGGCTGCGACAGTCGACAATGCCAGGGCAAGAATTCGATTACCGTACTAACGTCTGCCGGGCCACTCATGGTTGACGTATCTAATGTTTTTAAAAAAAACACTTTCGGAGTTTCTCTTCAAAATGCAATATGTATCACATCTTGTACAGATGTCAATAGTTCTTGTGCAATAAATAATTGAAAGTGTTCCCGGCCGTTATGTACACCCTCTATTCAGTGGATTCTTAACATTTTGATGAGATTATATGGGAGACATGTGTTACGTTTGGGATTTATTTCAGTGTCTTTACATTTGAACATATCTGTAACAGCCTTTAGTTCATCGGGATTTCACTCCAAAATCATTTGCAAAATTTTTACAGAATACATACAGAAAACCGAATAGCCTGCGCCACACACCAGACAAAAAATAAAAAGGCTCTGAGCACCATTTGGATTAACATCTGACGTCATCAGTCCCCTAGACTCAGAACTACTTAAACCTAACTAACCTAAGGACATCACACACATCCATGCCCGAGGAAGGATTCGAACCTGCGACCGTAGCAGTCGCACGGTTCCGGACTGCGCGCCTAGAACTACTCGGCCACAACGGCCGGCCACCAGACAACAAAGCGAGTTAATATTGCATTGGCAACCACTCCTTGGTCATGTTGAAAGTTTCAAGTCTCTACCTCATCGGTAAGTTAGTTTAGGATCAACTGCAAAATTTTTACCTAACAGACACTGACAGAAAGTACTCCCCGCCGCACACCAGACAGAAGAAGGTGCTCATCTCCTCGTAACATATGACTGTGACCAAGATAACACTACCGACAAATTAAGAAGGAAATAAAAAGCGGACTAGCAAAGGAAAAGTGGGCATTTCGGGCTAAAAAAAATCTGTTGGTGTTTAACATTGGCGTTAATTTGAGGAAGACAGTTCTGAAAATGTACCTTCGGAGGAGCGCAAAATATACAACTGGCCATTAAAATGCTACATAAAGAAGAAATGCAGATGATAAACGGGTATTCATTGGACAAATATATTATACTAGAACTGACACGTGATAACATTTTCACGCAATTTGGGTGCATAGATCCTGAGAAATCAGTACGCAGAACAACCACCTCTGCCATTAATAACAGCCTTGACGCGCCTGGGCATTGAGTCAAACAGAGCTTGGATGGCGTGTACAGGTACAGCTGCCCATGCAACTTCAACACGATACCACAGTTCATCAAGAGTAGTGACTGGCGTATTGTGACGAGCCAGTTGCTCGGCCACCATTGACCAGACGTTTTCAATTGGTGAGAGATCTAGAGAATGTGCTGGCCAGGGCAGCAGTCGAACATTTTCCGTATCCAGAAAGGCCCGTACAGGACCTACAACGTGCGGTCGTGCATTATCCTGCTGAAATGTAGGGTTTCGCAAGGATCGAATGAAGGGTAGAGCCACATGTCGTAACACATCTGAAATGTAACGTCCGCTGCTCAAAGTGCCGTCAATGCGAACAAGAGGTGACCGAGACGTGTAGCCAATGGTACCCCATACCACCACGCCGGGTGATAGGCCATTATGACGATGACGAATACGCGCTTTCAAAGTACATTCACCGCGATGTCCCCAAACACGGATGCGACCATCATGACGCTGTAAACAGAACCTGGATTCGTCCGAAAAAATGCCGTTTTGCCCTTCGTGCAGCCAGGTTCGTCGTTGAATATACCATCGCAGGCGCTCCTGTCTTTGATGCAGCGTCGAGGGTAACTGCAGCCATGGTCTCCGAGCTGATGGTCCCTGCTGCTGCAAACGTTGTCGAACTGTTCGTGCAGATGGTTGTTGTCTTGCAAACGTCCCTATGTGTTGACTCAGGGATCGAGACGTGGCTGCACGATGCGTTACAGCCTTGGGGATAAGATACCTGTCATCTCTACTGCTAGTGATACGAGGTCGTTGGGATCCAGCTCGGCGTTCCGTATTACCCTCCCGAACCCACCGATTCCATATTCTGCTAACAGTCATTGGATCTCGACCAACGCGAGCAGCAATGTCATGATACGATAAACCGCAATCGCGATAGGCTACAATCAGATCTTTCTCAAAGTCGGAAACGTGACGGTACGCATTTCTCCTCCTCACTCGAGGCATCACAACAACGTTTCACCAGGCAACGCTTGTCATCTGCTGTTTGTGTATGAGAAATCGGTTGGAAACTTCCCTCATGTCAGCACGTTGTAGGTGTCGCCACCGGCGCCAACCTTGTGTGAATGCTCTGAAAAGCTGATGATTTGCATATCACAGCATCTTCTTCCTGTCGGTTAAATTTCGCGTCTGTAGCACGTCATCTTGATGGTGTAGCAATTTTAATGGCCAGTAGAGTATGTGTTAGCTATCTGTGTGGCAGACAGAAACATATAAAATATGGTTCCATCGATTCTCGTGTTGGATTGGAAAGTACAACTACTCGATTCAGTCGAGTCGGCTGACGAAAGAATCCAGAAACTGCGTGCGGGCTGACTGGCGATGGCGGCGTGGATGGCAATGCGAGCTACCCCGCAAATGGCCTGATGTACCAGCTAATGATAAGCTGGATTATAGGTCCAGGGTGATTCAAAGAGAGAGAACAGATTTCAGTTGTTTATTATAGACAAACTACGAAGAACAGAAACAAATTGCGCCTCTCACTGGACATAGGAAGATTCAAAGTTTTATGTTCGCACAGAAATTGTACCATACACTCAACATCAGCACTATACGTTGCTCGATGAACATCGAAACGTTAGTCCATTTCTTTCCACACACGAAACAAATGAATTGACAGGTTTAACAGTTGGATTTATCAGCTGTTGGAAGAGTAGCTGTCGTAGGTGGAACAAAGACTGCCTTCTATGTACCTCCACAGGAAAATTCCCACGGTGTGAGTTGTGGTGTCCTCTGAAGCTAAAAGCAATGAACAAGATATTGTTGACCTCTCCAAATTCAGCGTTGTGTGTTGTTAAGATAAAGCCACACCTCAACGTGTAATCAAGGTGCAGCGCCGTCATGCATAAAAATTAAATCAGTAGAATCTTCATTATGTTGAGAAAACTACAAATTTTGCAGCATACGAATTTAGTTCGGTAACTCTCTTTCACGTTCGACGACTGTAACCTCCCAGCAGATAAATTAAATAATAACCTCCCAACAGTAAAAAATATAATTATATAACTCGCATTCAGCGTAACCTCCCAATAAATCAATTCCGCAACCTACCAATAATACAATGTGAATAACCTCTCAATAAAATTGTCACTCACTTATAAGCATTCAGTAATGACTTAATCTAAACTGGCAAATTTTGGACGTCAGCAGTGCTGCGTCATGGCCCTGAAAGATCATACTGAATAAATTGAAAATTCTTACCTCTCTAAGGTCGCCGAATAACGCATATATATATATATATATATATATATATATATATATATATATATATATATATATATATATATGCTCCTATAAGAAATTTTTCTGGCACAGTCCAGTGCAATGCTGGCCGATAGATTTGTCATGTATAAAAAGAAACAAGTGATTTTTCTTTACAATAATCGGGATAACCATGGATTGGGGAAATTAGTAAATTCTTTAAATTGACATGAATGATTGTCAAAAGTTAATTTTTATAAGAAAGATTATTATTAAGAGATTTTTAAAAACTTTTACATGGGACTTGATATAACAATAGTACATATGCACGAGGCTGCTTTTATCTTATATTATATCGCTCAGGCACCGCCATCGTTCCCCACGACCGCCCCAGCCAACTTCATACAACGACTACTAGCAACTACTTACTCCTACATCTGCTACACAAGTTCCTACTGCAGTCAACACTGCTCTCTGGTCTGAGGTTCTCTTATAGCTTACATATCGCAGGCAGCGCGTGAGCAATCCATCGAAATTACATCTGCTCAAGTGCGCTAGCAACAAATTCCTTAATCATGGACCTCTTACACGACGATGCCAGGATTTTGTGACCTGCAGATTCTTACATTACAACGGTTTACTTTACGCGATAGGTGAAGTGCCCTCTCCCATCTGCTGGAGAACTGAAATGCAAAATTTGTACACTCTGTTACGGTCCCCGCGACGCTGTTGTTGTTGTCTTCAGTCCTGAGACTGGTTTGATGCAGCTCTCCATGCTACTCTGTCCTGTGCAAGCTGCTTCATCTCCCAGTACCTACTGCAACCTACATCCTTCTGAATCTGCTTAGTGTATTCATCTCTTGGTCTCCCTCTACGATTTTTACCCTCCACGCTACCCTACAATGCTAAATTTGTGATCCCTTGATGCCTCAAAACATGTCCTACCAACCGATCCCTCGCGACGCTATTGCTGCAGTAACTGCCATTTGTAAGGCTTCATATGCTGGGGTCGTTCCAGAAGAGACATTACCGTTGTCTCAGTGGGCTGAAGTTCCTAGCCTGCCCGTCTTGTGAATTTCCAAGGGAACCTTGTGAAAGCGTCGCGGATATATTAAACAGTTTCATCAGAGGTGGGTGGCCGACCACTGCTCTTCCATTTACATTTACAATCGACTTCCAAAATTTTTTTTATCCCAGCCATAAACTTGCTTCAGCAGAAGTGGCTTGTTTCTGAATAGTCGGCGGAACTCATGTTACACTTGAACAACGAATTGACTTCGCGCAAATTCCAGCACACAAAATGGTTTCGCTTGTGGTGTACAAACGAGACGGTAGCTATGTGAACACTTTGAACCTTCCTCTATCCAAAGCACATGTGCGGGATAGGTGTGAGCCCCTCCACGCTCGCACAAGCATAGTGACCAACTCAAAAGGTCTACTGTCACCTCTGCATTGTTAGTATTTGGAATCGAGGTAATCGCAGAAGCGAGGAACTGCGGTGTTATCCGTATGTCTGGGTAGGGTTACCCATTAATACGGGCGCATCTGGGTGATAGAAGTGGTCGAAAAAACTCGACAGAGTCAAGCTTGCCCGCATCTCTTCGTCGTGCGGTAGCGTTCTCGCTTCCCACGCACGGGTTCCCGCGTTCGATTCCCGGCGGGGTCAGAGATTTTCTCTGCCTCGTGATGGCTGGGTGTTGTGTGATGTCCTTAGGTTAGTTAGGTTTAAGTAGTTCTAAGTTCTAGGGGACTGATGACCACAGCAGTTAAGTCCCATAGTGCTCAGAGAACGGTTTATTGGTTCAAATGGCTCTGAGCACTATGGGACTTAACTGCTGTGGTCATCAGTCCCCTAGAACTTAGAACTACTTAAACCTAACTAACCTAAGGACATCACACACATCCATGCCCGAGGCAGGATTCGAACCTGCGACCGTAGCAGTCGCGCGGTTCCGGACTGAGCGCCTTAATCGCTAGGCCACCGCGTTCTTGTCAAACACACCTAGCTCTCTACCCACACCAAGCGTTGGGTGCTAATGACAAGGGATTTCAAATTAATTCCGCTTTTATAGACCATCACACAATCGGCTTATAGTGAAATTGCGTGTTTATAGAATATCGTCTCAGGTATGTGACCAGATTAGTGATTTCCTGTCATAGAGGTCGCAGTTCGTAGTAACTGACACAAAGCATCGACTAAAACAGAAGTGTTTTCTGGCATTCCCCAATGTAGTGTATAGGCCCTGAGTAGTTACTTACCCATATAAATGATTTAGGAGACAATCTGAAAAGCCGTCTTAGGTTGTTTGCAGATGATGCTGTCGTTTATTGTCTCCGAAAGTCATCAAAACAAATTGCTAAACGACTTAGAAAAGATATCCACAAGGTGCGACAATTGACAGTTGACCGTAAACAATGAAAAGTGTGAGGTGATCCACGTGTGTGCTAAAACGAATCCGTTACACTTCGGTTACACGACAAATCAGTCAAATCTAAAGGTCGTAAATTCAACTGAATACCTGGGAATTACAGTTAGCAACAACATACACTGCTAGAAATTGAAATAAGAACACCGTGAATTCATTGTCCCAGGAAGGGGAAACTTTATTGACACATTCCTGGGGTCAGATATATCACATGATCACACTGACAGAACCACAGGCACATAGACACAGGCAACAGAGCATGCACAATGTCGGCACTAGTACAGTGTATATCCACCTTTCGCAGCAATGCAGGCTGCTATTCTCCCATGGAGACGATCGTAGAGATGCTGGATGTAGTCCTGTGGAACGGCTTGCCATGCCATTTCCACCTGGCGCCTCAGTTGGACCAGCGTTCGTGCTGGACGTGCAGACCGCGTGAGACGACGCTTCATCCAGTCCCAAACATGCTCAATGGGGGACAGATCAGGAGATCTTGCTGGCCAGGGTAGTTGACTTACACCTTCTAGAGCACGTTGGGTGGCACGGGATACATGCGGACGTGCATTGTCCTGTTGGAACAGCAAGTTCCCTTGCCGGTCTAAAAATGGTAGAACGATGGGTTCGATGACGGTTTGGATGTACCTTGCACTATTCAGTGTCCCCTCGACGATCATCAGAGGTGTACGGCCAGTGTAGGAGATCGCTCCCCACACCATGATGCCGGGTGTCGGCCCTGTGTGCCTCGGTCGTATGCACTCCTGATTGTGGCGCTCACCTGCACGGCGCCAAACACGCATACGACCATCATTGGCACCAAGGCAGAAGCGACTCTCATCGCTGAAGACGACACGTCTCCATTCGTCCCTCCATTCACGCCTGTCGCGACACCACTGGAGGCGGGCTGCACGATGTTGGGGCATGAGCGGAAGACGGCCTAACGGTGTGCGGGACCGTAGCCCAGCTTCATGGAGACGGTTGCGAATGGTCCTCGCCGATACCCCAGGAGCAACAGTGTCCCTAATTTGCTGGGAAGTGGCGGTGCGGTCCCCTACGGCACTGCGTAGGATCCTACAGTCTTGGCGTGCATCCGTGCATCGCTGCGGTCCGGTCCCAGGTCGACGGGCACGTGCACCTTCCGCCGACCACTGGCGACAACATCGATGTACTGTGGAGACCTCACGCCCCACGTGTTGAGCAATTCGGCGGTACGTCCACCCGGCCTCCCGCATGCCCACTATACACCCTCGCTCAAAGTCCGTCAACTGCACATACGGTTCACGTCCACGCTGTCGCGGCATGCTACCAGTGTTAAAGACTGCGATGGAGCTCCGTATGCCACGGCAAACTGGCTGACACTGACGGCGGCGGTGCACAAATGCTGCGCAGCTAGCGCCATTCGACGGCCAACACCGCGGTTCCTGGTGTGTCCGCTGTGCCGTGCATGTGATCATTGCTTGTACAGCCCTCTCGCAGTGTCCGAAGCAAGTATGGTGGGTCTGACACACTGGTGTCAATGTGTTCTTTTTTCCATTTCCAGGAGTGTATATTGAAAAGAACAATTAGAAAATATTATGGGGAAGGCAAACCAAAAACTGTGTCTATTGGCAGAGCACTTAGAAAATGTAACAGATCTACTAAAGAGACTAAGTTTGTCCCTCCTCTTTTGGAGTACGTCTGCGCAGTCTGGAATCCTTAACAGATAGCTTAAAGGAATACATGCGTCGCGTGAGCGAAGAGGCGCTCATCGAACATTTGTAGGGAGCAAAATGGTAACCTGGTGAGTTTCATTAGTCCTGTTTGCACACATAATACTATGGAAAATGTGGAGCCCTGTGTAAAGCTGTATGTCGTAAGTGAATGAAAATAATCAAACTAAGTTAATTTTTCTCTTGGACTATCACTTATTGCAGAGACAGATAGCTGTTAAATGTAGTAGATTTGAGCTTTTGAATGAGGGTTTACACTTGGGCTTCCATGACTTCTTACTATCTACACTACTGGTCATTAAAATTGCTACACCACGACGATGACGTGCTACAGACGCGAAATTTAACCGACAGGAAGAAGATGCTATGTCATGCAAATGATTAGCTTTTCAGAGAATTCACACAAGGTTGGCGCCGGTGGCGACACCTACAACGTGCTGACATGAGGCAAGTTTCCGATAGATTTCTCATACACAAACAGCAGTTGACCGGCGTTTCGTGGTGAAAGGTTGTTGTGTTGCCTCGTGTAAGGAAGTGAAATGCGTACCATTACGTTTCTGACTTTGAGAAAGGTCGGATTGTACCCTATCGCGACTGCACTTTATCTTAAAAATGTTCAAATGTGTGTGAAATCTTATTGGACTTAACTGCTAAGTTCATCAGTCCCTATGCTTACAGACTATTAACCTAAACTATCCTGAGGACAAACACGCACACCCATGCCCGAGGGAGGACTCGAACCTTCGCCGGGATCAGCCGCACAGTCCATGACTGCAGCGCCACAGACCGCACAGCTAATCCCGCGCGCTTTATCGTATCGCGACATTGCTCCTCGCGTTGGTCGAGAACCAATGACTGTTAGCAGAATATGGAGTTGGTGGGTTCAGGAGGGTAATACGGAACGCCGTGCTGGATCCCAATCTCTAGCTGTCGAGATGACAGGCATCTTATCCGCATGGCTGTAACGAATCGTGTAGCCACGTCTCGATCCTAGAGCCAACAGATGGGGACGTTTGCAAGGCAACAACAATCTGCACGAACAGTTCGACGACGTTTGCAGCAGCATGGACTATCAGCTCCGAGACCGTGGCTGCGGTTACGCTTGACGCTGTATCACAGACAGGAGCGCCTGCGAAGGTGTATTCAACGACGAACTTGGGTGCACGAATGGTAAAACGTCATTTTTTCGGATGAATCCAGGTTCTGTTTACAAAAATGTTTCAAATGGCTCTGAGCACTATGGGACTTAACTTCTGAAGTCATCAGTCCCCTAGAACTTAGAACTAGTTAAACCTAACTAACCTAAGGACATCACACACGTCCATGCCCGAGGCTGGATTCGAACCTGCGACCGTAGCAGCCGCGCGGTTGCGGTTAGTTAGGTTTAAGTAGTTCCAAGTTCTAGGGGACTGATGGCCTCAGATGTTGAGTGCCATAGTGCTCAGAGACATTTGAACCATTTGAGCACAACCAGACGCCTTATTCAAATCAAAGTAGACGTCAAGTGTTCGCAACTTTTTGTTTAATCCCTCGAGATAATATAGTATCTGTTGTTAAACATCTTCTGAAACTAAACCATGCGATTGACAGCAAATTATGTGAACTCAACCGATCATATTCTAATACAATCTTTTCAAAACCGTTTGCAGACGTGGATAGCATATTGTATTTACACATATCGACTTAAAGAATGACAAATATGCTAATTTTGAGATTGTGCATATCAACTGCGTAGACAGTGTTTTGGAGGGATTTTAATTCCACGATCTCTGCAGTATGAGCCCATGAGAATCAATGTCTTCGCAGCAGCGAATAAACTCTCAGTAGGCGATACTACTCTTCGCTCATATAGCATCCTTGACACTGGATTAATAACACTTTTTACTATGGCTTGAGATACTGGAATGGAAAGGCGTGTTGTCGGAGCGGATCTAATTGTTGCACGGTGGCCATTACGGAACTGAGAGAATTAAGCTTATTTACACCCTCAGGGGTTATGTCTGGTGAACAGAAATGCGAAAGTGGTTGTTTACTGAAAGATAAATATCGTATCAAGAAATATTTATTCCAAGGTGAGCTGGTTCACCATTCTGATATCTTTGGAAAGTTGTGCTTAAAGTTTACACACACACACACACACACACACACACACACACACACACACACACACACGACCACATTCGTCTCTGCGGCTTTGTGAGTGTTATAGTTCGAGTGTGCACGCGGTACGATTCCACCTCAATAGGCCGTCTTCCATTGCATCTGTAATTCACTAATATTTTATCCCCGACGATGCGCAGTGGTAAAACTGAATGTAACACCGTTTCATGAAACCACATTAGACCGACGTTCATGTTTCCATGTTGCAGACAGTTCGTACGCAGTAATGAAACACATACAGTTCGGCTAAAACCGCGAGGCCATTGATGTAGTCAACAGTGGACAACAAAACAAGGTGATATCGAAGTCTTCAAATGGTTCAAATGGCTCTGAGCACTATGGGACTTAACTACTGTGGTCATCAGTCCCCTAGAACTTAGAACTACTTAAACCTAACTAACATAAGGACATCACACACATCCATGCCCGAGGCAGGATTCGAACCTGCGACCGTAGCAGTCGCGCGGTTCCGGACTGCGCGCCTCGAACCGCTAGACCACCGCGGCCGGCCACGAAGTCTTCGGCTTTGCTACAGAGTGTACATAACGTTGTTTATTGGTGTCGATTAGTGACTCGGTTTTATATAAGAATAAACGTAACTAGCTCTGTGCTAATTTGCCGTCGTTATTACAAAATTATAATTGTTTTACGCTATGCCTTGAAGAAGAACACTAAGAGGTCGGACTGAAAGGCGAAGAGCTAGAGGGACACAGTTTTCGCGCAGACAGATTATTCTGTTGTTTTGAAACATACATTTAAATATGCACTGAATGCCGCGCGGTGTCACCGCGCGGTTGAAGGCGCCATGTCATGGTCTGCGCGGCCCCTCCCGCCGGAGGTTCGAGTCCTCCCTCGGGCATGTGTGTGTGTGTGTGTGTGTGTGTGTGTGTGTGTGTGTGTGTGTGTGTGTGTATTTGTGTGTTGTTCTTAGAACAAGACAGTTTAAGTTGTGTGTAAGACTAGCGACCGATGACCTCAGCAGTTTGGTCCCATAGGAATTCACACACATTCGAGCATTTTGCACCGATCGTAATTCCGAAAAATTTTGAGAGTTGTAATTTCGGTTTAATGAATTTACAATGCAGGTTGTGTAATACAAAACTATTCGCATCTGAGGTTACTTTACGGGATACAACTGCAATCACCCTGTGACTGCATTCTCTCATGCTTCCTCTTCTCCCTTCCCTACTCTTTTCCTCATAGGGTTCAAATGGCTCTGAGAACTATGGGACTTAACTGCTGAGGTCATCAGTCCCCTAGAACTTAGAACAACTTAAACCTAACTAACCTAAGGACGCCACACATCCATGCCCGAGGCAGGATTCGAACCTGCGGCCGTAGCGGTCACGCGGTCCCAGACTGTAGCGCCTAGAACCGGCTTCCTCATAGGGTCCAGGCAAGAACGTAATATATACATATGTTCGTGTAAGAGCTAAGAACCTGCATACAGATAAATTCCAATTAATTATTTAAAAAAAGACAGTCGTTAATTTACAAACACAACTAGTCGAAGTATGCAGTCTGAAACGATGTAGCGCTGACACCAATTATAACAGGAAATTTGCCACGATTGATCCTCACCACCTACCCTCCTCAGTGAAGTGTGACCTGCGACGAATGAAAATTCCTCTGACCATGTGCCGTGTCTTCCTTGTGTGTTCCAGCCTGTGTGATTCAAGCAGCGTATAAGCATCAGAACGGTGTGATGTTCATGTTGGGAACACGCCGAGACGGTGTTTGTGTACGACCAAGCAGATGGAAACTGCCGAGAGGCAACACGGCTACACCGAAACAGCTACCCTCACAGACACCAACCACATCACATAACATTTCAGCCCCTTTCGGAGTTTGTGCGAAACTGGCTCCTGTCAGACAGAAGAACGTGCAAACAGACTGTACGTGTACCAGATCTGGAGGACCGGATTCTACAGGATATTGAGACAAACCCTAATACAAGCTCCAGGCAAGTGGCCGGCCAAATCCTGTAAGCCAAAGTACGATTATCTATATCCTGCATGACAACCGCTATAATCCCTATCGCCTGCGAGTGCAAGGATTATCAGCAATGGAGTTTCCTCTACAGAAGAGTTCTGACGATGGTTTTTGCACCAGACTGTCTTACATGAACTGGCATCATCATCCTGCATAATTGTCATCAATAGGCTACAGATAGTTCTCGGGGTCTCGTTGAGGTGTCTAACAGCACCAGGGATCTTGGTGACCACATACTTGGACCGGTTATTATTCTCCAAAGCCTCGACAGAGGAACGTACACTGTGTGATCAAAAGTATCCGGACACCTGGGTCAAAATGATTTACAAGCTAGTGGCGCCCTCCACCGGAACGGCTGGAATTCAATATCGTGTTGGCCCACCCTTAGCGTTGATGACACCTCCCACTCTGCAGGCATACGTTCAATCAGGTGCTGGTAGGTTTCTTGGGGAATGGCAACCCACTCATCTCGGAGTGCTACACTGTGAAAAGGTATCGATATCGGTCGGTGAAGCCTGGCACTAAGTCGGCGTTCCAAAACATCACAAAGGTGTCCCATAGGATTCAGGTCAGGAGGCTGTGCAGGTCAGTCCATTACAGGCCGTGCATTATGAACAGGTGCTCAATCGTGTTGAAAGATGCAGTCCCCTTCACCGAATTGCACTTCAACAGTAGGAAGCAAGAAGGTGCTTTAAACATCACTGCAGGCCTGTGCTTTGATAGTGCCACGCAAAACAAATGGGATGCAAGCCCCCTCTATGAAAAACACTAACACACCATAACACCACCGCCTCCGAATTTTACTGTTGGTGCTACATACGCTAGCAAATGACGTGCATCGGGCATTCGCCATACCCACAGCCTGTCATGGGATAGCCACATTGTGTACCAAGGTCCGTCACTCCACACAACTTTTTTCCACTGTTCAATCGTCCAATGTTTACGCTCCTTACACCAAGCGAGGCGTCGTTTGGCATAGTTTACCGGCGTGATGTGTGGCTTATTAGCAGCCGCGCAACCATGAAACCCAAGTTTTCTCACCTCCAACCTAACTGTCATAGTACATGAAGTACATCCTGATGCAGTTTGGAATTCCTGTGTGATGGTCAGGATAGATGTCTGCCTATTACACATTACGACCCTCTTCAACGATGGGCGGTGTCTGTCACTCAACAGACGAGGCCGGCCAGTAAATTTTTGTTCTGTACGTGTCCCATCACGTCCCCATTTCACTATCACATCGGAATCAGTGGACCTAGGGATGTTTAGGAGTGTGGAAATCTCGCGTACAGACCTATGACACAAGTGACACCCAGTCATCTGACCAGTTTCGAAGTCTGTGAGTTCCGCGGAGCGCCCCATTCTGATCTCTCACGATGTATAATGATTACTGAGGTCGCTGGAGTACCTGGCAGTAGGTGGCAGCACAGTTCTACTAATATGAAAAACGTATAGTCTTGGAGGTGTCCGGATGCTTTTGGTCACATAGTGTACCTGGATTTCCTGTGAAATACTCTGCCTGGGCTGCTTGAAAATTTACCTTTGGCAGTACGACAGACTAAGTGCTATCTACTCTTGCTCATAAACTAAGGATAATGCTGATACATGAAGAAACAACGCTCTGGTGGGCAGTTTGCGGCTTTAAATCACCTTGGGGTATGACCATGTGGTGCATTTGACCTGCGGTCGTCGCACGGTGGCGCTGGCAGCAGTCCACATACGCAGAGGTGTGTTGGGCCATGTCAGAGTACAATGCAGCGAGCAAGTGTGCAGACGTTTTCAGACGTGCTAATGGACTGTGTGTTGAAAATGGCTCAAAGAACACATATTATGACGTTATGAAGGGTAGAATACTAGGGCGACTGGAGGCTGGGCAAACACAGCAGGTCGTAGCACGGGCCCTCCGTGTGCCACAAAGCGTGATCTCAAGATTATGACAAGATTCCAGCAGACAGGAAACGTGTCCATGCGCTACAGTAAGGGACGTCCACAGTGTACAACACCACAGGAAGACCGATATCTCACCATCACTGCCCGCAGTCAGCCACTGACCTTACCGCAGCCATTGGAACAGTTGTCTCCAGACGCAGAGTCTACAGACAACTGAACAGAATGGTTTATTCGCTCAGAGGCCTGGAAGGTGCATTCCACTGACCCCTGGTCGCAGGAGAGCCAGTAAAGCCTGGTGTCAAGAACAGAGTAAATGGTCGCTGGAACAGTGGTCCCAGGTTATGTTCACGGACGAGTACAGGTATAGTCTGAACAGTGATTCTCGCCGGGTTTCCATCTGGCGTCAACCAGGAACCAGATACCATCTCCTTAATGTCCTTGAAAGGGACCTGTATGGATGTCATGGTTTGATGGTGTGGGGTGGGATTATGATTGGTGCACGTACACCCATGCATGTCTTTGACAGAAGAACTCTTACAGGTCAGATGTATCAGGACGTCATTTTGCACCAGTATGTCCGCCTTTTCAGGAGTGCTTTGGGTCCCACCTTCCTCCTAATGGAAGATGACGCACGGCCCCACTGAGCTGCCATCGTGGACGAGTACCTTGAAACAGAAGATATCAGGCGAATGGAGTGGCCTGCCTGTTCTCCAGACCTAAACCGCATCGAACACGTCTGGGATGCTCTCGGTCGAAGTATCGCTGCACGTCTTCAAACCCCTGGGACACTTCAGGAGTTCCGACAGACACTGGTGCAAAGATGGGAGGCTGTACCCCAGCCAACCCGTTGTGTGACCTGTGTACGTGTGCATAGTGATTATATCCCATATTGATGTCGGGGTACATGCCCAGGAAGCAGTGGCGTTTTGTAGCATATGTGTTTCGGGACGGTTTTCTCAACTTAGCACCAGTTCCGTGGACTTACAGATCTGTGCCGTGTGTGTTCCCTACGTGCCTATGCTATTAGCGCCAGTTTCGTGTAGTGCCACGTTGTGTGGCACCACATTCTGCAGTTATCCTTAATTTATGAACATGAGTGTACATGACGTAGCACCACGCAATTTCCGTATTACAGTTCGCCAACACCTCAACATCTTCCTTGGACGTTGGACAGGATGCAGAGGTCCTGTAGCATGGCCTGTTGGATCACGGACTTAAACCCCTAGATCTTCATCTCTGTGGTCTTCTGAAAAGCGTTGAGTTCGCTGAACCAGTTCCCGATGTACTGGCCTATCAACAGAGTCTTCAGCACGCCTTGGACTCTCTATTCGTGGAGAGGGCGAAAATGTGAGAAACAGTGGGGCAATCCATGATGCTACTTGTGAACGCGTGCATTGGATCCCATGGAGGCCTCTTCGAACATGTGTTCTGCCATGGATGTGATGCAGGTCTGTACTCCGTCCCAGTTCGATTTGTTTTTATTGCGAATAAACACCGTCCATTTCCGGACACATATTCATAGGACTATTTTTGTCCATTCCCAGCCAGTAATCCGTCATTGTAGTTTGTCACTTTTATTAAAATTGACCCTGAATAGCTATTTATGCGCTGGCCGTGACTAGTGAAACTGGGTTTGTCTATAGACTTAACTGGCTCACAGCAGTGTCATCAGTGCCTTCTCAAGATCCATTATAACTCTATCTCTCTCTCTCTCTCTCTCTCTCTCTCTCTCTCTCTCTCTCTCTCTCTCTGTGAGTGAGTGTGTGTGTGTGTGTGTGTGTGTGTGTGTGTGTGTTTTGTTTATGTTTCTGGAACTGTAACGGTCGAAAGCTGGTCATTAGGGCCAATCGTCATACAAACACTTCACCAGCGGAGAAAGGAGTTCGGTCCGTGTTATAGAAAGTGAACGTTATGCCCTCGTTACATTTTCTGGTACAAGCGGTCACCAGAAGAGAAAAAGTGTTTTGACCTAAGGCAATTTAACGGAGAGCGAGCGTCAGTAGTTAAAAAAACACCCCACCCGGCTGTCGCCTTCTACCGCCCCCCCCCCCCCCCCCCCCCCACACACACACACACACGCAAGCACAAGCATCGTTTACGCTGAGTAACCCGATTCATTTCCTGCGGCCTGCCTTATGTGCGAGTCATTGCGTAACGCAGCACGAGTCGCCTTGACTTCCTGTACGGGCAGCTGAAAGAGAATACCGGGACGGGAGAAAACCGGACCAGTATACGGAGCCGCTAACCAGTAACTGAGGTCCCCTCGCAGCATGGAGCGAATGGATACGAAGTGCGTAATACGAAGTGCTGAAAATCAACGCGATATGGTGGCGTAATGTAGACGGTACAATTGCGGTCATAACTAGCCTGTTTATAAAAATCCATTCGATTTCATCGTTACGTGGAGATTAATACTTGGACATTCGGGGAGAAGGTCAGTTTAACTGTAAGGATTGCACAGCTTTCACAGAATGAAATTTAACGCTGCGGGGGAGTGTGGACTGATTTGACCCTTTCCATGTGCCGGACAGACTCAAACCTGGGACCTCTGCTTTTGGCAGACAGGTGCTCTACCGACTGAAATATCCACTCCCGTCCCCTTCAGCCCTCCCCCTCTCAATACCTCACTTGCCCTACCAAAATTTAAAGAAATTCGCCGGCAGAGAGCTGCTGATGGAAGAGAATCTGTGAGAGCTGGTCGTTCGTCGTGCTTAGATACCGCTGGCGGAACAAAACAGTCGTCGGAAAATGATATGAAATTGTAAATAAAATCCATAGAACTGCAGAGCGTTTTGAGACTGCTCATACACAGAGACACAGCTGCCTCTGCTACTGTCTTTTAATTCAACCTGGAATGATGTAGCTGGCCTTCATAAAACACGCACAGGGGTTCATAATATGTTTTCGCCAGAGAGCGTAGCTTTCAAAGAGTTATCCCCGAAAATCATACGAAAGTGATCTTCAAACGCATGGCTACTCCCACACTCACACCCAAACCACCAGATGTCAGACACTCAGATCGCTACGAAATGTTTTTTGTGGAGGCGTATCTGTGAGGGACAGCCGGCCGAAATGGCCGAGCGGTTCTAGGCGCTACAGTGTGGAACAGCGCGACCGCTACGATCGCAGGTTCGAATCCTGCCTCGGGCATGGATGTGTGATGTCCTTAGGTTAGTTAGGTTTAGGTAGTTCTAGGGTCTAGGGGACTGATGACCACAGATGTTAAGTACCATAGTGCTCAGAGCCATTTGAACCATTTTTTGTGAGGGACAGTTCTGTAGATCTCTTGTGGGTGAGTTGGCAGCGCCTGAGCTTGCCATACCAAAGGTCCCGCGTTTATTTCAACTGTTCACTCGTAAAACTGTAATATGGGAGAACATTTTCTTGACATGTAAAATGATTTTTCGGTGTTTCTAGCGATGTTCTTTTGCCTGTGTACTTTCGCTTCCTTAGTTGAAATTAGCAAACCTGAGGAGTACATTTATATAGACAGTGAAATGTCCCCTTAGAAAAATTTAAAGATGACAGTGTTGGAAAACTTCTTACATTATTTGATTTTGAAACAGCTGAGCAGAACTGAACGTACTCAGCTATTTCGCTCTTTAGTTACTCTGATCAACATTAAACTGACACACAATATTTTTAGCGCAACACAATCTGACTTTCAAAAATCCCTACAAAAGAATGTCTCTGACTAACAATAACCTATACCTTTCATGAATCACTTATCTCACCAAAATCTTCGTTACTCAAACTACTGCAATACAGTGAGCGCCAATACTGCCAGCTAAATAAAGGATTCTAACTACTGAAGGCACTAACTACTGATAGCCATAGTTAGCAAACAATAGAGAACAAACAATATATTTATCTTAATAATGTTCAAAAGTGATCATATACAGTGTGTTACAAAAACGTACGTTCAAACTTTCAGGAAACATTCCTCACACACAAATAAGGAAAACTAGTTATGTGGACATGCGTCCGGAAACGCTTAATTTCCGTGTTAGAGCTCGTTTTAGTTGTCGTCAGTATGTACTGTACTTCCTCCATTCACCGCCAGTTGGCCCAATTGAAGAAAGGTAATGTTGACTTCGGTGCTTGTGTTGACATGCGACTCATTGCTCTACAGTACTAGAATCAAGCACATCAGTACGTAGCAACAACAGGTTAGTTTTCATCACGAACGTGGTTTTGCAGTTAGTGCAATGTTTACAAATACGGAGTTGGCAGATGCCCATTTCATGTATGGATTAGCACAGTGCAATAGCCGTGGCACGGTACGTTTGTATCGAGACAGATTTCCAGAACGAAGGTCCCACGACAGGAAGACGTTCGAAGCATTTGATCGGCGTCTTAGGGAGCACAGAACATTCCAGCCTATGACTCGAGACTGGGGAAGACCTAGAACGACGAGGACACCTGCAATGGGCGAGGCAATTCTTCGTCCAGTTGACGATAACCATAATGTCAGCGTCAGAGAAGTTGCTGCTGTACAAGGTAACGTTGACCACGTCACTGTATGGAGAGTGCTACGGGAGAACCAGTTGTTTCCGTACCATGTACAGCGTGTGCAGGCACTATCAGCAGCTGATTGGCCTCCACGGGTACACTTCTGCGAATGGTTCATCCAACAATGTGTCAATCCTCATTTCAGTGCAAATGTTCTGTTTACGGATGAGGCTCCATTCAAATGTGATCAAATTGTAAATTTTCACTATCAACATGTGTGGGCTGACGAGAATCCGCACGGAATTGTGCAATCACGTCGTCAACACAGATTTTCTGTGAACGTTTTGGCAGACATTGTTGGTAATGTCTTGACTGGGCCCCATGTTATTCCACCTACGCTCAATGGAGCACATTATCATGATTTCATACGGGATACTCTACCTGTGCTGCTAGAACACGTGCCTTTACAAGTACGACACAACACGTGGTTCATGCACGATGGAGCTCCTGCACATTTCAGTCAAAGTGTTCGTACGCTTCTCAACAACAGATACCAATTCCATGGTCTCCACGCTCTCCTGACCTCAACCCTCTTGACTTTCATTTATGGGGGCATTTGAAGCTCTTGTCTACGCAACCCCGGTACCAAATGTAGAGACTCTTCGTGCTCGTATTGTGGACAGCTGTGATACAATACGCCATTCTCCAGGGCTGCATCAGCGCATCACGGATTCCATGCGACGGAGGGTGGATGCATGTATCCTCGCTAACGGTGGACATTTTGAACTATTCCTGTAACAAAGTGTTTGAAGTCACGCTGGTACGCTCTGTTGGTGTGTGTTTCCATTCCATGATTAATGTGATTTGAAGGGAAGTAATAAAATGAGCGCTAACATGGAAAGTAAGCGTTTTCGGACACATGTCCACATAACATATTTTCTTTCTTTGTGTGTGAGAAATGTTTCCTGAAAGTTTGGCCGTACCTTTTTGTAACTCACTCTCTCTCTCTCTCTCTCTCTCTCTCTCTATGTGGTTATCTTTCGAAGCATTATTACGTATGCTGCTTAACCATATCTGTAATGTAATGTAATTTAATTTAGTGAGCCAATGACATTAGATAAATTAAAAGTCAATTGAGTTTTATTTATAGAAGTTTTAAACCTGTGTCGGACAACCCCACTTTTCAGAACTTTTGTGTTGGATATTTGACAATATTTATTCAAACTTGCGCTTTGTAAAAGTACAGAGACAATGCGTAAAATGCATCTCTGATTACACACAGCGACCAAAAGAAAAAACAAAGAATAAACAACACTATGAATAAACAGCGTCTCATAAATTTCTTTGACAAACGGCATTTTGCTGGAAGATAATTTTCCACTATCGCTACAATAGCATTTTCTGCAGAGGAACAAAAACAGAATTGCTGCAGTCCGCCGCCATTAAGCGACACATATAACCTTTACTTTACTGCGTTGGTATCAGCGCTGATTGTTTAATAATTTTTCTTCTAACAAAGTTGGAAACCTACACCAGGCACTTCTATTGATGAATTCGAGAGTCATTGTAAGTTGTTTTGTGAATTAAGCCCTGGCCTGTACTACATTTAAAGGATGACATATTTCATTACAAAGAATCAGCATTATATTTGACCTACCACACTGAACTGCAAAGTAGTAATACAAGCATATTTACTTTTAAAAATAATCATCAAGGTGCACTGGGCTGTGTTTTAAGTGTTCATAAGATATCGATCGTACGTGGCTAGAATTTGTAAAGAGTTGCCAGATTGTTTTTACCATTTTATCAGTTGCAGCAAGATTACGTCACATACAATTTCACTGAAAAAGTAATAGCTAATTAACATCAGAATATTTTCAAGGAATATATAGAACATAATTTAATCACAATATGGGCACATTAAATAGTCTAGGTGACCTGAGTGACAATTAATTTACACAAAATACGGATAGGTCTTTGTCCCTTGCATTTTCTAGTATTCCAAAACACATGTAACACTGTAATTCATTAAACTCCAAATGAGCTATAATTGTACGGTTCGACAGGAACGCGTAACACGCAGATTCATTTGTTAGTAAACGCATACTAACTACCTCTTTATTTTTTATTATTTACTAGCTGAAATATCTGGCATTGCCTGGGTATTCATTTTGCCCATTTTCTATTAGAAACGAAAACAAAAAAAGAGTTGTTTTTGTAGTGAAGTGCCGCAAAAGTTTCATTTCCATGTATTTGTGAAAACACTCTCGCGTCCTTCGGCCGTCGTAATTTAATATATTATTTTGTTATTATTATTTTTTGATTGTTGCCAACTTACGTGGTGGGCCTTAATAAAAATATTTCATTTAATTTTGATTTACGATTAAATGATTTCCTGAAGTTTTCCTTTTTAACAATATTAATCTCCAATTATTTGTTACGTTATGAATGATAAACTCGATGAATCTTAAAACATGACTAGTCGGAATCCTGGCTCTGGCTGTCGGCTATGGTACTGAAAATAATAATCTTAAAGCTAAGTATTTTCTGCAACTTCGTGCGGCTGTGGAGAGAAATTGATATTATGTTAATAGCGGGCGAGTATTTCGCTTCCGCTAATTTTTCATAATTTAATATCGCCACGTAATGGCGCCGTTGGCTGCATCGGCCGCTGCGATTGTTTGACTGTAAATTGCTTGAATGCAGGTTAATTCAAGGAAGGCGGACATGAAATGCACTCGCAAGATGTCCGTCTATACACAATCAAGACAAGAGAAGAAGTGAAGACGACTAAAAAATTGACAAAAGAGCGTATCTTGTCATCTCGTGAGATCATTTTGTCATAAATTATTGCTTTGCAATCGAAACTTACATAGAGAAATTATTATTTTACGGCTACATGATAAAATATATTATTCAATTTTTGAATGTCTCATCTTTATAAATACTGTTTTTTAAGTCTTCTCGTTATATAGCACTGTGGACGCTATAACACCTCTGAAATTATGAAATAATCGTAGAAAGAAATATGCACACTGTATACGTAAGTAAACTAAAGTAAATTAAGGAAGGTGATCCCGAACAGTTTCTGTACCCTGGGCACAGCTGCTTCACGTTTCTACAGTGTGATTTTTAAAATGTTTCTATAGCAACATCTCGTCACAGCTCTATAGAAGGCTAAAATTTTCATCTAAAGCCATTTGCACAATTGAAAGCTGTCAAAAGTGCTACTTAGTTTAGGAATTTGATTGACTCAAGTGTCAGAGTGACTCGTTACTAAACAATAAAGGTATGTATTAAAACTTGATGCATGGTGTATGACGCCGTATCTCCTTATGTATGTGTCCTACAATGACATACTTTTTAAGTACATTTGCGGCATATGTGAGTACTGTCTGCGAAATTTATTCCGAATGTAATGCATTTAAACGTCATGAATGACGCATCAGTTTTTCACACATTTCATTGTTTATTACGTCAATCTGCTTAGCTATGGTCGGTAGGTGGTTGTCATCCCAACAACGATTGTTGCCTGAAGCTGAGGGATGTATGTCCTAACTCTGGTTGAAATCGATACAGTTGTTTAGGCGGAGATGTGACACATGCCTCCCCCGCCACCGCACACACCCACCCACCCACTCACCCAAACCCCCTCCCCCCCCCCCCCACACACACACAAACACACACACACACACACACACTTTGTACTCTACCTATGGATTCACGCATACAACAACCGTAAATGTTGTACAGTGATGGGAACAACCGAAAGAAAACAATCGATTCAGTCAGTTGTTGAAAAACAACTGACTCGTTCAGTTGCAGGTTTACATATCAGTTGAGTTATTCATTCAATTTTTTTCAGTGAAACCAGTCTACAGGAACAACTGAATGAAAACAGTTGGCACTATTGATTAGTATTTTCCGTACTGAGTTATTAATTCTTACTTTTCAAGTCTTTACTTTCTCTGTTGGTTGAACATGTACTCATTCACTCACCTGCGCAAACTAGTGTTTAGTGGGTTAGCTAGTTACCCAGTAATTCATCTGAGTGAAACCAGTCTGTAGTAGTCTAATTAGGTGAAGTAAAGCGGTGGTATATATTGCAAACCAGGTTACAAACACCCGAAAGATAGCCTCAGTCCATGATGTATGAGACAAAAGTTTCAATCATTAGCGTATCATCAGCCCCATAAAATCTTATATTTAGATCTTCCTCGAGACATCTTTATCTACGACAATCATGGACGCTGAAGAAATGATTTAAAATTTGTCTCACAGCCAAGACTTGAACCCAGGTCACCTCGCTTAGAAAGCCAGAATGCTAACCATTACACCAATGCCAGCCCCAACACAAACTTCATATCTTCAGATTGTTTTCTCCTTCTCAGATCATCACTATTGCCGAAGCTCTCTGGCATTAACCTGGCATTGGACATAATGGTGAAATCCTGTACCTCAGCTGTAGGTGATCTACAGATCTTATATTCAGATTTACCTCAAGACATCTGAGTCTCATATCTTTATCTACGATAAACATGGAAGCTGAAGAAATGAGTTAAAATTTCTGCCACGGCCATGGCTATTATGAACAGCTCACTGAGTTTGAAAGAGGCTGTGCAACTGGGCTAAGAAAAGCAAGATGTTCAACCGAGAGGAAAGACTATTACGTTTGGCGTGACGCAAATTGTAATCCATTTCTTCAGCTTCCATAATTATCGTAGTTCCGTAAGAGTTCCGTGGCTTCCCACAAATTAACAGTGGGGTTATTATCTTTGCCCTTGATTCTCCTATCGATCAACAATTTATTTCAATATCCATGACTCAAAATTGTCCACAAGAATTGATCATTAAAAAAATCTGTCTTCTCACAATGATATCAGGTGCAGATACCATTTCCACATAGATATGCACTTTGTAATTTTTTAAGGATAAAAACACAATTTCTCACTTCCAGCGATGTGTTTTATTAAAAACTTTATCATCGATGTCACTGGTATGAGGTCCAGACATGAAGTAACTAATCGTCATTACAAATTCCAATTTACAACACAGACTGTCCATTTTTATGTTTGTTATAGACAGTTAAATCCATTATTTGTTATGTGGATCAGACGGCAGTGGCCGCTGCTTGGTGAACAACAGCGGTGGGCTTTCTGACCGGCAGCAGGACCGATGATGCTGCCGTCGTCGTGTTATGGCGTTCTTCCTCGACATGAAACAGATAAAACTAAACTATTAATTACACAGTTCAATCTTTATAACAACACAAATAAAAATGACAATAATCCTTCTAAATGTACAGGGTGATTCAAAATGAATACCACAACTTGAAAAATGTGTATTTAATGAAAGAAACATAATATAACCTTCTGTTACACATCATTACAAAGAGTATTTAAAAAGTTTTTTTTCACTCAAAAACAAGTTCAGAGATGTTCAATATGGCCCCCTCCAGACACTCGAGCAATATCAACCCAATACTCCAACTCGTTCCACACGCTCTGTAGCATATCAGGCGTAACAGTTTGGATAGCTGCTGTTATTTCTCGTTTCAAATCATCAATGGTGACTGGGAGAGGTGGCCGAAACACCATATCCTTAACATACCCCCATAAGAAAAAATCGCAGGGGGTAAGATCAGGGCTTCATGGAGGCCAGTGATGAAGTGCTCTGTCACGGGCTGCCTGGCGGCAGATCCATCGCCTCGGGTAGTTGACGTTCAGGTAGTTGTGGACAGATAAGTGCCAATGTGGTGGCGCTCCATCCTGCTGAAATATGAATTGTTGTGCTTCTTGCTCGAGCTGAAGGAACAGCCAATTCTCTAACATCTCCAGATACTGTAGTCCAGTTACAGTAGCACCTTCGAAGAAAAAGGGACCAAAAACTTTATTGGCTGAAATGGCACAGAAAACGTTCACCTTAGGCGAGTCACGTTCATACTGAGTTGTTTCCCGCGGATTCTCAGTGCCCCATATACAGACATTGTGACGGTTGACTTTCCCGTTAGTGTGGAAAGTTGCTTCATCACTAAACACAATCTTTGAAACGAAAGATTCATCTGTTTCCATTTGAGCAAGGATAAAATCACAGAAATCGATTCTTTTAATCTTATCAGCTGCAGACAGTGCTTGAACCAATTTCAGACAATAAGGTTTCATAACTAACCTTTTTCGTAGGACTCTCCATACAGTTGATTGTGACATTTGCAGCTCTCTACTAGCTCTGAGAGTCGATTTTCCTGGGTTGCGAACAAATGCTTGCTGGATGCGTGCTACATTTTCATCACCCGTTCTCGGCCGTTCAGAACTTTTCCCTTTGCACAAACACCCATTTTCTGTAAACTGTTTATACCAACGTTTAATACACCACCTATCAGGAGCTTTAACACCATACTTCCTTCGAAATGTACGCTGAACAGCTGTCGTCGATTCACTTCTGCCGTACTCAATAACACAAAAAGCTTTCTGTTGAGCGGTCGCCATCTTAGCATCAACTGACGCTGACGCCCAGTCAAGCGAACAAATGTACAACTAAATGAAACTTAATAGCTCCCTTAATTCGCCGACGGATAGTGCTTAGCTCTGCCTTTTGTCGTTGCAGAGTTTTAAATTCCTAAAGTTGTGGTATTCTTTTTGAATCACCCTGTACAACGTCATACACAAAAAGCAATGTTATTTCTCGTAAACCAAGCGGAAGGAGACATGGTGTAACCGTCTTCATATTTGGCTAACACTACAGTCTGAATTTTTTCTAGTTTACGAGACATTCATGTTATTCTCAAACTAGTTGTGTCCTAACTTCTCCATCTTTGTCCACTGATGAAAAGAAACGTAATAAAATGAATTGTTTATGCCATCTGTTTTGCCCAGTACAACCTGATACTGTTTCGTCCAATACACTACAAACATACCACAGTGACAGTTTAACATTCCTATAGTTACTACTAGGGCTACACAGCGTCACAGTCTAAATTATATAAAATATCGTCTGTACCAAAAAATACAATGAAAAGGGATATTGCCTGCTTACAAAAAAAAAAAAATACTCCAAAGTTAACTTCGTGCACTCTCCAGTAACACATATAAGGGGCAATAAAAAATTTCAGTTTGAGGACATTGTTGCAGCGTATATGCAATGCAGCGCGACCCCGGCGCGTTTATAGGCACATCAAAAAAGTTTTGCATCTCCTCGGTTCCGAGAGTGCGGAACCTGTACAGAAAATTGGAATAGAGATCAACATAATAATAACCGCCCTTTTTATTGCTCATGAAAACCACACATTGCATTTAGTACCACCATACAGCGAGACCTTTGGAGTTGGTGGTCCAGAATGCTTTACACACACTCGTGTACCCAGCAGCATATCCTCTTGCATTGATGCATCCCTGTGTTGATTGTGGCATATTATCCACAAGTTCATCAAGGCGCTGTTAGTCCAGATTGTCCCGTTCTTCAACGGCGATTCGGCGAAGATCCCTCAAAGTGGTTGGTCAGTCACACCATTCCTAAACAGCCCTTTTTAAACATACCCCATTCATGTTCGATAGGGTTCATGTCTGGAGAACGTGTTGGCCACTGTAGTCGAATGATGTCTTTATCTCGAAGGTTAGCCATTCACAAGATGTGCACGATGGGGGCGCGAATTGTCGTTCATGAAGACGAATGCTTCACCAATATGTTGTCGATATGGTTACACCGTTAGCAGGAAGGTGGTATTCACGTATCGTACAGCCTTCACGGCACCTTCCGCGACCACCAGCGGCGTACGTCGATCCCAAAACAGCACGGAACCTCCACCTTGCTGCACTCACTGGACAGTGAGTTGCCTCCAAACACATCTCCGACGATTGGTTGAAGGCATATACGACACTCATCGGAGAAGAGAACGTGATGCCTATCCTGAGCGGTGCATTGAGCATGCTGGTGGGGCCATGTGTACCACACTGCATGCTGTCGTGGTTGCAAAGATGGACTTCCCCATGGACGTCGGGAGTCAAAAGTTGCGCATCATGCAGCCTATTGCACACAGTTTGAGTCGTAACACGACGTCCTGTGGCAGCACGAAAAGCATTATACAACATGGTGGCGTTGCTGTCAGGGTTCCTCCGAGCCATAATCCGTAGGTAGGGTCATCCACCGCAGACCTTGGGAAGCCTGAGTGAGACGTGTCGTCGACAGTATCTTCTCCATGTCCGAACAACATCGCTTTGGTTCACTCCGTGACGCCTGGACACTTCCCTTGTTGTGAGGCCTCCCTGGCATAAAGTAACAATGCCGACGCGATCGAATCGCGTTATTGACTGTCCAGGCATGGTTGAACTAGAGACAACACGAGCCGTGTACCTCCTTCCTGGTGGAATGACTGGAATTGATCGCCTGTCGGACCCCCTCCGTCAAATAGGCTCTGTTCATGCATGGTTGTTTACACCTTTGGGCGGGTTTAGTGACATCTCTGAACAGTCAAAGGGACTCCGTTTGTGGTACAATATACACAGTCAACGCCCTTCAGGAGTACTCGGAACCGGGGTGATGCAAAACGTTTTTTGATGTGTGTACAAACACCGCCAAGTAGGCAAGGGATTAACGTGTCATTGGTTTCTTTTCGACTTGTCTACCTGTGTGCGATAAAAGCGGAAACGTGAAATATGGCGACATTACTACCAAATGCGTCCCCAGGGGAGCAACGGGCTGTTTGTCTTTTTTCGTCTCGGAAGCACAAACACCAGTAGGATCAAAAATGTACATGGGGGCAGCATGTCTGTGGAAATCCACCACTGTGGAATGCTGCTGCTTCACGATGACGCACGTCCCCCATATCGTAAATGTCGGAACGAAGAAGTTACGCCAACCCAAATGTGAGACAACTGAGCACCCACCCTAGAGTCTTGATCTCACCTTCGATCTATTACAAAAGGCCTTGAAGGATTGACAGTTCCTGTCTGACGAGGATGCGCAGCAGGCAGCAAAGGAATTCGTCACGCATCAGGACACGGTTTTCTACCAAATACCTATATTCAACCTGTGGCGTCGGTGGACTGATCGGCTGGTGAGTCTGCCACATTGGCATACCGAATCTGAACACTACGGTCTTCGGAAAGACACTTTTTGATCGCCCCTTATGGTTTTCCCACTCGGAAATGCACTGTTGTTTGGATTCAGAGTCCCGTTAGTGGTATTGTTCCTCCAGGGCCGGTACGACAACACTTTCCCACAGAAACGACTTACTCCAGCGAGGGGACAAAAAATCGGAACACCAAGGGTTTTTCGACATAAACGAAAGTCTAGAAGCTGATGTGTACTAAAATTTCGCGCCAATCGCTTGAGAGTGGTGTTAGCAGCGCCACATTGAGGATGCGAGTGAGCTTTGCTTGAAATACACGATATTATGGGTTTGAACGAGGTCGTGTAAATGGGCTTGATGTTCCTTTTGCGATTCTGCAGAGAGACTTGGCAGAAATGTAGCAGCTGAATATGACTGCTGCCAGCTGCGGTCAAGACAATGTACGGTCGCAAGAAGACCGGGTACAACCGAGAGGGAAGACCATTCACCATGTTCTGCTTTTCGCTCTGGCACATCGTACTGCATCTGCAGCAGCTGGTACCTCAGTGACACAACGAATTGTTACAGATCGGTTACTTCAAGGATAACTCGGAACCAGACGCTTGCCTTCCACAGACTTCAGACCACCACTGTTCGTGACTTCAGTGGTGTCAAGCGAGAGCTCATTGGAGGGCACGGTGGAGGTCTGTAGTGTTTTCTTATGAAAGCTGGTTCTGCGTAGGTGCCATTAAAATTGCTGCACCAAGAAGAAATGCAGATGATAAACGGGTATTCATTGGACAAATATATTATATTAGAACATGTGATTACATTTTCACGCAATTTCGGTGCATAGATCCTGAGAAATCAGTACCCAGAACAACCACCTCTGGCCGTAATAACGGCCTTGATACGCCTGAGAATTGAGTCAAACAGAGCTTGGATGGCGTGTGCAGGTACAGCTGCCCATGGAGCTTCAACACGATACCACAGTTCATCAAGAGTAGTGACTGGCGAATTGTGAGGAGCCAGATGCTCGGCTACCATTGACCAGACGTTTTGAGTTGGAGAGAGACCTGGAGAACGTGCTGGCAAGGGCAGCAGTCGAACATTTTCTGTATCCAGAAAGGCCCTACAGCACCTGCAACATGCGGTCGGGCATTATCCTGTTGAAATATAGGGCTCCGCAGTGGTCGAATGAAGGGTAGAGCCACGGGTCGTAACACATCTGAAATGTAACGTCCACTGTTCAAAGTACCGTCAATGCTAACAAGAGGTGACCGAGACGTGTAACCAATGGCACCCCATACCATCAAGCCGGGTGATACGACAGTATGGCGAAGACGAATACACGCTTCCAACGTGCGTTCACCGTCATGTCACTAAACATGGATGTGACCATGATGATGGAGTAAAAAGAACCTGGAATCGTCTGAAAAAATGGCGTTTTGCCATTCGTGCACCCAGGGTCGTCGTTAGGCACACCTTTGCAGGCGCTCCTGTCTGTGATGCAGCGTCAAGGGTAAAAGCAGCCACGTTCTCCGAGTCCATGCTGCTGCAAACGTCGTCAAACTGTTCGTGCAGATGGTTGTTGTCTTGCAAACGTCCCCATCTGTTGACCCAGGGATCGAGTTGTTGCTGCACGATCCGCTACAGCCATGCGGGTAAGTTACCTGTCATCTTGACTGCTAGTGATACGAGGCCGTTGGGATCCAGCACGGCGTTCCGTATTACCCTCCTGAACCCATCGATTCCATATTCTGCTAACAGTCATTGGATCTCGACCAACGCGAGCAGCAATGTGGCGATACGGTAAATCGCAATCGCGATAGGGTACAATCCCACCTTTATCAAAGTCGGAAACGTGATAGTACGCATTTCACCTCCTTACAAGAGGCATCACAACAACGTTTCACCTGGCAACGCTGGTCAACTGGTGTTTGTGTATGAGAAATCGGCTGGAAACTTTCCTCGTGTGAGCACGTTTTAGGTGTCGCCACCGGCATCTTCTTTCTGTCGGTTAAATTTCGCGTCTGTAGCACGTCATCTTCGTGGTGTAGCAATTTTAATGGCCAGTAGTGTAACTTCACATGATCATTTTAATGTATTTCTTTGTTTTGCTAAATGTTTATTACTGTAATTGATGCATACTATAATAATAATAAAAACAAGAACGAAGACTTCCTACACACTAAGAATAATTATCTGAGCGCTAACCACCACAGTGTAACAAAGAATCTATATCTATATCTCTATCTCTATCTCTCTCTCTCTCTCTCTCTCTCTCTCTCTCTCTCTCTCTCTCACTCTCTCTCTCTCTCTCTCTTGCATTGTCACGTCAAGTCTCTGTGCTTTCTCTCGTATTGCATGATACATTATACCGATCTTACCTTGTGTTGGTCACCTATCGATCAACATCTCTTGCGGTACTAGATGATGTTCAATACAGATTTGGGAATCCGTCACAAACTCTGTGTATGGAGACCGCACAATAAGTGTGTTGACAACAGTAGACAGAAACACACGTGCCGGGCGTTAAACTGCCCCGCTCCTCCCCCCCCCCCCCCCCCCCCCAAGGAATGTTTTCACGCTCCAATTGTTCTTGGGCCCGAAAGTGGCCAAAACTCGAGACAGAAAGCTTTCACATATTTAGCGACTCATGGAACATACACTCCTGGAAATTGAAATAAGAACACCGTGAATTCATTGTCCCAGGAAGGGGAAACTTTATTGACACATTCCTGGGGTCAGATACATCACATGATCACACTGACAGAACCACAGGCACATTGACACAGGCAACAGAGCATGCACAATGTCGGCACTGGTACAGTGTATATCCAACTTTCGCAGCAATGCAGGCTGCTGTTCTCCCATGGAGACGATCGTAGAGATGCTGGATGTCGTCCTGTGGAACGGCTTGCCATGCCATTTCCACCTGGCGCCTCAGTTGGACCAGCGTTCGTGCTGGACGTGCAGACCGCGTGAGACGACGCTTCATCCAGTCCCAAACATGCTCAATGGGGGACAGATCCGGAGATCTTGCTGGCCAGGGTAGTTGACTTACACCTTCTAGAGCACGTTCGGTGGCACGGGATACATGCGGACGTGCATTGTCCTGTTGGAACAGCAAGTCCCCTTGGCGGTCTAGGAATGGTAGAACGATGGGTTCGATGACGGTTTGGATGTACCGTGCACTATTCAGTGTCCCCTCGACGATCACCAGAGGTGTACGGCCAGTGTACGAGATCGCTCCCCACACCATGATGCCGGGTGTTGGCCCTCTGTGCCTCGGTCGTATGCAGTCCTGATTGTGGCGCTCACCTGCACGGCGCCAAACACGCATACGACCATCATTGGCACCAAGGCAGAAGCGACTCTCATCGCTGAAGACGACACGTCTCCATTCGTCCCTCCATTCACGCCTGTCGCGACACCACTGGAGGCGGGCTGACGATGTTGGGGCGTGAGCGGAAGACGGCCTAACGGTGTGCGGGACCGTAGCCCAGCTTCATGGAGATGGTTGCGAATGGTCCTCGCCGATACCCCAGGAGCAACAGTGTCCCTAATTTGCTGGGAAGTGGCGGTGCGGTTCCCTACGGCACTGGGGGTAGGATCCTATGGTCTTGGCGTGCATCCGTGCGTCGCTGCGGTCCGGTCCCAGGTCGACGGGCACGTGCACCTTCCGCCGACCACTGGTGACAACATCGATGTACTGTGGAGACCTCACGCCCCACGTGTTGAGCAATTCGGCGGTACGTCCGACCGGCCTCCCGCATGCCCACTATACGCCCTCGCTCAAAGTCCGTCAACTGCACATACGGTTCACGTCCACGCTGTCGCGGTATGCTACCAGTGTTAAAGACTGCGATGGAGCTCCGTATGCCACGGCAAACTGGCTGACACTGACGGCGGCGGTGCACAAATGCTGCGCAGCTAGCGCCATTCGACGGCCAACACCGCGGTTCCTGGTGTGTCCGCTGTTCCGTGCGTGTTATCATTGCTTGTACAGCCCTCTCGCAGTGTCCGGAGCAAGTATGGTGGGTCTGACACACCGGTGTCAATGTGTTCTTTTTTTCATTTCCAGGAGTTTATTTCGGGAAGACTGATTGGAGTCTGCAAAAATATTGTCTCTATTGAGGAACAGGTGAAGGTAAAACGAAATTAATTGTTGGATGTTTTTATCGGCCACCCGATTTCGCTGTGACAGATCCAGAGTCATTACAGAAAGTCTACGGTCAGTAGCGTTACGTACACAGATCAAACAGTACTAGCTGGAAACAACTTTCATCCCCTAAGTATATACTGGGTCGTCTATCGACTCATTGCGCAGGGTACAGACAGACAGTTATGTGAAGTACCTTTGAAGACGTTTCCCGAAAACTGTCTTGAGCGGTTATTTGTTCGGCCCACATGCAATGGAAATATCTTAGACCTTGTAGCTAGAAATAGGCCAGACCTTATCGATGGCGATAGTACAGAGATGGGGATTGGTGATCATGATGTCATTATAGCGACTATGGTTACGAAAGTTAATAAATCAGCCAAGAAGGCTGGGAGAGTATTTCTGTCAGAATGTGCGGATAAACAGTTGTTGGCAGCTCACTTGCGCAATCAATTGCAAAAAATTAATTCCACTATGATGGACACAGAGGAATTACGGGTAAAGGTTAAACAGATCGTAAATCGTGCTCTGGACAAGTATGTGCCTAGAAAGTGGATTGAGGACGGAAAATATTCACTGTGGTTTAGCAACGAAATTCGGAAAATACTGAGCAATCTAAGGCTGTTTGTTGCAGTCTCGCTTCAAAGGAGAAGGCGCTAAAGACGACAGGCAAAAGTCAGAAGAGATTTGTGCGTCTGGAAAAACGTCTATAAGTGAAGCATACATCAACTGCCATCTCGCAGAGATCCCGAAAATATTCTCATTCTGTGTAAAAGCACTAAGCAGGACTAAGGCTTCTGTCCAGTGACACCTTGAACGGACTGAAGAGGCAGGTGTATATAGAAAACAGAAGTTGAAGTTTTAAATTTCACGTTCAAGAAATCATTCACGAATGAGATTCGACTTATATACCGTCATTCGAGTATCGGAAAGACTCCCCTAAGGACAACATAGCAATAAGCGCGCCTAGCGTAGAGAAATAACCGAACGAGTTGAAAACAAATGTCGCCAGGTCTGGATGGAATCCCAACTCGGTGTTACAAAGAGTACTCTGGGGCAGTAACCATTTCCTTAGCCTACATTTATCGTGAATCTCTTGCCCAGTGCATGGCCCCAAGCGACTGGAAGAAAGCACAGATGATTCCTAAGGGTATAAGAAGGGTAAAAGAACAGGCCCGTAAAATCATACACCAATATCGTTAGCATCGATCTGCTGCTGAATTCTTGAACATAATAGTATTTTTAGTTCGAATATAATAAACTTCCTAGAGATCAGAAAGCTTATTAGACGTATCAGCACGCTTTTAGAAAGCATAACTCTTGTGAAGCTCAGTTTGCCCTTTTTCTCACATGATATACTGCAAACTATGGATGAAGGGTAACAGCCAGATTTCGGTTTTCTAGATTTCCGGAAAGCATTTGACACTGTAAGCTTCTGAGAACGGAATAGGTTCCCAGATGATGATGATGATGATGTTTGGCTTGTGGGGCGCTCAACTGCGCAGTCATCAGCGCCCATACAATGTCCCAACTTTTACACAGTCCAATTTTTTACACAATCCAATCTAGCCGCTGTTACAAATGATGGTGATGAAATGATGATGGAGATGAAATGATGAGGACAACACAAACACCCAGTCCCCAGACAGAAAAAATCCTCAACCCAGTCGGCAATCGAACCCAGGAGAAGGTGATCCAGTCGGTTCCCAGATACGTGAGTGGCTCGAATACTTCTTGCACGATAGAACCCAATATGTTGTCCTCGACGGCGGGTGTTCATGCGAGACAGGGGCATCGTCAGGAGTGCCTCAGGGAAGCGTGTTAGGATAGGTATTATTTCCGATAAATGATCTGGCGGACAGGGATGGGATGGGCAGCAATTTGCGGTTGTTTGCTGATGATGCTGTGGTGTATGGGAAGGTGTCGGCGTTGAATGACTGTAGGATGATACAAAAAGACTTCGAATGCAGCATTAGTAGTAGTGACATGTGGAAATATCTGGGCGTAACGCTGCGAAACAATCTGAAATGGAACGAGCATGTGAGGACCATGGTAGCGAAGGCGAATGGTTGGCTTCAGTTTATTGGGAGCATTTTAGGGAAAGTGTGGTTCATCTGTGAAGAAAACCTCGTATAGGACGCTAGTGCAGCCTATTCTTGATTACTGCTCGAGTGTTTGGGATCGGCACCAGATCGGATTAAAGGAAGACGTCAAAGCAATTCAGAGCGTGCTGCTAGATTTGTTACCGGTAGTTTTGAACAACACACGGGTGTTACAGAGGTGCTTCGGGAACTCACATGGGACTCCCTGGATGGAAAGGAGAAAATTTAGAGAACCGCCATCTGAAGCTGACTGCAGGACGATTCCAATGCCGCGAACATACATACCGCGTAAGGTCGTCGAAGATACGAGGAATTAGAGCTCATACACAGGCATATAGATGGTCGTTTTTCCCCCGCTGTATCTACAAGTGGAACAGAAAAGGAAACGACCACTGGCGGTACAGAATACCGTCCGCCACGTACCACACGGTGGCTTGAGGAGTATGTTGCTCTTTAGATACGCAAGCGCCCACGTCAGATGAGTGCTCGCTGGCAGAGAGGACGTGCGTGATGTAACGAAGTGGATGGGAGGGAAAGTCAAAGAGGAACATAGTTAACGAACCAGTTCTCCTTTCCCTACGTCACACACATTTTAGATGCCACGTATATAACACCCATTCACTTAAGAATTACAATAAAAGTATTTCCACGAAGAGCAGCAGAGGCTTGTAAACGGAAAATACGATAAGTATTGGCCGACGTAGTGGAATCAAGAGTAGTGTATTACACAACGCTACCCGTTGTCAAATGGCCCATCTCACGAAGAGTTTTACTATTATCCGGAAAAACGGGCAACTCCAAGACCACTGTGAAGAAGCTCAGTGACGGAAGAGCTATCTATTAAACTCTCTCCGTAGACAACGGAAGAGAGAAGTGTTCTGCAGCTACCTACCAGATTACCCGCTACGGCTATCTTTCTCTTGATGACGCAAGAACACAGGAGAATCTCCCCTCCATAACCAGGACCAAGGAGCAATGCTGCTATCGGAGCACGAAAAAAACGAAAGTGGTCCTGTGTATTGAAAGACTGAGTGAAAAGTTGGAGTACCAGTTGCTTCATTCTAACTTCTTCAGCGCCTTTAGAATTTATCCTAAATATTTTGGCATGCAAACATACACTGATGAGCTATAACGTTATGACCTGCTTAATATCCTGTTTGTCCGTCGTTCTGTGTTTCAGGGATTCGACAGTTTGATAGTAGGTTTGCGGCTGTTTGTGACATTAGATATCTACGCACAGGGCATATAATTCGAGTAAATAACGGGCATTTGTAGACTTAGAGAAAGCTTTTGACAATGTTGACTGGAATACTCTCTTCCAAATTCTGAACGTGGCAGGGGTAAAATACAGGAAGCGAAAGGCTATTTGCAATTTGAGCAGAAATCAGATGGCAGTTATAAGTGTTGACGGACATGAAAGGGGAGCAGTGGTTGGGAAGGGAGTGAGACAGGGTTGTAGCCTCTCCCCGATGCTATTCAATCTGTATACTGAGCAAGCAGTAATGGAAACAAAAGAAAAGTTCGGAGTAGATATTAAAATCTATGGAGAAGAAACAAAGAATTTGAGATTCGCCGATGACATTGTAATTCTGTCAGAGACAGCAAAGGACTTGGAAGAGCAGTTGAACGGAATGGACCGTGTCTTGAAAGGAGGGTATAAGATGAACATCAACAACAGCAAAACGAGGATAATGGAATGTAGTCGAATTAAGTCGGCTGATGTTGAGGGAATTAGATAAGAAAACGAGACACTTAAAGTAGTAAAGGAGTTGTGCTATTTGGGGGGCAAAATAACTGATGATGGTAGAAGTAGAGAGGACATAAAATTTAGACTGGCAATGGCAAGGAAAGCGTTTCTGAAGAAGAGAATTTTGTTAACATCGAGTATTGATTTAGGTATCAGGAAGTCGTTTCTGAAAGTATTTGTATGGAGTGTAGTCATGTATGGAAGTGAAACACGGACGATAAATAGTTTAAACAAGAAGAGAACAGAAGCTTTCGAAATGTGGTGCTACAGAAGAATGTTGAAGATTAGAATGATAGATCACATAACTAATGAGGAAGTATTGAATAGGATTGGGGAGAAGAGAAGTTTGTGGCACAACTTGACTAGAAGAAATGATCGGTTGGTAGGACACGTTCTGAGGCATCCAGGCGTGGAGGGCAGCGTGGAGGGTAAAAATCGTAGAGGGAGACCAAGAGATGGATACACTAAGCAGATTCAGAAGGATGTAGGCTGCAGTAGCTACTGGGAGATGAAGAAGCTTGCACAGGATAGAGTAGCACGGAGAGCTGCATCAAACCAGTCTCAGGACTGAAGACCACAACAACAACAATGGTGCCCGATGGCGACCCATATGGGGTGCATAGGACTTGCATCAGGCGAGTTTAGTCGCATAGACATCAACTTGAGTTCACCATATTGCTCTTCAGATCATTATATCACGGTCCTAGCTCCGAGACACGGAAATTATGTAGCTGAAAACTGACATAGTTGTCGGGTAGACATCAAGCATGAAGGGATGCAGGAGGTTCGCAGATATCAGCGTGTCTTCGATTACTATCACAGGTCCCATGCAAGAGCAAGACACTGTCTTCCATAGCATGATACTGCTCCCTCCAGCCTGCGTCCCTGACGCGCTTCATGTTTCGAGCCCCGGCACCTCGATGACGGCGTTTGTGGAGTCGACCGTCGACCTGGTGTAGCAAAAATGTGCTTCATCCGAAGAGCCGACACGTTTCCATTGATAGACGGTCGGATCCCGATTATCCCGTGCTCACTGCAATGGTAACTGACGATGTCGATGGGTCAACATGTGAACACCTAGGGTGGTCTGCTAAGGAGCTCCATGTTCATCAATGTATGATGTATGGTGAGTTCTGAAACACTTGTTCTGGCACCAGCATTGTGCTCTTTCTGCAGAGATGCCACAGATCACCATCTATCCTGCTTTACAGAGCAGACAAGCATCCGAGCCCCACGTTCTGTGAAGAGTCGTGGACTTCCAACCATTTAGCGCTTAGTGGTAGTTTCACTGTCCTACCTCTGTTCAAGACAGTAGCACATGAACATTCCATCAGCTTCACCATTTGGAGATAGTCGTTCACGGGCTCTGTGTAATGATGTCCTTTGTCAAAGTCGCTTTCCTCAATGGACTTCCCCTTTTGCAGCACCTATCTTCGCTAGGGTGATACCCCATCCGTGTCTGCTAGGCTTACATACTTCTGTTGTAAGACTTGTAATAGATGAGTCAATAGTACGAGATTAAGAAAACTCGAAGTGGAAAGTAATTACCACAGTCGTGTGTGTATAAACAGCCAGAAATTCACGAAAGTAAGGAATCGTTCTGGAATGCATCGTTAAGCGACACTATGTGGGCATAAAATAGGAGATAGCTACGGATAGCGTAAAAATAAATATGACAAGGGTCGAAAGTTTGAAGAAGGATACGCAGTAATCTGCGTCACATGCCTGCAACCCCACCACACAGCATCACAGAGGGCATTGGTCATAATGTTTTAACATACCAGGGTATTCTTGGAATACAATGTCGCGGAGTGAAGTAGTAAGATTGTTTATACTCATCAGGGTATTCATGACATCCAGTGACGTGGTGGGTATTGGTCATAATGACTCGTCAGGGTACTCACAGTATCCAACATCGTGGTGGACATTAGTCATAATGTTCCGACTCACAGGGTATTCATGGTACCCAATGTCGCAGTGGGTTGTGGTCATAGAGATTTGACTAGTCAGGGTATTCGTGACATCCAATCTCACGGACGTCAGTGGTCTCAATGTTTTGGCTCATCACGGTATTTGTGGCATCCAATGATGTGGTGGGCAATGGTCATAATGTTTTGACTCATAGGGTATTCGTGGTACTCAATGCCGCAGTGGGCTGTGGTCATAAAGTTTTGACTCATCAGGGTATTCATGGCATCCAATGTCACGGACGGCAGTGGTCATAATGTTTTGGCTCATGAGGGTATTTGCAGCATCCATTGATGTAGCAGGCAATGGTCATAATGTTTTACCACATCAGGGTATTCATAGCATCGAAAGACGTGGTGGGGTATGGTCCAAATGTTTTGCCTCAGAGTATTCATAGCATCCAATGACGTTAAGGGCACTGGCTATAATGTTTGGACTGATGAGGGTATTCGCAGCATTCAATGACAGGTGGCCAATGCTCATAATGTTTTGACTCATCAGGGTATTTGCGGCGTCCAATGACGTGGTGGGCAATGGTCATAATGTTTTAGCTCGTCAGTGTATTCATGGCATCCAATGATGTAGTGGTCACTGGTCATAATGTTTCGGCCCATCAGGGAATTCGCAGCATCCAATGTTGTGTTGGATATTATTCAAAATGTTTTGACTCATCAGGGTATTCACAGTATCCAATGTCGCATGGCATGGGTCATAATGTTTTGACTCATCAGGGTATTGCCAGCACCCAGTGTCGCAGTGAGCAGTGGTCATAACGTTTTTGCTCATCAGGGTATCTGCACTGTATTAACATGTAACTCATCCTTAAGTCCCATAAGAACCTCTAGCTAACTCGTTCACAGCTGTAAGCTGTTCATACCCATCCACTCCCACTTGCCTGTTCACACAAGCTTATTCATCCCAACTCACTGTCATCATCTCTTGGTGTCTCTGAGTCACTATCCCTTGTCTCACAGCTACAGTATCCTTCGTTCAGTGCTAATAATGTCTGCCCTCACTGCCACTGTCTCCTATTGCTACTATCTCATTCATTCATTCATTCATTCATTCATTCATTCATTCATTCATTCATTCATTCATACACTCCCATTGGTCCTGTGTCTTGTCACTGTCACTATCTGTCTCTTCCTCGTTGTCAGTCAGTGTCTCCCATTATCACTGAAATTCTTCCACCGTCTGCTTCTCTTTATTCCTGTCCCCATGCATTGTCTCCTTCCCTCTTTTCCTAGCAGTTTTCTGTCACTGTCAACTGCGTTCCACTGCAACTGGGTCGCTCTGTCTCACACACTGCCAGTGTTTCCTTTGCTCTTTCTATGTCACAACCACTGTCTACTATCTTCCAGAATTTGTTATTTTACCTTCTCTTTCCCACTGCCGCTGCCTGCTCCTTTCCAAGCATAAAAATGCGCGAATACGTTCACATGGAAGAATTTTTGGAAAAATATTTGAAGGTGCTGAGGAAAGTAGAATGACGCAACTGTCTTTTAAACACAAATGTATTCGCCATATTTGTGCAGCGACAGCAACATTTTCCTATATCTCCCTTCGTTTCCCTGCCCGTGGCCGTCACTCATATGAAAAGAACTTTATGAGTCAGCAAAATTTAGATAGTTTACTTACGTCAAATTGGAATGACGCAAAATAATTTTACACTTCAGGCAGGATTTTACATGCAAAAAATTCTGTGTGTGCCTCAGTACTGTAGCATGGAGTTTTCAGAAACCCTCGGCTGATAACAGACCTTTTACTACCAATTTCTCCGTCCTGCGTCACTTTATGAACTACACTTATGTCTCACACCGGAGTTAACATGCGTATTTTACGTGTGAAACTAGGGTGGATGTGAACATCTGTATGTCGCAAACGTATAAAGATATGAGGAACGTTTTCAAAATTTTTCGACATCGGGATCTTACGAATATATCGTAAAAATTACAGCCACCTGCTGCGCAAAGCCATCTTGCAATCCGCGGCTCGATTTTGGTATCCAAAAAGAAGTTTTCCGGTTTTTTTTGGAACCGACCATGAACTAATGCCTCGTAAGGCTCTCCATGGACCAAATCTTATGCAGAAAGAACCAACCGATTCCCTCCATTTGCGTAAACGAAAGGAAGTGTGTAATATTCAAATTTTGGCCCTATACTGTAGGATGGATACAGTAAGACTAAACTTCTGTTGGATATACAAATGTTCCTTACTCCAAAAGCTGTCCAAAACACTTGATCCTCTATTTCTGTGACCAATAGAGCACTAGGTAAGAGCTCTGGTAGAAGCTCGATTTTATGAGCGGTATTTTGGAACGTACTCGACAGCGCTTCGATGACAGAAACAACAGGAAAAATTAACAAAATTCCTGTTGCGTTCACTATATGATGGGCCCCTGAACTAGGGCAATGAGCATGTATTCGAGAGATTGGTGGTTCAGGTCCTTGTCACAGGCCATTGAAATTTGTGTTTTTCAGTGATTTCCGTAAATCTCCTTAGGCGAATGCCGGATGGCTCCTTAGGAAGGGCACAGCAGATTTTCCTCCCCAAAACAGAGTTTCAGTTCACAGGGAGGAGCCCGGCAACATCGCTCTCTGACACAGTCGAAACTTGACACGGCGAAAGATGGCTGAAAATAAAAGAACACCTATTTTGGTTTAGGTGCTAGTACGCATTAGTGCTGAAAAAATCTAGGTCTACATCGATACTCTATTATTCAAAACTCGTATAGCGCGCGTAAAAATGAACACCTGTATCTTTCCGTACAAGCTCTGATTTCCCTTATTTTATCGTGGTGAACGTTCCTCCCTATGTAGGTCGTTGTCAAAATATTTTCGCATTCGGAGGAGAAATTTGGTGATTGGAATTTCGTGAGAATCACAATGATGTCCATCCCAAATCCTGTATCATTTCTGTGACACTCTCTCCCATATTTCGCGCTAATACGAAACGTGCTGCCTTTCTTTGAACTTTTTCGATGTACTCAGTCAGCCCTGTCTGGTAAGGATCCCACACCGCGCAACACTATTCTAAAAGAGGACGGACAAGCGTGGTGTAGGGAGTCTCTTTAGTAGGCTAGTTACATTTTCTAAGTGTCCTGCCAATAAAACGCAGTCTTTGGTTAGCCTGTGTGTTCCCTCCAATTTAAGTTTTACGTAACTGTAATACCTAGGTATTCAGTTGAATTTACGGCTTTTAGATTAGACTGATTTATCGTGTAACCGAAGTTTAAAGAGTTCCTTTTAGCATTCGTGAGGATGACGTCGCAGTTTTCGTTATTTAGGGTCAACTGCCAATTTTCGCACCATTAATATATCTTTTCTAAATCGTTTTGCAGTTTGTTTTGATCTTCTGATGAGCGTCATCTGGAAATAACCGAAGACGGATGCTCATATTGTGAACAGCAAAGGGCCTATAACTCTACCTTGGGGAACACCAAAAATCAATTCTGTTTTACTCGATGACTTTCCGTCAGTTACTGCGAACTGTGACCTCTCTGACAGAAAATCATAAATCCAGTCACATAAGCACGCAATTTCACTACGAGCTGCTTGTGTGGTACGGTGTCAAAGGCCTTCTGGAAATCCAGAAATACGGAATCGTTCTGAAATCCCTCGTCAGTAGCACTCAAAACTTCATGTGAATAATGAGCTAGTTGTGTTTCACAAGAATGATGTTTTTAAATCCGTGTTGACTGTGTGTCAATAGACAGTTTTCTTCGGAGTAATTCATAATGTTCTAACACAATGTATGTTCCAAAATCCTGCTGCATATCGACGTTAACGATATGGACCTGTAATTTAGTGGATTACTCCTACGACCTTTCTTGAATATTGGTATGACCTGTGCAACTTTCCACTCTTTAGGTACGGATCTTTCGTCGAGCGAACGGTTGTCTATGACTGTTAAGCATGGGCCTAATGCATCAGCATACTCCGAAAGGAACCTAACTGGTATACAGTCTGGGCCAGGAGTCTTGCTTTTATTAAGTGATTTAAATTGCTTCACTACTCCGAGGGTAATTACTTCTACGTTACCGATGTTGGCAGCTGTTCTCGATTCGAATTCTGGAATAGTTACTTCGTCTTCTTCTGTGAAGGCATTTCGGAAGGCTGTGTTTAGTAACTCTGCTTTGGTAGCACTGTCTTCGATAGTATCTTAATTGCTACCGCACAGAGAAAGCATTGATTGTTTCTTTCCGCTGACATACTTCACATACAACCAGAATCTCTTTGGACTTTCTGCCAGGTTTCGACACAAAGTTTCGTTGTGAATACTGCTATAAGCATCTCGCATTGAAGTCTGCGCTAAATTTCAAGCTTCTGTAAAAGCTCGCCGATCTTGGGGATTTTGCGTCTGTTTAAATTTGGTATGACGATCAAAGTTTCGACGCGACTTCATCAATCCTTTCGCGCACTTTAGCACCAAGTGAGTTTCTAGCGCAGTGTCAAAGGGCAGTCACTCGAACTATCGCCTCCGAGTTCAAATCCAATCTTTCGCTTTCTTTTTCTTTTGTTGTCTCGGAACTATGTGACATCAACATTCTTCATGGCATAGTGAAATATGGGGAGGTTATATTTAAAATTTCACTACTTGAGAGGGTCCCCTTGTAAATCGTGTTATTTCAGAACGATGGAACTTTGTGGAATCATTTGTGAGGACATGCGGAAGAGAAATAACGAATAAACCATCGGAACAGAATATTTTAATATTCGTATGAGAGGGTGACGTGTTAATTGCGTACCATGTCCATGTTTCAAATTGCAAACTTTGTTCATGTGACGACCATCCATCATCCACAACAACCTGCAACCGCAACGAACATTCCATTTCACAGTTGATCGCACCACTTGTCGAACGGAGGACCACGGAACGTTCAGCTGTAGTGACACAGCTTGTGCACCGTTTGAATGTCACACATTGCGTTCTGCCTTCTCATAGGTGGCAACAGAAACATCTTCAACAATTTGTGGCGCAATTGACCGTCGACCTTTCCCAGGACTAACTTCCAAATCGCCAGCTGATTTGAACATCTGAATAAGGCTTTTGAAAAACTCGGTGAGGGAAGACGACCTCTCCGCATTCCTTTAATACGTAAACACTCTTGAAGAGCAGCAAGACCATTGCTGTTGTTTCGATAAAACAGCCTTACGAGTAAAGCCCTGCTGATCTTCCACAGACACATGTTGACTGACTTTCAAATGTAATGCACACTGACGCTGTGTTTCAAGCCTGCATCAACACTGGGCGTCTGACGACAAACCATGACACTGATACAACTACTAAAAACACAGGTCCTGCAGCACACAGTCTGAACATATTTCCTGTAAAGCTGGGTACACATACGGTAAACAGTTTTCAGTCACTAGCACAGGTAGTGAAAGTTCAGTTATAACCACCCAGTACAAAGGAGTTAATGGCTGCTTTAAATCATATTAAATATAGTTTTTATCTTCATAATTCGTACGGATTAACGCCTTCCAGAAAACAAGTACCCTAGAAGTTAATGAAAAATTTGGACCTCGAGTACATCAATGCGTAAAACAATTCAAATTGTTCTAATGGCTCTGAACACTATGGGACTTAACATCTGAGGTCATTAGTCCCCTAGAACTACTTAAACCTAACTAACCTAAGAACATCGCACACATCCAAGCCCGAGGCAAGATTCGAACCTGCGACCGTAGCGGCCGTGCGGTTCCAGACTGAAGTGCCTACAACTGCTCGGCCACAGCGGCCGGCCGTAAACCAATTAACGGAACGAAACGAGTATGTGCACACAACAGCGACGAAATCTGGAAAGTTCACGAAAGAAAACTATTAAGGATTTCTGGACAAAGATTTGTGATATTACAGTAAAAAGGAGCCGTTCCTGTACGTTACTGATTTGTGGTGTGGTCAAAATAATCGCTCCTCTTACGAAGGGCTGTTTGTAGACAAATTTTCGCCAAGTGTATGCCTTTATGCAAACTCTGCTATGTGAACTTTCACTGACTGGTGAACAAATGCGTTCACCGATTACAGAAGTGTCCTACACTCACCTAGCAGCGAATACAAATCACAAGTGCAAAGGGCGTTCAAAAAGTTTTGCACAGTCATCTCTAATTTTTCTTATTTTTAGCAGGAGGAGAATGAAATTTTTTTGTGAACATACTTGGAACATTTACCTGTAACTTGCCATATGAAAATATTTTCTTTTATTTACAGGTGAGTCATAACGGACCGTGAAGTAGATGTGAGGTTGCGATGGAGTTCCTCTTCAAGACCGGCGATGACTCTGGCACATCGATTCACTGGAAGTTGCTCCCTGTTTATGGGGAGGACACAGTGGATCGCAGCAGTATCCAGCGGTGGCTGCAGAGGTTTAAAGAAGGTGATTTCTCTCTACTGGACAATCCAGGGTGCAGTAGTCCATCGACGGCACGTCGATAAGGAGACCATTGCTCAAATATTTTGTATGTCCATCCTTATAGCACGACGTCTCTGGATCGACGGCCGTTTACTATCGAGGCAAAAAATATAAACTCCCACAGCCGTCCTTATGATTTTGTTTTGTCGCTACCAGTTTCGACGCTTCATTGCGTCATCTTTAGGCTCTAAGGACGGCCGTAGGTGTTTTTTATTTTTTGTTACGATTGATCAAATCATCCAAAATGACATGTGTGACGACACGAGTCATTTGTCACCTGCTAGTGTGGTATCAGGCTACACCACGACGATACCAAAACCCCATACAGCCCTTATGACGCAGGAGAAAATCAGGAAAATGGGTTGGGAAATTGTTCCTCGCTCTGTCTGAAGTTATGACTTGTCTCCGTTTTATTTTTACCTCTTTGGCCGTCTGAAGGCCCACCTGTGCGCTAAAACGTTTCATAGTGAGAAAGATATTTCCTGTGTCAAGCAATGGTGTAAAAGTCAATCCCCAGAATTTTACCAAAGTGCATTTACATCATGGAAAGAAGGTTGGGCCAGATGCGTCACAGCTGATGGAGGCTACACTGAGTAGGCTGAATGTACAGCTAAATGTTCCAGGAATGTTCACAAAAAAATTCATTCTCCCTGCAAAAAATAAAAAAAACTTTCGAGAAAGTGCTTTGATATGAATGGTTTATCCGCGAAGATTTCACACAAGGAAATGTGACCAGTATAATGTGCTTCCGCACGTTGGACGTGGTGCTCCTAATTTATATGCTTTGATCATTCTTTTATGTATACAAACTGGACGGCCAAGTGAAAAAATTTGTACCACGGCCAGGAATCGAACTCTGGTGTCCTGTTTACAAGGCAGGTGCGTTAGTCACAGGAGACCCGGTTTTTGGCTTTGGTACAACTTTTTTTTTTTTTTACTCGCCACTCCAGTCTATATATAAAATCATGTCTGTATGAGGCCAGTAAAGGCTCTGAAGTTGTCATTTCATTTGAATATTTTTACCAATGCATTGGGGCATAGCAGTAAAATACAAAGCAAAACTTAAGTATTGGAACTTTTATGATTTTCAGTTTCAATTGCTATTAATTATATAATATAAGGGGCAGTCAAATGGAAACCGCACCCCCACCACAGCGGTACCATGGAATGCTTCCATTCAAAAGTAATCACCACATGGGTTTAGACGATTACCACTAGGAGACGAGACGGTCAATTCCTGTTTCGTAGAACGAAGCCTGACGCTGAGAGATCCATAACCGCAGCCACTCTTGCACTTCCTCGTCCGGCTGTAACCGACGTCCACGCAAAATATATGAAACTCGAGTAGTTCTATGTATTTCGAGTGAAAAGGTTCCACGATGTGCTTCACTCCTCGTGTAAATGTAAGCATTGGCACAGATGAGCGTTTTCACTATATACTCTGGGTTTTAGCAACTGACAAGCATGGAAGTAGTTGCACAAATGTAGGCATGCCAAGTTCCATAAGATGTGTTTTAGCAGGGCATATTTTTATTTGTGACAAACCTGTGTGGAATGTGCAATAGTTTCTTCGCTAAAATATTAATATGGTATGAGCAAGAGCGCACAGTGTTGTACAGCCACAAAAGTATTTGAAGCTATATGGACGTATAACAGCCATTTCCTCATCTGTAATGTCTAGGAAAAATAATGATAGTAGACGTAGTATCTGGAAATGCATAATGTTACATGTTTGAAGATTACAGTCTTACAGGTCAGAACTGGTCAATGGAATATAATTTTAAATGCCGTCTTGGCTATAAAAAGTTTCTTTAAAGGACAAGAGAATGGCACATAATTTGAAGATACAGCTATTCATATAGACTTCCTTACGACTTTTGACAGTATACTAGTTTGTAGGATGTGAGAAGCAATGAATAATGTTATGTACAAGGCGTTAGAAAACTGTATTCAGACAATACGTGTGTTAAAGTTGGGAAGTTACTATCATAGAAACTTGCGGTTAGCAAAGGACTGAAACAAGATGGTTGCTTAGCGCCTACCCCCTTTCAAATGGGTTTTGGACGAAGCTCTGTAAAACTGGATAAGAAACTGAAAAGAGCATGGGAATTTGAATAGGTGATGACGCTCTGTTCTCCCTAAATTTCGACGACCATCAAGTTATTTTCTCCGAGGAAGAAGAAGATGTATAATATATGTTAATAAAGGTTAAAGAATATTGTGAGCACTAGGATATAAGAGCAAACTTCGCAAAGACCGAATATATGGTTTTCTGTGTTGTCGGAAGTAAGATTGTTGTAAGCAGTGGATTGGCAGTGAAGTGTATTGGAAGCACCTAGAACCGTTTGACCACAGCGGCCGGCACTTTGCATTCTTCTGTTATTGTGAGTCATGTTGTCACAATGGCGGCTGCGTACTCGGGGCTGTTAATGTCAAGTTCCATAGTGGCTTCAGCACTATTTCTCATTACTTTTGCTAAAGACATCATTTTTGCTCAAAGATTGGCTAGTGGCACTACAGCAACCCCCCCCCCCCCCCCCATCCTCCTCCAATATGAAGGTCCAGTCCCTCTTCGATGTTGCTCCAGGCCAGTTCTCTACAGTGATTAAATTTACCCCTAAATCTGTAATCTAAGTACATACTACTCGCCTGGGTGCTCTTAGAAGTTGCACCCCAAGAACTTATTTCTAGTTCCCCACTTGTACTGTTCAACCGAACATCTCTCAATGGTCCCTTACCCTGTTCATAACCCCAAATACAGTGAAACATACTTCCTTACTAGACCTCTTGCCACACTTATGCAGAAACACTTTCTAAGTCAACATTAAAAACGTACAAACTAAAATCACTATCTTTCCTTGTGGGGGTAGGGAGCGGGCAGGGAGTCATAAGGTGCTCGACTGACATTAAATGATTCATTTCGACACAATTTAGTACGCTCAGTTTCATAACAAAATAAAGAAATTACCAAAAGTGTTTAGCTGATAGCTTTAAATACTTGCAGAAAAAGATTAAAGAAAAGTCAAAACTGCTGACCTGAAAATTTAACTTAAGTAAAACTGACACTCTGTTCTTAAATAAGTTATGTAAATTAAAAGAATCTAATGTAGCCAACTACAGAGAGGAACCTATGGCCATATCATGGAACACTGACCCATCAATACAACCTGCAATTCGTTTAAACCTTAAATAAGTTTCTATAAACCCAATCTTAGTGAACAGTGACTACAGTTGCGTAAAATTTCTGGATTTTATAGTAGTTGATACAAGCTAGAACTAGTGGTATACGAATGCGTGGTTTTACAGCGATATGTACTTCGAAAATTCTCTCGAGCTTCTAGCCACTTGTTTAAAATGCACGAGCTTTCGGCCGAGTGGAGTGCACATGGGGGTTTTTTAGGTTAGAGAATTCCCTCCCTAGGCCCGACAAGACTCCTCCTGAGACGCGGCATGGTAGGAGTAGGCAAAGTGCAAAAGGGAATAACAATATTAATGTGCTAATAGTAAACTGCAGGACCGTCTATGGAAAGGTCCCAGAACTGCTCTCATTAATAAACGGCCACAACGCCCATATAGTACTAGGGACAGAAAGTTGGCTGAAACCAGACGTAAACAGTAATGAAATCCTAAACTCAGATTGGAATGTATACCGCAGAGGCAGGCTGGACAGTGAAGGGGGAGGCGTGTTTATAGCGATCACAAGTGCAATAGTATCGAAGGAAAGTGACGGAGATCCGAAATGTGAAATAATTTGGGTGATGGTCACGGTTAAAGCAGGCTCAGACATGGTAATTGGATGTCTCTATAGGCCCCCTGGCTCAGCAGCCGTTGTGGCTGAGGACCTGAAGGATAATTTGGATAATATTTCGAGTAGATTTCCCCACCATATTATAGTTCTGGGTGAAGATTTTAATTTGCCGGATATAGACTGGGATACTCAAACTTTCATAACGGGTGGCAGGGACAAAGGATCCAGTGAATTTTTTTTATGTGCTTTATCTGAAAACTACCTTCAGCAGTTAAACAGAGAACCGACTCGTGGTGATAACATATTAGACCTTCTGGTGACAAACAGACCCGAACTATTTGAAACAGTTAACGCAGAACAGGGAATCAGCGATCATAAAGCTGTTACTGAATCGATGATTCCAGCCGTAAATAGAAATATTAAAAACGGTAGGAAGATTTTTCTGTTTAGCAAAAGTGACAAAAAGCAGATTACAGAGTACCTGACGGCTCAACACAAAAGTTTTGTCACAAGTACAGATAGTGTTGAGGATCAGTGGACAAAGTTCAAAACCATCGTACAATATGCGTTGGATGAGTATGTGCCAAGCAAGATCTTAAGAGATGGAAAAGAGCGACCGTGGCACAACAACCGAGTTAGGTAACTGCTGCGGAAGCAAAGGGAACTTCACAGCAAACATAAACACAGCCAAAGCCTTGCAGACAAACAAAACTCACGCGAAGCAAAATGTAGTGTGAGGAGGGCTATGCGAGAGGCGTTCAATGAATTCGAAAGTAAAGTTCTATTTACTGACTTGGCAGAAAATCCTAAGAAATTTTGGTCTTACGTCAAAGCGGTAGGTGGCTCAAAACAAAATGTCCAGGCACTCTGTGACCAAAATGGTACTGAAACAGAGGATGACAGACTAAAGGTCGAAAAACTAAATGTCTTTTTTCCAAAACTGTTTCACAGAGGAAGACTGCACTGTAGTTCCTTCTCTAGATTGTCGCACAGATGACAAAATGGTAGATATCGAAATAGACGACAGAGGGATAAAGAAACAATTAAAATCGCTCAAAAGAGGAAAGGTCGCTGGACCTGATGGGATACCAGTTCGATTTTACACAGAGTACGCGAAGGAACTTGCCCCCCTTCTTGCAGCGGTGTACCGTAGGTCTCTAGAAGAGCGTAGCGTCCAAAGGATTGGGAAAGGGCACAGGTCATCCCCGTTTTCAAGAAGGGACGTCGAACAGATGTGCAGAACTATAGACCTATATCTCTAACGTCGATCAGTTGTGGAATTTTGGAACACGTATTATGTTCGAGTATAATGACTTTTCTGGAGACTATAAATCTACTCTGTAGGAATCAGCATGGGTTTCGAAAAAGACGGTCGTGTGAAACCCAGCTCGCACTATTCGTCCACGAGACTCAGAGGGCCATAGACACGGGTTCACAGGTAGATGCAGTGTTTCTTGACTTCCGCAAGGCGTTCGATACAGTTCCCCACAGTCGTTTAATGAACAAAGTAAGAGCATATGGACTATCAGACCAATAGTGTGAATGGATTGAAGAGTTCCTAGATAACAGAATGAAGCATGTCATTCTCAGTGGAGAGAAGTCTTTCGAAGTAAGAGTGATTTCAGGTGTGCCGCAGGGGAGTGTCATAGGACCGTTGCTATTCACAATATACATAAATGACCTTGTGGATGACATCGGAAGTTCACTGAGGCTTTTTGCAGATGATGCTGTGGCGTATCGAGAGGTTGTAACAATGGAAAATTGTACTGAAATGCAGGTGGAGCTGCAGCGAATTGACGCATGGTGCAGGGAATGGCAATTGAATATCAATGTAGACAAGTGTAATGTGCTGCGAATACATAGAAAGAAAGATCCCTTATCATTTAGCCACAATATAGCACGTCAGCAGCTGGAAGCAGTTAATTCCATAAATTATGTGGGAGTACGCATTAGGAGTGATTTAAAATGGAATGATCATATAAAGTTGATCGTCGGTAAAGTAGATGCCAGACAGATTCATTGGAAGAATCCTAAGGAAATGCAATCCGAAAACAAAATAAGTAGGTTACAGTATGCTTGTTTGCCCACTGCTTGAATACTGCTCAACGGTGTGGGATCCTTACCAGATAGGGTTAATAGAAGGGATAGAGAAGATCCAACGGAGAGCAGCGCGCTTCGTTACAGGATCATTTAGTAATCGCGAAAGCGTTACGGAGATGATAGATAAACTGCAGTGGAAGACACTGCAGGAGAGACGCTCAGTAGCTCGGTACGGGCTTTTGTTAAAGCTTCGAGAACATACCTTCACCGAAGAGTATATTGCTCCCTCCTACGTATATCTCGCGGAGAGACCACGAGGATAAAATCAGAGAGATTAGAGCCCACACAGAAGCATACCGACAATCCTCCTTTCCACGAACAATACGAGACTGGAATAGAAGGGAGAACCGATTAAGGTACTCAAAGTGCCCTCCGCCACACACCGTCAGGTGGTTTGCGGAGTATGGATGTAGATGTACTCCTGGGCCATTATCGTGGCGACTGCCTTTCGTTTGCTGCTACCGTCGTTACATAGCTGCGCTGTCTTCTCTGACGTCACTGGTGCTCAGTCCAGCACCATACAAGTTATTGTTTTCGTTGCCCGTCCACCTATTCGTTTCAGCCCTTCGACTGCTGGATTCTATGCCGTACTTAGCTGCAGGATACTGAGAGTGTTAGCACAATTTTTATATCGATCGTTTCTTTTATGACGCTATCCCAGAAACTACTAGTTTGTATATTAACATGTCTTATCGAACGCAATGCAATGCAATGTCCGTTTCATAGAGTATGCTCTGCTACCGTGATTTCTCAGGTACTGTAGGCGAAAACATATCTCGTGTTCTACATAGCGCTGTTCAGAAGTACGTACACACTGTCCGACATAAAAATTGTCCACGCCCACACGATATTTTTTTACGCTCCTGGCGCTGTAAGGCCTACATCGTCTTTCACATGCCTCATCAGCTGTTGGATGTTTACTGTAGGTCATCCTCTTTAGGGGCTAGCTAATCTTTCCTGGTACTGAGCCACAGAATGACAAAAATTTAAGCTTTCTGGTGTCCTCCTCGGGATTCCTTCTGCTTACGTGTTTTCGGAAAAATGGCCTATGAAATCTGGCGACTGTCGTAGCCGTTTTCCTTTAATACTTTTCAAAAGTAGCTCAGTTCCTTTGGTAGATTTTCAGCGTCTGAGGCGGCTTCTCCTCAATGCACCAAGGCCCTCAGAACATAACGTTTCTGTGACTGATGGTAATGGCTGTTAGCATGCATATATCGGTCCGTTTGGGTGGGTTTACTGTAAACACTGTGACGGAGACCCCATTTACTTCACAGGGGATGAGGATGTCGAGGAACGCCAAGGCATCATGTCTCATTTTACATCGTGAACTTGATGTTGTCATGGATACTATTTGAGTAGTCCAAGAATTCTCCCCCAGCTTTTCACGTCCGTGAGATCATGTAAACAATCGTATCTTCAACTTAACGACGTCCGCCGCCGGTAGCTGAGTGGTCAGCGCGACAGAATGTCAATCCAAAACGGCCCGGGTTCGATTTCCGGCTGGGTCGGAGATTTCCTCCACTCAGGGACTGAGTGATGTGTTGTCCTAATCTCCATCATTTCATCCCCATCGACGCGCAAGTCGTCAAAGTGGCGTCACATAAAAAGACTTGCACCCGACGAAAGGTTTACCTGACGGGAGGCCGTAGCCACACGACATTTACATTTTCAATTCAACCTAAACAATCGTTTTATTGCCACTTCCCTCAGTGACTTAAATTTAGACGGAATGTTATTTGTCCTTTCTGCGTCTCTTGATCTTAAGTGTTCCAAACGTCTTTTAACTTTTGATTCTATGCCGGATCGCCTCTCTCTTCCCTATAGACTTGTTTCTTCCTCCATCACTCTCTCGACCTACCCGGTGTCCTCTGCACTGAACAGTGGAATTCCCGTTCCACTCTTCATGCTATCACCCTTGCTTTTAATTTCACCGTAGGTTGTTTTCACTTTTCTATAGTCATTCCCACAATCATTCATTTCTCGATTTCTTCTCATTTTTCATGCAGAGAGTTCTCCTTTGCTTCCGTGCACTTCCTATTTATTTCAGTCCTAAGTAACTTGTATTTTTGTAGTCATGAATTTACCTGAACATTTTTGTACTTACCTCCTTCTTCGATTAACTGACGTATTTCTTCGCATTTACGTTCTTTGTACCTACGTCTTTCTATCCAACTTCTGTGACTTCTCTTTTAAGACACACCCATTACCCTTCAAGTTAACTGCCTACTGAGCTGCTACTCCTCATTGCAGTACTTACGGCCTCAATGAACTTCAAGCGTATCTTTTCATTCCTTAGTACTTCTGTATCTCACTTCTTTGCGAATTGATTCTTGCTGACTAATCTCAAACTTCAGCCTTCTCTTCGCCAATACTAAATTGAGATCTCTTTGAATCTGCTAATGGGTACGCCTTACAATCCAGTATCTGATTTCGGAATCTCTGTCTGACCATGATGTAATATATCTGCGAAATTGAAAATGTATGTTTAATTTTTGTTCGCCTAACATTTTGTAAAAACAACGCAGTGAGTCTTCCTCTTGCTGCCCTTTTGTCTCCAAACGGCCAGCCAGAACGGTTCTGTATGTTTTATTCTCTGTAAATTAATTTTAATAACATACATATATATTATTAACTATTTATATTCTAAAATCTAAGTATGCCGTTGGGATTTAACTGTTTGGTGACGTGATTATGTGCCGTCAATGCGCTGTTAGATCTACATTTAAGTGTATCACAGGTCAGTCCTACATTCAAATTTTCATTTTACAAAATCCAATCAGTGCATTTTAATAACAAAATCATGTACTCTCTTGCAATTTAATATTATCACAGTCGTACGTCAGTAAGCTATTCGACTCTCGAGTGACATCTCGATCTCATTCTTAGAAGAATTTGAAAATTCAGTTAAATGAGTCATTCGTGGACTTGTCATGGTTTCAGCACTGACAATGCGAAATTCTACGTATTACTGAGCTAATGCTGCTGTCGTCAGTGGAGATGTCCCTCCTCTCGAACAAAAACTTTCAAGATATCAATTTATAATTTCATTATTTAGGGGACGAGCCACGGACAGGGGCGGGGGAGGAGCCACGGACAGGGGCGGGGGAGGAGCCACGGACAGGGGCGGGGGAGGAGCCACGGACAGGGGCGGGGGAGGAGCCACGGACAGGGGCGGGGGAGGAGCCACGGACAGGGGCGGGGGAGGAGCCACGGACAGGGGCGGGGGAGGAGCCACGGACAGGGGCGGGGGAGGAGCCACGGACAGGGGCGGGGGAGGAGCCACGGACAGGGGCGGGGGAGGAGCCACGGACAGGGGCGGGGGAGGAGCCACGGACAGGGGCGGGGGAGGAGCCACGGACAGGGGCGGGGGAGGAGCCACGGACAGGGGCGGGGGAGGAGCCACGGACAGGGGCGGGGGAGGAGCCACGGACAGGGGCGGGGGAGGAGCCACGGACAGGGGCGGGGGAGGAGCCACGGACAGGGGCGGGGGAGGAGCCACGGACAGGGGCGGGGGAGGAGCCACGGACAGGGGCGGGGGAGGAGCCACGGACAGGGGCGGGGGAGGAGCCACGGACAGGGGCGGGGGAGGAGCCACGGACAGGGGCGGGGGAGGAGCCACGGACAGGGGCGGGGGAGGAGCCACGGACAGGGGCGGGGGAGGAGCCACGGACAGGGGCGGGGGAGGAGCCACGGACAGGGGGGGGGGAGGAGCCACGGAGAGGGGGGGGAGGAGCCACGGAGAGGGGGGGGGAGGAGCCACGGAGAGGGGGGGGGAGGAGCCACGGAGAGGGGGGGAGGAGCCACGGAGAGGGGGGGGGAGGAGCCACGGAGAGGGGGGGAGGAGCCACGGAGAGGGGGGAGGAGGTAGGGAGAGGGGGGAGGAGGTAGGGAGAGGGGGGAGGAGGTAGGGAGAGGGGGGAGGAGGTAGGGAGAGGGGGGAGGAGGTAGGGAGAGGGGGGAGGAGGTAGGGAGAGGGGGGAGGAGGTAGGGAGAGGGGGGAGAACGGGGGGAGGAGGTACGGAGTGGGGAGAACGGGGGGAGGAGGTACGGAGTGGGGAGAACGGGGGGAGGAGGTACGGAGTGGGGAGAACGGGGGGAGGAGGTACGGAGTGGGGAGAACGGGGGGAGGAGGTACGGAGTGGGGAGAACGGGGGGAGGAGGTACGGAGTGGGGAGAACGGGGGGAGGAGGTACGGAGTGGGGAGAACGGGGGGAGGAGGTACGGAGTGGGGAGAACGGGGGGAGGAGGTACGGAGTGGGGAGAACGGGGGGAGGAGGTACGGAGTGGGGAGAACGGGGGGAGGAGGTACGGAGTGGGGAGAACGGGGGGAGGAGGTACGGAGTGGGGAGAACGGGGGGAGGAGGTACGGAGTGGGGAGAACGGGGGGAGGAGGTACGGAGTGGGGAGAACGGGGGGAGGAGGTACGGAGTGGGGAGAACGGGGGGAGGAGGTACGGAGTGGGGAGAACGGGGGGAGGAGGTACGGAGTGGGGAGAACGGGGGGGAGGAGGTAGTGTGTGGGGAGAACGGGGGGGAGGAGGTAGTGTGTGGGGAGAACGGGGGGGAGGAGGTAGTGTGTGGGGAGAACGGGGGGGAGGAGGTAGTGTGTGGGGAGAACGGGGGGGAGGAGGTAGTGTGTGGGGAGAACGGGGGGGAGGAGGTAGTGTGTGGGGAGAACGGGGGGAGGAGGTAGTGTGTGGGGAGAACGGGGGGAGGAGGTAGTGTGTGGGGAGAACGGGGGGAGGAGGTAGTGTGTGGGGAGAACGGGGGGAGGAGGTAGTGTGTGGGGAGAACGGGGGGAGGAGGTAGTGTGTGGGGAGAACGGGGGGAGGAGGTAGTGTGTGGGGAGAACGGGGGGAGGAGGTAGTGAGAACGGGGGGAGGAGGTAGTGAGAACGGGGGGAGGAGGTAGTGAGAACGGGGGGAGGAGGTAGGGAGAACGGGGGGAGGAGGTAGGGAGAACGGGGGGAGGAGGTAGGGAGAACGGGGGGAGGAGGTAGGGAGAACGGGGGGAGGAGGTAGGGAGAACGGGGGGAGGAGGTAGTGAGAACGGGGGGAGGAGGTAGTGAGAACGGGGGGAGGAGGTAGTGAGAACGGGGGGAGGAGGTAGTGAGAACGGGGGGAGGAGGTAGTGAGAACGGGGGGAGGAGGTAGTGAGAACGGGGGGAGGAGGTAGTGAGAACGGGGGGAGGAGGTAGTGAGAACGGGGGGAGGAGGTAGTGAGAACGGGGGGAGGAGGTAGTGAGAACGGGGGGAGGAGGTAGTGAGAACGGGGGGAGGAGGTAGTGAGAACGGGGGGAGGAGGTAGTGAGAACGGGGGGAGGAGGTAGTGAGAACGGGGGGAGGAGGTAGTGAGAACGGGGGGAGGAGGTAGTGAGAACGGGGGGAGGAGGTAGTGAGAACGGGGGGAGGAGGTAGTGAGAACGGGGGGAGGAGGTAGTGAGAACGGGGGGAGGAGGTAGTGAGAACGGGGGGAGGAGGTAGTGAGAACGGGGGGAGGAGGTAGTGAGAACGGGGGGAGGAGGTAGGGAGAACGGGGGGAGGAGGTAGGGAGAACGGGGGGAGGAGGTAGGGAGAACGGGGGGAGGAGGTAGGGAGAACGGGGGGAGGAGGTAGGGAGAACGGGGGGAGGAGGTAGGGAGAACGGGGGGAGGAGGTAGGGAGAACGGGGGGAGGAGGTAGGGAGAACGGGGGGAGGAGGTAGGGAGAACGGGGGGAGGAGGTAGGGAGAACGGGGGGAGGAGGTAGGGAGAACGGGGGGAGGAGGTAGGGAGAACGGGGGGAGGAGGTAGGGAGAACGGGGGGAGGAGGTAGGGAGAACGGGGGGAGGAGGTAGGGAGAACGGGGGGAGGAGGTAGGGAGAACGGGGGGAGGAGGTAGGGAGAACGGGGGGAGGAGGTAGGGAGAACGGGGGGAGGAGGTAGGGAGAACGGGGGGAGGAGGTAGGGAGAACGGGGGGAGGAGGTAGGGAGAACGGGGGGAGGAGGTAGGGAGAACGGGGGGAGGAGGTAGGGAGAACGGGGGGAGGAGGTAGGGAGAACGGGGGGAGGAGGTAGGGAGAACGGGGGGAGGAGGTAGGGAGAACGGGGGGAGGAGGTAGGGAGAACGGGGGGAGGAGGTAGGGAGAACGGGGGGAGGAGGTAGGGAGAACGGGGGGAGGAGGTAGGGAGAACGGGGGGAGGAGGTAGGGAGAACGGGGGGAGGAGGTAGGGAGAACGGGGGGAGGAGGTAGGGAGAACGGGGGGAGGAGGTAGGGAGAACGGGGGGAGGAGGTAGGGAGAACGGGGGGAGGAGGTAGGAAGTGGGGGGAGGAGGTAGGAAGTGGGGGGAGGAGGTAGGAAGTGGGGGGAGGAGGTAGGAAGTGGGGGGAGGAGGTAGGAAGTGGGGGGAGGAGGTAGGAAGTGGGGGGAGGAGGTAGGAAGTGGGGGGAGGAGGTAGGAAGTGGGGGGAGGAGGTAGGAAGTGGGGGGAGGAGGTAGGAAGTGGGGGGAGGAGGTAGGAAGTGGGGGGAGGAGGTAGGAAGTGGGGGGAGGAGGTAGGAAGTGGGGGGAGGAGGTAGGAAGTGGGGGGAGGAGGTAGGAAGTGGGGGGAGGAGGTAGGAAGTGGGGGGAGGAGGTAGGAAGTGGGGGGAGGAGGTAGGAAGTGGGGGGAGGAGGTAGGAAGTGGGGGGAGGAGGTAGGAAGTGGGGGGAGGAGGTAGGAAGTGGGGGGAGGAGGTAGGAAGTGGGGGGAGGAGGTAGGAAGTGGGGGGAGGAGGTAGGAAGTGGGGGGAGGAGGTAGGAAGTGGGGGGAGGAGGTAGGAAGTGGGGGGAGGAGGTAGGAAGTGGGGGAGGGAGAGAGAGAGAGAGAGAGAGAGAGAGAGAGAGAGAGAGAGAGAGAGAGAGAGAGAGAGAGAGAGAGCGCTCAGTCCTGTCACATTTCCTTGGGGGAACTCATGACGATACTCTTGTTCCTGATGAACACTCTCGGTAGTCTGTGCGCTTGGAACTTCAACAGTTTGAAATGGGGCGCTGTGACAAACGCTTCCTGAAAATTTAGGAATATGGAATCTACCTGTCCATGGTTCGCAGGATATCACGTGAGGAAAGAGCGAGACCCATTTCAGACGAGTGGTGCTTTCTGAATATGTGCCGATTTATCAACAGAAAAATTTGTGGTAAGATCCTATGGGACGAAACTGCTGAGATCATCGGTTCCTAAGCTTACGCACTACTTAAACTAACTTTAACTTATGCTAAGAACAACACACTCCCATCACTGAGGGAGGACTAACCTCCGACGGGGGAAGCCGCCTGAACCGTGACAGAAGCTTTTGTGTGTCAAGAAAATTTATTACATTCGAACTCAATGTGTTCAGCGACTCTACAGCAAACCAATCTTATAGATTTTGTCTGTAATTATGTGAGTTCGTTACACAATATAGTGCAAGAATAAAATTGTTAGAAACGGAGATGCCGCTAAGCGCGGCGCGTACGACGTCTGTGCAATAGTGTTAACCAAATGTCTACAACGGAGGTCCAAAAAGAGAACTTATTTCATCAGACTATACAAGACTCAAGACAAGAACAATCGCACCAGCAGTTTGAAGACAGTGTCGAGCAGGCAGTACACGCTACTGTAATGAAACAATGTAGTACCTTCACCTAGCGATATCGTAATATAGCCTTTCAGGGTAGAATCTTCATATCCAGAAACGCTCTGAGACCCTGAATTTAAACACTTGCGCAGCCAGGAGTGCTGTCAGGCTCAGCAAACAAGGGGACAATTGATCACGAGCAGGTAGCATTTTTACTCATTTCTTTAACCTTTTTTCGAAGCCATGGCTGTGCCGCCGGTCCCGGCGGAGGTTCGAGTCACCCCCGTGCGTGTGCGTGTGCCCCCTTAGGATAACTTAGGTGAAGTGGTCTGTAAGCTACGGGACTGATGGCCTTAGCAGTTAAGTCCCATAAGATTTCACACACATTTGAATTTTTTTTAACCATGGTGGTGTTTTCGTTTTCCTCTCTTGCTGCCGCGCGGTGTAGTCAAGCTGTCTGGTGCGCCTTGCCATGGTTCGCGCAGCTAGCCCCGTCGGAAGTTCGGGTCCTCCGTCGGGCGTGGGTGTGGGTGTGGGGGGTGAGTTTGTTTTTCCTTAGCGTAAGTTAGATTACAGTAGTGTGTAAGTCTAGTGACCGATGACCTCAGCAGTTTGCTCCCATAGGAACTTACAAGTTTCCAAATTTCCGCTCTTGTTTCTGTTACTTCTTGAGCTGCCGCTGCAATATTTAGATTTTCTCCTAACCCTTTTCTACAATATCCTCTGCATTTATGAGCTCTTATTTCCTCTGCTGTTCGCTTCTGATATAAAAATTGTGAGTATTCATTTCACAATGACAACTCAGTTTTTCTTTAAGGGTGTTTCCTTGGCAGTCTTCTGACATGCAGTCTGATTTTTGCCGTGTTTAGGCCTTTATCTTTCTTATCTGGTGTATTTGAACAGCATCTCAAATATTAGCTGCATTCTCCCCATTTAAGCATCTTGTCACATTCACGTCTTCATCCTAGCAACAATCATGCTGTCGTTTGGGCTTTTCTCAGGCCTGAGTACGAAGATATTTAGCCTTTCGTATCGTACCGAGGTCGAGTTTCAAGATTTAATAGCCGCTTTCGTAAAATCACAGACGACATGAACTGTCAAGCGGATTTAAGACATTTTTAACATTTCTACTTCAGTTGTACATCCTGGAGTTATTTCTGTTATTTATGTGAAAATGAGAGCTGGCCAGAACACACTAAACGATTTGAAAGAAATTATTCATAGTTAGATTACTTTTTCACGTTGGTTTACCGTGTTTAAGAGTAACATTGCAGTGAGCTTTCATACTGGTCTTTAAAACTGAATAGAAGTTCGATAAATATGAAACCCACTTCCATCTCCGAATCCTATTTCTTACATTTCCCAAAATTAAATGTTCCTTATCTGGGTTGGGTCCAAATAAGATTAACTGTACATAATACACAAATGTCCTGAACTCTGTTAGCAGTGGCTACTACTCACACATTTGATAACTTTTATCACACAATGTCTAATCAGTTTCAAGCAATCGTACCTATTAGAAATAAAGCGTGTAATATTTAGTTCTTTTTGACTTACAAAGTTGCTCACCTGCTTAGCCGAGTGGTATCATCATCATCATCATCATCATCATCATCATCATCATCATCATCATCATCATCGACGCGCAAGTCGTACAACGCGGCGGCAGCTGAAGTAAGATTTGCATCTGGTGGCCGAACTTCCCAGCCATCAATGTCACTATTTTTTTTGCGATGTCAAATGTTTAAGGGTCCGTTTACTGCGACATCAGTAATGCATATCGTAAGCCAACTCAATCTGCTCATTGATGGAGATGCAACTGATGGTGAACCTATGGTCCAAAATGGGTGAAATACTACATTGGGCCGTGCGGAAAGTGTTGGGCCGTGCGGAAAGTGCGTTGGAGAAAGGAAAATACATACCACTGGTCACTGTTATCTTGCAACTCGCAAGTGGACACACACAGCGAAGAGGCGACAGCCGGCCGATACTGCGCCTGTCGTCATAGGTTCCTGTCGATAACAGCTGCAGTTCAAAAGAAATCAAATTGTATTGTATTGTCAAATTGTTCTCTTTGGTATGATGTGTTGTACTGCGAGAACTACTTAACATCTAGCCACGTTTAATTGATACTGTATTACAGGGACGCGAATGGCGCTATGTATACAATGATTTAAATGTATTTGAAATTACGCTAACTTTATTTTATAATGTACTGTTAGTCATTTTATCCCTCTCTCCGATGAGCCAGATTTCAGTGAAATCAGTAATGTCTTAGTAATGATTATTAGGATCATATGAATGAGAGTGCCTGCATTTGTAAGCACTCAGATTTTTCTGAGGACAATCGATTGATCCAACATCTACACCTTAAGAGCATGTTAAGTCTTAGGATAGAACAAACGCCAAAAACGTATTTGAGACATTTTCCTCAAATAAGGGGTTGCCTCTTGTTACTTAAAGCAGTTTACTTGCAGCTGATTGTCTCTGTTTTGTCACATTTACTGAGTGGTTATGCAGAGGGTGGACAAAATTATGGAAGCGAACTTCGTATCACATTACCATTACTCACCATCTTGGAAACGCACTGGCATTGGAAACTGCTTCCAGCCTTGGAATGGATAAATACACGTCCCTTTTTTTTCTTAGTACGCAAAATAGTGCCAAGTTCAGGTAATTATGACAGATCGCTCCTGTATCCGTCTATCCAAAGTATATCACAAACGTCCAATAATTTTGAGATTATGGGTTGAGCAGCAGTTCACCTGAGTGCTAACAAGACCTGTCTTGGACAATACGAGCAGTATGAACAAAGGCCGTGTTGTTTACAATATAGCACCACTGGGAACAGACTATGGGATGCACCTGAGCAGCCAATATAGTCACATAATCCTTGGTAGTAACGCAGCCATGCGAACTAACCATGGGGCCCAAGGAATACCACCATATAGCTGCCTAAATCGTGGCCAAACGCCGTCCACCCATGCTTCATTTTTGGGAAGTCAATGCAGATATTGCGAAGTATCATCCAGGCAAATTATTTTCTTCCACTCCTCGAGACCCAGTTTTTATGGCTTCAGCGCCACATTTCCCTGTTACAGCCATTTGCATCATGATTAGTTTTGGAATTCCTGCCTGTCCTGCAATACTCAGCCAACAGAGTTCCCTTTGAGGTGTCACGTCGTCAAAGGGGCAAAAGTGCGACAACCACTTCTGCAGTTACTTGGAGCTATCGTCCTATTATTTTTAGTCACAATCGTCCTGCATGACCGTCTGTCACGATAAACACACAAACTTTCGTCCAGCGGATGATGGCTGCAGAAGCATCAACTATTCGAGCACCAGTTATTTTCTCCAGTTCCAGTAGGATTCGTTCTGCCAAAGACCTAATATCTGAACTCTACGCAACATATTGAGGACACTGGGAAGTGAGGTTTTGTGATCAAATGCAAGAGCGTAGTCTGCAAGCTTGGCTAACATGTGTTTATTTTTCAGAATTCATTTCTCAGGTTTTCCACATTTCTGTCCAAACCTGTATATACACTAGAGAAAGGTGGATGCAAATGAATTCAGAATTAATTTTTGCAGTTTTTATTTACAGAATATCACATGTGCATTTACATGTTTTTCAGTCTCCTCGCACCGACGTTCGGACTGCTAGCTCAACTTCTCTATAAGCTGCTGCCTGTTCTGCAGGGCAAGGTCCAGGGGGGTGTCCCCATCCTCATCCTTGGCCCCCCTGTCGGCCCCCGCGGCCAGCAGTACTGCTGCCACCTCTGTGTTGCCTTCATCTGCAGCGACGTGCAGTGGCGTCATCCCGCTGACATCCGTAGCATTGGGGTCGGCGGAGGACGCCGTCAGCAGCCGAACCATAGGCACATTGCCACTTAATGCGGCGTAGTGCAACGGGGTGTTCAGTTCCCTGTCCCTGGCGTCCACATCAGCTCCTGCCTCCAGTAGACACCTCACTGCCTCCACGTGACCCCTGGCACCCGCCCAGTGCAGAGCTGTCTTCCTGTCGCTGTCCCTTGCTCTCACGTCCGCGCCTGCCTCCAGATGCGTCTGGATCTCTTCCACTACTCCCTCCTCGGCAGCCTGGATCAGCATCTGGCCTCTCTCTTGTCCATTAAGGCTCCTGTAGGAAACGGAGAAATTCTTTCACGTTAATTCGAATACACAAGCCAAATTTTAGAACTATTCGTAGGAGTGAAACTATGAGCCCTCCAGAATGTAACTAAACATTGCCAGCCACTATGGCCGAGCGGTTCTGGGCGCTTCAGTCCGGAACCGCGGGGCCACTATGGTCGCATGTTCGAATCCTGCCTCAGACATGGATGTGTATGATGTCCTTAGGTTAGTTAGGTTTAAGTAGTTCTACGTTCTAGGAGACTGATGACCTCAGATGTTAAGTCCCATAGTGCTCTGAAGCATTTCAACTAAACATTCGCTACTTTAGCCAGTATAGGCGGAAAACTTTACCATATGGATGCCAAGCTTTACAGCAATCTCATACAGACCCTGAGCTGTATGGTTTTAAATTATCAGTAGCATTAATGTCACAATTTGCAGTTAGGCGCCGATACTTCTACAGTAATGTAAGGATGAAACTAAGTGATCAGTGTGCTTAGAGTTGTGAACAGTCAACATGGGTGTAGACAAGTTGAGCAGGGAGTTACTCTTTAAGCTTACATCAATGCAGCAACAAAGCTGCTTTTCTTAGCGATTGTCAACATGTTAAACGATTATGGATGTGGTTGATTGGGGTTGAAGGACCAAACAGCAAGGTCATCAGTCGCTTGTTTCAAATGTGGTCCATTTAGACAGTGACATCTCAGGAAAGTCAGAACGATGAAAGGGAAAAGGCTAAAACACGTAAAAATGCAGTAGTGTCGTCAATTGTAAAAACAAAATGAGTGAAGTCAGCAAGAGAGCGACCCCAAGGCTATGCTAGAGGCAGGAAATATCCCACCTCTGAAGCAGTAGAGGCAAGACCACCTGCTATTTAAAAGCGTTGAACCGCTAGAATGCAGAAGTGTGTGTGGGAAACGGAGACTAACCAATTCTAAAGTGATAAAAACAGAGTAAAAGGGGAAGAAAAGGGGATCTTGGCCAGGGAGGGGAGTCGGGAATCACCAAACAGCTTACAGTGGGAGATACCTAAACACTCACCACCCTGCCCCAACAGTGAGATTAAAAACCGAGAATAAAAACCACTTTCCCAGAGGAAACAGTGAACCAGTTCGACTATCCGGGAATCATCAGCCAACATTAAAGGTAAAATGCATGGAAGTCTGTACTTAGTACACGGAGCCAAAAGAAGGGTGCCATCCCACCAAACTGTGGGCTACTGACTGGAAGGCTCCACAACCACAAAGTGGGGGTGGCTTATTACCCAGAAGAAAACCATGGGTCTGCCTGGAGAACCACAGTGTTGTCAAGTCACTTCGGGAGAGACAGAAGGAAGAATGCCACAGGCCTAGTGTCACCTTAATCGCACGAAGTTTATTAGACAGAGAGGTAGCTTCCCAAGAGATGGCCCACGAAGTGGGATTTGATGGGAAGCCATAAATCCGCTGCAGAAAGAGTTACAGAGAACAGGGGTAAGTGACTGCTCGTCCAGCCAGACGACCAGAAAGCTCATTGCCTGGGATACCCACATGGCCAGGGACCTGAAGGAAGTCAACGTAACAAGCAGCATGGTGAAGATCAGCAAGATGGTCATGGATGGCAGAGACCAAAGGATGGCGGGAAAAACCAGTCAGTAGCCAGAAGGCCACTCATTGAGTCCTTACATAACAAAACGCGGTTGTGTTGGCACTGTTTAATAAAGGTATAGGCCTGGGAAATGGCTATCAATTCTGCAGTAAACATCACATGTAGGTGGCAGGAGATGATTTTATGTGCCAAGAGAGGACATGAAGGCATATCCCATACGATCAACAGATTTAAAGCAATCCCGAAACTCCCATAAAATGCGGCGGAAAAAGTAACGGAACACATTGGGGGGGGGGGGGGGGGGAGGGATGGAACTTCCGGACCTCAGCAGAGATCCAACAGAATTCAGGGCTGAGGACCTAACCAAAAGGGGGGGCTGGGGAGGGAGCATGGAAGACAGGACAAAAAGAAGCTAAAAATCACGACAAAGAGACAAAGCAGAGCCCAACCAGTAAACCCGCCCGAGGGCGGGGATCAGCTGGACGACGTCCACTGTTTGGGAACAGGATAGAATAGGAAAAGTGAGTGGGAGAGGAACAGATAGCGATTGCTTAAGAAACCAGAAGCTGCGACCGCCGACCAGAAGGGGGGGGAGATCCCAGCTTCAACCAGGAGACAATCAACAGGGCTAGTTGGGAAGGCACTGGTGGCCAAACAGATACCACGATGGTGGACTGGATCCAGCAGGTGTAGTGAGGAAGGAGGAGCCAAACCATGAACTTGACAACCATAGTCCAAGATAGCATTGACGCACAATAAAGGTGGAGGAGGATGGAGCAGTCTACACCCCAAGAGGTGTGAAAAGGTGTGGGCAAGGAAGTGAAGGACATTGAGTTTGTGGAAACATCCTACCTTCAGGAGTCTGATATGAGGCAGCCAAGTGAGCTGCTTGTGGAAAACAAGACCCAGGAAACAAAACCGTGGGACCACATGTAATCATTGTTCATCGAGAGAGCTCCGGATTTGGGTGGATCATAGTACGCCGACAGAAGTGGACCACCCGCGATTTTAATGGAGAGAATTTGAACACGTGTGAGAGGGTCCTTGCAAAGGCATGCCATTTAGCTCCATGGAGCTGCCGCTCTACAGAGGCCGTTGAAGAGGAACTAACCCAAATGCAGAAATCATCCACTTACAGAGCAGGGACGACCAAAGGACCCACAGAGGCCACAAGTCCATTGATATCAATGTGGAAAGGAAGTACACTCAATACAGAACCCTGTGGGATGCCAGTCTCGTGCGTCCGTGGAGAACTAAAAGGACTACCAACCCAAACCCTGAACGACTGATGGAACAGGAACTGGCAGATAAAAATCGGGAGTGGGCCCCCAAGACGCCCACTGATGAAGTGTAAGAAAGATGTGATGGCGACAAGCCATGTCACAGGCCTTGCAAAGGTCGGAAAATTCTGCAACCAAATGGCGGCGCTGGGAAAAAGCCTGCCGAACTGCTGATTCCAAGCAAAGTGTATGATCGATTGGAGACCGTCCCTATTGGAAGCCACACTAGTAAGGGGACCATACATCCAGGATTTGAGGACCCAACTGAGCCGACAGGCTACCACCCGTTTAAGTAACTTGCAGACATTTGTCAGACTAATTGGCCGATAGCTTTAGACAAAGAGGGGGTTCTTACCAGGCTTAAGGACATGCATGCCTCCACTGAGAAGGGGAAGTCACCTTGGAGCCAAATACGGTTAAGGACCTGCAGAAGATGTTGCTGTTGGTTGTGGAGCATTGAGATGTTGAAGCAGTTTGTTATGAATGGAGTCTGGGCCAGGGGCTGAATCATGAGAAGAAGAAAGTGAGGAAAGAAGAAAGTGGGGGAAAGAAATTCCCATTCAGTATAAGGTTTATTGGAACACTCTGACAAGGGGTAGAACATAAGGCGGAAGCTTCTTCCAGCTGTTTCTGGTGAAGAAAGGCAGCCAGATAGGAGACTGATGCCGTTGCAAAATGGGTCGCAAGATGTTCCGCAAGAATCGAAGGGCCCATACAGGAGATAAAGGCTGGGGAGGGTAGACCGCCAATGGCAACCTGGGAGAGAGCGAAGTGTAGCCCATACCCATGACATACGGACAGTAGAATCGAAGGAAGAAACAAAGCTTTCCCAACACATCCGTTTGCTCTGTTTGATTAAGTAACAGGTTTTAGTGCGAAGGCGTTGAAAGGTTTTAAGGTTGGCAATGGATGGGTGCCTCTTAAGGCGTTGCAAAGCTCGACGGCGATCACGGATGGCAATGGCTGTACTCCAACACAGGACTTGCTGGCGGCGAAATGGCCCAGAGGAGCGAGGTACAGCAAGCTAGCAGCGCGAACAATCTCGTCAGACGCATCACGTAGGACATCAATACAACACGACAAAGGAGAAGAAACAACCTGTAGTTTATAGAGGCCAAGCGGCGCGTTGAAAGACCAACGAGGTAACCTGTCCATCAGGGAGTGGCAAGGGAGCGAGAGCATGAATGGGAAATGATCACAAAGGTCGTCGTGAGTGAGTGAGTCAGTGACGAAAATCAATGGCAGAAAAGGTACCATGACCTGCAATGAAATGAGTAGGGGTGTCGTCATTAAGAAGGCACAAGTCATGGTCCTCAAGAAACTGGTATATGAGAATACACTGCCCCACAAGGGATGATGAGCTTTATGATCCCCAAGAAGGTGGATGGGACGAGTAAGTTGCTGAAGAAGGGCAGTGAAGGCAGCAGGTGTAGGAGTCCTGTCAGGAGGGAGATGATTGCAAACCGTGGCCTCACAGTGCAGGTGGACCTTAATAGCAACTACTTCCGATGTAGTCTGAAGAGGAATCCATGTGCTAGCAACGTCTGTACGGACCAATGTACAAACGCCACCAGAGGCCTGCATGGGGGCTGACCCTATTTCGACAGAAAACACAGAACCCGCAGAGGGTTGGTGAGTGATCAGTAAAATGAGATTCCTGTAGAACCACATAAGCTGCAGAGTAAGATGAAATAAGGGACTTCAACTCAGGAAGATGACAGTAATATCCATTACAATTGATAATCACAGAATCATTCAAATAGGGGTTCAACAGGCTAAAGCCAGTCACGCCGCCAGGTCACCACCAGTCACCAACAAGGAAGGGGGGGGGGGGGGGCGGCGGGACATCCATGAACAATAGGTCATGATCACGTTGCAAAGCTGGGGATGGCACCTCTGGTGACACCAGAGGCTTCTTGTCCCAGGACTTACGTTTCTTCTTCTTTTCTCTTTGAGATCGAGGAGGGCTGTGTGGCATAAAGGAGCCAGCTGCAGCAAGATTTGGAACAGTAAGATCGTCGTATGGCAGCAGACCTTTGGCCTGGAAGGTGCCAGGAAGGAGTATCCTGGGACAGGTGCCTTTGACTGGCACACACCGAAGAAGTGGGACACTTCTACAGCTGAGGATGGCGACCAGCGCCTAGAGGTGGTGTGGGAGCCTAAGGGGAGGGGGAGGAGGGGTCCGAGATTGAAGTAAGGAAGGGGGGGTGAAGATTTAACTAAAGCATAACTAGACGTCTTGGACACAGGGTGAAGATATGCATACTTCTGATGTGCCTCAGTGTAGGTTACATGATCAAGGGACTTCTACTCCTGTACCTTTTCCTTCTTATATACAGGGAATCTGGTGAACGTAGGGAATGATTGCCATGATAATTAACACACAGAAGGGGGAACACACGAATTCCCCTCATGGAGTGGAGAGGGGCCTGCGAACAGCGGGAAGACGTGTCCAAATCGCAAGCACTTAAAACCCCCTCATAGGAGGTGGGATGTAGAGCTTCACATCACATCGATAAACCGTAATCTTTACTTTCTCGGGGAGGGTATCCCCTTCAAAGGCCAGGATTAAGGCACCAGTATCAATGCGACTGTCCTTCGGACCCTTCTGAACACGCCAAACAAAGTTAACACCCTGCTGACCGAGATGGTTGGAGAAGGGAGCAAACTACGTGGTCATCTGTCCCTCCGACCTGAGATTAACTAAAACCAATAAAATCCCACATTAAAAGAGGGAACTACAATATCCATAAAATGAAACTATTGACAGGGAAGGAAGGAGAAGGACAGAAGACGAGGTGAGAGAAGCACAGGAGACAAGAGGTGCTCAGGACATAACAGACCCCATGAGGAAAGGCGTGGGGAGGCAGAGGGCAGGGGTAAATCACCAAGCCCAGTTGAAGCCAATCCAGTCGAAATGAAAGGGGGAGCATGAAATCCTGCCATCCCCTCCACTCACCGATATGGTGGAAGGCCCCTCCCTTAAATAAAGCGATAAAAACCCCATCACAGATAAAATGTAAAACGAGATCCACCATTGAGACATCATCAGCCAACACCAGCGGTAGTTATTCTGGAAAGCTAAAAGTCTGCCGCAGGGTGGCTAAGTTGGGGCAGTCCAATAAGATGTGAGCCACAGTCAACATCGATCCACAATGACAGAGGGGGGGGGGGGGTGTAGGGTCCTCACGACAGAGGAGATAACCATGAGTCAAAAAAGTATGGCCGTTGTGGAGCTGGCAGAGGTTGACAGAGGCCTTACGAGGAGGAGGACCGCCATGGAGTTTTAGAATCCTTAATTACCCAGAGCTTGTTCGGTGAAGAAAGAATGCTCCATTCTGTATCCCAACGGTCTAAAACCTGACCATGTAATGCCAAGTTAAGGTCTATTTTTCGAATGCCAATAGCGAGGGATGGCCTGGTAGTAGCTAATTTAGCCAGTCGATCGATAAGTTCGTTGCCAGGAATCCTAACATGGCCTGGGGTCCAAATGAAAACCACAGAGCATTCACATTGGGCGAGGAAATGGATTGATGGATAGCGATGACCAACAGGTGGCAAGGGAAGCACTGGCCAATAGCGTGCAAACTGCTCAATGAGTCACTACAGATAGTGAAGGATAGTACTCAGCAGGAGCAGATATGGTCCAGTATGCGCAAGATGGCTACCAATTCTGTAGTAAAAACACTACAGGCACCTGGTAAGGAGCAACGTTCCATGTGTCGCGCATAGGTGTAAGAAAAACCATTGCAGCCAGAAACCACATAGCTGTCAGTATAGATCACTTCTGAATCCTGAAAGGAACTGAGGAGACAGGAGAACTGGTTGCGAAGAGTTATCAGAGGGACAGAAACCTTCGAATCGATTGAGAGATCAAGACAGAGCCGCGGCCGAGCTACACACCATGGAGGTGTACATGCGTGTGCAGAGAAGAGGTGTGGTAAAGGCAATTGCTAGAGCTCAGAAAAGAGCGACTGAATGTGGACAGCCATGGTAAGTCCACATCGTGGCCGCCATTGTTGCAGGGTCGCCTTCATGTCTGGATAAAGGAGTCCCTAATTAGGGTGCTTTGGATTGCAGCTAATGCAGAGCGCATAAGATGTCAGCGCAAAACTCGCAGGTGGCATTTCACAGACACCTAAGAACATTGAGATGGGACCAGCACGTCCACTAGCTGGCAAAGGTGAGGGAGCCATGTCACCTGGGCATCTAAGACCAGACCCAAAAAGCGATGGGTGTCCACCTCTAGGGGCTGGCCACCAAGGAACAGGTCCAGATGGGGATGGACTGTGCAGCGACAGCAGAAATGCATGACAAGTCCTGGCCACTGAAAACAATGCCATGGGAGAGACCCGATGAGTCCATTTGACAGATTGCCCCCTGCAGACTGTTTTCTGCAGCGGCCATTACAGAGGAGGCGAGGTAGATACAAAAATCGTCAGCATAAGAAGAGGGGGACACTGTCGGCCAAACAGCTGTCACCAGACAATTGATGGCTATGAGAAAGAGATGCTCAGCACAGAACACTGTGGAACCCCATTTTTTTGCCGATGGGGAGAACTGTAGGAAGAGCCAACCTGGACCCAAAAACAGCGATAAGAAAGAAAATTACGGATCCAGTGGGGTCAGACTTTATGGAGATCAAAGAAAACTCCAAGGTGGTGTTGCCAATGGGCAAAAGCCGACTGGATAGCACACTCTAGATGTACCAAATTATCCACCGCAGAGTGGCCACAGCGAATCCACGTTTAGTCGATGACAAAAGGTCGCGGGATACAAGGATCCAAAATAGCCGTTGACTCACCATGCGTTCAAGGAGCTTAAGGAGTGTGTTCGTAAGGCTAATTGGACGGTAGCTATCTAACAGAAGATGTGGCTTCCCTGGCTTCAACACTGGAACAATGCTTTCCTGCCACTGGGTAGGAAATACTTCCTCACCCCAAAGACGGTTTAAGAGGATCAATATACGACCGTGGCCAGCCAACCAATAAGTGTTGGAGCATTTGGTTATATATCCCATCTGGTCCAGGAGCCGTGTCAGGAAAAAGGGCGGGGTCAGTGGCAAAGTCCCACTCGCTAAATGGGGCATTATATGGTTCTGAGCAGCGGGAAACAAAAGACAAAGGCAGTCGTCCGAAACGCTCTTTCAGGAGAAGGAACTTGGGCGGAAACTGAGCTGATGCCGAAGCTTGAGCATACTGTTGAGCGAAATTGTCTGCCACAAAGTCCGGATTGGTAACAACAGTGGGAGGATGGCGGCCAAAAATTCGCTGGAGTTTCACCCAGACTTGTGAAGAGGGGGAGTTGGGTCTTATGGCAGTTACATATCGTTCCCAGCAAATACGTTTCTGAAATTTGATACGGTAGTGGGCGTGTAGTTTTTTAAAGACCAGAAGAAGAGCAGTACAAGGGTGCTGCTTGAAGTGCTGAAGAGCATGGCGGCGATCTTTTATGGCTGCAGCAATTTCCGGAATCCACCAAGGGACCGTCTTCCAGCGGGGGGAACCTGAAGGAGGACTGCTGAAACAGCTGCTGAAAGGATGGAGGCAGTCAAGGTCTCAGTAGATTCATCAACACTCCTATGGTAATACAGGGGGATGTTAGCAGAGAAGACACCACAGTCAGCTTTAGGTAGGGCCCACCTGGGAGGGTGATGAATCGAGAGGGACTGAAGGTACGTCAAAACAATTGGGTAATGGTCATGTCACATAAGTCGTCATGAACGCCCCACTCAATGGAGGGAAGAAGGTTGGGACTGCAGATAAAGAGGTCAATGGTTGAGAAAGTGCTGTGTGCCACACTAAAGTGTGTGGGAGCGCCAGTGTTTAGTGAACAGAGGTGAATCCCTGCTAGAACAGCTTTAACTGTCCTGCCCAGGGCAGTAGTCATATGACTACCCCAAAGAGGGTTGTGGGCGTTAAAGTCCCCTAATAACAAGAAGGGAGAAGGGAGTTGAAGGGTGGTGAGGGCATAGGATATCGGCGGCCTGTAAGGTGGGATTTAAAGTTTACAGAATGCGATTGGAGTGGCCACATGGACCCTAACAGCAATGGCTTCTAGAGTGGTATGGAGGGGAACCAATTTACTAACAATGTCCATGCAGACCAAGGTGCAAACACCACCAAACGTCCGCAAGGGGCAGAATAGGTTCCGACAAAGCGTGGAACCCACCAAGGGTCGGTGAGTAACAATTGAAAAATGGGTCTCCTGGAGCGCAATACAAGTGGCAGAGGCGGCTGAAGGCATGGGGCCGAATGGGGTGGGGCTGGGAAGAGAAGGGGGTAATTGACTTAATTGAAGCGAAAGTAGAAGTCAGACATGGGATGGAGCCAGTCATTTTTGACGAGCCTCAGTGTAGGTGAGCTGATCTGAGGTTTTGTACTCTTGAATCTTTTCCTTCACAAACATCAGGCATGTAGGCGAGTGTGGAGAACGCTGTCCATTACAATTTACACACATTGGTGGAGAAGCACAGACACTCCCCTCATGGAGGGGGCTCCCACACTCGCCATAGAGTGGATCAGTGGTGCTGCAGGAAGAAGTGTGTCCAAACCTTAAACATTTAAAACATCTCGTCAGTGGAACATCCCACCAATACACCATTACCTTGACCTCATCTGGGACGACATCCATCTCGAAGGCCGGGATAAACTCGCCTGTAGCGATGCGATTGGAGAGTCTCTGTGCACACGGCGAATAAAACGAACCCCTCGCCGTTCGAGGTTAGCACAGAGCTCCTCGTTAGTTTGCAGAAGATCTGAGGAAAATAATGCCCTGTACCGAGTTCAAAGATTGGTGGGGCGTGATGGAGACTGGGACGTCACTGAGATGGTCACAAGCACACATGGCGTAAGACTGGGCAGTAGTAGATGTCTTGATGAGCAAAGCACCGGACCACATATTCAACTTCGCCATACTTATCTTCAATTGTCTCCACGAAAAACAAAGGCTTGGTCATGGCAAAACTACCACCATCCGTCCTGGTACAAACCAGGTACCGAGGGAAAGCTTTCACCCAAGCCCGTGAGCTTACCCCTCCTCCCAAGGGGTGGCTGCCATAGGAGGCGAGCACTTCTCCGGCAGGGGAGAAGGATCAGAACGAGTGTCACGTCTGCTACCAATCTTAGAGAAGGCCATAGAATGGCCAGGATGGTGAAGCTTTTGTCGCTTCATGCACAAGGCGTCCACCTTAGTACCACCTACTCCAATCAGGGGCTTGTCCTGTGGGCACCACCGAGCCACAGGAAGGGCTGTCTGGCATAGCAACCATTGCTGCAAGTTCTGGTGCCCCAAAATGATGAGCATCGACTCCTGGCCATATATTAGGCATTAACAGCTCAGGTATTAATAGTGTGATCCCTGTGGTTTCAGGGGGCTCAGCCAAATGGGTACATAGCGACCCCACCACACAGGCTGGCTACCGTGCTAGCCCTGCACACTAGCATGAGAATGACGTCAAAGAAAAGGAGGAATGAACTAGGAGGGCACAAATCAAAGACACTAGGTAAGGTGCTCTTCGCCAAATGGCTCACACTATGGAATAGAAATTTGTAATTGAGGTCAAACCCCAGAGGGGGACCAGGTAATGCCAAAAGGATGAACTGATTACGCAGCAAAACCAAATTGCAAAACCAACATAACCAGGAGGATAGCAGGGCCAACATAAGCAAGGACTGAGGAGAGGACGCTGGGGAAGGACGAAGGAGAGTAAAGGAGGGGAAGGGCAAGTAGAGCAAAGGGCAAGGAAATTCTGCCCTGGAAAGAAGGAAAGCTGCAATAGCTCAGGGCCCCGTGCTCGCCAAACATGTACTCACGAAGAAACCCTGAGCCCCCTGTGGGAACGAGTATGGAGAGGCCCCTTTCCACACCTAGGTATAAGAACACGATTTAAAAGTTCGAATGAACTGGCGATTTATGGATTGCTCCTGGGAGAGGCTGACGGCCAACTGCGTCGCAAATCGGTAAGTTATTGCTGTGGCTGGGAATGCTGGAAACAATGTGCAGTCTTCAAACAGCGCACAAGCTGACATGACACTCATTGGGCGACCACCATATAAAAGCTGCTGCCAACAACTGAAATGCAATCCGCACAAGCCTGCAGGCTGTTGTGGATGCACATGGCAGTTACACTGAGCGACGTTTCTAACCTGGGAACGAAACCATGATATGCAGTCAAATGTTACCCAGTCCTGTTGAAATTAAAATAAGTTTCTTTGAATGGTTTACTAGTTATTTCTCTTCTGTATGTCCTTACAAAGGATTCCCCAGAAAATTTAGTTGACCTACAACAGCGCGTTTTTATGGGAGCCCTCAAGCAGCGCAAGTTTAATCATAACCACCTGTGCATCTGTGGAAATGTTAAGTGTATTTTCTCGCTTATATCACACAAAACCTCAGTAAATTCACTTGTCACCTGCCAATTTCATTTCCTACATCAAGTTCCAGGTAACCTAGCACTGACTTGTAAATGTTTCCTGCAACAATGCTAAGTGTTATCACTATATCGATTCGTCCTCGTACTTGCAAGGAGAACACGTGAAATGGTACTCATCTCCAGGTATTTAATGACATTTTCCTGATAGCGTCAGATTCTTTCAGTCCTGTTCTTGCAAACCATCGTGACAGTACGCACACATGATTTACCTGACGCCTCAATGTATGAACTGAAAAAAAAAAACACTTTATCCATACAACTTCACTGCTATAGCTAGCACAGAAAGCCTAATTCTGCTAAGCGGTTTATTACAGCCGATGAAAGTAATATTTTCTTCCAGTATGCAGTTTCAATTTCTGTATTTGTTCACGGAGACACTAATGCAACTGTTTCAACCGAAAAATTCAGGCAAAGAAACGAAAAATCAACAGAGTAACACTTTATATACTTTCGAACACTTAAAATTCTTATCATTTACGTTAAACGTTGCCATTCTTTCCTATCAAATGGCGGGACAGAAAGCAGGAATTTTAGTTCAGTATTTAACAGCCTGGAAGTTTTTTGAACTTTACAATTCTTTACTAGGCCTGGCCATGGAGGAGATGGCGAACCTTTGCATGCATCTGGTCTGTCCATTGGTTAACAGACATATACTGACACTGAATACTAAAATAGATTTCAGTATCAAAACAGAGCACGGATCTGTGGAAGTCAATCTGAAGCATCTTGGAGCTGTGTGTATATCCATTGCTCCATACAAATTTGTATGGAGGCACCAAGCTACTTTATGAAACCTTTTTTGTACTGCTACAGCTGTTGTAAAGGAAACCTGCCAATCTGGTTAGCGTGAGTGACGTTACACGAGAGCTTACAGCTAACGCTCGTAATTACCTGTATGTTCATCAGTAGATTGTCCTCGCCACACCACAGCCTGGTGAAGTGTCTCTCTTTAACAGTTTCAACAGATTTTCCGGATAAAGTAGCTTTAAGTGCACATTATCTATGATGGGACATTCGTATGTATGGTTCTGCACTTCAGTGTTTTCGGCAGTAAGACAGTCTCCGGAGGTTGAGCTGTATTTCTTAGAAGCCTGAAGACACATCGAGATTCCAGCGGGATTACATCACCGTCAGACAGATTTGAAATTCATATTGAATTGAGAGACCCATCCAGGATCTGATACAGTCTCAATTTTAATAATTACTATACTAAAGCTTAAGAGCACCTATTGTCTCTGAAGTTTAGATCGTTACTTTGCTAAAAACATTTTTCCACCCGTCTCACATCTAACACCAGGTGACCTACTTTTGTCACTACTATCAGCCATTCTGAGATTGTCTACTCCCAGGACCTTGTTTCGACTAAGGTATTTGAGTGTTCTGTCAAAATTCTTATCGCAGTATCGTATCTCTCATCTCCGTCTACATACTCTTCCACATCTATAATATTGTCTTCTAGCTCATCTCCCTTGTCTGCACCCTCTACATACTCTTTACTTTCAGCTTTCCTAACTGTTTAGGACTGGTTGTCTATCTGAGCTCTTGATATTCTAAGATTCTCTTTTCGTCAAAGGACCCTTTTTAATTTTAAAGTAGACCACCTGTGATATATGCTTCGAAATCCTAACATTTGTCCTCTAGCTACTCCTGCTTCGCCGATTTGCACTTTCTGCACAATCTCATTTTTTACGCATTTTGGCCTGCTTCATTTGCTACAATTTTATATTTCCTCCCTTCATTAGTCACTAAAATCCAAATCCAATCATCACATTTACGCTATACATTGAGAATCACTGGAATGGTCAGCTCAACTACATCCAAACAGCAACAAGTGCAGAGTAATTAGAAGGTTAATCAGCTGATTGTGACAAATTTAAATCCAACTGAAGTGATGAGCAATCAGCTGTGTTCAAAGCTTGTATTAAGAACAGTTTTAGAAGGTATAGATGATAAAAAGGGAGAGGCTCTGAACTGAGCTGGAGAAGAACTTCAGAGGAGAGAGCTGAGCAGAAATGATAGGTAGACACTGTGGTTGGACACAATTTGCTTGACACAAAGTATTATAGGAAAGTTCATTTTTCAACTTGCATTTGAAGAAACGTTAGGCTTGTCAAGGACGTGCAACAGAAGTGAATGCTGAGTTATGAGACATTATGTTAAGTAGGCAGACTATTAAATAAGATCCAAGGGGGCGGGAGGGGAGGGGAGGGGAGTCATGCCGTCATAGGGGCGGGAGGGGAGGGGAGGAGAGTCATGCCGTCATAGGGGCGGGAGGGGAGGGGAGGAGAGTCATGCCGTCATAGGGGCGGGAGGGGAGGGGAGTCATGCCGTCATAGGGGCGGGAGGGGAGGGGAGTCATGCCGTCATAGGGGCGGGAGGGGAGGTGAGGGGAGTCATGCCGTCATAGGGGCGGGAGGGGAGGTGAGGGGAGTCATGCCGTCATAGGGGCGGGAGGGGAGGTAAGGGGAGTCATGCCGTCATAGGGGCGGGAGGGGAGGTGAGGGGAGTCATGCCGTCATAGGGGCGGGAGGGGAGGTGAGGGGAGTCATGCCGTCATAGGGGCGGGAGGGGAGGTGAGGGGAGTCATGCCGTCATAGGGGCGGGAGGGGAGGTGAGGGGAGTCATGCCGTCATAGGGGCGGGAGGGGAGGTGAGGGGAGTCATGCCGTCATAGGGGCGGGAGGGGAGGTGAGGGGAGTCATGCCGTCATAGGGGCGGGAGGGGAGGTGAGGGGAGTCATGCCGTCATAGGGGCGGGAGGGGAGGTGAGGGGAGTCATGCCGTCATAGGGGCGGGAGGGGAGGTGAGGGGAGTCATGCCGTCATAGGGGCGGGAGGGGAGGTGAGGGGAGTCATGCCGTCATAGGGGCGGGAGGGGAGGTGAGGGGAGTCATGCCGTCATAGGGGCGGGAGGGGAGGTGAGGGGAGTCATGCCGTCATAGGGGCGGGAGGGGAGGTGAGGGGAGTCATGCCGTCATAGGGGCGGGAGGGGAGGTGAGGGGAGTCATGCCGTCATAGGGGCGGGAGGGGAGGGGAGGGGAGTCATGCCGTCATAGGGGCGGGAGGGGAGGGGAGGGGAGTCATGCCATCATAGGGGCGGGAGGGGAGGGGAGGGGAGTCATGCCGTCAAAGGGCGGGAGGGGGAGGGGAGGGGAGTCATGCCGTCAAAGGGCGGGAGGGGAGGGGAGGGGAGTCATGCCGTCAAAGGGCGGGAGGGGAGGGGAGGGGAGTCATGCCGTCAAAGGGCGGGAGGGGAGGGGAGGGGAGTCATGCCGTCAAAGGGCGGGAGGGGAGGGGAGGGGAGTCATGCCGTCAAAGGGCGGGAGGGGAGGGGAGGGGAGTCATGCCGTCAAAGGGCGGGAGGGGAGGGGAGGGGAGTCATGCCGTCAAAGGGCGGGAGGGGAGGGGAGGGGAGTCATGCCGTCAAAGGGCGGGAGGGGAGGGGAGGGGAGTCATGCCGTCAAAGGGCGGGAGGGGAGGGGAGGGGAGGGGAGGGGAGTCATGCCGTCAAAGGGCGGGAGGGGAGGGGTAGTGAAGAAGCGAAAGTGTTGTTTATCAGATGTACAAAATAATATTACACGTTTTATGTTCTATTTTTAATTATTAAAATCTAGCGATCTGTGGCACATGAGGTGTGTATTATGTTACATTTGGGAGGGGGAGGGGCTGTAAGAAGACAGCTTCTGGAGGACAGTATTTTACTAACTTGATACATGCATGAAACTAATGCCCAATAGTGTGTGACGTATGAGGCACTGATGGATATGCCTACATGGGCAATGGATCTATTACAGTTAACAGGAAACAGATTTATCTCCAGTGCTTGTATCGCTTTACATAGGGAGTATAATACGTGTAGACTAATACTGACTTTTATGGGTAACGTGTTAAGCCAAATGTTTTTCCAAGAAAATCCAGAAACTTTCCCAGAGATGCTTTTCTTGTTAAATACACTCAACAGGAGAGCAGGAGATAATCCGATAAATATTTAGAAAAGCTGCCAGTTGCAACAGAATTAGAAAAAGTCCAGAAAATTTAGGCAATGTCGTCTCAAAGATATGATTCTGGCTATGTCTCCTCTACTACACTTAAAGATTTCGGTACGTCAACATTTACTACATCGCAGCACCATAGACAGTACATTGTAAATACATTGCTCCTCTGCTTGAACCATACCACAGGCCGGTTTAGGACTGCCACACTGTTCTCTACTCTTTACACTGCATAACAGTTTAACAGGCAGAAATCAATGCGTAGAGTGCGTAGAGTAAGCACTGAGTACTAGCCACAATCGCTGCCAACTACACACGTCACTGATTCCGTGAAGAGGAATCTTTGGGTGTTGACAAAGATCGGTTCGCGCTGTAGACACTTCACATGCCCTTTGTTCAGACACTTGATACCAAAATCGAAGTGACACTTTCTTGTTTAGATGCAACAAAGTCACTGCGAAGATGGTTGCATTTCTTGGTCAAAACAATTTAAGATGAATAACTCACCAACGACTATTTTTACCTAACTGATTTGCTTGTAAGGTTTCAGTTGAGCGATGTGGTGGTGTTTTGAGAAAGTTATCAAATCACTATGAGCTACCTGCACACAGTTTCTGTAGTGAGTCTAGGTACATTTCATTGCACAATTTTCACTAAGAATGTAAGGCAGCAAGATTTTTGCCACCATACATTTAATATTTTGTATGTCCATTTCGATTTGTATTAGATCACTGCTTATGATACATAATCTGCTTGTTGATCGTTTTGTTGGCTTATACTGACTACCACCGCTCAATTTCTGTACTAATTCATGTCGGAGTTAGATATCTGGAGAAAGAGCATCAGGGTGCAAAAACGCTGGAGGACATCCTTGTGTGAAGTAATGCGCTGGGACCCGAACGGTGGTTGCAAGTTGACCTTCGAGAAATCTACTCTTGGGAAACTGGGCCACACTCCGCATTGAAAATCAGAAATTTGTTTTATTGGCAGAGTGCTAAGCATGGAGGAGGGGAGAGGGGGAACTTCCAGAACAGGTTGTGAAACGAGTATGAGCTTCAGGTGATTTGAATAGCTGATTCATGACCGATGTTGTGGGAGGTAAGACTTTTGTAGCAGCGACTGGGATTCGTCGCCCGAGCACAAACAGATACTTCGGACCAGAAGGAAGCGGCGTATGGCGTACACTTACTTCCGGGGATCTAAGTGTCTGGGGCTGGACATTGATACTTCGCTGATATTTTGAGAAGTGTTGCTTGCGCCTCAAAGGGCTGTGAAGTCGGTCCTCTCAACAAAGTTATTCTGTTTACCTGAGTAACGACTAAGTCTGTGGAGGCTATTGGTTTCCGTGCTTTATGGGAGAATACTTTAGTCGAATTTCTGTTCCTGGATAGTAAGCCAAGAGGAATCTTTACGTGTTCTGTCTTCTAGTGATGCGATCTCAGCCCTAGGAGTTTTCGGACGGTATAATGCCTCCATTGTAAGCAGAGAAATGCAGGTATGTCAATAGTTAGTTCAGTGGCCAATGCCCAACGAACATATCAGTATTGTACAGTTGCTGTCCGCAGTAGGTGAGAGGCATACAGGGTACGTTCCGAAAGTAATGCAATTGAATTTCCCGCGCCGCTCCTAGTAGTCGGAGTGGGAGCGGGCCACATGGAGTAGGTGGGGGGGGGGGACGCTAAGCTTTGCCGCGAAACTGGTTTCAGTGCTCTCCGAGCTGTGGAAGCGGCAGGACGTCTGTTATTGTAAACCTCTGCGCGCCGACCGTGTCACGGAAGACCAACCGAGCGGAAATTTCAAGTGAACTTTTGCAACGTGTTGAAATTGAACCTGATTATTTGGACAACGTCATCACTGGTGATGAAACCTGGGTTTTTGAATACGACCCAGAAACAAAACGCCAAAGCTCTGAGTGGCACTCTGATCAGTCCCCCAAGCCCAAAAAGGCAAGAATGAGCAAATCAAAAGTGAAAACAATGCTCATTGTCTTTTTCGACAGCAAAGGAGTGGTCCATAAGGAGTTTGTTCCTCAAGGACAGACAGTTAACGCTGCCTACTACGTGGATGTGCTGGAAAGACTCCGCAAAAGGGTCGTCAGGACGAGAAAGGACATCTCCGCTACCTGGCAACTCCATCACGACAACGCGCCTTGCCACAACGCGCTACGAGTCCGCGAGTTCCTGGCCAAACACCAGGTGCCAACGCTGCCCCACCCGCCCTATAGTCCTGACCTCGCCCCAGCTGACTTCTTTTTGTTTCCTAGGATTAAATCAGCCCTGAAAGGAACCCGTTTTTCGTCCATAGACGAGATCCAATCCGCCGTGACGAAGACCTTGCGAGAGGTCCCAGAAGACCCCTTCCAGGGCGCGTACCGGTCATGGCAGAGTCGCTGGAAAAAATGTGTAGAGGCCCAAGGACAGTACTTTGAAGAATTTTAAGTGTTTGTGCAAATCTGTTCAATAAATTACTTTAAAAAAAATAATTGCATTACTTTCGGAACGCACCCTGTATTCTGGTTCTGCAGAAACCAAACACCCACAGTGAATGTTTAATTCCATTTCCTCGTCTACTGAGCGTTTTCTGAAAGTGCCAGGATTTTTTTGTTCAGGGCACTCAACTACGAAGGTCATTTTCACCCAATCACAAACGTTAGTGCAACTAATAGCGTAGAAAAACGCAAGGGGCAACACCAGAAAGTAGTTACAAAGACGCAGATAAAAGATCTTTTTGGACAAGTCCGTCAATGTAATAAAACTAAGGACATAAGCAGCTGCTCGAGCGTCATCAGCTGAAAGTTCCTGTAAGGTAGACGGCAGACAGGACAACACGAGAGTGAATAGAACGGGGACAGGACAATAAATCATGGCGCACCGCCAATGCATGACCACAGGGGCACTGCGGGGCGGTGTCACTGGCTAAATCGGCGATGCCCAATCCGCAACCGGGCCAAAATGAAGGGCGTGAGGAGGTCGTCCACATCGTCTGGATCGGTTTGATGGCCCTAAGCTTATTTTCACGGACAGAGGTTGGTTGGGTGTGGGATTGAAGGGACCAGACTGCTAAGGTCATCGGTCCCTTGTTCCACGATAAAATCACACGAAATAAAAACTGTCAGTCGTTAAAAACGGAGAACTGAGAGAAGGGACGACACAATACAAGAAAGGCAGACAAAGACCAGACAAACGGAACTAAAATCGCACCGAGTGTGAAGGTGGTTGGCCGACCATGAAAATAAGGAAAAGCCAACCACCAAATGACATTAAAACCCACAGTTTAAAACCACAGGCCAAAGGCCCAAGTCAATACAGGAAATAAAAGGACAAACACTCAAATCATACGATAAAAACCCCCTGCCCGAATAAAACTCAACACGAGGTCCGCCATAGCATCGTCATCACATAAAAGGGCAGGGAGGGTATCAGGCAGCGCAAACGTCTGCCTGAGTCCTGTTAAAAGCGGGCAGTCCACCAAAATGTGGACCACCGTCAGAGCTGCCCCGCAGCGACATAGCGGTGGGTCCTCCCGGCGCAACAAATGGCCGTGCGTCAGCCACGTGTGGCCAACGCGCAGCCGGCAGAGGACGACAGAGTCCTTCCGAGAGGCCTGCATGGAGGAGCGCCACACACGGGTCGTCTCCTTCACCGCCCGAAGTTTGTTGGGCGTGGGCAGGGTGCGCCACTCGTCACCCCAGGCACCAAGCACTTTCTGGCGCAAAAGCGACAGGAGATCACACTCCATAAGGCCGAGTTCCAGAGCCGGTGAACTCACTGCCTGTTTAGCCAGTGTGTCAACCCGCTCATTGCCCGGGATGCCGACATGACCTGGGGTCCAAACAAAGACCACGGAGCGGCCGCAACGGGCAAGAGCATGGAGCGACTCGTGGATGGCCATCACCAGACGGGAACGAGGAAAGCACTGGTCAAGAGCTCGTAAACCACTCAGGGAGTCACTACAGATGACAAAGGACTCACCTGAGCGGGAGCGGATATACTCTAGGGCGCGATAGATGGCAACCAACTCGGCAGTGTATACACTGTTCCCGGGTGCCAGCGACCGTTGCTCACAATGATCCTCTAGAGTAAGAGCGTAACCAGTGCGACCAGAGACCATCGAACCGTCGGTATAGGTCACGGCAGATCCGGGAAACTCGGCAAGGAGAGAAACAAAGCGGCGGCGGAGGGCCGGAGGAGGGACCGAGTCTTTCGGACCCTGTGCCAAATCCAGCCGAATGCATGGTCGGCGCACACACCAAGGGGGCAGACGGAGATTGGCCCGGAAAACAGGCGGGAGAGGAAAAAACTCAATCCCACACAGTAGAGCCCGGATGCGAACCGCGATCGTACACCCTGACCGGGGCCGCCTGTCTGGAAGATGGACGATCGAGTGCGGGAACAGGAGACGGTAGTTGGGATGCCCTGGCAAGCTACAAACGTGGGCAGCATAAGCGGCCAGAAGTCGGTCGCGCCGGATCCGCAATGGAGGAACACCAGCCTCTACAAGTAAGCTGTCAACAGGGCTTGTCCGAAATGCTCCTGTGGCGAGTCGGATCCCGCAGTGATGGATGGGATCCAGCAATTGCAACGCTGATGGCGACGCCGAACCATAAGCCACACACCCATAATCAAGGCGGGACTGGATCAGCGCTTGATACAGCCGGAGAAGGGTGAACCGATCGGCACCCCATCCGGTGTGGCTAAGGCAACGGAGAGCGTTTAAATGCCGCCAGCATGTTTGTTTAAGCTGCCTAATATGAGGCAGCCAAGTCAGCCGGGCATCAAATACCAGTCCCAAGAACCGATGCGTCTCTACCACAGCAAGAGGTTCACCGTCAAGGTAAAGGCGTGGCTCAGGGTGAACCGTGCGACGCCGGCAGAAATGCACAACGCAGGTCTTAGCGGCCGAAAACTGGAAGCCGTGCGCTACAGCCCACGACTGCGCCTTGCGGATAGCGCCCTGCAGCTGGCGCTCAGCAACTGCAATGCCAGCGGAGCTGTAGTAGAGGCAGAAATCGTCTGCATACAACGAAGCTGCGACGGACGATCCCACCGCCTCAGCGAGCCCATTGATCGCAATTAAAAACAGGGAGACACTGAGGACAGACCCCTGTGGGACCCCGTTCTCCTGGACCCGGGAGGAACTATGGGACGCAGCAACTTGCACGCGGAAGGAACGAGACGACAGAAAATTCTGAATAAAAATCGGGAGCGGGCCCCTAAGACCCCACCCATGAAGTGTGGCCAGGATGTGATATTGCCAAGTCGTATCGTACGCCTTCCGCATGTCGAAGAAGACGGCAACCAGATGTTGGCGGCGTGCAAAGGCTGTACGGACGGCAGACTCTAGGGAGACCAGATTATCGACGGCAGAGCGGCCTTTGCGGAACCCACCCTGAGACGGAGCCAGAAGGCCTCGAGACTCGAGGAGCCAACTCAACCTCCGGCTCACCATACGTTCTAGCAACTTGCAAAGAACGTTGGTGAGGCTTATGGGGCGGTAGCTGTCCACCTCCAGCGGGTTCTTGCCAGGTTTCAACACGGGGAGGACGATGCTTTCTCGCCATTGAGACGGGAACACACCCTCAACCCAGATGCGGTTGAAAACATCTAGGAGGCGTCGCTTGCAATTAACAGAGAGGTGTTTCAGCATCTGGCTGTGGATGCGGTCTGGCCCAGGAGCCGTATCAGGGCAAGCAGATAGGGCACTCTGGAATTCCCAGTCGCTGAAAGGAGCATTGTACGACTCCGCGTGGCGCGTGTGAAAGGAAAGCCTCCAACTTTCCAACCGCTCTTTCCGGGAGCAGAAGGCCAGTGGGTAATTCGTAGATGCGGAACACTGAGCAAAATGCGCTGCTAACCGGTCCGCAATCGTGTCGGAGTCAGTACACACCACTCCATTCAGCGAAAGCCCAGGGACAGAGACAGGCGGCCGATAGCCATGGAGTCGCCTAATCTTAGCCCAAACCTGCGATGCAGAGGTACGGACGCCAATGGTGGAAACATACCGTTCCCAGCACTCCTGCTTCCGTTGGCGAATAAGGCGTCGGGCACGGGCACGGAGCTGTTTAAAAACGATGAGGTTCTCCAAGGACGGGTGCCGCTTATGGCGTTGAAGAGCCCCCCGGCGATCTCTAATCGCCTCTGCGATCTCGGGCGCCCACCAAGGCACAGTCCTCCTCCGAGGGGACCCGGATGAACAGGGAATCGCAGATGCCGCCGCAGAAACGATGCCGGTGGTGACCGACTGAACCACCGCATCAATGGTGTCAGGGGAAGGAGGTGCGATAGTGGCGAGAGAGGAGAACAAGCCCCAATCAGCCTTATTCAGAGCCCATCTGGAGGGGCGTTCAGAAGAGTGACGCTGTGGTAGTGACAGAAAGATGGGGAAATGGTCACTACCACATAAGTCGTCATGGACACTCGAGTGGATGGATGGTGAAAGTCCGGGGCTGCAGATAGAAAGGTCGATGGCCGAAAATGTGCCATGGACGACGCTGAAATGTGTCGGCTCTCCCGTGTTTAAGAGGCAGAGGTCAAGCTGCGAGAGAAGAGTCTCGACATCTCTACCCCGGCCAGTAATCGCGGCGCTACCCCACAGGGGGTTATGGGCGTTAAAGTCGCCCAGTAACACAAAAGGAGGAGGCAGTTGTGCTATCAATGCAGCCAACACATGACGCGAGACATCACCATCTGGCGGAAGATACAAACTGCAGACAGTAATAGGCTGAGGCGACCACATCCTTACAGCGACAGCCTCTAAAGGCGTGTGAAGAGGTACACATTCGCTGTAGACAGAGTTAAGGATGAAGACGCAGACTCCACCAGATACCCTCTCATAAGCTGCCCGGTTCTTGTAATAACCCCGATACCCACGTAGGGCAGGGGTCCGCATTGCCGGAAACCAAGTTTCCTGTAGGGCAATGCAGAGGAAAGGGTGACTGCTGATGAGTTGGCGAAGCTCAGCAAGGTGGTGGAAAGAAGCGCTGCAGTTCCACTGGAGTATTGCTTTGTCCATGTCCGAAAAAGGCGTGAAGGGGCCGAGGAGGCAGATCACGCCACTGGGTCACCTGCTGCCACTGATGGAGGACCAGTACAATCTGCTTCCATGGCGTCTGAGGGTCCGGCGAGATCCAGGTCCTCAGCGGACGCCCGGATCTCCACCTTATCCCCGGACGCAGAGCCTGTAGGGAGCAGTGGGGTGGATGCCACCGCGTGGTCCTTGGCCTTAGAGGTCTTCTTCATCTTGTCTCTCTGGTCCTTGGGTTTCATTGGCTGGGAGGGCTCCAGCGAGTCAGTCTCCGGGACGGAGGAGGAGCGGGAAGCCCTGCGACCAGCCGCTGGTCTGCTTTTCTTCCATTGGCTGACGTCACCCTTCCCAGAGGCGGAAACCTGGGAAGGAAGGGACCCAAGGGACCCTTTCCGTGCTATTCGAGCAGGGGAAGTTTGAGGCTTCCCCAGCTTAGAAGTGGGGACTGATGTCCCCGATGGTTGGGGGGTTGCTGCTCCTGAGGCAGGTAGTGCAGGAGCAGCAGGGAGGGAAGTGCCCCCCACCATCAAGGGGGCAGGTGTAGCATTCCGGCTCTGAGAGGTGGCAGTCTGAGGGAGAGCTAATGGGGCCATAACAGTAGTAGCCGCGGCGTAAGAGGCGGTCATTCGAACAGAATGGAGGCGTTCGAACTTCTGCCTGGCCTCAGTGTATGTCAGGCGGTCCAGGGTCTTATACTCCATGATTTTGCGCTCTTTCTGGTAGATCCTGCAGTCCGGCGAGCAAGGTGAGTGGTGCTCTCCGCAGTTTACACAGATGGGAGGCGGAGCACATGGAGTATTGGGATGTGATGGGCGTCCACAATCTCGACATGTGAGGCTGGAAGTACAGCAGGAAGACATATGCCCGAACTTCCAGCACTTAAAGCACCGCATCGGGGGAGGGATATAGGGCTTGACGTCACAACGATAGACCATCACCTTGACCTTCTCAGGTAAAGTATCACCCTCGAAGGCCAAGATGAAGGCACCGGTGGCAACCTGCTTATCCCTTGGACCACGATGTACGCGCCGGACGAAGTGAACACCTCGCCGCTCTAAATTGGCGCGAAGCTCGTCATCGGACTGCAATAGAAGGTCCCGATGGAATATTATGCCCTGGACCATATTAAGACTCTTATGGGGCGTGATTGTAACCGGAACATCCCCCAGCTTGTTACAATCGAGTAACCGGCGGGACTGGGCGGAGGACGCCGATTTGATCAAAACCGAGCCCGAGCGCATTTTGGACAAGCCCTCCACCTCCCCGAACTTGTCCTCTAAGTGCTCGACGAAGAACTGAGGCTTCATGGATGTAAAGGATTCACCATCAGCTCTCGTACACACCAGGTAGCGGGGCGAGTATGGTTCGCTGGCATACTTAGTCTTTCGTTCCTCCCATGGTGTAGCCAGGGAGGGGAACGATTTGGGGTCATATGTAGTTGCGTTGTATTGAGCCCTGGAACGCTTAGAGACTGCTGGCGGCTGGCCACCAGCAAGAGATGATGTACCACACTTCATTGCGGGTCATCCACCCTGATGCCACCTACTCCGACCAAGGGCCCTCCCACGGGCGCCACCCAGACTCAGCAACGACCACCTGGCAGGATGGCCATTGCCGGGAGTCCCAATGCCCCAAGGAGATAGGCATCTACTCCTTGGCATACGTGGGGAGTTAACGGCGCTGGCATCAGCAGAGCGATCCCTGTGTAGTCAGGGGGCTACAACCAACAGGGTACATGGCGGCCCCACCACAACGGACTGGCTACCGTGCTGGATTTTAGGTGATGTAGTCCAATATCGTCATTGGCGCATAAAGCGACACAGCATAGCAGACTGCAAGAAACCGCACCCAAGAACAAATCCACGCCGAAGAGATGGTAGGTGAGCGGGACTGCTAAGCGATGACGACAAACCTGGCTAGAGATGGTAATGCTTGATGGACACATCGCTCCTTGTAAGGCGCCCTTCCCCAATCGGCTCGCTCTTCGGAAAATTTAGAAGGATGGAGGTCAAACCCGTTAGGGGACCATCTCAAGGCCAAAACGTTTGAGACTCCTTTTAGTCGCCTCTTACGACAGGCAGGAATACCGTGGGCCTATTCTTACCCCCGAACCCACAGGGGGGCACGGAGAGAGGACCAAGCGTCATGCCACAATGATGTAATGCGCCGACAAAGAACCCACTAACATCAGTTAATGGGACACAAAAGGAAGCTGTAAGAGGCAGGAGGGCAGCAGCCTTGGCCGCAGCATCAGCAGCTTCGTTCACAGGCACACCAACGTGGCGAGGAATCCACAAAAACAAGGACACGAGCGTCGGTATCAGCTAACGACTGAAGGAACCGTTGAATTCGTTGCACCAAAGGGTGGTCCGAATATGGGTCACAGAGATTGAATGGCGCTCATAGAATCATAGCGGATGGCATAGGGAGGATGACGATGGCGGCGGATATACTGAACAGCCTGATAGAGAGCAAAAAGCTCAGCTGTAAAGCTTAAACACTGGTCAAGGAGCCGGTATTGAAAGGTATCATCCCCAACAAAGGCACATCCGACGCCAGCAGTACTCTTGGAGCCATCGGTGTGAATAAAGACGTTACTAGCGAGCCTCTAACCAAGTTTGACATACCTCGAGCTGTATATCGAAGCCGCGGTCCTCTCCTTTGGGAGAGAGAGCTGAGTTCAAGGTGAACGCGAACCTGAGCCTGGAGCCAAGGTGACGTCGGGCTCTCACCCACTCGATAAGTCTTAGGGAGGGTAAAATCAAGTTGCTGAAGCAGACTACGAAAGCGAACTCCAGGAGTTAACAGGGCAGAGACATACAGCCTGTATTGGTTGTCAGGAGAGTCGTCGAAGAAATATGACGGATGGGCGGGCAGTGGCATCACAAGCAACATATCGCGCCGGTAGTGTAGCGGTAATTCTGCAGCTTCGGCATACAGACTCAACAGAGCTGGTGTAGAATGCTCCCGTCGCCAGACGTAACCGCAGATGGCGGATAGAGCTTAGACGGCGTATGATGGACGGCCGGGCAGAAGAGTAGACAAAGCACCCATAATCCAGCTTAGATCAGACAATGGACCGATATAAGCGAAGCAGGACCATTTGATCTGCTCCTCATGACGTACCGCTGAGAACACGGAGGGCATTTAGAGAACGAGTACAACGAGCAGCCAAGTAAGACCTGTGGAAACCAGCAGTTTCCTGTCAAACGTCAGACCTAAACATTTTCTTCTCTCCACCAATGGGAGAGCAACGGGACCGAGATGTAAGAATGGTGGAAGAAACAGTTTGTAACGCCAGAAGTTCATACATACCGTTTTCTCACCAGAAAGAAAGGAAACCGTTAGCGACACTCCAGGAATATAGACGGTCTACACAACGCTGAAGACAGCGCTCCATGAGACATGTTCTCTGAGCGATGCAGTAGATCGTAAAGTCGTCCACGAAAAGGGAGCCTGAAACGACAGCTGGAAGGCAATCCATTATTGGATAGCTATGGCAATAAGGGCCATGCTGAAAATGGAGCCCTGGGGCACCCCATTCTCCTGGCGAAAGGCATCTGACGAAACAGATGCCCCATGTACCCTGAACATTCGATCCATTAAAAATGCGTTAATAAAAAGAGGGAGGCGATCGCGAAGGCCGAAAGTGTGCATGGTGGGCAGAATTCCCGCCCTCCAACAGGTGTTTTAAGCCTTCTCTAAATCTAAGAACACAGCTACCGTCTGGCGCTTACGCAAAAAGTTGTTCATAATTAAGGTAGACGCGGTAACTAGGTGGTCAACAGCAGAGTGGCGCCTACGAAAGCCACATTGGACATTGGTAAGGAGGCGTCGAGGTTCAAGGAGCCAAACCAATCGAGAATTTATCATGCACTCCACCTTGCAGACGGTTCAAGGAGCCAAACCAATCGAGAATTTATCATGCACTCCACCTTGCAGACGCAGCTGATAAGAGAGATGGGCGATAACTGGATGGTGTATTTCCTTTCCTCGTTTGGGTATGGGAACAACAATTGCTTCCTGTCAGCATGTGGGAACACACTTTAAGTATAGATGCGATTATAGGCGCCAAGAAGAAAGCCTTTACCTGCAGGAGAAAGGTTCTTCAGCATCTGAATAAGGGGGAGGAAGGCAGGGTGGTAATAGGCAGAGGCCAATACCTCCGCGAAAAAGCGGCCAAAGGCATCTGAGACATCCTCAGGATCCACAAGGACTTCATTTGATATAGTCAGGCCAGAAATTGGGGAGTGGACCTTGGTGCCAGATAGCCGGCGCAGGCCACCCCAGACAACCGAAGGAGTAAAACTGTTGAATGAGCAGGTGAAAGCCACCCAGCAAGCCTTTTTGCTTTCTTTGATAACACGTCGACATTGTGCACGGAGTCGTTTGTAACTGATACAGTTCGCCATTGTATGGTGGCGTTGGAAGGTGCGTAAAGCACGTCGCCGAGCACGAATAGCGTTGCTGGATGCCGTAGTCCACCAGGGGACTGCGACTCTAGGTGGAAAAGAGGAAGTGCGAGGGATGGAATATTCAGCAGCAGTGAGAATAACGTCCGTGACGTATACGACCTGACTATCGCAGCTGGAGAAGTTTTGATCATGGAAGGTCGCCAGGGATGTCAATAGCCCCCAGTCAGTTTTGGAGATGTTCCAGCTAGTGGAACGTGGAGAAGGAGTGTGATGCAGGACATGGATTACGCAGGGGAAATGGTCTCTCGAATATGTGTCAGACAGAGCATACCACTCGAACCGATGTGCAAGTTAGATAGTGGATATTGAGAGGTCCAAGTGGGAATAGTTATGCGTTGCGTCCGAAAGGAAGGTAGGTGCACCGCTAATTAAGGAGACTAGTCTTATTACGGTTTTAGGGCGCAAAACTGCTACGGTCATTTGCGCCCGGTCTGTGACTTAGGGAAAGGTAAAAAACGAAACGGGAAACCAGCAGCAATTTGAACGAAACTCAAAAAATTGGAGAAACTAAAAACAGAAGGAAAGTTTAAAAAAACAGCTATTCAAGGGGGTTGGTTATCCCCAAAAAGAGCATCAAATGACTGACGACAGCTCACTGGCGCTAATACTCGAGAACGCGATAGGCTGAGCGCGTGTCATCTGCTAAAATGGAAGATATTTCAGGCGACAGCTGTAGACGGGCGCGTAACGGAGTAAAATAGGGGCACTCAAGTAAAAGGTGTCTTACCGTCCACAGCTGACAGCAGTGGGGACAGAGTGGGGAAGGATCGCCACTTAAAGCATGTGTATGGCTAAAAAGACAGTGCACTATCGGGAGTCTAGTTAAAATTACCTCCTCCCGACGACGCGTTCGGGAGGAAGAGGCACAAGCACAGGGAAGAGCTTTCACGTCCCGCAATTTATTATTGGGAAGTGTCGACCAATGTGCGTGCCATAAAAGAACAACACGAAGACATAACACTCCGTAGATAGACGAAGGGAATCGTGTGAATAGCTGGCCGAAGAAGAGAGACCGCAGCCTTGGCCGCCTTATTACCACAGATACCAACGTATCCTGGGATCCAGAGGAACGCCACAGAGACGCCCCCCAAGTGGAGCAAGTGTAGGCAGTCCTGAATCCGGTGGACCAGAGGGTGGACAGGGTATAGAACTTGAGACTGAAAGGAGAGCTGAGAAAATCTGAACAGATAACATACTGTATCCGCAGATTGTGACGGATGTATTGGACAGCCTGAAGAACAGTGTAAAGCTCTGCAGTATAAACCGAACACTGGTCAGGAAGCCGCAATCGATTTGGGGTTTCGCCAACAATATAGGCACTCCCTACACCGCCATCAGTGTAAATATATGTGGCTTCCTTCATTTTTGCACATAGAGCAGCAAATGTGCAACGATAAACAAGTGAAGGGGTACCATCCTTGGGAAACTGAGAAAGGTCACGGAGCAGGCAGGTCCAGGGATGGAGCCAAGGTGGTGCTGTACTCCAAGTTGTCAAGAAAGTTTTAGGAAAGCGGAAGGAAAGGGAATAGAGCAGTTGACGGAAGCGGACTCCCGGTGGTAGTAGGGAGGAAGGGCGGCTTGTATACCCTAAATCCAAGGAGGCGTCGAAAAAATGTCATGGGCCGGGTTAGCAGGCATGGAAGACATGGCTAGCGTAACGACTCAGGACAGCTCGCCGATTGTACAGCGGAGATTCAGCAGTCTCAGCATAAAGGCTTTCCACAGGGCTGGTGTAAAAAGCTCCAGACACTAAACGTAATCGACGGTGGTGGACAGAGTCGAGACGCCGAAGCAGAGGAGTAAACTATGCTTCCATAGTCCAATTTCGAGCGCACTAAGGCGCTGTAGAGGCGGAGAAGGACCACTCAGTCCGCTCCCCAGGAGGTACCATTAAGGACACGAAGGGTGCTGAGGGATCGCAGACAGAGAGCTGAAAGATAGGGGACGTGGGAGGACTAGCAGTTTTCTGTCAAACATAAGACCCAAAAATTTAGCGACGTCCGAAAAAGGAAGGTTGACAGGTCCTAGATGTAAGGAAGGTGCAAGAAACTACGTACGACGCCAAAAATTAAACTGTCTTATTGAGAGAAAAGCGGAAGGCTGTTTCGATGCTCGAAGAGTGGAGGCGATCGAGACATCCTTGAAGATGTCGTTCAAGAAGGCTGGTCCGTTGAGAGCTGTAGTAGATCACAAAATCGTCCACAAAGAGGGAGCCCGAGACATCAGGAAGGAGACAATCCATAATTGTATTTATGGCAATAGCAAACATTACAACACTTAACACAGAGCCCTGGGGTACCCCGTTTTCTTGGGAGAAAATACGGGAGAGAGTAGTGTTCACCCGCACTAAATGTGCGCTCTGTCAAATTCACGAAGAAAAATGGGCAGCCGACCTTGAAAGCCCCAACAGAACAGTGTGCGGAGGATGCCTGTCCTCCAACAGGTATCGTATGCTCTCTCCAGATCAAGAATATTGATACTGTTTGGCGTTTCCGGAGAAAATTCTTTATAAGTGGGGAGAGCAACAAGATGGTCAACTGCAGAACGATGCTTTCGGAAACCGCATTAGGCAGGTGTTTAAGACTGCGGGACTCCAGCCACCAAGCTAAACGGCAATTCACCATACGTTCCAAAACCTTACATAAACTACTGATGAGAGAAAGGGGGGCGATAGCTATAGGGGAGATTTTTGTCCTTTCCAGGTTTCGGAACAGGAACGACGATAGCTTCCCGCCATCGTCTGGGAAAAGTACTGTCGGTCCAAATTCGATTATAACGGCGAAGGAGGTAACGCAGACTATGGTTTGATAAATCCAGCAACATTTGGATGTGGATACCATCCGGTCCTAGGGTGGAGGAGCGAGAAGAAGAGTGTGCATGTTGGAGTTCCCGCATGGAGGAAACAGTATTAGTATTTTAGTTTTCGCGATTTTGAGGAGAAAGCAAGAGGTTCCACTTCCGCTGCACGTTTCTTCGGGAACAAACTCTGGCGGGTAATTTGAAGAGCTCGAAATCTCAGGAAAGGGTTAACCTAATGAGTTAGAAATCGCGACAGGGTCCACTAATGTATCACGCGCGACAGTGAGCCCAGAGACGGGAGAAACTAGGCGCGCCAGATAACCGCCCAATCCGACTCCAAACGTCCGAGGAGGGAGTGAAGGAGTTAAATGAGCTAGTAAAGAATTTCCAGCTTGCCTTCTTGCTATCGCGGATGACGCGACGGCATCGCGCACGGACTGCTTATAGCGGATACAGTTAGCCAAAGTATGATGGTGTCTGAAAACGCGAATAGCACGTCGCCGCTGACGTATTGCGTCACGGCATGGCTCGTTCCCCCAAGGAACTGGGGTGGGCGCCAGGGCACTTCGGAGGTGCGAGGTATTTAACGTTCCGCAGCTGTAAGAATAACGTCTAATATGTGTGACGTCATCGTCGACGCTAGGAAAGTGAGTCAGTCATCGAATGTCGCTAGAGACGAATAGTGTCCAATCGGCTTGGGCAAACTTCCAGTGTCGCGGGCATATATATATATAGCAGTTGCGGCTGCAATCTAAGGACACATGGAAAGTGGTCACTCTAGAGTATCAGCAAGGGCGAACCATTCGAAGCGCCGAGCTAGTGGAACAGTACCGACCGAAAGGTCGAAATGAAATTTGTCGTGGAAGCAGACAAAAATGTAGGGTCCCCAGTGTTGAGGCAAACAAGATCCACTTGGTGGAAGACGTCTAGCAATACCGAGCCACGCAGACAAGGATGTGGAGATTGCCAAAGCCGGTGGTGGGCATTGAAGTCCCCAAACAGCGAATAGGGAGGTGGAAGCTGACCAAGGAGATGGAGATCAGCTCGTGCCATTGGTGTGGACGATGGAATGTATACAGTACAAAGAGAGAAGGTGTATCCAGAAAGAAAAAGACGGACAGCGACAGCTTGGAAGGAAGTGTTAAAGGGATTGGGTAACAATGGAGGGTGTCATGGAGAAGAATCATGAGTCCTCAATGTGCTGGAGTGCCTTCAACGGAGGGGGGATCAAATCGGAGTGACTGAAAATGGGGGAAAACAAAGCAGTCGTGGGGATGCAGCGTTGTTTCCTGAAGACAGTAGGTGACCGGCGAGTAGGATCGTAAAAGGATCGACAACTCATCCCGATTGGCTAGAAAGCTACGGATAATGGACATAGGGTGGACATAAAATGGAAGAAATAACTAAGGTTACTGTCAACTCAACAACTGCCCAGAGCTTGCGACCGACAACGGGGAACAGCATTCAGCCGAAGGCAGAATACCCTGATCCATAGGTTGTTCAGGAGCAGCTCCTGCCAACAGCGATCGGCCGGGAGAAAGGGAAGAAAAGAGGCAGAGGTGAGGGGGGGGGGCGAAGATGGGGGATGGGGAAGGATGTGGAAAAGTAAGAACGCAGCCCAGAAAGGAAGGAGGGCCACATTAACTCTGAGTCCTGTGCTTGCTATGCACGTATCCACAATAGAGTTGTGAACCCCCTAGTGGGGGGGGGGGGGGGGCGCAGACTAGATTGGGATGGTTGAAAAGGTCTACCAAGATGGAGCCTCGCGGGCACGATGCTGGAGAGCCCCAAAGGGGATGGTGGGCACTACAGTGTCCAACCAACAAAAATGGTGTAGGAAGCTGAGCAGCCAGTTGTATCATGTCTGCCATAGTAAAAGCAGACGATGGAGATTAAACAGTAAAAATGGAAAATGTGAAAGTTGGGAGAGTAATTCGGACGACAACTGCCTGCAGATCTGTGTGCCAATGTGATTGGATAGTAGCAGACATCATCCCGAACCAGCAACATAGCCCCTTCATGAGCCAGAATACCTGCCACAGAGCGTAGGTCAAAACACACAGAGGTATAGTGTGCCAGGTCAATATGACAGCATGGGCGTAACTTCGTTTCTTGGAGACCTACGCCAAGTGGACAGTGCATTCGAAGGAGCAATTTTACTTCCTCTCGGTTAGACCAAATGTCATTAAAAGAAAAAGAAGAAACAAGAAAGGATCACCTCAATGGCCACTGAGGGCCTGGCTTCGAGGGGGGAGCACTGCTGCTACAATCTATAGGTGGTTAGTCATTGTCCATCAACTCAACAGTTGTGTCTGCCAGCTTCCTGAGGTGGCCAGGAGGGGCAGCTTCCTCCGCCAGTGAAAGGCCACCAGCGGTGGCAGTCTGGCGAAACTGAAGATGGCCGGGGACGCCAACAGCTGTGTGACGCAGGAGGAAACGCACCTCGGCGGAGATGGAAAACTTTATGAGCCTTCTTTGAAAAATTATGTTTTGTTGACAGGGCAGTTTATGTCTGAAGTTTGTATACACAAGAAATCTTCACGTGTATATTTTTGGAGGTCCGAGCATCTGATTTAGAGGACCTCATCTTAGCAGTAGTAAGTAGATGACAATTGAGCCTTAGGGTTAGTGGCAGGAAAAGGAGACGATCGGGCGACCTTAGCACTGGCCGATCTGACGACCTAATCGCTAGATGTTAGATCGCATGTCTTTGTAGCTACCTCGCTGGTAGACCGAGGAGAGGCGAGAACACTACCGTTTTGACCTGCCAGAAGCACAGTGGGCATTCTGGTATTGAATAAGTTGCGAGCAGCCAAGGTAGACACCTTTCACTCGCATTTCCTGTATACTTTTCTCATCTTTGTAGACGGGGCAGTCGCTAGAGGAGTCAGCATGGTCGCCTATACAGTTAATGCAATGAGGGGACGGAGGTGGACAGTCACCCTCAGGGGCACCCCTGGCCCAGGTAATGCATTTAGCCGCACTTTAACAAGACTGCCATGTATGGTTAAAACGCTGACATTGGGAACACCTTGTAGGGCTGGGTACATACGGCTGAACAGAAATGATCTCATAACCCGCTTTAATTCGTGAAGGCAATTGCAGATTGTCGAATGTCAGGAATATGGTTCAGGTTGGTATGAGGTCCTTGTCAACCCTTTTCAGGACCCAATGGACGGCCGACACCCCCTGACCAAAGAGGAAAGACAGGATATCACTTAGTCCGTCGAGTGACCTGGTATACACCATTCCACACAACGAGTTCAAGCTGCAGTGGGCTTCCACCCATCCAGGAAATGTGTGTAAGAGAGGGGCTCGAAGTAATTTTTGAGCCTGGAAGGCGCTCTGTGTCCAACAGCAAGGTACCATTGTGCAACCAAGTACCAGGTTTCACTGGTCCTACAATTGCATCCACACCGTTCTGAATGACGAAAGGTTTGACTTGAGAAATCATGACCGTCACATCTTGTGACAAAAAACTTCGGTGTTGGTGGTATAATTTTCGGAACAGGAGTTTCATCTAGCTTTCTTTTTTGGGCAGAGGACAGGGAAGAAGAGAAATCCATTGCAGATGAATCCCCATGATTACAAGCGTCTCCAATGGCGCGCTCCTTCCTTGTGGGGGCCCTCTTGAGGGCACTCCCGCCTTAGGTGATTGTTCACACCTCAGGTCACAACTCCCGAGAAGTGGAGACCGGGACCAATCGGCATGTTTGGAAGGTACCAGCTCAGATATCACCCCTCCCTGGGCCTGGCCCTTACCAGGGGGTACATACGTGTCCTACCTGTTTACCTGGGTCGGGGAATTACGCATTACCTCGTCACCAGCTATGTGTGGGAATGCGTGGGTCGGCCTTCAGAAACGCACAGGGAGGGAGGAAAGAAAGAGAAAGCAAGGAACAAAGAAAAGCAAAGGAAAGAAGTGAGGTCTCAAGCGCCGCAGCGGAGGAGAGGGTAAAGAGAAGAGGCAAGGAAAAGGACAAAAGAAGAACAGACTTTCCAGCATAGAAAGCGAAGAAGAGACTGTCTTACAGTTACAAGCATCTGTCTCTGGGCATAGGCACGAAACATACTCCCAGAGGGGGGAGGAGAAGGGGAAGGGAAGAGGTGGAGGTGGGCGAGGATGAGGGACAGAGAAGGATGTGGAAAAAGAGGAAAGAGCCGCATTATCTCCAGGTCCCGTGCTCACCATGCACGTATCCACATAAGATTTGTGGACCCCCTGGGGGCAGCACAACCATGTGTTAGCCACATATGGGCAATGCGGAGCCAGCAGAGGACGACTGATTCCCTGTGAGAGGCCTGCATGGACGACTTCTACACATTTATAGTCTCCTTAATGAGATGCAATTTGTTGTGCATGCTGTTATGCCATTCTGTCTCCCAAAGCCGAAAAACCCTGCAGTGCAAGACAGAACGCAGGTCAGCTTCTGAGACGCCTATCTCCAGAAGCAGTTTCCGCTTCACTTGTTTGGCCAGCCTGTCGGCAAGTTCACTGCAGGGGATTCTGACATGTGCTGGGATCCACACGAACACCACAGAATGATGGGACTGTTCCAAGGCACAGATGGACTCCTGAATGGACGCTACCAGAGGGTGGCGAGGGTAGCACTGGTCGATATCTTGTTGGCTGCTCAACAAGTCAGTATACAGGAGAAATGACACCAGGGCATGAGCGGATGTACTGAAGAGCACGAGAGATTGCCGCCAGCACTGCAGTGAGAACACTGCAGCCAAATGGCAAGAAGTGCTGCTCAATATGTCCCCATGAATATATGCTAAGCCTACATCACCATCAGCCGTTGAGCCATCGGTGTAAACCACTTCACAGCCCCGGAACACTTCAAGAAACGAGAGGAAGTGACAGCTGAGAGCAGAAGGGTTAACGTAGTCCTTAGTACCATGCAGAAGGTCCAGGCGAAGCTGCAGTCAAGGCGCACACCATGGAGATATACGTGAACGGACCGCAAGGAGAGATGGTTAAGGGAAGGACTCCAGTTTGGAGAGAAGGGACCACGCGCGAACCATTATCATTAGCCCCAATCTGAGCCACCAATGCAGTAGATGAACTGCCACATGTGGGAAAATGGGATGGTAATTCGGATGCTCACGGCAACTATGAATGTGTGCTGCGTAGCTGACAAGCAGTTGCACACACCTGATCTGCAGTGGAGGGATTCCAGCCTCCACCACAAAGCTGGTCACCGGACTGGTCCTAAAAGCTCCTGTCACTAATCTGACAGTGATTTGCAGGGTCGAGTACATCCAATGCTGAAAGCGCTACTGAACCATAAACCAATCTCCCAAAGACAATTCGGGATTGGACAAGGGCTCTGCAGAGCTGCAGCAGTGTACAGCGATCTGCACCCCAATTGGTGTTGCTCAGGCAATGGACGGCATTGAGATGCTGCCAGCACTTCTGCTTAAGCTGACGAAGATGAGAGAGCCAAGTCAATCAAGCATCGAAAACGAGTCCTAGGAATTGATATGTCTCCACTACAGTGAGCGGATCGTCATTAAGGTAAAGTGCGGATTCCAGATAAACAGTACGACGGCGACAAGTGCATGACACACGACTTTGCGGCTGAACACTGGAAACCGTGGGCTAGAGCCCATGACTGCCTTACAGATGGCTTCCTGGAGGCGCCGCTCAGCAACAACAGTACTGGAGAAGCAGTACAAAACGGGGAAGTCGTCTGCATACAGAGAAGGTGCGACAGAGGGCCTGACTGCTGCTGCTGCTAGACCATTAATGGCCACTAAAAAGAGAGACTCAATACAGAGCCCTGCAGGAATCCATTCTAATTATGGTTGGAGCTATGGGAGTCCTACTTTGACACGGAAAGTAAAGAGCGACAGAAAGTCGCTGATAAAAATACGGAGTGGTCACTGGAGACACCACTCATACAATGTGGTAATGATATGTCGCTAAGTCGTGTCGTATACTTTATGTAAGTCAAAAAAGACAAATCAGGTGTTGCTGTCTGGAAAAGGCACACTCGATGGAAACACGATTATTAGTGGTAGAGCGACCCTAGCGGAAGCCGCCCTGACATGGAGCCTGCAAGCCACGTGACTCCAGGACCTAACCCAACCGCCGACATACCATACGTAGCTTACAAAGAACGTTGGTAACGCTGATGGGCGGACAGCTATCCGCATCAAGCGGGATTTCACCAGGTTTGAGCACCAGAATTATGGTGCTCTCCCGCTATTGCGATGGAAAGACGCCATCACACCAGAGCAGGTTGAAGATGACGAGAAGATGTCACTTGTAGTCAGACGGGAGATGTTTGATCATTTGTCTGTGGATCCGATCAGGCCCAGGAGCTGTGTCAGGGCAATGTGCAAGGGTACTGAGGAGCTCCCACTCTAAATGGGGCGTTATAGGATTCACTGCAGCGTGTAGTGAAAGAGGATGTTCCTTCCAACCGCCGTTTGAGTGTGCAAAAGGCTGGGGGTAATTCCCTGACAGAGGCCCGAGCAAAGTGCTCGGCAGTCGCACATGCATCGGTACGGAACTCGCCATTTGTGTTAACACTGGGGGACAGCTGTCTGGTCCTGGTACCCAAAAAGACGTTTTATCTTTGCCCATACTTGAGAAGGCGACATGCGGCACCCAATGGTGGAGATGTATTATCTCTCCCAACACTTCACCCATTGTTTGATAAAGTAGTGAACCCAGGCACAGAGCCATTTAAAGGCTACGAGATGTTCCAGGCAAGGTGCCACTCTAGAGCTCGCCGACACTCCTTAATTGCTTCAGCGACTTCCGGCGACCACCAACGGACTGCCTTACGCCTCGGGCATCCTTAAGATTGAGGGATCGTGTTTTCTGCTGCTCAACCATCACATCGGTTTGGGGGGAGATTTAGCAGTGACAGCAGAGGTGGAAGTTCCCTAGTCCACCTTGTTCAGAAGTCCATCTGGGCAGGTGTCCATGGGCCTGACGCTGAGGCAGTGACAGGTAGATGGGGAAGTGGTCACTACCACACAGGTCATGTGCTCTACAGTGGATAGATGGGAGAAGTCCTGGGCTGCCAATTGATAAATCAATGGCCGAGTAACTACTGTGAGCCACACAAATGCATGGCGGTCCCAGTATTTAGAGGCAGAGGAACTGCGACACTGAAGTTTTGACATTTCTGCCTTGGCCAATAAGCATAGCACAGGCATTAAAATCTAGCAAATGTAGGAAAGGTAGGAAAGGTTCAGGGAGCTGCAGCTAATACATTCAGGGGTACTGCGCCATCTGGAAGAAGATATACACTGCAGAGAGTTATTTCCTGCGTCGTCATTCTGACATCCACAGCTTTAAGAGGGGTTTGAAGGGACATATGTTCACTACAGAGTTTAGGACATGAACGCAAACTCCACTTTATAGCAGGTGTAAAACTTAACAGCTGCTGTAGCTCAGCCAGGCCGCAATTCCACAGGAGGATGACATGGTGAGACTGGGAAGGCATGGAACATTTAGTGAGGCTGTTTACACATCAGTAACCTGCTGTCACCGATTTATTGCCTGAGCAGTCTATATCCATTGTGTGAGGGTCTGGCGAGATCTAGGTCCTCAGCAGACACCAAAATCTACACCCCATTCTCAGCCAGAGCTTGTAGGTAGCGGTGGTGTGGGTGCCACCGCAATTTCCTTGATCTTAGGGGTTTTCTTTTTGGATTTCTCTCGCTGCTCCTTGGGTTTCCCTGGCTGGGAGGACTTCACTGGCTCAGTCTCAGAGACATAAGATGAGCATGAAGCCCTACAACCAGCTGGTAGGTGTCCTCTTTCCCAATAGCAGAAACCTGGGAAGGGAGTGACTCAAGCGATAGAAGCCGAAGAAGACTTACACTTCTCCACCTTAGAAGTGGAGACGGACATCCCTGATGGTTGAGGAAGGGAGGGGGTTGCTCCCGAAATGGGTGGTGCAGGAGCAACAGAGGGAAATGCTGCCCAACATCAAGGGGGCAGGTGTAGTCTTCTGGCTCAGAGGTGACCTGGGTTGCTAGAGCTGATGGTGCCACAACTGTTGCAGCGGTGGCGTAAGACCATGTCATACACACAGAATGCAAGCATTCAAATTATCTTAGCCTCAGTGTAGGTCAGTGTCTTATTCCATGATTTTCCTTTCTTTCTGGAGAACCCTAGTCAGGCAAAAAAGGCGAATAGTGCTCTCTGCAGTTGGCACAGATTGAGTATTGGGATGTAATGGGCGCCCCCAATCTCGGCACGTGACGCTGGAAGTACAGCAGGACGACATATGGCAAAACTTCCAGCACTTAAAGCACCGCATCGTCGTGATCACTTAGACTGCTGGTATTTCACCACCAGCATGAGATAGACTACATTTCATCGCGTGTCATCCACCCTGATGCCACCCACTCCCACCAGGGGTCTCACCACAGGTGCCACCCAGCTGCAGGAAAGGCCACCTGGCAGGATGGCCATTGCTTGGAGTCCCAATGCCTCAGAGCGATGGGCATCAACCCCTTGGCATATGTGGGGAGCACAGTAGAGCTATCCCAGTGTGGTCAGGGGGCTACAACCAATAGGGTACATGGCAGCCCCACCACAAAGGACTGGCTACCGTGCTGGATATCAGATGAAAAGAAGTCCATGGTCATTGTTGACACAGAAAGCGACATTGCACAGTGCATGGTGGAAAACGCACCCAGGAAGGTGTCCTCGCCCATGAGATGGAGAATGGGCAGGACTGCAATGCGACAATGAGAAAATGGGCTCAAGATCTTAATACACGATGGACACGATGCACCTTTTAAGGCGCCCTTCTGAAATTGGCTCACTCTTGGGGAAAACTGAAGAATGGAGTTCAAACCCTACAAGGGACCGTCACAAAGGCCGAAACGTGTGAAACTCCTTTTAGTCGCCTCGTACAACAGGCAGGAATACCTTGGGCCTATTCTAACCCCCAGACCAGTAGGAGCGCAATTTTTTCAGAATAAATAATTTACAGTATCAAGCTTTAATTCTTTCTAGAATAATCCCAATAGGAATGATTGGTCTGATGTGCCAAACTGATGTGAAGTAGTGCCACAGCACAATACTTCGTTTTACATACATGTCTAGGTGTTGATTGACTATGACTCATGTGAAGCATTTGTAGGCGTGTTTCAGAAACATTAGGCAATCACATGTACACACACTGTATTACGTACAACATGGGAGTTTCTAAGGGGGGGGGGGGGGGGGACAGAACCACGTCAGAATGTAGATGGTCGTAAGCTGGGTAGGAGACATTTAGAGATGGGGAATGATCGTTTTCTCTTCTCCTTACCTAGTTTCTGCTGCTTTCTCCCCATTACGCAACCATGTGCCGGGGTCCATTACAGCTGCAGTCTCCGCATTGTCCTTAGTGTCTTCCATTCAGGACGAATCTGAAACATAGCATCACTCAGTATTTATATGCCTTATTTCATGTATAAGCCAAAGGCAGATGTGTTTGAAACAACAGCTACTAAATTTTAATACTCTGCGTGATAGAAGTAAGCCACAGATTGTGTAAACTAACAACTTTAGTGTTATTCGTTGAAGAAAGACAAACATTCCTGGTGCTGAATTAGAGTGCTGCATTTTAGAACGAGAGCCTGCAGCAGAACCACTGATTGACGAACTTTCTGAACTGAATTTTTTTTTGTACTTAGGCAACTTTTCTTCAAATCAACGTCCACGTACTTTGATAAAAGCCTGTAAGATCTAACGAGAATGTGGATTCGAAGCCAGTAACTAAGTTTTTAATAAAAGAAATCTAAACTCAATATTGGCTGGTTGCTGCTTTGCAGTATCAGCATACTATTGCATATTGGTTTTCATTTCCTTCTTCACAATAATGTACAATATGTGACAACATGAGCTGTTGTCTGAAAGTATCATTTCAGGATATTACAGTTGGAGCTACCCTGTGGGAAACGCTATCTGCCACAAGCAGAAACACACTGTACCGTTGGCAGCATGGAGGTGTTCCTGCTCATGAGTCATAGCAAGGTAGAGATTAACACAGAACAAAGACAACTGTATATTATTCAATGACAAAGATATTCTGAGTAGGTTCCCTGTAAACAATTTAAGCCAACAGCTATTTATTCCGACACAGCAATGCTACCATTTCAGGGCTAATTTAACTTTTTAGGATAACGTCATTACAGAAACAGATAAAAGCGGTGGAGAGCTAGTACAGCGGTTCTTATCTTTCTACATGAATTTCGAGTTGAAAATCCTTGCCAAATAGGATCTATGGGGATACTGAAAGTATACAAGAACATGATCATAGGTTTAACTCTTGTCAGCATTACAGAAATGACGACAAACCTAAACCTGTAGCAAGGGATGTCTAGACAAGGTTAGACTACAGGGTGCACTGAGGCATATTAGCTGTCAAACAATTGGAACACACACTTGCCGAGCTCAGCACCCCCTGTCACGTTCTGGATTAGTGGTTTGCTGAGCTTGCATGTAGATACAGAAGCCACACTGATCTACACTCAAGATATATCCTTGTTTAAAACAATTCCATTGATTTCTATGTGAAATAACTGAAATTTAAAACGATTGCTTACCTCTCACTCACTTGAAAGAACATGATTTAATTTTAAGATAGAGGCAAATTTTACAGTTTTGGTTATTTTTAAGTCACTGTATGTATGTGTATGTTTTGTTGTGCTTAGTGAACCTATCTGCTCTTTCTCAGCTATTCTGTGTGTCTGAATTTACATTTTAACTGATACATAGGAAATTTAGTGCAAACCATCATATGCCTTCATGGGTGTGAAAGACTATAATATGAACCAATGGAAAAATGTTCCTGTCAGAGGGAAAAAAAATGTGAATACGTTCCTCTGTGAAAGACTGACGAAAGTGGGGAACCAGCTGCTTCAATCCTAATTCCGCCCTCACAAATTTTGGCATATGAACATATTCTCACTCTGAACACTATTTCGAAATCCTTTTACTCCGACAGGTAAGATTTCATGCCTTACCATCTCCCTCTTAATGTCTCCCACTGTCTTCCTCCTGTTGATTTACAGTGTATTACACTGGCACTGTTTCGTCTCATGCGGTTGCCTTTTCTTTTCCTAGCCCAATGCCACTGCCTAGAACACCTCTCAACAGGGAGGGGGGGATTCTGATTTTGCTCCTATACCCAAGGGTTTAAAATCTTGGTACAAAAAGCTGAGAGGGTCGAGATACCAAGCTAACACCTTACATGCTTCCATTATCATCCACCTCTCCTTCCTCACTAACATTGTCTACTCTCTTCTATGATAACTCCTAGTCTCCTTCAGCACAAAATAGCATTTATGTGTAAGCATTCCAAAATTTTTGTGGGCAGTGGAAATAGGCTTGATGCAACTCGTTTCCTGCTTTTCTGCCAATCTTTGAAAGATGGAAATATTCGCCTCTTTCATGCCCCCACAGAAGCAGTTTTTCGCCAATTCCCTTCTTTTTCCTGCTACAGCTGGGTGCACTGCTTATATAAAACAAAATCTATGTGCCAGTAACCCTCTGATTTATTTATATACCTTGACATTTTAACAAGTACGTATGAAGTACAGTTGACACAATAGCGTAATGTGGATGCATTAAGTTGTTCTGAAAGCAGTGCTGATATTCAAGACAATAAAAGCGGTTTAAAAGCTGTGAGGTATCTGGCGAAGTTAACCTTGCATTACTGAGCAACTGTTTCACCAGGTATCCAGCCTAGCTTACACACACACACACACACACACACACACACACACACACACACACACACACACACACACACACACACACACACACGTAATTATTATTTAAATTCCCTTAAAAGGAGACTTAAAATAAAAAAAAGGAGACTTAAAATAAAAAAAAGGAGACTTAAAATAAAAAAAAGGAGACTTAAAATAAAAAAAAGGAGACTTAAAATAAAAAAAAGGAGACTTAAAATAAAAAAAAGGAGACTTAAAATAAAAAAAAAGGAGACTTAAAATAAAAAAAAAGGAGACTTAAAATAAAAAAAAAGGAGACTTAAAATAAAAAAAAAGGAGACTTAAAATAAAAAAAAAGGAGACTTAAAATAAAAAAAAAGGAGACTTAAAATAAAAAAAAAGGAGACTTAAAATAAAAAAAAAGGAGACTTAAAATAAAAAAAAAGGAGACTTAAAATAAAAAAAAAGGAGACTTAAAATAAAAAAAAAGGAGACTTAAAATAAAAAAAAAGGAGACTTAAAATAAAATAAAAAAAAAGGAGACTTAAAATAAAATAAAAAAAAAGGAGACTTAAAATAAAATAAAAAAAAAGGAGACTTAAAATAAAATAAAAAAAAAGGAGACTTAAAATAAAATAAAAAAAAGGAGACTTAAAATAAAATAAAAAAAAGGAGACTTAAAATAAAATAAAAAAAAGGAGACTTAAAATAAAATAAAAAAAAGGAGACTTAAAATAAAATAAAAAAAAAGGAGACTTAAAATAAAATAAAAAAAAAGGAGACTTAAAATAAAATAAAAAAAAGGAGACTTAAAATAAAATAAAAAAAAAGGAGACTTAAAATAAAATAAAAAAAAGGAGACTTAAAATAAAATAAAAAAAAAGGAGACTTAAAATAAAATAAAAAAAAAGGAGACTTAAAATAAAATAAAAAAAAGGAGACTTAAAATAAAATAAAAAAAAGGAGACTTAAAATAAAATAAAAAAAAAGGAGACTTAAAATAAAATAAAAAAAAAAGGAGACTTAAAATAAAATAAAAAAAAAAGGAGACTTAAAATAAAATAAAAAAAAAGGAGACTTAAAATAAAATAAAAAAAAAAGGAGACTTAAAATAAAATAAAAAAAAAAGGAGACTTAAAATAAAATAAAAAAAAAGGAGACTTAAAATAAAATAAAAAAAAAAGGAGACTTAAAATAAAATAAAAAAAAAAGGAGACTTAAAATAAAATAAAAAAAAAAGGAGACTTTAAATAAAATAAAAAAAAAGGAGACTTTAAATAAAATAAAAAAAAAGGAGACTTTAAATAAAATAAAAAAAAAGGAGACTTTAAATAAAATAAAAAAAAAGGAGACTTTAAATAAAATAAAAAAAAAGGAGACTTTAAATAAAATAAAAAAAAAGGAGACTTTAAATAAAATAAAAAAAGGAGACTTTAAATAAAATAAAAAAAGGAGACTTTAAATAAAATAAAAAAAAGGAGACTTTAAATAAAATAAAAAAAAGGAGACTTTAAATAAAATAAAAAAAAGGAGACTTTAAATAAAATAAAAAAAGGAGACTTTAAATAAAATAAAAAAAGGAGACTTTAAATAAAATAAAAAAAGGAGACTTTAAATAAAATAAAAAAAGGAGACTTTAAATAAAATAAAAAAAGGAGACTTTAAATAAAATAAAAAAAGGAGACTTTAAATAAAATAAAAAAAGGAGACTTTAAATAAAATAAAAAAAGGAGACTTTAAATAAAATAAAAAAAGGAGACTTTAAATAAAATAAAAAAAGGAGACTTTAAATAAAATAAAAAAAGGAGACTTTAAATAAAATAAAAAAAGGAGACTTTAAATAAAATAAAAAAAGGAGACTTTAAATAAAATAAAAAAAGGAGACTTTAAATAAAATAAAAAAAGGAGACTTTAAATAAAATAAAAAAAGGAGACTTTAAATAAAATAAAAAAAGGAGACTTTAAATAAAATAAAAAAAGGAGACTTTAAATAAAATAAAAAAAGGAGACTTTAAATAAAATAAAAAAAGGAGACTTTAAATAAAATAAAAAAAGGAGACTTTAAATAAAATAAAAAAAGGAGACTTTAAATAAAATAAAAAAAGGAGACTTTAAATAAAATAAAAAAAGGAGACTTTAAATAAAATAAAAAAAGGAGACTTTAAATAAAATAAAAAAAGGAGACTTTAAATAAAATAAAAAAAGGAGACTTTAAATAAAATAAAAAAAGGAGACTTTAAATAAAATAAAAAAAGGAGACTTTAAATAAAATAAAAAAAGGAGACTTTAAATAAAATAAAAAAAGGAGACTTTAAATAAAATAAAAAAAGGAGACTTTAAATAAAATAAAAAAAGGAGACTTTAAATAAAATAAAAAAAGGAGACTTTAAATAAAATAAAAAAAGGAGACTTTAAATTAAATAAAAAAAGGAGACTTTAAATTAAATAAAAAAAGGAGACTTTAAATTAAATAAAAAAAGGAGACTTTAAATTAAATAAAAAAAGGAGACTTTAAATTAAATAAAAAAAGGAGACTTTAAATTAAATAAAAAAAGGAGACTTTAAATTAAATAAAAAAAGGAGACTTTAAATTAAATAAAAAAAGGAGACTTTAAATTAAATAAAAAAAGGAGACTTTAAATTAAATAAAAAAAGGAGACTTTAAATTAAATAAAAAAAGGAGACTTTAAATTAAATAAAAAAAGGAGACTTTAAATTAAATAAAAAAAGGAGACTTTAAATTAAATAAAAAAAGGAGACTTTAAATTAAATAAAAAAAGGAGACTTTAAATAAAAAAAGGAGACTTTAAATAAAAAAAGGAGACTTTAAATAAAAAAAGGAGACTTTAAATAAGATTTAAAAAAAAAAGAATTTAATTAAAAAAGAATTTAATTAAAAAAGAATTTAATTAAAAAAGAATTTAATTAAAAAAGAATTTAATTAAAAAAGAATTTAAATAAAAAAGAATTTAAATAAAAAAGAATTTAAATAAAGAATTTAAATAAAGAATTTAAATAAAGAATTTAAATAAAGAATTTAAATAAAGAATTTAAATATAGAATTTAAATATAGAATTTAAATAAAGAATTTAAATAAAGAATTTAAATAAAAAAGAATTTAAATAAAAAAGAATTTAAATAAAAAGAAATAAATCAGTTTATATTTGGACATTTATTTTAAATTTCAGCATATTAAACTTTTTTCATAAATAAACTGGTGCCTTATTTAGGATTGTGAAAATGTGAGTGTCATTTTACACAACACATCAAATATAGAGCCAAGATTGGGAGACTGCATACAACACTGCATTCAAAAATAACACACGAAGGTTGAAACATATGAAGAGGAAATTAACCACAACCAACCGATTCAATTTTCATCCAAAGAAGTTATGTTTGTAGCGCAATCCTGTCCGTCATGGTATTACCACACACTGGTGTACTAAATTCATACTAACACACTGAAATCTTCCCGAAAAGAATAGCTGAGGGCTACTTTGATGATTACCACATGCTTCACGTGGTCATCTTTGTTTACACAAAGAGTTAACTCCACAATAATTTTGATAATTAAATTACATCTAAACGCAATTTACAAAAGAAAAACCTCGAACTGGTTACTATCTTCTTACTATTAACCTGATGGGTCAAACAATTGTATAAGCATGTCGTACTGGTCTCACGAAGTACACCCCACGTGGGTTGAAAATAAAAGTTGCTATCAATATTGTCAACATGAGATGTTATAATCTCTCACACATTCGCATTTACGATTGATGATCTTACTTAACACGTGGTTCCACTTTACTCACAAAGTAGTGACAAAGCAACTACCAGAAGATATTCTGAACTTCACACTAATTACACGGCGTTGCAATTTAAGATAGCATTAGATATTTTAGGTCCAAACCTGAAATAAAGGTGATTAAATTTTCAGTTAGGTTGAACTTGAGAAATCCATTGTCCTACAGACTTAGCAGAGACGCGCTTAGCCAGAGATCTTACCACTTCAGACGCTCGCCGGCGACAGACTGCCGTGGGCCCCTACCGAGGGTGCTTCACAGATACAAAACGGAAGTGACCAGAGGGAGCTTCCTATACCAACATGACAAGGGACGGACAGGACCATATCAAGAATAGAAACCTCTGTTTTAAAAAGCATAGCTACCTGTTCTGACGTTGGTCCTACTGTTCTCTAGCAGACAGGCTTGTCTGCTACCATCAAGCATGCAACTAGAAATACATTTGCTCATTCATCCTTTCACACAGAATCCAAGGGAGACTACAGTGTCATACAGTATATAAAAGAAAGCGGATGTAGGTTCCGTATGAGACAGACAATTACATATAAACTGTGTTTTAAAGTGTAGTAGTGTTACAGATCGTTCTTGATTATGTGTAAAAATAACATGTTCCACTGCTCAGTCTCCTCCCTAATAGTCAGAAACACCACAGTAAATTTAGAAGTGGAATGTATGCCGTATATGAAAACAGTCTTAAGAAATTAACATGAAAGGAATCCAACAGAGACCTTTCAATAGCATACTTCATTTTTTTCCGGATACTTTGCTCATCGATTAGCAAATCGAAAATATCCACCCTATTATTTGCATCTTAAAAGGGTGACAACGTTAGAAACGTTTTACTGAGTTTACAGTCTTTACAATTACAGATAATTTTTCGTAGTCTTACGTTCTTTTGTTGCATCTTAAGACCCTTTTTAGCCCACTTATCACTGCATTACCACTTTCGGCAAATTTGTTTAGGAATGAAATGTCACACAGGAACAACACATCATAGAACTGTATTGGTGATTAATACTTACAGTTTAGTAGCCTCATAACCGTTGCAGTGACTTCAGAGCCTTCAAGGAAATTACGTCAGATGAAACTACGTTTACACCTCAGACCGGATATTATGTGCTTTTTTACACGCAGAATTAAGATTACTCTGTATCTCTGGATCTCAGTAATGGATAATGATACTAAAAGAATTTATGTTCCCGAGAATAGCCTAAGACTTTATGGCACCAATTTTGACTATCTGCCACGAACAGAAATTATAGAAGTCCCCATCTCACAACATACTTTTCATACCAAAAGCCATCGTTAGAGATATTCTCAGGCATCGCTCATGAAGTGCTTTTATATGCTGCCTGTGGGTTGCCCTGGACCACACTTAATGCGTATGAAGCAATCTATTTGCTCATTTTGCACGGACTGGCTGGAGAGAGTACAGTTTAAATTTAGCCACTACTGTGTGATAGCTAAGTATGCCCGGTCTTTGATTCCTATACGAATTGTGGCTAGACCAACCGTTATACGAAACCTCTGATATACTATCAGTAAAACCTGAGCTATGATCGCTGCTGAAAAATCAATTTTTGGACATAGTTTTTTGGATCATACTGGGTTACCTTAAGTAAATTTTGTATGTCAGATTAAATCAGCTCAAAGGTGCCACATAAATGTCTTGACAGCCAAACATTTTGCTATGTATACAGTGACGTGACTTGCTCCTCAAACTTTAATGACTCCAGTAAGTTAATGAACACAGGATATTTTTATTACTTCGACTGTAAAATAAGTGAGCGTAGATCTTGGGGACCAAGCACTAGACGATATTCATGTGCAGTGAAACTCCGTTTTTGGTTATACAGTATGAGGCAGCGAAGTCGATGCCATTCGCGGTTCTCATGACATGGCGAGAGCTGGTAATTGCAATCTGTTAAGTACTGAGGACATACCAGGCACTAGGTTGTATTGTGTCAATCAAGATCCAATTTTTGGACCCATCTCTGCTTGTTTCCAAGAGATAATGGCACTGACTAACGCACATACAGCGCCTCCAACAACGGGAAACTAAAGAAAAACAGTCAAGTGAGTAATCAAATAGGTCAGACGCAACGCTAAGGAATTATCCGAATAGGACGTAAACATGTGGATGTCACATGTAACGATGAACAAATCATTACAATGTCAGAACTGGATGACTTATTCAAGAGAAAGCTTCACAAATTGCCAAGTCCATAACGCGATGATCGTCCTCTGGCCCTTATGCAAGAAGTTATTCTGTTTGCCATATAGTTGCTGTGTGTCCTCGTTAAAGATATCGTTCCAAATTCCGTTTGGGTCGTTCTGTCGTCAAAATCCAGCGCTGGTTGGAGGTCCCTGCCCATAATGTTCCAAATGTTCTCGACTGGAGAGAGGCTCTGCGACTTGCTGTTCAAGGCAGGGTTTGACGAGCACCAAGACAAGCGCTAGGAAATCTCGCAGTAGGATGTCTCGCCGTATGTGGAAGGTGACGTACGTCCATTAAGGGCAAGAGAATGGAGGCCAAAATACCGTCGACCTACCACTGTGATGTAAGGGTGCGCGGATGGCTTCCTGCTATGAAAAGTAATGTTACACCATACAGTCACTCCTGGTATGGCGGGTGACAGCCAGGTTGGCTGCGTCGCCAGACACGCTTGACATTGGGGTTCATTTGGGTTGGGGTTGTTTTGGAGAAGGAGACCAGAAAGCGAGGTCATCGGATTAGGGAAGGATGGGGGAGGAAGTCGGCCGTGCCCTTTCGAAGGAACCATCCCGGCATTTGCCTGGAGCGATTTAGGGAAATCACGGAAAACCTAATTCAGGATGGCTGGGCGCGGGACTGAACCGTCGCCCTCCCAAATGCGAGTCCAGTGTCTAACCACTGCGCCACATCACTCGGTGGGGGCTCATTTTGAAGTGGAACTCTTCACTGGGGGAAATTCTGCTACAGTCCCAGGTTTCAGGCCAAATGTGCCCAACAGTACTGCTTCTCATCCTTGCCACAGCCCACCTTGCCCAGCAAGGTCGCCTTATCTCTTCCTAATTGAGAATATTTGAGCATTATGGGCAGGCCCTCCGATAATATCAGGTTTGTAACGATATAATGCACCAGTTGGACATAATTTTGCACAACATACCTCAGGAGGTCATCCAGTTACTCTGCCATCAGTACAAGGTTGAATAATTGCTTGTGTAAGTGCCCTAGTTTTACTGACTGTTGTACTGACTTGCTGGATTAGTGAAGCTCGTTCTCTCTAATAAATCACCCAGGTTCTTTGAATTTGTTATTTGCTTGCACATATACATCAAGTCTACAGATTTCTGTCCCATTCCGTAATTCCTCCGTGGAACGTCTTTTGTCTTACAACATAAATGGTGTCTCTCCGAGTCATTAGTCGCATTTCCTTTGGAGTTTCAGCTGATTGCAATTTCGTTTTCGCATTGCGTAGCTGGAGTCATCCCAGACAAATAGTGCTGATCACGTCGTTGATGTGACACCCATTGTAGAGGACAAGCAGTTTCTGTTTTTGAACAATCATTTTTGAAGTGGAATGTTACATGCCCATTTGATAGAGCTATCCCAGATTAGTACAACGTTTTATGGGTTAGTAGTAACGGAGACAGTAAAACACGAAAGAATGAGTAGTACTACAGCATCGAATGAAATGAATGTAACTAGATTAACCTGGGATATCTGCCACTTTAAAAATCCATCTATAATCCGTTCATCATAAGAATAGACCTGATGTAAACATTGCACTATGTATTCTTCCGCATTTGCTGGAACCTCATTGGATTTCCGTTTCACGTGGGACTGCAGCCAATATGTCTAAAAAAATGCAGTAAATGAAGCCCGCAAAAATGAATAAAAACATATCAAAAATGAGATCGGCAGGAATTGCAAAATGGCTAAGCAGGCATGAGTAGAGGACAAATGTAAGGATGTAGAGGGTCATTTCATGAGGGGTAAGATAGATACTTCCTACAGGAAAATTAAGAGACCTTTAGAGAAAAGAGAACCACTTATATGAATATCAAGAGCTAAAATGGAAACCCAGTTCTAAGCAAAAAAGGGAAAGCAGAAATGTGGAAGGAGTATACAGGGTGTTACAAAAAGGTACGGCCAAACTTTCAGGAAACATTCCTCACACACAAAGCAAAAATGTTATCTGGACATGTAGTGTCCCCACAGAAAATACCCTCTACGACGCACCAATTGATCATTTTCAATCAAACCATCCACATTCATTCACTTTGGAAAAGTGATCTGATTTTCTCTTAATATATGCGGCGTTTATTCTTTGAAGTAACAGATGCAAATATGCATTCTCCATGATTGTGAGAGTGGCAACTAGGACAGCTAGAGTATGTTGAGGGATTGACGTGTTTGAGAGATACATGTTCTAATTTTCTTCTAGCTAAAGCGAGCCAATTAACATTTGTGCCGCTAGCGGTTTGTTTGAAGAGAAAGAGACTGTAAAAGGAAAATAATTAAGGCGTGGAATCACCGGAGATCTGGACATGTAATGGAGATGGATTTAATACACAATTTCCTCCATAAGTAAGGTTTGTGACTTATTTGTTCTGGAGTGAATGAACGAATGAGTTTTTTCTGAATCATTTGATGATCACGTTGGCCCTGTAATTAGTGGTGACGTTTCAGCTGTGTCGAAGAGAGCCTGCAATTTCTGAGTGTGTTAAATCGTCCAAAAAGGCTTCGTACACATCTGGAATTCGCAATCTCGTAAAAGGAACAAATTGTCCAAACGATTGATTCTCCCGACTGAATGCAGTGTTTAACAGTAATAATAAATGTAAAGATCCCTTACAGCAAGCCAGCCGCTGATTACCAAGACTAAGGACTCCTCCAAAGATTCTATTTGGTTGATTTCACGTAATGAAATATTATACTAAAAACTGTACATAGATAAAAGAGAAAGAGAGAGAACGAATGAAAATAGAGATAATACTAATAATCCTCCATTAGTCTAATTTTTCGCCTGTCTTATCACGGATCAGCCAAGAAATGGGAGGCCCTTACTTTACTGTATAGATTTGTGTGGAAAGGTGAAGTGATCTTAAAGGCAACAGATAAACGTCAGTACAGACAAGACATTACACAGAGAGAGCGGCTATCTGCATTCATCGTTTAAGATAAAGATACGGCAACTTATTATCCGAACATTTAAAAATGCTAAAATGTGTACGGAAACTTAATTTCCATGTTAGAGCTCATTTTAGTTTCATCAGTATGTACTTTACTTCCTCGATTCACCGCCAGCTGGCCCCATTGAAGGAAGGTAATGTTGACTTCGGTGCTCGTGTTCACATGCGACTCATTGCTCTACAGTACTAGCATCAAGCACATCAGTACGCAGCAACAACAGGTTAGTGTTCATCACGAACGTGGCTTACATTTACAAATGCGGAGTTGGCAGACGCACATTTGATGTATGGAATAGCACGGGGCAATAGCCGTGGCGCGGTACGTTTGCATCGAGACAGATTTCCAGAACTAAGGTGTCCCGACAGGAAGACGTTCGAAGCAATTTATCGACGTATTATGGAGCACGGAGCATTCCAGCCTATGACTCGCGACTGGGGAAGACCTAGAACGACGAGGACACCTGCAATGGACGAGGCAATTCTTCGTGCAGTTGACGATAGCCCTAATGTCAGCGTCAGAGAAGTTGCTGCTGTACAAGGTAACGTTGACCACGTCACTGTATGGAGAGTGCTACAGGAGAACCAGTTGTTTCCGTACCATGTACAGCGTGTGCAGGAACTATCAGCAGCTGATTGGCCTCCACGGGTACACTTCTGCGAGTGGTTCATCCGACAATGTGTCAATCCTCATTTCAGTGCAAATGTTCTCTTTACGGATGAGGCTTCATTCCAAGGTGATCAAATTGTAAATTTTCACAATCAACATGTGTGGGCTGAGGAGACTCCGCACGCAATTGTGCAATCACGTCATCAACACAGATTTTCTGTGAACGTTTGGGCAGGCATTGTTGGTGATGTCTTGATTGGGCCCCATGTTCTTCCACCTACGCTCAATGGAGCACGTTATCATGATTTCATATGGGATACTCTACCTCAGTCGAAACAAGGCCCCAGGAGTAGACAACATTCCATTAGAACTACTGACGGCCTTGGGAGAGCCAGTCCTGACAAAACTACCATCTGGTAAGCAAAATGTATGAGACAGGCGAAATACCCTCAGACTTCAAGAAGAATATAATAATTCCAATCCCAAAGAAAGCAGGTGCTGACAGATGTGAAAATTACCGAACAATCAGTCTAATAAGTCACGGATGCAAAATACTAACTCATATTCTCTACAGACGAATGGAGAAACTGATAGAAGCTGACCTCGGGGAAAATCAACTTGGATTCCGCAGAAGTGTGGCAACACGGGAGGCAATACTGACCCTACGACTTATCTTGGAAGCTAGATTAAGGAAAGGCAAACCTACGTTTCTAGCATTTGTAGACTTAGAGAAAACTTTTGACACTTGACTGGAATACTCAAATTCTGAAAGTGGCAGAGGTAAAATACAGGGAGCGAAAAGCTATTTACAATTTGTACAGAAACCAGATGGCAGTTATAAGAGTCGTGGGGCATGAAAGGGAAGCAGTAGTTGGGAATGGAGTGAGACAGGGTTGTAGCCTATCCGCCTATCTTTATATTGAGCAAGCAGTGAAGGAAACAAAAATTCGGAATAGGTATTAAAATCCACGGAGAAGAAATGAAACTGAGGTAACCGATGATCTAATTCTGTCAGAGATAGCTAAGGACCTGGAAGAGCAGCTGAACTAAATGGACAGTGTCTTAAAAGGAGGATGTAAGATGAACAACAAAAGCAAAACGAAGATAATGGAACATTGTCGAATTAACTCGGGTGATGGAGAGGGTATTACATTAGGAAATGAGACGCTTGAAGTAGTAAATGAGTTCTGCTATTTGGGGAACAAAATAACTGATGGTCGAAGTAGAGAGGATGTAGAATTTAGAGTGGCAATGGCAAGGAAAGCGCTCCTGAGGAAGAGAAATTTGTTAACATCCAGAAAAGATTTAAGTTTCAGGAAGTCGTTTCTGAAAGTATTTGGTTGGTTTGTGGGATTAAAGGGACCAGACTACCATGCTCATCGATCCCTTTTTCCAAAAAAACCATCCAAGGAGAAAAAAAACGAACTGGAAAGACAGCAGACGAAACAGGACATGAAATACTCTGACAGACCAGGCAAAACAAAACACACATTGTGACGGTGGTTGGTTGACCATGGAGAGAAAAGGAAAAGCCAAACACCAAGAACATATTAAAAACTCAGTTTAAAATCAGAGGCTAAAAGCCAGAATCAACACTATAAAACGAACACTGAGATTAAAGGATTTTTAACCCCGTGCCCAAATAAAACGCAAAACGAAGTCCACCATGGCAGAATCATCTAATAAAAGAGCAGAGAGCGTGTCAGGCAGCGCAAGCGTCTGCCTGAGCACAGATAAAAGTGGACAGTCCAACAAAACGTGGGCCACTGTCAATGCCAAGCCGCAGGGGCATAGAGGAGGTCCACACGGCGCAATAAGTGGCCGTGGGTCATCCGTGTGTGCCCAATGCGCAGTCGGCAGAGGACGACAGACTCCTTGCGAGACACTCGCATGGCGGAGTGCCACACAGTCGTGTCCTTGACGGCAAGGTGTTTGTTATGGGTGGTCAGACCGCGCCATTCAGCATCCCAAAGCGAGAGAACTTTGCGGCGTAAGACTGCCCGCAAATCAGCCGCCGGGAGGCCAATCTCGAGAGATGGCGCACTGGTGGCCTCTTTCGCCAGGCGGTCAACAGTTTCATTGCCGGGTATAGCAACATGGCCTGGGGTCCAAACAAAGACCACAGACCTGCCGCTACGGGCGAGAGTATGCAGTGACTCCTGGATAGCCATCACCAGACGGGAACGAGGGAAACACTGGTGGAGAGCTCGTAAACCGCTCAGGGAATCGCTACAGATAACGAAGGACTCACCTGAGCAGGAGCGGATATACGCTAGGGCACGAAAGATGGCGACCAGCTCAGCAGTGTAAACACTGCAGCCAGCCGGCAACAAACGTTGTTCAGAAAGGTCCCCTAGAGTTAGTGCATAACACACGACCAGCAACCATCGAACCGTCAGTGTAGACAACGCCAGAGCCCTGATACGTGGCCAGGATGGAATAAAAGCGGCGTCGGAAGGCCTCCGGAGGGACTGAGTCCGTCGTGCCCTGTGCCAAGTCGAGCCGAAGGCAAGGGCGAGGCCCACACCACGGGGGTGTACGCAGAGGGGCCCGGAAAGGAGGTGGAATAGGGGAAACACCCAAGCCCGTAGAGGAGCTGATGACACGTATGGCGATCAGACAACCCGACCGGGACAGACGTTCTTGCAGATGGACGACTGACTGCGGGAACAGGGCAATACTTTGAATGCCCGGACAAGCTAAAAACATGGGCAGCATAAGCAGCCAGTAATTGTTGGCGTCGTAACCGCAGTGGAGGGACACCTGCCTCCACAGGGCTGGTCCGGAAGGCACCAGTGGCAAGGCGTATCCCGCTGTGGAGGATTGGGTCCAGCACCCACAACGCAGATGGGGATGCTGAGCCATAAGCCAGACTCCCGTAGTCCAGACGGGACTGGATTAACGCCTGGTAAAGCCGTAGGAGAGTAGATCGGTCGGCGCCCCACCTGGTGTGGCTCCCGCATCGCAGAGCATTTAGATGCCGAGAACAAGTCTGTTTAAGCTGCCGAATATGAGGCAGCCAAGCCAACTGAGCATCAAAAACCGCCCCCAAAAACCTATGTAACTCCACCACTGTAAGAAGCTCGCCGTCGAGATAAAGCCGCGGCTCCGGGTGAACAGTGCGTCGCCGGCAGAAATGCATAACGCAGATCTTGGCTGCCGAAAACTGAAAACCATGCGCTACAGCCAAAGACTGCGCCTTGCGGATTGCGCCCTGTAGCTGACGTTCAGCAGCTGCAATGCCAATAGAGCTGTAGTAAAGGCAGAAGTCAGCATACAGGGAAGCGGAGACAGAACTTCCCACGACCGCAGCGAGCCCGTTAATGGCTTTTAAAAACAGACACACACTTAGAACAGAACCCTGTGGCACAACGTTCTCCTGGACTTGGGAGGAACTATATGAGGCCGCGACGTGCACGCGGAAGGTACGATACGACAGAAAATTGCGGATATAGATCGGGAGAGAGCCCCAAAGGCCCCATCCATGAAGTGTAGAAAGGATGTGATGACGCCGTGTCGTATTTATACGCCTTCCGCATGTCGAAAAAGACAACGCCCAGATGCTGACGGAGGGCAAAGGCAGTACGGATGGCACACGGCAGACTCCAGACTCCAGGCTCACCAGATTGTCGGCGGCGGAGCGGCCTTTACGGCACCCACCCTGAGACGGAGCCAGAAGGCCCCGAGACTCCAGTACCCAATTCAAGCGCCAGCTCACCATCCGTTCAAGCAACTTGGAAAGAACGTTGATGAGGCTAATGGGACGGTAGCTGTCAACCTCTAAACGGTCCTTCCCAGGTTTCAGAATGGGGACAACAAGACTCTCCCGCCATTGCAACAGAAACTCACCCTCGACCCAAATGCGGTTGTAAAGGTCGAGGAGGCGTCGCTGGCAGTCAACTGAAAGGTGTTTCAGCATTTGAGAGTGGATGCTATCTGGGCCAGGAGCGGTATCAGGACAAGCGGCGAGGGCACTGCGAAATTCCCACTCACTGAACGGAACATTGTACAATTCAGGATGGTGGGTGCGAAAAGAAAGACTCCGACGTTCTATCCGCTCTTTAATGGAGCGGAAGCCTAAGGGGTAGTTGCCAGAAGCGGCATTCAGGGCGAAGTGCTCTGCCAAGCGGTTTGCAATGACGTCGGAGTCAGTACAAACTGCTCCATTCAGTGAGAGCGCAGGGACGCTGACAGGGATCCGATAGCCATAGAGGCGGCGAATCTTGGCCCACCCCTGCAATGGAGTGACATGGAGGCCAATGGTGGACACATACCGCTCCCTCCCAGAAGTCCTGCTTGCGTTGGCGGTTAATGCGGCAGGCTTGCACACGCAGCCGTTTGAAGGCGATAAGGTGTTCAATTGAGGGATGTCGCTTGTGACGCTGGAGCGCCCGCCGGCGAGCTTTAATCGCTTCAGCGATCTCAGGCGACCACCAAGGCACAGTCCGCCGCCGAGGGGACCCAGAAGAACGGGGAACGGCAGATTCGGCGGCAGTAACGACGCCGATGGTGACCGATTGAACCACTGTATCAATGTCATCGTTAGAGGCTCAATAGCGGCAGTGGAGGAGAACAAGTCCCAGTCAGCCTTATTCAGAGCCCATCTGCTAGGGCGCCCAGAAGACTGACGCTGTGGCAGTGACAGAAAGATAGGAAAGTGGTCACTACCACAAAGGTAGTCATGCACTCTCCATTGGACCCACGGTAAGAGGCTAGGGCTACAGATGGAAAGGTCAATTGCAGAATATGTGCCATTCGCCACACTGAAGTGTGTGAAGGCACCATCATTTAATATCAAGAGATCGAGCTACGCCAATAAATGCTCAACGATGGCGCCTCGACCTGTCTCCACTGACCCACCCCCCAGATGGTTATGGGTGTTGAAGTCGCCCAGTAACAAGAAAGGTGCCGGCAAATGGGCTATCAGAGCAGCCAGGACATGCTGCACGACATCACCATCCGGTGGAAGGTAAAGACTGCAGACGGTAACAGCCTGTGGCGTCCACACCCGAACAACGACAGCCTCTAAAGGTGTTTGGAGAGGGACAGACTCGCTGTGAAGAGAGTTCAGGACATATATGCAGACGCCACCAGACACCCTTTCATAAACTGCCCGGTTCTTATAATAATCCCGATAGCCACGGAGGGCAGGGGTTCGCATTGCTGGAAACCATGTTTCCTGCAGAGCAATGCAGAGGAAAGGGTGAAGGCTGATAAGTTGGCGGAGCTCAGCTAGATGGTGGAAGAAACCGCTGCAGTTCCACTGGAGGATGGTGGTTTCCATGGCTGAGAAAGGCGTGACGGGACTGGGAAGGCAGATTACGCCGCTGGGTCACCTGCTGCCTCCAATGGAGCACCTGTGCAAATGCTATCCATTGCGTCTGAGGGACCAGCGAGAGCGAGGTCCTCAGCGGACGCAAGAATCTCCACCTCATCCTCAGACGCAGAGCTTGTAGGTAGTGGTGGAGTAGGACCCATCGCAGGTGCCTTGGTCTTACGGGGCTTCAGTGTCGTTTTGTCTCGCTGTTCCTTTGGTTGCCGTTGCTGATAGGGCTTATTTGAGTCAGTCTCCAGAACCGAAGATGATCGTGAAGCTCGACGACCAGCGGCCTGTGGCTTCTTCAGCCACTGGTTGGTGTCTGCTGTGCCGCTGGTAGGAACCTGGGAAGGGAGTGACCCAAGGGATCCCTTCCGAGCGAGAGAAGCCGAAGAAGACTTGCACTTCTCCGGCTTAGAAGTGGGGACTGGTGTCCCCGGTGGTTTAGTGGGTGCTGCTCCTGAGGTAGATGGTGTGGGAGCAACAGCAAGAGAAGGGGGCTCTTATCGTCAAGGGGGCAGGTCAGGTCCTCTGACACAGAGCTGACTGTGTGGTGCAGCTAAAGGAGCTGGAGCAGGAATGACAGTGGAGGCATAAGATGATATGCACACGGGATGTAGCCGTTCAAATTTTCGCTTAGCCTCAGTTTAAGTCAGTTGGTCCAGGGTTTTATATTCCACGATTTTGAGTTCTTTCTGTAAGATCCTGCAGTCTGGCGAGCAAGGTGAATGAGGCTCTCCACAGTTGACACAGATGGGAGGCGGAGCACATGGAGTATCGGGGTGAGATGGGCGTCCGCAATCTCGACATGTGAGGCTGGAAGTACAGCGGGAAGACATATGGCCGAACTTCCAGCTCTTAAAGCACCGCATCTGGGAGGGATATAGGGCTTGACGTCACAACGGTAGACCATCACCTTGACCTTCTCCGGTAATGTATCGCCCTCGAAGGCCAAGATGAAGGCATCGGTAGCAACCTGATTGTCCCTCGGACCCCGATGAAGGCGCAGGACGAAATGAACACCTCTACGCTCTAAGTTGGCGTGCAGCTCGTTATCAGACTGCAGAAGTAGGTCCCTATGGAAAATAACACCCTGGACCGTATTTAAACTCTTATGTGGTGTGATGGTAACGTTAACATCACCCAACTTGTCACAAGCAAGCAACCTGCGTGACTGGGCAGAGGATGCTGTTTTTATCAAAACTGACCCAAAGCGCATTTTAGACAAGCCCTCCACCTCCCCAAACTTGTCCTCCAAATGCTCTACAAAGAACTGAGGCTTCATGGATATAAAGGATTCCCCATCAGCTCTGGTACAGACAAGATACCTGGGCGAATACATGTCTATCATTCATTGCCCTTCGTTCCTCCCATGGTGTGGCCAGGGATGGGAACGATTTGGGGTCATAAACGTTAGCTTTAAAATGAGCCCTTGAACGCTTAGAGACTGCTGGTGGCTGGCCACCAGCAAGAGATGATTTACCACACTTCACTGCGGGACATCCGCCCTGATGCCACCTACTCCAACCAAGGGCCCTCCCCATGGGCGCCACCGAGCCACAGGAAGAGCCACCTGGCAGGATGGCCATTGCCGGGAGTCCTGATGCCCCAGGGAGATGGGCATCTACTCCTTGGCAAACATGAGGAGTAAACGGCGCAGGCATCAGTAGAGCGATCCCTGTGTTGTCAGGGGGCTACAACCAACAGGGTACATGGCAGTCCCACCACAACCGACTGGCTACCGTGCTGGATCTTAGGTGCAAAAATGTATAAGGTCGTCGTCGCAGTGAAAAGCAACACTGCACAGTGCAGCGTGGTAATTGCACCCAGGGACGTATCCTCGCCCAAGAGATGGAAAACGAGCAGGACACCACTGCAACGGCGAGAAAGCCGGCTAAAGGTCTCAATGCACGACAGATACAGTGCACCATGTAAGGCGCCCTTCCCAAGTGGCTCGCTCTTCGGAACAATTTAGAAAGATGGAGGTCAAACCCGAGAGGGGACCATCATGTAAGGCCGAAAAGGTAGAGACTCCTTTTAGTCGCCTCTTACGACAGGCAGGAATACCGCGGGCCTATTCTTACCCCCGAACCCGCAGGGGGGCTGAAAGTATTTGTATGGAGTGTAGCCATGTATGGAAGTGGAACATGGATGACAACTAGTTTGGACAATAAGAGAATAGAAGCTTTCCAAATGTGGTGCTACAGAAGAATGCTTAAGATTAGATGGGTAGATCACATAACTAATGAGGAAGTACTGTATAGAATTAGGGAGAAAAATTTGTGGCACACCTTGGCTAGAAGAAGGGATCGGTTGGTAGGACATGTTCTGAGGCATCAAGAAATCACCAGTTTAGTATTGGAGGGCAGCGTGGACGGTAAAAATCGTAGACGGAGATCAAGAGAGGCATACACTACGCATCGGTATGTGGACCACAATTAACGCTGACAGGTACTGTGAGACACTGAAGAAACTTCAACTGGCAATTCAGAACCGGAGAAGAGGAATGTTGAGCAAGTGCGTACACGTTCTCCACGACAACTCTCGCCACATCACTCGGCAAACCGTTGCTCTCCTGCAACAGTTTCAATGGAACTATTCACCCACCCACTCTTTAGTCCTGACATGGCGCTCATTGACTATCACCTGTTCCCTAGGTTAAAAACATTTGGGCGGAAAGCGATTCAGCTCCGACGACGAGTTGAAGGAAGAGGGTCAACTTTCGCAACAGCATAGCGGCGAGCTGGTATGACATGGGCATACAAAAACTGCCACAGCGTCTACAAAAATGCATCGACAGAAATGTTGTTTATGTCGAAAAATAGCTAAATGTTCAAGCTGTAAAATGATGTAAACCATTGTAGAAATAAACACGTCTATGTACTTATGAAAGATAGGAGACCTTACTTTTGGGATTACTCTCGTATCTACTGAAACGGCAAGAAAATGAGCATGACTTAGGTGAAACCATACATATATAATTTTTAACCAAGAGCTATTAAGGTTACAGCCTTCTGTTTACGGTAAATCTAGCCTAGGGGAAATTATTTATGGCGCACTGTTTGGAACATTCAAATAAATGCAGCGGAACCAGAACCGCATGAGACAAGGGAAATTAAGTTCACAGACGCCAGAACGAGCAAGTAACAGTTCAAAGTGAACAGCGAAGCACTCAACGGGAACTGTTTTGTTAATTTAAATTTCCAACATAGGAATGCTTACCGTGTTCTGCTTCGTACGAAAGTAAAAGTAATCGTCACAGAAAGTGATCAAATATTTTATCATAAAATTACATGTAAAGAGTGATTTTCGACTCGCCAGCGGACCTCACGAAAACGTTGCGTATGGCATTATGTAACATGGGTAAAAATGGTCCACAGAACTTACAGTGTAGAAAGTAAGGTGACAATCTTACCAGATTACGCCTGATTTTCGTATCAAATTATTACTCAGGCCATATATGTAATTACAAACCGGAAGCAAAGTACCCATTGATGAAGGATTATGTTATACAATGTGCTCTCAATTTCCCTACAGGTATACATGCGCACACTCATTCTGAAGAGATGATGCGGGCGCTTACACTACCGGAATGCACCGATGTGTGTACTCCCTGTTGCTACTCTATGGAATGCGAGTGCCCATATTAAACACTGAACAATGAAAATAATCTCGACTTATCAGCTGACTGGTGGGGTGTTGTCCCAACGTTTCAGTGAGTTTCGTTCCCATTTTCTTCAGGAGAAGAACCGGCATGATGTGTTCTGCGTATCTACACAGCCGCTGAACCGTTGACTTATGAGAACGACGCTTCCCCTGAAGACAAGGCATACGAAACTCGTCGAAACGCTCCAATAAAACATCACCACTCGGCTAATCACCGGAGAATATTTTATCATTTTAATTCGCCGAGAAAGCCTGCACTCAATGAGAATGTGCACTCCACCCGTCTGCTTAAACCAACAACACCAAGAAACAAGACCAAACAACCGCATCGTGACGTCATGGCCAAGTTATGATCGCAATATAAAGGAGCCAAGCTGGAACTATTGGTTCACTCGTAAAATCAGCGGTTTTGAGACGACACTTTAATGACGTTAACAGAAAACTTAGTTTATGTGGAAATCAGGTTAAGAACGCGTAACTGCGATTAGCTTCGTGCACAGTACACACATGATTAGCACATTTGTAAGGGAAGTCGCTGCCGTCTTTGGAAAAATGCGTTATTTTCGTGCATAAGATCTGTTTGCAACGTGTAGGAGCTAGTTTAAATGCACAGTAGTTGGTTAGTGAAACATTTACAAATAGCATTTTTATTCACAAACTGATGCGCACAGTCAGTTGGATTCACGTAGTGTTCTATTGCCAGCAGAAGTTTAACAAACGGCGCGGCTAGAATTTTCTTTAACGGAATACTTCCCAATATATGTCCACTTTAAAGTGGTAACAATGTTCAAGAAGTAACAGTACTGTACCAATCTACACACAAAACTAAATTTCATCTTCCAGTTTCTGAATGCCATTATATGACTTTTTAAAATTCTCATTATGGCTGGCTACACTAATATTGTGCTTTCCTACAACACTTATGAATAACGTACTATTACTCCTGGTCACTGCGGCCTAACATAGGCTAGGCAAGTCAGAAAATGCCTGGCACGGCATGTGAAACCGTGGTTTTGAACGTGGTGCAATTATGTTCTTTCCGTCTCTGGCAGACATGCTTTTCGGGACAATTCCCCTAGCTTTGAAATGCCTGTGTTGCAAATTGAGCCGAGTAGTAATACAGTATATTCAAAGCCAAGTGATCTGGCAAATAGAACACCATTATCTGAGACGTGCGTCACCAAATTACGTTCAGAGCTTACCACTGAATGATCAGTAACTGCCAAATCTTGCCTTTCATTACAATGCCACCATTGTCTCATTACATCGTTTCCAGAAAACTTTAGCATACGAACCTTGTTTCTTGCCGTGTGGGTTCCGTCAGCATTAATTATTATCGTGAACACGTTTATTTTCGCCTACTCATAGCTAGGCAGTCAATCTAACCTAGACTGGCAACCGTACAGTCCCATCACCGCCTCCGCTACTAGAAATCAGACATCACGACCTTCCCTCCTCCCCCCCCCCCCTCCTCCCGCCCCCTCACATTCCACAGCGTCAACAGATGCTCGGTAGCATGTTCGACCTATGCAAATTGACAATAGTTGGTTGTGAAAATATTGGTACTTACACACCACTGGTGATTCCTTGTGGAAAGACAAATGCGAATGTAAACACACGCCCCAAATCTGCCAACTGGCTTTTCCTCTTTCAGTCATCCAATTACTAAACGACCAAATGGGCCAGAAGCACAAAAAAAGAAAGTTTGTCAGTCATTTCACACGGAGGCATGGATCGACACCAACGTATTATTTTACAGTGCTAGAACACTTTTCCACACTTCAGAGCGATACTACAACACTTTTCTTATTGAGCAAAGCTACTGCCAACAGTATGAAGTGAGACGTCCCGTTACGGAAAATTCCGACTCCGAGGATCCGCTCCAATTCGAAGTCAACAAGAATGTTGTTGTCTTCAGTCCTGAGACTGGTTCGATGCATCTCTCCATGCTGCTCTATCCAGCGCAAGCTTCATCTCCCAGTATCTACTGCAACCTACATCCTTCTGAATCTGCTTAGTGTATTCATCTCTTGGTCTCCCTCTACGATTTTTACCCTCCACGCTGCCCTACAATACTAAATTGGTGATCCCTTGATGCCTCAGAACATGCCCTACTAACGGGTCCCTTCTTGTTAAGTTGTGGCACAAACCTCTCTTCTCCCCAATCCTATTCAATACTTCCTCATTAGTTATGTGATCTACCCATCTAATCTTCAGCATTCTTCTGTAGCACCACATTTCAAAAGCTATTCTCTTCTTGTCCAAACTAGTTATGGTCCATGTTTCACTCCCATACATGGCTACACTCCATACAAATACTTTCAGAAATGACTTCCTGACAAATATATACTCTATGTTAAATTTCTCTTCTTCAGAAACAGTTTCCTTGCCATTGCCAGTCTACATTTTATATCCTCTACTTCGACCATCAGTTACTTTGCTCCCCAAATAGCAAAGCTCATTTACTACTTTAAGTGTCGCATTTTCTAATCTAATTCCCTCATCATGACCAGATTTAATTTGACTGCATTCCATTATCCTAGTTTTGCTTTTATTGATGTTCATCTTATATCCTCATTTCAAGACACTGTCCATTCCGTTCAACCGCTCTTCCAAGTCCTTTGATGTGTCTGACAATTACAATGTCATCGGCGAACCTCAAAGTTTCTATTTCTTCTCCATGAACTTTAATACCTACTCCGAATTTTTCTTTTGTTTCCTTTACTGTTTGTTCAACATACAGATTGAAGAACATCGGGGAGAGACTACAACCCTGTCTCACTCCCTTCCCAACCACTGCTTCCCTTTCATGCCCCTCGACTCTTAACTGCCATCTGCATTCTGTACAAATTGTAAATAGCCGTTCGCTCCCTGTATTTTACCCCTGCCACCTTTAGAATTTGAAAGAGCGTATTCCAATCAACATTGTCAAAAGCTTTCTCTAAATCTACAAATGCTAGAAACGTAGGTTTGCCTTTCCTTAATCTTTCTTCTAAGGTAAGTCGTAAGGTCAGTATTGCCTCACGTGTTCCAGTATTTCTACGGAATCCAAACTGATCTTCCCCGAGGTCGGCTTCTACTAGTTTTTCCATTCGTCTATAAAGAATTCGTGTTAGTATTTTTGCAGCTGTGGTTCATTAAACTGTTAGGTAATTTTCCTATCTGTTAACACCTGCTTTCTTTGGGATTGGAATTATATTCTTCTTGAAGTCTGAGGGTATTTCGTCTGTTTCATACATCTTGCTCACCAAACTCTTCACGCAGTATCGTATCTCCCATTTCATCTTTATCTACATCCTCTTCCATTTCCGTAATATTGTCCTCAAGTACATCGCCCTTGTATAGACCCTCTATATACTCCTACCTTTCTGCTTACCCTTCGCTTTGAACTGGGTTTCCATCTGAGCTATTCATATTCATACAAATTGTTCTCTTTTGTCCAAAGGTCTCTAATTTTGGTGTAGGTAGTATCTATCTTACCCCTAATGAGAAGCCTCTACATCCTTACATTTGTCCTCTAGCAATCCCTGCTTAGCCATTTGGCACCTCATGTCGATCTCATTTTTGAGAATGCGGAAAGCTACGAGTATTTCCAGCGTACAGCATGGCCATCAAATACGCACGCGGACAAATAGATACGAGCGACGCGAAAAATATCTCTAGCAATAAAATTACACTGCAGCAATCGCAGGAAGTAGTTTTAGGGCGGGGACAATCTGAATATGCAACACCAATATAACCACCATTCTAACCCATAACCGAAAGACCACGAAATCTTCCAGAATAAACCGAACAAAAAAGTAAACTGAAATCTATTATTTCACTTGACCTATACGGCTGAGACAATTAGTGATACGAACGCGCACACGCACCAAAATAATTACTGGAATCTAATTGCTGCAGACATCTTGTTGCCCACAGCAGCCACCAACGAACGACTACTAAATTTCTTTGTAAGGTCCATACGTAATACAAAACCAAACACCAAATAAGGAACTTTCAAATTATTAACCAGAATGAGTAAAATCTAAAAACAAAATCAGTAACGAATAGCTGTCATTGAAATAACCTTCAAAGCAACACGAAACACTTGAGGTGACTTCTGTAACGTACGCCACGAGATAGAATCTGATTCCTACACTTAAAGCGAGATTTAAGGTATAGTCATGAGATTTTTAATTTATGCTATGTAACATTTCTTTTCACCATTATTTAAGTGTTTAAATGCTTCTAGTTTATTTTATTGTACTAAACAAAGCCTGCAACATTTTACTATTTATCACACAGGAGTAGAAGTAGGGTGGTTATTTTAAATTGTACACTTAATTGGACTGTTAAGAGTGCAGAATTTTACATTTGAAAAATTGTACAATCTTTGTAGCAAATACATTTCCATATAGAACTAAAGGTAATTTCCAAGAATGATTGCCTATCGAAGCCGCGCCCACCAAACGATACATATCGAACTTGCGATTGTAAATAGATCATGCGACTGTGGTGAGAATTATTTGTGATCGACATTTTTATCTGTTTTCCATCATTCCCTTACTTGCACTATATTACATACCTCAGCAAATTAATAGCAAAAAGGTAATTGTTTCCGTAGCGTACATACCACATGTACTTTCACATGACAACACCGACGACGAATAAGGTAAGTCGTCTCCTTTGTAATTACAAGTATTTTTGTTTGAAATGCAAGGAATTAATGTACTTTCAGACAATCGCCACTGAAATTTTGATATGTTTTATCATTTATTTGATATGACATTGTTTTATAGCATGAATTGGCTATCACAATTGATAACACCCGTCATCGGTGTCGCATGATCGATTTCCGATCGCACGGTCGATATCTGTCGTTTAGGCCCAGCGACTACGATAGCAATCATTCTTGGAAATTACCGAACTAAATTCCAGGATTTAAATTTGCGCTTAAAGATTCCACCCGATAGCTACAAAAATAAAATGTCAAATTCAAATGGACTGCTTGGAACTACATTTTTCTTGCTACTCCGAACATTCGATTTTAAGAGAGACTAAGTACTTCATTGAACAAACAGACAGATCCCCATCACAACTTTCCTGAAATTCTTCCTCTGAATGATACTCTTTCGGAAGCAGAACTGATCACTGGCTAATATAAAATCTTAGGCTGTTTCGCACATTTCTTGATTCTTTCACTGACACCTTCCTCCATGGATCGACTAACAATCTCAAACTCAGTAAAGTTTAAACTTGCAAATTCGTGTTAACACGTTGAGCTATACGGTACCGTACTGAATAAAGCAGGCACGTATTACACGAGGCGCGGTCTAAGAGACTCACAACAACTATCAATAACCGTGTCAACAATAAACACACAAGGCAACAACACAACCGACGACGAAACATCGTAGGTTTGGCAATTTAAGGAGAGTGGGGGGAGTATAGAAGCTTTTTATGAGAACTGACCTTTGAGAGCGAGCGACCTTTGAGAGCGAGCTCGAAAATTTTCGCGCGGTCTGAGAGACCATCTCTTGAGTTAACGATTAGAGAAGACCACCGCTTACTCCAACACGCCCTCTGAAAGCAGTAACCAAAGCGTCTGATACCGGCCGGCAGCTCGACCCGCAATGACTGAAGTTGTGGACGCAACAACTTCGGCCTTACGCAGGATGGTTATTAGGACGTTGCACATTGAAGACACCAACAGGCAAAAGCAAGCCATTATACGAAATACAACCAAAATAATTCGTATAAGAACCTGACAATAGCCGAACCGCGGGATTTCAGTTGTTTCGAAAGTGGAGAAAAACCATTTCTAATGTAAAGCACATCCTAGTACGTAACACTCGAAAAGCCAAACAAACTACCATTACAAGAGACTGCTACTGAAAATTTCAGCAGACCTATGTAGCACGAAAGCAGAACTGGCTCCGAATGTATCTACATCTGCAGTTGACATATCCCTCAAACCAAGTCCACTATCATAATTCGCTCCAAGAAGTAGAATACAAACCATCTAGATCGTTAGAACATAGTCCGCAACATCAGAAAGCCACAACGATCCGATCTGTTATAGAAAATCTAACTTGTCTTAAATGCCTTGAACAGTCCAAGGCACCAAGAAACTTACCTGATCGTTACTAACTGCACCCGATAATGAAACTTCATAGGAAGGTTCCACTAACATCACTTACATCCAATAAAAACAATCGTGCATACAAGGAACTTCTCACAACAAAGAAAACCCCTCATATCAGCCAAATTTATCCGTTAAATCTATAATGCCACCCCCTCCCCCCCCCCCTCCCCCCACACACACACTTTTTGCACGTATATCGGAATTTGTAGCGTACCAGACCTAAGTTGGGCATTTAGTGGTTCGCTGGTTCAGCCCTCATTGTGTCAATTCTCTCTCAGTCTGAAATAGTTACATCTCGTAATCTTAAAATTCATCATATTACGAATAATGCAGATCTTGTTCCTAATTACGCACTGCAAGCGAATTACTGTTTTCATTTCAAATATAGATTATTAATTATCGTATTTTATGATGGCCTGCCCGTATAAGTTACTTAAATTAAGAAAGATTTTAAGGCAAAAATGAAAACCAAACACTATTTGGGCTGTCCACCGTTTTATGACATGTGGACAAGTAACATAGAAACAATGTTTCATAGCATCGAACAAACCATACAAATTATGCATTTTTACATTTTCCACGGTACCATTACAATATGAATGCAAAAGTACTGATCTGGAGCCGGGTTAAGGGATTTTGTCCGAGAAGTAACAAGCTTGCACACATACTAGAATTAAGGCACGCAGCTTTTTCAGGTGTCACTGCCGAATGCTGTCGGATATAGAACGACTCCTCCTCAAAAAGGAGAAAATTCAGCGCCTGGTTGGCTACGTCGATTCTGCTGATAGGCTCGTTATCAACGTTGCAGATGACACTTCCAGAACATATGTATTTGTCGGATTCGGATAAGCAAGAGCTACGAGATTATCAGACGACTAGTTAATATCTTCAGTAGCTTCAGAATGCAACAGTACCGTGAATCCCTGCAGTATGCTTTTGCATCACACACAGTTCGCTCAGAAAGTTACCATGTGTTAAAGTTAGAAATTTTCATCACTTGTTTGTAATTAGAGTACTATGTCCGGTAAGAAAGAGAACATTTTGTCCTTTCCTTCCGGTCATCTAAGAAGCGCAAGTGTTCTGCTGAATATTACTTCATCCTCTTCCAAAATTAAATTACATTCAAGGCTATATTGTTTGCTCGCTCGTGTGTGTAGTCTGGACCAACTTCTCACATTGTGGGTTAGTTGGAGTGCTGGCTGGCTAATGCTGTCCCAGTTTAATGCGACGGTAAAGCTGTTGTCCCGTATTATGTCTCTGCGTGTAGCACAGCATAAAACTTATGACTGTACTGGTCACAGCTTTGCTTCCGCTCCACGTGAAACGATATCAGAGATGAAAGCAAACGCTGAAGAATACATGGGCTAATGTTAACATTAGGTTGATGAACAGAGTACAGATCGGCAAACATTGTCATGGCAAAAGCGACGCTTGTATTCGTTCTTGATCCGAATCTCAGTGAGTGTAAACGTGGCACTTGCCATATTCTGCTCCAGACCATATAAGTGGAGGGTTAGCCTTGTTGCCATATCGTCACCTATCGCGCATGCAACGGCATAGTAGTGAATTCTCTTGACTAAACAAGGACGCATAAAATTATATCTCGAACCTCTAACAACACTCCGAACCAACAGTTGCAAAGCAGAGAAATCTAGCCGATACGTACCGACACAATAGCTCACCAACAAAGACCCTAAAACAAAATTCCAACACGAAACAGACACTCAACTGCATATTCGAACATCACTATTCACAACTAGGACCACAACGTACTACAGAACGCCCTCCAAACTACACCTGTTTCGAATACTCCAACAATGACGTCGCGATAGCCGTTACGAATCCAGTCCAAATACTGCCCGTTTCGGTCAGCCCCAGGGTTTCGTAAAACCTGTATGTTTATTAGTTTTCTCATCTTCGGTGGTGATCTTTAACAATTACGTGGGCTAAGGTGGTTGGTTTAAAGGAGGGGCTGGGGAAGGATCAAACTGCGAGGTCATCGTACCCTTGTTCCCAGTAAAATAATTACACAAGGGACAGCAGTAGGACAGCAGTAGGACAGCAGTAGGACAGCAGTAGGACAGCAGTAGGACAGCAGTAGGACAGCAGTAGGACAGCAGTAGGACAGCAGTAGGACAGCAGTAGGACAGCAGTAGGACAGCAGTAGGACAGCAGTAGGACAGCAGTAGGACAGCAGTAGGACAGCAGTAGGACAGCAGTAGGACAGCAGTAGGACAGCAGTAGGACAGCAGTAGGACAGCAGTAGGACAGCAGTAGGACAGCAGTAGGACAGCAGTAGGACAGCAGTAGGACAGCAGTAGGACAGCAGTAGGACAGCAGTAGGACAGCAGTAGGACAGCAGTAGGACAGCAGTAGGACAGCAGTAGGACAGCAGTAGGACAGCAGTAGGACAGCAGTAGGACAACCAACACTATGGACAAAACAGGGAAACCATATAAGAAGCAAGGAACAGAAGGGATAAAGAGCAGATGGCCGTGGCTGGCCGACCACGAGAATAAAAAGGAAAAGCCAGCCACTCTGCGACACATTAAAACATCCAGCCTAAAAGCATTTGAGTAGAGAACACAAAGGGACAAATGACATGCGCAACAACTTTTACAGAATGATAAAACCCACCGTCACGTACAAAACGTTAGTCGATGAGGCGTTGTCAGCTAAAATTAATGGCAACGAGTCCGTTAACGAATGAGTCCGTCGCAGAGCAGCCGAAGAAGGGCAGCTCACCAAGATATAGGCCACTGTCAGTCGTGCGAGGCACCGACACAGGTAGGTTTAAGGCTTCCACCCAGTCACTCACTGATCAGTCTGGCCTGGCAACGGAAGGCAGCGGAACGAAAGCTGAAATTTAAATTTAGCATTTAAGGAATCATTCACGCAGGAGGATCGTACAAACATACCGCCGTTTGAGTCTCGTACAGATTCCCGTATTGAGGACATAGTGATAGACATCTCTGTGGGTCTCTCGAAGACTTCTTAAGTAATAAAAACCAGTACGTTGAGTGTTCATCGGAGGTGAGGGTATCATCTGGAGTGCCCCAGGGAAGTGTGGTAGGTCCGCTGTTGTTTTCTATCTACATAAATGATCTTTTGGATAGGGTGGATAGCAATGTGCGGCTGTTTGCTGATGATGCTGTGGTGTGCGGGAAGGTGTCGTTGAGTGACTGTAGGAGGATACAAGATGGCATGGACAGGATTTGTGATTGGTGTAAAGAATGGCAGCTAACTCTAAATATAGATAAATATAAATTAATGCAGATGAATAGGAAAAAGAATCTTGTAATGTTTGAATACTCCATTAGTAGTGTAGCGCCTGACAGTCACGTCGATTAAACATTTGGGCGTGATATTGCAGAGCGACATGAAGTGGGACAAGCGTGTAATGGCAGTTGTGGGCAAGGCGTACAGTCGTCTGCGGTTCATTGGTAGAATTTTGGGAAGATGTGGTTCATCTGTGTAGGAGACCGCTTATAAAACTCTAATACGAGCTATTCTTGAGTAGTACTCGAGCGTTTGGGATCACTATCAGGCCGGATTGAGGGAGCACATATAAGCAATTGAGAGGCGGCCTGCTAGATTTGTTACTGGTAAGTTTGATCATCACGCAAGTGTTACAGAAATGCTTGAGAAACTCTGGTGGGAGTCTCTGGAGGAAAGGAGGCGTTCTTTTCGTGAATCGCTACTTAGGAAATTTATAGAACCAGCATCTGAGGCTGACTGCAGTACTATTTTACTGCCGCCAACTTATATTTCGCCGAAAGACCACAAAGATAAGAGTTTAGGGCTCGTACAGAGGCGTATAGGCAGTCATTTTTCCCCCGTTCTGTTTGGGAATGAAACAGGGAGAGAAGGTGCTAGTTGTGGTACGAGGTACCCTCCGCCACACACCGTATTCTGGATTGCGGAGTATGTATGTAGACGTAGGTCATCACGATGCCGGAGGTAGCCATGTGTCACCCCAGCGTGGCCAATGCGGAGCAGACTGAACCACAGAGTCCCTGCGAGAGGGCCACACATTCGTTGTCTCCTTAATGGCACGCAGTTTTTATGTCTACTGTGGTTATGCCCTACCGTCTCCCAAAGCTCCAAAACCTTGCGGCGTAGTACTGAACGCAGGTCAGTTGCAGAAAAGCCTATCTCTATACGCGGATTCCGCGTAGCCTGTTTGGCCAGCCTATCGGCAAGTTTGTTGCCTGGGATTCCGACGTGACCTGGGGTCCAGACAAATACCACTGAACTGCTGGACCGTTCCAGGCCGTAGATGGACTCTTGGGTGGTCCCTACCGAAGGATGACGAGGGTAGCACTCGCCAATAGCTTGTAGGCTGCTTAAGGAGTCGGTACACAGCTAAGGTGGACTTCCCAGCCAAGATCGCTTGTAAATAATCTTTATATTGTCACCAGCTTCGTAAGCATAGTTACTGAATATCTGAACAAAGATTTTGTACATGGCTGCGCTTTCAGAGACCGTGAGTAGTTATAATTAAAAGAAAACAGCCCTCTGTCACTAATTTTTTACGAATTACCGGGGTTTCGACACTGCTAGGAATGTCTTCCTCAGAATTTACACCAAAGAATGGTCTAACATTGTCACAGAATTATGACTAAAAACGTATGATACAAATTATAAGTACGGAATTATCGTGAAAGGCTGGCAGTACTTATGTCATTTATAAAATAATAAGTCAAAAGGGCATTAGTCACTAAGATCTAAACATTCTTGGTGGTGTCGTTTGTACTATATCGTGTCTCCCTACCACTTTCGCGCAACGACGTTCTGAGTGTGTTTTTTAGGGAATTAACTAGTTTGAAACTGGGACCTGTTGCTGGTAAGGAGACGCCAGACCACACATGACACGTAGAATTCAGAAGAGTTCAGTGAGACTAGCGATGATATAACCAAATACTAAATGATCTCAGCGTCAGCTCCACTGCACTCCCTGTAAAAGAATCTTAATACTAACTAAATTTAGTGGAAGGGGTTCAAGGCTTTCCTATTTTTAGTTAGCTGGTAAATTAACGTCGAAAAAGCAGTTAAGTTTACCATTGGAAATTTTATTCTACTCACAAAACATCGTTTATAAATTGCACTATTGATAAAAGGAAATGTTTTAATACAGGATGGTAAAAACCAACTGCGTTCAACAAAAATGTGAACGAATATTCCCTAAATGGGTTTCCAAGTTCTACAATCGATCGAAGGATGACCTATGCCATATCACATCTATAATCTCGGTTTAATTTAAGTTTCACAAAAGAGAAAACTATCAAAATGGTCAACAACTATAAAAATGGTCTACAGTGACCCTCAATTATCTTTAATTACTTATTTAACTTGTAAATTACAGTGGCTGATGTGGCTTCTCAATAACTATATAAAAGAAAAATCATCGCGTTTCAGATCTTTTCTTCAAGTGGCAAATGTTAACACCATGAGTTTTAATTAACGATCGACACTAGTATTAAGCAAAAAGGGGCTGTAACAGATGAGACTTCTGCAGTTCTGAGAAGCCTTATGCGCTCAAAAATGCGGCATCGCGTGCCTTCATTGCCTTGTCTGTGTTTAAGCAGCGTCAGGGCGGCAGCGGCCGGCGCAGCAGCCATCCATCTCGCCGTCTCGGAACCAACTCTCCTCTTAACTTCCTTACTACAATTTACCGAAGTTGGTTTAAAAAACTATGGCTATGTTTTCATCTGACCAATCAGGGTCTTAATGTTAACCTTAAGACCCGCCTACAAAAATTCTGTCTATCCAATGAGAAACGTTATACTTTTCGTGGTGGGGCAATGTTTTTTAAAGTTTGCAACGTAACAGACGCTAAAAAGTCTTACGCTAAAACCTGCAGCTGGTGTGGTCCTTTTAGCGTTATCGTGAGATCTATACTGTTCTCCTGGAGGGCTCTATCTTTTAACATGGGCTGGAGAATTGTCCTAATGTAACAGACACGCGAAAAAGTCTCACGCTAAAACTTGCGGGTGGTAGGCGCCCTTTGTGTTATCGTAAGATATATACTGCTTTTCTGGAGGGCTCTAGCTTTTAACATGGGCTGGGGGTGGTCCTTGACATACCTGAGACGCGAAAAAGTCTCACGCTAAAACGTGCGGGTTGTATAGTTGTACAGGTAGGCTGGCGGCGTGGGTGCCCAGCCCCTCCCTTATCTAGCTTAACACGGTTCTGCTCTCGGCTTCTGTCCTCGTTTCTCCCCTCGGGACTGCGTCTGCCTCACGGTGGAAAGGTACGACATGCATTTAGGCATTGTTGTGTTAGTCTGTGGTATTCCATTTGCTCACTCGTTACTCGTATTACTTTGGTTAATTTAATGTCACGATTTATTCCGAGCTATGTGACATACTACTGGATTTGCTTATCATGTCAGGGTTTTCATGTAAGGTGTTGGATTTGCCTGACACCTTACAAAGATGTTTAAGATAAAAAGCTGATGGCGAGCCACTAAGGGCTGCTCGTTACTTGCGTGGTGCAGGTTGTAAACTTAAGTACTGCCAACCTTTCACGATAATTCCGTACTTATAATTTGTATCATACGGTTTTAGTCATAATTCTGTGACCATGTTGTAGACCATTCTTTGGCGTAAATTCTGAGGAAGACTCCTAGCAGTGTCGAAACCTGGTTAATTCGTTAAAAATTAGTGACCGAGGGCTGTTTTCATTTATTATCCCGTGTCTTACACCAGCTGTACAACTACTCTTTCTAGAACATTGCTAGGTATGAGAGGAGACGAGATGAACCGAGAGTCGGCAAGTGTAAGTCAAAACCACAGTACAGCGAGTAATTTGCGAGAGACTTATGTACCTCATTATCCACTACCGTGGACTTCATTGCAGCCAGAGTATCATTAGGTTGGCTAGGAAATTCACTTCAAGCCATCAGTATGTGGTTAAAAGAAATCTACATGATTACTCTGCATTTCACATTTAAGTGTTTGGCAGAGGGTTCATCGAACCACAATCATACTATCTCTCTACCATTCCACTCCCGAACAGCGCGCGGGAAAAACTAACACCTAAACCTTTCTGATCGAACTGATTCATTTTATTTTGATGATCATTCCTACCTATGTAGGTTACGTTCAACAAAATATTTTCGCTTTCGGAAGAGAAAGTTCGTGATTGAAATTTCGTAAATAGATCTCGCCGCGACGAAAAAGTCTGCTTTAATGACTTCCATCCCAACTCGCGTATCTTATCTGCCACACTCTCTCCCCTAATACGTGATAATACAAAACGAGCTGCCCTTTTTTGCACCCTTTCGATGTCCTCCGTCAATCCCACCTGATAAGGATCCCACACCGCACAGCAATACTCTAACAGAGGACGAACGCGTTTAGTGTAAGCTGTTTCTTTAGTTGACTTGTTGCAACTTCTAAGTGTCCTTCCAATGAAACGCAACCTTTGGCTCGCCTTCCCCACAATATTATCTATGTGGTCTTTCCAACTGAAGTTGTTCGTAATTTTAACCCCCAGGTACTTAGTTGAATTGACAGCCTTGAGAATTTATCGAGTAATCGAATTCCAACGGATTTCTTTTGGAACTCATGTGGATCATCTCACACTTTTCGTTATTTAGCGTCAACTGCCACCTGACACCATACAGCAATCTTTTCTAAATCGCTTCGCAACTGATACTGGTCTTCGGATGACCTTACTAGACGGTAAATTACATCATCTGCGAACAGTCTAAGAGAACTGCTCAGATTGTCACCCAGGTCATTTATATAGGTCAGGAACAGTAGCTGTCCCAGGACGCTTCCCTGGGGAACACCTGATATCACTTCAGTTTTACTCGATGATTTGCCGTCTATTACTACGAACTGCGACCTTCCTGACAGGAAATCACGAATCCAGTCGCACAACTGAGACGATACCCCATAGCTCCGCAGCTTGATTAGAAGTCGCTTGTGAGGAACGGTGTCAAAAGTTTTCCGGAAATCTAGAAATACGGAATCAACTTGAGATCCCCTGTCGATAGCGACCATTACTTCGTGCGAATAAAGAGCTAGCTGCGTTGCACAAGAGCAATGTTTTTTGAAGCCATGCTGATTACGTGTCAATAGATCGTTCCCTTCGAGGTGATTCATAATGTTTGAATACAGTATATGCTCCAAAACCCTACTGCAAACCGACGTCAATGATATAGGTTTGTAGTTAAATGGATTACTCCTACTACCCTTCTTGAACACTGGTGCGACCTGCGCAATTTTCCAATCTGTAGGTACAGATCTATGGGTGAGCGAGCGGTTGTACATGATTACTAACTAGGGAGCTATTGTATCAGTGTAATCTGGAAGGAAACTAATCGGTATACAACCTGGACCTGAAGACTTGCCCCTATCAAGCGATTTGAGTTGCTTCGCAATCCCTAAGGTATCAACTTCTAAGAAACTCATGCTAGCAGATGTTCGTGTTTCAAATTCTGGAATATTCCATTTGTCATCCCTGGTGAAGGAATTTCGGGGAACTGCGTTCAATAACTCCGCTTTAGCGGCACAGTCGTCGGTATCAGTGCCGCTTGTGTACTTTACATACGACCAGAATTTCTTCGGATTTTCTACCAAATTTCGAGACAATGTTTCGTTGTGGAACCTATTAAAGGCATCTCGGATTGAAGTCCGTGCCAAATTTCGCCGTGTGCAAATTTTAGCCAATCTTCGGGATTACGCGTTCTTCTGAACTTCGCATGCTTAATCGCTACAAGTTTTTTCGTACGTATTTAGTAAGTGCCTCTATAAATCTTAGAAAGTGCAGCGATCCTCTCCTTTGAAGGAAACTAAAAACAAGAAATGAACCTCGTTTCGCACAGTTCATGCATTGGAAATTACTGATGTTTACCAAAGAATTAGTGACAGCAGCGTATTTTTTTAAGTCAGCATTTAACAACTATGAAAACTTATTTTTACAGTTGTTAAATGCTGCACATAAAAATTTACACTGAACGTTTCTCATTTCATCTAATGTTAACACGGCGATTGGTAGCGTCGTCTTCAACTGTCATTCTTTTATGACAAAAATACTAACAATGCACAGCGCTGATAGCAACAATCTGCACAACAGTACGAAAATCGACGCGATTCGAACACATCTTAATTCACTGTTGCTTCGAAATATATTTTCGTATCACGGAAATATTGGCAAAAAAATGTCCATATATGGCGGTGTAGGTTCAAAAACTAAGTCACTATGGCGTCTGCTCTGTTCCTGCCAGCGACGAATCATAATATCCGTGCCACGAAAGCATGACACCTATAATACGAAAGAATTTATTATGCGCGAGTAATATGCAAGCTTCTGACGACGTCAAGGTAGCTGGCTTTACGTTTCGGTCTAACCAGAATACCGCGCAACGCTACGGGGAAATCATTCAGTGAAACCTAAATCCCATAAAATAATTAAACATAGTAAGTAGCCCATTATAATACCAGAGGCATGATATCTCTCCAGGACTTCGGATAGTTGAACCAAACAGATGAGATTTATGATTATAATGCACAGAAATTGTAGTGTCACGTTTGATGGTTTTTGTAAACTTGCGTCCTACGTCCTTGTTTTGATTCAGTGGCATTTTAAAACTTTTTCGAATACTTGTGCCAGAAATTCAGTGGAAGCTGTACTAAGCGTGCATGAGAATGAAATTGAACAACCAAATATGGCACGATTTTCCTTTGGTTCCATGTTCCAAATCTCCGCGGTAACTAAGAAGCAGCTAATTATTAAGCATTACAGGCGCAAATTTAACACACAAAGCCACTTTCTTTCGCAGCGACCCTAATTCAGTTTTCGTCGCAGAACACCATCCACATCAGGTACCGGCTATTCTCTCATGTACCAGTAACTAGTGATGTCCTTTGCAACAATAAAGCGGCTGATGTTGTGGACACCATAATTTCTGCGTCATACAATATGGTTACTGACATTACAAAGTAAAGACACCGATCATCAAATTAATTCTAAGAACATTAAAGCAATGAAACAGCGGCAGGAATCCGGTGGTTTTGGGCGCGGACAAACCATTCCAACAAAGTACGTAGTACAACATTCGAAAAAGCATTACATTTCACTTCACCCACATCCCAAAACTAGACATCGATGCGACGAAAGCAGCACTAGCTCCGAAAGTTGGTACCGAAATCTTCACGTGCCAGATATTCCTGAAACGAAACCCACATAACCAAAACTCGCTCCAAAAACCAAAGAAACCACCTACATGGTTCGAACGAGGTCCACAATATCAAAAAATCAAGACGCTTTTATCTTATCTAAAATCTAACGTTAGTGTAATTGCTGGGACATTCTCCAAGGTACCCACGAATCTTAACTCATCGTTAACTGCAATCAATAATACAACAAATTTCATGAAAAGGCTCCACGAACACGTGTAGCCAGTCAGAGCAACAGTCCACACAAATACACGCACCGTACTTCTTAAAACTTACACACACACACACACACACACACACACACACACACACACACACACACAAAAGAGAGAGAGAGAGAGAGAGAGAGAGAGAGAGAGAGAGACCATGACCTGAAACGCAGCAACTTGAGGTTTGTTTGAACAGTTACCAGAAAGCACCAAACAGGCTGTACTGCGCATGCGCAGCTACGATGACGTAGCCAGCCCGTGCTTGGTGCTTGCTCTGCTCATACAATTTTCGTCGTATTTCTGGTGGGCCATCACGTGACAATGTGTAGCCGTGCCGCCCGTGTGGCATGTTGCTGAGAGGACATACTGAGTTGTACTTAGAGCAATTGTTTTATCATATCCCACACAAAGGATGCAAATAAGGAAGCAGTTCTTGGCAAAATATTTCAAAAGTAGACTCCACAGCCCGAAGTACCATAAAATTTTGCTATGGGGTGACTGACAGATTTTTTTTTAAATTCTGTACTCTGCAATATTGTTATGTAGCATTTCCAACAGGTTTACATCTACACAGCACTGCAAAAAGCTACTAGGATGGAATACAAATTACTTGCAACAAAAGAAGAGACAGTGTCTTGTGTAGCTTACACCGGAATATAGGACAATAAATTTCATGACTATTTCAAAATGTGAAAAAATTAACATGGTTGTCTGAGGCAAAGAAACTGTACAACTGACAGTTTCTATTCTACTCTAGGAATAAATATGAAGCCATGTGGGGAGTTAGAGCGATAAAACATGGTATGCTGCCAGTCTAAAATTTAGCATAGAATGGTATTCTATACATTTAAGACGTAAACACACATTAAGAAATATCTTCAGGCCCAGAGGAAGTACTAGACAAGTGCCTTGTGATCGAAAAACACTTTCACAGAAGGCAGATCTATAAAAATTCTGCTACAGCTGTCATATTTGAAACAAAATATTTAGTTCAAAACTACTGACCGAATTTGCCTACTTATCTTCAAGTCAATGTTTACGTATGTTCCTACGTATATAGCATTAAGAGCATAGCGACATCGGAATTTCATAAACCATTCTAAAATGCTTCATTCCGCTCTAATTGCACATTTCTATGTCCAGATGGACTCAAGTACCTGATATTCATCTTTTCATGTTGTTCTCGTGATACCAATTTTCTTGGAGGTCTAGTACTGTATTCTCATGTTTGGTTCTTTATAGGTATAACTTCATTCGTCTCAGAAAATGAAAATTTGCACTTTAAATCGATCGAGGTTGAAAGTAGCCAATAGCGCGGAATGAAACTTTCTGCCTCGGCAGAAAAAAATTAACTGAAGCAAATTTCCTCTATGAAACAGAAATAGCTTCATTAATACATTAATGGTTGATTGTTAATAAGTAAATAATATAAAATCATAAAATTGATACTACTAATTTTGGTCTTTCATGGTTATGAGAATGTATATTAATTCACTTGATGGCTCCCGACCACAGAAATCTGTTTCGTTTTCATTTGACGTGGGAGCTGTAAACGAAGACACGAAACATATACACGGGTCACATGGGGAAGGACCCCCACTATAACTCGGCTTACTCTGCGCATGCGCGAATCTGGCAGCTTAGGCGCGCCAGGAAAATTTTTCCGGGTAGCATCTGGCAACTTGCTGCTACTGCTCATACGGCAAACAGCCACGCTCCAAGTAGCCAGAAGCGGGAGGAAGGTCAGCTCTGCGCATGCGTGTACGAGCCCGCTGGCAACGGCTCACAAGAAGCTTTAGTTTAACTTTTCGAATTTCCCGTAAACATTCCACTTGCCTCACTAGCCCTTCGCTGTCATAAGATCAGATAGCTGGAGCCTTGTCAACATTTGTCAGCCACTGCGCAAGCAACGCCACACTAGTTTCCTTGACGAGACGAGCACATGCAAACAATTAGTCTCCATCTAACAACGTTAGACTAACAATTCCAAGCCCAGAAACTAAGCTGCAGTCAATACTTATCGGCACTATAGTTTAACTCACTACAAATCTCCAAAACAATTCCAGTACGAGCCAGACCTTGGTACAAGACTTTACCAACACACCAATGACACACTAACCACACTCAACAGCATATTCGAATAGGCCATAAAATAAAAATGCCCTCTTCAAACAAGATTTATTGTTAATACCTCTGCAACAATGACTTTACAACAGTCACGTCATGGGTCCAAAGTCGAATACCGGCACCGCTCGTTTCTGTTTCAACTGGACTTCGTAAAAATATAGTCAAAAGAAATCTTGCCACAGGGGTTTATCGTACGTATTGAGCAAATACCTCTGAAGTTTAGGGCTGCAGTAAACTTTTCCTTTCATGGAGATAAACGAAAGTCATTTCTTACAGTTCTTACACTAAAAAGTTTAGGAGATACGATTAAGAACTATGGCATCTACGTTATCAAATGCTACACAATTTACAATGCACTTGGCTCGTTTTACCAGATCGTGAACTCGTTAACAAGGCGATTTGATAGTGTTACTTTGGGCAATCCTTTTATGGAAAGATAACACTTCACACCCGTGATAGCAACAATCTACACAACAAATAACTCGAAAACAATCGACACGATTCAAACATGTCTTAACACACTGCTGATACAAAATAAGTTTTCGTAGCACGGGAAATTCAGTGTAAAAATATCCACATATGTAGTTTCAATTTCAGAAAGTTGCAACTTACGTTGTCTGCTCTATTTCCTGTCAACGGCTAAATCACATCACATGACACCCACAAGAAATAAAATTTGTGATGTGCGAATAGTATGTTAGCTTCTCAAGACATAAAGCTTGCTGGCTTTCAAGTTTCATTCTATCCAGGATATCGTCCAGCAATATTGGCATATCGTTCAGCACAACCTTAATTACATAAATAATCAAAATATTGAACAGAACATACGTCTGTTACACAGTCAGAGGCATGACATCGCGCAAAGATTTTGGCAGGGAAAACTAAGAAAGATGAAATGTTCTATTATAATGTTACGAAGCTTGAGTGTCGAATTTGATTGGTTTCGTAGTGTCCTACGTATAGAAGCAGCTTTTTTTTCCTTCATTTAGCTGCGGCATGCTCAGAAACTAGGTTTTGGAGCAACTTAGGTGCGAGAAAAGTTGAAAAAGATTAAACAACCGAATACCGAATCAATTTTCTTCAATTCTACGCTATTCCGTTAACTCACGATAAATAACAAGCAGTTAGTTATTAAGCATCACACGAAGCCACAGCTTTCGTTTGTAGCAACCCTTTAACTTTTGTAACAGAATAACACCCCCATCAGATACCGGCTATTCTCACATATTCATGCGTTACGAGTGACGCAGAATACCACACAAAACCCTCCGAACAGCAATGCGCCGATATTTGTGATTCTCGTAAATAATAGAAGATGGCTCACCTGTCCTTCGTAAACACGCAGAAAACAAATCGACGTCACGCTCTCCTTTCAGCTTCTATCCACGCTTCTCTGTGTGTAGCTAGGGCGAACCTGTTTGTGTATCGTCATACTATATCGATCATGCAGGGTTTTCTATCGACCTCTGTAGTCATTCGCTTTCAGTGTGCTGCTAGTTCGACTTTTTCTCTGCTTCCTTTGCATGCAACAGATCTTCCGAAAGACGAAAACCGGATTTATAAAACCGTTTTTCGCTGTCGTGTATACATGTTAAGGTCTGAAGCGGATTTGCTAGCCCGGTTAAACATGGCGGCTGGAAGAAAAGCTGTTACAGTTTCTGATTTATAGTCAGGACAAAAGCTACTTCTATTCAGACGACGTATACACAGCTTCAGTCTAATACTTCTATTTATCCTTCACTGTGTAAAAAGTCACTACACCCATATTAACCGAAAATTTTAAAAAGCAAAACGAAATCTGATAGGCCAAGCAACCGGTTTTGATTGCCTTTACATGGGTGCCTTATCGATTGTGAAATTGGAAAACCGGCAACCAGAAGCGGTTTTGAACTGTTTACATGGCCACCCAAACTGGGTATTGGGAAATCGGTCTAAGATATCCAGGTTTGGAAGCCGAATGTAAACGAGGCGAATACAGTATGTTTGCTGCATTTGAGAGCATAATGAAGGATAAGCTGAAAGATTTCAGCACTGATACGTAGGACCACTTTCGCGGGCATTGAGCTTCGCAAGAGGAAATAGAGGGACTTACTACACAGTTGAAGCGCATAAGCTGTTCGTTTTCGGTGAGAACAAGCGCTGGCCACCCGAAATATTGATCATTCAGAAGTAAATGAGTAAGTGTCTTGTTTAACTAGGTTTTTGCTGAACTGTATTGCTCCATGCAAATAAATGTGTTTACTGTTCTCTGTATATTGAAAAATATTACGGGGTGCTCACCGGTGCCATATGGACGTGAAGATGCATGTTTCGAATACAGAAAGAACGTCTGCTGGTCTTCAAGAAAGCTAACAGAGTTAGTTATAGCTAATCAAATGCAGGGTGTTCATTTGGTCGAGAAGACAGTCCGTTTCGTTGGCTATATCGAGGTAGTTAATCGTACTTTTTGACCACTTCGTCACAAATATTTTCTCCTTTTGTCCACGATTATTCTTTAACACAATGAAAGGAAATTTAGAGATGCGATTTTTCCGATATCATTAACAACTGAAAATGTGAGCCACCGAGTTTGCGCGCTCAGTCCCAAGTGCCGAGAGAATAACGAGATTTCTGTTCCAGACAACATGATTTGTAAAATCGAGTGGTTCTTTTTTTCCTTAATCTGTAAAATATAGCTCAAGCTAACATTATTATGCATACCATTTATCACGTTACTTTATTTGGTTACAAAAAAGTTACACGTTTCGACTGATTCTTAGAATTGATTTGTGCATATAGTCCCATAATTAACTGTTAATAATCTTTACAAACATTTCTACTGATATATGGTGTCTTTTCTGTCAGACATGTTCGTAGGAGCAAACACCACCGGCGCCGGCGCTTCAGTCCGGAACCGCGCGACCGCTAAGATCGCAGGTTCGAATCCTGCCTCGGGCATGGATGTGTGCGATGTCCTTGGGTTAGTTAGGTTTAAGTAGTTCTAAGTTCTAGGGTACTGATGGCCTCAGATGTTAAGTCCCACAGTGCTCAGAGCCATTTGAACATTTTTTTTTTGTTCCTTTCTTCGACGATTCTGCAGAGAACTTCCTCATTTTTTATCAGTCCACCTAATTGTCTACTTTTTACGTAGCACCACATCTCGATCGCTTCCATTCTCTTCTGTTTCGGTGTTCCCACTGTTCATGACTTACTACCATACAATATTGCGCTCCAAAATTCATTTCTGCAAGCGGTCAGGGGTTTAAAACAACGATATCTTCACACGCGATTGCTCAGTTACGTCTGTGGAAGGAAAAAGTTCCTGCAAGAACGGGACCAACGACGACTGAAGAGAATCGTTCGACTTGACAGAAGTGCAACCCTTCCGCAAATTGCTGCAGGTTTCAGTGCTGGGCCATCAGCAAGTGTCAGTGTGCGAAACATTCAACCAAACACCGTCGATAAGGGCTTTCGGAGCCGAAGGACCACTCGTGTACCCTTGATGACTGCACGACACAAAGCTTTGCGCCTCGCCTGGGTCCTTCAACACCGACATTGGACTGTCGATGACGGTGTAACCTCCCAACAGTAAAAATATTACGTATATAACATTCACATTTAGTGTAACCTCGCAACAAATTATTATTCCGTAATCACGCAAAAAAAGTGACTAACCTCTTAATAAAATTGTGACTCATGTATAACCTTTTAATAATTAACTTACTGTGAATCTAAACTGGTAAATTTTGGACGTCAACAGTGCTGCGTCATGGTCCTGAAAGATCATTCTGAATAAATCGAAAATTCTTACCTCAAATGAAGTCGCCAGATAACGCGTATGTATCTGCAACTATAAGAAATCTTTCTGGAGAAAATATTTTATGAAAAATAAGGATTTCAGCCGCCTCCAGGCATTGAAATAAATCATGGTATGCACATCAACAGGATTCAGAAAGGAAAGTCAGTGAAGTTATTTAGTGAGCATATACCAGTTGGGGTTGGGGCCATTCAGGTCAAGTACCAGCTGTCGTCGGTATCTGGACGAGCCGTCTTTATTTATTTATTTACTTATTTATTTTAAGTATAAACCGTGACTACATGCTACGCTCCGTTAAAAGTTTCTCAACAAGACTAATTCAATTCGTACACGAAAGGTAGAACAGACTACACAGTAGTGCACAATCCACACAGATATTTGCTCGGGATTACCTATACTTCATCAAAACGTACAGTCTATTGAAAATAAAATACATCAGATTGGAAACGAATATATATCTTAGAACAGCAGAGTGGTACTTATTACGGAGCACTGATGTAGAGACATTGTACACTGCTTGACAACTGCTAAGGAACAGCTCATACCTGGTACGGAACAACTGGAAATTGCTACGGAACAACCAACTGCTACGAAACGCACGTCTAGTGATAGTAAAAGGAAATGTAGAGGGTGGGGCTTGTGATCGAACGCTCTGTATGCGTTCGACAATTCATGCACTACGCTGATTGACAGAGGGTGTCTTGAAGCCTATTTGTGCGATATATTGTGTGGTATGTCAACATGTCTCGAGACATCATCTGAGTGCTTACGAGTCTGGTCAAGCAGCTGCATGACTCGAAGCCCCTCAAAGTGTCACTACTATGGCCACGATTATTGGCGTGTCCAAAAGTCTCATCTCGCGATTAAAAGAGGCTCCAGAAGGTGGAAAAACTATGCGAAAGTTTGTCGTTGGTCGTGGATGGACCACCACACCGCAACAGGATCGATACGCTGCCCTAATGGCGAAATGGAACGGACATTTCAATCTTAGGCAGACAGCTACAGACCTTGCAGCCGATTCTGCGTTTCGTGTGACTCAACACTGCCAAAAATGTCTTGTTCTTTAGCAACTGTCAAGCAGTGCAATAATACAGAAAATACTGCAATCGTCATATGAATGTGCAAACAGGTGTTGTAGGACTATCTACGGATCACGTATTTAGATCACGGTCGATACACCTTTTAAAGCTAGAGGAGATCTGATCACAATTAGTATAAATAGACATTGTAAATAGATGATGCATACAATCGAAGTTAGACATCCGTAACAAGTTTTGTGTGCGTTTGCTCTTCTTCATCTGCTGCTGCATATCCACTAATAGATGTTTGTCTACATGTACATATATACTTATATACTCCGCCAGCCACCAAGCGGTGTGTGGCGGAGGGCACTATTCGCGCCAAAATCATTTCCCCCCCTCTGTTCCCCTCGCTAGAGAAAAACGACTGTCTGAACGCCTCAGCACGAGATCTAATTTCCGTTATCTTTGAATGGTGATCATTGCGCGATTTGAAAGTTGGTGATAGTAATATATGGTTTACATCCTCAGCGAAGATCGGAATTTGGAATTTAGTGAGCAGTCCCTTCGTTTAGCGCGTTGTCTATCTGAAAGTGTGTCCCACTTCAATCTTTCTATGAGATTTGTAACGCTTCGCGATGGCTGAATGTACGTCACGAATCTTACCTCTCTTCTTTGGACATTCTCAATATCTGAATCAGACCCAATTGGTAAGGGTCTAATGTTGTTGTTATGGGTTCAGTCCAGAGACTGGTTTGATGCAGCCCTCCATGCTACTCTATCCTGTACAAGCTTCGTCATCTCCCAGTACCTACTGCAACGTACATCCTTCTGAATCTGTTTAGTGTATTCATCTCTTGGTCTCCCTTTACGATTTTTACCCTCCACGCTGCCCTCCTATACAAAATTGGTGATCCCTTGATGCCTCAGAACATGTCCTACCAACCGATCCCTACTTCTAGTCAAGTTGTGCCACAAATTTCTCTTCTCTCGAATTCCATTCAATACCTCCTCGTTAGCTATGTGATCTACCCATCTAATCTTCAGCATTCTTCTGTACCACCACATTTCGAAAGCTTCTATTCTCTTCTTGTCCAAACTATTTATCGTCCATGTTTCATTTCCATACATGGCTACACTCCATACAAATACTTTCAGAAATGACTTCCTGACACTTAAATCTATACTCGATGTCAACAAATTTCTCTTCTTCAGAAACGCTTTCCTTGCCATTGCCAGTCTACATTTTATGTCCTCTCTACTTCGACCATCATCAGTTATTTTGCTTCCCAAATAGCAAAACTCATTTACTACTTTAAGCTTCTCATTTTCTAATCTAATTCCCTCAGCATCACCCGATTTAATTCGACTACATTCCATTATCCTCGTTTTGCTTTTGTTGATATTCATCTTATATCCTCCTTTCAAGACACTGTCCATTCCGTTCAACTGCTCTTCCAGGGCCTTTGCTGGCTCTGACAGAATTACAATGTCATCGGCGAACCTCAAAGTTTTTATTTCTTCTCCATGGATTTTAATTCCTACTCCGAATTTTCCTTTTGTTTTCTTTACTGCTTGTTCAATATACAGATTGAATAACATCGAGGAGAGGCTACAACCCTATCTCACGCTCTTCCCAATCACTGTTTCCCTTTCATGCCTTTCGACTCTTATAACTGCCATTTGCTTTCTGTACAAATTGTAAACAGCATTTCGCTCCCTGTATTTAACCCCTGCGACCTTCAGAATTAGAAAGAGAGTATTCCAGTCAATGTTGTCAAAAGCTTTCTCGAAGTCTACGTAGGTTTGCCTTTCCTTAATCTATTTTATAAGATAAGTCGTAGGTGCAGTACTGCCTTCATGTGTTCCAACATTTCTACGGAATCCATACATCTTCCCCGAGGTCAGCTTCTACCAGTTTTCCCACTCTTCTCTAAGGAATTCGTGTTAGTATTTTGCAGCCGTTACTTATTAAACTGATAGTTCTGTAATTTTCACTTCTGTCAACAACTGCTTTCTTTGGGATAGTGATTATTATATTCTTCTTGATGCCTGAGCTATTTCGCCTGTCTCATACGTCTTGCTCACCAGATGGTAGAGTTTTGCCAGGACTGGCCGTCATTAGTTCTAATGGAATGTTGTCTACTCCCGGGGCCTTGTTTCGACTCAGGTCTTTCATTGCTCTGTCAAACTCTTCACGCAGTATCATATCTCCTATTTCATCTTCGTCTACATTCTCTTCCATTTCTATAATATCAAGAATATCGCCCTCGTATAGGCCCTCTATATACTCCTTCCACCTTTCTGCTTTCCCTTCTTTGCTTGGAACTGGGTTTCCATCTGAGCTCTTGATATTCATGCAAGTGGTTCTCTTTTCTCCAAAGGTCTCTTTAATTTTCCTGTCAGTATCTATTTCAGCCCTAGTGATATGCGCCTCTACACCCTTACATTTGTCCTCCAGCCATCCCTGCTTAGCGATTTTGCACTTCCTGTCGATCTCATTTTTGAGATGTTTGCATTCCTTTTTGCCTGCTTCAGTTACGGCATTTTTATACACTCCTGGAAATTGAAATAAGAACACCGTGAATTCATTGTCCCAGGAAGGGGAAACTTTATTGACACATTCCTGGGTTCAGTTACATCACATGATCACACTGACAGAACCACAGGCACATAGACACAGGCAACAGAGCATGCACAATGTCGGCACTAGTACAGTGTATATCCACCTTTCGCAGCAATGCAGGCTGCTATTCTCCCATGGAGACGATCGTAGAGATGCTGTATGTAGTCCTGTGGAACGGCTTGCCATGTCATTTCCACCTGGCGCCTCAGTTGGACCAGCGTTCGTGCTGGACGTGCAGACCGCGTGAGACGACGCTTCATCCAGTCCCAAACATGCTCAATGGGAGACAGATCCGGAGATATTGCTGGCCAGGGTAGTTGACTTACACCTTCTAGAGCACTTTGGGTGGCACGGGATACATGCGGACGTGCATTGTCCTGTTGGAACAGCAAGTTCCCTTGCCGGTCTAGGAATGGTAGAACGATGGGTTCGATGACGGTTTGGATGTACCGTGCACTATTCAGTGTCCCCTAGACGATCACCAGAGGTTTACGGCCAGTGTAGGAGATCGCTCCCCACACCATGATGCCGGGTGTTGGCCCTGTGTGCCTCGCTCGTATGCAGTCCTGATTGTGGCGCTCACCTGCACGGCGCCAAACACGCATACGACCATCATTGGCACCAAGGCAGAAGCGACTCTCATCGCTGAAGACGACACGTCTCCATTCGTCCCTCCATTCACGCCTGTCGCGACACCACTGGAGGCGGGCTGCACGATGTTGGGGCGTGAGCGGAAGACGGCCTAACGGTGTGCGGGACCGTAGCCCAGCTTCATGGAGACGGTTGCGAATGGTCCTCGCCGATACCCCAGGAGCAACAGTGTCCCTAATTTGCTGGGAAGTGGCGGTGCGGTCCCCTACGGCACTGCGTAGGATCCTACGGTCTTGGCGTGCATCCGTGCGTCGCTGCGGTCCGGTCCCAGGTCGACGGGCACGTGCATCTTCCGCCGACCACTGGCGACAACATCGATGTACTGTGGAGACCTCACGCCCCACGTGTTGAGCAATTCGGCGGTACGTCCACCTGGCCTCCCGCATACCCACTATACGCCCTCGCTCAAAGTTCGTCAACTGCACATACGGTTCACGTCCACGCTGTCGCGGCATGCTACCAGTGTTAAAGACTGCGATGGAGCTCCGTATGCCACGGCAAACTGGCTGACACTGAGGGCGGCGGTGCACAAATGCTGCGCAGCTCGCGCCATTCGACGGCCAACACCGCGGTTCCTGGTGTGTCCGCTGTGCCGTGCGTGTGATCATTGCTTGTACAGCCCTCTCGCAGTGTCCGGAGCAAGTATGGTGGGTCTGACACACCGGTGTCAATGTGTTCTTTTTTCCATTTCCAGGAGTGTATTTTCTCATTTCATCAAATAAATTCAATATCTTTTCTGTTACCCAAGGGTTTCTATTAACCCTCGTCTTTTTACCTACTTGATCCTGTGCTGTCTTAACTATTTCATTTCTCAAAGCTACGCATTCTTCTTCCACTGTATTTTTTTCCCCCATCCTTGTCAATCGTTCCCTAATGCTCTCTCTGAAGCTCTCTACAACCTCTGGTTCTTTTAGTTTATCCAGGTCGCGTCGCCTGAAATTCCCTCCTTTTTGCAGTTTCTTCAGTTTTAATATACAGTTCATAGCCAATAGATTGTGGTCAGAGTCCACATCTGCCCCTGGAAATGTCTTACAATGTAAAACCTGGTTCCTGAATCTCCGTCATACCATTTTATAATCTATCTGAGACCTTCCAGTATCCCCAGGCTTCTTCCATTTATACAACCTTCTTTTATGACTCCTAAACCAATTTTTAGCTATGATTAAGTTGTGCTCTGTGCAAAATTCTACCAGGCGGCTTCCTCTTTCGTTCCTTAGCCCCATTCCATATTCACCTACTACGTTTCCTTCTCTTCCTTTTCCTATTATCGAATTCCAGTCACCCATGACTATTAAATTTTCGTCTCCCTCCAATATCTGAATAATTTCTTTTATCTCACATACATTTCATCAGTCTCTTCGTCATCTGCGGAACTAGTTGGCATATAAACTTGTACTACTGTGGTAGCCGTGGGCTTCGTATCTATCTTGGCCACAATAATGCGTTCACTATGCTATTTGTAGTAGCTTACCCGCATTCCTATTTTCCTATTCATTATTAAACCTACTCCTGCATTATACAGGCGAACAATACTCTAAAACGTACGAACTAACGTATTGTAAGCATTTTCCCTTGTCGAAGGACTGCATCGCTTCAGGATTCTACCAATAAATCGTAATCTAGAGTTCGGCTTACCCGTTACTTGTGTAATCTGATTGTTCCATTTGAGATCATTTCGAATAGTCACACCCAGATACTTGACGTATGTTACCGCTTTCAAAGACTGTTCATTTCTTTTTTACTCGTACGTTAATAGGGATTTTCGTTTTGTTATACGCAGTAGGCTACACTTACTAATATTGAGAGCAAGTCATTACACCATGCATTTGTTTTCTGAAAACCCTCATTGATTTGTTCACAACCTTCGTGTGATACTATTTTCCTGTAGAGTACAGCATCATCGGCAGTCTAACGCCGCTGCCAGTACCATCAACCAGATCGGTTATGTAAATCATAAAATGCAGGGGACCTATTACGCTGCCCTGGGGCACACCTAATGTTACGCTTGTTTCTTTTTAAGTCTCCCCATTCATGACGACACACTGCTCTCTGTCTGTTAGAAAACTTTCAATCCAACCGTATATGTCATCGGATAGACCGTAAACGCGTACTTTTTGGAGCATGCGACAGTGTCGAATTGAGTCGAACGCATTTCGAAAGTCGAGGAATATGGCATCAACCTGGGAGCCGGTATCTAGAGCCTGTTGCATATCATGCACAAAGAGGGCCAGCTGTGTCTCGCATTGTGATCACATTTTCCCAGTCTTCTCTTCCTCTTACAGCATGGATCAAGTCGCCGGCGTTACTCATTCCTGTTCACTGTCTGAGGCTGCGGAGCCATGACATTTTTCTCGTTTTTCGTCAAACCTTCCCCTCTGTTATCAGTTTAAGAAGGTGATACCTTTCATTTCGAATCACATGGGCTAAGTAAGCTGTGTTCTTACGTTTGATTGTCGTTAAGAGTTCGCGGTCTCTTTTTACTATTCTCAAGATCTCTTCATTTGTTTTCCTTGCTGCCCATGGTATTTTAAGTATTCTTCGATATAACCACATCTCTAATGCTTCCAACTCGTTCACAGTGTTCACTTTCAACGTCCGACTTTCCACGCTGTACAAAAGCACTGACCACACATAGCTCTTCATAAATCTAACTAGTGAACACTTTGTTGAATTTCATGAATGTACTGCGGGCCTTGTCTATTCTGCATCTGATTTCCATGTCCGATGACCAATTTTCACACAACCTCGTCCCCAAGAAGGTAAATCTATTCATCGTGTCTATGAGTTGATCATTATGAATTAATTCTGCATTTTGATGCTCACCTGGATTGCGAGTGGCTATCATAAATTTTGTCTTTTTGATGTTGTTATTGAGACTCATATTCCTGCTGTGTTCCCCCATCTACATCTACATCTAAATGGTTACTCTGCAATTCATACTTAAGTGCCTGGCAGATGGTTCACCGAACCATTTTCATACTACTTCTCTACCATTCCACTCTCGAATGGCGCGTGGGAAAAAGTAACACCTAAATATTCCCGTTAGAGCTCTGATTTCTCTTATTTTATTATGATGATATTTTCTTCCTACGTAGGTGGGAGTCAACAAAATATTTTCGCTTTCGGAAGAAAAATTTGGTGATTGAAATTTCATAAATAGATCTCGGCGCAAAGAAAACTGCCTTTGTTTCAGTGATTGCCACCGCAACTCGCGTATCATATCAGTGACACTCTCACCCCTATTGCGCGACAACACGAAACGAGCTGCCCTTTTTCGCACTTTTTCGATATCCTCCGTCAATCCTACCACGCAAGAATCCCACACCGCGCAATAATATTTAAACAGAGGACGGACAAAAGTAATGTAGGCTGTTTCTTTGGTGGGTTTGTCACATCTTCTAAATGTTCTGCCAATAAAGAGCAGTCTTTGTTTCGCCTTCCCCACAATATTATCTATGTGGTCTTTCCAACTTAAGTTGCTCGTAATTGTAATTCCTAGGTATTTAGCCGAATTGACAGCCCTTAGATTTGTGCGATTTATCATATACCAAAAAATTTTCGGATTTCTTTTAGTACTCAAGTGAATGACCTCGCACTTTTCTTTGTTTAGTGCTAATTGCCACTTTTCGCACCATACAGAAATTCTCTCTAGATCGTTTTGTAATAGGAATTGATCGTCTGATGATTTTACTAGATTGTAGATTACAGCGTCATCTGCAAACAATCTAAGGGGGCTGCTCAGATTACCACCTACATCACTTATGTAAATCAGGAACAGCAGAGGGCTTATGACATAACGTTGCGGAACGCCAGATATGACTTCTGTTCTACTCCATGATTTACCGTCTGTCACTACGAACTGTGACCTCTCTGAGAGGCAATCACGAATCCCGTCATACAACTGAGACGATACTCCATATGCACGCAATTTGATTAATAGGCGCTTGTGAGGAACGGTATCAAAAACCTTCTGGAAATCTAGGAATACGGGATTGATCTGAGATCCCTTGTCGACTGCACTCATTACTTTATGGGAATAAAGAGCTAGCAGCGTTGCACAAGAGCGATAATTTCTGAATCCGTGTTGGTTATGTATCAATAAGTCATTTTCTTCAAGGTGATTTATAATGTTCGAGTACAGTATATGCTCCAAAATCCTACTGCAAATTGAGGTCAGTGATATGAGTCTGTAATTCAATGGGTTACTCCTATTTCCTTTATTGAATATTAGTGTGACCTCTGCTGCTTTCCAGTCTTTAGGAACAGACCTTTCGTCAAGTGAGAGGTTGTATATGATTGCTAAGAAAGGCGCTATTGTGTCTGCATACTCTGAAAGGAACCTGATTGGTATACCATCTGGACCGGAAGACTTGCCTTTCTTGCCGGCCGCGGTGGTCTCGCGGTTCTAGGCGCGCAGTCGGGAACCGTGCGACTGCTACGGTCGCAGGTTCGAATCCTGCTTCGGGCATGGATGTGCGTGATGTCCTTAGGTTAGTTAGGTTTAAGTAGTTCTAAGTTCTAGGGGACTGGTGACCACAGCAGTTGAGTCCCATAGTGCTCAGAGCCATTTGAACCATTTGAACTTGCCTTTCTTAAGTGATTTGAGTTGTTTCGCAACTTCTAAGATATCTACTTTGATTTCACTCATGCTAATAGCTGTTCTGGTTTCGAATTCTGGAATATTTACTTCGTCTTCTTTTGTGAAGGAATTACGGAAAACTGTATTTAGTAACTCCGCTTTAGTGGCGCCATCATCGGTAACATTTCCACCGCTATCGCGCAGTGACACTGTTGACTGTTTTTTGCCACTGGCGTACGTCACATACGACCAGAATCTCTTTGGATTTTCTACCATATTTATATCATATTAGTTTCATTGTGGAAACTATAAAAAGCATCTCGCATTGACTTTCGCACTAAATTTCGAGCTTCCGTGAAGCTTAGCCACTCTTGGGGCTTATGCGTTCTTCTGAATTTGGCATGCTCTATTCGTTGCTGCTGCAACAGTGTTCTGACGTGTTTTGTGTACCATGGTGGATCAGTCCCGTATCTTATTAACTTACGCGGTACGAATCTATCTATTGCTGTCGATACTATATCTCTGAATTTGAGCCATATCTGGTCTACACCTACATAATTAGCTTGGAAGGAATGGAGACTATCTCTTAGAAAGCCATCAAGCGAATTTTATTTGCTGTTTTAAATATATTTTGCGTTTATTTTTAGTGGTTTTGGTTGATATGGTTTTGAGCCTCGCTACAATGACCTTGTGTTACTAATCTACATCTACATATACATTTATACTCTGCAAGCCACCCAACGGTGTGTGGCGGAGGGCACTTTACATGCCACTGTCATTACCTCCCTTTCCTGTTCCACTCGCGTATGGTTCGCGGGCAGAACTACCGGAAAGCCTCCGTGCGCGCTCGAATCTCTCTGACTTTACATTAGTGATCTCCTCGGGAGGTATAAGTAGGGGGAAGCAGTATATTCGATACCTCATCCAGAAACGCACCCTCTCGAAACCTGGACAGCAAGATACACCGCGATACACAGCGTCTGCCACTTGAGTTTGCTAAACATATCCGTAACGCTATCACGGCTACCAAATAACCCTGTGACGAAACGCGCCGCTCTTGTTTGGATCTTCTCTATCTCCTCTATCAACCCGGCCTGGTACGGATCCCACACTTATGAGCAATACTCAAGTATAGGCCGAACGAGTATTTTGCAAGCCACCACCTAGGTTGATTGACTACATTTTCTAAGGACTCTCCCAATGAATCTCAACCTGGCACCCGCCTTACCAACAATTAATTTTATATGAGCATTCCACTTCAAATCGTTCCGTAAGCATACTCCCAGATATCTTACAGAAGTAACTGCTACCAGTATTTGTTCCGCTATCATATAATCATACAATAAAGGATCCTTCTTTCTATGTATCCGCAATACATTACATTTGCTATGTAAAGGGTCAGTTGCCACTCCCTGCACCAAGTGCCTATCCGCTGGAGATCTTGCTGTATTTCGCCACAATTTTCTAATGCTGCAACTTCTCTGTATACTACAGCATCATCCGCGAAAAGCCGCATGGAACTTCCGACACTATCTACTAGGTTATTTATATATATTGTGAAAAGCAATGGTCCCATAACACTCCCCTGTGGCACGCCAGAGGTTACTTTAACGTCTGTAGACGTCTCTCCATTGAGAACAACATGCTGTGCTCTGTTTGCTACAAACTCTTCAATCCAGCCACACAGCTGATCTGACATTCCGTAGGCTCTCACTTTGTTTATCAGACTACAGTGCGGAACTGTATCGAACGCCTTCCGGAAGTCAAGGAAAATAGCATCTACCTGGGAGCCTGCATCTAATATTTTCTGGGTCTCATGAACGAATAAAGCGAGTTGGGTCTCACACTATCGGTGTTTCCGGAATCCATGTTGATTCCTACAGAGTAGATTCTGGGTTTCCAGAAATAACATGAAACGAGAGCAAAAAACATCTTCTAAAATTCTACAACAGATCGATGTCAGAGACATAGGCCTATAGTTTTGCGCATCTGCTCGACGACCCTTCTTGAAAACTGGAACTACCTGTGCTCTTTTCCAATCATTTGGAACCTTCCGTTCCTCTAGAGACTTGCGGTACACGGCTGTTAGAAGGGGGCAAGTTCTTTCGGGTAGAATCGAATTGGTATCCCGTCAGGTCCAGTGGACTTTCCTCTGTTGAGTGATTTCAGTTGCTTTTCTATTCCTCGATGTCAGCCATTTTTTCGTTCGTGCGAGGGTTTAGAGAAGGAACTGCAGTGCGGTCTTCCTCTGTGAAAGAGCTTTGGAAAAAGGTGTTTAGTATTTCTGTTTTACGCGTGTCATCCTCTGTTTCAATGCCATCATCATCCCATAGTGTCTGGATATGCTGTTTCGATCCACTTACTGATTTAACTTAAGACCAGAACTTCCTAGGATTTTCTGTAAAGTCGGTACATAGAGTTTTACTTTCGAATTCACTGAACGCTTCACGCATAGCCCTCCTTGCGCTAACTTTGACATCGTTTAGCTTCTGTTTGTCTGAGAGGTTTTCGCTGCGTTTAAACTAGCAGTGAAGCTCTCTTTGCTTTCGCAGTAGTTTCCTAACTTTGTTGTTGAACCACGGTGGGTTTTTTCCGTCCCTCACAGTTTTACTCGGCACGTACCTGTCTAAAACGCATTTTACGATTACCTTGAACTTTTTCCATAAACACTCAACATTGTCAGTGTCGGAAAAGAAATTTTCGTTTTGATCTGTTAGGTAGTCTGAAATCTGCCTCCTATTACTCTTGCTAAACAGATAAACCTTCCTCCCTTTTTTTTATATTCCTATTTAGTTCCATATTCATGGATGCTGCAACGGCCTTATGATCACTGATTCCCTGTTCTGCGCTTATAGAGTCGAAAAGTTCGGGTCTGTTTGTTATCAGTAGGTCCAAGATGTTATCTCCACGAGTCGGTTCTCTGTTTAATTGCTAATTCCTGCATCCGTCATGGCACTCTCTATTAGATCATGATTATTTGTGACTAAGAGGTCAAGTGCGTTTTCGCAACCATTTACAATTTGTGTGGGCTCATGAACTAATTGTTCAAAGTAATTATCAGAGAAAGCATTAAGTACAATTTCGGAAGATGTTTTCTGTCTACCACAGGCTTTGAACGTGTATTTTCGCCAAAAAATCGAGGATAGATTGAAGTCTCCACTAATTATAACTGTATGAGTGAGGTACTTATTTGTAATGAGATTCAAGTTTCCTTTGAACCGTTCAGCTATTATATCATCTGAGTCGGGGGCCAGTAGAAGGAGCCAATTATTATTTTAGTGTGGCTGTTGAGTATAACCTCGAACCATAGTAATTCGCAGGAACTATTTATTTCAACTTCATTACAAGATAAACTACTACCAACAGACACAAACACACCACCACCTACTTTATTTAATCTATCCTTTCTGAACACGGTTTGCACCTCTGTTAAAATTTCGGTAGAATTTATCTCCAGCTTTAGCCAGCTTTCTGTTCCTATAACGATTTCAGCTTCAGTGCTTTCATTCAGCGCTTGAAGCTCTGGTACTTCTCCAACACAGCTACGACAATTTACAACTACAATACCGTCTGTTGCTTGACCGAATCAAGTCCACACGAAGTGGCCTTCGGCTCCATAAGGCGATAATAATGTTGTTTCGTTGAATGATTCGCACTCTGACACTTGTTGATGGCCCAGAGTTGAGATCTGCAGCGATTTGCGGAAGGGTTGCACTTCTGTCACATTCAACGATTCTCTTCGGCCGTCGTTGGTCCCGTTCCTGCGTTGAGGTCGCAGCGATGTCGGAGATTTGATGTTTTACTAGATTCCTGATATACTCTTGAAATGGTCATCGGGAAAATCCCCACTTCATCGCTACCTCGGAAATGCTGTGTCCCGTTGCTCGTGCGCCGACTATAACACCACATTCTAACACACTTAAATCTTGATAGCCTGCCATTGCAAACAGCAGTAACCTACAGCCGACAACTGCAGATTGCTGCCTGTCCCGCCCGCCAGAACATTTATGTACCGGGTGATCAAAAAGTCGGTATAAATTTGAAAACCTAATAAACCACGGAACACTGTAGATAGAGAGGTAAAAATTGACACATGTGCTTGGAATGACATGGGGTTTTATAAGAACCAAAAGAAACACCTCATATTGCTAGACGCGTGAAAGATCTCTTGCGCGCGTCGTTTGGTGATGATCGTGTGCTCAGCCGCCACTTTCGTCATGCTTGGCCTCCCAGGTCCCCAGACCTCAGTCCGTGCGATTATTGGCTTTGGAGTTACCTGAAGTCGCAAGTGTATCGTGATCGACCGACATCTCTAGGGATGCTGAAAGACAACATCCGACGCCAATGCCTCACCATAACTCCGGACATGCTTTACAGTGCTGTTTACAACATTATTCCTCGACTACAGCTATTGTTGAGTAATGATGGTGGACATAATGAGAATTTCCTGTAAAGAACATCATCTTTGCTTTGTCTTACTTTGTTATGCTAATGATTGCTATTCTGATCAGATGAAGCGCCACCCGGTATATAAAAACAACAGCTGTCCTATCGCACTTCCCTGGGGCACTCCTGGTGAAACCGTTGTCTCTGACGAACACTCGCTGTCAAGGACAACATATAAGGGTCTATTACTTAAGCAGTCTTCGAGCCATTCAGGTATCTTGCACCTGTTCCATAAGCTTGTATCTTCGTTAAAGCCTGCAGTGGGACACCGTGTCAAATTGTTGTCTTATATAAACGCTGCCGACTGCAGCGCCGTATTCTACCTGTTTACATCTCTCTGTATTTGAATACGCATACCTATACCAGTTTCTTAGGCGCTTCTGTGTAGATCGAGGGAAAAACGACAGTCTATAAGCCTCCATATAAGCCCGAATTTCTCATATCTTTTCTTCGTGGTCCTCATACGAAATATATGTTAGCGGTAGTAGAATCATTCTGCGGTCAGCTTCAAATGCGAGTTCTTGAAATCTTCTCAATAGCATTCCTCGAACGTCGCCTTCCCTGCAGAGATTACCATTTGAGATCCCAAAGAATCTTCGTAAAAATAAAATCTTGTGCGAACCAATTGGTAACAAATCCAGTAGCCACTTCTGAATGTCTTCAACGTCTTCCTTTAATCCGACCTGGTATGTGTTCCAAACACTCGAGCAGTAATCAAGAATATGTCAGCCAAACTCCTACACTTGGTCTCCTTCACAGATGAACCATACTTTCTCAAAATTTTCCCAATAAATCCAAGTTGCCCATGCGCCTTCCCTGCCACAATCCTCACATGCTCGTTCCATTTCACGTCGATCTGCAACGTCACGCCCGCGTGTTTAAAGTACGTGACCACGTCAAGCAGGACACTACAAATGCTGTATACGAACATAAAAAAAAAATCCAGTAGAAGAATTATTCAAAGTTAAAGTGTATCAATGTTAAGATATGCTCAAAACATAACTATATTCGATTGAAACGGATGAATTACAAGAGCAGCCCACTTCTTCTCAGCGATCACAGGCCCTGTAGACCACGCGCTGCATCAACGATCTGCTTCCACCGCCTTCTATATCTCGCAGCCTCTCTCCGTCCTTGCGGAAATTCTTAATGCTGCGATGTCCTTCTCTGTGTCATCTTTCCACCTTGTGCGGGATCGGCCCAATGGTCTTGTTGCCTGGAGAGTCCCTTCAAATGCTTTCTTGGTGATTCTGTTGTTTTCCATTCTGGCCACATGTCTAGCCCATTGCATTCTCATACGTTTTAATTTCTGGATGATAGTGGGTTGCGTCATTAACTGATAAATTTCATTGCTCTTTCGAATTCCCCATGCGCCATTCTCCAACACAGGTACCCAGATTTTTCTCATTACTTTTCTTTCGATAACGTTCAGTTTTTCTCTTTCATTCTTTGTAAGCGTCCAGCTTTCTGAACCATATAGAACTACGGGGCAGATAATATTGGTGATTGACAAAGCTTTACTTTTGAGTGGGTTGTTTAGTGAGTACAGACATCGACCCTGGGGCTATTCTTTCATTTACATTGTTATGATATTTTTACTGTTGAAACGTGAGCCAAGGTATTTAAACTGGAGAACTTCTCTGAACTTAGAGTGTTGGTCAGTTTCAAAGTAAGGATTTGGGTTTATGACTCGACCTATTTCTCTTGGTTAATCAAAAGCCCGATTTTGCTGGTACTGTGCCTGAGAGATCTGTACATGTCTTTCAATTCTTCTTCAGTTTCACTCAGCAACACTATATCATCCGCGTAAGCCGGGAGTATTACTTCACTGTCTTCGAATCAGATACCATTGTGTAGATGTAAATTACTCTCTCGGACCACTTTCTGTAATGCAAGGTTGAAGAGGACACATGAAAGAGCGTCTCCCTGTCGTAAGCCTGTTTTAATTGGAAAGGCGGGGGATATGGATCCTCTGAACTTCACTGCTGCCTGGAAGCCATCCATGCACACTAGTATCATCCTAATGATTTTACTGGGTATACTAAATTCTCGTAAGGTGTTGTAGAGGCTACTTCTGTGGATGCTGTCGAAGGCTCGCTTGAAGTCGATGAAGAGACAGTGGTTGTATTTGTTAAATTCCCACTATTTCTCAAAGATTTGTCGTATAGTAAACAAATTATCGGTTGTGTAACGGTTTGTTCGAAATCCAGGTTGGTAATCTTGAATGATGTTTCCTGTGTACGGTTTAAGTTTTTCCAGAATGGTCATTGACAGGATTTTGTACGTTATATTCAGCAAACTGATTCCTCTGTAATTTCCAAATTCCATTCGCTTTCCTTTCTTGTGTAAGGGACAAATTATCTCCGTATTGGTGCTTATACACTACTGGCCATTAAAATTACTACAACACGAAGATGACGTACTACAGACCCGAAATTTAACAGACAGGAAGAAGATGCTGCGATTGCAAATGATTAGCTTTTCAGAGCATTCACACAAGGTTGGCGCCGGTGGCGACACCTAGAACGTGCTCACGCGAGGAAAGCTTCCAACCGATTTTTCATACACCAACAGCAGTTGACCGGCGTTGCCTGGTGAAACGTTGTTGCGATGCCACGTGTAAGGAGGAGAAATGCGTACCATCACGTTTCCGACTTTGATAAAGGTCGGATTGTAGCCTATCGCGATTGCGGTTTATGATATCGCGACATTACTGCTCGCGTTGGTCAAGATCCAATGACTGTTGCAGAATATGGAATCGGTGGGTTCAGGAGGGTAATACGGAACACCGTGCTGGATCCCAATGGCCTCGTATCACTAGCAGTCGAGATGACAGGCATTTTATCCGCATGGCTGTAACGGATCGTGCAGCCACGTCTCGATCCCTGAGTCAACAGATGGGGACGTTTGCAAGACGACAACCATCTGCACGAGCAGTTTGACGACGTTTGCAGCAGCATGGACTATCAGCTCGGAGACCACGGTGTGGTTACCCTTGACGCTGCATCACAGACAGGAACGCCTGCGATGGTGTACTCAACGACGAACTTGGGTGCACAAATGGCAAAACGTCATTTTTTCGGGTGAATCCAGGTTATGTATACAGCATCATGATGGTCGCATCCGTGTTTGGCGACATCGCGGTGAACGCACATTGGAAGCGTGTATTAGTCATTGCCATACTGGCATATCACCCGGCTTGATAGTATGGCTGCCCTGGCCAGCACATTCTCCAGATCTCCCACCAATTGAAAACGTCTGGTCAATGGTGGCCGAGCAACAGGCTTGGCACAATACGCCAGTGACTACTCTTGATGAACTGTGGTATCGTGTTGAAGCTGCATAGACAGCTGTACCTGTACACGCCATCCAAACTCTGTTTGACTCAATGCGCAGGTGTATCAAGGACATTATTACGGCCAGAGGTGGTTGTTCTGGGTACTGATTTCTCAGGATCTATGAACCCAAATTGAGTGGAAATGTAATCACATATCAGTTCTAGTATAATATATTTGTCCAATGAATACCCATTTATCATCTGCATTTCTTCTTGGTGTAGCAATTGTAATGGCCAGTAGTGTACTTGATAGTAATCCCCCCTCCCCCCCCCCCCCCCCTTCCCAAGCGTTTGAGATAGGATGTAATTGTTTGTTGTTTTTTTTCTTAAATCGATTTTGGAAAGTATGTTAATTTTGTAGCGTACATCGTTCTGAAGAGTTTGATACATAAAACGACGTGATATTTGGCCTTAAGTGTGCCAAAGTGCATTTCCATGCCTCTCCACACAGCTTTCTTCTGTGCCATGTCACTGTATTTCGCTCTGTGGAATTCAAATGCGTATATTTTGTAATGGAAGCCATCAAACCTATATTCAGCACAGTGGAAATTCAAATGTCCTGTGGTGCCTCTCCTGCTTCCATCCGTCTGGTTGACATCCTACGTCCTTTAAAAGAAACACAATTAATACTGGATGGGATTATTTGTGACCAGGAAAATAAGAACGCTTCGGAAAATTTTCACTCTTTATTGCCAATTGGCTAATTACTTTCTCTTTTGTGTGACATAAAATTAAATAGAGGAAATTTAAAACCAGCTAAGGCATGAGACAAGCAAAGCAGTACACACTTCTTCAGTCCTTAGGTTCCAGCATTTTTCTCTCTGTAATATTGCTACAGCTTTACACGGTGTGCTTTCCTTTCTACAAATGAATCTATTATCTCATCAAACGTTTTGCTGCATGAAATATCAAAATGTCGTTGTCTAATAATGAAAAAGCTGGTAATATGAATAGTACCAAGACTGGTGTGGTTGCTCGATTTGATTATGGCGATTCTGCTACATAAAATGAAACAGGTCTTTCTAATACTGCAGCAATTTTAATATATGCCAAATAAGCAAGACTATTTTGGCATGAATGGTCACCTTTGTGTACCTCATTTACATAAATAACACGAGATAATATAATTCATGAAGTACCAAAGTCAAATGCCTATTAGACTTACTACAAGCAAAAGGTTTTATACTAGGAAATAGTTACACATTTCATTCACACAATCCACATTTCTCAAGCATGAGATTGAAAAGTAGTAGTACATAAATTTGGAATCGCTATAGTCTTCCACATCCTTTGTGCGATGTCCCCGTTTTTTCTCTCCTTCCTCATTCCAACAAACAATTTTGTCATCACTAATTCTGTAGCTATTATCAAAATTTATTCTCCAGTTAACTTCGCTACGCCTGCCAGAATTACTGGGTCAGTTATCTCCAGTTAGGCATTATTACATCTTCATACATGTTTTCCGCACTGTTCCGAGAACAGAACCTCAGTGGCTGCTAACCAGGGACTGTACAACTGGCCCTTTGTGGTTTAGCTCTTTAGCAAACATTTTCTGTCAAAATTTTATTTTCTATATTTAATCTTTCTTACCTGTTATTCCTGTTACTCTTTTATTTCCACTCTGGTAGCCTGAATCTATGGACTTTGCTAATAATTATAACAATGCTGATAATTCACACCCAATCAACCACATAAACAAGCAATGATTGGCATTCACCCGTTCGGGTTTATTCGTCCCAATTCATATAGTCCCGTCCCCTATGTTCTGCAGGAAAGTTTTTTGTTTCTAGATGTGATAGGGATTCCTCTGGCAGATACACATGTACACTATTCACCCATTCAAAAACCAACTTATGATTCCTTGAGAAACAACCCACTTAGAATGTGTTCAAAAACAAAGTGGGATGCTTTCCAAAATCATATGAATAATCAATAGACCATCGTGCGCTGTATGCTAGGTGCTCTGTGAAACAAGGTTTTTTCTTTAAGAATATGAATATGAATTTGGCGGCCCCTGAAATTGCCGTCCAGGGTAGATACCCTGGTCCCCCCCCCCCCCCTCCCCCAGATCCGGGGCTGCTTCGAATTCTACCATACGTCTCATGAAAGTCCAATTCAATGTATCCCATACCATTCACCTGCACACAGCATATAAGGAGCCAACCATCAACCTGATGTGATAAGATATACGATTCATTTGACAGCCGACACGTTTCTATTGATTCACAATGAAAACTTAGTTATGCTGTGCCCACTGCAATCATAACTGACTATGTCCTAGAGTCAACAAAACACATAGGGTTCGTGTGATGTGGAGCTCCATCTTCAACAATGGCCAGTGAACGGTGTGATCCGAAACAGTTGTGTCTGCAACAGCACTGTACCCTCTCATCAAATCTGCCACAGATAGCAGGCTATCTTGGATTACACAGGGGGAGATCCTCCGACCTCTACTTTTTGCGATAAGATGTAGACATCCAGTACCATATGGCCTGGTTTACATCCTCATATGGGTGCTACTAGAGCCATTCCAATGTAACTTGTGTGAAATTTGAAAAGACAGCATCACAGCATCATTCAGATGTTCAGACATGTCTATCAACTTTTATTTGTATGTCACACAACACCTTCATTGTGTTGCAATTTTTTTCCAGCAGTGTATTTGTGTGTTCATTATCTCCTCAAGCCAGGTTTAAATAAATTGTTTAAAAAAATGGGAGGAGGAGGAGGAGGAGGTTGAGAGACTGAATACAGGCTTTAGTAGTATAATCATTTCTTTATGTACCAAGCCCACTGGTATGAAATGAGCGTTAAGATACAAATGTGTCGATAGGGAACATTTGTTGTGAACGAGCCGTAACTTTTTTTTTGTTTGGTTGGTACGACATCTGTCAAAGATATTTAGTATACATCAAGTCACGGAACAAACAACATCAAATGTTTTCATCGTGTTAACTGTGTCGAATTTTGTACCAGTAAGTGATGATTTGTGGAAAGCATTAATTTTTTGTTTTCATTTGAAAAAAAGTGCTGCAGAGTCGCATCGAATGCTTGTCGAGGCATATGGTGGTCGTGCTCCATCAGAAGCAACATGCAAAAGGTGGTTTCAATGGTTCAGAAACAATGATTTTGATGTAAGAAATGAAGAACATGGAAGACCACCAAAAAAGTTTGAAGACGCGGAATTGCAAGCAATATTGGATGCAGATTATACTTTGAGTCAGAAGCAAATGGCAGCAATGCTAAATGTTGCACAACAAACAATTTGTGACCGTTTGAAAGCTAAGGGAAAGATCTGAAAGTGTGGAAAATGGGTGCCACATGAATTGAATGAAAGACAGATGGAAAACCGAAAAACCATTTGTCAAATTTTGCTTCAAGGACATGAAAGAAAATCAATTTTGTATCAAATTATTACTGGCGATGAAAAATGGATTTATTTTATGATTCCTAAGTGGGAGAAATCATGGGTCAATCCGGCACAACCATCAACATTGACGACAAAACCAGATCGATTCAGCAAGAAGACAATGCTCTGTGTTTGGTGGGATCAGAAAGGTGTGGTGTATCATGAGCTTCTAAAACCCGGTGAAACTGTGAATACTAATCGCTGCAGACAACAAATGATTAATTTGAACTATGCATTGATCGAAAAAAGACCAGAATGGGCCATAAGACATGACAAAGCAATTTTTTACATGACAATGCACCTGCACACAAAGCAAAACTGGTTCAGGATACAATCAAAACAAGTGGCTGGGGGCTGCTACCCCACCCACCGTATTCACCAGACTTGGCTCTTTCTGACTACCATTTGTTTTCATCAATGGGACACGCATTGGCTGAGGAACACTTCGATTCCTACGAAGAAGTCGAAAATTTGGTGTCTCATTGGTTTGCTTCAAAAGACGAACATTTCTATTGGTGTGGTGTCCACAAACTGCCAGAAAGGTGGTCAAAATGTATGGTCAGTACTTTGAATAAAATATTTTTACTTTTCAATTCAAAATTAGTTTTCATTTTCACAAAAAAAAATGCTCATTTCATACTGGTACGCCTGGTACAACACTTCTGATGTTACTCAAAAGTGGTAAATAATAACAAGTAATATCAATCAAAAACACAGTATTTATATGAAATAGTAGTATTACAAAACATTTTTCAGTGTTGTCACCTAATAAGAAAAATATATTCTATTTTTAAATGATCACAGTTAAAAAGAAATCACATTTCTTTGTTCTACAACAATTATTTGTAATTGCAGACATACAGAACACAGTTACAATGCTACAGTATTGTGAACTACAGTTTTGCTAAATGTTCTTCTATTTTCGTATTTTGCAGTTCACTGTACAGTTGTAAATGCTGAAAAATCGTACTAAAGCTGACTCTCATTTGAAATAAGTGTTCTGCTGAACATGTTATTTATTAACAACAGACATGGCCCACAGCAGAAATGGAGGAACTGCTAGTGCTAGGTGCAACACTGTACAGTCTTTACATATTGTCAAGCAGGCATAAATTTCTCATGCTTCAAATCTCGTACTTTTACTTTTGGATGAATATGGCAAAGCTTCTTAAATGTGCTCAGACTCATTCTTATACCTGAACCACCACAATTTACAGATACCAGCAACTTGTTTTCATCAATGGGTGATGGTGACCGTCCATAATATGAGTGTGAGCTTTCATTACTAGGGTCATCATTTTCAGAAGATTCTGTGCAATTCTGTACAGGCTTGTTGGCTGATAATGGTTTTATTATTGGTCTATCAGAAACTGAAGATAAGCCTGTCAATTTATGAGCAACATTTTGAATTCTATGTGGAATACTCTTCATATCCTTCTTTTCCGGCCCTGGAACTTCAGGGCACAAACTTTTCGTATCATCCATATTGCTTTGCATAACTAATTTATTCAAATGTTCTATCTCCAATTCCCCAACATCGCAATCTTCATGAGAAAACTGACAACGTCTAACAACACTACTCTCTAAATCACATTGCTGTGCGCATAACCACATCTGAAAGGCTTTTATATGGTGCTGAAGGTGCTCTTTCAGAATTTCAAAATTATCAGAAAAGAAAGAACATTTTTTACATTTAAATTTTGTGGGCTTAGCTTTATAACTGACTGTCTGAAAACAGTATTTTGGTTCTGCATTTGGGTGGTGTACACTATGATGATTTTCATGAAATTGCTCCTCTGAATCAGTCCTTGCGCAACACAACATACACACATATTTACCAGCAACACACAATTTATTGCTTGTACTATGATGTTTCACAGTTGAAGTTTTTGTCTGAGAGGATCGAGAATCTTTCCATTTTTTGCAGCATGCACCCTCTGAAGTCAGCAATTCTTGGAGTTCTGTTTGACTATGACCCTCCTCTGGCTGCAATAAATCAGCAGAAAGAGTAAAAGTACATCAGAAAAACTTGCAACGGATGGCAGAGAAAGAAAAAGGTGAAGGAAGTCAGGGTGAAATTTATCAACAGAGTAAGATGTAACTGACAAAAGGAGGGTTGGGTTATTTGGAAAAGGAGACCAGACAGTGTGATCATCAGTCTCATCGGATTAGGGAAGGATGGGGAAGGAAGTCAGCCGTGCCCATTCGAAGGAACCATCCCGGCATTTGCCTGGAGTGATTAAGGGAAATCACAGAAAACCTAAATCAGATGGTCGGACACGACAAAAGGACACGTAGGGCTGGGAAGGAGAAGGTGGATGGATGGTGATAGGAATAGAGTGAGGGGTAGGGGGGATGGGATAGGAAGGAGAGAAGGGTGGCAAAGTTGGGGAGGGAGGAGGCCAGAGATAGGGGAGGATTCCAAGGTGAAACACAGGGGAAGGGGGTGGGTGGGGAGTGCAGTGCAAGGTGTTAGGGGGAGGGGAGTGTAAGAGGGTGTAAGAGAATTGAGGGGGCATATGGGTTAGAGATGGGGCTAGGGGAAAAGGAAGTAGTGAGAGTGGGTGGGGAAGAAGCAGTTATGGGAGAGAGAGGAAGGAGAAAAGGGGGGGGGGGGGAGATGATGAGGATGTGCGGGAGACGGTGAAGAGGGAGGCGGTTAAGGGAGTCAATCCAAAGCAATTATAGCAGTAGCAATGCCAAACACAAAGTAAATAAAATAATGAATTTTTGAAAATATAATGTAACTACTCGCCAAGTGGGGGCAGGAGAACACACACGTGCAAAGGTTAAGGAAGTTTTTAAGCTTCTGGAGCCAGTGACTCCTTCTGGCAGAAGGTCTGACGAGGAAGGAGTAGAGGTGAAGGATAAGGACTGGTGAGGAAATAGGTACAGAACTAAGGGTCAGAGGAGACTTAGTAGTAAGACGACCAAGTCTCAAACTCCCCCTTTTCCTAAAACTTGCCAGTCTTTTATCATCCCTCATTCTTCCCCTTCAGCCCTGCTGCCAGGAGAAGGAACTACTAGCTCCAAATGCTTGCGAATTAACTTAACCTTTATATGTGTGTTCTCCTGCTACTGCTTCGTGATTAGATTTTTTTGTCTATCCAGTTACATGATATTTTCAAAAATAAAATAAATTATTCTTACAAGAGATCCTGCATGCTGGGCTGATGAAGAAGCAGAAGAAGCAGTAGTCACAGATTTGGTACCAAGCTCATAATTTGTCTCCGAGAATTCATCGTCCAGTTTCAATGATGCAGCTTCTTCATTATATTTCACCAATTCTGGCATTGTATGGTGCATTACATTTTCGAGTTTCAGTGGTGCAACTTCTTCATTATGTTTTACTAGTACTGGCATAGTATGATGTCTTATGCGACAGTGCTGCTTTATGGCCAGTTCAGTTGATCCCTCATAGGGACAATACCCACAATGCCACCTGAGAAAACATATGGTAAAAAATGGCTTTACACAATACATCAGACAGAGTCCTTATTATAGCCGCATTGTTTAAATATGAGTGGTATGATCTGTGTATAATCACAGAACAATGATTAAATTTTGAGAAATGTTCTTTTATTTCCTACATTAAGTCTGATTCCCAACCTCTATTAACCATATCCTAAAGTTTATTCAGCGGGTTAACTTGGAATATTACTTTATTATACACAAACCATTAGAAAACAAGACTAGGAAACTAATATAATAGGTTTTTTATTTACGTTTGAGAGTAATTCAATATAAAGACAAATTACAACCTCACCTAATCTCCTCCACCAATCAGATCATGACACTTGTCATACTGTCCATTCTGTCTTAGTAAATAATCCAATTTATTTCATACTTTCCACAAACAATACAGTTTGAAATACACTGCTGTTTCTGTACAGACTTGTTACTCACTGTATATTAACCTGCCATAATATTTATTACCTTAAAAAATTCTAATATTTCAATAAGTTGCTACTCAACACACAACAGAGATCCTGAGACACAGATAAGCACACCAAAAGAACAGGCAGAAAGTGAAGTTTCAGCCAACTAGACTTTTGTCGGAAATAGACACCTCACACACACACACACACACACACACACACACACACACACACACACACACACACAATGACAGCCTCTGGCTACTGAAGCCAGATTCGGAGTCTAGCTACTGAAGCCACTGTGATCATGTGTGTGTGAGAGAGTTGCATTTGTGTGTGTGTGTGTGTTTTTTCTCTTTCCTATGGAGGCCTAGTTGGCTGAAAACTCACTCTCTGACAGTTGTTTTGTAGCGCATATCCGCGACACAGTGTCTCCCCTATATGGTGAGTAGTAACTGTCCTTTTCATAATATTCCATCCTTGATTTTCCACTGTTTAATCCTAAAGTTTCGTCTGATACAAATTTAAATTTTGTTTTAGCACAGCTTATTGTCTCAGCTGTGCATCTCCTTACATTTACTCAAGTACATAATTAGGTCATTTGCTAGTGATTGGTATGGCTGCCCAGTAAATAATAATTTTTACACCATGGATTTGTACACTGAATTACAATTTTTATCTAGTGCGTTTTCTACACATCTTTTAGTTGTAATATTTTCTAAGAGTTTTCCACAGCATGCTATAATCTTTAACAATACTCAGCTGACAACCTTCAAGTATACACGGTGTTACAAAAAGGTACGGCCAAACTTTCAGGAAACATTCCTCACACACAAATAAAGAAAAGATTTTATGTGGACATGTGCCCGGAAACACTTAATGTCCATGTTAGAGCTCATTTTAGTTTCAGCAGTATGTACTGTACTTCCTCGATTCACCACCAGTTGGACCAATTGAAGGAAGGTAATGTTGACTTCGGTGCTTGTGTTGACATGCGACTTATTGCTCTACAGTACTAGCATCAAGCACATCAGTACGTAGCATCAACAGGTTAGTGTTCATCACGAATGTGATTTTGCAGTCAGTGCAATGTTTACAAATGCGGAGTTGGCAGATGCCCATTTGATGTATGATTAGCACGGGACAATAGCCGTGGCGCGGTATGTTTGTATCGATACAGATTTCGAAAACGAAGGTGTCCCGACAGGAAGACATTTGAAGCAATTGATCGGCGTCTTAGGGAGCACGGAACATTCCAGCCTATGACTCGCGATTGGGGAAGACCTAGAACGACGAGGACACCTGAAATGACGAGGCAATTCTTCGTGCAGTTGACGATAACCCTGATGTCAGCATCAGAGAAGTTGCTGCTGTACAAGGTAACGTTGACCATGTCACTGTATGGAGAGTGCTACGGGAGAACCAGTTCTTTCCGTACCATGTACAGCGTGTGCAGCCACTATCAGCAGCTATTTTGTGTCCACGGGTACACTTCTGCGAATGGTTCATCCAACACTGTGTCAATCCACATTTCAGTGCAAATGTTCTCTTTACGGATGAGGCTTCATTCCAACGTGATCAAATTGTAAATTTTCACAATCAACATGTGTGGGCTGATGAGAATCCGCACGCAATTGTGCAATCATGTCATCAACACAGATTTTCTGTGAACGTTTGGGCAGGCATTGTTGGTGATGTCTTGATTGGGCCCTATGTTCTTCCACCTACACTCAATAGAGATTATGATTTCGTACTTCTCTTCAAATAACATTAATCATGGAATGGAAACACACAGCAACGGAACGTACTAGCATGACTTCAAACACTTTGTTACAGGAAATGGCCAAAATCTCCTCCATTAGCGAGGATACGTGCATCCACCCTCCATCGAATGGAATCCCTGAAGCGCTGATGCAGCGCTGGAAAATGGCATATTGTATCGCAGTCGTCCACAATACGAGCACGAAGAGTCTCTACATTTGGTACTGGGGTTGTGTAGACAAGAGCTTTCAAATGCGCCCATAAATGAAAGTCAAGTACGGCACAACATGTAGTTCATGCACGATGGAGCTCCTGCACTTTTCAGTTGAAGTGTTCATACGCTTCTAAACAACAGATTCAGTGATCGATGGATTGGTAGAGGTGAACCAATTTCATGGCCTCCACAATCTCCTGACCTCAACCCTCTTGACTTTCATTTATTGTCGCATTTGAAAGCTCTTGTCTACACAGCCCCGGTACCAAATGTAGAGACTCTCCATGCTCGTATTGTGGATGACTGCAATACAATATGCCATTCTCCAGGGCTGCATCAGCGCTTCAGGGATTCCATTCGACGGAGGGTGGATGCACGTATCCTCGCTAATGGAGGACATTTTGACCATTTCCTGTAACAAAGTGTTTGAAGTCATGTTAGTACGTTCTGTTGCTGTGTGTTTCCATTCCATGACTAATGTTATCTGAAGAGAAGTAATAAAATTAGCTCTAACATGGAAAGTAAGCGTTTCCGGACACATGTCCACATAACATATTTTCTTTCTTTGTGTGTGAGGAATGTTTCCTGAAATTTTGGCCATATCTTTTTGTAACACCCTGTATATAATAATAAAAAAATTGCAACAAAAGTAATGTAAAATAAAACACTCATTTTATGTTCTCCTTTTATGAATCTTAACACCTTCATTGCTGTGATCATGAATACAAATCCTTCTACACAGTTCCCCAGGTGTTATAGATGTGTTTACACATGCTGCTTGGCTTTCCTTACAGCACTGTGGGTGTCTGAAGGCACACTGAGCTGCCAACATCTCATTACTGCTGTGATTACACACAGTCCAAATCTGTTGGTAGAGATTTCATGCATAACAGTGCATTCATTTGTGCCGACAGATAGCACCTTCAAAAAATCACACGTTTAATGACATGGGGGAAAAGAAAGAAACACCTATTGAAAGCTACAAATTAGTTGTGGTTTTATAGACAACCATCAGACTGTTATAAACTGGTGTGAGACCAGTTCACTTTCCTGCAGCTGTGTCCTAACTTACACTATTAAGGACTTCAGTGAAAATATTGTTTGAAATATATACAAAAATACGGTTTCAAATACAGTCAAAGCCCAATATATAACGGATTCAGATATAATGCCATACAAAGTAAGTTCCCCAAACTACAACATCATTTATGAATGGTTTTTGCAGTCTCAATATATTTTATAACCTTGAAAAAAATATTGTTACAGCCTGCATATAGCCTTTCTACAGGATAATTTACTGCTGCAACCTCCAAGCTCTCTAAACAATAACCAAAATAGATGGATGTAATTAAATTCAACCACTGGTTTGTCTTAGCAATGTATCAGGATTACTGCTGGACAGGAGCTTTAAATACATATCTCACAGTTAACACTGTGACACACTCAACGAAGTGAATACACAACAGTGCATGGCAATAATCAAAATAAGCACAACCTTTGTGTGGATCATAAATTATTGATTCATTGTCTATATTTGTGTGTGCTCGTTATGATGTCACAGAAATGGAAAGCAGCTTTTCAACATTCAACCATCTCTTATGTACATATGGAGACCGAAGCAACCAAGACATTAGTACAGATTTTCATTTATTGCTTCATCATCATCATCATTTAAGACTGATTATGCCTTTCAGCGTTCAGTCTGGAGCATAGCCCCCTTATAAAATTCCTCCATGTTCCCCTATTCAGCGCTAACATTGGTGCCTCTTCTGATGTTAAACCTATTACTTCAAAATCATTCTTAACCGAATCCAGGTACCTTCTCCTTGGTCTGCCCTGATTCCTCCTACCCTCTACTGCTGAACCAATGAGTCTCTTGGGTAACCTTGCTTCTCTCATGCATGTAACATGACCCCACCATCTAAGCCTGTTCATCCTGACTGCTACATCTATGGAGTTCATTCCCAGTTTTTCTTTTCTTTGATTTCCTCATTGTGGACACCCTCCTGCCATTGTTCCCATCTACTAGTACCTGCAATCGTCCTAGCTACTTTCATATCCGGGACCTCAACCTTGTTGATAAGGTAACCTGAATCCACCCAGCTTTCACTCCCATACAACAAAGTTGGTCGAAAGATTAAACGGTGCACAGATAACTTAGTCTTGGTACTGACTTCCTTCTTGCAGAAGAGAGTAGATCATAGCTGAGCGCTCACTGCATTAGCTTTGCTACACTTCGCTTCCAGTTCTTTCACTATGTTGCCATCCTGTGAGAATATGCATCATAAGTACTTGAAACCGTCCACCTATTCTAACTTTGTTTCTCCTATTTGGCACTCAATCCGTTTATATTTCTTTCCCACTGACATTACTTTCGTTTTGGAGATGCTAGTCTTCAAACCATAGTCCTTACATTTCTGATCTAGCTCTGAAATATTACTTTACAAACTTTCAATCGAATCTGCCATCACAACTAAGTCATCCGCATATGCGAGACTGCTTATTTTGTGTTCACATATCTTGATCTCACCCAGCCAGTCTATTGTTTTCAACATATGATCCATAAATAATATGAACAACAGTGGAGACAGGTTGCAGCCTTGTCTTACCCCTGAAACTACTCTGAACCATGAACTCAATTTACTGTCAACTCTAACTGCTGCCTGAGTATCCATGTAAAGACCTCTAATCGCTTGCAAAAGTTTGCCTCCTATTCCATAATTTCGTGGAACAGACAATAACTTCCTCCTAGGAACCCGGTCATATGCCTTTTCTAGATCTATAAAGCATAGATACAATTCCCTGTTCCACTCATAACACTTCTCGATTATTTGCCGTAAGCTAAAGATCTGGTCCTGACAACCTCTAAGAGGCCTAAACCCACACTGATTTTCATCCAATTGTTCCTCAACTAATACTCGCACTTTCCTTTCAACAATACCTGAGAAGATTTTAACCACAACGCTGATTAAAGAGATACCTCTGTAGTTGTTACAATCTTTTCTGTTTCCATGTTTAAAAATTGGTGTGATTACTGCTTTTGTCCTGTCTGATGGAACCTGTCCCGACTCCCAGGCCATTTCAATTATCCTGTGTAGCCATTTAAGACCTGACATTCCACTGTATTTGATGAGTTCCGGCTTAATTTCATCCACCCCAGCTACTTTACTGCACTGCATTGACCATTTTCTCCACTTCCTCAAATGTGATCCTATTTCCATCATCATTCCTATCCCATTCTATCTCGAAATCTGAAACATTGCTGATCGTATTTTCACCTACATTGAGCAACTCTTCAAAATATTCCCTCCATCTGCCCAAGGCATCCACAGGATTCACCAGAAGTTTTCCTGACCTGTCCAAAGTACTTGTCATTTCCTTCTTACCTCCCTTTCGAAGACTGCTAATTACACTCCAGAATGGTTTTCCAGCAGCTTGACCCATAGTCTCCATCCTGCTTCCAATGTCTTTCCAAGATTTATTCTTGGATGCTGCAATTATCTGTTTGGCTTTGTTTCTTTCTTCAACATAACTTTCTCTGTCTACCTGAGTTCTAGTATGTAGCCATTTTTGATGCGCCTTCTTTTTCCTTTTAGAGGCTGCCTTGGCTGTGTCATTCCACCAAGCTGTTTGCTTCATCCTACTTTTACACACTACTGTTCCAAGACATTCTTTAGCCACTTCTAGTACTGAGTCCCTGTATTGTCCATTCCTTTTCCAGACTGTAATTGACTACATTCAACTAACTGGTACCTTTCTGAGATCGCTGTTATGTACTTGTGCCTGATTTCCTTATCCTGAAGTTTCTCTACTCTTATTGTCCTACATATGGACCTGACCTCCTGCACTTTCGGCCTCACAATCCCAATTTCACTGCAGAATAAATAATGATCAGTGTCATCAAAGAATCCCCTGAATACACGTGTGTCCCTCACAGCCTTCCTGAATTCCTGATTTGTTATTATATAGTCAATGACAGATCTGGTTCCCCTGCCTTCCCAAGTATACCGGTGAATGTTCTTATGTTTAAAAAAGAAGTTTGTGATTACTAAGCCCATACTGGCACAGAAATCCAAGAGTTGTTTCCCACTCCTGTTGGCCTCCAAATCCTCTCCAAATTTACCCACAACCTTTTCATACCCTTCTGTTCAATTTCCAATCCTGGCGTTAAACTCACCCATGAGCAGAACACTGTCCTTGTCCTTTACTCTAACAACTACATCACTGAGTGCCTCATAAAAACTATCCATCTTATCTTGATCTGTTGTTGCTTCAGTCTCCATATATTGTTCTTGTTGTGGTCTTCAGTCCTCAGACTGGTTTGATGCAGCTCTCCATGCTACTCTATCCTGTGCAAGCTTCTTCATCTCCCAGTATCTACTGCAACGTACATCCTTCTGAATCTGCTTAGTGTATTCATCTATTGGTCCCCCTCTACGATTTTTACCCTCCACACTGCCCTCCAATACTAAATTGGTGATCCCTTGATGCCTCAGAACATGTCCTACCAACCGATCCCTTCTTCTAGTCAAGTTGTGCCACAAACTCCTCTTCTCCCCAATCCTATTCAATACTTCCTCATTAGTGTGTGATCCACCCATCTGATCTTCAGCATTCTTCTGCAGCACCACATTTCGAAAGCTTCTATTCTCTTCTTGTCCAAACTATTTATTGTCCATGTTTCACTTCCATACATGACTACACTCCATACAAATACTTTCAGAAATGACTTCCTGACACTTAAATCTATACTCGATGTTAACAAATTTCTCTTCTTCAGAAACGCTTTCCTTGCCATTGCCAGTCTACATTTTATATCCTCTCTACTTCGACCATCATCAGTTATTTTGCTCACCAAATAGCAAAACTCCTTTACTACTTCAAATGTCTCATTTCCTAATCTAATTCCCTCAGCATCACCCGACTTAATTCAACTACATTCCAATATCCTCGTTTTGCTTTTGTTGATGTTCATCCTATATCTTCCTTTCAAGACACTGTCCATTACATTCAACTGCTCTTCCAAGTCCTTTGCTGTCTCTGACAGAATTACAATGTTATCGGCAAACCTCAAAGTTTTTATTTCTTCTCCATGGATTTTAATACCTACCCCAAATTTTTCTTTTGTTTCCTTTACTGCTCGCTCAATATACAGATTGAATAACATCGGGGAGAGGCTACAACCCTGTCTTACTCCCTTCCCAACCACTGCTTCCCTTTCATGTCCCTCGACCCATATAACTGCCATCTGGTTTCTGTACAAATTGTAATTAGCCATTCACTCCCTGTATTTTACCCCTGCCACCTTTAGAATTTGAAAGAGAGTATTCCAGCCAACACTGTCAAAAGCTTTCTCTAAGCCTACAAATACTAGAAACATAGGTTTACCTTTCCTTAATCTTTCTTCTAAGATAAGTCTAAGGTTAGTATTGCCTCACGTGTTCCAATATTTCTACGGAATCCAAACTGATCTTCCCCAAGGTCAACTTCTACTTTTTTTCAATTCGTCTGTAAAGAATTCGCATTAGTATTTTGCAGCTGTGGCTTATTAAACGGATTGTTCGATAATTTTCACATCTGTCAACACCTGCTTTCTTTGGGATTGGATTTATTATATTCTTCTTGAAGTCTGAGGGTATTTCGCCTGTTTCATACATCTTGCTCACCAGATGGTAGAGCTTTGTCAGGACTGGCTCTCTCAAGGCCGTCAGTAGTTCCAATGGAATGTTGTCTACTACGGGGGCCCTGTTTCGACTCAGGTCTTTCAGCGCTCTGTCAAACTTTTCATGCAGTATCGTATCTCCCATTTCATCTTCATCGACATCCTCTTCCCTTTCAATAATATTGTCCTCAAGTACATCGCCCTTGTATAGACCCTCTATATACTCCTTCCACCTTTCTGCTTTCCCTTCTTTGCTTAGAATTGGGTTTCCATCTGAGCTCTTGAGGTTCATACAAGTGGTTCTCTTTTCTCCAAAGGTCTCTTTAATTTTCCTGTAGGCGGTATCTATCTTACCCCTAGTGAGATAAGCCTCTACATCCTTACATTTGTCCTCTAGCCATCCCTGCTTAGCCATTTTGCACTTCGTGTTGATCTCTTTTTTGAGACGTTTGTATTCCTTTTTGCCTGTTTCATTTACTGCATTTATATATTTTCTCCTTTCATCAACTAAATTCAATATTTCTTCTGTTACCCAAGGATTTCTACTATCCCTCGTCTTTTTACCTACTTGATCCTCTGCTGCCTTCACTACTTCATCCCTCAAAGCTACCCATTCCCCCGTTCCCTTATGCTCTCCCTGAAACTCTGTACAACCTCTGGTTCTTTCAGTTTATCCAGATCCCATCTCCTTAAATTCCCACTTTTTTGCAGTTTCTTCAGTTTCAATCTATAGGTCATAACCAATAGATTGTGGTCAGAGTCCACATCTGCCCCTGGAAATGTCTTACAATTTAATACCTGGTTCCTAAATCTCTGTCTTACCATTATATAATCTATCTGATGCCTTTTAGTATCTCCAGGGTTCTTCCATGTATACAACCTTCTTTCATGATTCTTAAACCAAGTGTTAGCTATGATTACGTTGTGCTCTGTGCAAAATTGTGCAAATTTCTATCAGGCGGCTTCCTCTTTCATTTCTCTCCCCCAATCTATATTCACCTACTACGTTTCCTTCTCTCCCTTTTCCTACACTCGGATTCCAGTCACCCATGACTATTAAATTTTCGTCTCCATCCACTATCTGAATAATTACTTTTATTTCATCATACATTTCTTCAATTTCTCCGTCATCTGCAGAGCTAGTTCGCATATAAACTTGTACTACTGTAGTATGTGTGGGCTTCGTATCTATCTTGGCCAGACTAACGCATTCACTATGCTGTTTGTAGTAGCTTACCCGCATTCCTATTCATTATTAAACCTACTCCTGCATTACCCCTATTTGATTTTGTGTTTATAACCCTGTAGTTACCTGACCAAAAGTCTTTTTCCTCCTGCCACCAAACTTCACTAATTCCCACTATATCTAACTTTAACCTACCCATTTCCCTTTTTAAATTTTCTAACCTACCTGCCCGATTAAGGGATCTGACATTCCACGCTCTGATCCGTAGAACGCCAGTTTTCTTTCTCCTGACAACGACGCCCTCTTGAGTAGTCTCCATATATACATTATAAAAATTATTGATTGTGTGAAGAATGATGGAACTAAAGCAAGTTTATCATGCAAGAGTGGTGTACCTGAAGGAAAAATCAGGTCAAGGTATGGGTGAAAGAAAATAAACTTAGAAATTTTATAAATGCAGTTGAAAGTGATGTGATAACGGACAGAAAAACGACCAGACTAGGAGAAAAAGACAGTGAACTTGACAAATGACTTTATAGGTAACTTTTTAATCCTCGAGCAGGTGCACCTGTGTATAAAGTGAGTCAACCACAAATAAAATGACTTTGTGCAATTCCATTGTTGTTTCACAGTTGTGAACCCATATCTATTTCTTAATTATTGTTTCAACTAACATCATGTTGTCATACGTCAAAGTTAGCAGCAGTAACATCAAATGCAATGCAAAGAGAGGTGAGAAAAAAATTTACAGTCTGTGCAAGAAGATGACCCACACTACAAGCTATTAGCGCAGTCCTGCTGCAATGATGCTGTTGTCTATGAGATAATTAGTAATTGATGAGCGGTTGGATGGGGACTGATGCAGCTGCACTGTTTGATGATTCAAGTGGATCATTACTGTCTCAGTAACATCTGTCTGTGGCAATAGAGTGCTATAATGAAAGTTTATGTCATCACTGTTTAGTAAAGTATTGCTTTAGCTAGCATTATGAAAGTTTGTTTTATCATTCTTCAATTAAATTGATTAAAATGTAAGTTTATTTTATTGTTCTTAATTAAATAAAATTAAACTGTGATTTTGACCATATATGTTTACCTTGGTAACAACAGCTATTCTTTACATGTGTACACAGTGCACCACTTCTGCCATTCATGTTATGAAAAACAACACACGCGCTCGAGGGTCAGTAAAGAGATGTGAAGGTGTGCCACTTTCTGGGTCAATTATTAAATCCAAGCTGAAAAATTTCACTTTGACTTAGGTGGAAACGAAGATTTTATAGCTTCTGACAGTTGGTTTTCAAGAGGGAAACATCTCCATGGAATTCGGAAAACGACCATTCAGAGAGAAGCAAGGTCTGGTGATAGTGAATCAGCACCACAATTTTCTGAAATTCTACGCACAGTAACAGTAAATGAAAATTTAAGTGAGCATCAAGTGTATAATTCCTCGTTGCTAGAAATAAATAGGGCGATCATAAGCTGTAGCCTCTTTCTATAGGTAGACATAAAAGTCTGTGATGTTTCAGTCATGTAAACATGTCATCACTGCAATTCATTTACAGGCGTTCAAAGTATGCTTGGATGACATGTGATATTTTCACCAACTGGTTTCAAGAAAAGTGTTCTGTCAATGAGAACGCACCTACAGTCATTTAGGCTCAGAGAACACACTCTACTAATTCTCAACCACTGTTCAGCTCATCCACCTGCTGACATGTTGGTCATCAGATGAAGGAAAAATAAAAACTTTGTTTTTGCCCAAAAAAAGGCATTAATTCAGGTGCTAGATGATGCTAGATATGAGCATTTAAGTCTCATTATTACCATGAACTGCTCGCTTCGTAGGTAATTCAGATGAGGAAATTGTTTTTGAAATCTGAATATCTTAAAACTGTTGCTTATTCAGTAAGCCTAGAGTGGCAAGGCATCAGTTTGATCAGTATTAGGAATTGCCAGAAGACGTGTTCTGTTGAATAAAATGCAACAGACGAATGCCATACTGTGAGAGACTTCAACAGCAGTAACATCCAATCATCCATCCTGCGTGTGATGTTGTAGAGTGCAATACTGATCTTGAATACTTGAACTTTTCAGTAGCGGTTGAAAAGGCAGAACAGATTTCAGAGATCATGATGACAAAGACATTATTGATGCTGTTCGAAATGAGAGTGGTGAAGCAGTCAAGGATAAGGTTGATGAAGCTGAAGAAGAAAGTAGAGATGATATTCCCAGTACACATGAAGTATTGGATAAGATATACACATCAAAACAGGCTTTACATCACCTCGGTTCTGAGAGTTCCGGAAGCTGTACAGAAAACTGGAATAGAGACCAACATCAACATCATTTCTGCCCTTTTTATTGCTCATGAAATCCACACATTGCATGTTGTACCACCATACAGCGAGACCTTCATAGCCAGTGGTCGAGATTTCTATATACACCAGTCCCCCTAATACCCAGTAGCACGTCATCTTGCATTGACACATGCCTGTATTCATCGTGGCATACTGTCCACAAGTTCATCAAAGCATTGTTGGTCCAGATTGTCCCACGCCTCCACAGTGATTTCGTGTGGATCCCTCAGAGGGGTTGGTGGGTCACATTATCCATCCCAGGCATGTTTGATAGGGTTCGTGTCTGGAGAACAACCTGCCACTCTAGTTGAGCGATGTCATCCTGAAGAAAGTCATTCACAAGACGTGCACGATGAGGGTGCGAAGTGTCATCCACAAAGATGGATGCCTCGCCAATACAATATGCTGCCGATATGGTTGCACTATTGGTCAGAGGATGGTATTCAAGTATCGTACAGCCGTTACAGTGCCTTCTGTGACCACCAGCAGAGCGGCGTACGTCAGCCCCACATAATGCCACCCCAGAACAGGAGGGAACCTCCACCTTGCTGCACTCGGTGCACAGTGTGCCTAAGGTGTTCAGACTGACTGGGTTGCCTCCAAACACGTGTCTGATGATTGTCTGGTTGAAGGCATATGCGATTCTCATCAGTGAAGAGAACGTGATGCCAATCCTGAGCGGTCCATTCGGCACTTTTTTGGGCCCATCTGTACAGCACTGCATGGTGTTGTGGTTGCAAAGGTGGACCTCGCCATGGACGTCGGGAGTGAAGTTGCACATCATACAGCCTATTGCACACAGCTTGAGTCGTAACACGACATCCTATGGCTGCATTGAAAACCATTATTCGACAAGGTGGCGTTGCTGTCACGGTTACTCTGAGCCATAATCCGTAGGTAGCGGTCATCCACTGCAGTAGTAGCCCTTGGGAGGCCTGAGCAAGGCATGTCTTTGACAGTTCCTGCCTCTCTGTGTATCTCCTGCGCGTCTGAACAACATCGCTTTGTTTCACTCTGAGACGCCTGGACACTTCCCTTGTTGAGAGCCCTTCTTGGCACAAAGTAACAAAGCAAACCACAGTGTTGACCATCTAGGCATAGTTGAACTACAGGCAACCTGAGCCGTGTACCTCCTTCCTGGTGGAATGACTGGAACTGATCGGCTGTCGGACCCCTTCGTCTAATACAAGCTGGTAACAAATGGTTGTTTACATCTTTGGGTGGGTTTACTGACACCTCTGAACAGTCAAAGGGACTGTATCTGTGGTGCAATGTCCACAATCAACATCTATCTTCAGGAGTTCTAGGAATTGGGGTGATGTAACTTTTTTTGGTGTGTGTAAATAAGGTAATTACATCGATGGTGCAACAGTGTGCATCTAATCACCTGAAGGCCATAAAACAATACGCACTAATGAAAGCTGTGTGAAATGGCCCATTAATGAAAGTTAACCGACTTCTTGAAAGCAGTACAATAATGACATACTGTAGCTTGCAGACAATGTTGTACATTGTAATATTGTATTTGATAGCGTACTTTACATACCATGTTGAAACTCGAGTTACTGTTTGGTCAATGTTAAAATGAACTTTGTTCAATTGCTGTACACTATTTGGTAAATTTCTGAAATCTTTTACTTCTAATGTTCTTTATATTGAAATACAGTATGTGTAGTATTATACTATGTGTTGTTTCTCATGTTCCATGCATAGTTTGTCATTCCAAGGATAACCCTCAATATACCATGGGTACAAAGCATGTCCCCCAACAACCCTGTTATAATGAGCATCTACTGTATAAGCACAAGAAATCAATTTCTTGACATCTTCAATGACTGATTCCATCCCACTCAATTTTTGAACAAAAACTAATAAACATTTAATAATGTCATGATGTGATTCTTTAGTTTCACCCGGCGTATTTGATAATCAAAATATCCACGGGTGTACTGCCAGTCTATAGTGTCTAACGGGCACAATATTTCGGCGATCAAACATGTCGCCATTATCAGGTGAACTGATGGACTGAGCTCCTGTGAACGTGCCGGCACGGAGATCCGTACGCTATGGCTGCTCAGGGGGAACTGGGTTCGGTCGCGGTGGCGGCCGATTTAAATATCCTCCGCCCGCGGCGTGCTCCCTCCGCCGTCCGCGCCCCGCGGCACAGTAGCGCGGTGGAACAGATTGCGACGGCGTCTGAGATGACGTCGGTGTGATGGCTCCGTCCGCCATGGTCGTCACAACTATGCGTTTGCTCGATTTACTCTTGATTTAACAATGTCATGTTTCCCTACGAGTATTCTGTCTCTTCCCATATTTGAAACACTAGTTGAAATACCATTTAGTATATTACTAAACATAAACAGCATTTTACAATTATCTGTAATGTTGATCACTAAATTGTAATATGATAATTATGATTTTCCAATAACAAAGCAAAAAATCTAATTAACAATTGGGCGACTAGTACATAAATAGATCTACTGCACTGATGTTTAGTACTACACACTACCAGTTATGCATTACACTTATGGGCAACTAAATAAGACATGGGTATTGTACAGCAGAAAGAATGTTACAACCACCACAGCAAATGGCATAGCTTAGCAGGACATGTGGCTGTAATGTCATAGGAATTTGAAAGGGCTGCTGGCATGGCCAGTGAGCACAAGACAGACAAGACATAAAATGTTGTATTATTTGGAAATAGCTGAGAATGCATTTAATCATACATTTTCCAGTACAATCCTGGGACAGAACTATTCAAATAAATTCTCTGTATGTGTTCTTCTGGGACCCTGCCATGTCTATAATTGATATATTGTTAAATAGCCACTGACATAAAATTCAGATATGATTCTGTTGGAAATTTCCAGACACAGAATTGATTGAAGTTAATTGTAGGACAAGGAACCTAGTACAATGTTCGCTAACACCGTTTACTGTACAATAACAGTAACTGTCAATAGCAATAACAACACTCATTCTTCTGTTCATTGGTGTTGTTGTTGTAGCTCATTGTCCTAAAAAAGAAAAGGGACACAATCTCACCGGGAGGTTTTTCTAGGTCTTGTAACTGTTTAATAACAATGTGTTTATCTGCTTCTTGCACTGTAACCATTTCATTCAATAAATTCATCAGTAATGACAATTAGCTGGGTTCTCAAAATGATGTATTTCAGACATAAAATATAACTTCTTTAGATTGAAACATCAGAGAAAGTTACTCTGCCTTATATTTTCCACTTTTAGAAAACCACATGAGACTTTCTTTTCACGTCTTGAAACATTAACAATATATTCCACAATGCAACATTAGATGAGAGTTAGACTTAGATTTCTCTCTATCTAACAATATATTCCACAATGCAACATTGGAGTAGAGTTAAATTTAAACTTCTCTCCATCACTCTTACTACTACTGCTAATCCCTGCAGCATAAACATAAACCACACATACATTTATATTGACAGTTCAAAGAGTATAATTCAGATCAATTCTTAATCACAGATAATATTTATACAAAATAAATACATTGAGATATAATTAAATGTTCGTAAGTTAAAAGGTTTTTTTTAAAGATTTTAACAATAAAATATAGTAAATAACATGGGCATAAAAATCATACCTCTTGAGACATGGATATTCATCAATAATCTCAAATCAGATAATTATGCATGTCCAAAGCTGCGAAATACAACAGGAGCAAATGATGCATTGTAATGTATGACTGACTGCAGCTGTGTTACCATCTACACAGGTATAGTCTCACTATGGTGTATAGCTCTGAAACTTCTGTTAAGGTTAACTTTTCTACATCGAGCTTCCCTGCCTGAGGCTGGTTTAGCACAGTGGCCAAAGAATCTGTGAGGTAAACAAGTTGCTGGTAAGTATAAAGCTGATTAAGGTGAGGAGGATAGATTTCACAGGTTTGGAAACAAGGTGCGTGCTGGGTGAGGTAATGTTAAGCAGTAGACAGACGATTTACATGGGTGTTGTTTGTACAGAGAGATGCGGCCTCAATGGTGACACACAAAGTGTGTGATGGGAGTGTAACAGGCATACATTTCAGACATTCTAGGAAATGGTTATTGTTTTTAAAATAGAAGGAGGGTCTTTAACTGAAGGTTGTGGGTGTCGATCAAATAAGACAGATATACACTACTGGTCATTAAAATTGCAACACCACGAAAATGACGTGCAACAGATACGAAATTTACCTGACAGGAAGAAGATGCTGTGATATGCGAATGCTTAGCCTTTCAGAGCATTCACACAAGGTTGGCGCAGGTGGCGACACCTACAACATGCTGACATGAGGAAAGTTTCCAACCAATTTCTCATACACAAACAGCAGTTGACCGGTGTTGCCTGGTGAAACATTGTTGTGATGCCTCGTGCAAGGAGGAGAAATGCGTACCACCACGTTAACGACATCGATAAAGGTCGGATTGTAGCCTATCGCGATTGCGGTTTATTGTATCGCAACATTGCTGCTCGTGTTGGTCGAGATCCAATGACTGTTAGCAGAATATGGAATCGGTGGGTTCAGAAGGGCAATACGGAACGCCATGCTGGATCCTAATGGCCTCGTATCAGTAGCAGTCGAGATGACAGGCATCTTATCCGCATGGCCATAACGTATCGTGCAGCCATGTCTCGATCCCTGAGTCAACAGATGGGGATGTTTGCAAAACAACAACCATCTGCACGAACAGTTCGACAACGTTTGCAGCAGCATGGACTATCAGCTCAGAGACCACGTCTGCGGTTATCCTTGACGCTGCATCAGAGACAGGAGCACCTGAGATGGTGTACTCAATGACGAACGAATGGCAATAAATCATTTTTTCGGATGAATCCAGGTTCTGTTAACAGCATCATGATGGTCGCATCCGTGTTTGGCGACATCGCGGTGAATGCACATTGGAAGTGTGTATTCATCTTCGCCATACTGGTGTATCAACCAGCGTGGTGGTATGGGGTGCTATTGGTTACATGTGTCGGTTGCCCCTTGTTCGCACTGATGGCACTTTGAACAGTGGACGTTACATTTCAAATTTGTTACAATCCGTGGCTTTACCCTTCATTCGATCCCTGCGAAACCCTACATTTCAGCAGCATAATGCCCGACCGCATGTTGCAGGTCCTGTACGGGCCTTTCTGGATACAGAAAATGTTCGACTGCTGCCCTGTCCGGCACATTCTCCAGATCTCTCACCAAATGAAAATGTCTGGTCAATCGTGGCGGAGCAACTGGCTTGTCACAATACACCAGTCACTACTCTTAATGAACTGTGGTATCGTGTTGAAGCTGCATGGGCAGCTGTACCTGTACATGCCATACAAGCTCTGTTTGACTCAACACCCAGGCATATCAAGGCTGTTATTACGGCCAGAAGAGGTTGTTCTGGGTACTGATTTCTCAGGATCTATGCACCCAAACTGCGTTAAAATGTAATCATATGTCAGTTCTAGTATATTTTTGCAGTGAATACCTGTTTATCATCTGCATTATTCTTGGTGTAGCAATTTTAATGGCCAGTAGTATATGTTCAGTGGGTACTGAACTAACACCCCAATCCATAGAATTTCTAACCCCATGTATAGCCACCTTTTGCCTTCTTCATAATGTGCACAAACCAATCACTATGGCCAGCACACTGTTACTGGTCTCAAAGCACCCACCAAATATATATCTGCCTTAGTTGATCAGCACCTGCACCCTATAGTACAAAGACTCCCCTCCTATAGTAAACACATCAGCCATCTCTTAGATCATCCGAAATCTGTGTCTGCCAACTACCATCACACACGTTGCTTGTCGCCGTTGATGCCACAACCCTCAATACCAACATCCCCCAAGTACATGGCCTTTCTGCTGCTGAACATTCCCTCAATCATCAAGTACCTGATTCTAAACCTGACCTCTTTCCTGCTCACAACAACTACTTTACATTTTAGGGGCACACATACAAACATATTAGGGGCACGGGCATAGAAACCAGAATGGTCCTTCCAATGCCAACTGTTTCACAGGTCCCTGGAGGATGTTTTCCTGGGACTCATACATTCATTCAGCTTCTTGTTTAATTTATATATATGAAATGACACTTTTGCTATATGGATCCATGTTAAGACAGGCCTGTCAAAATTTTTTAAAAACTCTTTACACATTCTGTCAACTAAATTTCATGTGGTCCTATCCCATATTCCACATCACCTTCCTTGATGTTGACTTTATCCTCGCTGATGGTCAGCTACACACTTCTGTTCACATTAAACCTACTAACAAACAACAGTACTTACAGATACACTTCTCGGGTTGCCACAATTGCTCAGCAACTTCAGGTGGTGGTAGTTGCTGCTGTCACTGGTGTAAGAAGTGTGACAGCAAGACTGACAGTGGCAAATACTCCCAACTGACAGCAGGAAACAGCAACTGAAGTTGTCAAGCAGCTGCATCAGTGAAATATTGAGAGATTTACACAATACAATCCAGCAGCAAACCGGAGAAGTGTATATGCAACAGATTCGTTGGGAAAGCCTGAAAAGTCACAACAGTACTCAGTTGCAACCTTTCCATGTCAAACGACCCCTCTTGTACAGCCTCCACATCTGATGAATGTGTCTGTTCAGTTGCAGACACTTTACCATAATACAGCACTATTCTCACTTCAGCCTTCACTGGACGTAATTTCCCCACCAGCCTAGATTAAACACAGATTTCCCAGGGCTATCACATCCAATTCTGGCACTGCTGATCCCTTCAAGAAACAACTTAGGAGTACACTCTTGTAACTCAGCATTATCTTGAACTTGCACAAATTAATCAGCTACTTTGAGAAGGCTATGACGTCCTCAAATAATGTCCTGAAACAAGGTCCATTTTGTCTGACATTTTGCGCACCATGACCACCAGAGAAGTGTTTCACTGTGCCACAGTCTCCACAATACATTGAGGGTACAAAATTCATAGGACACCTTCTAATTTCATTCTGGACCTCCTTTTGCCTGGTGTAGTGCAGTTACTCTATGTGACATGGACTCAACAAGTCACTGGAAGTTTCCTGCAGAAATATTGACCCATGCTGCCTCCACAGCTGAGAAACTGTTGCTGGTGAAGATTTTGTGCACAGACTAACCTCTCAATTGTGTCCCATAGATATTTGATGGGATTTATGCCTGGCGATATGGACGGCCTATCACGTGCTTGAACAATACAGAATGTTCTTCAAACCAATTGCAAACAGTTGTAGACCAGTAACATGGCTTATTGTCATCCATAAAATTTCCATCATTGTTCGGGAACATGAAGTCCATTAATGGCTACAAACGTTCTCCTAGTAGCTGAACATAATCATTTACAGTCAACAATCAGTTCAGTTGGACCAGAGGACCCAGTCAATATCATGTAAACACAGCCCACTCAATTATGGAGCCACAATCAGCTTGCGAAGTGCCTTATTGACAACTGCGGATATAGCTTTGTGCATTCTGCACCACACTTGAACCCTACCATCAGTTCTTACCAACTGATATCAGGACTCACTTTACCAGCCATGGTTTTACAGTCATCTAGAGTCCAATCAATATGATTAAGAGCCCTGTGAGGCACTACAGGTGATGTCATGCTGTTAGCAAAGGCATCTTCAGCCATAGCCTGTTAACATCAAATTTCGCCACACTGCCCTAACAGATGTGTTCATCATACGCCCCACGTTGATTTCTGCAATTACTTCACTCAGTGTTGCTTGTCTGTTAGCACTGACGACTCTACATAAATGCCACTGCTCTCGGCCTTTAAGTGAAGGCCATCAGCCACGGCATTGTCCGTGGTGAGAGGTAATGTCTAAAATTTGGTATTCTCAGTACACTCTTGACTCTGTAGATTTTGGAATATTGAATTCCCAAAAGATTTCTGAAACAGAATGTCCCATGTGTCTAGCTCTGAATACCATTCTCCATTCAAAGTCTGTTACTTCTCATCATGTGACCATAATCAAGCCGGAAACCTTTTTACATGGATCACCTTAGTACAAATGACAGCTTCACCACTGTCCTTTTATACCCTGTGTATGTATTACTACTGTCACCTGTATGTGTACTTATTGCTATTCCATGTCTTTCGTCGCCTCAGAGTATCCTGGTCAGCCCTTGTGTTCCTTCTTCACCCATTTCCCTACCCAACACCTCTTACCCCATTGCCCATCCCCACTGCAAGACTTGCCCTATGCATCCTCCTATCACGACCAATACCAGCCCTGCAACTGGAAAAAAATTACTAACAAATGGAGAGCAACCTGTGAAATGACACATGCCATGTGCCAGCTTTTATGTAAACCTGTTCGGCCTTCTACATTGGTGTAACTACCACCAAGTTATCAGTTAGGATGAATGGGCATAGGCAGTGGTGTTTAGTAACAACATTCAACATTCTGTTGCAGAGTATGCTCTACAACATGACAATTGTGACCTCGGCGCCCATACCACACATATGCCATCTTGATCGTTTGACCAGACAGCAGCTTTCAGGACTGTAGCCCAACCTACATAGGTAGGAATGATCATCAAAATAAAATAAGAGAAATCAGAGCTCGAACAGAAAGTTTTAGGTGTTCGTTTTTCCTGCTCGCTGTTCGGGAGTGGAATAGTAGAGAGATAATATGATTCTGGTTCGATGAACCCTCTGCCAAGCACTTAAATGTGAATTGCGGAGTAGTCATGTAGATGTAGATGTAGGTGGGAACTGATGTTACAACTCTTGGTTCTTGGCAACTCCGTAGCTCTAATTTAATTTCATTATTTTCTTTAATTTCCTCAGCTTATTTTCAGAAACTATTCCTTTCTTCATTTCCTTTTAGTTTTCTATATCTTTCATTCTCTGGCCTGCCTATTTTCCCACCCCCACTCCATATTCACCACATATAATGCACTCATATTTCCGCTGTTATTAACTCTTGCAGGATGTTTTGTCAGTCATCTCTGTCTTACTTATTACCCTAGCTCCCTCCTTTAAGCTCTCACGTTTTTAATTTCACTCAGCGTCATACTCAACAATCAGTCTTTTCTTCTCACCCTGTCTGGTAAGGTCTCCCCTGGCCTGGGGTTCTGGAAGAATTTCTAAACTCTCTCCACTCAGTAAACTTTGCCAATCTTTTTTCTTCATCCCTCTTCCTTACCCTTCTTCTTCCAAAAGAAGGAGCCATTGGCTCTGAAAGGTTGCTTATTTCTTTAAGCTTTATATGTGTTTTCTCCTGCCAAGTTTTCATATTCTCTTGCTTACTACATGAAAACTATTAGTCCTACAGAAAAAAATAAACAGGACCTTTTTGGAGTAAATGCAATGTACTTAAAATTTTGTACTGGGATACATTTTCACTAGAGGCTGAATTTTTTGTTGAATTATTCAAGACAAAACTTACAAAGGCAACTTTCAAACACATTTTTCTTGAATAACTCAAAAAAATATTCCAGTACAATATTTAACACATTAAAATTCCAACAAAAATGTCCCTACCATTACTCCTGAACTAACAGTTTGCGTGAAGCAAGCGAGAGACAATGAAAAGACATTGCTTATTGCACAGAACCCATAGGCAGGGGCAGCTGAGTCACCTCTTGTGTGTGTGTGTTTGTGTGTGTGTGTGTGTGTACTGATGGGAAAAAAATCCGTACGTCAAGGAATAATCAATGTACAGTAATGAAACTTTGGGAATACATTTGTCTTGGTAACATATTTAATGGATTACAAGTTGCAAGACCACAGGTTAATGTGTTCACAAGAAAAGCTAGTGCAAATATGGAATGGTGGTACATTAATAACAGGTGTAACCACCATCAGAATGTTGAACACATGCATCCAAATGTGCACACATTGTGTCATACAGAACCACAGGAATTATACTTACTTCGCTGTGCACGTGTTCTTCTTTCTAATACGTGTTTTCAGACTATTTACATTAATGCAATTTGTATCACAATCCACACGTGATATTTTTGTCTTCTTTGATGTGGACTCTGGAAAATTAAAAAGAAATACAGGAAAAATTGAGACTTATTCCAGATATTTTTGTAATTTATGTTCCTAGTCTATAGCCCTGCATATGAATAGGGAAAACTTTGTAAGAACACACTTAAGTGTGGTAATTATTTTGAATAAGAACCAACATTTTCAGTATAGGAAGAAAATTTATGCTCTACCAGGAGTGTGAATTTCTCTGATCCCTTTGCAGACAACAGTTTGGACTTCAACACAGTTCTCATCTACAAAAGTCTTGCGGTGTCTTGTGTGGAAGTGATTTTCAACTCTGAACTGGAAACATTACAAACACAGAAGTTTTTTATCCATAAGGTATTCTGAAACTAGTGTCATACTATTGGTCGGTTGGTTGATTTGGGGGGAGAGAACCAAACAGCGATGTCATCGGACCCATCGGATTTGGGAAGGAAATTGGCCGTGCCCTTTCAATCGAACCATCCTGGCATTTGCCTGAAATGAATAGGGCAATCACAGAAAACCTTATCAGGGTAGCCAGTCGCAGGTTTGAACTGTTGTCCTTCTGAACGGAACTCCAGTGTGCTAACCACTGCGTCAACTCGCTCGGTGTGTCGTGCTATCATGTGAAATTGACAAAACATGGATGTTATGAGATTAAGAGGTACGCAACAAGCCTTGTACAAATTAATACAAAGTTCCAGTAAACATACACACACACACACACACACACACACACACACACACACACACACACACACACACACAGAAACAGCGTGAAACAAAATTCGTGCACTCAGGCTTTGCAACGCAACTCCTCACATGCCAGCGATAAAAAAATGTCTCTCATTAAATTTCGTCTGGCGAGTACATCTGGCAGAAAAAGGGTGTTAAAGAATGACAGTCTGGCAACACTGTACCCACATATATGGTAATTACCTCTGTCAGCATGTATTAGTCATACTATACAGTTGGTGCAGTGGATAGAGTTTTGGGTTAGCATGCAGGAGGTTGATGGTTCAATCCTGGCTTCAGGGACAAGGTTTTTATTTGGTAAGTGTAGTCCAGGTGGTACGGTATTTTGAAAGAAGCCCTTGCCATGTCATGGACATGAATTTATTCGTACCACTTCATCTACTAGATGCAAAGCCTGTTTTCTTTGTACCCTCCTCCAATGGTCCCATAGATTAGTACAATAGATTTTTCTTGCCTCATTTATGTCCATTACATTTCGTTAGGGCCTTATGTTACCAATGGTCCCATAGATTACTACCATCTATTTTTCTTGCCTCATTCAGGTCCATTACATTTCATTAGGGCCTTACATTACCAGTAGGACTAGCAACATGCTTTGCGAATAATGTCCAGACCTGGTTACTATTTGTATGCGTTATCACCATGGTTCCACTAATTATGCCTTTCAACACTAAGTCTGTTTTAACCACATGCTGTTTAGTATGTATCTCAATGCATTATTATTATTATTATTATTATTATTATTATTATTATTATTATTATTATTCTATCGATGGGACTAGGGAAACATCACACCTATTACTGTTAGGGAAACAGTGTAATTCGAAACTGAACATTTCACAATTAGTGGTTTCAGAATGAATATTTGTCAGACGGATAATACGCGTTATGTGGACGATGTGATTGTACTGTGTGCGCTGTCCACTAGACAGGAACTAGTTGCGAGTGAAATAACATGCCTGTGACAGACTGCAATGTACATGGATACACATATCGAATTTTCTCAGGATATGCTTCTGGTCTTTGGTGCATCTGATAACCGGGCTGGTGTTGCTGCTCATGAATATGCTGCCAGATATCCCCGTCAATGCCATCCAGATAATAATGTGTTTCGTCATCTGGAGCTGTGCGATTGGGAGTCAGGTTCTCTCATTCCTACAACATGTGATGGGTGTCGTCCATTGACTTGCCATACTCCAGCTACTGAGGAAGCTATTCTGGAGGCAGCAATTCTGGAGGTCATACACCAAGAACCTCAGCAAAGTACACATAGCGTACAAGGCAGCTGTGTGTCTCACAATGCACGAGCTTGAGCTTTCATGTAACACCTGCATCCTACAGATTGCAATTCTGTGAATGGTTTCAACAACAACAGGAAACCAATGATGACTTTGTGAAGACTGTAATAGGGTCGGATAAAGCAGTATTCACTCGTGAGGGTGTCTTCAATTTGCACAATGCCCACCATTCGTGTGAGGTTACCCTGCATGTTACCTGCAACCGTGGATATCAAGTTCACTTTGGTATCAACGTGTGCGCCAGAATATTTGGCAGCAGGTGCTTTTTCCCCTACATGTTGCCTGACCGGTTGACTGCATCAAGATATCATGCATTCCTCTCAAAATCTGTCTGATGCGCTGGAAGATGTTCCACTACATGTCTGGCAGAGGATATGGTTCCAACATGATGATGCACCTCCACACTCTGGAATTAATGTGCAAGAGTATTTGGACAGAACATTTCCAGGGAAACGGCTTGGACATGGAAATCCTTGACCTAAATCCCCGGGATTTCTTCCTGTGGGGACACCTGGAGGAGCACCAACGAATGTGGAAGAATTGCTAGCGCGTGTTCATGCTGCTCTTGTTACTGTGGATGCAGGTTTGCTGCGAAGGGTCCAGATCTGTACGATCCGGCAGGATGCGCAACGTTTGGATGTGCAGGGAGGTCACTTAGAGCTCATCTGTTGTTCTGAGGACAAGATATTCTGTTATGAAGATCATGCAGTCATTAATATGGACATTATTATTGTTACTGGTTGCTAATTTGTGACATCTGAGCACTCAAATTACACGTGGTATAAATGGCAAGTAGATGTTGTGTTATTGTTCTGTGTTGCCACCTTTAGCATCTATTCTTATTTGTCTATTTCTTATTTGTCTAGTAACGTATCTGTTATGTTCAGTGTTACAAAATGTTGTAAATTTAGTACATGTGCGATCTAAGAAAAGGTGTATATTACAGTGTGGAATGTCAGAATGAAATTAGCAAATTTAAAAAAATGTGCCTCAAACCCTCTACCTCCGGCATGATAACGCAAAATTCTATCCACTGTACCAACTGTACAACACAACTAGTATGTGTTGATAGAGGTAGTTAACATACATGTAGTTACAGTGTTGCCAGATTGCTACTCTTTAACACCCTTTCTCTGCTGGGTGTACTCACCGGATGAAATTTTATGAGATTTTTGTTTTATCGCTAGTATGTGAGGATCCACACTGTAAAGCCCGAGTGTGCAAATTTCGCTTTACCTTATATCATTTGAGACCAAGTAGCCACCTCCTGATACACACAATTACACGTGCTGGCTGGTTGAAGGGGAGAGGTGAGAAAAGTTTTTTAACATATTTGGTTCTGTGGTTTGTTAGATGTTGTTTTAGAGCTCCCTCGGCACCTAACTTCAAAACAGGCCCATTTTTTCTGAAAAAGCATGACCTAGGTTAAGCTACTTTTATGAATATATCTCATACTAGAAGTCTATTGCTCAAATGATAGAGACATGTTGATATAATACGGATAAAAAAAATAGTAGCTGATCTAAAAAAATGAATAATCATTGCTATATTGATCACTGAATTCCACTAGCACTTTAAATATGTAGAATCTAGAATACCAAAACAAAACTAAATTATACACTATTGGCAATTAAAATTGCTACACCAAGAAGAAATGCAAATGATAAACGGGTATTTATTTGACTAATATATTACACTAGAACTGACATGTGATTACATTTTCATGCAAGTTGGGTGCATAGATCCTGAGAAATCAGTACCCAGAACAGTCATCTCTGGCCATAATAACGGCCTTGATACACCTGGGCATTGAGTCAAACAGAGCTTGTATGGCGTGTACAGGTACAGCTGCCCATGCACCTTCAACACGATACCACAGTTCATCAAGAGTAGTGACTGGCATATTATGAAGATCCAGTTGCTCAGCCACCATTGACCAGACATTTTCAATCGGTGAGAGATCTGGAGAATGTGCTGGCCAGGGCAGCAGTCGAATATTTTGTGTATCCAGAAAGGCCCGTACAGGACCTGCAACACGCGGTCGTGCCTTATCCTGCTGAAGTGTAGGGTTTTGCAGGGATCAAATGAAGGGTAGAGCCACAGGTCGTAACACATCTTAAATGTAACATGCACAGTTCAAAGTGTCATCAATGCGAACAAGAGGTGACCGAGATGCGTAACCAATGGCACCCACTACCATCACGCCGGGTGATATGCCAGTATGGTGATGATGAATACACGCTTCCAATGTGTGTTCACCACGATGTCGCCAAACACGGATGCGACCATCATGATGCTGTAAACAGAACCTGAATTCATCTGGAAAAATGACATTTTGCCATTCGTGCACACAGGTTCGTTGCTGGGTGCACCATTGCATGTGCATTTCTCTGAAATAATTTCATTCTATGAAAGTTAGTTAACCTACAAACGTCACTCTACAATGACCTAGGTTCAAAATAAGAGTCCACATTGATGCAAAACATAATCTGGTTTTTATTTTTTCTCGACACCATTTATAACAAATGCCACTTGGATTCGATGAATTTCCAAATTTAACTTATGTAATATGTCATGTAAATATATTGTTCAGCAACTGGAAAACTGTCATAATGTTCTCAAAACATATAATGTTACTTAAAAACCGTCTTGATTGCAAATATTTTTATTCATATGACCGGTTTCGGTTCATTCAGAACCATCTTCAGATCTGATATTTCAGTTACAGGAGTAACCCGTCCAAATCCCACAGTTTTCACATGTGACGTAGCATGTGAAAACTGCGGGATTTGGACGTGTTACTCCGGTAACTAAATATCAGATCTGAAGATGGTTCTGAATGAACCGAAACCGGTCATATGAATAAAAATATTTGCAATCAAGACGGTTTTTAAGTAACATTATAATTTCACTGATTGCTGTTGTCCCATAAGACATTATGTCTGTTTTTGCAAAGTTCTCAAAACACATGGAATGTTTTCATAAATAATTCTATATTTTGTAAAAGCTATACCTACTCTGTCATCTGCACATTGTAAATTTTAAAATTATTGACTATAGCTTTGTAACTAAATAAATACCTTTATTCATATCATATATCTGAGAATTCTGCAGTCACAAAAAACATAATTAAATTTAAATTTGTCTCTATTCTTGAAAGCTGAAACTGTACCATTTACCAGTTTCACTAATAGAAGCTTCTAGGTGCTTTGGAAGCAACAATGTTTCATACATCTTTGTACTTGAGCTTTGCACCAAAGCACATTCTCTAGGTGCTCACTTCAGTGCAGACACTTCTTGTGAGCTCCTTAGTCTGACAGGATAAATACTGAGCACATAGTCTTTGAGAAATGAGAAATTTGACATGTAAATAAAGTTTTCTCTTTTCTATAAAAATTGTCATGTTGTGATGTGATATACAATGTTTGTGAACAAGTGTGCAATGAATGAACTTAATAATAAAAAATGTCAAATTAAAAGTCAGTACTGTGCTTCAGACTTAATCAATTAAATAACTCACATGATATACAAAAACAAAGATTCCGAGACTTACCAAGCGGAAAAGCGCAGGTAGACAGGCACAATAAAATAACACACAAACACACACACACAAAATTTCGAGCTTTCGCAACCGGTGGCTGCTTTGTCAGGAAAGAGGGAAGGAAAAGGAAAGATGAAAGGATGTGGGTTTTAAGGGAGAGGGTAAGGACTCATTCCAATCCTGGGAGCGGAAAGACTTACCTTAGGGGGGGAAAGGGATAGGTATATAGTCGCGCACACACACACACACACACACACACACACACACATATCCATCCATACATACACAGACTATGGATGCTTCTCAGTATGGACTTGGAGCTGTTCTCGGACATCAATATGAGGATGATTCCAAATATCCAACATTGTACATGTCAAAAATAGTTAAACTCAGCTCAGCAGTGCGCTTCCAATTTGAAAAGGACCACTTGCTTGCTGTCATCTATGCCAGCGCCCACATGTCTCATGTGGCCCTAATTTAGTGTTTCCATGGCCCGTGGTTCTGTTTTTTTAATAATACACATCTAGCAACTATCAGCTGAATCCAAAAACATCAACTAATGTTTAGGGTTTCTGAAGGGTGTACTTTCCCTGCCCAGTAACATATAAAATGATTACAGAGATGGTAATATTTTATGAAATGTTTAATACAAATTGGCGTTGGTGAATACCACTAATTACCTCAGGAGCAGAAAGATAAGTAGAGCAACTACTGTGGGGTTAGAGGAGGTAAGAGGTGGAATGTTTTCTCATTTGTCTTCAGTGCTGACAACTCACTTGTGCATATGGCTCATACCAATCAGTTGTTACAGTAGAAATTTAAAATGGAAAAACATGGGATTCAAGAATGTACAGTATAGAGACAGTCAAATATGACACATATTCGTTGCAAAGAATATAAAATTAAATTGTTGCTGTTGTAATACAATATGCTGATTAAAAGGGAAATGACATTCAAAACATTTAGTTAACATCTGTGATACTGTCTCATACTGCATAGTGCATTTAAATAAAAGTACAAAAAATTGTTATTAACATGTCTATTGACAGGACGCAAAAGTCTTGGTAGACTACAAAACCCGGTATGTAATGGGCTACCACTCTTCTCACTTTTAAATACAATATTACATATGCTGGTGAGTTCGATCAGGCTTATTAAGTTGCATGGGATGTGCAAGTTCTAAAAATGTCATTCTTTTTCTATGAAATCTAGCTGCTGGAGAGTGGCAGCTATTGATTCAGTGTGTAAAGAAATGAAATAATAGGGGTGTTGAATAAGTAATGCAACTAATTTTTTTCTGAAAGCATGTTGGTTTTATTCAGGATTCCAATATACCACACTATTCTCCACTATTTTGCTACAAAACCCTAGTTTACAACATAAAACTCTGATCAATGCAATTGCTACATGCCACCATCATGGGAAGGCCTGAACGCCCAAATGAGACCACTCTATTGGTCAGAGAGGGAGTCAACGTCTTGCTGCATCAATAACCTCCCCATCATCTATATATTGCTTCCTGAGGAGTATATATTTCATTGGGCCACAGTCCAATGAAGCCTGTCAGCTCCTCTCAGGGCATACATACTTGTGAGAGGCCTGAAGTTGTCACGGAGAAGGAGAAGTTCATTTGTATTTATGTGGCGACGAAGACATTACGGTCATTTATTCAGTTGCCTAAATTGTTGCAGCGTGAGGGAAGATATCAAACAGAACAACCCTTTCAGAATCCCAAAAGACCACTGTCATTACTTTACCAGCTGAGACGACATTACGTGGCACCACTCTGTTGTTGTTGTTGTTGTTGTGATCTTCAGTCCTGAGACTGTTTTGATGCAGCTCTCCATGCTACTCTATCCTGTGCAAGCTTCTTCATCTCCCGGTACCTACTGCAACCTACATCCTTCTGAATCTGCTTAGTGTATTCATGTCCTGATCTCCCTCTATGATTTTTACCCTCCACACTGCCCTCCAATACTAAATTGGTGATCCCTTGATGCCTCAGAACATGTCCTACCAACTGATCCCTTCTTCTAGTCAGCCGTCCGTGGTGGTCTAGCGGTTCTAGGCGCTCAGTTCAGAACCGCACGACTGCTGCGGTCGCAGGTTCGAATCCTGCTTCGGGCATGGATGTGTGTGATGTCCTTAGGTTAGGTAGGTTTAAGTAGTTCTAAGTTCTAGGGGACTTATGACCTTAGAAGTTGAGTCCCATAGTGCTCAGAGCCATTTGAACCATTTTTTCTTCTAGTCAAGTTGTGCCACAAACTCCTCCCCAATTCTATTCAGTACTTCCTCATTAGTTATGTGATCTACCCATCTAATCTTCAGCATTCTTCAGTAGCACCACATTTCAAAAGCTTCTATTCTCTTCTTGTCCAAACTATTTATCATCCATGTTTCACTTCTATACATGGCTACACTCCATACAAATATTTTCAGAAACAACTTCCTGAGACTTAAATCTATGTGAACTTTATGCTGTTTCGGATCACGCCCCTCTGCGAATTGCGGATGTTAGGCGTGTGAATATCAATTTGGATTCTGTAGAAATGTTGTAAGACGTGAGACAATACTGACCCTACGACTTATCTTAGAAAATAGATTAAGAAAAGGCAAACCTACATTTCTAGCATTTGTAGACTTAGAGAAAGCTTTTGACAATGTTGCCTGGAATACTCTCTTTCCAACTCTGAAGGTGGAAGGGGTATAATACAGGGAGTGAAAGGATATTTACAATTTGTACAGAAACCAGATGGTAGTTACAAGAGCAATGGTTGGGAAGGGAGTGAGACAGGGTTGTAGCCTATCCCCAATGTTATTCAGTCTGTATAATGAGCAAGCAGTAAAGGAAACAAGAGAAAAAGTCAGAGTAGGAATTAAAATCCATGGAGAAGAAATATAAACTTTGAGGTTCGCCAATGACATTGTGATTCAGAGACAGCAAAGGACTTTGAAGAGCAGTTGAATGGAATGGACAGTGTCTTAAAAGGGAGGATATAAGATGAACATCAACAAAAGCACAATGAGGATAATGGAATGTAGTTGAATTAAGTCGGGTGATGCTGAGGGAATTAGATTAGGAAATGAGACGCTTAAAGTAGTAAATGAGTTTTGCTATTTGGGGAGCATAATAAGTGATGATGGTCGAAGTAGAGAGGATGTAAAATGTAGACTGGCAATGGCAAGGAAAGCATTTCTGAAAAAGAGAAATTTGTGAACATATAGTACAGATATAAGTATCAGGAAGTCACTTCTGAAAGTGTTTGTATGATGTGTAGCCATGTATATGGAAGTGAAACATGGACGATAAATAGTTTAGACAAGAAAAGAAGAGAAGCTTTCGAAATGTGGTGCTACTGAAGCATGCTACAGATTAGATGGGTAGATCACATAAGTAATGAGGAGGTATTTAATAGAATTGGGGAGAAGAGAAATTTGTGGCACAACTTGACCAGAAGAAGGGATCGCATGGTAAGACATATTCTGAGGCATCAAGAGATCACCAATTTAGTATTGGAGGGCAGCATGGAGGGTAAAAATCGTAGAGGGGAGACCAAAAGATTAATACGCTAAACAGATTCAGAAGAATGTAGGGTGCAGTAGGTACTGGGAGATGAAGAAGCTTGCACAGTATAGAGTAGCATGGAGAGCTGCATCAAACCAGTCTCAGGACTGAAGACCACAACTACTACACAACTAATTAATAATACGATCAGTGCATATGTGGCCCAAAGTGGCACTTTATGATGTCAGTCAGTATTGGCTCTTGAGCAAAAAAGTTTGACGATCACTGGTCTGCCTCAGAAAGTTTCATGTATTCATTTACGGGTCCAAGTTCAACCTCTTTACTGATCACAAGCCCTTGGTTTTGTCATTTAATTTTTTGTTTTGTAGCCTGACTAACCAGGACTTCGCCTCCAGTACTGGGTCTCGTTTCTGTCTTGCTCCAACTATGAAATACATTTTTGGCCTATTGCATGACATGCCAATGCTGATGTGTTGCCCCAGCTTCCATTGGGGCCAGATCCTACTTTCGATAAGGATTAACTCCTTTGCTTTCACTTATATGTTGAGGCAAAACATATGGTGGATAGGTTTCCTTTTATGTGCCCCCAGATGCAAGCACTGATTTGGTATTGCATCACGGTCTTCACCTTCTTCAGCATAGTTGGCTGACAGGTCTCTGAACAGGGCTTCTAATCCTTAACATAACTATTTTGCTCTCTGTCACTGCCTTTTGGTACCTGATGGTGCTCTTCTCTTGGCTACAGACAGGCTGTCACTTAAGGTTGTGACTGTGGCAGCCCTATGGCAAAATGTGTTCCAGCTCATACGTATGGGACACTGGGGGATTTCGTGTACCATTTTGGCCCTGTATTGACAGTGATATTGTACATCTTGTCACGGTCTGGTCTCAATGTGCTACCCCTAAGGCAGTGCAGCAGGTGATGTTCTGTCTGTGGCAGGACCCTTTCTAAATTCTTTGTGGTTATTGCTTGTCAATGCTTTCTCTAAATTTGCTATCTTTCACATCAGCTGTGGTTATAATTCAGACTATCTTCAATATCTTTTCTATTGAAGAATTGCCTTGTACTCTTGTAACGCATAACAGTCCACATTTGTGTCTCACACATTTCACTATTTTTGCATCTGTCACACCAGTCATCACGTTTCTCCCCATCACCCACAATCTAACGGTGAGGCAGAATGTGCCATATGCACATTCGAGGTCAAATGACAAAGTATGTCACGGTCTCCCCAATGGATGATGCCTCAACATGCTTCTTCAGTTACTGAAGGTCTGTGCCAGTGGGGGATTTGAGTCTGGCTGGTAAGCTCCACAGTTGCCAGCCACGCACCTGCCTGTATCTCTTCATTCCACCCCACTGACACTCGTCGGCAAGACCAGCATTGTGGTTCACGGAAATCCGAGTTTGAGTCCCTGTCTGGCACAAATTTTCATACATCACTATTGGTTAGAAGGTCTATACGTAATAGAGTTAACGTCAAGGACCTACTGCAGCTAATGTCGAGGATTTAGCAGTCAGCAAATATATTTTTAAATGATTTAACTTCATTATGCTAAGACACTGTGTGTTTCGTCTCCACCTAATCCCTTCACTTATAGAGCAGACTTCTCCAGTCAGCCTTATCAAAATACAGTAAGATAGGATACCCCCGCCAGAAGGAAAGTGTTGCATCTGTTGTCAAACTGGCTTGGCTTGTTCTGTTCATCTGCAGTTACTGTTTTCACTACAGCTGTTTTGCTCTTGTTTCGTTTTTTTTTTTTATTGTGGCAAGTTTAAGTGAACAATGTGCAGTTGTGAAATATTGCTTTCTACTTGGTAAAATGCTGCTAAAACTGTTTTAATGTTAAAAACAGCTTACCAACATGACACTATGAAAAAAACTCAAGTGTACGAGTGGTTTGCTCGAATGAAAAATGGCAACATGTTGATTGATGACAAACCTCTTCTGAACGTCTATCAACTGCCCAAATTGACAAAAATATTCAAAAAATTCGAAAGCTTCTGCTCCAGACAGTAGACAGACAACTGATCAACAGCCAGAGATTAGTGGGTTATCTTGGAGCTTGGTTCAGTTAATTTTAATGGAAGGTTTGGGAATGAAAAGTGTTGCTGCCGAGTTTGTTCCTCAGGTTCCAACTGACAATCAAAGGGAACGTGAAGTTGAAACATGCCGTGTTTTGAAACAACAGCTTGAAACTGATCCAGATCTTCTGTGAAAGGTCATAACTGGTGATGAGTCATACTGCTATGGTTACGACCCAGAAACAAAGCTACAGTCAAGCCAATTGAATATGTCATCATCACCCCACCCAAAAAAAGGTCGTCAAGGCAAATCAAACATCAAAACAACACTGATTTGCTTCTTGATGCCAAGGGTGTAGTTCATTCAAAGTTTGTTCCCCCATGTCAGACCATTAATCAAACCTTTTTTTCACAAGTTTTAAGAAGATTGCACAACAGTGCTCATCAAAAAAGATCTGATTTGTGGCAGACAGGAGACTGGTTCTTCCACCATGACAACGCACCTGCACACCTAGCCACCTCTGTTAGACAGTTTTTGGCCAAAAATGGCACGGTTCCACTGCCCCACACACCTTACTCACCTGTGGCTCTGTGCAACTTCTTATTTTCATGCATGAAAAGGGGCATCAGAGGAAACCAATTTGACAAGACTGAAGTAGTCAAGATAAAAATGAGGGGGAGCTGTCAGTCATTTCTAAAGATGACCACAAAAAATGTTTTGAACAGTGTGCAAGCACTAGTAGGGCAAATGTATTAATTTTAAAAGTTTTTAACAAGTAATTACAGTTCTTTTGGATACCCCTTCATATTTTTAAAGCTGGCCACACTTAATTACCATGCCCATCTTCATTACACTAACAGTAACTTCATTTCATTACATATTCTCCACACAATCTCTATGGGTAAGCTTCAAGATTTGTACACATATAATCATACTTACCCTTCTCCTTTTCTGATGATGATGTAAAGGCCCATTTATTTTCTACAACAGGTTCCTCAATACCCAAGCTCTCAGGAGATGATACTGGTGAATCATAAAGGATGGGCTCTGCCAAATCACGGATAGATGCCCTTGCTCGCACAGCAGCTACTCGCTTAGGTCCTGAGCCCTTAGGAGACGATACTGGAGAATCAGAAGGACTGGGCTCTGCCAAATCATGAATAGATGCCCTTGCCCGCACAGCAGCTTCTCGCTTCACCGGCTGAGATGTAGAAGCAGAAGCAGCATCCTGTACCTCCTTTCTACTTTTACATGGGCTGACAACTGCACCTGCAATGTTTAAATATGATTGTATTTTTCAAATAGCTCTTATGCCACTTTTGGAAAAGTCCCAATTTCCAAGGTGTTGGTTAGACTGGGATCAGACAATACATTTCCAAATTAACTGATTTTTTTTTTGTTATGTGTCATGTCCTACAAAACGCTATTTCATTACACCCCAGTAAATAATGTAAAAATGACGTTTATAAAATACAGTTCTCTCATTAAGTCTAACACCTCATGTAATCAATCACCACCACCTGTCGGAAACTGTTATCCTGTATATTGCATATTTTCTTTCAAATTGTTTTCTGTGAACAGTGTAATAAGTTTCAAGATTTCAAGTTAGATGCACATCTTGTCTACAGTTTGGGGTCATATACATGTACATAACATATATTTGGGTCTTGAAATCACTTTTGGACTTTTGCTAAATTTTTGATGTAGACATCAAAACATCCAAATATATTCCTGAATTACAATACCATAAATAAAGTTCTGAAAATTTTGCTAAAACAGTATGAATTACCAATGTGCTCATGAAATGTAAGACTTTCATAAGAACAAAGGTTTCAACTTAATGTCAGTACACTAAATGAAATTGTTTATTGATATTTTATACTGTATGTGTTTAAAACGTAATTTCTCACATTTTACACTTCCCTGAAATTTGCATATTTTAAATTGCATTAAATGTGTAAATGAGTGGTTTCACTGTAGCACCAAACACAAGCTCCGTATGTAAAAGCCTTTTCGTTATGCTCACCTGCTGCTCAACATGTCATCTCTATGGTGAGTAGCAATCTATTCTTCTCATACCAGTTGATATTTCTGAAGTATCTGTGCTATCAGAATAGAAAATCAAAAAACAAGTCCAAAAACAATTTATAGGACTCACCAAAATGAAAGAATAATACACTCTCTAAAAGAACAACAGACTCTATCCCAACTGCAGATCGTCACAAACATAAAATAACAAATAATAGTGGAAAAGACCTGCCTCTTCATGATGAGAGATTACAGCAAAACAATTCTACAATGGCAAGAGGTTTGTCGAATATACCAAGTCCATCTACATTTACATCCATACTCTGCAAGCCACCCGACGGTGTGTGGTGGAGGATACCCTGAGTACCTCTGTCGGTTCTCCCTTCTACTCCAGTCTCGTATTGTTCATGGAAAGAAGGATTGTCGGTATGCTTCTGTGTGGGCTCTAATCTCTCTGATTTTATCCTCATGGTCTCTTCGAGAGATATACGCAGGAGGGAGCAATATACTACTTGACTCCTCGGTGAAGGTATGTTCTCGAAACTTCAGCAAAAGCCCGTACCGAGCTACTGAGCATCTCTCCTGCAGAGTCTTCCACTAGAGTTTATCTAGCATCTCCGTAATGCTTTCGCGATTACTAAATGATCCTGTAACGAAGCGCGCTGGTCTCCGTTGGATCTTATCTATCGCTTCTATCAACCCTATCTGGTATGGATCCCACACTGCTGAGCAGTATTCAAGCAGTGGGCGAACAAGCGTACTGTAACCTACTTCTTTTGTTTTCGGATTGCATTTCCTTAGGATTCTTCCAATGAATCTCAGTCTGGCACCTGCTTTACCGACAATCAAGTTTATATGATCATTCCATTTTAAATCACTAATGCGTACTCCCAGATAATTTATGAAATTATCTGCTTCCAGTTGCTGACCTGCTATTTTGTAGCTAAATTAGAAGGGATCTATCTTTCTATGCATTCGCAGCACATTACACTTGTCTACATTGAGATTCAATTGCCATTCCCTGCACCATGCGTCAATTCGCTGCAGATCCTCCTGCATTTCAGTACAATTTTCCATTGTTACAACCTCTCGATACACCACAGCATCATCTGCAAAAAGTCTCAGTGAACTTCCGATGTCATCCACAAGGTCATTTATGTATATTGTGAATAGCAACGGTCCTATCACATTTCCTTGCGGCACACCTGAAATCACTCTTACTTCGGAAGACTTCTCTCCATTGAGAATGACATGCTGCATTCTGTTACCTAGGAACTCTTCAATCTAATCACACAATTGGTCTGATAGTCCACATGGTCTTACTTTGTTCATTAAACGACTGTGGGGAACTGTATCGAACACCTTGCGGAAGTCAAGAAACACGGCATCTACCTGTGAACCCGTGCCTATGGCCCTCTGAGTCTCGTGGACGAATAGTGCGAGCTGGGTTTCACACGACAGTCTTTTTCGAAACCCATGCCGATTCCTACAGAGTAGATTTCTAGTCTCCAGAAAAGTCATTACACTTGAACGTAATACGTGTTCCAATATTCTACAACTGATAGACGTTAGAGATATAGGTCTATAGGTCTGCACATCTGTTCGACGTCCCTTCTTGAAAACGAGGATGACCTGTGCCCTTTTCCAATCCTTTGGAACGCTACGCTCTTCTAGAGACCTACGGCACACCGCTGCAAGAAGGGGGCAAGTTCCTTCATGTATTCTGTGTAAAATCAAACTGGTATCCCATCAGGTCCAGCGGCCTTTCCTCTTTTGAGCGATTTTAATTGTTTCTCTATCCCTCTGTCGTCTATTTCGATATCTACCATTTTGTCATCTGTGCGACAATGTAGAGAAGGAACTACAGTGCAGTCTTCCGCTCTGAAACAGCTTTGGAAAAAGACATTTAGTATTTCGGCCTTTAGTCTGTCATCCTCTGTTTCAGTACCATTTTGGTCACAGAGTGTCTGGACATTTTGTTTTGATTCACCTACTGCTTTGACATAAGACCAAAATTTCTTAGGATTTTCTGCCAAGTCGGTACATAGAACTTTACTTTCGAATTCATTGAACGCTTCTCGCATAGCCCTCCTCACACTAAATTTCGCTTTGCCCTTCCCCCCAAGAGATCGGCCAGCTAGAAGAGGCGTCTGGCCATGGCTGCCAGGGTGGCAGCTCTGTAGACTTCGAAGCGGTGTGTCAAACTGCCAGTTGCCGTTGTTGGGGGTATGTGCCGGAACTATTCGCGATCATGCGCCTGGCGTATCAAAGCAGTTCCTGGACTAGCTGCGACCTCTGGTAAATCTGTTCTGCAGGCTCTGTGAATGGACAGTGGTGCCTGGCGGCCGTTGGTGGTGATCTGGTGTTCTATTGTGGCTGCCTGTAAGTATTTGTGTTGACAACACAGACAACATTACCATATTTACTCGAATCTAATCCACACTTTTTCCCGGTTTTTGTAATCCAATAAACCGGCTGCAGCTTAGAATCGAGTGCAAAGTAAGCAGAAGTTCTGAAAAATGTTGGTAGGTGCCGCCACAACTAACATATGCCATCGAATATATGTAGCGCTACACAGGCATCTTTTGCACTTGCAGGAACAAAGATAAGCACTGGCGCCAAAACCTCTGCGTCAGTAAATAAATTAAAAAAAAAAAAGTGGAAGACGAGCTTTTTTTCTTCGCCCCGAGTTTCGACCATTGCACTTTCATACATCATCCAACGAAGTAAATACAAATTCCGTATTGTTCATCTTCGAATGTGGCAGCATTTCAAAGTACTACGAAAATCTGACTGGCAATACTGTTTGACATGTTTGTCAATATGGCCAACTCCAAGTTCTGAATTTTTTCCTACCTGTGAGAAGAGATGGTCGTTAATAGGAACTTTTATGAATTGTGAATCACATGCAGTATTCTCTTTGCCATAAGAATAATACGAATAAAAACATTTTGCCACGTATTCTTTCGTGTTTGCTGCTATCTCATTTAAATCCTGTCTGCCTAATAAACTAAGAAACTAAATGATGCAACAACAAACGCGTAAGACTATACATATAATGTCATGTTTATATTCGTATTATTCTTCTGCCTAATAGTGATACAATCAGAAATGGAGCACGGCATTTGGCTAGATTTTTAAGTCTAAGATTACTCTAATTCCTGTGCAGAATGTAATGTATTAAAGAGGCGTCTGCAAAGATTTTCAAACGGATAAAAATTTTCGATAACCTCTCGTTCAGAACATCTTCTATCATACGCAGTCTTTTATTTGGTTCTTGTTGATCATTATCAAAGAAAGCAGCAGTGTAAGTAACAACAAATAGCATTCTCTTGTCATTGTTTCACTAATGAGACAATTCCTCTCTTTTTTTTTTATAAAAAAAAATTGTAAGTGGCGGAAGCGTGCACAAAAGTAAGCCATGCCGCGAGCGGCGACAGGTCGTGAACACTCATTATCAGAATGCGACAAACAACGGATTACACAGTACAATAATGCATTTTCAGCTTAGAGTTACGTAAACACCTATAACAAAGAGAACGGCATTTATCAGATCAAAGAAAAATAAGCAATCAATTCAAACCAGACGAAGCACGTGAAAAATGAAGGGTACCCGTACAACTACGGACGGAGTGCCTGACGCATAGCAATGGCTACCTGGTTAAGCTTAGCTGCTAAGCATACGACTTGAACCAAACTACTGTAGCGGTGTCGTCATTCATTCGTCCAAAATTGTGTATCATATTACAATGGACCAACTTTGTTTCGATTTGGAGGTGGGGCTAAGACTTTTCTCTTCCCTTGAATTTCTAGTCTCAAATTTCAGGTGCGGCTTAGATTCGGGAAATTTCTTTTTTTTCCTTGATTTCGAGTCTCATTTTTCAGGTGCGGCATAGATTCGAGTAAATATGGTAAGTTTTCCTGGAGAATATACGCCATGTGATGCAGACATCCAGTGTTGGTTGCACGTGAAGTGGGTTGCTGGTGCAGTAGGCACTAAACTGTATGAAGTGGGTGGCCACAGCAGACCTCTCACACCCAGGGGAGAGTAGAATGCCCATTTCAATGTAAGGTCCCGGGGCCACAGGCGACAGGAGACTGGGGGCAGTCGCATTTGCAGGATCCATCCCCACGGATGTGGGACCCTCTGCCGGAGGATCCCCCTGGGGTGTGATCAGCATTGACGGTGGAGGCGGGGGTTGGGCGGAGAGAGGAGCACCGTCATCCCCAAGGGCCACCAGCCCTGGAGGCGGCAGAGGAGCTGGCTGTGAACTGCACTGGAGGCGAAGCTGGTTGGTGTGCTTCCAGAACACAGTGCCATAATCGATGGTGACTGCAGCCGTAGCGTGGCCAATGAGCTACGAGACCACGGCAGGGATCCACCTGGGACGATGCTGGATGAACACCATCACCCGGACCGGACCCTGCAGAGAATAGCGGTGCCGTGTCGAATGTGAGGAGCTGGGCATGGTGAAGAGGTAAGACAAGGGGGATCAATGAGGGCAGCCGTGAAGTTTTTCAACTGGGGATGATCCACCCTGAACACTGGATCTGTAAGAGGAAAGAAAGATGGTTAGTGTGTCATCCAGGGAGTCTTGGGGACACAATTTCGACAGCTGGACTGAATGTCCAGACAAACTGTTCAGCTAATCCGTTAGATGCAGGATGAAAGGGAGCGGCATGAATCAATTGGTGCAGGACAAGGTAAATTCAGAAGATGTAAATTGATGGCCATTGTTGGTCACCAAAGTTTCCAGAAGGCCCTCAATGGCAAGTAAGTGGCAAAGAGCTTGGATGGTATGGGTGGAGGTCATGGATGACATGCGGGAGATGTAAGGAAACCCACTGCCTGTGTCCACATGGATAAGCTAGGAGGAGACGAGGAATGGGCTCGCGAAATCCGAGTGCAAATGGGACCAAGGAGAAGGAGCATAAGGCCATGGGAACAGGCAGTGAGGGGGCGCTGACTGGTGCTGTTGACAAGAGGGACATGAGGCCACCATGTGGGTGACTGCGGTGTCCATCCACTTCCAGTAGACATGCTGGCAGGCAAGCAGTTACGTCAGGAAAATCCTCCAATGACCACCGTGCAGGAGCTCCAAGACCCGCTGGTGGAGGGAGGGTGGCAGCACCACCTGCCAATGATCATCGTCACCCAAGACAAGGAGGACCCCATCTCTGACAGACAGGTCATGGCAGTGGTGCCAGTAGGCCCGGACCTCTGGCTGCAGCAGCTGATGATGGTTTGACAGCCACCCAAGCTGAACATGGTGCATCAGCACCTGGAGGGTTGGGTCATCTGCCATGTGACGAGTTTGGCATCCAGCAGCAAATCAGCGACTGCCCTGGCAGCGGTGTCATCCAGTGGAAACAGGCAACCGGGTCAGTGTCGAACTCCGGGTCAGTGCCCACTGGGAGACGAGAGAGAAAATCCTCGCTGGCATGGAGAGCTGCGGCCCAAACACAGATGTCGTAGGAGTATTCTCCGAGGGACAATGCCCAGCACTGGAGGCAGTGAGCAGTCATGGGGATGGCGGCCATAGTGCTAAACAATGAGGCCAGAGGTTTGTGATCGGTGTAGAAAGGAAAGCAATGGCAGTAGATGAAATCGTGGAATTTCTTAAACCCAAAGCTGATGGCCAAGGCCTCCTTCTCAATTTGCCTGTAGTTACGCTGAGCTGGGGATAGTGTTTTGGAGCCGAAGAGACAACACGGCTCCCACACCATAGTCTGATGCATTGGCAGCCAAGGTGAGAGGCTTGGTGGGGTCATAAAGGACAAAGCAAGTCAGCATCATGAGAGAAGACTTCAGACAAGAGAATGCCCTGTCACAAGCCAGCGACCAGTCCCAGTAATATTCTTACAGAGCAGGCAGTGAAGTGTTTCCGCCAGAACCGTGGCATGTGGGACAAAATGATGGTGGTAATTGAGTTGCGAGATGTCTTTTGGATGTGGCAGCCATTGTATAGCCTCGACATACTGGGGTGTGGGTCGAATGCCATCAGCTCTCAAAACATGATAGGTCACCCGAGGAACAAAAATAAGACATTTCGCCTGTTGCAACATAAGCCAGCACCCTGAAGATCGTGGAAGAGGTGCCAGAGGTTCTGGGCCGAGCCAAGGCTGGAGACACCAGCATTGGCGACCTCAAATGGGAGTTGGTGGTAACGGAAGAGCCTGAAAGAGGTATTGATTACCAAGATCAATTTCGATGACTTGTTTAAAGGCAACTGGACATAGGCATCCTGCAGGTCAATTTTGGCAAACGCCTCGCCACCAGCCAACCTGCACAGGATGTCATCAACTTTGGGTATGGGACAGGAGTCAGTAACAGACTGAGCATTGACAGTGTCCTTAAAATTCCCACAAATGTGAAGAGATCCATTAGGTTTCTCAAGGACCATGATGGGTGTAGCTCAACTATTATGGTGGACCCGGGTCAGGATGCCCTCAGCCTCAGTCACGAGTGGAGAGCCTTGTAAAACTTTGGGACTGCCGAGGGGAGGAGTTCAGTACGGGCTCTGAATACAGAGATCCCCGGAGATGTGGCAGAGAACATGTCTGGAAAGCCATCGAGAAGTTACTGCAAGTCATGTATCTCGAGGCCTAGTAAGGGAAAAAGATATATTCCAAATAAGTTGGTGGCCTTAGGGGCGGATAGGACCAAAACCGCGACAACGTGAGTGAGGTACTGGACCCAAGCCAAGAACCACCCCTGTAGTCGCATGATGTCGTTGCTGTAGCTCTTCAATGAAGTATGGAACAGACAAAGCAGTGGTTATGATGATAGGAATCCTCATCAATGACGGTGGCAGAGGACCCTGTATCCACTTGAAAAGGGAGAGGAGTGCCGTCCACCTGCACAGTCAGAGTGATCTCTGCTGCCGTGTGTGGAAAAACCGACTGCATGAAGGAAATTGGTGTCAGTGGGTCCGTCTCATCCACCACGCAGTCAGAGGCATCCAAAGCAGTGTGGTTCAAAGCCATCAATGACAACCACTGACAGACCGCGGCTATGGCCCTTTTTTACGGGGGCTGAACAGGTCATCCTCCGGAAGCAGCAATGTTGCCTCTGACGAAGCATTGACTAAAGGAGGGCAACCGTTGTCACTGCTGCTGCTGCCACTGCGGCCGTAGTTGGTGCATGTGGGGACTGGCATCCTGATCTTGGAGGGTGGGTGTGGCCGCACAAGGGGGCCCCGGCACTGCTATGGTGATGTGACCTGGAGTCACGGGTTGCGGGTGGCTAAGACCTGCGCCAGGGACTACAGTGCGGAAGCAGAGTGAAAGGACAGCTAATGAGCATGGATAATGGATAAACAGGTGTCTAAAGAGAGACCTTTCAGCTACATAAGATCAGTCCACAATGTATCATCTGGGAATGGACAAGAATCGTATCACGAATGAGTGCTGAACCATAAGATTACTTGCAATGGGGGTTGCCACAGAAAAATGAAAGTCATGGGAGGGACCTTGCAGCATAGCAATCCATTCCCTGTATGACTTTGCAAGAAGCTTCTGACACCAAAAGAACTTGTGATGTGCTGCCGCCATGTGGACCTGGGAGTCAAAATAATCTAATAGGCTAGAAGTCAGCATCTCGTAGGAGAGAGCATAACGTTCTGTATCAGGATGCAACTGTTGCAGAAGGTGATTAACTTACGAATCCACATACGTGACAAAAAACCAGTGACATCATGAGCAACAAAGTGTTGCTCCAGATGAGCCGTGTAGTTGCCCCAAGGCTCAATGGATCTGTCAAACTTGGGAAACGCAGGGGGTGCAGCACGAAGCCGCAGAAGCAGGGAAGCTGCATGGGACCCCTGCATAGGCACCTCAATGGGAGCAGTGGACATTGCCTGCAAACACTGATTAATGAGCTCATATGTTTGTTGCATAAGATTCAACAGCACTATGACTCACGATCTTGGTTCATCAAGACCTGGAATAGTGGACAACAACTGAGCAAAAACGGTAATCTCGTAAACCAACTTGTTGCCACTGAAGTATCTGCACTAGCAGAATAGAAAAATGCAGAAAACAAGCCTGAAAACAATTTACTGGACTCACCAAAATGAAACATTTATATAATCTCCAAAAGAATAACACATTCAATCCGGACTGCAGATCATCACAAATATAAAACATTCTCATCACGGGGAGAGATCACAATGAAACAGTTATACAATGTCGAAAGGTTTGTCAAATATACCAAGCCCATGCACAAGAGATCGGCCAACTAGAACAAACGTCTGGCCATGACTGCCGGGGTGGCAGCTCTGTAGACATCCAAGTGGCACATCAAATTGCCTTTTTCTGGCAGTGTGCCGCCTTATAAAGCCCATTGATGCAGGTATCTGCTGGAAATATTTGCGATCCCATGCCTGGCACATCAAAGTAGTTCTTGAGCTAGGTACAACCTCTGATGAAGCTATTCTGCAGGTTCCGCGAACGGGTGGTGGTCCCTATCAGCCTTTGGTGGAGACCAGGTGTTGTGTTAAGTTATGGCTACTCGTATTGGCTGGATTTGAAGTGGGATGCCGATGCAATAGGCGCTACAATGTATGAAGTAGGCGGCCACAGCAATTTCAACCAGGGTTTTCCATTGCCTGAGAATCTGTTTTATTGCTATATTGTCATTTATTCTCAATAAATATCCAAACTCTATCAATCTTCTTTTCCCAATTCTTTGTTTTTCTTGTTTCTGTGTTTTTACATTTTTCGCAATTTTTTCTTTTTAGAGACTTAAATAAATCTGTCCATTATCTGTTCCAAGAGCATGACTTGCATTTCTATATCTGCTACATTTTTAGATAGTCCAGAATTTTACTTTGATACAGTGTTTCCTTTTTCCCAGCTTTATTGGTGCTACTGGTATTCTTTTAATTTTCATACTAAATCCTTACTATTTTTTTCTTGTATGCAGTTGAAGAGCAATGTAAATGAATTGTCACTTTATCTTACACATGTATTTCTTTGAAACGGCATAGATACTTTGCTGATCAACTTCCTTTTTTGAAAATTCATCAGAGTATTTCACAGACTCCATTTGCCAGTTCAGATGTAAGACAAATTCTTGGTTTTCTCTACCTGTGGCTTCTCATTGAAAGAGTTGATTATCTTCTTGAATTCCACAGATGTTTTTAATTGAGAAATCAGTGGCACTTTATATTCAGATTTAATATCTACACTAAGCAAGTTCTGTTTTTTCTGTATCCATTTTAATATTCATCTGAATCAATGTCCAGACTTTTTTCAGAGCTATTAAGCACAATTTTAAAAGACTTTCATAGGCTACTAGGGTAGAGATTCTTATGCAATTACTGAGTCATTTCTGGTCACTTTTGTTCGGCTGTTATTTTACAACTAGTGAATTTTGTCATGCAGTTTCATTTTCATACATCTTAATGTTTATGACCTCATTTCCTGACTACGTGTCAAACAATGTTATAATTTTGTAGATACATAAATTAAAATGTCATGCATAATTTGGCAATTTTCCACATGTCGTAAGTGTTTATGACATTATATCTCCTGAACTATGTGTTGTGCAATTATACATTTTTCCAAGAACATTCAGTGGTATACGTGAATATTGTCTGCAAAATGTACTTAGTAGTAAAGAAGTAATGAATTATAAATTCCTGCCTGATGCAACAGTTTTACTGTACGAGCAGTGAAAATGTGCTTGAGATAAACAATCTTCTTTTCATCATTTTTTGAGGAATATCAGTGATAAGAAGTTTAATAAAGGTTTGAAATTATGTGTAAAATCAGTTGGAAGTTACCAAGTGCTCTCTTTCTCAAATACTGGAAATATATGATCTTCTTTGTCACCCACACCCCTTTGAGATGTAGGCGGTTCTTACACACACAGTCATTCTTTGCAGCCAATAAGTGACATGTGTACCAAGTTTATATGAAATCAATACAGTGGTTTAGGAGGAGATATGGACACTTTTATAATATGTATGTATTCTTCAACAGTCACTACACTTCTCAATGATGAGTTATTTACAGCATCTGGAAAGCTTTAAGGTTTCATCCAAAATATCATAGCTTGCCATGTATAGAAGAGGAGTTACAAGCAATAGGAAGTTCTCCCATGGAAAGAAAATGATGTCCAAGTATTAGTTGTTTCAAACTTGAGGATAAGCAGAAATTCTGGTAGACCTGTGTCCACACCAATGGACCACAAGTTAAAACTTCCCAGTGGTATTCACACAGCTTTCCAGTTAAGAAATTCCCATTATGCTGGGGAGCAACTGAAGTAATGTGTTGATTTTTCTACTGAATATTTGCACAAAGTCACAACATTCAGCTTAGTGATACTTTTTCGTTATGGAGCTCCTACCTGTCATGATGATCAATTCATGATAATTAGCAAAGATAATTTGTATCATTTTCGACCACATTGGTCAGAGAGAAGGTGTACCTCTCCATTTGTTATGAGGTATCTCTGGCTCAAAGTCTCTAACAAATGTTTTAACAAAAAGAATACAATGCAACAATGCTTCAAATAAAGAGTTATAAATTCTGTAAGGACACAAGTGCAGTTATTTCTGGTTCTCTTTAGCAGTCAAGCAATGAGAGATTCTATTGTGAAAAATTTTTACTTCAGTTTTAATAATTTTTCGGTGTATTTGTTATTGTATTGCTGGTATCCTTGCGATTTTTGAAAGTTGTTCATTTGTCCTACTACAGTTTTCTTCATGTGCATTTGCTATATGTTTTACATAGCATTTTCATATTTATGTTTTCACCTTCACTAGTTATATTCATCATCACAGAACCACCAAGCTAATTGTCAGAAGAAAAAAACTGAAATACAGTCCACTGTCTACTCATAGATAATACCACTTAAAGGTATTAAGGGTATTAAGGTTGTGGGTGCCTGTCAGACTTTTGCTACAAAGTTTCAATGTCACTGTACAACTTCTGATCTTCAACAGTCCTTATATGTGTGCACGCATCATTCCAAGCTCAGATTATTTAAAAGCAGGGGACACTATGAATGATAAGAAACCGTTGCTTCTCCTTCAGCTAATTTTCAGTACTGTTGCACTGCATACTGCTCGGGCTTACAAATGTGTGAATTAATTAGACAACAGCCCTTGCAAAGAATGACAAAAAGATGCTCTAATTAATTAGGAGAACACTATGGAAATTGTGGCACATATAGCAGCAAATCTTTTATTCCTTGCATATCAGTCATTCAGTGTCATCTTATTGACTGGTCTCCTTTGCCATTCCTACCTCCTAATATTTTCAAATCTCATCTTTGCTGCCATCTCACTGCTGGCTTCTCTCTTGCCTCGTCCTGTTGCCTCCATTGACCAAGTGTCTTGTTCAGCTTAACTACCAACTATTTTACATAATTTCAAAAGCTACTGAGTCTTACATCTTATACATGTGTGGCAATGTGCTAATGCCGACCCCATCTCCCGCTCCTGGTATGTGTACTTTCTTTTCTATCTTCATTTGGTTTCAGATGTATGCCCTCCCAAGCAAATGAAGTATTTTTCATATAACCTTAAATATGGCAACAGGTGACTGGATACTCAACCAATATCCATGAGAAAAGACTAATGATATTCACCCACAGATGAAAATCCATTTGGGTCTGAAGCTCACTTTTTCTTAGTGCAACTGGTCAGCAAGGTGTCCCTCCACCCAATATGCCACTGAAAATGAAAGCATGGACAATGAGTGCAACCATAATGGCAGTCAACATGCATACATTTAGGTACTTCACATGCAGAAGGACAACAATGCTTCATCCAAATGCACCCTGCATTGGCTCCTTACTTAGTTTGCATTTATCGCGAATCTCTTGCCCAACGTAAAGTCCCGAGCAACTGGAAAAAAGAACAGGTGATGCCCATATATAAGAAGGGTAGAAGGACGGATCCTCAAAATTACAGATCAATATCCTTAACATCAGTTTGTTGCAGGATTCTTGAACATATTCTCAGTTCGAATATAATGAATTGCTTTGATACAGAGAAGTTGCTGTCCATGCATCAGCATGGCTTTAGAAAGCATCGCTCCTGCGAAATGCAACTCGCCCTTTTTTCACATGATATCTTGCAAACCATGGATCAAGGGTATCAGATGGATGGCATATTACTTGACTTACGGAAAGTGTTTGACTCGGTGCCCCACTGCAGACTCCTAACTAAGGTACGAGCATATGGGATTGGTTACCAAGTATGTGAGTCGCTTGAAGACTTCTTAAGTAATAGAACCCAGTACATTGTCCTCAATGGTGAGTGTTTATCGGAGGTGAGGGTATCATCTGGAGTGCCCCAGGGAAGTGTGGTAGGTCCGCTGTTGTTTTCTATCTACATAAATGATCTTTTGGATAGGGTGGATAGCAATGTGCAGCTGTCTGTTGATGATGTTGTGATGTATGGCAAGGTGTCGTCGTTGAGTGACTGTAGGAGGATACAAGATGACTTGGACAGGATTTGTGATTGGTGTGAAGAATGGCAGCTAGCTCTAAATATATGTAAATTAATGCAGATGAATAGGGAAAAGAATCCTGTAATGTTTGAATACTCCATTAGTAGTGTAGCACTTGACACAGTCATGTCGATTAAATATTTGGGCGTAACATTGCAGAGCGATATGAAGTGGGACAAGCATGTAATGGCAGTTGTGGGGAAGGCGGATAGTCGTCTTCGGTTCATTGGTAGAATTTTGGGAAGATGTGGCTCATCTGTAAAGGAGACCGCTTATAAAACTCTAATACGAGCTATTCTTGAGTACTGCTCGAGTGTTTGGGATCCCTACCAGGTCGGATTGAGGGAGGACATAGAAGCAATTCAGAGGCAGGCTGCTAGATTTGTTACTGGTAGGTTTGATCATCACGCGAGTGTTACGGAAATGCTTCAGGAACTCGGATTGGAGTCTCTAGAGGAAACGAGGCGTTCTTTTCGTGAACTCAGCATTTGAGGCTGTCTGCAGTACAATTTTACTGCCGCCAACTTGCATTTCGCAGAAAGGCTACAAAGATAAGATAAGAGAGATTAGGGCTCGTACAGAGGCATATAGGCAGTCATTTTTCCCTCATTCTGTTTGGGAGTGGAACAGGGAGAGAAGATGCTAGTTGTGGTACGAGGTACCCTCCGCCACGAACTGTATGGTGGATTGCAGAGTATGTATGTAGATGTAGTTGTAACGAAATTGTAGCATTGTCCTTCTAAATCAAATACAGCTAGAACCCTTTGCACTACACACATTATCATCTGTGCTCTTCCACATACTGTGATATAAGCTACTTCTGCTGTTCCAACTGTCTCCCATCATTAGCTGCTACTACAAACAAGAAATTTCATTAAGACGCATACTGCTGGCACTTCAGCCAAATTATATTTCCTCTGTTCATCTTGCATCTCTCCTAACACAGAGAGACTTGTAAATGTTATCCTAAATTATTTCTATCTGTCCTTTCTCCCTCTCTGATTGTTTATATGCTGTATATATTCAATATACAGGGTATCCACAGTTAATGTTCCAGTTTCAAAATGCTGTAGAAAGAGAACCACTACTAACAATGACGTCACATTTGAACAGCATATTACTGATGTAGGGGGAAGCATCATGAAATAAAAAAATTTACCAACAGATGGCACTGTAAGCATCTTAACACAAATGGGGTCTGTTACAAATGATAGATGAATTGCAATACAATGGCTGTGGTTCGGTTTGCTCAAAACACCAACCATACTGTTCAATTTACTTTCATGAATTGTGGCACTGTTAGGTTTATCCCATCCATCACTGCAAGGTCCTGCCACATCAGGTGAGAAAAATTGATTTTTAATTGCCCTGAGGTCAAAAACTGCATAAAAAGCAAAAAGACATTCATTTTTAATTGTCCAGGGGCCAAGAACCACATTTTAAAAAAAATGACATCAGTTTCTAATTGTCATGTTCAATATGCTGTCCACCAATTTCTGCCACAAGCTGAAATCCAGAAACAGCACATTCCATAACAGATCAGAGTGTCTCGGGGGCCACGTTCAGAATGTGTTGTGCAATGCATGTTTTCAGTTCAGATACATTCAAAATTAGAGCACTGGTTCCTGTTTCAAACATCTTTCAGATAACTCCACAGCCAGAAGTCACATGAATTAAGATCAGGTGACATGGATGACCAGGCTGTAGGAAAATGACAGCTTATAATTCTAGAATTTCTGCAATGCCTCTGCAGCAGCTGCTTCACTGCTTCAATGTCTTAAATAAATGGAGCATTGTAAATGTTTTAATAAGAAAAATGTTCCCAATATCATTTTATATTCACAATCCACTTCACACAATACATTATAAATATGGTAATCATGATGGAAGAAGTGAAGAAAACAAATCTTACCTGCAGCCACTGCCTTAGGAAAGGCAATATTAGAACTGATAGCCACACCAGCCATTTTGTCAAACATTTTTCCATTCGCTTCAAGGCATGGTACAGGATGTAAAGCCTCCATTCTAGAAATTTCAGCACTGTCAACATCTGGGTTCAAGTGCTGGCCCATATGTCGCTTCATTCTGCTACACACTTTTGTTTTAAAAGAGCACACAGAGCACTCTATAGGATCTTTCAGAATTGCACTCATTGGCAAGAGATGTATCTCCTCAGGTCCGTACACGGTCTTGGCCACACACACTGTTTGCTTATGTTTCGATTTTCCTTTTCCCTGAAAAACAAAGAGTTTAATATTTACATCTTCAACTTCTGTAGTCCTGTCGTCTTCAGTTGCGTGTAATATTATGGTATATTGATAATTTTTACTTATAGACCATCTGACAGCAACTGAATAAAACACAATTTTAGTGCCATACACGTTTCGCCTTTATTTTCTGCAAGGCATCATCAGTGGCAGGTTGTGTGGACAATTTCTTACATATTACGCTCCTGTTGCATTTTTGGTGTTGTTCTTCTTCTTATGAAAACCAATTTGCGTTTTTTTCCACATTCCACAGCACTATGCACTAAACGCTTGTTTTAATGCAATGTTTTCATTTCTGTTGCCGACTGTCCAATGAGTAACATTCCACAAGTCAGCGCATGGGATGTTAAGAAGTCTAAATGAAGTATGGAAGATAGACAATCTGAAAGAAATGCACTGGCTAAAGCCAGACACAGTACAGTCAGTGAGGTGAAAGGGCAAGAAGATACAGGGTGCCTGGCCAGAGAAATACAGAGTACTATCAACAGCATGAGAAGATTATTATTCATTATGAATAGGAAGACAGAGCAATATGAGTCACTGTCAACAATACAGTGAATGGATTATTCTCATCATAATCGAAACAAAATCAATGTCAACAATTATGCTCCAGGTATCACAACCAGGTACAGGGTGTGGGGGATTTGATTAGAAAATTCATTATGAAATGAGTCATGAAAATTATGCACTGATGGAGGAGTGTAATGCTGTATGAAATAGATGGCAGAATTAAAGGAGAATATGGACTCAGCAATAATGAGAAAGAGTTCTTGAGTTCTTCAATGGAAGTCAGCTACTAATAGCAAATATACTGTTAAAATTTACAAGAGATGGCAATCAGACAGACAAATGTAGATATCAGACAGTCTTTACTTCTCACCCCACACACTAAGTCTCCCTGACCTGTGGTTCTGGGTGACGTTTCCAAAATTTACCCCTTTTCCTAGACCTCTCCAGTCCTTTTTCTTCACCCCTCTTCCTTTCTCTTCAACCCTTCTGCCTGAAGAAGGAGCCACTGGCTCTGAAAGCTTGCCTAATTACAACCTTCTCTTGTGTGTGTGTGCTGCTGCCACTTGGTGAGTAGATTTTTTTACCTATCCAATTAAATTATTCCGTCAGATATTGATTGTTTACATTGTTACACAAGAAAAGTATACAGCAACGTAAGTCTCTTAAAAATGAAATTGATAGGTAGTCCCAAGAAGCCTTAATGAAATTTCTAGAGAAATGATTTCGAAAAACAAAAATATGGTCTTCAGAAAACTAAAAATAATTTTGGAAAAAATTAAAAGTAAAGGTGTCAACTGTAATATTACAAAATAAATTCCACTGTTGAAACTGCAGACGAGAGCAGATAGATGAAAAGACTACACTAAGGCACTCTATGAAGGTGAGGAAATGGCTGCCAACTCGAAACGAAAAGAGGGTGTCGATTTGGAGATAAGGAATCCAGCCTAAGAGTTAAGATTTCGGCAGAACTTTACAAGACCTATGGTCAAAAAAACAAGAAGTGACAAATGACATTCCTTAAAAATTTATAAAATTTATGGAGAAAGTGGCAACCAAATAATTTCTAAACTTAGTGTCTGGAATCTTTGAGAATGGAGACATACTATCAAACTTATGCAAGAATAACAACACCCTCCAAAAGACAGCAAGGGCAGATAAGTGCAAGAACTATGGCACAATCAGTTTCACAGTTCATATCTTCAAGATATTGTTCAGTTTAATAAATATAAGTCATGGAAGAAACTTGGGATTGTAGAATAAAAATCATCCTGATTTCTGAAAAGTAGACAAAGGTCTGCTGTTGTACCTGATAACAGAGACAAGATTTTAAAAAAATCTTACGTGGGATCTGTTGACCAATTGACAGCATTCAACATCACAAAATGGTGCAAGATGTATAAAATCCTTAAAAACACATCTACAAAGTATCAGGAAAGACTAATAATATACAGATGTACAAGAAACAAGACAAAACAAGAATGGAAGGCAAAAAATAAGCATTAAGATAAAAAAATTGTGTAAGTCAGGGATGCAACCTTTTTGTCTAATTTCCAACTTGTATTTCACAGAAGCTTTGCAGGAAATAAACATCCAGAAATGAGATTAAAGTTCAGGGTGAAAAGAAAACAATAATAAAATTAGCTGATGGCACAGCTATCGTCTGTGAAAGTGAGGATGATTTACAGAGTCTGTTGACTTGAATGGAAAAGAATATGGACTGGCAGCAAACCAAACAAAGACTAAATTACTCAAAAGCAGCAGGAATGGTGCAGTGAAATACTTAATATCAGAACTAAGGACTATATATCAGGCAAAGGGAAGGAATTCTGCTACCTTGCAAGAGAACTAAAACGTAACAGAAAAAGCAATGAGGATATAAGAAGCAGACTGGCTCAGGCAAAGAAAGCATTCCACAATAAAAGACATCTGCTAGTATGAATTTCTGGAGCACAGCACTGAATGGAAGTGAATCATGAACTGTTGTGAAACTGGAAAATGAGAGAATCAAAGTATTTGAAATATGGTGTTACAGAAGGATTCTGAAAATTTAATGGACTGACAAGAAATGAGGGGGTTATCTGCAGAATAAGGAAAGAAAGAAATATATGGAAAGAAAGCATGGACTCAACAATGAAAGGAAAATATTGTTGTTGTTGTTGTCTTCAGTCCTGAGACTGGTTTGATGCAGCTCTCCATGCTACTCTATCCTGTGCAAGCCTCTTCATCTCCCAGTACCTACTGCAACCTACATCCTTCTGAATCTGCTTGGTGTATTCATCTCTTGGTCTCCCTCTACGATATTTACCCTCCACGCTGCTCTCCAATACTAAACTGGTGATCCCTTGATGCCTCAGAACATGTCCTACCAACCAATACCTTTTTCTAGTCAAGTCTCTTCTCCCCAATCATATTCAACAGCTCCTCATTAGTTATGTGATCTACCCATCTAATCTTCAGCATTCTTCTGTAGCACCACAATTCGAAAACTTCTATTCTCTTCTTGTCTAAACTATTTATCGTCCATGTTTCACTTCCATACATGGCCACACTCCACACAAAGCACTTTCAGAAACGACTTCCTGACACTTAAATCTGTACCTGATGTTAACAAATTTCTCTTCTCCAGAAACACTTTCCTTCCCATTGCCAGTCAACACCTTATATCCTCTCCACTTTGACCATCATCAGTTATTTTGCTCCCCAAATAAACAAAACTCCTTTACTACTTTAAGTGTCTCATTTCCTAATCTAATTCCCTCAGCATCACACGACTTAATTCGACTACATTCCATTATCCTTGTTTTGCTTTTGTTGATGTTCATCTTATATCCTCCTTTCAAGACACTATCCATTCCGTTCAACTTCTCTTCCAAGTCCTTTGCTGTCCCTGACAGAATTACAATGTCATCAGCGAACCTCAAAGTTCTTATCCATGGATTTTAATATCTACCACGAATTTTTCTTTTGTTTCCTTCACTGCTTGCTCAATATACAGATTGAATAATATCAGGGAGAGGCTACAACCCTGTCTCACTCCCTTCCCAACCACTGCCTCCCTTTCATGCCTCTCCCATCTTATAACTGCCATTTGGTTTCTATACAAATTGTAAATAGCCTTTCGCTCCCTATGTTTTACCCCTGCCACCTTTAGAATTTGAAAGAGAGTATTCCAGTCAACATTGTCAAAAGCTTTCTCTAAGTCTACAAATGCTAGAAACGTAGATTTGCCTTTCCTTAATCTAGCTTCTAAGATAAGTCATAGGCTCAGTATTACCTCACGTGTTCCAATATTTCTACGAAATCCAAACTGATCTTCCCCTAGGTCGGCTTCTACTAGCTTTTCAATTCATCTGTAATGAATTAGCATTAGTATTTTGCAGCCGTGACATATTAAACTGATAGTTTGGTAATTTTCACATCTGTCAACACCTGATTTCTTTGGGATTGGAATTATTATATTCTTCTTGAAGTCTGGGGGTATTTTGCCTGTGTTATACATCTTGCTCACCAGATGGTAGAGTTTTGTCAGGACTGGCTCTCCGAAAGCTGTCAGTAGTTCTAATGGAATGCTGTCTACTCCGGGGCCTTGTTTCGGCTCAGGTCTTTCAGTGCTCTGTCAAATTCTTCACGCAGTATCGTATCTCCCATTTCATCTTCATCTTCATCCTCTTCCATTTCCATAATATTGTCCTCAAGTACATCGCCCTTGTATAGGCCCTCTATATACACCTTCCACCTTTCTGCTTTCCCTTCTTTGCTTAGAACTGGGTTTCCATCTGTGCTCTTGATGTTCATACAAGTGGTTCTATTTTCTCCAAAGGTCTCTTTAATTTTCCTGTAGGCAGTATCTATCTTACCCCTAGTGAGATAAGCTTCTATATCCTTACATTTGTCCTCTAGCCATCCCTGCTTAGCCATTTTGCACTTTTTTACTGCATTTTTATATTTTCTCCTTTCATCAATTAAATTCACTATTTCTTCTGTTACCCAAGAATTTCTACTAACACTCGTCTTTTTACTTACTTGATCCACTGCTGCCTTCACTACTTCATCCCTCAAAGCTACCCATTCTTCTTCTACTGTATTTCTTTCCCCCATTCCTGCCATTTGTTCCCTTACACTCTCACTGAAATTCTGTACAACCTCTGGTTTAATCAGTTTATCCAGGTCCCATATCCTTAAATTTCATCCTTTTTGCAGATTCTTCAGTTTTAACCTACCGTTCATAACCAATAGATTGTGGTCAGAGTCCACATCTGCCCCTGGAAATGCCTTACAATTTAAAACCTGGTTCCTAAATCTCTGTCTTACCATTATATAATCTATCTGAAATCTGTCTGTACCTCCAGGCTTCTTCCATGTATACAACCTTCTTTTATAATTCTTGAACCAAGTGTTAGCTATGATTAAGCTGTGCTCTGTGCAAAATTCTACCAGGCGGCTTCCTCTTTCATTTCTTAGCTCCAATCCATATTCACCTACTACATTTCCTTCTCTCCCTTTTCCTACTACTGAATTCCAGTCACCCATGACTATTAAATTTTCGTCTCCCTTCATTATCTGAATAATTTCTTTTATTTCGTCATACATTTCTTCAGTTTCTTCATCATATGCAGAGCTAGTTGACATAGACCCTTGCACTACTGTAGTAAGCGTGAGCTTCATGTCTATATTGGCCACAATAATGCGTTCACTATGCTGTTTGTAGTAGCTTACCCGCATTCTTATTTTTTTTATTCATTATTAAACCTACTCCTGCATTACCCCTATTTGACTTTGTATTTATAACCCTGTATTTGCCTGACCAAAAGTCTTGTTCCTCCTGCCACCGAACTTCACTAATTCCCACTATATCTAACTTTAACATATCCATTTTGTTTTTTAAATTTTCTAGCCTATCTGCCCAGTTAAGGGATCTGACATTCCAAGCTCCGACCCGTGGAACGCCAGTTTTCTTTCATCTGATAACGATGTCCTCTTGAGTAGTCCCCGCCCGGAGATCCGAATGGGGGGACTATTTTACCTCCGGAATATTTTACCCAAGAGGACGCCATCATCATTAACCATACAGCAAAGCTGCATGCCTTCGGGAAAAATTACGGCTGTAGTTTCCCCTTGCTTTCAACCGTTCGCAGTACCAGCACAGCTGTTTTGGCTAGTGTTACAAGGCCAGATCAGTCAATCATCCAGACTGTTGCCCCTGCAACTACTGAAAAGCCTGCTGCCCCTCTTCAGGAACCATGCATTTGTCTGGCCTCTCAACAGATACCCCTCCGTTGTGGTTGCACCTATGGTACGGCTATCTGTATCGCTGAGGTACGCAAGCCTCCCGACCAACGGCAAGGTCCATGGTTCATGGGGGAGGGAGGGGGGGAGGGGGGAATATATAGAGGAAAAAACCTATAAGAAACTGCAAGTAAGGTGCATTAAAAGGTGTCAGAAAATAACCTACATAATGCAAGAGGGAGCAGTAGAGGGTAACGTCCTGGCATTAATTTACATCACATTTCTATGATGGAGCTAATCAAAATTTTTCATTGTAACAGTAAATGAGGTGCATAATGTATGCAGCCACATCATGGTATTGGTCCTCCTCCTATTGTTTACACAAGAATTGCTTTTTAATTAAAATTTGTTTTGTAGTTTTTATCTTCACAAACACAACGCATTTCCAACACCAGATAAGGAGCCTGCCAGAAAAACTAATATGTCACTGAATGGATTAGGGATTAACACTACATGCTCCACCTGCCCTTAGTTCTCACCAGCTGAGGTTATCGAGAGCAAGACGAATCCATGGAGAAATCAACTGAAACTACAAAAACAGAAGCACAGTCAGTACCCAGTAGGTCTTAGGAACTTTTATACAACCAGCTGGGGGAGGTACCCCAGAAAAGTTTCCCCTTTTGTGTACCAGTTCAACAGACATCCGCCTCATTTGTGTGCATTGTACTTTATGGATGACAGTTTTTGTGGAGGTTTCTACCATCCCCACAATCCCACAATCCAATTAAAATCATTTGACAGTCAACATCTGTCACTTGTTGCTACAGTGTTGCCACATCAGCTGTGGGCTACTGTTCAGTAATAGGCAAAGAACAAACATGGTGGGCCATTTAACAAATGCTATAACTGTGTAATGGAGGAGCAGTGTTGGAAGCGGCCACTATGAGGTGTGATGGGAATGCGAGACGCTCTATTAACAGCTGATCCTAAATGTCCAATGGCTGAACTGTGGCAGACAACACATTTTGTAGCCCCAAATTTAAACTTGTGTCCTATCAGCAAACTGCGTCAGAACTAAAATTACTATCACTGCGCTCATGGCGATTAAACTAAGGCAGATGATGTATTTTGCAAGCCCTGCATTTAAACTCACACCCCAACCCAACGAAAACCTCATAATGTGCAATGTACCAACAGTCTGTCTACATGAGAAAACTCAAGACAGAAAAAATTCAGTTGCAGTACTAAAAGCAAACTGTAATTTCTTCCTGTCATTGGTTGCCTGAAACTATCCTCACACTGGCTACACAAGTTGCCACACTACCAAGCAATGAGCGGTTCTGGTTTGCACTTGGTTGCAGATTATAGGTGGCACAGACAGATTCAAAATGAAAAAAGAATGTTGCGAAGAAAAATAAGAGCGAATAAAAACTAAATACAGTGATGAAAATCACACAACAAGGTATTAGAAACAAAATAAATTACATTTAAATGAATTCATTAAACAAAAATAACGATCAAAGTGCTTTGATTACATTTAGAAATAAAAAAATGTAACATTTGACAAGATTCAAACCCACAACATTCCAAATGTATACTTTATACACTAACCAGCACACTACACCACTTAGGTCCTTGTGTTTATGACTCTGATGACCCAGTTGCAATGACGAACTGCAACCTTCAAAAATTTGGCTTTGCACAGTGCAATGTTATGGGAAGCTTATCTACTGTAAGCCAATCTCTATGATAATAATAACTGTGTATGTCGCACTGCATCATATACTATGCGAAAGGACCCAGTAGTATTTGATTTGTCACTGTGTGTCAAACGTCTGTTTTGTTAACATTGTTTTGTGTGTGTGTGTGTGTGTGTGTGTGTGTGTGTGTGTGTAATTCTAATCACACTATAGTGATTTAGCCACAAGCCCCACACTACAAAATATACAAAGGGCGAACAAAAAGTTTTGCACGGTTGTCTTTAATTTTTTTATTTTTTGCAGGCGAAGAATGAAATTTTTTGTGAACATACTTGGAACATTTAGCTATACATTGAGCCTACTCAGTGTAGCCTCCAGCAGCTGTGACGCATCTGGCCCAACATTCTTCCCATGATGTAAATGCACTTTGGTAAAATCCTGGGGATTGACTTTTACACCATCGCTTGACACAGAAAATAAGGTCTTTCTCACTATCAAAATGTTTTACCGCACAGGTGGGCCTTCAGACAACGAAAGAGTTAAAACTCAGACGGAGCCAAGTCAGGACTTTGGGGAGGATGAGGAACAATTTTCCAACCCATTTTCCTGATTGTTTGCTGTGTCATAAGGGCTGTATGGGATTTGGCATTATCATGGGGTAGTTTGATGAGCTGACCCTGAAGCTGTTGTCTGTGGGTTTTGGCACATTGCAGCTTGTCCAGTGACAAACAGTAACGGTCCCGGTTCATTGTGGAGCCAGCTTCCAAAAAGTCAATGAAAATGTCACAACACTGATTCCAGAAGAAGGAGGCCATCACCTTTCCGCCTGCTGTTCGTGAAAGTCTTGATTTCTTCTTCCGAGGGGAACCCAGACGACGCCAGGTTCAGACAACACCAACCATGTTTCATCTTGGGTACCGATGCCATCAAAACACTGTTTCCACTCTTCTGTAAAGGTCTTCATGAGACCCTCACATACATTCTTTCTCATAATTTTAACTTCTCTTTTCAATAATCTAGGCACCCAACATGCACAGATTTTTCTGTACCCTAGTGACTGTACCAGTGATACAACACAACACAATGACAAACCAGTCATTTCAGCAAGTTGCTGTGTCGTCACACATCTGTTATTTTGGATGATTTGATCAATGGTCTCCTTATTCACATCACTTACTGCTGTTGATGGTCTACCACATTGTGGATTGTCCGGTAGAGAGAAATCACCTTCTTTAAACCTCTGCAACCACTGCTGGATACTGCTGATATCCATTGTGTCCTCCCCATAAACAGGGAGCAACTTCCTGTGAATTGATGTGGCAGAGTTATCGCCGGTCTTGAAGAGGAACTCCATCACCGACCATTGTCGCAACCCGACATCTACTTCACGGTCCATTATGGCTCACGTGTACTAAAAGAAAATACTTTTATACACCAACTTATAGCTAAGTGTTCCAAGTATGTTCACAAAAAATTTCGTTCTCCTCCTGAAAAAAATAAAACAATTAAGAGGCAACTATTCAAAACTTTCTGAATGCTCTTTGTACAAATACCACTGTCACACTAACCACTGCCGAGTGCTCAAGGGTGTCCAGTAGCAGGAGTTTTTAAATATACGAGTTTGAAGATTGGAATAAAACTATTAGTCACTTTAAAAAAGGAAAAGCAAGTTACCTGTGGACGGACTGCAAACATATGCATTGCACGGTTGTTGAGAAAACGGTCAATTGGTACTGTTTCTATATAAGAGACTTTATGCTGAAGCTTGAGGTGCTTCGCCACAGCTGTGGCAGCCACAGCTCGGTACGTACACAGAGGACACGAATATCGTGGAGAGCCGTGAATCCTGAGGTGATTGACCAATCTGTTGGAAGCCTTGAAAGGTTGAGAGCAGTGAGGACACCTAAGAACATGATCATGTGACAAATCACAAATGTACAAATGTTCTTGCAACTGATACCCCGTTCTCGCCCGGTATTCACAGTGTGAATTGCCACACAAATACAAGTCCTCTCCCGAAAGACCTGAAGCCGTAAACTGCTTTCGTTGGTCCCCTTGCGTTACAATGGCCTCTGTCACAGCAGATTCCTCAGAAGCCTGGTTTGTTTGTGCTTTATCTGCACCACAGGTAATGTTCACAGACTCTGCAGAACAATTTGTTTCAGGGTGAGAATCAATGCTGAACCTCCTCTCTGCATTTTCAATGGGAATTTTAGAACTAAATGTTGTGGACACAGGAAATGCTTCACAAGTTGTGTGCTCCTGTGTAAGTTCACTTTCTTCTTTCGCTGCAGCTCCTGTGCAAGATTCTGTCAATGACATTACTGAATCACAGGAATTCTGGCTGTCTGTTTCTTTTACTAATTCATTCACACAGTTCTTCATCTTGTTATCTAGATATTTCTTTCCTGGTTGTGACTTTCTCAGTTTACAGCTACCATTACCAGTCATGTGATTACACTGTTTACTCTTCATTGAAAGCTGGCAATAAAGTACCTGTACATCATCATCTTTGTCCACATCATCATCATCACTGTCTGCATTTTGTTCCCTATAGGTAGAGCAGTCAGAAAACTCTCCTTCAACATTTGTTTCTTGAAATGAAGAGGAGACTTTCAGTTCCATTAGAGGGGCACTTTTTTGCAATGAAACATTTCCTGAAATGGGGGATACTGCACTCTCTTGAGTGGCTTCTGTTACTCGATTGTCTACCATTTCAAATGAATTGTTCTGCACAGTATCAATTATCTCACTTTCAGCCACCTGACAGCATAATGTGTGACCAGCTTGATTTTTAACAGCAGCACCTTCCTCAGCATGTGTTTGAGACTCAGTACTTGTCATCACTCCTCCAGCAACAACAGCTGCCTCTGAAGGTCTGCTTGAAACATCATCCAAGTCTACAATCTTTAGCTGGTTAACATCACCAGGCGGAGACATCTGCAAAAAAAGTAAAACGAATAAGTAAATCAGATGGTATGCTTGACAGAATACTAAAATATTACTGTGTTAAGCGAAACAAATGATTACAATTTCATAAAAATTAAATGATTTACCCAGAAGAAAGAGCTTCAGAAATTGAGCAAGTCAATAATGCATTGCTCCAGTTCTGACCTTTATGCAAGCAGTTATTCGGCTTGTCATTGACTGACAGAGTTGCTGGATTCTCTCCTGAGGAATATTGTGCCAAATCCTGTCCAATGGGCACATCACACATCAAAGTCCTGAGCTGGTTGGAGGACTTTCCCAACATTCTCAATTGGGAAGAGTTCCTGTGACCTTGCTGGCCAAAGTGGAATTTAGAAAGCATGAGACTAGCAGCTGAAACTCTCAGCATGTGCGAGTGCATGTTATCCTGCTAAACTGTAAGCCATAGGTGGCTCGACATGAAGGGCAACACAACCGGACATAGAATATCATCGATATATTGCTGTAAGATAACAACCAAAGGGTTCCTGCTAAGCAAAGAAACGACACACCACACAATCACTCCTGTTTGTCAGCCTGGAATCTCACTGCTAGAGTAGAATTGCCTTCAGTAATGAGTCCAGCTTCAACTGAGCCCTGATGAACAGCAAACATGTCTCAAGACACCACTATCAGTGGTGGGACAGCAATCTGACTGTCACCCACAACACAGCCCAACAAACAAGAATGATGGTCTGGGATGCCATTTCGTTTCATAGGAAGACCCGTTTGGTTGTCATCTGTGGTACCCCTACAGCACAGTGGTCTCCTTTTTTTGAATCATCAGTCTTCTGACTGGTTTCATTCAGTCTGCCACGAATTCCTCTCCTATGCCAACCTCTTCACCTCAAGAGTAGCACTTGCAACCTACGTCCTCATTTATTTGCTGAATATATTCCAATCTCTGTCTTCTTCTACAGTTTTTGCCCTTTACACCCCCTCTAGTGCCATGGAAGTCATTCCCTGAGGTCTTAGCAGATGTCCTGTCATCCTGTCGCTTCTCCTTGTCAGTGATTTCCACATATTCCTGTCTTCCCCCATTCTGTGTAGAACATCCTCATTCCTTACCTTATCAGACCACTTAATTTTAAACATTTGTCTGTAGCACCACGTCTCAAAAGCTTTGATTCTCTTCTGTTTTTCAACAGTCCATGTTTCACTATCATACAGTGCTGTGCTCCAGACATATATTTTCAGAAATTTCTTCCTCAAATTAAGGCCTATGTTTGACAGTAGTAGACTTCTCTTGGCCAGTTTTTTCCAGTGCTAGTCTGCTTCTGATTTTCTCCTTGCTCTGACCTGCCATTGGTTATTTTGCTGCCTAGGTAGCAGAATTCCTTAACTTCATCAATCCTGATGTTAAGTTTCTCATTGTTTTCATTTCTGTATCTCTCATTACATTTGTCCGTCTTCAGTTTATTCTCAATCCAAATTCTACGCTCATTAGACTGCTCATTGCATACATTACATTCGACAGACCATGTAATTCTTCTTCACTTTCACTCAGGATAGCAATGTCATCAGCGAATCGTATCACTGATATCCTTTCATCTTGAATTTTAATTCCACTCCTGAACCTTTCTTTTATTCTCATCATTGCTTCTTCGATGTACAGATTGAACAGTTGGGACAAAAGACTACATTCCTGTGCTACAACCTTTTCAATCTGAGCACTTCATTCTTGGTCCTCCACTCTTATTATTCCCTCTTGGCTCTTCTACATGTTGGCTATTGTCCATCTCTCCCTATAGCTTTCCTTGATTTTTCTCAGAATTTTGAATATCTTGCACCATTTTACATTTTCAAATGCTTTTTTCAGGTCAACAAATCCTATGAATGTTTCTTGACTTTTCTTTAGTCTTGATTCCATTATCGACTGCAATGTCAGATTGCTTCTCTGGTACCAAACTGACCATCATCTCTTCAATTTTCTTTTCCATTCTTCTGTACATTATTCTTGTAAGCAGCTTCGATGCATGAGCTGTTAAGATGATTGTGCGATAAGTCTCGCAATTGTCAGCTCTTGCCGTCTTCGGAATTGTGTGGATGATGCTTTTCCGAAAGTCAGATGGTATGTTGCCAAACTCATACATTCTACACACCAAAGTGAATAGTCGTTTTGTTGCCACTTCCCCCAATGATTTTAAAAATTCTGATGGAATGTTATCTATTCCTTCTGCCTTATTTTATCTTAAGTTCTCCAAAGATCTCTTAAATTCTGATTCAAATCCTGGATCCTCTCACTCTTCTAAATCAACTCCTGTTTCTCCTTCTGTCATGCCTTCCATTTATCCTTTCCACTTATCTGCTCTCTCCTCTGCATTTAACAATGGAATTCCTGTTGCACCCTCAGTGTTATCATCCTAGCTTTTACTTTAACTGAAGACTGTTTTGACTTTCCTATATGCTGGGTCAGTCCTTCTGACAATCATATACACTCTTGGAAATTAAAATAAGAACACCGTGAATTCATTGTACCAGGAAGGGGAAACTTTATTGACACATTCCTGGGGTCAGATACATCACATGATCACACTGACAGAACCACAGGCACATAGACACAGCCAACAGAGCATGCACAATGTCGGCGATAGTACAGTGTATATCCACCTTTCGCAGCAATGCAGGCTGCTATTCTCCCACGGAGACGATCGTAGAGATGCTGTATGTAGTCCTGTGGAACGGCTTGCCATGCCATTTCCACCTGGCGCCTCAGTTGGACCAGCGTTCGTGCTGGATGTGCAGACCGCGTGAAACGACGCTTCATCCAGTCCCAAACATGCTCAATGGGGGACAGATCCGGAGATCTTGCTGGCCAGGGTAGTTGACTTACACCTTCTAGAGCACGTTGGGTGGCACGAGATACATGCGGACGTGCATTGTCCTGTTGGAACAGCAAGTTCCCTTGCCGGTCTAGGGATGGTAGAACGATGGGTTCGATGACGGTTTGGATGTACCGTGCACTATTCAGTGTCCCCTCGACGATCACCAGAGGTGTACGGCCAGTGTAGGAGATCGCTCCCCACACCATGATGCCGGGTGTTGGGCCTGTGTGCCTCGGTCGTATGCAGTCCTGATTGTGGCGCTCACCTACACGGCGCCAAACCCGCATACAACCATCATTGGCACCAAGGCAGAAGCGACTCTCATCGCCGAAGACGACATGTCTCCATTCGTCCCTCCATTCACGCCTGTCGCGACACCACTGGAGGCGGGCTGCACGATGTTGGGGTGTGAGCGGAAGACGGCCTAACAGTGTGCGGGACCGTAGCCCAGCTTCATGGAGACGGTTGCAAATGGTCCTCGCCGATACCCCAGGAGCAACAGTGTCCCTAATTTGCTGGAAAGTGGCGGTGCGGTCCCCTACGGCACTGCGTAGGATCCTACGGTCTTGGCGTGCATTCGTGCGTCGCTGTGGTCCGGTCCCAGGTCGACGGGCACGTGCACCTTCAGCCCGACCACTGGCGACAACATCGATGTACTGTGGAGACCTCACGCCCCACGTGTTGAGCAATTCGGCGGTACGTCCACCCGGCCTCCCGGATGCCCACTATATGCCCTCGCTCAAAGTCCGTCAACTGCACATACGGTTCACGTCCACGCTGTCGCGGCATGCTACCAGTGTTAAAGACTGCGATGGAGCTCCGTATGCCACGGCAAACTGGCTGACACTGACGGCGGCGGTGCACAAATGCTGCGCAGCTAGCGCCATTCGATGGCCAACACCGCGGTTCCTGGTGTGTCCGCTGTGCCGTGCGTGTGATCATTGCTCGTACAGCCCTCTCGCAGTGTCCGGAGCAAGTATGGTGGGTCTAACACACCGGTGTCAATGTGTTCTTTTTTCCATTTCCAGGAGTGTATTTTTAAATTTCTTCACATCTTCATGCAGCAATTTCATCTTAGCTTCCCTGCACTTCTTATTTATTTCACTCCTCACAGACTTGATTTCTGTATTCCCGAATTTCCCTGAACATTTTTGTACTTCCTTCTTTCATGGATCGACTGAGGTATTTCTTCCGTTACCCACGGTTTCTTCCCAATTTCATTCATTGTGCCTATGTTTTCTTTCCAACTTCTGTGATTGCTCTTTCTAGAGATGTCCATTCCTCTTCAACTGTAATCCTACTGAGCTATTTCTTACTGCTGCATCTATAGCCTTAGAGAACTTCAAGGGTACCTTGTTGTTCCTTAGCACTTCCTTATCCCACTTCTTTGCATATCAATTCTTCCTGACTAATCTCTTTAAATGTCAGCCTACTCTTCATCACTACTACATTGTATCTGAGTCTATATCTGCTTCTGGGTACACCTTACAATCCATACCTGATTTCGGAATCTCTGTCTGACTACGATGTAATCTAACTGAAATCTTTCGGTATGACGCAGCCTTTTCCAAGAAAACCTCCTTCTCTTGTGATTCTTGAAAGAAGTATTTGCTATTACTAGCTGAAATCTATTACAAAATTCAAGCAGTCTTTCTCCTGTCCCAGTCCTTGTCCAAGTCCACATTCTCCTGTAACTGTTTCCTCTACTCCTTTGCCTACAACTGCATTCCAGTCTCCCATAATTATTAGATTTTTATCTCTCTTTATGTACTGTATCACCCTTTCATTATCCTCATACAATTTCCGTATTTCTTCATCTTCAGCTTGTGACTTCGGCATGTATACTGACTACCATTGGCTAAGGGGTTCTAGGCGCTACAGTCTGGAAACGCGCAACCGCTACAGTCGCAGGTTCGAATCCTGCCTCGGGCATGGATGTGTTTGATGTCCTTAGGTTAGTTAGGTTTAAGTAGTTCTAAGTTCTAGGGGACTGATGACCTCAGAAGTTAAGTCCCATAGTGCTCAGAGCCATTTTCAACTACCATTGTCGGTGTTGGTCTGCTGACGATTTTGATAAGAACAATCCTATCACTGAACTTTTCACAGTAGCACACTCACTGCCCCATCTACCTATTCATAATGAAGCCTACTCCAGTAATACCATTTTCTGCTGCTGTTGATATCACCCTATACTCATATGACCAGAAATCTCTGTCTTCTTTCCATTTCACTTCACTGACTCCTATGATATCTAGAAATCTTTGCATTTCCCTTTTCAGATTTTCTAGCTTCCGTGCCATGTTCAAGATTCTGGCATTCCATGCCCTGCCAGAATGAGATTTCCACTCTGCAGCAGAGTGTGCGCTGATATGGAACTTCCTGGCAGATTAGAACAGTGTGCCGGACCAAGACTCAAACTCGGGACCGAGTTTGAGTCTCAGTCCGGCACACAGTTTTAATCTGCCAGGAAGCTTCATATCAGCACACACTCCGCAACAGAGTGAAAATCTCATTCTGGAAACATCCCCCAGGCTGTGCCTAATATCCTTTGTTTCAGGAGTGCTAGTTCTGCAAGGTTCGCAGGAGATCTTCTGTAAAGTTTGGAAGGTAGGAGACGAGGTACTGGCAGAAGTAAAGCTGTGAGGACAGGGCGTGAGTCATGCTTGGGTAGCTCAGTTGGTAGAGCACTTGCCCATTAAAGGCAAAGGTCCTGACTTCGAGTCTCGGTCCGGCATACATTTTTAATCTGCCAGGAAGTTTCATTCCATGCTCTGATTTACAGAACATTCTCCTTTTGTTGGTTATTCAATCCTTTTCTCATTGTCACCTCCCATTGGGCAGCCCCCCCCCCCCCCCCTCAAGGATCCCAATGGGGACAATTCCAGAATATTTTGCCAATGGAGAGATCATCTTTAAACTTTTTGAATTACAGGCCACATGTCCTGTGGATATACGTTATGTGTCTTTAATACACTGGTTCCACTGCCTTCAGCATCCTCATGCCATTAATCATTGCTGAGTCGTCTGCCTTTAGGGGCAATTTGCCACCCCAAGGAACCTCTGTCCAATCCTTCTCCCTCTTTGACAAGGCTGTTGGGGGAAAGAGGGTGACTTCTTACGCTGGAAGTCTTCAGCCACCAGCACTGATTAATAATCAAAATTTTATGTTGAAATACTACAGGATTGTGAAAATGGTAATGTGATTTGCACAGTATCCATGTAGATGTAGATGTAGAAGCAGTGACAGGTTTTAAAGCTAGGACCAAGGACATTTTGATCACTAATCAAAGAAGCTACCCCTACACCGCAGGTTAGCGCCCTAGCACAGCAGCACATCTATAATACTCTGCACCCTGTTTTGCTGCCATGCTGGGCTTACTTTTCAGCATGATAACGCTGGCCCACACATGGCAAGAGTTTTTCTGTTTGTCTTTGTGCTTGCCAAACCCTACCTATGCCAGCAAAGTCGCTCGATCTCTCCCCAACTAAGAACGTTTGGAACATTATGGGAAGGGCCCTCCAACTAGCTCAGAATTTTGATGATCTATCACGCCAATTGGACACAATCTGGCATGATGTCTCTCAAGAAGACATTCAACAACTCTATCAAACAGCACCAAGCCAAATAACAGTTTGCACAAGGGCCTAAGTTTGATGAATATATTGTTGATTTTCTCCATTTGTGAACCTCTTTCTCTTGTTTAAATCACCAATTTTTCCTGATATTGTAATCATTTGTTTGTTTGTACATGAACATCACATCTACTGATTTCTGTCCCATTCAGATAATTCCTTCATATCCCATCCATGTTTCCCCATAGAGTATACTAGCACCACTCATTACTCAGTTCACTTAAAAGCAACTTGCAAAATTTCTAAAAATATAATGTTCCAGCTCATTTTGCAGCTTGTTATAAATCAGCACCTATGTTTTATGCTTTCAGCTCTGGTACAACCAACCAGAATAGTGTCTCAAGTCAGATAGTGCAAGGAAGGCAGTTAATAAAGTTTCCATATTATCTAATGTTTCACAACCACTGGCAGTCTTCTGAGAATCAAATAAGAAAACAACTGAAAGACCTCAAACCAAAATCAAATTCCACCAAAAGTATCCCACTCATCCCACCACATCAAACAAATACCCTGCAAGGACAACATCAAAATAACAAAAAGTTAGCAGAAAAAAATTAAACAGATCCTCATCCTCTGATGAATCCTAAAGAAATACTGGTTGCAGCGGAAAAAGGCTGTCTGGGTCAATGCACACAAAATTTCAAGGTACAATACAGTACCAATTTTTTTTCTGCGTAAGTTTGATGTATCTTAACAACTATGGGAATAGCTAGTCAATAAATAACACAGTCATTGCTTAATGTAACAGTTTAATTTTTACTGGTTCCATCTATGATCTCAATGTAGCAATATCCATGTCATATTTTCGTTTGCCTTTTTTATAAAACGAATGTGCTTTCCTTGGGTCTTTTGGACTCATCTTTCTCTCATCTTTTTTCTTAATAGTAAGAAGTCCATATTTGTACTCTTAAGATAACTGCTGATAATAATCATATTTTGAGATATAATGAGTTGATATTTATTACATATACCTGTCATATATCACTAATTATCTGTATTTATTTCCATTGTGAAGCGTAAGTTCAGTGATGTGATGATAGCATACCATCCACACAGTACCAGATGCTTAATAACATCACTTATTTTGAAGAGCAGTCTAATCTGTTTTAAATACAAATTACAATTGTTCTTGTAGTGCACTGTGACAGTTTTCATCGCACTGTACTATGTTTATCACACATCAGCCAAGTTATTGCTATCCAACAGCAATCACTGGGCCTGACTTAATCAGGAGAGGGCCAAAAAAATGGTAAGATGCACAGGGTCAGTTACAGTACAAATTTTATCCAAAACATATTTCAGTTCAAAATTAATCAGAGTCATTCCCACTATCACTGCAGCTCTTGTAATGTATCCCACCACACAATTAACATTCTACCAGATTTTTGTTCAGGTTAACACAGGTCATGTCACATTAAACTTGCACAAATAACTTAAAAAGATATGAAGGGAAAGAAAGAATGAGTAAGTGCAGGAAATATATAAGGAATTCAACTTTCAACATATTTATTCTGAGTCACTGGAATGCAACAATAGACACGCACTAAAAATGACTATTCTGTAAGCACAATTACATATTTCACCCATGGCACACTCCTGTAGAGCCAAACCAACATAAAAACACTATAAATATCCCACACAACACTCCCTCTTTGATACTAAATTTGTTTTGCAGTGACAGCCAGAATCAAACAATTTGTGAATAACAATTCCTCTATATGAGTTAAAAAGTATCCTTCATCTTCTTCATTATGATGATATGAAAACATGTTGTTGTTGTTGTGGTCTTCAGTCCTGAGACTGGTTTGATGCAGCTCTCCATGCTACTATATCCTGTGCAAGCTTCTTCATCTCACAGTACCTACTGCAACCTACATCCTTCTGAATCTGCTTAGTGTCTCCCTCTATGAATTTTACCCTCCACGTTGCCCTTCAATACTAAATTGGTGATCCCTTGATGCTTCAGAACATATCCTACAAACCGATCCCTTCTTCTGGTCAAGTTGTGCCACAAACTTCTCTTCTTCCCAATTCCATTCAATACCTTCTCATTAGTTATGTGATCTACCCATCTAATCTTCAGCATTCTTCTGTAGCACCACATTTCGAAAGCTTCTATTCTCTTCTTATCCAAGCTATTTATCGTCCATGTTTCACTTCCATACATGGCAACACTCCATACAAATACTTTCAGAAATGACTTCCTCACACTTAAATCAATACTCAATATTAACCAATATCTCTTCTTCAAAAACACTTTCTTTGCCATTGCCAGTCTACATTTTATATCCTCTCTACTTCGACCATCATCAGTTATTTTGCTCCCCAAATAGCAAAACTCCTTTACTACTTTAAGTGTGTCATTTCCTAATCTAATTCCCTCAGCATCACTTGACTTAATTCAACTACATTCCATTATCTTCGTTTTGCTTTTGTTGATGTTCATCTTATATCCTCCTTTCAAGACACTGTCCATTCAATTCAACTGCTCTTCCCAGTCCTTTGCTGTCTCTGACACAATTACAATGTCATTGGCGAACCTCAAAGTTTTTATTTCTTCTCCATGGACTTTAATACCTACTCCGAATTTTTCTTTTGTTTCCTTTACTGCTTGCTCAATATACAGATTGAATAACATCAGGGAGAGGCTACAACCCTGTCTTACTCCCTTCCCAACAACTGCTTCCCTTTCATGTCCCTCGACTCTTATAACTGCCATCTGGTTTCTGTACAAATTGTAAATAGCCTTTCGCTCACTGTATTTTGCCCCTGCCACATTTAGAATTTGAAAGAGAGCATTCCAGTCAACACTGTCAAAAGCTTTCTCTAAGTCTACAAATGCTAGAAACGTAGGTTTGCCTTTCCTTAATCTTTCTTCTAAGATAAGGCTTAAGGTCAGTATTGCCTCACGTGTTCCAGTATTTCTATGGAATCCAAACTGATCTTCCCTGAGGTCGGCTTCTACTAGTTTTTCCATACGTCTGTAAAGAATTCGTGTTAGTATTTTGCAGCTGTGGCTTATTGAACTGATGGTTCGGTGATTTTCACATCTGCCAACACCTGCTTTCTTTATGAATACATAAACTAAATAAAAAACTGATAGGAAATTACTGCATTGTACAATTCATGTCGGACATACCGTAGTCAGTTCATAATGACGCATCACTGTGAGTGCTGGTAAGTTGTGGTGTATATTACAGAGATGCAGCAGAATATCCTCCTCTTTTTCTGCCCCATATGGACAATGCCGGCATTGATATAACGAAAATGAATGAAACCTGTAATGCTGTATACAAAATGAAATTTAATAAAAGGTTAATTCTGAAATTATATATATATATATTTTACTTATCTGGTACGAACCCACATTTTTTTTTAATGCACACATTTCGAATTTTAACAAAAACAAAAGATACATAGAAAACAGAATTAAATAAAAAAGCCTCTGTTTATAACTGAGAATAGTAGTAGTAGTAGTAGTAGTAGTAGTAGTAGTAGTATCAATAATAATAATACAGGGTGATCAGTCCTTTACACAACCACCTGGCAGGGATTTTGTTGACCGGCTGGGAGCCGGTCATCAACAGCAATGGCAGGGAGTACACTTACCCTCCGCGGCGAGACCTTTCTTTGCACAGGTTGCACATTTGTTAGGTGGCACAGTACAGTGTATTGGGTGAAAGTGTTTCAAGTGAAATATCAAAATACAGATATTCTATTTGCAAGAGTATTCACGTATGACACATGTGAATAGAGTCAATATGTGGAACAAGAAGAATATTTCCGGACGAATTCCCTTATGTTCAACTTCCTAAGTGGACTAAGATTCATTAACTGATAAATAAATATCATGAAATGGGAAGTATTCTTCACAGGGAAGACAGACAACCGCATACAGTAAATACAGTACTTGCAGAAGAAACTCTGAACAACATTTGTGTGCTCCGGACAGGTCCCCTAGAAAATCAGGTCGATGTATTTCTAAGTAAATGGGAATTTCCTGTGGCCCTTTTTGAGCAGCTACAAAGTTATTGAAGTTACAACCCTATACAATAACTGCAGTGTAAGAACTTAAACCAGGCAACATTGCAAAATAGTTGTGGTTCTGTGAATGAATTTTGAATAGGGTGCATGACAGAAATACATCCATCAGCTAACTTTCTTTTCGGATGAATCACGGTTCCACCTATGTGGATACATTAATTCACAAAATAATTGTTATTGGAGTTCTGAAAAGCCTAATGTAACACACAAGGCACCCATACATCTTCAAAAATAGGTGTTTGTGCTATTAGAGTCTAACAATAATAGGCCCTATTTCTTTCCAGGATATAATTACCAGTGAGAGAGATGTGGAAAACATTTTGCAGTCTTTTTTTGGCTAATTAACTGGAGTTCTGTGTCAGCACGCACAGGAAATTTGTGATGTGTTTCAATACAGAGTTATCACTAATAGTATCCTCATTTGCCTGATGTAACCCTTACGACTTTTATCTCTGGGAAGCATTAAATGGGAAAGTGCACAAGTCAAATTCACATGCTTTATGTTGTTGTGGCCTTCAGTCCTGAGACTGGTTTGATGCAGCTCTCCATGCTACTCTATCCTGTGCAAGCTTCTTCATCTCTCAGTACCTACTGCAACCTACGACCTTCTGAATCTGCTTAGTGAACTCATATCTTGGTCTCCCTCTATGATTTTTACCCTCCACACTGCCCTCCAATGCTAAATGTATGATCCCTTGATACATCAGAACATGTCCTACCAACCGGTCCCTTCTTCTGGTCAAGTTGTGCCACAAACTCCTCTTCTCCCCAATTCTATTCAATACCTCCTCATTAGTTATGTTTTCTGTGGGATTGGAATTGTTATATTCTTCTTGAAGTCTGAGGGTATTTCGCCTGTCTCATACATCTTGCTCACCAGATGGTAGAGTTTTGTCAGGCCTGGCTCTCCCAATGCCGTCAGTAGTTGTAATGGAATTTTGTCTACTCCCAGGGCCTTGTTTCGACTCAGGCTTTCAGTGCTCTGTCAAACTCTTCATGCAGTATTGTATCTCCCATTTTGTCTTCATCTACATTCTCTTCCATTTCAAAAATATTGTCCTCAAGTACGTCGCCCTCGTATAGACCCTCTATATACTCCTTCCACATTTCTGCTTTCCCTTCTTTGCTTAGAACTGGGTTGCCATCTGAGCTCTTGATATTCATACAAGTTGTTTTCTTTTCTCCAAAGGTCTCTTTAATTTTCCTGTAGGCAGTATCTATCTTACCCCTAGTGAGATAAGCCGCTACATCCAGACATTTGTCCTCTAGCCATCCCTGCTTAGCCATTTTGCACTTCCTGTCAATCTCATTTTTGAGACGTCTGTATTCCTTTTTGCCTGCTTCATTTACTGCATTTTTGTATTTTCTCCTTTCGTCAATTAAGTTCAATATTTCTTCTGTTACCCAAGGATTTCTACTAGCCCTCGTCTTTTTACCTACTTGATCCTCGGCTGCCTTCACTACTTCATTCCTCAGAGTTTCCCATTCTTCTTCTACTGTACTTCTTTCCACCATTCCTGTCAATTGTTCCCTTATGTTCTCCCTGAAACTCTGTACAACCTCTGCTTTAATCAGTTTGTCCAGATCCCATCTCCTTAAATTCCCACCTTTTTGCAGTTTCTTCAGTTTTAATCTACAGGTCATAACCAATAGATTGTGGCCAGAGTCCACATCTGCCCCTGGAAATGTCCTACAATTTAAAACCTGGTTCCTAAATCTCTGTCTTACCATTATATAATCTAACTGATAACTTCTAGTATTTCCAGGATTCTTCCATGTGTACAACCTTCTTTTATGATTCTTGAACCAAGTGTTAGCTATGATTAAGTTATGCTCTGTGCAAAATTCTACCAGACGGCTTCCTCTTTCATTTCTTTCCCCCAATCCAAATCATCCTACTATGTTTCATTCTCTCCCTTTTTCTAGTCTCGATTTCCAGTCACCCATGACTATTAAATCTTGTCTCCTGATAAATCTTTGTCTTCCTTCACTACCTGAATAATTTCTTTTATTTCTTCATACATTTCATCAATTTCTTCATCATCTGCAGAGCTAGTTGGCATATAAACCTGTACTATTGTAGTAGGTGTGGGCTTTGTGTCTATCTTGGCCACAATAAAGTGTTCACTATGCTGTTTGTAGTAGCTTACCCGCACTCTTATTTTTTTATTCATGATTAAACCTATTCCTGCATTACCCCTATTTGATTTTGTATCTATAAGCCTGTATTCACCTGACCAAAAGTCTTGTTCCTCCTGCCACCGAACTTCACTAATTCCCACTATATCTAACTTTAACCTATCCATTTCCCTTTTTAAGTTTTCAAACCTACCTGCCCGATTAAGGGATCTGACATTCCACGCCCCGATCCATAGAATGCCAGTTTTCTTTCTCCTGATGACGACATCCTCCTGAGTAGTCCCCACCTGGAGATCCGAATGGGGACTATTTTACCTCCGGAATATTTTACCCAAGAGCACGCCATCATCATTTAACCATACAGTAAAGCTGCATGCCCTCGGGAAAAATTACTGCTGTAGTTTCCCCTTGCTTTCATGCTTTAGATGAACTTAAAACTAACTTTATCAAGAAATTGCTGCCATTTCTAACAGGGAACTATAGAGTGTAATGAGGAATTTTTCTAATCATTTCTAAGAAATGCTTGAACAATGATGGAATGCAGGCCTAGCATCTCCTTGCTTAACATATATTACTAATTTACTTTTCTTTTTGAAAACATTATTGGAAGAATAGATTGCTACTCAACTAATAGTGGACATACTGAGTCACAGACAGGCACAACAATGAGACTACTAAACATGTAAGCTTTTGGTCAGGACGCCTTCTTCTGAAATAGACAACATACATACACACATTCACGCAAATGCAGCTCACACATACGAGCAGTGTCTCTGGCTGCCAAGACCAGATTGTGAGCAAAGTACATGATGGAAAAAGCAATCTTGGTTCTGGCGGTAAGGAGGAGACTGGGGCGGAGAAGGTAAAGTCTACTTCTTGGTGCATACTGAGATGAGATAGTGAGAGGGTAGGGCAGCTAGATGCTGTTGGGAGATTAGATGGAGGGGTAAGGATTGGGGGGGGGGGGGAGGGGCTATGATAAAGATGGGAAGTAAAAAAGACTGAGGGTGTACTTGAGGAGTAGAAGGCTGTGTAGTGCTCTGGAGTGGGAACAGGGCACGGAAAAGGTGGGTGAAGGACAATGTGTAATGAAGGTTGAGGTCAGGAAGGTTACAGGAACATAGAATATGTTGCAGGGAGAGTACCTAAGTGCACAATCCTTCCTATGAATATCACCTTTTCTGAACAGTTTAGGCGAGAACTTTTCCTTCAATATATCCTACGTTCCTACAACCCTGTTGGTCTCAGGTTTCATTAGTCATTGTACTTCTCTCACATATCACCTTCCCTGCTCCCACTCCAGCACTACACAGCCTTCTATTCCACAAGCAGACCCACAAGCTTTTTACTTCTGTTCTTTCTCACTCCCCCCCCCCCCCTTCCATCTAATCTCTCAACTGCACCTAGCTGCCCTACCCTCTCTCCACCTCATCCCTGTATGCTCCCACAAGCAGTTCTTTACCGTTCCCTACCCTGTGCATGCTCTCCCTCCTCTTCTACACCCCAGTCTTCTCCTTACCACCACCACCCAGACTTCACAATTCCTCACAGTCTGGCCTCCGCAGATATAGACAGTGGTCACATGTGTGTGTGCTGAGTTTGTGTGAATGTGTGTGTGTATTTTGTCTGTTTCAGAAGAAGTTCTTCTGGCCGAATTTGTTGTGCCTCTCTGCGACTCAACATCTCCGTTATATGGTGAGTAGCAATCTGTCATTTTCACAATATTGTCATTATTCCATTCTGGATTTTCCATTATTTACTTTTCTTTTGAAGTGTTATGTTACATATGTTTGAAATAATTGACACAACAAACCATTCTATATTTACTGCGGACCTCTTGTCACACACAGAAGAGTGACTACTCAAATGTTTAGTGATATTTTTAATAGAATTTATACTTCGCAACCTCAGTTACAGCCACATATTACACCCTTCCTAGTGATATTGTTGAGATATTTCTTTGAGAAGTGCACTGTACGGTCGGACTGGGTAGCTCACTGGATTGGCTGAAGACATTGTGAAGGTTTGATGACTGGATCTGGTAGTTAGCTTGGAAGTTACGGTGGGGATCTGGAATCCACCTTCTTCAGCAGGAAGGTTGGTCTGTCAATGGCAATGGTCTGACTATGAGGTGTTTCAACAACAAAGTATTTTACAAAGCATGAGTATACCAGTTCAGCACGTACAAGTTGGAGAGGTTTCCTCTATGCATCATGTCAAGCTCAGGATGGTGAAGATAGATGTAGCACACTGTCGAATATATACTGGTCAAGTTATGGCATGAACTGCTTTAAGCTGAAAATGAAAGCTGGAGTGTTGCACTCCATTGCTGTAGGGTCAAAGAAACTGGCTGGAAGTCCATTCATCATGCAGTATGGCATTTCTGCAGTGGTGGTGTTATATTCTGGAATCATATAACCACACAGACCTATTAAAATTGTTAATGAAAGTGAGGCACTTAATGCTGCTTTGTTGTAGTGGTGCTACCATTCTACTTAGCCATTCGATTCTGGGTGGTAAGCAGCGGTTTTGATGTGGTGTATACCCAAGGCCTATGTGAGGTGAACAATAAACTGAAAATCAAACTGCCATCCACTGTCAGTGGTGATGATTTCTAGGACTCCAAAAGTGCAATCTGTGACGATGGGAGAGTGCTGGCAACGCTTTCTGCACAAATGCCATTCAGTGAAACTGCCTCTGGCTAATGTGTAATCCTGTTGATCTTCATTAGGAGGTATGTGAAGCCCTGAGAGGAAGGTAATGGTCCCACTAGATCAACACTTTCGTGAAGCAAATTTTCTCATTCCAGCATGGCAATACACATAGTTGACAAAGCCGCTGCATGCATTACAGTGACTTCAGCAAGAACAGAAGACTCTTCTGCAATCTGTGACTCACCTGGACACTGCCCTATCCCATGCTTTCCAACAACTTCAGCACCAACAGCAGCTTTTACTACAAACATGGACCAGGTGACGACAATCTTGCCACCACTATTTCAAGAATTTGCCTTCATCACAAGGTTGCAGTAAAACTCGGTGGCCTCTGCAGTTCAAGGTGACACACACCAAAGAGCTTTCCAATTAGCCTACTGCTGTGCTCACACCTACCAAATTCTTCAGCATCTCAGTACAGGTATAGAGCCTCTTATGTTACGATATATTCATTTTAAATGCAAACTTATGGATTATTATGCCTCACAAACCAATTTCAGGGCTGACGTGCATGTTACCCTTCACAGGTCATCTTCCATGAAGCCTCTATGTGCTGCAGTGCACAACAGCACTAGAGCGCAGGCTCCCACCCGCATGTCATCTCCCACAACTCTCCTATACACTCCAGCATTCAACAGTGCTCATGTGCACATTCCCACTCCCAAGTCATCTTATGGAATGCTCCTCTTTGCTCAAGCACGTAACTTCCAGCCATCTTCTGCAACACAACTGGACTTCCTGCCCAGCCTTCATTCTCTGGTGCACACTCACAATTTCACACCATCTTCTCAGACACTAATAGACTCTTTGCCAGTCCTCTGGGCCCATATGTATGATAACAATTCTGAGGTGATGAATTCTTCGCGGGTTATCAGCCGAGTCTTGTCGCAATGTTTCAATGAGTTTTGTACCCATCATATTCTGGCGAAGTGTTGGGATGCTGTGTTCTGCATATCTATATAGCTGCTTGGCGGTCGTCCACTACTGTAGGCCGTCCAATCACATTCCTCTGGTGGGGGGAGGGGGGGTGCACTGCACAGCTTTTTTTTTTTTTTTAATGCGAAGATGTGTCCCTCAATAATGCTATGTTTTGTTGCTACAGCGGACTTGTTTGTCTATCCTAGTCATACGTTCCTGATGTGTTCAGTACAGCACTGGGAGATACATCGTTGTGTCTGCCCGATTTATTCCATCCCACCTTCAAACTCAATACTGCAAAAGCCCGGCGTCTGCAGCCCCAGTTCGTCTTTGGTAGAGCCAAGTATATCTTTGAATTTTTTTCAGTGCGCAAAAGATGGTTGTTATTTCATGCTTCTTTGATATTCTTGCAATCTTGGCTGTTGGCGGTCCAGTAAACGGCAGAAACGCCACACATTTTGCTTCGTCTTCTTCTGGTTTCTCCTCCTGCCCCTTGTCTGCACGCGAGGCATGTCTTATTTGTGTCTCAGTGTAGCCATTTGTAATGGATCTGGGAGATGTGCTATTTTCTACCGGATTTGTCGATACCAAATCTAATGAGGGAGGTTGTAAATGTTTTCTTATAATTTTGTCAGAATATTTTTTGTGAACTGTAATTTGCATTATTTTATGCTAATTTGCTTATATGTTCAGGAATGGCAGCATATTGATTAATATTAGTAGAGGTGACGAAAAATATCAAAGAGACTGGTTGCAAGTGGAAGCTTGTGTGTTATGTGAAATGTCTTTGATGCTGTAGTTGTCTTTGACCATAGTCAGTCGGTAGTGAACTCTCGGTGTGTGTGATGGTGGAACAATGTGCAGGTCACCGTTATAATAATTTGCAAGTCAACAGCAAAAATGAATTATTTTACTACAAGCACCAAAAATGAGGCAAATTCATTGAACCAGGACATTTCCGCAGACAACGAAATAGCATTATGGAATCATACTTTCACTAGACAACTGAAGCCAACACAGAAAAGTCAAATATCATCTTATAAACATTTCACAGAAAAGTGAGTACTGTCACGAAATATGCTAAATTCAAGTATATAAAAATAGTGAGCATATTTCACATTCTTATTGAAGGTTTCCAACAGATGTGGGCGCAGCAAACTTTCGTTGTCACAGATCGACCTGGCTCTTTGTACCAAGGTGTTCAGTACTGAGTTGTGTTGTGCTAAATGGTGGCAGCTCCAAGCATTGACATACAAGTTGGTGTGCATCTTCTTCCTCTAGACAGAGTGTCCCAATGTACCGTCCGGATTTTTCTTGATCAAAATATCCGAGAAGGGAAGACAGCCATTCTCTTCTACCTCCATGGTGAATTTGATGCTGTCATGTATGCCACTGAGATGGCGTAGGAACTCCTGTAGTTCTTCCTTGCCATGGGGCCACACTTCAAAAGTGTCGTCTATGTATTTGTAGAAGACCTTTGGTTTATGGCGGGCGGTGTTCAGTACCACATCTTCAAAGTGCTCCATGTACAAGTTGGCAATACCTGGGGCCAGGGGGGAACCCATGGCAACACCATCCGTTTGTTCATAGAATTTCCCACCGCATTTGAAGTACGTTGTGGTTAACATGAGACAAAAGAGTCTGAGTGTGTCCTCATCGAAGTGATCTTTGAGTAGAGCTAAAAAATCATCCAGCGGCACCCGGGTGAAAAGAGAAGTGACATCAAAGCTGACCAGTAGATCCTTCTCGTCCAGGCGTAACCCTTAGATTACCTTAACAAATTCGGTCGAGTTCTTGAACGGTGAGGGCAGTGACCCACAAGTGATTTTAACAGCTGCACTAGGTGCTTTGCTACACCATATGTCAGAGAATTTATGGTGTTCAATATAGGATGGGAGGCCATACAGGCATGGTGGAGCTGATGCCCTTGGGTAAAGCTTCCTGATGGTGTTTCTGTCAAGTCCTGAGCTGTTGAGAAGATCGATGGTCTTACGCGTAACAGAAGCAGTTGCGTCTTTCCCCACTTCTTTGTATGCTGGATCTTGTAGTAAGGTGTTGACACTTGGCCAGAAGATTATGGGTATGAAACTCATTGAAACGTCGCAACAAGACGGCGCGACCACTTGTAATGTGTCGGGCAGTATCCTTGTATTAGTGCCACTTTAAGTTCACGTCACAACCAGATGTAGTGAAACATTTCCTCACCAAGTAGATAGTGCGCAGTGTTCCCGACCTACCTCGCTTTGCTTATTCAATATTGTCTTCCGGGTAGCTGCGTCCGTCTCACCTAAATCACACTGAAATTAAGAAGCCAGGATCCTAGATTAAGTTTTCCAAAATCAAAAGTCAAGACTGTATTCATTGTTGAACATTTATGACAACCACAGTGTGATTCATTTGTTATCACTCACACACACAATATTCATGTGACCAGGCCTCATACACTTAATCGTCACATTAGGTAGGTCAAAAACTTCCAGTCTTTAACAATGATCACAATTACACTTTTGTGGTACCAACCGGAAAAATTAACCGACTTGCTGCACTTTTGCTCCATGAGAATCTGACCGAGAACTAACTGAGAACTGCACCAGCTCGGACCTTATATAGACGAGTGCTTAAATATTTGACTATTTCTGTTAATATATTATAGTTTATAATTTCCCAGGGTTAATATGATTCTTTCTAATTGGTTTTGAAGTTAACTATTGGGTTTCATTACTTAATTAACATGAGTGAGCTGTATCAATTTAAATACGCGGAACTAACTTATGCATCTGCAGTGGGAATTCCCGACATATAACGATGACCGCCCTCTTGAACAATAATTTTTACTTATTCAAATTTACTTAATTCTTAATTAACGCACTTACAAAGTTGACACTGGAGTCATTTTACGTAGACAAATAAAGGTAGCAAAAGTATCAAAACAGATCTCACAATTATTTAGTACTTTAGTCACAATTGGCATTGAAAGTCATACGGACTACAGATTTCAAGTCTTAATATCTATTTAACTAATAGACTTTACGTTAATTTAACCACTTTGCTGTAAAATTTAGGGTTTCTTTTGGATGCAGTCTTATAGCTGAATTCGATCTATTAGCTCACTCGAATTTTACTTAATACGTATTGCACAATATACGTCATTGTTCATAACTTTTAATAGGGTGCATTTCCAATAAAACTAATTAGCTCATTACTTTCAGAATAGACATTAGAATTTACTGAAATAATAGATTTTACTACAGGAATTTTATTTAAACTATTTCTGAATTCTGTACTGTGAGGCTGAAGGCCACAGAATCTGTAGTCTGAATCTGAGTAGTGAAAATAAAAAAATAAAAAAATAAAATAAAATAAAGTAAAAGTTCATTGCTTAACTAAGTTACTGAAAGAGTGTAAAACCAAAACAGGGTGCATTTCCAATAAAACTAATTAGCTCATTACTTTCAGAATAGACATTAGAATTTACTGAAATAATAGATTTTACTACGGGAATTTTATTTAAACTATTTCTGAATTCTGTACTGTGAGGCTGAAGGCCACAGAATCTGTAGTCTGAATCTGAGTAGTGAAAATAAAAAAAATAAAATAAAATAAAGTAAAAGTTCATTGCTTAACTAAGTTACTGAAGGAGTGTAAAACCAAAACAGGATAGCAGTGGGCAACCCTGCTTCATTACACACTCTGATGATAACCTGAGAAGAATTCATCAGTGGAATACGCCGAGAAAGATTGAAATCACAATTCCGAGGTGTCTCCCACAATGCAACTGAACTCTCTGGCAGTCATCAATGCCCTTGCGCAATATCACAACCGTACATTGTTTTCCACAAACAGCGTCTTCCAGTCATTAGTGCACATAAAATACAATGACGATTCAAAGTTGTTCGTGTCGTAGTGGGACTCCCTGCTGCACCATCACATTTCCATGTTACCTTCAATGATGTCTGTGCATCCCTTCCAGTCCTTCCACAATGTCAGCCTCTTAGAGCTCCACCGCACACTCCACTTGCGAGGACATCGACTGTATCGACCCTGTGGCACAGCCACCAGGAAATTAATGAACACCAGAACTGTAGTTACAACCAGCACATCCAGCAGTGCTTGGCATTCATCAGCATGCCAACAAATTTATCATAAGACCAAATTATGGCAATGGTGTGACATGCACAAGTGCGCACTAGCAAAAATAGACACATCAGTGTGAGCTCAGTTACAGATTGGTGTAAACACTTCTCTATGTGTCTGATTATACTTGCCACAGGCCATTTGGGTCAAGCTTAATGTGAGCTCCTCACAACACATACAGGTTTGTTTATTTAGTCAGCACTGTCCATTTGTCCATCTCAATTCATTGCAGATGCGAAGTACGAGGTCCCCTGCAGGTCTCGAAGATGGTTATCTGTTTTGTTCACTCCCAAATGCATCATTTTCTTACGGTTACATGATTGGACAATGTGCTCAAGCTGAACTATTGTGCAATGCATGTTACTGTGATCACTCGATCCGAGAGCACAGACTTTTGCTGTCAAAAAACATTGTCAAGTGGTAGTGTATTCCTTTATGACAAATAAATGTAGTGTTGTGCAGACACGTTCTTTGTCAATTACTGTCACCACACCTACAACCTGAGCACACTGCATGGTTCTGGCAAAAAACCTACACCACTAGCTTTTAAGCAGTGATCCTATACATACAGTCATTACCTATTTTAAATTCAGTGGATGCCCATGAAGACACAGCTGCCAAATGACCAGTGTACATCCTCCAAGAACAACAATTACACTTTTACTCCCATTTATTTCAAGAGGGTTTCGCATTGAAAGACACCCTGTGGGTGCAACTACTTTTTCGGTGTCCCCACACAAAGTGATGTTGTTTGTTTTTGTTGTGGTCTTCAGTCCTGAGACTGGTTTGATGCAGCTCTCCATGCTACTCTGTCCTGTGCAAGCTTTCTTCATCTCCCAGTACCCACTGAAACCTACATCCTTCTGAATCTGCTTAGTGTATTCATCTCTTGGTCTCCCTCTACAATTTTTACCCTCCACGCTGAACTCCAATGCTAAATTTGTGATCCCTTGATGCCTCAAAACATGTCCTACCAACTGATCCCTTCTTCTAGTCAAGTTGTGCCACAAACTTCTCTTCTCCCCAGTCCTATTCAATACCTCCTCATTAGTTACGTGATCCATCCACCTTATCTTCAGCATTCTTCTGTAACACCACATTTCGAAAGCTTCTATTCTCTTCTTGTCCAAACTGGTTATCGTCCATGTTTCACTTCCATACATGGCTACACTCCATACAAATACTTTCAGAAACGACTTCCTGATACATAAATCTATACTCGAGGTTAACAAATTTCTCTTCTTCAGAAACGTTTTCCTTGCCATTGCCAGTCTACATTTTATATCCTCTCTACTTCGACCATCATCAGTTATTTTACTTCCTAAATAGCAAAACTCCTTTACTACTTTAAGTGTCTCGTTTCCTAATCTAATTCCCTCAGCATCACCCGATTTAATTTGACTACATTCCATTATCCTCGTTTTGCTTTTGTTGATGTTCATCTTATATCCTCCTTTCAAGACACCGTCCATTCCGTTCGACTGCTTTTCCAGGTCCTTTTCTGTCTCTGACAGAATTACAATGTCATCGGCGAACCTCAAAGTTTTTACTTCTTCTCCATGAATTTTAATACCTACTCCGAATTTTTCTTTTGTTTCCTTTACTGCTTACTCAATATACAGATTGAATAGCATCAGGGAGAGGCTACAACCCTGTCTCACTCCTTTACCAACCACTGCTTCCCTTTCATGCCCCTCGACTCTTATGGCTGCCATCTGGTTTCTGCACAAATTGTAAATAGCCTTTCGCTCCCTGTTCTTTACCCCTGCCACCTTCAGAATTTGAAAGAGAGTATTCCAGTCAACATTGTCAAAAGCTGTCTCCAAGTCTAGAAATGCTAGAAACATAGGTTTCCCTTTTCTTAATCTTTCTTCTAAGATAAATTGTAAGGTAAGTATTGCCTCACGTGTTCCAACATTTCTGCGGAATCCAAACTGATCCTCCCCGAGGTCCGCATCTACCAGTTTTTTCATTCGTCTGTAAAGAATTCGCATTAGTATTTTGCAGCTGTGACTTATTAAACCGATAGTTCGGTAATTTCCACATCTGCCAGCACCTGCTTTCTTTGGGATTGGAATTATTATATTCTTCTTGAAGTTTGAGGGTATTTCGCCTGTCTCATACATCTTGCTCACCAGCTGGTAGAGTTTTGTCATGACTGGCTCTCCCAAGGCCATCAGTAGTTCTAACGGAATGTTGTCTACTCCCGGGGCCTTGTTTCGACTCAGGTCTTTCAGTGCTCTGTCAAACTGTTCATGCAGTATCTTATCTCCCATTCCGTCTTCATCTACATCCTCTTCCCTTTCAAAAATATTGTCCTCAAGTACATCGCCCTTGTATAAACCCTCTATATACTCCTTCCACCTTTCTGCTTACCCTTCTTTGCTTAGAACCAGGTTGCCATCAGATGTCTTGATATTCATACAAGTGGTTCTCTTCTCTCCAAAGGTCTCTTTAATTTTCCTGTAGGCAGTATCTATCTTACCCGTAGTGAGGTAAGCTTCTATATCCTTACATTTGTCCTCTAGCCATCCCTGCTTAGCCATTTTGCACTTCCTGTCGATCTCATTTTTGAGACGTTTGTATTCCTTTTTGCCTGCTTCATTAACTGCATTTTTATATTTTCTCCGTTCATCAATTAAATTCAATATTTCTTCTGTTACCCAAGGATTTCTAGCAGCCCTTGTCTTCTTACCTACTTTATCCTCTGCTGCCTTCACTACTTGATCCCTCAGAGCTACCCATTCTTCTTCTATTGTGTTTCTTTCCCCCATTCCTGTCAATTGTTCCCTTATGCTCTCCTTGAAACTCTGTACAACCTCTGGTTCTTTCAGCTTGTCCAGATCCCATGTCCTTAAATTCCCACCTTTCTGCAGTTTCTTCAGTTTTAATCTACAGGTCATAACCAATAGATTGTGGTCAGAGTCCACATCTGCCCCTGGAAATGCCTTACAATTTAAAACCTGGTTCCTAAATCTCTGTCTTACCATTATATAATCTATCTGATACCTTTTAGTATCTTCAGGATTCTTCAATGTATACAACCTTCTTTTATGATTCTTGAACCAAGTGTTAGCTATGATTAAGTTATGCTCTGTGCAAAATTCTACCAGACGGCTTCCTCTTTCATTTCTTAGCCCTAATCCATATTCACCCACTATGTTTCCTTCTCTCCCTTCTCCTACTGACGAATTCCAGTCACCCATGACTATTAAATTTTCGTCTCCTTTCACTACCTGAATAATTTCTTTTACCTCATCATACATTTCATCAATTTCTTCATCATCTGCCGAGCTAGTTGGCATATAAACTTGTACTACTGTAGTAGGCATGGGCTTTGTGTCTATCTTGGCCACAATAATGCGTTCACTATGCTGTTTATAGTAGCTTACCCGCACTCCTATTTTTTTATTCATTATTAAACCTACTCCTTCCTGCATTACCCCTATTTGATTTTGTATTTATAACCCTGTATTCACCTGACCAAAAGTCTTGGTTCAAAAATGGTTCAAATGGCTCTGAGCACTATGGGACTTAACATCTGCGGTCATCAGTCCCCTAGAACTTAGAACTACTTAAACCTAACTAACCTAAGGACATCACACACATCCATGCCCAAGGCAGGATTCGAACCTGCGACCGCAGCAGTCCCGCGGTTCCGGACTGCAGCGCCTAGAACCGCACGGCCACCTTGGCCGGCACCAAAAGTCTTGTGCCTCCTGTTCCTCCTGCCACCGAACTTCACTAATTCCCACTACATCTAACTTTAACCTATCCATTTCCCTTTTTAAATTTTCTAACCTACCTGCCCGATTAAGGGATCTGACATTCCACGCTTCGATCCGTAGAACGCCAGTTTTCTTTCGCCTGATAACGACGTCCTCCTGAGTAGTCCCTGCCCGGAGATCTGAATGGGGGTCTATTTTACCTCCGGAATATTTTACCCAAGAGGACGCCATCATCATTTAATCACACAGTAAAGCTGCATGTCCTCGGGAAAAATTACGGCTGTAGTTTCCCCTTGCTTTCAGCTGTTCGCAGTACCAGCACAGCAAGGCCGTTTTGGTTAATGTTGCAAGGCCAGATCAGTCAATCATCCAGACTGTTGCCCCTGCAACTACTGAAAAGGCTGCTGCCCCTCTTCAGGAACCACACGTTTGTCTGGCCTCTCAACAGATACCCCTCCGTTGTGGTTGCACCTACAGTACAGCCATCTGTACCACTGAGGCACGCAAGCCTCCCCACCAACAGCAAGGTCCATGGTTCATGGGGGCAGGCCCCACAAAGTGTTGTCTGATATTTCCTTCAAATTCTGTGACTCCCCTATGATGCCACTTCCAACTCTCCATCCTTTTCCAGGCAGATCCTTTCATTTACAGCTTGATTCCTTTCTGGTGCCTCCTACACACATTTTCACCATGCTGCCCCTATTCCCGTCGATGGCGACACATCCCTGCTATTGGCTGATGCTCCTGGCAGCCTGTCACTTTCTGTGGTAATTGATGTTGATATTACACATTCATATATTGATACTCTAGTACCATTCCTTGTTCCTGCACACCTTCAGTCTGATACAGGTCTGAAGGCTCTTCAAGCCCTTGGGTCAACGAGTCCTTGGACAGGGACACAGCCACCAGGCACCCACACCCATCGACATCTCCGATGACTCCAAGGAGTCTCATATGTTTGGATGCCCCTATCAATGCATAGACATCAGTCTGAAAGGTTACAGTGCCATCCCTCATGGAGGAAAGACTTGGGGGTCTCCATCTGACCTCAAGAGGGCTCCACTATCCTTTCCCTGAAGTGGGGATGGGTAGGCAGGAGATGCTGTATCCACAGGCTTCACCTGCGACCATAGCTACCCACATCACAATGTGGTAGATAAGCTGGCTGCATTGCAGATCCGCATGGGACACTCCTTGGGCAGACCCTGATCTCAGAAATACTGCAAGCACAGTGTACCTGTCACAACAAGCTAGATTGTGTCAAAAACATAGTGGTTTGTTCTGAAGTAGAACTCCATCTGGCACTGTAGAAACATGTGGTACTAGCTTTGCCATGAGGGGAGCCAGCCTCGAGACCAGTACTGCGGACACGTATCAGACAACAGTAGGAGCATCATTTTGCTATTTTCAGCAGCAGCATTGCTTTCATCTTGTCTTTGACGATCTCTCTTGCTGCTTGTGTAATTCTGTCATAAATCACCATTGTGAGGCAATTTCTCTGTTTTAGGCACCCTGTTCTCTCTCCACTCACTCTCAAACAACTTACATTTCCCTCGTACAGAAAGCTTGATCAAAGCAGAACATATATAATTTGGAAATATTACCAAACCAGACAAATACTTCAATACTGACACATTCAATACATTTTTATATTACACTAATTTCTTGTATAAAGCTGAACATGCCTAATGCAGTAATGAAATGCCAATCTAAGATTTAGTTAATAATTCACTGTACAAAGCACAAGAAAAAATCATACAGTACTACTATATTACAGTATGCCTTAGTTATTCACATCTATAAAAGGATGCTACTTTTAACATGAAGACCTACAGTTCTGACACTGATGTTATGCAAAAGAGATGATGGTTGTTATGTTAAATAATGGTTTTACACAGCAAAGTCAAGCATTCCAATGAAATGCACAAACTGCACGCTATATTCCTCACTAGCGTGTAATGAAAAGATTAAGGTAGCCAAGGCAAGTGAGAAAGTCAACTTTCTGTGTGCAAAAAACTGTTGCATTTCAAATGCATTAAAACAAAAATTGATCTTTAAGAAACAACAAAATAATACAGGATGAATGGATGAAAGGGAACAGGAAAAACAGATACGAAATGAAGAAATTACAAGATAATCTGGAAATGGGCTAAAACCTTACCTTCGTCTGGACCCATGCTGCAGAGCAGGATTCTGAAAGAGCTTGGGAATATGGAGTTTAAGCATCCACAGGATGGATGGACAGTTTCAAAGCTAGGTAGAACATCATGTGGAATAAAGTGTATGGCGAAGCAACAGGTTTGCAGGAGCACGTAGCAACAGAATGGAAGACAATACTGAGAACCTAACTCAGAATAATGACCTAAAACACATGTTCAATGCTCGTGAAATAGAACTATTTTATTACACACTGGCTTCAAAGCCTCTAGCAATTTGAGGTGAAAATTGCATTGGCAGAAAAATATAACATGAAAGATTCACTCCACTGCCATATGGAAATATGTTAGGTGAATTGGAGATGCCATTGGTGACTGGGAAAATAAAAAACTCTGTTGTTCCAAAAGCGTAAGACATCAGCAAGCTTTCAGCCACAAGTCAAAGCATTAAAAAGGCATGGATGGTGAGTGGTCTTATGGAAGAATGGCTGGGCTCTTTTAATGCCATAATGAAAAAAAAAGGAGTCATGAAGGTCTACATTTTCTAAACAATACAACCTGCCAACCAATAGTCAGGTGAAATTGGCTTGGTTCCCACCAGGTTCAGTCAGCCTCACATAATCCATGGACCAGGCAGTTTTTTACACATTTAAGTCTCATTATAGGTGATTATTGATGCAGTCTCCTATCTTTAGTGTTGATGAACCCATAAGCGTATTTGCACTTGCACTGACAGTTTCTTTGCTGAGTGTAATAAACTGGATTGGCTTGACAATAAGGGAAATACAGGCTGAGTTTGTCACCAAGTGCTGCAAGAAAGCAGAGTGAAAATGCAGTTCTGTATTCATTAAAGCTCCAGAAAATGCAGGTTCAGATGATTACATTTGAAGTGATGACTTTCTATCACCTCACTCCACTTTTATTTTGACAACAGATCTAAGTGGGATGTACAACACAGAAGACGATGAGGAAACCAAGAAAGAAGAAGAGGGGCCAAATGATGTTCCTATAAAAATTGATATGCCTGTGGAAGCTATGGCATGCATAAAGGATGTAACAAACTTTGCAGCACACACAAATTCTAGTAAGTTGTTGAGGCTATTGAACAGTGAAAAGACATTGTGTAGAAAAAGCAGTTTTGAACAGGAAATTCAAACAGGTTTCCCTCCTTGATATGTGGCACAAAAAGTGAAATGTAAATCAAATAAAATGTATGTACATCAATACATGCATTTAAAGTTAGAGTATAAACAGACATGCTGCATCATGTATCAACCCTATATCTACGTCTGTATCTATAGCAACACTCTGCAAACCACTGTGAAGTGCATGACACAAGGTCTGTCCCATTGTACCAGTTATTCAGGTTTTTATCCCCTTCCACTCATGTATGGTCCATGGAAAGATTAACTGTTAAATGCCTGCAGGTGTACTGTAATTAACCTAATCTGGTTCTTAGGATCCAAATGTGTGTGACTTGTGTGGGCTTGTAGTATATTCCTACAGTCATCATTTAAAGCCAGTTCTTGAAACTTTGTAAGAGGGCTTTCTTGGGAGATCAAACAATCCTGTTCTGCCCTTCTCTGTGTACATTCAATATACCCTTTAGTCCTATCTGGTAGAGGTTCCACACTCTTCAACAATATTGTACACTGGGCTGCAAGAGTGATCTGTAAGTAATTTCCTTTGTAAACTGATTTACCAATGATTGAGCCTATGTGATCATTCCGTTTCATATCACTACGATGTATTACCCCCAGGTTCTTGAGCGAGTTGGTCAATTCCACCAATGACTCATTCATATTATAGTCATAGCATACTTTGTTTTTTCGTTTGTGAAGTGCACAGTTTTCAATTTCTTAACATTTAAGACAAGTTGCCAATCTCTGAATCACTTTGAAGTCTTATCAAGGTCCGACTGAATATTTAATACATCTTGTTTCATTATAGACAACTGCATAACCTGCAAATAGTCTGAGCTTAGTATTAATATTGTCTGCAAGGTAATTATACTCCAATTAAAAATACTTTGTGATTGGCATTTCGATGAGCCAAGTGGTAGGGACCATATGGCAGCCAGCCACAGCTGTTTCTTGGGCTCCTTGTACTCCCTGTGTTACCTGTTCTGCAAGCCTTGCCATGTGACATGGCCTGCAGGGATTGGGAGTGGACCAGGCATGACAGGAAACGATTGGGTTAATTACAGTATGCCTGGAGACGTTTAAACAGTCTTCTTCCCATGCTGCATATGTGAGTAGGAAGGGAAAACCCTAACCCTAATAACTGGTAAAACACGCATACCCTCTGCCAGGCACTTCACAGTGGTCTGGAGGAGAGAGGAAGGACAGCCAAATACACATCTTCCATCGTCCCACTATAAAAACATTTTATGCAAATAAGGCAAAAATTTCATCATCTGTTGAAGCTACTATGGCTTCCTCAGAGAAATATAGAACATAATGTCAAATTCACCATCTTCATCGAGCGATCATAAATAAACTATTTGGTTAAAAACTTAGATGCTTTAGCATCTTATAGTCTCCCATTGTAGCTTGCCTTTGATTGCCATAGATATTATGATGTTTCAAAATTAAGTAACCTTCAGTGACTTAATTTGGAGAGCTTGCAGTGAAAAATCTAGTTGCTTGACTTTCGGTCAAATGTTCCATATGTGAAATGCAGCCATCATACCAAATCGTTTTTATGGGCTGAAGGAAAGCCACTGTGGATTAACTATAATTTGCGTAGTCACAATATGCCACTGTGCACCACAGTATAAGTTGCCCCAAGAGTTAAGCAGAATGCAACTACATGTTTTGAATTTTTGTTTCTTATTAAATGTGTCAAATCAATCACACTCACCATCTCTAAGTTGGCATTAGAGTTACAGTGTACTGTAACAACGTCAAAAGAAACAAAATCGTATGTTACACATTACCAAGAGTGTAGCACTGGTCTACAACAGCACCAGCCACCACCATCCACTATCCTCCCCACTACCTAAAAGGATGTTGGAAACAGTCAATAAGTAGACACTTGTTTCTTTTTTTATGCATGAGCAACTGCTGGTCACATGAGCACATGGCAAGTTGTGCACAAGCCAGCAACGCTGCTCACCATCTCTCCTATCTGGGAATCACTAAGTACTTTTAATCAGAGTATAACATACAAAATGAACAGCAAGGGTCTCAACACACTTCTTTGGGGCACCCAAGAGATTAGTGTAATAGTTTAGACTTCTGTTGTACTATATATAGTAGGTGAGCATCTACTGTACAGGAGTAAAGGAATGTAAATACACGCATAATTACAAATTTATACTGTTGTGTGTTGTATTTGACAAACTGTGTGTAGCCTAGTGTGTTTTGTGTAACAAACAAACTTGTCCAGTCTGGACAATTAATTAAGTTCCATGCAATTCTGTTTTGAGCAAATTTTACTGTATACCCACGAACCTTGTTTATCCATACTAGGTGGTAATCCAGATTACGTAAAATCCAGATACTATGAAAATATTCAACTAAATGCAATAATCCCAGTATGTACTATAATACACAAACCTTTTGTTTTGGCACTAACAATAAAAACTTTTCTGGCACATAAATTGTTACTGTAGCCCATTCACGTTCATTAACAGAAATAAGATGTATATTTGTTCAGTTTGTTTTATGGCAGTTAAACTGTTACTATAGTCCACTCACGTTCATTTACTGAAATAAAGTGGGAATTTATTCTGTTTCAAACTTGTGAGGTGTCTGAAAGAAGCACACGATTGTATAGACATTTCACTTACATCCTTACATTGGTTTGGCTGGGGTTATTTCCAACTGTTGTTCTAGGTAAAACATTAGTTTCCCCATCTGTGCCATGGGCTTCACATGGGACATTACTTCTTCCCCTGAAACATCAATACCATTGTTCACTTCACTTTCACTGTCATTCTCTGTAGTACAACAATCGGCAACTCTTAATTTCATCACCGGTCATCATGCCATAGCCAGCATCATTGCCCTTCGGCGCCCAGACATCTATGTCACTACTGTCTACATCCCAAAAACCAGGAATGTTTTCTAACTTTTCAAAAAATTTTGAATTGTTGACAACTTAACAAATGTCAGGAGCAGACACACAAATCTGTTTTCCATGATTTCAGAATTGATAGTTGAGTAACTTGATCCCAGATGACGCAACTATAAAAATCACATCTCTGACATTTACTGATTTCAGTAGAGAAATCACATTGACTTCTTCCTCTTCTTCAACGAATTTACTCAGTATCTGTCTCCTGCATACACACACTTAATGTTCTCCGGTACACCTTGATTGATACGTTGTAGAAGAGCTGTTAAGTTGGCAAGGAAGATCATCACTCTGATGTCACTGCTGACATCCACTCCTGGATATGATGGCGCATTGTCAATAAACAATAATATTTCAGTGGAAGACCTTCTTCCTCCAAACATTTCGGTGGAAAATCATCATGAAAGCAGTTTAAAAAGCCACTATCCATCCATTCATTACTTTGTGATTTGTAGACAATGCAAATTGGGATGGTTAACATGTTTCAATGTACATGGATGGATTGATTTTCCTACCAATTTTCATTATTTTCTATTGGCTGTATGTTAAGAGTCACACTGAACAATGGTCAAAACAATTTTTTCTCTATGCATAAAATTTTATGTCTTTTGATTTTTCATGTTCACAATGTACTAAAGAGCACCATATCATTCTGTAAAATATTCTCATGACAACATTGGACTCAGTAATTTCCTACCCACTCAATGGGAATCTTAGAATACATTTAAAACAGATTAACCACTCTCAAGGGATTTGTGTCTCCTGAATGCACTGCTATAATTCACAATTGTAACTCCTATACACCTCTTAAACCAATTGCTGAGTCACCTAATATGGAAGCCAGGCTCTTATGGGGTAGCATTTGATAAAAAAAGGCCAGCTTCATTTCCATTGTAAATCTATTTTGGAAGAAATAACATGTTCTAGTTCTTTCTTCAAGTTTTCTGCAGTTATTGTATCCCCCAATAGATTTTCACTCATCGCTTACAGCTGGCATATGACAAGATGAGCTTTCCATCTTCCTAACCAATGGCTGTCTGTGAAATTAGGATCACCATCATCTAGCTTACTGTTTAAGTTAGTACATTATTCTGCAGGACTGGATCAGATGTTGGAACACTGTGCTCTTGTTTCTCACTGAGTCAAACAAATAATACCATATCCTGTGTATTATACTACAGTACTGCACTCTGCCTTCAGTCATCATTTTGAAGCATAAGTCTTCAGTTTCTTTTAGGTTCTTCTTCCAGTCTGACATACATTATATCCCTACAATACATCGAGCAGCTATTTTCCCAGTATTTCTCCTGTGTATATTCTGTTTTGTGCTTCCAACTTTAAAATACAGCAATAAAAGAACAATATCTATACAGCTTCTTAAACTTTGTAAGGAACAGATCCACACTGACCGTAGTGATCTCTACGCTACCTGTGGTGCGAACATAACAACTGTACATACACAACCCTCCTTTAAGTTTGGAAACACCATGCTGTGTATTAGAATGGAGCAAGGCAAGATCTATATGACTTATTGGTTAGAACACAGAATAGGACACTGACCACTCTAACTTAAAGCTGCAATGGCTATTTTTCTTTATGCTTACATTGCCTGTTGCCCTCTTCTTGTTAAAATCTCCCATTTGTGACCACACATACTGTAATTCACTCTACCACAATTCATACTCATTCTTTCCTTGCTATGCAGTTAGACTGATATCTTATATCTGCAGATTACAGTCCTGATATTTTTAATTTGTCTCTAAAAATAAATGATATTTTCACTCATCTCCTAAGAGTGATAATAAGCTTTTTTTCTGATTCTTCTTTACATCTATCACCATAGTTCAGTAGTAATTAATGTCCTTTTCATAATTTTCTATTGGCTACATGTTACGAGTCACTTTGGGCAATGGTCGAAACAATTCTCTCTTGTACACAATTTTTTTTGTTTTTTGAGCTTTCATGTACCATAGTTCACACTGCACAAAAGAGCCCCAGATCATTTCGAAAAATACTGTCATAACTATAATGTACTCAGTAATTTCTTACCCACTCACTGGAAATCTTAGAATACATTTAAAATAGATGACCCTCAAGGAAATTGTGCACAAATTTATTTATAAAAATATACACACAAAAGTGGAAAAACTGTCTCTGAAACTGAAGTATGGACAATATCATGTTCTTTCGTACTTACAGATATAAGGTGTGCAGCATTCTGATGGGTTGCTTTGCATATGTGGCAAGTCAGAGTGGATACTTGATTGTGCTGCCACTGTAAGTGCAACTGAAAATCTTTTGGGTTGTAGAATTTTTTGTTACAAGATCCTGAAACACAAAAAATTATAAATTTAGTCATTTTTGCACAATCCATGAAATGTGGCTCAGTGATAAGGTGCTGAACTCACATCTGGTAACAAGGTGATTGACATCAAAATCAGGTGATGCAGATTTAAGCTTTCCATGATTTGCCCCATTCTTCCGCAATTTGAGTTTCTACTCCATCTCTAATGATACCATTATCAGTGGTGCACAAAACCCGATCTATCTTTCTTCCTTCCTCCCTCCCTTCCTTTTTACATAAGTACTACAACATGTGTGTTTTGTGAGATGTAGGGGCTGTTAACATACACTATACACTAACTATAAATTGGAATCTCGATGTTGGCTGTGACTCACAAGTACATGAACAACACAAACATTGCTGAGGAGCTGTGCTAGCTCATGAGCATGCAATGGCCCTAGAATGCACGACAACTGCCCAGAGTAAGGTTTGAGGTGTACATAACTGGATGTAAGGTTGACCTGAAGACCTGTGCAATCCACCTTCAACATGGTAGTTGCATCTAATTTGAATGCCTATCATTAAAATAAAAGGCAACCCTCACGACGTCAACCACATAAAATAATATATTGTTTTCTGGCATGGTTCTTTGTCAACTATAGTGCAAATCAACAAAGGTAGAAAGGAAGAAGTGCCTTTCAAGACTTATTAAAAAGGAAGCATCAAGGTAATTTGCCATAAGAGATGAAATGTGGTCAAAATATTATTGACAAAAAGAGTATATTTACTTTCCTTTCCTTGCATCTCGGATTCTTTTATTGATATCTGTTCACATAAAAAACAGAAGTATGCGATTGTAGGTCCGCCTTGACGCAAGACACTTTTGCTTTTATTTATTTTAGTTTCTTTCCAAAACTAGTTTCAGTGAAAATATCATCATTATCAGTGGGATTTTTTCTTTATTCTAAAACATGGAAAAGGAACATAGTTATAAACATTACAAAACATTATTACATGTGCACTATTTGGTTCCAAATATTACATTCTGAGAAAGGTTTCGCAAGACCTTATTTAAGTCATAGCATCGTTTTTATGTCTTGTTATCATTATTTCCAGCAATTTTCTCAGTTTCTGTTGCCAGTTCCTCAGCTTACGCCATGTCAACTTATAGAAAGAACAAATTTCATATTTCAGCTGTTAATTTAGCATTCTGTGATGTTGTGACACATTGTTTACATTGATTTTGATGTAATTAGAAATGATGTTACTAGATGAGTAGATTTTGTACCACTTGCCAGTGTTTTCTTAAATTTGTTGAAGTGGAACACAATCATTTGTTTTGATGTTTTTGATAGTTGTTGTCAGGTATTCCCAGTAAAGCTCTTCAGCAAAGTTAAGAAACAACAGCGAAACTACACCAAGCAAACATGAACATGAAGTACCACAAAATCTACTCATCCAATAACATCATTACTAATTACACTAAAATTAATGTCAACAACACATCATCTGCAGCACAGCATGCTAAACTAACAGCTCAAAGTGCCTGACTGAAATATGAAATCTGCTCCCTATATAAGTTCACTTTTTGGTGTTTGCTGATAACAACCACACTCAAAGAGTTACAGATAAGATGTTATAAGCTAAAGAAACTGCAACAAAAACAGAGAAAATATGCCAGAAAAAACAGCAACAAACATAAAAACCACACTGTGACTTAGGGTAAATAAGGAATGGTAAAACCTTTCACAGAATACAATATTTGGAACCAAACAGTACACATGTAATTTTGTTTCATAATGTTTATAGCTATGCTATTTTTGAATGTTTTAGAATAAAGAAGGAAAAAAAAACACTAATGACAATGGTACTGTCACTGAAACTAGTTTGAGAAATAAAATAAATAAATACAAAAGTGTTATATATCAGTGCGGACTCACAATTTTGCACTGTTGTACATTTACTTGTTTACTTTTATTATATACCAAGAATTCGTATCTTGTTGCAACTCTGTGACTAACTTTCTGGACATGCCCATACAGCCATACAAACATAAGGACAACACAACACCCAGTCCCTGAGCACGGAATCTCTGACCCAGCCAGGAATCAAACCCAGGCCCCATCAGTTAGCAACCCTCTCACTGACCATGCATCTACTCAAGTGGACAATGAAGAACATTCTTAGTGCAGAAATGTTTGGTCAGGCAGATCTCGGGTGTCAGCTAGCAAACTTTGTGCTGCCTGTTTGTCAGGAGTGTCTGAATTCTGACTCTCCCATCCCCATACATATACTACATTATGGGATTCTTTGCTGATAATATTGACTTACTCAGAAGGAAGTGCAACATTCACTCAGTAAACAAATCAGAAAAATGTTTTGCACTTTGATAACACTTCCATATGCATTGTACAGGTGTGCACTATTCACCCAGGTTAATTTTCAACAAAGTTAGAGTAAAACTGAAAAAATTGAGTGATAAACCCCAAGTTTTCAACTCTTAAGTTTCCTTACAGCACAGTCCCATTCTTTGCAGAAGTTCTTCACAGTAGTTGAGAACTTTTTTCTGTAATGTGTTATTTATTTGTATACTCTCTCATTTTTTGTGTTTCATTAATTGTTTAGCTCTTTTATTTATAAATTTTCTAATCTTCATTCTATGAACTCCTCATTTGATAACCAAAGAGCTTCAGTTTGTATGGACCCCCAGAACCTTGTAAATAACAGGCTCAAAAAAGGAGGTTTGCTACACAGAAAAAAAACTTAACTACTACTCTCTATCTTCAATATTCACTGTCAACAGTGTCTTCTGAAACTTAATTTTTACTCACATTTTTAAAAAGCAGTCAAGTATTACATTTTTTGGTAAAATTACAATTCTATTTGGAAGTATTTAAAATGCTTGTATGCAACCATGTTGTCATAATTTATTGTCTACTTCTGCTGTCATTTTTAGATATATCCTTATTTCAATAGGAGAACTATTTCTTGTGATTAAATCATCTTCATAATATCTCGTCATAACTTTATTAAAAGAACGCAGCATTTTTGCAATTAAGCAGTAATTCATTTCTTTCTTGTGAGCTGACATATACATTATAGTTTGCACATCACAATAATTCATGAATTACTCCGATGGAAATGGAAACTTATCCCCACAATGTATGACGACATTTTTGTGGACTTCAACACTACTATTTCTTTCCTGTACAAAAAACTGATCTTAATATATCTCTATACAATCTTTACAGAATTTTCCTTAGGTTTAGCAGTCTTTCAATGCACAACCTATCTTTATTATTACAATAAATGGCACACATTTTATAATGATAAACATAGGAAGCATTTCACTTTCTGTTTATGTCAACAACTTCTTTTACCTATATTGCCTGTACAAGTTTTCTGTGCAAACTGGAAAAATTGTTTCTGCCCTCTGCCCCTAATACATATTTATTTCATAACAAAATTTGTTCCCAATCTGTCCCATTGAATTTTCTTCTCTGAAAGCCACATGCACAAATGCCTGAAAGTTTAACATTATTGGTCCATGTAAAATGAGAACATACCTTGATCACAAATATACGGTTGTACAACAGATGCGAGAGGCTCAAGTTCACTTTCTGCTGGAGGACTGACTTTTACATCAGTACACAGCAGAACCTTCGCTAACTTATTGATGTGTTTTGTGTTCTGAAAGAAAATATTCCGCTTATTATAGTTACATTAATGCTAAAAATTATACAGGTACTAGACAAAATGTAGCAACTATTCCAACAACGAAAAAGTTACTCAACAAAAGTATCATTCTTGCAGGGACGCTGTGCTAAATGTATTATATGTACATATAAACTAAATATGTAACAGTATGAAAAATTAACATGACAAAAAAGTAGATGGTGACTGAGTGGCAACAGGCAGCCTTTTCAGATGAATCATGTTTTGTGCTCCATTGGACAGATGGTCATGCAACAATTGTTGTAAGTGTCCATGCCACAGGAAGGAGCATTATGATCTGGGGAATATTTTGTGGCGTTCTCTAGATGATCTCATCATTCTTGATGGCACAATGGATCATTGCAAGTATGTATCTATCCTAAGGCAACATGTCCACGCCTACACACAGTTTGTTTTTTTCTCAGCACAATGGCACCTACCCCAGACGACATTGCAACATGCCACACTTCTCACACCAGGATGGGTTTACCTTAATCCTTTGACCACCGAACTGTTGTTGTTGTTGTGGTCTTCAGTCGTGAGACTGGTTTGATGCAGCTTTCCATGCTACTCTATCCTGTGCAGGCTTCTTCGTCTCCCAGTACCTACTGCAGATTTCTGAATCTGCTTAGTGTATTCATCTCTTGGTCTCCCCCTGCGATTTTTAACCTCCACACTGCCCTCCAATGCTAATTATTCTGTAGCACTATATTTCGAAAGCTTCTATTCTCTTCTTGTCTAAACTATTTATCGTCCACATTTCACTTCCATGCATGGCTACACTCCATACAAATACTTTCAGAAACGACTTCCTGACATTTAAATCTATACTCAATGTTAACAAATTTTTCTTCTTCAGAAACGCTTTCCTTGCCGTTGCCAGTCTACGTTTTATATCCTCTCTACTTCAACCATCATCAGATATTTTGCTCCCAAAATAGCAAAACTCCTTTACTACTTTGAGTGTCTCATTTCCTAATCTAAGTCCCTCAGTAGCACCTGACTTAATTCGACTACATTCCATTACCCTCGTTTTGCTTTTGTTGACGTTCATCGTATATCCTACTTTCAAGACACTGTCCACTCCATTCAGCTGCTCTTCCAAGTCCTTTGCTGTCTCTGACAGAATTACAATGTCATCGGCGAACCTCAAAGTTTTTACTTCTTCTCCATGGATTTTAATACCTGCTCCGAATTTTTCTTTTGTTTCCTTTATTGCTTGCTCAATATCCAGATTGAATAACAGTGACGATAGGCTACAACCCTGTCTCACTCCCTTCCCAACCACTGCTTCCCTTTCATACCCCTCGACTCTTATAACTGCCATCTGCTTTCTGTACAAATTGTAAATAGCCTTTCGCTCCCTGTAGTTTACCCCTGCCACCTTCAGAATTTGAAAGAGGGTATTCCAATCAACATTGTCAAAAGCTTTCTCTAAGTCTACAAATGCTAGAAACATAGGTTTGCCTTTCCTTAATCTTTCTTCTAAGATAAGTCATAGGGTCAGTATTGCCTCACGTGTTCCAACATTTCTACGGAACGCAAACTGATCTTCCCCGAGGTCGACTTCTATCAGTTTTTCCATTTGTCTGTAAAGAATTCACATTAGTATTTTAGAGCTGTGACATATTAAATTTATAGTTCGGTAATTTTCACATCTGTCAACACCTGCTTTCTTTGGGATTGGAATTATTATATTCTTCTTGAAGTCTGAGGGTATTTTGCCTGTCTCATACATCTTGCTCACCAGATGATAGAGTTTTGTCAGGACTGGCTCTCCCAAGGCTGTCAGTAGTTCTAATGGAATGTTGTCTACTCCGGGGGCCTTGTTTTGACTCAGGTCTTCCAGTGTTCTGTCAAACTCTTCACGCAGTATCATATCTCCCATTTCATCTTCATGTACATCCTTTTCCATTTCCATAATATTGTCCTCAAGGACATCACCCTTGTATAGATCCCCTATATACTCCTTCCACCTTTCTGCTTTCCCTTCTTTGCTTAGAACTGGGTTTCCATCAAAGCTCTTGATATTCATGCAAGTGGTTCTCCTTTCTCCAAAGGTCTCCTTAATTTTCCTGTAGGCAGTATCTATCTTACCCCTAGTGAGATAAGCCTCTACATCCTTAAATTTGTCCTCTAGCCATCCCTGCTTAGCCATTTTGCACCTCCTGTCGACATCATGTTTGAGATGTTTGTATTCCTGTTTGCCTGCTTCATTTGCTGCATTGTTATATTTTCTCCTTTCATCAATTAAATTCAGTATTTCTTCTGTTACCCAAGGGTTTCTACTAGCCCTCGTTTTTGTACCTTTTTGACCCTCCGCTGCCTTCACTATTTCATCCCTCAAAGCTACCCATTCTTCTTCTACTGTATTTCTTTCCCCCACTACTGTCAATTGTTGCCTTAAGCTTTGCCTGAAACTCTGTACAACCTCTGGTTCTTTCAATTTATCCAGGTCCCATCTCCTTAAATTCCCACCTTTTTGCAGTTTCTTCAGTTTTAATCTACAGTTCATAACCAATAGATTGTGGTCAGATTTTTCCCGAGGGCATACAGCTTTACTGTATGATTAAATGATGATGGCATCCTCTCGGGTAAAGTATTCTGGAGGTAAAATTGTACCCCATTTGGATCTCCAGGCGGGGAGTACTCAAGAGGACGTCATTATCAGGAGAAAGTATACTGGCGTTCTACGGTTCAGAGTGTGGAATGTCAGATCCCCTAATTGGGCATGTAGGTTAGAAAATTTAAAAAGGGAAATGGATAGGTTAAAGTTAGATATAGTGGGAATTAGTGAAGTTCGGTTGCAGGAGGAACAAGACTTTTGGTCAGGTAAATACAGGGTTATAAACACAAAATCAAATAGGGGTAATGCAGGAGTAGGTTTAATAATGAATAGGAAAATAGGAATGCGGGTAAGCTACTACAAACAGCATAGTGAATGCGTTACTCTGGCCAAGATAGATACGAAGCCCACACATACTACTGTAGTACATGTTTATAGGCCAACTAGCTCTGCAGATGATGAAGAAATTGATGAAATGTATGATGAGATAAAAGAAATTATTCAGATAGTGAAGGGAGACAAAAATTTAATAGCCATAGCGTAAGTAGGCTGTTTAGGTTTTTTTATTGGTCACACCGCCGCCACGTGGCGCTCTGTATGAAAATCACTGGCTGTGCCGTGTGCAGTCTGTGGCTGGTTTGCATTGTTGTCTGCCATTGTAGTGTTGGGCAGCGGCAGCTGGATGCTAACAGCGCGTACCGTTGCGCAGTTGGAGGTGAGCCGCCAGCAGTGGTGGATGTGGGGAGAGAGATGGCGGAGTTTTGAAATTTGTAAGAATGGACGTCACGAACTGCTATATATATTATGACTATTAAGGTAAATACATTGTTTGTTCTCTATTAAAATCTTTCATTTGCTAACTGTGCCTATCAGTAGTTAGTGACTACCGTAGTTTGAATCTTTTATTTAGCTGGCAGTACTGGCGCTAACTGTATTGCAGTAGTTCGAGTAACGAAGATTTTTGGTGAGGTAAGTGATTTGTAAAAGGTATAGGTTAATGTTAGACAGGGCCATTATTTTGTAGGGATTATTGAAAGTCAGATTGCGTTGCGCTAAAAATATTGTGGGGCAGTTTAAGCACAGTTATGTATAATTGTTCCAAGGGGTCGTTTCAGTAGGTGACTGGAATTCGAGAGTAGGGAAAGGGAAAGAAGGAAACATAGTAGGTGAATATGGATCGGGGCTAAGAAATGAAAGAGGAAGCCAACTGGTAGAATTTTGCCACCAAACTACTTAAACTCAATCAAGAGACTGTGATATCACCTCGATCAGGCTATTTCTGCCATGGACTCTCAACCAAGAATCCTAGTAAAGATGGCTATGGCACTGGAGTTGATAAAGCTTCACATACCTTTGGTACCTTTCAGAACCTCACTGACTCACTTCCAGCATGTGTGTGCAGCAAAAGGTGATTATGCAGGTGTTTAACAGGTAGTCACCTTACTATGTCCAGACTATCTCACATTTCACAACAATAAAAACAACAGAAAATGCCACACACTGCTTATGGCAGTCTCTAGTGTGCATTTTTTCATATGAGTCTAAAAGAAGTCACTGGGTTGAAACACTGACCCCGTAACACCATGTGTTCCTCGGTACTTTGATCTCTAGATACAACTGTCTTCCCCTAACAGTCTGATGGAGTATGGCAAACACTTCCCCTAAATTCTTCCCTATTAGATCCAGCTTACATTTGCAACACAGTGCCATTTTCTTGTATCTGTAAGTCTGTGATTGTTGTGGTGCTGAGCTAATTGCCATATATATTGATATATTGCAGACTTCCAATAAGTATAAATTTCAGTACCTATTTACTGATTTCTTGTCAACAGTTACAAATCTTCAACAAGAATTAAGAGATACTGTATCAAGTGTCATTTAATGGGGTGTGAAGTTAAAGTGTTTGTCAAACACAACAATGAAAGTAATTAAAACACTTAAGGGAGAAAAGGGTACTGATGATCGTTACTTGAACCACAGACACCACCCTGCTACAAATCTGACTGTAGAGATTAATTTGCACGTAGAGAGTAAAGTGTCAACACTAACAGTGCAATAAGAGCTACAAGGTCAGTAATGTCAAACATATTCTAATCCAGAACAATAGAGAAAGAGGTCCCAATGGTAGGTAGAACATACAAGGGTTGGTTGAAAAGTAATGCCTCCATCTTTGTAACTCTTCAACAGTTCGCAGCATTAGTATGCAGCATGTACTGGCTTGTTTTGTAGCATATTTTTCACAGCTCCAGTTGGAGGGGAGCCTTAGCACTGAATGGTTGTGTTGTTACAGTGTAAAGTATGGAACCTTGTGCAGACACTCAGTCAATGTGATTGAAGCAACGTGCAACCATTCAATTCTTGACAGCAGAAGGTGTCACCCCAAAGGAGATTCATCAGAGAATGAAAGCAATTTATGCTGATTGTGTTGATGTGAATACTGTGCATCGTTGGGCGTGTGGTTTTAAAGATGTTGAGGTGGAAACATCTGACCTGTGTGACAAACAAAGAGTTGGACATCCTGTGACATCAACCACTGAGTTTCACAAGCAAAATGTTGCCAGATTGATTCAGGGTGATTGTCTATCACTCAGAGAGAAATTGCAAGCACAATCGGCATTTCACAAAAATGTATGGGTCACATTATTGCTTTGCTCAGCTATCAAAAAATCTGTTCATGATCGGTGCTACAGATGCTGACTCCTGAAATAAAAGTGCACAGACCTGAAATTTGTCAAAAACTCCTCTTGCGTTATGACAATGAAGGTGATGCCTTTCTCCATCCAATTGTGACAGGAGACGAAACATAGGTACACCATTACGATGCAGAGACGAAATATCAGTCTGTGGAATATCGACACAAAGACTCACTCCATGAAAAGAAATTCAAGGCACAGCCCTCATCTGGAAAAATCATGGCCACAGTGTTATGGGACGCAGATGATGTTATCCATGCTGATTTCCTAGATCGTTGAACAACAATAAATATAGAGTGTTACATCACAACGCTGCGAACTCTGGAATGATGGCTACCAAGGGTCTGAAAGGAAAAGGGAAATGTTTTCCTGCAGCATGACAATGCCAAACCACACACTTCACGTGCCACCACAGCAGAACTTCAGAGACTGAATCTCACCACAGTACGGCATCCTCCATATAGTCCAGATTTAGCACTGTCTCACTTCCGTCTGTTCCCGATAATGAAAGATGATTTGTGGGGGCATCATTATGCTTCTGATGAAGACGTTGAGAGAACTGTGAGACTGTGGTTGCAGAAACAGATTGTCGACTTCTTCCGTGATGGCTTCAGAAAACTTGTTTATCGCTGGCAGAAATATATCCAACTGGCTGGTGATTATGTGGAAAAGTGAATATTGGTAATTAAAGATCACATTCTGCAGATTATTTCTGTGTTTGATTTATTAAAATATTCCTCCAAAACCCAATTAACAAAGGTGGATTCATTACTTTTCATTCAACCCTCGTACATAAAATATTGATTGTTGACTTACTAAGGCATGTAATGTGGTGTGAAAAATCTAGTTTTACACTGCATCCCTGAGCAAGATGCTTACATACAGTGAATACAAAAATAAGTGTACAATGCACACTGCCTTTGTTAAGATATAAAAACTGGCAGTGATTCTGTACTAGTATGTCACCATGGTATGTCACCAAACACAGAGTAGGCAATACATTTGTTCAATAGTGTAAACATTGTTCCCAACACGAGGAATCTTCGGATGGCTGTAAATGTTCAATACTGTCTTCTGAAGCACAATCAAACTTGAATATCATCAAGCAGCTTTGTTCTATAGTTGAAACAGAACTAGGGACCCATTATTCTTGTTAGATATGTCTAAAAACTAAAAGAATTTCTATGCAGAGAATGTTATAATATTCCATTACTTGCTATTCACAATTTCCACACATGAACTCGCAGGTGGTTTCAGAGTCGTTTGCACCGTATTAGACAGGCATTTATTATGCGCTTGATCCACTAAAAGATGTTTATAAAGAAATGCTCTAAAAACTAAATTTTCATTTATGAATAAAAATATGAAACCCATTAACTTGAAAGAAAAAAGGCTTTTGCTTGGGAGAGAAACATGGGAATATTTTTATCTAAATTAATTTGAAGTAAGTCACCTTTGTCTGTAAATATGAAAGACAACCAGTGTCAAGAAAAGAGGAAATAATGGTGACATTCCTGAAAGAAGGAGAAGGAAGACGAGGGCAAGATTGCATCACAGTTTTGTCGCAATAGCTGCGTACAGATGAAGATAAGTCCTATACACGACACATAAATTCACAAGTCAGAATAACTACATTAATCTTAACTTACCTGGTGCATCACCAAGTAAATGCATGCCACTCCTCGAAAGAAACAATAAGGACACTGAAACTGACAATGTCCATGTTTCTTCGTGATGTGCTGTACAAGATCAAATGGTGTGCCATCACCTTGAAAACGGCAGTAAGAGCAGTGATTCCAGTCAGAATATTTTTTATTGAAATGCTCATTCTGTAAGTGATTTAGGAAACTGCAATCATTGTTTACAGTCCAGTAACAGTTGTTGTCCATACATTTATACAGATTGAGGAGACTTCCTACTTCCAGCATAAGCTGAAGTACTGTACTGTTTTTGTGAGATGGTAGCCATTCATTGTTAGGACTGGGTTTGTCATCATCTGACGAGTTGCTTTTTCCAGCTTGTAAATTTGAAGAATGGTTTTCAGTAATGATATTTGGAACATGTACTGCTGATTGCCTGCAAAGAAACAAATGTAAAACTAACATTGTCGCTAAATGTGAGAGAGGGACGGAAAAGCTTGTGGGAAGTGGTGTGTGTGTGTGTGTGTGTGTGTGTGTGTGTGTGTGTGTGAGAGAGAGAGAGAGAGAGAGAGAGAGAGAGAGAGAGAGAGAGAGAGAGGAGTGACCGGGAGGGGGAGAGAGAGAGAGAGAGGGAGTGACCGGGAGGGGGAGAGAGAGAGAGAGAGAGAGAGAGAGAGAGAGAGAGAGAGAGAGAGAGAGAGAGAGAGAGAGAGAGATAAGGTACCAAATAAATGACTGATCAATTCTTCAGTGTATTGGTTTATGTTACACTGCACAGCAAATAGCCAACTTATTTCACTCCTTTTGGTAACACAGCAAAACAAAAGACACTTATCAGAAGGATAATTTCAAATCACTATCAGACAAAACTGTAAAGCAAAAAGATTATAATGTTTGATGTAAGAGAAATTCAAGCTTGAGCTGCAAAAGAGCATTAAAATAAAGTGACAAGTGAAAATTTGTGCTGGACCGAGACTTGAACCCAGATTTCCTGCTATATGAGAGCAGTGACCTCAACTGCTTCTCTCAGTTTGTTGCACAATACACATAAAGTATCCACTGTCCATTATCTTCACTGCTCACAGCTCCAGGCGATGTCTGTAAGAGTTTCAACATAAAACATAACTCGCTGAAGGTATCATTGTTTGCTATGGAGTGCATACAGGGAGGTCAGAAATAGTCCAAAATTTGCATATGCAACAGACCGATTGTTAACTTCAGTACTAATTAACTTGGAAACAGCGCAGTATATCAATTTTTTTTTTCATATCGAACAATATCAAACACAGGATGGAATGTAAAACTACTACAAAAGGGAAAGTTGCCATTCACCATATAATGGAGATGCTATAGCCTCACAGGCTACAGTTGCCATATACTGCAGTCATGTGTGTGTGAAAAGCATTTGCATGATTGAACATATGTGTGTGTGTGTGTGTGTGTGTGTGTCTGTCATCTATTTTTGACGAAGGCCTTATGGGTCGAAAGCTTTATTTGGAACAGTCTTTTTGTTGTGCCTATCTGCGACTCAGAATTTTTATCTTAACAATTATTTACCAGCACAACCTACCCTGCATCACCCTTACAGGCTTTTCATATTGTTTCTAAGCACCATGTGTGTGTCTTTTCTTTTGGTCTCATCCTGAAGAACAGAAACCACGTGTAGATTATAATACTGATATTTTGGGATATTAGTCCTAACTTTGTGAAGTCAAGTAAAAATAAAGTGCCATATGAAAATAAAAAGTTAAAGGCCAAAAGCAGTGAATATAAAAGCAAAGTTGCCCTAGTAATTTGTAGTTACTCATTACCAACTGTTTCCACTTCCAAGTATGAGTTTAATTACTGACATATCATCATCTGCCAATTCATAATTTTAGAAATGTAGCTTTGTAGCTTTGCAGCTTCTGCAGCAGCAACAGTTGTGTCATTTGTTACCTAGTTATCACTGTCTTACCATAATCTTTCCTTACTCTCTATTTCTTGATGTACTACCTTCTTTCACATCGTTATAAAGCTGTATGTAGTGTAAAATAATAGGGACTGTGCATATGTGCAAATGTAAGGAAAATAAACTCCCATTGAAAATCAGCTACAAGCTGCTCTGACCAAAATGCCAGATTTCAGGCTACTGCATCAGGACTGCAGTAACACTGAGGCACTTGTGGTGAAGTCTGGCATCTCTGGTGTGCCTAGCACTGCATGGAGCTCATAATATCATTGTGCCTTCCAGTACAAATGCCTTGGCCAATTTGTCCTCATGTGAGAGCCAATGTCAGACAATGTCAGGTTCATTAATATCTAGACCAGTGTACAATATGTGATCAAAAGCATCCGGAAAACTGGCTGAAAATGACTTACAAGTTCGTGGCGCCCTCGATTGCTAATGCTGAAATTCAGTATGGCGATGAACCACCCTTAGCCTTGATGACAGCTTCCACTCTAGCAGGCATACACTCGACCAGGTGCTGGAAGGTTTCTTGGGGAATGGCAGCCCATTCTTCAATGAGCGCTGCACTGACTATAGGTATCAATGTCAGTCGGTGAGGCCTAGCACGAAGTCATCATTTCAAAACACCCCAACGATGTTCCGTAGGATTCAGGTCAGGACTCTGTGCAGGCCAGTCCATTACAGGGATGTTATTGTCATGTAACCACTCCTCCACAGGCCGTACATTATGAACAGGTGCTCGATCGTGTTGAAAGATGTAATCGCCATCCCTGAATTGTTCTTCAACAGTAGGTAGCACGAAGGTGCTTAAAACATCAATGTAGGCCTGTGCTATGATAGCGCCATGCAAAACAACAAGGAGTGCAAGCCTCCTCCATCAAAACATGAACACACCATTACACCAGCATCTCCGAGTTTTACTGTTGTAATTACACACACGCTGGCAGGTGACATTCACTGGGAATTCGCCATACCCACACTCTGCCATCGGATCGCCATATTGTGTACCATGATTCATCACTTCACTCTCCAGTTGTCCAATGTTTATGCTCCTTACATGAAGTGAGGTGTCGTTTGGCATTTAGCAGTGTGATGTGTGGGTTATGAGCAGCCACTTGAGCATGAAATCCAAGTTTTTTCACATCCTGCCTAACTGACATAGTACTTGCAATGGATTCTTAAGCAGTTTGGAATTCCTGTGTGATGGTCTGGATAGATGTATGTAAAACCTCTTCAACTGTCGGCAGTCTCTGTCAGTCAACAAGGGTCAGCTTGTATGCTTTTGTGCTGTACGTGTCCCTTCCCATTTCCACTTCACTATCCCATCAGAAACAGTGGACCTAGGAATGTCTAGGAGTGTGGAAATCTTGCATACAGATGTATGACACAAGTGACACCCAATCATCTGACCACATTCTAAGTCCGTCTGAGGTCGCTGATATGGAATACCTGGCAGTATGTGGAAGCACAATGCACCTAAAATGAAAAACACATGTTTTCGGGGTGTCCAGATACTTTTGATCGCATAGTGTAAAACAGCTATTTAACAGCAAAAATTCAATATTTTATTAATTTGAGATAATTAGTTATATGACTATTGACATTTGGTTCACTAGCCCATTACTCTTGTCAAGTCAAACTCACTTAAGTTCATTAAATGCTGGCTAAGACTATTAAATTGCAGTTCATTAAAGCCTGTTGTATAAATCTGCTCGATGTGCTACAATTAACTGAAAAAGAAAGAAATTAAAGAAATAGATCTTCTTTGATAGCAGTTTGTGTTTGCAGGACATGCTGCTTGGTATTTTGTAGAGCTGGCAATATTAACAAGGTAGTCGCCATAGAATTCTGTATGCTCCACACCACTGCAGCAGAACAATTCAGACAGATTGGAGAGTACCATGCAATGTAGCACTCTTTATGGAGTAGTAAGCACTTAATAGAAGGGCTTAAATGGAGAAAATTCTTCTATATATAAAGCTGCAGTAATTATTTCAGTAGGTTTTGTAGAAGAAAAGTATTTTATCTTGTTAAATATCTTGGATTTACTGTCAGAAACCATCTGTTAGCTATGTGGAAACACCATAGCCCAAACCATAACAAAAATAAAATCATTCTTCTTGTTACATACAATGAGATCGGAGATAACCTAGCATCCCAAAGTAATGCAGCACTCGTAAGAGTTTATATATTGTTATCGCTGCTTGCAGCTAACTTACAGCCGAAAAAAACATTATTTACAACTGTTGCACAAAAGACACTGCAAATTACATTTAAATAAATTGTCTCTCAGGTTCTCATCCTGTATTAATACTATTTCGTGTCAATAAGATGTAACTTATGACAAATTAATAAACACACATCGCATTGTTGTATTTTATCATTAGAAGTAGATGGGCTTAATAGCCACACAGCTGTCCCTTTATGTCTCAATTACACATACAACATGCTGCTCATAGCTGAGAGTACATCTGAACCAGCATGGAACACATCATCTATTGGGATTGGAGCTGACCTTCATGAAAAGTCCAGAAAAGACACACAGTGGATTTGTTGGACACTGAGAGCTCCAACATTAGGCATCTGTCGGAGCCCGTAAGGTAATATATGATTTAATAGGAAATAAGGTGTGAGTACACACATCTCACATGGCAGGAGGGGAACCTTGATGTAACTGGCTGCGACTCATAGCTCATACTGAAATGAATGGCTCCTGCCACATGAGGTCAAATATCTTCCACAGTTCCGGTAGATGCCTATCTTAATTTGTCAAGGCACCTAAAGCCTACTTAAAATTACTTGATAGGTGACGTCTGTCACTTGCCACTACAGTGTTGCTACATTGGTTGCACGCCAGCATTCAGTTATTATAGGTGACGAACGCATATGGCATATTACTTCACAATTGCTGTTAATGTGTAATGTGAAGCACTGTTAAAAATGGCTGCCACAATATATGACAGAAATACAAGGTGTTCTGTCAGCAGTTATTTTAAGTAACTGAATTGCAGCAGATGACCCATTTTATAGCCCTGAATTTAAAAGTGCGTCCTAATCACAGACTCTCGATGTGCAATGTATTCAAGAAACTGGTGGTCATAATCTGCAGCAGAACTACAATCATTATTGCTTTTTTCATCACAATGAAAGCTAACCTCCATGAACAAAGTCAACACAGAAAAACTAAGAGCAAACTGTAATTTCTTGCTATCACTGGTTACCTGGAATCGTCCTCACACTGCTACATCAGCTGCTATGTTACTAACCAATGAGCATTCCTGGCTGACACTTGGTTGCAGATTATAGGTGACACACACAGACTCCAAGTGATAAAAGAATGATAGGAAGAGAAATAAGAGCAAATAAAAAAGTCAATATGATCATGACATAGATAAGGCAAAGTATTATATATAAATAAATTACATTTAAAACAATTAAACAAACAAAAATAATAACAAAATTCTTTTGATTAGATTTAGAAATAAAAAGATGTCAGTGAATTTGATGAGATTCAGGCCAACAGCCTTCTATACAACAGCTCTATGTGCTAACCACTATGCTACAGCTGTAAACTGTGTTACGTTCTTATACTTACAATTCTAGTTACCCAGTCACAACTGTGAACTGAATCTTCAAAAATTCGGCATCATGCAAAATAGTGCAAAGCTTATCTAATGTAATTATAATAACTGCGTATATGACGCTGAATCGCATCTTATGCTGAAGGATCCACGGGTGTTTGGTTAGTGTTATGTAAGAAACATATTTTGTTAGCATCATTGTGTGTGTGTGTGTGTGTGTGTGTGTGTGTGTGTGTGTGTGTTGCGTTTGCTGTAGCTATCATATGTGATGAAATACAAAATAAAAAGGCCATACCTAGGATTTGGGATCCAAACACACCAAGAAAGAAAGCCAGACAAGGAATTGGAGGTGAAATGACCAGTTGTGGCAGTATGGGAACGGTGAACAATTTGGGTTTTATGCTGAGTGCTCTGATTGGAGGAAAAAAGCTGCAACACATGAAAGGTCAACTACCAAGTAATTTTAATCAGACATAGCATCACTCACAAGGTGGACACACAGTTTGTATTTCACAGCACTACTCCTGAACCAATCAGGTCCTATGTTTGGAGCAGGCTGGAGACCTTAAACCAGAGATACGGATGAGTCTGTGATGATCAAAGATGCAGATTTCTTAACCTATCAAAGGAAGAATTCCTGCGCATTTCTTAATATGTTAGGTGTGCAGAAGACACAGGAAGTGGCCACTTTAGAAAGAGTTCCTAGCTGTATTCCGAAATAGGAATAGATCAGGACATAAAATCTCACAAAAATGATATGTTATTATCATACTTTAAACAAATAACCCACATGAAAAGTGAAGAAACTCAATTCTGCAGTCTTCACCATAAGAATAACCTCCACTGTCATTAAAATTGAAATGTGGAAGTCTTACTTACTTTGACTATTATATTATAGGTATCATATTTTGGTGCAACTGAGCTAGTCATTTTATTAAAATTAAGTATCTCTAATTATCAACGCAGCCATTACAGTACATATACACTCTCATATGACAGAAATTCCATAATAAGATCCCAAAATTAGTAATACTTGTTAAAAGTAATAACGATCCTGTAGAACTAGGAATGGAAAGCTAGCTGAAACCAGAAGTGAATTGCAGCAAAATCTGAAATTATGACTGGAACTGAAATTTTAAGGATAGACACGACGTCAATTGTTACAGATGTGTTTACTGCCAGTGAATACACAGTTTCCAAATGGGGAAATAATTTGTGTTAAAGTAAGAGTGAAACGTGGTAACTGGGTAGCTTTATAGCTATAATAGCAGAACCCTTCAGGGAAAACTTTGAGATGACCATGTGTAAAATCCTGATAATGCTATGGTAATAGGGGAGATTTTATCTTACCAGGTACAGAGCAGAAGATTCGGGTAATCAGAACAGATGCCAGGCACACACAATTTGGTTGGTGTTTGCTATTACCCCGCACATAATACTTGATGCACATCACCGGTGCTTCACAGTTCGAATATTCCACCAACAGTGTCTGTACAGGCGAGCCACCAGAGGCTACCTGTGGTGGGTCACATGCCTTCTACAATTATACTCTGCAAGCCACCCAACGGTGTGTGGCGGAGGGCACTTTACTAGCCACTGACATTACCTCCCTTTGCTATTCCAGTCGCGTATGGTTCGCGGGAAGAACGACTGTCTGAAAGCCTCCGTGAGCGCTCAAACCTCTCTAATTTTGCATTCGTGATCTCCTCGGGAGGTATAAGTCGGGGGAAGCAATATATTCGATACCTCATCCAGATTTATTTAATTAATTTATTATTTATTAATTTCATGTTCCGTAGATCCAGTTAGTGAGTCAATCACAAGGATATGGAACGTGTCAAATTGTACAGGTTTCAATTTAAACTTACAATAAATACAAGGGCAATTCAATGCCAAATTGTACATAGTCTAAGTAAGACATACTATAAATACAGTAATATATACAATGTCAGCTAAATAACAACTATTTAACAGAAAAAAGTTTCAAATAAAGGTTACAAATAAGAGCACAAGGTTAAATTAGACATTAGGCCTACATGAGTAAATACAGGTACAGCCAATTTGTTGTTGCAAAAACTGTGATTATGCTCAAATGCTCAATAAAATCAATTGAACTAGTTCTAGACACATTAAGTTTAGTAATGATGTACACTTTCTTTCAAATATTCATCCACAGTATAAAAAGATCTCTCTGTCAGGTAATCTTTGAGAACTTGTTTAAATTTTGGCAGTTCTGTATGAACAAATTTGATATGTAGTGGGAAAGCATTGAACAGCTTAATGCTGGAGTAGTAAACTCCTTTTTGTACCAGAGTGAGACGTTTCATTTCGACATGTAGATTGTTTTTGTTTCTGGTGTTATAGCCATGGAATTTACTGTTGTCTTGGTAGATAGAATAATTTTTGCACACAAAGGTCAGCAAGGAAAAAATATACTGTGAGGCAGTTGTTAGGATACCTATCTTTCGAAACAAGTGCCTGCAAGTGTGCCTTTGATGGACCCCACACATTATTCTGATTGCTTTTTTTTGGACGGTGAAAACTTTTTTTGCAAGTGGTTGGTTCCCCCAGAACATAATAGCATATGATATCAATGAGTGGAAGTAGCCAAAGTAGGCAACCTTAATGGCGTCAACTTCAGCCACTGAAGAAATTACCCGTAATGCAAATGTTGCCGAGCTAAGTTTCTTACATAGATGTAGAATGTGAACTGACCAATTACATTTACTGTCTATATAAGCACCCAGGAATTTTGTATCTTCAACTTTCTGTATTGGTTGATCTCTACATTTTATGTTAATTTCATTGAGATTACTTTGTGATGTATGGAACCTCATATAATGAGTTTTATTTGCATTGAGTGAGAGACCATTTGAGGAGAACCAATTTAAGATGTCATTAAAGACAGTATTTGTAGTTTGTTCAAGATTGTCGTCTATCAAATCATCAATTAGAATTGTGGTATCATCAGCGAACAGGGTAAATTTGCTGTTTGTCTCAGAACAAAGAGGAAGATCATTGATGAAGATGAGGAACAGCAATGGGCCCAAAACAGAGCCTTGAGGCACCCCACATGTTATTGTGCCCCACTCAGACGAGGCAGGTTTTCCAGAAGAGCCATTTAGCATTACTGTCTGCTTCCGATCCTTCAGATACGATTGCAGTCACAAGCCAACAGTACCACCTAAACCATAGTATACTGCATTTTTCAAAAGAATTTGGTGGTTTACACAGTCAAAGGCTTTCGTAAGATCACAAAAATACCCACTGGAGACATTTTTTTGTTAATGGCTTCCAAAACTTGGTTGCTGAAAGAGAATATTGCCTGGTCGGTACAAAGACCAGCACGAAAACCAAACTGATTTTTGCTTAAGATACTGTGGAAGTTGAGATGATCCACAATCCTCCCGTGTATGAGTTTCTCAAGAATTTTCGAGAAGATAGTTAATAGGGATATTGGGCAATAGTTTGTTACATCGTTTTTATCACCTTTCTTAAAGAGAGGAATCACTACAGCCAATTTTAGTCTGTCAGGGACAATCCCTTCTTGTAGGGATGTATTGTATATGTTGCATAAGACGGGACTAACGAATTTATAACAGTGTTTTAGTATTGTACTAGAAATATTGTCCACACCAGCAGAATTTTTATTTTTTAATGATCTGATTACTCTTATGACTTCGCTTACAGTAACTGGAGGTAAAGATAACTGTGGGATTCTGTTGCTAATAGCTTTCTGTAGGAGGGACAATGATTCTTCCATAGAACCATTACAGCCTGTCTTCTCTGCTGCTCTCAAAAAGTGGTTATTAAATATTTCTGCAACCAACTCAGGTTTCTTTATGATACTGTCCCCTGTTATAATCTCTACCTGAGACATGTTCTCTGTTTTCCTGCCAGTTTCCCTCTTTATTACATTCCAAATAGTTTTAATTTTATTTTCTGAGCTTTCAATTTCTGATTTTATGCACATACTTTTAGATTTATTTATAACCTTCTTGAGAATGCTACAGTAAAGTTTGTAGTGTTGTCATTTCTTTGGATCATTACAAATCCTGAGAGAACTGTATAACATCCTCTTCGTTCTACACGATGTTATTATCCCTGTAGTGATGCAAGACTTCTTGGCATTGCCTGTATGACTATTTCTAACTATCTTTTGGGAAAGATGGACTCAAATAAAGACATAAATTCATTTAAAAATGAATTCTACTTTTTGTTTACATCTGTTTCCCTATATACTGGGCTCCAATCTATCTCTTTTAGGCTGTCATTGAATTTCATAAGGCCCTCTTCATTTATTATCCTAAAAGATTTCCAGGAATGCTCAGGACTGTTGCACACACTGATGTATTTGAGCCTAATTAATTGACCACCATGATTAGAAAGGCCAAGGACTGGATGTACAGTGATCTCATTGCATTTAGACTTATCTATAAATATATTATCTATCAGACTTTTACTGTTAACTGTAACCCTAGTTGGGAAATCTACAATTGCCATCAGATTATAAGACTCCATTAAATGTACTAAATCAGCTTTACTATTGCTCTCATTTAGGAAATCAACATTAAAGTCACCAGTAATTATTAAGTTCTTGGACTTTGAGTACAGTTTGGATAATAAAGAATCTAAGTGCTTAAGAAATACATTCAATTTCCCTGAGGGAGATCTATACAGTGCTAACACTATAACCGTGATGTCATTTACAGTAATCTCAACGCCATGTACCCTCTCGAAACATGGACAGCCAGCTACACTGCGATGCAGTGCCTCTCTTGCAGAGTTTGCTAAACATCTCCGTAACGCTATCATGATTACCAAATAACCCTGTGACGAAACACGCCGCTCTTCTTTGGATCTTCTCTATCTCCTCCGTCAACCCGATGTGGTACGGATCCCACACTGATGAGCAATACTCAAGTATAGGTTGAACGAGTGTTTTGTAAGCCACCTCCTTTGTTGGTGGACTACATTTTCTAAGGACTCTACCAATGAATCTCAACCTGGTACCTGCCTTACCAACAATTAATTTTATATGATCATTCCACTTCAAATTGTTCCGCATGCATACTCCCAGATGTTTTACAGACGTAACTGCTACCAGTGTTTGTTCCGCTATTATATAATCATACAATAAAGGATCCTTCTTTCTATGTATTTGCAATACATTACATTTGTCTATGTTAAGGGTCAGTTGGCACTCCCTGCACCAAGTGCCTATCCGCTACAGATCTTGCTGTATTTCGCCATAATTTCCTAATGCTGCAACTTCTCTGTATACTACAGCATCATCCACGAAAACCGCATGGAGCTTCCGACACTATCTACTAGGTCATTTATATATATTGTGAAAAGCAATGGTCCCATAACACTCCCCTGTGGCATGCCAGAGGTTACTTTTAACGTCTGTAGACGTCTCTCCATTGATAACAACATGCTGTGTTCTGTTTGCTAAAAACTCTTCAATCCAGCCACACAGCTGGTCTGATATTCCATAGGCTCTTACTTTGTTTATCAGGCGACAGTATGGAACTGTATCGAACGCCTTCCGGAAGTCAAGGAAAATAGCATCTACCTGGGAGCCTGTATCTAATATTTTCTGTGCCTTGTGCACATGGCAAAGCATCTGACATGCCATCTGCCAAAGATCTCCTCTTAACAAGCACAGTACTGCAGGATCGTGTTCTCATATTGTTTTTATAGTTATTGGTGGCAGCTGCTTGTATTACTACCTGGATTATTTCTATGTTTGTGTCTGCATTCCTTACTGCTGTTGGCTTGAATGCGGGAGAAGAATAAACTTTTGTTCATTGTGACTGTGCTGTTGTTCATGTCTTACAGAATGATGCCACTGACCATGATTGCAGTGTTCACTTCTGCGTGCTGTTTATTTGGTTTTTTTCTTCGGTTCTTCCATTCGTGGAGGCAGTGCTCCAATAGCTCCTCAAGTGGCAGCAGGCTCTTACAGATGCTATCACAAACTTGTCAACCACACTGACTATGCAGGCGTCCAGACCATCATTATACACGACGTCCTCTCCCCTTTACGACTGATGCAGCTGAAGACTGAGAGGCTTATGAGAAGTGGCTTAGCAACACTTTCTTACTTTTGGTGACACTGATGCAGACATGTCTAAGGTTTTGTTTCTTTCTTAGATTTCTCCTCAGATCTACCACCTGTTGTGCCAGTTAGCCACACTGCAGGAACCTATAGTGTTTTTGTTTGACAAAATGTATAAGTTGTTGTCACATTATCACCATAAATGCACACATTTCATTGCAGTGTGTGTAGAGTGCTGTCATTGTCATACACCACCACTAATCAAACTGGGCTCTGTCGCCTGAGCTCCACAATCTCAGTCGCTAGCGTCAATTTATAATTGATGCTCGTCATGATTCCTATGCTGATTCTATGGTCCTTCACACCGTCGTTTGGTTGGCTTCTGAGCAGGAGGTGTGTCAACAAGTACTACACTGTGGGACTGAAGTGTTAAACATTGCTCAAACGTTCGAGGTATCTTGTGCTGCTGGTGATTAGACATGGTGTGATGCAATGACCATGGTGGCTCCTGTTCATGATCGTTGGGCATCATCAAGTTCTCAGAGAACAATGTGGCAGCCATACAAATGAATGCAGTTCAGAAAAGTCACCCAAAACCCCAGGCAAAGAGAGACTTACAGGATGGGATGAGAAGACACAGTCTTCCCTTCTCATCCCGTAAAGAAAGTCTCCCCTGGCCAGGGGTTTTGGGTGACTTTTCTGAACTGTACCACTTTCCTTAAACCTCTCCAGTCCTTTTCCTTCACCTCTCTTCCTTCCCCTTCAACTTTTTTGCCAGCAGATGGAGCCACTGGCTTCACAAACATGTAAAAGTTAAACCCTTGTGTGTGTGTGTGTGTGTGTGTGTGTGTGTGTGTGTGTGTGTGTGTTCCCCTGTTGCCACTTGGTGGGTAGATTTTTTTATCTATTCATTTACATTATATGGTTTTGTTTTGAGTTCTTTGGAATTATATTTATATTCATTGTCCTCTTCTTCCTTATCATAATTGTTGCCTGATAAGTCTGTTATAGTCTCATTAGGGCGACAGTGGGGACGAGTGACGTACAGTTACGTGAATCACCTCCAATACAAACAGCTGTCTTCAGTGGTACAACATACGCAGAGGGTTGTGGAGTAGTTGAACTCATCACTGTCTCACTGGAATCAGTGTATACAATAAATTAAGTTCTATTTGTAAGACAGTTTTATACTAAAAGTCATCATCATCATCATCATCATCATCATGATCATCATCTTGGATAGTTTCCAGCCTCTGTCTGGGTCTGTTTGGAACACAAGACTCTCCATCATCTTCTGTCTTGCCTCCATCTCTCCGTCTTCACATTGATCCAGTCTTCTCCTTTCTTCTGGATGCATTCCTCCACTCCTCTCAGTCATATTAAGCGTGCGCACGAATAACGCTGTATGGCATTCTTCACATTTCATAGAATCACGTGGAATAATGCTGTATACGGCAGTCTGCATTGCCTGCTGCTATAATTGACATGTAAACCGTCCGAGGGCAGCACTAAACAGTGACGAGACGCGCACAGTTTTCGCGCCTCTGCACGAACAATGCTGTATGTCACAAGAATGGCGGAGTGCAGCAAGGTGACGCTTACCACAAGTGGTTTGAAATGTGCAAATAATGCACGGAAAAGGAAAATTAACATTGGTAGTTTGCAGGACGTTAAGAGGAAAAGGCTTCGTGATGCTGGACTGGAAATCACGAAAAGGAAAGGTAGTTCCTGCGAAACAGCCTCCAACATAGGTGAGTAGAATAATGCTGTATGGGTTTTGTAAAAAGATGTATGTCTTTAGAGAAGCATATGTGTCCTGTAAAGCGGCGATGTGCCCTGTCGAGTACATGGCTCTAATGACATGTTATGTGTATCTTCTGAAAACATTACAGTAAAACTATGTAACGTGAAGAAATTAACTACAGTTCTGTAGTTATCATTGGTGAAAAAATAGAATACTTAGTCCGGTAATGCTATATTATTAAAAGAGAATGTGAAATTTGATAATCTAGTTGAATATTAGGTAGTAATAGTGATTGTTTTCGTAATTCAGAATTATGTATGCAATGCAGAAGTGTGCTTAAAAGAATGTGCAAGGACATAAACATGGAAATGAAGTTACAGTTGTACGATGAATATCATGCCTTAACATATGATGAGCAGTCCATACACTTAATAAAATCCATGGAAATAGGCGTGCCAGACAGGTGCAAAAGAGGTAAGACAGACGATACTTCACGGAAACAAGCCACTTTCAAATACAAAGTTTACTCAAAAGAAGTGTGTCAAAAAACATTGCTTGACATATTCTCCATCACCCAGTGACGAATGCAGACTCTACAACGAAAGTAAAAGGTGGAATAACCATTCCTAAAGACGGTAGAGGAAAACATTGCAATAGGCCACATGCCATATTAAATGACGACAGGGCTCTTATTCGGCAACACACATCGAGTTTCCCAAAGCAGATGAGCCATTACAGCAGGAATAAATCCTAAAAAGAATGTCTGCACCCCGATCTCAACCTCTGTAGACTGTATCGGTTGTTTACCCAAAAGATTCCTGATAAGTCAATAAGCACGTCATACTATCAAAAAGTGTTTAAAACAGATTTTAATCTGCGGTTCGGAACACCTAGATCAGATACTTACGGACTGTGTGATTTGTTGTTTAACAAAATGATTGCAGCTTCAGATGAAATAGAACTGCACAAGATCGAAATTGAGATTCAGTTGCATCATTCAAGGGCAGACCAAGCATACAAAGCCCTAAAAAATGATATGAAAATAGCTAAGAGGAATAACAATATACATGTTATATGTGTTGACCTAAAACAGGTTTTACTTTGTCCTACATTGACTCATTCCACAGTATTATACCAGAGACAGCTGTCGTCATATA